>NC_044277.2:105658934-108058934 GCF_004027225.2 Strigops habroptila | reverse complement strand
GTGGAAGTGCACTACATGATTGCATATATGAGCTGTTAAGCAGTTTTCATACCTATTCCAGGCAAAAAGCAATCATGAGTTGTAAAAGAAGTGTCCACACAAGGATTGGTTTAGAAACAGGAGTTAAAGTAGTGCTGGGACAAGGTGCGATTATATTTTATTGGTGTAGTGTGTAATAGTATTACAGCAAAATGCAGTTTCAATAATTCTAAATACAATTTTTCACTTAAATAAAATGTTTCATTAAAAAACCTGTTTTCTAGTAAAATTTAACAAATGAAAATACATAGTAACAAAACCAAAACCAGTTTCTTATAAAGCGAGCAGACACTTGACTATTCTACTTCTTCCTGAATTGCAAAATCCTATTAGGGACTGTAGTGGTAGGACAAGGGGTAATGGGTTCAAACTTAAACAGGGGAAGTTTAGATTAGATATAAGGAAGAAGTTCTTTACAGTGAGGGTGGTGAGGCACTGGAATGGGTTGCCCAGGGAGGTTGTGGATGCTCCATCCCTGGCGGTGTTCAAGGCCAGGTTGGACAGAGCCTTGGACCACGTGGTTTAGGGCAAGGTGTCCCTGCCCATGGCAGGAGGGTTGGAACTAGATGATCTTAAGGTCCTTTCCAACCCTTACGATTATATGATTCTATGATTAGAAACTTTTACTAATATTCTCTAAGTTAGAAAAACAAGAAAGAAATCTTTCATGGTGTTTAGAAAGCACGTAAAATGACCTGAGTACAGGTATGCACAACCAGGCAGCGCACAGCCCTCACACAACCAGTTCACCAGCATGCTCTGATCCAATTCCACCTCTATTCCAATAGCAATGAACTGTTGCTAGCGCCTTTAAATCTGGTTGTTTAGATTCAGTGTGTTTTGATGAAATGCAATTTAATCAAGGAAATGAAGCATTGCAGGTTTTGATTTGTTGCCCTTTCAGGAAGGAAAGGACCAGGTCCTACAGGAGGTTAAACTCAAAGCCTGTGGGTTTTGAGATTGATGGTGTTTCATTCCTGATCCAGTGCTAGCAGCAATCATGAGCTCTAATTTAGACTGTGCTTATCTCTCCTTCCAACAGGCACCTGTGTCTTCTGAACTTGCAGTAATAAATTTACACAGGCACTAACGGTAGCTTGTAGGAGTTTAGACCGTGCCAAGGTAAAACACAGAACTTTAAACCAAGCCACTTTTTAGGCAAGATGGCTTTACAACAGCTGAGCCAGCCAAGGAGACCACCATGTGATATTGACAAATATATTAACTTTTAACACCTTTAAATCTACTGGCTTGTCCTATCTAACCACGTGAGGTGGAACAGTGCCGTGCCATACATGCCATCCATAGCAGGGTGCAGGAACATTTTCCGTCGTGCCTTGATAACTACTATCAGTTTGGCTGACAGATACACTCAGACTCTGTTGACAGCAGCTAGCTGAAATATTGAGAACTGGTAAATGCATCATAATTGTTCAAAACATTTTGGCATTTTAAAGCATCTTCCTGCTATATTTTTAGGAATAGAGGAATGAATTGTGACAGTCATTTAGACCCTCCTCGGTGTTCAGAAATACCCATGATCTGAGCAATGTGGTGGGTTTAATTAGACAATGAGATGGGTTATGGAACCAATACCTCGAAGCACTTGAGCATGACTAATTTTAAGCATGTGAATATTGTGCTTGTATGTGGCTGTTGTCAGCTGAGTTGGAATGGCAGACTGTCAAACTGATAAACCATAGCTACTAGGGTCAGCTGAGGGCTTAAGCGTGAGCGTAAGCATCTTGCTCTGCTGGTGCCAGTGGTAGAGTGGGAATAGTGTCCTGGAGCATTATGGCATCTGTCAGGATGGCTGTCCTGCAGTTCATATATGCTTTTTTAAAGCATGGCAGATTTAACTCTTTTCACTTGGCCTTCTGCTTCGTCATCTCTTAATGTTTTTCCACTATTATGTTAAAATAAACTGCAGCCAGTTAGCTGAATGAAGGCTTACACCATTTTCCTGCGGATATATTAGAATACTTGTAAAATCTCTCTTATTTTTATTTCCAAACATCTTTCCACCTGCAGTCTGTATAGAGCATTTGTCTGCTTTTAGCATTTTATCAGTAGATAGATAGTGTGAAACTGCTTCCGGAAGGAGAAGATGCACTATTGAATAAGTAGGTCATGGGGACAGCCAAATGATGTTTCCAAAAGAAACGGAGAGTGGAAAGCTGCTCTGAAGAAAGACAGGCATCTCCTGGGATGGCGGGACGTGCGCTGCCCACAGCATTGGGCTCCGCAGAGTCACGCTCACTGAGATGATCTACTCAATTAGTTTACTACAGGCATCCAGTTTAGCTACTTACTCCCATTGATTGTCTTTCCTAAAGATTAGTCTTTTTTCTACATTTCAGTGTAAAAAACCTGTTAATGTGCAGTAGTGGAGGAAAAGTTATCTGTGAGAATGAGTCTTTCCCCACCCAAGAGAGCCTCAGTAACTTTTGCAAATCAGTCATGAGAGTGGAGATAACTCATTTGATTGCACAAGGTGTAACTGCTGGAGGTTTTTAGGAGGTGGTAGTGTAGTAAAGGTAATTGCTGTAACACTCCTTTGTCTGATTTTCTTTCAGAACTCAGATTACAGCTTAGTGCTTTGTTCTCAAAGTCATTGGCCAAGTTCTGTTCTTGACATGAGTTACATTTGGAGTAACAATTTTTATTTGAATTATTTAAAATCTTTCTGATAAATGTGTACACAGCGATCGTAAAAAATTGTGCAAACTCAAGTTATGCTGATGCTAGGCAAATTTTCCCTTCATTATTCTTAAAATATTCTTCTTTGTTACTCTACTTAGAAAAAGGTTCACTTTGTTCCTAATAAATAAATAATGAAAAAAAGACTAATGATGTTACCTTGGTGATTCAGGAATGGAAGAATGGAATGATACTTCAACTAAAATCTGTGTGCTTTAAAAGGCATGGATGAATGTTGCAAAGTTTTTAAGCAAGTTGGATTTTTTTGGAAGCTTTTGTACTTTATTTCTATGCTCTATACCTGTTACAACCATCATCCCTGTCGGTGGGGTGGGGGAAAGTCTGAACTGCTGACAGTATTTGCAGAAAAGAGCTTTGCTTGGCTTAGCTCATACATTTTTTAAACAGAGGCTGCAGATGGAAGAATACAATATTGTAGGCCAGATGTGGCTGCATATGTATGTGTGACTAAATGTACTTACATGGTTAGTGGATAACTTATATGGTCATAGATTTCAGTATATTGTATAATTGGGCAATAGTGTTTAGACAGTTCCCGTTATTGGATAGATTGCTTTAAGTTAGCCAATGAGTTAGATTGCTCCACAAGAGAAGAAATGTAAAAAGTTTTACATTTCACTTGAAAACTCCTCAACTGGAAGTCAGCGGCGTGCAGAATTTGTGCCAAGGCTTTCTGCGCTGGGCTGGGCTGGCTGCGGGATCTGTAACCCAGAGAGATACAGCCGTGGGGATTTGAAAACCATCCCGCATTTCGACTGTATTTGAGGAATCGGTTTACCTGATGTTAGGAAAAAGAGTAATCCGTGAAGAGCCTGTGGGGAAGAGAAATGGACTTTTTTCATTGTTATCCCATTTTTCCTCGTTTCACATTTAAATTTTAGATACATTTAACATTTCAACAGTTCATGTCAGATACTTTAAATAATTACTACATTGAGATAAGAAAGAATTTTTAACTGTTTTCTTCAGAAGCAAGGGACATGTAAATTTACAGTTATTTTCCTGGCCCAATGCCGAAACATCTCTTTTGTTCTCGTGAAGGAACATAGAAAGGTTTGATTAAAACCTTGCTTGGTAATTAAATGTCTGTAGTTTTTCTCCTGTAGACATTGTTCCATTTTGGTGGTACTTGTTGTAGTGTTCCGTGGAATTTTAATAAATCCCTCAAATGAACCCCCAGACGGTTCTCAGGATTTTTATACTACATTAGCAATTACAGAAATACACTGGAAAAATAATAAATGCCTGTTAATTGCAAGCATTTAATTGTGCAGATTATTAATTTAGCATGAAGAGCAAATGACGGGCTATATTCTGCTGTCTGTCGCAGAAGTCTTGCACATATTTTTAAGTTCTGAAAGTAATTTCATTTGGAGTAATGAATGATGATGCATCTGGTACTTGGATCTTAAACCGAGCGCTTGCTGAACAAATTTATTAATACACAGCCCTGCTCAGCGCTACTTACTCAACATTGCTATTGAAAACCTTAAGTCTGAGAAACCTACAGTAACTAGGGAAAGCTCACTCTGGAATTTAATGACATTTTAAGCTACATTATGTGTAAAGGTTGTAGAATAACTTGTATTTAATGGGGCATTCAGG
The DNA here is from genome assembly GCF_004027225.2 of Strigops habroptila. Classification (NCBI taxonomy): domain Eukaryota; kingdom Metazoa; phylum Chordata; class Aves; order Psittaciformes; family Psittacidae; genus Strigops; species Strigops habroptila. Next base: position 108,054,569 of record NC_044277.2, on the reverse strand, counting down.
AAGTGTGGGGGATTAAGTCTGCTTTCATGCAGAGGGATGTGGAAAAAAATGCGAATGCTAGGAGGGAAAAGGCGGTAGAGGAGGGTGCTTTTGCTTTGGGGTGTAAGTTGACTGTTCGGAGCTGAAATTATCTAGACCTTCGTCAAATTTTGCTTACGCATGGTTACCACATTAGATATCTGTAGGAAACTTTCTGATGGTGAAAAAGCCATGACCAGTGTCAGTCGAGTTTCCTATATTCAGAGCTTGCAGGCAACAGTGCTTCAGGCTCAGTTTTTAATTTGCTCTGGAGAAAAAGCATTACTGCTGGATGGAGAGTGCTCTGGAAAGGGTTTTAGAGATGACGGTCTGTGGGACCTGCACCAGGGTCTCTCACGAGCTGATGCTTCCTTTTGTGGGCCCTTCCATTCTTTCCAACTTTAGTTTATGAGAAGGAATTAGTTTTTTAATCCTTCTTTGGGTTCACGCCAGGCAGCACCCCAGCGGCTGCCACCTTCTCCCTCAGCTTCCATTCCGTCCTTGCGTGCTGCTGGGTGACATTTCTGTACCCCTCTCTCCTGCTTCTGCCTTTCCTGGCATAGAATCATGCTCTTCTTAATTTTCGCTTCTCTTCTCTTTTGTACTTTTTCTCCTGCTCATACAAAGCTGCTGAAGGACTGCATAATTTTTGTAGTTTTTTTTGTAGTATCCTCCAACCATTTTGCCACAGACACGACTCTTGTGGTGAGCTTCTAGATTTATATACAGGGGTTTCTCTGAGCTTCAACTGGAAAAGAAACCCTTTAACTTCCCATTTCGCTTTTAAGGAAAGAAATGAAAACTGAATTATTTAAAGCAGAAACCAAGCCCTAGCATGCAACCTACAGCTTGTGAAGGAGACTGGAAAACTCAGCAGCGAATGGAGTTGCTGGGCAGAGTGAGCTCTTGCAAAGGCAGCAGCGAAGTGCTGCATGGCCAACGCACGGAAATGAAGTGTCAGCAAAGTGAGCAGCTACAGGAAATTCATTAATCTGTGAAAGTATACAAATCTCCTCTCTACATTGACTTCTGCTGTGTTTTGCCAAAATACGTAACTGTGATCATAATACATTTTAACAAAGGGTATATAATCCCCAAGGCTGTCAAGGTTTGGTCAGCTGGTGTAGTTGGATATAACAAGCTGTTCTTCAGGATACAAAAGTATTTCTGCGTAGACATCCCTGTAATTTAATAGAGCAGAGACAAATGTTTGCTAAATCAAGGTGGTAACGTCTTTTATTTTAGGTAAAATTGCTTCCATGCTAACATTATAGCATGAGTTTCAGTTCTGCTTGCAGAATTTCTGGTTTAATGTGCATTAATATGCTAAAATCCTTCAGTTTGAGGATTAGCGTTTAAAAAAAAGAGTATTTGTTGGATTTTCTATGAGCTGTTTTTAGCTTGCGTGCAAAAACTAAGGTCGGGAGTTGTTTTGTGGGGTGATGTAGCAGCTTGTAGTTAACCAAAACACTTGCAAGGAACCAAGAAGTTTTTGGACTCACAAGTCTTTTGTGAAAGAAGCATACTTCTGGTGATCTCTGCCTCTAAATGGCACCGCTCTTTGACACTCTTTCTTCCTTCCTTTTTGATGGTGCAATGAAGAAAACAGGGCTGTGCTGCCTTTTGATTTTCCCTTTCATCTAATCATGCTGTCTTCTACGTCATCCGGGAGTTCTTTTTGTGGTTGGGGCGTACGTGACAGGAGGACTTATTTCTCTCTTAATTAGGGACAAGCAGTGGGCGTGAAGGCTCCTTTCCTAGCTTCAAGATTGTCATACACTCCTCCAAACAAATCAGCTAGTCACCTGCTACAAAACAGCTCCTCTATTTTTATACAAAAATGGATATTTAAGGCTCTGGCGGGAGGAGTTGTGGTGTTTATTAACCCACTGGGAAGGATTGTACCTGACAGTTGGCTGGAGAGGCCTTGGTGGTGGTCAGCAAAGCTGCTGGAGGGGAGAAGGAGCTCTGGCGAGTTGGAAATAGCAAAAGGGTTTTAATTTGTGCAGCCTGGACAGTGTATGGTTGCTGTCTGAGAAGGCCTCCCGTGGCTGCCCACCGTGGCTGCTCTGCTATTTACGGACAGCCAAACTGCAAGTGCAAGCTGCAGCTCTAATTCAGCAGAATACTGCCAATCCTTTGCAACGTTATGAGTTGTTTTTCTTTTTTTCCCCGAAGGCTTAGCCCTTAGCTATGCATTTTATGCCTTTTTTTTTTTTTTCTGGTATGCTTTGTATCTCACAGATCACACTGTTGGCTCCAGTGGAGTCAGTGTAGCCCTGGTGAAGCCGGAGCACGACCATCCTGCTGAAGCAGAGGAGGAATGTAAAACTCCTGGTAATAAAAGTAGTCTGTTTTATATTTTAGGTGTAAACTAAACTTTGCCTTTGGTGTGGGACTTTGCCAGGTATGCATACCATCTGCTTTGTGACCTCTGTAGGACTGATGCAAGTAGCAGTTGACTTCAGATAATTTGACGTTATTTAGCTCGTTAGTTTATGTCAGTCAAAAGACAGGAGGACTTTCCTGCCAGCAATAAATTAGTTTCTGGTATTGATTTACTGGTAGTGACATGGAAGAATGAGGAATGACATTTAGTATGGCTGTGTCAAAAACTATTATCTTAATATCACAGCAGTGAGATTTTAGTAACAGCTGCCATGTTACTTCCCTGAACAGGGAGTACTTTCCAAAGTGTGGAAAAAATACACAGTATAACAGGGTAATAATGGTGGGAAATGCTTTTTTTATATTCCAGCAGCACTGCTTCTCTCTGGATCAGTCGAGATCACTATGTACCTCTCAAAGAGGTTATTTTCTGGTTCCAGCAGAGTTGTTGGATCCTAGACATGCCTTCAAGCCATCTGGCCACATCTCATTGCATTCGAAGAATGCTGCTGGGCACGTTTAACTAGGTCCCCATGCCAGGCTGCTCTGGCTGGGGGTTCTCCTGGGGGGCTCAGGAGGATGGATGCTTCCCTGCTGCAGGATACAGCGTTTCCTTAGAAGTGTGTAACTGGCTTCAGTTAGATACATATTTTACTGCTTTGTAATCTCTTTATTGGGGGTTGGTTTTTTTTTCTTATGTATAGGTGGCTTTCGTTTTGGAGATGGTGAATTTTCAGCACATTTCCAAACGGTTTGTTCCATGGCATTTTGAAGAAATATGCCAACAGTGTATTCTGTAAAACATTTTATGCATATTAAAACAAAAATCCGTGAAGGTCTTGTCTGCCAGACATTATACAATGGGACCTTTGAGTTTGCATCATGTGTCTTGTTTGTGGAATGAAGATCCTTTGCTGTTGTGCTCAGCCTTTGCAGCCGAGAGGTCCGTGCAAGGCCCATTAATTTTCCATTAGTGCAGTGTTAGAGGTCCCAGGAGTTCTTTTATTGATGGTGGATGTTTACCAGTGCCAGTATCGAGTGGAACAATCTCTCACTTCACAATATTGTTGTTGACTGTTTTTTCTCTTTTTATGATAACACTTCCTTTTATTTTGATGATACTTAATGCTTCCTTTTATTTTGCTTAATCTGTTAATCATCCAGCCTTCTTACATTTCAGAAAATACACTGTGGTTGTTATATGCAAAGCTTTTTTGGTGTTTTTTTTTAAGTCTGTCTGACCTAAAGTTACATAAAGAAAGAATAATTGAGACTTTTGTGTTACTTTGTCTGTATGCCTGAGTTTTGCGTGGACATCTGAAGAGAAGAAGCCCCCTAAAATTACACGGTCTGTTGTATTCTTCAGTAAATTAATTTTAGTTGCATTGAAGTTATGCATTCATACAAGGTTTATGGCTTTGTTTATAATTCCATATTCCTAAAAATTTAATATAGATGTTGTGTTATGAGTGATCTGATTGTGTTACTTATTTTCTTACCTTTCCTATGGCCTTTTACATAAATTATGATTAAAGAGTTAGCTTTTCAAGAGGAAATGAATGCTAATGGTATGTAATAAACCTTCTTAATGAAATGTCCTGTACATAAAATGAAGAGAGTCATTTCACTGTTGAGTTGAGCATCTGCAGTTAAATGTAGTCTACTTTTAGTAATGCATTTTAATATTTTTGTTATTTCTTTAGAGATCTATTTATTCTGCCACTGTAATTTATTGGAAGTTGGACTAGTGGACTTAAACACAGACATCTTTGCATTTGTGCAGTGGGAAACATTAGGCTGAGTGAGCACACATGTTTTGGGGTTTTTTAAGGTTTCCCAAGGGAGAGGGGATCTGCTGCCAGTATAGTTTCTTCCAAGGTCAGGAACACAACATACACTTGACAGATCAAACTAGATGTGGGAAGAAAAAGTAGCACATAATATGACACCTTCTTTAGGAACTGGTTGCTTTTTGAGAAAGAAAACTAGATGTATCGACAGTTTATCAGAATGAAAAGAAATGACATGGTTGTTCTACATGGAGTGTAGCTGCATGAATCCAAAAATCCCAAATACTAGCAGGTGAAGCATGCCCAGAAATCAGGCTTTTTCACTATACCTCCTTTCCTCAGCTCTCTCTCTTATTCTCTGGTTGGCAGATGTTCTTGTGCTGTGATGGGTAAGTTCGAATGGAATTTATTTCATTTAACTTTAGCTGCTAAGTTCAGTCCTAGTCAGTGGATCTGGATTGAATCATCCCTGGAGATTCCTGTTTTATAAACCTATTTTAGGATCCAGTGAATCACCAGCTGAAAGTGGCTGTCTCTTATTGCTGATTCTAGAGGAAGCATCAATCATTGCTGCAGAACAAATGTCAAGCATATATATGGCTAAAATTAAGTATCACGAATCCAATCTCAGGACCAAATAAAAAATAAGAAAAAACCTTTCCACATCTTTGTTTCTGAAGTACAACAGAGGGGAAATGTAGAGTTACTTGAAAAGTGAGAGAAATCTGTAAGAACCCATCTACCCACACAGTTGTCAGAGAGGCCATGGCTGTGAAGCCTCAACGAGCTTAGGTGGCTTCAGCCTCACTGCCCAAAGCACCACCCGCCCCTCCTTCCGGCAGTGGAGCTCTGCCTTTCTCCTTCTGAATACGCACCTCACCAGGCATTTATGTGTTTATGGTCCACCTAAACTGGCAAATAGCATGGCATTGCTGCTTACTGGCGATCTGCATTCCTTTCGTGTTCATAGGCAACCTTTGCTTTCCAGAGTTTCAGAAAAGAACTTGCTTAGATCACTGTCATTCAGTATATCTACTTGCTTCTTCCCCAAGCTATTCATTTTGGTGAGATTTGAATTTTTATGGTACCGTGTCACCTAATTTTTGACACTGTATAGAACTGAAAGGACCACTTGAAATGAGTTGCTAGGACTGTTAGCTAACACAGATTTTTCCACTGTTTTGTTAGGTGTCTGTTTAAATGCCTTCAATAGTTTTATAAGCATGATGTCTTTTTCTTCTTCCCTGTTGGCTGCTTTTCATTTCCAACACAGGTCTTTATTTTTCTGTAAGACATCAAAGCTGTAAGCATCCATAGTGGGTTGCCACCAGCAGCTTGCGCAGAGAGGGTTATCCCAGCTAACTTTGAAATTCAACCTCTTCCATTTACTACTGGTGGGCAAATGCCTTCTCTTTGGTCTCTGCTGCCATGTTGCATAAATAAACAGTGATAGGTGATATCTCCTTCAAACCTTTCTGCTGTCCAGACAATGTGTTCTAGTTTGAGGTCCTAAGCATATAAAAATCAACTTTACTCTCTGCAAATTCCAGAACTATTAAATGAAGTCTGTGTGAAGAAACCACGTCAATAGCCCTTTTACCTGAACCCAAATCAACTTCTTTAGTTTTCTAGTGAAGGTAACTAATGTACCAGATAATCTTGACTAAAAAACCCCAATCTCAAAAATGACCAAGGCTTGTTCAAATTGCGTCTGTGAGGCACCTAGTATGCCTTCCACCCAAGAAATGCAGCTATTGGACTGCGCTTTGGGTTTCTGTATCTCCCACAGCAGATTTCATTATGGGATAAATAATACAAGAGAGAAAAGCAAAGTGGCACATTAGGACATATGATTCGAGGAAGTGATGTGGCAAAGCACCATCGAGTTGCATTAAAATTATTAAATTATTACTTACATTTTCTAAGTACCTGCTGGCTTCCTCTGCCAGGAGTCTGGCAGTGAGGAGGCAGGACTGGGAGGTGGCTGCTGCCCCTGTACTGAGCACTCAGAAGTGAAACCTCCAGCGTTTCCTATGATGTGAAGAGCTCAGTGCGTCGGTTTGAGGCAACATGTGCTTACAGGAACCTAACCGAGTAGCAGAGGTTACTCAACAAACGCTAAAATCTCTCTGAGGTGGGAATGAAACCTTTGGAGGTGCATAAAGTACCTTGATTCACAGTCTTAAAAGTAAAATATGTGATTTCATGATGGATTATGAATCATTTTGTTAGCAGATTTATAAAGAGGTTGACCCACATTTTAAGTTCTGGGGTTTTTTTAACGTAATAAACCGAGGGTAGGTAAGAATGCGTGGATTTTTGTCACTGTGCTGCAGTTGGAGGTGGTGTGAGCGAGGGGCAGTACAGTTGTGGCCAAGAGCAGTCCCTTGATGTACTGGTTCTGCCTGGAAATACTCCGATCATGTATCTGGCAACAGAGAGGTTAAATCCCTTCAGCCGGTACCAGTGATCTGCTGGCAAGGAAGTGAGTTTTCCAAAGGTTTGTGTAACGGGACATTGAACAAGTATGTTTTGAAGCTGGTGATGCAGAAAAACTTTCTGCTTTAGGATTTCTGTCCTTTCAAAGACAAAATGAAAGCAGGGTGAAGCCTGGAAGGTTGAACACCTGCATGGTGAAACGAAACATCAGTATTTCAGTCGAAATCCAAGCGTTTATGCTACTAATTCCAGTGATTGCAGTGTTTATGTACTAACATCTGGCTTTTGTCTATGTGTCCACAATACTGAACTAAGTTTATAATTTGTTTTCACTGCATAGTGCTTTCACCCTCCAGCTGATACCTTCTTTTTCCTCATCCTCTTGGGGTCATTAGTTATTGCCAGATTACTCTTTTTGTTGAATTTATTTTGTGCACATAAGAGAAGCTTACGTTTTACTAGATTTTTTATCAGACTTCACAAGTACTTGAACTATAGCTGTTGCAGACCAGCAGACGGCTCTCTTTAGATGTGCAGACCTACATGAGCATGGTTGGGTTGAACTGAAGCAATCCAGCAGATAAAATACAGCACTGTCCAGGGCCTGGCTGCTTCTGGGGCACAGTTTCTCTTCCCTCTGCCAGCATAGGCATTAAAGAGGCTGCACAGCTAGCCTGCCTTGCTGAACCACAGGCTCTGTGAGCAGCCTGATTTCCCCACTGGGTTTGCAGGGCCACTGGCCCAAGGGGGGAGGATTTTTCCTGGGTTTCATCCATTGCTTTACAGGCTTTCATCCACAGTGGGGATGGAGCTCAGCCTGTCTCCTCCTTATGCTTTGTTCTGTTCATCTCAATTAGTTCAGCAATTTGAGAAGGAAATTCACTGGAAAGAGGGGTCTTACTTGAATGTCCAACATAAAAAAGATACTGGGATGTGTGGGCTGCTTGTCCCATGTCAGCTCTGTGACTGCCCCATAGCCAGCCGGCCAGCTGGCACTTGTGTCATCAGGTCATCCCATGGTGGCTCCTGATTCTTCTTTCGTTCTAATTCCATACGGACAGATAAATATTTAAAAGGAGTGTATCTTTGAACAAGTTTTGCTTGGATTTGTGTCATTTTTCACCAGATATTTTACAAGGAATATGCAGAGATAGATACTAATTCCCAAACTTACTGAAAAAAACAAAAAAGTAGGAAAGGGTTAAATGAATGCGGAAAACCCAAATGAGGTAGGATTACAAAAAAGGCTAAGAAAAATACTATGATTGACCATATGATGGCTATAATAGAAAATAATATCAATAGAAAATGCATAATGGAAAGAAATTGCTTTGAAAAGGATAAAGATAAATGACAGAGTAAACAATATTAGCTTCTTCAGGAAAAAAATACTGAGCTGTCCCAGCAGATAAAGCCACCCTAGGGGAAATAGCGATGGAAAGAATAAGAGGGATGGGTGTTGGCATTTCAGAGTCCGCTGTCTAAAGGCTACAGTGTGACAGGGAGACCTGTCTGGTGACTGCTGGGTTTCTGCCACTAGAAAGGGTATTTTGTGTTTCAGACATACATATCTGATACTTTAGCAACGTGAAAATGTAGAAATGCATCCAGTGTTTTATGAAGAGCTCAGGCACCATTCTACATCAGGAATGGTGAAATGGGGCTTAGCTGAAAAACTTAGTTTGCCTGTATTTCTATCACCAAGCTAGAGAAGCTATTTCTATAGCTTTAGTTATCGGTGTCACCTTCTACTGTTCAGAGACTGTAATGGCTTTTGTGGGGAAGATAATCATACAAAGGACTGTGCTTTTTGCATAAGTACATATGCTACAGAGGGAAATGCAGGAATACAGGGGAGCAGAGAGCCGAGGGAGAGCTCTTATTGATTTCCTCTCACAAACTGCTGAATGTTGCATACAGGACTGAGCCCCTGGAGAAACCTGTCCTACTACATATATATCACTGGCTTTGACGTCCCAGTGTGGGGTAGGCAAAATCAGGGAGCTCTTGGAAAGGGCAAAGTGTTTGCTCCTCCTCCCCTCCCACACACAGGCGCTCCCGCTCCCCTCCATCCTGTTACATTGTGACAATGAAAAGAAAAACATAGAAAAAACTTGCAAATGGCTGTATGCTTTTCAAATGTATATATACTGGGGGAGAAAAATGTGTTTAAATGTGTTTAAATTTGAGTGTTAAGCTTCGAGGCTGGTGGTGAAAGGATTGGGGTGCTGTGCCTGAGCAGCAGGGGCAGTGCATCCTGTCAGCTCTGCCTTCTACTGTAGGAGCAGGGTCCAACCCCACTCCCTGAGCCTCCCTCCATCACCTGGAGGAGAAGTCCTTTAGCCACGTGGACATTGTTCTTGTGGAGGGTCTGACCCCCAGTTGGAGTATATTCGCACCAGCCAAAGGGTGAGTGAGGAAAAGCAAATCTCCAGCTGATCTGCTCTGCAGGCTTCCCTTCCTATCACAGCTGAGGAGGGAAAGCTGCCTGATGGCTTTCTTCTGGTTTTAAAGGTGGAGATCTCTACTTCGGAGTTGCCTAAGGCTGCCGCTGCATACCACATACTTCCATGGAGCAGCATTGCAATGAGTGGGGACCAGCTCAGCTTACCTCCACACAGGGAAACACAGCAGCTTCGCACCCTTGAGTAGGGCAGAATGCTTCCCTGCTGAAACGTCAAGCCGTATAAGATTAAAAAAAAAGTTGGGGGTTTTTTTCTTCCCTTTTTTCCAAATAAACATTTCTTAGGTTTTCTGTTTTCAACTACAAATAAAGGGGTTTAGTTCTGCTTTTCCCAGCTGGCAAAACAGTCTCTGACCAGCTGTACAATTTACACTAGATTGAGTAATGTTAGAGTCTTGCTGAATTGGACAGGGAAAAAAAAGTGTCTGGCTGTGAAGCACTGCTTGATGTGACTTTGAAGCACAAAGGTAAACGTAAAGGTTTCTTCCATTACACCTATACTATATTTAAAGAAGTTCATGTGTAAGTTTACTGCTTTTAAAGCTACTTAAAAACATGAGAGGCTACAATTTTAAATATTGGTGCACTGGTCAGACGTGGAGCTAAGTGAAAATACATCTTTCTTTTCAAATTTGGGTGGAAACTGGATGGTGGAAGCAATCTTTCATGCATAATAAGCCTATATTTTTGCAAATACATGAAGAGTTTTGCACTGAGCTTTGTGTGTATTTTGAAGTGGGAATGACTCTGGGGGGGGAAATAGGCCAGAAGACGCTGTCAGCACAACCTGAGTACAGGCCATATCAGAAATCCTCAGCTTGCAAGCATTTGCTCTGGCTGTGGAGAGCTGTTGGACTGTCTGGATATACACTCAGTTATCATTACCAGCTTTCAGCAAGGAACCACGTGGTGCTTCTCTATGCAATTAGTGTGTCTCCATAAAAAATGTTTCCTAGCCTTGAGGAAAGTGCTTTTTCTTGCTTTCAAAGCTCATGAATGAAGGGCAGCCTTTTAATTACGCACAGTCTCCTTTTTTATATATTCACTCTAATGCCTTTAGTAATAGCATCTACTTTTATGTAGCTTAAGGACTGTGTTTACATGGATTTTCTACTGTTGTGTAAGCCCTGTCTCTTCTGTGATGGAAAATAGTGGGGAAAAAAAAGAAAGAAGTATTAAGAATGGTTTCTTTATGTTTGAACTGTGTAAGTGTAAGAAAGACATGGTAGTGTTACACAGGTAATGAAGGAGAAATCTGCTTTGACTTAGTGTTCCTCATTTCTGAAGCTCCTGTAGGATTTTTTGGAATCACATTTGAAGGGGATGTTTCTAAACATCCAGAAAGGTTAAAAAGTGTAGAGGACAGTGATGGACAGGGGGAAGTGGAGGAAGTATTTTGTAGGCTCTTCTTAAACATCTGTTGTGTAGATGCTTCAGGCTGTGGGGTACTGCACATAGTTGCCTGTGTTTTTCAGCCTTTCAGCCCTGGTATGTCTGTGGTTTTGATTTTCTAATAAAATGGAAGACTTAATATAATAACTACATTGTAATTTCTTATCAGTCATTTATTTTCAAATGGACAGAAGATTTGGAGCACAAATGTCTTAGTGGTTAGGGGGAAGAGAAACATTAAGTTTCACAAGATGTGCTTGGTAGCAGGAAGAATGAATTCAATATTCATGTTACTGTAAATATAACTTTTAATAATACACTTGCTTGCCATATGTACAGACCAAGGCAGACATAAATTGAGCAATGCTGTGCAACACCCAGCATAAATATAATAAGCATGCACACAAAAAAGTGGTCTGAAAAGAGGGGTAGAAATTTGAGAGAAGTGATATATATGCAAATACAACAGCATTGTCCTGCTGTAATGAAGTATTGTCATATAGAGTGAAGAAATATATTGCTACCACTTTCCCAGGAATCTTCTTTCTTAACCAGTCTAAAGACATATATGCAGCTGCCAACTTGATGAAATAAAGATTTGTATTGCTTTTAAATTGTTACTCCAAGGAAAAGCTTTTATTGCAGTATGGGGAAGGAAGGGCAATAAGTTCTGAGCCACCACTTTAATAACTTTATTTTTCAGCAGAGAAAGCTGTGGATACATTTTACAGTGTTGCTACCTAAAAAAATGCAGACTTCTGCTTTTGAGTGTCACCAGCAAAGCAGTGGAGTGAAGAGAACAAAGAAGATCAAAGAGAAGGAGGAGAATTTATTTCAAAGACATCCATAAAAATAGTGGGGTTTTAAAATTTTATTAAGAATGACCTGAATTAAGCTTAACTAATTTGGGTCCTGATCTTGAAAATAATTTCATGCATGGTTAACCTCAGTCGTGTTTGTTGTCACTTAATTACCTCTGTATACAAACTATTAAGCAAGCATAGAATGTTTGCAAAATGAGCACAATAGAAAAATTGATATAAACCACAGATATGCTAATGTGAAAAATCAGGCAGATACAAAAAGTATAGATGTTATTTCAGCTTTTAGCACTTGGAAATTCAAGAGACATTCAAAGTCTTTTCAGCCACTGTTGAATTTGATGAAACCTCCTTTTCACCTGAAGGAATAAATTAAAAAGAGCCAAGCAACACAATTGTAAGTTGATGGAAAAATACAGAACTTAAATGAACATTGCAGTAGATTATGGACAGCAAGTACATTTTTGGCTTAAGGCCAAAATTTGTTTGGTTTGGCATGAGTCTTACAGGTGCTTGGCTCATCACTGGCTATTTTAATGTATAATACATTGAAGTCATTAAAATAGTTCAGATACCACACACAAAAAGAATAAGTAGCAGCACGACAATAAACTGTTATAAAGAACTCATAGCAATGCCCAGTAAATCGGAGCACTGGCATTTAAAATCAAAAGCAGAAGTGTTGAGCTGTGGCTTCTGAAATAATACTTAGTTCAATCAGGCTTACATCTATAAAGTTTTAAAATTGCAAAGATGGGTAACCCAGGTGGAAGACGGGACTAAAGACTGCGATTCTCTTCCACACATCATCTTGCTAACGGAGAACAGATATTTTTTCTGGGGTGGGACTGATGGTATATTATATGTAAATGCTATAAAGCAAAACAATAACTGAAGAACAGAGGCACTGTACATTTTGCCTTTGAATAATTGACCTCTGTGGAAGTCATGCATGTTAAACTGCAGATGTGAGTGTGTAATGGATGTCAAGGTCACTGCTCAGTAGCTCTGCTGGCACTGCCACGCGGCTTTGACAAACATCAGGGTTTGTATTCTCTCCAAATTAATTTCCTGCAAGTTTATTGTTTTCTGTCAGTTTGCTTGGTAGACAAGGTCTGTACTGAAAGGGCCTTTAATCTGAAAGCGAGTTGGAGGTACTGTTTTGGGGAGCCTGTGACTGACGCAGGCTGTATCGCGTATTGGGACATCTGTTATGGTAGTTCCTGGGGGCTTCTGAGCAGAGCCAGCCTGAGGGGCCAGCAGCCTTCCTGGGATGTTGGGAAAGGAATCATTTCCACTGCATACGCTCATCTACTCTGTTTCGCTCTGGAAATGAATGAATGCAAATTAAAATTCTCCCCAGTTTGCAGTTTTTGTATGATTTTGGTACAGAATCTGGACGTAGCACAGTTTGAAGAAATCACGTCCAGGTTTGTCAGAAAAGGACTGCAAACCTTTGGTTAACCTTGCCTCAATTTTGTGTCTATCAGTATCAATTCAAATGATGTAAGAGAGGTTTTAGATGTTGTGGATAAAGATTCCTATGAGTTTAATTCTGCTGAATTAATGTCTGCTTTATATGGACCTGAATTAGAGCTATCACCTGTCATTGTGCTGTTGCCACTTCTTTGATGGACTTGCCTCTTAGGTCACTGATTTTTTGCTGCCTCTGGTAGCTGTCAAATGGGGAAAGCAAAAGCAATGCACCCAGGAGAATTAAAAGAAAATATAAGATATGCAAATATAAATTATTTGGTAGACAAATGCCAGTTTGGAGTGTTCTTGTTAGTGAAAAGCACTGGGAAAAGCCAAGGGGCAGAAGTTCTGTGATGATTCTCCTTATCTCATCTTGTGGAGAAGGTGGGACTCTTCCAACACAATTGAGTATTACTGGGCTTTGGGTTATTTGGTTTAAATACTCACATAATTCTCCATCATCTCATTTTCCATTGGACATTTCGGGATTTTTTTCTGAGGAGGATTTGGAGGGGAAGATTCTGAGGGCTTTTCCTACTCTTCTCCTTGCCTGGGATCTGAACAATACTGCAGGGAAGCAGCTCCAGTCCTCATTCACTTCATATGCAGCTCCTCCCTGCCGGTGTGTGCGCTTTTATGCCATGGTGCAACTCCCCAGTGCCGGAGAAACCGGCATTGGCCAAATCCCACCGGTGACACCAGGCGCTCGCAGTGGGGCTGGGAGCTGGTGTTTTCCTTGTTTTCCCCATGCCCTCAGCAAAGGCAGCTGACCCAGAGACTCTGCAAGTTGACTGGACTTCTGTTTTGGAAAGGTCGTGCTGACAATGGGCACACTGGGGCTCTGGCTCATGTGATAGGGAGGGAGAAACCTGCGCGGGGTCACAGGGAGCCGTTGGTTTTGGGCGATGAAGGCAGCATTGTTTCCGAGCAGAAGCTGTTGTTTCTCCAGCCTGTGGTTCGAGCTTGCCCGTCATGTGTGCTAGAGGGAGCTCTGCCTTCCTGCCAGGGCTGTGTGCTTCCCCCAGCTATCATGCCCTCAGTTAAACGTAGTCTCTGGAGAAAGGACCATCCTTCTTGGTTGCAGAACGCTGCAAATTACACCTCGCCTTTGCTAAAAAGGTCCATTGTGTTCTGAGCTGGCAAATCACCCAGCTGAAAGAAGCTTTAATTTCTCATAGAACCCTATTGTTACCCTGTGGTAAAAGCTACTGCGGGAAATTTCCATGATAACGGCTGTAAATTCGTACCCGCTCCTTTCTGGCCCTGGTGAAGGACAGCAGCAGCAGCTGGCCATCTTCTGCCGCTTAGCCCTTGGTGCTTGGCCTCCTTTGGTTCTCCCTGGCCCCACGGCAGGATCGTTTGTGTATGTTTGTGTGTTGCTGGTCTTCTTTCCCCAGTTCGAAGGGTTGGAACATGAGGGCTGCATTGAAGGATAAAGAAGGAATTTTGCATATGTATTTGATACCCTGGCACAAGGCACGAGGCAGGTGAGGGTCCTGGGTAGTTCTGAAGGAGCAAAGCCTGGTGCCTTGTCCTCAGTGCCAGAGGAAGTGGGCCCTGTTGCACGCTGTGATCCCACGTGCCCCTGCCACTGTGCGGGAGCTCATGCCTGGCCCTGTACACGCAGCACTGCAAATGCTGCTGTATTTGCTGGAGGCTTCACAGGCAGAATGCACTAAACTTCTCATTTAATTTAAATTCCCAGCAGAACAGTCACGTGTGTATGCACAAGCATTACAGCAAAGGCACGCATCATTTGCCTGGCTTGCTTGAAAGCCTTTGTGTTGGGCTCTGGTGTGGGCTTTGGTGAGACCCTGGTTGTTGCTGTGGGGAAGGGAGCCCTGACCTACTCCCGGCTCAGTGCTGAAGGGGAGAAGTGAAACTGGAGGCTTGAACATTCTTTGGAGCAATTTTAGAGCTTTAGGTGTTGTGGAAAAATATGCACACTGCACTTTGGTTTTAATTTCAGTGTGTACTAGTTGATATCCCTCCCTGCAGAATTCCTGGGCTTCATTTTGACTCCATGGTCCTCTCTGTCTCCAGAAGGTGCTGGCAGCGTGCCGTTCTTCACCATGTAAAATTGCATCATGTGTTCCCATTTTATTGAAGTGAACCACTTGTAAGAAGGGTTAGTGACTATCTGAAATTCTTCTGCACCCTTTTTCTGTATTAGATAAGGGGTTATTTTGATTGCATTGCAAAGAGAAAGCAAAAATTGTGTAGGCAAAATAATGTTTCTGAGACAACTCTGAGACCGTGAGCTTCTATTTTAGTCTGCACAGGAATGGGGGAGGTCAAACAATTTCTGATGTATCACTTCATGTTTCTGAAACCATTGACTCAAGGTTATTTTAAGCATTTATTTTGATTGGTTACTTATCCAAATGTCTTTCTATAATAACTCCCCATTCTTTTTGATTCAGAGATCTAGGAGATCCCCTTGGCATGGTTTCTCCTTTTGTATCTTGGTAGATGTTAGTTGTGAGACATTTTGGATATGTTTTACTGCTTTGTTTCTGAAGTGTGGGCTGGAAATCATGCTTCAATGTCTGATAAATTCATGCTCTCCATTTTAGACCTTTGAGACAAATATATATTTAATGCTTTATAGATTTCTGTTGCCTGTTCAAAAACTTTCACGTTCCTGACTGTAACCTTGTTATTGCTCTCTGGCATGTATTTGTTAAAATCTTAAATCCAGTGCAGCTTGAAAAGTCACTCACTTCCTTAACAAGAACATCCGGGACTGGGCTTTTGGGTTTCTTTCTTTGCTTTTCAAAATCAAAATCTCTTGAGCGTGGCAGTAGTTGTAGTTTCCGTTTTACTTTAGTTGCCCACCCTTCTGTGGCTTGTATTTTATGTTTTCAAGTAAAATGTAAAAAGGGTTGGCAAACACTATCAAACAAAGCTATGTATTGTAGAAATATTCCAAATCCCATGGATTTTAAATTTGTGAGGTGCACCATTTTAAGTTAAGTTCTGTAATGCAGGAAAATTTCATCCTGATCCAACACCATCTATCCTACGTGCAGGAAGGAGATACATTTGTTTTTAAGGTTCGGTAATACTAGCAAAACTGGCTCCACTTTATTTCTAACTCCTTTTAATTCTAATATTTCCAGTCTTAAATAACTCTGAGCACACATCTGTGCTTTCTAAACATCCTCACTCCTAGCTATGCTATGTAATGCTGTCAGGTTATATTCAGTTATTTCCCTTTTCAAGTATTTCTGCCCTCAACAACTCACATGATACAAAATGTGGGCACTGGCACAGGCAGCCAGAGTGTTACTTGAACTTGTGCTTCATATGCGGGAATAGAGGATGTTTGCATGTGGGTGTGGATCTCCAGAAGATGAGAAAGCCATGTAGTGGATTGTGTAAAGCAACAAGGGAAGAATGTGTTTTCCTTGTCAGAGCTTTATTCTAAGTCAGTGGTGCCCATGAAGTCCTTTCTGCACACATTGCAGGGCTCCATACTCCTGCTTAAGGTAATTATACCTTCCTCAGTGTTGCTGCTCAAAACCCGTGTAAATTCTTATTGGTTTGCTAGGTTTTTTGGTTCAAGCGGAAATTGTACAGCAGAAAGGCTTTCCCAGCTCTCTCTTGGTTTTGGAAACAGCAGGGAGGTTTGATCATGGAATGCCTTCATCAGACATGTGACTGTGAGCATTTCACAGATAGCTTGGGGTTTATCCTGAGCCAGCTTGTAGCTCAATGGTGAGGGAGAGGGGGACTTTGAGACTCGCTACACGCTGTATTTAGCCACTTTTTTTTCTTCTTTTTCTTCCAACCTTCTGATAAGTTCCTCGGGTGGTTTTCCCTCCAGGGTGGTCACACTCCCTGTCCTGCAGGTGCTGCCATGGAGGGTCCAGAGACTTATTCTGCAAACTTCAAAGGGCAAACTTTTAGAAGCCTCTTGAATTTAGGCACTTGGACTGTTTTCCAACAGCTATAAAATCCTTTATAATTGACTCTGCTGATGGTTTTTGTTTTGTTTGGGTTTTTTTTTTTTTTATTAGTGGGAGGAAGGAAGGGCATGGTCGGAGTAAATATGTAGCAGTAAGAAAACCTGCAGATGATCCAGATTCCATCATTGCCCCATCAGTCTATTTGTGCACTCGGCAGAGGTGGTGAAAGTGTTAAAGGCACTCATTACATTGAAATCTTTGAGTGTCCTCACAGCTTTGGTCATGCATGGAAAATGCAGCCACCTCCATTTCATGCTGATGAAGTCTTCACATCAGCCTGTCTTTTATATGTATGCAAATACCTACAATGCAGCCAATTATATACAAGGTGCACATTCGACATCCTTTGCAGGGTGACCTGTCACAGCCACCACACCGATACCGGCTGATGCTGTCATGTGCTTCAGCGACTGACAGAGTCACATGGGGAACGTTGGGGTTTAATTGAAAACTCATTTCTCAGAATTAGTCCTGCAGTTCAAAAGATTTCTCATGATTACTGGTGCATGTGTCTCACCTTCACACGTCTTTGTTCCATGGATTAAATCAACTTTCTTCTGTTGACAATTGTGTAGGAATTCTTTTTTCCCTAGAATAACTATTTTTAAATTGGAAACTCAAAATAAGTAGGTCATACCCAGATTATTGTTTAGAATGCTTATATATGTACTTAAAAATACACTAAATTATTTAGTTATGAGGTAAGATGAAACACAAGATGTCAGGGGAAAAAAAAAATCTCATTACATGCAGTGTCAACCAAGGAAGCTTTGAATTGCTTGTCTTTTAAATTAGTATCCTGCAACGTCAAGAATATGTTCATATATAAAATGAACATACCTGCTAGTTTAGATTGCAGATATAATGTGTGATTAATATGTACTTTAATATATACTCTTCTTCGTTTGCCAGAAATACCCATGCTGGCGCTTTACATGCATAAATACAAATCATACAAATGTAGCAGGAATTCCTGTGTCCAATTCATATGATTTGTCTCACTTAATGAAACAACTGTGCCCAAAATTACATGAATAGCTACGCGTCCACCCAACTCTCCACTTCTTGGAAGATTGAAAGCATGAATTATGTCATCTCCAGGGGAAGGGGAGAAATTGTTCCCTCATGGAGAAAAGAGACTGCTGTTTGTTCCCGCTGCTTCTTAAACCGAGTCCTGGCAGTTTGACGTCAGTGTCCACGTAGCCATGTGACTCATTTCACTATTGACCTCACACACACTGGCTGGTAAGGACAGGTGATGGAGGAGGCCCCAGGTGACAGCTTTCTCTTGCACTCCAAACAATACCTGTGATTCACTAAGCAGGGATTCAGCTGGTATCTGCTAGAGGCTGCAGGCATCTTGATGAGACTCCCTGGTTAATGGCAGTTGGTCTTTATCCATTTTAAGTAGAAGATGAGCCAGTGCAAATTGCAGCTTCTGCGCTGTGCTCATGGCTGAAAGCCGGTTCAGTAGAGGAAAGGAGCCAGGAGATGTGAGAATTCCACCACAACAGCTGTACTGCATCACTGAAATCATTAATCTCAGTATCAGCCTGTCCCTGCTACATCATCCACCAGTCACAGATGATTAGGGGAAAAATATAGCACAAGTCAGGTGTAATGTGACTGCCCCTCACAGAGCCTCCTAGGTTATGGAAGTAAGAGGCATAAGTCATTTTATGTCTGGTCCAACGTTGTCTGGATCTCCTTTTTCTATAGATCCATTTTTGCAACTAATCTTACCGTTGCCCTTTCCAACATGCTGAAGCAATCAGTTCCATACAGGAGTTATGAGCTACGTAGAAAAGTACTTCTTTCTTCAATTTCTTTTAAAGCTACTGCTTGATACTTTCCTTGGGATACCCATTTCTCCAATTTTGTTAAATGGGAAATTGTTGCATCACCATGTATCTGCTGTTCATGAACCTCCCAGAGGGAATGTGTCTTCACAGACTTTCAATGTACAGAAATGTTTCCACAGGTCTGTTCACCTTCACTGTTGTTATCTCCCTGATAACACCCTCTCTAAGGTGAGGTGATTACCACTAGTTACACTGCAGGATGGGGCTCACCACGAATTTATATGATGTTGTCCATATGAGACTCCTCATTCTCACCTAATCATTCCTACTGTTTGCTTTTGGCTTCTGGTTATTTCTAATTATATTTCATAGGCTTAATCCCAATAGTTCACAGATTTTTCTGTTCTTGAATTGCAGTAGGTACATTATTGCATGAAAGAGATGAGTAGAGGTGATTTTTCATGTTGTTTTAATGTTCTTTTGCCAGACCGTGATGTTTACCACAGCTCAGTATTTAATATTATTCTCTATGGAGGAGACATCTGAATGCAACCTCTTGGGATAGGTCGTTTCTTCAGAGAAGATGTGAATCTCTTGTTAATGGATTTGCTTTTCATCCTATAGCTTTTCCCCAACAAAACCATGAGTGAGCTAGTGATGATATGCAACCAACCAACCTTACCAAGAATACAGAAGAGCATTGTCAGATATTAATCAAAAAGACCATGTGGGTCATGAAGAAAATCAGTGGGGCCCAAGCAATTGTCAGCCTCTGTACTTAAAAGAGATGTACAATCTCAAGTCCAGCCAAATTCAATATGTGTTTTCTAAGATGTCTTTTTTGCTCATATGGAATAAGCTGTTAGCATAGCCTGGTGACCTATGAAAGCAAGAAAGAGGGAATGCAGGATCCATCTAATCATCAGAAAGGAAGGAAAACATCATGTTCTTTGGAATTTTCTACTTTTTTAAAAATAGGATAGTTTAATAGTATGGGTGATATACTAGCTAGAGATCTACATTCAGTTCTGTTCACTGACAAGGACTGCCTACATGACTTTGGCAAGTCACGCTTATTTCCTCATGTACTAAAATAAATATAACAAGAGGATATGATGCTACGATGTTGATAATCACTTACTACTTTACATGGAAACATTTGAAATGGGATATTGCCACTGTCATATGCAAAAAAGCAATAAAAATGATTGTGCACTCTGGCCTCAAACTGAAGGAGACAAGGGCTACTGCATATCAAACACCTCATCTAAATGACAGATGGGTAGATGGATGTGTTGAGCCTGTAATTTCCATGGCTTTTGCAGTATGTGGGTGGTATGTGCTTTGAGAAACAATTTCACAAAACTCCAGCCCTGTGCCACCTGGCAGGACCTGTGTATGTGTGCAAATACAAGAAGAGGTGAGATGCTTTCTGTATTAGTTACTTTAGGAAGGCAAAATCTCAGATGCTGTTGCTTCTGTAAAGTTGTCCTTCTGTAGTGTTGCTTTCTGAAATGAATGCATAGCTGTAATTATTTGTAGTGTAGTTTCCTCCTTTAAAGACTTTTTATTGTTTGGGTTTTTTTCGTTGTTTGTTTTTTTGTTTGGTTGGTTTTGGGTTTTTATTTGTTTATTTCTTTTGTTTTTCTGAATTTCTCTGTTCTTTCTCTGGAGCAACTAAAGGAAGACTTACGTAAAACGGTGTTTTGCCATCAGTTTGCCTGTGGTTGGGTGCCAGAGAGGTAGGAGTTTGGGGGTAAATCATCTTCCTTGTTTTTCTTCTTACGAAATAAAATTGGGATGAGTAACATGTCAAAGATGTCTGCACCTATGACCAAGAGTTTCTTACAGGAGTTTGGAAAGTATGTGGAAATGTCTTTTCACTGTCTAGTGTTTCATTTATTTTACGTTTAGTAAGTACATCCATCTTTTTGCATCCATCTTAAATGCTGGGTGTAATGTGGACAAAAGACTTCTGTTAGCAAATTGGGAGGGGAAGTTAGGGCAGTTCTCTTGTGTCATGCTGTGGTAAAGTTTGGAGTATAAATCTTAGTATTCACTCTGGAACTGGAACTAGAATGCGGTAGTAGTTTCTATTTTTTAAAAAGAATAACATACAAATTGCATAGAGAGATTTACATAGGAAAAGTCATTCACATCACAAAATTAAGTCACATTTTCCAGGCACATTAGCATTTATTTCTGTGAGAGCAAATTACAGATGCAAGTGACTATACAATACACAGAAAGCTGAGCTTTCGGAGGCTTTTTTTTTAAGTCTATACTGGGATTGCTGCTTTGAAGAAACGGAGGCTGTGGCTGAAAGAAGAGGAAATGTAATACTAAATTAGTCCTCCTCCATATTGTCCAGTGTAACGTTGTTACTGAAGCTTTGCAACCTCTTGAATTTTCATGAACAAAAGAGTAAAAGTGGTGCTTGCTGAGGTTCACAGAGCTGCAATACATCTCCTTCGCTCTCCTGAAGTCTCTACCCATGCAGCTCATTTTTCTCAGCAAGAACCAAAGACTTCATCATGTGTCTTGCTTTTAAATGTAAGAAGGGAGCAGCAGCAGAGTTCTGCTCTTACTGTCTTTCAGATTGGCCAGCTCAGCAGTGCCTGGGGTATACTAGGAGTAGACTGAAGGTTCTCTGCCTGTAGCTGAAAGAGAAAGGTTGAAGTTAAAAGGAGAAGCAGTAGGTGGTTTAAATGCTATTTGGGTCCCAAGGTTAAATCTAGGTTCCCCATATTCCCCTTTTTCTCACTGTTCTAGAACATAAGGTAGCTTGGTTCTATTTTTAAGTTTGCTATAGATCTCTATTTTAGACTTCCTCGATGGCTGACAACTGTAACAGACACTTTGAATTGTTATTTTACTGGTTTCCATTCATTATAAATAATCTATTCATTTATTATTTTTAAATGCTTACTTCTAATAGAAAATAAGTATATAATGGAATGTGTATATATGTATTCCATTATTATATTACTTTCCACTCTCATCAGCTAGGCAGTGCAGCTTTGCAGGAGGCTGCAGCCCAAGTTTTACCAGATTCTGTTAGTCCTGTGTAGGTGGGGTAAATAGCCTGCTTACCTGAGGATCTTTCTAGGATATACTAGTTAGATTTGCTGGGAACTGTGCAGACACATGGCATGGGAGCAATACCTGGTGAATCCATCTCTGAAGATCCACCAGTGCATTATCCATGCCCTGCAGTCGCTGCATGAGAAGAGAGAATTGCCAGGTTTCCTGCTTCAGGAGGACAGATGAAGGGGAGAAGGGGTCACAAGGCACAAGGCCACTGAGGTTCAGCTTCATGCATAGATCTCCTGGTTGAAAGCAGTGCCTGCCTGCAGGTTTGGATGTGGACGTCCAGCTCCTGTGTGATCTGTAGTAATAACATCACTGTGACCTGGGGGAAGGCTCCAGCAGTGATGTAGCAAATTCTGAGATAAAAGCCCGCAGTGCCGTTTTCTGTAGGACAAAGAGATAAGGTCAAGAAGAGAGGACTCTGTAAAGTTGTGCATGCACTCTGGTGTAGTCCTCAAGAAATTGCGTTGATTTGACTCTTACAGGAAAGAGAATTCATAAAACTACAAGGAAAGTATCAAACAACGTTTTGGAGGAGGGAAGGCAGTAGTTAGTCTTGGAACAGATCTATGATACTCTGTGGTCAGCAAAATTACCGAATTGAATTTCAGGGAAGTGTGTTTGGCTTTTATGTATATTCACTAAGGCCTGTGTCCCACCCTGAAATCTTCACATGTAGCTTTAATATTTCGGCTGCGTTAGGGCAGTGATTTCACTTGGGAAATGAAAAATACCTTGCTGTATCTCTCTCTAATCATGCACAGCATCCTTCATATCTCACCTCTTGCCCTGGCTGATGCCTTCTTTGTATACTCAGAGTGGAAAGAGAGTGAGCGCTACTGCAGTACATCTGGAATTCCCTACATACTCAAGCAGAAGTGAACCAGGGCCTGGCTGTACCTGGAAGAAATTTGTCTTTCATTACGTTGAGTCCATGGCGAAGGTGTCATCTGTCTCATGGAAAAAAAGAAATTGTAATTGCTCTCCAGGGACTTCATTGGTACAGTAAAAATGAATCCAGTCACCTTTTTGGTTAGGTGACCAAAAGACGAGTAAGCTGAGCTGGTTTTTTTCTGTATCATCTTCATACATATGTATGCAGAGTGTAACTTCTGAAATAAGCCATTATGCAGTGCCTTGTGATTTTTAAAGGGGCTGTTTGACATACAGCTTGCAGAGGTTAAAGAGTAAAAATGTGTACACAGCCTGATCTATACAACTCGGAGCAAGTGGTTTTTTTATAGTGGAGGTACTGTTTGTTATTATGCATTATTTATATTATGGTGGTACTTAGAAGCTGCAGAGAGGGGTGCACTTCCAGGCTCTCTGTGACCTAATGTGGCTCTGACAGTGCACCTGAAACATCAGAATAGGTGGGCGCTAAACCGTGATAGCTTCTTGGTCTGAAGCAGTCAGAGTCTCAGTTTTGTAAAATGATAGAGTTTAACCGGCAGACATTTCAGTGTTTGTTCCTAGGAGCTGTTAGCTTTACAGAAGCTCTTTGGCAGGCAGTAACTTAACCTAATAAAAACATTGTAGTCAATATATGTATATTTTTTTAATTTAGACTTGCATCCTTATTGTTCATGCTCTTTTTCTTAGTCAGCTATTACCAGGAGTGGCCCATTGGTAATGAAGATACCTACAGAGTCACTTCTGAATTCACCCACATTTTTCAGGGCATCAGCCAGTCTTACCTGGACATGCCTGCATATACACATAATCACAGTCCTAGTTGCAGCTTTAGTATCCTCTTGCATTTCAAGTCCTTTCAGCATTTACAAGTCCAAAGACTTAGTGATTTTATGTTGTCGTGTAGTTTTGTGCAAAAGGAGCCCCAGAAACCTTTACATAAGACAAATACTTAAATACCAGTGTAAATGCAAGTTAAAAAATGAAGGACTTTAGAGATTTGGGGAATTTGTTCCTCCAGTTTACTGAGATGGGCACTAATTTCACATTGGTGCTCACTGATAAAACATCTGCATTTGGGTTTTTTTTCAGTAATCCTGTATTCATGCAGAACTCTTGTACAGGAGTAGGCACGTCTAAAGAAATCAGCAGATATTTTGGGTGTAGAGGCTTGGCCGCATTGCTTTTTAGATTTGAATGGAAACTCTTCTGGGCTTGTTTCTTCCAGCATCTTAAGTAAGAAATAAATTGATAGTCACTGGGGAGAAGACGTGCTATTGGTCTGTTTTGGACTGCTGCATTGCTCTCTCTAGTTTCAGCTCTTGAGTCTCTCTAGTTTCAGGCACCCTGTATTATATATATATAAAATATAGTAAGTATATAATATATATATGTATTGCATTTCAGAGAAATAAAGGAAACTGTATGTGCTTAGGAGATTTAAAACCACAGAATACTAAAATATTTAGAAATATGTATGTATTAGCCACTACATTAACCACTTTTTGGAGAGAAATCGGATGCGTTCCTGTGTAACCTGCTCTAGGTGGCCCTGCCTTTGGCAGGGGGTTTGGACTAGATGGTCTCCAGAGGTCCCTTCCAACCCTAACAGTTCTGTGATTCTGTGATTAGTAAGAGTGTGGTGCATGCAATGTTATTTTTGAAAGATTTGGAGCAGAATCCTAACGTGAAAAAATCGCCTAAGTCTTCTTTCTAACTTTGAGGGAGCAAAAATATGTCTTTATTTTTGCAGTCTCTTCAACCCTCTTATTCGTCTGGTTTTATGTTTTTAAACGAGATAGGCATAGACTGAATTAGATGTTCAAACCATTATGCTTCAATCCAGAGAGCGTTTTGGGGTTAGTATAACGTTTGACTGAAAAGAACCAAAGAAGTTGTGCTGTCCTAAAGAAAAAGTGTTTTTTTACATCAGAGGCCTGCAAAGTCAGAACCAGGCAGCCAGGGAAAACAGAGGGGGAAGTATGAAGCAGAAAAAAACCAACCAACCAACCAACCAACCGAAAAACTCAGCCCTAATGACAACACAATGACTGATGGTACTAAAATTGCAAGCGTCATAAGGAAAGTTTTATATATATAGAAGCATATGTAATATAGAATTAAATAATGCATATAATATTATACATTTTAAAGGATGTTTTTATTCAGATGTATGAAGTACTCCAACCATGTTCTGTGTGGGATCTGTGTATTGGCATGAATTTTTTTTATTCTTATTTTAAACCTCTGGCCCTGGACTACCAGAGTCTTAACATTACTGTAAAATCAGATGTGTCAGATTTTCTCAGTTAAATGTCACTAATCTCCACTTTTGGGAGCTGGTATTACATTGTAAAAACTCACTCTAGGAGCTCTGTATTCAGAGATTTCTAGATAGAAACGGATCAGAAGAGAGATGTGGACAGGGGTGTCAGTAGTTGGGGTACGTGGGCAGCTCTGCACAGGGCTGGTGGCTGGGAGCCATGGACAGGGAGCGCTGGGAGACCTTGGGCTGGAGCATGGTGCTAAGTGCTTCTCCCTGCACTACCCACTGCCTTGCCTTACCCACGGGGACCTGGCCTGTTGCTGTCATAGTGGGATGAGAATGATGAATGGCATGGAAAAAATCTGTATCTAAAGCATGTCGAAAATCTGGAATTAATTACCTTGCAAGGAGCCAAATGAGGAGGAGCTGACAAAAATGTGTCAAATAATGAATGCTGCAGAGAAGGTATGTCATGAACTTTTCATGGCAGAGGGTAAGGGGATATTTAATTAACTTAAAAGTTGGCAAATTCACATTGAGTGTAATTACACTGTGGAATTAATTCTTCATTGAAGTTACTGAGGCCAAGACTTCAGCCAAGACTTCAGCAAGATTCAAAATGGGTTTCAAGTTTTATTTGGGCAGCAAAAGGTACTTTGAGCTGTAGCAGTGAATCCCAGAAGGTTTTTGCAATGTCCTGTTCTGAAGTTTAGGTGAGTCTCTAATAGCTTTTGATCCTCCACTGTGAGGAGAAGGTTAGATTATTTACTTTTTCTGTTTCAAACTTTCTACATTACTCTGTCGTCTAAGAAGCTCTAAGTGCTAGGACACATGAAGGAGCATTGGAAGGGATCCAGCGTGACCATTTCTCACTTTCAGACACTGTATAGGACCCAGTGTGATCATTCATGTGTTTCTTAAGCTCTTCCAGCCATAATAACTACCTCTTCAGTCATCCAAAGCTTGCCGTTGCTAGGCAAGTGGCAACAAGCCATTATTTGTTTTCTGAAAGACACAAAGATGCTGTATCTTGTCGTCTTACTACATAGAGGCTTTCAGATGCCTCTCGCTATAACCTGTGTGCAGAAGGGAACAGTTGCGAGGTCTGACAGCAGCCTTGTCTGTGGAAAGGCTTAGCAGGGCAGCACCTGATCCCCGAGGATGTTAGGGTGAGCAATATCTGAGATTGCACACGATTAGTAAAGGTAAATTAAAAGGAAAAAAGAGATGATAAGCCTTGTGAGCGTTAAACAGGAAAGGGGATGAAAAAACCTTTGCAATGCAGCTCTAGGGTCATCGGTTCTGAGCGTGGCTGCCCAGTGCTCAAGTAGTGCGTGGATGTGGATGTGTCCACTGGGACGCGGCCACCCATAACAAGGAAGAAAAGAATGAAAATCACTGAAAATGTGATTCTGACACAGCCTTATGGCATCAGAGTCCGCTGGAAAGGAGAGGAATGAGTAAAATGCCAAGTCTGGAGAATAAAAATGCAGAGGAAAACAAAAGCGTGGCTTGTGCCCAGCCTACAAAGAAAGCTGGAGAGGGACTTTTTACTAGGACATGTAGTGGTTAGGCGAGGGGGAATCGCTTTTAACTGTCAGAGGGGAGATTTAGATTAGGTATAAGGAGGAAATTCTTTACTCTGAGGGTGGTGAGACACTGGCACAGGGTGCCCAGGGAAGTTGTAGCTGCCCTGTCCCAGGAAGTGTTCAATACCAGGTTGGACGGGGCTTGGAGCAACCTGGTCTAGTGGAAGGTGTCCCTGCCCATGGCAGAGGGTTGGAACTGGATGAGCTTTAAGGTGCCTTCCAACCCAAACTGTTTTGTGATTCTGTGATTATTGAGTTATTTCTTAAACATTACTTCTGTTTGGCTGTATGGATCTGCTTGTGTAGGATAGCAAGCAAAGAAGGGTACAACTTCAGCTCATACTTCATCCGTGACTTTGTCAGGTTTAACTGGACAGCTGCCTACACATGCTGGGCACTTGAATCAGCAGCATTTGGGGGTCAAAAAGATGCTTGAAGACACAACTGCAGGACTGAGGATCTTGGATTTTAGTATACAAGTTTAAAGGCTGATAGCTTATGTGTGCATGTTGATCCGACTCATTTCTGTCCGTACCTATCTATGCGTATGTGCTATCTGAGTAATGCTGAAGTCAGTGTTTTGTATATATTTACAAGGTGTTGTAATTCTTGCATTCTTAATTTCTTAAAAAATGCCTACCTTTCCAGGCTCTGCTCGTCCTGTTTCCCAGCTAGGGCTTAATAACAGAGTGCTAAATGAAGTCTCCTGTTCCTTTTCTGCATGTTAAGTAATCTTTATTGGCACTTCTAAAGGATAGCTGTATTGCAACTGTAAAAACAAATGGACTGATGGCTTGTATAAGGTGTGTTATTGGTGTTCCGTTGGTCCTCAGGCTGGCATGTTTACTGATTTACCTACTGGTTCATAAAATTAAGTAAGCCACAATGGGAATTCCTGCAAACCAGTGAATGAAGAAACACTTGTGGTAATAATTAGCTACCTGCCAGCTTTTGACAGTTGAAGAAAAAGAGCAGAACAGTATCCGTTTTGATGTATTGATACAAATATGCATTCCTGGGCTTTCTTAAAATCTTCTGCTTCCAAACCACCAGCAAACCCTTTCTATGAAAGCCAAACCCAAGGGCTGAACATTATCCTCATGGGAAAGGACCTTTGCTAGTGCCTGCCTCTTAGAAAGACATTGCTAGGTTTGGCTTCTAGTACAGATTAAAGTGAGCACTAGTCAGTAAAAGCTTGCTTGCTTTTCATTTTATTAGGTATAGCTATGATTTAATATCAGCTTAATTTTTAAAAGAACTCTGTATTGCATGAAAGAATGTTACAAAGATGTGAAAGCAGTGACTTCTTTTGGATTTGAAATACTTCATTATTTTGGAAGTCTGAGGGAAGAGGCTACAGAAATCACAGAATAACCTCATTAACATATGAAATAAATCATGAACTCAGAACTGAGGAAGAAAAGAAAATGTTTGCACATCTGCCTTATTGCAGCAGATTTCTATATCTTGATCAAGAGTAGTTGTAAGCTGGAAATGGAGAAAAATAAGAAGGATGAGAGTATGGAGATCTGATTTTCCAGCTGCACAGAAGTATATGCCTGGAGCCTAGCAGAAACTTGCAGATTTCCAAGTGCCATATTTCTATGAGAACAGCTGCTGTGTGCTAACACCAGTATGAGCTGTCACATTAGGTCTATAATAATGGCATGGACCTTTAGGAGCCTTCGGAGGTACTACAGCTGGGAGAAAATGGAATTGTCAAATACCATGAAAGCTGTGGAGAACAGGGACATTGATTGTGTTTTGAGGTAATTGAAGGTATGCAACGATTTTGCCTTTCAAGTTGTTTTGCAGGCTTAAGAGAGCAGGATCTGAGTCAACCTTTGGGTAATAGAAGTTCTTGAGTCAAGGGGTGCATATTTTCAGTGCTTCATAATCGCTTTGCCCACATAACAGGAGAACAGCGAGCTACTTTTGGGCTTTTCTGTTCTTTTAGTAACACGGTTGGAATCAAGTTGAGTAACCAGGTGATGTTAATTCATCTTGCTGTTTGAGGTCCTTCTGGAACAAAGTGGGAATATATCATGAATACATTTTAGGTTATTTCTTTTAAGAGTGGAATCAGTATGTTGGTTCATGCAGAAATTATGCTCGCAACAGTTTTCAAATGTAGTTTTTTACATAGAAAAGATGAAGTGATCTGGGTACCTTATTAGCATGTATTGCAGTTCACGTATTGCAAATGCCTTTAAATAGCTGTTCATTTTATTGTATCTGGCTGTTGGACCAAATGAGCTGTCAGCAAAATGTATTTTAAAATACCAGCCTAAATCATGCTTGCAGGCTGTAGAATAAGGATTAATTGTTTTGATTTCTTGAGACCAGAGACAGATTTCATCTGTTACGAGGACAGGTATATTCTAATATTTATAATTGGAGACAGATCAACTTTTTCAGCATACATCTTCCTTAGTTTTGAGCCCCAGATTTGGTTAAAAATCTGAACTGGGTTTTCTCTGAATTGCAAATTAATTGCAGTGAGTAGTCATCTTAGGTTAGTAGGAAAATAAGTACTTCCAAGTTTGGGAAGCCTTTATCTTTTTAAAAACAGTTTGGATAGTGGTTATTTTATTTGAATAACAATAGAAGAAAAACTCAGTTTAATTTGCTGAAATAGGCAACTAGATAATATCAGTGCTGGAATATGAAAAGCAAATACTCTGGTGTGGGAAAGTCCAATGGTAAGAATTTATAATTCTCAAACAATAAGTGGGATTACAAGATTTTAAGAGTAGTGACTAGTATGATGATTAGGACTGGGAAGAAAAGGTGATCTGAGGCACATGTCTAATTTTAATGAAGTGAGACACTTCAGGTGCGTTTTAAAGGAAATATAGTGAAAGAAAGGGAGGTAAATGGAAAACTTGGTAAAATACAACCTGAGTTGCCTTTGGTAAGATAGGTTGTACAAGACAGGCCTGATCTCTTGCTTTGTTAAGGTAGCTCACATTTTTAGATAAATTAAGCTTGCCTACCTGGAGGCAAGGAAAGTCTGTGGTACAGGGTTAAATGGAAAGCAGTTACTTCAAGAATAGAAATGAAAAGATACAGATCAGTGGAAAAATTGCAAAATAGGTAAAGAGAATGCTACAACAGCTTGAAATGAAAAGGGGTCCAGCTGAATTTAGTTCCAGATGGAACTAAATTATTTTCTGAAAGGGTTTGACGTGCTTTCCTGCAATACAGGGGACTCGACTCAGTGACCCAGAAGTTGCCATGTGCCTGTCTGACACCTTTTTAAGACCTTCTGAAGGATAAGGCTGGTGAAATGGGAGGTCAGTTTTTCCTCAAGTGAAAGTGAGCAGTGAGGTTTATGCATAAAAGTATAGTCCTTCCATCCACAACGCTTCTTCAGTGAAGGCATCGCTTTCAGGTTGCTCCGTTGATTCCGCGTGCGGCCTCCATGTTCTGTCACACCGGTCAGCAGTTCACCACTGACCTGCAGTGGGACAGAAGTAGTAATTCACGTGATCTGTTTTGGAGCTGGTGTCTAATGCTGCGCTGAAGTGAAGTTCTGAGGCACAAAATTATGAACTGATTTCCTTGGAAAGATACCATGTGTGTACTATGGTATTAAAGCTCAGAAATTCCTGAGTGTGGTGTTTTCTGTGCCTAGCAGTCGTATCAGAATTACTTTTCAACTGTGTGAGAGATAAAAGAAGAGAAACATAATTTTGTACAAATTTTGGATTGTTTGGACTGTGGGATAAGGGTCAGAGAATGTTGACTAGATCCATAGAATGACCCTGAATGCTTACTCTTGCTGTGTTTAAGTTGTAAGTGCTCCTCTGCTTAGCGAAACCTACGTTCCCAAGTGAGATAACACTCTGGTCCATCATAGCCATCTTAGCAAGAACATAATTGAAAGCCAAGAAGAAACACTGTAGAAAGAGGTGTGGTTTGGGAAATTTAGGTGACTTACCCTGAGGCTTGGACCGACCATCTCCAGCCTGTCTCACAAAATACAGCTGGACAAAATGCCTCCATTTAATGCATGTGTTAGAGTATGTAAAACTGAACTCACTTACTCCTCTCTTGGAGACCCAAAGCGACATTCCACCATCTATGTAAAACCATTGATAACCACCTTTCAGCAGGCATTCTAAGAAGGGGATTCTAAATAAAGTAGTTTTATTTTGCACAGAATAGTTACAAATCTGTTGAGATACAGAAGATGTAAGCAACTGTAGCGTTGTTGCTGGAGCGCTCATCACTCAGAGGAAAGGTTTTCACTGGGATCTGCTCTTCTTGCATAGCAGGGTGTTGGGCTAGGTGTCTGAAGGTCATTCCCTTCTGTATGCTTTTAAAAGATATGTTTCTATACTTTAGATTCTTTTTCAAAAGAAACTTAAGTTATTTTACCCTCATTTGGAAGCCCAAAAAAAGAAAACTGAGTAGCTGAGAACTGCAGTGGAGGTAACGGAGCTGTGGGTTAGGTTGTTGGGAGAATTGCTTATCAGAACTTGTAGATATCTGAGGCTTCCTCGAGCATCCCGTAACATGGTTCACATTAGTTATGCTTGGGCACTCCGAGGCTTTGATAGGGTTGTGTCTTAACTGTTGTAAATAGGAAAGCAGATAATGAGTATATCAGGTGTTTATGGGCAGTAGGCATTTATGGTGCTTGAGCGCTGGTGACGGAGTTGATTGAGGGGTTGAATTGAAAGTAGTAGGAAGTAACTTATTAACTGGACTTAGTAAATTACACACTATCATTTCAAGAGGAAAAGGTGAACATTGTCATGGAAGGCACTTACGTTCCCTTCACAAAAGATTACTTTTTTTCATTCTTCAAACTCGTATGTGTCATGTAGCAAAACACTGTGTACTAAAATGGTAGACCAGATTTTTGAGCTTGATGATCTCCCAAGTGATACATTTTTAAAGACATTATGGTCACTCAGCGTAGTCATTATGGTAATTCAAGTCCCTGTTCACAACTACTTACAACTCCTCAATATTCTTCCACAACTATTAGTGGTCTTCTA
This sequence comes from Strigops habroptila, assembly GCF_004027225.2. NCBI lineage: Eukaryota > Metazoa > Chordata > Aves > Psittaciformes > Psittacidae > Strigops > Strigops habroptila. The sequence continues at coordinate 108,023,142 of NC_044277.2, read as the reverse complement.
ATTGTTCGAAAAGGAGTATTCCTGCTTCAGTTTCCCCATGGTAGTTAAGAAATCTGGGCTTTTCTGCCTCTGCATCCAGCTGTCAAACTATGTGGAAATTTGCATTTGCATGAAGGGTTTGATTGGTTTTTTTTTTTGCACAGAAGAGGTTCTATTTTTACAAAAACTGTGGGAAGAGATTTGGACATTTTGGCATTCTAATACTATAGTACAGCTGCTCTAAATACCTATTTTTTAAATCAACGTAATGCCTTTAACCCACATTAGGGTAAAATAATAACATTATTTTAGGTAGTGCTGAAACACTTCTATTATTGACTAGCATAACTAATCTCAAACAAAAGCTTTGTGGTGAACCCAAGCAAAAGGGAGAAAGTTGCAATATATCAGGTAAAAGCCATTCTTTTATTTTTTTCCCCAGCATATGAAAATAGGAGTTCCAGATTTCTGTTCTGAATTGAAATTTGGGAAGAGCTCTGTAGTGCATCAAAATACTGGAAGCAAAATGGTGGATGACAGGTTTAAAAATCTGTTGCTTTCTGGAAGATTTGCATTCTCTTCCAGGAAAATTAACCCATTTAGACTTTCTTGGTTAAACTTGTTAATGGTAGTTAAAAAATAAATAGTTAAAATTACAAGGTCACAAGCAGGAGAGTTGTTTTCATAGTCTGCTTCCTAGAGAAGTGACCAAATAAGAAATTTCCTTATTAATCATTTCTATCATCTTACTTAGATATTGCAGATTTTTTTTCCTGTTGGAAACCTGGGTTTATTTTTCTGCCCAGAGGAGCAAATATGCTTGCAAACTGGTTTGGATAATGTGTTCTTGATTTCGTTTCATACATCTATTATATGTGCCTCCTTTAGGATTTCTTCTTCTCCTCCTCCACTTGTTTGGGTTTTTTTTCCAAGACATTTTCAGGGCAGGGGAAGAATCGAGACACAAATTTGCAGTACCCAGCACAGCGCAGCGTTTATGGAAATAGGTCTGATTTGCTCTGAACTGTAAATTCTAAATAATGCTAAGTGGAATTACTGCTGTAATTATCTTTCTTTAGGGAGCATTTCTGACTTGAAATATAAAGCCTGTCTATTAAATAACATTTATCAGGAATGTTTCCTTAGGCATACTTTTCAGAATTGTATTTTATTTTTATCTTGAGCAAGATCTGACTCTGCACGGTTTGCGTTAGAGACAGGGAGAATAACTAGAACAGGCAAATGCCTCATAGGCAACAGGAAAGCGAGTGGAGAGATGAAAGATGAGCTTCCAGCAGCTGCAAAAAGGATATACACTTCAAGGGTGCCCCATAAGCCTTATAAAGCAATAAAGAAAGGAAAACAACATTATGAAGGGTCCTAACAGCCATAAAATTCCAAAAATGGCAACGATTGCTTTCATTATATAAAGTGTTCGTTAAAGCTTTAAATAATGAAATACACTCTCGACACTGAGAATGGAAACCTTCACTGTTCAACCAGCCTCTGTTTACTTTACAATAATCCAGGCCATAAAAGTAGTGCCGCACAAATACTCCATTCTGGGGGAGTGCTGGGATGCCCGAGGACCACACAGTTCTCCGGCTTCAAAGGAGCGGGGTCTCCAGCAGCACACCCGGCTCCTGGCCTGCCGCCACGCCGCTGGCAGCCGCCCCTGGTGCTCAGCTCGGCCCAACGGTAGAACGTCTGAGTCACAAAATCCCCAGGATTGTTTTCATTGGCTTAAATTAGGTGTTTCGGGGTTCTCTCGGGGGAGGTTTTTTTGCTTTCTTCCTTCATTTGAAGCCCAGGAGTATTTTGGGTATTGGAAAAATGTGCTGAAGACTTGGGAGCAGAAAGTAAGTGGGGAAACTCATGAAGGGGTCTTCTGGGATTCAAGGTGGAGATACTGAAAAATGTCTTCTATGTCAAATGATTTACTACTCACTTACTTGTTTTAAAATGTAGAATTTTAATTAAAACGAAGAGCTTCACAGATTATACAACAGGTTCTTAACTTGCCCTTGAAAAGAATGGAAAGAAAGTATTTTGAACAGGAATACTTTCAAAATGCAGAAGACCTTGTATGTGTTATTTTAGCAGTGCTGATGTAGTTTACCCTATCTGTTAATAGTGTAATCTGATTAAATATTTTTTCCTGAATTAGAAACCACTTTAAAAAACATTATAGGCTGTAAAATACACATGGCACACTCTTCCTTATCTGTCACTGAAATTCAGCCATTTTCTGCTTTGCTTGCAACATGCAGGAACAAAATGTATCCTTGGGGAAAAAGAAGAATTCAGCTATATGTGGGTAAAATTATCGTTGAAACCTTTCAGCTACAGCATACTCCCCTTAAAGGCACTTGAGCAGTACAGTTATTTATGATACTGTTTGCAGTGAGAGTGTGGGATTCTGTTAGTTTTTCTGCCCAGTGCCATAGTTTACCGTTTGCTTCTTCATCCTGGTTCTGAGTAGTTTTCTAAGCTGCTGATGCAGTTAAACATCTTTTAAAAAAGACATTGGAAAAGAAAACAGCTCCCAATATGTGTTTTTGTGTTCATGTACGTGTTACATGAGATATATTTGTGCAGTTTTGATACCTCTGTGCTTGCACCACCCAAAATGAAATCCTTTGTCTCTTGGCATATTTTTGGGAGACCAGACAGGGAGACTGTCTGTATCATGAGTGGGAGAAGTAAATGAGTCACAGTTCTCTTTATGGGGAGCTTTGTTTCATTGAAATCCCTCTTGCCAAGATGCTGACACTGAATTTGAGTCATCAGCAATAAACAAGTTGTACAGAAAATTGAATCTTTAGAGGGCAGAAAATCATGAGAAGGAAAGGCACTCACCGGCGAGCTCCCCGTTAGTCTGTGTTTGAGAGAAGTTGTTGGTTGCATTATTTCCCATGGCAGATTTTTCCATAAGCGCCTTAAACTAATTCAAAGTCCCAGCCCAAAATTTCATTTTGAAACATGCATGTGTAGTGAAAACCAGCAGCATCAGTCAGGCTTTGAGATGACTGAACGTGAAACTGAGTTTTCACTGCCCTAAACATTATTGTAATCCCTGGTTTAATCATTAGCTTTTCACCTGTGCTGTGTCCAAAAGGAGTGAGATCAGTGAGAGGTGCTGGCATCCTCCAGGAGAAAGGAAACATTTGGGGAAATTTATCTTGTGTTGGGTTTTATTTAGGTTTTTTCCCCTGTATAATGCAATTATCTTTTGCTTGAATAAATTTACTTCGTATATCATGGTAACAGTCCATCAGGACTGGCCATGTTTGTGTTCAGGAGGTGATAAGAGATCAGCTAATATATACTTCAGTTGAAAGCGAAACTTCTATACTGTATCGACTTCAAGCGTTTTGCTTTCATGAAAGTAGCACAGCACCTTATTTGTCTGTGCTACCAGCATTTCTAACCACTCAGCTTTTAAAGTGTAAATGCTTTAAAGAAGGGCGGTAATGTACAGATATTTTTCATGTGGAATTATTTTCACATTTAATAACCTCCCCCTCAGCCAAACGCTAAAAGTCAGTATTTTGCTGATAACCTACAATGTGCCTTTTTATTATTTGCATTTTAAGGTGTGATTCCATGATCAGTCTAGAACGTGACATGTAAGTGAATGGAGATGACCCACAGAGGGGCCAGGAAATAGGAACGACTTCAATTTACAGGCGTTTCTTACTCCTCAAAATGTGTTGTACAACATGGAGTATTCCTAAGGGGCTCTCTATTACCTAGAGTTCCTTTCTTGCCTGTGGTGAGCGTATGTGCTGTTTTTATGTTGCTCTGACCTGCCTCCCCCAGCTTTGCCCCACCATCTTTGTAAAGAGGAAGAAATCCAACACTGTTGAAGAGAAAAATACAGTAAATTTTCAGAGCAAATGAAGGGTATAATGCAAACAGTAGCAGTTGTGGTGAGCGTAGTCGAATGATCTTTCACTACAGCGCAGCTTTGCTAAATATAGCTACAAAATACTTCTTGTCTGTGAGCACCGATGTAGGAGAGTGTTGCCATCTGCAACTCAGGAAGTTCCAGAAATAGGGGCGCAAATCGCAAGTAAAGAGATGGCAATAGGATTACAGAGTACCAGTGCCCTGGTCCTGTACTCAGCGCAAGTGGGCAACCTTCTTCCTTGGAAGGTTGGATGGTCTTTCATTTGTGCTGTCCCTTTCATTGCTAAAGTGGCATTTTCCCCTCTTGTGCCTGAAGAGACTCTGAAAGACTAGAAATAAGAAATGAACTTGTTTTGTGGAAAGAGGGTCAGTGTACTGCATGCCTCTTGTTCAGCAGTCCTTGACAGTCTATTTTAAATAAGGATAGGGAAAGAAAGAGATTAAAATTTCCTCACTGTTTGTGAGTTCAGATCTCTCAGGCTTGTGCTTTGCTCTCCACCACTGACCCTTGGACACAATACTCTCCAGGGTACACATCTGTGCCCCTCTGATGGTGGAAACCTTGCAGATCACCAGTGGAGGTGAGGAGGAAGATGGCATGATGTCCAGCGGAAAAAAGCCTGGAGAGTGGTGATGCAAACAGGAGGCCAAAATCCTTGGGTTCAGTGAAGTGAATGCAGCCTGAGAGGAAAGGAGAGAGGGAGAGGAGGGCCTGGGACCAGCTTTGGGATGAAGCTGAGAAGTAGAGGAGCAGGTGCTTGGGAGCAGAGGCAAGGCTAGAGGATGGGGTGAGACCCATGGAAGGAGGCAGGCAGACAGAGCAGAGGGCTGCCAGGAGCTGCTAGATGGAGGTGCCACCTTTCAGCTGCTTGACACCATGTGATGATGCTTTGTCCCAGGGAGACCCATCCCCAAAGCTCCCTGCAGCCGTGTCCTCCTTCTGCTCCCGCATGTCCATAGTGTAGCAGTCTTTACATCATCCCTCCATCCATGGCCTGGGCTTTCTCCTTTAACCCACTGCCGGCCTTGTCCCTTGCTCATAGCGGCTTGCTTCCCGGAGCTGTTCCATAGAGCATTGCACCATGGCTCAGAAATGCCACGCGAAAGCAGGCAAAGGTGTCACGAGAAGAAAGCTAGAGAATGGTGCAACAAGGAGATCTAAATATTCAGGGGCTTTAAAGAGTTTGCTCATGTAGTAAATAGAAAAAACTATCTGCTCAAAAGACATTGTGGGTGAGACATTTTTTCCTTCTGTCTTCTGAGGTGGACTTCGAATGCGTGCAGCACTGAGGGTCCACTGGCTTTTCAAAAGGGTTTCAGGAGAAGAAGGGTTAATTAAAAACAGGAAGGTAGCATAACTCCTCTGCTCTTATGGCGAGGAAGTATAGTACATGTAATTCCGTGGATACTCTCCGAAAGTTAAGCCTAAATTTAAGTGTAGTGTGGAAGAACATGAGCTAGGTGGACATAACTGAAAAGGGATTTGTTCCTCAAATGATACCTGTAAAATTATTGCATTAATGAATTAATTACTTAATGCATTCATTGCAGGAATGAAAGACATAGACCAAAGATCTTCAAACTGTGTTCAGAAAACTGAGTGAATGGTAATTTCTAAGAGCAGAGTTTAAGCTCATTTAACTTTTGGTAAGCTGTGTTTAGTATATGTTAGGAGCTTACATAGGGAGCTAACATAGCTTTAAAATGTAATAGTTTTGCATGTATTGTAATAATATTTTAATGGTTAATCAGTTATATTCTGAAGTTAGTCTACCTGAAAAAATACAAATTAACACAAATACCATTAATCCTGATAAATAAAGCATAGTACTTCCCCAGACCATATGATACATTTGACTTCCTTCCCCCTCAGAATGGTAATAATATTACTGCAATGAAAATGCTGGTGATTTTATATTTCGCTTTTACACGTTTCTTAGATTTGGTTACCAGGGCAATGATGGGCATGATTATAAATCTAAATGAATCTGCTCTTTGCTCCTGGAAGTTGAAATATTTTCATGTTAAATTGTCTTAAAAATCATTTTATTGGTGATTTTTTTGCTGGAGACAGTGGTCTGGGGAAAGAGTCACCGTTGTTTCTTCTCAGAATAATTCCTTTGTGTGGTGAACTTCCATAGAGTGAGTCTGGATACCAGTGTGAATGAAAACTTAGTATTGACAAGCAATGACTCTTGATATTTATCTTTCGCACTTATGTGTCAAAGAAATTGCTTGTTCTCTGCATTTCTTTCCATTAAGGATAATCTAGGTTTAGAAACTAGTGGAGGAAACTTCTATTGCAGGGATGGATGCAGGTTGCATGAACGATGTCTAGAATGTATAGCTGAAGATAGCGATTTGCATGTGTATGTGCTACCATGTGTGTGAAAGAGTAACCGATAGTTAAGTGCCTATTGTTAATAGTTGTTAATAGTTTCATATTTAAAATGGCATTGCCAACTTGCACATACCACAATGGAGCTGTGGTTCTCTAGGATATCTGTGTTCTCCTTAAAGAGCAATAGTAAAATAAAAGAAACAGATTTTTACTCAAATTAAGATATGTGTGGAATGCGTAAGAATTTGGTATTGATGAACATGGGAAATTAATAGTAATTTGTTTAGCAAAACTTCACAAGAAAAATTTGTTCATATTTTATAATTTTCAAATAGAAATAAACATTTTTTCATTAAAACATTTTAATGAGATGGTAACTATAGTTACTGTCTGGTTCATGAGAAGCTGGTGGTTACAATGGAGGGGGAACTTGTTCACTAGTTTGAACACATGCCAGAAGTGTTCAAAATGGGAAGAAATGTACTTGAAGAGTCAGTGGGTTTGAACTTTAAAAGCTTAGGTCCTCTTGCCAAGTCTGCCACTTCTTCTCTGGGTAAATAGGGGACAGTTATCATTTGAAGTGCTTCACTCCCACTTTCCTCATTTGAAAACACAGATATTTTAGCTGACTTCTTTTGTGGAGCAGTTCGAGATACGGTAGCGAAGAGGATAGGTGTTATTTTAGGCACTGTTTTTAACCAGCGGTGAGAGGTTGGCTCAGGACACTGTCAGAGAAATTTTGCATCCTTACTGCTTATTGGAACCATCCCCAAGAAAAGGTCTTTCATCGGGGAATAGCATTTGAAGATCTTTTCATGTAATTACAGATTACACATGAGCCCACAGGAAGCTCTATCTATATCTTGGTGCTAATTTAGCATCCATTTACCAGAGTGGCTGGGATTGAAATGAGTGTGTAGTTGCCTTGACAAATGATTTCTTATGGTGAAGGTTGAACATGAGGATGGAAGAGCATGAAAAGACACACGTTGCTGTATCTAGCAGGACATTACTGCCAAAGCTCTACTTCATTTTGTGGTTTCTGCCTCCTCAGCCCTCAACCGTTCACAAACACACAAGTCCAGTATTGCAACTCAACTTTAACTGGAATGGGTTGCCCAGGGAGGTTGTGGATGCTCCATCCCTGGCGGTGTTCAAGGCCAGGTTGGACAGAGCCTTGGGCCACATGGTTTAGGGCAAGGTGTCCCTGCCCATGGCAGGGGGGTTGGAACTGGATGATCTTAAGGTCCTTTCCATTCTATGATTCTATGATTCTATGATGTGTCTCACAATAACAGATGTGCTTATTGAAAGGGCAGGGAATGTGCTGTTATTTCAAAAATCTTGCAATTGTAAAACCTATCACTCTTGTTAGCATCTGAAGTAGCTTATATTGAATTTAATACATACATATACGTGTGTGCACATGTATTCACACATTTGGAAAGAAGAATCTGGATATTTTAATTATATTTGAACAAGTATTTTAATTATTAGAGGTAGAGGTAGAGCTCCAGAGCCAGGACTGTATCACAACTTTGATCCAAACCTCTCCTGAACTCTAATAAAGACTAACAGTATGTGTTTGTTCCACATATCTAATTAGCCATCACTTACTTTTAGGAAACTCTTAACCCTTACATTAAAAAAAGTTACCCGAGGAAACTGCAGACACAGTGAAGGGTCATATAAATTGAATATAAGAAATTCAAGCATTTGTCTTGAAAGATTTTTTTGAGATTTAATTGGAAAGTCAGGCAAAGAGTCCTTATGGTACTATTTTCTAGTGGAGCTGGGGTAGATTTGGTTTGGTTTTGTTCCTCTCAGTACTACTTAGAAATCCGCTAAAACATTTATATTGCAGAAGTGATATAGCAGCAGTTTCAAGTCTTTTGTGCCTTACATGCTTGATTAGAAAAATCCCAGTAATGATAGAAAATGCTAATCAGCGATGTGTTTTGCCAGCCACCGCAGGCCCACGCACTCTGTATAATCCATTGTTTATTAACCTAATGAAGGTCATTGTAGCTTTTGAAAGCTTGTGTGACAGCATATCAAAATGGTTTTAAAACTCTGTGCCCTGGACTCCAGTGCTGGAATAAATCAAGGCTGGGTATTTACTTGTCAGAATGGCTCTGGCGTAAATGAGTTTTTTCTGGGTGGAATGATCATACTGTGCTTTTCATTTGTTCATTATAATTGTCAGGACAGACAAACAATGCAGTGGTGGCTAAGCTGATGGTGCTGCCATTAAGCAGCTAGACATTGTCTTTATCCACATCTTATTGATTTTCCTTTCCTTTTCGTGGCAGGTGACATCACACAGAAGGGATATGAAAAGAAGAGATCAAAATTAATTGGGGCCTACCTGCCACAGCCTCCCGGTACGTATATCTGTGCTTGCAATATATGAAGACGTCAAGCATACTGATAGTTGCTACAGTAAAAATCTGCATCTTTGAAGAAATGTATGTGGCAGAAACAAAGCTATTGTTATGCAGAAAAAGCTTATTCCGTCCATTTTATGTGTATTTTTATATATATATGTCTGCTTTGATGTGTGTGTACATTTTTTACATACGTTGCTGTGGGTTTGGCAGTCATGTCTGCAAAATCAGCCTAGGCTTGTTAGAGAGGCATTGTTTGTTAGAAGTAGTGCAAAAATACAGAGGAAAACGTGATGTCCTAACTCATTAAGATCTCAGCCATGTAAAGTTTTCTGAACAGAGGTATACGCAAGAGTGGAAGAAAACCTTGGAGCTTTGTACCTTCTTGCAGTTCTGGGTTTCCTGTCCAGGTCTCCCTTTTGAGAGCATTAGAGAGACCTGCAGCATCCCTAGAGCTTGTCCTGTAATGCTTGGGCGGCCAATCCTTTATACATATCTGGTCTCAGCATTGAGGGATGGGTTGCATGTACTTGCCGAAAAGGTGTAAAAATATCTTCAAACTAAATTTAATAATGGATTGCTTCATTGGAATTATTTGATGTATATAAATAAGAACCTTTCAGAGTTCTTTCACTCTCCTAAGGCACTGGCTCATGAAGTTGAATATCTAGTTATAAATATTGATGTAGGCCTCCATTTTCTGTTGGCCTCAGAGGACCATGCCCCACACATTCATGGCGTCTCACTCACCTTACAAAAGCTCCACTTGGTCTTGGCTGTCCTGTTTTTGTTGCAGGCTTGGGAACTAGTTTCCCTGTTCTTTTATATAATCCTGTCTTTATGGTGAACTTGGTGGTTTGCTATTTAAATTGCTCATGTGTGGAGGCAGTGACTTGTTCTGTCTTCTTCAGGTGTATATATAATATGTAACTCCATAGCAGAATGGTATTTTTGTGCCTTTGGATTTCACTTGGTCTGCTCCACTGGTAGGAATTCCCAAAACACTTGTGTTTTCTGAAGTGATACAGCCTGATCTGAGGGTGTCTGTGACATTTCTTAACCATTGGGAGCCATTAGAGAATGAAACAAATAAAATCAACAGAATTACAATACCAGAGGTGCAGTTATTAAATTTCTGGATATTTATTGGTCTGACCAGACTATCAGACATACAATAGTCTTCACAGTATGTTCTCATGAGACCTACTTAGGTTTACTGAATTACGGAGAAACTGTTGCCTCACAGTAATACCCAACAGAGCGGTGCAGTTGGTACCAGTCTTTGTTTATACAGTTAGGCACGCCTTTTTTTTCTTCACACAAGAAAATACAGCCCTTTCTCCAGAAACCTCATAGTCTTCTGGTCAAACTCTGTCCATGGCTGAAACTGCTGGAGATTCATCATACATGTAATGATGAAAGAGAGAAGGTGGAGAACCCTCCGAGGTTATCTTTCAAGGTCTCTGTTGTGATACATGGAAGGTGTCCCTGCCTGTGGCAGGTGGGGTGGCACCAGATGATCTTTAAGGTCCCTTCCAACCCAAACTGTTCTGTGATTCTGTATTAGTTTTTCACTGTAAGGAGAAGCAGAGGAATGTCTGAAAGCCAGTCCTATGGTGGGGTTCATTCCGTAATTTGAAGAGGTCATGATTGAGGATGTAGCTGATTTAGGGCTGTTTTAAAGATAGGATCAAATAGAGTGAACATTTTCTGCTTTACCCTTTTCCTAGCAAATCCTATACTAGGAATGTAGGATATGGATGAGTGAAGGAAGATTATAACAGGATGAAGAGAAAAAGTATTGAAATATTGTCCACTGTTTTCTTGTACGTACATCAAGCTCAATCGTTTAGCTGATGGCTAAATGAATTATTCTGTTATAGTGGAAGACACTTCTTCTACTGTATTAAAGTATTTTCCTCCAGAAGCTGATATTATTTGTGCTTGGGTCTTTGCTGTCTTTGTACTTTTTGTTTGTTTTGTTGTGTTACCTTTTGGACAAGACTTGAAACGCTTCAGTTTGATATTCTCCTTCTAAGACTTGACTCATCTGAATGGCTCGAGGTCCCTGCTCACTAGGAAGGGGGAGATGAATCATTTCCAAGAAGAAATAGGATAACAAAACAGACGCTGCCTTTTGTAGGCCTCTGTTACTATCTGAACAACCACATACATGACCAATTAAGGTTTTGGTGGGTTTTGGATTTTTGTTGGGGTTTTTTTTTTTAATAATTGTTTTGATGAGGAACTGCAAGAATTCAGAAGCTTTGGTGGTCTTGGATCTTGCTAATAAAAGGGAATAGATGTTTTAGAGATCTAACAATATGGAAATGGACATGGCTCTTTTGCTGGGATTTGAGTCATTGGGGAAGGGCAGGGATTTGCATTCTGTGACGGCATTCAACAAACTAAAGGAAATCCAAAGGCAGTTCCGCTCTGTTGGGACATCCAGTCCTCTCGCTGCACCTTTGCTAACATTACTAACGCCCATGTTGGCAGAGTGGAGCATTGCCCCGCGTTGGCTCCGTGAGTGTCCTGTGGTGTCTGTGCGTGCGTGTGCGTGTGTGCTCTACTGCATGGGGGCAGCAGCTCCATTCGTTGCTGTAACAAATGTAAAAAAACTAAACGTGAATTAATTAGTTTTTTTCAACTTGTTACAGCAGCGAATGGAGCTGCCGCGGTACGGTGTAGACTGCAACACAGTGAAGGAGCTGCCAGAAGAATGCTCCGCACTGCCAACATTGGTGTCTGTGACATCCGGGAAGCGGCCGCTAGAGAGAGAGCAGCCAGCACAGCAGGAAACCGGCCTCTCTTTTATTTTCGTTTTGGTGAGCACAATGAATGTATCTTTTCCAGTCCATATCTGTCTGTAACTGCGCCTCATCTGGAAGCCTCTGGTAGACACCTACATCAATATGATAGACCAGGAGCTGCCAGTTACAAGGCAGAACAACCAAAGGACAACATCTGGAAGGCCGTTACCGACTTCTGTCTGCCTAAGAATGAAGTGATGGGAAGGGAGAAGGAATAGTCCTTCTTAGTAACATTTGAACATGTTAATGTCTCTCTAGCTTCCATACCATGGATTCTTCAGAGGAGTTTGCATACAATAAGCAGGTGAAAGACAGGAAGGCATGTGTGTCTAATTCTGTTTTTGGCACTGCCTTTTTCAGAGCGCTGGACAGGTCCAAGTCCACCAGAATCCACAGGAAGCTGTAAAAATCTAAGCACCCCTAATTCTGTGCTATTTTCAAGTAGAGAGCTCTGCTTGAACTCCTCTCACATCCAAACCGTTGAGAAGCAGACTGACTTTTAGGAACAGGCATCAGGCTGGTAGAGCAGACTGGAGGAAGAACAGTCTGCAGGGCTACGTGTTTGCAGTGCGGACCAGCAAGGCATGACCCCAGCCATGCCTGCATAGCCGTGCCCTTCAGCAGATACCTGTCCTGCCTTCTGGGGTTGACCTGTGGCTGGTGGCATGTAGTCTGCTTCTACTCTCTGAGTTTGTGGCAAGGCTGCAGGGGATTCACAGCCCCTCAAGACACCAGATTTTCTCTTGCCAACCATGTAGGAACATGGAGGACATCACACTCTTGCCTGTGTGCCGGTCCGCACTCCACAAGGCAGTCTAGACGTAGTGTACAAGGTGGTTAGAGGGAAGATAAGAGTTGCAGTTCTGTCTGGACAAGACGGCCCTATAAAAAGATCCCTTTGAGAAGCCCTTCCCTGCTCATTTTCAAACCAATTTGCTGTGATACTATGGAGGAGGTCCATATTGGATCCTTGTGTTATCTGTATTTCTCCGCTTGCATGGGGCTGCTTTAAGTCAGGGTCCCTCAGACTGGCATGATTAACTTCCTCCACCCAAGATTTTTGCAAAATAGGAATAATTAAATTTAAGTTGCAATTCCAAGTTTAACAGAATTAATGATATAAAATCACCTAAGTGCTAAATGTAGGCAGTAGAAGGGTTGGCTGTATACATTATAAACACACATACATATATGGTCTTTTTGTTGTGCTCAATGAGATGCTGTCATTTTAGAAAGGGAGAGCAGTTACTTTTCAGGAATGGGATTAATGATGAGTAGAGCTGGGCAACCAACTGGTTGATACTCTACCAGGTGATGTGGGAGTTCACTCTTAGGCTCCCAGTTTTTGACAGGACGGTCCCAGAGAGTATTTTGTCACAGATGCTGTACAGCAAATGTGCAGCGAGTCGGACACATGGAGGACGTGCCGGATCTGCTGCACATCTGCAGGTTGACTCCGCAGTGCATGCACAATAGGTCTGACACATCCAGATGCTGCACAGACTGCACATATGCAAAGGACATTTGTACTGTTCCAGACGGGCTGTCGAACATCCAGCAATCCGGAACGGATATGCTGTGTTTGGCAGTGTTAATTGGAGAAGGGATAAGGGGAGCCCCCTTTTTCATTCCCATTAAATCCCCACCTGCTTTAACTTAAGGTGACGAAAGTACAGCTTTGTTTCCTCAAAACGCTTTCTCAGGATGTCAGTTTGTAGCTGGAGATGTTCTGTGCAGAGTAGTTTTTCCTTTTCTTACTGTACCCATATGTCAGACATTTAAAAATAATAGTGAATCTGGACCTTTATATCTGCGTGTGTATCCCAGTCTCTCTTGTGCTGTGACCTTTCTCTTGCTGCCTCTGTAGAGGAGCCATGAGAGCCAGGAATTGAAAGAGTAACCACTGAAACAGGCTTCTATTTCAGAATATCTTTCTGAAGATTATCTTGATCGGATCAGTCAGTTCTGGGTAAGATAACATGTGGACAGCTGCTTGCACGCTATTAAGAGAAACCCTCCCTAGAAGAAAAGTAACTAAATTACCTACATCCCCCATAAGCTGTGTTTTTGCCCAATTTGCTTCCAGTCTTTTGCCAGGAAATTTGATTATTCATTCACAGAACAGAGACGATGTTGTTATCAATTAAGCTTTGCTCCTAACAGCTTAGACATGGGTGGTTCATTCTCTCTTAATCAAGTGCTGTGTCTCCACTAGATTACTTTCTGTTACTTTCTGTAATTTCCCATCATTGGAACCACCAGTGCAACTCTATTTGTAGCATAACCATGTAGACCAGTCACCAGTGCTTTGTTTATTATGGCTAATAAACTTGTGAGATGTGGTGTTTTAAAGCCACCTGCCGCTCCTTTCACAGGCCTAGAGACAGCTCACTGCATCTCCTGCTGCTGGAGCCCCGACAGCACCAGCACAGGGAGGTTTCAAGCTATGCAGTGCAGAGAAGATAATACACTGGCACAGAAGATCCCTTTACCTTACCAAGAAACAATTTTCTGTAGAATTACAGGAACCAATTTCCATAGCCTCTGTTATTAACACAACATATATATATATATGTAATGTGTGCATAAATTTGCATACTTTTCTATGTTTATTCATGCATACATTTGCTTTCAGCTATTCCTGTGGCTAGCCCTTTGGGCTCTCTAAGTAAACTTGGCGATTACAATTTAATTTTCTCTTCCACAGACATTATTTGGATTGCAAAGATTGCCAGGAAATGTTTAAACACAGCACGATTCTGGAATTGAAAAAAAACCCTCATGTATTCGCTTTATTAATAATGAGTATTCCTATCACATCTGTCTTTCTAATTCTTGAAGATCTTATCAAGGGATAATGATGATGGGGCATTTCAAAGCATATATACGTGTTGAGAACATTAATCTCATTGAAAGGCATATGCATTGCACAACTCACGGACACATTTCTGAAACCAGTGTGACAGATGTTTCAAAGATGAGAAACTATGGCACATAGATGAACACTTAGTAAGTGTTGTTTTTAAAAAAGGATTTTGGTTTGAACTGGTAGATGCCTTGCAGAGCCTGTCTGTTTAAAAAGGAAGGTTCTGAAAGGATCTGAGATCTACCCCCTGAGGCCACCAATTAAAGCATGATAGCTACTGCTTCCCTTTTGCCATGCTGAGAGCCCAGCTACCAGCTTATGCATTCTTTGTTTTCTAATGGCACCTCTGTTTCCTGTCGAGCAGTAAGACCTCGTAATACTAAACTTTGTCCAAACACAGAGCGAAAAACACCTTCCTTCAAAGACTTTACACCCTAATAGTAAAGCCAAAAAAATATGTGAAGAAACGAGTACATGATGAAATCAGTAATGTGGGTAGTGGTTTCAGCACTCATCATGATGGGTTTTTTGGGAAGGATATTTTTAGTACACATCAGAGTCAGGGTGTTTTTCAAAGAATTTTAAAAATTTCTATGAAATATCTGTTGATGTTCGTGGAGACCATCTGTGAAATAGAAGAGCATAGGAGGAAACATGAAGATGTTGGTCTAATATTCTGACACAGAAAAGATGGCTCAGTCAGAGGATAAAAAGAAATGTACCATTGAGGGCCTTGGTGCAAGGCTTACCTGGGCTGGAGCAGAGGAGGTGGAGCCAGTGGAGGCACGTGAAGAGCTGGGTGCTGCTGTCAAAATGAGAAACTGCTGGAATTCACAATACTGCCCAAATTTGTCTTCGGTGTAAGTTGACCAGCACATTGATGAATGTGTTTGCTGTGTGGATAGGTAGTCTTTTTCTACATATTCTGCAAAAAGAATCTTCAGATGGTACACTGAAGCTGTGGGACTGTCTAGAGAAAAATGGAAATCAAACATCACATCTGAATTGGAGCTGTAATGTGATGTCCACCATCACTGAGATAATGGAGAGAAAAAAGAAGCCCATAATAGCCATGCAAAGCTTGAACTGAAAGGTAAAGCTTGCAAGGAAATGCTGGAGGGCAAGATCAAGATTGCAATAAAGGACGAAGATCAATCTGAAGTATGTGCCTTGTTTGAAATTAGAACCAAGTGCAGAAGTAAGTGTGAAAGCTCACCTGTGAAGGAAAGATTGTTAATTAAACATATCTAATCAGAAATTCCATTTTCTCCTACTTTATCAAGCAGAAAGTGGCTCCACTTTCCTGGGTAGCTTTGGTGAGGAGTATCACATTATAAATCTCCTTTGGCTTATCCAGTGAATTCATTACTTATATGTACACTTGATGGGAAGAGTGAAGTGCCACACTAAGTAACAAGTTCTGTGGGGATGGTGTGACATTTAACCTGTTTACAAAATACATCATCACCTGGCTTTGCTTTTAAAGCTGAGCCACCAGCCACTGTGTGGAAGCTCAGGAAGTTATCTGAGCGGAAGATAAACAATGTTTCTTACACTCTGCACTGTTTGCCTGCCTTCCCACTAGCGCTGGAGTTGCTGGGTTTGTCCTACAGCTCTCTCTCCTGGGGGCACACACTGTAAGTTATTTTAGAACAATAAATGCAGCCTGTGTCTAAGAATGCCTTCTATTTCTTGTCAATTAGAAATTTCAGCTTTTAAATATTTTTCGATTAAAAAATTTCACACAGACGTAGGAATAAGAGATACATCAAAGCAGCTTGTCAGCTGTCATTATGAAACAATTGCCCTCTGATGAAGAGGGCAATGCAGCTATTGCCACATTATCAGCACATAGCACTGCAATTTAGCTACAAAAAGAAGTAATAAAGAAGGGAGGAGGAGGAGGAACAAAGAGATGGAAGGCAAAAAAAAAGAAGACAGAAGGAGGTGGAGCCTGCTTCCAGCTGACAATTTTGTGCCTTCTGTGTTCTTAAGACACAAAGCACAACTACAGGCTGGGCAGAGGATCGGTGGAGAGCAGCCCTGAGAAGGACTTGGTGGTGTTGGTTGACAAGAATCTCAACATGCCCCGGAGACGTGCGCTTGCAGCCCAGAAAGCCAACTCTATCCTGGGCTGCATCAAAAGGAGCGTGGCCAGCAGGTCAAGAGACGTGATTCTCCCCATCTGCTCTGCTCTTGTGAGACTCCCACCTGCAGTGTTGTGCTCAGCTCTAGGGCCCCCAACATAAAAAGGACATGGACCTGTCGGAGCGAGTCCAGAGGAGGCCATGAAGGTGATCAGGAGCACCTCTGCTATGGAGCAGGATGACAGAGTTGGGCTTGTTCAGCCTGGAGAAGGCTCAGGGGAGACCTTGGAGCAGCTTCCAGTGCCTAAAGGGGCTGACAAGAAATCTGGAGAGGGACTTTTTACAAGGGCATGTAGTGACAGGACAGAGGTAATGGTTTTAAACTGACAGAGGGGAGATTTAGATTAGATGCAAAGAAGAAACTCTGCACTATAAGGGTGGTGAGGCACTAGAACAGGTTGCCCAGAGAAGTTGTGGATGCCCCATCCCTGGCAGTGTTCAAGCCAAGTTGGATGGGGCTTTGAGCAACCTGGTCTAGTGGAAGGTGTCCCTGCCCATGGCAGGGGGGTGGAACCAGATGATCTTTAAGGTCCCTTCCAACCCAAACCATTCTGTGATTCTGTGATTCTAAAAATAAAACTATCCAGCTTGCAGTGGCATTGCATAAATATCTTTACTAAAGTTCTTGCATTTTTTGGCTAAATACAGTTGAGGCAGGATCCAGCTTGCAGATTAGGATTTGTAGATTGATATATCTGCGTTAAGTGGTCTGCCTATTAACCTGGTATTCAAGTTCCCATTCTTATGTGAAGAGACACTGTTAATTCAGTTGGTGAAACCCATGGAGCTTTTCAGCTTATTCCAAAGCAAGTATCTCCACTGACCACCTGTGCAGCTCTGAAGGCTTTACTGGGCTCATGTTGTTCCCTGAAGATAAGTGTCTAATACTGTTGAGGATTTCCTAAGGTATCAGATACATCTGCAGAGAGCGAGCACATAAAAAACAGGACTTAAAGGGGACATATGCCATTCTGGTCAAACCAGGTATCATAGTCCACAATGTCTGAAAAGACAGTGGGCACCTCTGTTTAGACTTGTGAGTCCTGGCCTAAGTCTCTTTTTCGTAATGGGAGCTTAGCTTAAGCACCTTCTTGTAGACACCTAAATATAGGTGTCTTAATCTGCAAGCTGAAGCCCACATTAGCAGCATTGTATAAATGAACTAATGCTTGTGTTAAGAATGTGGCTATTTGGTCCAGTGCACCTGGTAATGCTTATGTGTAACATGATGAGCGTAAAGCACTGATTTCTCAGCCTTTTAAGTAAAATATAAAATTTTATATTTTATACATTATCTATATTATATTTATATATTTATGTTATATTTATATCTTATATATAAAAAAATATATATTTATATGCTCTCTATATAGCAGATATATTGTTAAAATTCTTCATAACTTGTAATAAGTCAATCATTAGTGCTAATTACACTTACCTTTTGAGTTCGTGCTTTAGATGCAAGGCTGGGGTAGACTGGTGATATTATGAATGATGCCAGTTTGACAGTGACTGTGATTGTGTCTGTGCACAGGGCACTGGCATGACACGGTTCTTTCTTTTATGAAAGCCAGTCATTGTTCTGCTGCCTCCTTAAATTTAGGAATCGATCCAAGTATGAATTCTCAAAGCCCATTATGCCACTGCTTCCACCGATTCACAAATGCGAAGCTGCACTTCAACAAGCATTAGCACTTAACTCAGGGACCCTGTGTGCTGGCCGTGAGAGCTATCAATTTTGGGGGTTTAGTTATGTCCAGAAGTATAAGTGAAAAAAAAGATGCTTGTTACTGCACTATATTGCTAGAACCTTCCTGGAGGTGAACAGTGCTGCTGTTAACACTGCTTTGAAATTTATGGCAACACTTCACTGATTTCATGGTGTTCATTATTCTGTGTGGCTTTTACTCCTACCCATTGCTCAGGAATGGCAGCATGTAGGTTCTTGCTATTGTGTACTTTGTCTCACACCATGGTTGGTGCTGTGCGAGGGAGCGGGTGCACGGGAAGTGAAGATATGAGTCCAGGCAGTGCCAGCTAATTCCTGCTCTAGAGCCTTCAGTAAGGAACCGTCATCAGGTCTCTCTGAAGTGGGGCTATGCTCTGTGTTTTCTCACATTAAAGGAACTTAGTATGGAGAGAGGTCTCTCCACAGATGGCAGACAGAGAGCTTCTCCTTTGCATTTTAGTACAGAATTAACTTCCTCATGTAAATCGGTGCTGTTGGTGAGCCAAGTTCACACGTTGTGCTCCATAGTTTGGTAGAGGTTCACTGTTATTATATTTATGGGAAAGTGGGAAGTAAAGCCATCAAAGGATCCCCAGACCTCATAAAAGCAGAAGATATTTTGATATTCTCATTTAGTTTGTTATGGCCTTAAATGACTACTAGCGCAAGATGTTGGGGCTGTCTCTTTCCTAACTGCACGAAGAAATCCTGTATTACCTATTGCGTAAGAACAGACACTTAAAAGAACAAACACACATATACAAAGTAGGAGAGAGGTAAACTGCTTAAAGTGTCTCAATTTTAAGATTAGATGAGAGATTTCTGTACCTGTAGTAAGAACAAGTAGCTGCATAGTCTCTGTAGTGAACCAGAGGAGGGAAGAGCTCTTTGCAGTGTTAGGGAGTGCGTTGGGCAGCTGTGCTGCCTGGCTGGTGGGGTGTCCTGCTGTCTTCTGCAACAGCAGAGTCACTGTTTGAGGTTACCTTACATGCACTGTCTTTTGGACACCTTGAAAAGAGCTTTGAGCACTGCCCACAGCTGCAGAAGACAATGAGACACCTGAGGTGTCTCGTAGCCAGGAGAAGGAAACCACACGCTTGAATGTATTTTGTCAGCTCTCAACAGCTTTCAGGTCTACCTGAAAGTTCTTGCTCCCCCAGCAGCTGTGCACCTCTGAAACTGATGCTTTTCTTCACACCTTAATTTCCCCTCAGTGCTTCTAAAGCCTACTGCATGTGGTTTTGTTGTTGTAAGGATGCGTTTAATCCCCTTTTACTGTATAATCATGATGTTGTACTTCAGTAGCAACACCTCAATTATTTTTGTTTGTTCTCCTCCACATGCCATTGCCCTACACAAGTCATTTGCTGTGGGAAGTCGTGGCACTGCTTTCTGCACAAGACCTCTGTTACACAGCAGCGATTTTTTAGGTGCTTGATTCTAGGGTGTGTTTTTTTGTAAATGAATGTGATTTGCAGAAAGTATTTCATTCCTGACAGTATGCATGGGGACTGAGAGGAATAATGGTGGGTAGCATCTCGTACAGACTGAAACATAATAATCTGGAAATTTTCAATCAAAATTAATTTTATTGTTAACTTTATATTGCTGGTTCTCAGGGTGACCCAATAAAGAAGGAAAAACTCTATATAAATGAGGAGAAAATATTTCTTCTGGTTATTTCAATGATTCAGAAGTTAAGCTCACCTGTCTTAAAGAATATAAACGCTTGAGGGCAAGTGAAATTACACAGTACTGTAGTGTGGAGACAGAGCAGTGAAATGAAGACATTTTATTTGATGTAAGAGTATGAATTATTAGTCACAATCTGAGTAGAAGAAAATGTATAGATTCACTCTGTCTTTTATGTGTCTATGAGATTTTACTCCAAGTATGTTTTTCAGCCAACCAGCCACTTTTCCACAAAATCAAAGAAGACTCGATGTTGCTAATATTCCAGAGATTTAAGAGAGAAGCTGTATTTGGAGTTCAGTTTGTTTTCACAAAGAAATAAATGTACAAAGTGTACAATGGCTTTTAAATGGTACTTTTTAAAGAGTCCATTGAAACATAATTGAGACTGCTTGAAATCAACATAGCATTTTTCTTTGGTCTAAAAGTTTTTGTTTTGACAAACATAAACTCTTATCCCTCTGCAATAAGCAGTCATTGAATAGTTCAGAAATCGTAGTGGAGAGGTTTTACATTATGTTTTAATTGGAAAATATGAACATATTTCCAAGCATTATTTTATTGAATCCAGTTTCAATTTATTAGTCATCCATTTGAATGCTTAATAATTTAATGAAGTAATTTTTACAGGTCTTTCATACTGTCAGCCATAAGTGCAAGAGGCCAATTTTTTCTGTCGTTACAGTTACACATAGTGGAACTACTTTTTAGAGGCAAAAAGTAATAGGAAAGAATTGAGTTAATTCATTTAGGTACTCCTGGTTTTTTGCTCCTGTGCATCACAGTGCCTAAGGCTCTGGGCTTACTGGGCTTGTCTGCTCGGGTTCTTCTCTGGAAGACAGCAGGGTAACATGCCACTATTATATATGCAGGTTTGCTTTCTTTTCCTGTTGTTTGCTTGAATTTTCCTGCTTAATTATTTCACCCTTCTCTGGAAGATGTCAAGGAACATTAGTTTCTAGAAGTGTTTATATACAATGCTGCTGTTATAGCACTACTGTCATTTAAGGAGCCTTCAAGAAAACACCTATTTTTTAAAAAAGCAAATTCACTATGAGAAGGGGATGAATCTTAAGCACTGGATGTTTAGAGATACTTACTGAGACACTGCAGGTATATATATTTTATAAGGCTGAGTTATTTTTGTTGTATTGCTGGAACAGATTACTATTTTCAGCCTGGTTTGGTGCAGTTATTGTTTACTTTCTGGCCCTTGGTAGCAAAAAATGCCTATAGGTATTAATATAGTTCCCTTCCCACAGGGTGTCTAGTTTCTGTAGGTTAGTATTTTGTTGTCGCCAGCTGATCTCATCCAACTACATGAGCTTTTAGATAACATGCTCTAGGAAGACCGAAAGATTAGATATTATATAGACTATAGATATTGTATATATGTATTATATATATAATCTAGATAAACTATTAGACTTGTAGTATCAATACAAGTCTTCTTAGGAATTGCTTTTAACCAGTTTGCAGGAAAGCTTCAAGATCCTTTGCAATCGTGCCCGCCTTTATTAGCGCATCAAAATATTTCCTGAATACTCCTTTATGAAAGGTCACATGTTTGGGAAAATAAAAAAAACATCACCAAGCTTGCTGCCTGTATGCTCTTATGTTGTCTGTGGTCTTGGAAAAAGGTTGTCCTGGAGAGAACCAGCAAAATAACCACAGCAGAAAAGCTGACCAGAGGCAAGTACTGTGTAACCAATTAACATGGCATGGTTTAACCACTGGCTGTTCTTTTTCTACTTCTAGGGTAGGCTGAACTCCTCCTCCTCACTATTAAGCTTCTGGAATTCAATCAGAATGAGCTGTTTGTTTTGTTTTTTAATTAATGCAGGGGTGGACCAGGCATTACCACAAGAACGTCGAACTCCTGTTACTCCATCCTCTTCCTCTCGATATCACCGACGCAGGTCCTCAGGGTCACGGGATGAGCGCTATAGATCAGGTAAGTAGACCACAGAATTGGAATGAAAAGTTGAAATGGCTGGTTCTGTTCTTTGCTTCTTTAAAAGGAATTTTGCTATAAACTCATGTAGTAGCTATACATGGGAAATACTTGTTGTATGAATACAGAGACACGTCCAAGTGTTAAAAAGCCAAACTATATCTGGAATTGAATGATAACAAACATGAAGGGCAGCAAGAAGGGCTTCTGCAGGCACATCAGCAGCAAAAGGAAGACTAGGGAAAATGTGGGCCCAGGAGGGGCCAGCTGGTCAAGGGAGGTGATCGTTCCCCTCTGCTCAGCACTGGCGAGGTACATCTGGAGTGCTGGGTCCAGTGCTGGGCTCCCCAGTACAGCATAGACATGAACTGGACATCCTAAAGTGAGTCCAACAAAAGACCACAAAGATGATTAGAGGAATCATTAAGGGAATTAATTATTAAAAGAATAGAACCTTTTCTGTGTGAGGAGAGGCTACTAGAGCTGGAGTTACGGAGAAAAGAAGGCTCAGAGGTTCTTAGCCGTGTATAGAAGTACCTTGGGGAAGTAAAGAAGATGGAGCCAGACTCTTCTCAGTGATGCTCAGTGACAGAACAAAAGACAGTAGGTACAAACTGTAATATGAAAAATTCCATTTAAGCATAAGAAAAAACTTTTTTATTCTAAGAGTGGTTAAGCACTGGCATGGGTTGCCCAGAGAGGTTGTGGTGTCTTCACCCTTGGACCTATTCAGAACATGTCCCCAAGCAATTTCCTGTAGGTGATCCTGCTTTGAGCAGGGTGTTGGACTGGGTGATCTCCAGAGGTTCCTGCTGACCTCCACCAGTCTGTGGTTCTGTGGCACAGCTGGATTTTGTTGTAGTGATTCTAGTTTGATGAATACCATTAAAAAAATATCTAACTTGAAGTATAGCAAGTTGGGAACATCATTGTGCCCTAAATAGAAGCATGGATTAAGGAAAGATAAAATTAATTTCAGGGCTGAATAAAAGGGTAAAATCTCATTTCCAAATGAATGGGATCCAAGTATCTTCACGATGTTGCTCCAGATATAACATGAAGTGAAGGAAGTGATTGGTTTATAACTGAAGGAAAAGCAAGCTCTGAAACTTCTTTACTCTCACCTTTGAAGGCATAAACTGCACGTACTACACCTTAACTGGATGAAGGGTAGCTGTGTTCAGCTGTTGTTTCAACTGCTGCAGTATTAAGCATGCTTCTCAGATATCAGCCAGAAAGCCAAGGTCTGTTTTGTCCAGTGCTGCCTCTCTTGCAGCAGCAGAATAAGGGAGCTATGGAGAGCAGCACCCATCAACTGCTGTTGCAGAGAAACCCTTGAGAGCTCAGAGTCAGGAGCCAGGGAGTGATGATTGTGGAAGGCGCCGAGGAGCCAGCTGTGGAGGTTCTGGATTGTGTTTGAGAGATGCGTCTTGCTGGATGCAGTCAGCAAGTTGTGTCATTGTGCTGGCAAAACTGCGGAAAATTATAGAGAACTCCTTATAAAACCTTTTGTAACATATCTCTGGTTCATTCCATTAGTCAAAGAGCTTGCCAGTCCTACTTAAAGGAAAATGAGATGATAAATGTTGGCAGAGAAAGTTAATTTCTGTCCAGACCATTCTGATAAATTTGAAAAGCTCCCTTCTCCCCTCAGAAACCTTGGGTTCACACTGTAGATGCTGCCCGTTTTCCACTGAATGATGGTTGTGGGATCTGCATAATAATTCCTTGATATATAAGCTCCTAGAAGCTTCTCCCTCATTACATTAATCTGATTTCTACCCAATGTTTTCAAACAAGTGAAAATACCACTCCTGAAATTGTCTAGTTTGTAGGTGTGCAACCCATGGTCTTCAAACCTCCAAGCTGTGGCTCTCCAGAGCCATTCCATTCAAAAAATGTGTGTTGGAAGTTGTCTGCTTGAGCTGTGCTTGCAATTTGTAAACTAAGATGTTGAGTCAGTTTGCGGATGAGCAAAAGGAGACATCATGCTCATCTTCCCTGTGTGCCTCTCCTGATACCCCTAGAGTGCTCTGAGTTGGTGTTGCAACTTCTTGGTCACTGCCTGCTCCTTGAAAGGAAGGCATTTGTTCAGTGAAATAGTACATAAGGTCCTGCCTTATGGGGTGGAGTGTTATAATGATATATATAAATAATAAAGACACAAATTTTGCTGCTGAGAGGAAAAGTAAGGGATTGAGTGCAAAGGGTTGCTTGTTAGTGCAGGAGTCTCATCTTAGGAGAGTCAGGACTATACTATAAATCCAGATCTCTCTTGCTGCTCTGAAAATGTCCTTGGTGTTGAAACTGGAAATCTTGACAGTATTTTGGAGACTTACAGCAGGGCTTTGAATTCCTACCTTGACTGCTGTTAGCATGTCTCCTCAGCAAGTCACTGAGCTCTCCAGCAAATTGGTTTGAATAGCTGCAGCATCTTCACTCACTTCCAACTGTATGTAGCAAATATTGATGAAGGTAAATGTAAACTTCCATTGCAGTTTTGAAGAGTTATGAGGTTATCATCTTCTTCAAATTTAGTTTCAGAAGACCTTTGCTAAGATACAGTGCCATGTTCCTATTCTGAAATTTGTTCTCCCCTTCTATACAGTGCCTCTGAGATCAGAAGTCTATTTATTTCTTGGTCTCATGGCTCATACTCGCTTATTACTGCAGGTTACAAACTTGCAAGTCAGATTTCGTTCTTGTTATCTTGTCTACAGATTCAGATTTGCTTCAGGTGGAAGCCTTTGTTTTGCTTGTTGTTTCGTTGTGCTTAATACTTTAGCATGTCTGCTCTGATCACACTGTGATTATTCAATCCTAGCTGTTACCCAGTTTCAGTGCTTGTTATCATATTTGGTACATCTTCTTGGAAAAGGCCCAAACCAAAATGAATGTGCAGTCTTTAACCAATAAGTAATTCACGTCTAGGAAAACATTTCCCTTCCTTAGGTTTTTTGCACCATTTATTTCAATTAACATCTGCAAACAAATCCTCTACTCCAACTCTGATCAAAGTCCTTTTCTGTCCATTCTTGGTAAGGTTTTCCTAATTGGAAACCTAACATCCTGAAAGTCGTCCAACTCTCCTTCCATGCTTTTGCTTTTTACATAAATTTAGATGTCAGTGCAGATTGTTTAATGAACTCTCTTTGGAGACTCAAAATCATTGCTGCTACTAATATCGCCTTCAACTTATGCTCTTTTATTATGGAAAATGTCAGACTGACATTTTAAATCCCTACCTATTTTTTCACTTCAGTATTATTATTATTATATTAATGTTGTAATAGAATTTTTCAGCACTATTATTTTGAAAACCTGGTTTCTATGATTTTTTTATTCTAAATAAAATTGACTCTGAGTTTATGGAAGCTTTTTTTTTTTCTTTTTCCTAAATGTTCCTAAGACTTCTTGTGTTTTAAGGTAGTTTGATTTTAGAATTCAGGCTACATTGGGAATTTAGTCTAATTCTTTAACACCAAAAAGGTTTAAAATTTTCTGGCTGCTTCCTTTTATATAGGAAGAGATCCTGAACATTGTGTTTCAAAATGTCAGCTTCTTAAATAATTTTTCAGATATCTAAAGAAATAGGTAATGCTATAAATGTAGTAAATGAATCAATGCAGGGTTAAACTACATTATTTACTGTATAGAAATGTGGCAGCTAGTTTACCTGATACTAATTCAGAAGCATTTTTTATTTGTTTAGTGCTGAATATAAAAACTCTTACATTATTTACTCTCTTAGAAACAGTATTTGGAAAGGTTTCCCAAATGTAGATCGCAGCAGTGTTTTTCTCCTAGCAGCTGCCATTCCCTAGCCAGTGCCTGTACTATAATGTTACTTGGGGCTCGAGGTGACACTGAAGCCAACTGTTGCCGAAGGCTGGATAAGTAACTTTTGCCAAGAGGTTTTTCTGGCCAGTGACTTTTCAGGCAAGTCAGAGAAAAAGTGGCTTACATTTCTCTTCTGCCTCTGCATGCAGAGTAGATGTCAGCATCTGGCTTGATCTGGTTCAAATGACATGACTACAAAATCAGGCACTTGAGTGTTAAGTCAACAATGGTCTTGTAGATGTAGCTGCAGCTTTGTTTCCTTAGTGCAGTTGAAAAGCTAGGTTTCTCAGGTGCTTTTGGAAGCTGCAAATCCATGGATTTGGTATAGTGTGTTAAGGAGATGGGAATTGCTTTAGAGTAAACAAGTAGGTAACCTGAATGGCTTAGCTTTCACAGTCTCATCATGCTGTCTAAGTGAACTAACTCAGTTAGATACTGAGATGTTGGCCCTATATGTCTTCCATATAGTCACTAGGGACCTGTTTGCTCCCTGATTAGCACTGGCTACATTTTGCTCATGGTAACACAGAAATCCCTTGTAGAAGGACCTGAAGCTTCTGCCACCATTATTTAAAATACCATCATATCGGCTGTCTTGCTTTTGGAAGAATGGTCTTACTGATTTGGTGCTTAAAATAGTGATCTGTAACCTCTCCACAGTGCAGCCCTGAAGTTATAGGGCTGCTAGAGTTTGGCCCCTTGCCTGTGGCTGGCTGTTCTGGTGGCCTGAGGCAGAGCTGGGCTCTACTGCCACATAAAGGCTGCAGCACAGTACAGCAGTGCCTGCTGCTGTGGCAGTTCCAGACCAAATACCACACGGGTAAACTAGGCACATCCTCCTGATCATAAATTGTTTCCTTGATCATGATAAATCTCCCCCAGATCTGCATTTCTCAGCCAGTCAAGGCCTGCAGGGTTCAGAGAGCAACTCTCCTTCAGAGACCTTCAGCACCTCTTTTATCTCCTCTCAAGGGAAAAGTGTTTTGTCCTCCCTCAGTTGGATGTTCAAAACATGGAGAAATGAAACGTCAGGACCTCACCAACCTCATTTTTCCAAAGGGACACCTTTGTGGCCTTTGGATTATGCCAAACCAAAAAGCTTCAGTTCTCCATCCCAGTGCTGAAAACCAGAGCACCTTCTCATGTTAGAGGACCTGCCTTTTAGTGATTCCACAACTGTCAGTAAAAAAAAAAAAAAAGGTATGATGGAAATACTCAAAAAAGTATACACCAATAAAAATTAAAAATTAAAAAAATCACCATTAAATTCTAGGGAATCTGGTGTAGTATGTTCAAATGCACATGCTTGTGTTAGGAGTGAGATAGCAGCGCTTGGCTCTGTGATTTCTGCTGTAGAATTCTCCTCTGATGAGATGAGGATATGACGGATAGGTTGGGCTAAGTTTATTAAGTCCCTTGTTTCTCATGAGGTCTCCAAGAGGCCTCGAAGATGACCAGTGTTCTGCACTGCCTGGAGCAATTGTGATGCCTAAGAAAAACGAGGCCAAAAACTGAGTTTTCCAGATGTCAGAAATGAGGTGGGAAATAGCAGCTTAAGTGAAATTGCACTGCCTCTGTATCTAAGGGTTCACAGTGTCCTAGAGGAAAGACCAGCAAGTGAGAGCACATGTGCTACATGAACTATTTGGATAGATTTTAAAAGGCACAGCAGTGGATGAGCATAGAGCTGGGAGCTGAGAAATGGAGTGTTTTGAGAAATGCCATATGTGGAATCAGCATCTCTCAGCTGGTAGCATGGAGGAAGGGTACTGCTGGTAGGGTGGTTGTGGTACCCGGACTCTCGGCAGGGAGTACTTCCCTTCTCCCACTCAGTTTTGCTGAATTTTTCTCCATACGTTCTGAAGATAAGAAGGAAGAAATCAGTCTGGTACACCATTCTTGGGGGGCTGCCAACCCCTGCCCCAGAGATCTCAACGCTGCAGAGAACAGCTCGTTTTCCAAGCACACTCAGCACTTCTCTTAAAAGATGTTTTAATATAGGAGATTTTTGGAGATTGTTTTGCTGAAGCAAATGCATCCTGACTACAATTCTCCTGGCTCAGATTCCTGAGCCACCTTTCCCACACTGTGGTTCAGTAAGGAAAAGACTGAACAGCTTATACTGAGCATGAAATCATTTAATTTCTAAAGAAAGTGTCCCAGACTAGGTTTGAGGGACATTTGAAATAAGGGAGCTGGCAGTGAGAGAACGTACCCCGGAGACCCAAATCCTAGAGAAGCTGGCATCAGGCATGAGGTAGCTGAGCTGCTCTGCTCTAGGAGCTTTGGTGTGTGCTGTACTATGTATTTGTTCTCATTTGCCATGAGGTAAGTGTGTGTATGAACCATAACAAAGGTGGCTGACATTTTGTATATTTACAGCTTACCTCATAGTGATTTAAAATATATGGATAGTTTATATTTTGTGGGTTTGAAGGGACATTCAAGATCTCATTCTGCAATCTTGCTAGAACTGACAAAAAAGAATTATGAGAAAATGAGAGCTGTAGTGCCTGGTAGAGGAAGGGATGGAATAGGAAGATTTGAGAAATCATTGTTATTGAACCCTTATCATTTAGCAGTTCTCCAAGGAATATGGAAAAAAACCACCATGGTGAATGTGCTATGTATCGAGATGGGACTGCCTATAAGTGTTACGGTAGCTTGTCATAAAACAAAGAATTTGTTAACTCTTCAGGTGAGTAAGGGTTACTTAAGGTGTAGACACACTTATTCAGAAATTAATTGATCTCCTATTTGATGTAGCTCACTTACAACCTTAATTTCCATCTGCAACTCAATCAATCAGGACAAAGAAGAGCTTGAAGAAAAACTTCTGCAAAGATGTAAGTTTTATGACCACATCCTTGCTTTGACCCAGCAGAAAAATTTGTAAGGATAATTGCAGAACTCTAGAGGAAAATTACTCAAGGATCTACAGAGGAAAGAAATAGAAAGTTGATTTACTTCAGATCGCATAATAAAGGGGCCTGAGATGAAGTCACTATGTGAAGCTGACTTCCAGATTGCATTACAAATGAGATAATAAATAAATGGAGGGATGGAAACGATTAGGGGGAGGCCTGTATGTTGGTTTTTTATTTCATTTATCAGTGGAATTAATATAGTTTTAAATTTCAGAGTTTAGCAAAAAACATTTTAAAATCATCTTTATTATAATACCTGAAGAATCCAAAGTAAAGCAAAAACTCTGCCTTTTCAGTTCTATAGCACTGGAGTCATAAAGAGTTGTTTTCTGTTTTGGCATCCTTTGTTTCCATCACATAACCTCTGTGTTTCACAGCCTGCCCATACGGCTTTCCCAACTATGTGTTCAGCTTTTACCTTCTGTCCACCCAGAATTATGGATTATGGCCACTGCCATCCAAAGCGGGAGATGACAGCCATGCTTTTCTTCTTTAGAGTTAAGCTTTTTGACCACATGAGAACATACAAAGCTTCTAGCTTCTTCACATGTGCTCTAGGAGGTGGACAGAAGCTGCCCAGGAGGTACTCGGCAGCAGCTGAATGATGGCATGGCGCAGCCCTTTGCAGAGTGCATGCAGCGCAGTTTCCTGCACCAGTGGAGTTTGTTGGCTGCAGCATCCTAGAAGAGCCTGGCTTTTTTTGGTGGGACATTCATAGGAGTGCAGATGTTTTCTAAAACACTGACTTTTCATTGTCAGAAAATGTGCAGGTTAACAAAATTTGGCTCTGAATTCATAGAAAACTCAGAAGAACTTTCCCCTGCATATCCATGTATCCCCAGTTCCCAGTAAAACCAAAGACCCGGTGTATATAGTTTAAACATCCCAAAGACTGAAACTTAGACACTTAAATCACTTTTTTAAATGTAAGCAACAGATTATTTCTGTCAGTAACCTCCACAGCCCTTGTATAAATGAGTTTTCGTCTTAGAGCAGATGTTCTTGCATTCAGTTGAGTATTCACTATGTTTGTTGTGAATGCCATATTTCAGAATTAATAGCACACCTGCTTGCAGCTGGAGAGAAATAAGGTGTCACAGTGATTGGGCTATGTGCTTTCTTATTTTAAGGAAAACACACAGCTCAATCTTTCCTATCTTAATCTTACCCAGAGAGATTGCAAAAGTATTCTGAGCCTGCTTCATTATAGCATTACCCACAGCAAAGATCCATTATTATATGGACTCACTTACTTTCACATTCCCAGGGGTGAGATGATTTTCCGAAGACTGATCTTTGTTGGATGAACACAGCAATTTTATGAAATCACTTGCCCTGTATCTGCCTGAAAATAAGTCAGTGCTGTCAGCCCAGAATAATCAAAAGACAAAGCCTAACTGTAATCTGTTGTGATGACACCACATTTACTGTGTATCACGCTATTTAGTATGTCCTGATTGCATTTCCAATAGATGTAGCTACCAAATTATCTCTGCTCAGAGTATGTACGGGCCGCATATTAGGAAATGAATTCTCAGTATATTCTTCGTTTCCATGGTAGCTACAACAAAGGTCTGATTAAACTCATAAGAGACTTTCATGCTTTCAACTACTGGTTTCCTGTAAGGCAGCAATTGCCAACCTTTCTTGTGTATAATTACTTAGCATACCATTGCTATACTTAGTGTTTCCTTATCTAGAATTTTCAGCCAAAATTCACCTTTGATAGTACTGGTCTGATCGTGCTGTTTTCCCATAGTATCAGTTGCCTCCCTGTAATAACTCCGAAGCTGTTACGATTCTTCTGTTGTTCTGTTGCTGTAGCCGTAAATGGCCTTGCTCCTATTGCTTCCTGCAAGCCATGTCTCTGCCTGTTCCTCCAGCTGTTCTTCTTGATGCCATCCCAGCGGCTGGCTTCCCTGAAACAGAGACTTACTTGTGGTTTTACTTGTTTGTTAAATATCTGACTTGAGGGCTGATCCTCTACTGCAATATAAATAAGACATAAATATGTTTTCTATGTACAGAAATAACCTCTTATTAAAAATCCTTTGGCATTCTCATTAGAGAATCATTCCTGATCTTAATAATCTGCCATTCTGCAAGCAAGTCAGTTGCGTTTGTGAACGATCCCATAAAAAGCAAGGATGCTAAACCTTCTCAGATTCCTTGGGTCTGTCCTGCTCCCAGTTGTATCGTCATGTTACCAGGAATTGGCTACTAAAGGAAAGGGAGAAAGGTTGTTTCCAAAGGCTGAGTAAAAAAAGAAAGATGAAAATTGCTCAGGGGAGAGGAATTACGTAAGGCAAAAGGAACAAACAGATGAAATGGATGAATTCAGATCACATCTAGGTATGTCTTCAAGCAGTCTTTTTCTTCCAGGAGCAAGTCCCCTGAAAGAAGGGATGGAAGTACCATTCCTTCAGAACTGGAAAACCAGGCTGCAGAAGATGGTAGGGACTCTCTTAGATAATTCTGCATCTGTACAGCAAAAATTAGGCAACAGCTTGTTTTTCATATTTGTGTTTCTTGAACAGTGAGTGATTTGATATCAAGGCTTTATAATTACTGGGAAACTGAAAACACAGGCAAAACCAACAGAAAGAATATATTTTATCAGAAACATAGGTAGGAACAGACTTGTACTTTCTTGATTCTAGCAATACATGACTCCTGTCTACAGCCAGTCTAATTTCTTGTCTTAAAAAGAAACAGGGCTGCGTGATAAATTAGATGCAAGAGAACTACTTGACACACAACTGCAAGACCCGATTTAAGTACAAAAGAAAGAACTGTTTTTCTTTTGTGTGCTGAGGCATTTTATGCGAGGGGTGCAAGGAACAGTTTCGTAATGTGGAAACTTCAATGTAGCTGATGCTTACATGGGAGGAGCACCCTGTTTCATGATCCATGCAGACCTAACACCCAGATCCCTGATCTGTGAGGAGGTATTACTTTGCTTGCAGTATGTTGAGTGTTTGACATGCCTATGGAGCAAATGCAGCTAATACTGAATAAAGGAAGCCGCTGAGGCATGTTAAACTTATATAGGAAAAGAATTTTAACAACCTCTCCACATAGAGGAAGAATGCAACTGTAGTTTGTTGAATAGGTTTTTGTTTTTTTAAAAAGAAGAGCTGAACAAAAAGGAGCAAACTCATTCTGCTAAAAGCTGCAGAAGTCTGTGGGAGGACTAGGAATATGCAGCGTATTTCAGATGTCTCAGTTACAATTCAGAGCTTTCAAGGACACTGTATCTGGCCCAACTAGGGAATGTGGCATCCCTGGGGTTCATGGGCTGTAAGGGGAAGATTGAGTCAGGATTAAACTCCATGCCAAATGTGGATACGCACTTCAGAAGAGGGCTCTTATAGCAGCTGTAGAGAAAGAAGAGATACCACAGCATGGCTCCATATGTGGACCAGGATATGGCTGACCTTGTTCATCATACGATTGCTTTCATGCTTCTGGAAAGGAACGCTGATTTGCTTGTAGAGCTCATCTGAGCCCAAAAGGGTCATACATACTGTGTTCCCCAAAGTACTTGGCTAGGAGAGGACAGCTCGTCTTAGAGGAAAGTCACCACTAGCTCTAAGTAGCATATGTTTGTGCAAGGAGAGAAAGTATGTTCTCTAGAAAATACTTGTTCAGAAGAAACTTTTTGTATCCCAGAGCCACTACAAATCAGACTAAAAGTCCTGGCCAGGCTCTCTTTCTGTGTGCCTGCCCAGCTTCCGACTAAATAAAAAATTGTCATGTCCTTCCAGAAAAAAGATGAGGTTCCAGGTCATACACCATGTAAGGAATAAATGATTAAAGAACACTGTGAACAGGGAGTCAACAGTATGACCAGTCTGTAACTAACAGTGTTTGCTTTTGTATTTCTGGGCATTATTATTTAACCTTTGAACACTGCCCACCTGTCAGCAGTTAATACAGTTATCTCCCTACAGTTACCTCCCTAACATCTTCTGTCACCAAGTTCTCCCTCTTGAGAATAGGCTGCTCCCTCCCACATCACCATGCATTTATAGTGAGCAGTCTGAGCACAGGCTCATCCCTCCAGCTGGGCTGTGCGCCAGCCACCAATCTCCAGCTGGTTTTGTTGTGCCAGGGGATCCCATCGGAGCAGCATGCCAGCATAGGTAGGATGTCACTTTTTTCCACAGAAGCAGAGAGGTGGCCTTGTTTCCTCTTCCGTGGCCAATCAAATGCCCATGGAAACATGTGTTGAACATGCAGCCTTAAGTCACACAGAGAGAGAAGGCTGGTGGAGAACCACCATGGAGAGCATGGTGTCCATATCAAGCTGATGCTGTGTAGTAACGTGTGTTAGTGGGTTGGTTTGGTTTTTTTTCCTATGCCTTTCAGTTAAACAAGGACCACAACATTGTGCCAAGTTATGAGATAAACCAGAGTGACTGCAGTAAGCAGAGCGTCTCCTGGGAAAGCTGGGTAATTTTTCCTGCTGATGGAATGAGGGATTTACTTCTATTTGCAATAGATGAGAGTTTCTGATTATACAGTGCAATGGCCAAAGGTATGGGTCATCGCTCTGGGAGCCTGAGCTTATGGACCCTTGTTCTCTATGCCAGTTCTAATTTCTCTGCCTCTTGTTTTGAGGCCTCATCTCTTGTTTAATAGATTGTTAGCTCTTTGAAGGGGAACTTTCTCTACCATGGGTTTGTTTTTACAGTCCACTTCCTTTGTATTTCAGTTACTGACTTTGCTCCCAGAAGTGTGCTTGCCCTCTATATCCTGTCATAGAAAGTAAAGGGAGAGAAAAAACAAATAAAAATGCCTGTATGCAACAGAGAAAAGGCTGGAGACAGAGCTGCTTTGTCTGAATTTTGCGAAGTATTATCGGGCAGCCTCTAAGAAATACGTCTGGCTGAATGCTGAAAACCAGGTTGATAGCAACAGTATGGGTTAAACAGCTTTCCCAAGCGTGTTGCTTTACTCTTTCCCATTTATTGATTCCTTGAATTCAAACTCACAAATTGGATTCAACGTATGGCTGGCCAACCTGGAACAGAGGAGGACAATAGCAGATAAAGAACTGCATATGGGTTCCTATAACTGTAGATAGGGGTGGTGATATTTTATGCTACGCTCTAGATTTTCTGTTGAGACTTTCTTGTGGAAAAAACAGGTGGGAAGACTATAGAGATTTAGTTACCTATAGGAGTGCTTTGAAGGGTCAGGACCTGGGGTCATTTTATCAGTGGTAACAGCGTAGTTACAATGTCACAGACTTCTACATGACAGAATATTTTGCCTAAAAGCATTTTCTTTCCACTTAGACTTTGGACTTTTTTCAGAAGGTCTGAGTGCAATTAGATCAAAGTATATCTATGTTTGAAACCCTATCAAAAGTTTATAGTAGGTGAGAAATTGTAGCATGTCACACTGAGGAAAGAGAAGAGAGGTGGTTTTTTGCTGATTTTTTTTTTTCCTTGTTTTTAATGAAATCTCCTAACTGTGTGGTATTTCAGGACAAAATTTTCATACTGGAATGATTGTTTTCAGGAAAATTTAACAAGAAATATGTGTTTTAAAGCAATGCTCAATCACAATATGATGAATTCAGTTAGCCTGCATGTGCCAGAGTAGATTGAGAAGACAGTTCAGACACTTTTGTTAGACCTGCAAGGCAAGGGGCATCACCCTGCCAGAGATGGTTTGAAATTCTAATGTGATGTTCTCTGCTGATTCTCTGTCTGATATGTGGAGAATACAAACTGCTTTGTGCTGATGGGATTTGGGAAGAAAACCAGTTTTCTGTCCCAAGGAAACTTGGATACATGTTATTACCTTCATTATACTTTGTTCCAGTGTGTATCACAAATGTGGTTTCCTTCCTTTAGTGAATGAGGAGCTTCCAGTTACTACTGTATAGATTTCTATTACAAGTCTCCTCATATTTTTTTCAGTAGCTGCTAGGGACAAATTGTGGGCAAGTAGTGGGAGAGGATGGCTCTCCTACATACAGTATGGTGGACACCATAGCCCATCTTTCACCAAGATAAAGGCAAAGAGCAACCACACTCTGGCTTATATTGATAAGAAGCAAATCACCAGGGTCACCCTTTGGTGAGGGCTGTACATTTTGGTTTAGGTTTAAATCCATGCTTCCTAAAACTACAAAAAGAGATTATTAGTTGTATGTTGGTTAGCATTCCTTATGGTATATCAGCAAAGTTGGCTTGTAGCTCAGAAAAGCAAAGCTAAAACCTAGAGAAAAGCAAAGCATGTGTATGGAAAATGCATACCTGAAGCTTCAGTATTAGTCTGGCTTTCCATCACCTCTGATTTCTTAGTACTTTGGGACTTAGGCTCTAGGTACGAATGGCTTGAATGCTGTTCACAAGCTTAACAATTCCCACTCTATACAAGACTGCTAAAACAGGTTGAAGAGCATCTTCAGATCCCATCAGTAGGCTTTCATTTAAAAAGAAGCCTATATACAAACTATATAGGCTGTTACCCATTCTTTATCTTAGCCTTTTTTTACGTGTTTAGAGGCACCTCATGTAGCCAAAAGTTTTACTCCTGGGAGAGAACATAGTGAAAAGATTTTTCATCCAAGCTGGACTCTTCCTGCTTTCTTTTTTTTCTCTCCCCCTAAAAGCTTGTAAGCTCTCACTGATAGTCTCTGAACCACCTCTGAACTGCAGTCCTCAACCTTTCCTAGACACATGTCCTATTTTTTTGGAAGCCTCCATTTTCTGAGTAATGCCTTCAGAATAGTTGACCTTGCAGGCTGGGCTGGGAGCAGGTGTGTATGTTCCTTCTCCTCAGTCAGCTTCCCTCTTGTTTATTGAGTTTCTTATCTTTTCCATTGTTTTTGCTTTCCTGTGGGGGTTTCGTGGGTTTTGTTTTGGGATTTTTTAGGAACCTGTAGTTTGTTTTTTCCACAGTAACCCATTACAGATAAACATATCAGGCATGTGCTCTTTTAAGAAAACAGTTAAATTCCTGGGCTCCTGTGGACTCATTTGAAAATCAAAACCCTGCAGAATGATTTTTAATCAAGCTGATGAGTTTACTTATCAAAAAAGAAATCAAAGAATTCAAAAGTTATGATTCAGTGTCCAGCTGTCTCAAAGCATTTGAATAACGATTTTCTGTCATCTGTCCTTTAAAAAACTTTGAGTTACACCTTATCTCCCTTTTACACACAGTCAAAAACAATCCTAAGTACAATAACACACAAATAAAATAATTCCTCCTGTCTTAGTCAGCGAAGTTTATTCTCTTCTAAAAATTGCTGTAGAGTTTTGTTGGGTTCAGGGGTTTTTTTGATTTTTTTCTTTTTTTTTTTTAAGGGAAAGCTCATTTTTAGCACTTGATATCTAATTGCTAGCCTTTGAAGGAAAACCAGTAATTTTCCCTGTTTGTTGGATGAGAAATACAAACTCTTAGTGAGCATGTTCAGGTGTAGAGTGAGCAGGTAGGAATTTGTCCTTGGGACATGCTGTTAGATAAAGGCTTACATTGTTTATTTTCTTAGTCTGATACTTTTCACATAAACTTTTAATCACATTTTAATTATAAGAAAGGCCTTAAACCTTTTACTTTAAAATTATGACTTTATAGGAGATAGATTGTTTTCTGGTTTGATGTTAGCATTGCAGTCTTCTTCTGTTTTGGTCCATCACCTGCATGGCTCTTTTATCTTTTGAGTATGGTTTTCCAGCTTTGCTGTTTGCTTTTCTTGCTTTGCTTTTGCTGACTTGCTCATCCTCTTCGTGATTTAAAACAAAAGCAGAAAACAACTCACAGAAGAATCTGATAATGTTCGTTTTCTTTGACCTATTCTTCCCTGCAGTCTTTCCACTGAGAGGTGCTTAAACCCTGGCAGAAGACAGGGAACACCATTATTAAAAATGAGACATTGCAGCTTATAAGCAGAGTGTATCATCTAATGCTTCTAGTCATCTTTCCCAGTTGTTACCTACAACAAGTTACTTGCAATCAACAGCTCTTTAAGTAAAGATATATATATACTCTTCTGTTTCCTGTTGATCTGCTTGCGGAACATCACCCATTCAGAGCTGCCACCACATCAACACAGGAGTAGGAAACAGGCTACATGCTGCCAACCCAGCCCACAAGAGTGATCTTCAAATAGATTCAGCAGCAGCAGAAGTGGGATCACCCTGGATTAAACCTGTTTTCACTATGCTCCTGCTTCATTAATGGGAATAGCTAAATTATGTGCACAACTTGCTGCATTTTCAACAGCTGATAACAGTGACTGGTTAAAAGGCAAATCTAATGTGCTTACAGTTGCGTGCCAGAGAGTCAATATGCAGCGAGAGGGTCAAAAACCAGAAGTGACTTTTGTTGGCTGCCATGTGTTTTGCATACAGTCTCCTCATGTGTGTCTTGTTCCAAACCCATAGAAATACACAGACAACAGTGCAAGGTAGTAAACTGAAGGCAGACTTATTTCAATCTGTAGTTATGGTAGTAATTAAAGAATTTACACAAAACAAAGTCATTATCAAAACACATCACTAGCACCTTTTAGACATGATAAATGGCCTTTTTCAAACTTTGGGAGGCAGACAGCTGTATATACTTGTGAAAGGTAGAAAAGCTCTTCACTGGGGATGTCCCAACGGAGAAGGGATCTGTTGGATGCTTTGGAGTGGGCTGGTGTGAGCTGTGTGTAGCACCTGCCTGTGAAGCACCAGGCCTGTGCTCAAGGTGCTTTTTCTTATTATTCCACCTCAGGCCAACCCTATGTAATACTTTTCTGCGAATAATGCTGAGTGATGGAGGCAGGAGGAGATCCTGCATCAAAAGGAGCGTGTCCAGCAGGTCTCACTCAAGTGAGACTCCACTGAGACCCCGCCTGGAACACTACATTCAGTTCTGGGGTCTTCGACACAAGAGGGACGTGGACCCGCTTGTGAGCCCAGAAGAGGCCACAGAGATGATCCAGGGGCTGGAGCACCTCTGCTCTGGAGACAGGCTGAGAGAGCTGTGGTTGTTCAGCCTGGAGAAGAGAAGGTTCAGGGGAGACCTTAGACCAGCTTCCAGTGCCTAAAGGGGGCCTACAGGAAGGATGAAGAGGGAATTTTTACAAGGACATGTAGTGATAGGACAAGGGGGAATGGCTTTAAACTGGCTGAGGAGAGACTTAAATTAGGTATAAGGAAGAAATGCTTTACTCTGAGAGTGGTGAGACGCTGGCACAGGTTGCCCAAAGAAGCTGTGGCTGCCCCATCCCTGGCAGTGTTCAAGGCCAGGCTGGACGGGGCTTGGAGCAACCTGGTGTAGTGAGAGGTGTCCCTGCACATGGGAGCAGGGTTGGAACGAGATGAGCTTTAAAGTGCCTTCCAATCCAAACCATTCTGTGATCTATGATTAGGGGAACTGCTGCCATTTCTTTTGTGACATTTCACATACCTCTCACCTTTCAAGCAAATGTTCCTGTTCGCATAGTCTGTGTGACTTTTGTGTAAATTGGAAACTCCATTGATTTAAAAAACAGGCAATGTTAGTACACCATGCTTCCACTGAAAAGAGTGATGGCTACTGAAGTAACAGCTCTTGGTTAAACAGAGGTTTGCTCTGGGGAAGCCGTGTTCCTGCTCTTCAAATACTGCAACACTGCTCTGGGAATATCATCCAGCTCAAAGGGCTTGTTTGTTGGTACAGCACTTTTCACTATAGCTGCTTTTTCTACAGGGAGGAGAGCTCATGCAGTTCCTCTGAGATCCTGTGTGCTCCTGGCCTTTCATCATGCAGTATGTGTTGTCAGCCGAGCTGGCATTCGAACAAACCTGCATGCAGGTGCACTGAATGCACAAACAAGCAGCTCATGTCTGTCTTGAAATCTCTAACTTGAAATCTCTCTTTCCTTCCAGATGTCCACACAGAAGCAGTTCAGGCAGCCCTTGCTAAACATAAAGAAAGGAAAATGGCAGTCCCCATGCCCTCAAAGCGACGTTCATTGGTGGTGCAAACATCAATGGATGCCTACACACCTCCAGGTGAGCATCTCTGTGTATTTTATGAGATTTTTAAAAATGGTTCTTTGTGCTGCTACAGGCTAATAATCTGCATGCATAGAGAGTAATGGAGATGTCATTTGAAGCACATTGAGCATAATGCTGAGGTGTGTTTGAAGAGAAGATGCACCTAATGGTTGGAATGTCAATAGGGGCAGTTCACATTATTGCTTTGCCCTTCATGGTACCTCAACTTCCACTGGTCCTTTTGGTCTTATGAGGACCTACCTATGGCCAGCTAGTCATATTGTGAGTCAAAGTTCCTTTCAAGTTTCTGGTTTATTCCCTAACACTAATGCAATATCTTTACAATTATTTGTGCCATTCCCTTCCAAATTTATCTGCTTTTTTACCTGCTAGACTGTGAAAATGCTCCACATCTCATGCATTCTTGTTCTCGCTGCATCCAGCTGGGATTCCATTTCCCACTGAAGGGTGTACTTTCTACAGTTGGAAGAGTGTTTCACAGACTTTGTGGAGTCAGCTGGGGAAACTATTTTGGGTATTCTGTACTGTTAATATATGGCTGGAGATCTGCAGATTCTCAGGCCACATTATAAAGGAAGACTGGTTTTTTTTATTCCTTATTTTTGTACAGTAATACACAAGCCATGGCCTTAGAGCAGGAAAGCTCTCTCAGTGCACAATGTGCAACTGGCTTTGTTTCAGGGCTTTCAGTGTTACAGACTTTTCTTATTGTGTTTGTCTACGTTTGTGAGTTTTTCTTAATTGCAAGTATCTTAAGATTTGTAATATGAACATGCTGTATTTCTATTAAGAAAACCTAAAAGCATTGCAAGTTAACAGGCTGTTTTTAATTACTAGATACTTCTTCTGGTTCAGAAGATGAAGGCTCCGTACAGGGCGACTCCCAGGGAACTCCCACCTCAAGTCAGGGGAGTATAAACATGGAACATTGGATCAGTCAAGCGATCCACGGCTCTACCACGTCAACCACTTCCTCCTCCTCGACACAAAGTGGAGGCAGTGGTGCTGCACACAGACTAGCTGATGTTATGGCTCAAACACATATAGGTTAGTATACGGTATATGGCTCCCAAATTCCTTAAAATGTGCAGTTGCAAGACTTCATTACTCAGCACTAAAAAAGGGTCTCCTTGAGATCCATCAGTAAGGAAAATCAGTGCATGCAGCATTAGGGATTGCTTCCATAGAAGTTTCTCGCCTACTGCTGCACCACCTTAGTTACATAGTTGGAGTGAGTTTGATAATTCTCTTAACAGTATGTCCTCGTAAATTATTTTTTTTTTTTCTGTCCTTAATGGAATCTAGAATACTTGGGCTGCGATATCTTGCTATTACAGTCCTTGGGAAAGACTATTGTATACCTTCGGAGAAGGGAGCTGTTATTATTAGTAGCTTGTTTATACCCTTTGGAAAGATCCTAGGAAGTCAAAGCTGTCTTTCCATTAGGGATAAGCTTCACAGACATTAATAATTTCTGAATATTGTGCCATTGACATTAGTCTTCATGAAAATGAGGCAGCTATTTGATTAGGTATGTGGAAAGCAAGGCTTGTTTTCCCTTCATTCTTCAGGAACTGCTGTTTGTCATATGAGGCATCTGCTTTGGGTGTATTCTTGCTGGGGCTGTGTATTTTGGGTTGTCTCACTTGAAAATCTCTTGGAATCTATATTGGAGCAGAATAAAGCAACCTTGCTGCTGTTCTACTACACATATGAAATGCAGTTCTGTGTGACTGTTCCTAAACTGATCATTCCTTTTCAAGTATATGTGATGAGATCTGTGAAAGCATCTTAAATGTTCCTGATTTTATGTGCTGGAACAGTAGTCTGTATCCTCCCCTTTTTTTTTTATTGCTATGAGTATAGCTTGATGTAGAACCTGTATTTTTAGATAAGTAATCTTCTCACCATGATTTGGAATCACTGAATTGCAGTCAGGGGTAGAATTTGTATTGTATTCTTAAATTCCTGCTAAACTAATAGCCTAGAACCTTATTTTAGAGACATATAAACTTCTGAACACATTAATCATTGCATTTGGTTATTTTCTGTAACTTCATCTTGAAATGCTAGAGGAAATTATAGCATAGAGAATTAAATTTATCCAAACTCTGAAAGGTTGCATTACTCACACACCAAGTCTTAATGTGTCTTTAAATATAGCTTCTTTATAATGTGACATTTGAGTAATTTTAAATCTGGCACAGTAAGTCTTCTTTTATAATCACTGAGTTCACAGTAAATAATACAGCATTTATACAGCTAAATTAAGATGGCAATATTCTGCAGAAGAAGAAAATTCTACTTCTTTTACTTGTTTTATTTTGCCTTGTTGTTGACTAGAAAGGTGTCTTCTGTGAAGGAAGCAGTTAAGCTTGCCTCAGTGTATGCATATTTTCACTCGTCCTCACAATAAGATCTCTTAAATCGCATCTCTAGTTGGGCAGTAGTTTTGACATAGTAACGTAAAGGTCATTTGGATGCCAAATATGAGTGATATCTGCTAACAGATTGAGACTGTGATCTTACGGTTACCATCAGTCATTGTTGCTAAGACCACTAGAAATATAAGAGAAGCTGCACAGGTGATAACTGTAAGATGTATTTCTTCATGGGTGAGCTGCTTTCTGTAAGAATTTGAAATTAAATAGCTCTTTTGTTTCTTTTCAATCCAGGTAGGTAGATTTTGTGTTTAATTGTATTTTAAGAGGTAATAGATTCAAAGTATTCCCAAAGATAGGCTTGCTATTTCAGAGACAGTATGCCAGTGATAATAGATGAATAATCCTCTTTGGTAGGAGAGAAGGTGAGGGAGAACAATAATCTTGTTCTCCGAAGCTCATCAGCTACTGGAAACAATGTGTTCTTGATCGCAAAGAACATATATTCCCATAGTGTGATATTTGTTCAGTCCAGGGAGTTGCTTTCCAAAGAGAGATCAGCCTGAAAGAGAGAAATCATCTGTAAATATGTAAGGATATACTGCCACACTATGAAGATGCCAATTTTGATAAATACGTATTTAAGGGGCAACAGCAAAGACCTTTAATGATAACAACAACAACAAAAAAGCCCACTGTTCTCATATCCGCTAGGATTTGACCTCCAGAGTGCCTCACAGAATCAAAGGGAGAATTTTCCAATTTAAGTACTGTAATGCAGTCCTGAGAAGGGATTTGATAAAAAGCTTTGGCTGTAATAGAATCAAAGTTCAGCTTTGTGGATAATTTAGGTAATTTACATAAGCTATTATATGCTTCTCATATTATGCTGTGTATTTAATTTGGCTGCTGCTGCTGCTCTATTATGGCCAAAGTTCTAGTTTAGTATAGATATCCTTTAAATATTTACTCTCACCTTTAGGATGCTCAGGTGCCTGTACTAAGCCACAGGGAGAATCTCTAGTTTGGCAAAAGTGTCATAATTGTGTTGGGTAATTCCAGAAGTTACAATTCAAACCAGTGAAATCTGTAAAATATACCTAATGTTCTGGCCCATCTTTGCATCAGCACTGTATATATGTCTAAGTTGTTTAAGCTTTAACTTGTCTGCAATACATGTTTTGGATTTTTCCTATGTAAAAATCAAGCACATCCCAAAGCTCAGAAAGTTTGTGTAATGAAAATCACACGATGCTTACCTATGATTGTAAATTTATATGAAGTTAAGCATCTCACTGCAAAATTTTTGTCCTGTAGGTGCATATAATGTTTCTTATATATACTTGAAATACCTTTCTCTTTGAAAATCAATGACCTATATCCAAATTAAGGGCTACATAGATTTCTAATCAAGTAAATACAAAAACTCAAGCCATAAGGCTTGACTGATAGTTGTCTGACAACCTTAAAATTTTTATGTGTTCTGAGGGGGAATATTAACTTAAAATACGAGAGACTAGTTTAAAATACCGTCTGTCACCTGGACATCGATATGGGAAAAGCCCCGCTGATGGAAAAAGCTCTAACTCTGCATTTCGCTTCCCTGACAACCAGAAAAGCTATCTTGTTTGGGAGAAAAGACTGCATTTCCTTCAAGTATAGTACTGTGGGGATGCTTTCCGAGTTCCCAGAGACTTTTCAAATACATGGTACTTACGTGTGCTTCAAAACTTCCACTGGAAAGTATTCCTCCACCTCTTTGCTTCTTGTCAAACATGAGCTCTGTCAGTGCACATGCTCTGTCCCTATGTGAATGTGCTCTGCATCGTTGGTTCTTTTTGATTTTCATGAAATGGGATAAATTGTATCACTCCAGTGGCAGAAATGAAGAGAGCCTTAACTGGAAACAGATGTTCTGCCTGTGATCTTCTGATGCAAGAATATTGGAAGAGATGGGAAGAGGAGGTGATGCAAATATGTATGTTTGATGGAGGAAATGCTTTGAAGTCATGCAGCTGTCAGTTTCTACTTTTTAGTCAACAGATGTGTCAGGATCGTTATTCTTAACTAAACCTCAAGCAGTGCTTCAAGTTACCTGACATAAGACCAAGCAGCTCAGTATAGACTGTGTCCAAGCAGCTCTGTATAGGCTGTGTCCATAGTCTAAGCCTGGATTGACTGTTCTATACAAAAAAGGGTACATTTCACGGAACACTAACAGTTATCTTTTTCTTTAGAAGTCATTCAGACCAAATTTTTGTCTGTATGACACTCATTCCTCCAGGCCTGACTCTGAGAAGGGAGTGAGCTGAGGATTTGTAAATCTCATGGACGAAACTTGCTGTAGATATTACCATAAGAAGACATCTGTTAAGCAGATACTATAAAGGAACATGGCAAGACAAATCTTAATGATACTATTCTGCTGTATAAGAGTTCTTCTTAATGGAAATGTAAATACCAGATGGGCAGCCAGGGTGCTAAAACCCCACTCTTTGGCTAGCCAGAGGTGGCTGCCTTGGGAAGGGAGTAATTAGGTAATTTCAAGTGCCAGTGCTGCTTGTTCAAAAGGAAACCCTTTTACAAAAGAGTAGGA
Source organism: Strigops habroptila (assembly GCF_004027225.2). NCBI lineage: Eukaryota > Metazoa > Chordata > Aves > Psittaciformes > Psittacidae > Strigops > Strigops habroptila. The sequence continues at coordinate 107,979,565 of NC_044277.2, read as the reverse complement.
AGCTGCTTTCTCAAGTTATTTCACCCTACTCAGCACCATGTGTTACAAAGAAGTATTTGGTTTCAAGTGTATAGATCTGAAGGGAGAGCATCTCTGCTCTGTGGTGCTTTGGATCACGTATCTTCTCTCCCATGCATTAAAAAAAAAAATCATCTCACTGCTGAAACCTGAAAGGAAATACTTTGCTTTAACTCCAGTTCAGTTTGGCTTGTAAAGTCTGAAAGATGGAAATACTTCACTGAAAAGATGTAAAAAATTGTATTTCTTACTTTAAAAGTACTTTCTCATAGCTGACTAAGGACAATTATTTTCTTAGTCATGATCTCCTCTCCTATTTGCATGGCAAAACTGCATTATAAGTAAAAGATAAAAAGGTAAACATCAGCCTTTTTAAATTGACTTAGTTATTGAGTAATTCAATCATGATCTATAAAAAGCTCTTGCCACTTAGCAAGAAAGGGCAAAAATTGTGCTGAGTCTAAAATAGTTGATAATGACAATAAAAAGACATGTAAAACGAAGACATTATTCAGGTAATTACCAGCATAAGCTTCATTGTCAAAGCTATTATACTTCAGTTGGTCATTTATAGCACAATATAAGTTGTTTGTTTCAGTAAAAGTATGACAATGGGTGTGATCAGAATCAAAAGGCTTGGCTGGACATTTGTAGGATGCATGACATTTTCAAGTTGCACAATAAAAGCCATCTTGTGTTATCCTCAACCAGATATTATGGTTGAGTGACAAGGTTGAGTCCTTATGATGTTCATGAATATAAACATTAAATAACAACTGTAGATGTTAATATCATGTATTAAGTTTTCATTATGATTATCCATCAAATGCTACGTTTAAATAAGAAGTATACCAAATAAGCATCTAATACAGCATCCTGTTAGTGTATGTGTAGCCATAAAAATTGGTTATCTGTTTTGATGGTGCTTTAATTTGGAATTGAATTCACAATAATTACAGTGATCCGAAATTCAAGACTCATGAAGATTCTTTATAATTACATTTGAGGTGAAATATACTGCAGAAGTTGGTGTAGTAGAGTTATGGCACCATAATGCTTATAGGACAGATTTAATAAAAAGCACATCTTGAAAAAGTATTGGAACAAGATCAAGTTTTTCCAGAATTTTTGCATTTTTAAAGACTTTTACCCTATCGTAAAATGGAATGCCATCCCTCCTCACTTCAGTGGCAGCCAAATGAAGACCTGCCTTCTTTTGTATCTCAGAGGCTCCTGGGGATTATTTATGTCAATCGACAGAGAAGTTGGTATTTGCTCATGGTATTTATCTCCATCTACTCTTAACGCTGATAAAAACCTGGGGAAAAAATTATGAGACAACCCATAAAAAGAGTACATATACGTAGGTAATACAGACTCCGACTTGAAAACACAGGAAAACAAACTGTGGTAGCATACTGAGTTATCAGGCTATGAAAGAGAAAGATTAGCTCTGTGGAATTGTTTAGGAGTGCTGGCATGAGTCAGATCAAATTGTGTTTGCCTTCTGGAAGGCAAGTCTTTGTTATGCGGAAGAATTGTAATAGCTCTGTCTAAAAATAGTAGTCAAGCGAGTGTCCATGCAGAATGCAAAGGTCATGTTTCTTTGCATTTTCTTTCTTTCCCCTGGAGTCCAACCCTGCTATGATTGATTTTTAACTCATATGCTAGCAAGTTCCTTTCTTAACTAAAATTGGCATGGTCAAAATCCAGAGGTTATAAAAGCGATATGCATTGGCACTTGCAAGTGATTGACAACATGCTGTGTTCTTTTTATTTAGAAAAAGCAACACAGTAATCTGTCAGAATTATATTTGTCTGGGTCTTTTCTGTTTGAGGCTGTTCAAACAGCCTCTATTTGAGGCTGTTTCACTTTTAATTAAATATCAGGGGAGAACCTAAAACCTAATTGTGTAATTTTATTTTTTTTTTAGCCTATTGCTTATGTGATTGCAGATATACAGCCCCTGTTTTAATCAGTGCAAACTTTATTTATTAAAATCATGCTGTACGTTATTGTTATATACATTCATTTTGTGCATTGACTTTAATGCCTGTTCCGATGTTGGGGTGGGGGAAATCAAATGGTATCCTTTCCTTTCCCTTTTGCTTTTCTGCCCTTCAACACTAGAGGTACACAGTTAAACCTTTTAACTTACTTTTCACAGAAAATCATTCTGCCCCTCCAGATGTTACCACTTACACCTCAGAACACTCAATACAAGTAGAAAGACCACAAGGATCAACGGCACGGGTGGCACCAAAGTATGGAAATGCTGAACTTATGGAGACTGGTGATGGTATGTCACAAAACCAAACTGGTTTTTTTTCTGACTATCATAACCTTTTTGGTGGTTACTGTATACATTTGCTCTTCGGGGTTTTTTCTGGGCACTTTTCACTTACAAACACTTACAAAGTTGCAGCATCTTTACAAGCCTAAAATAAACTGGTATAAATGAAACTGACATAGAGAAATATTTCTTAATCAGAAGAGCTGATTCCCTGTAGATATTGTCTGGCAAAAGAAAGCAGTGAATCTCTAGATCTTCTTTTATCATGCTGCCTGGTTACAGCTAATCCGTTTTGTAAATGGCAAAGAACGTGACATGGTAGGATGGCTACATCTTGAAAAGTGATGTGGTTTAAGTTTTATTTCCTGTTTTGGTTTGGTTTTTTTTTTTTTGAAAAACAGTTATTTGTAAACCCTTTCTTGTTTACTGCTCCTCTTTTCTAAAACTTACTAAATATTTCAGCAGGGTGTAGAATTGTTGACCAAATGTATCTCATCTAAACTTAGCAGTCTCAGCTCTAAAAACCACTTGGTAAAAGTTTTGGAGCCAACCTAATGAAAGGGTAGAAAGTTGGAATTCCTGCAATGCGGTGACAGAAAGCTATTAGTTCTGGAACAGATGACATGAATGTCTCAGAGGCTTTTCACTCGACTAGGGGAAAGGAAGAAAGGTGATTGATGGGACTATAAAAAAGTGCCCCTTGCCACACGCTCCTGTTCAGAATTCTGTTTTTCCAAGTGCTGTACAGGCAAGCATGCTCCCTTTGGAGATTGCTGGTTGGTGGGATCACCTGTAGGGACATTCAGGGAATACAGGGTCGTGCTGAAGCAATACGAAGATGTAAACCATGTTGAAGATGGATACTGGGCAGATGTCCATTACAGTGTAAAGAGCAAGCCAGAATAAATGATGAGCCCATGACCCACACTCCTTGCTGAGCTACAGTCTAGTCAAGCAACATTGGTATGACCAGTGATCATGGGGAGAGTCAGTGCCTGTCTTCTTAGTTACCATTGCCGATGCCACCTGGAAGAGTTCTCTAATGTTACTGATATTTGCTGTAGGGAGGGTTTTTTCACTGTGCTTCACTCCCTTAGTTTGTGTGCTGTTTACTCTGTAATTTTGCAAGCTCACTCTGACATTGTTTTATTGTTTTTATTTAAACTAGGTGGTGGTGTTCTTTTTGCTGAAATGATCTTAATGTCTTGATGTTGAATACTTGAGTCACAGCATGGCATGAAACTGTAGTTGTGGTGGCCTTGCAGTCCTAGACATTTTCTTACCCCACTTAATGTCTGGTGGCTTCAGCATAGCAGTCGACTGATGTCTCCATTGATCCCTGTCCTGCAGGAGTACCAGTGAGCAGCAGAGTGTCAGCAAAGATTCAGCAGCTGGTCAATACACTAAAACGGCCCAAACGACCACCATTACGAGAGTTCTTTGTAGATGACTTTGAGGAATTGTTAGAAGGTAAAATGACTGTTTTTCAAAAGGTTTGGGGTTCTCTTATTTAAACTCTGTAAAATGTTTGTCTCCCACATTGACTTTCTAGAAAGCTAAGTAAGCCCTCCCTGTACTGGCAAGTAACAAAAACCATCGGTATTCAGTGGAATCTGCTTGCAGTGAGCTTGGATGTAGTGCTGTAGAGTCAAAAATCTGTCGGTTTTGCTCAGCTCCTGGTTCTGCTTGCAAAGAAAAGACAGAAGAGAGTGGAGGGAAGCTTTGCTTTGAGATCATTCAGCTGTGGATTACAGCCATTGCTTTAAAACACCAATATGAGAAAAACTGTCAGTGAGGGAGCATGTTAATTTTTTTTACACATCCTTCGTGTAACAGAGAAGCACTGAAAAAATTAACTACATGTAAGGTAGAAACAGGGATAAAGTCAATAAATGGAAATTTTTTTAAGGAGGCCAGTGCTTTGAGAATTGAGATTTGCCAAGATCTGGAGATTTAAATAGTCTTCGCAGTCATTTATACGAACGCACTGTAACAGAACATGACTTAAATTGGTCTGTTACTGATGACTTGTTAAAGTACATTTTTTCAGTAGTTCTGCAGTTCATCTCATTATTGCAGTTTTGCCAGGAAAAAGTATTCTCCATCCCTCTTTAGGAGTAAAGACATGTGGATTATTTTGAAGATAAATATAAGCATGCTGCCTCAGCAGTTTCTTTCTCTGCTTGTGGAGCTAGTTTAAGGATAAGCACGTGCATTCCTGAGATGTTTCAGTTGCTTCATCTCTGTTAAAGTTAAAAGTTATTTCTTCTCTTATATTTCTCTGTTACTTCTCAATACCTCTAATGTTGTTGTTTTCAGGATATTTTGCAAAGGTAACTTGTTCTCTTGGTTACACAGGTTACACAAGGTATAGAATTTACATGGTAACTGTATATCTTTTCATAATCATAAGTTCAACAGCCAGATCCAAACCAGCCAAAGCCAGAAGGAGCTCAGATGTTGGCTATGCGTGGGGAACAATTAGGTGTGGTTACAAATTGGCCGCCTTCTCTGGAAGCAGCTTTGCAGCGATGGGGGACCATCTCACCGAAAGCTCCTTGCCTAACCACTATGGATACTAATGGAAAACCACTGTATATTCTCACTTACGGTAAGCACTCTTCGAACTCCTTGTGCTTTTATGTATTTTATAGAGTGTCTCTGTGTATAGTAAGTGCATAAATACACACTGAAGAAAAGTCCTCTAATGATGCATCAGTTCCATTTCTGAATAGGGTAAGACAATGCTGAAGCTGTTGGTGTCTGAGTATGGATCACTGAGGTATTACAAAATATTTATTTCATAAAGAGGAAAAAAGCTGAGTAGATACACCCATGGAATCACAGATTATTAATTAAAAACACCTTTTAAATAGACATACATCCTAGGGCAGATTTTCCTGAAGATTAACATCTAAATCCATTACCTTTGGGTATTGCCCAGGCTTTTTTCTGTGAAAGCAGAACCTGGTATACAATATTCTCCAGCTTCCTGAAGAAGTTAAAATAGGAGTTTTTCCATGTTCTACTGACACGGTAGTAAGTGTGATTTGAATTATTCCTCCTGACATGTAGTTGTACAGCTAGCAAATACATATCCCTGAAACAGATTTGCCAGGATATATTTCAGTGTCATCTTCAGTATGTTGATACAGTTCAATGTGTAATGCCTGACATATATTGCAACCAAGAAAGGCCAAATAAAAATAAACATAAGGATATCCCTGACAAAAGTCTCTCATATAGCTTCTAATTTGGAGATGTTAAGGAGACATTTGGGAGATGTTCGGCGGAATTACTATGAATAACTGTCAGACTTTGAAAGCAAGTTGGAGCACTTCTGTATACTATTGATACGGATGTGAAAAATTATTTTCCTTGGTTTATTTCTACCTTCTCAGGGACCTAGAGTTCTGTGCGAAGAATGTTTTTACATGCTGTGATATAGAGGTCTTTCTGTTTTGTTTAGTGCTGAATGCTCCTTTCCATTCAGGAGTCAGACTGAGTGATGGTCCCTGGCTAAAAAGATGTCTGCTGCAAGTTCAGCATTGCAAATAGAGTTAAAGGCTTTTAAAGCATAACAGAACCTTTGCAGCTGAAGGTCATGCATGAAACATTTTCCCTTCAGGTACCCCAGAGTTAAGGAGTTACTTAAATCAGGGGGCAAACATATATGATTCACGTTTACTTCCTCAAGGACAATTACTTGGAACTAGAGGAGAATTTTAAAGTTTGCAGTTACATGTTTGCAGAAGAGCAATTCATATCATCTACTGAATGCCCTAAATAAATAGGACAGGAAAGGAAATTAAGATGTTAGTAAGAATCAGACGATTTTTCTGAGTGTGGGATTCTGTCCAGAAAGTCTGAGCATATGTCCTGCTTTGCCTGAAGGGCTGTAGGCTGAGCAAATCAACCTTAAGAACTCATCTACGTGGCTCACAGAGCCACCTAACCTGCTTTTCTGTTCTAAGCTAACTCTTTCCAAACCCCTCTTATAAATCCTTGAAATCCTGTGAAAAATGGGACTAAAATTCATGTTTTCACTACTTTCATTTACCAGCACTCTAGGAAATGGTATTTGCTGTTGCCTTTCAGTAGTTTCCTGAGGTCAGAAAAAAAATCAATTTGCTTTATTTTTTCTTTTTTTTTTCCTTCTTTTTACAGCTAAAAGAAATTACAAACCAAACCATTTCATAAAAGATTTAGTGAATTCTTCTCTGCTAGCTAGATTTCAAGCTGACATTCTTCTTCATGGGAAATGTTCATCATAGAATCTCAGAACGGTTTGGATTGGAAGGCACCTTAAAGCTCATCTAGTTCCAACCCTCTGCCACGGGCAAGGGACACCTGCCACTAGACCAGTTTGCTCCAAGCCCCTGTGTCCAACCTGGCCTTGAACACTGCCAGGGATGGGGCGGCCACAGCTTCTCTGGGCAACCTGTGCCAGGGCCTCACCACCCTCGTAGTAAAGAATTTTGTCCTAATATCCAGTCTAAATCTAACCTTTTTCAGCTTGAAACCATTTCCCCTTGTTTCATCACTGCATGGCCTTGTAAAAAGCCCCTTTCCAGCTTTCTCATAGGTCCACTTTAGGCACTGGAAGCTGCTCTAAGGTCTCCCTGGAGCCTTCTCTTCTCCAGGCTGAAGAAACCCATCTCTCTCAGCCCATCTTCATAGGAGAGGTGCTCCAGCCCTCAGAACATTTTTGTTGCCAAACCTTGCAGATTATTTTGGGAGCAAAAATTTTCAAATGTAGACCTTTTGGTGCATTTACATGGTGAAAGCCCATCCCATCTCTCACATTAGTCTTGATTCTTACAGCAGGCTCTCTCTGGCCCTGAAAAATGCGGTGTTGGCCTGTTGCATTTCTCCAGGATTCTTTCATACTTCTCCTTGCTGGCCTTGCATGCTGAAAAGGAGCTGTCTGAGAGTCCACAAAACTCTTTCTCCAAAGCCTTCCTCACAATTCTTTTGCTGTCCTGTCCACAGACATGTGAGAGTGGTCAGACCAATGGCCAAGCTATGACATGCCCTGGCAGACAGCGGTAGATAGGTGTGGTAAGACCACCTTGTGTGATTCCCTGCAGTGCATTTCCCTAACTAACAGGGGCTGATGTGGATATGATCCAGTTAGTGTGGATTTAACTGGTGAGTGCTCTAGATCATGATCTGCTGTTGGGCCATTAAGGGAACTAGTTTAAAGAAATTACTCTTTCAGCTGTTGCTTAAAATCATCTCTGCCTTCCCATTCCTCTGGAGGAATTCATCGAATTTGTAATGCTTTATGTCTCCTGTGTCTTTTTCAGCATGTTTTATGAGCTTTTGTCTTCGTAGCATGTCAGGACTGTTTTCCTCCATGTGTCTCAGATTACAGAAGATAGAAGAAATAAATAACTGCACTTGTAGACCTGATCTTTTTTTTCACACAAGTTTTTGAAGTGATTTGCCTCAGTTCTTGAAGTTCTTCTCAATGCCCCAGTTGTAATCTTTATTTAATGTACTCAAACTCTTCCTAGTGAATGAACCACTATGAATATTACTTATTTCTCAAATATTTTGTTCCTCTGGGAACTTGGTTTAGTGGAGAACATCTTAGTTATAAATCTAATCACTGAATATGCATAAATGGAAATGTCTGAGGTATGGGAATGAAATATGTCTTTATTGGATTTTATGTAAGTCTGAATTCTGGCTAGAAACCTAATATATGCTTTGAGGAATAGGAAGACAATTTCTGGCTCAGACAAAGTTAATCAGAGTAGTCAGGCATCTGGTCTTGGCATTGTTGGAATTAATAATGAAGCACTCGGTGATTTCTTAGAGGAGAAACATGAATAAAGGACAGTTAAATCCTATATAGTACTTACGGTATCACAGTTACTTTTCTTGCTTGAAATGATTATTCTAAGATCAGAAAGGCTGGGGAAAAAGTAAAAACCTGAAAGTACTTTGGGAATGAGCAAGTTTTGAGCTTTCTTACCGTAACCATTATTTAAAACAACAAAATGAGTACCAGTTAACTACATCTGATTCCGATAATCTCCTTTCCTTTATCTAACGCTTTCTGTAATCAGATATTTTGAGGCCAAAGTCATACTGCCTTAGCAGAAGTGGTGTAGCTTATACTGGCGATACCCTGAGATGGCTGAAACTTAACAACAGACCAAAAATAGCTAACCCCAAGCCATGGCCATGCTGACCTGGTGTGCGACCTGCACCCCCCATGTCCTCTTCCTGCGAGAATCTCCTAGGCCAGGAATTTCACAGTTACCAGGAGGAGAGAGAGGGAATCGAGAATCTTCTAACCAAGTAGCTACATACCCATACTGTCCTTATCTCTGAAATAACTCAGTGCTTGCTTTGCAGATGTATGGACAGTCATGGTTCATGTCCCTAGATAGATATCAATCTTATGATTGTTTAATACTTTAAACCTTTATTTCTTCCATAAAAAGACATAAAATTGCTTTTAAAAATCTGTATTACATTCTATGATTAAGAGTGGAGTATTGAGCACTGTAATGGCAGTTACCTCTATTCTGAGTATGTCTGGAGATTTTTATTCTCTGCAACAGAACACTTTTGTTCTTTTTCTTTTTTTAATCTCAAAAGACAACTTCATTTGCTGCTCAGGATGAATCTAAAGAGTTTTTGAAGAAAGGGTTAACAGTGCAGCAGAACTGTGGCTATTATTTTGCAAAGCAGAAAAAGTGCCCCTTCACCTGCATAACATTAGGAAGTTTTAGCAAATTTAGTAAATACCTATTTCTGTTTCATACAAGAACTGTCATACTGTGATATTGAGAAAATGAATATTTGACAAAATTGTTTGCAGTTAAACTTTGGCAGTCTCACAGTTGCTGTGCATGGAAATTGGTAAGCAACTACTGGTTTGGCTTTGTTGAGTTATTGCTGTGTGGTTCTGAAAAGCATCTTGGCGATGATAAGGAGGTTGATTGTGGTTTGTTTTCTCTCTGAGTTTTCTCCCTGATACAGCTTTTCTCTTATAACCTTCTTTACATTCAACACAAACAAATAGTCCTTTTACAGACTTGCAAAGGAAGAGGAAGGGGATTTAATTCAGTGCCATGCGGAAAGCATCTCATTTTTGTTAACTGATCCCTTTTTGTGTGGTTTTTAAGACCTGGTGGTTTCCTTTGCCCTCATAAAGTGTTGCTTAATCAAATGGTGCCAGCTATTAACTCACTCTGGCTTGCTAAATTTTAGTTGGTAAAAGGTACTTCCCTCTGAATAGACTGTTTAAAAAAGAACAAGATTGAATGCAAGCAAAGTGTAAAATAGGTGGTTGCTGGTGTAGAGTTGCTACTATTCAATTAAATCAAATTCCCAGCCGCAAAAGAAAGGGGACTTGCCCCAAACAGGTGTTAAAAGTGTTTGTCACAGCTGCCAGAAAGTGAGATGCTGTTTTCCATCCTGTCCTAGCAAGAATAATGTCTGTTGGATATGGCTCGGATTCAGAGGCATAGCAGGACTTATTGATACCCACTGGGCAGTGAGAACACTCAGCTTAGTTTGCAAGCGGGTGACGAGTGTTAAAGGCCTCCCTGCATAAACATGCTGCTGGGCATGCAAGTCTGGCAGCAACTCTCTGGGCAAGTGACAGAAATGGCTGAAGAAGATGCAGTATTCTGGAGGGTACCTTTGTGCCTGAAACACCACTGGACACTTGAATCTCTCACTAATGACTTATCTCTGTAGATGACTTTCCTATTCTTCATTTCTGAATGCAAGAAAGTAGCTGCTCAAGTATGACTGGTGAGCAAATCAGAGCCTGGCAGTCCTGCCCCTAGTGAGGCAGGAAAGAGCGCTGTTCAAAAGGACCCTGGTGCAGTGGGGACGTGGGCAGGAAGGTGAAGAAGACGGCTTGCAAGGTCTGTTCTTTACCTGCGGAAATGGTGGGGAAGAAGAAGTGCTGCTCAAGGTTCCTGCATCCAGCAGCACAGGCTCTGCCAGGCTGCAGACAGAGCTGAGGGCAGCTTTCTGCCGTGACAGCATGGCTGGAAGAAAGGAGCTCAGGCACCAAGCTGAAACACTCACTGGCACCGAGCTGTTACACTCGCTACTAAGTGACACTGTTGCTTGCATTTCCTACATAGGCTCTCCTGTCTTCAAGCCAGCGTACTAGAAGATTAATGGCATTGTGTTTATCTGAGGAGGTCCGGTGCTTCACTGCACTCTGGACAATGAGGCGTAACCTCAGCAGCCCCAGCCAGCCAGTTTTCCGCTGTAGCCTGTGTAACGAAGACAGTTTACCCTGCACAAGAATCGTTTCGGTGGCACTAAGCCCTGTCTCAGAGCAAAAGCCTTGGATGAAGCACAGCTGGCCTCCTCGTCAAGGCCTCCCTCTCCTGCTGCGCAGATGTGGCACCACGTGGAGGTCACAGCAAGGTCACAACATCGGGATTTGTGGGAGACGTTTCAGCAATCAGCTTTTTCCCAGCAATGTCTGATCCCTCAAGTCTGCAAAGGAAGAATTACACTGAATTGCAACCTAGGCAGAACCAAGGAAGGAAATACTTCAAAGATTTCCTTCTCTATAACATCCTCCATTACTGAGGGCTTTTATCCTGCAGTTGTCGAGTCCTTTGTGTTTCCCAGTGATGCTGGGAGGGGCAAACAGCCAAAGTGGCAAAATAAACACATGGTTCAGTCCACCCCTGGTCGGAAGCTTGTGCCCCATCCAACAGCCACAGATCTGTCCCTGATCCTTCGTACATGCCCGGCTCCAGTTTCTGCCTTAATACTCCTTTTGTAGCCCTTTTTTTATTTATTTTTTGGAACACAGCTATATACCCTGGAAGAAAAACTATGGGCTTCCTGTTGAACAGGATCCAGTTCACGATCTGCATGGACTTTGCTCTGCCTGCTTGGGAGGATGTCTCATGGGCTCTGCCCGCGCTGGAGCAGCAGCAGCTGGGGCAGGCAGGGCCTGTGAGGGGTGAAGTCATGGAGCTTTTAAGGACTGCAGGAGAGACAGTATATTCCAGCTCCTTCCCAGCTGAATGCAAACTAGCCTCTTTGTTCCAGTTTTCCACAGTTTCATACCCATATTCACATGCAGTTAGCTCAGCTAATTAACATAGTTTGGTATTGCACCAGTAAATAGATCAGGAAAGGGCTCTCTGGTGACAGAAAATTCAAGTCTTTTCTGACCACTAGAAAATATTACGGGAATTTTTTGTGCAGTTCAAAATGTATTTGAACAGAGGTGAGGAATTAGCGGGGCAGCCTTATATGCTCTGTGTTTCAGAAGCTGAAATAAAGTTCAGTAATAAAAGAGCATCATGACAAAATGTATTTAAAGACTTAATTATTTAAAACTTTATTGGAAAGTGCCCATTTATATTTTCTTAGTCTTTGAGAGAACTTAATTTCTTCATTTACTCAGATTTCTTATGTGGAGATGGTTGTACTACGTACCTGGGTACTTCTGAAAGAATGCTTCTTAATCCTTTAACATGAATAGCCATTAGACTTGGAAGAAAATTTGTAAGATGGCACATTTGATAGACAAAAGATTAGTGTGAATATGTCACAAATGCAAATTTAAGACTTGTAACAGATTTAATCTGTGTCGCTCAGAGAGAACTTTTTACAGCAGCCCCTTATGTCTCTCAGAAAAGGAATTAAAATTCAGTGTTCATTTCAAGCTTGAAAGTGTTTTGTGTAAAGATGGTTCTTTCTTGCCATTCAGAACTTTTGCCAGGCTTTTGATTTCCTTTCTCCAATTTTCTGTATCATTACTAATTGCTCTTTTAAGTTTATTGCCTTTGAAACTTTAATGTTTGAAATCTTTAAGAACAATAATTTTTTCTTTCCTAGGGCATTCTTGTTTTTATCCTACTCACTTGTCAAGTTCAAGTGTTGTCTGTAGTAGCCGGGATACTTTTAAACACTTTCTTTCCATCAAATGCAGGTAGTTCTGCCATAGTACTGTGAGGGTTAATCCTGCAGACATAATCCTGTATTCATGCTGAGTTTCCAGTGAAGCAGAATTGAGTCATGTTTATTTCTGAGGACTGAAGCAGTTCAGCATGCAAATACTGGAGGAATTTTAAATAAATTTAAAACTTTGCAAAACATAGTTTGACGATCCAATATTACAGTTTTCGTAAGAAGTCATTGCATTTAGTACTTTCTCAGTAACAAGCAACAGTGACCCTTCCAACTTTATTTAAGAGGAAGAAAAGAAAAATCTGGCCTTCTCATCGTACTTCATATTTACATCAGATTTACACTTAAAAATAATTCAATAGTATTGCATTTTATAACCAGGATGCAGAGGAACTGATTGTAACTGCTTGGCTTTGTTATAAATAGCAATATTGTATGTTTGGGAGCCTGAACTCCATAGGTAATCTGTTGTCAGAACCTATTACTGTTGAAGTTATCAGTGGGCATGAATTAAAGATTTGTTACTGTCAGACTGAATACTGCTTAAAGACAGTATCTAGGGGCCAGCCAAGAATGAGGGCCCTCATGTTACGTTCGCTGTTGTTCAAATGGAAGTAACAAGGTCTCTAAACAAAGGCCATCTGAAAGAACTTGTATAGTTAGAAGATGCCCATCACTTAAAGGATTAATGAAAGGCATGTAACATGGCCAAGAAGGTCTTGATGAGAGAGATAATTTTTTCTTTAAAGAATATTGGAGTGAGGCCTTGGTAAGGATTAGCTGAGCACGGAGCTAGAGAGATGTGAAGTAAGGGAGAAAAGAGACAACAAAAAGGAAGAGTACCTGGGGAAGTGAAATGAAACTGAAAGAGGGAGGTGAGAAGAAAAAGCCAAGTTAAATGAAAGAAGGCCCAGAATTAAAAGTGAAACACAGACATATGGATGTGCTAAAGATCGGAGGGTCCCCGCTGCTTCAGTGTGCCCCTTTGGCTGTGGGGTGTTTCGTGTTTGTTAGTTTTTTTTTCTTTTCTTCTTGGGACTCCTTTCCTTTTTTCCCTTGGTGGCTTGGGGTGAGAGAAATGTCACCATGAAACCTGAGTAATGCTCTTGGAGTTCAGTCTGGGCTGAAATGTGGGCTGAAATGTGTCTGGGCTTGCTACAGCTAAGGGTATTAGGATGATGTCTGGTCTTGATGAAGAAAACTATACTTACTTTTTTTTTTCACTTTTTGTTTTGTTTGTTTTTTTAAATGCTGTTAATTTGAAAAAAGAAGTTCAAAGAAAACTTCTGATAAGTATTTAAATATTTGCACTAGTCCCAGTAGTGGTGTCATATTTAGATGGAAAACTAATAGAAATGTTCTTACTACTCTTTTTTTCACTGCTCAAGTATTCTTTCTCTTTAAAAATCTTGTAAAACATATGAAGAATTTTTAAATAATTTCACAATTTTTATGTTAATAGGCAAACTTTGGACCAGAAGTATGAAGGTTGCTTACAATATACTACATAAATTAGGCACAAAACAAGAACCTATGGTACGACCTGGAGACAGGGTGAGTATCTCAACTGTTTTTAATCACTAATAATTCAGATCCCACATTGACAAAGCGAGAATGAGGTATTTGGGGTGCTCAGAGGAAATTAATGAGATGGAATATTGGGGGGGGTGAAATGTGCTTTTTACTCAGAAAATGACAGATCATTCAGACAGATGTTTTGAATTGCATGATAAATAACATGGGCTGGTACTCGCTGAATAGTAGCTTGAAGTTTTGGCAACATCAACAATAAACATTCCCATGAAAAGTGATTTTTGGACATAGAACAGCAGTCTGTTTAGCAAAATCTTGCTTATGGAGCCTGGAGGTGTCATGTGGATAAAAAACTTACTTACTAATGGCTTCGTAGTTGTTGAGATGGTAGAAACAAGAGAAGCATTGTGGAGGACATAGGCAAGCAAAGTAAGCACATTTTGGCAACCAGTTAAATAAATAAATTGTGCTGACTGATAACACGGAGAACATTTCCATTCATATTTTGTGACTGATGCAGTTACTGGTAGAGACTGAACCTAGTGAATAGAGTCTACAGAGAGCAAGGGTTAGAGGTAACACTTGAAGTCGTTAAATGAAGACAAGAACATCCTATGGTTTTGATAATGATGTACTTAAAAACCTACCCCTTTTTCTGTCAAGGTTGGCCAAGCCTGCTGCTCCTTTTCTCTGCCATCCCATTCAGGTCCCATTCCAGGTTAACTTTATGCCATGGAATTGATATTCCGAAAAAAATTGTCAGAAATGCAAATTTTAGTCCTGCCTTAGTGCGTAGAGTTGTGAGGGTGGGATTAAGTCTTCCTCCTCCAGGATCTGATAGCAGTTCTCAAACTGTTGGTTCACTTGGTTCTCTTGTGCCACATGTGAGGAACACGTCTATCTGCATTACACATTTCTTAGGGCTTCAAAATGAGAGCATGCAATATTGCTTCTGAGAAGAAGAAAGAAAAAAAAATTAAATTAAACCTGACACTCCTTCCTGTATTTCTTTTTTGAAATAAATCATAAAGAATTTAACTAAAGGATCTCTAGATCCTTAATCTAAATTGTTTCCTACAATGGCATTCAGCCAGGAATAGGATCTGAAGAATGTCTTTTGCTTGACTTACAAGTGTGTCTCTAAGCAACGGCAGAAGAAACAAGTTGTTCAAGTGTATGCATCAAAACAGTCCATCCAGAAAGCTCCAAAAAGAATAAAGTTCACTTATGGGCAATGTGCATCTCTCCTTATATATTGTGTGCTACCTGCCCATCTTTGTATTCATTTACTGCAGTCACTGGCATCTCCTAACTTTAAGAAAGGATTTGTGGATAATTCAGGCTGAAAGCTGGAAGTTTGGCCAGTGCAGGACAGATAAAGAACAAATTGTAGCTCTTCTAAAATAAGTCCACCTAGATTACAGTGAAACAAATGTTTATAGCAGAGTGCTGAAAGCATATGCTTTCATTGTAAAAACATCTTGCCTAGCATCCCTGCGTAGCAGAAACGTGATCATTTGAAGCAACTTCATGTTGAAGATGAGGTGTTACTGTACTTCTGATGTTCTAGGCTGTTATCCTGGCTGTTATGTCCCTGTTGTAATAACATAAAAGCTTTCTGACCTCTTTGAAGGTGGCTTTTTATTCTAACTAATGTATTCTGCGTGACAACATTTAAAGGTAGTTTTAAATACTATATGAAATACAGGCATATATTTCTGGTCTTTTCTAAATGATGATGTAATTGTTTCCTTATGTTAACATTATATAAAATTTGTAAAGGCCTTTTTCCCTTTAAAAGCATCTTCTATCAATACAATCTCTATTTTTCATGACTACCATTACATCACCTATTAGGTTCTTTTTCTGAGCCAAAAAATAAATGAATGTGCCTGCATTTCATTCCCTGTTTCTGGTATTATTATAGTACATGACAAACTGCATTAGCCTTCTATAGTAACTTCAGAAATTTAACCTTGTGTCACCCCAGACAGCTGCCTGGAAATGAAGCTTGCCCTCTGAAATATCTACTAGATAACCAGATTCTCATCTGGTAATGTGCACCATATGGTTTGTTTTCCTTCAGCCTTATCCCTTTCTGCTTTTGCACACATTATTTATTTACTTGCTACAGGTCTGTTAGTGATTGATGTTTTTTGGAGGGGAAGTTAATGCCTCATTCCCACTGGACTTCAGTGAGCTCTTTTAACCTCTGTCAGCTCTTTTGCAAAGAATCCCAGCCAAACCTTCACTGCCTTTATCTAAGAAGAGACCAACACAAACCTCAACAATCCTGGAAGTATCTTCTGGGATCTTTCGACATCCTTCAGATATTTGCTGGGCTCAGCAAACTCTACCATCCCCACAATGCTCCTAGCAAAATCCCTTTCTTTCCATTTCCCCTGAGGCTCTTTATGGTATGTGCATGTAGACTGCATACAGTAAGCTCTGCACAGCCATCTCCAGCAGTTGGATTGTTTTATGTGCAAGCATACAGATAAAGTAGGAGTGTATTTTCTGTGAAGTTTCCTTTAATAATTATGAACTTACAGTCTTCAGCTTAAAAACAGAGATATTTTGGACCCAATTGGACAAGGTTGGTTAGATTTCTGCTAGATTGAAGAAGTCAAGTTAATCTATGGAAGGTAACTATCTTTGAAGCTCTGTGAAAACTCTGGAAACACAGTTTCCAGTAACTGAACCTTGTAGCGCATATGGAAATATGATGATTTTACTTTGAGATACTGAAACACAGAACTCCCATGGATGTCAAAGTAGTCAAAACTCAAGAATTATTAAGTAGTTTCAGCCAATTTTAAGATGCTGTAATAATACACTCTGATCTTGTGTGCAGTCCCAAAGGAATTAAGTTTGAAATCATTCACCATGCTTTTTACATGCCACTTCAGTTGACCAGGCAGGATAGTTACCAGCTGCATTACAGCTGTTTAAGACATGAGCTGAGAACGTACATCTGACTGAACCAAAACAAAAATGTAGACAGGATCTAGGCACTGAGGTCATTCACCAGTACATGAGAGCAGGAGTATTCCCTGACCTCGTAGGGAGAGTCGTGGACTCTAAGCTGTGTTCTCGCCTCTCCTTCCTCTTTGTCCCTGAAGATCTAAGACATAGTTTGCAGTGCTGCAGGAGTGCACAGTTCAGCACAGTGGGGGAAGAAGGGCACCTAGTGAGCATACAAGTGATTTGCTATGATCTGTTTTGGGCATTTTGTTATCTACATAATTCCCTAGCCCTAGCTGTGAAGCCGTGAAGTTCAACAGATCGAGGCCTAGGTCGGCATGCTCTGTGGCTAGCTCTGGATGTGGCGTTTGCTTCGCTAGGTATCAGTTATTTGTGTTCACACAGTTCACAGAAACTTCTACACTTAGGAAAACAGACAACAGTCCCGTCCTGAAATGAGGTTGTGGTATGAGGCAAAGCATAGTGAGACAAAATATAATGTGTTAATGACAGACATAATGGCACAGTAAGTCTGAGTAATCTGAATTGGTTACAGATCTGCTTTGTTTTCAGTGACTTCAAGCAAATTATTAAATTAGAATGTAAAATTCTATTAATTCCATTTACTTTGTTATTTAACATCCGTAAAGCAATCAGTAAATTGAGAACCAAATGAAAGGTGTTGTCAATGTAGGAAACAATACAGCATGAAAATATTTAAATACATCCTAAGTGACAATGTTCATAAAAAGAATGCCTATCAGAATAAATTCCTTCTCATTCCTCATTCATCTTTCATTAGGTATTTGAATAGTTATCATAGAAATGTTTTGGTAATCATCTCTCTCCAAAAAGCAGCACAAAACCCCCAATTACTGTTATATGAAACCTGGGATAAAACATTTTTAACATGTGTCTCTCTGTTTCAGGTAACCCTTGTATTTCCTAACAATGATCCTGCTGCTTTCATGGTAGCATTTTATGGCTGCCTGCTTGCGGAAGTTGTCCCCGTCCCTATTGAAGTGCCACTTACAAGAAAGGTAGAGAACTGAATTTCTTCTCTAAACTCCATTTTAAAACTTATGTCAGAACAGATCACAACTGAACATAGCTTTTGAGTACATTTTTGTGGTTAGCTCTGAATCTGAGGATATGAAGATAGTGCTGTATGCTGAGTTATATATAGTTCTTTCTTTTCTGCGATCGAAAATGTGAAGATGTGCTTGTAATTTCAGCAAATGCGTCTGGAAAAGGAGTGGAAAATTTTCCAGGAGAACAGCTTTGCCAGTCCTAGATGGATTGTCTTTGTAGCCTCTCGAAGCATTCTGGTGTTGACCACTGACAAAGAATCATTGGTAACAACTGCTGATTTTCCACCTGTCCCTGCAACCCAAGCTATGTTATAATGCCACTAGGGCTGTGTATGCTACTTCAAAGCAGTTATAAAAATGCCTTCTCCTGTGTCTTTACATGCATATGTGTCCTGAAGCTTCTGTCACCACAGTCATCTCTGCCAAGGGTGGCACTTGAACAAATTAAGTTTGGGAATTGTTGCCACAGAGCATACATTCATAGAGAAAACTGACCATTGCTAATCAAAAACTTTTCACATCCAGCGCTGGTTCAAAGATTCAACCATGTATCCTAGGGAAGTGTTAGTAGACAGATACAGCAGTTCAAGCCAGAAAGAGTGCCCGGGGGTAATGAGGGGAGAGGGCTCAGTGGTGTCCGTGAGCCACAGCTGGAAAGCTTACACTGATTCTGCTGAACTTGCGTTTTTTTCTGAGGATGTATACCTTGAAGGCTGTAAATACAGCAAAATGCATTTATTCATTACAAGTTCTTTTTGTCATATCCCCTTAATTTTACCATGGCTGGCCACAATGCCTGTTGTAAGTTTCTCCCAAATATCCCCTTATATAATCCCTTTTTTATTAGCTAGCATTAATAATACCTTATTTCAATTATTTAGTTTGGAATTGTCCACACAAAGTGTTTTCTTTAATCTCACAAGCTTTCTTTTTTTAAACAAAATTCTTTTGGAACATGTTGACTGAAGCCATAAGGTGCTTCCAGGGAAAGGGCTGGAGAAATGTATTGCATTGCTCATATTTTCAGTTGTCAAGGGCTTTTCTCTGAAATGCTCTGGTGTCACAACACCCTGGAGCAGAAGCTCAATTCTTTGTTTCCTGCAGAGGTACCCTGCCTTTCAAATGAAAAGCCATGAAAACAAGTTTTCATAAAGACTTTGCAGTTTGCACATCTCACATAGCAATTTAACAGCTAAAAAAATTTGGAGACTCCTTCTTTGCTGAAAATGTTTGAAGCTTCCTAATCTCTGAGAAGCCTAGTTGATCTCATAATTTCTCCATTATGTTCATACATGCCATGTCCAACATCTGCCACAGTGAAACCAGAAGGTGGCAGGGAGAGAAGCCGGAGGAGGGTTTGCTGAACTGGTGAAGGAATAGAGAGAGATGAGGGGAAGTCGGTGGATCAGACAACAAAAGGCCACGATCCAGCTGAGCAGATGTGAGAATAGCTGAGGAGAAGGAAGGACACAGGGAACCAAGGAAAAGAGGAGATAAGAGGTACCCCAGCTTAACTGGGCTGAGACTGGAGAAAAGGTGCAGGTGGGCTAGAAAGGCCATGCAAGGGGAGAGGATGGGGCCTCAAGTAGCCTACCTGCTTGGGGGTATAGCGTTATGCTATTTTATTTGTAAAATCTTGTAATTCAAGAGCACTGAAAGATGGACATTGACGATAGAATGAGAATAATTATTACAGTAGAAATACAGCACATTTGCGTCAGGCTATCATCATGCTTTCACATGTGAGTGCAGTACCTTAAGATAGTATTGAGACAGGTGCAGAGCGTGGTGCAATATTTCAGTGTAAAACAGAGATTCTAAATTGATCAACAAAAAAAGATGAGCAGACTAGGTACATTTTAAGATCCTACAGAGTGTTCACATGGGTAAGTCTGCTTTCATTCTACAGAAAAAAAGCAGCATCATGGCTTTGAGGGAGAAAAGTGTAGTATCTTTCCCTGTCACTATTTTTCAAGGTTTAATGGCATTTCAGAGTACATGAATAGGGGTAACTTTATTTATTTTGGAACATCTAATACCACATCCACCCAGTAAACTATAAAATCCAGCTGTCCAAGTAGATACTCTTATGGCAAATAAATAACCTACCCTAATTTGGCTGAACCTCTTGGGTGTTTGTTTTATTTTTTTACATTTGTGTGTATTTATGGATATATAAATATACACTTACACATGCATATATATATATTTATATAAAGGAATATCTGCAGACTTAGACTGTTTAATTATTGCCAAGATCATTCCATAACGTTTAAATATCAAATTAATAAAACAATAACAGAGATGTCAGTGGTACAGTTAAAAAAGCAACATGACCTATGATCTATAAATAAAACTATGCAGTCTCACAGCATATACTATTGCAAATATTTTTGCATTTGTTTATATGGAATGGGAACTGGAGTGGAAACAATGAGATGAAAATCGTGTTCAGAGTAGTCCCAGAAGGAATACCTCTTCTTGGTCAAATGGCACTGGATTGCTTCTGGCATCTGTGGGAAGATGTCATTCATGTCATCACACAATGACCTAGACTGTTCTTTTATGCTTTCACGTTACTTGTTCTCTTTTCTACATGCTTCAGTACATTCTGGCAGTGGACATTTTTGGGTTTGCTTTTTGGAAGACAGAGATGTGAAATAACAAACAGACCAACAATTATGTTATTAATACGAACTTAAGAATAATAAGCTGATTCAGGATAAGCTATTTCAGGAGTTACTTTATCAACACATATTACTCTGCAGGCATGCATATCCATATGGAAGTAAAGGCTTTTGCATTAACAGCCCCTAGATTTTGTGCGCATTCCCTTTTCTTTGTAGCATGACTCTTGTATTTTTTTAAGATTTTGGCAGGGTTCCTTTTCTGGTTCGTTGTTAGGTGAGGGTCCGTCTCTCCTTGCTAATTGCCCAAATACCCAGCAACCACCCAGCATTCTCCAGCTTGGTTTTATTTCAAGAATGCTTCCTAGTGTTCAGCAAAGTCCTGGAAATTAGCATTCACATCAGCATGGTTTTGGCTCTTTAGACTTTGGGAAATCAGATCTAAAATGAAAAACTGAAATCCCAGGCTTTTTTTAAGTATGTCAATACTAACTCTTTATTCTAGAAGCAGTAGTCAGGGGTTCCATGGTCATTGTAGCAATAGAACCAACAGCATGTTTTATTTCTTTTTCTTAACCTGCATTAATACCACTGAAATGCCCATATCATGAACACTCCCCAAAATTTTTATAGCTAATCCTTTGGATTATGGGCTGTGTTTTTTCAGAATGAAGTGTCCATCTCTCCAAATATTTTATGTTTCCCAACATTAGCAAATAGTATGTTCTATACAACATCTCTTCCTTCAGAGCTGCCACTTTTGTTACTCTCCCGTGAAGCTGGAATATTAGGAATTGTTTCTCTGCATATGTGATATGATGTGAATTGCAAACTATGTATCATAGAGTGTGCCACCAAAGTAGATATGGGATTTTCAACATGTCAAGTTCTAGTTCAAACAATGATTTATTATTTCCCTTATGAAAAGATTTATTAATATGGTTTTGATTTCTTTTTCTTTAGATTTTTTAGGTCAATGTTTTTTTCCATTTGATGGGCATCATGAAAATTGTTATTATTCTGCTCTCATAGAGTCAGGGGAGCTAATCAGTGTTAGTCTTAAAAAAACATTTTTGTCCTCCAAGCACATTTGTGGTTATGCTCAATCACGTGCTGTGAACATACGAACAAAGCAATCCTGTATAGATCTTTACAGGCTCCCTATTATAGGTTGTGAGTATTTGTAGCAGGGTACAACATAAGAGCATGTAAAAATCTATTTCTCAGTCAAAACACTGTTTCCTAGCCTGTTATATTTAATGTTTGCTATGTGTGCTTCCAGCAGGTGTTTCAGTGCTCTGACAGTGTGATTGGAAGAATGTGTCTGTGTATTCCACAGGAAATCTGGAGATACCCACTCCAGGACACATGGGGTTTTTAGAGCAAGCTTCATACAGGGTAAAAACTGGTTTCCAGGAGGTGTTTTTATTAAATCCTGAAAAGTTAGATTCTTAAAGCTTTAACAGCAGCCAGAGAGATATATGTCTTTAAAGACAGTGAAATTGTCCCAGTCTTGTCTTTCATTTGAAGGTGGAATTGTATTCCAAAGGAAATACACCTTGATGCCTTTCCTGGTGTCTCTGCGACTGAGATGAGTTTTGTTTCCTCTCAGCTTTAGTCATTGTTGGGTTGTAGTGTGCCAGAAACGCTGGAGCTGTACATTTCAACATCTTTTGACAATGCATCTCTTTCTCCACTAGATAGAAAATATGCATAAAATGTTACATATTTTCACTGACACAGTCTTCCAGCGCCTCCAAAAAACACAAGTTCCCTCAGCCCCACATGGGCCCTGGTGCACACCGCCAGACCCCTGCAAGCCCTGTGCACATCCTTCCCTCTTAGTACACTTCGGCAGCTGGGGACTG
Organism: Strigops habroptila; assembly: GCF_004027225.2. NCBI lineage: Eukaryota > Metazoa > Chordata > Aves > Psittaciformes > Psittacidae > Strigops > Strigops habroptila. The sequence continues at coordinate 107,957,252 of NC_044277.2, read as the reverse complement.
TGCCGAGGTCTTTGCTTGGGTGGCCACAGTGAATCTCAGACCCTTAAACTTTTTCATATTTTTGAGTTCAGGAAATGGTAGTTTCCTAGAGAGTATATCACTTTTCATGCAGTGTCCACTGCCAAAACCAACCATTGTCTTACTTTCATTAAGACTTTTGGACATGAAGACTGCTCATAATTGCAGATGTCACATGCAAAACACTGCCAGATACCAAAGGTCTATCTGAGGAGACAGCTGATTTTTTCACCTTAAAGCTGGTTATGAAGATTGCATCTGCTTTGTGTTTAATTTTTATTAAGTTCTTTGATACTTGTGTTTTAAAAATAAAGGGTTTCCTTGCTGACTTTTCGTTTTTCGTTCACACTGGTGATGTTTGGCCTTTACCTCTGGTGGTTGCCCTATTTGTTCTTTACCAGCAAATTTTTGTTATGGAAAGGGCAAATGACGCTCAAATAAGCATTGTAACAGAAAACAAGATTAGCTCAGTCTGCGATGCTTGGCCACATAGTTCTCATTTTGAAAGCAGTCTGGGGCTTGCAAGTGGATGGGAGTAACCTTTATCAGGCCAACCTTTGCACAGGCTGTCTCTTCCTTCCTTCCTTATTAGATAAGGATATGCACTCTCACTCCCAGAGAAAGGATGATAATTGTTTTCCTTCACACAGATAGTCTCACAAAGCATTATAGCAATGACATTAACAGCGTGCTGAAATGCAACCACGCGTGGGATTTTTTTATTCTGACAATGAATTACGACTCTGCAGCAGGAAGAAGACAATTTGCCTCCAGGTACTGGTGAAAACCTTTAGGGGGCCTTTAATAAAAGTCTTTAGAGAACCTTGAATGGCTACCTACAGCAGAGAGGATTTCTGGCTCACTTCATCTGAAAGATTGATCTCTCTAGGTGTGTGCAGGCATAGTCTAAAGCTATGCAGACCTCATTTTTCATACCCCGGCAAGTGCTGTGCCTTCAAGAAATGTAAAATGATAGTTCCAAAGTCAGCAAGTGGTCTCAAACCTCATGCTACAATACCTCAGCTCTATCTTTTGCCTTCCACCTGCATTACGTGTCATTTCAAATTGTGAATTGTGGAGGATTTGACAATGAGCATCAGTGGCAAGTCTCTCCACATCTGTGGCTGGGACTGCGTTGGTTGAGTTGTTCCACCTGGTCTCCATTGGCTCCCTAAGGTTTTTTCTATCCCCACAAAATAAAGTGTTTGTGGCAAATGGGGTGTTGCCAAAGTAGCAGATTAGAATATAGTACCAAAATAGCAAGTAACACTGCTGACAAAATAGTGAGTTGTGAAAATCTCCTTTACGAGCAGGAGAGTGATTTTATTTGGGGGGGGTGGAAGGAGTGGAGGGAGGGGAGGAATTTTTATCTTTTTTTAGCAACAGATGATTTGATTTTTTTCCTACTTAGAAAGCAATTTTTAGCATTGCAGACATTCATTCATTCATTTTACATTACTCAAAAGGGATGCCGATAGTTTGTCTCTGAAATCTGGATTAATCGATGTGTTTAAAGTGAGTAGTCTTTTTCCTGGCCTACATGGAAGCTTTGACTGCTTCATGCAAATGACTGTGTTTTCAACTCAAATTTTCACTTTTCAAACTTAAAAGTTTTTCCCAAGGTCCTCCCTGCTCTTAGGCCTCTCATGCTGAGTTATGAGGAACAGCCAAGACTTGTGTGTACATGCTTGAGTGTGTAGGTAAGGTTGTGGTATGTCTGTGTGATCTGTAAGGTTCTCGGCTTGACATGGTTTCAGATCTTCCACCTCCTGGCTGCCAGTCCAGTAGGTCAACACCACCTGAGTAGTTACAAACAGTTGCTTCTGTAGGGCAGCAGATATCACAGGGGCACCTGTATGGACTAAGGGATGTCAACCCCTTCTTCATGTCTCTGTTCTCTGCAGTACTTTTTGCTTCCAAGTCAGGATGAAGCCACCAGGAGCAGGCAGGAGGTCGTGATAACTAGTTAGGAGGTGTGAGACTGAGACTGAAAGTGGGAATGAAGGACACAGACTAGCAGACTGTCAGAAAGCTTTGTTGTGTGCATACTCAAAGATTCTCAACTGGAGCTCCTGTGGCCATTGAGAACAGTGTCTATCACAATACTTCTATTTCAGTGTCTTGTTTTGCCTTTTTCTTGCAAGGCAGGATTTAGTGTGGACAACAAGGGCATGGCATAGGATTTGAAAGTCTGTAAAACACACTGGATATTGGCCAGGCATGGTGAAATTCTTTTAATCTCCTGTGGTAGTGTTATGTATGTCACATAATTGTTCAGTCATGTTGTCCTTTCAAATGAAAGAATTAGCTGTACAGAAAAGAACAGGGTGAAGATTTTAATGCTATTGAGATGGGGTTGTCTCGATGTAAAACAGTCTGTTATTAGAAACTGTGATGTGAGTAGATTGTATTAAGTAGTCTATACATGAATCTCTGTTTCTGTTTGAACTACTACAAATGAATGAATAATATTCATGTGGACATGCTCTAAACCAGTTGATGAGGCACTAAATGGAAGCATAGTAATTATTTCTTGTGTTATCTAAAAAACTCAAACTGTTAATACTTAAGTTTCCTTTTCTTGTTGTTTTGTTTTGCTATGAGAAGGGCTCGACGAATCATTTCTTAGCTGATGCATCCCCCAGGGCCATGATATGCTGATGCTCTAAGGTCCACACTTGCTACTGTTTTACGTATGTTAGATTTCTTAATGGAATTTATTAGGTTATTTTCTGCTTATAAAGTCCTTCATTAAATGGAATTTGATTGCATGAGTATCAACATTTTCTTGGTACAGTGGTGAAACAGTTTGCTAGCAGTCTTTTATAGAGCATACAGTTAAACAACAGTTTAATTTTAATTTAAAATTGAGAGTGATGTGGGTGCTGCATTCGATTATGAAATTTATGTGCCTTTTTTTTTTTTAATTGGTAGTTAGAAATTCATACATACACATATATTGGTAACCATATGTTAGATTCAGTTTAGTGAGAAATTTGGAATATTGATCTGGTATTTTAAGAATGTGGTGACTTCCCATGATGATAGAGGGGACGTCTCAAAGGCTATGTCTTGCTCAAGGAGTGATGTTTTCCGTGGAGCACTCCAGCCCTCATCTTCCTGCCATTGCTTTTGAGGGACTTCCAAGGAGAGCCATCTCTCCTGCACTGTTCAGGCAGTCAGTTTCCTTCCATTGAGAAGACGCCAGAGGTGGAGCTGCCAAGTCTCATCCTAGTGTGGAGCCAGGGTCTGATCTGGCTAAGCACTTGCCCCAGAGGTTTGACAACATAGATATGGACCACCTAACTCAGGAGTCAGTGAAGACAGTAATGCTTTAAAAAGTCCTTTTTGTCCTAGAACCTCTTCTGGCACAAGTACAGTAGGATTGACAACATGCTGCCCAAAATGTGTGCACCAGTTGTTCACAGGGTACTCTCTTTGTTTCAGTTGTTACTGGAAAAGATGATGCACAAGGTTAATTTTAAAAAGCCTTCTGGAAAAAGTACCTTGTCAATTTTTCCTGGTTTTATATGCAATCTGGTTATAGCAAGCAAAAGCAAATGCAGTTGTTCTGAATGGAAGGTGTTACATAGCTTAGTTTTGACAGATCAGTTTATTGTCCCAAGTTGTTTGCTCACCTATCAAAGTTTTGATAATTGGTGCCATGTACATATTTTGAAGTGGTATGGAAAACAAGTTAGCTTCTGTTTTTCCTCTGATCTCATTCTACATGGCTTTATTTGACTACATAAAAATTGCATTAAAAATTAGTCAGATAGACTTTGGTGCTTTCTTTCTATTATACAGTTTTGCTTTGAATAAATCAATCAAGACTACTGTTCTGTATTCCTGGTTGCTTCCATGATTATGTGTGCTTCATGGTTGATTTTAATTTGATCTTTTAAGACTCCGTAGGCTCTTTTCTGTGGAATCATTCTGTGAAGAAAGGGTTAATACTTCTATGTACATTTGCATCTAGGGGTTTGCTCGGTTGAAGAACGTGGTGGATAGATGTAAAGCTCATGAAAGAATCATGACAAGACACTATACATAAAGCAGAAAAAATGCTGTAGAAGCACAGCATCTCTTAAAGAACAGCTATGGCCTAGACCTGAAAATCACTACAAGACTTTTTAGCCTTACTGCCTATATCCCCTTGATGAAAGTAAAATGTAATGTGCTTTCTCTAATGGGCTCTTGGCTATCTGTAGTGCTCCTGAAATGTGTCTGTAACTACTCAATGAAATGGTTATTGACAGATGAAGTTAGATCAGCATAAATAGTGACACTGTCACCACTATATGTCCATCATAACATCTTACGAGTTGAAAGCTTTTTCTCCAGCTGGAAGAATCTAATAACCTGTATTATTTCCTAGAATTGTTACAGAATCACGGAATGGTTGAGGTTAGCAGAGATCTTTGGAGGTCATCTGGTCCAGCTAACCTGCTCAAGCAGGGCCACTTAGAGCAGGTTGTCCAGGACTATGTGTAGATGACTTTTGGATATCTCCAAAGGTGAAGAATCCACAACCTCTCTGGACAACCTGTGCCAGTCACCCTCACAGTAAAAACATGTTTCCTCATGTTCAGAGGCAACCTCCTCTGTTGCAGTTTGTGCCCATTTCCTCTGGTCCTGTCACTGGAAACACTGGAAAGAGCCTGGCTCAATCTTCTTTACACCCTCACTTCAGATGTTTGTACACATTGGTGAGATTCCCACCTAAGCCTTCTCAAGGCTGAGCAGTCCCAGCTCTCTCAGTCTTTGCACATAGGAGAGATTCTCCAGTCCCTTAATTATCATAGTGGCCCTTTTGGACTTTTTCCAGTAGCTCCATGTCTTGTACTCGGAAGCCCAGAACTGGACCCAGCACATGAGATGTGCCACGCTAGTGCTGAGTAGAGGGGAAGGATTGCCTCCCTCAACCTGCTGGCAATGCTTTGCCTAACACAACCCAAGTTACCATTTGCCTTCTTAGCGCAACGGCACATTGCTGGCTCACATTCAACTTGGTGTCCACCAGGACCGACAGGCGCTTTACTACAAATCCTCTTTCCAGCTAGTCAGCCACCAGCCCATACTGGTGCATGGGGTAGTTCCTCCCCAGGTGCAGGACTTTGCATTTGCCTTTGTGAATATCAATGTATGAATGAGTTTTGATAATCAGCTAAGTTGCTTAAAGGAAAGAGACTGTTTTCCTCTTGACGTAATATGCGAAAGGACAATAACGTTTTCAGCCTGTGATCACTTCTCATCAATTCTTTGTATTGCTTTTATTTTGTCATCTCTTAGGATGCAGGAAGTCAACAAATAGGTTTTTTGCTTGGAAGCTGTGGAGTTACCGTGGCCTTGACTAGCGACGCATGCCATAAAGGACTGCCTAAAAGCCCCACAGGAGAGATACCACAGTTTAAAGGTAACCTAACCCTTGCTTATCGCGAATATCATGGGTCATTCACTATAAGGCACTTGTTCAGTTGTAGTGGGTGAGGATCAGGCCCATGATGACGCTTGCCACAGGAGCAGCCGTGGCTACTGTGGCACAGTTTTCCTGGTTGCGTGTCAATGGCTGGTAGAGAGGGCTGCTGAGCAGTATGAGAGCTCCTGATGTGGTTCTCTGCAGGCTTAGCCAGGCTGCTGAGATCGACTGTGACCACAAGTGAAATTAAACCAAGACTCAAGACTGTAGGAAATGAGAAGCATTCATACGATTCAGTCCTATAGTGAAGGGGTAGGGACAGTAACCTCTGTCAGGAGAGTGGTAAAAAACTATTTGGGTCAATAACAGCTTAAACTGCCCAGCCATTTCTTCAGGGATTGTTTGAGAAGGCCACGATAGCCACGTTAAAAAAGCAGTTCTGGAAAATCTTCTTTCCCGTACTATGCTGACTTTTAAAAGAAGCAATGTTTAGGAAATGGTGACACAGGCATTTGGAGAAGAAAAACTCTGGCAGAGAAGATTTTTGTCTTGTCTTATGGAGCATAAACTCAACAAAAGCTGACTTTTCTTTGTACCTCAGGCTGGCCAAAGCTCCTGTGGTTTGTCACAGAGTCTAAACACCTCTCCAAGCCACCTCGTGACTGGTTCCCACACATCAAGGATGCAAACAATGACACAGCTTACATTGAGGTGAGTTAATGAAGATACATCTTCTTCTTGACTCATTGCATATGGCACTTCTGGATTAGGTAAACATCATTATTCATTCACCAGTCACAGAAGCAAAGAACATCCTCTTTTAGCCTGTTAATAAGTAATATTTTCTAATAAATTATACTGGATATTGATTTCAGAAAAGTTAATGAAATGTTAAATTGCATTTTGGGGGTTTCTAATAATGTTTTTATGTGGCTGCCACAATATTATATTAAACTTGCCTTGACCAATCTTGGTCTCATGCACGGTGTGGGCTTGCCCACTAGCCTTGAGATGGATAGTTGGCAAGTTTCACAGTGAAGCTTCAGTTCTCATATCACAACCTTCAGATCCTTTGAAGGAGAAGGAATTTCTTGTACAAATGCTTGCCTGTCACTTACTGCTTTGTGAGTCACACTCCCTCAAAAGACTAGCATCAGGAAGGGAAAATTAGCAGTACTGTTAAGTTTAATCTTTCTCTTTTATTTTTTTCCCTTCTTTTTTTCCTACTTCTGCATAGACTCAAATGCCTTGAATTCAATGATGTTAATATTGAATTTAAATGATTATTCAAAGGGAGTAAGTTCAAGTGAATGGAGCAAAGGTATTTCCTATCTTCATGCAGTCAGAACATTGGGCAGAAGCAGAGATGCCTCCATTCTCAATCTTTGCTGATTATCTTCATCGTGGAGAAAGATAAATGTTTAATTTACTTTAATTGCCACTGATAGTTTCCAGACTTTTGCATAAAGTTGCAAAAATTACTGCAATCATCAGCAATGATCTCCCACCTCTTTTCTAGGCTGCTTTCTCATGACTCTTTCATACTTTCATACTCTTCTGATCAAAGAGCTTGTGTCTTTCAGTATGTATACATACAGATTATTATAACAGCACCCAGCAAGTATTCAGCCCATGCCTTGTAAGACACGGAAGGGAGAAGCTCAGGTTTATTGGTTGGCCTGTTAATGGAATGTGAACACTGAGCAGACCGAACTAGGTTATTCTCTGCTAAATCTAACCAGTCCTTTAGTCATTACCATGATCAGAATTGTTAGAATTCTTTTTCCATAATGCCTATTCAAACAGCAGATGGATTTCTGATATAAAGCCTGGGAAGCTGTAGTCAAAAAGAGAGCCTATCTGAAAAACTGTCTTTTAACAAAAAAAATGCCTCTCAAACTGCTTCCTTCTGAAAATGGTCATTAGGTGTGTCCATCATCCACCTACATAAGAAACACTTTAAACATAACTATTAAATAATGGAAATAGGGCAACTATTGCACATTGACTTTCCCTGCTTATTTCTTTTTAGTATAAAACATGTAAAGATGGAAGTGTGCTTGGAGTGACTGTGACAAGGATTGCACTGCTGACACACTGCCAAGCTCTGACCCAGGCATGTGGATACACAGAAGGTACAGAGTGCCCTTCCCTTGCTTCATCCTTAAAATCAAGTATGACTTGTAATCTGTTTCTCATCGGACTCCCGTCTTACGTTTTACATAGATCTGTGTCAAAAGCTTCTAGATTCAAAAAACTGATTTTTTTTCATTTGTTTTAGAAAATACATACACGTTTAAAATATCTTTGTGAGAGGTACAAATAATGTCCTAGCCAATGCAAATCCTGTAGTGGAGACTTGCTATGAAAGTTAAGCTTTGAGGTCATCAGTCATGTTATACTGAAGCTTCCTTCCTCTGAGTGGGTTTGCCTTGCGTCAGTGCCATGTTCTGAAAAATAAACTCTCTTGTGTTTTTGTTGGGCAGCTGAAACAATTGTGAATGTATTAGATTTCAAGAAGGATGTTGGTTTATGGCATGGGATTCTTACAGTAAGTATGTTTTTGTATTTTCTGTGAGTATTTGAAAATAAACTAACCTAATACACTTATTAATATCACAAACTGGGATTTCTACAGTTTCTTCTCAGACCATTTTTTTTGCTTTGAAAGCAAAAAATATGGAACTTAAACCTCTCATCTTCTGCTAGTGCACTTACCCATAATAAGCATGGTAAAGATGCCAATGTATTTTTATGCATCATGTCAAGTACTCTGGCCCCATTCTTGCCATGTTATTCTGATCTTACTGATTTGTGATTTTGAGATCAGACTTTATAGCAGAAACAAATAAAATTAGTACTTGCCTCTGTAAGGATATGATCCACTGGCATAGCTATATTGCCTCTGATTAGCTTTTCTATCAGAACTCCCATGACAGATGGTTTTGCTAACATTAAAGCATTTCTGATACTTTAAATTGCATAAATTGTCTACTTGCTGTTTTAACATCTTCCTCAATTGGCATGGGAGGTAATTGACGTATTTTTAAGGATTGTTTATAAAGGTGTCTCTTTATGGACTGCTTATAAAGATGTCTGACTATAGTCAGACAAATAATTACTATTCACTGGTCATTTTAAGAATAGATACCAAGTTTTGAAGGGTCATTGTTTGGGGGTCCCAGGATGTACAGATCCTACGTGCTATGGTTCCCAGGGATCTGATACACTTTTCCCATACAGTGTTATATTGTTCTTTATATCAAACAGCACCAATGACACTTCTGAAACTTAACACCCATAAGTATTCATGTTAAAAAAACATCTCTATCAATCAGTGAAGTTGAAAGCAAACATCTAACAGAGCTTTCCTATGCCTTCCTTTGCTATTAATCTTTGTATGAACTTCATTTTTTTCACGACTTGCCTATAAGTGCTTTTCCTGTACCTATATGTGTGCCAGACTGAAAGGAGAACTATCTTTTGCAGTTCTACAAGTATTTAGATGGCTAATCTACTGGGACACTTAACCTTTCTTAAGCCTAAATTTTCCAAAAGAAATACTGTTTAACCTGAGCTGCTATGACCAGAGGCGTGTTGCCTTCAGATGTTTCTAAATGGTAACAGAAATAAAGCAGCAGTTCATTTACATGCTTTTTGTTTAGTAGTAACACTGAAAAATCACTAAAGCAATTCACCGCCTCAAACTAGGAGATCGGTTTTGGATCTGTCATTGGTTTCACTCAGCTGCTTTGTCTCAACTTCCTGCAGCTTTTCATGACCTTGTTGAAAATACTGGAATTAACCCACCTGGAGAAAGACTGAAAACGCCTTCATTTCTTTTCTGTTAAAATAAATTGATCTCTGCTTAACCTGCGACCCCAATTTCTCTGTCTACTGTCTTCTGAATAATTTGTGCCCTACTGCCGTTAGTAGTTTTTCAGACTTCACAGAGATCGATTTCTTTAGACAGATATGTTTCTGTTCCTTGTCCTTTTGAGTAAAGCGTCTTCATATATACGGAGATTTAGCAGGTTAGTGGTAATATTAACCTACGTAGCAAATATACAGAAACTGTTCATCCAGTGTTTGGTGGGGGTTTTTTTCTGTTTAAAGTGAATTGCTTAGAGTATAAATAGAGAGAAAATCATTTTTTTTCTGTGCAGCTTCAAAGTTATGATCTGATTAGTCTGACTCTTTAAATCTTAATTAAAGCATTAGAAGATGGAGGTCTGATTCATCTTAACATAGATAGCTATATAGGAGAAGATAAATGCCAGCATTGACAATATAGCAAGCATAGAGTGATTTGTATAGATGCCCCTGCCCATAACACGATATAAATAATTACCATGATTGTTTACAAAACACATTTATCTTATTTGATTACAGAGTGTCATGAACATGATGCATGTTATAAGTATTCCATACTCCTTAATGAAAGTGAACCCACTGTCATGGATACAAAAAGTCTGTCAATACAAAGGTAAGGAACAAGAATATAGAAAAGTATACTTGATAGTTAAAATCAAAAGTACAAATTGGTAATAGAGCTGTATAGCATTTGCATGGTGTATTAGTAATCTTCCCATTCTTATTGCAGCAAAAGTTGCCTGTGTAAAATCCAGAGACATGCACTGGGCATTGGTGGCACATCGAGATCAGAGAGACATCAACCTTTCCTCACTGCGTATGCTAATAGTGGCTGATGGTGCAAACCCATGTAAGCTATGCTTCTGCAGTCCAGTAGGGAATACGAAATGGTTTTTTTCTTGCATTTAAAGCTTCAATCTTCAGTCATCTTAGCTTAAAATACTTACTAAATATAGGGTTCATCTACTGCAAACTCTATGATATTTATGGAAACAGTAATTAATTTTGGATTTTTTTAAAATGTATTTTTCTTTAGCTAATCCTGAAGCAAACTTGATATTCCACGTAACCAAAGTTGAAGTAAATCCAGTTTTGTTTAACATGCCTGTCATATATAAAGACTGAAATAAATAACCTTGAGCTATAGAAAGGATCAGTACATTTCTTCTGAATGATGTTGTTCAGATGCAGAAGTAACTGAGAATTTTAGGGGAATAATTACACTACTCTAGAGAACCACATCTGGACCACTTCATGACAATTAATGCCATGAACTGTCTCTCTGTGTAATTTAAGATAGCAATATATAGGTGTTCTGCTTGTTTGTAGTAGTTTCCTTTGAGTTTCTGAATTAAATCTTTAATCTCATACTAAAAAAGAAAACTATAAGAAAATTTGTACTGTAAATCTGGCAGTAATGGCTTTTCTATAGTGACAGGACTTTATGCTCAAAAAATTAGTCTTTACTCCCTGTAAACATACACAACTGTATATATATAGTTGTAGCAGCTATGACTCCGTTCCTAGTGGACATGAGTCCTTTTTAGATTGTTTCCGCTGAAAAACCCTCATATTCAATAGTCAGTTTGCAGTTTTAATAGCGTCCCTTCAGAGATCAGATTCTTGTTCTCCTCTGATTTTTTTCATTTTCTTTACTCCAGGGTCTATTTCTTCCTGTGATGCATTTCTCAATGTCTTCCAAAGTAAAGGTCTGAGGCAGGAGGTCATTTGTCCCTGCGCTAGTTCACCGGAAGCTCTCACTGTGGCTATCCGAAGGTACTGTGTTACACCGGTGGAAATAGAGCCACTGTAGAATATATGTGGTCATTTGGGGGGGGGGAAGATAAAACCAAAAAAGGAAAAAGAAAAATATATTCAATTATCTACATACTTAACTTCTGAATGACATTTTTACTTTTCATTGTGTTTATGTCCAGAGAAGGCACGCAAGAAGGATTTGTAGCATAATAATTTGACCTCAGAGAGCTTTATAATGTAGTTCCCGTTCCTGTAATTTTATCTAATTTTAAATGACATAGACTGAAATGCAAAAGCTAATTCTGTGAAAAGAAGTAGGAAAATGCCATCATAAGCATAAGATTAATTAAAATGCGAGAATTTAAGTGGAATTGCTATCGAGGAAAATCATGCTTTAAAATAGTCTGTTTAAAGAGAATAATGAAATTCTGCAGATTGGTTTTGGCTTACTGATGCTTTTTAAGCCTTTATAGATTCTCAGTAATCATCTGGAAATGTCCTTTGAACCTGAGCGATTTGTGCCTAGAAATAAAAATTTTAATAATAAGGCTTATGTATAGGAACACAGTATGCAGCAGTCATGAGGGCTGTAGCACACACTAAATGGCATAACTGTTGTCTGTTTTGGCAGGGTTTTCCAAAAGTTGTACCTTAAACAGCAGACACTTTGTCTTTAAGTTAAAATTCCACAGTCATTTATAGTTGTTTCACATGTTAAAACATACAGTATAAAAGCGTAAAGCACTGTAATAGCATAAAGTAAAAATACTTCCTGCCACAAAGTTTAAAATATACCTTCCAAGTGAAATTTAACTAGATTTTCAATTAGCTTTCCAACAAAACATTGCAGGAAGAAAGACATGAGGCCAAGTGTATGGTTTACTTTCAGCCACCTCATTACTAGCTTAAAACAAGCTGTCCGTTAGGGACTTATCCTGTCCAGGTTAGTGTCTTTCTGTGAGCTACAGGATCTCAGAAAGCCCTTCATTCAGCTCCACCAGTCTGTTCTCAGCTTTATACCAAGGAGTATGCTGGTTTTCCCTTGCAATGGGTTTCCCCGCCATAGGCAGTGCAGACCTTCACTCCCTTGGAATGAGCTCTTGCTTGTAAGCGCAGAGAAGAGGTGGATGGGCAGCAGACATGGCTTGTACTGAGCACTGATTGATGGGAAAGGGTTTTCAGTCAGTTCCTGTGCTAGCCCTGGAAAATCTGCACCTGATCACAGGCTATGAAGTGGAAGAACTCACCATATCTCCAAATGTGACGGCTGGTGTACACTTTCTAGACTTAAACTCTATGCCTGTAGCCATGTGAAACACTAGAGATTAATTTTCAAATTAACTAGCATTGAGAGCTTATATTAAAAAAAAAATTAGCACATAAAATACTGGATAATTAAAAAAAATTAGAAAAAAGGCATTTGTATCTTCAATGCTTCTCTGTGTAGTAACAGAGTAACAGAGCAATTCTTACTACAGTGAATGTTACTGAACATGTATCTCCTTTTTTTCAAGTCTGTTTAATGGTAGGATAATACCAGCTGAACTTGGAAGCTTTAGTATTTTTCATTTTATTCAAGCCATCTCCACTGACAGTAAAGTCATTATCATATGAGTTCCAAACAGTTACAGCTGAAGTATGCATTAAAATCACTCCCTGCAGAGCACAGATCCAGAGAGCTCCCTGTTAATGCTTCAGCTCTTTCAAAACTTATGGTGTATTTCTACTGATCTTCCTACAAGGAAGAGTAAGAAAACCAGTTCTCAATTGAAATATTTTTATAGTTTAGAAAAAGATAGTAATAGACTAATAGGTACTTTAGCCTTAGAGCTGAATCATGAAGCCGAATATTTAAAGGAATATGTCATGCAAATAATTCTTTATGGTATTCCCCTTTGGTTTATTGCATATTAGTCTGAACCCACTTGCTTAAGGGAGTGCAAAAGTTTAAGAACAGGTCTTTTCCCATTTAAATGACTGGCATAAAATACTGGTAAAATAGATTGTATCTGCAAATGGTAGTAGTAACTGTTCTCAAAATGCTCTACAGCTTCATATGAACAAATCAGCTATGAAGTAGATGCACGTTGTCCCTCTGTCATGGGACAAGGAAACTATGGTTAAGGAAACTAAAGGCGTAGGTTTGTCTGGTGGTTTAAGCTACATTTACTTAGTATATGAAGTATGTGGGTTTATGCCATTGTTCAGTTGCTCTTACCTTAATCAAAGGCTTTCTCTTTGTCTAGCAAGCAGTCTTACAGAATTCCAAATCCAGTATTAGAAATATTGAATTGGTAAAGAAAATAAAAAATGTGAATGTTAAACTAAATTATAAATACATTGGAATGGGGTTATTTATATCTCATCTTCTTTCCAAGTGATTTCTCTCCTTCTGCTTGGCAGAGATACTTGTTTTAGGGTTGTTCCCATGTGAATGTCGTACACAGAACAAAATGAGATACCATATATTGCAGAACTGCTGCTGACAAGATACTTTCTACGAGGATGTATAGGTGCTGTCAGGTGCTTAGCTTCTCACCTCACTCCTCTGCCCTGGTCCTCTGGCTGTATTCCCTTGTGGTGTCAAATAGCTGGTTTCCTGCAAGAGGAGACTAAAGCATGGTAACTGGTGTCTCATTTAAGGACCCACCTCAGACTACCAGGATACCAGGTACTCTGAAATAGCAGCTGTGAAATGCCGCTGGAGTCTTGTCAGTCCCCAGCTCTGACTCTTTCCTTCTGCACACCTACTTCCATTGCATGGCGCTTTCATTACACACTAACCTGGGCAAAGTGGTGATCTCAGCCCAGGCCACAGCTCTATTGCCAAGTCCCCCAACATGATCCTAGCAGGCCATGTGCCTCCAGCTTCCCTCCCTAGCACCCCGCCCTGCACACAGCCAGTGTTTCTCCAAGCTGCGCCTGCTCTTCTTTTTCGCAGTCTTTGAATGTGATAAGTAAAGCTAGAAAATGTATGTGCTGAAAGTCTAGATGGCCTCTGCTCCTAGTGGTTGTGAGAAGTTGTGTTTGCCTGCAGGAGACCTTGCTTCTCATGAGCAATAAAATGTGTTTTGGGGAGCAAGGATGAGAGGAAGTTGGTCAATGATGTCGCTGAAAGTTCCTTTTATATAATGGGAATGTTATTTATCACAGCTGCTTGTTTACTAGCACCATTTGTTATGCTCTAATGCATTTTCAAGCGTGCCCACATCCTCCTTTGTTGACAATGTCACTTGAGAAATATGCCTCGTAAAACCTATTAATTGAAATTTATAGTGCTGATCACTGCAAGGCTTACATGAGCATGATTGGCTAAAGCCCATCTAGTATTTCAAGCACAACAGAGGAGAAATGTCATATAAAAGGACATTATCTGTTAAAAAATACTTGTGTTATGATGAAGTATTTAGGAAAAATGTGGAATCTTGAGCTAAATATTGGCTGGTTTATCGATCTTGAAAGTAGCTGAAGCCAGGCTGCTCTACATAGATGCATTAGTAACACTCAAATCAGCAGTATGTTATCTTCTAGTTTTGCATTTTAAGTTGCAGGAGAGTATAAGAATCTTTCCAGATGTGAAAAGCCCTGACATATTCTTCCGTCTTAATAACTTGTCTACGTCAACATTTGTTTGCTCAAGCCACACTCTACATACGTACAATTTTATCCACTGGTACAGCAGGCGGTTTTATACTGAAACAAGTTGACAGACAGCTTGTGCTGATGCTGTGGAATTATACAGCGTGTCATCAGTGAATCTAAGCGAACTGAGGCGTTACAAAGAGGCTGCATCCACAACATCTTGACCATGACTGATGAAGGTGTAATGTGTTTTAATTTTCATGTGGTAAATTAGAATAGGAAGAATTCAATTACGTACACTAAAATGGTGAAGTCCTTGCTTCCACAGATACTTGGCAGCGAATCTATTGCATCCTGACTTCTTCTGTTTAGTAATTTTAAATGCTGAAGTATTGGGAGTAGGAAGTCATATCTGAGATTCAAACACAGCACACTTGTATTCTAATCTTGGCTTTGATACCAGGGTGCTAGAGTTACACTTTTAGTCTGGCAGATGAGTTTGGTTTCCTAGTTCCAGGTTGCCTCAAAATTGGTAACATATAGAGAGCTTGTCAAGTTATTTAGTGATTGTTTCCAAATATTTAGAGTGCAGTTTACCTCCATGTCATCTGCGCTGCCTTTCAGTATTTTTAAAATAAGGCAAAAAACCTTTACTTGAGTAATCAAGTAATCTTTCTAAGTCTATCTGAAAACTAAATACAAGCTGTTTGGGGTAACTGTTAGCTGTTACTTTCATCTCTGCAGCCCCATGTATGTGGGTGGGTACTGAATGGGAGAGTTGACAGACGTGATTACTTGGAAATTCCAGGATTCCGTCAGGTCTAGTAGGGGAAAAAAGAAGGTGAAATTTTAAACTCAAATAGAGGAGTATTTGCAACAGTAGTCCATTAAGAATAAGTAAATGCTTACATGTGCCTCATGGATATAACGCATGGTTGCAGGCCAACAGATGACAGCAATCAGCCACCAGGAAGAGGAGTTCTGTCCATGCATGGTCTCACTTATGGAGTGATTCGAGTGGATTCTGAAGAAAAGCTTTCCGTTCTGACTGTCCAGGATGTTGGCTTAGTGATGCCAGGAGGTAAGGAACTTTCTTTGAAACTTACTATGATTCACCAATTTAAGTAATTAGCTGTACAAACTCGTAGGTTGGCATACTTTGCTGTAAGACAAGCAGCTCTGGGATTAGGACATGTGTACTTGAAAACATTCTAATCCAAAAGCACTACCTTGTAAAGCTTCATGGTTTGGAAATCCCAAGATTTTTTCTGTTTTACTGCAGTGGTTGTCTCTACCTGTGTTTTAAACAACCTGCCACCACATCAGAACATCCATTCCTTAACTGTTAGACATTGGCAGAGAAAATAAGAAAGTTGGAGTACAGTGTCTCGAGGCTATAAATAGATTCCGTAGTGAAAGTTTTCATAACCTAGGCTAAGGATCAACACAGTTACTATCTGAAGGCTTGCAGAATGTTTTTCCAAAGATCTTGTGCTATCACTCAGTTATTAGAAAGAGGAAGTATGACTGAACAGTTCATGTTGATAAATTCAAACTTAAACCAGTGCTTCTGAAAATGAAGATATGACTTTTCATAAGAGAGCTAGATTTTAAATGAGATGCTTGAAGACTAGAACAGGATAATACTGTAGTTTTTTGTAAGAGAGTATCTGTTATGCATCAAAGGAATAAAACATAATGATGCATTTTATAAAATTTCATTTGAACAACTTAAAATAAAGGAGGATAAGATTGGTTGTTATGATGTAAGGTACTATTACAGAAGCGCCATCGTGCACTCCATGCTACATTCTCATCATTTTAATAAAAGTGCAGGCTCCTGTTTATCCTCAGTGACAGAAAGGTCATTCAAGATTCTTTACACTTGTACTTAGAAGAGTTGCCAGTTCATTTCTGGTCTCCCTTGTTCATCATATCCTCTTTCCAACTGCAACATCTACACATGCTGAACTCAAGCTCCAGGGATTATAGCTAAAGCAGCATACATGATTCTTATTCACATGGCTGACACATAAAATAGTACTTCTTCCTCAGACCAGTGCTTTCTAATCCCTCCCGTTTAGCTCCTGCTGCCTCTACAGTCCCATAAGACTGGTGAGAGTGAGTCTGAGCTCTGATAAATTAGTAAAACAACTGTAGTAGTCTGCTAGCATATCTTGATATGGTGTTACTTGCTACTTTGTAAGAGGTGGATTTCCTGATTCCCTGCCTCCCTAGCCATAGTAGTATTATTAGCAAGAACTCCATTAGGGTGTTTCATTTTGCACTGACTGCAGCAGATCTGGTCTTCAGTATGAAACACTGGGAACACAGTCACATTTCACAGCAATATTACAGATCAACTGAAATTTTAGAGAGCAAGGCAAATTAGGGGGTTTTGTCAGTGTAAAGAGTGAATTTGTATAAAGATCTTTGCATTCTTTGTATAAATATTATTTATAGTATAAATAGTATTTCATAATGTTGAACACCTTAATGTTTGAGAAACCGGTTGTTAGACTTTAGTCAACATATGATTTATCTCTTTATGTCAAAGATGTCTTTCCCACTGCATTTATATTATTCTTTAGTTCATTTCATAATATTTTTTAAAGTCCTTTGCTCTCCCTGTAGCTATAATGTGTTCAGTGAAGCCAGATGGAATTCCTCAGCTTTGTAAAACAGATGAAATAGGAGAACTTTGTGTATGTGCTATTGCAACGGGTACATCGTATTATGGACTCTCGGGCATGACCAAAAATACTTTTGAGGTAAGCTGACCAAAAAATGCTATATAAAATCTTTCCTTTTAAACTTTTTCTATTTCAAGATAATATTTGACATAAAGTATTGATAGTAATAGTATCAGAATAGCAGTAATAATCAATGCTTGTGGCTTGGGACCTGTACTCTAGCCAGATAATCTGCACTGAAGCCCATTTCATTAAGTGCAGGAGTAGATCCTCATGTGGGTTTAGTTTTAGCTCTGAAGGGCTTTTACTTTAATTTTGAAAGAAGATGCCAGTGGCTGAAACAATCAGAAAGAAAGTAGGAGGAAAGAGAAAAAGTTCAAAAGGTAATACTGTACAAATCTACAAGCTAGCTATGTGCAGAATTTGATTGTTGCAAACACTAGGAAGGTTGCTGGGTATCTTTAAAAAGCAGTTTCCAACATTTCCACAATGCTAGCATTGAAGGTTTGCATTTATACAGAATCCTGACAGACGTAGTCTTCAAGAGGTATCTGAATAGAAAAGATACCTTTTCCTAATTAGTCCCCACCTGCTTTTGTTTGAATTGCCTTAGGTGAAAGACTTTCTGCTTTGTGGAATCTGTTTTCCAGTAGGTTTCAGCTCCAGTGCAGACAGCTATACTGATAGCTCTGTTGTACCTGCTCACTTGTTACCATTAACTTCTGCTGAAGCCACTATGAAAGGCTGAACAAATCAGAAAAATATTGAAAAAATTTGAGCTGAAATTTTTACTAAGTTCTGATCCTTTTCTCTTTTAATATTTGAGGAAAAGTGAAGAAAAACACATTTACGTTTCCCTTAACAAATGCTCTGACATTACCATTTTTCACAGACCAAATATGGCTAGTTTCTCCTGCAAAATGCAGATCTGAATGTTGTAAACACTATACATTGAAGAATTAATGGAGATTAGTCGATATGATTCTCCATCCTGCTGTTGAAGCCAGGAATTCTACTATGCTATTGTGATCTGAAATTTGTTGATAGCTGATTGCTGTGTACAATTGGCAATATCCAGTGTGAATGATAATCCTGGATTTGCCATATTTCAGGGTAGGAAGGTACTTACATTCATTTTCTATTCCTTACTGTAATTGCATGATCATTCATAATTCAGAACTGGGTCTGCAGTTTAACAGCATATCTAGGACTGATTTAGACTTATTCCTAATGGTAACCAGATAAATTGCCAGTAGGTGAGCCAGACTACTCATTTTTAAAGTTAAGCAGGTTCTTAGGAGCCCTCTCCAAGTGGGCCTCTTTTCTGTTTTTACTGTGTAATTCATGTTGCAGGTATTAGAGAGTCAAAGTTTTGTGTTCCTGAAACTAATTATGGCTGAGGATGTGTAAGCATTAAATCTGTTCAAAAGAGTCACCCATGGGCATCTGACAGCAGAATTTGACCTTTCTTTTTAGATAAGCCTTGAAGGACATTATATAGCCATGGTCTTCCACTTGCCATTGTCTTAAATAACTTGACTTTAGACTATTGCAGTTTAAAGAAGCGACAGCAGGAAGTGTGGTTTTGTCAGAATGCAGCTCAGAGTAGCTCTCATGCCAGAAGGATAACACTGTGTTAGTTAGGATAGGAAAAACAGTAGAAATCTCTCCTGCGGAAGTCACGTATGCATCTGGTGTTCAAACATTTAGAGAGGCTCTCTGTAGGGCTATATTTTCGCTGTTAGACATGCTACGGAAGACATTATCACTGGTGTTGTGGGGACTTTTAATTGACCTTAGATAAAAATGTGGTCAGCTACTAGAGTCATTAATGTGCAGTACCTTAAAATAGCTTCACTTCCACCCTGCGTGTTTCTCTGTACTGTGCTGGAAATGAGCATGAGGTACTGAAAAGAACCTCAACTGTAATGTTTACCATTTAATCTCTCAGTAACCTATACATAACACCTCAGGTTAGCTGCACTCTGCACAGCATTTTGTTTTATTCAGTACTGTTTATGTATGTTGATTTTTTTTTTTTTCCTAGGGTCATAAATGATTTATAGAGCCATGACTAGGGAAAATGTGTATAATACACAGTGGGATTGAACTTAGAATCATAGAGTCATACAATAGTTTGGGCTGGAAGGGACCTTCAAAGGCCATCTAGTCCAATTCCCCTGCAATGACAGGGACATCTTCAAGTAGTCAGGTTGCCCAGAACCACATCCAGCCTGGCCTTCAATGTCTCCAGGGATGGCGCATCCACCACCTCTCTGGGCAACCTGAAATCAGGTACTGAAAATTACACACACTAGTCTAGGAGTTTCCTGACTCTCCCTTTATGGTCAAGTGAAGAGTAAAGAGCATCACCAGTGACCTATTTACTTCATTCCAGAGGAGCCATCTGAGAGAGAGCATGCCTGAAATATTTCACAGCATGATCTCTGTGTTGAGAATTGAAGACTTATGTTTCTCTGTCTTACAGGTGTTTCCTATGACCAGTTCTGGTGGCCCTATCACTGAATATCCTTTTATAAGGACCGGACTACTAGGCTTTATAGGACCAGGTGGACTTGTCTTTGTTATTGGCAAAATGGATGGTTTGATGGTTGTCAGTGGAAGAAGACATAATGCTGATGACATTGTAGCAACAGCACTGGCCGTTGAACCAATGAAATTTGTCTACAGGGGAAGGTTTGATCCTTTATTTTCTTTTACTATGTAGAAATCCTCCTTTTGCTTAGACCAGCTGTAACTGACCCAAAATGCTTTTAGAAAACAGTGCCTAATCTGCACTGTGATTTCCCTCCATTGCTGTTCAGATTGCTAGAACCAGGAGAAAGCAGAGGGAAGCCTAAGAGAGTGCTGAGGCACACTTTAGATACCAGGGTCTGAAACTCTGAGTATTAAAATTTCCAGTTGAACAACTGGTTAATTCTGAAGGTGATGACTCAACAGGATCCTTTCTATCTGAGTTGAGCATTTCCAATATGTTCCAACTCCAGTGTTTAACACTGGAGTTCTTGAACATGACAGCAGTTCCTTGTGTGACCTTCCCGATGGGCTGAAACTGAGCAGGAGACATAAAGCTTCTGAAGAGCCTAATGCAGGAGCATGCGCTCACACTTGGTCACATGGCAGACCTCTCACAAAATGATGTTGTGGTTACTTTTTTTATAGGATGGGGCCAAAGAAGGTGCTTATGCTGGCTGTTAGGTAACAGCTTAACATCAGCCTTGGTGTGACCCAAACTTAGTGCTTTTCTTATCCCAAGGAAGTTCACTTCTCCAACCCTGCTGTGGCATTATGCCTGTATTTACATGATTCTAAAACAAAGTCCCCTATTTCTCCTCCAAAATTTATCCAAAACTCCTCTTGTTGCTTTTCCCCCATAAATAAAATACTTTGATGCACCAGTTATTTGAGTAAAAAATAACAAAATAGTAGTTATGGAGGATTAACTTAGGCTTTTCCATCTGTCCTGGCACTAAATATTCTTCTCTCCTCTTCTATAGAATAGCAGTGTTTTCAGTGAGTGTGCTGCACGATGAAAGGATAGTTATTGTTGCTGAGCAAAGGCCAGATTCCACAGAGGAAGACAGTTTTCAATGGATGAGTAGAGTTCTCCAGGTAATGATCTTTATGTATGTTTGGGAGCTATTTTTTCTTGCTTTATATTCTTTTTATTGATCTTTCGGGCCCGCAAGGTAACTGACATTTGTCTTTGTAATTCTAAGTCCACCTTCGGTTGCATTTGCACCTAATGAGCACAAAATTAGTTTCTTCTGAGTGACAGTTCCTATCTGGGCCACACATACCCTGAGAGCGATCCTTTCCCTAATCAAAATGCTATAAAAAACCAAGGATGAGTTGAAGTAATAGCAAGGAGAGAGTAGCATATAGTTTGTAAGGTTATAGTCATTCATTACTTAAAAAGGATAATGAATTAATGACTTCATCAAAAGTATATGTATCTGAGCTAGATCTCCAGATGCATTTTTTTAATCAGTGGGAGAGAATTATGTGTGTCTAGTGCATCATGTTGATAGCTAAAATAAACTGAATGAAACACAGCATACAAATACTGATTTCTCTCCACTGAAATGAAGTGATTGATTAGCTCAGATCTAGGTTATCTGCATAGAGGACACCTGTTACAAGGAATCTCATTCCAGCTGTCTGGAGGATCGTGCAAGGCACCTAGCACTGTGATGAAACGCATCTTGGTGGTGGTGTTTCACAGGTTGGCAAGACGCAAGCTCCCGAATATTAAAACATACAGATCTTCTCCATACATGTAGCAGTCCATGTTAAGGCAGTATCATTACCATACTCAAAGTTTTTTCAACTTTAGTGTCCACATGCAAAAAGAATAGATACTTTAGATAGCAGTCATCTTTCATCTCCTCTATCTCCATGGTTAAGCCAATTCTCACTCAAAAGCAATAGCTTTAATGCAGGTGTATTCAAATTAAGTCTGTCTTGCAACCTTGTGAAATGATCTTAGCTCTGTCTGCAGTTGGTCACCTGTTACTTCAATTTCCTTTCCTACCTTCCTTTCTGTTCTTCCTCAAGGACTCTTCTCAGGTAAATATATTGCAAACATCTTTTTTCTTTACCGAAGAGCCAAAGACAAAGATCCCACACAATTCAGGCAAGATGTTTTTATTCATTATTGCTTTGTACTGAATAAGAAGGAAATCTGTCTACTGTGTCCTTGAAGAAAATGAACAAAAAAGCTTTCATCATCTCAAGACAGTTTTACCTTTTCTCTTGATTTAAAAGATAGCTACATTTCATACAGCTAGAGGCATCTCATATTCACAGTATATCTCAATTATTGCCAAGAAAAGCTAGAACCTCTAGCTTGTCTCTCACACAGAAAGCCTTTGAAGCACCTTGTAGCGCCTAGGGTAACTATTGTAAAAGGAAAGGCTTTTGGACTGCCCGTGCTTTGGTAATTTTTATCAGGTAGCAAGCTCCTAAAAGAAAGGTTGAAACTCTGGATTTACGCTAATCCTGTTTTGTCAGCTGAGCACTTCTGTAGCTTTTACAGAAATCATGTCTTACACCATCATAGTCAGTAGAATTCAGTACTGAACACTGTGGTGGTCCTATGTCAAGTTGCTCCTGCTCAGAGTCAGTCCGGTTATTCTGAGTGTGATCAAGTCAGAGCAGTGTCTGAGAATGGTAGGCCATATATCAAAGTATGCATATGCGTGGCTGCTTTCATCACCTGTGTGTGAAGTCTATAACTCTGCCATCTCTCACTATGTGAACGAGAAGTTTCTGGTTCCACTTCAGCTGAGAGCCTAGATGGAGGGCAAAAGCCAGGAACATGTGGGATTCTTTGTGCCTCCTTCCCAATCAGAGTTTTAATGACAGATGTCAGGAAGTGATAACCAGTTGTATCTGAATCATCTGCTAGTAGTGAGCAACGTAACGATGTCACACTTGTGTCATGACTCTCAATGACACCTCTGATAACAAACTCTACCAAATTGCTACTCATTTCTGGTGATATTTATGAGACTCATCTGACACCATGTGTGTGCTGCTTTGTGCCAGCCCTGCCCTACACTGCCTGCTTCTGCTATGCCTTGCTCTGCATCTGAATCTCTTCCCAAGAGTTGAGCTTCATCAGTTTGCAGAACTTTCCAGTGGGTGCACATATTCTGACTCTCCCTGACCCTTTCTGCTCCTCAGGTACAGCTGCTGTACATAAAGGACTACGTTGGACTGCATCTGTGGGTTTTAGCAGAGGCATGGTTGGGGGGGGTGGTCAGGCTGGGCATGGAGTTTCTTGAGAGTAGTGGAGGAGGATGGTATTTTAGTGACAGTGTGGGAAGATCCTAGGTAACCAGACAGTTCAGTCAGATGGATCCTAGATACTTATTCACATGTCCTAGGCTGCCGCAAACTGATCTGACACTTGAGGTAGGGTTGTGGTTCCTGTAGCTGGCAGACTGGATGTTAGTTTTACCAGTGCGAGCATGCTGGCAGGACTTGACAGAACTAAGCAAAGCTGCGAGATCTGCTGCAGAACTGGGGAGTGTCTGCCTCAATAATTTTATCAGAATGAGATGTTTTCTCAGCTTGAATAACATAATCTGAACTCTGGTATCTCTAAGTTCTGGTATCTCTACTCCATTTTCTCAATGAAACAAGGATAAAAATTCAGATACTCCATTTACTTCTGGCTGCACAGAGTAATTTCATAAACCAAGCCATCTCATCAAGAGGCGTAAATGCCAGCAGTATTAAAATTGACCAGTACTCTTCTCTCTCAAAATTTTAAGGCTCAGTTCATCAGTGCTTGTCCTTGTAAAACAAAGTCATATCCTGCTTCAGAAATGTGCCAAGCTCAAAAGTGTGAAAGGTGACAATTTTGGATGACCCATGGCATTTTATGAGGCATTGTGCTGAAGATGTAGCTGTCAAAGGAGACAGTTTGGAAGGCACTGGGGAATCGTTATATATAATACCCCCCATCCCACCCCAGCTGGGTATTGCTTTCCATTCTTCAACTCTAGGAGCCACATTTGAATAAGAGTGGTTAGTTGCCCTGTAACAGTTTTCCTTCAGGCTGATGTCAGGTAAAGATCCCATGATTATCATGGATTTTCAGAACCTACAACTAACGTTAGGATTAGGAGGTTATAATGGTTTCTGCCAGAAACATGAGACGTTGTGTGTTGGCTGTCATATGTATCTCACTATTGCTGATCTTTCAGGTCAGGTGTCTGTAGACCAGCAACAAGGTCTTCCAATACTACCGTGGCTAATAAAACTGCCAAGTTTGTAAAATGAGTACTGCTTTATAATTCTTTCATATGAAATTTTGCAATCAAATCAATAAAAAATGAAGCAAGCAGAAGCCAAAAGCAAAGCATTGCTTAGAGTGTCTGTAGAAGTAATCAGTCATTTACTGGTCTACACTCGAGTACGTAACTACAAATGATTATTTGATTCTCAGAATATAGATTGTATCTCCAAGGCAACAGACATATGCATTCACTTTTCTCACAGTTAAAAATTAAAATGGAAGTGAAATAAATTATATTTTTGAACACTTAGCTACTCATTAGAAATGCCACCTGTAATTTGTGTCAGTCTGTGTGGATGTCTGAAGTTGTTTTTCTTACTTGCTGCAACTTTTGTTACCAATGTAAGGAAAATAACTAGTTAAAAAGTGTATGGAATTAAAATCTGAGTGCATGGATATTCATGTTTACCTAAGTATATTACGTAGATACTGTACATTATAGATTTCTTGGAAGTGATTCTGTTTATTCCACTTGTCAGATAATGAACATAGTTACTGTAAAATTCAAAGATGCTTAATTTTCCGGTTTCATTCAACAGCTTTTTTTCAAGTGGATAGTTTCATAGTTTTTCCTTACATGTTTTCATTTCTCATTTCTGCCTGATAATCTTCTATACTCTAATCAGAGAGTGAAACAGTTATTGCCGTAGAAAAAAATTAAAACTTCACAAGCTACCTACATCAGTAGGTATATGGTGATAATATGTGCAACCTTTGAAATTATTCTTTGCTCTGCAAGGTAGACTGGATGCTAAATTGATAGGAATCCTTTGAATTTAATTCTGAGCAGTGCACAGGTTAAAATCAGTTTCGCATGGGTTGCCAGCCTGCCTTAGTAATAAATCTCCAGGATGTGTGCTACTAACATATGCCTAAGAGGGATGCCTAGGTAGCATTTCTTAATAGATTTCTGTGTATTTATCACCAGGTTTTTGTTTGCCTTTTTATCTTTTGGAATGAGTGTAATAACATCAGTGTTACATTCCCATCCACCTGTTCTCACTGAAAAGAACCTCCTTATCACTGACATTGCTGAAGTGTCTTTCCATTGCTAGTTAATTATTAGGGTTGTTTTATGCAGTAATTCAGAACAACATGTGCTTATTAGAATGATGAAAAATTAGCCTTTCATTAAAATCAACTTCCTGCTTTTTTTAGGCTATTGACAGTATTCATCAAGTGGGAGTCTACTGCTTAGCACTTGTACCAGCAAACACACTTCCCAAGACACCATTGGGGGGAATACATCTGTCAGAAACCAAACAGCTCTTCTTGGAAGGATCGCTGCATCCTTGTAATGTGCTGATGTGTCCCCACACATGTGTAACAAACCTGCCTAAACCAAGGCAAAAACAACCAGGTGAGTGAAGACAAAGGGACCATAACTTAATGTTGTGTGTTCATGGTATGGAGCAAAATAAAGTAATTGTTAATGCAGGTGAAGATCAGCTTGGTCAGCAGTTTCTGTTAAATATTCCAGGTGTATTAAGGACAGCATTGGTTTTGACAGAAGTTAGAAGTACCTTCACAAAGAGTGCAAAGAAAAGTGCTCCAAAAACCGAAGTTCAGTGAACATGTAAGGCACTGTGAGGCCGCACCTGGAGTTCTTTCTTTGTAAATTCCTTGTCAGTTATGTTTAAAGAGGATGGACTGAGACCAAAATAGAGAAAGATAAAATCTGGCTTAGTTGAAGGCTGAGTTTGTGAAGTAGTAATAGAGAGGAAGAGGACTGTTGACACTAAGTAAGTGGTGGAAGAACAAATAAATACTTAATAACTGGTCATAACTAAATTAAGCCCAAGAATGAGGATAAAGGTTTTTACCTGAGTAGGAAGGTTCTGTTTTATTCTCACAGCCAGTATAGTTGAGGGAAAACCCTAGTTTTAAGACAGTTCCTTAGAAGTCCTGGCACACTTTATGAAAAATACTGGATGAAATGGTACAGCAAGGCACTGACTCGAGACTGAGAAAACCCTTGTAGCCTGGTGTATTCCAGTCGCTGATTACTCATGCCCCATAAACATGCAAAATTTAGCAAATTTTTTACTTTTAATCCAATTGCAGATTTTATTACTTAGATTAATTTCAAGGATTTCTGAATCTGTAGCTTCAGGCTTAAGACCTGAATTTAGCTACATTAGACTAAATGTTACTTTCCACTTTGAAAACCAGCTTGGAATATGAAGTGGTTTTACCTTCTGATCTTGAATATGGGGACTATCCATCATGAATTCAGTGCAAGTTTGCCATAACTGTTAGCTTGTTTCTTTATTTAAAACCTTTGGACAAATGTTTCAGAAATAAAGACTATAATTTCAGTTTGTGTTTACTGGCGATGTCAGAGGTTAACAGTGACATCCACTAACTTAATAAAAGCAATGAAGCCTTTAACTGCAGTGCTCAATTGGGTATTTCCTTGTTGCTGCTTCACAAAGTAATGACTGAATTAGGATCAGTGCATTGGAGATACTTATATTATGTATCCACTGTATATCACTATGGGGAAAGCAATGCCCAGAATGCAGAAACTAATCTGATAGCATCACATTCTCCCATTTTGCATAATTGTGACACACTCAGAGAATATTGTTTTCGTATTTTAAAGCAGAGTAGCCTGTAGATGTTGGTTATCTGGGTTACTTACACATCTCATATTTTGACACATATACCACATACAACCACTGAGGCAAAGCTTGGACATCATAAACTAGAAGTAAAGCCTAGTATCAATTGCAGTTGATCAGTAATACATGCCAGAGAAGCAGAAAACAAATGCATAAATGGTATCTGTAAGACAGGTATTTTTCCCTGATGGTAACAAAAGAACATCACTGAAAGCCACCTCATGAAAAAATGTCAGCCATGGCATCTTCCTTTCCTGTAAAGTTATTTTTCGTCAGTCTTTACTTCGTACTAAAGGGCTCACATATATTTTATCGTATGCACCATCTGCCTTCCTAATCCTTGTCATTTCATGTCTATAGCATTACAGAATTGCTAATACAGATGCTACTTAGCCAAGGGAACAGAAGAGAGAAATAGGAACATTGTCCCTGAAGCCTGGATACATCTCATGTGGTTTTAGGCACTTGAATGGACATGCCTAAATTAGGAGTTGTATTTTCCAAAGATTCCTCATACCAAAGCAGACAAGATGTGTCTCTGGCTGTAGAGAGACCAGGCTAAATGGGCTTCTCAGTTAGATATGTTTAGACAGGGTAAATCCAGGCCTACATATCTTCCAGCTTCTTCTGGTCCATCAACCAAAGTCTGTATCAACAGAGATGTACTTAAGGTTTGGTGTGGTGCATGGCAATAAGGAAAATATAATGTCATGCAAAATAAACAAATAAATAAATAATTCATCCAGAAGCAAAGGATTTTTATTACACTTAGCACATTTCTGCTTTATTCTAGAAATTGGCCCTGCCTCTGTGATGGTGGGGAACTTGGTCTCTGGAAAAAGAATTGCACAGGCCAGTGGTAGAGATTTGGGGCAAATAGAAGATAATGACCAAGCCAGAAAGGTAAGCTGAACTTTTCTGATACAGCTTTTATTTAGCTAGTTAGCATCAGGACACTTAGCAGCACATAGATTGTATTATTATTATTATTATTATTATTATTATTGCAGAATTTGTTGATGCCTTTTTTAAATTCACACTAAAATATTTCAGAACCCCCATTTACAGCTGAATATAAAATAGACATGAGGGAGAGTCACTGTGTTTCATTTCACTTGATTTTTTTTGGTAAGTTTACGTGGGACAACAGAACATGGTAGAAAGTGTTAATAGAGCTTCAACCAGAAATCAGCCTCTTACTGTGTATTTTTTACTAAGTTCAAGTGGAGTCCAGGGAACCTTGTTTTCGTATATGGTCCTGGCCTCATTTTTTGTTATTTTGGTCCTGTAAAATTAAATTGAAATTCAGCTCTTTCGGGAGCTTATGTGAATAATTAAATTAGTAAGCTCTGAGCAGTAGAAATATTTGTATGCTTATAGTAAGAAAAAGAGAGGAAGCTAAAGAATTAAAATGGTGCTTAAACTCAGAGAGATCAGTAAGAACTGTTTTATTGCTTTGAAAGTATATGTAGTAATATATCATAACCTCAGCAGTGTCTTCACTTCCAGAGAGGCTGCTGCTACCATGCAAAAGCACCTCACTATAAATATGTGTGATGACAAGAGAATTAATTCATGTTTAGTGCTTCTGGGTATTGATGTAAAATGTAGCATATATATGAGTAAGACATAGCTAAGCTAGCAAAAATAGTTATCTGTTTTTTAAAGCCAAAAAGTTATTTAGTGTCACGACTATCACTCTGCTTTATTTTAGTTCCTCTTCCTCTCAGAGGTGTTGCAGTGGAGAGCTCAAACCACTCCTGACCATGTGCTTTACACTCTACTCAACTGCAGGGTAAGAAGCTCAGATGTTGCTCTGACAGGCTGTGCTATGGGAAATGGCACACCGGTATTTCAGCTGCACCTGCTTGTGCTATGGCTGAACGTGACCTTTCTGTTTCTTTTCCCATTAATACTTAGCTGTTATATTTAATGTTCACTGAAGCAGAAAGGAAAAGAGAATAATCATTGCCAGTTGTCAAAATAGAGATTACTTTTGTACCAGACAGCACGCCTTACACATTTCTCATTTCTTTTCCCACCACATATATGTTGTGGGTGAGCTGACACTGCAAATCTATTTCAATGCTCGTTGTTCCTATAGCAAAGAGTAGTAGTTAATACTGCTCACCATCCTGATTTCCAATTAGAAAAGCACAGGCTTGGCAAAATCAGAGTATTTTCCCTAAATAAAACAATGATTGTTGTTTTTGAAACTGGACCATCTGTTGGAGGTGTGAGAACAGGGAAAGGAGGTGAAGAGAAAATGAGGTATGTCCAGAATCCAGCGAAGTCTGCGGAGGATTGCTAATCTCTGCATATCCTACATTAGGTGCCAGCCTGGCATAGAATTTCATTGCTTATAAAAAATAAATTAATGTACATCATATGGTACAGAACTTGGGTTTATACTAAGAGTGGGTGATTACAGGACTTCCTAGATGATTATAGATGACAAGCCAATAATTCCCAAGACCACTGCAGAGGATGAAAGTCTGATTTCAGACCATCCCGCTATGGTACATTCAGACACATCTGTCAAAACTGGGAAACATATGTAGTATGTGGGGGTCTCCAGGAGAGGAGGGGCCTGGAATAGCGCTATTTCCCTGGGCAACCTGGAGTGGCTGGTGTTGTCTCAGCCCATGTGGTCCCTACGCAACTTGGATGGGTTCTTAAACTTCCAGTAATTTGTGAACCTCTGTGAAATAACCACTTACTGTATTTACAGGATATGCTTCCTCAGCCTGTATTACAGTGCTGGTACCAAAGTTCAGTTAAGGGCTACCAATAAGTCATTAAATGACCTTATCATTCCATAGAAGCAAAAAATTGTTGAATTTTGAAATTCAACTGAAAGATAGTAGATTTAGATTAGGTATAAGGAAGAAGTTCTTTACTGGGAGGGTGGTGAGGCCCTGGCACAGGTTGCCCAGAGGAGCTGTGGCTACCCCATCCCTGGCAGGGTTCAAGGCCAGGCTGGACGGGGCTTGGAGCAACCTGACTACTGGAAGGAGTCTCTGCCTGTGGCAGGGGGTTGGAACTGGGTGATCTTTAAGGTCCCTTCCAACCCAAACCATTCTGTGATTCTGTGATTCAGTTTCTCCACTAACCTCACAGTGGAGTATCTTATATGAAATTTGTTTGAGAGATATAATGCTTTGTGGAGAAATTTAATGTTTTATGGAAAGGAGTGACAGGTTTGCCTAGGCAAGTTTTATTACTCATCTAGAATTTTAGTTCTGATTTGTAGCTTTTCCCTTTTTGTCTTCATTGGACATTGTTTGTACACTTTGTTCTAAAACATCCAGGCATCTTGCAATGGATGACTAATAGAAATCCACTGAGATTAGTGTTTTCCTGTAACCCAAGCTTTTTGAGAATTTGGAATATTTCAAAATTAGTGCAGCGCATTACTTCTAGTGTGTGTCGTGAAGGATTGCAACACCTTTACACTGCAGGACAGCTCACATAAAAGACCTAAAGGGAATTGCCTAGTGCTTGCCAATAATTCCTGTCCAACAACAGGATTCTCCTTTCCTGCACTTCATATAAACAATGTCTTTCATATAAACACTGCAGCTGGTTCACATGCAGCAAGTGCCAGAAGTCTTAAATGTAAACAAGTTTTGCACAAATTTACATAATTTACAGCAGTTCCTTTTCTGTGTCAGAAGGGCCTGTGCTACTGATGTATGTGGGGATATAGAGGGTCCTTCTTCCCATGGCTGTGCAAACAGGCAATTTCTTGAAAGAAAGGAAGAGGAACTTAAGCACATTCATACTGGCAGCGCTACAGTGACAAGGTCATTTTGGCCATATTTAGGGCTGGACAGATGGAAACCATCCCTAGACCAGCATCCGTATACTTGCATATGTCTTTAGAGGAAGCTTTCATAGTGAAATGTTCTCCACATTGTTTAGAAGACTGATTAGAATTGCCTGAAGTGCATTTCAGTAATTGTGGTTGCTGAAGATGTTGAAGAAGAATGCCAAGCCCTGACTTTGTTCTTTTTCTTTTCAATTAGGTTGTCCTCTTTGTTGACAGTTTACAATAAATTTTGTAATGCCAAGTAGTGCCTGGTAACATGCCACTGCCACCTTTATCATATTGCTGTCTCCTCTCTGAAGCTTGTGGTCAATAAATACTGTGGTATTTATTGTGGGATGGTGATGGTGGATAGAAACCAATAATCAGGGAAAATGCTTATTATTCCTTGCCTTGTTAAAATAGATTGTAAAGAATATTTCTTTAAAACAGTAGACCTTACTTTCTCTCTTAATATTTTTGATTGCATTGCATTGCATTTTTTTGCAAAAAAATAAAATTATTCTTTTGAGTGTACACATAGTCTTGTCCTTTTTAACACTTATTTTTTCAGTCTCCCTGTTTTTAAGTGAACTTAGTGCTTGCTGAACATTCTTTTAGTGCTGGAGACTGCAATCCTCTTTTTCCACAGAACAGTTGCACAAACTGAAGTGCAGCCCTTTCCGTACTGCCCTCCATTGCCTTTATCTCAGCCCAGACCTGGCCAGCCCCGCTTTAGGCGCAGTCGGTCTGTCCTGCACGTTCATTTTTAGACTTCTCTTCTGAGGTGTCAGCTGTGGTAGTGAATTCTGTGATACAGATGTATACATTTCTCTATATGTGTATTTGTGTGTGCCCCTATATACGCACATATATACATTTAGAAAATGCAAGAACTGTAACACTCATCCAGTTTCAAGCACCGTATCTGTTTGATAATCTGGGGTTAGTGCTATTTGAAGTGCTTCAAAAATTCAGACTCTGTAGCATATTGTCACTTCCCCTTTTTTCTTCATGCTGACCAGAGTTACTCAAATTCAACAAATGCGTTTCTTCTCTGTTTTATTTATATGCATGTGCTTAGCTTTTGTTCCAGACTAATTCTTTTCCCTGTCATGAAGAATTGTTTTCTCCTGTCTTTTGTCTCGTCTTTTAAAGTATTTCTGCTGTGCCATTTGGCTTCACGCCAGCGTGCAGACAACAAAGTGCAATTTTCAGGATTGCTCTCCACAGATTTTCCAGATTTCTGCAGAGACCATAAAGGCACTTTCATGGCTCTAGCAGGGAAAATGCTGCAGGTGTAGCAAGGGAGGCACAGGTTACCTGGGCAGGATATTAATATACTACTGTACTCCCTTGGTTAGAGCGAAAACACTGTTGGGGATAGAAGGTACAGAGAAAGGAACAGAGACCATTCCTCTGCTTTACAAACATCTTTTTTCCTTCCAACTACAGTTTGGCATAAGGCTGAAGGTTTCTGTATTTAATTTTATTTCGTGACATATTGTGGCTGCACCTCATCCAGTAACTTCTATAAGTACAGAGGAAGACAGAGTTTTGGCACATTGCGTTATCTTCTGTGACATTTATCTTTCTTCCTGTGCAGGGAACGATAGCCAACTCACTAACTTGTGTCCAGCTACATAAACGAGCTGAGAAGATAGCTGTCATGTTGATGGAAAGGGGGCATTTACAAGATGGAGACCATGTGGCTTTGGTTTACCCACCAGGTAAAGAACTGCCATGTTTAGTACTTTGGTAATCCCAGAAGTTTATCAAGGTCCTTTAGAACAGTGCTGTGTTGGTGGCATTACCAACCTGTAAACCATGTTAATTGGCAAAGCATAAAATTTTTGCCTTATGTATATTTCTTTGAAATTTGTCAAACATACTGAAAAGAATTTCACTTTGCATATGTGCATAGATATTATTTCTTTGGGTTCAGATTAAGATTAACCTGTGTTTTTAAAACCTGTCTCTTATAGGCAGTCAAATTTAATTACTGCTTTTCTTTTAATTTGTTGGAAATATACTATTTTATAAGCATTCAGCTCTACTAAAATATTCTATCTACTGAGTGTTCTTAGATTCACCTGTTGAATTCCCTCTTGGAAGTGCTGCTTCATGAGGGTGAAGCAGAAACACCTAGGAAGTAATCGGTGGGTTTTTAGAGAGAAATATGATGGATAAATAACAGATTATTAAGAAATACCGAATTATAATCACTGTTTTCTCTGCAGATCTTTTTTAACCTAGACAGCTGTCTGGGCTTGCATTTCATCCTTTGACATAAGGGCTCTTAAACTGGTGTTAAATAATACCATGTTTGACATTTGCTTGAAATTATTTCTGATCTATTGCTGCTCTTTTATCTTTAGCATTTCATGTGTGTTGGTGAAATAAACAGTTTGATTTAAGGTCTGTATTGTGATACTTAGTTGGTAGGGGCTGCAAGACACTGCTAAAATCTTTATAGGAATAATTTCTCCACAGTTAATATGGGAAAATCTTTTCCACAAAAGAAGACTAGTATTTTAAACTGCAGGTTTTATTTTCTGTATGTTACTTCCCATGAATAAAGCATTTTATTGAAGGAACAAGAACTTACCAGTACTGCAGATCCTCTTCCACTGAAAGGATAAAACAGACCCCATTGTCGTCTTACCACAGGCTGTGTACAACACCAGGGAGCTATCAAACAACAGTATTCAAGGGTTCTTTGTGCTGGTATTTGTTTGGCCTTTTTAGATAGCTTGAAGTGTGCTGTACACAATCCGTCACCTGCAGTCAATATTTATGTAGAACAGCACC
This sequence comes from Strigops habroptila, assembly GCF_004027225.2. Taxonomy (NCBI): domain Eukaryota; kingdom Metazoa; phylum Chordata; class Aves; order Psittaciformes; family Psittacidae; genus Strigops; species Strigops habroptila. The sequence continues at coordinate 107,923,837 of NC_044277.2, read as the reverse complement.
TAATTTTATTTCGAAGCAGGATTTCAGAATCATGACTCTCTTTTTTACTGTAAAATTTCAGGTAGGTAAGTCAAATCTGCATATCTGAGATTAAAAATGACATGAGAAAGACAGTATTTAATGAAACATCCAGATGTTCTTTCTGCAGCTGGTAGGAGCAGGCATCATCCTACCTCATGCTTTTGCTGGGGCATCCTTCCTGTAGACTCTTATTTGTCTATAAATGCAAGTTTAGGAAGATAATTAATCTTTAAAAGTCAGTCTTTTTAACAGGTTACTTCCTGATCATATAAGTGGAATTCAGCTATATGATGATATCTGGCTACAGCTTTGTGTGTCGCCTTTGGTTTTTCATGCTCAGAAGAACAGTACGATTGAAAGGAATCAGTGAAGCAGAACAAATACTGACAAGGGGCTGAAAAAAGAAGTCTGTTAAAGGGCTTAGTCGCTCATTTAACCTTCTGAGTTGAGTTCCAAGTAATATTTATGCTGACATAGGTGTCTGTGATTAAATGATTTGATTTTCAGGGGAAGATTTTTGTTTTGTTCTTCATGCAGGAATAGACTTGATTGCCGCATTTTATGGATGCCTGTATGCAGGTTGTGTGCCAATAACAGTTCGACCTCCACATCCCCAGAACATAGCTACCACTTTACCTACAGTGAAGATGATTGTGGAGGTGAGTAAACACCTGAAAGTGCACAAGTAGATTAAATGACAGATGGGAAATGGTTTTGCAATCTTTAGGAACAGAAACTTAAGTGAGTAGTGGTGTAGGTTGAAGAGTTCTATTCCTTCTAAAGATTCTGGACTTCAGTGTGTTGCAGCATCAATGCTGCTTGACACACACCACCTTCTGACTTCTGCTGTCACATCTTGCCACAGTTATGCTACTTCTTTCAAGAAATATATTTGAAGTGCTTTCTTGTATTTAGCTACATGCTAGGAGTGGTAGGATTCCTCACCTGACAAAGCTACACGAACTATTGAGAAAAGCCCAGAAATTACCCGATGATGATTTGAGCTTAGTTCTGTATATCTAATTGTTTTGCAGTTTAAAGCAATTTCAAAGTTCTGTTGTGAAGATGTTGGTCAGTATTTTGTTTTATCCAGAGAAGTGTTCCTCAGACTGTTTCATTCAGTGCTTTCTTTTGATATTTTGGATTGATCTAATGATGTTTAGTCTTTGTTGCACATAAATAACTTCATTGTGCTTGCTACTGAGAGAAATAAAATGGTTGCAAAGAGATAGTCTTTTACATCTGGCAGTTTCTAATCTATTAAATGGAATTCTGAGTCTCTGAAAAACCAAGTTGAAACAAGTGTCATTTTAACATTTCTAATTAATGTTGATACTTTCAAGTAATAAGTACTAGAGATAGTTACAATTTATGGCTTTCCTTATGGCATCACACGCCACCAAGTATCAGTAGAGGTAACAGAAATTGTCTTTAGGGTTCTCATTATTTAATAGTTTGGCACTCACAGTTTTTAAACATCAGTAGTTAAAATTATAGAAGTGATGTAAAATGTGATATTTTGATTTTCCTTTGCTGTTTAATAGGCAAATTAGATCTGTTTGGTTTCATGATGAAAACCTAAGGGCAGGTCTAAGCTGACTTGTAGTCATTGTCCCTTCAATAGACTAACTTTAAATAGTATGTTGAAATTTATTAACCATAAGAATGCCAGTTTGACTTAAAAGCCTCTCAGCTCTGTTTTACACAAGATTTTCTTTAATTTTGGAGAGGGATGACCTTGTAGAAAATAAAATATTGAGGCTGTTCCTTCATTGCCAAAGCAATCATACAGATTTCCTGGTGTGATGGGGTCAAAACCTGCTCTGACATGCTATATGACTACACAGCACCTTTTGAAGTCAGTAAAAATGACTTCTGAGCAAAATTTGGCCTACATATTTGTGTCTTGGTGATGAACTGGTAGTAGTAAAATATAACTGAACATTATTGAACCCCATCTCGAGCAGTTGCTAATTTGTAGCTCAGATGTCTTCTTTCTCCTTCCCACCATCCCCTTGTCTTTACCTCTGACTTGCTATTCTCCAGGCATGGACATCCTGTATTTTAATGAACCTCCTGATCTCCCAGGTAACATAATTCCTGAGAGAGCTAGTAACTACCAACTCTTGAAATTCCTTTTGGTTTATGGCTTCACCTAAAGATTAAGAACAGCTATGTAAGAGTTACCTTGCCTTGCCATGACAGTGACATGATTGGACTGAGGAATGCTGCAGTGGCTTCATTTGTCTTCACTTCTACCTTGAAATATTTAGATTGCCCATCCAGGGAAATCGTGAGGTTAGAGGAAGTAAGTAGAGCTGGGGTCAGTGCTTGTATGCTCCTATTTCCTCCTGTGCTGTACAAAGTTGACCTCCATGAGATTACTGTCAACAGAAGTGGATCTCTTCTGCTCCAGGGTAAAATTCAGTGTACATACTGTTAACGATTTCCTTAGGTTGAATATTAGAAATTCAGTGTGCAATGAAATGTTTCAAATTCCTTAAAGAAAAAAATACTCTTAGCTTAGTTCCTCAAAGTTTGGGAGAAGAAGAATGATGCTGCTTTTTCAGTTTTTCCTCTGTACTATCTTCCGTGATCAACAGTGTTCATATTTATGTTTGTCTGAATATTTCCTTAAATATATTAATTTTTATAATCAGTAAGAAATATTCTTGTAGTTGCTACTTATGAATTTTTAAAAATAGCAAATCTGAAAGGAGAATACCTTCAGCACATGTCATCTAGAATTCAGTGCAGATGGTATTTGCAGTAAACTCACCATTTCATTCCTTAGTGCCACTTGCATGATTTGCGGTCTAGAGCTACTTTTGCCAATAATCAGAAGATTTCCCAGTGGTTTATCACTAGCACAGGAATTGGAAATATATGGCTAGCATAAAATTGACTTAAGATAGTAAAATTATTCATATAAATGTCAGGCTAGGTTTTGGGTTATGTGAAAATACTGTTTATAAACCAAGATTTATTACCATCAAATAGGAAGTATTTTGGTCACAGTATTCTGCACTGGCATTCTGGGTTGATAACTAATAAAGTGTTTTGGAAAAGTCACATTCTCACTGTTAAGGTGCCTTTAGTTTCATTACAGCACTTCTCAAAGTGCAATTTTCATGTAATTTGTAAAACTCACGTGTCTCTGTCTACTTTGTGAGCTGCATTTTTTGTGCATCTTTCTACCTTCTGATGGGAAAACATAAGACTAATATACCTGTGTCCTGTTGTGGCAGAAAATAAATCATGGTCTTGCTCATTTTCATGGGAGAATTAATCAGTATCCCATTGCATTTTTGTTTATTTCTTAAATTCCTAGGTGAGCCGCTCTGCCTGCTTAATGACTACACAATTAATATGTAAATTGTTACGGTCGCGAGAGGCGGCAGCAGCAGTGGATGTCAGAACATGGCCTCCAGTACTAGATACAGGTGAGTATTAAGGCTAGGAGACCTCTATGTCTTCTTTTATCACTGCATTTGTCAAGCACTCAGAGGTCTGTCTGTCACAGGAGTAAGACACATGCATTTTCTTTCTCTATTTTCACCAGATGATTTGCCAAAGAAGCGGCCTGCACAGATCTACAAACCTTCTAACCCCGAAACGCTTGCTTACCTTGACTTCAGTGTCTCCACAACTGGCATGCTAGCAGGGGTAAAGGTAGGGACTTCTTGTTGGAGCTTGCATTGCTGCTATCAATCACATCTGACTGGCAGGTGGTACATTGCTCCTGATTTGTAACTCCTCTTGATTTTTGGTAATAGAAATGGAATTGCTTCCTTCCTTGCAGTCATTATTTGATTCCATTAACATTAAATCATTTCCATATTCACTAGGGTACTGTTTGTGGTGAGTTTAGCCCCTCTTCTCCTCAGACTAAAAATTTCATTCCAATATCCCTGCAGATAGCCCACTACTTGTCTGCCTGAAGCATTCTTTAACTCATGCATCTATTATTTCCATTTTATGAAGGAAATGAGACTTACTCATCCTTTTTTTACTCATTCCAATACCCATTCATTGTTTCCTCCTTATTGCAACTCAGCTACTGGCAATTGGCTTTCAATATTCTCCATGCAATTAAGGGAACTGCTGATGTTTCTGGTATATTCACCTAGTACAATACTAAAGTAAGCAGCAAAAAATTCATTGATGGATTTGTTTGATAAGCTTAGACATCCTGAGCTCTTTTAAATTTCTATTCTGCCATCTCCTCCAACCCTTTACCTACAGTTCATCAAAGGTGGTTTACCTAGCTGTTAACTTACATATTATTCCAGTGTTGGTTTCACTAACACACAGGCAAATGTAAAATCACTCTGTTATTCTTACCTTCTTATTCTTACTATTCTTCCTTATTCCTAACTGTTGCATATCCAAGGATTATGATTACTTCAGCAATCTCTGCTGACATATCACACTTACATAAGCCCATATTGAATTCCTCGTACTTCTTGGCATCACCCATCTATTTTTAGAAGCTGTCAGCATTCTTTGTAAACAAAGAAAGCATTGTTTTCCCAGTTTTTGGGTGGAGAATTAGAAGCAGAGAGGAGCGAAGTTGCCAGTCTGATGTTGACTGATGGCTGAATGGCTGAGCTGGCCTATGGTCATGTGTCGGACACTCCCGGAAGATTCGTTTCATCTAACTTTAAATAGCTACAATGCATACAGATGTGGACTAGTCATTGGGCTCCTCAGTAATCAACAGAGAGAAGCAAGGACTTTTAGGGTCTGACTTATCTGAAACATCTACTTTTGAATGGGATGAATGTCACATAAGACTTCATTTCTTCTAAAGGGAGCCTTAAATGATTGTTTCAGATGCAGTCATCCATATTAAATCTGGCATGAATTCCACCTTACCAGACTTGCAGAAATGACTACTAACAATGCAGAGTCAGTATTTGAAGAGCTTCAAAGATGGTCAAAGCCAGGGCCAGTCAGTGTACCTTTTCTTAATGTGGCCAAAGGGAAATCCAGATAAACCCATCAAGGAATTCTCAATTAGCTTCTGATATGTGGGTCACAGTGCTTCTAGAACACTGGTTCAGCAGGTTTATGTAAACAGTTACCATCTGCTAGATAATCATTAGTGATCAATTAATTACAAAAGGATCATAAGAGGCCATGAGGCTTATATCCATAATGCAGTGGTGTTGAATTAAAAAAACCAAAAGACTAAACAACTCATGGCTTATGAAAAGTTGATAAATGTTTTGTGATCACTTTGGAAGTAGTAGATTCCACTGACATTCACTCTCAACCTTTTCAATAGCTCGCACCCAGTACGGTGTAAAAATTTCTAGAATAATACCAGTTCTGGACCTCTGGAGTTCAGTATAATCCTGTGTGGAAAAGTGGTTTTGATTCAGCTACAGTAGAATTAATCTCTGCAAACTGCATATGGTCACTGTGTGGATACCTGTTTTGAGCTGGTCCTTTTGCATTACTTGGAACATGTCCAGCCTCAATTATAGCTCTCATTGGCAATAAAGAAAAAGTCACTTCTGAAGCTTTATTCCCCTGTTTACCTTAAGATCAAATAAATTTTACCTTCCAAGTGGCTGTTCCCCTCCATTGACTCTTAACGGTACATAAGGCAACTAGCTCAGTATGTGGCAGAGTTCAAAGGTTAGATGAGTTAAATCCTATCCAGACTGTATTTCTAACATGGGTATCTTTCTTGTTATTATCAGAGAGGACAAAGATTAAAAGACGTAATTCTGTTCCCACTGTAGTTAGAACTTCTAAGCCGGGATGGGTGAGCATAGGAAAAGTCCTAACACTGGGGGAAGGATCAGAAGAACTTCCTTTTAATTGGGTTTTTTGTTTCTGCTTTCTGCTTGTTTTATCTCTGAGAGCTTTCTTGCCATGATTTTAAGAGCCTGTTTCTCAATTAGGAGCTGGAGAACCTGAAGACATTTTACAGAAACTTTACTGAGTTTATTGGGCATCTTTATCACTGAATGATTAGGTCCTTAGTACTGTTTTGCATGCAAAATCCTCTTCAATTGAGAAGGTGCATCAGCATTTTTTATTTACTGCATTAAGAAATACATACTTAGAAACATGTTACTCATTATCCACAAAATATTTCATTCAGATCCTGCAGTCATTCATTCCTTTGTTCTTTGAGGAAGTTTAGCTTGTTACCATTAGCTTTACGTACAGCTTGAAGCACATTTTTAAACCACTCGCAGCTTTCTCCCTAAATCACTTCAAATGTACCATTCATTCTGTCTCCCTTACCCTTTCATGGTTATTTGGATGCTCTCTTAAAGGAAAATTATGTTTTCTTAGATACAAATTACATGTGTGTTTACTCTGAGCACAAAGTCAATATTTATTTGTTTTCTTTATCCTGTAACAGATTTAAGCACTTGGCGCAGTTTGGGAATGAACCTTCCAAATGACATAGTTGATAATTTTAATACTTTGCTGTTGTCTTTCAGATGTCTCATGCAGCCACTAGTGCCTTTTGTCGTTCTATTAAGCTGCAGTGTGAGCTTTATCCTTCCAGAGAAGTCGCTATTTGCTTGGACCCCTACTGTGGACTTGGGTTTGTCCTCTGGTGCCTCTGCAGGTGAGGTTTCTCCTCAACCTTTTGAAATACTGTTTCCATTGTACTACAACACAACAAACTGCATGATGTGAGTGATAAAAGGATGGGAAGAACACACAATACTTCTGGGACTGACAAAAGCAATTGGAATTGCTGGAAGCTATATAGAGAGTGCTGTACAGAGAATACGCTTTGTTTGAGCGGGGCATGGCTGTAGGTGGTTAGACTTAGGAGCGCGGAACATCAGCACGGCTGCTCATTGACCTCCTGCTGGTTTACTGCTGTCTCCGCAGAGTTGTTCTAGTTGTATTTGATGAAGGCAGCACTTTACCAATATTACCGTAAGGAAGTGGTTTCCTGGTATCCTCTTTTTCATTCTCTAATCTGAAAGTACAAGTAGATATCTGGGACTTCCTCATTTGTGGGACTTATGGATATGATTTTTACAGAGACATGGAAGCGTGTTTTCTTGCAGAAGGTTGCTTCTGTGGCAGTAGCAAAGCTATCAGAAAAAAACAGTGAAATGTGAATCAGCTTTTTTATTCAGAAGTTTAGAAATTTAACAGTTCTGTCAATCTCTGTACTCTGGGGAAGTTACAGTTCAGCACTGAAAGCAGTTCCATCGATTTTTTCTCTCTTTTTTTTTTCCAGGTTAGCTAGGTTGATGCAGGGGCAAAGGGAAAGAGCTATGGGAGTGTTAATGGAGCACATTTTTATGAGGATGTCTTAGACTCGCAGTAGTCTAACATCTTGTATCCCTCCATCGAAAGTTCTTTGGTGTTAGCGGTGCTGCTATTTTTAGTTACTAAAATGAAGATAATCCTGTAAAAATATTGAAGCTTCAAAAACAAAAAGAAAACCAAACTCATAAAACCTTTCAGCAATTTTGAGATTGTAATTAAGTTACTCATTTTAAGTTAGATTTTTAAAATATTGATTTGTGGTTGCCCCATCGCTGGCAGTGTTCAAGGCCAGGTTGGACGGGGCTCTGAGCATCCTGGTCTAGTGAAAGGTGTCCCTGCCGATGGCAGGGGGTTTGGAACTAGATGAGCTTTAAGGTGCCTTCCAACCCAAACTGTTCTATGATTCTGTGATTTCCTATATAGACTCGTGTGTTCCAGCATGCCCTGATATCAACACTGTTAGGCCTTCAGTCTGCTGGGGACTAAGCCAAATCTGCCATGGTGCATTCAGTGAGACCAGGGAAGGACTGCAGAGCACCATAGGAGAGTTCAGCTAAGGAGTTTACTATTGTGTGGGATAATGTTTGGACATGGAGCATCTGAGAATAACTTCAGAGCAACATCATGATTGAACCATAAAATACAGATAAATGTTAACCTGTCCAAAACCCAAGTAATTTGTGGTGCCTGTGACTCTCCCGAATATAGAAATTTTTATTTTTTCCAGAAACATATTTGCAACAAATAAGCATTTGCTGCCCTTAGGTCCTTCCCAATATTGATAGTATTCAGCCTTTTAGGAGGAGAAGATTGTTTATGACTGGCAACTGAATTAAGGCAGCAAGCCTTTGGGAGAAAGGAATCAAGGTCTGTGCCCCTCTATAGCTTACAGAAGGAATAGAAAATTTCATACCATTTTCAAAGAAGAGAAAGGAAACGAGGGAGTTGAAGGAACTGAGGTCAGGCCAGCAACACTCTAATCTTAGGAACCATCGTGTCAATCTCTTCTTTGCCACTCATTTCCTGTTCATATAAAACAAGAAAAATTGCAGGCTCCTTGAACTGTGACTGTCATTTAGAGAAAGCTGATGTCAGATACAGCTTTATTAATTCCACTTACAAACTTAATTTCCATTTCATTACTATTTTAGAAATGAGTATTATTTCATCTGATAGCAAAAAATACATCCTGGAGGCTATTAGAATCTTTATAACTTTGCAACTTTGCATTTTTCTCTTTGTAGTTTAGCATACTCAAATCCTCCCCAACATTTTACAGCCCATATTTCTACCTCAGAGGATTCTACTGTAAAGTTATGATTGTCTGTCACCACCCCCATTAACTAAATTAATACTTCTAATGATATATGGAAATGAAGTTAGCTCTTCAATTTTTGATCAGCTATGGGGTTTTGAGAGTTAAATAGGAACTTTTCAGTTTAGGAGCCCACCAGGAAGAGACAGCAACCTCCTGTGCTGCATGCGGTTAAAATGACAAGTACATTTTAATCCCTTTATTAACTAGACCAAAGGAGGCACTGGCTCAGGAGTGAAAGAAAAACTAACCTTTTATCCCCGTTGTAGGTGCTTAGACGTTGTGCTGGCCTGCTTCACTGCGGTGCCCCAGAATGCCCCATTCTGTGAGGTCAAAGCTACTTAGGAAAGCTGCTGGAGCATGGAGCCAGCCTTTTGGTAAGTTTGGAATATATTGCGTAGTTTTGCAAAGTTTTTTATTTTTTTGAAATTTATTATTTTATGGCCTGAAGGGTATAAAATAATAAAGAAAAGAAACCTTGCAAAGCAGAGCAATACATTTAAAAAAAATGGGATTTACCATGTTCCCTCTAAACTGGCTGCATGCTCCAGCAGGGTTTCCTTGGAACCTTTGTCATTGAACAGCACGTCCTGGGTGTGACAGCAATCATCAGCCCCATGTGAGTTCACAAACCCCAAACTTCCTAATTTTAACAGGTTCCTACTCATGACTCAATAAAATAATGCATTATTTTTTGCGTTTTTCTCTTTAATAATCTCATTCGTCCATTCTGAGAGGGTGATCCTGGTATTCTGACTTGTGTTGCATTGCATCTTAAAATGTATATTACATTCGCTAAAAGAAAAAAAAAATAAGTGTCCTCCAATGTAAAAAAAGGAAGAAAAAAAATCAATACTAAATCCCATTGTTCAAAAATGCTTCCTGAAATTAAGATGTCCCTGTCTTAATGCTGCGCACTGTGGGGGAGAATAGAGCATTCTATAGTTCATTAGTGAGGATTTACTGAAATGATAGCTGCTGGGTGATGCAGTAGAATAAGAATTTTCCCTCCATTTTAGCCCAGCTAAGCCAACCACTTTGCAGTTCTACTTTTACTACTGGAAGATAGAATTGTCATTGCTCAAATTAAAATTAAGTACATTAATAATTAAAAAAAGCCCCACATATATTCTCAGAAACTGAGACTGTAATAGTGCAAGTCAGTAGGGCTCACACTGGACCAGAGGAGCTGAGTTTTCCAGTCCACAGTGGCCACATAATAAACAGCATGAACACTTGAACACTATAAAATGGTCCTTGGAAGGCTTTCCGGGTAAGGGGCAGTGAAGTGGCTTTCACCTGTCCCACTCCTGCTGTCTCTGTTCCACAGCCACAAGCTGAAGTCCTCAGTGGCGCTACTGGGTAGCTTCTGCAGCAGGACACTGCAAGGTTTCTTACTAACCAGACAGGTGGGAGTGTGCTGAAAGTGAGCAAGGAATTGCAGCATTAACACGAGAACTGCATTTTAGAAAACTTTAGTGTGCTAGGACTCATTAATTATTGTTAGGTTTTTTAGGCTAATTTGAAGATGTCTGGCAGGCATGAGCATTTCACCCAATTTCCAGCCCATTTATAGGAAATTAAAGGCAAGACTGCATAAAAAAGCCTAAATGCCAGATCAGGAAAGGATATTTCCATCATAGGAAGTGAAGAATATGAATATAACCCTCTCATGTGTATTGCAAAGTGTATAACAAGGGCAGGAGGAATGTAAAGGTGCGTCTGCCTACACGCTGCCGTGTACCCATTTCCCGTGGAGTCTTTAGCCAGTGGCAATTTGTGGAAGAGGTAATTTGCTTCTCTGCCACATTACAATAGGTCTGTTAAACCTGCCTCAAGTCTGGAAGGTTCAAGGGCAGCTGAAAGCCCTGAGTTACCTTGATAGGCAAGTTCTGGGATGTGTTGGCAAGCTAACTCCACTGGCTCTGCAGATCTGCCCATACATGGGGGAGTCACTGGGGCAAGAGAGGGGTTGCTATGGCACCACATTAGTGCTGCTCAAGTCTGAGCAGGGGCTTATAAGTACAAACTGCTGTAATGAACTGAGCCAGCTGTGCTTAGCCTCTCCCTGCCTTGGGATGTCTGTAATGCCAGTGCCAACAGAAATGACACTGCCATATGCATCCTCCAGTTAACCTCAGGCTGTGTGTTCTCTGTGCGGGGCAAGATTGGCCATCTCTCTTTTTTCTTCAAAGCAAAATAAAAATATTGCCCAAATTCTTAAATTGCTCACTTGCTCTAAGTATTCAGATAAAGGGACTTTATGTTGAGCACTCCAAATTCCACCAAGTGTATGATTCCTACTCCTGCTGCCGCCAAGCGATGTGTTTGTGCTCAGGAGCAGTCAACAGTACACTTCTCAATGAGAATTACACATCAGTTCAGGAGTGCCCAGTAGCAACCTGGAGCCATGACAGAAAGCTTCCCATGTGAGGCTCAGATTGCTGAGTCTCTGAAAGGGTGAGGTTAAAGCCTTTGGAAGACATGACAGTAACAAGAAGTTTGAATTAGCCTCTGGCTCTCATTCTGAGCAGGCAGCACAGTCCCAACAGATGATGCAGGCACCACAGGAACAAAATACTGGCATTTCAGTGTTAACAAAAGACTTACAGGTATCTGACTGAGGTACCAACACCGGAGCTTGAGTTAAAGCAAAGTGCTGAGCTATGGCACCGTTCTCTATGGCACAGAGTACAATTCCCAGTACTCTGATGTGGAAGTTGTGAAGACTGGACCTATTCTCAGCACCAAAAGACTATCAAGATTTATGGCTGAGATCTTTTCCTTTCTGGGAAAATCTGCATGCCCTGCACAATGATTCCTTTGCTGTACATTAGTTAAACTTCTTTATGAGATATCTCTGTCTCTCCAGGACTGATTGCTTATCTGCTTACCATGTGCAGGCATGCTGTTAATGCACTGTGTGCCAGCTGGGCATCTTTGGACTCTGCAGGTGGTGCAGGTCCTTTACTTGTTTTTCAAAATCCCCTTTATTGTGTATGTAGTTGGCCCACAAGAGAACTGAAGATTTAATTTTGGCCCAGGTCCTGTGAAGCCTGGGTCAGACATATGCCCAAACACTCTCCTCTATGGCCTGTACTGTCCTTCCTACAAGCTCTGGTCCAGATGATTGTGAAGGCTTTTGCTTAGTCCCATTCAGGTTCGCTCAGCATGCGGACTGTTACCACATAGTTTGAATTACAGGCATGGCAACTCAATTGTTCCAGGCTCTACCAAATGCCCATTTCCCGTACCTGTCCCTCATCACCAAATGCCAAATATCATCTGTAGAAATCCAGAAACTAAATGCATATACTTACAAGACTCAGCAGTACCTAACTGCCTCCTGCAGTGAAGTGGGAAAGCAGCTCACATCACCTGAGGACACTTGAAGTCATGGCAGTGGTGGGTCAGTACCCTGTCAGAATGCAATTGCAAATTGCAGTTGCCATTTGTCAGCATTTATTGCCCTGCTGAAATTTCTGGAACTATAATAAAACCTCAGACTTTACCGTTAATCTGCCTCAGCACAACATGGGTTAAACCTTTGGTTCAGCGGAACAGTTAAGTGCCAGGATGTCCTTACAGGCATCTCCGTATGCTGCCAGAACAGCTTGCCAGGCAGTGGAACTGGTGGTGTGATCAGATGGTGCCGTCATACCAAAATACATCCTGGTGCATTTAACTGGAGTATTCTTGTCCTTGGGCAGCCCTTGCTTAGTGCAGGCACACAAGGCTCCTCACTTACTGCCAAAATCCAGGGCTTTGTCCACCACATGAACACTTTTTCTTTCCCCCAGATTGCTTTGCAGTCCCCTAAAGGAAGACAGCATTTCTAAAAAGTGATCTCCCACCTCAACATCCACTGCATTTCACTTGTGTCCGCGTGCCGGAAGTCACTGTAACCAGATGGTGCAGGGATGCTCTGTAGCCGCTCTCTTTTTTGTCTTCTTTTTTGCCTATTCCTTTTGCATTTTTTAAAAATGGTGAAGACTGATAAACAGGTGTCCAGGTGTGTTAGATAGTCTCTGCACTTCTGCACTGTGTCTCTCTACTCCTGTTATAAGACTTGTATGAGGAGACAGGGTTACTTTTGTGACAACAGATTTGTACAGCAGTGGAAGAAACAATCTTGCTTCAGTTCTTTCCCAGTATTTATGTAACTAAAGTCTTGCACCTACTCCAATATATCATACATTGTTGCAATTTCAGAATGGTAATTTTAGCATTTACAATTTATATTTAACCCCACCTTTTCCTAATATCCCATCTGATCCGCCTCATGCCACAGTGTTCACCATGATTTTGTTGCTCCAGTGTGAGAATAGCAAAGTTGACAGCTTAACCGTCTCTTGATGACTGTGATGTTTCTAGGTGAGATGGAACTGTCCATTTGTTGAGTGCCTCAGTTTCAGGGTTAATTCTACCATATCTAGAATGTACCATACCTCGATAAACCTACCAAACATGTCTACCATACCTAGAATTACATGGAGGCAGCATTGATAGAACTTTCTACCAGTTCAAGACCATAACTAGCCTTATCCAGCATCTCCAAAGCAGCCTTCCACAACTGCAGTCTGTCTGTTCAAGCGCATGGTCCTCAACTGGGTTGTTGCCATCTATTCTAAGCAAACCACCTCTAACATCTCACAGTGATTTGAAAGCACCAGAGTAGGAGAAATGTTTCAACCAGCTATGCAAGGGAGTATCTTTTTTTCCTCAGCTTCTCTCCACTGAAACATTGATGACATACAGCTTCTTATGAGTTAACATGGAAGTATAAAGTCTGCAAATTTGCAAAGATATGGGGATACCAGGAACATTTGGTTGCTTGGAGTGATTCACAAAACCTGCATGTTTCTGAGATTGATTCAGGGAGGGGAGCCAAGTTATGACTGACATCATGGTAGGCAGGTGCTTCCTAAACCACTTCAGCTGTGGAACTGGCACATTCATTCCAGAAATATGTCTTTGTAGTTCTTCCCCTAGCTCCACCAACTGCTGTAGCATATGAAATGATATGCATGGGTTATTAAACCACAGCTCAGTAGGCAACACCTGTGTTGGTCAACAAGTTTTCAGGTATGGTATCATCTTTCTGCAGGTTTATGTACTGTAGACAAGAGCAGCACCTATGTGAGGTTCTGCACCACAGAAAGTTTCATTCCTGGTAGATATTTCCTGTTATTATGCAGTTAAATTCTGAGTATTTCTCAGTATTTCTGAGGGATTAGAAAACTCAGAAAAGGTACTAGCAGCATCTGCATTTATTTCTGTCAAATCAGAGTAATTTTTTTAGTGAAAGTCTGATTATAAGAGCAGTTATTTCCTTCAGTCTGGAGAAGATGGGTTGTTTTGCATCCAAATCCTCATGCTTTGCTGCATGGCTGTTGGGTGGAGGTTAAGAGCAAACACAAATATCTTACTTACTTGTCCAGTATGATTTGATCAAGAGAGAGAGACAGTTCACCCCCACTCGTTAGTGTGGCTGAGGGGAGAAAGATTTGTCTTTCGTGTAAAATTGTATTCTCAAATTCCACCATTTTGGACTATTTCCTGGTAAACTGCACTTGGAATAACTTTTCTGTTCTAATACTGAAAGCAATGCACCTTTTTCCTCCCTTACTACTGTGGAGTGTGTGTGGGCACTTCTCAGTACGGGGATAAAGTTTGTTGTTCTGATTTTGGTCTTGGCGGTGATGTTCTGCTTAGTTGAATAAGTGGCACTTATGGATCTTTCTGTAGTTCTGGGTAATAATTCTCCCACATTTGTCCCCCTGACAGCTTGTTTATTATCGTTCAGAATTTTTGTTTTCTCCTGATATTGATTGCATCAACTAGGGGAGTTCTGGGGCAGGGGGAAAGGTTTGATGCTGAATCTCTGTATACAGTATTTGTACAGATTGGACCCCATCCCAGATTCTTATTTGAGTTATTACAGTTTCCTGATTGTAAGAATTATGTATTTACCAGAGAGATCACACGCCTTGATTGGTTGTGTGGCCCTAACCTTAAATTTGCAAAGAGCTAAGACCTTTTGGTGTTCTCCAAGAAACTTAAGAGAATTCTCTGCGAAAGAGAGTGCAGTAGTGTTTATAATAAAAACTGTTACTACTCCCTAGCTGGGTTTGGTCTGTCACTTGAGCTCAGGGCATACTCCTTTCAGGTTTGGGTAACTTTGCCAACATCTCTTTTCACATGTTTATAAAGCACATGCTCAAGATTCAGTCAGATTTTATTCTGATTCCATAAAAGCAACGTAAAAGCATAATGCTTTATTTGACCATCCTGTGCTATAGTTGTTATGTCAGCCATATCCAAGAACACATCACTTTGTGGCAGGTCACTGGTCATGAATCATCAAAGGTGGCATAAATGTGGACAAGCAGTCAAAGATAAAATGTTTACTGTACGATAAGTGAAATTATTTGAACTGTAGTTCATACATATTCCGTGATATCCTCTGGCTCATACTCCAGCAGAGACCTAAACTATTCGGATTATTAACTGCCATTGTGGCTGGGCTTGTACACCTTTTATGCCTTTATCATACCAAGTAAAGACATACAGGTCGCACAAACCTTGTTCTAAATTGTACAGCTTTTGAAAGCATTCTCATCTGGGTCTGGGGGCTTGGGGGAAGTGGGGGCACTCACTCACCAAGGAGGGAAGCTGTGTGAGCAGCCCATCTTCAAGAATTGAAAAGATGTGTATTGTCTTCCTAATGTCAAATGTTACAGGGATGCTCATATTCCTGAAAATGTAGTTCCATTTTATGTCTTACCTCAGGCGCTTTGGTTTGAAAACGTCAGCTTTACTTTATCAAGCTGGCATTTCAAATTTTCAAGTCATAAATGAATTTCTCTCATGTGCCTCATAAATCTCTGGAGCTTTATGGTCCCTTCTCAGAAGTTCCGTGATTCGGGGGTTGTATGCTATGGCCATTCTGATTTGAAATAAGATGTGAGGGGACTGTAAAATTAATGGTAAATCTGCCTGTCTGAGTGAACAACATAAGACCCATGGGAAATAAAAGACATCAAATTGGGAATATTTTTCCCCTTGGGAGAATCCTGGGTACCAGAGAAATTAGCTCTGGAATAATTGTTTCCGTCAGGGATCCTGGTAAGTGTCTTTACTCAACAATTATGATCACAGGGTATCCAGTAAGCAAGAGATGTAGTATATTTGGGTTTTTAAAGTTCACAAAACTTTCACAGGAGAAATATGAAGCCACAAGGATTGTTAAATTTGGGCCAGATTTATTCCCTTGAAAATGATTGCAAACGTCTTGCTTGCCTCAACAGGGGAGAGGTTATTTCCATATAAAGCAATCAAGTACTCTTTTAATCAAGGTATCTTAAAATGGTAATTACTCAATTATTTGTCAGCAACACATAATTTTTGTTGATATTATAATACTGTTTATTAGCACCATTAATAATGGAGCTATTTTGCTCTCTTCAGTACAGTTCTAACAGCAAAGTCCATGGGTGTTTTGAGTTAATTAGTATTTTAGGAGCGCGTTCTGCCGGTGTTCCTCACGATTCTTTACAGACTCTGAAGGTATAGCAAAAACCAGAGTTAAACTTCATGTTAAACTACTGGACCTGTGGAGAACTGCAAGATACTACATGGTTCATCCAATGCTGTAATAAACTTTACATTCTAGCACCCTATAGCTTGTAAATATCTGTGGACACTGGCATTAAGAGTGCATTAACAAATCTTGTGTCTTTACAGTGTTTATTCAGGACACCAGTCTATTTTGATTCCTCCCTCAGAACTGGAGACCAATCCCGCTCTATGGCTTCTTGCCGTGAGTCAGTACAAAGTGAGAGACACTTTTTGTTCCTATTCGGTCATGGAGCTTTGTACTAAGGGACTCGGTTCACAAACAGAGTCACTGAAGGTGAGTAATTCTGCCATCCTGCGCAACCTGTCGTCTGCACAGTGGTGTTTGAGAGCTTTTCCTGCCATGAACAGCTGTGCTAAATGTCTGCAGCGAAGAGAAAATCATCACAGGGCAAGGGCAGCTTCCACAGAACCTGTGTTATTCCTTGCCAAAGGCTATATATGAATATCAGTCATTCTTTTTCAGATCACAGGGCTTTTAAACATCAAGGAAATGCTTTCATTTACCTAAGCTTTCTGATCTGTGTTGCAGCCTGTGTTGATAGGCAAGTGTTGGAAAACAGAGGTGTAAACATCCAAGAGGCCCAAGGAGTATTATATTGTGTATTATGTTTTATGAATTCCCTGATTGTATGAAGTACTAGTTTGGTTTTGGCCCCTGTAGTTAAATAATCACATACTTAGAGTACAGTGTTATTTTAACTGGTTTGTCCTCAGAGGGGGAGGCATGGAGGGTATATGTTCTTTTTTTTCCCCTCAGAATTAAAAGTCAGGTAGCCAGCTACATTTCTGAAATCATCTAGAATTTCCAGTATGCTACTGAAATAAATCAGATCTTAGGATACTGATATTTAAGATGTCTCCAGCCCATAACATCCTCACTTAATAATTTCCTAATCAGTTTTTCCAAGTCTAGACACGGTTTCCTGTTTGCTATTATTTGCTGGCTTTCTGAATTAATATTGGGAATAGCATTCCCTCCATTAAGAATTAGCATACCCATCTCTTCCTATGTGCTAACACTGAGATGACAAGCAGGTATGTTTGCTCTCCTATGGCTATTAGTCTATCATCTGTTCATCTGGCCTCTAGGAAAGATGGAAATTATACTGGCACCTTATCCTCTATTCTGCTGTTCCTCTTAAATCATAATATCTACCTAACATACCAAAGTACTAATAACTGGTTTTCATTAGATCCACCCATTTGTGGCGTTTGTTACATTTTAACTTCTTTTTAGGCAAGGGGACTGGACCTTTCACGTGTGCGGACATGTGTAGTAGTGGCTGAAGAACGACCTCGGATAGCTCTTACTCAGTCATTTTCAAAATTGTTTAAAGACCTTGGTCTCCATCCACGGGCTGTCAGCACATCGCTTGGCTGTAGAGTTAACCTGGCAATATGTTTGCAGGTAGGATTTTTCACTCCTTAAGCTCAGAGTTTTGAGAAAATGGTTTTCAGTAAGAAGCATTCATTTTATTTCCTTTGGCTGCTTGGTTGTAGACTTATTAAGAAAATGCATGTGGTACTCAATGTTTTTGCATACACAGGTAGTAAATTTCTGTTACATTATCAACTATTTCATCCCTCCCATGCTTTCACAGCATTTATTCTGCCCATGAATACAGTAATTCAGAAAAGTGCATGGTAGTGGCAGAATGCATACTGTGTACTCCAGAAATAGTATTTAGTCATGTAATGTAAAATCCAGTTTCCAAGGGCTTACTTTAGTGTGTTACAAAACAGATTCCTTCTGTTTATTAAATAATTCCAACCACTACTGAATTAACTAGATAGATGTTTTCTGTGCATAGTTTATTGCTTACAATGGAAAATTATTTTGCTACATCTCTTTCATTCTGTTTTAGTCTACTAATCAGAAGAAAGTTCCCAGGGATAATATAGGATTTAACTTGCATTCTCCAGGAATCTTTATTCCACCATGGTTTTAAGGACAGGTGGAGCACTGTAGCCATCTGGTCTGAATTTCTGAATAGCCTTTACATTTTCACCCAATGATAACTACACCAAGCAAATAGTTTCAGGCTGATCTACAGTATATTATTTTCTCTTTCAGGACTTCAAGTGTTCAAAATTAACTTGCCTTTTTAAAAGGTGTTCAATTTTTAATGGATTTTGCCTTATTTCTAGTTTAAATTTATCTGGCATTAGATTCAGCCATTTTTATTTTATTACACTTTTTTAATCTAGAATAAAGAATATAATTTTTGTTATGACTCAGTGCACATCTTGTCTCTTTGATAAATAGATAAAGAATCTTTTGACATGCTCTTCTGATCTGTGTGTCGTTTTTATGACTCCTGGTCTCTTTCTGTCCTTCCAAGTCTGGTATCAGAACTTCACATATTATTCCTGTAATAATGCCACAGGTGTCCTACTCAGATGAAATGTGATTTCTGACTTAATAATCTTTTTAAATAGTACAGGAATCATCTTCTGTATTGGCAGCTGCATTGGCTGGGAAGTACCATATCCATTTGGTCACCTACCATGTCTCTAACCTCTTCAAAGTCAATGTCTCCCCACTAGAACTTGCCTGTACTCTATATGGTGCATCTCACTTTTCAAATCTGGCAGTTACCCCTAGTTTATATTAAAGGATTTCTCATGCATGTAACACTGATAGTTGCTTGGATGTGGAAGCCAGAACAGATCTTCTCAGTAACACTGCAATTACAGAATTTGCTATTCTTTTCCTGATTGTAAATGTGAAGATTTTTTTATTTTATCTAAAAAAATGTGACAGATACAGGTTATGGATTCAGCACAGGCCAATACGGCTGTGTGTTGTGCCTGCCTTAGCCTCTTGCCCTTTCAACATCACTGAAGAATCCTGGCTTTCATCAGAACTTGGCTGAAAGTGACCTTGTAGGCTAAAAGTAACCTTCATGTTACTAGAATATGAATACCAGAGGTATGCCACATCTCCATTACTGCTTGCTTTCTCTCTGACTGCCAGCAGAGTATCCCTTAAGCCTACGGTGGCTTTGGTTATTATTATCAAACATATGACAAGGCAAAGCTGAGCAGGGTTAAAAGTCATTCTGTGTCCCAGACGTAGAGTTCTTTAGTTTGACATTCTGTAATTCCTGATGTAGTATTCCCCAGGAATAAAAGTTTAAGAAAATTACCTGTAGTCTCACAAGCAACACTTGAATCCTTCTAAACAGTTCTACCCTAATAAAACTTAATAAATAGTCTTGAGAGAAAAGTACATCTTGTAGGTTAGAAATACCTGTGAACTCAAGCAGCATCTTGCTCTGTATTTCTGCCATGGATTTGATACAAAAGGTACTGACTGAGGTTTTGAAATCTCTTCTACTGAATGTTTTTTTGCAGGAATACAGGCTTCTTTTCTTTCTTCATATCTAAAGTCCTGGGCGGTGGCAGTGCAGAGAGAGCAACTTAGAAAGCATCTAGGACGTCTTTAGGCTCCTATCTGAGACAGCACAAATTGGGCGGTACCAGTTTAGGCCAGTCAGCGGGTGTCGGTTAGTGTGCTTTCCCAGTCAGCAACTAACCAAGCTTAAACACTTGGCTGGAAGGGGCAGAACAAGCAGCAAGAACGCTACTTTCCCTTGAGTGGAAGGGGAACATGGAGGAGAAAGAGATGAGCTGGTTACTTGGTAACAGTAGCTTTCTTATATGCTCTTGTAGCCATTTGGACTTGCTTATGTGATGTCTCTTACAGAGGAGGGGAAGGAGGGAAGTGATGGGGTACCTTCACAGCTGGCTGCTCTGACTCTTCTGGCAGATCAGGACAGGGCCTGTCAGCTCCCCCCTGCAGCTGTGGTGCAGCTACTTATGAAAAATAACTGAACTTCTCTGGATTCTGGTCCATGGAGGGACATGAAGGATGCTGTAGGTAACAAGGATAAATTAGCTGCAGAAGTTTGCTTGCCACTAATGAAAGTCTCCATTGAAGGCTTGCAGTGATCTCTGCACTGTTCAAAGTGGCTGCTTCACGAGACAAGTCATTTGTTCAGGACAAATAATAAAACCAGAGACACTAAGCAGCAGTAAGCCAGATTCAATGCCCAAGTGTGCCTTGTTGGAAGTAATATTGTACTGGGTCTGCCTGGGATAGAGTTAGCTTTTTTCTTAGCATCCTGTGTGGAGCTGTGTTTCAGATTTGTGATGGAAATAGTGTTCATAGCACACTAGTGGTTTAGCTGTTGCTGAACAGTGCAGCACAGCATCAAGGCTTTCCTCATTTCTTACTCAGCCCACTGCCCTGCCACTCCACTGCCTCCAGTGAGTATGCTGGGGGAGAGCAAGAGGCTAGGAGGGGACACAGCCAAGAAAGCTGTACCGAGCTGACCTGGGACTTCCCATTCCATGTAATGTCATGCTCAGCATTAAAAAAGGAGGGGAGGGCAGGGACAGGTCTGGTCTTCCAAAGTAGCCATTGCTCAGAGACTGGCTGGGCATCATTCTGCTTGTGGGAGGCGATGAGTGATTGCTTTCCATCACTTTTTTCTCTTTCTTTCTCTTATTAAACTGTCTTCATCTTGACCAGTGGGTTTTCTCGGGTTTGCTCTTCCTATGCTCTCCCCTGTCCTGCTAGGAAAGGAGTGAGTGAGCAGCTGCATGGGTACTTAGCTGCTGTATGGGTTAGCCCACTACAAACATGCTGGAAAGCTGAATACACTCAGAGAAACTGGAAGTCCTGATCAGCATGGAATTAGGCTGCATTTGTACTTGACTATGTATATCCACCTTTTGATTAACTTAGCTGAAGTTTGCTTCTTAGATGGTTCTTTACAGAAATTCTTGAAAAAGTTATTGAATCAAACTATATAAGTGGATAACTCTCTGAAGGAATATTATTAATGATACTGACTGTGGACTTAAGAACAGCAGAGTGAGAACCTTGAGTGAGATGATTAACAGCCTGGCTTAGTGTCAGGCTTTATTGAGTTTTACTAAGATGCTGCATCTCAGTGCATAGGACAAACTAGAAGCTATATGCTGTCTAAAGAGTGATGTGGCTGGAATAAAGAAAAGACATTTCATAACAGGCTATGTTTAGTAATGTTACCCTTCCAAGTGGGATGGTTTTTGAAGCATTTAAGCTGAGGGTAGTTTGGCAAGTTTTAAAGAGGTTTGAAAAATTACTAAAGATGTTACTTACAGGCATCACCATAAAACGTGTCATTTTGATAGAGAATATAAAGATACAGGATTACGTCCTTTGAAGCATCTGGTAGTAGACACTGCCAAAGACTGGATACTGAATTAGACTGAATGCTCTTTCCAAACTGTCTGGAAGTTTATGGCTAGTGATATTCCAGAATAGCTTGTGGGCTATTCTGTTTTTTGGGCTGAGGAACAGAATGAATTTTAATCCTTATCAACAATGTTCCTGAAATTAGCATTGTCTCCAAATGGGAAATTCATTTCTGAATTCTTCACACTGCATAAAAATACTTCTAAAGATGTTTGAGTTGATAGCATCTTCCAAATTGTGTCATCCGTAAGATTGGCATGTGGTTCCTGGAACACCATTGTTCACAGAAATAACTGGGATCCAGCCTATTCTATGGTCTTTCAAAAATATGTATCTACAAATCACCTTTCTAAACACATCTCAGTATTCAGGTATTAACCCTTACCAGCAAAAAGCTTATCCAGGCTTTCTTCTCTATGGGCTGCCTCTAATGCAACTTGGATGTGCTGTTTGATACCTTCTTCACTTCATTTCTGATTTTTTGGACAAATCTAAGACTTAAGTGTTTCAAAGGGAAGGTATCCTGATTTTTCCAAAAAGCTTTTACTGTTGTTCTCCCCCTCCAAAAAGAAGGAGGGGGAGAGTGGGGGTGTATACATGTAAGAGTGTGTGTGTGTGTGTGTGTGTGTATAAAAACTTCATAGCAGGATTTGATCTTTTATTAAAGATTACTTTGAAAAGGAAATCATTGTGATAATCCTTTTCATTCAAAAGAGCCTTAGTCTACCAAATGATCTTAATTTCAGGATTAAGATCACTGACAGACTAATGCATTGTCATTTGTATTCATTTCCTCTCAAATTTAGAGCAAATATGCTGTTTCTTTTGATGTAGTCATTTTGGACCAGTTTTTTAGAAGTGTACTTTTGAAAATAAATAGTTTTCTCCATCTTTAGACGCTTAAATACCACTAATTTCTGACCTTCTGATCTGTGGCTGTATAGTCACAGATCGTGGTCGTGGGATTTTTGAGATGAAAAGATTGCATCCAGCATATTTTAATTCTCATTAACTAGCATTTTAGCATTCTCAAGAGAGAGAGAAAAATAGATCTGAAAAGTAGCCTGTTTTTTACAACAGCACAGATGGTTCTCTAGGATTTTAGCTAATTTCCATTTAAACACTCGAAATAAGTTTTTCCATTTTATTCAACATGTTACTCAATTTCAGTTGAGGAAAAACTTCTAGAAGTTGTTCATTTTCCTTAGTTAACCCTGAAAATGTACTAACAGATCTGCCCAAGCTAGGGCAGAAGAGCAGGATTCATCTTGCTGCCTTTATGCCACCTCTTAAGTGGCACAGCAAGGTTGAGTTATCCAATATCCATCTATAGTCAGTAGAATCAAATAAAGACTTCAAGGGTGAGCTTCATTCAGCCTGTCTAAGGTGCCCATCTTGTGATAGGATTCATCACCATGAGGAAATCCTTCCTACTTTATACTGTACACTTTCTTCTTTGATGTTAGAAGTTATATTAAATGAATCCTTCCTTCACTAGCAAAGGAAACTTTGGTAGTAAATTGAGGGCTTAAAGTTAATGTTTTTTCTTACTTAGTGATAGGTAACACGTTCTGAGGATCTTCCTTATTAAAAGCAATAAGGGATAGCTCTGCAAAGAGTGCGACAGGAGACCATGCACTTTACCAGAGGTATGATTCACACTTAGCAATGTAGAACAGCTCTGGGTGAGCTCCCTCAGATTCTGTTTTCCCACCTTTACTATGAGTCATGTCACCGTGTTCTTTTCACAGCTCCAGCTGCTGTCCTTACGTACGTGCGATTGTTAGGTGCACATCAAAAATTCCATTTCCGAACATCACTGGGGCAAAATTAGACTCACAGTAAACATTGAGGCCGCATCCTTAGATAGCAAAACAACACAAAATGCAAAACAGTAGAGATTTTTTAATTCTTGGGACTTCTGATTGCCTAGTTTCTGGCTTTTAACTCTGGGGAGGGAAGCAGGAGAGAACATGCAGCTTGGCCTTTGACTTCAGTGGAAATCAGGTACAGGCTGAGTGCTGGCACGTGGTCATCCCTACTGCTGACTTGGGGCAGTTCTCTGTCAAGTTTTGACCTGTGACATTTTCTCAGAGAATAAAAGCCTGGCATGTTGCAGAGGTTCACACAGACAAGGGATGGTTCGCTGCTGTCAGCCTATGCATGGGCAAGAGATTTATTTAGTCCAGGGGATGTGACTTATGATGTACCCATTTTCAGACAGAAAATTGTTTGGCCCATTTCATTTCCTTGAACACTACCTTGCATATCCTTAAGTATCAGATACAACAGAAGTCGTATTGTTTTTTTCCTGTTACCAGCATTACAGATGCTCTCTGTCTCACAAAATAAATGTGCACAGACAAACTGAGTCAGTCACTCTGGTCTTGGCTAAGGCTCTGCTGCTTTTGAAACGCTTTCAGAGTATCTCAGCTTCAGCTGGCTGCAGAAGGACGATGCTGAGACTTCAACTGCTGTTTCTCAACCCCTTCTTTAGTTAAAAGCCATATGAGGCTCTGGTATTTTGAAAGTCCTCTGTGGGCCTGCAGTATAGTCACAAGCAATGAATTATGTAACTGGTGGATTTCAGCAATTCTCCTGCTTTCTTGCAGTTACACTGCAGTGTTCAACCTGGATTATTAGTAATATTTCTATTTTGGGCCAGCAATGTAATAAGCAGATTCATCCTATTTTTTTAAATGCTTCATCTCCCCCTGCATCCAAAATAAACCTGGTTTAAGATGCTGCTGTGGCAGCTTCATGTAGTGTTTACTTTTGCTGGAATTCAGAAGGTTGGTGAGAGGGATGTGGGACACCAGTGCTCTCAGGGCTGTTTACTTTCACAAGGTGCAGGGTAAGTCCCGCTGCAGCCATCTCATGTTAGATGCTCCATGCGACAGTAGCAGCTTAGGACCACAGTGTTTTATCTTTGCTGCGTTAGTGATCATGGTGGAGAACTGATGGGGTTTTATCAGCTTTTAATTTTACTGTTCTTTATATGTATTATGCTGTTTACCATAGCAAATAGAGTAAGAATGAAGAATTACTGAACTATGCAGTTACTTAATTTAGTTATGGTCTTCTAGTAATTAGGTTGTGGATGAAGTCTTGATTTTATTTCACTTTAGGAACAGGTTACTCTGTATAAAATAATGTTTAATAATCTCTCTCTGTTGTATACTAAATTTTTTTTTTTTCCCAAAAAAGAGAGCTTAGTTTTCCTTTCCAGAGGACATCACTCACAAACTTCTTATAGTAGTGAAATGGCAGAGCTGGAACCCCTGTCTCAATGGATGTACATTAAAATATCAGGGCCATAATGTTTACTGACTTCTTCACCAAAACCAAAAAAAAAATCAGTATGCTGGACACATGTTTTCCACTAACAATGTTGTCTGTAGTGTCCTAAAACCATTTAAGTCTGTTTGTCCAAGGTTAGCAGTCTACAGCTGTCTCTTCTGTTGCTCTACTAAAATGTTGACACCTCATTTTTTACTTTTTTTAACCTTAATGGTATAATGGTTAATTTGTAAGATTTCTGTATTTGACATTGTTTTTCTTTTTATTTTACTCCCTGCTTTTTGCATTCTCCTCTTTTTTTTTTTCCTTCCCACCCTTCATTCCCATTTCTTTATTATTATTTTCGTCTTGTGTTACCTTCTTTCCTTCTCTCCCTCATCCCTGCTATTCCTGCTGCTATAGCCTCACAGGCTGGGGAAGCTGGCCGAGCAGGTAGGGGATTTTCATGTTCCCTCAATACCCACCTATCAGCTTCCAACAGTGGGACAGACTAGAAATTGAGTCTGGAGATTTGGGGATTTTCAGATCCTTCTATGAAATTATAAGCAAGTCCAGTATAGCTTTACTTGGATGCAGATTTCATCAAAGCTGTCTTTTGTAACTATTTCATTCACACTGAAAATAACAAATACCATAGTGATTGTCTTTGATTTTCAAACTTGACTGTTTCCATTGTTTTATAAATCAATTCAGGTTTGGTTTTATTTTTAAAGATAACCAATTTTTCCTCGATTTTGGTTTGTTTGGGTCTTTTTTTTTTTTTTTTAATATTGCATATATTTCAAATAAGTTCTCCACTCAGCACTAGTCTGTTACACTGCTGAGTTTACTAGTAGACTGAAAATCGTGTCGTTAATAGCTAGAGAGGATATTGTATCTTGTATTGTGTATAACAAGCTAAAGAGGCTAACATGCATGTGCAGCTCTATTACTCTTTTTCTCTTCTGGTGGTGGGTCACTATCAGTATCTGTATTGTAAGTACCAATTGGAATTGGTAACTCTTTTCCCCTTTAGATGACACAAAAATTATCTCTTTGTGGAACTCCATCACAAATTGTGGAACTACCAACCAGTATTGCAGAAATGTAACATTTATCCTTGCCATTCCTAATGTGGAGAATTATACTCTGTAATATATCCCAAACAGGACAGAAATCACTGGGAGTTGATGTTGCCTGCTGTTTTAAATAGTAAACATCTAAATAACTGATAAAGGAGTTCCTGCACCTCTAGATTACCAGGGTTAGGTGAATTTCTCTGCTGAAGAGGAAAGTTCCAGTGTTCCAAAATGAAGTTGTGCTTTTCTTCTAGCTTTCTGCTTAGCAAGGACATGAGGTCTGCAGCAGAGAAGAGCCCTAGACTAGAGCACTGAGAATTCACAGGATGTTCAGTGGTGATGAGTTTGAAGTTTCAGCTGAGGAAGATCGCTGCAGGTTACAAAACTGCAGCAAAGCTGTGGGTGGAAGGGCCTGAAAGACTGTATCATCTCAGCATGAAAGGAAACTAAAATTAGTCTACTGCTTTTCAAGTAACTAAATATTGTGACATAAAGCAAGGATTTAAATTATGCAGTGGAAGACTGAAAAGGAACAGAAGAATTGCTTAC
Source organism: Strigops habroptila (assembly GCF_004027225.2). Classification (NCBI taxonomy): domain Eukaryota; kingdom Metazoa; phylum Chordata; class Aves; order Psittaciformes; family Psittacidae; genus Strigops; species Strigops habroptila. The sequence continues at coordinate 107,897,445 of NC_044277.2, read as the reverse complement.
AGACCTTCAGTCCACATTGGTTCATGTCATGCGTGCTACCTTTACTATCTTTAGCTTCAAGTATATTCTCTGTTGCATGTACGGAAGACTCTCAGTAAACCATGCTTCACATTCCTGACCATGTGCTTCTGCCATTAAACTGTGTCTCCTCAGCAATTTCTGCCTTCCTTTATATGGCAAAACCTGTTTAACATTTTTTGTATGTATCCATGTGCTGATTACTTGGCCTCTTGTAGCAAATAAAACCTACGTTGACATGTGTTTGGTTAAGTAGTATGGCCGCTTGATGTTTTTCCAAACCCCAAGGTAGCAAGTACCTGACGGTAGGTATGTTTTCCAGTGCTCTTTCTGATTCTGTAAAGCTGAGCTTTGTTTGATGAATAGCTTAAATATAACTTGTCATTTGATTAGCATAATGAGCAGCGAAATGAATGTTCGGTTATTCTGGGGGTAAAACTCTTTGCTCCTCCCAGCCTGCAGGTTCTCATTAGCTGATGTTGTTGTTTACAGGGAACATCTGGACCAGATCCCACCACTGTGTATGTTGATATGAGGGCACTGAGGCATGACAGGTCAGAACCACCTTTTTCTTTTTCTCTAATACACACAATTAGCAGTGTCTAGCAAGAAAGCTACTTCAGCACACCTCACAGTCCTGAAAACCTCTGTAGTCCTCCTAAATAATTTATGTTAACTTTTACCAGTGAGCAGACATAGACATTTTTATTATTTGGTTAATTAATTTTACCATTGATAAAACTAAAGCATCTGACATCACCGCTGTGATGACTAACAAGGTTCCCGCTTTTATTGCCTTCAGGATTTCATGCCACTTGTATTCAGGTGGTGTAGGCCTAGACAGTCCCTAAGAAATAGAGACCCATTGGGCCTCTTAGCTTCACAGAGGTGTTTCTCCTCGGTTGGCAACCAGCAGGGAGACCATGGAGGGGAATTTGCTGCAGTTCTTAATGCTGCAAGACTATGAGGGAGTGGATCATTGGCTTCAGCCATTGTGAGCAACCACATTCTGTAACTGTGGGTACTTTCTAGTTCTGTCTTTAATGTTGGACGTATATGCAAGAAGAACTAAAATTTACCACTAGCGTTAGTAAGGAGATGTCTGAAATCTTATGGTTGGAGGGAAACTTGTGATTTTAGATGTAATTTTAGAAAATGCCCATGCACATGTATTTCAATTTTCCAATGCTTTGGTCAAAAGGCTAGCAGGTAGTCTCTTTACAAAATTTTAACAAAACAAAAATATTTCTATTAACTCGGGGTGGGGGGGTGGGGGGGGGTGGTGTTCTTTTTCTTTCATCCTTCTTAAAAGCTTAGCAGAGAATTTGTTGACCTTAGGTGAATATGAATTTTGGCTATATCAAAGTGACCAGTTCAGCCTGCACGATGCAGACCTCAGGGCACTGCAGGCCCAAATTATCCTCTAGATAGTTAAGTCAGGTATGATGCATCCTTTGGGATACTACTGTCTGCATAACCCAGACATAGAAAACTTGGTCTTCCTGGCCCAGCAACTGCGGTACTGTGTAGACACAGTCCATGCTCATACTCAACCCAGCAAAAAAAATGTGTGTTTGTAAAAAGGTGTTATTGTTACATGAGCCTACCTTCTCTGCATTGCGCTTTTGAAAGAAGATTACTGGAGAAGTTGAAAATTCTGAATTTCTGTTGTAAAAAGGAAATGAGAAGTGGGGCATTTCTTTACCTAAAAGCAGAGCAAACACTGTGGCCAGGGTAGGTCTCATCCATCTCTCAAAAGTGGTCTCTTTTCCAGCCACTGGAAAGGCACACACACCACCAGTGTATTGTAGCTATCACAGAAATGCACCAGCATGGGATAAATTGAGCTTTAAGGTACTTTTCTTTCTATATTGATAAGGAAGGAAGATTTGGAAATCAAATGTTTACTTTTTAATAGACACAGTAAACTGAGATTTAGTTTAGGTTAGAGATAAAGAAGAAGTTCTTTACTGTGAGGGTGGTGAGGCACTGGAATGGGTTGCCCAAGGAAGTTGTGAATGCTCCATCCCTGGTGATGTTCAAGGCCAGGCTGGACAGAGCCTTGGGCAACATGGTTTAGTGAGAGGTGTCCCTGCCCATGGCAGCGGGTTGGAACTAGATGATCTTAAGGGCCTTTCCAACCCTAACTATTCTATGATTCCATGATTCTATACCTGTAGTGTTTGCTCTAATCTCAGAGCTCTGAAATGGTTGCAGTTAAGTTGAACACAATGTAGGTAGATCCGTGTAAGCGTCATTCAAATGCAGAAGAAAGAGCTGATAAATCATGAAAACTACAGTTGTACCTATAGAGGGGAAAGAAAAAAGCAAGTGTAGATTAATTCCTTTTTTGGAATTATGTTTGCTGAGAGGAGAAAGACATTTATAGAACATCCATTGGAAAGGAAGTATGTAGAAACATATATAGAAAGAGAACATAGAATGTACAGTTAGTTAATAAAAATTATAAACAATAAAAATAAATTTGTATATATTTATATAGAGGAAATAAGATCTACTGTTCATAAAATCTGCATAAACCATGGGTATACTATTTCCCTGCCTTTAGCATGTCATTGAGAAGTAGGCATAGTTATTGAGATCAGACTTTGCAGTGTATTAATTTATATTCAGTGACTAGTTATACAGAACATGAAATATGATCTTTAGAGTTGGCTTCTCAGATTGTGGTAATGTAGATTTTAATTTGATGGATTAAAGCTCTGCCTCATTTACTCAGTCCGGTGGAATTCAGAATTAGATTCATGGGTCATAAATTAGGGGAGAAAACAACTTTATTTGACATAGTCTCTTCACACTTGCTGTTTCTAACCATTTTAGTGGAACTGAATGTCACTATTGCTTAACAATAACTGAAAGATTGCTGTACAGAGATGGGAGACTGTGTAGTAACAACCCACCAAGTCTTTGCAGGTCAGCCAGTCCCCCAGCAATATGAAAAGTTTACTCTGTACATTTAATGTGAGAAGTTTTTTTTTTGCATTTTATAGTTTAGAAGTTATTTTCCAGAATTTGAAAGAGACTGAACTTACTTCTTTCTTCCTTGGCGTGATAACACTTTCTAGTTGCTGCAAAAAGCAGCTGTAGTTCATCTGTTTGAGACTATTCAAGTCCTATTCACATCTATAGAAATTAATAATCAGTTTTAATATATTATTTCAGCTCATCTGGTAATTATGTGCTTGCATACTTCACAGCTTATGAAAATGTTGTCAGTTGATAGGAGTTTAGATCAAAATATGTGCAATTTGGGTAGAGATCTAGGAGTGGTCCATCAACCAAACCAGATATTTCCTCCCAACTCTCACTGGATTTGGATGGTTTCCTCCTTAGGTCAGGTTGGAGGGTCTCAAACACTTTATTTGTGCCTCTGTGTGGCTTTGAGCCACCAATCCACTGGTTTAGCTGCTGTGACTCTGCAGCTCTGGCCGTAGTTGCCAGCTGAGGGAAATGGCTGGGACTGGGCTCACCTGGAGGGCAGGAAACTTGTACCAAGGGATACAACCACTCAGTCAGTGGCTGGCATCAGTTATGTTAGTGGAAAAAGGCTTGATTGCCTAGCTGTGAGCATCTAGTGGAGTATGGAAGCTACTCCAGCAGGGTCTCTCATAGAGCTCATGTTGTATTTGCTAGCATAATGAGATGTCCCAGGCACCCTGTGCTGTCCCAACTAGCATTAGACACTTTGGAAACTAACATCCTAGTAGCAAGAGTATACAGCTTTGGCTTGCTGTTGGTGGCAATACATCAGTATTGTTGTACTCAGCATCTCATTGATTTTCTAAAAATCAGTGTCCTCAGGATGGCCAAGAAAGAGTGAGCAAAGAGAGGCAAGTCCCACATGGGCTGTTTAGTGAAAAACCAGTTAGCTCCAAGTGGCTGATACACCCCTGCACTGCAGTGCAATGCAGTTTAGAGAGGTTAACTCAGATCCAAAAGGCAAAATACATGGATTAATGCTTCACCACGCATGAGCTGGCCTTGCGGCAGGCTGCACTGGCACAGCACGGCTGGTCCCAGCTGCTGACTCACTGTACAGCTCAGGTCACGTAAATGTGCCTGCGCACATCTGCAGGGAGGGTAGATGCAACAAAACTCCCTGTCAGGTCGTTGGCTGCATCTCGCTGCCACTGCCTCTGGAAAAAACAACTTTATACACACACAGACACAAAATAAAAAGAAAAATAAATAGAAGAAATAGGTTATCATTCATATTCTTGTCCTGCTGTCTCAACTGCTGGTTTTCAGATCACTCCATCATCATTTTAGACCGGTCATGTTCTCCTCAGAAAGCTTTTCAGGTAGTTAAGCACAAGACACCTAAATATGCTAAAAGCTGAGAAGTGCTTGGAAGATAAAAAAGAGAGAGACACTTTCCTCATCACACCAAAACACCATATACATGAAAGATGTTGGCTTTTATAACACTTACATGCTTTTGTAGCAGTAGAGATGTAAATTTAAAGCCCAAGCATCCCTTTTATCCAGGATATTCTAAAACAATATGGACGTATATTTATAAAATTAAAAATGTCCAACAAAAAATACATCTCTGATAGTAACATAAAAATTTCTCTGCCTCCTCATCCTTAAAAGCATTATTTCTTGATGTAAAAACAATTTATTGGCAAAACAAGCTGCTTTATCAAACTGAGAAGAGACCTCATGTATATTCCAAATTAAGTCTGCCTTTCACATAGACAAGGCAAAAATATTTTTTGAGTGTTTGAAGAACAGGTCAGGCTGGATTCTCAGAATCAGGTCAGGGTGAATTTTCAAATGTTTCAACATATTTGCAAGTATTCTAAACCATACCTTTTTCTAAGAATCATTCAAAACTGTTTTCAAAATGTTACTGGTTTAACCTGCTAAATTTTGGAATTACCTTACATTTGTAACTATGCTGATATGAATAAGAAATAAAATATCATAAAAAATGTTGAAATATTCTGACTGCTTTGAATTTTTGCTCAATTTGTTAAGATAGAAAGCACCTTAAGGATCGATCCACCTGCTGATGGCTGAGAGAGAGATCATTGGTCTTCTCTTAAAGTTGAACTTCACGCAAACCTGTAAAGATAAACATCCCCTTGTGTCCTAATAGTCTTTTCTATAGCAAAACCTTATCCCTTGTATCCTAATGTTGTCTTCTATAGCAAAACCTTATCCAGAGTTTATTTTAAAAAGACAAATTAAAAGGAAACAAATCCATTGCAGTCTATGTCTACCCTCAAAAGCAGGTAAAAATGTCATCTTGTTCAGTAGCAGGTAGTGACAACTCCACTCCAGGAGTGGAGGCTTAGACTTCTAGGGGAGAGAGACACTAATCAAGTCACGTATGTATTGATGAAGATTTTTATAGCATTTTGCATGCATTTGCAACAGACAATTTCCTCTTATTTTGACTACAAATTTTATTTAATCTGATTATTGAGCTACATCCAGATTTTGTACCAAACTGGGCAAAAATGAAGACTTTGAGCCACTGTTAGTGAAAACTATTCCCATTTTTATTTGATAACATCTCTAGCTTCATATATGCAGGCATCCTTACCCCTCATATCCTTCTGATCCTGCCTTTAAATTCCAGTATTCCCTTTGGTGAAATAATAGCTGCATTGAATGATCATTTAACTTATTCAATTTCATCCAGTTAAGTCTATGGGGGGTGGTTTTCAGTAGAGATAGAAAAATGGAGAATTTAGTTTATTAAACCGTTTTGCAGCTTACTAGATTTCTTTTTGAGCTACATGTAGTGATGAGCTGCTTGGGTAGTTTCTTGGTCACAGACATGGCGAGCCAGCTGGCACCAAAAGGGAGCCAAATCCAGATGTGGGATATGACCAAATAGATTAAAAGCAGCAAGATGTGTGTGGGTTCAAGTGACTGATTTGGTAGTCTGGTTATCATTCAATGTGTGACTTGTATCCATAGTATCTCATTGAAATATTCCCACTCCATCATTAGAACAATTATTTTAATCTAGTTACCCTCCATGGAGTACAGATAGGTGTCTTCCCTTTATATGTGGTCACTGACATCTTCTTGAAGTGCAGCAAATTAGTGTATCATCTCTTAAAAAAAGGTGACCTTTGTATACACTTATGTCATTAGCAGACTTGATTTCTTAGGAAGTCATTGGTATGTTGTGCTAAATCTAATTTTTTGGGGGGAGTTTGGGGGTATTCAGAGATGTCTGAACTTCCATCAGACTCATTCAGACATTGTCTCCTTAACAGAGGTGATTTCAGAGGATGGAAATTCTGAATCTCATTCCCCAAGAAAAGAATGGAACACTTGTAGCATTTCAAAGATATGTGAAGACAGTTACTTAGGATTTATTTTCATAGATTGCTTATATGGTGAGCCCAATCTCAAATGCAGGTTCTGTCAAAAGGAATCGGTTAAGGCTTTGGCTTCATTTTAATATATTCCAGCATTTCAGACATCATGCAGGAAAAGAAAAATAGCCTTTTATTCTGGCTGTCAATTGTTTATCCTTCTCCTCCATATTTTACTGAAACGTTCATGTTGTGTATACATTGTTTTGGGTAACACCAAGCAACAAAGCCACAGGAGCTTTTTTCCTAATTCTCAAATACTTCTACTCCATCTACCTTGAAAAATACTCTTATTATAGGGTTACCAGACAAAAGAACTATTTAGCTAAATTATTACCTAAGCTCTAGCCACAGCAGTGCTCCATAGCACAGTCACAGCATGGAAGATAACCATTTTGTAGTCACATAGTAGAGAAAAAAGACTGGGGGGGGGGGGGGAGGGAGGGGGAGAGATGTCAGGAGATGTGCTAATGGCAAGTGACAGTGATATAGTTACCTTTTGTGAAACTTTAATTGATTAATCATACTTGAAAGCCATTTGCCAGTGGTAGCAAAAGAGAAGCTTTGAAGAGGGCTCCCTGATGTGCTGGGGAGCAGTGCTTTTTCCAGCTCTCGTAATAGGTTGCAGCATACAGAGCCCAGTTGCAGCTTAAAGAAAGCCCCAGTCCTCAATTACTCTGTCTGTGTGGAGTCCAAAGGGGTAATTAAAATCTATTATTGCCCCATTTGACACCCAGCCACCTTTTGCCTTGCAGTGAGATTCAGTAGGTAAGTGTGTAGAGTATTTTGAGGTTTGAAATGCTATATATCTGGTGAGCTGTTCAAAACAAAGACCTCACAAGTCATTGGCCTGAGAAGGCCACCAGTGCTTTTTATGCAGTAAGCTCATTTACAGATTGAATGGTTAAGTAATACCTCCAGCAGTGCCACTCCAGTCATCCCAAACTTTGAGGATCTCATATGGGTAGTCCAAGTTTCACACATCACATCTATGATCACCCATGCTTTTATTTTAAGAATGTCTGTTGCTTTAGCTGTTTGGCCTTTTTTTTCTGTTACCACAGAAAGAGATCTTCTCATGGAAAAATGAAAAGACTTTCACCCCTATGAAGCCAGTAGGAAAGATAACTCGGTTGAGAGGAGGAGGAGTTGAGGTCTTTAAAATAAAACCTAGGTCCCTTGAAGTTTTAAGTAAGTTGAGTAAAGATGCAGTTTGATTTTGAGGAGTCTTTGTAGAGACATTTGGCTTTTAGGCATTTGCCTGTTAACTGACAGAATCTCATTAGTGAGTTTAGGCTGTCTGTCATAGCACTGGCAAAACCCTCCTCGCTTTTCATTTTTTTTGCTCAGGAGAAGATACAGCCTCGGCCTTTTAGTGGCATCATGGTTTGTTTCTGCCATGCAAACACTGCTGTCTTAAAAATCCCCTTGGCAATGTTTCTGATCTGTGGGAAACAGATCTCCTAGAAAGAAAAGTTAATTTGGGCTGTTAACCATCGTATCAACACTTCCAATTCTGAGTTAGAGGACAAGTCCCAGTCTGGCTAGAGTGGAGGAAGGGTTCTCTCTTGCTGTTCCTGCTTCTGTCAGGGGACGAAACAAGAGACTTGTTCAACCTCTGTGTGCTGGATTAGGAATAAAGCTGACAACCTGGGAAACTGAAGAGGAGCAGTCTAAGGGATTGCACTATTTACGTATGAGGATCCAGAGTTATAACAAAATTTGTAAATGTACTTATTTTAAGAGCTTTAAAAGATGCTTCATGTTTCCAGGCATAAAGCAAGGGCAGGAGAAAGGGACAAACATCCAATAACTTTTGATGGAAAGTCACCCCCTCTTGTCCCAATCAGTCTGAGCTGTGAGACTGAACTAGGGGGATGGGAGCCCTACAAAGCAATTTCTCTGCTTTCTAAGGCAAGATTGCTAGCTCCTGAAGTATTTCCTCCCTTGAAACAAGTCTATTTCTTCTTTGATAAAGTAATCTTCAGGGGATCAGGATATTATGATTTTAGTAGAACAGGACAATAAGAGTTGGCTTTAAATGTGGTTTTGAAAGAGGATGTGGTGGTTTAGCATACTTTAGCTACAAATCAAGAAATTCCAGTTATATTTCCCTGGAGGATTAAGGGCAAAGAGAATACTCTCTTGTGTACCAAGTAAGACAAAGGGAAAATAGCTTTTCAGGAAAGTAGGCGTGCTGCAGTTGTACATTCGTGTAAGTGTTTGCAAGTGCCATTTGCATGAGATTTTTCAAACATGAGTAAAAGAATGAGATGGAAAATAGTTCCATTTTTGTTTGTTTTTACAAACCAGTTTTGAATTTCACAATAATATTCCAGCTTATACACTAACATTTTTATTTTGAAGAACATCTGATGCTGTTAAAAAAAAAGGGATTTCCCATTTCAGAGTATACCGAGCTTCTTTGGTGTTACAGGTCCTTCTTTTTCAGTCATACTCCTTACAGAAGATGGAAATTGATAAAGCAAGCTGTCCACTCACATTTCTGAGGAAGATCTATTGAAGATTCTTCCTTTTTTTCCCTACAAGCCTTACTTCTTACTTTCTCTCTCCCAGAGTTTGCCATGAGTCTAACCATACAGTTACACAAATGTCTTGAAAGAGCGGAACTTTCATTCTTCCATTGTCTTTACAGATAAAATGTATTATGTGTTTGATTTTTACAGATGTTGTATTCTAAGGCATAATTTGCTGTGCTTTCCTCATTTTGGTATGTACTACTAATGGAGCACTGGACAGAGATTCTTTAAAAATGCCAAGAGTGATCAGCATAGAGTACATTCACTGATTCAGTAGTGGAGGAAAAAGTGCTGCTTTCCCATAGTGCTATCATAGAGTGCATTTCACAACAGAGACATCGTTTGGCAAGGATAATATCTACTGAATACATAGAGTCATAGAATCAACTAGGTTGGAAAAGACCTTTAGGATCATCAAGTCCAACCATTACCTCAAGACTGCCAAGACCACCACTAAGCCATGTCACCGAGGGCCTCATCTACATGGCTTTTTAACACTTCCAGGGCTGATGATTCCATCACATCCCTGGGCAGCCTGTTCCAATGCCTCACCACCCTCTCTGTGAAGAAATTTTTCCTAATATCCAATCTAAAAATTGGATGTTCATAGGAATTTTGGAGTGAGCCTTTGTAGTTTCTGCAGACCCAGCCACAGACTGAGGTGTGCTATAAGAGGTGGAGCTTCCTAAGTGCTTTCCATCCCTCTTTCCTTTCCCCTATTCTCTTGCCAGCCTTTACAGGAGGATGGGGCCTTTGCTGTCCCACATACTGACAGTTCTTTGTGATAAATAATTCAGTGGAGGGTGCTATGCTGGCGGTTACTCCTGCAAAGTGGGCTGTCACCTCTGGGACCCACTCCAGCTTTGCTAGCCTCAGGCTCTCATTTGGCTCCTGTTGTCAGTGGAGTCTCTGACTGTAGGAATACTGAATGGTTAGGATTGGGAAGGATAGCTCTGAAAAGCAGTAAAAGCATCCTATATTTATATAAGGATCCATCACTAACTTGGTTAGAGATGTAATATCCTCTTGAATGGCTCTCTTCAACAATTCTTTATACATTGCTTCAAGCCTCACATATCCTTCTTAATATTGCATATACTGTATATGCCTTTTTGCAGAAGATGAAGTTATGTGAAGAGACTTGTGAAGCTTGGCCAGGCTTCTCAATAAGTCTTCCTGTGAAAAGGACAGTTCCTTTTCAGTGCCTTCAGGTGTACAAGGTGCTGCTTGTGGCACTGCTGACCTTTTCTTCAGAGTGGTAATCTGCAGCTTTAATTCAACTGACAAAATAGCTCTGTGTATTGAAGTTTTCCATGCACAGGAAATGTCCTTGGTGGTTGTTAAGGAGAGGGAACTTTCCGCAAGTTCTTCCTCAAAAATGCAGTGTGAGTCAGCTGGTGGTGTGAACTTGGAAGGTTGTAGCATGAATTTGGAAGGTTGTAGCAAGATAACAGGACAGGTGAAAGAGAAATGATCTCAGAAATTCCACCGTAGATTACATTGCATGAATGCAGAATACGAATATTGCATCGGGGAAGCTAAAATTATTTCCATCATTTGTTAACAACAAATAAGCTAATACAATTAGATGAGGATGTTTTCAGATCCCAAGTTTGTTGTGATGAAAGTTTTCCCTATGTGTGGAGTCTCTTTTTCTCAATTAGAACTGGGAAGATAAAGGGAAAAGCGTATTGTATTAAACAGAATCATCAGATCCCAATTGTGGTTATGAAAAGTGCTGTAAAAACAATTAGTGATAAACACCATGTCCTGGGAGGTTTGTAATCTAAATGAAAGGAGAACAGCTGAGAGCAGCATTATGCCTGGTTTTGCAAATATGAACCTAAAGCACACAGAAAGGTGATGCTCTGCCTGGTGGGGCACAGTAAGTGGGAGGTAGGGACAGGAGGGAGACCGATTTCTCCGGAGTCCCAGTCCACTGCTTTCACTTGAAATAGCTGTGTACTGTGCTTTGAACAGTCTGCAAAGTTAATTTAAACAAATTTAATGTAGTTCACGCATAATGAAAGCTGAGCATTTTAAAGAACTCCAAGGTTGAAAACAGACATAAACATGGCTTAACTCTTTTACATATTACCATAGTCTCATGTGATAAAATTGCTGTTACTTTTTTAATCTCTGAAGCTCTGAATATTCCCTTCCTGAACAAGAGTTCCTCTCTCATTTTGATCACTTTGCAACTGTCTTAAATCCTTCCGTAACCTTTTCTGCTGCTTTGTTCAGCCATCTGAAGGACTGGAAGCTCTTTGCTTTTGACCTCAGGGAATTTGGGACATAAAATGTAATTTAGGTTTATAGTGAAAAAAGGTCTTTACATTAAAGGAAGTGATTTAGTGCTAATTCTTTAGCTGAACTCGTTGATTATTGAATTAACAGGATTAAAATATGTCCTAGACATATAGATGATTTAATGGTTGTTCATTTTGTTGGCTAAAGTTCGTCTCAGTCCAGAAGTCCCTTTTTCATTCTCATTTATCCATTATCAATGCATTTATCCGTTATGTGAATTTGTCATGTGATGGGAGAAAAACCGCTTTGAGGAAACCAGAGTGATGCAGGGAAAACTTCTTCATTATCTAGATCTTCCCTTCGGCCTACGTGTTCAGCTATGCAATTTTCCTGCTTTTCTGATCTGGTTATTTGAACTGGGCATATAATTTTGTAAGGCAGAGCTTGTGTTCTTTGATCCATATTTCCATTTTTGATAGAATGATCTCCTTAACTTGTAAGTTCTGGAACAGGTCATGTAGAAATATTTTATTATTTGAATAAGATGCAGTGGAAGTCTTGAGTGTCAGAGTGCAGGATCCCACCCTTACCTCAGTGCCCATCTTTGCCCTAGCTATAGAAAATCAGAACAGGCTGCATCAGCTCTTTCCCACCACCACGCACCTTCTCAACATTAGACAGCGATATATGTCTGAAAGGTGTTGATGGTGGCAGCGCTTCCTAGCCATTTGAGTCACAACTGTGGAATCACTGTGCTGTGTATAGAGCTACACAAAAGCATATGTGATCTCTGTCATCATATGCCTTACAATTAGGTTTTGGTTAAAATTTCTAATGAATTAAGTGGTTGTCTTTTTTCACCAGAAAAGACTGTTCTGTTGAAATCAAAAGAGTCAGTTTTGGCAGATCTTTTTCAGCTTAAGGAAAGTTAAAATGGAATTCTCAAAGTGGTCGAAACACCCAACTTTAACTTTTGAGTTTTTGGTCATGATGGTGCTTAAAGCATTTTCATTTTGGAGAGTTAAGTATCTTAGATTTCAAAACAAACAAAAAAACCTGAAACACTAGACATCAATAACCTCTTTTTCTGACCTGCAACATTATTTTTTTCAGATTCCATTTACAGCTTCTTTCCATATTTCACTTCCTTTTTCATGTTTCAATTCCAGTTTAATACACAAAAATTTTCAAAACATCAATTTTTTGTGGGATAAGAAAATAGCCACTTTTCCTGCAAAGTTCAGCTTCTAATTTAAGATGGCAATCAGCAGGAAAACTTAAGAAACAGGGCTGGAATGAAACCAAAGAGACCATAGGCTGTTTCTTTCTGTTACAGAAAGGCTATGGACAAGGAGGGGACTTACATACAACATATTTTTGATACATATTAAGTTATATGTGCATCACATCCTATCTGGTTTCATCTAGGTTTGTTGCTGAAGGTTTTGAAGAGTGGCAGCATCCCAAAACAGATACTGAAATTAATGTGCAAATAGCTAGTATTAAAAAAAAAAAAAAAAAGAAAACCAAACCAAAAGCTGGACTTCCAAGCTGCCAAAGTGGCATGGTCTGAGAACAGACCGCTCAAGATGGGAGGAAGGGTTGGCAGGGTAGAAAGGAAAATAAGAGCTTGAGATGATGGAAGATTCAGTGCTTCATGCTGCCCAAGCCTAGATAGCAGCAGCAGATGCTGGCACACTGGCAAGGAGGAGGGCAGTTACCATGGCTCAGCTTGTGAGAATGGCTATAAAGGAAAGAAAAATGTTCCAATATGTGGGTTTGGCCAAGTGTTAGGGTAAAAGGCAAACACTTTAGCTGAGTAACATTTAAAAAGAAAGGGGGCAGTGGGAATAACTCCTTTGAATTGGACGCGGAGAGCTGGTTAGAAATAACAAGAGGAAGCCAAGAATGGTTCATGCCAAGCATTGCAGAGTAAAAAGGTTCCTGAATATGAAATACATTCAGCTGAGAAATAAACTCTGAAGGGGAGTGGAAGAAGCCCCATCATTTGAAATACTGTAACAGGAGTAGACAAAGCGCTTGAAAGTGCACTGCAGGGGACAGTCTTTCTTTGGCAGGGAGCAAGACTTGGATGACCTCATAGCTTCTTTCCATCTCTATTAGAATCACAGAATCCAAAGTCTTTCTCAAAGCAACAGCACAGCCGGCTTTGAAGGTTTGCCCAGTTTTGGCATCATAACGTTGGTTAGTACCACTCTGCGCGTTCCAGCCCCTGCAGATTCCCAAAGCAACAGTTAATAGCTCTGCTGGCAAACTCTCTGATTAGTGTAAAATACTAGCAAGCTGTGGAATGTATTTTGGAGAGGTTTCATCACCGCATGGACCAGATCTGAAAAGGAGCATAAACAAAATCTGCAGTTTCATGAAAGATAGTTGTTCAGAAAGACATTGTTAATGTATTTCAGTATCCCCTTTGCTGCACAGTGATTGCAGTGCCCGGTTAGTTATAGTTTGCCAGTTTTCATTCTGAAGTCAGATTTCAGTCCTACTTTTCTATAATGTTCAAATTAAAGGACATTAAATCGGTCCAATGTATTAAATTGTAACAAGCAAAGAAGTTTAGCATATGCTGCTGTTGTAGCCGCATTCCTTATTAAATCCCAGTAGCCAGACTTTGAAACATAGGCAGCTTTCTCAATATGCAGCTCCTGTTAGAATTTTTTTAAGAAAAAAGACTAATTCTTAGGAACAAGTGAAGAAAAATCTCAGTTATACTCTCCTATATTACACTATGTAAAGACTACACTCGTGTATTGTCATTGCTTATAGCTTTGTAACAGTGCAACCATTCTTAAACATCTGCCTTTCCCCTCCAGTGAGACATTTTGGTGGGAGAGAAGCTCTGTGTCTGCCCTACATCAGGTCACTCATTTCTGTTTTCCCTCTCAGCTTGGCTGCAAACCACCAGAAGGTGCAAATGTAGCTTTCCCGCCCCAGGGCAGCATTTTTCTCCCATCCACTTGATTTTCAGGCTCTTTGCCCAGGCTGGCTCTACTGCCATGATCTCCTCTGCCCTTCCCAGCAAGACTCGAAGGCAGCAGAAAGCAGCGGGAAGGCTCTGGGCTCACTTTGTAAGACACTGTTTTCACTCCCAATAAAAAATTGCTGGAGCACTGCAGAGAAACAGGACTAGTCCTTTCTAGACCTCCGCTGTCTGGGAGCACGTTAGGATTATTTGGGAATGTGGAGAAGGTTTACCAACATTGTCCTAAGAAGGCTTTATTCTCGAAGGGTCAGATGGGCCCTGTGCTCTGCCTTTTTGTCTTTCCTGCCAGACCAGCCTTGATAGTGATGCTGCTCACTCAAGAGGGAAGCAAAGAAGTTTTCAATCATGTCTGTGTTTGTCAGTGGAAAAATGGATATCTCTTGGGGAAGAGTGGGAACAATTGAATTTATTTTACGCTGAGGCACAGCAAAACTCATTTTAAAAATTATTACCTAATGTCCATAATTTATTCACAGTACTAGTCCCAGTAGAGTTAATAAGACTATTACGCACTTAAAATTAAGTATGCACATAGGAGTCGGAAACATCAGAATGTAATGTTTTACTTCACTTTTTGTAAATCCCTTTGTGGCACAATATCTTCTATTATTTCAGCACTGTTAAGAGATTTAACAGCATGTTCCCAAGTGGATTGTGAGCTTAGCAGAAACTTTTTAAAAAGGAACCCAAGTTCCTAAGCGCTACCAGGGCTCTCACAAAAAACCTCCAGGAAGTGCCATTTCTATGTTTAGTGCACTGCCATGATAACTCTGGAGGGAGGTGAGGCAGAAAGCGCAGAGTGGGTAGAGGTTTAACACAATTGGAAACTGAGAAGTTGCGCCTTCTGGATCATCATGTGCTAAAAAATCAGACAAGGTTAAAGGAAACAGGTGGAGAAGGGAACTAGAAGAATATGCTAGTGATAATAAGAACAAGGTGGGAAGCACAGATGCTGAAAGCAACGAGGAAAGAGATTTTCAGATTTATGAATGTTGATTCATTTCCAGTAGTCTCTTCATTGACTATTGAAGGTATAGCTTTTTTTATGTGGTTTCTGCTAGGCCTGGAGTTCAGCAACACTTCACTGATGCATGTCTTAATAACTGGATTGAGCAAAGGCCAGCAGTATCTCTGGGCAGCTGGACAGCTCTGACGTACACTTTTCCTGCCCCAGAGGTTTTTTACTACTGTTATCCAGATTGAATTCTTTTTAAACCAATCTTAAATTCAAATAAAGTACTTCCTGACCTTTGTTACACCATCACTCTTAGAATGCTTATGGCTCAAGTTTTTTAAATTGTCTCTTTTTAAAGATTTTCACTATTTGACAAATGTTAGTAAATAATAAATAAGATCACTCTGTCTGTTAAAGGAGATACGAAGTGGTTCGAATGATGATCAGTTCTTCTAAGAACAGCTACCTGTCTGCAAGTAGATATCTAAAGGTTGGAGATTTCAATTAAAAGAACTCAATTAAAAGCATTTTCTGTTTCTATGCTAACATAGGTTTTACAGAACAAAGATATATATAAAAAGGCAGAATACAGGCATTATTAACAATTGCTTTTTGCCATATTTGATATTGTTTCCATATGCAGTTATTTGTAAAGCCTTTGCTGCGTACTCCTAAATACCTATGATTTGGCTTGCTATTTGAACAACAACGAAGTGTGACTTATGTAGACATACTCTTTATAGAGTAACATTAATTAGCCTTGCATGTACACCTTACAATGAGGCTCCTGTGGCCTGGCTTTCTGCTGCCCCATATCTGTGTCCCTGGTTGAACAGATGGATATTGTAGCTTCACTGCTTTTGCCATGAATCCGGTGGTAGTCCTACTGCTCTTCAGCTGATGAGAGGCTCAACAGTGTGTGCCCCTGTAACACAACAGAGGTTTAAGAGTGCAATACAGTGTAAAACAAGGACAGAATAACATCAGAGGTAACACACAGAAGTGGTAATTAGTGCTTCAGGCTCTGTCTGGGAGTTTCGTGGCAGTTGAACAAACGTTGGAAGGTGGTTCCTGTTATGCACCTTGCAGGAGAGCAGGTCAGGTTGCAGATGCCTTAACTGTGTCTGCTCCAGGCAGCGCCCCTTGTGGGGCACTTTCCATCCTGTCCCTCTCTTGGAAAAGCAGTCTGAAATTGCTGGGTTATTTGTGTTGTATCTCTTTCTGCTAGTGCAAGGAACTGATGTGCAATGCTTCAAGGGCTTAGCCCTGCCCCATTCATCAGCGTTGAGAGACTTCCCAGAACCACAGATAAAAAGCTATTCTCTTTTCCTGCCTTGACCTCGACAGGCCCAGCTTTTATAGAAGGCTTTTGGAGCAAAGAAATGGTAAAAAAAAAAAAAAAAAAAAAGATACCTTTTTCCATCTCCTTTATGTTTAAGGTCTGAACTTGCCAAACCTTTGTTCTTCTCCAAAGGGACCTCTGGCTGAGGTCTCTGTGTCTCATCCCTCCTTTCCCAAATGGAGCACTGCAGTACTCTGTCTATAGAAAGACTGTTGCAAAACAATCCCAGAAAGATCTGCTTCCAACAGGCTGCAGTTTATGATCAGTTTAACCAGATCCAGTTTTCCACCAATCTACTCCTAACTATGTCTTCCTCTCTTCCAGTGTTACATGTTTACCTTCTACAGGGTTGGTTTTTAGGCAACTTGTGCTGGGGCTTTTTTCTAATCACAGAGCTGAGGGGAAGAAAGAGGTAAGAACAGCTCTTTTGCCAAAAGTCCAGATTTAGCTTGGTTAAGTGGATTATGAAAACTGTTGAGGAGTGGGAAGTTTAAGGTTTTCATGGACTGTTAGAACTTTCAAGTTCTCTCACTTAGGATACAGGAATGCCTAGATGTTAGCAAATTCTCTTCACCAATTACTGGCTGAGATCATCAGCTATTTTAGGTCTTTAAAGTGTCTCTCATTCTAATCTGCTGAGTACTTTTCCAAGGTTAAATGAGGGATTTCCTTCCAGACCATCATACCACTGAAGGAGATCTGCCATTTCTGTGCCTTTAGTGGGAAAATAGGTTATCTAAGAAAGGAAGAGACTGGAAAGCCACACTCAGAGAAAGGGTCTGACCTCAGCAGTAATAACATTTTTCATTAAATTATTTTTTTTAATATTAAAATGTTTATCACTGTCCATTGAAAATAATTAAACGATTGCAAATGCAGAGGCCAGGTTATGAGTTATTTCGATATGATTTTGATTTTATCTGCTGGCTACTCATGGAATGTGGTTGCTCACTCAGCTCAGATGCTTTTGTGTCTGTGCCCTGGCATTTATGATGTTCTTGTGGGAAATTAATATTTTAGATCCCTCTTGTTGTGAGTAAATTTGTGCATGGAATTCCATTTACAAAGTCTATCAAAAACAAATAAAAGGCACCAACTATGTTTGAAGAATTTAATATTTAAGAAAATGTTCACACACGTCTTTTTTTCATTATTTTCCCAGCCGTAAGTCTTGACTAAGATTAAATATGGAGCCCGATTATGTTCTACAGGATATAAGCTTTATCTGTTCCAAAAATAACATTAATCTCTGCAATCATTAACCATTCCTTTTAGAAATAAATGTTAATGAAAAGCAAATAAACACAACCATGTATTATGCATATTATCTTTACATGTATTTTACAGAGTTCGTTTAGTTGAAAGAGGATCTCCACATAGTTTGCCCCTCATGGAGTCAGGAAAAGTAAGTACCAAAAGAAGATTTAAATGTACCTTTTATGGTAATATTTACTTTTAAATATTTACCTTTTAAATATTTACTTTGATGGTAAGTATTTTCAGTGAATTTCCCCGTTTTTCATCCATTTTTACATGGGTGTGTTGAGGAAGGCTTTATCAGCTGTGCAGATTGAAGACCTTTCCTTACTGTTGAGATTGCAGCACGATGGTGGTAACTAAGTGATGCATTACTGCTCTCTCAGAAGCTCTGCCTCCCTCTTTTATCATAAAGCGTTTCTTTCTTTCATGCAAAAAGAAGGTATTTCATCTGCCACATTTCACTCTTGAAACAGCCAATAAATGTGCCACTAGTGAAGAGAGTTTTATGGATGTAGACCCACCTCCACTGAGAATTGGTCTGAGAGTACCCACGCTGTACTCATAGGCTACTGATCATTTGCAAAGGGACCATCCCTGCTAGGTGGCATCACTGTGGGGTCAGGGTGAGGACACAGGACCAGCACATGGAGACAGTGGTGCTGCTTTCAGCTCTGCCCATGGCTGTGGTGTCTGGCTATGTGCCAGCGACCAGGGTCTACTGCTAAGCACGCTCTGCTTTGGGAGAAAGGAGAGGTGCCATCACTGCTGCACCAAGCCACCGAGGCACTCACTGCTCGGTGTCATTGACCTTGACACTGTGGATGCTCATCTAAAGCTTTCTGACCATAGCTTTGCAAAGACTCATGGTCAGGTTTAACATCTGCCCACCTCTGCAGTGGTTGAGTGTTTGTTGCATCAAGTCATAGGCAGGGCCTCGTTTTGGACGGATTGCGTGGTGCCTCTGGCTTTCTTTGTGTTTCAGGCCAAAGGTTCGTGTTGTTAGTGCTCTTTTTTTTTTTTTTTTTTTTTTGTTCTATTCTACTGTATACTTTCAGAGAGACTTGGGTTATTTAATAGGATTTTGCATTGTAGGTGAACATTCCATTTCTGAGGAGTTTTTAATGATGGAGCAGCGGTTTTGTAGCATTTTGCAGATAGCTCAGAATTTATTATCTCTGTGGGCTATTTTATTTTTTATGGTGTAAGCCTACTTTAACTTTTGAAGTATTTCTTCTAGTTTCTAATTCAGGTTTTTTGGGGATGAAGAGTCAGCATATGATTGCAAAAGCCACTATCTGCTTTCTTACTCCCTCATGTTTCCTATCAATAGATCCTCCCAGGCGTACGTATAATTATTGCTAATCCAGAAACAAAGGGACCTTTAGGAGATTCTCATCTTGGTGAGGTGAGTCATGAAAACTTAACCTTTGTATGCTCGGAACTAAATTGCAGAGATAAAGCTCGTTGTATATGCCAGTGGTTTCCTATAATAAGTCTTATCAAATGCCTGGGTAAGGAAATTGTGACTTCTATGGATCTGTGTAGTAGATAAAGTGTGTAGGATGATATTTGTATCATTAAGGTTGTTAGTAACATACTTGAGAAAAACTAATAATAGCTCAAGTTTGTTAAAAAAATTGAAACAAATCTGCATTTCTGACTGTATCTTCTACTTGGTGCTTCACTAATTCTGATGAAAACTTACATGAAAAATAAGTTTATTGATTAGTCTCATTTCAGCTAGATGGGTTTCTAGTGCTATTCTCTTTATAATCATTGTGCTTCAACGCACTCAAGTACTCTCATGAGCTGAGTTGAGCAAGGCTATATGTTTTTCCAATTTATTTTATGCTTCTAGAGAGAGAAAAAAATGTGATTTTCAATGAGCAATTAAAGATTTAATTAACAAAATTAAGAATTTGCTTAGTCATAATTAAAACTACGATCTGTAAGATTTCATTACTTGTGAAATTATAAAATTTCCATGATGCCTTGAGTTAGGTGAAATGAATCCTTCTCTATAGGTGTAGGTCCCTTGCCTCACCCATTAAAATAATCCGTCTGTCTGGTGTTCATGGAGCATTTACTTTCTGCTGGAGTAAGTACACTGAACCCGGAGGAGGGGGCTATGGAAAGAGCACCGTGGTGTTTAGGATCTTTTGAAAATTGTCATAACCAAGCAGACGTCAGAGCGAGCAGAGCTACTCAAGGAGCTGTGCAGGTCTTTGGCTAACCTGAGGCCAGAGGGCTGCAAGGCAGGTGTCCCTGGAGTCATGAGTTCAGCATCCCTCTCACCCAGGAATGGCTCAGATCCATACTCCAAGGTTAGATTGGAGTCTCTGTGCCTAAATCTGGGTCAGTTACAGGTTCAGAAACAGTGTTAAAAGGCGTTATAGTATTATCTAGCTATGACTAGAAATATTTGTATCAAGAATTTGCAATAATGCTTCATTCTGGAAAGCTACTTTAATTAATATCAGTATAATTTCTTTGAATTTAGATATGGGTTCACAGCACTCACAATGCCAGTGGGTATTTTACCATCTATGGAGATGAATCTTTGCAATCAGATCATTTTAATTCAAGACTCAGCTTTGGAGACACACAGACTATTTGGGCTCGAACTGGCTATCTGGGATTCCTGAGAAGAACAGAACTGACAGATGCAAATGGAGGTAAGAGTTTTCTCATCATCTAGGTCTGTGCATATGATCTAGATTATTTTGAGGCTGACACTGTGTCTCTTGGCCTGCTCTACCCAATGTGTTCAATCTGTGAAACCCGTAGAACTGCAAAAAAGCCTTAGTTAAAATAATCAGAAAATAAAAAAGAGGGCAAGATTTCTCTGCTGAAACAGTTGCTTTTCTTTTGCTGTACCTCAGGTGCTATAAATCCCCTCTACCACTGACTTTTTGGCACTGTTAATGTGCCAAGTGCTTTAGCTTGAAAAATATGAAATGCAGCTTAAAATGCCATCGTTTGCTCTTGAAGTCCTACCCGTACGAACACTTTTGTGTAGATAGGAAAAGCTGTGTTGTGGGTCGGAGCCCTGTCCCTCCTGTGACAACCACCTTCTTTGATAATTCCTCTGTTACAAACTTATTTACAGAAGCTGTCCATTTCTCAAATTTCCCTGTCTTTAAACCTGTGTGAATAGTTACTGAAATGTAATGCAGACAGTAACCTGCAGGAGAAGCTATGGGGTGTTTGTGTTTCTGTACAGGATCTCCTTGTTTTTATGACATTCCTTATCTTATGTACACATGTAAGCAAACCAGCACCACCAGGCACACAAAGTGCTTGAGAATATGTTGCTTTCCTGTGATTTTTGCAGAGCTCAGTGCCATGAGTGGTGGCAGTCGAGGTTCTTGGCAAAGTATGGTTTCTAGCAACACCGCGAGTGTCTCTGGGAGTGACCCCAGGGCCCAGTGTCAGTGCAAATAGAACAGCAGCTATTCAGCCAAAGAGTGAATTCATCAAATCTGAAAGCTTTTTAGTAATCACTGTGGATTACGACTGCTGCCTGTGTCCTTATGTTAGCATCTTCCTGAAGAGATTTACGTTTGGTTGCGTGGGCTTTTTTCATTTCATAATGATAGTCCAGCCTTGAGAAAATCCAGGATTCTCTGAGGATATTGCAACTTCCCTGTCGAAATGGCTTACATCTTCTTCTGGCAAAGACATGCTAAGCCTCTGTTCTCCTCCCAGCTTCAGCTTCCAGTGCTGAAAGTTCTCTGCCTTTTATTACTGTTAGAGGTTATGTTGCCATTACATTACCACCATGCAACTATCTAAATTAATGTAAAAAGAGGCAGTTATCTGCTTTTAAGTCTATTAGTGAATATTATTTCTTTATGAATAACATGCAGTCATTTATTATAGCCTAATATCTTTTTTAAAAGTGTCATTTCAGCTTCTTTTATTTCTTTAGTCAATAAAAATTTGTACAAAAAGCATTATGCTCCAGAGCTTGCCATTTGTCTGAATGAGCTGTTTGCCATCTGGCACATAGTTCATGTTCCTAGTTTATTGATAAACACCTTTGCAATACAACTTAAGCATCAGTACTGACTATCTCAAAGCTACTGGAAGAACATCATCCATACTGTTAGGGTTCAATCCATCCTTTCTCTTTCAAAAGAAAGAAGGAGAAACAAGGAGCCTATTGTCTAGTTGGGGTGCCTTAAAACAGAATGAGTCTGTTCTGCATCCATCTGGGAGAAAAACAGGAATTTATGCCAGTGTTTGGATAAAGACTTCCACCTTTCTCCAAGTGGGAATGGTGTTTCTGCCTTCCTTTCTTCTGTGTTCTGCTCTGCATTGCACTTCAGTAATGGAAAATTCTCGTTAGTCTGGAAATCATTTGGGGTTTCAGAAATTTGAGGATAACTTATAAATGTTACACTTATTTTACTTATTTATTGATGTGAGCATTTTTTTAATTTAATTTGCTGGAGATAAATAGAATCATTAATACTATTTTTTCCTTACAACCAGAACGCCATGATGCACTTTATGTTGTGGGTGCATTAGATGAAGCCATGGAGTTACGAGGGATGAGATACCATCCAATCGATATTGAAACCTCTGTAATTAGAGCACACAAAAGCATCACAGAATGGTAAGGATTATATAACACCAGGGCCCTTATATCTACAATGTCAGGGGGTTTTTTCTTGGATATTGCAATTGATCCAGGAAATGGCCTGTCAGGATGGTCACAGGATTTATAACCCCACTGTAAATATGTCCTTAGGATTAAACTTTTCACAAACAGTTTTGATGGGAAAGGACTAAGATAATTCAAGATGTTTCTGGTTTTTTGTGTGTGGTTTTAAATACACATGAAGGATTAGACTTGCAATTTGAGAGAGCCAAACAGCTCAGGCAGGTCAGTAGCTGTTGCTTGGAGTTTGAGTTTTATATTCTAACCAGGAAAAGCAAACTGATACGAGTTCAAGCTTTAGGAGTGCTGTTATTAAAAGGAGTAAGCAAGCAAACATTTCAAATAAATGAACACACTGATAAACTTTATTAGTGAACACACTGTTACTTTTGAATTGGTTATTAATAAATCAAGCGGTGATCAAATCAAGGTCACAATGGAAATGGAAGCAGTAAATCAATGAGTTAGTAATGATGTTTTCTTAATCAATGTATCACATCATCAAATGCACACAGCAGGTAATCATTTCCTGCGGCCGACATGAGAACAAATTGCTTTTCGTTATTTTTGCATCAGAAGACTGAGTCAGGTGGCTGGTTTGTTTTGATATAACCTCAGCTCAGCTCTTTTTCTTTCAACTAAAATGGACCTGTCGCAGCAGCCAGAGCAATTTAGTGAGTATAAGACGTGACTCTTCATTTCTGTTTTCAATCCTGGCTGCAAAGGTGCGGCCTGGAGCAGTAAACTTAATAATGAAGAATGAAGCACAGCGACTGGACTGGTTTCTTTAGTCCAAACACCTTGCTTTTTTCTTAAATATCTGTTAAAATTAAGGCAGTTAATTGCTTTACTGACTGTAAGTGAGGTTTTGCCTCATTGCCTTCTCCCTAGAGCATCATCACTGCTGGTATGGTCTTCTTCCAGCTAGCCATTACACAGGATGGTGGATTCTGTGTCCTCATATGGACCAGTGTGAACACTTCAAGGATGCTGTGAAATTTTCCTTGAAAATGTGTCAGATCAGTACCAGCAGTGGATAGAAAGTTTTCTGACCAAGTTATTTAGGGACAGCTCTATTATAAGATGGCCACAGATTCATAAATTGATGTGTTCAGCACTACCTTTTTGTCAGAGATTTGTGTGGCCTCAAAGTGTGAGCTCATGGGGAGTGAATGAAGTAGCCATATCACTGCAGAAATGGTCATCATAGAATGGTTTGGGTTGGAAAGGACCTTAAGATCATCTAGTTCCAACCCCCCCTGCCATGGGCAGGGACACCTCACACTAGACCAGGTTGCCCAAAGCCCCGTCCGACCTGGCCTTGAACACTGCCAGGGATGGAGCAGGCACAGCTTTCCTGGGCAACCTGTGCCAGTGCCTCACCACTCTCACAGTGAAGAATTTCTACCTTATACCTAACATAACATAAATCTCTCATGTTTAAGTTTGAGCTCTCCTCTGTTTAATAGCCAGTTAAATCTTTCTTTTTATATATACTTTGTATATGCCTTTCTTTGGACGGGGGCATGAGCCTCTGTTCTTCTTGTTGGCTGCTGTTGGTTTGGTTACAATGGCCCATGAAGGATTTAACTGTATCATTACCTATCACAAACGCCAAGTACTAGGTACGTCCAATCTGTAGATTGTAAAAATAGCCTCAGCTTCCAAGAAACACATGCTTTTTTTGTAACATTTAACAGTACTGAGGAAAGCGGTGACTTGTTGACTAACATGTGATCCTGCTGTGCAACTTGTGTCATTGAGAATCAGATCTAAAAGGCCATTTAAAATTATTGTCTCTTAAGAAATTTTAGCACAAAATCAACTGCCTCTAAGTCTGGACCTCCTGTGTCTCGATACATAACAAGCAAGAGTGGCACCATCTGGTTTTATTGTGAGGTATAACTACACCAGGCATTTTTGAAAGTGTTTTTAATACTGCAAAGTACCTTGAGAAATAATGTATGTGTATGTGTTTTAATTAAAGCACTTTGTTGACTCATTTGAACTTAAAACCCATGAAAGAGGAGAGAACTTAGCTTCCTGGAATTTGCTAAGAAGTGGTTTTCTCTCTCTGCATAATGACACATAGGTAAAGCTACGGAAGATATTTGGAGAAGAAAACCATTATAGGCCTCTCTCTGGAGGTGTTTCAGCAGTTTCCATGCTCTTCCTGAAGCATTTGGTGGTGGAAGCAGCAGGAGGGACCATTCCCATCTCAGTGCATTGGCTGTGTTGCAACTATTGGGTGTGACTCCATAATTTCTTGAGAAAGTACAGCCTTCCTGGGTCCCTAGTTTTTTGGTTTGGGGGTTTTCTTACTCATATGAGCTACAAAGTTATTGTATTCATGTGTGATACGTGCTGGCCAGTATATCTTCATCTCAACTGGTGAGAGCATAAAGGGCAGTATTTTACTTTTTACTTTTTACTTGCAGTGAGCTACAATCATGACATATGAAATGAGTTTTAAATTAATTTGAAACTTTCTTAGGAATGTCAATGGCTCTAGGACTTAATAGAAGCTTCATGAAGGTTTTGGAAATCAGTCTTCTGAACTCAGAAAAACTAACTTCTCCTAAGCCATGTTTTAGGGAGCTGCTCCTGAATCTTGCCATTAATTGCTTTCCCGTGTAACAAGCTAACAGTAGGTTTAAGGCATGGTTTCAAATGCTATTTTAATAAAACCTCTCCAGACTTTTTGGTTACAATATATATATAATACTAATTTAGATGTTTGTGCAGCAATCCATAAAAATTCTAGGACCGCTCTGGAGATGGTCACCTGTGCAGACTGATACTTCACTTTGTTAATGTTCAACATCAATCAAAACTTTCTAGAACGTCTGTGAAAACATAATTCCAAATTAAAATTCATTTCATAGCAGTACTAAGTCAAAAGGAGCCTGCACAGCTTTGCTTTGGCTGCCCAATAGTTTTCCAGATCAATAAGCACGTAAGAATTCAATCAAATAGTACTTTGGCAGGATCTGAAAATGATTTCTTTTTTATTAACACTAGGTACTTTTCTCCTAAAATCCATTCTGTTAAACATCAACATAGAGCACATTTTCATAGCTAAATTTTGGGCAAAGTAAGATATGTTACCAAAGTACAGGGATTTTCAGAATTGTCTTGGTAGACTAGAACAGTGCACTTCTGTCTCAATCAAGTGTTGACCTTAGGGTAAGCAGCTCTTTTCGAAGTTGGCTTATATACATAATATATTCTAACTTTCAGGTGCTTACACTCAAGACAGTTCTGGGAAATTATCCCCTGATTTTATAAGGTAAAGCAGGGTAAAGTACAGGGCTTGATGTACAAGTTACATGTGTAGAATGTTGCTATGTATGCTGTGGAATAAGTTAGAAGAAGAAATAAGCATCATCTGTGCAAGGAAGAATAAGATTGCTCTTTGTGGAGCCTCAGTCCTGCTGACCTGTGAGACTTCAGAGGCTTTGGAGACATATGTTAAGTGGGGAGGAGGATGGAGGGAAGCATACACCAACTTTTCATACCATCCCAGCCTCCCAGTATTTGGAAAGATAAATGCACTTTTCCTAAGCCAGAAAAGATGCCCAGTAGCAGAAACCAGAATTTACCTGCTTCGGCTCAAGGGCTTAACCAAGATTTTGGAGTCTTACACAGGTATTTTTAGTAAAGAGGAGAGACAGTGGTGAGAATGGTGTTCGCTTGACCACCTCCCCTGTTACTAAAGGATGTAAAAACTGCTGTCCCCTTAAACCCAACAGAAATAAAACACAGCTGAAATAAAGCAGATGGAGACGCCGCTTACTTCTACATAAACCAATTGGTCCAGAAGAATCAAGGCTCTTCTGTGCTGAGCTCTGACCTGCCTGGGCAGCAGCCAGCCCAGTCCAGAAGGCACATAGCGAGGAAGCCCCCTCCCTGGCCAGCCAGAGAGCTCCGTGCAGCCTGCAGTATGCCACATAAATGTTCCCAGGGCTCCACACCCCTTTGCTTAGAGTTTATCCCAAAGGTCTTTCAGCTTGGACTATGTTCTTGCTGTTCCTTTTGGTGCCTCCTCTTTTAACCTCCTTTGCTCTTCTGGGCTGCTCTTCAAAAAACCCCAGAGAAGACACCTCCATGCACACATCACTCATGCATGCCTCCGTGAGCACAGCAGGACTGTGACAGTTCTCTGACTTCAGAGGGAACAGCATGTTGTCTTACTACTTCCCAACATGACAGGCAAGGATTAGACTCGAGTTTCTGTGAAGTTTAGCCTAATACTTAATGTTGCGGCAATATTAGAGGGCTAGTGGAGCAGTTCTTCTGCCCCTGCCTGCAGACTTGTCTCTTGCTACCTACACTTTGTGGTGAGCATACAGAAGGAGCCCTAGGAGATGAAACAAACCGTAACCAAGGTGGAATGAAAAGGGTGAAAAATAAAATTGGTTAAAAAGAAAAACACCACTAATACTCTTTGTTTTTTCTTTTCAGTGCGGTGTTTACCTGGACAAATTTATTGGTCGTTGTAGTTGAGCTGGATGGATCAGAGCAAGAAGCTTTGGACCTGGTTCCTTTGGTCACCAACGTGGTCCTGGAGGAACACTATCTGATTGTAGGAGTGGTGGTGGTTGTGGACATTGGTGTAATTCCTATCAACTCCCGTGGAGAGAAACAACGTATGCACCTACGAGATGGATTTTTGGCAGACCAGCTAGATCCCATCTATGTGGCCTACAACATGTAGTCTTGTACCTTAAAGCTTCCAAGGACTTTACTATAGATGTATAAAATTTTTTGGTGTCCACTAAAAAAGTGTGCAGATAAGATGCTGACACTCATCAGAATGGAACTGTTTCTATTACGACTTTTCAAAGCAGTCACGATTGGCAGGAAATTAAATGTGAAATGTTTTCTTTTACCACTAAATTTTAGAAAAGAAGGACTCTGGGGTAAGGCCCTTCAGTGTGTTGGAAAAGCCCATTTTAAACATTTTTTTTTTGCTTATTGGACAATACTGCTTTTTGAGTAAATGTGGCTTTGTATTTTACATTAAGTAAGCTGAAGTAGATTTTTGGTTTTTATTCTGCCCTCCAAATGGATTCTTTTCAAACAATTTGCATACTAATACAAATAATTGTTTTCTTCGTTTGTTTTACTATGTCATAAAGAGCTGACGAATACAGATCTGTTACTAACTTAAGCCATTTTAGATCCCACATCTTAGGAAACTATGTAGTGGTACGAGGAGAATACCCAAAGTAGCACCTTTCAATTAGAAATCTTGCAGCTTTCTGTCGGAGATGCTGAAAGCCCAAAGGCCAAAGAGCCTTTGCTGTTAGCGTTAGAATGGAAGAAATTTATAAATAAGGTGTATTTCGGCAATGAACTTGCAAATATCTTTGTACTAAACTAAAAAGATAAAATAAGTTAACTACTTCTTCTGTAATTATGTACAAAACGTTTAATTTATTTTGATCTCTTTAGAAGTATAAAAGAGAAAAAACATTCAAGAATATTAAACTCTTGAAATGTTTGCTAATATAAAAACAAAGTGTTGTATTATCTTGAGTGGATAGTATCACATCAAATATATATATATGAAATATAAATTCACTAATGACAAAAGATTTTAAAGTTTAAAATGCAGTACTTGTCACTTGCATGGTGTCTCCCACTGTAGATAATCAAATGTTACTCACAATTTTTTTGGAAGAAAAAAAGAAAAAAGCAATCCTGGATTGCTAAGTATCCCTGTCAAAAAGAATCCTCTAGATACCAGCAAGTGGAATTATTGCTGCCTTTAAGGCAGTGAATGAATTTAAGACTAAAAATGCACTACAATAATTTTCTTTTCTTTGCCATGGAGGCAACAATAAATATTCGTGCTGGCATGTGCATACACTTGTTAGACTTAGAAAAGGCAGGTTGAGGAATAGCACTGTTGTCTAGCTGCAGAACTTTGTTGCACAATTTCTTTCATTGTTTTAGTTGGTGTTTTTATTGCTATAAGGAAACGTTTTGGGGTTATTTGCACAGAGTTATCGATTTGCCTCTCAGCTAGGACACACGTAGCTTGGTGGCCAATGCATCCAGTTTACATTTACAGGAAACGATTGTTTCGGTGGTCTTTAATTTATTCCTTAACAGAGAGGAGCATACAGTCACTACAAGCAAATTGGCACGAACCGTGCATCTGCTGACTGGTCCCTAACCGCATTGAAACATCAGAGGAACCGATCTGCCTGTTGAAAGAACGGAGGAGTCCCGCGGTCTCCGGGCTGAGGCCGTCGCGGGCGAAGAGTAGGAAAACATGCATCACAGCTGCCTTCATGTTACTACATTTGGATAAAAGAGAGGTTTGATTCCCCAGTTCTGTTGTTTTCCTTGAACCCCGTGCCCCTGTTTTTTAAATCCTTCCCCCTCCTTCATGTGGTTGTAACTGAATTGACCTGTTTGTGATCAAGAGTGGGATTTACCAGCTGCAGTCCAAGAATGCTTTTCTTATTGTCCCAAATGACGTTCATGTGCTGGCTCTCATTACCGGATATGCATGACTAAGATTGTGGCAGGGCAAATGTAATCATGTTTATATCACGTATAAGGGAGTCTCGATGCTGGGTGTTTAAAATCTGTTTAAAAGGTAGGGACGTTTTAGTCTGCATGTACAGTACAGAGCATCTTGCCACGTCAGACGTGTTTTCTTTCAGACCATCCTTTCTGCCTTCACTGTCCTGTGAATAGCCCCATTCATGCTCTGCAGACCAATCCTATATTTTGTCAACTTCATTTTCTGCTCCCTAAAAAGAATAAAATCTGTTCCTAATGGCAAGTTGTTGTAAGGTTTCAGACAAGATGTCGATTGATTACAAACATAATTGCAGTGTGTGAACTAACTTGTGAAGTCCTGCTATCGCTGATCTCAGTACTGCAAAACAAATCTTGCTGTCGTTCAAAGCATCACTTTAACCTTCACGAAGTCAACTTTGCATTTGTAGAGAATAAAAGAACTGCAATGCAGTCGTGAAACGCAGTTAATAACAGCTCTCTTCTGCAACCTGTCATCCATGGTTGTTAAATCCTGAGTTAAGAGAAACGATAAACTGAGTTTCTGGTTTTGTTGTGCAAGCAAAAGGAAGGAAACATTTAAGCACCATCAGACTGAGCAATAAAGAAGGATTGTTCTGTATTAGAAACTGTACTGTAGATAAACCATTCATGAGAATGTATAAAATGTTTGTCTTGTGACCTTGTGCTTTTGGAGTCAGACAAAACCATGTAATCAACTTGATGCACATGCACAAAAAAAAGAGGGTACACAATGAACATTTAAACACAAAACTAATCAAACAGGAGCAGATTCCTCATGGTGCTTGTTTATTATATATATTTAATCCTGCTTGACACTTTACCCAAGGGAAGACTGTCCCTTTTATCAGTTGAATGTTAGCAGCGTTATTTCATAGAGTGTGGTGACTGGTTAGAGAAATTCATGTAACTCAGCCAATCACAGTTTCAAACAAAAATTTTTATGTGCAAAGGACAGCAACCTTCTTGTATGTTAAACCACCAGTACGCTTTGTACATCTGTGATAACGCCTGTTTTATATTCAAATGAACAAATAAAAGCTTTTATTTTTGTTGCTCTGAAAATATCAGTTTCTTAATTAGTCACCTACAACGGAGCTCCCGAGGCCTGCGGGTGCGCGGCGGAGGAACGTGGAGAGCTATACTGTAATTTTATTTTGTTTACCTCTCTTGTTGCATAATTTATTAGTACAAATCATTCTACTTTTAACAATGTTTAAATACTGGTGTGGGCATTTCTTGCTGAAAGACTTTCATATGGCAACAAATGTTTTTTGTGAAATGTTTTTTTAATTCTTTTTAATATATTCAAATATACTGTTCACATTTTTGCTGAAAGTGTAAAGATTATTGTAAGCTTGGTAACATTTTGTGAGAAGCAATAACAAGCATTAGTACTGTAAAACTCCGCAAATTTGTCACTCATCACTTTTGTTGCAAGGTCTTGCAACCACCGTGCTGCTAAGCAGGGGCTTAAGGAAGCTATGGATCCAGGCGTTACATCTCTGCTGGAGCTTTCCGCCAGTGGAATTATATGGGCAACCGCTTGGTCACACACATGGGGCTAGAACCGCCTTGTTGGTTCAGAAGCCTTGGACGACCCCAAGGATGAAACCCCAAGGAAATGTGATGTGCCAGTTTCCATTGGCGTTCTCCAAAAATGCCGTGATTTCAGACCTGACTCTGAGCAGCAACGTCCCCAAAGAAGAGCTTTGGCCTTAGCTCTGATTCTCCAAACGTGATTTCAAAGGGTGAAATTTGGACCCCTTTTGTCTTTGTAGCCCATCCAAGAAATTCAGGGTATAAAATCTTGTTTCCGATGGCTCAGTTTCCAGGTTGCTCATCTCAAGAGGCGGGTGCAGGTTGGGGTGGCAGGAAGAGAATGGCAGAACAGCAACTAGTTCCTGACTCGATTTTACAAGTGATTCTACAAAAAAATTTTGCTGGTTTAAGCTGATGCGATTTAGATTTTTAAAAGGTCCAAATGTTTCAAGTACACATCTTAAAAATTGTTTCCACAAACGGTGGCTGTAATCCTGAAGAGCTGGTGGAGAAGCTCAACAACAAAAAATGTAGTAGGGTTAGAAGAACGATTTCATGCACAATAACAGTAGTATGATGTATCATCATCAGGTTGATAGTAACAAGGTAAGAACTGGAAAGTAGCTTGTTAAAAGACTGTGCAGCTTTGTGTGTCTGGTTTTTAACCCAAAAATCTGCTTTATTTGCCCACCACTGTCATCCCAGGTGGGGAAGGGGGGACATGCACAGAGATCAACAGCAAATCCTCACCAGGCATTTGTGAATGGAATCACAGGAGAACGTCTGGGGGAACGTCTGGCTTTAACCAGCAGCTTTCCACAGTCAGCCCTGAGTTTGAATTGTTTGTTGTAATAGAAGTTTTTGGTTAAAACTGGCTGAGATCTGAAGAGGAAAAAAAAACCAAAATCAGATTCTACATTCTGAAAGTAGTAATTAATCATTTCATTTCATTTGGGGATAAAATGTAAAAGTTCAACCTGAGTTATTTTTTTGACAGCCAGAGTGCTTCATTTGGCAGCCCACCTTTCCAAACGCTGTCATTCATCTTACCACGATTTAGATCAACAGGCTTTCCTTTCCAGGGTATTTCTGCTCTCTTTTGAGGGGTGTCACCTTAAAGCTGGTCCAGAAACCCTCTCAAGGCTTGCCTCAGTTGTGCTGTACCTCACTGAGGTCAACATCCTTGAAACAGCAGCTCTCCCTTTCTCACCCAGCAACCAGCATCAGCCCATTTCTATAAATTTTTAGCATGCATCCTGATGCTCAAAACTGCAGGGCATTTAAAATCAACCATAGGTTCCCTAAGCAGGTCATGCTGCATGATGCCTGTCACAATCAGTACCAGGAGTGCTCTTACACTTCTTTCTGGTCTGCATGGACAAGATTTCTTCAAAGCCAAAGAACTGTTGTATTCTGTATGATCCACATGGGGGAAAAACCCCGTAGTGTTTGCCTTGCCTCAGGGATCCCACAACACAATAATTAAGCAACAAATGATTGTAAGATATTGCACAGCTGTGGCCAGCTAATGGGCTGATCCTAAAAGCACAAAGTTGATCTTGGTTTAATTTCATGCTTTGCTAGGTTGAGTTGACAGTCTTCACAGAACAGACTGTCCTGTGGAGGGGGCTGAAGGAGAGGACAAAGGTTCTGGAAGCACCACAGTAGGGAAGACTGTCCACATGTGAGTGGCAGTGGAAAAGTTTAGGAGGTGCAGGGAAGAGGCACTGAGAAAAGCTGTACTGAGCCATCGCTGCTGAAGAGGACACTGGTGGCCGAAGCCATAAATGAAGGGCAGGTTTAGGAAGAGCATTTGATGTAGAAGGGAGGCGAGACCAGAAAAGAGAAGATTGTGCCTGTGGAGGTGAGGGTCAAGTAACAGATTTCCTAACCCAGTGGTATCAGACACCTAGTTTCAGAGGCTTACGTTTCAATTTTCCCGCCTAGGTGAGCCCATTTCAAATCAGGGAGCTGCAGGTATGGGGACACAGAGCCCTGCTGCTCCTTGCCCCCGATTCAGCCTTGGGTGTGCTAGCACATGCTGAATTCAGCCATGGGGGCTTTCTGATAAGACCCAAGAGTGGAAATGTGTGAAGGACAGATGTGCAAGGCAAGGACAGAGGTTATCCCAACCCAAAATGTGCAGGAAACTGAAAAAAACCCAAACAGGTCAGTATCAGGGAAAAGGCAAAGATTGAAGCAGGGAAGTGTTGAGGGAACACCAGGGTAAGGAAAAAAGCTGTGTGCAAGAAGAAAATAATGTTTCCATGAAGCAAGGTCGGGAGGGGAGTATGGCATGGCCAGTATCCATGGAGCAGAGGAAGACAAGAATTTGAGCCAACAACTGCCCAAAGGAAATCAGTGGCCAAGGAGACACAAAGAAATTAAACTTTCCATTGCAGGCACACGTACTCAGTAACATTCCAGGATGCCTCTCACAAACATTTGGGTTCAGAAGCTTCCCTGAAATCCACAGGAAGATTATTTTTGCGTCCCCCTTTCCCTCCGCACCACACACAGCTGCTCACCCGAGCGAGGGTACACACTGGTGTGCGTTTGCTGTGCCTGTGACCTGTGGGGCTGTGCTGCAGCCGCAATGGCTCAGCCCAGGCTGGTGACGGGGCAGTGATGGATGCGCAGCCCAGAGACGCCCGGGTGCTGCGGGGGCAGTCGCGGTCGTGGAAACCCACAGCCCAGCCCGCCAGAGCAGGGTGCGGGGCCAGCAAAGAGTGAATAAGGAGTGTTTAAGTCCTTCCCTTCCCTCCTTCTCCAGCTCTTTGGTCAGTAAAGAGAAAGAAAAAAGCAAATGAAGTGTGGCCTCAGCTGTAATTATTTTTTCGTTCAAAGGGTGGAAGTATCTTTTCATCTTGGGGTAAAACCTTTTAACAGACCAAGGGGCTTTTAACAGGTGTTCTAAGCCATAATAAAATGACTGTTAGAGATCACTCCATTCTGAAAATTTTCTAACAAAACCCAGATTGTTCTTAAATGAAACCTTTCATTAAAATGTTCCCATTTCCAGCGGATCACGTAACAGAGCTGTACCCTTACTGCAAAAGCAGCACAACTGCGTTTTTGCTATGCATGCGTGCAGACATGTGCGCTTTCATTGCACTTCACTTGCAACTAACAGCACCATTTACTTCTCCAGCACAATAAAACCAGCGCATCTGTGGGAGAGAGGGACAAAGCCAGGATGCACGTGTCAGTCCTGACGTGACAAAGTGTAATGTTGGAGAAAGCAACCAGAAATGCAGGTTTCAACTGGGCCCGTCGGCGCTTTGACTTCATTTCAGGTAAAGTATATTTGTTCTATTTACCCAGTTTTGATTTGGAAATGCTGAGCCACAGGAAAGGTAATAATTAGTGGACATGTTGAGAGCACTTGCTCGGTGCAGACCTGCACTTCAAGTCACACTCTTTAAACAAAAAGAACAAAAAAACCCATGAACCCACATTTGACTTTGGTTTGAACATGGGCTGACGTGTCTCAGAGAGACAGCATTTTCATTAATGCATTAATGCATCAATTCAAAGATCCTTAAAGAGTGGCAAGAGTTACGCAGCTTCCTCGCTGTGTTCCTGTTAGAAACTACACAAACATCTTGGAGGGCTCTTCTGAAGTTCAGAATGATCAGTCCCTCTCAGCTGACGCAGAGCTCACACCCTGCACCTCAGTTCATGGGGAAAGGCCAGGCTGAAGGAGCGCCCTAATCCCAGTTTGCCCCATGGGGAGTGAGTGAAGCGAGGAGCCCCACTTTGCAGCACCAGTGGAGCTGCACACAACCTCTGAGGTCAGAGGGATGTGATCATGTGAGGAACTTGAGTTCAGTACACGGGAAGAAATTTGGCTGAAATTCTCTTCAAGGCAGCATTTGCCCCATGAGTGCCATTGCACAGGAGCGTTCCTGCTCTGGGCACAGCATCGAGCCAACCAAACCATGGACTGGAAGGTTGCTGAGAAAAATAAAAAAGTAGAGGATAAAAGAAAGTCAAAGCAAAAAAAACCCGAAATCCTTTCTCAGCCCCCAACCCCATGGTTACTCCTTTGGATTCAGATCCAGTTCTCCACTTCCTTTATCCATGTTAATAGAGATTATAGAGGTGGCCCATGTAAAAGATGCTCAGGAACGTCCTGATGGGTGTCTCCAACCCTGCAGCTGAGCTGTATGTTCTGTGCAAGCAGAGACCCCAGTGGCTGTCATTGTGTCGTAAAGTGGCTGTTAAAAAGGTTTGTGATGCCAACACGCGAAAGGAGAGATTTCACTCGCGTATCAAATTGCCACCCCATCGTCCTCCTGCATCTTCTGGATGGGCAGGTGAAAATGGCCCTCCTCGTCCTCCTCCTCTCCCTCTGCCTCCTTCTCATGCCCCTCTGCCTCCCTCTCTTCCTCTTCCAAATGCTGCTGAAATCTCTTTGAATGTCAGCCATAAGAGCTGCCATTTTGCAAAGCTCCTGCAGGCTCCAGGAGCTCTCAAGTATTTGATCCTCAATCAGTCAACAAGTTGAAGGACCTCAAATCACCATTAAACTGTCACAACAATTTCTGCCCCGCCATGCTGAACACTGACGCACAGAACACAGCTTCTGCATCAGAATTCAGCCTTTTTAAAAACAACAAATGAAAGACAAGGGCTATTGCAGGACAGGGGACTCTGGACATCACTTTGCTGCACCAAATGGTGACTACAGTAAGTGGGAGAGATGGAAACACTCTCTCTGGCCAGGGAGGTCCAGACCAGAGACCAAGATGAGGTGAAGAATCAGCAAATTCTGAACAAGCTGTTACCGGAAAGGGCTGTGAACAGGTTGTGCCCCTGCAGCTAACTCTGCACACAGTGTGCCCACAGAAGCCGTCTGCTAAGCAGAAGGGCTTTAGGCACGGGGGTCATGCCCGTGAGGCGGAGCTGTCCCCGAGGGCTGACAGGGGCTGGCTGTGGCGGCCAAGCTTTGCCCAAGGCCTGCTGGGCAGAGGCAGTGAGCAGGGGCTCGGGGAAGGAGGGGCGTGCTGGCACTGGTTGTTGTGGAGGCACAGGTGGTGTAACTCCTCGGGTCTGCCCAGCCAGCAGCGGTGCTGGAGGGAGGCGCAGGCTGGGCCACCCCAGGCAGCCCACACAGGCAAGGGGGTGGCAGGCTGGGCTGTGTGGCCTGGGCAGGCATTTGAGGAGGCCTGCAGCTCTTGAGCTTGAATTTGTGGCTGCTCTTTCCCAGCACAGCCCTTTCCTGCAGCAGCTGATGCTTATTATTGTCAATAGCTTTCAAAAGGAGGCTCCTGCACCGAGCCAAGCTCAAGGTGCCTCAGAGCTTCCCCAGCTGGAGCTGGTGGCAGAGCCATGGCAATGGCATGGCACTGCAGGACAGATCCAGCGCCCCATGGCAGGGACTAGCTGTGTGAGCTGCCTCCTGCTCCCCTTCCAAGCCCTGAAAATCCCAATATCACCCACTGACTGGAGTGAAATACAGACCCAAAGCTTGGGGTCTTTTTTGCACCCATCCAAATACTGCACAGGGATGCAGCAGCCGTGCTGCTGGTGGGATGGGGTGAGCGGTCCTGGGCTCCAGTTCAGCATCCAGCACCCACTCCCAACGGCTTGGTCAGCACAGAGCAGCTTCACTACTGCTGTAGTGGCCGCTGACATTAGGGAGCCCAGAGTTAAAATGCTGCCGGCTCCAGTGTCTGCGGGAAAAAATAACAAGCAATTGCATTACTGAGCTGCACGTCTTTCATTTCTTCAGGGGAAAAAGAACAGGCTTTCTGGCACTAATGGTCACTACAGACTTGTGAAAAGATGGGGAAAGGCTCTGTCGCTCAGTCAAGTGTTGTGTCAGCCAAAGAAATTCTCTCTCTAGTGCATAAGCCACGCATGGCAGAGTGTCTGGCTGTGCTTTTTCTTAGGGACTGAGCCAGTGACAGTCCTTGGCAGGGATGAGCCTGGAGCTCCCTGCCTGTGCCGCACTGCCTGTGCCACTGAGGCTTGGAGGTCTCATTTTGCTCCCTCCTGAGAACACGCTAGGCCTACACAGCTCTCTTACGTGGATATGGCTCTTATTCCTCCTAATGAGGACAGTTAATGTGTGCCCTCAGCAGCCCAGGCATACAGGCAAAACCCTCTTTCCTGATGACAGGGATGATGGTTCCCTTTTTGCTTTTAATAAAGCCATTTTTCACCAGGAAGGTTCTGTTACAAGCAACAAAAGTGCCCTGCTGTGACCAGTTGCGGTGGGACCGTGGCTCAGCACCAGCCCGGCACAGACCTGGCTACACCACACTCTTCCCATGGGAACATAAGTGTAGGAGGCAAAGACCTTCCCACGGGAGCAGGAGTGGAGGAGAGGCAGACACCTCACGTGGCAGGCGGCAGGGTCCTGAGCCACCTGCAGCGCCTGGCTGCAGGAGATACCTTTCCCATTACCGAAGTGGTTAAAAATAAAGCAGTGCTCTGGCTTTATTAACAAACATTGTTTTGTGCCGCAGAAGCTCTTTCCCAAACGCTAGTAAAGCATTTCCTACAACCAGCTTCACAGTGTCTTCTCTGTGCAGAGCTCTAGTTTATTTTTAGGTACCTCTCTGGGGCAAATCCTATTTCCATTGGAGCTTTACGCCAGCTTAGTTTTCACTTCCAGGGAGTTAACAGAGGCTGGCTCATGGCTTTGTAAACAAACACATCTTTCTGCCTTTTAGCATGGCCTGTCCTCCCTCTCTTGGCCTTTCTTCTGTATTATCTTCAATTATTAGTCCCCCTCTATGTAAAAATGCTCTGAAAGCAGACGCTGTGCTTAATTTCAGCCCCTCCATCGCTGCTTGCCATGCCTGAAGGCATCTTTCCGCACTGCACTGCTGGCTCCAGGGCTGTGAGGCTGGAGAGGTCTCTGGGCCAGCATGGCCATGGGCAGCAGGAGCAGCGATTTAATCTTCTCTTGGTTCTTTTTCTGATTTTACAATTTTGAACCTTTTGCAACCCACCATTTCTTTTTTAAAGATCATTGCTCAGAGTCTAACATGCTTCTGAGCCTTTTAACATCTGGAAAGAGGTTTTATTAAGATGAAACATGACAGTTTTTTCATGGTTTTGGAAGGTCCAAGATCATTTTGGTTTTGGGTTTGGTTTTTTTTTTTTACATTACCTATAAACATTTCCCACTTAAAACTAAACCCACTCTATTATTCTCAGAAATGGGTGCATCTTTCCACTAGCAATTGAATTTCCTTAAAATGAAGCAATGCGAGAAGGGCCTTTCTGGTTTTGATACCCTCTCCCAGTTTGATTTATGAAAGCATTTGGAAAGCATCTGCACGGCTTGCATGTACGCTCTCACTCAGTGAGGCTAAAATTGGCTGTATAGCCCCTAACTACTGGTAACAAATCCCAAACATATTTCACATACTCGGTCATTTCAGATCTGGAGTCAAACAAGCCCTGAGCTGGGCAGCTCACTCCACCTAAAGGAAGCAGGAGGCAGAAACCACTGCTCCTCCTTAGTAAAGTAATAGAGGAATAATAATAATAAATGATAATAATGACAAAAAATAGGAACAACAAAAAGCCAAACAATGCTTTTAAGACCGATGCTATAGGAGCACTAAGATAGAGCCCTCTCGGCAGTGGTGAAGATGCAGCAGCTCAGAGAAAGCCCTCCCAAGAGTCCTGGTGAAGGAAATTCGCTGGATTTGGGGCAGTCCAAAAACAACTATCATCCTCCCCTTTGCAGAGGTGCTGCTGATGGGGCCCAGCATGGGACATGTGATGGGGTACACACAGCAGGTCAAAGGGGACCCATGTTAAGCAATGCTGGTGGGAAGCTGCTGTGGCATTTCCAAAGTATTTAACCTGTTTGCTTCTGATACTGACCCCACTGATCACACCTGAACCAGCAAATGCATGAGGGGAGGGGAGTTGGGGTGCTGGTGAGCAGAGCTGTGCTTGGGGGCTGACTGCAGCCATCAAAGGGGGAGAAGACCTGAGAAAGTGAGCACAAGGGGGACGATGTTTCTTCCTGATCCCACTTTGCTGCCTTGATTCAGCATAACTGATTCATTTGCAATACATGCACGCGCTGTGCTGGTTATTTGTATTTAATCAAGCTTCAACAAGATCAATGAATAAAATTTGCACTTGGGTAAAATGCTGTGACTCGTGTAAGAACAGAAAGTTTGGAAACTGAAATAATAACAGAGACTTTTGAGGGATCTTTAAATATTTAAAAGATTTTGATTATTATTTTTTTTTTTCTCCTGGGACTTGCAGGTCTTGCCAGGTCTTAATTCCCACCGGGAAATGCTGGATTTCCACAGAGACATCAATTCCCAGAGTGTCCCTCCTGCAGCCCTGAAGTCACAATGTGGCTCCAGGACAACCCGCACTGCCTGTGGTTCATCCCAGGATGCCCCTTTCTCTTGGGGATGGCTGTGGGACATGCCCTGGGGGCACTAGCACCAGCCTGAGCCCTTGGCTGCCTCAGGCCCATCACTGGAAGCAAGTCCTGGCTTCAAAACTAAGTGAGAAAGACAGACTGCTTCTCGGCTGCGTTTCTAAGAGAAGCTCTGCTGCTGTCCAGGCTGGAGCTGGATTCATGGAGTCCTCTCAGTCCCTCCACATAGAATTCTTATATTAGTAAAAGATATGAGGCGCAGGCTCATGGCTGGTGACTGGGCTAGAGAGGCAAAGCACAGGGAGAAGGGGGTCTGTGAGTGCAGGATCCAGCGTTAAAACCAGAACATGATGGACGTGACCTTCGGAGGCTGCTGGCTCTGAAGGGGCTGGAAAGATTCACCTTTGGAGGCAAGAGCTGTGTTAAATGCTCCAGCCCTTGCACAGACCCAGCAACTCACCTTGGGTCAGGAGCAAGGTCCCTGTGAGTCCGGGCACAGCTCCCCCATCCACAGCCCTGGTCTTTTTAGGTAAGGACAAGTAAAAATAGCTGACACACATGCCCACCCCAGGGCATGAGGACAACTGGCCAAAATCAACACAGGTACTTCCAGTGAGGGTTTTTTTTAAATACATTTATTAACCAATGTTAACACATTAAATGACTCTATATATTGCTAGTCAGAGCAGCTTACAAAATGCCAGAATGCATCATAAACTGGACAGCCACAATGAATAATTACAATGTGCATAGTGGCTAAGCTCAACACTTTAATATAGCTTTATGATTTGCAGAAAAATTAATTTTAAATCATGATTCCTAAAACAATCAATTGTAATTTTACCTAAAACTTATACAAAACCAGGCCACAATCTTTTTTTTTTGTTTTGTTTTGTTTTTTTTTTCTTTAAAACACACAGTTTTCACGCTGTAGTAACTTGGAAATGTGCAACCGTGTCAACAGAGACAAAAAAGCCAAAGTAACACGAATCTTACTTTCATGCAGCTATCAGTTAAATATTACATATTCTGGAATGATTTTACACCAAAAATATTTCCACAATAACTTGCTTTCATAGGGGTGGATCGAAGTTTTGGAACTCGTAAAGTAATCGAACAAGATTGATTTTTAGTTGTGAAGTATTTTACAGTCACAACACAGAGGCGACAAAAGTTAATTACACATTTATCAGGCAATAATGCAGCTATGGTAAGACAAGTTACCATCTACTTCCTATTTTTTTCCAATCAACTTACCACTTAATTTCTGCAACAGATTGGGCGTTATTTGGCAGATTCTAGTCAATTAACTTAGATCACCACTGTAAGTAAAGTAAAGCAGATCAGGATTTCAGTGGTAG
Source organism: Strigops habroptila (assembly GCF_004027225.2). Lineage (NCBI taxonomy): Eukaryota > Metazoa > Chordata > Aves > Psittaciformes > Psittacidae > Strigops > Strigops habroptila. The sequence goes on along the minus strand of NC_044277.2, from coordinate 107,857,213 downwards.
TTCACAGAAGTCTTAGTTACATTTTCATCTTTACAATGACCCTGACAAATCCTAGAGAAGACTTTTTGAAAGGCTTTCCTCCTGATTCTTCAGCTTCCATCGTTCCATCATGTAATTGCTTTCAATAAATATCAAAGATCTAAATAAATATTTACAAATTATTCCTCTAACTTCTCAAAAAATAGCTGGATGATTAATGGGCATATGACTCAGTCTAAGACCAATCTTTGAGAGGAACTAAAATGCGGAGACACTTGAAAAGAAAAGCTATTTAAGTAAGCTTTACATCTATTTAAAAAATTGTCTCTGAACATGGATGCAATTCATATATCTATATATAAAACAAACAAAAAGAAAATAATTTTTCAACTATCGATCCATTCCTATTGGTAATGCTTCTTAATCCAGACATTCCGCAAAATACAGACTTTTTACAAATCACGGCATCTTTAATACAAGAAAATTAACATGCATTATTCTTCATTCTGAGTACAGTGATGGAGCTCATTATTAGGCAATGACCCATTACTACAAACATAACGGCTTCTGTGAAACTTAAGTGCTTTTTCTCCTTTTATTATCAAGTTACAATGGACCAGGCGACACCAGATCATAGGCAGTCGAATGACGTTGGATTGGGGGGCTGAAGGGGGACGCAATAAACAAATTTGTATGCCTCATAATTCCGTGGATGAATAAAGGTAGTTGGGTTTTTTTGTTGGATTGGGTTTTTTTTTTGGCTTTTCTTATTCTTGTTACAAGCACTCATGTTAGGACAAAGATGAAATGTGCAAACTTCAAAATTTAAATATTCATTTTTCTCTAAGATCCAGCTCAGTAAAAGATTACCCCAGTTCCCTGTGATTTTAAACTACAAGATCAAAGCTAATATTTTGTTATAAAAGTTATATATTGAAAAGAAATAATGAAAATAAAACACAGTTGGGAAATATTTAAGAAAAAATACGCAGGACTAGCACCTGCTGTGTCAACCCTGTTCCCTAAATTCAATCATGTACCCACTGGTATAACCAATAGATAATGCCTTTAAACAGTAAAATTAAGCTGAACAAAACCAGCTCAACAAGGTTAAGAAATAAATGTTACATCAAGGTAGTATGCTTCGTTCTGCTGAAACAGTTCTATACTTCTTACATTCAGATCTAGTTTTTAAATGTTCCTTTTGTTAAACTTGCATGATTTCCTTATTTTTAGATCTGCTGTTCTGTTTAAAGATTAAAATCTCTGTAAAACCTAAAAATGTTTTAAAATTTGCCGAAAATGCAACAAATCCTCTAGTTTAAAATTAGTTAAAGTAACCTGCTCCCACAGATGTGAAATTCATTTCGCCGACAAAATTTTTGGAGGAGCATTCAACAGAAGATTGAAATTACTGTGCAAAATTTCTGTTACGAAAAGTGTTTAAAGGCTGGTGCAAAATGGGAAGCAAATTCTAAACAATTTTGGCTTCTTGGAAACAAAAACCGCTGTGTCTGAGAATAGCAATCATCGGGGTGGTTTGCTAGGGGAGGAGTAGCTCTTTCATCTTTTTCTGCGGCAGGTACGTTTGTGTTCGGCATGCCAGTGCTCCTGCTGACACTTGATGGAGCAGTAGGAAGTGTTCCAGCAGCAGTGGTACATGGCCTCCTCTTCACAGTTGTAGCACTGGAGAGAACAAACGAGATGAGATTACCACCCTGGTAGGATCCCTCCTTACCAATGAACAAATGTTCTCACCTGCTCATGGATGCCCCAGCATGTGCAGAGCAATACCTCTCTTTCATTTATGCTTGGGGCATCCAGAGGCAGGAGGGCATTTTTCACACATGCTGACTAAAGCGGCACTCTTTAGCAAATGTGCACAATGCTTTCACATCTTCCAGACTCTGGATTATTGCTTTTGAAAAAAAAGATCATCTCTCATTTAGAAAACTCATCTGTCGGGGCAGTGAACTGACTATTTTTCAGCCACACAGTGCAGGAACCATCTTTTACCATGCATTTGTATAAGAGCCCCCTGATCTATGTCTTAAAAGCTACGATAAATCAACAGGCACTGCTGGTATGAACAGCTTCTGCGCAAGCTTGAAAATCAGCATCTCTTGAGGTTTCTTTACAAGTGTGGCCTGTCCAGAGGTTTCTGGGTAGGATGGTTTCGGGCTAGGAAAATCTCCAAAGTCACAATAATAACATGGCTGCAGAAAAGATTAATTTGTTACCAAGTGGTTTGTTATAGCCTGTTTAGGGTAGGTCTGCAAGGTGGCCCCTGTCACTGGGGTTTGCTGACCAACAGAAAGCACTGCAACCTCGTGGAAAAAACCCCCCAACTTTGTGCTGCAGCAGTGCTACTAAGATCAAGAAGGTGTCTTTTCCTCCAAGTGTTCCGGAAACCAGAGAAGGCCTGTTGCACACAGGATGGCTACATGGGCTCATGCTCCATGTCATGCCTGCCAGGAAGGCACAGAACTCCTGAAAGAAAGAAATGCTGCACCACCTGTAATTTCTGCAGAAATACTTATTTCTGGGGAGTGCTGCAGCAAAGAGGATTTCTACCCCACCACACATGGAACACCCCTCTTTCCTGGTAGCTGGAGAGCTTCCTAGAAAATAACCCCATGGCCTCTGAGGAACTGAAAAAAGGGCATCAACATGCTGGTCAACACTGTGGGTAGTCAACAAGGAGGTACAGCACCCAGACAGGCAACGTGCCATGACTCCAGGTGGGTTTGTACCCCATAAGGGAGTGCTGTAAAAGCATTAACTATCATTCTAACAAAATCCTGTAAAGTAGGGTGGCACTGCTGCTAAAGGAACTGCCCTTGAGAGCCACGTTCTAATGACCTCAGATTTGTCTTTCTCAATTCACCCTGCTCAAAATCAGAGAGCATCTTTATGAATCCAGTCTGAAATGCTTATTGCATGATGGGGAACAGAGGGAGGGATATCACAGTCTGTGCAGGCTGCTATCAAACCACAGAATAACACACAATTTACTTTTTATGTCCTGTCTAGCTACAGCATTGTTAATAAAACAGACAATTACAAAGAAAACGAACCCAACTGCCTTAAAACAATACAAAAACACACAAACCTACACACTACTAGAAGTCAGATCCAAGAAAGCTGACATTTACATTGGCTAAACTGATAACTCTTTATTTACATCAGCAATAAAGGGACTGCCCTAGCTGCATGAGAAGGAAACCTCTCCATTTTCCTTTCCTAACTCAGCTCCAGGGAAGCTTATTTGTAGAAATGACTGCAAACAAGTGTCCTCTCAAGAGCTGTTTCCCTGGTTTTTCATGTTGCTGGCTGCTCACAAGCCTGTGGGAACCATTAGGATCAGCTGCTGGAAAGGTGCAGGGAACAGCTGTCTCTCCATTACATACAGCATGGGCCTCAGCCCAGAGACCAGCTTCACATCTGCTTGCTTGGAGAGATCAAAAAAAGCCAAGACAGGAGAAGACAACTGATGTGTGGGTCCTGCACTTCCTTTTACATATGTTGGCCATAAGTGTGGGATGTAAATTTCCACTTAAAAAAGGAAAATAGTGTCATCTAAGCTGGTACCAGCACATGTGGCAGAAAAGGCAAAATGCCAGCTGGCCTCAGGCCTCTTCTTTCCTTTGTATTTTCCTCTTTCTAAATGTTACCAATCACTTGGGGTTTTGTTTCAGACAAGGCACATCACAGACTTAAAATTCATTCACTTAAAGTCAACCTGTTCCAACTTAGAAAATATATACATGTAAATATAATTGAAAGAGAAGTTAAAAATTGTCTACAAAAATGATTTATGCACCAATTTTAATGAGGTTTATATGCAAATAAAAGAACTGGGAGAAATTAAAAAGGAAACACTGTTAAGACCGGCACTCTAGGCCGTATTCTAGAGGCCATCAAACTGTCTTTGCATTTGTTCCCTTCGACTGCTATTTACTTGAGGTAAATCCAGATTTTCAGGAGGTATAAAAATTAAATTGGGTGAAGCCAACTGTGACCAGTTAGAGCAACAGAAAATATTGTTCTGTAACTATGTGTTAGGATCCTGAGAACTGGGAGTGCATCTTCTCATGTGCCCATGCACCACCGACAAAAAGATCCCTTCATCCCGACTGGATTTTTTTTAGGTATGAGAAAAAGACAACTATAGCGTGAATAACAGCAGCTGTATTCCCAAACCTAGACATTTCCATTGTGCAAAGCCAGAGGTCTCTGCTTCTGATTAAAAAGCAAAGCCCCCAAAACTCATTCAGAATGTGTGTTAATTACACGAGATTTTGGTAAGGAGGTATCATAATAGCAGCATACAAGAGCAGTACTACACACCAGGGACAGTCATGAATACCACTGAAAGCAAAAAACGCTGGGGAGTTCTGTAATTGGACCAACTCCAGCCGCCTGAGGCTGTGTGTTGGCAGGCAGATCCATCAGCTTGAATGCAAAGGTGTTTATCCTTAGTCTCCCTACTACCACATGCAAACTAGCTGCCTGTATGAGGCCTTCATTTAAGATGGTTATGGACAGATAGTTTTGGGGCCACAGAAACAGGCAAGACTGTCAAATACTCTTTGTATCTTTAATTGTCTTGCTCAGGAAAAGGGTTTATGCACATGATCATAAGACACAGTGATGTGGTATCAGGGCACTCTGTCATTAAGCTACAGGATATGGTAAATGCACTCTCATAAATTCTGCCTTCAAAAACACCAAAAAGCAACTATAGCTAAGTGTCCAGACTCACAATCAAGCTACTGTGGTTGAGTTACTTCATGTCTGAATGGTCACAAGGGTTTGTATGTGCAGTCTTAACTTTTGACAGGAGAGAGCTACTTTGACATTGCTCTATAGTGGGCAAAGGCAATTCAATTTCCCTGTCAAGTGCCACAGGCAAAAGCATGCATGCAGACACTTAGCAGCTGGTGATGCACTAAACACAGTAACTTGATCAACTCAGAGACCTAAATAACTTCTCTGGTCTGCAGAGAGGGGTAGACAGGGAGGAATTTTCTAACTGACAGAAACCCAAGCACTGCAGTATTGTAACACCCACAGCAAAACCTCTACTAGGAACAGAAATGAAGACCCTACAGGAGCTCTGGCACTTGAAGTACTTCTCTTTACAAAAAACTCATGACTGTGATAGTCTGCAACCAATTGTCTCGCCTTAGTATTTATTTCACTCTTCTACAGAGCGGAGTTTTCTCTGCAGGGACCATCATTTAATCTGTAGGAACAAGGACTAATGAGGCTGAACATAAACAAAGAGCCCTTTACAGCAGAAAACAAACAGGAGTTGCAGGACAGAGCCAGGGCTGGCTGTCCCCGGGCGCGGTGGTAGTGGGACGCGTGTCCAGCGCTGCTCAGACCAGCGTGCCACCTTGTGGCAAGGCACCCGCATGCTTCTCAGCTGCATCTGGCAAAATCAAAGCTCAAAAGGAGGCGAGTAGAGAAACTTGTATCCAACCTCCTGTATGTTACAGACAGCTATTACAGTGCACTGTGATTTCCTGAACGATGGCTTTCATTTCCTTGTTCTATGAAAATTAGCAAAGAAATAGAAAAGTTTGTATTGTGTGCCAGGCTCACTGCTCCTCAGCATAACAGTTTCCACCTGTACTCAAAGACTAGCAGCACAATATTACACTGCTTCCAGTTGAGTAGATGCTGTACAACCTTGTGAGAGAAGACACTTCTAGCCTGAGAAGAAAACATGAGACACAAAAAAAAGAAAACCAGGGAAAAGTTTGCAGCATGAAATAGAATAAGTAAGTTAGACGTCTGTTTTCACTTTTCTAAAGGGCACACAAATACATTTTTTGTAGGCAATGCTGCACATTTGGGCTTAAGGACTGAAAAAGGGAGAGAAATATATTTCAGAAAGTCATGTCTTATATACAAAAGAACATAAAAGAGCTGCAGAAAAATCTAAGAGAGGAAAAGGCCGAAAGGATATCACTACCAGCATTATTAGCTGGGGAATCCAAATTGATGCAGCCAGATACTGTGTCCTCTGGAGCCTTGAGATCAAAGGAGTGTGAAAATAATGTAAAACATGTCTCATATGGAGTAAAACATGTCTCATATGGAGAAAAGAGTATTTTGATACTGACATCTGATTGGACTCAAGAAGACGGTGCTGTTAACACACATAATTAAGAAGGAAAGTGATCAGAACTTTGAGTTGAAACTTGGAGGCTAAGAAAATCGTAAAGCAGTAATATGAAGGACAAAACCTTGATGCTGAAAGACCAGTGAAAGAGTGGTGTGGTTAAAAGTAAGGTTAAAAGTAAAAATTGGTGATTGAAGGTGATCACCTTCAGTATGCATTATACTTTTCCACTTATTCTCTTGTAATAAATTTTTAATGCTTACCCACTGCTTCTTCTTGGTCTGGGAAATCAGTTGCTTGTGCTGGCCTGCTAGCTTCTTAATTTCTTCTAAAAATTCTTCTTTGCACTTCTCCTTTACCTGCTTACATTTTCTGTCCATCTCTCCTTGTGCGTTGGCCACTGCTTTATTTACAGCCTGCCTTTTCTCTTCTTCCATCTCTGTACGCAGCTGCCATAACAAAGCCAGCAAAACAAGTCAGTGGATGGCTACTGGAACAGAAGTATCTTCTTTAAACCTCTACTCTTTAAGCCTCTATTACTGGTATAGCTGAAGGTCACATAATTAGAGATTTCTCCTATTCAGAAACGTTCAAAGTAAAAATGTCACTTTATTTCTGTTCTGCTAGGCAACTACAGAAACAGCTAAACAGCTCCCATGTATATTTTGTCAACATTTGGTCTACAAATTTATGAATTTATCTTACACAAAGATTTTGTCTTTTCCAAATCTACAACTGCATATAAATCTACAGCAAGGGCACAATGGAAATACAAAATAGAACATCCCTGAGTTCAGTAAGAGGTACCTTTTAGTATTCATTGTTGATGGGATTCCTTTGCCCTTGCTCAGTTATCTAAAAGTTTGGTGTCTTAATCCTGACGGATTAACAGTTAAAACTCCCTAGGTTCATTCCACAGTCCTTCATCCAGAAGGAAATTCATCCTGTGTTAAGACAGGTACTTAAGAGAGAGAGGTCAAATCACCCTCTAAACTGTCCTGCTCTCTCCAGCTAAATGTGACCAGGTCAAGCATAGACACTGAATTTTAAACAGGTTATCATTCAATATGAAAATTCAAACAAATTTCAGGAAATCTATTTGTTTAGGTCAGAAGATTGACAAAAGGAGAATTATTTATGAATAGCATTTAAACAATGCCATTGTGTACAACCACAGCTGACAATGGAGACAGAGGCTTTGGAAACAGTCATGAATGAACAATTAGTTTCATTTTTGGTTCTGATTTCACTGGACATGAATCAAAAAAAGAAGGAGTTTTCTGTTTAAACTAAGGTCTGTTGGTATAGAAATGGTCTAAAAAGCAATAATGAAGATTGTTTTTATGTGGATGCTTTGGGAAAGGTTTTTTATTCATTTTCTTAAGGGTGGATGTTACAAAAATAGAGAAGAATGTGAAAAAAATCGACACTCCTCCTCTCCTAAAACCAGAGTGTGGGTGGTGGTTGACAAGTGTTACCTTTTCCACTGCCTCTCGCACAACTCTCTCAGTTTCTCTTTTGTGATCAGCTTTCATCCTGTCCTTGAAATCATTAAAGATTTTGGTGTATTTGTCATGGCACATGTTCTGACACACTCCATCATTACTGGTCTGGGTGCTCCGATGCAGCATTTTTGGAGAAGAGGCACTTAACTTCTTGGTCTGAGTTGAGACTGAAACTTTTTCAATGGGCTGAGGCATTGTGGGAATTTCCTGGCTTGAACTTACTGCTTCAGTTTCAGGTTCTGGCTCCTACAGAGAAAGAACAAACTTATAAATCCAGACAGCAAAATAGAACAAGTTAACTTTCAGTTCCCCCTGGAGAAAAAAATGTTGCAGGACTAATGCCAGTGCAGTCAATGTGAAAGGTGTCTGTTGAAGACGTTTAGTCCTAACGGGATATGGGATCCCTGGGGAAAACCAGTGTGACAGTGGGTAAGCTCTTTGGTCAGGCTTTCCTCACTTCAGCTAGAAGTCCTCCAGAAGAACATGTATGGCACTTCAGTATGCCACATTCACCAGCCTCACTTCCCCAGAAGCACGACAAACATCAGAAGTTATGTTGAATCACAGCAGATCCCTTGGGATGATTAAAGTTTTGCTATAGATTTCCCCCCCTACCATTCTGCCTGAAGAGACTGTAGCTGTGTGGTCAAGGTGCCTGAATTGTTTTGACAAACTCTGGGCTTACTCTGGCCCAACAGGCTTCATTGGAGTCTGTAATATTCCATTGATTTCATAGAACTGCTGCAAAGATTGATTAGTACTTCAAAGGTGCTTTCAAGATGAAAGGGTAATGAGTATCCAAGTCTTGCTTCCAATAATACAGAACTAGACTTGTATGACCACAGAAGCTTTCTGTAATTACGCAGTTATCAAGAAAGAAGTCATAGTTACTGTAGTGTACTGTACTGAATTTAGCTGCCTGTGTTATTACACTGTAACACCAATTGCTCCTGATCTTTAGAACAGATAGAAATAACATCCCTGCAAAGTCTTACTGACATTTGAGATGTCTGAAGACACAGATGAGTATTATTTGGGGTTTTTTAACTTAGATTTTTTTAAAGCTCATTCAACAGTGTTCACAATAAGCACATAGTCCTTGTACACCAGACTCGCTCAGGACTGGACTTTGTGCCTGGCTGTGTGATGGGGCACTGCTCACCCCAATCAAAAGGCTGACTGTGTATCCCCTTTTGCAACCAATTACTTTCTAATAGGTCACTGTGATTGACTTCTGGATCACTGATCAAATACAAGCAGAGCTAAGAAGGCAAATGTTAAGACATACATTTATGAAGCAAATTACAGCATTTGCTTGACAGAAAATACAATAAAAATGACGAGACATCCTAAACTGTGGTCTCCCTGTCTTGCACTCAAATATAGTTTATGCCCCAGGGAATACAAACTTTGTGTCACTGAGTCCTTCAATGAAGGTGCCTCCTGCGGTATCATATACAATGGGAAGGCAGGTGCTCAGGTATTAGGAGTGGCAATGTCTGTATTTCAGGCACCAGGGCCATCCCACATAACTCTGGTGCTAAAATACCTGAACCATCCTCTGTAATGGAGTCCTAAGCGCTCTCCTGAGGCCTGCGCATACGTGCAACTTTCTCTTAAGTGTTCAAAATGCAGCAGAAACAAGGCCAGGAAAAAGCACTCAAAACTTAGGAAATACGAGATTTATGGCTGTCTCAGTAACTGCCCCCTTGTGTACAAGCATAATAATACAGTCTCTTGGTTACATGATCATTCAGTGTGCAAGCTGGATAAACAAGGAAGGAAGCTCCACGGTCAAAGGTGGATATGACATTTTATAAACATAATATACTTGATTGTGCAAAATACTTTCTATTTTCTGCTGTTTACAGACTTAGTAACCAGTCTGAATTTGCCATTAAAAAAATAATGGTGTAAGCTGACTGTTAATTTATTCATGATACAGAATATTACCATGATGACACCAGTGGTTTGCATGTAGGAGGTGCAATTATGTTTGTTAGCAAGGAGGACCAAGCTATGGGGCTGGCACTTTCAAGATTAATACTGTAAAATCAGTAAAAGATGACAGAACTTGAAGGAGTGCCTGTGAAAATTTCAGACTTTTTGTACTGTGCTATCTCTACAAACATGGTAATTGAGGTTACTTACTTCTTTCTTGAGTTCCATACTCTGGTTACGTCGTCCTTTCTTTGCTCTTGGTTCCTGAGTAACCTTCAGCTATGAACATTAAGAAATGCACATTGAATCGGTCAGAAAAATAGTTCATATAAGTTCATTGTAACATGACTGATGTACCTTTTTATCTTTCTTTTTTGTGATTATTTGCAATTATTTGATTTAGCAAATAGGAAGTTGAATACTGTTGTTAAATGAGAAGTACACACAATAAACTTTCCACATTATCACTGATGACTATGATTGCATAAAGGAACAAAATTAATGAAAAAGTTCTAACGTTCAATATCTATTTGCTAAAATGCACTTAATCATTCTTTTCTTAATTTCACATACCAGTTCAAACACGTGTTTTCTGGAATGTTCACATATCAGTGACCATAATTAGGCAGGAGATCTTGTTGGAAGCCAGAAAACAGCAGTAATTATAAAGAGAATGTAAATATGTAAGGATGGTATGATTATCCAGGCTTGCTATAATTGATTGTAACTGTATGTTTGGAGGGGTATGAAACTTCATGCTTAAGAATAAAAGCCAATCTCCAGCAAAAGAAACAAAGGTTTTCTAAGTGGGTGGTATATTATCTTACAATGGCTCACAGAAGTTCTTACTCCTGTCTTTGAAGTATCCAGTACTAGCTAGTGTTAGTGACAGGATACAATTGATTACCGCAGAGCACTGATTTTGATGGCTACTCTTGTGTTCCTGCATCTGAGAAACCAGTGAAATGAATATAAGCATTAACTAAGTGCAGGATGAACAACTGGGGTGGAACAGAAAATATGCAAATGGACACTTCAAACCCTATGACTGAAATTTCTGAAAAACTGTGAAAATGCAACTGTAATATTTCATAAATATTGTTTGCAACCATGTTCCTGTTTCATTATACATTGTTGCATGACAGCATATGGGGGGCTAAATAAGCAAACCAGGCTAAAAAAATCTAAACCCACTTTGATAAGGAGCATTCCCTTAACAGAACATCCACTTTTATGAGCTTTAAGGTTTTAGCTACAAATTGGATGATAGACCTGTTTGACAAAAGGGCAAAGGAAGAGGGTCAAAACACGCTGACTTTTTAAATACAGGCTTAGAGAGAGGACAGTTGTTTTAAATGAGGAAAGAAGATGTTGCCAGGGAAAAGACTGGCAAGAATACAGAGAAGCATCCTGCAAGCTATGAAAATCTTACTGCCAAGTCAGTAATAGTGAATATATCACACCCTCTTGGACAATGAATGACTAGCAAGGTTCAGCTGTGGTAAGGGAATTTCCATATGGCAGTGCAAAGTTTTGTATCTTGGCCCTTTGTGCTTTTCACCTTTGTTAAAGCAATATATATTTTCTTGTTTCGCAGAATTCTTTGTAATGACTTTAAACAGTTGCTGGTCACATGGTTCTCAAGCATAACATTTGCACCTAACTTTAGCTGGACTTGCTGAGAATGTCATGGTTGGTGTTACTCAGGGATCTGTAACAGTCCAAAGTGAACATACTCCAGCTGTGAAAATGCTGAACAGCTACAGCGCTGTCCCTTGATGGAAGTCCAAGAAGGCAGTGTTGCAGTCTATCTGATATCCATGACATTTAACTTGAACATTCCTATTTAACTTTAGAAATCTTGGTCTGTCTTATCAAGGTGCTGTAGGTTACAAACATTCTGAAACTTCCCAGAGGTCATCCAAGAAACTGAGGAAAGTGGAAAACTCTCTATTCTTGCTATTATCAAACTACAAAACACAGGGAAAATTATCCTTCGAACTCTCTTCTTGTCACCACTGAAAGACAGAACACAAGGCTAATTTAATAGTAGATTAATCAAAAATATGTCATCTTCGTACCCTTTAATAGATTGCCCTGATTGCTAATATTGTGGCAGCACCCACCTGCTCATTGCTGGTGGAAGAGATACTTGACTCTGCCTCCTCTTCCCCTTTATCCTCATTCTTTGATTTCCAGAATCTCCCCTCACGAAGGAAACGCTGGTGCAGTTCCAGCTCATCACAGGCCTTCTTCCACCCCATACTGCGTTTCACGTGCAGCCGATGGATGTTAACTGTGATATCTTGAATGTTTTCAGAGGGAATCCAGGCCCTTTTGAATACACAGTACAGATAGGTTCAGAAACATTATATACAGGTGACCTGAGAAAATTACTTCAGAAGCAGTTTTTCACAGTGGCCAATCACTGACAATTTCTTTTTACCCAGATTTTTTTCTATATTCAACATGAATGACAAAAAAATGAACTGCACTGTGTTATTACAGGCATTTGTTAGCTCTGGGTGCTATGGATGAAAGCCTCTTTCATTTCTGGTGAGCCATAAACTGCCCCCAGCACCAACAGCTGTCACATCTCCTACCTGCTCTCTTGCTAAACGCCCTGAGTCAGACACAGAAACATCTTTACTGAAGGTTCATATGCTAACCCAATTTAGCCCTTGACCTCTTTTCTAAAACTGTCAAGGAATGTACCACCTTATCACCTAGAATAGAGACATTTTGTAGTTTGGGCCCCTGTCTATCAGGACTGAACACATGTGGGGACTCATGCTCTTCTGGAATGAATTCATGCCAGTGACTTTGTTCCAAAGGTACTTTGTCCTCTTAAATATTTTCAGAGAGTTCTCATAGAGTTAGATGGACAGCTCTTGACATTTTGAAAGGTTATACCAAGCAACACTGGACGTTAAAGAAAGACAGTCACTGCCATGTACATCTACATAACAGAGTACTCTTAACAAATGTCTGTGGACATATTCTCAATTCTTGCAATTTAAATCTCAGTGAACTCAAAAAAACAATGCTAATTTACACCAACCAGGAATATGGCCCCTTGTCCAAGTCCAGCACAGTAACTAAGTAATGGCGCTCTAGTAAAATGTATTTTGCCTTTTCTATAAGCACATGTTAAAAAAGTTACAAGCAGCTCATCCCGCAAATGCATGTTACTTTGTTAAACAGTTTGAAGCTATGTGAACTTAATGCCAAAACTACTAATGAGATAAGCTGTATTTGCAAACAGATTCAATGTAAATCATTCTGTGATTGAGACACAAATAAAGATCCTTTATCCACTTTATGCTATTAGAAAATCTTGGTAGTTCATACAACAAATGGAAACATGTTACACATTGTGCAAGTCACACTAATGACAATTTAAATAAACAGCCTCATAGAACTCTGTTACTGAACTGCCTAGGCCCTTTTGGGATGCACCAAAATAAACCACCTTCCCAACAACCATGAATTACTTTGTAAATGTCTCCTCTTCTCACATTATAGGCATATTAATCAAACAGGAAAAAAAACCCCAGTGTAGATCACTCTAGTAACACTACTATAACCTTACCCAGCTGCTGAACAAACAACCAGAGATGGAAGCAAAAGTTGAGCTAAGAGTTAAGTTTGCAATGTTAAAGAGTTACTCTCTGAAATTGCAAACTGCTCACAGCAGGAGCTTTGTTCTAGAAGTGAGATAGAAAGATTTGTGATGTATATTGTATTACTAAAACACAAAATTGCAATGTGCCTGCTCAGAACAGAAAATTGAAGAGAGTCAATACTGCTGGAGGTAAGAGCACATTTCTGTCCAATTTTCGTGTTGGCCTGGATTAGCAGGCTGCTACTGATTTGATAAAACAGTTGAAGTTCGCTTGCTTGCTTTAATTAAAATGGCATTAAGTAACATCCCTATGGCAAATCTGGAAAGAGAATCTCAGAGCCATTTGGCAACTTCAGATGTGTTAGACTGAGCTTTAGATTTTCTGAAACAATTATGGCAAAGTATTCAGTCTTTCTAATGTTGGCAACTAGCAGAGACAGGACTTACTACATGATAGATGAGATAACCTCTTTTGAGTATTGTTTGTAAAAAGCAGCACGTGGAATTAATAAATTACCTTTGGTGGTGATGGCCAAAAAAGCGAACATCAACTTGATTGTCCTCTTTCTGCATGACTTTGGCTGGCCAAAACCCAAAGCCTTTCATTTTGGCCCAAACCAGCTCATGATTAGGTATCTGGAAAAAACATTGTATTTATTATCAGATATGAAGTATCATGTTGATATCTCCCACAAATATTCTGCTGTTAATACTATGCTAGTATTTTAAGAATATGGTTGCTGTTTATGTCTAGTGCTATTTTCATTTTTATCTTCCTACAGTGCATATTTCCCTGTTAGATGTATTGCTTGGATCAAGGTTAAAAAAAATACAGTCTGAAAAGGGTGTAACTGTCTATTGAAAACAGAGATCTTAAGCAACCCCAAAATTAAACTTGTCTTTATAGCTTCATCCAGGAGCAAAGTTTTATTTCTGTAAGCTCCTTATTTTCCTGCGGAACTGTTGTAACTGGCTGACAACCAAGTTTTATAACCTATATTGTTACAGCTTTGAAGTTCAATCAACATTTCACTTCTGTAAAATATCTAGGCTTACAGAGTCTAACCATGCTTTTGAAACAAGCCCACTTAAATGGAATGTTCAATGCATTAATGACACCAAAACTACAGGCTTTTATACCAAAAAGCAAACAAATCAAAATCTGTGTCAGCAACATACACAAGGATAGCAGAACCAATTGTCAGGTCGCGCATTTGACAAATAGAAACAGTTCTTGCAAAGCTGCAGTTCATCCAGCTGAAAAACAAGAAAAGGTAAATAAGCCCAAAAAATCCTTTTTATGTGACTTCAGTAGTATCCCTCTCTCTTACGTAGCAAAATTTTTCAGCCCTCCTTGCTGATTTACTGGAGCTACTTCTGTCTGTGCAAACTAGAGGTGTGAAACTGAGGTGAGCTGGGTGAAAGACAAGCTGCAGAAACATTATTCGTGTCTTAGAGAAATAAAGCGGAGGGAGGAGACCAATCCATGTCTTAATGACTTATTATATCTAAAATGCAAAGAATAGTTCTTTAAATTCATCAAATATTTAAAGTACATTCTGAAAGAAGCAATTTAACTGAGGAAATGGAGAAAGTGTGACAGCTCCCCAGCTTGATTTTTTGGTCTTCTCTGAATGCTGAGAAATGTTTCAGTGGCAATTATTTGGTAGGAATCTCACCTCAGGTTCAATTCATATTAGCAAGTACAATTATTTCTAACCCATCTATACATTACTAGATTATTTTCGAATCTAAGATTTGAATATGGGTATATTCCATATCATAGTCTAGTTGGAAAAAAAAAAAAAAAGGAATACTGAATCAGCTGTTGGAAAGTTAAGGGAAAATTTATAATAAACTTCACAGCATTTTAACTTTCGTAATATGAAGAAAGATTTTCTTAGAAGCTGAAATGAAAATCAAGTATTTTGTCTACATCTTGGTACTACTTACTTCATGACATGTGTCTTTGTAAAGCATCCTTGCTATATCAGCTTGTTCACTGTCCGCTATAAATTAAAAATAAAGGGTATGAAAAATCACAGTATGATCACAGTGCTCACAAAGATCTGCAGCTGTTATTGCTATGGTTTTCACGCTATAATTGTCTGGCTTGAGAATACAACCCATAATTTAGTTACTTAGCTAACCCTTCCATTTAAAATTTTGTTAACAATCAGTTCTGTACTTGTTTTCTGTTTCATATTTATACGCAAAAATACCACCAGGAGCTTTTAAACTCAACAATATAAGTACACATCTGAGAAGCAGCAGCAGGGAGACAGGGTTGTTCTTAACATGGATCCAGTTTCTTTCTCTCCTAGTGTCTCAATGACACACTGCAATTGTCCTAAAACATGGCTCTGTCACCACTTGACAGGAACACAGGTACAATCACGTAAGTATTTCTGCTCAGATTAATGCTTCACAGACTATCACTAAGTGTTTCCCTTTACACCTGTGTCTTTTTCTATTAGCACATTCCCACCCCTTCCTACAATGACAGCGTGGATCTTCTGATGCTGCACACAGACTGGTCCCATTCTCCTCCCAGTTTCCCTGATGTGGCCTGTGTCTGCAAGGAAGAACCACATCCTTCCTGAAATGACGGCATCTGTCACATCTGGCTATAGCTTCTGAACATGGTGGAACTGTTTTCCCACTTCCAATCAGACTGTCCCATCGGATCAGCCACTTACTGCCTTCCCAGTGACTCACAGCTTCTTTAATGCCTGTACCTCCACGCACTGCACCACAAAGACACTTCTAGTGTGGAGGTAGCTATATTTGCTGTCACAATATGGCAGATATGGCCCGCAAGTGAAAAACAGAACCACAGAATCATAGAATGGTTTGGGTTGGAAGGATCATCCAGTTCCAACCCCTGCCACGGGCAGGGACACCTTCCACTGGACCAGGTTGCTCCAAGCCCCATCCAACCAGGCCTTGAATACTGCCAGGGATGGGGCAGCCACAACTCCTCTGGGCAACCTGTGCCAGGGCCTCACCACCCTCATAGTGAAGAATTTCTTCCTAAAATCCAATCTAAACCCACAGATGCATCTCATCAGGTCCCATGGACTTGTGCACCTTCAGGTTCCTTAGATGTTCTTGAACCTGATCTTCTCCTACAGCAGATGGTTCTTCATTCTCCCAGTCCCTGCCTTTGCCTTCTGCAACTTGGGCAGTGTGGCAGGAGCACACTTGCCAGTTATGACCAAGGCAAAAAAATACCTCAGTCTTCTCCATATCCCAGGTAACCAGGTCTCCCATTTCCTTCCAGAGAGGGCCCACATTTTTGTTACTCTTCCTTTTATCACCGACATACCTACAGAAGCTTTTCTTGTTGCCTCTGATGTCTCTGGCCAGATTTAATTCTATCAGAGCTTTAGCCTTCCTAACCTGATCCTGGCCGGCTCAGACAATTTCTTGGTATTCCTCCCAGGCTACCTGTCCTTGCTTCCATCCTCTGTAGGCTTCCTTTTTGTGTTTGAGTTTGTACAGGAGCTCCTTGTTCATCCACAAAGGCCTCCTGGCATTCTTGCCTGACTCCCTCTTTGTTGGGATACAACCCTCCTGAGCTTGGAGGAGGTGACCCTTGAATATTCACCAGCTTTCTTGGGCCCCTCTTCCCTCCAGAGCTTTATCCCATGGTACTTTACCACGTAGATGCCTGAAGAGGCCAAGTGTGCTCTCCCGAAGTCCAGGGTAGCAAGCTTGCTGTGCACCCTCATCACTGCCCTGAGGATCTTCCTATAGTGTGTCTATTGTGTGCCTACAGTACATACGTCTCTTGACGCAGCACATCAGAGTTCAGACCTCTTTCCCGCCTAGAACAACATAAGTCTACTGGCAGAAATCTGCAGTGTAGACTGACTTACGACTTAGGTTGCGGAAGAAACAGGATGGCAAAGGTGCAAATTCCCACTAACAGGTTTAGGCAGAGAGTATGAAAATAGTTGTGTAGTGGGTGGGCCAGAAAAGACCCTGCAAAGTCCTCTTGCAGCTTGCTTTGATTTTTAAGGGCTTTCAAATGACTTCATCCACACTTATCTAATACCAAATTCAATCCCCAACTTGTGAGTTTCCTACAGATAAAGATAGATCAAATAAAGTAAGCAGTTACTGTAGTACTTTACCTCCATAGAAAATCACTGTGTTGTGTAGAAGTAGCTGAGCATCTGCTTTGAACTCCTCATAACTCCTGTACTTTCCTTCATTTACTTTCTACACAAAAGAAAACATAGGACTGTGAAAAAGTCCTGTACCCATTTTTATGCAGAGAAGCTTTCACAGAAATCTGCATTATGCAGCACAGATCAGACACTGCCTTTCCTGCATACAGAAGGAATACTTACAACTCTTTGACATGGTTTGTTAGTACCTGCACTGGTCCCTTTATGCAATGCCCAGAAGTAAAACGGGTGCTCTAATACCTAAGTTTATAAAACAATTCTCTTGGTTGTAACAGGGTGAATCTGGGCTAGATTCATCATAAGGTGTGGTCCAGAACTCTTGTTCAAATTAAAATATATTCCCCAAGGTGAAGGGTTTTGTACCTTAAAATACCAGCTAGTTTCAAAACAAGGTTGACTGCATTTATTCTTCCAGGATCTTCACTTGACAGTCAACGTTTTCTGATCAAAGCTGATTGTCTTAGCCCTTCAAACTCTTAACAAACTCTTAATGCTCTTAACTCATGCCTACATGGAACCATGCAGTTCATTTTCCTAGTATGGTCCTTCATCTGATAAGGAATGCAGCATTTTCAGTTGTGCTCTGCCAAGAACACCTATGAGAATTCCAGTCATCAAACAAAACATCATCAACTTCTAGGATGTTATCAAGGCCAAAAGACCTTCTTTGGAAGCAGGTGAAGGCGACACAGTGAAAGGAAGCCCTGACCTATTTTCAGGCTCAACTAGTGTTGCCTGTACTTTAAGCCAGCCAGTATTGTTGGTCTCCAAAACTGTCAGTGATCCTATTCTTTCTCCATGTGTTTCAGTAACAGTAATAAAACAAAGGCTTTTTGCATCTATGGTTTAAAGGGCAAGATGTACACCAGCACTATATAGTAATCCAGTTGCAGCAGTGAATAAAGATAAATATGCTGTTCATTTTGGTCATGTGTAGTTGACGTACATGAGTCATGGTCAGACCTTTAGTTCAGAAAAAAAGGACAACATATTTACTAGTACTTTATTTTTGGAACAATTAATGCGAAACAGATGTTCTGAGTGAGTCTTGGTTTTTCGTGATCAACAAAATGATTGTTCTTTCTGAATCATTTAGATGTTTATGAAGTTGACACCTACGCAAGGGCATAACGACTAAAATTGGAACATGGTCAAAAACATTGGGCCAGATATGAAAACACAGGCACCCAAGGCTGTATTCAGTGACTTAGATAAAGGGTACTTTCTCTGAAGATTTCAGCTGCCTACAGCTCCTCGTAAAACTGTAGTACAAAAGGAATTGAGGCTACTCTATGTTAGAAAACCAGGCACTGCTCAAAATGCTTTTACTTGGTTACCTATTTCTGACGAAAAGTTTGAAATTTTAAGCTCCCATATCCAACGCTAGACACAATACTGAAATACTGATCATAAGGAGAATGAAACAGGACTAGTGCTTTAGTCCTTAAGGTTTATCTTCACTGCTAAAAGACACCATAAACATGTGGAAGTTACAAAGCAAGTCACTCTACCTCCTGTATAGTAGGAACATCAACAGCTGAGTGCACCAGCCTTCTATACATTGGGTGTTTGTTGTCCTTCCCTTTCTTGTTTAGATCTATAGCCTGAAAGGACCACGAGACAGTGTAAGTTACTGCATTTAGAATCTGCTTAGAACAAACAAACAAACAAATCTAAAAAAATGCAATAGTTTGGAATATTTCAGGTGGGAAATACACAAGGCCAAATTGTGTATCCACAATCTGACAGATTATGTGTGTCTAAAACATGGAAAAATGTCCATTTCAGAGGATTCACAGGCCCACTGCATAAACTGCCCCAGCCAGAATGATACTAACCTGAGCAATGAGACCTGATAAGTATATGCTGAAATACACAAATGGCCTATGACACGTGAAATAAAATGACACCCTCTTGTAGCCCTCCTCCCTGCAGTCACACAGTCAACTGTAATGCATCCTCTACAGTGCAACCCAACCTTCCATAAATTTCCCTGTTTCAGACTCACCCGCTCCTTCATACGAGAGACTATGAATCGCAGGTATGTGCTCATCTCTTGTTTACTTGTGTTTTTCTTCTTGATACTCTGTCAAAGAAAAGGAGGATCATATTATTATTTTAAACTTGACTACAAAATCCATCCAATAAAAATTTTCTTTGCATCACAACATTATTTGAAAAGGTAACTTCGAATCACATGTCACACAATCTTTTTAGGGAAAATCTTTTCTGGGAAATTAGTAACACTAACACGCCACAACAACTATATGTGTTGCTCTGAATTATGTCTGGGCTGAGGACTTCAGCTACGTAAGAATTGCAGGTTTGATTTCCACTTGTATCCATAACACATTGTCAAAACCTCTCATGTAAAAAAAGTGCTAATTAGAATAAAACAATGAAGAAAGGCATTTTAGGGAGCAGTTTAGAATTTATGGTCTTTCTATCAGCAAGGCATTAATATTTTCAGTAAAATAAGAAATTATTTTCAAAAGAATATGGTGTACCATCTACAAATTATGTGCTTTCTAGGCAAAATAACACTGTCTAGGTGGAAGTCAAATAGGGTCTAGCCAGTAAAAACTCAGAGCACTTTTTACTGCTCGAGAAACATAGCAGTTGTTGGTTTTTTGTGGTTCTTCCTTAATGAAATCTAATCCAAATTCTGGAACACAGACGGCTTCTTTTTAGCATTTCAGGATTCAGAGTTTCCCCCCCTCATTTTCGATCAGTATAGATACTTATCCCTACCCTTCAAAGTCAGTCCAGGCTAGTGGAAAGCACTGCATACAGAAAATGAGCTGCTAAAGAAGGTGGCTCTCTGCAAATGCCTAGCATGCTCTTACAAACCAGCCTTTCCAACTCCAGGTCACAGCAGCTGTGCAGTTCTGCATGGCCTTTCAACAGCTACCTGAAAAGTGCTATCTCCTCCTTGCTCTTGCCTACAGTAGTTCTCCAAAACAAAAGCAGAGTGAAACAACAGCATGGGTTCCAGTTTTATTATCCTGAAGTGATTTCTAACTGCTCACATCTCTTGCAAAAACATTTACTCCTTCTCACACCTGCAAATTCACAGAGCATCAAGCTGAGTTCTCCCCTTCTCATGCCTCACATCACCATCTGTGTGCTGTGTGGACCAAACTGGCTCATCCTGCATCCTCAAATTTTGATGGTCTTTAGCAAGATCCACATAAATGTGCAGATGACTGTTGCTTAGCAAACACAAGAAAAAACAGAATCCATGTCCTAGTAGGTAGGTAAAAGAGGTACTAGGCTTATGAATTACTAATCACTAGAAGCGTGATATTTTTTACTGAATTACTTATATATGACTCTGAACATATAGAGGGGTCAGACTCATTGAGTACAGAGTGACTATTTGTATGTATTTATTCAGCAAAAGTAAATTTACGTATTAGCGCCCAAAGAAAAATGGCAGGATTTGATTGTGTCTCATCTACTTATATTCCTCCTGCAAGCCACTGAGGACAATAAAAGTCAAAGGCTGGCCATTGTGCTACAGCAAGTGTGCAATCTATACATCTCAGGATGGCTCTTACTACCTTCTTCTTAAATCAAAACTGTAAACAGCACTACCAATGAAGCTGTTTATTTGATTGCTTATCGCTATGCACAGAATCATTACAAACTGTGCAGAAGTATCTATACTGTATAGATACTTCATACTGTATGCATGTATGCATACTGTATAGATACTACAATATGCATAACAACACTACAGCTTTTTCCTGACAGGACACTACCACTGTTGGGTAAAACTCACTGTTGTGGAAAGGGCCAGCACCACGTCTTTCTAATGCTTACAATGCATGTAAGCATTATTTTCATCATACTAATGGTTCCCTGACCTTCCTTCCAAATTCTGGAAAGAGTCAGAATTTTACCCTGTGCTGTATGTCGGAATCACCTTCTGTATATTCATGTTTTACATTGTCTGTTGTGAGAATGTGCATTCTTCTGGAATTCAATTCACCCATTCAGTTTTGCATAAACCAACATTGCTATTGCGAATTCAAACCCAAATGTGCATTAAATTATCTGCATTATGAAACGCTGCTGTCATTTTAGGCACTGAAGTGCTGTATGCTTGCTAATGACACAGCATTTTGGAAGACTGAAATTTATGAGGACACAATAAAACTCACTTCCACTGACACCTCTTTTTCTGACATGGTTCTGAATTTATCATCCTTTGAAAGTATTTCAGAATTCATGCGAACCATTTTTTATGCCCTGCTGGGCAAGACAGTTTGTAAGATACTGTGTTGAGATAGATGCTTTACAGTCCTATCCTTCAGATCATGAGAAAGGATAAAGAGCTGGCTTTGTATCATTATTGATATCAGCAATTAATATCATCTTAAGCAGCAATGAAAATGATACAATTAACTTGACAATTCAGGCAAACTTGAATTTCTCCACTTTTCCTTCAATTCCCTACACTGATTCATTTACAGAAAAATTTGATTCCCAGGTTCATCTACTAAATATTGAAAGGTAATAAATTTAGGGAATTGGAGCCTATGAGCCAGCAAAAATGTCTTTTTATGGCAAGGTGGCTCACCCTTTGTAGAAAGCCAGTTATAATCCAACAGCTTCATTCACTTTTCAGCAAAGATTAGCCCTTTAGGAGGTACCACTCATACATTCTTTGGAAGCTATAATGGAAAATGTGTAATTTTTTAATAAAGACCCCCTACTTTGTATTTTGAAGACTTGCAGTGTCCTCAGAGAAGTCAACCTAGAGCCACTTAAAGCAAAAAACAGGTAATACTAGATGGGGGATATGATTTGCATAATATCTATATTGCTCTGACACAACAAAATATACCCATTTTCGGGACCCTTTATAGTCAGAGTGATATATAAGCAAGTATAAATGCAAATTAGGTCTTTTAATCTCCCACTTTCGGGAAACAAAAATAATGATGGTGGCTTGTGAATCTATAAAAGTGCAAAGATGCACTGTGTATCTTTTCCCACAGTCAGATCTACTAAGATACGCTACTGCAAGCCTTTAACTACAAGTTTTTTTCAACGAGCCTGCTAAGATTCAATCCAGCTCCAAAAGATTATAAGGATTTTTATACTTGTAGATACCCTATTTGTGGGATATATTATCTTAATATAAGATTGTGCTAGGTCTGGCTGGGATTAAGTTAATTGTCTTCACAACAGCTCATATGGTGGTGTGGTTTAGATTTATGACCAAAACAGTGTTGATAACACACTGATATTTTAGCTCTTCCTGAGCAGCGTTTGCACAGCATCAAGGCCTTTGCTGTTTCTCACTCTGCCTCCACAGTGAATTGACTGGGAGGTATGCAAGAGGTTGGGAGGAGATACAACCTGGGAGATGACCTGAACTAAACAAAGTGATATTCCATGCCATATGATGTCATGCTCAGCAACAGAAAGGGAGAGGAGAGGGTTTAAGGGGGTTATCCATCTTTTGCTTGGGAATCGGCTGGGCATCAGTCCAGCCATGGAGGGTGGTGAGTGATTGCCTTTGCATCATGTTTTGTTTTCTCTCTCTCTTTTTCCTTTTCTTAACTTATTAAACAATTTTTATCTTGACCCAAAAGTTATCTTGGTTTTACTCTTCCTTCTCTCTTCCTCTGTCCCACTGGGAGTAGGGGAGAAGTGACAGAGCGTCTGTGTTTGTGCTTAGCTGCTTACTGGGGTTAACCTAAAACAAGGACGATCCCTAAGTTACACCGTTTTGGGGGTTTTTTTAGAGAAATCTGCAACCCTTCTGCTTTGAATGAAGATAAATCGAAAGGCCTGGTCAGGCATATGTGTTTACACAGGGAATGTAGGAGTGAAGTAATAACCTTACAACAGCAATCCTCATGTAGAAGATTAATGAGACCTGGTAGGTGGAAGGCCAAGGCTGAAACCTAACTCTTTGCTTGTGGGTGCAGGGAATACCTTATATATATATATATATATGCCTTACTCTCCGTTACACATCTACTTTCTAGAAGCTGGTTGGTGAAGGCTGGATTTACATTTCTGTTTATATTCAATATTCCAGACTAATAATACTGCTTAGCTGTTAAAGAGGGTAGTGATATACTGCACTGTGCAAGTGTGACTTATTTAGCAATTTGGACATGCTTATGGTGCAGGAATTCACTACAAGACTTTACGAACCACACAAGGTTAGCAGCAGCTAGGGCTACTGCCAGGAAACACTCCAGCCTTCAACAGCACCTTTTACGATGGAAGTGACTATCCTCTGCACCCCAAATTAGCATGTAGCTTTCAACTCCCAAGGTGACAATGGCCACCATGCTGCAGTTGCTGCAATCTTTCATTTGAAGAGAAAAAACCAGAGCAACTCTAAGAAAAGTGTTAGTGCCAGCATTCTGTCTAGCTAGAAGCATTTCAATTACGTTTTCTCCCTGTAAAAAGGTTTCTGTTTCCCTATAATCATCCATTAACAAATTTTTTTTTTCCCATTCCTCTCTCAACTGTCATGTGTAAACACACATCAAAGAGCTTCATTTCAGCTCAGTGATGGATTAAGTGAAGGCTGCTCAATGACAGATACATGTTTCTAAGGCACCAGTTCCATTTTCAGAAGCAATTCAGGTTTCCAGGGGTGTATCTGCACAAGGGAACTATGTGCATGTCTAACATACATTCACCAATGCTGTTTAGAAACTCCTTGCTTTACCCACTGGTCCTTGGATTTTTTTAGGGCTTAAATTTCCAGAGGAATTTGATACTACATATGGAAAGCTTTACTGCTCTGCTGCCCTCTCAAACTTGAACCCTCAGGTCCTCAGGTTTCCTGTACCATTAAGAAAGGTATGCAGGCATACAGGATGTGTCTCAGGACAACCAGTGCACCGTATGCCCTAAGTAGCACACAGAAAAGCATCTGCCTGAGCAGAATATGGCATATGACCTGCCTCTTTCAGGACCATGTAGAGTTAAAAACTAGACTTTTCAAAGTATCAGGTGCTTTTGGATAGGTTACAGCTAAAACCACAAATTGGTTTGTACTTGTATGGTGCATTAAGCACCTTCTGAATAGGAAGCATCATATGCACTAAATACACTTTTACGTGCACAGAGGAAGTGGTAGGAGACTCTAAGCGGAGGTTTCCCAGTTTTCTCATTGCTGTGGACAAATTCCTTTACACATTATTAAATACACCCTATGCAGTGCCCAGTGCTGATGGCTCCCTGACTTATTCACAGGTGCATGTGGCTGAAAGGTGAATGGAAGGAACCTGCCGAGGACTAACATCTCCCCAGGTGTGGGCTCTGCACACTGAACCATATGGTGCTAATATCGAGCCTATACTGGAACTTCCCTTCACCCACCAATCCATGGCTATTGTTTGTGAGATTGTGCAAATCCTGTTTACAGAATACGTTTCATCATAAGGTATCTAACTCCTACCAAAACACACCATAATGAAAGTCAATAGAGCCATGTTCTTTCTTCCTCGTATTTTACATTAATCATCCTGACTGACAGCTAGTACCTAAAACGATCTAAGTACTTGAGTTACTTCACTTAAGTAACCTTCATCTTTCTGTGCTTCTAGCTTTCTACTGTTTGTCATTCTCACTTGTCAAATTATGTCTAAAGTTGATTGTGAACTGCATGATGGTGTATTTTTATGTACTCTCTGAAATACTTATACAAGTACCAGAACTCAGAAACAGCCTATTTATAAAATACTGAGCAACACAGCATTTAATACCTTAAGCTCTACAAAATCAGAAATATTGGAATACCCACTATGATAGGTAAATAGGTTATAATTCCTTGCAAATCACATGCATGAAAGATCAATCTCTGATCAGATGATTGCAAAAAATTTAGGAGTTAAGTGAAACCATATGGATAATTCTTTCTTTTGTTTCACAAACCAAAATCTACTCTTCTGGGAAAAACTATATATCACCATGCATAACTTTGCCTTTCTATAAAATTATTTTAAAATCCGAATTTTTTAAAAGAGAAATAATAATGTGATCAATATTTTCCTATTCAGATTTTTATATATATCTATTCCCTGCCCTCCAAACACTAGCATTTTTGCAGTACTTTCTGTAGTCTTTAGGTACTAAATTAACAGCTGGAGAAAATTAATTTCCTCCTTTTATCTAACCAAAGAGTAGCAATAAATGTACAGGTCTCCTGCAACCTTCAGAGATCGAGTTGACTAACCTTGTCTTGAATGGACCATTCCAGTAGTGGGGAATGTAACCTCTAAGTTAATTCAATATTGAGTCTTTCTCTTGTGACCTGTCT
Source organism: Strigops habroptila (assembly GCF_004027225.2). Taxonomy (NCBI): domain Eukaryota; kingdom Metazoa; phylum Chordata; class Aves; order Psittaciformes; family Psittacidae; genus Strigops; species Strigops habroptila. The sequence goes on along the minus strand of NC_044277.2, from coordinate 107,831,535 downwards.
ACCAGGAATTTTGCTGATAATACCAATTTATTTCACTTAAGACAATGACTAGTCAGGAGCCAGGGAAAATTTTCAATCGCTGCAATGTGGTTTGAATTGAACTTTGTTTGACTCTCAACTCCTGCTGAGAATTATGGGTACAAAATATACAGATTGGTACCATCAACTGAAAAAAAAAAAAAAAAAGGCAGGAACTGGACATTCTTACTTATGGATTCAGTGGAGAAACACCACCAGCAAGGAAGCACAGTTCAGAGCAAGATTTGCAAGGGATTGTTATAAACATTAAGGGAGGAAAAATATTTTAAAGTTATGAACAAATCCTTGGCAATGTCCTTCATAAAATGTTTCTGAGTAGTCAAGTGTGCAAGATAAAGCTGCACACGTTGATTGAACTAGTACAACCAGCAATTGTGAAATGAATAATCCAAAGGCTTGATGACCTTGGCAGCATTACAGAAAGCAACCTTTACATAAGAATGAAGTGTTCCTACATTATTTCTCCCAATATATTAGGTTTCAAACATACTTTTACTTCACCTTTGTAAAGAGCTTTGAAACCCCCAGGCGAAAAGTGCTATGTCCAGTTTCAAGAATAAAGTTTGAAAATATATGCATCTCTTTGTCCCAGCTATTACTTTTCTTGAACATACATATTTACTGCTGATAATGCAAAGTAAATCCCATTACCCTTATGCTATATAGTTAAGCTCTGTTATGTGCTCTGGACATCAGCCAGGGCTCTTCAAATTACCAGAGTTTTGTTGAATATAGGACTCTCTTGCTTTTAAAATTAAATTAGAGCAGTCCTTTCCTAGGAAGATGAGGAGAAAAGCAGTGGAAGAATACTGAAGCCTGACACAAGGATGCTAACTCCCATGCCTCCTTTACTTCCAGGGACTGTGCAAGCATCCTTAGTCCAAGTTTGCAGAATTAGGGCTTGATGTGATTCGGATTAATTACAAAGAAACTAACAACTTCCAGTACAGGGGAAAAAGGATGCCATGGCATTAGAAATGCCATTATTCACAAAACCAGGTTGATCATCATCTGAGGCACTGAGCAAGCCAAAGATCTTGGGGGCAGGAAGTATTTAAGAGCCCCACCCCCCCAACCTCTCCTTAGTCTTTGTGTAATAAAAAGGGAAAGACAGACACAGTGCACATGGTCTGAGCTTCACAGGATTTTTTTCAAGGTAAAAACTTGTTTAATGTCATTGCCGTCAAGGATTTTAAGGCTCCAAAATGAAAGTCAAAACTGTTGTCAAAGCTGACCAGCCTATGTAACTGTGCATTTTTCATGCAATTATTCAGCATTTCCACTCTGACAACATCCAAGTTATAACAGATTTTATAAGCCACCTCATGTACAAGATGGCTTAAACCATTTGCATTCACTACTCTCACCAGGTGTCATCTAAAATTATTGGTAGAGTGAATCCAGTTTACCTAATTTTAACTATTTATAACAACTAACAATACTTATTATGAAAACCAACAATTATTAAAGAGATTTATTTAATATCTGAAAGCAATTCCCCTATATATGGTCATTCTTTATTCTCAACAGTGGCAATATTGAGTAGCTAAATTAAACGCTAATAATTTAATATGGAGAGATATAGTGCATGTCCTTATTGTACATTTTCTTATTGTACATGTCCTTATTCTTAACTGGTTTGTTTCCTGTCACTACTTCTTTTTCATTCCTTTTCACTTTCTTGGGGCAGGTTCGATGTTCTTGCTATTTCCCTAAACCCAGACAACTCCCAATCTGAGGGAACAGGTTTTTTACAACTGGTTCTAAGGTAACAGTTAAAAAGCGCTGTTTTGAAACAAAACAATCCACGTGTTTTCAAAAAATGCTACTCTGTACTATGAAGTGCCTGAACCCTTACATTCCTTGCAGTGCAGATCATCTAAAGCTCTACAGCTAGACCAAAGCCTTTAGCAAGGAAATTTCTTCATCCAGCAATCCAAAGTAGAGTGCAACTGGCAGTTTTACACCTTTCTGAAGCAATAATTTGATCTTACACATTCATATGCATTATTCCCTCCATTTAAGGAAGCCTAAGAATGTGCTCCATTGGGGGAGGTGATGCGGAGATGACAACAGTAAGGAAAAGTACCTGGCTGATTCAAGGCCAGGTACCAGTAAGCACCATCCTGACTAGAATGTTTAGTCTTCTAATGACATGTAGGCAACATACCTGCTCATTCTGCAAAACTACAGATAAAAAATACTCTTTGCTGTCTCCCTACCATACTCATTAGAATAACAATTTTAAAGAAAAAGCAATATAGATAGGATGCTATAGGTGAAATCCAGATTGGCCTTTTTGGCACCAATAGAATCCATGAATGTAAATGAGAAGCAGGATTTCACCCCATATTTTTTGATACTGCCCGCATCAGTAACAAGATTGTGGCTTTATAATGTAAAATATAATTCCAATAAAATATTAAAAATGCAGTCATCAAAATACAAAAAAGTTACATTATGATTCATTACAATGATGTTAAGTAAAAACAGTAGCATCTTATACAGCAATTTGTTTACTCATGTTGAAGATATGTACAATATACTGCATTCACACGTGGCATACATACGTACACACATTCCCACACAGTATACTGTGTGTTCAAATGCGTAAGTAAAACTTGCTGGAGTCTTCAAAAATGACCATCTGCTACATGAATCATATTTTGGTATCTCTGTATAGATGCTCTGGGTATGTACCACCATTTCAATATTCAGTTCTTTATTCATTAACCTGGCCAGACCATCTGGATACCTTAATGAATCTATTAATGAATATCAATCCTCTAATCAGCACATGAAATCTCATAGGTACTCACCCTGCAAACTGGGCACTGCCAGTGACTACTGCTGTCTCTAAGCCTGAACTCATCAGACAAACACTTGGAATGATACACACGAAAACACAGGTCACATATCAACACCTCTCCAGGCAAATGGCATTCAAAACAATACCAGTCATGATTTTCTGTTTCCCAGTCCTACAAAAAATACAAAATATTTTGGTATGACATTTTGTCAAAATCTGCAGGAACTAAGAACAAAATTGATATGTCTTGAAATCCAGCAGCAATTAGACATTATAAACATTTTAAGAAGTGTATAATGTTTAAAAAACAGGGGAAAACCTACATGCTTAAAGATCTTAATTGATTTAATACACACTAACTCCAATAGAATATGAATGCCAAGTTTTAGTTTTTTCAAGTGTCTGATTAGTAACAATTTCAAATATGAGCTCTGTCCACAATGAAAAGTGGGTTTGTTTTCTACCTTCATGTAAAACATTTGTTGACCTCTCTGTATGAGACTACAAACAAAAGTTTGTGCACCTCAACAGACCATACCTATTTCCTGGGACTATTTCCTCTTGTTTTGATTGTTACATTACATTTTCAACTGTAATTTTCTGAAGGGTGGTCCCTTCCAGTCTTTCCTCTCCTAAAACTGACAACTTATCAGCATCAAAGTATTGAGTTACAAGAAATAAATGAAATCATGAACCTATTACTGCAAGAAATGTTTCTGCTAAGCAATCCCAATGCAATTAAAAAAAGAGAAAACGTTTCACTTTCAGTGCCCAATAGCACAAGCCTTATTCCTGAAATGTTCTACAGAGGACAAAGGATATGGTTCTGCTGATGCACAGATGTCTTTAATACACTCTTCCCTGAAAATTCAGCCCCAACGGCCAAATTCTGACCTTTGAAACATGTGCACAAGCTTTACTGAAGTAAATGAGAGCAGCATGCATATAATTTGGAGGCAGATTTTGCTGTAGGAATCTAGAGTACTAAAACCAAGCAGAATTGCCAGTGGCCATTGTTAAATGTTTATGTTTGTTATTTGAAATGCTACACTTTTCCCTATACTTAGAAGGCAAAATAGCTGTCATATCTCAGATAAAACTCCCAATGCCTTTTCATGTCAAGTGTCACTTTTCAATGGGTCCAGATCTCTGAAAAAATTACTCCTATTCTTCAATAAATTATTTTGATAAAAATTGGATCAAGCTATTTTTAACATCATGTTGTAAAGGTGGAGTTAGCAATTCCCACCAACTACCAGAACTGGCATTTGTCCGATTCTCATTTTCCCATGCCTGGAAACTACCGTCATGTAAGTCCTTGTGTGAGATGTCTCCTTAACGGAGCAGTGTAAGAAGTGCTACACAGAAGTGGCACTTCCAGTCCCTTATGCTGAAGAGCAGCGGTGTTGTGTACATAGTTCATCTGACCAGAGCCCCCATGAATGTAAGAGATTTAGGGACAGCCACAATCCAGATTGCCTACACTAAAGTTTATACACCACGAATGTTGCACCGCAGGGGCAATATGTTTAGGTGAAAAAGAAACCCCAAAACAAAACCAAAAACCAAATAACTTTTAACCAATGATTTCTGAACTTAGAACTTTGCCCTCCTTTGTTGTTCAGAGTAACAGTGTAACTTGACTCTTCTATCGTTTCTCCTCATTTAATTTTACTTGCCAATTCTGTATATCATAAAATTTGGCTATAGAGAACACATTCTTGTTTCACCAAATCTTTCCCCTTCTACAGAATCCAGTGACACTGAACTTTGGCTGTCCTTTCATTACAATATTTTAGAAACAACTAAAGATACTGCATTGTCGATGTACTTGATTTGCCTGTAGACTGAAAAAAATCAGAACAAAATATTGCTTTATATCTCTTCATATTAACTATAATACTTATCTTCTTTATGAAACAAACAAACTAATAATCAGATGTAGTAAAAGGCCAATTAAGCAAGAAAAAGAATCAGTTTTGATTAAAGATCTGCCCAAATAAAAATTAAACTGAGAGGACCTCAGTAGGTCCCAGCTACTGAGGAGTTTCACCACAGAATCAGGATTCTAGGATTCTTAATTTTTATTCATAGTAGTTGCTTATTGTTATATCCCAGATATTCCATTGTTAGGAAATATGCTGGCAAAGAGATGTGGAATTTCATAAACATACGGAAATATACTTGCTGGCAAGAAAAATCATACACTCAAGCCAGAAACCATGACGTTAAATAAAACACCGGAAGAAGCTTCCTTCAGTATTCACACTGTAAAGTTTTGAAAACATCATTATTTCTAAATATTATCACCCAGGTTTTTTACAGAAAAGATTTTTAGTTTAATGCAGTATATTTAGTGCATAAGTATATAGAAAACATTCATTTGTGCAATAGATTTGAAAAGTTAATAAAGACAATAAAAAAGGTACATAACCCTTGTGAACAACTGCCCTATTGACTTCAAGAGCAAGGTCAGAGGCATTAATTTTGCTCCAACAGCAATGAAATGTTATTACTTCTCTCGGTTTACATAAGTTTGAATGGGAGGAGAACGTGCTCCCAACACACATGTTTTTCGTGCAGGAGATCAGATTCATTTAAATAGCTCAAACTCTGACTGTCAGTGCTCGCGGTAGGACAGGTCAAACTCTCCGCCAGCTGCAAACACGGTTAAGTCTGCATTTACAGAATACACCACCAGGTGTCACCAGCCACTCCGAAAATGACTGATTAAAGGGCAACCATTGTAACAACATCTTGAACTGTAACATGTGAGTAACCACTTCCAGCCCCCAGGAGAGAGAAAAAATCATCAAACTACATACATACATAATGCAGACTAAACTCAGAATTGGAAGTGATATGGATGATGGTGGTGGTTAATATAGTAAACTAAGCTATCCTAATGGAAGACAGAAACGTAATAGAAAATATGACAGAATTCAAAACCACATAGTGCAAAAATTGTTCACCTTGTTTTTTGCTGCTGTCTGGGAAAAAGGCTGCATACCGTAGGCCTTTCAAAATAAAAACAAAACAAACTTTGTATCTATACTGTAAGCCATCCAGTTATCAGGATATACACAAGGCTAGAAAGAATTCATGCACAGTGACCAGGAAATCAATTGTTACTCCTAACATCTGGTTGCATACATCTCCTCCTGCATTTCTGGAATGCTACCTAATGCTTTCACCACAATTTGTTTCTTTAAAATATCCCATATACTTAAATCATTAAAAGAACCCAACACCCATCTTCTTCCCCATATACACACCCACCACCAGGTCAACTTAAAAATCAACAGGAATATTAATGATTGTTAATTAATGCACTCTTTTTGATAAACAAACCTTCTTTGGGCATCTAAAAAGATCCCTGTTACATCATTTACTGCATAGGGAGCAGCCCCACTGAAATCAAAGCAACACCTTCTTTGCTGCATATTACCAAAGATTAAACTCCCACTTTAACAGCAACACTCACAGTCCTTATTTGTGTATAAAAGGTGATACATTTTCCCAGGGCCATGGAGAATGGAGGAAGGATCTCCACCACGGGGACTCAATTTGCCAATACCCTTATTTCCTGATGCAGGGTGGGGAAAGCCTCTTGGGTGACTGTGCTGGCAGACGAAGGGAATCCTCTGCCGGCAGCACCAGGCTGCCCAAGTTCAGCAGTTCAGTGGCACCCAGTGACTGGCCACAGGCCCCAAGAGGGAGCGGATTTGGCAGCAATGCTGCATAGCTCAGATGTAACAGGAGGCTTTCCCCCTTCATTCTACTCTGCTGCCCATTGCATTTGTAGATATACGCATCAGCAGGGCAGCAAATGTTTGTTTGGGGGATTGTATTTAATAGCCAAAGAGCTCTGCTCAGTTAAGCAGTGTGCGATCTTGCAGTGATATGGGTCAATTGTGGTCACTTGTTCTTTATATTCAAATCAGTCACACATTATATCATAAAGGTCACTTTGCACTGACATAAACAGTTGAGATTTCTCAGCAACATGAATGAAACAATGAAGCAATTTTAAAAACAAATCTTAATTTATGACCGACACGTAAGCTTACTTTTTTGTAATTTGTCTTAAGTAGGTTGTCTTAAAGCAAATACATAAATTTATTCTGAAAGTATAGAAAAATAACATGGGACAGAAAATGTCAGGCTATCCAGAACATTTGACAATTTAAATACAGATAAACCCAACAGAAGGGAATGAATCATCATGTCGTAGCCTTTACTGTAGAATAAAATATATAGTTGTTGTCAAAGAAAGAATAATTTTAGTGCATAAAGAAAATGTCCATTATAATGCAAATGTACATGGAAAAGAAATGCTTACTCATTAGTAATGGAGATTTACTTAGCTATAATTGAAATAGGGAATCTGTATGTTGGAGAACGTGACATCCTGCTGTACAATTAGCATACCATTAAGTAGGAGATGTGAAGCACATACTGACAGTAAAATTAACAATAACTCAGAGGTCACAATTGTAACTATTAGGTCACTTCCATACCTTAGCAAGCTCATAATTATTGTAAAGAAAAGATGTAAAAACAATTAGTAAATTTTTATTTTCCTACAAATTATATGTAGTCATAGCATATCAAAGCAATCTAACTTTCTTAGACTTTGTCTATAAGGACCACTTTGCCTTTTTATAATGCATATTCCATTAACATAGCTCATTTCTTACCTGTTAATCTGTTTTCTCCAAGTCCCTTAACGGTAGCCCAGATACTCGGTATTAAGTCACTCTACTATCAGGTGGAGAGAGGAAAAGGGAAGAGGGAAAAAGGCAAAACTCTATTCATGAAACTCCCCTTCATGGGGATTTGCTGGTTGAACTAGATTTCCCAAACCATCCAAATTATGGATATCCTTTGTACCCAACCAGTAAGCTAAAAAAAAAAAAGGTCACATAGATGGGAAAACCAATTATAAGTCAGTTATCTCTTTGATGCAAGCATGTTTATTTATGGGTAGTATACATACAGTTCTGTTGTCCAAAATTCAATATGACGCAAATGAAGGAAAGCATTTTCTACGTTGGCCATGGCTCCCAGCATTTCCTGTGTGGCACTTGACCCATAGCACTCTTTGGACTTTTATTTTCCCCAGGTATTCTGTTTCAAATGCTTCTCCAGAGTTTCTTTGCTGCTTATGTATCCCCTGCTGTGCTGTTTCTCTGTATCTCTCATCTACACTTATGCAAGCACAGCTCCTTACAGATCTCTGGAATTTCATTCACACCCACACCTGCACAAACTCAGGGCCATCCCTGTGTAGTGCCTATGCTTTAAAAGTCCCTACAGCTCCAGCTGTCCAGCAGATAAAGAATTTAAAAGTTTCCCACATTTAAACTAAAGGAAGAGTTTTAGCAGATACACAGTAGATTTCATCCACTTTGTATTGTAACAACACTTTTGGTCTGTCACAGTGGTTGAATCTAGAATGGCAACAAGGTCCATGCCAGCAGAAAGAAGTAATTTACAGAATATAAGCTATTTTAAGATAGTAGCATTTGAACACTAATTTCAAGATGTTTTCAAATCACAAACCCAAAACTTTAGTGTAATCTTTTTCTGACTATTCTGACAATAGCCTTTTAAAAAACTGAAAAGGATCTCAATGAATGAATTCCCATTTCTTTGACATCTGTTGAGATATGCCACGACCAATTTGAAGATATAATTTCTGAGGCAAATCTTCTGGGTGCTAGATTTTAGAATTTGGCAACAGCTATAAGGAACACTTCTTTCTCCTCTCCCCACCTTCATCAGCTTTAACATCAGAGTTCTTTCAATTTTCCCACGTTCAGCTAAGAGAGAAGCTTTTAAAAACTTGGATCCTGCTGTTGAAGTTTCTTTGTTGGCTTTCAGTAACTCTTCATTGGAACCCAATAAAGTTAACTACCAGTCCACATCAAGTAAACAGATACATTGAAAGAAATGCCTCCCACAAGAACTGCACATTACTTCTTTCATATCTTTCATTTTGCTTTAGGTTTTGCTACCTGCATCCATTATCATCATGGGAAGTAATTTCTATCTTCTGTACTTAATCTTTCATATTTCAAACTTTCTGCTATAAATGAAAAGCCTTTCTTATAATAACAAGTGGTGGTACTGCATTCTTGCATGGGTGTATCTACCATACCATCACTCTTCTCTGGTATCCCAGTCCTCACCTTAGGAGGCCTCAGATATGCCATAGGAACATATGCCCCCATTCACTTTGAACAAAGCAGCATCTATTTCTTTCTAAACACATTCTCCATTTTTAATCATTCAGTTCCTTTCTGTCTTTTTCATGCAGCATCTGTTCCCATCAAAGCTTTCTCAATTAGAAATGAGCTTTACTATAGATAATTGTTAAAACTTTGCGCTGCATTTTGCAGTCTTTATGACTCATGAATATAACGCTACCTATGCACATTCCTGTCCTCCAGTACAAAACCTGATGGAAATGCTTCTTACTTATACATTTGCTGTAAATAGCTATGGCATACTTAAAATTATTTCTCTGTTTACCAATACTTCTCTCATAGCGTAAAAATCAGAACCTGTGCCCCACACAAAAGGCAGTCTGAAACAGGCTCAGACAAGAGTAGTTGTAAGAGCCCTTAAGAACTGTGGAAATGTTCAACCATGCTCAGCTTTGAAATGTGCCCCCTTGCACATTTCTTTTGCAGTGCTGTTAAACGTTGACGTTACTGCTCCGTAATAAAAGAAATTTTACAAAATGTGGCTTTTAGCTGTAGAGCTGGACAGATTGGAGCTTTATTCCTTTCCTTTTTTTTTTTTCCCCAGAGGACGACTATCATTTGCACCTTACACACCTTGTACACACTGGCCTGATTTTTAAACAGGCTGTATCTCATTGCGTACAGTAGCTAGTAAGAAATCTTCAGCTTATCATGGATCTCTGGCAGATGTACTGGTTTTCACTCAGCCACTAGCATGCATCAAGTACTACCTGGGTCGAACAAGCATAATGTGCCCTGGAACACCATTCCCAGTATTTTTTCAAACGCAGTCGGGACACTGTGTATGTTTTTCGCCAGAGGTCCCAGCCTGCTGCGAGGGCAGTCCTCCTGCGCTTTGGGTCAGCCTCCTCTACGTGCCACAGCATCCCTGGCTCCATCTATTCCTTAGCAAGCGTGAATCTTCCAGCAAATCTGCATTAGTAGCCCACCGAATCTGCTTTTATCTTTTCATCAGAATGATAGGTTAGGCTCCGAACTGAGGAAGGCATGCTTGATTCCTTGATGGCTCTGAGGACTCATTCCATCTTTGCAGCAGGTAAACGGTGAGCTAGCTGATTAATAAAGTATTTTCCTTTCATCACAGGATTCATATGTGATCAGGATGATTGCTTTACAATGGTCATCCTGTGTTTTACATTTAATGTTGGAGTAATGCATTAAAGACATTTCAGCATCAAAATAAGCTTATTTTCTCACCCATAGTTTCCAAGTATATATGTATTTACTAGATACACTGCCTCCTGTTTTGCACCTGTTTTTTTTTCCCTACTGCTTTTTCTCATCAAAAGTGCTCAGCAAACAAACAAGCATCCATCCTTCCTTCAAAGCAAACAGGACTTCAGCAGCTAGAATCCCTTTATGAAAATTATTTCACTTTATCTTCTCCTTCCTTTCCTAGAAAACTACCACAGCAGGTAGCTACAATGATGTGCGCTTTTACAGACAGGATAATCTGTCCATTGCAAATCAGTTGCCTTTATAGACCCTTCCTTTGATGACCTCGACTTCATCTTTAAAATGGATTTTCATAAACGGACTCTGAAGGATGCCTCATAGGTATTCTTTAATCATATTTTATCACAAAGAAATCCAAAGCAATTATGAGTTCACATATCCTCAAACCTACCTAGGTATCTTGCTTAATTTCAAGTTCGTTCTATCTATCTATCTATCTATCTATCTACCTACCTATGTATCTATCTATCTACCTATCTATCTATCGTGGCCAAGATTTTAATGATCTCAGCAATTAACTGTTGGGTAGTTGTTTGTTTTTAACATCATTTTTAATTGCTTTCATTTTAGAAATTCATTTTATTCTAAAAAGAACCAACACAAAACCATCAGTCAGGAGACAGTCCAGAATGTTTTTCTCTGTAGGGCATATTAATCACAGACATATTTATAGGCTCGTGATAATCCATTTCCATTTTCTTCACTGTTTCTCCTTCTCGTGCATGGATGCAGGAAGACTCAGGCTCTGCAGTGAATGCTACAGCTTCTCAGAACACTTTTGGATTTCTTTCACTGAGTTTAATCTGCAAGCCTAAGTTTGTCTAATTAATTTATTGCCGGTTTGTCTTACAAGTCTTCTGTTTCTGGCAGAAGCCACCAAAATCTTCTCTGGATTCCTGCCAAGACAGGTAGATTTTTATTCCCTCTCCTACCTTGTAGTTACATTCTGGACAATTCAGGGTGATAGGTTCCAAAGTATAGAGCCAGTCTCTAGCTCCCAGAGCTAAAGTAGTGAAGTTTTTTCAAGAAGTGTAGTAGCATGCCAGCAGGCAAATTGACTGCTAACCCCCCTGTCACGCTTATCTTCCCAGCCTATGAGCTGTGTTCCTGAAGTAATGAGTAAATCTGTTTCCCTCCCAAGAAGGTCATGTTTGGGTAGCTGTAGTTTACACTATTTGAGGTGAGACAATAAAAGTATTCTCCTCCAGAATATGAAAACCAGAAAATAGCTCCAAACAAAAGTTGGTGGTTTTTTTCTTTCTTCACATTCCAAGTGAGTCCAAGGTTAAGAGAAACTTTCAACTTATCTTCTCAGAAACGGGATTCAGTTCTGCTATTAATGTTGCCGTTTTTCACTTGGGTTGAGCCAAGAAGAGGTTTGTAGGCTATTTTCATTAGCGAGATAAATCAGTGATGGAGTGAAGCATTTATTAGGTGTAATGCCTTTTATTTCCACATTATGCATGTGAAGGTTTTGTTCCCCTAGAAAGAGGATGAATCCAGTCTAGAAAAAAACCATCTCTTCACTTGTAGTTCCAAGTCTCCTTCCAAGAAGAACTGTGAACAAAAAGGGTCTCCCTCCCCTTTTCTTTCTTAAGATGTGTTTACATTGCTTTTCTGGCCTTATTTTCTCCATGGAATTTTGTAGTGTTTTTCTAGGTTGATGTTTCTGCACACACAGAAATATTTCCTCTGAACCAACAGCAGAATCTCCTATATACTTCGCTTAGATCTCCAACTTCTTGTCCATGTCCCCTGTGCTGTAGGTGTGGCTGGTATTATTTCAGCTGTCAGTGATACAAAGTCACGAGGGCTGCATTTATTGTGAATGAAGCATGAATATTAATAAGCCCATCAGTGTCAATGAAGTTTCATTCAGTGACCAGCATGACATAACAATAAAAGATTCAAAACAGTTGCCAGAGATGCAGAGCATTTTGAACCCACAATGTTAGTAAAAACATCACTACTAGGTCAGGGTTGGCACAAAAGAGGTATTATGCATGTTTTCAGAACAAACTCAAGATGGACTGACCTATGTCATCTAGTCCATTAGAAAAATTTAAGTCCCATGATGGCAGCTTTATACAAACTAGTTTGACTAGTTTACTTCAAACCCGTAAGTGAATTATCATTCCTCAAAACACCCTTTCAATCAGAAAAAACATTCTGTGAAATTTGTGAACAACATCATCAGTATCTCAACTCCACAACAGTGAGTGAAAGCCTCAGAGAAGAACAGAGCACTATGCTGACTGAACTTTCAGAAGTTAAGTTGGCAAACCTGGGAGAGGCAAGTGAAGATGCTGATGAGGTTGTTTTACCAGTTTAAAAACAGCATCATCTCTTAGGCGTGCAATAAGATGGGCTTTACTAGTGTCATCTTTGGTAATATGAAGATCCTCCAAACAGTGCGAGCTCCTTTCTCAGGGGATGAAAACTAAGGATAAGCAGAGGAGAGGGAAGAAATACTGCTGAACAGGGAGGAAGAGAAAAACAAGATTGAAAAATGAATGCAGAGAATTCTTCCTGATTCTTAACCCATGTGGAGATAGGAAGAGCCACTGTAACGATAGTGAGGCCATTCTCATGAGCTGCGTGCTAATAGCCTTAATGTAAAGACAAAGGAGGGGCTTGACTTAAATACAGCAAGAATTTCTTGTCCACGAGGTTGGAGTTCAGAATTCTAATTTGCTTCTCATGGACAAAATAATCTATGCTTTGATTCAGCAATTTGAAAATATTTGCTTTTCTGAACTTTGACAAATCCACAGCAGTATATTACACCAGTGAACACTAATTTTTGGTTCATTAATAAGCAGAATTGTACACTAGTGCAATTTGTGATAAGAGTTTGCAAGAAAAATCATCATATTTAGCACACAGTGGATTGATATGGTGGCAGTGTCTTGGCAAAATAAGCTCTGAATGATGGCACATTAGAGGATGGAAAGACAGAAAAGAAAAGAAAGATTCAGAGAGTTCCAGAAGCTCATTTCCCTTGCGTGCTCTCATGTGAGGAGACTGTTATGTGGCCTGACCCTCAATGGCTTCTCATACTCTCCATTGGGTGTGGAATAAGAGATGGAAGCCAGTCTGAACTTTTCTCTCCCACAGGATCATTCATTAACTCTTTGCATCAGTGAATCACCACATGTAAAGAACATTGGTACTTTTACAGTAATTTCGACTCTACCTGGAATATTCCAGCCTGGAAATCCTCAATTTGTTACAATATGTGAGAAATAGTAACTATCATGGTCTGTGCTATATTTGGCTTTAGATCAGTGAATTCACATGGCATTTCAGATCAAGGCAATACTGATGGATAAGACAAATGGAGAATTTTTTAAACACTGAAGGAGGTTTTTCTTCATTTGGTGTGACATATTCTTCCTCTCTGGGCTCTCTAGTTGTAAGAGCTTTCATGATGAAGGCACTGGCTGTCATTATTGCTGCTTCATATTATCCTCCTGCTTCTAACTGAAATGAATGGGATGCACAGTAAAACCATTCCTTAACCTAGTTAGTTAGCAGCCTCTGGCTTGCTACCAACAACTGGTAGCTGTGTAGCTTGTTTCTGGTTTGAGGTTTTGTCGGTTGTTTGCTTGTTTAATTTAAAGTGCATTTTATGTACAGAAAAGATTCAAACCCTCACCGTGACCGTTCTTAAGCTTTTTATAATTATCTTTATATTTATGGAGACTCAAGATGACATAGCCAGTTCAAACAACAACTTCTGGCTACCAATACTGACCTAGCATGGAAAAATCAATATAATTACAAAGCAATTAAGCGTGGCAAGTAAGTAACCAAGCCTTTGCTCAATCTAAAGCAATTTAGATTAACACAAATGTAACGGCCAAAATACTCCTTTCTCATAGATTGATCCTAGCAAAATTGAGCCTGCAATACATCAAATCACAATAATGACTGGGTATGAGCCTAAGGTTACTAGGGTTAACAAAATCACCTTCAAAACTCACGGTGCTGGCAGTGGATTACAACGAAGGTTAAAATGATGGCAAAGCAGGCAGAGTGAAGAGATGGATTATTTAGGCAGCCTTTAGACTGGAAAATATCTGGACTCTGAGCAAGCACCAGTACTTTCTAGATATAAAATATCAGAAAATGCCCCGTAGTGAGTTAGCATGTTATGACTAGATGTGTGTTTTGGGAAAAAGTACATTCTACTTCTAATGCTTTCTGAAAACAGGAAAGCAAGCAAATGGCCCCTCCAAACAGCATGCTCTCCACTGAACTAAAAAATCTTTAGAGGGAAGAACTGGAGAGGCAGTAATTTAGCTATGGAGAGGACCAAATGCATGGGAAAAGGACTGTAACTAAAACCCTAAGTCAGACTTAACTAGCCAGAAGAGCTGCTGGCTCTTTCTATAAGCAATCAATTAAATGATCAGAAAATAGAACTCTGTAAAAGAGTGACTTCTTGAAAACATAATTACCTTGTATGTATCTTGTCAGTGAAAAAATAGCTCAAAGTGCCCTAAGTATGAAGCCCCGCTCTTCACATCTCATTAGCGAATTCGACCACCATGAACCAATTTTAAACCACAGCAGTGCTATGAGATATGTTGCATACAGATGCAAACAATGAACCCGTGTTACTAACACATCTCCATTTTAGAAGAGCACAATATTGTTTGGCTTTATGAACACACATGTAAAATGAAATTATACATTCATAATGTATATGACCTCTCTCTGGGTCAGTGCAGTTTTATGACTTTAATCATCAGGAGAAGAATTAGCACATTAGATGCTCAAAATAGCTCCATGCACACTGTCTGTAGAAAAATCACAAAATATGTAAATAGAGTAAGACAAACTAACTCTAAGAACTGTACCTAACCCCCCATAAAGCTACATGACATTGGTGCTTTAATTTGATTTCTTTCATTGGGATTAGACTGAGCACTATTTTACACAGGTAAAAGTACACAAAAATCACGACATAACTGAAAATAGAAATGAATAGGTAAGGAGATTCACGACTCTTTTCTTCAAGAACTACATTTCCCTTCTATTTTATCAACTGCATTGAAAACACAGCTAACAACACTGGTTTGCAATTTTTTTTTCTAAACACGAAAAGCAAGGAAATAATTTCTTTTATGTTGATAATAATAAACACTTCCAAATTCCAAACACTTCCAAGTTCTGTGACAAACAGCATTACAGCTTTTAGAAAGAAAAAGTAAATTTCTGTTACCATATTTCAGGACTGACATTTCCCTTGCAAGGCAAGAAGCTGCAGAGATTTTGTTGAATTGCATAATAATGGCATCGACAAACAGTGAAAATTCACAATTCCTAACTAAAATCCTCGATAACAATGGAAAATAATTTTTTCTCTCATTTGTGTCCAATGCATTAATCATCTGCAAGATGAGAAAGCCTGTAAGATGAGAACGCATTCTGAAAATGTGCAAAACATCTGTATAGATGGCAAATGAGCAAACAAAATGAATACCTCACAAGCCCTGGAGGTGTAATATTTGCCGCAAAGTTCTCGTATAGGCACCAACCCTTAAATACCAGTTGGAAAACAGTATATTTGACAAATGGCTCCATATTTTAGATTTAGTAATTTATATAAAAATATTTGTCCCACTTACATTTGAGAGAAAAATAAAACAATTTTATACGCTTTTAAATCTGATCATTCTTTTCCCCAGTTTTTCAAAATATTCATTTTCATATGAGCTGTCCCTCTTGGAAGGACCTCCTGATGCCCTCAAACTGTTTTGTCTTTGCACCTCAGCTTGTTCTTTTGTATGATACCTCTAAATATATGAGATTTTGCTTTATTTTTTTTACCACAGCTTGAAGATACTGATCGAACAATGACAGCAAAGTAGCATTATTTCTTCAACACATTCATCTGAAGGCTACGAGTAACCCTATCAGAGATTGTGTCCTTGCACAGATCTATCATTATGTCAACCTATTCGATAGGACAAATGTTTGGAAACATGTAAGTAAGCACCACAGATTATCTAATGAATCTTTTCCAAATAGAGCTGCGTCTTCATAATCTGTGTATTTTCAATTATTGTTACCATTTAGCAATCAGCCAGCAGTCATCATTAAAACCAGTACTTTCAGGCCTTGTACCAGCCTCTGGTCAGGCACCTATATAAGTAACAGATACAGGTGCTCAACAGTTCTGTGGCCCAGGCCAATAATTTATTTACTGGAATATGGATTTAAAATGCTAGGATTTAGATCCAAAACTTAAAAAAAAAGTAAAGAAACATCAAGTAAACACTCAAATAAAAAAGGGGGAGAGGGATGACAGCAATGTGTCCCTTTGCTAACTTCTTTAAACAGCTAGCCCCTACTGACTTCCACTGTGGTGCCAGAAAACAGCTAAAATCCAAGGGCATTCTTCCCAATAGGTGGTGGATCAGTTCACAAGTCTCTCACATTATGAACCTTCCAAGTTACTACAGTACCAGTCAAACTGAGTTTGACAACTGGGTCAAGGGTCTGTGTGTAAGTGCTGAAGTTTGATGAGCCTGAAATCCCTGTTCCAACATTAGCCCTATTTCACAGAGCCCTATTTCATAGAGTTTTATCTCCTACAAGTGGATCTCCAAAAAGACTTCTGTGTGTTTGTCCTCACTGAAATGTAACTTGAGCTCATGGTTCAATAGTCATTAGTACCAGATCTGAGCAGTACTGAATTACAAAGAACTACAAAATGCATCTTGATCAAGTGCAGACAAAGCATCTGTAAAACTATCCAGTGTGTCCAATGTAGAGACATACCAAACTTTATAGTTTTGCACCAATTGTTGGAGAATGGAAAATACTTGATCTGATGTCGAGTGATGACAATGACACTTTGTTACTCATTAAAATTTTTTGAATAAAAGAGCAAAGAGAATGACTTTATACTAAGCCAATGTGGTTTGCTTCATCCTGTCTGCAGCATTTTGATTCAGTAACAGAACTGAGAAGTTGGAGCTTGGGTACTGCTGAAGCACAGCCTGGATCAGAAGCCGATTCCTATTTTTGCATAAAACTGTTAAGTCAAGTGTGCACTGGTGTTCTGAACAACTGAGATGGCCATCAGACATATGGTCACAGCACAATGCATCAATGATTAGCAGTCATGCTGAAAATACAGTCAATACTTCTAACCAAAGGGCTATTCATAACGTGACTTAAGCTGCGTCTTCAGTCAAGTCAAAGACAGCTCTTTTCATTCTGAGATAAAATAATTGCGTCATTCTAATGACTCACTGGGAATTTACATGCTGGTTATCTTACAGGTTTTGTTAGACAAATGTTGCTAATAAGTAGCAGGAATATTTTTCGAATGATAATTTAAGAAATGGCTACTGTGAGGCATTTTGAGTCTTTTTTTTTCCTCTCTTAGCAATAGAGGAAATAAACATACTGAACACTTGAGGTAACTACAAATCTCAGATTTTATGTCATGTTGAGTATACACAGTTAACATCACCTCTAAACAGGTAAAACTGACAGAAGAAATATCTAAAAGGGCTAAGCTGGAAATCTGAAATGTTTATTCCCAGGGAGTATAATAAAAAGAAAGCTACATACCCTTAAAAGTCTCTCTTGAGAGTTTCTAATGAAATTAGAATGAGAATCTTAACAGCGACATAATGTACATTAAATACGTATTTCAATACTTCGAATTAGTGTAACTGCGATAATTTTAACTGTAATGATTTCTGTTACGGATACTGCTTGTTTCCACTTCTAATTCTATCACTGTAAAACAAAAAATCTGTTGTTTCACTTTCAGGATCTTACTGATGGCTGCAATAATGCAATGAGTACTTTGGTGGTTTTCAGAATTTGTTTTCCTGTAGAGTTTTTCTGGTTTTCCTCAAAATTTAAATTATTATCTGTGTCTGAGACAATGCTGTCCATTTTATGAGTATTTAATGCAATCTGTATTCCAAAACAACAGTTCCTAGTCTAAGTATTTTAAAGCTTTGCCAAACTCTTCTTTTTTTTTAATTACAAAAATGTGGTCTTGTAAATAGAGAGACCAGGCTTCTGAACAAGGCAAAGCAATTGCGCAAGCTTTTTCCTAGTCTGTGGGACTATTCTCAGTTAACTTTGTGAGTGCATTCCATCTCAGCTGTGGAGGGATAGAGAAAACATGCTATTTAACTTTATTTACATATTTATTTTACACATCCAGTGGAGCAATGTCTGGACTCCTGTAACTAATCCGGTAAAAAAATCCTTCCTAACTGAATGCCCTAGTGCTCACAAGTATCTGTAAAACACATCTTTTCATGCGTGTTTGTATACAAATGAACAACTTCTTGTTGCACTTTTGAAAGGAAGGAGTTCTTTGTTCCTCAGGTACAGATTAAAGCATGAGTAATCAAAAATTCTTGTCTTCTGGGGTTTTTTTGTTTTGTTTTGTTTTTTTGTTTTAAAAGATACCATCTTTGGGGTTTTTTGAGTCTGAGGATTTCAAGTAATACCAATATTTACTGTCTTCCTGTACAGTTGTAGAAGAGACTACTACATAAAAGTGAGGGATTACTGAGCAAAGGACTTTGCCAATCTTTCATAGCAGAAAACTCACAATTCATGAAGAAAGAGCTTCTATGGAATACAAAAGGTTAAAAAAGTTCAAGAGTGCATTACTTCCCTGTTCACAAGTACCAACACAGCATCTATAAATAACTTGAAATAGAAATTAAAACAAGTTTTCATGCTAAGATACCAGAAACTGTGATTTATTTTCTCAAAGACATTATACTCACAATCTCATCTCCTGGCAACCAATATCCTTCTTGTTCAATACCAGCTTTTGACCCTTTACACCCCACCGTCAGGGTTTCAACAATAAGACCATCCTTGACTGCTAAACTCAGCTGACGCGTGGTTTCTTTTGGATGCATACCATGGACTCGAGACATATACCTGCACACAAAGCACAAAATTCTTTCAGTGTTAGTGTTAAACTACAAAATGCGTCAGCAAAAAAATACTCTTTTCAAATTTATTTATAGTAATACACAGTCTAAGTTTTAGGTTGTTTTTAAAGCATCAAAATTAATACAATTTCCCTCTTTACTTCAAATAATTCTTTCTTCCCCCTGAAGTTACATGTGCACATTAGATGAGTAGCAGCACATCAATGTTCTACTAAAAAAATTTACTGCATCCCAAAACTAACATGCATATTGCTTGGGCTTGTCTCTGCTAAACTTCCACATCCATTTGTGCCCCTAAAGAGACTTATTTAAATTAATTGAAGCTTGCATT
Organism: Strigops habroptila; assembly: GCF_004027225.2. Taxonomy (NCBI): domain Eukaryota; kingdom Metazoa; phylum Chordata; class Aves; order Psittaciformes; family Psittacidae; genus Strigops; species Strigops habroptila. Next base: position 107,811,894 of record NC_044277.2, on the reverse strand, counting down.
TCCTATAAAACTTATAAAACTTCCTATAGTATACATACTATAGAATGAATCTTCGATGTCCCAATGAATCTATGTGATTGCTTGTGAGTACAACACGTTTAAAAAAAATGTGAAATGTATGCACTGTATATGAAAACCCAACAGCTAGAGTACTAGTACTAAGTGGTTTTTCTCCTATTCTTCAGATAGCCACAATAATCACACTACGATGACCTGCACTGGTGTGAACAAAACATATATAGCCTAAACTGTGCATATACATGAGATTCAGTTGTGTAACGTTGACCCTTACCCAGTATAATTTACTTCTAGACCAATGTCAAACATTAACTGGGGGTTAACACCACAAAATGATCTTCCCTCAAATAGATGACCTCCCTGTTTTAAGATCATTACACATCAGATTTTTTTTTAGCAGAATTCCAAGAATGTATTCATGAGTCACTGCACATGGAGAAGTGAAGAGAGCTGCAATCGCATGCAATCAGCAGATAAGTGAATTGACTCAGAACCAAATGTTTTGTGGACATATTTTTCTAGTTACAGCTCTCTTACAGTGCTAACTGAATTTCTCTCCCTTTTGGTTTCTCCAGGTACGCTTTCTTTACCTGTCTCCTGGGAGAGAAATCTGTAATTTGCTGTTTTTAAGACAAAGCTGTCAGCTACAGTACCCTCTATTCCATGCTCCATAATGAATTGCAGCAATTATGATTCTTTTATGACTGTCATCACAAATATCTTCACAAAAAATATAATTATCATCAGGAGCAAACTTGAGGAAAAGTTATGTTAAAGCAGTAGCATTACATAAAAAAAAAGTTACATCAGTTTTGGTTGGAGGTTTTTTTGTTGTTGTTCATTTTTGGTTTGTTTTTTTTTTTTAATAACATGGCTGACTGGAACTTTCAGTGCTTTAGAAGTTATAAAGTTACAATACGGGATGAAGACCACTCTAGTGGTCAACTCTCCAAACAACCCTTCTCTTTGAAGATAAATGCCTTTCAAACTTCTTACTGTTTTGGATGCATAAAGGTCTGTTCCAGTCCTGCATTCTCCCTCAAGCTTTTGCTGGAACTGGTTTATGCTAATCTAATCTTTTTGTTTTGCTCTAAAGGAAACTAAATGCACACAATCACATTGTAAATTTCTGACTGAATAGAAGTATATATTTGTGTAGTAAATTACACAATAATCAGAACAACACAGGACATTTATAAATTTCTGCCTGATATCAGGGGCATTTATGGAAATGCAGCACGCTTGCAGAATCTTGGGTTTTGGGAGGTTTTTTAAGGTAAAACTCTTAGAGGCAGATGCTACCATTTACTGTATTTTACAATGTCTACCACAACATGGTCCAAGTCTGGTTCGCTGGTGCATGATACCAGTGCATAAAAAGTAAGTAATAATAAATGAAATTAATAGAGAAAGAACAAAATTTTGCGCAATTCTGTGATGCAATCTGATATATATGAATCTTATGCTGGCTAACAAAAACGATTGAGGGCCAAGCAATGACTCAGAAGATATGCATGTTAGTTCAGTTCTCTATCACACTGGGTGGATTCTCATCTGCCCAATCTGATCACTTTCTGCTTCTGTAGAAACCAAAACTCAACAGGAGAACCTGTTCAAGCGATATTAAACACTAAAAATGAATTTTCCAAGTTCTCCAAATTCTAAGGAGGTCTTAAACATGCAGAGACTCAAATCTATTACTTCACCTTCAGAGTGCAAGTGAACACCATTAGTTTGCTGAGGCATAAAGTGTTGAAGCTTTAAAAATGCCTGAAACAGGTAAAACAACTCATTTGTTTACATACTCATGTTATATGTATTTCTTGCGTGTGTGCACATATGCACATAATGATGCAAACACAACTAGCTTTTAAAAATCATCTCTGTCAACATCGGCTAACTTCACTGGGTTTTCAGCAAATTTTCATTTTAACTTTGTGTTAACAAACTCCCTGTCAGAGCCACAGCATTCATGTCTTCTGCAATTTCTTCGAGTCTTTGCTACATCTCAAAATACATAGCACAGGTACTAACTATCATTTTTCCCATTTTACTGACAGAAAAAGTCAGGTACTGAACAAGGAAGTAATTTCCCTACAGTATCACAGTAGGCTGCTATAGGTCTGAGAACAGAAATCAAGTATTAACCCAGTGCTGTAATTTTCAGTGCATCCTGCTGAAGAAACCATGAAACCATCATCCCTAGTTGCAGAAACACAGTCTACCAAAACTCTTGAATACAAGTTACATGCTTTTTGATTATATGTCACTCACATCTTTGAATAGAAAAGATATGTAATGCAAACCAAAAAGCCTTAAACCAGCTCTAATCAGCTGAGGTTTAATCTGCCTATTTCAACTGTGGCAGGGTGTGCACTAGTGAAAAGAGGCACATGGCTAAGAATAGTCCATTTCTCAAATCCAATCTGTTCTCAACCAGAGTGAAAGTCCTGACACCAACTAAACTATCTCCTCATTTAATAATCATTTAATAATCTGGCGATAAATCCCCAGAGCTTTCTAAAGACTATTTTAGCCAATGTTCAGACTGTGCAGTCTGGAGATCCACAATGTTTTCCATTTAAAAAATAAACTGCTATCAGCTTTCATAGGAAAAGATACATGTGTATATGCGTCCTGATACATGTGTATCAAGAATATTTTTACTTTGATGAGTAGAACTGCTGGTAGAAAAGTCCCCCCTCCCCACAAATTTTTACCTGTATTATAACCTGTGAAGTGTACGTGGCTAGATATTTACAAAGACTATAAAACAACACTGGCAGGGTCTGGATGAAATCCTATATCTTGCCCATTGTCAGCCAGAAGGATGGCAGTTAAACTAAGAAGTGACTAAGGCACAGGACTTGAACCAGAAAAGATAGTTGAAGTTCTTTAATAACGAAATGTCACAAAATGTGAAAGATGCTGGAAACACAAAGTAAGCTAAACTCCAGCCTAGAAACAGAAAGCATGATGTTTGGAGTTCTAACTACCACATCACACTCATTACTGGATCAGGGAAAACAATATTGAAATGTCTTTGTGCAGAAGTGACACTACTAATCCAGGGAGTACAAGTCTTTTCCTGGTACTGCACGCACTGAAGCATCTGGCACCAAGAAGTTAAAAACAAGGAAGAAAGATAGAGCAATCCCTGATTGCTGTTTTCAACAAAAGCTGATTAGCCTTACCTTGGAGACTGGGAGTTGAAGCAGTACTGGTTTGTTATGCTCTTGCCCAGTCCTCCATCTCGACAGATTGGGAAGTGTAATACAACCCCTATACTGCTATTATGTAGCCAGCCACAAGAAGTAAAGCAAATAAACTCAGATGGGCAAGAATAAGTCATGGAGACAAAGTAAAATCCCCTAAATCAACAAACCAGCCCTGATCAGAAAGGGGGCTAAACAAATGATTTCAAAATACAATTTAACTGTGCTAATCCCTACTATATAAAATGAGGGCCTGTCTGATGAAAAGAGGACATTTGGCCTGATAATCTGCATGTTAAATTCCAAATCTCACCCAATGAGGCTGCCTGTCTGCAGGATACAGAAGCAACTGAACTGCTTGCTGCTCAATATTAAAGTATTTATAGGTCAGTATTTTCTCCATTTATAAACTGGCAGCATAAACCTCCTTGACATTAGCATAGAAGAATCTAGCAAATCTAGCACAATTAGTTTTGTAATCAACTTCTAAGAGCCTACTAAAGCATGTTGTCAGTTATTGCAACACCACTTGGAAAGCAAAGGATAAGAATCTCTATCGTGTAGGTTGTTCATTACCACCCTGAAACAAACGTCAGCACTGTCACACCATCAAATGCATATGTAAATGTGCCAACCTTCAGAAAGAAGATACTACCAACAGAATCAGGTAAACGCACATGTGCACATAGGTAATGTATGTGCACATCTGTCCCACAGCAAAAAAAAAAAAATTAGAGGAGAACAATAGGGTATCATCACAGAATCATAGAATCATAGAATGGTTTGGGTTGGAAGGGACCTTAAGATCATCTAGTTCCAATCTTCCTGCCACAGGCAGGGCCACCTTCCACTAGACCATGTTGCTCAAAACCCCATCCAGCCTGGCCTGTGAACACTGCCAGGGATGGGCCATCTACAACTTCTCTGGGCAACTTGTTCCAGTGTCTCACCAACTTCATAGTGAACAATCATTAATAGATTTATAGATTGTATATGTGTGTATGCTTATCTGTATTTATTACATGAAATACTAACCAGAAAAATATGAAACCATTTTAAACCTATTTGGGATTGCAAATGAACAGTAGTCAGGTCTTTACAAATTCAGCAGCAATAAAACATTATCATATTTTTCTGTTTATATACATTATTCTTGTTACCCATCCTAAAAACCTTGAAAATTCTCAGACACCACAGGGACAGCCCAAGGGGTCAGCACAGCTGGAGGTGAGGACTTGAGCAGCTCTCACAGGCCTCAAGGCATCCAGGAGCCACACAGCCATCTGCTGCATACCCCACCTGAGCCATGTTGCAATGACAGGGGAGGAATGATACACAAGCAGACCCGGTACATACCCTTCCAGAGTTTCTCTCCTTCACAGTAACAAACTATGGAAGCTCCTGTAACTCATGCCACTGCTCACAACTGGATCTCGCCCTCTCCCTTGCTAAACAAAACTGGACCACAGGAGTACCCTAATCCACCTCTAACTTGCTTGCCTGCCCAATATACAAGAGACATTATAGAAGCACCAAAGTCTGTCAGCGTACCAGCAATTCACACCTAAAACTTCAAAAGTATTTCCTCAAACTAGCCAGTGTTCAGCATGTCATTCTATTCAAAACCTAGGTCTAATACACATGCTTCATAAGATACCTTAAAACTCAAGAAAACGGTTTGTTTTCATCTCAGGGGTGTGGAGGAAGCAGACTCTAAAGCTGCAATCACCATGGGAGCAAAACAGATACAAAAGTCGCTGGCACTTGCAGGGGATCAGATGGTGAACTTTTTGCCTACAGCTGTCACACAGCTCACAACTTCTGCTTGATGCTGTGCAAGACACAACATGAAGTCAAACCCTGTCCCAAAGAGCTTAATATATACAGCCACAAAATAATGCACGTAAACAGTCTGCTCCAAGGGAGTCCTCTTGAAGGCAACTGTGGTCTCATGAGATGCAGCAAATAGTTTACATGGGCGCAGTTGTGCTATGGCCCAAAAATCTCAGCTGGCCAAGGAAGGAAGTAAGGTTACTTAAGGTGGAAAGTTGACACAGATGTTTAAAGAAAAAAAAAATCCCAGTTTTTCTGGACTCATAGGGAATTGCATTTTCAGCTACCTGAACTCATCAAAAGGAAAATACTGACAAAATGCTACAGCAAGCATCTCTGTAGAAGACTAAAGTAAAATACATACAGGAAATAGCTACCTTATATAAAGTACAACAGTGTGACAAGTGTAGGTAGATGCTAATTTTAGTGGCAAACACTGTAATCTTGGTCTGATCAATTATCTCTACCTGTGCTGGATGCCTCCACCCTCCACAATACGAAGGGAAGTAGCAGTTTGCTGGCAGCAGCAGACTATCTGCTAAGCAACTCATCCAGGGAGAAACAGCAGTCTCAAGATTCCCTTGTACACATAACCCATCTCACATCTGAGATCTGATAAAATACAGCAGATCCCATTAAGCATAACTGAAAGACTGCCATTAATTTTAAATGTTACCTACAGGTATATAAAAATGTCCTAGATTCAGGGACAGACCTTGAGGAATAATACATAAAACGGAAGGAAAGCAGCCAAAAATTTATTCTGAGTTTTATATTGTGTTCCTACCTCTGGTGAGAAATGATGCCTTTTGCTTTATATTCAGGGTATGACAGCAGTTTTATAGAAGGCCCACACACTTCTTTTACAACATTTTTTAATTTGCAAAGAATAAATCACTTGGTTATACTGAAAGTAAAAATGGAAGACGGGTAACATTTTTCCTGGTGTTTTTCTTTTTTTTTTTTTTTAAAAACCAAATACAGCTACATGGCATAAGAACCTAAAACACCCATTCTAAAATCTCAGGAATCCACTAAGCTACACTTGTGGAGAGCCAGGTGAAGATTTGTGCTCACTGTTGTATCTCAAGTACTCAACTCTGCAGCTTACGGTGCACGCTCCATGCAGATGTAGCACTATGGTACAAATCAACTTTCACGAAATATGGGCTAAACATTATGGATATTTGTATTTCAAAACAATATATTTGAAATATATATTCCTGCTTGCCTGAAACTGAGAGCTGGTCTGAGAGCTGAAGACAACACAGACACACAGAGAAAGAAGAGCTGTTTACAATGGGGATGTACCAGCACACTTTTGTTTTCTAAGACACTTTTTGGTATGTTTACAGTTTGTGAAGTTTTGATTATGGATTAAATTCACTAAGATAAAGACAACTAAAGCATACCATTCTTCCTCCGTATTTACACTTCACAAAGAGCTGTTGCCTGTACAATAAAACGTCGATTGGATGATCTACATTTCGTGCAGTCCAAAATTCCCAATGGGGGATACAGAGAAAATGAATTAAGAGAAATTAAGAATTTTCTTCTCCCTCTGACATCAATATCTGCAACACTGAAGATGCATAGACAATCTAAGTAAGAAATGTTTTTCAAATTTGTTTCATCTCTCCTTCATAGTCTAGAAATACAGCATTTGCATGAATATGGAATCTTAATTTTGTGCAGTGTTTTTGTAAAAGAAAAAGAGCGCATACACTTGACAGTGAAACAGTGAAATCCAGCAGTTCAATGAAACTCAGATCTGCCTTATGTTTCTTCTGCTGCTGCTAAAACAAAGCTAAGGAGAGTAATCTAAAGCATTGTTTGTACATGCTTTAGACACCCCAAGCACCATGCAGTTTCCTTTAATGTCAGTGTCACCTGGGTCATTTCTGTCAGAACTGCAGTAATTTTAACTCAGGTAATTCTTTGTTTCAGTAATTTAAATCCTCACCCATACAACTTCACTATACAATTAAGATTGTGTAACCCACCAATATGACCATGAAGAGCAAGTAATTAAGGTACCAAGCTATTCAATCCGTATCTACAAAAATCTCTCTTTCAGAACTACTACCACCTTCTTAAGGAGGAAGTAACCTAAAAAAGGGCTCTACTCCTGTTTTTCCAACCTAAAAAGTTGTACGTGATACTGCTGGTAATGTACATGGATGTGCACAGAGTACTGCTGGCAAATAGGAGCACTAATCGTTCCAGGGCATTGCACACATATGCACAATTGCTTGTGTATATGCAGACTCACTGTTCTATCCAGCACTTCTCTATGGAAGTACTGAAGAAACAAACAAGTAATACATGACTCAGAATATAATGCCCCAGCTAATACCTTGCAAAAATATTTATTCAGCTCATATTGAGCATCTCAATTCAAAGCATGCTTTAAAAATATACATTTGAGCACTTCCATGATTCAGTTTTTTACATTTTTCTATTTAATTTAACTTCCATTCTTATCTGGGTTAAAGGTAACAAAAACTTTTAATTTTTTTTTTTTGTTTTGTCAGATTCGTTTTAGCTTGGCTAAGTTTCCAAATCATCACATTGTCACACAAATGTTCACCTAATTACCAGCTAGGGAACAGGACAATGGCTGGAAAAGCCATCAGGGCAGGGCTGCTGCTTTGGATGCTGATATTGTTTACATGAATGGGAATATGAAACCACAGCCTAAAATAGATGGTATGAGTAGTGCTTTGGAGATCATTCTTTCTCTACTGATTACAGAGAAAGCCTTGATGAGCACTTCAGGTCACCAGTTAAATGGCCATGTCACACTCAGTTTTATCTTTTACTTCCAATAGAAAGCCACATTCATTTACAGCAAAGAAACCAGACATAAGCTGCAAGTTTCATTTTCCAATATTATAAAGATGTTACGATTTGAGCAATAATCAATACTGGTTGTGACAAAAAAGGTAAATTGGTTTATTTTTAATACTTAGAAATAAAGATAGTCTGTTACGTATTTTTCTGTGTAAAATTACACAACTTCAACAGAAATATTAATAGAAGTATGGAGTACATAAGAATATTCATTCAAATGAAAACAGGGATAGTTATTTTCAAGTCAGTTACACTTCCATCACTTTCCTTCTCAATTTATACTGGAGTTCATAGTTTGCATGTATTATCTAAGAAAAGTAGTAAACATTGAACGTTACAGTTTTTATAGTAATGAGTTTGCACTCCTTAGCAAACGTCAAGCAAGGAATATGGCTGTTGTTAATAACCACGTGTTTGTGCTGTTAGCGTGAATCATTTTATTTACCAGTCACACTCATGCTCAGCCCAGAGATAACTTCACCTACTGAATCAATGAAGAACATTAACCTCTGAGATAAAAAACCTGCTTTACTAGCAATACCACACAAGAGCATACTTAAGAATTATTAGAGAAGGAAAATTGATCAAACAAAATTTGTTAGCACACCTATCTATTAGAGCAAATATTTTTCAGAGCACCATTTATTTTTTGGAGAATGAAGTGTAGGAACTAGGTGCATGTGGTGTTATTATTTTGCATCAAAGCAAATACACAAGAAGTTTAGCCTCACCTCAAGATCTAGTCCTCAACAAAACACCCTTTTATGCTAAACCCCTATAGGCTACCTCTGTGGTTGCACAGCATCCTTTTCATTCCATGTAGTCTCATAAAACAGGAAAAAAGAAGTGGCAGAGCTGGAGAAATCTCTGTCAGTACCATGGTGAAGTTTTCTACACTAGGCAATGAATTAGTCTTATGATAGACAGCACTGAGAAGCAGATCCAGCAATTCAGATAGCAATACTCTTTATCACATAGTAGGAAAGTGGCTCAGTACCAAGTTGAAGGAACAATTATCCCTAACAAATCACGAACAACACTTAATATACCTGGACTTCTTCTTATGTATTCCTTTACCCAGTTAAATTAATGTGCTTAAATAGAAGTGTTACATGAATCAAAGAAATTATTTATATCAATGAAAGAGGGGAAGAAGTAATTATTAATATTCATTATAAACTCAAAATGACACTAGATTTTAATTTTAATTCTACTGCTCAGAACAAGTGCAGCTAGTTTCTTTATAGCCTTTTTCCAGGAAAAGTTTACAATTTTTTTCCTGTCATCCCAGCTCCCACCATCCTTAGTCAAAAATATCTAAAAGCAGCTCTTAAAATGGACCATTAATACCAGTAATATTAAAGCTATGTGATATCCAAAACAAAAAAATCATTATGAATTCACAGACAAAACTCTAACACCACAGAATCATAGCATCTAGTTCCCACCTCCATGCCATGGGCAGGGATGCCTCACCCTAGACCATGTCGCCCAAGGCTCTGCCCAACCTGGCCTTGAACACTGCCAGGGATGGAGCATTTACCACTTCTTTGGGCAGCCTGTTCCAGTGCCTCACCACCCCCACAGTAAAGAACTTCTTCCTTATATCTAACCTGAACTTCCCCTGATTAAGTTTAAACCCATTTCCCCTTGTCCTGTCACTACAGTCCCCGATACAGAGTCCCTCTCCAGCATCCTCGTAGCCATATAAGCAAACAGATAAAAACTTTATGACAAACGTAGCTATCTACAGGTAACAGAGGTGAAATTTAATGAACATATGCCATTGTGAACATTCCCTGTGCAATCAATGAAAATCTGTCATTCCTTCTTAAGGAGCATGTAGCTTAGTTCCTTGCTTCTCTTCAACTTTTTTGTGAATCTGGATGCTAAAAATCCTTATTAGCTTGCTGAATATTACCTCACTGGTTAGTCTCAGTACAAATTTACAAGCAAAATTATGTATTGGTTATGATGCAAAAGCCAGTGAGATTCCCTGTACTTTCCTGCTTATATGCAGTTTCCAGAGTTCTTTTTATTATTTTTTAGAATATATCTGAACTTTTGAGAATGTCCAAAAATTTCAGCCTGAATGCACCATTTAACATCTCTGTGAAGCCATCAGTATAAAAAATTAATGTATCAAACAAGTCAAACATTTTGATGCCCATCTTATTTCTATGCAACACATTGCTATGCTTGCAACTGACAGTTATGCACAGATGATGCAGGATTTTTACATATGACCAAAACAATACTTTTACCAAAATTTTGTCATTAGGGAGTCAAATTCTCAATTTTAGATTGCTTTTTTCAGTAAATTTTTTTTTCTTCTTTTTTTTAAACCACATTAATCAAGTAATTGTTGAAAAAGCACAGAAGACACATTTTTTTCCCCAGGATACTCTATGACTAAGGATTTACAAGCTTTAAAACTCCAGACTTAGTTTATTATCTTGCTTTAATGCAAAAATTGTGTTACGAAAACAGAAAAAGAAACATTAGTCTGGGGCTGCAAGAAGCAACTGAAGTTTATCATGAGAAAAAGAGAGAAAAAGTAAAACAAATGGGAAAGGAGATTGACTTAGTGGTCAGGCAGAAAGAAGTGCACTGTACTTGATTGTAACAGAAAACACATACAGAGATACTTAAATCTGAGAATTTTCTACCCTGTCATCACCTGGTGATGTGTTTCTGTTGTTTTCTTTAATGCACAGATCTATAATCAAGCCAAACCAAACTGAATTCAGTTTTCTCAGAGATGAACACCAATAGACAGGCTGCCATAAAAGGCAGCGATTGGTGTGCTGAGGAAGTAGTATCATCCTGCTTTTTGTGGGACCTTGCACTCCACACTTTTGCTTACCCTTGCATAATTACGAACTGCTATTACACTGCATGGCATGGATAAAAATTCACTGTACTGTTCTTCCTCATCCTTTCCCAACTGCTAAAATGTGACTTTCCTGACTTCTTCAATATTGACCTGCTCCACCACAGTACAATTAACTGGGGTTTGACTAATATGTACCAGATTTTGAAGAGTTGGGTTTAATGTTTCCCATGGTCACATTTAAATCATACACGAGGATGATATAAAGATGTGGAAAAGGAGCCAGCAACACTGGTTAAAGCAACCACTGCATTCTTCTGCATAACAGTAGGATGTTTCACTTTGAACAATTGTTTTCAGGTAAGCCCACTCTCTGGTAGCAAAAGGATAGGTATTTTAGGGGAATGGCCTGACAAAGGATAAGAAACCAACAGAGCAGAAAAATATTTCAGAGCTTTCATTTCAGTCAAAAAAGTATCCAGTGCTACGATACTTCCGCTCATGTAAAGTTAAACAGGATTACCTAGTTATAAATCCAGAGTCATCTGCTCTCCCAATCATTCTTATGGCTTACTTTTTTTTTTTTTAAATGCATGAATATTTAGTTGCAACGTGCACAATACTAGGAAGATTTAAGTTTTCATCAAAGGTACTATAAATAGTGACGGACTTTTTCTAACATGTTTCTGAGCTTTGAATAAGCAATACTGTAAAAATCGTGTTCTTTCTAATTTTTTTTCTTCCTACTGCATTGCATATTCTTATTTATAGACTTGTGTGATTATTCCCTACCCGTTCAAATTGCTCATTCTCTTATTTATACTCTCTTGTGATTATTCTCTACCTGTTCAAATTGCTCATTCTCATCTTTGCTTTAATCAGTGCTCCTAGAAATTGTTTTCTGTTAAAGAAAACAGCCTAGAAAGAGAACAGCAGAAGAACTAAGGCAACAAACCCAGATTTATGGATGGAAAAGGACCTTAACTTTAACTATTCTCAGACATGGACTGGAGAAATTTCACAGTGATATTTGGAGAAGAACCCAAATATCCCCCTCCCAGGACTAAATGTCAAACTGAGAGGGTCACATACTCAATCTACAACTGCTAGCGACTCCACCTCAACTGGGAGACCAGAAAATATCATCATTCTACAGTAATCTTTCATACTGAGTAATTCTTTTCTGGCATGCTATCTCATCAATGCTGATTAATGTCAGTCCACACAAAGCTAAGAAGAGACTGACAGACTCTACTCGATATGGGCTTGGGATCTGCTCATTTCTTTTAGATGTTCTGACTGAGCTGCATTTACATTAAATTAGAATATAACAAAAATGAGTCCACAGAATAAATATAGAAAACATGGTTATGACCATTTACAGACCTAGCATTGGACCATCCCAGTTGAAATCTAATTAAAAAAGATGAGAGTCTTTGTAAGTGTTTATGAAAAAAATGTCATTTTCTTTATCACCAGTGTTGTAAAACAGTTTTCTGACTGATGAAACTCACAGTTTCAGTTTTGTTCTATTTAAAAATAACACAAATTCTCCAATTATGGCATATCAGTTTTATCTTAGCTAATGGTCTTTCCACCAGCTTCATTGGCCCAAAAGCTGGGCTACCTCTACCCTGCAGACTATGGTCACTCCCAGTTTCACTCCCAAACTAACTCGTTTCTCAGGCTCCATTCTGGAGAAAGCCAATTTGTTCTTGTTGGGAAAAAGGCAAAGCATGGCCAAGAGGTTAGTTTGCTTCTGATAGAGAACATGGCTGCAAACCATGCCAAGATTGGCTCCTCCTGCTAAAGGCACTCCAACACTACTCCAGCATACTGTGTGTCCTCAAATGCCTTCACATCATGCCCGATGGCAAACTATCATGCCTCCAGCTTCATGTTTCCAGAATAGCATTGCTGTGGGCTGTATTATTTTTGGCGCTTAGAACAGAAGAACCACACACACATATAAAACAAAGAGTATGTCAGGGCCAAAGAAAAATACCATGAGCCAAAGGCAATGATGTGTGGTCACAGCGTATCTGCTCCAGATGGTCAGAGGGCCTTCATTCCCTGTCACAGTACACAAAAACAGTATAGACTTTTGTCTATACTGGTTTTGTTAACAGAGAGAGAAGCAAATTAACTAAATAAATCATGAAACACATCAAAGGGAGAGAGAAAAAAATACAAGGAAGGAAGTATGGAAGAAAATGATTATGTTTTAGTTCTTTACATTAGTCTTCATGCAATAGTTTAGAAACCAGAATAATTATCTGTCCACAAAATCTTGAAATAGCCAGTAATAGTTCGAGAACACTGTATTTATCAACTGGGTATTTTAATAACATTAACTTTAAACAGACAATGAACTCTGAACTAATCATAAAGATTATGAAATGTTCATAAATTGCTACTGAGGAAACCCAATACCTTGTGATAAAAGGGTAAATATTTAATTAATAGTTAATTAAATCTTAGGAGTCCAATTACCTGTAAAGGAATTATAAAGAAAACGCTGTAAAAGAAACTGGAAGACTGGAGTAAGCCAAAGAGAGAGAACTTTAAAAACATGTCTGTGCAGAAATACTTACCAATCTGCTATGCAACTGAATGTCAATAATTTATCCTACTCATTTAAATATGCATGTCTTTTTTCCAGTGTATTTTAAGCCATTTCATTCCATAGAATCAAATTCTGAGGTTTCCCCAAATCCAAAACAGATGGAAGATAATGAGGAAAAAACAGAAAGTCAAAGCATAATTATGATTTTTAGCACGCTTTTAGGGATGAACAATTTGTCAAGCTGCGCTCTTGACAAAGAATTCACAAGATATGGGAAGCCATTTCTCCACTAGTGTTTACAGCATAACTAATACCAATAATAATCATCTAAATAATTGACATACTAGGGTCAAATTATCCCAACATCAAGTCTGGACAGAAAAATAAGTCATTCTTCTTGATAAATACCTCTTAGAAATATCATTTTGTTATTAAATAATTTGGTAGTGTAGAAAAGTTAGATATTTCTAATAGCTAGATTTTTAAATCATTATAATTAATTGATTTGAGATACACTATGACAATATAAGCCAGGTGAGAATATTTCTTTTGCATACCTTGACAGAGATGTTACCACTGCCTTCAAATGAGCTTTCCCATTGAATAAAAATGCACTGAACACACTGAAGCCTATGTACAAAGATAGGAACACATATATAATATTTTTAAAGATCTTTTCAAAAAGCAGTTTGCACTTTTAGTACTAATTCCTTTAAATTCATGACACTTTTACTTCTTGTTAGTATTGGGTTTCAGGACTTTTCTTAGTTTTCAAACTACTGAAGAATGCATGCAGTGTGGCCTCTTCCCTACCAATGGTTTTATTTAAGTATTTATATAATACTTCAATTAACAGTGTAATATTGTCATCATTTTTCCACACACACATTTAATTCCTTCAAAAATGGACACCTTTCTTGTGTTTCTTAATACTTCTCTGCATGCAACAACTTTTCTAAAATAATTGGCAAAAGTTCAGTAATCTTACTAACTAATTTCTGAAAGGCTCTAACTTGTGTATTCAAATTTTCCAAGTGACTCTTTCCTCCATGTAAGACAGTTTTCAATCACTTCTAATCATGCATTTTTCTATTCTTGCTTATCCCCCTCATCAATTTAAAAAGCAAAGCATACTTGATTTAGTCTACTTTTAGTTAAAGGACCTCTTTCCTTATACATTTTTCCTGATAATATTAGAAGTAACTTCTAGTGCTCTTGGCTTCTCCTACACTATCCTCCTACTCTTTATGTTCTCTACAGAAAATGCGTGGCTAGTTCTATAGATTTTTCTTGCGTACTTTCCACTGCCAGCATCTTCTGGCAGTCTTTCTTTCCCCCTGATATTTTTTAATAATTAGACATAAAGTGCACAGGGTTCATTTTACATATTTTTAATTTGCTATATGATTTTTTCTTCTTCTTTTTTTTTTTTTTTTTTTTTTTTTTTTTTTTTGGCATATTGAATTGAAACATAATCTACAAACAATGAATCCTCTTTTCATACTACCAACATTTCCTCCGCGGTCATAGAAAGTAAATGCTCCTTGATATGTACAGTGGCTTCTACTCAGCACCAGACGACTAGGAAAAGCAAGAAGTAAATGAAGTAAACAGGAATATGTTAGGAAAAGGGAGACAACCATGCTGTGCTGCAGTTAAGAGAAAAGCCAACAAATAGGTTTGCCTAAAAGTAGCAAACCACCTGATGAAGAAAGCAGCAATACAGGTTCTGCTATGAAGGTGTCTGGACTAACAGGTCACAAAATATACAGGATAATATGTCTCTAGCAACAAATGAACCCTCAAACTACAGCAAAAAGAAAATAAAATACAAATTCAAATAATGAATCATCTTTTCAACTAGTGAAGTTCTCCGAAAGTACACATTTGTCATCCACTATATGACATGGTAGGATGACTGTTGCTTACCTTAAACATGTATTTATGAAGAAAGATTATCTTGCTGTTTTTCTGTATGCTTACTCAGAAGTAAGACATACTTCCATAAATTTCATTGTCATTAGTACTTGCAAATACTTGTAATATGCAAGGCCACTCTTTCAGTCAATCCCAAGAGGTTATAAGACTTAAAAAAAAAATGTTACTAATCCAAGTATCAGAATCCTCTCCTTAACTCCAACTGTCTACATATGCTCATAATTCTCAGTTTTGACCTCTGTTAGATTTTGATCTTTCTTGTTATTCATACATTTGCCTATGTGCCTAGACACTGATTGACCTTTTAAGGAACTGCAGCTGTATTTGACCAAATGATCTGTGAGCCAGTAAGAATACGTCAGCTGCTCAGTTTTCACCAGAAGAGATGTGATGCCCTGCTAACTGCAGAACTTTACTTTGAATATTATGTAATATGCATACTCATTTGCTAAGTAATCTGTGTTTCTTCACCAATGACTAGTATCATAAAGCAACTGAAAGGTCTTTATCTTTTCCTTGCCAAAAGTTCTCTCCTTAAAAATATCATATAAAAGAAACTAGAACACTGTCCATCATTCTTGTCACTGATGTGCATGTGGAACATTTACAATGTGTCCAAGCACTGTTTAGATTACTCTCCACTGCTAACACCTTGCATTTCTTTCTCAAAGTACTAAGGCTGCTTGCATCTCTGTTTAGTCACTTATTTTTCTTCTGATTAGAGATGAGTCATACAATCTGGATCTAGACTGTTTTTTAAAAAAATCAAACTACCCTTCAGTTACCAAGAGCAGTACTTCTTTCTCTAGTATCTAATTACTTGTTTTCTCAACCTTGTTTGTAACGATAGGATTTGTCTTACCTAACTTTACCCAGCTAAATGTTATTTGCACTATCTTAAAATAGGCATCTCTCATAAGAGTGGGATGAATCCCCAGCTAGATGTGCCTGTCTCCCTTTATTAGATATAAAAAGAGCATAAACAGCTAACAAACCCAGCTAATATATGGCCTGGAGCAAGTAATTTGAAATGTTAAAATGGAAAGTGTATAGCATTAGTTTACCCACTTGTCTCCTTGGAGACGTGATGCAAATATACATGCTTTAAAGCATTCTGAAACTCAAGTGCGACCTCAAAAATGAAATTCCCTAAAATACAATCTCTCCCTCTCAAGCTTGCTTGGAACAATCTGGGAAGGTACTTTTCAGTTTAATGGTGCATTTTTCTTTGTTGTAGGAGTCAGATACACACTAATTCATTTGGGACATTATCTTTTTTTCTTTCTCCTGTTTGTTGTTCACTGTATTTGGGGAACCCGGACTGTTACAGTTCCTCCACTTATGAATCCAGTTTTGCTTGTCACTTCCACCCCAGAGCTTCCAAACTCTGTCAGTGGACCATGTTATAATGATTTTCACTTCGTTAGTCACCTGCACTGTTTATAACTCTCCCCTTTAGTGGTCTCTGGCCTCATTATCAGTTCACATTGGTTCTGGCAACTGAAGAGTTGCCAACTGGTTACTTTTGCTCTTTTAAATTATTCATATTGATTACTTTGACAGATGTGACGTACATGTTGGCCTGGAAATGCAGACAAAGCAGAGAGAGGCACAAAACCTCCTTCAGTTTTTATTATAGCGGCTACTCCAAGTTATCTTCAAAGGTATTTTAATATTGTAGACCTTTTTATACACTGGAAGCTTCATGGAACAAAGAATATGTATTTCTCTGTGTATAAAGCACCTAATAAATTTTGAAGAATATTTTACTATTAACAGTAATATTAGGCATAGGTACTAATCATCTCATGTCTTCTTTAATAGCATCCTATCCATGCCTATCTCAGCAAATAGGGCTTTTTATTTGTTTGAGCAACCTAACACTTCAGGTTTATCTTTGTCTTCTGGAAAAGAGTTCTCCACTGGTCTATCACACTGTTCTAAAGAATTAGGTTACTTACAGATTTTATTGCCCTTATATCTACTTCTTGTATTTTGACCAAGCTACCAAGTGAGTATAACTCTGACATGCTAAACTCAGTTCAAGTACTAAAATATTGAGTATTTCCTAAAGATGCTTGTACAAAACAAATACAGGGTGAGCAAGATCTCAATTCAATGGATTAAACCTCACTTTAGGCTCTTTAGATGCTCGGTTTTTGTATGGTTTTTTTTTTAAATAATTATATAGCTAGTAACACAGAAGTGCATGTAGCTGTTTCACAGTCTCGCAGTGTTTACTGTCTCTTGTTTCCCAGAGCTTTTAATAGCATCAACCTTCCCCCTCATCAAGACTTTTTTTTGAACAGGTCACTTACTTTGTAATACGGTCAATGTTAGCAATTTGCTTCTGGTTCCGGATTATTTCTATAGCTGCCCAAAGATGCTGGATAGCCTTTGTATCTGCCTGTCGCCTCTTCGTTAAGCGTGCCATGACCTGTTTACTTGGTCAGCTGCAGCCGATAAATAAAAAAGATACACCAAAAAGTTAATCATGAATTATGAAATGGATTACATGATGATCATATTGCAATAGATACGATTACAAGGAAAAAATTTTAACTTACAGCAATTCAAATTGTATACAGCATGTTTTCTTATGCTTAAAGAGCAGTAAAAAGCAAAAAGTGTAGCTTACAAGAACCCCTTTCATATCACATAGTCTATACAGAAGACAAAAGGCGAGTGGTAAAAATTATCAAATCAACAGCAAACAACTTATCAAACTGCTATAGAAAAGTCAGTTAGTTCACATCTCAGTTCCCTAAAATTTGGTAAAAAGCACAAGCTGCTCTGGCCTGAAGCTTCCACAGCCTCCTTCATTGCCCAAAACCCTTAAAAAGAGTGAGTGTGCTTGAGTATGTCACATGGTGTAAGCATGAACTTTGACACAGAGAAAAAGCTGGACCCACAGTTTATTATACAGTATAGTTCTCAGAGTATTACTTTCACATTTTTATAACTTGCAACTATTTAAAAAATCCATTCTACGAGCAGGAACTAGAAGTATATTTTCATGGATGACAAATATTTAAAAAAATATTTTGGAGCAATTCCATTTGCTGTAACATGCTAAACCCTAACAGGACCAAAGTGCTTCTGATGGCATTTACCCATCTAACCAACCCTGAACGGGAACATAATGAGCATCTGGCTTTGTTTACAAATTTTCCAAAAGCTTGAGGCAATGAGTACAGATAAGCCATAAATCGCCTACAGCCCTACTACAGGCACAGAATCCCTTTTTAAAAGCTTAACGATGCATTCTGATCACTAAATAACTTTCTTCCAGTGCCACCACTTTCTCAATGAAAAAAGTGACTGATTTATGACTGCTACCAAGGTCTGTAATTTATTTTAGAGTTCTGTCCTCAGGATGAACTATGTGGAATGCACGTGGATATTTGTAGCTAGCAGAATATTAACTTCAGTAACCCAAAATAATACCAAAAATGCAAAAACACTACACCATCTGTGCAATGTTAAAGACGGGAATTTAAGTATTAAAAGTCTCTCTCCTCTCAAATTCACAAAAAGTAAGCAGATTTGAGTATTCCATTAGTTGCAGCAATGTAATTTTCAAGTTGATGGGACCTACAGGTACTTGTCAGAGGGCTGTCAGGTTTCAGACCTGGTATTAGCTCTGCAATGCTCACTTACTCTACAGGTGTAATGAAATGAAGCACAACTTTTTATTGTTAAGGAGAAGAAATGATTTAACAGCATTATACTTAACATTACGTAGCCCATTAAAAAACAAAAAGAAAAAAAAAGATGATGTGAAGTGATATATGCACCTCCAGGTGCGTGAGGCACCTCTGGCTGCTGGAGATAGCAGGGAAGGGCAGAACAGAGCAGCGCTTGTGGAGACACGGTGTGGCCACGCATCGACCCCACATTTCTGCTTTAGGAATCTCTTCCTGCTGGGATTTAAAGCAAGGGCAACTGGATGGATCTCCCAGAAAAGAAAGGCCAAGAGTACACAAGAGTACATTTTTGAGGGAAAGATAAGAGAGAATATGACAGACATACAGCTAAGACTGACAGCCAGTAGATAGCATCGCCTGAGAATGGTTCAGAGAAAGAAAGCTTCTATTTGGAATAGTGAGAAAAGACACTGCATCGCTGTAAGCTCCTCTGCATTCATTTCACAAAACATAAGGCCATTACAAGTAAAAAAAAAAAAACCCTCCAAATTTGTAAGAGAAACGTAAGATTATTTACAGAATTTAATTCTTAAGGAAAACAGACCTGTAAAATACAAAACCAGGTTAGATACTAACACAAAAAAGGACAATCTTTACAGCCCTATTATATTAGCATAAAACTCCTTTCCTAACATATGAGTGACTGAAAGTGAAATAATTATTTTTGTTCTAGCTCTATAAACTATCTGCTTTAAAAGCTGTTAGCTGATATGGCGGTCCACAGGCCAGACAGAGTCTCTTACGCAGTATCATGTCCGCATGTGAGGATCAAGGAGGAAACACTCATCCTTCTCAACCCTGCTATCAGTGTGAAATAACAGACCAGTTCTCAGTTTATTCTGTAATGAACAAAGTGGGACCTGCTATCCCCACTACTTTAAAAATAACCATTATTTTTGGCAGCCTGGCATATGGCTGCCCGTGTGAGAGCCGCACTCAGCGTGCCTGGCAGGGGGGAAGGAGGTGGCTTTCTCTCATACCCCTGCGACGCCTGGGCCCAAGGGCCCCAGCACAGGGCAGGGCCCTGGAGAACCCATCTGCTGCCTCAGCGTGGCCCCATGTCCCTGTTGCGCAGCTGAAGGAAAGGCTGACCTTCAGGGCTAAGGAATTCCCTCTCATGTCTCCAGGGCAGGACAAGAAGTCCACATCCCAGACAGAGGGAGAGTGAAGGACTGCTGAAATTACGAGTTCCTGAAGCCCTCTGGTTGCCCTAAGATGGGTGCCAGCGGGCAGAGGAGTGCCTCTCCCTGCGGAGGTCCTATGGGCTCCATGTTTCCTTTGGAGTGCGCTTTGGGAACAAATTTCCCAACCACCCCTGCCCCATCCTTGTCAGTCTTTGCTGGCTTGGAGCACACAAACACTATGCTCTGTGCAACGGCTAACTCCAACCCATAGCACAAGCGTGCACCTCTGAGGCCCCAGGCGCTGCACTCCATGGGACCAGACTAGACACGGTCTGAAGTAACACCCCCAAAACGCAGCTGGCGTGCATGCCCACCCGAACTACTCCCTCCTGGCTGGTCCCGCTCCCCACCCGTGCTCACACAGGCACAGCCATGGCTCCTCCCCCGTCTGTCTGGAACTAGAAGCAGTAAGAATTCTGACACGTGAGACACAGCAATCACACGTGTTCTGTTCCATTCCTTCTTTTTTTTTTTTTTTGTAAGATACAATAATTTTACCAGGTGTTCTGCCTTCAAAAAATACATGCTTCATTTTGATAGCTTTGGTTTACTATTTAAGGGCACTTTTGTTAAACTCAGGAGTCAACACTCCCTATTGAAATAGCAGTTTCTATACACCACAGTCCCCAAAATATAAAAATAGGTATATTTTTCCAAAAAGCCCAGACCCAATTTACCATTATTTTTGTCTTTTAATTGCATGACGTAGAAGAAATATAGAGCCTTTTTGCATTAAAGAAAAAGATTAAAAGATTGTGGCATATTTCTTGCCGTTCACTGCAGTCACTCTTCCTCCATGGTAAAACTAACCACAACAGTCTACTCCCCGCATTCCTACAAAACTATAAGCAGTTTTCTATATTATCATAAAATCTTACAGATAACTTGTATCAGTCTGTTAATAGATCATTAAATGCTTTGGAGAGCTACTTCCAAGCAACAGAAAATGCTCCCAGTGCTTCTACATGCACAACTTATTCATGCAGATAACAGTTTAAAGCTTAATGGGAGACATATTAGATTCTTAAATCTATATTTATCACTCCTGATTATTTGCTTATGTGTGGGTGCACACGCACACAAACGCAGGAGAACAAGCATAAACATCCAGTGCATGTGTGTCTGTGTAAGAATCTACGGCTTAGAGGTTAAATACCAAAAGAGGCTGATTCATCCATGCAGTATTTTAAAGAAGTTAGAACTCCAGAGAACCATTAAAACCACAATACCGAAATGTACACTTACATATAAATGCTTGAAGATGTTTCCCATCCCCATCTTTCGTTATAGCATTTATTTCAGCATCCTGGAAAAAAACCCTAAAAGCTGAAGTAAACATTAATTTCCCAGTTGTGATTTACCAGCCACCATGCTCATTTAGCTATGGTATCCCCTGCCCATACAAAATTATTTGCTTCATGCCATTTCTGTCACGTTCTGCTAGCAAGTTTATAGAAGGATGTGGCTTCTTGGAGAAAGGTTGGCAAACAAAAGATGGCTAAAAATTGAAGATTTTATATCAGCAGGACATGTCTTAGGTTTGTAGACATCCATGGGACCTGCAGAATATAAGAAGGGTTCTCCTAACAAAGAGGTTTGTGTGGCTGACATGCCAGCTCACACTTTTCCATCACACACTGACTCACAGTGGGCCCAAAGAAAATAATTTATCTTCTCAATTTTCAACTCTCTAACTGTTCCTCAGTGCAATCTGAGTAAGGTTTTACGACATTTTATATTTTAAATCTCCCCTGAATTTCCTATGTACAACATTTTGAAAAAATATACCACTTTATTGTACACAACTTTCCTCAAGAGCTAAATGTTACCCGCATTTCTTATCGGCAGGCTCAACAAACTTCCCTTTATCTTGTGAATACACAGAGCATGGCTTATCTTCTCAAAGGCCTTAGCAAAGCATGCATTGCCATGAGGTCGCAATGCTACAGCAGTGGCAAAAGACTTACTGTCAAAACAACAAGGCTACTAGTCGATAGACACACACTTGGCCAAATCAAATGCTGTACAGCAGTCTGTTGCAGTAGAAGTGAATATGGAAATCTGCACTGCAAGTCAAAATAAACAAAAATCACCTTGCAGCATGTCTAGGGATTTAGCCCAAGGAACCTCCTGACCTGCTGCTTACATCCAATTTAGCAGATACTATCAGGTACTAAGTTTAGCTAGAAATTCTCCCCACAGACAGTAACAACTGAAAGGTAGTCAAATCTTGCCATACTTTAGCAGTTAAATACCATCGTCCAAGGAAAATACAATGCTTCTGAAAATTGGACTTTGCACTGAAGCAGACGGTATTGCAGTTGGGTGCTGCTGCTCTGATGGGAGCTGCTAATTAAGAACTGACAAGTAGTAGCTTGTTAAGTCTTCTGTTCATACTTCACTGTGAGGCTACCTGTGGCACTTGTCCCTTTCAGTGCAAAGTCGAACAGGTTAAACTTCATCCCTGCTATTAGCCACCATTTGGCTGAGATTTGGTATGCAGTTAATTGCAACAGAAAGTTTAAGAAGTTGATCCTTGCCACTGCTCAGCTGCTAGTTTCTGCCTTTCAGCCCTGCATCCCTGGGGCTTGCTATTATTTCTTCCACACTACATGGTGAAAAGATTTCAGGCTCAACAGAAGGAAGAAGTTCGGCTCAGTCCTAGTTTTTGTGGCTTTCATGCTGTGAGACTGGCTGAGTTTGGGCAGTTAGGAAACTTGGACACAGACTGAGCTTCATATTTATACACACATTATAATATGGGCTCTAGTACTTCTTAAAGCGTAACTTTTTATAGTAAGCATAAAACCGTATATATAAGCAGTACAAGCAGTTCCAAATGTTTAATGCTTTGTTCTTATATTAAATAGGAGTTTCCTATTAAAATTCAGATTACAAATTTGCAAGCTGATGTTGAGCTTGGGTCTCTGGACTTTATACAGGTCTTTGTTGTACTCTGAAGTTCTGCAAGTTTATAGCTTACAATTTAAACTGCTGTTTAAACCTATCTTTCATCACCAGTTTAGTGGGAGGGTAAACTCTTCAGTGTCCCCCTCCTAGAACAACTGAGAGCAACAGTGATAACTATCCTATTTTTATATATGGAAGGTGCACGTGAAAATGCTTTGACTGGGCAGCAATAAAGGTCACGCACAGGGGAAAAACAAGAGAAAGTTTAACTTCAGGTCTGCCTTCCAGATCTAGTGATCCAAAAATGCGGGAAGTAGCTGCTAGGGTGAGGACAAAGATTCTGGCAAGAGTTAATGCCACATTTTGCTTATAATTCACTTATCTTCCTGAGCATGCATTATTGCGAACATAACCCAGGATTAGCTGGGCACCTGGTAGCAGGAGACCCTCTTTTGCAAGATTGCAGGTTATCGGAAATATAGACTTGGCATACAAAGTAATTTTTGAAAGTTTAAGAATAAGCAAGTGTTTTGGTACCATTAGGTATTTATTCTGGACTTAATCCCAATCCGCTAAAAGCAACAGATGTTTTTCTGCTGACTTTCCACAGCTTTAGAGTAAACTTTCAGCTGCTGACTGCTCTTCCACATCCTCACAATAAAAAACTTAAGGAGGTGTTCAATGATGTTGACCTCCACAATGATGTGGAGACCTCATAGCAGCCTTCCAATATCTGAAGGGGGCCTACTAGGATGCTGGAGAGGGACTCTTCATCAGGGACTGCAGCGACAGGACAAGGGGAAATGGGTTTAAACTTAAGCAGGGAAGTTCAGGTTAGATATAAGGAAGAAGTTCTTTACTGTGAGGGTGGTGAGGCACTGGAACACGTTGCCCAAAGAAGTGATATATGCTCCATCCCTGGCAGGGTTCAAGGGCAGGCTGGATGGAGTCTTGGGTGACATGGTCTAGTGTGAGATATCCCTGCCCATGGCAGGGGGGGTTGGATCTAGATGATCTTAAGGTCCTTTCCGACCTTAACTATTCTATGATTCCATGATTCTATGTTAATGAAGCTGAAAGATACAACAAACGCTTATGGCTGAAATAGGCAAAATTTGTTTCTTAATTAAACTAAACTCAGAAAATTAGACTATAAATTAATAAAAGTTACCAAATACTTCAGTGTGCCTTTTTGTATTAAGAGATTAGTTCATGCTGACATGCTGTCATGTCATTCTGGAAGTTATTAAACTACAGAAGATTTCTGGATGTTGAATGTGTGTCATTCCTTAATAAAACTCTTCTCATTACACTGTTGTATTGAGGTGTACAGAGAACTGGTGTTCAGGAGGTGTTTATTGGTGTAATTATCCTAAATATTTCATGTGTGCAAGTGAAATAATCGTGCTGTTATACACAACCCCACCTTTTGTGTTTCCTGATTGCTAAGTTTGTAACCTTGACATCATGCAACTTTTTGAGTGAGGTTTTGCATAGCTCCATCAAGTGCAGTACAGACAGAAAACAGGACTACATGAATACAAAACTGCAGTGTTCTGCTTCTTTCTCTCTGCAATTTAGTTTTTTTTCCAACTTCAGTACACAGAATACGAGAAAGCTTTTGCTATTACCTTATGCCATTCCAAAATGGCAGTAAGCCACTGTAGAAATCAGAGCCAAGGACAGTACAGAATTAAAGGCCCCAAGAATACTTCTACTACACATATGTGTAAGCTCTATTTTAATCCATGACATTGCATTTACTTCATTTGTATTGTATTTCATTCAAAATGATTAAGTAAGTGTCCTTCGCTGAGGCTAAGGCATATGATACTTGAATTTCAAGCTCAGACATTCTGAATCATCAGAATACAAACAGCAGAAATCTCTCTTTTTCTCTGGAAACCAAACCTGGATCTTCTTGTTTAATTAACTCACCCTGCTAGAGGGAACTTGACACAAATGTTGAGGTGCCATCCCAAAACAGAATTTCCAAGAAAGCCTCAAGTATAAGTCCATGCTAACAGAGAATAACAAGACCTGTGATGAAACACCAACAACAGCTGCTGAGAAAGACAGCATAATAGCCATACGCCCCTAACAAAGACTGCCAAAGTGGGGGTTTTTTGCTACCTGATACAAATATATGTACAGAGCTAAAACGTAATCCTGTATTCTGCTGCCCCCCCAGCTAACCCCAGTCTGGAATTTCACAGACAATAGCAAATGCCATCCTAAAAACTGGAAGGAAATTATCCTTTGTTCCTGTCTGGCAGAAATCACCGAATAAAACTTTATCTAGCAAAGTAAGTTTGGAGATTAACATAGCTGCCAAAGAAAGTAATATAATCAAAATGGTTGAAACCAAAGAGCCAAATCTGTGAATAGCAATGTAGCTACACCAACTTTTTTCAGTTGACTACTCTTTTTTTGGTAACCATCATGGTTTACTCCAGGGAATGTACCTAGCTAAGCTGAAGCACATAATGTATTTTCTGCTAAATATTTGTCTCAATACAATTTTTCATGTGTACAGGTTCCACATTAGTCTTTTAAAATAAGCAGTATTTTCCTTCATATTTCAATTTTTATTAGGTATTAAATACATGAAGAATAGTATGTTTTTTATAGCTAGTTACCAAAACTAAGAGTTACAGGAACATCAAGAACCACATGAGGTTTTGTTTACATGAGAAAATGGTTCAAAGCTGCACTGGGGCGGTTTGGACTGCACATTAGCAAGCATTTCTTTATTGAGAGGGTGGTCAAACACCAGAACACCTTCTTAGAGAGGTGGCTGATGCCCCAAACCTGTCAGTGTTTAAGAGACATTTGGACAATGCCCTTAATAAAATGCTTTTGGGTCAGGCAGTTGCACTTCATAATCGTTGTAGGTCACTTCCAACTGAAAGAGTTGATTTTCCTTCCTCTTTTCTTGTCTTTTCTTTTCTTTCCTTTCCTTTCATTTCTTTTCTTTTTTTCTTTTTTCTTTTCCTTTCATTTTTTCTTTCCTTTCCTTTCTTCTCTTTTCTCTTTTCTCTTTTCTTTTCCCTTTCCCTTTCCCTGCCCTGCCCTTCCCTTTTTTTCTTTTCCTTTCTCTTTTCTTTTCCTTTCCTTTTCCTTTCCTTTTCCTTTTCTCTTCTCTTTTCTTATTTCTTTTCTACTCTACTCTACTTTACTCTGCTCTGCTCTACTCTAGTCCATTCCACCACTGAAAATTCATACACTGTTAATGCATTTAGAAAATTTCTGAATGAACACAATTTCAATTAAAAAACAATTTAGTGTGGTTTGGCTAAGGCTTAGTTAATGAAAATAAGCTACACTAAACAAAGAGATTCCACAATGGAGCTTGCACTAGTATAAATTGCTTTAAAAAACCCCACTGTTCTTGTAAAGCGATGCAAGTTTCTCATGAAGATAAGCTTTAGCTGCCATAGTAACAAAGCCCCTTATTTGCAGGATGATGATACACTGGTATTAAACAGCTTATAAGTTGTTCATCTCCAGAAGACTACTCATCTTTGTTCAAAGAAATTTTCTATCCAAAAGATGGTCCAAACCAACAAACTTCAACATCCCTAAATAACAGATGTCTCATTCACAACGTAGATCATTCTACACACTTCTTGTCCCCTACCACGGCTGCAGAATAATGAGTTTTCATCAGATTTGTTTACTTTGGGAGTTATAAAAAATAATACTGGCACCTAAATTGCTGTCAGCAACACTGGCTCCCTTGTATGAATTCACAGACACACAAGCACACAAGCAAGTTACACACACATGCCTTGATGTAAGAGGCTTGAACTAACGTGTTTTACCTTCCATTTACCACAGACTAAGAGCATGAAGAGGGTCAGTTACAGAAGATTAAGTGACACGTGGACACAGGATCATGTTCTGAACCCATGCTGCATGCTAATACAGGCTTTCCATGGTTTAACTACACCCACTACCAAATTCTGTATTTCCAAAGCAGCCTAACGATAAACCACGGAAAGATGCTTGCGGAGAATCCACTGAAGGAGTTAATGTGTAATGACCAGTCTGAGCTATTTCCCATGTAGGCGAGCCCTTAGTAAATAGATGCTTCCTGTCCACTCGCTTGGCTGTAGTGAGCAGAGATGATTAATGCAGCTATGCATCCTGACAGGCTCCAACGCTCACTTGGTTGTAAAAGGGGAAAAATCATGTCCAAAGAAGGCTGGTGGTGAGGATGGAATTTTGGTTTGGATGATAAATAGATGCCACTTTGCTTCTGCAACTCCCTCTAATAAAAGTGAGAGGTGGAAGACATCTTAGAAAATGCTAAGAAATGTAAATGAGAAGAGTAGCTCTTCTCCGAAAGCAAGCTTTTGATCGTCATCATCCTTTCTGTTCTGAAAGCTAAGGAGCTTGGTTATTCTGCAAGCCTCAACTGAACTGATGCAACATATTTCTCTATCAGTAAGGTATAATAAATAAGGTATGATGATATAAATAAATAAACGATTTTTGCATGGTATATTAGCAGGGAATGTAATTCCAAATAAAGCCAGTTTCATGGTAAACAATGAAAGAGATAATTTTTCCAGGTCAAAGAATTAGGAATGTACAGAAAAGCACTAAATCATGAAAAATGGTAAATTCATTGCAGATTCTGTAAGCTATATGCTACATGGTAAAACAAGGAGTTGTTTGGCTTTTTGTAGTGTAACATGAGATTCCAAATTGCTGGGTTTTCTTCTCTTTCTCTGAACTACACACAACTGACAGTATCTTTAAAGTACAAATAGCAATTCTGGTGGTAGCAACACGACTTAAACCTTAGATGTTTGTAAAAACTATTCCTCCACCAGGCTGCATTTTTATTGACAAAAGGCAGCTGAATCAATTTTTGCTGCTCCTTAACAATAATGAAGACTGCCTGAACTTGTTTCTTTCGAAGCTATTCTCTTTGGCCTCTCCCTCTCTACAAATAAAAGCACAACTACACAACTTCCAAAACTGCTCAGATATTGAATTATTTGAAAGTTGGTTATGCACACACGATCACTTTTCTCCAGAAGTCACGCCACGAGCAACGTTAGCCCAGAGGAGACTTTCTCTTGTCAATGATCACCTCAGGGAAAGCCAATACTATATAAAGAAAGCAAGTGCAATTCTTAACCAACTAAGGTTTCCAAACTGAAGCTCCTTCAAGCCCCAAATGCCTGGGCTCACCTTTGGAAACCTTCAAAAATACACTCCGAACTTACAGAGCTAAAATACATTGATCTGTAATGCAGGTAAAATGAGCAAAAGATAAACACTGCCAAAGCTTACAGGCTCTTACAGCATTAATCAAAAGAAACTTTAAGGCAGGGAGAGGATCAAATTGTAAAATCTGAGCTTCAGATCCTTCTTCTGAAATTCAAGGCGAATGTCAGAAATAATAGACCTGAAAGTTTCATGCAACGGTCCCCCAGCTGCAGGACAGTTCATCAAAACAAGAGCAACAGAAAGAATAATATACTGGAGAACTGGAAGCCTTTCCCCAAGTCCTCACCTTGCTTGGTTTTCTTCTCTCTGTTTTTTAGAGAGTGCATTTCCTAAGTTGGGCACAGACATCTGTCTTAAAAGTACACTCTGAAGCATATCTGGAGCATATGCTCTCTCCTTCACAGGCAATACTCAAACTCACTAATTATACACATTCCAATAAAGCTTTCCTCTCATCCTGCCCCAAACCAAGTCTCTCATCATTCCTCAGTGAAGCCTTAATCCCTATCCATTTCAAAGGTCCATTTTGGTTTGGTTTTTCTTACATTGACATTTCAATTTTTTATTTTTTTTTTTAATATACCTCAAAAGTAGGTAATTTATTTTGTTTGCACTTTCTTACTTCAGATTGCCCTCAACTCTCCCCCTAAAACATTCATGTCTGGACAAGAATTAAGCTTGCCTAAAGGACGATTTACAGACATGCGAGAACAGCAGTTTTCATGAAAGCCAATGTACATAATAAACAACTGCATTCATAACTAAACAAATCCTTACGTGGAAAACAGCTGAGTATAATCATGACCCTTTTCTTTTTATCTTTGCAGCAAAAGTTGACAAATTAAATGTGGAAAAATGATAAAAAATGTAAGTTTCAAACCCACAAAGTTTATAAAGAGAAACTTTAAAAGCCAAAAAATTGTTCAAAGAAATATAGATCTTCCACAGAAACTGTTTGGGTGATAAAATTGTATTGCCATTATTTCAGATAACATCAGTTTTTCAGCAAACCTGATAACAACTAACACCAAGAAAACTTTGCCTACCATTGCAGGTTAGCATTTCCTTCCTTGTTTAAAAGAGACAGGAGTGAGGACAGGAGGAATATACCACTTAATTTTCTAACCAGCTCTTGGTGTGGCTGATGGTGTGTGCGTAACTTGGCAAATGGGCTTTTCTGGCATAGATACCATTTTTTTTTCTCGATACCATACATGCTATAGAGTCTCGAATTTGTTGAGCTGTTTCTTTCGAAGATCTTGGTGCAAGCTCTAGTGTGATCTCTTTTGATACATTTTCTATTATCTATGACTTTTACAAGCTTCCAACTCTTATTTCTCATCTTCTTACCTGAAGCCAACTTACAATATGTCTTTATTTTTTCATGCAGAGAATTCTTCTCAAGGCTCTTCCAGGACTACATGTGGGTGAACTGAATTATGCACTTTTTTGATACTGAAAATCCATTTCACATCAGCATGATTCTTGTATTTTATATCTGCTCCATATTACTTCTGTGGGAAACATTACTTTCACCAATGGTTTGCTACCATATTCACGTGCACATTCTTGGCTAGAGCTACAGGTCAGAGAGACAAAAGTCCTCTGCAGCTCTGCAAGATTTTGGTACTTCGCATTTGCAACATGATGTCCTGCCTCTTCTCTGGCAGGTGCATCTGAAACCTGTTTCTTCAAGCATAGATTACGATGGTGATGACACAGAGCAGATTACAAAGGCCCTTTAGGGAGGAAATTACTTCCTGAACAGTCAGGAGTTCTACCTGCTGTATCATTAACTAGGCTGAGGTTTATTAAAGGCAACAGAACCATACTGTTCTCTTCTCAGCCATTTCCTTCAGACACAGAAACATCGGATTAATAATTTTGTCAGCAGAAGTAAGACATCATTTTTCAAATTATTTCAGTTATTCTACTGCCCACATTTGGCTGGGCTTTTATCCTACGCCTTTAATCTGAATGCAGATGAATGAGCCAGAACTCTGACACAGAGACTTAGCCCTACAGGCTGAGGGAAATTCCTGAAAGGAACAGGACATAATTGAATAGCATGCCGTCCCTGTGGCTACCAACAAAAGTTAAAGCCCAGGAAAATTAACTAATCCTACCATCAACCTAACATAAATTTCAAAAAACGTCATTCACAAAATACAAAATCACAAATCCTGTTGTGATTTCTGCAAAAATCTTTCCTGCCTAACCCAAAGAAAATGAACGGCAAGAGTATCATAGCATTATGGTGTTTCAACAAAAGGCAAGCCTGTTGACTTGAAGCTTGGATTTATACTATAATATTCTGCAAGAAATAAAGGAAATAAAATGCTAGCATTCTGTCAGTCTTTCCAATCAATACCTTATTTTGTCATGTGGCGTTCTTTCAACCAAGGCAGAAGACCTGAAGTCCACTGTGCGGCCAAAACACCAGCCTGGAATGACTTCAGTTGTGATGCCTGATGCTGAATGAGGCATTTAACTCACCAAGCACAGAAACCACCTGACGCACAGTCTAACACTTCATCATCCTCTTAAGCTGCTCCCTGTCCTACAGAACCAAACCCATAGTGGAAACGGAGAGCTTAATTTGTTCATGACAGAGTTTTTGAAGTTGGATTACCAGATTGCTTGATTTCAGACAGCTACTCCTTACGAAGGTAGTTATTTTCTCGCAGGGGTGTAACTTTTATTCTCATGTAGAGTTAAATCCATTAATTAAGAAATCCAAGTCTAAATTTGAGAACACTTCATAATAGTAGTGATTTTCTTATAGGCTTACGTACATACTTCTTTTTTGATACACTTATGTGCTAAAATTCATTCTGAAATGGTTTAGAGTGTGCTTAGCCCCTGTTTCTATTTCACTTGTTTATGCCTGTTTCATAAAGGTTTAACTTAATTTTTCATTGTGCTTTCTAGAGTATGACATGACATAAAGTGAGAGTAAGAGAGCCTATTTTACTTTGAGGAGCGAGGTTTCTTTGTTTCAGTGATGCCGAGGCCCCGGTGGGTGCCCGCAGCTGGAGTGACCAATGACTTGTTCTACCTTACGCCATTAAATCTGAGATGTTTTTCACTGTTTTCATTTCCACTAACAGAAACAGAACGTGTCTGTCCAAATGATGATATATGCTCAAGGAAAATCATAGGGAATCCTGAACTAGTAATTTTAAAGTGAAGAGAGAGTATAGCATTGTTTTTAGCTGTTTCACACGTATTCTTCCATGCTGAGAGATTCTGACTTTTACCACCTTCTTTCTCTTGAAGATAATCCATTTTATTTTTAGACATGAGATTTCCTACCTAAACCAACTGTGGGTTTACAATCTTCATGTAGCTCCAACAACAGGGAAAAAACCTTCTTTTGGTGAGACTTTTCAGGCAGCATTTGTCTGAGGCTGCTGCCACCGCAGTGGTCACCGGTGGTTCAAAGCACTAGTTTAAACTGACCACAAGAAATTTTACTCCCCAACCTAGCAGCAGAGTTGTTAAATTAGACACCATCCTGTCTTTGTTAGGGTTCGTGCTCTTCCTGCAGCCTTTGAGCATAACTGTTTCAGTGCACTAAAGAAGACACTGACATTCATGTCAGTCTCTGGATTGCAGCTTCTGAGTTTATGACAGATGGGAAACCAACAGAGGAGTTAAAATCCTGTGAATCCACACACAGCTTATAGCCAGTAGCCATCTGGCTGGGGATCTACATAATACCACAAGAGGATGACAAAAAAAAGAAAGACAAAAAAAAAAAGGCAGTTTACATTTGCACTTCCATTTCTTTTCCCCTTCTTTGTGCTTCCTGGTTTGAACATACTTACTAATCACATTACAAATAGTCTTTCAACTATTTCACACAGATTTAACAACTACAGTATTTTCTTACTAGCAGTTTCCACCCAGAAAAATAATTTCAGTATTAGCCAAAAAGTCCAACACATGACAACATGTAACGCTTGTCTATGGTAAGTAACAGCCAAACAGGCAGCATTTAACAAAAGTGTAAGTATTTGAGGAGAGAGCAGAGAATGGAAAGCACCAAGGAACCCCATCCCAGCAGTGCTGCCAGTTGCTCTATAAAAACAATTCAAGGCAGAAGTTGTAACATAGGGCCCCTTAAGTATAATTACTTGGAAAAAAAAATGTGGCCAACAAAAGTTACCTAACCTGTTCAGAGAAGAAAGCGGCTATTTACCCCCAAAATGTGCTGGGAAGGCTGAAAATCTGGTTTTCAAAGGAAAAAGCATAAGCTTCATTAAAAACCCCTTTTGCACACCAGTGACTCCTCGTAACTACAGCCAGGGAACAAGCAAACATGCAAACCTTTACAGACAAAAAGCATTTTTTGCCCCAACCTGCTGAAATGTTCAACCAGGCATTTTCAACCCATAACTGCATGCTTGTTGGGGTTTAGTTTTCTGAAAAGAGTGGATTTGTGATATAAAGAGTTGAGCCACTCAAGCAAGAATTCTTTTCCCTGCGTGCCGTGTTGCAAAAATGAAAGCGTATTAAACAACTCAAGAACAGGAAATAACACTGACAAACAAACGAATATTCTTTCCATAGCATGGTTGCTCAAAAGAGTACATTTGAAACTTCATCTCCCCAAATCAAGAAATGTTTATTCTACTTTTGGCAAGGTTGCCAAATGCTTGTCTCCTCCTAGTCCAACTGCTTTATGATCCCTTTGGTGAAGTATATATTTACGCTAGAGTAAAAATGAACACTGAGCTGAAAATCTTTCTAATAAAGCTCTCTCCTTTGGAAAATGTTGTTTTATTGGTTCCAAGATGGTTTGTGGAAATACACCAATTCTGACATGTATGTGGGAATGTCCCTTCACCTCATTTGGAGTGTCTGGCACCACAGGAGAACACTAGAAGCTCCAGCTATATAGCCAGTGTCCTACAGCAAATCTGCTATTTTGTTAATGAAACCTCCTACATGTGAGAGAGATTGGAAAAACTGGATTAAATGCAGACATCTATTTCTGAGCTAATCACTCTATGCTCCTTTCACACTTGACATGATCTACTCAGCGCAACAATTCATCTTGTTGTGAAGCAGACATCGCAAATAGGTCAGATGAATTAAGGCCTAAAATTAACCATTTCTCTCCATGAAAGATAAAGTAAGATTAGGACAACTGGTCCATGTGGCTGGACTTAAATCACACACGCTTCACTCAGGCCATCTTTTTAAACCAGCGTCTACACTTACCCAGTTTAAAGTCCTGCAGGAAACTGAATTTCTTACATCCCAGTTAAGGGCTCTAGCCACCACGCTATTGATTTTCCTGATATTTTGCCTTTTTTGGATAAAAAATTTCATCAATATGTTTTCAGTTTCCATATGGACAATTTTGTGTAACTGAAGATATCTTATTTACCCCATCTGTTTAAAGCAAAAAAATGCAGTTGTGTTTTTCATTGAGAAAGGCTTAAATAACTGTGTTTATTTCTTCAAAAAAAAAAAAAATAAACAGAGAAATTTCAATTATAACCCTAGTAATATTGTTGCGATTTTAGTAAAATGGATGATTAATGACAATGTCTGATATATATTCCAATTTTCAACACGAATAATGTATATTTTGAATTAATTTTTTCTTGACAGATTGAGTTTTTAATTAAGAAAAAATTGCAGTGTAAGACATTTTTTCATTTTTCTTACAAAAAGTGTGATTTTTATAAATGTGGCTATCTAGCCAGACAAAATGAAACTGCAAAGTGTAACTGTAGAATTTTCCTCAGTGTTTTATGACAATACCTTGATCAAGTAGAAACTGAACTAAGAAAGAAAATGAGTATTATTTATTTCAGGAGGCTAACTTTTACTAACTTTGACTCCACGGTCACAAGGCTGTTTATTTCAGATCAGCAGTACCTTCATTTAAGGTAAACCACAAATTTTTCATCCCTTTTTATAACTTTGTGGCCTTCATCTATACCATATCACTACTGGAACCACCATCTCACCCTCCTGACTTTATCAGCATGCAGCTAACCAAATTTATCTGGTTAGTCTGAGTTTGATTTCTGTATGCTCTGCCTGCAACTACCTCAAAACAATTTAACAAGTGCAATAAAAAGATGCTGCAAACACAACTAGTGGAAATTTTCAATGCTGATGTCTATGTCTTCAACAATTTAAAACAAATGCCTGCCTTTACCCACAAGGGTTCCTTCAATTTGACCTTGACTTTTATGGACTTCATGGAAAGTTATGACTGGAATGTAAAATAAATAAGGGAGACGTTGAAACCTCAGGTACAACCTCCTTTCCCAGAGAAGCTGCATGTGGAACTACATCCCACAGGCCAGTGAGCAGCCCAGGAGCCACCCTGCTCACAAGCAACACCTCTTTAGAGAAGTGCTGGAAAAGGAGTTCAGGACATTTAGAATACATTTGACACTATAATTCAAACCTTCAGGCTCAGAAGCCATCTTTATCTCTTCCTGTGATTTATTAAGGGTTAACAGCATGCTCTTCTACCTGTTAAAACATGTTACTCCTTCCTAAATTGCTAAATGAAAAGAAACAGTATCTAAATTCCTTCCTACAGGTTTTACTTACAAAGGAGGAACTCAGATATGATCCAACTCTCTACATACTCCTCACATTACATTTTACATAAAATATTTTAACTTCAGGAGTTGCTATTTAGAGCAAACTTCAGAAATAAAAAATTAAGGCCAAAATCAGATATAAAATACACTTCCATTTTTATTTCAAAAGAAATTGTCTAACTCTATATGTTCAGTTCTTATCTTACTACTGCTTATAAATGCAGGGGGGGGTTGCATGAATTAACAACTGATTTACAAAATAATTGAATTAAATTCCAAAGTAACATGAACAAACCATTCAAGTTCACTTTTATGTGATGGTGAATCGGACAATTTTGTGCTTTTGCAGCTAGCAGCACCAGCACATCACCAGGTTCTTTTGTTTCAGACCATGCTGGTGTCATTCAACACGGCAGCACAGAAAAGCAGGGCAACATTCCGTGCAAGCGTGTGATACAATACGATGACATACAGAAGACTGTATCCTATCCCTAACGATTGCTAGGAGCAATGCTTCAAAAAAATTAGACACTACAAATACCCACAATGAGCCTTACTAATTGCAGAAGGCTTTGCAGGTGACAGAGAGGAACGAGGTCTTTCCAGATGCTCACAGGTAATGCACTTATGTATTAAATCATGAGATTTGATTACCCTTCTCTAAGCATGCTTTGGTGCCACTGTTATTAGCCTTTATATCATCAAGCCCTTTTCGAAAATTGAACCACTGTATTTAACTATATGACCTCCACGGTGAATTCTGCAGGATAAATGCACGCTGTCTGAAAACACTATTTATACCTTATAAAATTACAAGCTACTCTCAAATATCTGATTTCTTGATCTTGTTTTATGAAGCTGGAAAAGATGAAGAAAACAACACAACCTGACCATTTCTCCTCTTATTTCATATTACTATATATCTCAAACCAAATTTTTTTTACTACTTCATTTCCAAAACAAAGAGAGCACATCTCCATCCCACTCTCTGTAATCTCACAGGCAGGACCTGTTACTCCTCTCTGTGCTATTTAGTAGTCTTACAGTTTATAGGACTTTGAATATTTTAAAATTCAAATTTCATAGGCTGAAACCATTAACTCTGTATCTCGTCTTCAGGTTTTGGGCTCTCTCTTATGGTTGCCAACTGCAGCAAGACGACTTCCTGATACAACACTTTAATCGAAACCCCAAAGAGGAATGAAAAGGAGTTCCAGAGTTGTTTTTTCCCCTTCAGCTACTCTCTTAAAGAGTTAGGATTTTTCTTTACTCTTTGAAGACATTTGTATTAAATTACCCACACAACAGTAATCCTAACAAACCCAAGATTTATTAAAACAAAGAGAAAATTGAATTCAAACAAAATAAATTGTTTGCTTAACATAGCTGAATTTACAGATCTCATAAGTTAAATTAGATAAGGCATAAAACAGATAAGCTTGACTTCAGACAAAAAAAGAAAAAATTAATCCTGTAGTTTATCCTTTGAAATTAAATATCCTTTCTGGCCACACCAGTCAGCCTGTCAATGCCACTTGCTGCTTGGAGACCAACAATTCCCTCTTTTGTCTCCCACAGATATGCTTAATAAACCCCGGTTCAGGTTTCCTGAACACTTTTCTGAAGACAAAAAAAATGGGCTTTGGTAAACAGTTTCAGTCTCCATCTCTGAAGAGTTACACCACCAAGGAAACAAAAAACCTTAATTATGATTTATGACTGCTTTTTCGACGTTTACGACCCAGCTCAAATATTGCCTTTTGCTAACCATCTTGCCTGGCTCTATGTAGGTTTTGGCTAGACCCATGGGCAAACCTCACCTAAAGTCATTCCTTTTCTCTTCCATTTGTAACAAGCAATGAGTTATAGACAAGGGCTAAGGCTCACTCTTACAATCAGCTACATCTCAAAACAAAGTCTGACGGACCTTTGAAAAAAATCAGTCTTGGCTGATGTCTTAAATGATAGATTGTTCTTTGTTTCTGCCTTTATGGGGTTTAGGACTCACATATACATAGTTTTTGCTTGAGTACACTATGTCATTTAGCAGGTGGTATTTCCCTGATATGAGTATGACTGTTGGACAGCTGTAATAAAAACTGATCTGCAATAGAAACTTTTGCTGTTTTGGAAGTATAATGAAAATGGCAAGCTTGTTCCTCCTCACGCGCAACCATGGATGCTAGCAAAACCAGCTTACATAAACAGAACTTCTTTCCGTTGAGCAAAGACAAACGGAAAACAGCCCCACTGAACAGCCTCCACAATGGGACACGTACCAGTACAGATGGATCAGAAGAACAAGGAGAGCAGTGAACAGACCACACCTGTACCCTGTGTTATTAAGTCAGTGTAACTCCTCTCAACCTGGAGCATGGTCTAAGCCCCCAACCCTTTGTTCTTCAGCCTTTCCAATAAATTTGAAATGAGGAAAAAAAAAAACCCCACCAACAAACCAACCCCCCAGACAAGAAACCGTGAAGGCATGAAAGTAATGGAGATGTTATTGCAGAGCTAGTTAACAATATCTGCAATAGGCTTGTCTGATGTGATACAGTCCAGCACTAAACCAGGACTACTGTAGGCAGGAACAAAAAAGAACTAGCCATGACTCGAAAGCAGATTCCTACAGCAGAAGGTTAGCTTGTGACTCCCAGAGCTGGAACTATGTCACAAACCATTTTTTGATATGCCAGGATGCTTGGAAGAAACCCTTCAGCAGCAGGAATTCAGGGCGCGGCTGCACTTAGGTTCCCTAAAGACAAAAGCCAGTGAACTGTGATCTGAGATCTGTTCAATAAAACATTATATTCTTTCTTTTTTTTAATTATGAAATCAAATAGGACAGGCTTTCCAAGCTCCAGATCAAGCTAATTTCATCACAGAGGCACATAAAGTTACTCAAACATTCAATTAAAATAACCTTACAGAACTGCATTTAAATTGTATCATCACTCTGATGAAATCCAAAACAAAACATAAAATAAAGGTCAAACTAAAGAACACTATGGACCAAGTTAATACCCATGAAAAATGAGCACAAGAAAAACAAAACTATTCCCCAGTGAAAAATGGTAACAGAGGATGTGAGAAGGGATGTTATTCCTCTCCTTTATTGCTGCCCATCTAACAGAAAAAATCCTGGAAAAAAAGGAACTTCAACATTTGTAATGGAAAAAGAAAAAGACAACTCTGGCTTGCCATGTAACAAGGAAAGAAAGAGTCAGAAAAGAAGGTGCATGAGCAAAATAGGAGCTCGCTGCTTGCACAGCTCTCTCTAGAGCCCTAGGACACACAAACCCTTCTATAGGTGATCTTTTAGTTTAGTTTGTTTGACAGTTCCTTACAAAAAAATAATTTTGTAATTGACTTAAGGCAAGGATTCCTTCTAAAACAACCAGAAAAAATCTTAATGCTTTGGTAACCTCTCAATCCTCTCTATACATACCATCGGAAAAGACTTCAAACTAATTAATACAGATTAATCCAATGATAATTTTACTCAACTGTTCTCCAAAGGGGAATAAAAATGTCTTGGAACTCAGCTAATACGCAACATCTTCCTTACATAAATTACTTAAATTTCCTTTCAAAATGCATTCTAATGCATAGATAACATCAATAAAGATTATTGAATCTCACCTAAAAATCTCAAGTATAGATTGCTTTCAAAAGAAAGTTTTTCTTAATTTTATAGATTTTCTGTATACAACTGAGATGAGTCCAAGAATCTACCAATGAATTTAATATTTCTAATGTAGAAATATTTAGATAGCATGCCTGTATGTAGGGGGAGAAGGGAACAGCTCTCCTTAGTTTTTACAGAAAAAATATGTAATATATTAGCCATAAATTAGCATGATACTTTGAGTAGTAACCATGAAAAATCAAACTTAATATAAAAGTGGAATTATTCAGAAATATATTAATTTTAGATCTTGACCTTCTGGCTACCACTGCAGCAGAATACAATTAACACTCTTCTGAGGCTCCCACAATGTATATTCAAAGTGGGTTTTTATGACTAAGTGATATGTGAAATGATACAAGGGAACTCTTCGAAGTACTGCACAGTAACAAAACATTGAAATATTTCTGTGTCGTGTTTGCACACAAATATTCTGCGTAAGCAATGTTGAGCTAAACACACCACCAGGATAGATCTTCTTTAAAGGCAGTGAATTTGGACAAACATTATAGGCCCTGTATTAAAAAATAGGACAGAATGGCAGAAATCTGTTAACAAGGTAATGTTTTAGAATCAATGTTTGTCCTAAGGGAGGACAGAGAATATTTTAAAGACTCATAAAATGCTAGTGTCAGAAAGGTAGGTGAAGTTTTGATCGTTATCCATTGCTTGAGGTGGATCTTGGTACAGTGGGAGTTGGGGCCACATTTCAGGGGTATGTAAGCATGTACCAGTGCTGACAAACATGCCAAGATTAATTTTTTTTAAAGCCCAAATAATTTTAATAATTGAATTACATTATTTCCAAACACCCAACACAAAGCGATTAACAATTGTGAATGTGTACCTAGGCTCTTCTGTACAAGCATTTATGGACCACTGCAGATGTACAACTCAAAACAACTATTTGTAAAGTCACTGGCTTCGTATTTGCAATCTTTTACCTGAGTTAAAATAGGACCTTTTGATATTTGTATTACAAACATGTGCTTCACCAGGGCACTTCACTACCACATGGTTTACCTGGGATTCAGAGAACCCTCAGCAGCACCCTCCATGGCAAGGAGATGTTCCCCATCAACACTGGAGCAGCTGATGGACAGCCCAGGCTAGGGAGTGCACAGCTGCCTTGCTGGAGTGCTGCCACTTGCATGCATAATTAATTATTTATTCTAACGTGGTTCAAACCCTCAAATCCTAGATAGCTGCACACTCCCTAAGGGTAGAAACCCAGTATCTGTGTGCCTCGCTTTTCCACTAAATGCAAAAGCTTAAGATCATACTAGGCAAGAAAGAAACTAACTTTCCCATACGTTGCAAAAACCTCCAGTGAAAATATATTCACTGCTGTAATAGTCCATTGGTTTGCATTTCCCCTCATCCCTAAGTAAGAATTAAAATTACAGTGTGTTTTAATTTTCTTTTTGCTGAGTAAGGAAAGCAAAACTCTTATAAAAACGGTATTAGTGAAAAAATTACACATTTCAATTTTCACAAAAGAATCTGGAGAAGGGAAGTTATGTACTACATTTTCTTAATATATTATGCCTCCAGTGGCCTTCAGCTCTGACAAAAACTAGCATCACTCTTTTTTTTAATTACTAACACAAAGCTCTGGATTAGTTGAAGAGCTTATGAACTCTTCAATACTTCGAATACGTTGTTAAAGGCAAAAATGTAAATGGCCTTAATTCATAAAATTTTAAACTCAAAAGATGGCAATTCTCATGATGGCACTTTAAGAAAGCAGTGGGAATAGCATATGGCAGTTTTGAATTACACCAGGACAGAAGGTGGCATGTCCAAACCATTCTGAGAGAGAAGGAGATGGTTGCGAGATACTCACCACCACCACACAAGAGTGTTAACAACAAACACGAAAAGAAACGCCCATATTCATACATGCCTGGTGAAGAAAAGGCCTCACAAGGACAGGGCCTAAGATGGAGAGCGCTCCTTGGGCAGGTCTCCATGAGAGGGGGAGCCCAAAATGCTTTCACTGGAGACAGTATGGCATGCCTGTCCTCAAAAAGCAGCATGATGATGGGGATGGCAACAGGAGCCGCACACAGGTAGAAGCTAGCAGATGAAATACTCTATGGGATGACTTAGACCAATTCCAAGAGAAAACATTACCCTCCACTGCTGCATAAGGCAGCTCATGCTCACAAGCCAATTCCACTGCTAAATCCCACAGTTCAGACCATAAATGGATGAATTTGACCAATACACTCACTACTGGACTTGCCACAGGATAGAGCTAGCTCTAAGTTACTAAGCATTACCCAAACCCCAGAAAAATATTTAATTTCCAAAGCTCATAGATAACCCTTCATGAAAAGATACTAAGACTGGATGACTGAGTAGCTCGTTTTCTCTAGTGTAGTTCCTAGTATCCTACAGAAGTTGGATTTTTTTTGTTAGATCTTCCCAAGAACTTTGAAACCCTGCCCATGATCTAAAGCAGGGGGAGCTGAGTCTTTCAAAGGTCAAAGAGCTTGCCCAAGATCTGTAAATAGCAAAGACTAATCTCCAGGCTCCATCTCTCTTCCTGCTCTTCCCCCTGCTCTTCCCTTACTCCACTGTCATGAATCAGATATAATCCTGCACCAGACATTATCCAAGGGATTACAGAAATTATTTTAAAAGACTGCATGTGGGAAAAATACATGAATCAGAAGTTTTGGCATGAATTCTAAATAATTTGATTTTAAGAAGAGTTTCAGTTCAGTTCTCAGCTCCAGTTATATCCTCTCTCCTAATAATTAAGAAACTAATTTCAAAACAACCAAGATGAATAAACACTCTTTTCAGTAGAGAAGCAAACCAGGTAGATGGATATCTTAAAGACACGTGTTCGATGTTTCACATCTCATCACTGCCTACAGCCCTCCAGTCTCAATCCCACAACAGTTAATACCTTTTATTAATAAGCACGTTCTGGAAGTGACGCTGGACTAAGTGGCTGGATAAACAGGCAGATAAAATGGTAGAGAAATACAAAATGTCAAACACCCATTTACCACACGTATCAGTGCAGGAGCTTGCAATAATGTTTATGCAGATAAGAAAAAAAAGATCAAAAAGAAAGCTATGCAAGTAGTTTGGTTCTATTATTTATTATAGGATTTTGGCTTTGTAAATGTAAATCCAATACAAATGTACAGCACTGCCAAATAAATAAATTATATTTGATATCTATACATTAATATATTCCAGTAAACCAGTCTACGGAACAAATCTAGTCATAATTCAGTCAAGAATCTGTACAGAACCATACTATTAAATTTCTATGGTATGTGAAGAACAAAACAAGTTTAAGCAATACAGTTCTTCAAATCATATCAAAAGCAAAATGACTGCAGACTCCTAAAGCAATGCTACTAATTTGTCATTGTTACAGCTTAAGAATGTAGCCATATCACATAAATTGCTTCTCCCTCATGTAGTATCTTTGAATCGCTCAATATAAAAAAAAAAAAAAAAAAAAAATCCAAAGTGTATTACAAAGAGATTGCACTTTTACAGCAAAGGAGGTAGCAGACGGTGAAACAAGAAATAATATAATAGCATGAAGAATTATATGCATTTTGCATTGGACTTATCATTTATATGATAAATACACAACAGTACAAAAAATGAGACACTCAATTTTTTCTCTTGAAGGAAAAAAATCCGTTTGGCATATAGTAACTACTTGGAAAACACATGGATTTTTTACTAATTCTGAAAGGGACAGAATTAGACAGTAACAGCTAAAATGCAACCCATACTACAAAATGCCTTCCTAACTATTTTGAGATGTTACAAGGTGCAGACCTACTTTAATTACAAATAGGGTGAAGATATTCAAAATCCTACACAACAGGCACATTATCAGTAGGAAAACTCGCAAACGAAATTCAGCTTGCCTTTCCTAGATCTCATCCAGGAGGAGTAGTGGACTTCATCATTTTTTCTCTTCTAATTAAAAAAAGTCAGACTTCTCTTCTACTCAACTATATATTTTTCTTCAAATCCTTATTTTTAAAAAGAACAAGGGAAACATCAGGGGCACTTAATTTCCTTCAGGTAATTTGTCACACTGATGCAATTTTTGTACGCTCAGTTCTGTGATGTCTCCAACATTCATGACCTGCTTGCTGCTATTCTACGTAGCCACAGTATCTGAGTATTGCTGTGCTGACTTCAGTTATTCTACTCACTTTCCCACACCGACAGCCTCTTCAGTTGTCCAGTTGATCTGCTATAAATTTTTATGGATTATAGGCCACCTCCCTAACATCCTCCCCATTCCTTGTTATATCTTGTTTCCTGCAGTCGTGGGAAAGGGATACAGGAGATTTCATGTGTGCTTGGCCTGATTTTCTTGGTGGTCCTTACTTCCTTTTATTTCCCATTTGCCAGCATAGCAAAAGGCCCACTTTTTTCTTAAAAGCAGTACCCATAAATAAATTTCAAATTTCTTAAATGACCCCAAAACTGGTTTGAAGGTTTAGTGCATATAGTGAACAGGAAAATGCTAATTACAATGAATAAAAACCTAAACTGACTTTGTGGTCTTAACCGGCCGCAGCTAACACCTAGAAAAAAGCAAGCAATAGAAATACGTATTGGGAAGCAAATTTGATTATTTAAAAATGTAATACTTCTCTTTATTGGGAGTGGTT
Organism: Strigops habroptila; assembly: GCF_004027225.2. Classification (NCBI taxonomy): domain Eukaryota; kingdom Metazoa; phylum Chordata; class Aves; order Psittaciformes; family Psittacidae; genus Strigops; species Strigops habroptila. Next base: position 107,768,657 of record NC_044277.2, on the reverse strand, counting down.
TAGCTGCTGTCTCAAGTAAGCTTCATGAGGAAATGTGGAAAATAATTATACTGTCTCCATTTATCTGGGTTTTTTTAAATAACTATTTTTAATAATTTAAAATCTTAAACTAGAAAGTTTTCTTCTCAGTCTACTTTTTCTTATTGTTTTGCTTTAGAAAAGGAAAAGCTTGTGTAAAATCTATGTAACTATTTTTTGAGAAAGAATTAAAAAAGACTGCTTGACCCGACAAGCACTCTGGAAGAATCTGCCAAAAGTCTAAGAAATAGAAAAGCTAAGCTGCAGGAAGATTGCACTGATTATTTTGGTACTAAGTCTCCTGTCTCATGTGCCACTCCTGTTTTAAGCAGAAATGACAATCCATGGCCAGTTGCTGACAGCCAGCTTCAACAGTATAGCAAATAAATTTGTTTAAGGTCTGTCCTGCAGGTATGTCCAAATTCAACTCCTGGCAGTGCTATAGACTTGCTGCAACACCAGGGAAGTTTCTTAACCTCACTTAAAAAAACATATCACATCTATATTCTTTAGCAGTTCATAAATTGTCTTCATTTATGTAAAATGGAAAAACCCCACCAACATATATACATTCTGATTACAGTACTGTCTAGTCATTCTTGAAAGATGGGTATTCAGATCCAACTGAAGAAGCCATCCCTTGCTTAATTACGCTCAAGAAAGAAATCCCAAAAGGGTGTTTCCAGGTGTAGGGTTCATGTTCTATAGCACAAGCACCCTCTGTGCTGAAGTCTGAAACCTGGCAGCTTCTAGAACAACAATATTCAGTTCTCTAAAAAGTTTTAAGGGCAGTTCCAGATTTTATCGCAGTGAATGCCTCAGCTCCCTGGTGACAACAGGCAAAAAAGTAAAGAATGGGCTATGAGCAAACGTAAATTAGAATGTATTTCAGCCTTCCCAGAAAAGTGATAACCACTTTGAGTGAAGGAACAGTAGTAGAGTACTGGCAGACAATTGCTAGCAAGATTTGTTGTACCTTGGTGAAAATTTTAAGCAAGATTTTTCTCTTGAGGAAGATGATGCTACTACTTGTAATATTCTTTCACAATTTCAAAATAACATTCATTTAGTTACTAAGTTCAAAATCTGCTAGTTTAATGTAGTACTTCCTTTAATCTGAAAATCGTAGTAGCAAGCGTTTTCCACGATTTCTAAGGCTCAAGCACAATTTCCTGCTACTACATCAACTTGAAGTTCCATCCATTTTTACAGAGCCATTCAACAATACAGGGTATTAAATCTGCTTGCTCTTTACTTTTGCACTTGCCTTCATTTTCGTAGAAACCATGTTCTCTCCATCCATTGCTCCCACACAAAAAACACGTGCTATTTACTTCTAATTTTCTATTGCTCGAGTGCTAAAAGTATTGGCATATGATCTTTATCTGCTTCTGGTCTAAGAAGCAGACCTGTCCTCAGAATAAAACTGAAGTGTTTGCCTTAGCAAGTGTTATAATATACATGTATAGCAAATATATAACATAGCAAAGTGCTGTTACAGCTGTTTTGCAGGGTGGGAATCATGCCACAGAGAAGTATACTCAAAATATGTTACAAGCATGAAGGTGAGACACTATGACTTATAAATCATTTCACTGATGAGTTACTCTCACCTGCTCCACACAGAGCTGCTGAAGCCAGTGGTGGCCAGTGCCCAGCTCCTGAACCACTCCTGCCCAAAGTATTTCAGGTGTGGTTCCCATCAGCCTGCCAGTCATGTATCTGGCAGCAGGGCCACGCTGATGCAGCAGTGGCTGAAAAAATCTGAATTACTGGATTTGGAAGAAACAAGTCAACAAGGGTTGCTGAAGCAAATGTCACCCTAGTACTCAATGTGGAGGCAAATCCCAACCTCCATTTTGGGAGTCCTCAGCTCTCCAAAGCATACGGTATGGGGGTTTTGGCTCTTATTCAGATAGGAATTCTAGTGTGTAATCCATAGGGTAATATTTGCCATATAATATGTGGCCATATTTGTCCTATACAGTAAACACTGAAGAGCAGCCATGACATGACATGCGTCTAATACAGATGCCGTGACAGGTTCTTCTATCTGAAGTGCTAATGACTAGAAACTACAGCCTAACTTGCAATCTGCAGTATCATAGAATCATAAAATGGTTAGGGTTGGAAAGGACCTTAAGATCATCTAGTTCCAACCCCCTGCCATGGGCAGGGACACCTCACACTAAATCATGTTACCCAAGGCTCCATCCAACCTGGCCTTGAACACTGTCAGGGATGGAGCGTTCACAACTTCCTTGGGCAACCTGTTCCAGTGCCTCATCACCCTCGCAATAAAGAGCTTCTTGTATCTAACCTGAACTTCCCCCGTTTAAGTTTAAACCCATTTCCACTTGTCCTAACACTACGGTCCGTGATGAAGAGTCCCTCCCCAGCATCCTTGTAGGCCCCCTTCAGATACTGGAAGGCTGCTATGAGGTCTCCATGCAGCCTTCTCTTCTCCAGGCTGAACAGCCCCAGCTTTCTCAGCCTGTGTTTGTACGAAAGGTGCCCAAGCCCCCTTCTCATCCTTGTGGCCCTCCTCTGGACTTGCTCCATTCACACAGACTGGCTGCATGCAGTCATCCTCATGACAAAATTGGCCTGTGGCTTAAGTGGCTTTTTACTCTCTTCCATAGGGATTGATCAAAGACACATTTAGTGAATTCCTTGAGTATGACATGAAGCTACTCAAACACATAGGCTAAAGATGGAGAAGGTAACATAGGTAGCAGCAGTTTCAGCCTCTCTGTTGAACACTAGAGAAATGTCAACATCTAATTCACAACAAATCTAAATCCTAACTTACTAATATAAGCAGACTGTAAAGAAGAGTAACAAAGATTATATATTTTTACTGACTCAGCAAACAGACCTTCATGTTTCAACCAGCTGCCTTCCCATCTAGCATACCTGTAAGGCCCACAAACATCAGTTTTTCCTCTAAATCAAGCTCTGACCAGAAAGACTGAGTATGCTATGAGGAATCTTGACTATCTTTTACTTTAAAGACAACATGAGGTACCCTGGGTCTTCCCTGGGGAGCCTTTTTGTTATGCCGAAGAGAAGCAATCCTAAGGAGAAATGTGTCCTAAGCCTGAGGGCTCCCAAGGTAGGTGCTGGCTAATTGAATCCTTGGAGGGAATCGTCTTTGGGATCAGGAACAAACCTCAGCTAAGCAAGTTACAGGAATTAATTTAAGGGAGACAGATCACACGTATCTTCTGCTTGAAAAGTTTACAGTAATCCACTCTAAGTGAAGAGGTAGAGAAAAGCAAATAAGCTTGACCAAGAGCTCCTGTAGTACCTACAGCACACATACCCAACATGGCCCAGTGTCCCGCCTCTACAGTCAATTTTGAGAAAACAAGGAGAGAAGAGCGGTAAGTAGTCCGTGGTGAGTCGCAGCTGGATAAAGTGACTAGCGTTTTTTTCGCAAGCCATCTTGGCTGAGGATCTTGTAGCCTTGAATGTTTTTTTGCTCAAAGTGCAGTGTAAGATTTACTTTTTTTTTTTTTTTTTTATTTTACAGTTGGGGAACCAATACACAAAACGCTGTGTCTGAACAGCCCAGAGGAGGTACCCAACTTCAGCACCACAATTACCAGCGTGCGCAATTTTGCAAGTCTGATAAGTGGCTTTTAGCTTCTGCCCCCAGTGAAATCAAAATAATTACATCCAGCAACTAACACTATCCAGGCTATTCTGCTGTGCATAGTCCTGGGCACCTCCAGTTAGCTTACAGCTCAGTGCATTATTTTCGTGACTTTATGCAAAACAGAAATAGCCTCCATCACAAATTTCTACTATAGACAAAAATAACATGAGCACATTAAGCTGCTTTTGCTTGTCACCTCTGATGAACTTCATATGGCAACCAGACCAAAAGCCCCCGCTGAGCCCTCAGAGCTGAATGTGAAATGGAAATATCACAAAAAAATGCTGCCAGCATCCCAGAACATGACTCACACTGCTTAAGTACCAAATCATTACATTTAGAAGATTCTCGTCTGGATATTTTGTACGGATAGATCAAGCACTCTGACTACATTTGCTGAAGAAAGCAGACTGAGAGCCAGGGCTCCTAACTTGGTACAGTCTCCTCCTGTGCTGGTTAACTTCAGGCAAGTCACTGTGTATCTCTGTATTATGATTTCCAAATGCAAAACTAATTACGCTAATCCTCTCTGTGCAGCACTTAAACATCTATGGATGAAAAGAATTATCCTAAGAACTATTTTTGTTATTAGAGCAAAGAACCACTATACTATGTGGAAAGCCAGGGCGAAGTCTCTTCCGTCAGTCTATCCCTCTTGACAGGTATGAACTCTAAGTTCAGAAATTACTACAAAATACTATTTATAATTGATGGACCTTCCTGAGCAGAGTAAAATGGGGAATTGGTAAGGGAAAATCACTGAAACAATACAGACAATGCTGTTAATTGTCCGAAGGGACAGATTTTCAAAGATGTCTGAAGACAGAGATGAGGTCCATAGGTGGTGCAATTTTCAGAACATGTATTCAAAGACCCACTAAAACTGATGGCAGCTAAGTAGTGTAGCCTTCGCAGATAGTCCCTGCAACTTTAATCACTTTAATTATTGAAAATCTGACCCCAAATAAACAAACTAAAAAGACATTGTTTAATGACACTTGTATGACTATTGTGGAAAACTTCTTTAGACAGAAATGTGACTTTCAAATTGCAGTTTAGCAATCCATAAATGCTAATGAAATCTTGTGCTGTCTGCCCTCTGATAATTTTTTCCTATTAAAAGCTTGTTCTTTTTTTTAACCTAATAAGCACATCACTAGTCTAAGCACATTCATTGCTCAAAGTTTAAACTTATAGTTAAAATGAAAGGTTGCTTACCAGCAACCAGAATTCTTTGAGACATGAATTCTTCATGTATATTCAAAGTAATAAGCTACATATATTTCTTTTCACTGAAGACTAGTCTTGTATCTTTGCAATAAGTAAGTATATAAGGTACAGACTGACTGTTCTGTTTTCAGTTTTCTTCCAACCATAGACAGAAACTTCAGGGAACTTCCAAAAATTCTGAGGGAAAGCAAAGTAATGAACATAAAATGTGAACTACACATATGTGAACTAAAATGTGAACTAAAACATAAATGTGAACTACGCATATGGCCTATTGGTAAATCAACTTTTCTTCTCTTTTTGAGTGACAGTGCACAAGTATAGTTTATCACAGTGACTTAAACAACTACACCTGGGTACTAGGTACCCGAGGTCCTGGAGTCTTTTGTTCAAACCATTCTAGCACTTCTTTACCAATATATAGGTTTGAGTAATGTTACAACAGATGGTGAAGGTAGGGATGAAGCTCCATATAGCATCATCTCCAGTGTCTCAACTATTTCTTAACAATGTTGTGTGCTCTGGAGAAGTGCTCTGTGGTAACAGCAAAAGATTCATCTTAGTAGTCTGATAGCAAATTTTGACAGTCTCCAACTGACTTCGACAGTCTATGTGGAAATGGCTGAACTGTTAAGCCCTTCAGAAAACACACGAGTAGCCTGAAGCATTTGAATGTGTGAATATAGAAGTAGACAACCCCCAGCATAAAAGTATAAAAGCCAAATTCTGCCAAAACAGAATACCAGAAATAAAATTTTGAGATTAAATAAAACCTGCTGATTAAGAAGTGTAATTCTACCATGACTTGAGGCAGAAAATGAAGGTCATTGTCCTGGTTTCAGCTGTAACAGTTATTTTTCTCCGCCCTAGTAGCTGGTGCAGTGCTGTGTTTTGGCTTTAGTCTGAGAACAATACTGATCACACACTGATGTTGTAGTTGTTCAAGGACTTTTCAGTCTGTCATGCTCTGCCAGTGAGGGGGGGCACAAGAAGCTGGGAGGAACCAGAGACAGGACACCTGAACCAAACTAGCCAAAGGGGTGTTCCATATCACAGCACGTCATGCCCAGTATACAAACTGAGAGGAGCTACCTGGAAGGCCCAGATCACTGCTCGGGTCAGGCTGGGTATCAGTCGGCGGGTGGTGAGCAATTGTATTGTGCAACACTTGTGTTTATTGGTTTTTTTCCTTTCCCTTTTTAGTTTTATATTCTCTCCCCTTGTTATTTCCCTTACCATTATTATTATTAGCCGTAGCAGCACTAGTAGTTTTGTATTATACCTTAGTTACTGGACTGCTCTTATCTCAACCCGTGGAGTTTACATTCTTGCAATTCTCCTCCCCATCCCACCTGGAGGGGGAGAAACGAGGAGGAGTGAGTGAGCAACTGCGTGGTTCTGAGTTACCAGCTGGGCTTAAATCACAACAGTCATTCATAAGAACATATGTATTTCCTGCAAAAGCCTCTGAAGAAGTGGCCTTGATGAAAGCAGAAGTAGTAAACATCAAGCCCAAGACCTTAATGAGGCTGAGAGTTCACACTCTTTTAGCCTTAAGCAGATATTCCATAACAACTTTAATAAATGATACAGAAGGGGGAAAAAAATGGTAAGAAACCACATGGATTTTATTCCCAGAATGCACAGCATGTGGGTGATGGATGGCTTTCCTCGTTGAGTATTCCTGATTCTTTCCATAAAAAAGAGCCCACACATGACAAAAATGAGCCAACTAGACAGACAGAGCTAAATGGGTAAGATCCCTGTCTGCCTCACAGCACTGAAAGACTGGTTTTCAACCCTTTCACTTACGCACAACAGGCTAGCTGCTACTAGGACTCATGATGGCATTTTCAGTTGGTTTGATCCAGGAGAAATCGGTAAAATCATTTAAGATGGGTTACACAGGAGCTAAAGGAGGTCAGAATAAGTGATGAGTGTAGTTCTGCTAGATAAGAGCTTAAAGGTTTGGAACTACTGTGTATCTGTGAGCTAAAGTGAAAACTATTTTAGTTGAAATTCTTTCCAAAAAATCAATTCCAGGACAGACAGCCCCAAAAACATTAAAGGGACCAAAATAAAAATAGAAAGAACCACAACTTTCAAATGTACACCCATTGTCCTAAATCTCTCTGTTGCATAAGTGCATAGCACATTATTTACTACTTTAATTAACAAATGAAGTCGTATAAAAACAACTACAAACAATAAGAAACATCAACGTTAATATGCAAATACCAAAATATTTTCAAAATCATTTTTTCCATTTCCAGAAAAATAAAACAAAAAACCCCAAACCTTCTTCCTGTGAACAATCTATTTGAGTATGCTTTCACTCACAAGTACTATTCAAAAATATTTTTCTTGAAAGCATTTCCAAAATGAAAACTGTTTAAAGCTTTTATCCATGTGCTTCTAATATCTGTGTCAGATGGGGTACATCTGGGGTGTGGATGAAGCGTCTCTAAGCAGACTTCAGTATTTTTGGAATAACACTGGGACAGTTCTTGTAAATATTAGACTGCTATGGTTATGCAGTTGTCTAATATTGGATTATTTTGAACTCCTCTGGAAATCCATTCCAGGCTAATATTGACTATGAATATCAATCAGTTCTAAGGATAAGCTTGCAGCTTTAAAGCTGATATTTCTATAGAACAACTTTCCACAACAGGATGTGGCTTGGGTTCTTTTTTTTCACCTACCTGCTACTCTAAGCAACACACAGCAAGTTCTTCCTACTGTAATTTAAGCAGGATCGAGTCGTAAATGATAAAATGTGCCTTTGTACATAGAAGAGGAACATTTCTGCGCCAGCAGATGATTGTCACATGCAGATCTGTGTTTGCCTAAGTCCTACTGACATGTATACACACCACCACATAAATTGACTCCCCCTCCCTTCTCAATACACATGCAAAATCCATGCCAAATAACCTTGTAAATATATAGTTTTAACTACAATATAAACAGGTATTATTTCTTCTACCAGTGAATTCTATCCATTCCTGCTGCACAATACATCATAAGTTTAACAGCGCACACTACTCAGCAACGTAACCCATGTTGTACCAGCTTTTGCAGGAGTGTCTTCTAGAAAGCATTCTTGAATTTCACTTCATCCCCTACTTCTTTTCTCATCCCTCCTAGATCTATCTAGTTTTCTCACCTCTCTCCTTTGTTTCCATCACCCCTTTGCTGTCTTCTTTTACACTTTCACTTCATGGATTGCACTTTCTCTTCTATTTCATAAACACTGAAAACCTACCTCTTCTATGAATGCTATTACTAAATCTGCCACTTGATATTTTTTCTGTACTGCATCATACCACACTATATTTATTCATGCACAAATACTAAATGCAATTTGGAGCAGGGATTTTTGTAACATTTTATCCTGTGCTGTTGTTTTGTAAACTGCCAAGTACATATGCATTACTATGCAAATAAACAACAGTAACAAAATCCAGATGAAACTCTACAGAAATGTAGGTAGTCACAATGTGATTACCCAAACTGGAACTTGGCCAGGACGAGAGAGAAGCAGCCTTACTCTTGTGGAAAGTGCCAATGGATCATATGAATGGCTTGGATGAGTTAAAATCATAACTACATAAATATACACTTTAAATGAAATTTCCAAACATAGTACACCATCATCTATCACGTTTTAATAATCCAGCATACCTGTTAAGGGTGCTAGAGCCTCATTAGCAAGCACCTTCTCAGGGTTACCTCCCATTGCAGCTTGCTGTAGCCCAAGATGCAGGAAGTGAAGGTCGTCATTTAAATTCAGGACAAAGCAATTGCAAAGCAGCACATTCTGCCTGAGATGTGGGTTCCTGCGACAACAGCTAACCGGCAGCTCACCACCGAGTCCGGCAGCTCAGTTAATTTCATTAATCCAGCAGAACTTGGAAGAAATGCTCAAAAATGGGGCTCTAATTTCAAACTGTCAAGAGCTCTTTTGTTTCCTATATTTAGTAACCTTAGACATGAAAAGGTTTGATACCCATTGCAATACTGCACTTCATTTATTTGTTTGATAATCATCTGGCCACCACACCCACTACCAATGACCAAACTCAACAGACAGTTGTTAACTCCCCTGCGCAGGAGGGCTTCAGCCTGCTTCACCTGTAGCTTAAACACCCTTTCCCTTGACAACTCCTAAACTGTACTTCAGCCACCCAAAACCTTTGTCAAGAGGCATCTTCAACTCCTGAAGAAAACAGCAAATATGTTGCATTAACACTGACTTATGGCTTTCATTAGCCCCAATTCTCATCCTCCTCTGCCATGCAGCTGGGTTTCAGCACCACCTTTTCTTTAACCTTGCAGAGTTGCCTTCCATGACTGAAATTCCTATTTACTGGTAAAGAAATACACAGTGTGGACACAGCACATTTGTCTGAGTTTGCAGTCTATCCATTGCTCTTCCAAGAGAAAGAGACCAAAAGTATCAGATCCCTATTTAAACTGCTTTGCCCCACTGAAGCCTTACTCAGCAATGGGATGGCATTCATAAAACCTTTAATAAGATTCCTCCTCTAGATTTGGACTCCTCATGTATATACACCATGGTGTGTTACTTAAAGAAAGGAATTACATCCCAGAGTGCCCAGATGAAAATATAAAAACAAATTGTACCAAATAGTCATAGCCTAATATAATAAAGCAGAGGAGCTATTGAAATAGCCTAAGTGAAATGAGTGAATCATTTGTTTATTAAGAAAACACTGCAAGTAAGATGAACAACTGACCCCTACCTCTGTTCAGAGTCTCCCTGCTGAAGGAATAGTTAGCACTGAGAGGTACTTAACATGATCATATCCGCTCATTTGATGAAGCTTTCAGTGTACATCATGAAAACACAAGGAAATAAGCCAAGGGATCCAGATGCAGACAGAGAGAATTAACATTGCTGGATTCTGACCTTTCATTTAACAAGAGGGAAATACGGTTCCCATCTTCATATGAAACATGATTTTCTTGTTCCACCTGCATTCAGACAGACTAAAACAATACCACAGAAGAGCATGAACTTTCCTTTTCATCTCTGTAGGGAAATAACTGAAAAGTGTGTGACGGGTGACCCTTTAAAAATCACTGCTGCCAAGTGTATCACTGCCAAAGAATTTACCATCTCTTTTTATAAAAGATACTTGCCTATTCCATACCAAGAAGAGGTTTATTTCACTCTGAGTAGCTCCTTTTCGGAAAATACAGGACACTTAAGAGCATCACAACAATCTTTTCCTCTGCTTTTCACTGCCGCACATTAGCTGTTGCCACATTTATTTCTCTTTTTATATATCCAGATGACTGGCCTTCTATTATTGCAGCACTTACAGTCTAGAAAATTAGTTTCCCACTGCTTAAAATCTAAAATACACACCTTTCCCACTTTTTTACATGATTAGACTTAAAATTAAAGCATAAGCCATTTTTAAATTATTTTTTTAATTTCAGAAATTTATTTGGAGTTGCAATTTTAAAATATGGCTTTCATTTTCATGCTCACAAACTGCTGTTATGAAGATGTTTAGTAACAAGCTGCTGCCTACTTAGATGACTTAATGTTGCAAAACTCTGTATCTAAAAGCAAAAGAACTGCCAAAGAAGATCAAAATCAGATTTTTCCTTTGTTATGATGGGATTTTTTTCTTGAAAAAATAGAAAGACTATGAATTCACACTGTGTTTTCTTTTATACTGTTTGTAAGTTAACTGGGGTGTTTATAGCTTTTTTTTTTTTTTTCTGGTGACATTTAGTAGCCATTAACCCAAAACATATTACTGAACTCTTTAATAGTGTCCAATAGGTAGATGACCTAGCTGCAGTGTGATTAAATAATCTAACTGCTAGATCAATGAATGCAGCATGACTTAAAATGGCTGCAAGCTTCTCCAAGCATAGGATTAGAGATCCAAAAAAAGGTTTCTTTTTATTTTACATTTCAAAGAAAATGTAACCATTTATTAAAAAAAAATTTAAAAAATAAAAAATCTATGTTTTCCTGACAGAAATAATAGAGTATTATTCTAATATATGGTGACTAAACCATATATTTTTATTGTCAAAGATCTGACTACATTTTGCCATTCTCAGACTGAATAACCTCATTCAAGGAAAAAGCAGTCTCTGCTCAAGAAACATAATGGTGCTAAGATCTGGTCCAAAGTGAACTGTTATCTCACGCGTGAAGATAATGAATGTTAATTTAAAATAATGTTCTCTCAACTCCTTTTTTTTTTTTCCCATATAATCAATCAGGCCTGAAAATGTGTGCATGCGCTCTTGCTCTCGCACGCTCCCTCTCCCTCTGTCACTCATCCACAAGCACTTCATTACATATTCTCATTCCCACATATTCAGGAGAAAATTTTCTGCAGGTGTAAACTAATATTGCTCCACTAAAAGTCAACAGCGCTGCACCAAATTATGTTAGCAAAGACACTGGTCCTCTCTCACACATACTGTGACTTGTGTACCTCGACTTTCACTTAATGCACATTTCACACCAAACTCTCCCTTTCTTCCTTTCATATGTGCATCTCCCAGCTCTTATTTGCACTCAACAGACAACCACTATGGCCTTTCATTAATTTGCCCCTCAAGGTCTCTTATCTCCATCAAATACTGCATGGACAGGCAGGTATACATGGCTCTTTTCTGCTACTAGAGGAAGGAGCTCTTGGTAAATGCTAGCAGAGAAAGAGCACTGCAGTGGGAGGCTGCAAGGCATTCAGAGAGGACAGAACAGGCTTGACCTAAAAAGGAGTAGGTTTTAACATTATTAGCTAAAATGTTCAGTTCTTACAGTAAAGAGAATTTTAAACATTCCAAAATGGAATAAATAAAACTTCTATATGTGTAAAAGCAAAAACCATGATCTAAATTATTATTGCTTGGGAACTAGTATGGGAAAAATGTATTCTAGAGTTTTCTACATCAGAAAATGATGGCTGATTTTGGGCACCTTTTAGGACACAATTGAGACTGGCAATGGCTGGAGACAAGACTCCGGATTACACGACATGCTACTTTGATCAAGAAAGGCAGTACTCATGTAAGAAAAGCCAAGAGGAAATTTGGATACCATTCCTTCCCACTGGCCCAGGAAACACTGTAACTGCTTATCCACTAACTTGGCAGAGCAAACCATGTTGTGCTTCTAAGCTCCTTGGTGCACCTGTACTTAAAGCATCCGTGCCACCAATTAGCTTTAGCTGGTATTTATCAATATGTCTGTGCCACTACAAGGGACAAAAATAATTCCATTTTATTGAAAGTTACATGTCTTCAGAAATCAGTGCTACAAGTTACGCTTATACCTCAATGACTTGTAAATGGGTTATTTTTATTAAACTTTTTCAAACTACTGAGAAAAAGAACGTCAGCATGGACTAGAAAACCTAATAAAACTGGCACGTGGACATACATGACTGATAATCTGTATTTCCTAAAAGGTGCAAGTTGAATAACAAGAGGAGATCTCATGTCTGGAATCAGAAAGGTTAGGAATATGCTTCCAATTAGGAAGTTTTATAAAGAAATCCTCCGGGAGCCAGTGGGGTGGAAAGTGCACAGGGAACGGAAGAATCTCTTTCTTACAACAAGTATTTCCTGTAATTGTATTTACTTCAGGTCAGTGTAAGAAGAAGACGACAAAACTGAAAAATGTAACTACAGATTGAGCGTCCATGTTTGTTCCTTGCCACTACTGTCAGTCTGAAATCCTTCCTGGTGTGCATGAGCACCCTCCTTCAAATAGGTATGTCAGTGAAATAATTCTTTTTTTTTTTTTTTATAACAAACAAGATTTTAATATGGCAGCTTTTCAACAACCTGACGTTACATTCTAGTCCAACTGATCAGAGGTCAGACACCGTGAGTCACCAATGAGCAAAGTGTACATCCCCTCCCCACATCTTACCAACACCACGGAAAGTTTTCAGAAAGCTATTTCAGTTGGTCAAAGAAATTTAAAATTCTCCTTTTTTGTTGAGAAAATGTTAGTGCCAACGCCAAATGACTCAGTGTGCTGTATTATCTTCTAATGTCAGCTTACACCTCGACGGCTGACACTGGAACAGCCAGCTTCCTGAGAAAAGGTTCATGCCGTCGGTTCTCAGGAACATCCTAAGGTCTCAACTATAACTATATGAAGCTAAAAATGGTGCCAGTCTGGTTCCTGTGAAAATGACTAATAACAATTCTTTGCTTTTAATTAACATCGAAAGGAAAAAATAGTTTTATGAGATGTCTGAACTGCATAACAAAGAATAGAAGCACAAGGTGAGGAGAACATTACTCTTTTTGAACTCTTTGCTGCACGGAGCAAAGAGGATTGCCTAGATTTTGCAGGTAGATACTAACGAACAGGAGTCAGGGTAAGTTTCAGAATTCATGGGGTTTTAATTTATGTTCTGTGATTTAAAAAATACAATAAAATCGTGTGATTACTAAACCTGCTTTCACATACATGCTTTCCATAATTTTGAAGCTATGTTAAAATCCTCCGTTTCCTGGAGTACCAGTTTCCTAGTTTTCCCAATGTAAAAGTAAACCTTTCTTCTCATAGGCTTTTCTGGTAAGAATCTTTGCATTTCTTCTCTTACCAGTTTTCTTTATCTACAGCTAAGGCTTTCTGTAACACACAGGATTTAAGATATACAGAAAATGTTAAAAGTCACTAATAGAAAAATGTTACCCATGTTTCCTCTGTTCTTTTCCTAGATACTGTAAATTCCTTCAAAGACTAATGTACACGTAGGAAAAGTGCCTTCATTGCAATGGGAATAATCATCAATGTATAATTTAGCATCTGCAGAAATAACAATGGTCATATTGTTGATATTCAAAAGGCATGAAAAATGCCTATTTGCATTGCATACTCCAGTAGAAGAATCAAAAACATAGCATTACATAAAATTATATAGGCAAAACAAATTGCAACTGTGTTCTTCCTTGAATACTGGAGTTGTATTTAAAGTTTTGATTTTTTGAAAATATTCTCTGAAAATAAACTTGCTTCACCAGTATGCTCCAAGGCCTATGGATTTTTATGCTTGCGGGAAACAAGTGCTTATATGATCAAGGTCTCCATCATTGTACTATATTAATTTATTTCTAACCATGAATTTTCTGCAGTGAACATCATCAATTTTCATCAGTGAACAATCAGCGGCCTGTGATTAAATTTTATGAACTAGCAATTCTTTTGTTTTGATTTTGTACAATTTTGAACCTGAATCTTAAGTAATTGGTTGGGGAGAGGGGATTATGCATAAACACTGGGTTTAAGCTTGTCTCTAAAGTCAGTGACAGCTCAGGAAATACTGATCACAAAATTAACAACCGACCAAAAGGAAAACTGGAGAAACAAAACCCCCACCATTTTGAGGTAAAATTTCCACTTTAATTTATGCATGTGAACACACACACTGCAATGTTATGCAAGGCACAGACTATCTCCTCTTCAAAAGTTTTGTTTTACTGGCAGTGACACCAAGAAAATAGTAACAAGGCACAAACAGCCAGTGCAGACTTGGCTGTTACTTGGTTTCTGACTTGAGAAGCATCTGTAATTGTAAACAGGTATCTGTAGTGCAAGATCCTCTCTTACAGAATGCATAAATGTTGTGTGAGACTTAATAGAACATGATGATAGCGTGCTAAGACAGATAAAGCCCTCTTATCTCTCAGATCTTGTCAAAGATTTGTTGAGCAATAAACATATCTTAAATCCTTTTAATTTATTTTTCACTGCATATTATTTCTAGCTACTTTGGGATTCTGCTAATCATTTTCTCTCAACTCCATTTTGTTTCACTTCACTGCTTTTCCAAAAGGTTCCAATAAAACCTACCGTTGAAAGATAAGAATCACTCTGCTAAAATTAGTGAACTAAGTACCATATCCCATGAGTCACTGCATGCGACTCCCATCCACCTATCTTTAAAAGACCAGATAATAACGCCATGCTGTAAGTGCACAAGATCAAAGTACAAATACCCACTTTCCAAAACGCTGCTTTTGAGTACTACACCTACTAGCAGACTCCTACGGTCTATAACCAAAACATTAGTTAAGCTAGCTGCATTAAAATCTTATCTTTCGATATAAGGCAAGTTGGTTTCATATTCATTTTTAGCATACTAACAAAGCAAAAGAAAATGAAGCATAGGAGAACTGAGAGGTGAACAGCAATATGTTTAACTCTTTTTTTAAAAACTACTAGATCTCAAATCAATAGCATCCTATTATGGACAAAAATGAACTAACACACTGAGACCAGTTCTTTGCATGCAAAAAATGCAATTTCCATGGAAAGGGTGAATGGGATGATACTGGTATTTTTGTAGGTAGGCTTGACTTCATTTTTAACCAGTAAGTGGATTTTAGCACTTCATATTTCACTGTCTCTGGACTAAAATGATTTGTTAAGAATTCGTTTCATATCATACTACATCTGACAGTTGTATGAACAGTCAAAACATTAATCCACAATGTTTTATTCTGCAGTTATTTAATCTTGGAGTTTAACAGTAAATACAGTGTAAAGGTATATGCAAAGACATTCTGACTGTTGGTACACCAGTAACTATTTTTATTTAATTTAATATTTTTCTAATTTTGAAATTAAAAATTTTATGGTCCTGCCATTTTAACCAATAATGTACTTTAAACATGAATTTTATCTCTGTATTTTCATAGCAGAAACTTCTGCACTGTAGTGAAATAGAAAATGAGAGATTGGAAGAAAAGCAAAACCAGTCTTCTTGTACACAAAACTTTCAGTAACTACACTTCAGATTTATCTACGTGGTGCAGCTACAGGATCAGGCTCTGATGGAACATTACCAAAGCTGGCTGACCTAAAATTAGATGCTATGAGTTTTAACCTGGGTTCATGGACATGTCACAGTGGATCACCACTGTGCCTGCTGTTGCTTGCCCACAAGACTAAAAGACCCTGTTTGTCTCACGGAGGAAAAAAAATAGGAGACATAAAAAGTATGAATGAAATCTTACTAAAACATAAGGAAAAATCAGCCTCTAGCATTGCTTATGATTCAAGTTAGTTCACCCTTTAGTAACTTGTATATTTGAAGAAATTGATTGCAGCCATCTTACATCAAAAAGCATTTCAAGCCAACTGTGTGCATTGTTAGCTCGACTTCAGGCACTCAGTGAAACAGCATAGCTGGAACAACTAGCTTATTTACTCCTTTTGAAACAAAAATAATGCTAAAAATCCATTATGCAGTTATGTGTCTAGTTTTATCTCTAAAAAAAAAAACATTCTTCATATAATTCAATATTCACAGCTTAGTTTAAAATAAATAAATAATAAGATGGAGTTCAGGGTTGCTCAATTAACTTGATGGCAGACATTGGTTGAAACTGGTGACAAAAGCTATGTTATAAAGGCTAGAATTTAAAATACAGGAAAAAAACTCTGCTCAACCCAGCCCTGGTGTCGCAGGGAGATGCAGATGGAGAGGCCTCTGAAATCAGGGAGCTCCATGTGCCGCAGGAGTTCACCTGTTCAGGCTAGAAGCCACTGTGTTTATTATACTGTACACAGCCACTCTGGTGTATATCAATCTACTTCCAGTTACCTCCACAACAGCCAGGAATGAAGGGGTTTTTTTTGAGAAATGTTATTTTCCACCATTTAAAGACAAATCTGAGCTCTTCAAGAAAAAGTTTTCCACACTTGTTTTGCATTTTGTACAGGTGACGAGATAGATACTCTTTTACCACTACTGAATTTGCACTTTTTAACTGCACTGAAAATCACTGAGAACTTTTTTTAGGAATGTAAGAGTTAACTTATTAAGAAATCCTTGCAAGATGGAATCATTACCTCACCTTATAAACCTATTTTGCAGGCCATATTCTCCCAACTGGCAGATTAAACCTTAGAACAATAACCCAATTATGAGCTAAATTTACATTCAACTGATCAAAAATCATCCAGAACCTGACAAGAACAATCTTTGTTCACAACATCTAGCACAAGCAACACTGACAGACTAAAATGTATGAGCTATATATAAGATTACACATGTGGCACTGCCCAGCTACCGAGGGCACCATGCTCCAAGTACTACACAAGTACTACAGGAGTGTTCATCCCACCCTGAGTCTAAAAGAACCCAACAAAACCTAACACAAAAAACCACCCTGCAGATAAAGAACATAATCTGACATTAGCTCCCCAACAATCAGTGCAAGAAGGATGGCTAAAGAAAGTCCCATTACACGGAAATAAAAGCACAACAATTAATAAAATCAGCGGTCAGGATGTGAAAGAAGTTTGAAAAAATTGCTCTGACCTAATTCTTGCAAAAAAAACCCAACAAACCAAACCAAACAAACAAAAATTTACCTTATTCAGGAAAATAAACTCTTTTATACATCTGTCCAGTAATTTTATATAACTTAGCACTTTATGAACCAAGTTCATCACTGGTGTGAGCCACATATATGTTGCATAGATTAATTCTATTTAATGTTTGACTTAGCATTTGTAACAACCTACATTACAGATAAAAGACATTTTACTAACATTTATGCCACACTAGAGCTAGCTAAAAACCTATGTAGGAAGAAAATCAGAATTTTACTGAAGACATCTTCATCATCCTGTCTCTCTTTCAGAACTTTATCCTGGACAGATTCACTGCCTCAAGTCCTTACACACTTCCAGAGATAAATGCTCTTAAAAGAGTGCGGAAGGTAGGAACTATAAAATCTAGTTATACAGGTATGTCCCAATTTGTGAACTTTAGCTGACTGAATTTGGGTACTCAATCCCAAAACAAGTCTCCTAGTTCCAAATTTTCCCCTGATTCTCAAATTGTGCGAAATTAGACTATTTTTTAACAAACTAGACAACACATACACTTACGGAAAGGTTTAGATGTCTAAAATGAAGAAAATATCTTCAACTGTTTTCTTTTATCTATTTCTTTTTTAAGTATTTCATCCTAATTTAGACACTGCAGACAGCACCGTTCAGTGGTCCCCAAGTTCACCAGTATAAATGCACAACATTCTAGATGTAGCCTAAGCCACTTCAAAGTGATTTTGAGGCCAAATTCATTGCCCACCCACATTGTTATCTTCTCCAGGAGCACCATGTCACTACCAGCACCTAGCAGGTTGCATTCATGTGCAAAGTAGAAATGCTGAGCACACTTCACAGCCTTTCACCATCTCATTTGCTCTTGAGATGATGTCAGACTGAAAAGATGATCCAGGCTCTTCCCCTGCTGAAGCCTTAAGTCTTTCCTAAAGAGTCCCTTCTTTTCTCTGCTACAAATGGCAGGCGGGACCCCCAGGCAAACCGAACATTAGCTGCACAGAGATTGCCTACTACCCACGAATAAGTATGGACACACCGCACCAGATTACTACAAAAGAGCAAAAGTAATGCTAGCAGTCACATACAGCGTGCACAGCAGTTACAGTAATGAAATTCTTGTTAACTTCTGCAGTCTTCAATTGTTCCTGAAAAGTTAAGAAGTATTGCTGCGACTCACATAAGGGCTAAGAAAAACTATTAAGAATTTTAGTTCATGGTGAACAAACTTGATTTTTTTAAACTTCATATTTAAAAATAATAGCTATAAGTGCTTGCTTAGATGAAAGAAAAAAAATACACCTGTTTAACTGGTATGGAGGGCAATGGGCAATTCCCTGCTAAATTAGTGCTACAAAAACTCCAAAACTTGGAAGAAGAGCATCTTCTAGCACACCACCAAAGTCTTAAGACCCCACCTAACATCCACACACTCACAATGCCCCTTACATAGCTGACATCATTGCTAGGTAATTTCCATCACTCTATCCAGCTCATGAGATGGAGTGGAAGAGTCATGTTTTTCACTCAGTCCATTGGCGCTGAACACGGTACCACGTATCAGTTGAGGATGCCTCTTCTTGACAGCAGAGACTATCATCCATAGCACAACCAACAAAATCATCGACACAGTAATTTTTTTTCCCACTCGTTAAAACCAAACTCACCATCAGAAGGACAAAGTGTTCTCTGTTATACTAGCCCATGAACCATTCACTTCCCCATACAAATATCTGATCAAAGCAGAGAGGGTTTGTTTAGGCATGGAAAAGCTTACATTAAACGTAAATCTATGCTGGGAATTATTTTGCGTGTACTTTCATTTTTATACGAAGCAGTAGTCAGCAAATGGTCCTTCCCTAAAGACCTCCTGTAGCGTGCTCAGAACAGTTGATAATAAAAAAAAATAAAAAAATACGTGGAGAGATGCCAGGTCCTTCACGCTGAAGGATGAGGGACTAGAAAACTCCAAGGGACTGCAACCTGAACCACAAACATTTCCACTCCTACTCTTCCACCCTCCCAACACCTGTCTCAGCGGTCACCCCTAAAGAATTGAACGATTTCTTACAAAGAATAGCAACACAACTGCAAAAAAATCAGCATATCTAGGACAAGAAAGCATTTTCTACTTTTGGTCCTTTCCACTGCAGTAAGAGCTTCTCAAAACTACAACAAATAGTATTATGCCTATAATACAGAGACTGTATCAGATGATTCCCAGGTGTTAAAATGACAAATTATAAAATTAAGCAGCACCAAATTGAGTAGTTTTTCACCCCTTTTCCTCTACTCAAGCCACCCCTGCTCTAGGCTTTGTAAAGTTCTGTTTGCCATGTTTGCAGAAGACAAAAAGTAAATTCCTCAAAGTCTGATTTTGTCAGGGTAAGCCCCAAATGAACACAAAGTTTGCCAAGTCCTTAACAGCGGTATTTTACGGGGGCCTCTTCTCACAGAACACGCACGGAAGGTCAGGGAAGCACACTAAAGCTCCCCATCATCCTTACTGTAGGAAACCCCACACCTATGCTTGCATCCTTTCCCCGTAAAAGAAAGGAGAGGAGACACATAAGGCCTCTGGACAACCCCCGAGGCAGGGGAAGAAGGAAAACACCTTACACAAAGTGAACCGACTGGCATGCTTTGGAGACAGCGTTTCAGGCACACACACACACACACACACACACACCCCCCTCACAAAACCCACCAAAAGCCAGCCCCTCCGTAGATCACATTCTCCCCACATTCGACCGCCGAGCCCGGCGGGGCCCCGGGAAGTCCCTTTCTGGCAGGGTGGGCGAGAGAGCTGTTCCCGGAGGGCGCGGGAGGGCCCTGGCCCGCACGCCCCGGGGCTCCCCGCACGCCCCTCGCCCGCTCCAGGAGGAGGAGAGCGGGGAAATGGGCCCCTTTCCTCCGGCGCCCTACCCCGGAGCAGATAGGGAAGGCGAGGAAGCCCCCGGGGCTATGCCGGGGACGAGGCGTTCCGCCAGCAGAGCGATAGAGAAGCCAGGGGCCCCCGTCCCCCGGTTGCCCTCTCGGCAGCGCCGGGCGGTGAGACCGTCCCCGCCGCGGGGGTGGCGCAGCCCGCCCGCAGCCGCCCGGGGGGAGGAGGGCTGGGGCTCGTAAGTTCACCCCTTCCCCGTCCTCTGTTCTGCCCTCCCTGCGGGCAAGGGGAGCCGTGTCCCCTCTCCCGCCGCGGCCGGCCTGCGGGGGCCCGCCGTCTCTCTCCTGTGGAGGCTCGGCGCTGTCGAGCAGCTGCCATTACTCGGGCCAAGCTCCGTCCTCCAACCAGACACCCCCCACCCCAGCGAAGAAATGCGAGGCGGGGGGGAGTGTGCGTGAGAGAATGGAAAGGGGGTGGGAGTGGGGAGCAAAGCCGTCGCCCCGCGTGTGGGTAACGAGCGCGGCTGCGGGGGGTGCCGAGGCTGAGGCCGGGCTGCGCCACACCCCGCTCGGCCTCGCCTCTCACGCGAGTCCCCGGCTCCCCCACTCCCTGCAGGCCTGCGCGGAGCGCTGGAAGCAGCGGTTCTGTTGTGCGCCCCTCTCCCCACCCCATCTCCTCCCGCCCCGACCCCGGGGCTGACTGCGACTCGGTGCGGAGGGCGCGGGGGGCCCGCCGCCGCCTCCCAGCCGAAATCGGACCGGGGAAGGTGTGGGGACAAAAATAATCGCCGTTAATAATCACACGCGCTCCGCCGCCGTCCCCTTCTCCTCCTCGGTTTCCAAGCGGGCTGCCAGATAATCCTGCCCACTCCGAAAAATGAAATAACACTAATAATAAAAAAATCCCGCCTTCCATATCTCTTCCCCCCCCACCCCCTTCCGCAAACCTCACACATTTTATTATGAAGTATAATTGCTCCCCCCTCCCCATATGGCACCCCGCGGGGCAGGATTGCCCCCTCCCCTGGTGCCCAGCCCTTCCCCTGTCCCCTCTCCCCCATCTCCTTGGAACAGTGTGTACATGATTTTGTAGTTTTTTTAAGGCGCCATGTTTATAATCCTCCATCATATTAAAAAAAAATCCACCCAGCATGAGACACGGCGTCTCTCGCACCCCAAAGCCAGGGAGGCAGACACAGAAATATCCACAGGGCTGTAAATTCACCCCCCCTCCCGCACACACACCCCTCCTCCCCAGACTTAAAAGTCTCTCTCACCTTGTGCTGCTGGCGCTGCTTCTGCTGCTGCAGGGGGGGAGAAGTTAAGCCAGGGGAAACTTTTCAATCCCTTCCCCAGGCCGCTGCTGCCTCCTCCTTCCACATATTTTTCCCCTCAGAGTTTTATTGTGTCTGAATTTTCTCTCTCTCTCTCCTCTTCTGTCTGTCCACAGTTCAGGTTTCTGGGGTAAACAGGGTTTAGGATGGTGCTAGGGATATTTGGGAGAAGGAGAACTCTAGTGGTGTCTTCTGGAGTTGCTGTTTGTTTCTTTTATTATTTTTTTTTAATAATACATTTGAAACGAATCTTTAACTATTTATTATATATGTATTTTATCACGCGCTTAGGTCTGGACCCTGTCTTATTGCAGAGGAAAAGTGGGCCGTTGTCTGGCCCTGATACATGCAAATTCCTCCCATCACGAAGTCCAACTTGGAGAAATTCTGAATAACGTTTTTGAAAGTAGATACTCACCTTGAGCAACAGAAACTAGAACATACAGAATCAGTGGTGTGTCACAGAGTTGGCTGTATGTTGCAAGCTGTAGATCAGAGAATCATAGAATCGTTTAGGTTGGAAAAGACCTTTAAGATCATTGAGTCCAACCATTAACCACTCTTTCACTGCAGGATTGGGAGATACACAGTAATATGAAATACGGAACTTTATAGGCGCATGGATATATATGTAAGTAGCAAGAAAACTTGTACATTTTATCCTGGTTTTATATGGACTGCGAGATAAATACTATTAATAATACATGTCTAAGCAAATACATCATAAAGTTTCTGAAATACGTCAGGAATTATTTAATGGAAAAGTAACACACTTCACAATTAATCTTGACTAGAAATGTGACATACTTTATTAAAATGCACTGTAAGCTTAATTCTATAAACATTTATGCATGCAAATAATTTTAGTCATATGAGTAGTCATCACTATTACTAAAATAGTTTTGGACTGCTGCTGATGAAAAAGATGCATCCATTGTGCCCGGTCAGTCAAAGATGTAAGAGTTTGCTCACTGAACAGTGAAAGTTTCTCCAGTGTCTTTAGTAAAAAAGATTTGTAGTAGTGTGTAAAACCACATTTTGGTTGAGACTGCTGCATCAGGGTTTTATGTCCCCTTCTAAAAAATAAAATGCAAATAACAGTTAGTTGCATAGCAATGATGAAGCTTTACTCCTATTATGTATTTAAATATGAAAGAACATTTTACATTATCTAAAATAAATAGGAAAGAAAGTGCTGGTAATCTGCTTTCAAAGGGTGCTTGAGGGGTTGGGCAGATACCAGACAGTGGGACTATAATTTATTGCTTTATATTGCTTGTATTAATATAAAGCAAATGAAATTTACAGGCAATTCTTTAAGAAGGGATTTACCATCAGTATAATTACAAAAAGGCTACCTTATGTTAAGAACTTAGTTGTGATGTTTGGCTCTGATTTCGTTAAGGCATGTCATTTTCAAAAGAAGTTTGATAGAAATATGTGCCAAGTTTCCATGGGATATTGCTGCTTGGCTGTCTTAGGTTTCTTTGAAACCTCCTCTGTACAAATTGCATCTGAGCTATATTTATGTAAGAAAAAAAATAAAAAATGTTCAGGTCTTTATCGTTTCTACTGTTTCTACCAGGCAGTCAAGCTAACAGTTCTGCTCAGACTGGCATGGTTAAGGAACACTGATTTTTGCATCCAGAAGCAAACAGAGGAGAAACGTACATAACTATGTTTAACTCTTCAGCCTGGACAGCCAGGTACCCCTACAGCTGGGTCGGTAGGGGGGATATGCCCTAACTCCAAAACAGAGCTTCAATTCCAGTCTCAGGCTCTTTAGTGAAAAGGTTTGTTACTCTGCCACAGTGCCTTCTCCTTACCCACGTGAATATTTATTTAAGGCAGAAGTTCAGCTATCTTCAGTATAAAGAGGTTATAGCCGTTTATCTCTTCAGGACCCACAGAGAGCTGCCAAATAAACATTTAGGCCGCAGTTTCATCAACGCGGAAGCAAATGCAGGGTGGAAGCCTTACGGTTTGCCTACCTTACAGGTTTATACCTGGAGTCTATTGCTTGCCAACAATTTGCTGTACTTAACGTATTTGTAAAGGCTACTCTAGAACGTCTCCAAATATTTGTTTCAAGATACAAATATTTGATTTTAGAAAGAACAAGGTATCCTAAAGCAAACACGTAAGGAGTGTCTGCAACCCCAGCCACGGTACCTCCTCTGAGCTGGCAGGCAGTGAATTAAATCAAGTGTAGAGAGGCAGGCATATAGCTTACATATGGGAGTTTGTGGGCCTTATTTGAAAGATTTTGGTATCCTCATGAGCTCCACTGGGTGACTGCATTATATGGTTTCAGGTTGCACAATGAAGCGTAAGAAGGATGCATTTTTTAGTCGTTTTGACTTATTTTTGTCTGCATTGGAAAGACTTTTTAATGCTCATTAATACACAGGTTTGAAGCCCAACCAGCGGTCTTGATTAGGCCCGACTCTTGTGTTTCGCTGGTTCAGTTTGATGTCTATCAGGAGCCCTGCCGCGGGCGCCCCGTGTGCGGTACCTCCACGCCGCACCCGAGGCGGGTGCGCTCGGCAGCTGAGGCCGCGGCCGAGTGGGCCGGGCCCGGCAGACAATGGGAAGGAAATGCCACCTCCCGCGGCGCCGGGCAGCGGCGGGCTCCTTATAGGCACTGCGAAACGTTTGTTACAACAAAAAGCGGGCTCAGGACCGTGCCCAGCCTACCCCCGCTTCCCCGGGGCGAGAGCTGGGGGCGGTGCGAGGCCGCGGGGCCGGTCCGGCATTTCCTCCGTCCCTCCCCCCGTCCTTCTGTCCCTCCCCGGCCGGCAAGGGCCCTGGGAAGGGGCGGCGGGGAGCTGGGTTTCTAGAACAGGGTGGGCACATCTCGGGCTGAAGTACGGCACTTGGGGAACGAGTTTGCGTGTCAAAAACGTCTGTAGAACTGCGGCCGGTGTGATGGTGAGGGGTCCAGCCGCCTGCTTGGTTAGGTGGTGGTAAGGAAAGAATATGCACCACTACTGCAATGAGAGAAAACATCATCAAGTTACTTCCTTTTGAGTAGAAAGTACTTAATGTAAGAACACATCAGGCTGCGTGTGCGTGCTATGCTTTTGCCAGTGTTGCTGCACTGGTGTGTAAACAGCAGATTTGTTGGTACTGTCTGCTTCCTTTGGAAAGGGGCTTGGAGGGCAGGAGAAGGAGCTGCAGAAGCAAGGTTTTGCCAGAATAAGCAGCATCCAGACTAAGAATGTAATCTACTGCCATGAATGACGGGGGATGTCATGCAGGTTCATGGGAAAGAAGTCGTTTGAAGGCTGGAGACACGCAAACCATGACTCGGGAAAATCCCTGAGCTGAAAGCAATTGGAGGCTGGGACACAAATACCCCAGGTGCCTGGCTGTTAGCATGTTTCACAAGGTATGGGAACTACTATGGCCACTACACTTTCTGTACACGAGAAGACAACTGTTTTGTAACATGCAGGCTGGTAAATATGCCTCCATTTTCCATTTAAACGATACTCCTCCTCTCCTTTTAGTTTTAATTGTTTTAGTTTTAATTCTAATACTGGACAATGCAATCCTGTGTAGATAGGACTCTATCCTTACCACACTCTTTTGCCATTCTCTTGGTTCAGTGATACAACCATCAAACACGCAGGTGAACAAGTACGTCATTGCTGCTAGGTTCTAGGCACCGGGCTCAGGACCATGAAAGCATCTGTTGAATGCTGCCCATAGGAGGGCAGGGATTGTTGTGTCTCCATGGTGGGACATGTGCTAGGCTAATGAATGCACAGCACAGCTTTCTTGTCCAGGACTTTCTACCATCTTCCAGACTGAAACAGACCCACCCACTATGTGCTCAAGTCTTTATCTGGCTTTGTAAGATAGCTGTCTCTTGCTGTTGGTGCCAACCCATTTCACTATGTGCTCCGATCGCACAGTGCCACACTGAAACAAAAATAATTTGTGTTTCCTGAGAGGCAGACCTGCTGCGTTGTGATCATAGAAGTATTAATGCAGAAAATTAGTGTAAATTTTTCATCAGAATGAAGTTTAGCAACATAGTTTTCTTTACAGTAAAAATCTCAGCAAAGCATTTATTTCAAGAAGGTTGAGGGGAAGGGAACAAAGCCTTAATAACAGCACACTCAGGAAATCCACTGAGCTGAAAACAGCTGGAGGATGGGAGCGTCTTAGGAAGAAGCTTATGCTGTCTTTTTTCCCCCAGGCATTGAAAAGAAAATGCCAGGCTTGAGAGTGGGACACAGAGCAGAGAACCCCTGACAATGTCTGCTGCTCCTTGAAGCTGTCTAAGGAATGAGTGCATGCCACCAGTGCTGTCCCTGCAGGCTTGACATGATGAGGATTGAAGCAGACCCCGCAGCATCCAGGACCCTTCCACCTTTTTCATCTTCCTTCTCCTTGTTATGTCCCTGGCTGTGCAGGCTGGCCATCCAGTGCTGGATAGCCATAAGACTCAGAGGAACTTGCTGAGGAAATCTGTGGCTTTGTGGGGCTTCAGAAAGTAAGGGTATAAATAAAAAGCTGGGAGGAAAAGTACCAGCAGAATTTCTAAAGACATTCTGGGGTGTTTGTTGAAGACAGCACATTGTGGGGAGGTGGATTTTTGGTCTGACTCTCTGCGGCCAGTGCTCACATGTGAGTAACTTGTGGGTGTAATAACCAGTAATAACAGAAACAGAAAAGCCTGCCAAATATAGATGTAGATTAAGATACAAAATGCATCTTTTTTTTTTTCTCACTGTATTCTCTCTTTACATTTTCATGCACAACTGGGAATAGAGGTTTATCCTAAAAAAAGTTTACCTGTGAGTAAACTGACATATGTTTATGACATATGACATGACATGTGTTTATGCCAGCATTATGCTTCATGAAAACTGTACGCTTGATTCAGCACAGAGTCTGCCAAAGGAAACTTAGCTCCATATTTTTTAACTAATTCAAAACAACAGAGTGAGTTTGTACCAGTTTCATACTTTGTGTCATCTGGCTACTGTATTTTCAATACAAGAGCAGATGCCACAACATGAAACATGAAAGAAAGTTTTAACATCCACTTCCATGTGTATATCAAATTATCTCACAGGTTTGTCCAGTCTTGGTGTAATAGATAAAATAATTTATATCTATGCAAAATAAATACACAAAACTTAAATTTTATTTTAGACTGAAATAGGATCTATTGTTATTTTATGAGGATGCAGTGACGGGAAATATATAATTTACCAGAAAACCAGCTATGACTGTGAGGAAATAAATAGTACCTTTTGTTATTAACATAATTAAAAAAATAGAGCTTTTACATAAGGAGATATTATGAATGTCATAATTGCAGGGAAATATTAATTACATTGTGCATCATATTAAATGACAGCATAGCAATAATAAGAAAAAAACATATTTAAAATAAGTGGGGTCTGTCGTCCCAGACAGTGGAAATACATGGATAAGGAAGGTATTACAGCATTAGGAGCATGCAGAGATGTCCAGATATCTTTGCACTGAGTCAGTTCTCATGACAAACTAGGCTTGAGCAGGTTTGGTCCAGCACTGGCTTTGAGCTAATTATTGCAGAAATACTCTGTCTGTACCTTGTGCTTCAAAGCCTTCCATGTTCAAAGTTGGCTTGTTAGCTCCGATGTAGTGCTGGACCCAGGCTGGTTCCGTGCATTCATGTGACACTTCTCTAGGATTAAAAAGCCCTTCCAGTAAACAGACTTCTGTTGTCCATAGAGCAGAGGCATCCAAATGTTTCTGAAAGAGATAATGTGTTATCACTAGTACTTAACTGAAGCTAATAAGCCTTGTTGGACCCGAGCTGATCATATGCAGAGCTAGCCAGCTGTGGCTCTGTACAGCTTTTTCCCAAGCTCTAGTTTCCAGGACACAGTGTTTTGCATGGCATTAGCTCCAGTCTCACACAGCTTGTTATGCCAGTTGTGATGCTACGCAAAAGAGGCAATTTTGTTTCTGGAACAGAGCTGCTCTCGAATCTATCACATTGCTGTAGCTAAAGATCCCTACCAGATTGAAGCTGGCCTGGCATGAGGCCATCTTGATGTGCTTGCAGCTTTGATGTATCCTGATGTCATCTGCAGTTTGAATAAACCTCCTAGAGATACCACTGATTGGCTGTACAGGATAGGAATAATTAATAGCAACACTTGTGTCAGTTTTTAACCGTTTTAGTCAAGATGAAAGCTAATGTAGGTACAAAACAAAAAAATGCACATCTGCCATTCTGTGGTTCTGACCCTGTATTCGAAACCATCGTCTATTATCCAAAGACAATATGTTGGATAAGATAAATCAGTTTTGACCCAGTATCACCAATTTAATTTTCATTGTATTCTCTAAGGAATCACCTGCTCAAACCCCATTGCAATATTGAAGTCTAATTGTCCTATCACTAACAACCTTCTGTCACTGACAGAATTGGAAGAGAATGCCATGACAGGTTAACTAAAGTGAAACTTACACACTTGGACTGTTTAAAATGATGGGATTTGAAAAGAGTGCTGGGACAAGTTGATTGTCTATTGTTTGATCTTACATGTCATGTAGGATATGTATTCTGTATAATTCACAAGTAATAGATATTATTTATATATTTGTCTGTCTTGGCTAATAGCTGTATTATGTTCAGCAGATGGCAATGCAATCACTTAAAAGATTTCTCATTAAAAAAAGAATTTATTAACACCCTATTAACTTCAATAAGAATAATATGGGTTTTTTTGGCATCTCTCCCAAATATATCTGGCATACTATTCAGAAGTCATGGTCAGCTATTAGCAGGATAACCAAAATGGTTACAGTTACCATTGAAACAGTAACTTTGAATATCCCAAATCGAAATATGAATTTAAAAAGTTCCACCGAATACAAAAAAAAAAAGAATCAGATTTTGACATGCATGTGTCACTCAGGGCAGTCTTGATAATACATTTTGTGTTTGATACCTACACAATTTTTCACATTGAGAAATAAATACACATATTTTATTTCTAGTATTTACATATTTCATAGCCTCTTCTTAGTGCTGGACTAGTGCTGATTTTGTTCATTTGTTAACATGAAAAGAAAGATTTATCATCCCAATATTTCAGTTTCTTATCTGTAGGTCATGCTACTTTCCATTTCAGTTATTTATGTGAAAGTTTTCCCTTTTAGATGACAACTAAAAGATGACATTCACTTTGGAAATAATGTTGCCTGTGAACGGTTTAGCACAGCACCAATGTTTTGGGGCTGATGTAACGATATGGGTTTTTCTTCTTTCTCCCATAAGTTTCTAGAGATCTAGAGAATCCTGCTCAAGTGAAAAATAAAAAAACAACACTGCATATTGTTAGGGACTATGCACAGTCCTTCTCTAAAGACTGTTCGTGGCTCAAAAGCAGTTCCACATATTTAAGTTTCCTTGGACCATCTCAGCCATGTAATATTTCCCTGAGCAAATATGGACATTTGAAGGGAACAAGCTACAGCCACCAATCCTGCAAGCACTCATTCATGGTTGCAGTGTAAAAACTATGGCTAAAACTATTACATTCCGTGAGAATAAAGTGCTCCTGTTTCCTTTATTCACCTCTGAAACTTATTATATGCAAAATTGAAAATGGAGGAGCAGAGCCTGGGCCTATGAAGCCCACTGAAGTCCCTGGAAAGACTCCCATGGACTTCAGTAACCCTGGGATCAGGACAACCTTCTTTATTCTGGACAAAGCAAGATTTCCAAATCACTTGAACTCCAAGTAATTTTTCTTCTGATTCCTTCCTGTCTCCATTCTGTGAGATGTGGTTGCGCAGGACTTAAGACATTTTATGCTTTAGTGCAGCTCCTCAGAAAGATGCAGCAACACTAGTTTTGGACTACTAGAAATATTCTGCATTACATAAGATCAAGCTAAACATGAAGTGTTGGTACCATTTTAGAGTCTAAGCAATTTCTATGTGAACTTTTAAACAAAAATAAAGCATAGTGTTAGTTCTGAAATCTATGGGTGAAGTAATAAAAAAAAAATTTGTGAAATACCAGAAATTTAAAGAATTGTATTTGGAAAATGAATCAACAGAACTGGTGTTACATAGTCATAATATTCTTATATTTAAAACTTTTTTAATGCTATTCAGAGAAGTTGCAAGATGGTAGGTGTGCGTATGGTAGAGATCAACACAGTTCTGCTAATAAAAACTCTTGAAGTTGCAAGAGGCTTACAAAAAGTTTCGAAGAGGATTCTATAAGAAACATTAAGCAGCAAAGCATTGTAATAATTGTTTATATTCTTACTGGAAAAGTGATTGAATTGCCAAATGGATTCTCAATTTGAAAAGGGGGCAGAGTTGCCCCAGTGCTCTTATTTAATATGCTGCATTTTAGAATTAAATTTGTGGGGCTTGATAATATAAAAACAGGACTATACAGAAAATCTTATGTTTGAATTCTTTCCCTGGACTAATTTGTGTCCATAAGAAAATTTTGCAGGGGTTTTAGATGAAATATTGTATAGTTTCCTGAGAAGGTGACAATTCATTTATGGAGTTGTATTTGCCACCCGGTACTGAACTATGAGCATACAAGGTGGTGGGGCACACCATACATATGAGGAGTAAAAAATATAATATATGTCTTCTGGAAATCAGAGAACTCAAGATTACTCTAACAGATAGTCAAAAATATTAAGAGAGACAAAAAAGCCCAACCCAAAACCCCTCTAAGACCAAGACAAAAATAATTTTTTAGCAAACAGCAAGAAGACTCAGACAGAACCATCTCAAAATATTTTATATACATGCAGGGACACAAGTTAGAAGGACTGTCCGATGTATATGAATATCATGTACAAACAAGGATTGTAAGAGTAAAATCTTTCCTCCCCAGGAATTTAGTGACTAGAGAAAGAACTCAAAAGTATCTTTGTAGTAGCAGTATGTCTTTTATGCACCTTTATGTATGTGAATTCTGGGGTCAAGTGTCTCAGATTTGTATCCACATTTATATTTTACTGGTTAGTAAGGCTGCCTAGATGACAGGTGACACTAGTGCTAGCAGTGAACTTCTTTTGCTTTTATTACCACGGCGAAAGCATTCAGGTTCCCCTGATGATAAAAAAGACAATACAACAGATTCATGCACACTATTTTAAAACACGATGTCCATCAGGGTGAGAGGGA
Organism: Strigops habroptila; assembly: GCF_004027225.2. Taxonomy (NCBI): domain Eukaryota; kingdom Metazoa; phylum Chordata; class Aves; order Psittaciformes; family Psittacidae; genus Strigops; species Strigops habroptila. Next base: position 107,737,972 of record NC_044277.2, on the reverse strand, counting down.
AAATAATATACAAAACCTTTGCAGAATATTAATTGAATTGTTAAATTGCACTGCTTGCAAGCATTTTCATTCAGTCTTATGGAATTCCCAGGCTCTGGGAACATGGGGAGGTAAGAGCTATTTGTAAGCAATTATCTTGCCATGAAGTGATGGTGGCAATTTGAATGTCTTCATGGAAATGAAGTGTGATACAGAGACATACCTTTGGAGGATTGGAGTCTCAATTATTTTTGTCTCAGTTACTAGATTTACATGGCACAGTACAGAGTGACAAAATTATCCTCTTGAGTTCTAGCTTAGAGTTCCTGGGAGTGTGAAAGTCAAACCTGAACCCATTATATATGACAGCAATGTAATTGTGTTATCTTTATGGGAATACCTGATCAAATATACTGGAAAATGTAAAAAAGACTTTAAAAATTGGGAAGCTCACAAGCTGCTGAAAGTTTTAAGAAGAGAAGCTTCCAACCTTTCCCACAAGTGAGAAAAAAATAAAAATCATTTCCTTCCAGAAACATTGAATACAAACCAGAACTGTAAGGCTAGAAAACGTGTGACATGATTCGGTAGCTTAGTAACTCTGAAAGGAGCTGATGGTCATGCTGGAAAATTAGTTGGACATGAACATGTGTAATTAATGAGAAGAAGATATTGTTGCAATAAGTAAGGTAAAGTAGAATGGATTAGAGGAGGAATAAGGAGTTGAAGACTGAGTTAAAAACAAAAAGCCATTGCTATATTTGAAGCGGTAAGTCTACAGGGAAGTTGTTATGCCATTGACTTGAAGTTTAGATGGTGTATATGGACACTGTTGAGAAGCTAAATGACTTCGTTGTAGCTGAGGCTTCAAAAAGCGGTAGTAAAGAATAAAATGCCAGAATAAAATGCCCTTTGTAAATTTTTTTAATGGAAGTTCAGGTTAGTATTCTGATCGTAAGCAACAGCACTGATTAATAAATAAAACGTGTCCCTGACTACTATCTAGCCCTGTTACCAACCTACACAACATGGCTTACATTCAGGCGGCTAAATTCTGTTACCTCCAAAACAGGACGTTCTCATCTAAACAGGCTATTGGGAATAGTGTCTGACTTGTACTACCCTTAAGTCCTGCTTGGCCTGACCTTTTTTTTTTTTCTCTTCAGGAAGCATGTTAACCATTTAACAAAATCAGTAACCAGGAGCCAGTACCTGTGCTTGGACCTTAGCACTGCTTAGTTTATCAATATAGACATTGCTTCTTTATTTATACATCCTGAATACTACAATTTATAGAAATACATATATATATTCATCTACAGACAACCCTGAAATCAAAGCAGAATTCCCATAACTATGGCCCTAGACAAATTATTTTGTTACTACTAATGTGAACAAAGTGTTTGCAAAGCAACTACAACCTAGCAAGCAATGAGAGATTGATTCAAATGTGCATTCATGGAAATACAGTTTACAATTACTAGAATTAAATACATAATGTCTAGTGCCTGTTTGTGTGTGAAACACATTAATTTGATTGTTTACTATTTAGTTCTTACCATAACATATATCAAAAAACATTGTAAAAACCTATGTTTCGTGTGTTGAAGGCTGTGGTGGGTTGACCCTGGCTGGGCACCAGGTGCCTACCAAAGCCTCTCTATCACTCCCCTCCTCAGCTGGACAAGGGAGAGAAAATAAAATGAAAGGCTCATGGGTCGAGATAAGGACAGGGAAAGATCATTCAGCAATTTCCATCACAGTCAAAACAGCCTCAACTTGGGGAAATCAGTTCAATTTATGATTCTACGAATTTATTACCAATCAGAGTAGGATAATGAGAAATAAAACCAAATCATAAAAACACCTCTCCCAGCCCGTCCCTTCTTCTTCTGATTTTCTCTACCTCCCAAGCAGCTCAGGGGGACAGGAATGGTGGCTGTGGTCAGTTCATCACACTTTGTCTCTGCTGCTCCTTCCTCCTCAGGGGAGGATTCCTCACACCCTTCCCTGCTCCAGCCTGGGGTCCCTCCCATGGGAGGCAGTTCTCCACGAACTTCTCCAGTGCGAGTCCTTCCTCCAGCATGGGTCCCTTCCATGGGGTGCAGTCCTTCAGGAGCAGACTGCTCCAGCATGGATCCCCCATGGGGTCACAAGTTCTGCAGCAAACCTGCTCCAGCGTGGGCTCCTCTCTCCATGGGACCCCAGGTCCTGCCAGGAACCTGCTCCAGTAAGGGCTTCACAGCCTCCTTAGGGCATCCCCCTGATCCAGCGTGGGGTCCTCCCCAGACTGCAGATGGATATCTCTGCTCCACCGTGGACCTCCATGGGCTGCAGGAGCACAGCCTGCCTCACCATAGTCTGCACCATGGGCTGCAGGGGAATCTCTGCTCCAATGCCTGGAGCACTTCCTGCCCTCCTTCTGCACTGACCTTGGTGTCTGCAGAGCTGTTCCTCTCATGTATTCTCGCTTCTCTCCCACTGCAACTGCTCCTGCATGGTAACTTTTCCCACGCCTTAACTATGTTATCCCAGAGATGCTACCACTTGTCACTGATGGGCTTGGCCTTTGCCAGCGATGGGTCTGTCTTGGAGCCAGCTGGCATTGGCTCTATCAGACATGGGAGAAGATTCTATCAGGTTCTCACAGAGGCCATCCCTGTAGCCACTCCGCCACCAAAATCTTGCAATGCAAACCCGATACAAAGGCCTATGATTTTCAAGTGTTCAGCAATTTCTGCTTCTTAAACAGCTTTCTTAACTTGTCAAGACATGTTTAAGTTAACAAGCACAATAATATCTGAATAATTTATTTAAGCATACACATACAACCTGTCTTAATTAACTACATTAGAAATGTGAAAAATAAATGGATAAAAATAAGCCCCTTAGAAGTCAAGAAAATTTAGCTCGAGTGAGGCCTTTATAGTTCTTCCATTTTTCTGTTTACATTGAAATCTAAGAAAATAATCTCATAGTTTTGGATGTTGATTTTACAGGCATGCATACAAAAGAGAAATAGGACCCCGCTTTTAATATTTTACAAAGTGATTTAGCAAGGCAGAATAGGAGACTCCACTCTTTTTGTCAAACTGAATCCATCACTCTTGTTCTACTAAGTATCAAAGTTTGCTTAAGTTATGAGTTGTAAATGAGCTGGGACCTGCTTTTTAACTTGGAAAGTTTTTGTAAATGCTAAAACGAATATGAGACGAAATAAACCTCTCTATGAGATAGTAAAAGCCTCATCTGAATTTCAGTGAAACTGCATGGAGTGAGTCCTCTGCCTTACACAATGCGAAAGAGGTCACAAATCACATACATCACTTATATAGCCCATGCTGTACCATATAGGAGAGTGATTCTTAAAGGAGAAACCAAGCATATAACCACGTACTTGGGGATAATAGTATTCATTTTCTCTCTGTTAGAGAGTAATGTTGGCGACAGCCAGAAAAGTGAGGATGGAAGGACCTGAGGCCTTGCTCACGTGGACAGATCAGCAACTGCAGAGTCACAGCAGGGAAAAGAAAGGCCAGGAGAGTAACATTTTGGGTTTTTTTTCACCAACCTTATTGTCTTGTTTATTTATTTCTCATTTTATCTCTTTTCCTTACCTCTCTTCATATTGCTCCCATAATTTCACTGACTATGTGAGTCTTCCATCATAAAGAAGGACTTACATAGGCTTGAAGGGAGGAAGGAAGAGAGTGGAGGCACAAACCTTCATGTCTGGGTGGACATTGCTCTGAAGGGGATCAGCATTATGCTGGTGTGGCCTTAGTCAAATCTATAGTTTCAACTAGAAACTGGGTCAGTATTTTATTTTCTAAGATTTTTTTCTTTTTTTCCCGAAATATTTTGTAAGCTATCAGTTTTGGGGGAGTTTAAGCCTTTGCACAAAACACTCAGCTCTGTACATTTGTTCAAAATGTAAAATGGATGCCTGGCAGGCAAACATAGAGTACACACTGTCACAGTAAACTGGTGATTGCTTTCAAACCATTGCTTTCAACTTCATTGCACATCAATATGAATCTCCTAACCCCTTTACTTGAGTTTGACAGGAAGAAAATCACAAGACTTTCATGCAAGAACAGCTAAAAGCAAACTAAGAAGGAGCATCTTCGAGAAAAAGGGTAGCTCACTGCCATATCTATAGGCCTTAAAGCACTGGTGCGCCTGGTGTGTATGGTCTAAGGTATTATTCTCATGGCCAGCTCCAAAGTATTGATTAAGTGTGGCCAGGTCTGCGTTTGAAAGAACTGTTTGCTATGTCCTGGTGAGGCACTGAAAGCAGAAAGCTGACCTGATTATACTGTCTGTGAATGGTTGCGTGTTCTTCTATCATAGTGAGTGATTTTTGTCATTTTGAGATGTTGTAGGTTAACCCCATCAAGCAGCTCAGGCCCACACAGCCACTCCCTCGCTCACTCTACCCCAGTGAAGGAGGAGAGAATCAGATGTGTAAAAGAAAACTTGCAGGTTAAGATAAAGACAATTAAATAGATAAAGCCAAAACTGCATGCTCAAGCAGAGCAAAACAAGGAATTCATTCACTGCTTCCCATGGCCAGGCAGGTGTTCAGCCATCTCCAGGAAAGCAGGGCTCCATCACATGTAATGGTCACTTGGGAAAATAAACACCATAACTCCAAGCATCCACTTTCCTCTTTCTTCTCCCAGTTTTTATTGCTGAGCATGACATCATATGGTATGGAATATCAGTTTGACTAGTTGAGGTCAGCCTCCTTGCTGGCAGGGCAGCATGAGACGCAGAAAAGGCCTTGATGCTGCGTAAGCACTGCTCAGCAATGACTAAAACATCAGTCTCTTATCAGCACTGTTTTGATCACAAATCCAGAACAGAAACCTACAAGCTGCTATGAAGAAATTTAATTCTATTCCAGATAAAAGCAGTACATGAGATTGTAATTATAATTCATCTTACATTGATGAAGGGGGCTCAGTCGCATCCTTGCTAAATGGAGTATCACTCCCTGGTAAAGGTCAGAGTGTTACTTCTCAGTCAGTGCAGATGCTCAGTGTGGGACTAGTTTGCTAACCAAGGGAAGCAGGTTCTCGTAATATTCTCTGTGTGCAGGCCTTCTGAGTGAATTCTTTAAAAAATCTTTCTTGAATATGTGTTTTAGAATTTGGTTATACTTATTGCTACCCAGGGCATAGTCACCATTTTCTTTTTCAGTCACTATTTACCTTAGGAACACAAAGCTGAGAATAATGCGATTTAATTTTTTGCTTGTAGATTCAAATATTGAAGAAAATTGCTGCTTATCTAGTTTTAAAACAACTTCAACCAATGGCAATACATTCATTTTTGAGGTGGATCTTCTTTTAAATATTCTTATCTAAAATAATTTTTACAAGTATTCCAGCAGTGGGGGAAAGAGAAATTCTGTTTTGAGAAGAATGAAGCTTTTAGTAACAGTGTTCCTATAAAAACTGTAATGAAATGAGATATTGCAGGAGGTGATGAAGGGGAACTTTAGGAGGAGATGAGAAAGGAGACATACATAATTGCCATTATGAAACCTTTGTAAGAGAGAAAGACTTCAAACTTGGTACATAATCCTGGAAACAGGATATAAAGTTGTAAATAGGCTGAGACATTGCTGAATGTATACTCCATCCACTTTAGTATACATATCAAAATGCAAATGAGAAGGAAATCAAGTCGTGCTGTGGATACTAACACCTGTACTTCAGGATGTATGAGTTTGTTATCTATGAAAATATTCAATGCTAAAAAACCTAGCTGCACCTTATTTGCATGGGCATCTTACAAGACTACTAGTTTTTTCCTACTAAATTTCATTACAATTGCTGTTATAAAAAAAAGGTATAAAAAAATCCATTCATTATGTGGTTTTAAGATTTATTTCTGGTATCTTAAGCATATCCAATCTTTGATTGGATTATTTTTCCACTCTTTTGAACAACATGCGAAAGTTCAGGAGTATTTGCAATTTTTTCTCAGATCTATAGATTGCTCATCCTAAGACGCTACTGTCGGTGATAGTCCCATGATGCGGCCTTCATGTTTAAAACGTTTTTTCTCAGTTTCTTCCAGACACTGGAAATGTTGTACTATTTGGTTGTTGACAGTACAGATGGGAGTAAAGTAGTCAAGGTCAGTCTGGAAAAAACAGCAGTGATGGTGAGAAAATGAAAACACCTACTGGGTTTGCCGGCATGGCTTGCAGAGTTTGAATTGCCCCTGGTCTGGGGATCTGAAAGATCATTTCTCATCTTGTGTTCCTTCACATCATCTGTGTCTGTTTGGTTTGCTAGTGCAGCATGTTGCCAGCATTGCACCTTTCAAGAATTCAGAGCTTGTTTAGCAGAGGGTTCGTGCTTCTGCAGCCTGCTTCTGACAGGGTGAAATGCCAAATTTTTGAAAGCCCGATGTTAAAATCTAAGTTTCTTTGCATTTCAATTATGTGGAGAGGGGCAATAGTGAGGTTTTACTTAATTAATTTATTTGTTAATTACCATTCTTTAATTATTTCAGATTCCTGCATGCCAGATTTATTTGGCATGCTGGTAAATTTCAAAGTAATGGCTTTTTTTTTTTCACTTTAAATAGTGATTTGGAAAATGTTAAAAAATAATAGAAAGGAGAGTACAAAAATGGAGAAATTATTCACGCACCGTGTTTTCCAGTCTGAGATAAACATCAGATAATAAACTTAGGCCCAAAGGGTATATGTTGGCAATCAATTCTGCTCAGCCAGACATCCATAAATATGATTTATTTAAATCATGTGCTGTTCAATAAACATCTGAATCTTTATTTATATCTCTTGATTTGCCAAAATGTTTTGCTAGAAATCTAAGAGCATGAGGAAATATGATAAGAACTACTTTCACCATCTGTTAAAGGAGAAAACTTGACATATTTTTTGGAAGAAACATGCTTATTTTTTGTGAAAAAATATGGTGAAAGACTGCTTATGGCAAGGTCAAGGGGCAAAAGGAATGTAAAAAATATTTAACCTACTCTTCATAGGCAAGCAGCTAAAATAGTTGTTTTAATAATGTAACAGGGTTCTAGAGAAATATCACAGAATTTCGGTAGTCTTCCACTACCTTCCCTTAGACAAGTGTTGCAGTTGGAAGACAGTCTTACTGGCCTTTCATTTCTTTACCTTAGCAGTTTGTTATCACAAAAGCAGGCTAGTCTGTGCATGAAAAGGGTAAGTCATTTCAGAATATTATGGGAAAAAAATAATGGAAGTAATTTCGTGTTAAGCGAATTATAAACAAGCAAGAACATGAAATATTGGCACATATGAGCAGGTAGAACTCCAACAAACTTGTCGATTCCTATTCACAGGGGTCCCTGTAAATACTCTTGGCTTTTCTTTGGCTTCAGTTTACTTTACAATAGTGACAGCTAGGAGTTATGTGTTATTTTAACTCTCAAAAGCCATAAAGGGATTAGGCCTACATTGTGCTAAATTCTTCAAGGATATATAGAAAAATGCTTTTCTTCCCCGGAGATCTTACTCTGTCGTCTTTAGAGTCAAAGGCAGAAAAGGCAGGGAGAAGAGATGCAATGCGTATGTAGAAATACCGATTCAGCTTACAACTTTATTTTTAAATTTTGTTTGTCTTTTATTGCATTATACGTAAACTATTATAATAATTTCATTATTTTGTTCTACAATGGTTTCCTTCCCAAACTCTTTTTGGGTACTTCCTCTCCCCTTTTACTCTTACTTTTCTTTAGAAAAGGGAATCCCAACTTTTCTTTCCATTTGTGTTTACTAAGGAAACACATGATCGCGTTGTGTTTGTGTGTGAGAGAGAAAGAGAGAGGAAAAAATCATTGTTACAAGTTCTGTGAATATATGTAGTAGGTTGGATAGAGGAGAGTCTGCAAAAACCCGATTAGGTGATCCAGATCCACATTGCTACAAAAGGCCACGGAAAGCAGCTCTGCTGTATGTAGAACTGCTTGTGTCTATTGATAAACTTCCACTGTGCTGGCACTTTGTTTCAGCCTGTAACATGCGTTTGTAGTTTTAACGATCAGTCATACATCTACCTGGAGATAGAGTTAGCTGCTCTACACAAAGAACTGTGGTATCTAGATATGCAATAGGGCAGTTTGGTACTTAGTTTTTAAAATATGTTCTCTGTGTTCTTTAAAATTCAGAACACTTTGTTTTCCTTAACAAATATCATCCTTCAGCAAGAGATTAATCACAAACTAAGGATGAAGAATAGTATTCAGAAAGTATTACATGTTAAGTATCACCAGGAGTGGTAAAATAACCAGCTGGTCGCATGCAATCCGAGTAATTGCAACAGGCACAGTCAGGACTATTGGTGATAGTTAATTATGATTGCTTACAGACTTTTATTACACCTTTCTGTGTCACCTTCAATTGTTCAATCTGTTGTGTCTGCAAACAATATGAATCCCATTGTCCTGCAGAGATAGAAGTCTGAGAAGTACCCCTTTGTGGGCACTTTGTTAAGCTTGGAAGTAATAATAGCCTAGAAGACACATCTATCGCTACTATTTTGTTTGTGTTTGACTATCTGGAATGCAAAAAATATTGAAATATAACAAGAAGTTTTATAGGATAATTATAGATGATTTATGTCTGACTTGGGTTAGTTTAGAGGAATTATAATCAATTTTCCAGTGAAGACATTTCAGTGTTACACATCTGAGAAGCTTGTATTAATCATAGGCCCTTAGGCACATCCGATATGCAGTTTTGGCATAAAGCAATATGCTTTCAGCTACACCTGTGCAATTTAGCTGAGTCCAGCATGAAGTGCTTTTCTCATCTCATCTTACCACATGTAAGTATGTTTATAGAACTGAAAGCACAACTGAAAAGCAATGAAACTGGGTGTTGATGGAAATGGAGCACAAAGATTTGACATTTTCTTTCTTGAGAAAGTACAATGCCTAGACAACCACACTGAGCAGCAGCTTTGGCGTGGTCAGCATATGAAATGCTTTCATTTCAAAAAACATCTCATAATGATCAATTTTTATTTAGACTCTTGGCCATAGGATTAATGACAGATGTACAGCTGGTGTTCTGCTGGTAGATTAGATGGCCTATTCTTTCCAAAGTGACTTGAGATAATGGTGCCTTGAGATTTTATTGGCTCAACTTGGGAATCCTCTGAATATCAAATCCCTTCAAAAGGTTACAAAAGGGACATCTGAAAACTGGAAAAACCCAGTCAGTGTCCATTTTTTAAAAACTGAGTTTTGAAATATTGAAGAGGCCTCTTGGTTTAAAGCCTGCTTGGGTTCCCTTTTACATCAGTGATAAATATCTTACTGATTGAAATGGGAACAAGAACTGATTCTTGATGTATTTTTCATTTGAGATCTGCAAGCTGTTTTGCTTGTGCAGTACTCTGAACTATGGTCTACTTGAGTTATGCTCATAGGAGTTAATTTTTCAAATAGAAGAAAATATGCAATCCAAAGCTTGCTTTCAAGTCTTAGTCTGTGTATTCCTGGGGATTTTCATGCTGTCTCTTTTCAGTAACTTACATGTATTAATTTTTAAGTAACTTGACATTTAAAAAAATCAGAATCTAGATATCTATTTATATGTTGTCTAATATGAGACACATCTATGTATATCTAGAAAATGGAGATATAACAGATATGCTATTTATAATTTAAGTCCTATGAAGCAATTCTTCAGAGGAAACCCATTCTTTCTTTAAAGAAAGGCTCACCTGGCATGGATTTGCTATTGGTTATCAGGATTAAGAATAAAATTAAAATAGTAAATCCTCTTATAATAGGGCCAGATCCTCAGGAGGTATAAATCATAATGGCTCAATGTAGGTAAAGTAAGCTCTGACAATTTACATCAGTTTAAGATTTGACCTTCTCCCCAGAAAATTATTTCTCTGAAGATCATACTTCCTATATTTGTCTTACTTTGTTCCTGGCAGAGAATTAATTAACACATAATTGCGTTGGTGAACTCAGGATAAAACTCCTCTGTTCAGGAACTCTATTCATTTACTGATTAACTTGCTTCATGGCTGAGTTAGTTCTGTGGGGTCATGCTGTACTAATGACCAGAGCACAGGAACACTGTCAAACCAATGAGGACAAGGTAGGCTTGGAAGTATTCCAGATTCTGTTCAATTAATCACTGAAATTTCAGGAGCTTTGGGGAGGGAGTTGGAAAGTACATTGAAGAGAAAGTACATAAAGAATTAGATTCATATTCCAGACGGAGAGAGTGGGAGGGAGACCTTACTGGATGAGACTCAAAGAAAGATGAATCAAACATAAATGCAAAGAAATAAAAATTTTTAAAAATGCATAAAACATGTTACTGATGATTTTTCAGAGGATTGTGATCATTTCTTCTTTACTGTAATTTAATTTTGTTCTTTTTCTTCTCTAACACTGCCTGACAGCGCAATCTCTATGCCAGTGTGACTACTTGCATATATGTATAGACCACACATGCATAAAGGCTTAAAGGTCTAGCTCAGATCTCTTTAATAAAGATTTTGACTTTCTTTTTCACAATCCAGATTTTCTGTCACAACACACTACCAAATGTAACCTAAAAAAAAAAAAAAAAAAAAAAAAAAAATTGCTGTGTGTAAGACCCAAAATTTGTTGTTGTTAAGGTCAGTGAGAACTGCAAATGCTCAATATCTACCTGATTGGTCCCAGGAACAGGCATGGTTTCTGGACACGTGGTTCCAAATCCCATTAGCACTACTGAGATAATGGCACATGCACTAGAAGGAAAATAGGCTGCTCAAAGATTAGAGGTGACCATGTTTTTCTCATAATCAGCAGTTCAGTTACTGATTTTTTAAATTTTTCCTTTTTAAATAGCACTCAGCTGAAAACTTTCAGCAGGTACAGTACCACCATACCACATAGCTTAAAGCAAAAACTGGATTCCAGGAAATTGGACAGAATCTTCCCAATTATGTCTTAGATCTTCAGCTAATCTGTTTTAGGCTGCTGAGCACTATTGTATCAAGTGACCTGAGCTTGAATTGTAGATACTAAACACATCACAAATGTTGTTTTTTTAACAACACTATTTTTTTTTCTGGGGAAAAAATTGATTTCAGCTTTACCTAATTGAATCAACTTGGATGCAATTAAATTCTATTGAAAATTAAACTCTATTTTTAGTTTTCATATCAATTAGTAGATCAAGTGAAAACTGTACCTGTGAGCTTATTTTGAGCTGCTAATTTTTTGTTAAGGTTGCAGACTGTCTGGACTTCAGTGCTACTTTGCATTATTTAACTTGACTTCATAACTTAATATGAGAGCTCGAGTCTTTTTCTTGTAAAAAGGAGACACTAGTACTTCAATTTCCTACTCGCTAGAATCTGGTCAGTATTTTGATTTGATTTTGTAAGTGAGAAGTGAAACTAAATTCATTAAGTTTGCTTAACTTTCAGAGCATTGGTGAAAAGATGCCATAGAGAAAATCAATAAAGGTAAGTAATAAACTGAATTTCAGCACTTGATGGCTAACACTGTAAGGACAATACAATTGTCATTGTGCTGCACAAATTGTGAGGACAATTGTAATCACTTGTTTAGATGAGGATTATAATATTGTGATGGCAGATGAAGGTTGAGATTTTTTTTAAAGTGAAATAAGTTTCCAGAAAAAAAAAAAAACCAAACACAATGAACACAAACACTGGTTTTGAGGGTTTTTTTGTTTGGTTGGTTTTTGGGGAGTTTTTGTTTGGTTGGTTTTTGTTTGGTTTTTTTATCATTTAGTAAAGTCTAAACCTTTTATTCCTATAATCCACTATACTGCACAGCTGGAGCCTGACATTCTGGTTACTGTGGCAGAACATTTCTGTAGGAGTTTCTAAATATTTCTCTGTGAACCAGTGAATATGGTTGGAAACCCTGCAAGTTCTATCTAATAATATTTGAAGTATAATCAAGATTTACTAGTAGATCAAGAGGAGATTGGGCTATTTTTTAACCATTTATCTGCTCGAAGCTCTTTCTCCCCAGAGAATGAGTAAGAGATTCGCTTTAGCTCTTCTCCTTCCACCTACAGGAAAGAGAGTTCTCCATTAAGAAGCAGAAGTCTTTGGTAGTTTTTTCACCTACTCTACTGAAGCCAGTGTTGCACCATGCAAACAACTTTCTGTTTCAAAGTTAGCTGAGATGCAGGCAAATGTTACAGACAGTGCAGTGACTGTCAGTAGCCTTGTAGATTATAGAATTAAGCTTCAGGGAAGGCTTTGGGAAGGTGGCTGTGCTGAGTATCAGACTTAAACCAATTTAGATACTATAAGCCTTGCAACAACCCTGAGAAAATGGAGTGATTTTACAATAATACAACATTGACTAAAAAGAGGTCTGAAAACCGTTCTTTGAATTGATGCTTATTAATGTGTTGTTACTGCCTTTGGGGATGCCTAATGTTGCCTTTCGTTATTACCTAATGGGGAGGGAATTAATAAAACCGAAGATAGGTTTACATTTGACCTTATTACCCTAGTCTGTGGAGAAGCAGTTACTTTCGTCAATATGATCTAGGTATAAACTCATCCTGTTCTCCAGGTAGATAGCTAAAGTAGTTCAGAAGAACATCATCCCAAAATATGTTTTAACTCCCTGTAAAAAGACACTGGAGTGACTTGTTTAGCTATAAATGTCTAAACTGTTGATGTCTGAAGTTACGTGAGAGGAGCACCACGTATCAAGGTTGAATGCAATTCTCTTATTTAGAGGTATTCTCTATTGGAAGTTTAGAACTTTGTATATGAGAATGTATTCCTTGTTTTGCAGTTAAATGACATCAAGAGACAAATACATTTTCTAAATGTCCAAAAGATTGTGAAGAGACAAACCTTAAACCCTGCTATAGCACAAACTAGTTTCATGAAGTCACACAACTCAGTCACGCATCAGGGAAGGGTGGATGTTATTAGTAAAAAATATAGATAGCTTTACAAGTTAATTATGTCAATAAAATGTGCTGGAAATTTTAAAGCATAGAGGAGGGCTTGCTCATTTCTTTAATTTTGAACTATGTATGAAACCCAAGCACAGAATAAAGCTGCTAAGAAAACACGCTTATGATTACCCTTGCAAGTAAACATCAGTAATATGAAAAAGTTTACCATGGATATTGAAGTTTATATTACCACAGATATGTAGATGCAGAGATAAGGAGAAGTCTCTTGTTTCTTCCTTTATATTTTCTTCAGGTTTAGGTCTCAAAATAAAGATGTCTCAAAATAGGAAATCATTAAAAGTGAAACAATTTTTCATTTGGAAAATAGAAAGGGAGCGAGATCTATAAATTATGTTATCCAGACTGGCCTTCCAAATGGGACTATGAACAAGGGATAGACAGCCACCATCAGACCAGGCTTTACATCAGCACGTATCACAAGGGTTTTCCAGCACTGCAGTTCCCCACTGCTTCCCTCCCTCAATCTATGTAGCAATTTGCACTCCATCCACCTAAGTTTGTGGGGCAGAGGCATACACTTTCACACTGCTGTCATTCTCACCTCATATCACCTCTAGGTCTTTTTAGCAGTGGACAAAAAGTTCTTCAGAGAAAGCAGCAGCAGCAGCTGTAGAAAAGCTACCAGCTGGAGATCTCTGATAACTTAGAGAACTCCAGGTGCACTGATTACTGATGAAAGGATCTGGTTTCCTGAGTGTATCAGTTTACCTTTGCAGGTAATTTTTCGAATTCAGAATGGAGGCATAGAGTCCTATATAACAAAATAGTTTGGAAGTCAGCATCTGCTGCCATGAAACTGCATCTTTTTGACTTCAGTGATCTCATAAACTGCCTTTTGTTGTTACTATTCTACTGACTAATTTTTAATCTAAAATGTCTCAAATCCCAGCATTGTTGATGTTTTGATGAAAAATTTGAAACAGGCTATTCATATTTGAATCCAATTGAGAAGTTGATACCGAGCCTTTCTTGTGGCTTTTTTTTTTCTATTGTGGCTTAGGTCACAATAACAGTGGTAGTCCCAGGTTATAGCCATCTTTTGGCTTCTGGCCAATACCAGTTTAAAGTTTTAATGTTGATTTTCAAAGCAGTCAAAGACTTATGCCTCCAGCTTCATGAAGGAGGAATTTTTCATATTTCAATCTCTTAAATCACCAATCTGCCATCAGAACAATACAGAGTGTGGGACTAGCATCTGAGAGCTGTAAGTAAAGCATTGGCAGCTAGAAAGGTCCAAGTAAAAATCCAAGAAACCAGTTGAATATAGTGGCCTGGTCTTTTCTGAGAAACACCGCACTCTGAAAGTTCCTTTCAGCAAATGAAGGGCATTCAAGGCTGCAAACTTTGCCAGCTTTCCCCCTCAAAAGACAAAACAAACAAAAAAGTTAAATGGCTTCTTTAATTGGCATGGCTTTTTCAAACTTTAGCCATTGTTCCCAGATTTGACCCTAGTTCAAAATGGGATACAGATGCTTGTGAAGACTCTGTGACTTTGTTATTACCATTGAATTTGTTTAAAAAGATGTCCAAAATTAGTGATGTGTGGATTTTCCAAATTTGATTTTCAGATTATTCAGACGAATAAACTAAAAGTAATGAATGACCTGTAGTTAATTAACAAACTGATTATGTGTATTGGTTTTCAGTAGCATATTACTGGAAATTGCGTATACGTCCCATTTAAAAATAGTTATAATAAATCTATTATATTTGTCAATTCTGAGCACACAGATTTTACCTTTGCATGTCACAAGATGGCACTGTAAGAACATACATTGGATTTTTTCACTGTGTTTTCATTGCTACAAAATACTGCCAAACTCATCTGCTTGTCCTTCAGACCCTGACAGACAGTCTCATTACAATCTACCTGAGGGCGTTACACTGGCAGTTGAGTGTTGTGGCTGCAGACAGACTGCAGCCTCCGAGACCTCTCTGCAGACCCCTCTCCTTACGTGGTGTTAGTGCTGGGGCAAAGCAGTTGTGCAGAGATCTGCTCTGTTCTCACAACGCACCCTGCATGGGTACACAGTCTTGCTAATCATCCCATAACACCGAGAGATACCACAATGAGTGTACATGGAGCATTTATGAAATTCAAACTTTACAACTTCCTAATAGGGAACCAGCCTGGCACATCATCCCTCATTTCTCAAGCCTAGACCTTTAGGAAGCCCTCTGAAGGTAACAGTCTGTTAGCTACAAGAGAAGCGTCTTCATACCATGTTAGGGATGCCCATAATGCAAGATGCCTGACCCTGCTGATGAGTCATAAAAGAGGTAGCTGGAGCTAGCAGGGGCAAGTGAAAAGTGCTGTGTGAAAGTCCCCATGCTGCACAGGGCTTTACTGGTGTGTATCTGTAGTCTCTGTTGTGTAGTGGCTGGTTTGAGAACCTACTCCTACCTCAGACACCGTAACAGACTTCTAAAGCAATGGAAAGTGTCATCGCAAGCTATTGCTCATCTAGACTGTGGTGTTTCCAGCACCATGTGTGTTGTCAGGGCTGCTGTAATCACTTTGGGCTCTCCTCCCCATCTCCCCACCCTGAGTATCTGCCTTGGGGAAATTACATCTCCATCTCCTGTGCTGCGATGTGGATAGGGTGAATCCTAGTGTAGGCAAGAAGTTGTTGAAACACCAGTGAGAGACAACAAGAAGAGGCCTTAGCCTATCTTGTGCTTCCACTATGTTCCTGTGTCTGGAGATTGCCTATGTGCCTGAGTTTGTGGCAAGCTTTACCTGGGTATGTTCACAGCTTGCCTGGATTCCCCTGTCCCCAGCCCTCCCCGTTGGATTGCCAGTGCTTTGGTGCCTGCATGTGACATTTCCTGAGGCTGGGTGGCACAGGAGACAGGAGCATGGGTACCTGCAGAAGTCCATAGCATGATGACAGGAAAGGTGCACAGAGGGGGTTGTGCAGAAAAGCAGGGTATGTGTAACTACTGCTGAACCAGGATGTCCCATATAAACCAAAATACCTACCATTAAAATGTCCATAGACATGCTCTGCAGTCACTGGAGCAATTGTACGTCAGAAGCAGTAGGATCTTTATGGCAGTGTCAGAGGCATATGGTGGCTCTGACAGTAACATAAGTGAGGATATGCTCCCTCTGGACCACAGAGCAGACTGTTTTGTCACCAATGCCACAGGTTTCCTCTCAAGGAAAGTTCACTGTCCAAATACCTGAGTGGAGCCTTGTGGTGGGTTGATCCTGGCTGGATGCCAGGGTCCCACCAAAGCTGCTCTCACTCCCCTCCTTAAGTCGATAGGGGAGAGAAAATATAACAAAAGGCTCATGGGTCGAGATAAGGACAGCGAGAGATCACTCACCAGTTACTGTCATGGGCAAAACAGACTTGGCTTGGGGAAAATTAGTTTATTACCTATCAGATCAGAGTAGGATAATGATAAAATAAGAACTAAACCTTGAAACACCTTCCCCTCAGCCCTCCCTTCTTCCTGGGCTCAACTTCACTCCAAATTCTCTACCTCCTTCCCCCAGCATCGCAAGGGGACAGGAAATGGTGGCTGTGGTCAGTTCATCACACTTTGTCTCTGCTGCTCCTTCCTCCTCAGGGGAGGATTCCTCACATTCTTCCTCTGCTCCAGTGTGGGGTCTCTCCCAAAGGAGACAATTCTCCATGAACTTCTCCAATGTGAGTTCTTCCCATGGGCTGCAGTTCTTCATGAACTGCTCCAGTGTGGGTCCCTTCATGAGGTCACCAGTCCTGCCAGCAAACCTGCTCCAGGATGGGCTCCTCTCTCCATGGGGCCACAGGTCCTGCCAGGAGGGAGTGTGGGCTTCCCACGGGGTCACAGCTTCCTTTGGCCATCCCCCTGTCCCAGCATGGGGTCCTCCCCACGCTGCAGGTGAATCTCTCTGCTCCACCATGGACCTCCATGGGCTGCAGGAGCACAGCCTGCCTCACCATAGTCTGCACCATGGGCTGCAGGGGAATCTCTGCTCCAGTGCCTGGAGCACTTCCACCCCTCCTTCTGCACTGACCTTGGTGTCTGCAGAGCTGTTCCTCTCATGTATTCTCACTTCTCTCCCACTGCAACTGCTCCTGCATGGTAACTTTTCCCACGCCTTAACTATGTTATCCCAGAGATGCTACCACTTGTCACTGATGGGCTTGGCCTTTGCCAGCGATGGGTCTGTCTTGGAGCCAGCTGGCATTGGCTCTATTGGACATGGTGGAAGCTTCTATCAGCTTCTTACAGGGCCACCCCTGTGGCCTCCCTGCCACCAAAACCTGGCCACATACCGAATACAAGGTTGCTGAAGAGCTGACAAATAAGTTGTATAGAGCTTTTGTCAGTGAGCCAGGGCCCAGAGAAAAAAGGGTGGTGAGTCAAACTCCATAATAGTGGAGTAATACCCATAATATCATAGATACTCCATAACACTGGATGTACTCATGCGAGCAATTTATCTCCTTTCAGGCAGCAAGGACATTCTGTTTGTTTAATTTCCCACCCTTCTCTTGACTAATCAAACCATTAATAATCCAGAATTTGATCTTCTACAGATTTATAAGATACTTTCACCATATCTATTCCACAAGCTAAGTATCTTTTATTTTGTTTTTAAAGTGAGCTTGTGCTTTTGTAGTGGAAAGAATTAATATTTTGTGCTGTGTCTTGTGCGTGCAATGATTTGTTGCCGGCCCATGTGCAGCAGAATAAGGGCCTATTTCCTCTTATTCCCATGGTATTTTCAGGCTGTAAATCCCAGTTTGCCCAGGAACATTTCTGGTCCCTGCAACACTGTTATGTGTCTGATAAATAATTTGAACATTATCTAGTAGCAGCTTTTCCTGTTCCAGGTAGTACTTTCTTTATGCTCACCCTATGCAGGAGCTGCTGATAGGATGGGTCAGACACCAGCCCAAATAAGCATTTGCTTGCTGACACTTCTTTTGGAGACAATGACAGTTTGTTAGCACAGATGCACAGCACTCCATGCCTCTTGGTGCACATGCCTAGGCATCCTCAGTTTAACTGGGATAGGTACAGTGCACTGACCAGTTTGTCTGATCCCCTTTGGCTTTCAAGAAATATCCATTGTCTGAATCCCATGCACATAACTTAATGATCTTATTTCTCATATGTTTTCATGTATTAGGTGAACATGCGCTTTGCCTAACTTAAGCACTACCAACACATTTTAGAAAGTAACAGAAATGTGAGTTATAGGAGAAAATTGCAGAAATTCCATGTGGGAAGGGACCTCTGAAGACCATCTGGTCCAACCTTCAGCCAAAAACCAGGCCTCAGATTAGATTTTCCAGAGCACTGTCTAGCCAAGAAATATTTCCAGCTACAAAGATTCCACCACTTCTCTGGGCTGCCTATTCCAGTGTTGAGTTCTTCTCAGGATGAATATTACTTTTTTTTTCCTTAATTCCACACAAAATTTTCTCTGGAACAGCTTGTACTTGTTGTCTCTGTCCTGCTACTGTGCATCCTAGAGATCAGAGTACCTCCAGCTTCTCTGTAACTTCCACTAAGGTGCTGGAAGACAGCGGCAAGGTGAAAGCCTGAATTCTGATAAAGGTGGGTGCCCACTACCTTTTGGAAATTTCTGTGTGGTTGTGGGCACCCTCTCTTAGCTCTCTATAGTGATCACATGAAATGTTCTCTGCTCCACAAACGGTTTGTGAATCTATTTCATTTGGTTAAGATTCAGGTAAGGGGGTGCTAGAAATGCCTGCAAATAAGGGGCTCAAAGCTCACACCTTTTGGTAAGAACTGAATCTGAATCAAAATCTGCATCTTTCTGAGTCCAAGTGTGTATCACAATTTTAAAAGAGCTCACCATTTGAATTGCTTCTCTCTGTCTGAGGTTTGAAATCCTAACATGAGCTGTACAGAACATACAACATTTTAATTTTGAGCACTGGAATATCATTTGATTGCATTCAGTTTTTCCTTATCCTGTCAATGTTGGCTTTGCTTGTTCTGAATGTTTCCAGCGTACCACAGGTCAGTAGATAATCACAACAATAAATCATATCCTTTCTGTTCACCCTTTTTTCCTCTGTCTCCTTGGTTTCTGTGAGAAATTGCTGTCACTAAGCTAGTTATACTGATTAGCTGAGTTGAATTTTTCATACAGCACTTTTCAAATGAAGACTTCTGTAAGAGCAATAATGGCGCTTAAGTAACATAACAAATCTTAAGCACAGAAATAGCAAGTCAGACTATCAGCTGGTTGGAGGGAGTCAACATTTCTTTCATAATTGCCTTTTTTTCCTCTTGTTGGAGCTGGGTTAGAAGGAGAAAGCATTTATAATCTTCTTGTAATCTAGAAGCTCTCCAACAGAGACAGGAGTGATACCACCAGATTTTCCAAGAAGCTTCATTGTGACAATTTATCACAGTCATATCTTTGACTTGAGTGCAAAAATGTAGAAAACTTGGGTTATGTCAGGTTGTATCTCCAAGAAAGATTAAAAGCAACCCCAACAGAAACAAAAAATGACCAAAAAAAAAAAAAAAAAGGAAAAAAAAGAAAAGCACATACTTTTCTTCTCACAGACTGCTGAAACTTTATCTAAATTTGCAGCCAAGGTGAGAATATTTTTCCATGGAGAAAAAGGATAAAAAACAAGATGAAAGATATACACTGTGTCTTATTTTCCCTGAAAATATGCAATCCAGTTTCCTGGTAGTGATGTTATGCCACACTTTTCGAAAGATGGTATGGTGAAGGGAGTTTGTTTCAGAGGGATTTTGGGAAAGTAACAAACAGTAGCTGTGAATATAAAACACCTAAATTATTTCTGAGCTGCTTAGAATTTTTTTTTGAGGCAAAATATCCAACTAATCCAAAAATTTGAGCAAACATTTCTATGATACAGGCAAATTATTCAGTTTAATGCCTAGTAATATCCACATTATATGCAAAGAAATGTCATTATAACCTTGAAGCCGAATCAGCTGTAAGAGCACAACATGCTCCGTATCTAGGCGTCATGAGTGTCAGGCTGCTTGTATGAAGGGGGGACTTGCTGGTTTCATAAAACAAAAATATGGTTGGCTTCTTATTCAGAAGTTACTTGCAACACAAATCTTGGCTATGGAGAGCACTTAGTGAAAGCCTCAGAAGCAGCACGAAGACCCCATGATGTACATTGCCTCTGAATTTCATGCACAAATCATGTAAGGCATTTTTGTTGTTAACCATCAGGACACAGCCACTGTCCCACTGATGAAGTGTTCACACAGCAAACCACCACATTTGATGACTTGTAATTTCTTTAGGACTCAGAGATGCTGAAGAGGGCAAGTGGGGGTGTACATTTGGGAGAACCAGAGGGTAACAACAGTCCTCATGTTTTCACACAGCTCTTAAAAGTGTTTTCCTTCTTTGAAACTCTGTCTTCCTCTCCTGTTAACATCATCAGGGCCATAATGTTATACAATCTTTTTCAAACCAGTAAAATCTCTCAAAGTTCAGGAAATTTTTAAAATGTGACCAGCTATGTGGCAGATTATCATAAACTCAGGGAGGATTCTTAGCAAGAAAGATGTCTGCAAGATTAGTTAGTGAAATGTGCAGCAGGAGTTCTCAGCATGCAGCAGTGACATTCATCATAGTCAGACACCCCCTTTGAATTCATATGCTCCTAAAATATCAATAAGAGCTTTAATCTTAAAAGGCAAATCTGACCCACAATCGAATTCATGGGAAGTTGCATTCCTCATGCATGAGTATGTGAAAACCTTGTAAGGTCTCAGATGAGCTGCTAAGGCCTTTGCAGTGGTACGTGTGTGTCCTCCTTACACTGACATTGTGCCAAACCCCAAATTTTGTGCTTCGTACATTCAGAATAATAATAACTAATGCCTGGCATGCTAAATCCTCTGTGTTCTGTAGAATGTTTTGCTGTCATTTACTTCTATGTAAACCTGAAGTCATTTGGTAGAGACACTCCAGTATAGGGTCCACACAGGGATATGATGTATGAATTCCAGCCCCCATTGCCCTGATTTTTATGACATTTCATGAGAAAAAAATGGGTCTAATAATTTTGGACTTTTCCCATCCATACTTCTTCTTCAGAAGATAACTATTGTCTTTTTCAAACTATAAGGCATGCTCCTGCACTGTCTCCTCTCTTGCTTGGCTCCCTGCAGTGCATCATTTACTTTACTAGAAGTCTCATATGAGCTGTCCCAAGACACCTTGCCTTCCTCTGTCTCTGTAAACTTCAGTGTCTGTTTCTTATTGCAGGGTTCTCTGACAAATGTTCTGCTGTATTCTATATTCCTTTTCCATGCTTTTATCAATCCGTGAACAGGGAAACTTTGATTTTTTTTTCTTTTTTTTATATATAGTTTTGAAATAAGAAAGAAGAAAGAAGGATCTAAAAGCAAAATTACAGTATTCATTACCCCTATATGTATGAATGCATTCACTAGTAAGGGCACTGAAGACTGTTTCTCAGTCCATTGTTCACTGTCAGGCAGTTCAGAGCAACTGGAGGAACTCTGATTTGGATTCTCACACTACCCTAGTCTATTAGATTCTGGACAATCTATGATATGTTTTTTAGCAATTATTATACCTATACCTGTACTGACATATAATCTGGGAAGACAGAAGCCTTATAAACAAACCAGTGAGAGCAATATACAGGAAATAATAACATACATGTTCCAATCCTTCCCTTATTCTCTTGTGGTTCTCAGTGAGACCTGTGACTTGTGTTGATGAAGACCAAAAGGGCTGCTTACGTTGTGCAAGAAGGAAACAGCTTTCTTCTGAGCTTTCAGCGGGTAAGCACATATGTCTTGAATTATTGTTCTAAAATACACAGGACATGAAAAGAGGGCCTGGGTTTGTCCCAGAGCCTGGGATCTAGTAGGACCTCTTGGGATGAAGAGTCTAAATTTGTAAGCAGAACATTCACTGTTTCCCATCACATCAGCAACCAGAGTTACAAGCTGAAGAGCACAGCCTTGTCTGGCTGCTCCAGAGCGGGAACGGTGAGCTTTAAACACACTGACAGCAAGTGAATTTTCTGCACGTGTTTGAAACACCTGCTCCTCAGCTCAGCCTCACCCTATCTGATAAAAATTTATTCTTTATTCTTCTTTAATGCATCCCTACAAAAACATCACTTGAATCGTCGATGTTCATTTTGTCTTGTTAAAGATAAACAAGTGATATACACACAACTGAAAAGGCTATTTAAATGGGAGGTAGGATAAAAGCCAGCAGTACATCTGCATCACCTGAAAAACAGGGAAATTGAGATCTGGCTATAAATGTTGTGAATTGGGTTCATCTTTCAGATAAATAGTGCAGTTAGCAGCTGTGTTCATTTCTTTTAATTATTATTATTATTTTTAGTGCACGTCTTGCAATTTTAGGATGCTGAATTATTCAGTTAATACTCAGCTAGCAAACATGAATATAAGAGTTATGCAATAGAGAATCTTAGTTACTTTAAAAGTAAAATCCAACAAAAATCTAGTAAAGCTATTTTCAGATTCAGAACTGCTGTATTATTGTGTCCCTCCAGCGAAGTGTATACAAATTCAGGCACTGGAAATAAACTCAAACAACCAGAGTCTCGGAACTACAAATTTAGATGTTGTGACATGTGCGAAGGATGTATATTTTATTTCAGCATGCTTATACCTTAACACTGTCTCCATAGTATTGCTGCCAAATTTGTTCTAAGCCAGAATATCTATAGCTAGAAACAGAAATACTATGTACAGAGACAAAACCACTGGTACATAGAAGATGAAACAAAACACTTTTTTCTTAAAAATGCAAAATTGAATATTCAGTATCTTTTTAAAGGAATCAAAGAGCTCATAGGACATAGGAAGATGGAAAGATATTTTGGCGTCCCAATAAGGAAACCTTGTGGTTAAGTATGATTGTGTGTAGAGCTTGTGAAAGGCAAAGCTGAAGTAATAGACTTTTCAAAAACATTTCAAGAGTTTCTGAAAGCTGTGACCTGGATAGACAGAATTTATTTCTTTCCATTATACATGAAGGAAAAATCCTACAAAAACCAGCTTAAAGATTTATATCCTGACACAAGAACTCCTGTTTTGCTCTTTGCAATACAGATAGACCCAGAAGAAAAGGTCTAGAGGAGCCTTTTCTTATATTCAAGGTAGTTACCATACTTTGGGTGATTTGCCATGCTGCATTGCTGCATTGAGTTCTCAGCTGGGCTAATTCATACAACCAAAGATTTGATTAAATCGATTGAATTATTAGTAAGATGGATATTTAGTGTGAATAGTGTGATTGATTAATCTTTTGCTACAGTATATGACAGCATTTCTTTCTTTGCTTCTGCATAATTTTGATATGCAACTTCATTATGCCTAATAAAAGGTGGTCTACATCACAAAGGGCTCCACCAAATGTTCATTTCTTCCTGCAGCTCAAACCCACCAACAACATTTATTATCTTTTCACATGTATACATTTAATTTGGTCATCTGTCTGAAAATTGCCCATCTAGCGCCTGATATTTGACTCATTTGCAGTGTGTAAAATGTTTTTGCTTTTGGCAAGTGTGGCAATACCTAATTCACCTCTGTGTAAGTGAGTCATATTCTCCTCTTGCCCAAATACTTAGGCAATTTTTAAAAGGAAATTCTGAAGCTTTGTAAAGTTTTAATCCTGTCATTAATGCACACTTCAGGGTCCTTGGTCCCTGCTAGTATAGTATAAAAGAATGTGATGTCCCCAGCATTGTTAATTCCCTGCAGCTTCTCAGCTGCCTGTCAGGAATGCAGCCTGTATTTCCTAAGCTTTTAGAATGTGTTGTCTTTTTTGACAATTACAGTTACTACAATATCTATCCTTTATTTTGAATGTAAATGAACGAGTTACTTCCAGGAAGCCAAAAGAAGTATTTTTCATTTTAATGAATTTTGAAATGTCTGGGAAGATAAAATTCAGTTAAAAGTATGAGTCTTTGAAGATAAACCAGGACACATAGCCTTTCTAAACCATGCTGTACTCCCATGGTTTATGGTAACACTGTGGTGAAGTTAAGTCTCCGGACCAAACTCTTGCTTGTGTGCTGAACTTTGGAAATACTAGTCCAACAGAGAAGCCTGTGGAAATGCTACTTTGAATGTCTGGGTATGCAATGGTGGTAGTGATAACTGCTGTAGGAATCCCAATCATGGCTCAAGCACTGCATAAAACCAAAGCAAAAATGTATGTCATTGCCTTGCAGCACTGAAAATGCAAAATGTTTGACAAGAGGCAAAAGGCTGATTCAGAATGAAATACTAAATGGAATTACCCTTAGGAAAAGGCAAAAGTCTTGTACTGTGAGTTCATCTACAGGAATGTTGCTGGTCTGCACTACTGTAATACCACCCATTCCTAGCAGAGGAAGAAGTAACAAGGTATTAGCTTTCTCTGTCTCCTTTTTGACTATAAATTGTGGTTGTCACTCTTTTGGTAAAAAATCTGCTCATTTAGGGGTAGTTACTTTGGATAACTTCAGCCATTTTCTATCTTTTCCTGGGAAAAGTGGCCAGCTGAGGTGTTGATGGGATGCTAATTCAAGTACTTGTTTGAAGTTTAAGCACAATTTGAAATAAAATGAACCAACAAACAGCACCACAGTTAGAAAAATCACTGGTACTTAGTTCTCAGCTAGCTAGGGAAATACAGCTCCATATCCATTCCTACTGGCATATGTTAACTTGTCTTTTCGTTTTAAACTGTTTTCAATAGATGAAATAGAGTGTGTCAGGCCTTAAAGCTTCTAGATAACAGGACATGGCACTTTGTCATTTAGGACAGAAATAACTACTGCTTCACTGTCAGAGTTCATTACTGTCAGCTAGAGTAGGTCCCAGCTTTGGTTACCATGTACATGCCTGACTACATGCTATGTCCTCTTTGTATTTGTGAAGGGTTGTATGTACATTAAAAATACACTTAAGATAAGCACTGCAGTAAGCCCAGTCCCCTCAGGGTTACTGCCCAGGGTGAAAAGACAGGCAAACTCTTACATGAAGTTTGTGACTGGGGGCTGAAAAGTTCACAGCTGCCAGTTTGAACTCAGACTAAATCCTTTTTGAATCTGTACAGCTAGTGAGATGATGAGAGTCATTGCTTTTCCATGTATTTAATAAATTAAAGCAGAGTTAGGATAGGAACCTGTAGATGAGCTTGGTCTGTTTTCAAATATGTTTTTGAATTTCACTGGATTTCGAGGTACCTGGTGATTTCAGATAAGGGAGATGACCTCAGCTGATCTATGCCAATATTTTTGCAGGTGTTTGCTTGCAAATATGCAGTCAGTGGAATTGAAAATACCTAATCAACAACTGGAACTGCAGAAGGTAAGTGTTAATTTATTTTTACCAACCAAATTCATGAGTAAAATGTAGAAGTCTAATATGCTTTGACATCCAGGCCCAGAACAGCAGCCCACAAGTATGTCAACATTACATTGTACGGAACAAAACACACTTGTTGAGATCTGATGAGAAATTTTCTCATTAGTGTGTTTTATTGAAAGATAACTACTAACAAACAGCCTTGTGCTCTGCATGAGCAGTTTAGTTTCTACAGCTCTAAGAACTTGAGAAATAATAATAATAGTAATAATGATGTAATGTTAGCAAGTTTCATTTATTCTTTCAGTCCTGGAACGAGGAGATCAGCAGAGCAGCTTCCCTGCAATCTGTTGACATCACGAAAAACTAAACTTGAGTAAAAAAACCTAAGAGGATATCAAGCCTGGTAAGCAAAGGAGGATAATGAAATTCAGGAGCCAGCCAAACACAACATTAACTCCTACAAAGGACAAATCACTGAAAGTGGGAACAAAAGAGGCTGCCACCAGTAGTTGTCATCCGAAATCCGCACAAGGCTCTATTAACCTACATTTCAGAGATCCTCAAATCCTCAAAGTCCTGGGTGCTCACATTTTGGACGTGTCAGTAATTGCAGAAATAGTCCTCTCAGCAAATAGGTGCCTCGCTCATAGGTAAAAAAACCCTGCTGTGATTCTGGTTGGGAGATGCCTACATTTTTGTACCAAAGACCAGGTCTCCAAGTCTTACTCATAACATTGCAATACACAGCAGGGTGCCTGAATCCAGTGCAGCACATGAAGGCTGCTGCTGATTTGCCTCCATAGGAGGTTCAGAGGAGACACCTCTGCCTGCCTTTTCATAATGGCCATGTGAGTCCGCAGTGCCACAGACCAACCAAGCAAGCTGAAACACCAGCCTTTCTCTATGCAGTGGAGGTTGAAGGAGTCTGCCCATCAAAGGACCACCTTCCCCTTAAAATTGAGCCATGGTGTAACCTCAAACACGAGAAATATGAAGTAAAGAAGAAAAATGAATGAACTGACTCTAGCCTCCTTTTGAGGGAAGGTTTGGCCTTATGTTCCTTCTTGCAATAGTTATTTTTGTGTTTCTTAGTCACTGTATTTTTTATACAATGCTGATTGCATGTAAAATGCATGAGCTAAGATGCTGGCAGTCAGTAGGGCCCAAGTGTTCTCTCTCCAGTAAGGCTGCTTCTGGCTTCCTATTGAGCTGTAGTGTCTGCTGAGACTACATGTGGATTAATTAACCCTTATTAATATTTCTTAGTTTGTCTGTCACCAAACCAAGATGAAAGGAAGTCACGACTTTGCTTAGAAAACATGTGGTAGAGTGAACATTATTTATTGCTAAAATAGGCAAAGCATTTTTTTGTTAAGTAAACCTTGGCAGCAGTTACCATCCCTCTTAAGCATTCCACCTATTTGGCAGAACAAGATGATAAACAGATGTAATATCTACCAGTTTGGTGAAAGCTCTAAAAAAAATAAAACCCGTTTTTAATCCAAACCATTTCATGTACATATTTGTATATATTGTACACTCGGAATAGTTTTGCTTTTGGTTTCCAATTGCATTTTGCTGTATTTCTAGCACCATTTATGTCTTGATGAGTTTACAAAGCTTTTAGGGCTTTAATAAGAGCTTTTCAAAATGGCGTGATCTAATAAAAGTCTTCCTGACACTTCCTGATCACCCAAATTAATGCATCCCATTCTAACCAAATATTCTTGCTTTGTCCAAAGCAATTGCTACTTCTGTTACACCTCTCTAGACTATACAGAAGCAGAATTATTTCCTAGCTACACTTCCCCAGTTAACACAGTCTTTACATACTCTCTACTGTTTTCCTTCTGATTTCTTTCAAGCACTTCCTGATTTCTAGCTGTAAGCATTTTTTGTCAGAACCCCCGTTAGAGGGATCTAATTCTTTTCAGACATGGAACATTGACCTTTGGAAGTCTTGACTCTTCCCATTGACTGTACAGAGCAGCCTGTTGCTCACTTAAATTATCCTCTGATTCCAGCCACCAAATTTTTGGTCACTGCAATGCCCAAATTAATGGTGCAAAAGCCTCTGAGAATCTTCTTGTCCTTAACAGATTGCCTTAGGTTCAGCTGTAACATAGACAGGACATAGAGATAAGATGGTGATCATTTACCTATGTAATTTTAAGGGCTAACATGTTTATGAAGTTAATGTTAGTGTGCTAATGTTTGCAAAGTGCTTGCAGATACATAAGAATAGATACAGAGTGTTCTGCTATATACCATGAGAATTTTGCAGCAAATTATTTAGCATTAAAATATGCATTTATTATATTGAACAATCTAGGTCATGGAAAGCAGTTTCTGCAATGGAGAGAGCGATTACTTCAAATTATATTTACCATCCTGCGTAAAAGTTGCACAATTTTCGCTATTTACTTCAGACACTCAGTGAGGGAGGAAAAATCTGAAGATGGACTGTTTACTACCAGAGTGAAACACTCTGAAAAGACATTTGCTTTTAGAAGCTAAGTTAGTGTACTTTTTCATGGTTTATACTTGGCTGAAGTAAGTAAGCAGAAGCCATTTAGTCCTGAGCAATGCACATATATCTCTGTGATTCTGGTGTCATTTTTTGCTTTGTAACTGTGCAGAAGTTTTAGTTATGTGAGAAGCTATGAGGAAAAACAGCTGTCTGGCACACATGATGGCTTATCTTAAAGTGGGTGAATCAAAGTAAAACTTGCAGTGCTTGACATGCAGATGTATTAAGCCTGCTGTTACCCAGAGGTCAAAAAGATATTTATAGATTAGCTGGTGTTAAAGAAAATATTAACTATTTACAAACTTAGGATACACTCAGGGGAAAAAATCCACACTTCTGTAGCTTATTTCTAAAGCATTATTTTATCCTTTGTTTAATGAAAAGACAGAAGTTTACTTTTCTCTCTAGTGTTATTCTCAGCAGAAAGACAAAATATGCACTTACCCAGAATACTAGTGTTTATGCAAGGGTGAAATCCTCACACACTGACTCTTCACATGCAGTATTTTAAAGCTACCATATACTACATTAACACTCCTTCAACATTATCCAAAAGGTGTATCAGTTTTGTTTCCTGCTAATTATGGGGAAAACTGTAGCAACTTAAATGCTGTTATACCAGAATTCTGGAGAGAAGGTGACTTTTAAATAATTTCGTAATAAATAAGATATTAATAATAATTTATTATCCCTTTTAGGCCTTTACTAGAGGAGTAAGAACTTGCAGAATAGCTTTGAGTCAGGATAATTCTTTGTTTAACTAGTTTTAAAGTCAAAAGAGCCTCTATTTGAAGTAGCTGTATTGTATACATCTTACAATTGATAATTTTGTCAGTAGCATAATGACAGGAAGATAGGATTAAATACACATACTTAGAACATATCCATATAACAGCCTCTTAGTCTTTGGTGCATGTGAAAATGGAGCAGCTCTGGAGACGTGGATGATCCCCGAGAAAAAGCAGAAATCAGCCTGGAGGGGTTCAGCTCCTGGGCTTCCTTGGAATAAACACCCAGAATACCACAATCATCCCCAAAAGTGTTGTATTCCAATAAACTGCCTCTGCAGGAAAGTGACTGGGGTTAATGTTTCTTTTTTTTTTTTTTTTTTTTTAACTTTTAGATAGTAAAAGAACTGAAGGTATGGAGAACAGTTACAGATTTCATGCATCTTGCCAGACAGTTTTGAAATGAAAAGGCAGCTACACCAGTTTGGCCAAGGCACCCAGGCAGCACAAGGACATCCTCTTCTAACAGCGGTTGTATTTCTGCAGTACAGTAATATCCGCATGATGGCAGAAGAGAACAGACAGTTGCAGACACAACCTGACAGCCGGACTTAACAGAAGAAGCAAGTTAACTTCTGATAGTTCTGTACTTTCTATATTTAGCTATTAAAATATATAAGCATCTGGAAGTATTTAAATATAAATATATAGAATAAATGCATATTTCCATAGTGTGTGTATATATATATGCATATATACACATATATATAGTATGCATTTCTAAATATAGATTTCTGATAAATATGAGAAGGACTGTGGTATTAGTTTTGGATGGGGCTTACTGTTCCTAGGAATCAGAGAATAACAGAGATATAAATATACTTTATTTAAATTCCCTTCTTACTTTCTTTACCAGAAGTTAGAGATAGTTTGTTTTCTCTTCACTGTTACACAGGTAAAAATCTATAATTAAATGAGACTAGGATCAGACTCTGCAAGGGAATAAAACATGCAATTTTAACAACTTCCATGGTCGGTGAAACTCCAATTTTACTAACTTTGAGCATGCTGCAGTCAGTAACTGGAAGAAGCGATGTTACAATTGCATCAAGCAAGAGAAAAAAGTCAACTTTCTTGTTACCAATCTACATAGTTATACTGAATACTTTGTGCATACCAATGTTTAAAATCTCCCAGCATCACTAATCCTAAGTGATCTCAGACATGCAATGTATTTTTATAGGCAGCCTTAACAAAATAACTTTTGTTGGTTGTATGTCTGTAAAGTGTTGACTACATTGCAGGCACTTCACCAGCAAATAGTAATTACTGGAGGGGGAGGAAAGGAAGGGGGAAAGGGTGGGAGAAAAAGAATTGGGAGCAAAATTAGCAAATGAATTCTATGTGCAAAGTTAACTGAAGCTATGAATTGAGCACAAGGCTAAGAATCACTTCCCCAGAAATCCTACTTCCAGTTTTGCCATTTGATTCATTGTACAACTCCAAATAAATCTAACCTTTCTGTTTCTCATTGTTACGAGTATTAATTAGAGAGTGGTTGCACAGCACTTGGGAAAAAACCCACTGAACAAACTAGAAAATGCTGAGCATTGTTATGATGAGTTTGAAGCTCCTTGATTTGACATGGATGCACAAGTAGATGCCTTTTAATTGCAAACTGCCTGTAAGAGATACTTTCACAGTAGTTGATTTCTGATTGCAATTGTATATCTAAACTAAGGGAAAAAAGAATTCTTTTTAAAGATTAAATTGCAATTAAAAGTAAGATGCACAGGTTGTGAAAGAAATCTTCTCTTGCTTTGTAGAGCATGCTGCTACTTCAGTGTGTTACTGCAAGGCAGCCACAACAGAGAAGGCAAGAACTCAGTCATGTATTTTAGATAATATGGTACCTACACTGCAGGATAAGTAATAGTGGTTGGATCACCACAAATTGTTAATTATGCAAAAGAAGGAGGGAGAATATGGTGTGAACATCAACAGCCTGATAGTAAGCTGTGTTTGCTGCAGTGCTTTTGGAACGAGGCTAGTATGATATGTTTGCACCCACAGTTTTGGATGCAGTAATGTGCCTAAGCCTCCAGCCCTGCACCTCTACTTGTCACCTAGTTTCCATGGGCAGAAAAATAGGACTCGCGGCTCGCTCCTGTAATATCCAGACCAGGGAATTGGGGTTGCAAACACTCCCTACCCTGAACCTAGATATAGCCTGCAGTATTCAAAGCAATCCAACAGTTTGCTGTTACATGTTTTTCTAAGTTCCACGGTTCCTAAGAAGCACAGACAAAACATTACTTGTGCCAGTTTTGCTGGAGACCAGCAGCCTTATGCAAGAGGTGCATTTCTTTCTCTCCCTCTTACTTTCTGCACCAAGCGCTTTCACATGTCCATACATTCATCTGTTTCTTTCTTATATATTTGTCAGAGATAAAAATGTACATGCTTTGGCACTAGGAATACATGTGTTACAGTGTAGTATGGGGATTTATTTCTGTCTTCCTGATCCAATATAGAGATTGTGTGAGTGATGGAGCGCTGAGCCCACCCTCCTTGCAGCGTGCAGGCTGCGGCTGAAGGTGAGCAGCATTTGCATCATCCTGGATACATCCTGGATGGCATTTGTGTTCCAAAAGGTAGCTGTTTAGAAGCAGAGGAAAGAGAAGCATGTGAATAAGGGAAAAAGCAGAGTAAAAGAATAGTAGGTGTAGTATATGTTAGCATGAAAGTTAGAAATTAATAAATCTGTGTTATCCTGAAAAGAATATAGCATGAGTACGTCCAGTGGTATGCAACATCAGGACTTACTCTGAAAGATCCATGTGTCTTGTCAAATAGGAACTAATGACAAAGATTATCTAGAAAGCACTTTTTTCTTCCCTAGTGTGTCCAAGCTACTCTACACCAGCCCCCCTCCTACCAGTATGACTCTGCTACATTATGATGGCACTCCTAAAAACAGTATGTGTAACCCAGTCCCTCTCCTGTGCTCTGAGAAATTCCAGGGTGAGATTAATAAGCAAAACCTTGAGCAAATGGCTCCACCAAAACCTGCACAACTGTTTTTGTGAATATGTGGTCACCTTTGTCAGAAGATTACACTCTGGTCTCTACCTATTTAACATCATGGGAAAGTATTGCTGAAGCTGCATCTTTGATTTTGATTGCAGTCTTTTAAGGAAGGCTACTGAATTGGAAATAAAAATGTGATTTCCAGAAATGCCCGAGATCAATTACCATGCAGCCTCTGTCTAAATTAATCTCTCACAAACTCATTCAAGCTCCTAACTACAGTACTGATATGAATACTGATACTTCATTCTAAAATATCTATAATAAATACTGATTTTCAAACTTTAATTTGCCATTGGAGAATGAAGTGATTACTTACACTCTGGCTTCATTAAAGCTTAATTTTGTGGTTCCAGCTGCCTGCACACCACCACCTCATCCATGGCCAAGGATTTGTGGAATAAAGAACAAGAGTTATTTTGTAATCTGTTTATTTAACACTGTCTGAAAAAGAATATTCAACTGGATTTTTCTTTTTAAAGAATCTGATTCCCAGGACAAATTTTATCACCTGTGAGGGAAAACCCCACATCTTTTAGTTGCGTGGTATCTGTTCTCCCAAATAGCAACTACCTGTAACACCACTGGCAAACTCAACACAATTGCTCCCCTTTCGGCAGATATTTTTTGGGAAGTCAGCAGGATCGAATTGCTTTAATTTCATAAACCAAGAGATGTTCTGTGCCAAACTCCAGCACTACCTGAGCATTTAATGATCTTGTAATATAAGAGCTCTTACAAAAACTAGAATTGTAATGTATATTCTTAACAAGTTTATAAACACACAATAGGGGAAAGTTGGATGCTGGAATGCTACTTTAATTCATGGAGCAACCTAAATGATTCTGTGATTCTATGATTCTAAAAAACTTTAATCAATTGCTAAACTAACTAGAAATCTTTAAGTTGTGAGATGTCTCAGCAGGCAAAAAAATTTTATTTGTGTTCTAAGTCTGAATTTACTTCTACACTAGGAGATGTACAACAAGAGTGGGTAGGGAAGCTTTGTCTCTAAAATGAGTTTTAATTAATTAATTAATTAATTAGTCAATCCCTAAAAGGAAATATACTGTGAATTGCTTGGTTCTTTGCTTCTTTGTTTAAAAAGTAGCCATACTTCTTCTGATGCTCATCAGTACAAGAATATTCTTAATTAGAAGTGACATTCTGAATTCACTGGTGGGTCATATGAGCATATTGCGTACACCAAGGAAAATTGTGGAAATAAAATCAGGATAAAGGTCGCTTTCTGAAATTTGATGCCAGCAATCACATTTAATCTGGACAGCTGTTTCTTTGCTGCTAACATGGGACATGGTAGTTGCTTTCTTTCTGATGGCAGGACATTAAAGAACACATTCACTATCACTGGCCAAAACATTAAGTTTGAAAGCTTCTGTAAAGGGCTGTCAGAACCTCTCAGTAACTGGGAAAGATACTCTAAGGCACAAATTAGTAAGTAAAAGAAAGATAAAAAAGACAAAAAGTGCTAAATGTGGGGTTAAAAGCAGGCTCGATCCTGACATCTAGAAGACTTTGTTTCTATGGACAATCTTATTGCAATTATGCCTGAGCAAAATTTATCTACCTGTTAAAAGCAGGCATTGTTTTTGACAACTTTAATATCTAAATAGATAAGTCAGATTAAGTTGTATTTTCTATCTTTCCAAGGAATTATTTACCAGATTCAATTATTTCTCAATGTTTATATGGCTTTATTCTATTAGTAAAATGATAGTCTCTACATTCAACTTGATTTTATAGCCCTTCTAACTTTCAGCTAATACTATTACATATTCTTTTAATGAACCAAAATTTGGCTTAGAGGAACCCATTTTTGTTCAAAATTGATAAGTTTTATATAAATGTTCTGTGAAACTTTGTTTCTATCTACAAAGATCTTGAAGAACCACTCAGAGTCATACTTTTGCTGGTGGAGTCAGGCAGTAATGGGAAAGCCAGATGTTCAGAGTACTGGTTTGTATGTGCTTCTGAGTATGTGCTGAACACAGGAGACTGAAATGTTTCCCTAGGTGTCTGGTCTTCTCGCTTCAGTTGGACTGGACCTTTGAAAGCATCCAGCAGTGTGCATTATCATATTACTTTGCATCTTTGAAATATAATATAATTCATCTTTCCATGTGAATCATCAGCCTGTGAATTCAAAGAGGGAAGTGAGAACTTAAGACCCAGATAATAGCTGATTTTTCTTCTCCCATTCTGACTGCAGCAAAGGTAGAGGGGAGACTCCCAGAAGGGTCATCTCCCTCCTGGAAAACAGATCCAGAAGCTTTCAGAGATGTGTGCCTGGTAACGAGTGTGTTTTACACCCAACATAATGCCTGTGCTGGTGCATAAATCCGGGTTGTGGTTTGTCCTTTATTGAGTTTTTCACTGACTATGGGCCAAATGTTACTCTTGGTTGCAACTAAGAATTGAGTAACCTGGCTTGTGAGGTTAGTGGGCTCCCAATTCACACTTCATAAGGGAGACCAGAGGTTGGCCCCCTAATTTTTGAAAGATTTAGCTTTTGCTATTTGAAAAGTGCTCAAGATAGACTGATATTGGCAAAACAGTATTTTTTCCTAAAGTGTCATGAGAAGAATGACTGACTGAAATGAAGATGTTCACTGCTAGGCTGTAAGTTTGGGGAATTTTTTGGTGTTACTTTGTGTTGCTTTTTGCTTGAATAAGCAGTTGTGTATGATGGATTTTGACAGAATCAGGGAGGATGTTCTGAAAGGCAAAAATTATTTACATTTCACAGCTGACTGACTAATGATCTGTCTCTCTATGCTGAATTCAGCAGTGTGAGTTCTGTCTCCGGTGCTTCTCATCTAGCTGGGAATCAAAACAACATGACTCTCCAGCCTAAGCAATTTGGGCAGGGAGCAATTTACAGGGCTTTCTGGGAGAAATCCATGCCACCTCAGCAAGCCTATTCGGCAGAAGTGAAGTCAGTGCCATGCTCTAGTCTTCCTGCTATTCCACTATGCTGTGAAAGGGAGATCTCAGGAATGTTGGTTTTGAAGACAACATGGGTGCAATCTTCCTAATAAAGTGAGGTGCTATTTTTAGTGCCATTTTCAAGATACAGTATGCCTGTATTTTCATATAAAGTTTCCAGTTGATCCGGAAACTTCAAAATCCAGCTCCATGAAGTTGTATAAATCTGAGTGTCTGCCACTGCTGGGTCCCAAGAAGATAATTGTTGATACCACTGCTAAACTGTTGCCACTGGTTTCTTGGTGAAGTAGGTATCCTGGCCTAGAATATGCTTGCTATTCTACTGCTATAAATGTTGGATGCCTGAAGTTACTTTCTTATGCCTCT
The DNA here is from genome assembly GCF_004027225.2 of Strigops habroptila. Classification (NCBI taxonomy): domain Eukaryota; kingdom Metazoa; phylum Chordata; class Aves; order Psittaciformes; family Psittacidae; genus Strigops; species Strigops habroptila. The sequence goes on along the minus strand of NC_044277.2, from coordinate 107,702,949 downwards.
GCAGGGAATTTATTTAATGGAATCTAGTGAGTAGAACATTGTGCTTTTACAAGATGAGTTTAATCAACATAGGGAGGTTAAAAAAAAGGGGCGGGGGGGGAGGTTTCTTTTGATCATTCTGCATGAAGATCATTAACATTTCAAATTGAAAATTAATCCTCTAAAAGCAACCACTGTGAAACCCCCTAAAATTACTGTGTGATTTCTTCTCACTTTTACCACCTCAGGAATAAACTAACATGTACCTGACACCATTACTCACAAAGCAGAATAAATTCTGTCTTCCCTGCACAGAACAGTGTTGATATAGTGGGTGAACTATTGTTACATGGCCTCTAATAGCTAATAAAAGCTATTTAATTGTATTATCTCTTTTTAAATACATTAGCGTATCTACCTAAAAAAGAAAACTAGCTGACCTTCCTACATATATCCATTACTGTATACTATGAATTGTCTTTCTTCATAGCAACCTGAGATCACTTTGTTTGCATATGATTTAAATGAAAAGAAATGCCTAAATGTAGCACTTGGAGCCAGTCTAGGCTGACACTTTCTGTGTGGTATCATTTTGAGATCCAGATTTATGTGATGTATGATTACAGCCAGAAAATATCAGTTTGGTCACAATTTTTCAAAGGCAGTCACTATGTAGGATTTTTCAGGGCCTGAGCAATCTCATGTTGCTTTATTGAGACCTTCTTTTTCAGGGCTTTTGTTTCATTGTCTTCAGCACCCAGCTCCTCACTTCCAGCATTCTGAGTACTCCTCGATGTTTTTCAGACTGCCTAAATGATGGAAGAAGTTGGACCTTGTTTTCAAACCTTACATTGCCTTGAAGAAGAAACTTGAGCTTCTAAGCCACACAGTGTCTTTGAAAATTTTCAAACCCTGCTCTTCTGCAAGGAAGTGGACCGATGGAGGCATTTGCTAGTTGCATCATTTCCTTGTGCTCCACAGGCTGTGGGATGTTCCAGCAACGCAGCACTTGGGAGGTGCTCTGACCTTTTAATGACACTACACTGTGCATGGTGTTGTCTTCATCTTTCTTGTTTGTTTCAGTCTGTTAAACCCCCATATGAGGAAGCTTCTGAGACTTGGGTCTAATGCACTTGGTTTCTCCTTCTGAAAAATAAACATTTGTGTAACAATCTACAGAACCCGTAGGGCAGCTGTGAAATGATCTATCCATAAGATCTCATTAATGGATCCAGGACATAGGAAAACAGCCAGCAAGATCTTGTTTACTCTGAGGATTCTACAACTGGAATTATGGATAAAACATCTGTCTGAGAGGATACTGCCAAGTCTGAAATGTAGCTATAGAGTATGTAGCTGTACTTGTTGTACTGATGACAAGAAGAGCCTTTCCAAGAGACGCAGTGATCAAAGTGGTGCAGGGGTACTGTTGCTTTCCCTCCCATGAACACCTCATTTCTGAAGCCACTGTTGTGCTCCTGTATTTACTCAAATTCAGCTCTATCTAGTTTGTGGAATCTGGCCTTTTCTCAGCCTCAACCATGCCCTTGGATGGCTCCTACTGATTTCTGACCTCCAGCTACCTTTACTATGCTATTTATAGCGCTCCAGCTGCTGAACATTGATGTGCGTATCTGTTGTATTTGTATTTTGAAGAGCGAATTTGGTTTTTATTTGCATTCACATTAGTTCAATAAGTCATCTAGCATCATTTGGGCTTTTCTAGCCAGGCTCCCTTTGTGCTGCATTTATCGTATTGGCTACTCCAGTTTCATTTTCCTTTTTCTTTCCCCTGCCATAACCGATTCACTCTGTCCTCCAGCTTTCCATTCAGCTCTCTCCTTTGGAAAAATGTAACACAGGGTATATTCTTTCTTTTCTTGAAAGGGTCATTTGTTACTAGGAAATAGGCATACAGATCAGTTGGAAAGTAGACCCCAAGTCTCAGTATGCTCATTTGATTTCTTTTGACCTCTTGTGCACAGGATGTCTTTCTTGTAGATGCTGTGTGGTATCTTGCTTCAACACCTCAATCGCTGTGCGCTTTGCTCATGCCCAGTTCATTTCCAGCCAAGCTATTCTGATTTGTTTCTTGTCTCTGCATCTCTTGCACTTTCAGCTGTCCTTTCAAATATAGCCTTTCGGTTGTATTAGATTTTATCTTTTGCCTATTCCAACATCTCAGACATAAGATCCTGTAATCTGGGTCCAGACTGCAAATACTTTATGTATATAAATGGAGAAATACTCGAAGGAGTAGATGATCTGCAACGACAGGGAAGGACTTAACCTTAGGACTTAGCTCAGTTATTAATTTTTACTTTTTTCTGCTTAGCAATAAAAGAAGGAGAATGATACTGTACATGCATATAGTGTTAATAACTTTATGTCATTATCTCAAGTGTTACTGTGCCGTTATGAAAGAATACATGCTTCCACTATGACATGAGGCAGTATAATAGACTCCATATTCAGTTCTTATTTTACAGAGCCTGTGAATAGTACATAACACCTTTCTTCATGGACAGATGCATTCCGTGAGCTCTTAAGTGTTTGACTAGCAGATTCACTGGTACCATGCACAGACAGAATCCTGTTTGTACAGAAATGACACTCAGTGATGCATTTGCCTGTATTTAGAAAGTCACAAGAGAATATTTAACCACTGTGACTGACCTTACTTCTACAGCTGAAACTCCTTGATACGAAAAGAAAACATTTTTCTTCATTCAGCTTACGACTATTTTGCAAATCTCTCAGTTGTGGTTCTGGTACTGACTTGAAGAATCTGCTACCAACAACTGCAGCCACTGTAATGAAGGATGCTTAAGGGGTGCATACCCTGATCTCCTCTGGGGACTTCCAAACACCCTAAAAATCTAAATCCCAAGATTTGTCATTTCAGATGCTCATAAATGATACTGATGATCATTAATGATTCTCTTACATTGGTATCTACCAAAGCATTTGGTAGGCTTTAAGCATTTTTGACTAATATTTAGTGGAAAAGTATGAGTAATGAAGAAATTAGAATGATGACTACCTGAAGCTCTGTGTTTTTGCACAGCTTCACAGACTCCTGTATCATGTGTTTCTGCAGATATTAAATATTGCACTGTGAGGGTAATCCATAGAAGCCAAATCTGGCTCAGTCAATTGGAATGTTAAGAGTAAATTTTTGGCAACTTGCTGGTTGGAAATAATGCCAAATCTATTGCTTCAGGATAAAAAAAAAATAAAATAAATAATACAAGCCCCACTATGAATATTAAAGAATTGTTTTTTTCTTTAGATGTGTTATAGTACAATGCTTTGGGCTTTCTTCTTCCTGAAATTTCAAAATACATATTAAAGGTCTGCTTTGCCTCTTCTGTTTACAATTCTTCAAATTTTTAGAAAGACAGTAATATCTAAGCCATAGACAGAAAGGACTACAGGGTGTATCTACAACAGCAAGTAGGGCATACTGGGAGCAGATCCATTTGGTGTTAGCCTTTATACCATACACACTTCAATGGGTTTTGCTTTGGGTTATCTATAGGCTGGCCCCCCGGACTGAACTGCCCCTTGCTTTTGGAGCCCATAAGGAGTGTGCTTGGAATTATCTTCTTGTTTCATCCAAAGCAAACTCTTTATGCTCTAGGAGAGCTCCCCATTAAGTGAATCAAACCATGGGAAATGGGAACAAAACACCCTCCTGATCTGGACTAAAACTCTAATGTAGACATGATCTTAGATTAAGTCACAGAAATTCACTGGGCCTTCTTGTAAAATAAATCATCATAGACTATTCTTGATGCAGTTTGGCCTGTTTTCTCTCAAAACATAGTATTTTGCTATTTAGTAGCTTGACCAGAAACTCTACTTTGTGATTTTAAATTACTGTTTTGTAGAAGATGTAAAATCATCCCTCAGACTAAGTTTTAAATGTTTACTTTCCTCATGCAGGAGGAATGCTATCTGAAGGGTTTCCCTTCAGCTGTGAAAAATATTAGTGACTCTTCTTCACAGTTTGTAGAATCCATATAGTCCTGTCAGCAGTAATCCTTGGGACATTAGTCTTCCAAGCCTAGGAGAACACAAAATTGCAGGCTTGTTATATCTATGTTAATATATTACTAGGCTTTGACTGCAGTTGGCACATACTGGCCCTTAGTGGTCCATACAGCTAACTTGTACCATTTCCTGGTCTTTCCTGAACCATGAACTGCGTCTACACCTTGTCTAGGAGAGCCAAAACCATGTTAAGAATTTAATGGCTACTCCCTGTAAGTGTTTAAGGCCAGGCTGGATGGGTCTTTGGGCAACTGGTCTACTGGAAGGTATCCCTGTCCATGGCAGGAGGGTTGGAACTAGGTGATTTTTAAGGTCCCTTCCAACCCAAAGCAATCTATGATTCTATGATTCCTAGCCTTGTTAGCTGTGTCTCTACTTAAACTAGGAGGATAGGACCCCAATGCTACATTGTCCCAAACATTAAGCTGTAGAGACTGGCATGACTGCAGCTTGCTCTCAGTGATTTTCTGCTATGAGATGCCCAGGCACCATGCAGGACGTGGTACAGACTGGGGTGTCTTGCTGCTAAGAGGGCTGGGTGCAGCTGCCCACTCTGGTGGGTGGCAGGGGCAACTATGCAGGTCCCACACAGCTTCGCAGCCAGCCGTGGTCCATGTTATTTACCACTACAGATGTACTGTAGTGAAGTAAAGACATAACCTCAATGACCTGTTTAATACTCACTGAAAGACTGCTATGGGATAGCAAGTCACTTATGGAAATGGAAATTTTTCAAAATGGGAAAGCATCCTTCTTCCCAGTGAGGCAAGAAAAACATCCTAAAGTATGTTACATCAGTATTTGCTCTTCTGGCTTATCTGTCTTAACCATCTCTTCCCCACCACAGGACTCCACTCTTTCTTTCAGATTTTAGTCCACCAAAAGAATGTTTTTCCATCATTTCAATCAACATTTTTAGGTATATTGACCTCAACACAGACCATCCTGCATGGGGCAGCCATTGTTCTGACACAAAGATGGACGTGAGCTGGTGTGAGTGGAGGAAGCACACAGCTGGGCTGCAAGGGAGTGTGAATACAGAAAGTGCTCCTTTGGCAGAGCTAGTACAACATGCAGCATGGAATTACCATCCAGGAACAGCTTGTAATTATTGGCTGCAATATCAATGCCTGCCAAGGAGCTATGTTTTCCAGCCAGCAGTTCCTTCACAAGGAGGGGAGATGGGGCAGGAAAAGGAAGACCATGTGCTTGCACCTGCACCAGCAGTCATAATCTCTTTTCTCTTTGGCTGGAAACTGAACGGCTGCAAACTTTTACTAGCTGACCTTAATCTTCTTTAGATTTTATTACAGCTCGCTCAGTGGTTGTACCTCAGGGCATGAAAAACACTCATCTGCACCACTGAGTCTTTATTTGCTAGAAAAACCTCTCCCTCCACCATGGACCCTGTTTTTTCCCTCTAATCTCAGACAGACAAGAAGATCAGGAAAATAAAATATGAAATTTCCCAGATTTGCTGGAAAAAATAAACATGACTCCAGACTCTGTTTATAAATATTATTTATCTCTCTAGAAATCTGAATTTGATAACTCTCAAGTTCCATCATCCTTAAAGTGTATCTCTCAATTCCCCAGAGCTGACAGAAAATGTACAGAACATGAGGCGTGCTGAAAAGCTAGGAGAGCATGTGTACTTCCTGAAGGGTACATAAAGTGCCCGATACGCACTGCTTCGGAGGGAGAAAACCTTCCTCCTTTTTAATCATGTCACATTCCTGACTTGATAGAAGTTTCTTGGAAAGCAAAAGGGCATTTTTGCTTTCCAAGAAACATTTCCAGTTCTCTTTGTTCGGAAAAGTGATCATTATGCAACATTCTGGCAACAGCGTTTATAACCCATTTCTTCAATATTTTTCTCTCCATGCTCTTTTCTCTATTATCCTTTGGCTGTTTTACTTTTTCCTCATTCTTCAGAATGAGGGCATATGGTTCTTAGTTTTCTTTTGGGTGTATTTATTTATGATGTTCTCCATATGGGAGTTGTGACTCTTATTCCAATTTGTTTCTTTGACAAGCTAAAGTAGCATTTCTGTACGTCTTCACTGCTATGCATTTAAATAATTGTTTGCATTAAAATAATTTTCTTCTATTTTGTGCCTTGATTTGTGTTTCAGAACTAAGACTCAGAAACAAGTCTACTTTTATCTGATTATAGAACTTCTGCATCTTCAGTTAAACCTAATTCTAATGATTACAATTTTAAATCTGAACTTCAGTTAAAGTTTAATTGAGATTGGTTAGTTTGGGGTTTTTTTTTATTCTCTTCATTTCCTCCTTTCATTTAGCTCAGCACATGCCCCACAACTGGCTTGTGGCATCTGTTATTCCTGTCTTCTGCTGTATTTGAACTGAGGTGATAGCTTCTCCTAGATGGAGGGAACATGTTCTAGAGTGAACCTCTGCTTGAAGCTTACATTTGATTTTCTGAGGTCTATAGCTAACTCCCAGGACTATCAATGTGAGGTGTAGATACCCTACAGGATTACTTTAGTATTTTAATTCTTTGCTTGTGGCAAAAGAAATGTGTCTATGTGAAGCTGAAATATTTCTCTGATTGGTTGGTTGTTTCCCGCCCATGTCAGGTCCAAGTGGTTGATCGCTTTGGCTGGGATACCGGTGCTTCAACTCAGGATTCGGGTCTGATTCACTGAATCAAATGTTCTTGACAAACTCTTTGGGGGAAGTGTCAGGCCAATTTACAATCAATTGCTACAGACAGTAGAAACATCTGCTTCCCTTCCTCTTCCTTTCATTCACCGTTAGAGACAATTTTGGCTAAAGTGGAAGAAATTGTAGGATGCCCATTAACATGCATTACTTTATTTAGCATCTGCATTTTACTCCTCTTTCATTTGTTTCTAAACTAATCTTCATCTGCTAAGCCAAGAACGAATGACAAAAAGTACAAAATCTGGCAAGACAGCAAAGATCAGCAAGTGGCTGCAGAGGACAAGAGAAGGAATTAGTTTCACTAAGATTTTCAGTTGGCATCAGACAAAGCCTCCAAGACACAGTGCATGACTTAGAAAAACATTTTGAAACTATATTTTAAGAAATAAAAATTATTTTCATTTTCTATTGCACCTAAACCAGTGATGGTCAGTGTTCAATTCAGTTACACACCTACAGGTGTGTAGCAATGTTTGAGATACCCGATGACCATGGGCCACCCTGGCTCCAGAAGGGCAAGAGTATCTCCACTGGTCCTCCCAGCCCAGTGCAGGTGCCTTGGGTGTCCTGGAGCACCTCAAATCCTGTGACAAAATGACTACCAGGCTCTCACTCACTTGATTGTTGAGATTCTCCATCAGTATCTAGGGACAGAGCCAATGTTAGCGTGTCTGAACACCTGATGAGAACACACCACAAATGTAATGTTCAGGGACAGCTTTTATATATAATTCTTAATTTAATTTACATAAAAGTTGTAATTTTTAAGATGGGATTTAGTCATAGTCTTGTGGTGACTTGTCGGACCATGAGATGTCACTTGGATTTCCTGGATTTCCCCTTGCCCTACCTTTCCTGTGTTTCCAGCCAGGAGCTGCCTGCTGCCCTGGGGTTGTCCAGGTGTGGAGGTGTCTGACGGGTGGGGAAGGCAACAGGGGATGCTGCTTTGCCCATGCCAGAACAGAGTTTGTGAAATTCAGATTGTTCCAGCAAAGGCAAATGCATAACCCTGTGCTACCCTCTTGGCTGGATCTCAGGGCTAAGAGGCTCCTGCGATGTGCAATGTTGATGTATGTAGCTCCAGATTTCAGCTATGTCCTGAATTTAGACTAGAAAAAAAGTAATCAGGCATAGGATTGGGGATTGTTTTCTGACATTAGAAGATTCAGTGTGACACTGGTGCTGCTTGGAAGCACTTTGGCCCAGAGATTGTCAAAGACAGTCATTACATTCAACCAAAGGTGTCCAACAGGCTATAAAGCCTGACTGTGTCCTCTGCATAAAGCAGCGTAGTGCCTTCCACAGGAGTTGGGACTGCAGCCGTGGGCATCTGCTTGGTGGATGTGGTGTTTTATTCAGAGCCTTGCTGTTCCCTCTTCGACATCGCTTACAAATTAACTAATGGGGATGTTCGGGAGGATCAGCCCATATCCTAGGAAAAACTGTGAGAGTGATACTTTTACTTGCAATATGAAGTGAAAAGATGACAAAACTGTGTCTCTTCAATCTGTCACAAGCATCTAAGTTTTAAGCATCATCTATTCAGTGTTCCTATGTCCTGCACAGCTAAGGGAGGATTCTCAAAGATAGCACAAAACCCTCATCATGAAACAAATCCTCCTCTTTCTGGCTGATGAAAAGGTGAGTTTGCTCATTCTTCCACAATTACATTATATAAGGGGAAGCAAAAAAAAAAAAAAAGTGAATAATTCAATACCTACACCTGGAAAGAAAGCTCTCGACTCTACACTGAATGTGATCTTTTTCCAAAGCTCATGTCAATACTGGCCCATGACTTTTTAAATCGTTAGCATTCCTTCCAAAGAGGTCTAGGCCTAGGAATGATTCCTTATAATAACAACCAGAAATAGCTACATTTCCTTTGCAGTTAACAAAGAGCCGCCCAAGCTGCAGAGTGAATCTCCCCCACCAAAATATTTGACTAACAAATGTCCACATTTTCAGCTGGAGACCAATGTACACCTTTGTTAGGCTGACAGTTTTCTAGACCACTAATTTTTATTATTGTTCAAAACTTAGAATCTGGGTTTATATTAGTCGTTCACATAAATAGACTAAAAGCTCTCGATCATTACTTCTTTCTGCTTTTATTTACTGGAAAATATTTCGTACCACTTTTAGAGATTAAGATTTGGTAACACTTTATTTTAGCTGTCTTATTATTGTAATTTATGTGGTCTCAGGAATAACAGAGAACATAACAAATTCCTTTGGTATTAAAGAGGGTGGTATATGCACACTGATGGAGAGTCAGCTACAGACACGTCTTACTTTCCTTTAGAATCTATTACACCAATTTTGAAGGCTCAGACAAGAAATGAATCCAAAGATGTGTAATTTTTGGTGGTCAGTCAAACTGTCCATTTGAAAACTGCTCTGTAATAAGATTTTCTTTTTTTTTTTTTAAAAAGCCGAAAAGGGAGGAAGTATGAGGTCTAAGAGTAAATAAAATATTGGCAGGATGCTGATTCTTAAGCTATCTTGAGAAATATAGGTCATGTGTAAGTATCAGAAGACTTGTAATTTTCTTTATCCTCCTTAGTGTTCTTGTAGGCTGGCAATGAGCCTGGAGTCTGTATCTAAGACTCTATAGTAAGTCTCCAAGACCAGAAAAATTCAATTCATCATAGTTTGATCTTTAGAAGAGTTGTAGACTGATTTTTCAAAGGAGGCAGGTGAAATGAGATTTTTGGTTTTCCATGATTTCAGTGATAGCTTTCATGAGCCAAGTCTCTCTGCCCTGGATGGATCTTCAGGAGGTTTACAAAGCCTCCTCTTTTGCTCAGTGCAAACCCTATCAGCAGTAACTGTTCAACAGGCAGGAGGAAAGAAACTAATGAAAATGTTCTTGTCTAAATGAGAAAGGGGAGAAAGTCTATCCTGAGGTTAAATATTAGAGGACTTCTGAATCTCAGGCCTAAAATGAGAGGTAAAAAAAGAGAGAAAAACTGGCTAAAAATATCACAGGAATCCTTGTCTAAGCAAACTATTAGACAAGATTCATTGCCAGATAACCATAAATCCTGGCAATGAATAGTGAGCAAGCACAGTGTAGTGCTAAAGCACTGGAATGACTGAGTATAAAGACTAACCTACTTCCATTTAAGTACAGGTGTAGCATTGTCATCCTTGCTACCAGAAACTGTGATTAAAGAGATTATACTGAATTTACCTGGATTTCCATGGGTGAATAGCAGTTCACAGGAACTGAGGGAATTTCTCCAGAACTTATTTCTTCCTTGAATAGTGGATCACCATAACTTCAGATGAGCTAGGTTCTTGGTATATTTTTCAAAATGTCATGATCCAGGGATTGATATAAAATATTTGCTGAGACAGTGAATGTTGGGGATGGTGGGCTATTTCTGGAGGTCAATGGAAATCACCTGGGATGTACCTGCATGGTGGAAGACTCTGGGAGACACAAGTTGGTTACTTTCAGAATGATCTTGAGTGCAAGTTCTCAATCTGGAAGTAATGGTGAGGTTTTTCCGTTCTCCATGAGGTGTAGACTGTCTGTATGATCATTTAAACAGATTTGGCCTAGTTGGTTCTCTACCATTATGGGCATTTGGGTGTCTCCTGTTATCTCTGTGCCACGCCCTTTATCTACAGTTGATTTCAGTAGGTCAAGTCTTTATCAAAAGGCACCATTCAAGAAGTCAGACTGATACCATAGTTTCTTCTACTTAGAAACTACAAGAAATTTTATGACATTTTAAAGATAAACTGGAGGATAAGCAGCAGAGTTAGCACCTTAGAGTCCTCCCTAAGACTTCATTTACTCTTGGAAAAGGACAGATGATGCTCAAATAGAACTCAGTGTCATGTAGCACAGGAATTCACTGTGGATTAAAACTTAATGCTTTTAATACAAACTTTTCCTCTTAGCCACATGTTAGTGATCCCTAGTCCAAGGTGGAACAGGCAGGGAGAAACATCACTGCTCATGCATACTAACAGCAAAAATACAGCAACAACAGAAAAGGGTGCTCCCGATCCATATTTAGGCAGCGAAATAAGTGGCTTCTCTTGGAGTTGTGCTGCACACTTGAAGATGTGCCCAGAAGTGTAGGACCCACAACAGATGCTGATTATTATTGACATTTGCTTTTAACCAAATACAAACCTCCCAGCTGACAGCTGCGCTGGCAATTCGCTGTTAGCCTCGGAGAGGTCATGGAGCTATATAGAATGTAGTAACCACCCCTTTTCTTGATCTGGCCTGAAGTCGAGGGAAGTTATAGAGTCCTTTATGCAGTCCTCATAGAGAGAACAGTAGGGTCACAGAATCAAAATGAATGACAAAGGCTCAGGAGAGTCCAGTTACGTCAGTTTTTTGTATTGGAGAAGCTGATGACTGCAGGAGGACTAATAATGGGACTCCTGCTCACAGCCTCCTGTAGCAAAACTAAGATTGTTCTTGGCAAAAGAATCAAAAATCCAGTGAAACATTCAGTGTTGCAACTAAGATTGTTCTTGGCAAAAGAATCAAAAATCCAGTGAAACATTCAGTGTTGCAACTCCTAAATGTTGGCTGTCTGGCACCCAGAATTCACAATGCTTTGATGGACACCTAAATTGCTATGCCCTGAGTAAGTATTAAGTGGGGCAAAGAGAGGGGTTTAGAGCAACCGTAAGATAAATCGACTGGCAGAAAAATCTAAGCTGAGGGCTTTTATTATTATTTTTCTCTTGCACACAAGTTCCCAATTCAAGACTTTTCTCAGTCGCCTCTGAGTATTTTTATATTGCACAGCGCATGTTTACCTTTCTGCTCACTGAAGTTTGGGCCTCCAATACCCTGGGTCCTGAATCAGTTCTGCAATGCAAACTTGATTTTTTATTTTTTTCTTGTGAATAATGGACCTGTAATGGCACAGACTCCAATAGATGCTATATGCAGACATTCTCATCAGGAGATCTGGGGTCCAGAGTGCACTGCGAGAAGACACATTTTCAAACCAATGTGCGAATTCTTTGCTTGGGACTAATACACCTCAATATGTTTTAGACAGATAATATGCACCTTTGCTGTAAATGAAGTTCTCTAGACAAAGATAAAATGTTTTTTCTTCTTGGGTTTTTTTCAAAGACTTTGCTAATGAGTGGCATATAACACCACACCAGTTCCAGGCTACCTTTTTCTGTGCTCACTTCCTAGAAAGATTCAGCAGTTATCTCCATTTATAACACTACATTATAACAATATCTGATTTGATCATTTCCCTCTTTCAGGAAATAAGTTTATGGGTTTAGCTTGGTGAGACTCATGACAATGTTTTCAGTCATTTATGTAACTACCTAGAAAATAATTGTATCATGCATCCAAACAGAGTGGTTTCTTTGCAAAAGCAGCAACATTTGTTAACGGAGTAACTAGTTTGAAAAACTAAGAGCAATGCACTAGACATGCAGGAATTCTTAACTGTTTTGGAAATGGTATGTGAGAGGTAAATAGTTTGGATGATTGAAAATTGTGAATTGTGAGTAATAAATAGTCAAAACTAGTAGAAATATAGCATGGGCAGGAACTATAGACCTCTAGAGTTGTCTCGACCTTAAAGTCACTGCTAGGAAACCTGCAGAGGCGAGGCTTGTGAAGGTTTCATACTTGCTTTATAACATAGATGTAACAAGTAAGTATTAAAATTATTACTTATGTATTAAAAGAGAAACAGGCTAAATTATCCCTTTGGCTTTCAAGTACTGGATTATTGCAAGGATGGGTGAAATAAAAACAAGAAAACATCTGCAGTCAATGGAATGGGACAAACTCACAGGTTTAAAAACAAGATGTTGGTAGAGATTTCTTGACATTTCTACTCCCTTATCTCTATCCCGGGAAGTACATCTACAGGTATATTGGGAGAACTAGTTTCTGGGGTTTATTTAGCAGGCAAGTATATTTTATTCCAACTACATGTTTCAAGATATGGTGTTACAGTGGTACATACTAATCTAATGTTTAAAGACTGAATTCTCTTCATCCTCTCTAGACAATTTTCATATTGAGTTTCAGAAAATAATAATTAAAATAAACCCCACAACTGTGAGTTCAAAATAGACATAATGGGAAAAAAGGAACAATGAGCAGCCTTAAGGACAGCTGTCTCTGGGTGCTTAATAGAGTAACCCCAGTTAATAGTTTGTATAATGATTGTGAAGTGCTTCAGGACTTGAACTTCAGTTCCTTCAGAACTTGAACTTCAGTTCCTTCAGAACCTGAATAATGGTAAATTTCCATTAAGCAGAGTTATGACAAAGCTAACAAGGCGAAGCCTAAAATATAAAATGCATAGCTCATTTCCTTTGGCTAGAAAGGGCTTATATAATAGAGGCAGTGGGCATGTAGTTCAATGAAGGGGGGATTTATTTGCTTTCTTCTGCACCTGAATTGAAGATTTGACCATTTCAGACACTCAGAGCATTGGCAGGCTCATAGTAAGTAAACCTTTTGTTGCTCTGCACAACCTGAATAATGCTGGACACTGCTCTTGCATGCTTGACTCTATTTCCATGAAGAAACACTTAGATGTCCTAAAGATTTTGCCCTAGAATTAAAATATAACCTAATATGACACCTGTCTAACAGATACCATAATGCTTGTATTCCTCAGTGAGAACATACCACTAGGGCTTTGATAAATTAACTAATGAAGAACAGCATTATTGCAGAAGCTCAATCTTTTGGCTCTCTCTTGCCAGTCATTAGAAAATGAAAAAGGCAGAAGAAAATCAACTTTGAGAGAGAAAGAAAAGTCACTGTTGGACCCGTGTAAAGAACTTATCAAGAAAAACAGAGTTCTCTAGAGATTAATATTTTTATATAGGAAATCCCTTCAACTCCATCACATAACACTTATCGAATTAAAATAAATACATTGAAGTTCCATAATTTGTTCTTGTCCAATGTACATCTTTGTTTTGTGATGAGAAAATAGTCCATTTCTCACTAAGAGTTGCAAATGTGGTCACTTTATGCAGCTGACAGCATTTATTATACAATATGAAGAATCATTGCACTACTACATGACTCTGATGAATTTCTCCAGCACTGAAGTGTGTTCAAGGGTTGAGATTGCCAGATTATTTTATTATGTGGGCCTGACTGTATCAATTTTTTCTCTTGCTCTCTTTCCTTTGCCACTTGTCCTTATTCCATTCTTTTCTGCTTGACCTGGACCCTCAAAGTCTGTTCATCACACCAATACCATTCATCACAATACTCTAAGCCATCTCACTGAGCCTCTTCAAATAATTTCTGCTCTCCAGATCCCTCGCCAGTGCTGAAGCTCTGGGTTCCAGCAGAGCTGGTGCTCCTCAGCTACGAAGTCCTCAGCAGGTTTTTAGCTTTCAATCCCCATCCCACCCCCTGGCTTTTCATGGTCAGGAGTCATTGTGCACCTTACTACTGGGCACATCAATGTCAGAGGTCGCTGTGACTGCTGAGGAAGAAACTTCACAAATAGTGAAATACTGATGCCTTGGGGCAAACTGGTGCAAGAAAAAAGAAAACCATTTGCAGGCAGACGAATGTGTGAAAAATATTCTGGGTGTAAATACTAAAGAAATAAATTAAATTAAAAGGTTAAAGAAGAAAGAGGAAAAAGAAAGAAAGCATGAATAAGTAAAATAAATAGTCTTTGAGTCACTGAAGGCCAATCTCGCTAGCATAAAACTACAGTTATTCTACTTCCTCATTTTACAGCAAAATGCATTTCTCTGCTGCCACTAGCTTCATTTACCAAGAGATCCATCTACAAGCCTGAGTAACTAATTTTCATCCACACTGAGTTTGCTGGTGGACATAAATGAAACACGTAAACTCCATGTATTGTCAATGGAGAGGAAGATGCCTCTAAGCCCTCCAGATGGAGACCCCATGTGCCTAACCTGCTCAGGTGCATATAGTCTATGGATGGTAGCAAGAAGAGAGCCTGATCCAGGCAGTGTAGCCTGCCTTGAGAAAATAGTGCTGCATTCACAATATGTACCATTAGCTGGAGGCTCTGCTGGCCCCGTCTGACACACTATTCTCCTGGGACAGGCTTTGTTTTGTTGCGATTTTTCAATTCAGAGTACTAAAAATAGCCAGAGTGCCATCTAAATTGGAGTCTCACCCACTTTTGTCCTCAAATTGTCATGTTACACTGAATATTTTATACTGATTTATAATCTAAATAATATACCAAACATACCACCACATGCTTATGAGAAGAAACAAATTTCTCACTGTGACTGAGAAGCTTTTTTATACTTTCATATGTAAGTACATATACGCATATTTCTGTATATGCAATGACACCTAAACATAAGCATTTGAACTATGTTTATTATGGATCATGAGCTACTTATTGCACGTTATTTACCATGCAACCCTCGTAAGCCTAAAATATCTGGGGTAAAGAGAGAGAAAAATCCTCTGATTCTTAAACACCAGCTGCAATAGCCATGCAGAAGCCTTTATTCTTTTCCTTTCTTAAGCTCTAATCTGCAAAGCTTGACTGATGTACAGGTTTGAAGTAAACATCTCTGAGTTTCAAAAAATATCGTAGCAAGGAGGCTGAAATACTGTTGTAGCCAGCTGTGTGTGAAGAGTCTAGCTCTGCTAATGCAGGAAGCTATAAAGCTAAAGAAGGCTGCAGTGACAAGGGATGGCAACATATGATTTAAAAATTGCATGGTGGTTATTTCAGTGGGGACACACCAGCACTATTACCAGCTTGATCCAGCAAACAACTACTTGAAACACTAGGTGTAGAGTGGAAGTGTTAGCAGCTGTTGACTTCATTTTGTGTAATGCTCCTTTTAAAGCAAAAAAACCCAACCAAAAACCCAATGAAGATGAAAGATCTGTATGAAAGAAAGACAATCTGTCTTATGTTATTTAATAAGTTCCCGCAAATGCATGAGCTCAATTCTTGTTCAGCTTTCAAACAGATGTTATCTTCTTTAAAAATGATCACATCCCAAATGCAGTAATTTTAAGTGCACTTTCACTGTGTAGTCCAACACTTCTTGGGTTTAAAAAACACATTTTATTACAAGCCAGAACATCAGTATCTTGAAAAAGAATGTGTACATCTCCTTTGGAGCAGGGACTGAATAGCGGATACACTCAGTCCCAGATAAACTGTGTGGGTGAAAAATAATTTTCCTCTTCTCTCTTTCCCCCTTTATCATATACATGATGCGTGTTAAATCTTCCTATGCAACAAAGCACTCCTTACACAGGCCAGGTCACAAACCCAGTCTATATCTTCCAACTTGATGAATTAGGGCTATCAATTAGAAGATGTGGACTGCGATGTCCTGTCAGAGACCTCCTGTCTTGCAGCATGGCCATCCCTTCCATACAGCTGAGCGCTGCACGAGTCTAGCCAGGTCAGGGTTTTCAGAGCAGGACTTCCAAATCAGACCTCAGAAGGGTTTCTGGATATTTTCCAACTTTGGGATCAGCTAAATGCCCAATTGCTCAGGACTACTGAGACTTCTTGTTCTGGGCATGGCCAAAGCACACATGGGCTTTGAGGCTACGGAATTTCTGGAAACTAGGAAATTTTGTTCCAAAATTTTCCTCATTCAAAACTAAGAAACTTAAGGAACATGTTGCCTCTTTGAGAATGTGGCATCTACACAGATATAAAAATGCTTTCCATTTCAGCAAAGGGACTGATCCTTTCTATAGACCTGTCTGAGAAGCTTATGTATGGCATTGGAATTTAAATCGTGTGTAAGTAACAGCAGCTCCTTCCTTGAAGTGCCCTGTCCCAAGGTAGTGGCTGCATTGCCAGGAAAAAGTCCCTCTTGTACAGGTGGAGTGAGCCTTGCTGTGAGATAACTTGGCCTAGTTGCAAACACGGAGAGAAGCATGTTCGCTTTTTATTTCTCTGTCTTTTTCTTTTTTTTTTTTTTTTCTTCACTTTGTCATTCATGACTGATAAATCTGGCAGACAGGGAAGAAACTGAATTTTTGTTATCATCAGCCTGAAAGAATATAAACTTTTGCAATTCACTGGTGTTAATGCTGCGCAGCTGTTTGATGGTCTGACTGTAAAGGACCAAAAGATATTTTAAAGCTTGAACTTGTTCAGACAATATACTCTTGATTGCTTTTCAGTCAGCTCAGAAGCAGCCTGGTTGCAGAGATAGGCTGACTCTGCCATTCAGACTTCTTTAAACTGAGACACAATAATCAATGCAGAATTGTTTGGTGAAGAAGAACACAAGTGTAGGGAGAAAAACTGAAATGTAAGGAGAGAACTTAGAAGCACCAGGAGGTTTACCTTTATGCTGTGGGTTGCTATAAAGGGGGTAGGATTATGGGGTAACATCTTTCAGAGTCCATAGCAGTAAGACAAATGAAAATGAACACAAAAGCAAAAACAAAACTCCACAAACAAGATCAACATTAGAAATATTGTAAGTAACGAGGCACTGCTTGCCAAATATGAAGCCAACTGAATAAGTCCTTATATAGGGTTGGAAACTTTAAAATTCTTAATTAAAATTCTAAATTATTCCTAATTTAAATTCTTAATAAAAGTTGGTGAAGAAGTCTTTTAAATAAAAGATGACAAGGCTGTGGAAATAGTTGAATGGAGAAAAAGCCAGTCTGGACTAGGAAGTGATAGAAAAGTCACACCTCACGAGGATAAAAGATGCATTTTAAGTAAGGTTATCAAGCTTTAATGTATTGTTAGATGGGATTTAGAAAATAATCCTGGATGAAATTACCTAGACCCTTTTTTGTCCTTCAGGAATAACTGGTACATTTTGCTACCCTTACATTTGTTAGGTGGGTTCATGGGTTTTCCCTGTCCTAAGACTGGGACTAGGTAGACAGCCCTCACCTGTTTCCCACCCAAATAATATGAAAAATCCAACTGTATTTCTCACCTGCAAGAAACCTTCCTTCCAGAGCATACAGCTGTCTCCTACATTCCCAGCAATAAGTCATATTACCGATGCAGTCAGCGTTTTTTTGGTTGTTAGAGGAAATGCCGATAAGCAAATGGAGGATGTTGCTGTGCGTGGGGAGAATGACATTTATTTAAAAAGAATATGATCTGTTTAAGTGGATTTACCTCTTGAGGTCATCCATCAGATTTTAAAAATACCATTTGAAAATTCTTCAAATGATACTTTTGAAGCATAAATACTGTTGCTCTGAGTTTATTACTACTGCGTAGGGAATTAAACAAGCCCTTTGATTTTCATTAGTTTGCCTGGCCTGATCTTTCTCTAAGCCCTTTCCCTGACACAATGCTGCAAAGGAAAATGAAGTTCTAACATCAAAAATTAAACAAAAATCCTATTATATTTTATTTATTTTGAATTGGAGGTGAGAGGATGGGGACCACTGCACATTGTGCCCTATACTAGAAGTGTCAGAATAATTATGTCACTTTTCAAAAAAGTACAATTATTCGGTTTCAAAGTGCCAGCTGTAGTTAGACCTTCCCCTTTAAAAGAAATTCCCAGTGTGTGTAGGCAAGATCAGCTGCTTGCATTGTGTGAATTCTCAGATTGCAGAGCTACTCTGCCTCGGTCGGATTTGCTCTGAAAAGGCCTATTTCTTTAGACTGAATTCATCCATTTCCATTGTAAATGTAGTACAAAACATAATTACTTTCTAAGAGCTGGAAACTAAGAATGGCCTTATTTAGAAGGCAGAAGCCTTGGGATTGTTTTCAATTTGTAAAAAGTTATGACTACTTTGCTGTGATCAGTCAAACTAGTAGGAATATTGTTACACATGCTTTAAAAAACAGCTGTGAGAATCTAATCCTGGATTACCATAGTCTTCATGGGCCCCAAACTAAATCAGTAAAAGGAGCTTAATCTTTCTTCTTCTTCTTTTTTTTTTTTCTTTTTCGGAAGTGACAAAGATATTTAAAAGGTTTCTATTTATTAGTCTTCAGTGGCACAGGATAATGTGATGCAGATGAGGTGAAAGGGTTTTCGTATTTATTGTTTTGAATTAACAAGAATAGCAAGTAAAGGATAGATTTTTAAAGATTATAGAAATACCTATGGGGGTTCTTGGAAAAGGATAAAGAAGAGAAGTCAGAGGGTGGTCTGGAGGACTAGAGGCAGTGAGGAAAACACAGACACAGCAGTGAGATGAAAATTGAGAAAGCAGCCACAGAGGTGCAATATAATTAGAGGCAAAGAATGAAAGCCTTTGCATGAGTTTTCTCAACACATAGAAAAACATTGAAATATTTGGAAAAAAGGGGATGAAAAAGAAATGCAAATCAAAGTGTGAAGATGACAAATCAAGGGTATGATAGCTGCATCCCACAGATGGAAAAAACCTTGTCAGTGGAAGGGACCTTAGTGTGCTGGCAGAAAATCTGCAGAGGCAAGTGCAACTGCAGAGGAGCCAGAGCAAAAGGAAAAATGATGGGAGCAGAAGATAGAGCTGAGCGACAGCCAGTATAGACTTGGCAAGAACAAATAGCATCAGGCCTTTCATATTTCCTTCCACAACTCTGTGAATGAAAGAGGAGTAGAAGATACTCTGCATGGTGTCAGTAATAAGGCTTTTTGTATTTATAGAGCATTCTTACAAGCAGGCTTTGCCAATATGTTTTTACATGGAACTACAACAGGCTGAGGTGTAAAGCACACTGTAAATATGTACTCTGTAATGATAATCAAGGCAGATGCTTCAGAATCTGTTTTCATTAACAATGGAAGGATAGAAAAGGAGAATGCTCGCTAAACATACAGAGGACATGCAGCTGTGAGGAGCTGCCAGCAGATTGTATAACATGATCAGAATCATGGAAGAAAAAAGGAGAGAAAAAGACATCATAGCAGAAAAAGCCAAAAAATTAGGACACATTTCAATGAGAATAAATTGTGGTACACACTTTCTAGGTAGATACAATGAGCTACCATGTAAGAAAGATCTGATGTTCGCAGAGAATCTCAGTCTTCTGAACTTTTTTGCTAGCAAAAATCTTTAGCAAGTATCTAGAGGGAGAAAATCTAGAGATCAAGCCAGTTTTCTTCTCTTATTTCTTTTCTCAAAATACCCTTGTACTTCTACTCCTTGATTTTCACCAGTGTTTTTAAAATATAATGGTTTTGTCATCTATTGATACGACTTGGTACCGTCTTGTCTTTCCCTTAAGGTACCAGAGATGGAAGGTCTGAAAGCAAGTTTCAACTATTTGTTCTCGCAAAATTCATTTCCTCTGCAGAATCATTAGCAATTCAAGAACCAGCAAGGTCAAACTGTATCCTCAAGAATATGAATTTAATACTTCAAGGGTTTTTGTAATTCACACTGATAGCTGGACTCACCACTGTATTTTTTCTTAAAAGTCCAGTCACTTTTTACATGTTAATGTCAATGTAAAAAATCAGTAACTGCAACAATCAGAAGGTAGCTGGCTCTCTTTGTCCTAGCAGAGATTTGTAATGCCTTTCTAACAGCTCCATAAGGCCTGATGAACTGCATTGGAAAAATAAATTTAACTGGTGCAAGTTTAACTACTGTCATAATGGTGGGCTTTACTCCCCAAGGACAAGATTTTTCATTGGATGATATCTTTCCATGGAAAATCTCTATGCCCAGAAACCCTGGGAAGTGTTGCAGACTCTTCCCAAGACAGCTTATTCCCCAGGATCTCACATCGTGCTGCTGATATAAGGTTTGACTGGGATTAAAACTGAAGCCACTTGCTTCTTGAAAAGGTTTTAGAAGCCAGTCTAAATGGGAATCCAGGTGCCACAGCCAAAGCCCATCTTGGAATCTTGAGAGTCAGCAGAGGCTGATAATCACATTTAGTTTGTGTATTAGTTGCTGAAAGGTATTTGCATTAAAAAACAACAAAATCAAATCATTTTAAACTAACAAAAATCATTGGGTTCTGCGCATACTAAGCCCACCTAAAGCATGCATCTTCAGTACTATTGTCATCATGTGGAAATCATTGCTTCTAAAGGTAACATTCCATCTTATAAACATGGGCCTCAGTTAGTGTAATATATATCCAAAAGGCAATTGATCAGAGGCTCTCCAAGGCCCATCTATTTCCTGCAGCTTGTCTTTAACTTCTGCAAACTCTGCATGGTTTCCATTTTGCCTGGGGCTCCTGCAAAGTCTCTGAACACTTTTGTAGATGCCACTGAAGTATGAAAGTAAGTTGGTATTTCCCTGGCAGTTGCTCATTCCACAAAATAAACAAACAAACAAACAAACAAAAAGAGCTAATAATAATAAAAAAAATCTGTAATTATCTATCATGGGGTTTCATGCCAGCATTTGGGCATTTGCTTTTGGAAGAGGGAAAGTATATTTAATGAACCACTGCTCTTACTTGGTAGACCAGCTCTTACGTATTCTTATTTTCTGCATGAATGGAACCAGAGAACAAAGATTAAAAAGAAAAAAAAAAAAAAGAGGAAATAAAACACTGAATTCTTTCCCTCCTATTGATAGTTCTGTAAATCCACTGATTTAAATGATGTTCATGGAGCTATAGATTCAGGGTTTTTTCCTTGCATGTCAGTAGATAATTCTATTTAAGCTTTTAAATAAAACTTAAAAATAGATGCATAAAGATTAATGTATGCACTCAGAAACATGAAGTTCGTTAGGAAAAGTGCAAGTAATCTGCTTGTTTGTTTTTAAAAACCTTTTTACATTGTGTTCCTCTAATGACTGCTAAAGAGAAGTAGCTTTTAAAGCTGGGGCAGTAGGGAAAGGCGGATGAGCTCCCACGTGTAGATTGCACATTCCTCATATGGGGGATTTACAGTTTACAAAGAAGAGTGCAAAAAGCACCACTGGGTACAGATGCCCATGTATTAAACCCAAGTTCTATGTTAACAAAATGACTATTTAAAGCCTTTTCTTTCCACTGGGCTTATACTGAACAAAAAACAGTCGACAACTGTGGACAAAAAGCCCCGAGTGCTTTATGTCTGTCAAATTGCCTCTTTAGTAGCTGCATTAGGAATTCAGAAGCACAAGAAAAATTCAAATGCTTCAGGCTTTTGTTTTGAAACTTCTTTAACCAGAGGCCTTACTTGACCTTCACAATACACACATCTTTCATTAACCTGATGATCTGAAGACATACTGTCAGGTTTGTTTTAGGACAAAGAAACAAGAAGAGGAAGGAATTAAGGCCATTAAGACTCATCTCTTGTTAGACCTATTATCTCTATGGGTAACATTTAGCTGCTTCTGCAGTGACTCATACCCCATATTTTCACAACTATGGAAGTTAATATTCTCTGCACAACTTGAATTCAATATCTGTATAGATGGCTTTCTTCTTCTGATTGTTTGGTTTTATTCTCATAATCTATTATCTTTATTAGTTAAAATAATTGCTTTATTGAAATAATATGAAGGGGTAAGATAATAGAAGCATTTGTTGAATTCCAGGTTAGAATGTAAATCTATAAGTGAAATGGATGTCATTGAAAAATCTGTAGTGAACAAGCCCTTTCCTATTTATTCTTTGTGAATTCACTTGTCATTCATGAGAGTCACAGATGGTTCCTGGACTAAAGGCACTGGTCTAAATAAAGTGTGTTGTAAAGAAATTAATGGGTAAAAGAAGAGCACTTCACTAAATCATATAATCATGCATCAAGGATGAAACCCAGGGGTTTCAGCTCCTGCAGAAAAAAATATTAGCCTCTTAATGTAGACACTGATGTTCAGGTTATGGAAGGTCAAGAATCCAGAAATGTTAATTCATTTTTTGCTTATAAGAATGAAAGCTGTAGCAGGGAACAGAAGTTGACCCCTATTCCTCCCTCCATCATTAGGAGTCTTTTTGAACCAAGTTTCTTTAATCTTACAGGCAACAAGGAGGAAAGTTCATCCCTAGCCCTGAGAAAGACAAACTTATAATACTATACACAGTATTGCTATATTATAATATTGTATAGCACATATTATGCATGGTAGGTGTATAATATATATTATATGTAGTGTAATACTACATCATATACAAAAGGAAAGGTTTTTCTTGTTTGATCTAAAGAACTTACACTGGTTTTCATCCAACAAATGAATGAATGTGTGGAAAACAAGAGGTGGGTATGAGCAAAGGCCATTAAACACATACAAGACACAACAGCAAAAAGCTGTACTGCTTTCTGGCTATAAAATTTAAGACTACAAATTTTCACAGATGCTTGAGGACACAAGAAGTAAGGCTAATTTTACCAAATTTAGAATAAAGATCTGAGTTACTCATTTAGATTCACTAGTCAGTGGAGAGAAGGCGGCATATTTTAACTTGTCCAGTGAAAGGATCTTACTTCGGTTGGATTAAATACTTTTTATTTTTTTCCATTGCCTACACAAAGTTATTGTGACCAAATCAGAAACAGACATGTAGAAGCAGGTGTCCACACCTGGTGCGAAGAATCCCACCAGAGGAGTCATAGCTCCTCTGGGGATGTGGTTATGCTGCTGTCAGTAGGTGAGGTTGGGAAGCAATGCTGATGGTTCATCTAATGATGTATACCTTTGAATTACTTTTAAAATGCTAGTCTTAAAGTAAGTGGGTTTTAAAGGCTCACCTGACAGCTTTCAGAAAAACTATAAATCAAGAAAGAGTTGTAACCACAGTTTTCTTCAGTGTCACTCCTGAGAATTACAGCTTTTGAGGTGTTTTTCTCATCAGAGCTGTTGTCTCAGGTGCATAGACAGTACCAATTTGAAAAGGATACAGAAATGTGATAGGCATTCAGATGTGTGGAATGGCCTCAGTACAAGGAGTAAGTATATAAAATGGGGGTCATGAGTCTGAAAAAATATTTCTAAAAAAAAAGAGTCTACAAAATCAGAAAGATCATGTAGTAAAATATAGGGTTTTTTTCTCACTGTTCTTAGTTTCATTAATGCCCCTGATTCTTGTACTATGAGGTGACAGATTGAAAACATACAATGTAGGTGTTGGGGTTTTTTTTTCTATGTGATAGGACTCTGCCACAAGACAGGCGCTTTATGCCTGCCTCATTCCTGTAATCTTTCCTTGGCATCTGCTATCAACAGCTACTGGTATCAAGGTGCTGAGCTAAATGGGTCAATGGAGGTATACTCACGTCCTTAGTGTGTGCAGTGTGCCTTTTTATTTGCAATCCAATACCTGAGATGTATGCATCCAGGGTAGAGATACCTTCTGTCTTGAAATTGGAAACATCTGGAGTATACACAGATTCCAAAAGGAAAACCTCAAATCTCAGCAGATTGAAGAGCTTGAGTAAGCGAAGACACTCTGCCCCACAAATGCACTAAGCAGTTCTTCCTCACCCTCTTCTCTTTAAAGATGACTTTCTGACTTTAGAAAATCACAGGCTGAAGAAATAAAGAATTTTCTGAGCCATTACTGGAGCTTTGCAGTAAAGCAGATTCTCTAGGATAAAACTTTTAATGTCAGGTTTTATTTATTTGTGATTCCCTGTAATTGAAGTATGGATCATCCAGGGTCAGGAGCTCTGGAAGCAGGTGTACCATGAAAAATTGGAAATAATAAGTTATTTTACTGAGATGCCATACAAGCATCTGAGTTCAAGAATGTCTAAAGTTAATTAAAGTTTTAAATTTAAGATAGAATAAAGTATCCAACTCCTTGTGCAGGCCACATGGGAATGACAATAAAGCCAGCTTAAGCAGCTTTGGACTAGGGTAAAAGCAGCAGCATGACTACATGACTTCTACAGCAATTTCAAAACTAACACTGACTGAAGCTGAGAAGAAAGGCATCCAGTATTCCTCTCTGTAAGTGCAACTACCTTACACACTGCCTTAAAATGAATAGGAAAGACTGTGTTCAAAACCAGAGCCATTCCTTTGAGGCAAAGGGCTGGAGGTTTCAAAAGAGGGCAGGCTCTTTGTCAGCACTTGCAGCATCATGTTTGCAGAAGTTGCCACAGTCAGCTGGAAATGACTGCCCTGCAGCCCAGGCATGAAGCCTGGCTATGTAGACACTAAGCCCATTGCAGTGAGAAGCAAAACAATTTTACTGACCATCTTCACCTATTCACTATAGCCTTCTGCAATGGTTTAAGCAAGAATATTTTAGTTCATGTTATGAAAAAACAAGGACTGTGTCAGCTCATCTGAGAATGGGCAATACCATTACATATGCCACTTGGTTTCTTGCAGCTGTGTCATTCTTCGAGGCTGGTCTCCATTTTACTTAGTTCTGTGTCAATTACGAGCTTTTAACCCCTTGGAAAATGGAGAACAGGAGAAAAATTACAAGGAAGAAAGTTACCTGGTGGCTACCTGCACCAGGGTTTCTCTGAGCCTTCTGGCAGGTGCCGGTGTGATGGTGTGGATGAAAGCAAAGTGTACTCTCTGAGCTAGTTTTTTAGAGCTGTATCATCTGCCAGGCTGTACTCCTGCAAGGGCTCAGCAGTGCAAAACACAGTACCTGAATGCAGGTCATCCTGAGTATATGCCACAGGTCGCCTGCCACGTGTCTCGGAGCTCTCTTCCAGTTACCTCCACTCCTCTCTTTCGTGGTGCAGCAGCCCTGATCCACTCTGCTTCTCTCAAAGGGCTGTCCAGTTCATGGTGCGGGGATCAGGGGATCGAGGCTCATGGGTGCTCTTGGGAGAGGAAGGTGGGGGCTAATACAGCTTTGTAGATGCCTCTTTGCTTTTCAGGATTAGAGAGTAAAAAA
This sequence comes from Strigops habroptila, assembly GCF_004027225.2. Taxonomy (NCBI): domain Eukaryota; kingdom Metazoa; phylum Chordata; class Aves; order Psittaciformes; family Psittacidae; genus Strigops; species Strigops habroptila. The sequence continues at coordinate 107,677,525 of NC_044277.2, read as the reverse complement.
TAGGATAACATAGATCATGAAAGCCACTACAAATATATTAATCCTTGTTCTCTCCATCGGAAGTATAATCATGGAAAGTACCATCCATCTAGATTAAAATCAGGAACTCTGTGCTTTTAAAATGTTGTGAAATCCCAAGTTGTTATACCCTGAGACCAGTTCATTCACTGAGGAAGAGCACAGTCCTGTGTGGTTGGCAATGCCCCTGAGGGCTGTGTTGTTTCACAGCAAACGCCTCTGAATTCTGTTTTCTTTTAGGAGGGCTTCTCAGCATGACAGCTGACTTCTTGATTTGTTTCATACAGGTTTGAATCCCAGTAAAACCTGCAGAATAGCCAAATTCCATTTCTCAGGTGTTTTATAATGTATGTTTTTTGCTAGTCTGTGGGATTGCTTTCTGCTCTTTTATGAACATAAAAAAACAGTGGAAAAGAAAAGAAAGTTGTGGGTTGTTTGGAGGGCCTTGTCAAAGTATTTCCATTCAAAACCCCGAAGTTAAAATTGTTTTCATTAGGTGGCATTTGGCAGGTGAACTGTACAAACCTAGTTCACAAAGTTAAATGTCTGAGCTATTTATAGTTTCCTTACCATGGCTGAATTCCTCATGCAAGGTGCCGCAAGCACAGCTCGTGACTGCAGAGATTTCCTGGCAGTATCTCTCACAAACAGCCCCTCTCTTTCACTCCCTCATCTCCTGCCAAGTAGGTGCTCTGTACTAGTAGCTCTGGCATCCTGCTATGGTTGTGGTACAGCAGTATAGATGGGCCTCTGGCCAAATATGAATCAAAAGGTACATAGGTACTACTAGCAGTGAATTTAAAACATAATTCATTGGTATGTATGTAACATAAAATCCTTTGTACGTACATAAGCCATACATACATACACTGATACTCAGCTAAACACTCATTAAAAAATCTTGGCTATGAGAAGATAGGTAAAAATCTAACCCTGTTTGGAAATAATCTACCAAAAGAGTGCAACGCCTCTAAGGAAAGAGCAAGACAGCAATTAATCATTATTGGTGCTGTCTGCCACACCTTTCATAGTTAACACAGCTTTTAAAAGCCTGAAATTGAGATGCTTAGTAGTGTTTCAAGATCAGTTTAACACCAAAGAGTTTTTTTAACCTCTTCCTTCTTCTAACACTAGATAATCTTCAGTGCAACCCAGAGTGGGGGCCAGAGGACAAGGTCACCTTCCATGGCACATGCTGTCATGGCACAGTGTGGCAAGACAGTAACACTCACAAATCTGAATCTGTGGCCCATGATCAGAGCACTATAACAGGGAAACAGAGAAGATCATGGCTTTGCTAATGGATGTGGCTGTGCCTGTGTTTTGACAAAATACAAGATCTCATTTAACAGAAGCCAGACATACCAGTATGTAACAACGGTATGTTTATCTGACGATTCCCACAGCACTGAGAAGTAATCACTTCCTGTGTTACACCAGAAAAGACTTTCTCACTTTCTGTGGCGAGAAAATCTTGGAGTCCCAAGCCTGCTCTGCTGAGATGGACAATTAAATGAAATTACTATGATAATTAAGTTCATACAGCAAATGCTAAGCATAATAATGTGTCCAGCAAAGAACTTGTGGTTTAGTTACACTTATTATAAATTCAAATATCCCATCTAGTATATAAGCTAATTTATACTGCTGCCTATTAGAGGCAGATTCATCCTTTTAGACAATGAATGTTTAAGAGCAGCTGTTTGGTTTAGCCTTGGAGAAAGGTTTTTATGGATCCGAGAGCCCTCTGTAAAGAGCTTTCTAGGCCTACGCATTTAGGTCATTTTACTTAAAAAGTATATGTTTTTCAAGCCTCTCTAAATAAAAGGCCAGCCTGTGTAAACTGAGGAAACATTTCTAACTTCATTGGGCTTATGACCATTTAGCACATGCTGGTCCTTGGTCTCCAGGCTGGAGTTACAACCCTTGAAAATGCTATACCAGAGGTAGTTTTGTGGTTAGACTAATGTTAGACATAACTCCCATGGTCATGACCTTTTTCCTGATCTTCTAATTTGCTCTTTTTTAGGATGAATCTCTTCGTGTTGTTATCAGAACAGCAGATGCAACCCACCTCTTTAATCCTTTTGAAAATAACCCACAAGAAACAGGCATCATATTGTACAATTTGTTTCGGGTTGTTTTGGGTTTTTAATTTAAATTTCTGAACTAAGATATATCCTTTTATTTCTGCACAGTTATTTCTGCACAGCCAGCAAACAAAAGTAAAATGCAAGAAAACCACAATCCATATGATACCTGATTTTTATCATTCTCTCTTCCGTTTAGCTCCTTTTCTGAATGGGAACCAGCAGAATGGAAATCAAATGTAAAAGAATATATACAAATGCAGCATGGGGAAAAAAATCTTTCACAAATATTTAGAATCATGCTTATTTTATGGCTTTAATACTTGGTAAAAATAGCCCCCAAAACTGAGTGCATGTGGAAAAAATGCAAACTGTGCTCTGCTTCTTCAAAATGCAATTGTGCTAATGCCACATACAAAACCAGAGCAGAACACTGCAAAAATGCTTATTCCTTGAACTTTTACCACAGTGTAAACATTGTCACGTTAGGTCCTATTTTTGCATTCTCCTGACACCACAGTTTCAACAGTTGTCTGTTGTGTTTGCCCACTGATACTATGTTCTCAATTGCACACTATTTATCAATCTGCAATTACCAGGTTAATATACTTCATGAAAAGCTGACTTTGATTCTGTTTTGTCAAGGTTTCCATATAACAATAAGCGTCCACTCAGCTTTTTTCACTCCACCATATCTCTAAAAGTAATGGCAAGCTAAACACCACCTTGGAAGAGCTCAGATTTGAGAGGCTTTTTGGAGTTGTGAGGTGGGGTATGCTGCAAACACAGGTCTGGTGTTAATTACGATAGTAATTGTCTGTCACTTGTGCAAGTAGGCAGTAACCATCTATTTCTCTTTGGTTAATGTAATTCTGAACACATGGAGGAGGCCTTAGGAAATGAAAAAAAGCCATCTTCAAAAAAACTTGCAAAACACACACATCAGTGCGTGACATGGAGGCAGGAGATGCCCTCAGCAGAAGGAGCTCTCCCCAGCTTGCCTATGGTAAAACCTGTAAGTATTGACAAATGAGAAACATTTTCAAAGGGGAAAGAAACATGCCACCATTTACTGAACATTTACTGAAATATTGGTATGTTCTGTTTAATCCTTTCATCGTTCTTTTTTTTTTTTAACTTTCTTTTTTCCTTTGCTGCCTTTCCATGGAAACATAACAGAGTCTATTGTTTTGTTTAATTTTTGTCATTTGCTTTTCTTCTATTGACCTCCTGTAATATGTGTCTGATTCTATTTTTTTCAGACAAGTTAATGATTCAGGAAGAGGAAAGACATTTTCAGGGCAGCTTGAATATAAATGATAAACTGTAAGTCACATTTGTTTGCACATGGATAGTATTTGTGGTTTCACACTGTTCCAAAGCAGGGCTCTGCTTCCAAGAACTGGCTGGGTAGTTTGCCTGTTATTTATCACACTGTCCCAAGCAGATGATTTCTGGATGATTAAGAGAGCTGTCATTGCACTCTCACATGGACGATGAACTGATCTTGCTGCTTTTGAAATACTTTGTAGTTGTTAGAAAGGAAAAAATAAAAAAACCCCAGAAATACTCATCTACTAACCTTGTTGTTAAATGTCATCAAAATGCTAGTAGTATTTTATCTGTAATTACAGCCTAAGTGAGCTTTCCCAGCCTTCCCACTCTCCATAGCTTCAAGCAGTTGCAATCCCAACCTGTCTTTAAATCATGGGGAGAAGATTACTTTAATGGTTATTGACTTCTCAAAGTGAGAAAGGATCTCGGGCAACAAACTCTCTTCCAGAGAGTATAGGGCAGTTTACCTTCAGCATCCCAATGGGATTAATTCAAACAGTAGCCTAAATCTCAAAATATTCCAGGGGGATTTTCCTCCTTCACTTCAGAATCTAGATTAGCAGACCCCCAAGGTAGGTATGACACTACCAAGGAAGTACTATCTACATGCCTAGGGAGCACCTGCCAGTCCTCCTCTTCAGTGTATGGAAGTGAAAGGCGTTATCTGAGTCTCTCCTTGGAAATGCACATTCATCCTAAAAAATACTGAATTGCGTGCCTTCTTACTGCATGGATTTAACAAATCCAAGTTACAGCCACTGCTCTGTAGCATGCTAGGGTAGTTATATGTAGTCTATTTAGGAACATTTTATGATTAAAGGATAGGAAATGATTATTTTTATTTCAATTGGTTAAACTGCTCACATTGCACTGTGGTAGCAAAGACTGTGACCTGAGAAAGTTTGCCAAGTTCCATGACACATCTCTCAGTGCAAGCAAATCATATATAAACTCATCTTGGGTTACTTATTTTCCTCTTCTGGGCTGTGGGAAGCTAGAAGAGAATCTGTGAGTGTTATTATTATCATTACATTAGCTTGTTTCATATCACTGAACCTTGAGCATCAACCCTGTGGAAGTAGAAAAGAGTCAAAAATATTCTTTAAATCTCTTGCCATGGATCCTAAGCTGCATTTACCTCTATATTTCCTGTTTATTTGATTAATCTATATTGATATTTTAGAGAAGATCCAATCCCAGGGTATGCGGAGAAGTTTGTTCAAATAAAGTTCCTAAAGATGAACTGGAAACATGCTGGATTATTCAAAAGCACCTAAGCTGCTTTTCTACCATTTTCTTCATGGCTTTTTATTGTCTGTAAGTAATGTGGGTGCCTCTCCAACATAAAATGGTAAAGAAAAAAGGCTTAATTTTGCCAAGAGGTGAACTGGCCAAGGTCAGCCCTCTGCCCCTGCACTAACTGGCTTTTGCAAAGATAAAAGTGGCATGATTCAACTGTGGTTTTTATCTTTGAATACCTCATATGTACTCATCAACCCAAAACTGAGGGAAAATATGCTCAATGAAAACAATCCTTTTGACTTTTGATTAAATTGGAAAACTAGTTCTTTTAGGAAAGTGTTTAATCTAGTTTCTGCTACTGAGAAAAATAAACTGAGTAATTTCCCCTTCTTTAACTAGATATAGCAATAGCTTTAAAAATGTATCTTCATTGTACTTCTACGATGGAGGGCTATCTTGATTCCATTTTCATAAGAAGAAGACTCCTAACACAACCTACAGAATTTTTTCCCTTTTTTGCTCTGTTTTCCAGATACTATCTTCTACACTGGCAATATGACATTTCCTGTCATAGAAGGACACAAAAGAATAAAAATAAATGCAAAATTTCCTATTGAATGTTTCAATTCACCTGGAATAACATTTGAAATAACGAGAGCAGTCTTCTATTAGCTATGTCCTCCTGTGCACACTGGTTAAAATAAAATGTGTTCTGTGGAATTGCAGTCCTGTCTGCTTGGAAAGGTAAATGAAAACTTTCAGAAAAATTCTTTTTCCTGCTCAGAAGGCACTGAATGCAAAAAAAAAAAAAAACCAAAACCAACACCTCAACAAAAAACCCCAACAAAACCCCCAAACAAACAAAACCCAACACTCGAAATACCACAGGGATTTATAACACTCATGTCCAATACAAAAAGGGACTTTTTATAAGAGCAAGTAGTCATAGGACAACGGGGAATGGCTTTACACTGGAAGAGGGTATATTTAGATTAGATGTAAGGAAGACATTATTTATTGTGAGGGTGGTGAGACACTGGCACAGGTTGCCCAGAGAAGCTGTGGTTGCCCCATCCCTGGCAGTGTTCAAGGGCAGGTTGGACACAGGGGCTTGGAGCAAGCTGGTTTAGTGGAAGGTGTCCCTGTCTGTGGCAGGGGGTTGGAACTAAATGATCTTTAAGGTGCCTTCCAACACAAATCATTCTATGATTCTATGATCATTTACAGGTTATTAATCAAAAATTTTGCAACAGTTTCAGTGCCCACCGTTACTGCATTATGTGGTGTCTGTTTCCCAGGGCCCTGTCACCCATCTTTAGATGGCGTTAAATTTTGAATTATTTTTGAAAGTATATTGAATCCTGTGATTCCCATTTGTTTTCCAAGAACAGCTAGGTTGTCATATTAAGCTTGTAAAGATCAATGTCTTGAATCAGGTATTAGTGAATACTCAGTTTCCTCCCAGATCACTGATTCATGTTCCAAAATTTAAGCGGTCATAAGTACATTATTTGGTCAAGTGTTGGAAGGTCAATTACATATGCTATGACTGCTGGCCTGAAAGATAGCAAAGATAGTGAATGTGCATTCATTCTCATTCTTTTTTCATATAAATTGTCTCCAATAGTAATTCTTTTAGATTTAGCTCACCCAACAGTCCCACTACAACCAGTGGATTAGCTGGTTTAAAATAGTTATATAAATTACAAGAATCTGATCACCAAAAGATTTTGAATCTTACTTCTAGGATATGCAGTGTTTTCCACTTTACTCTGTTAATGAAAAGTGGTGCAAACATTCCTCACGAGGCCTTGAGAGAGGTCTCAAGTCAGCAAGAGGAATGCCAAGCAAAATTGTGTCTGTTTAAAAGTGTCCTGATGTCTGGGTCTGAGGGCTGATTGCAGTAGAGTATGTGTTTCTGGAGTCCTAGCTCTGTCTAGCTGCCCACCTATAGTATTTACTAAGTCTAGTGGCACCTAGCGTGTTTGAAGATCAGAAAGGGTCATGCAGGTATAACTTGTTAATCTTTAAAACTTGCAAAGGATGTGTCCCCATGGCAGCTCAGAAGAGTTTCACTGGGTAATAAACCAAGATATCAGTTTGGTGAACATAGAGCACTGTGAATCCTGGCTTCTGTGTATCAGCATGGGAGACCTTAGCTGAGAAAAGCCTGTAAGCTGGTGGTCCAGGAACTGCCTTGGAAAGGATTTTGTTATGCTTCAACATTTTGCTGTTCAGAACAGATTGAATTGAAATGAAATTCAGGATGGGACTCAGCCATAATGAAAGAGAATTTTTGTTGTCTGGTGACTGCTCAGCTTGCAGTTAGCTCTAATTAGCTCTATTGTTCCCTGATTAGTGATTGCTGGCCTTCTGCCACTCTGCTTCATAATGATAATATTAAAGAACTGAATTCACGTGTAGACTATTACAATCTCAGGGATGTCAGCGTGGGCTCTGCTCAGATGCTGCTTATCTATGTTTTTGTAAAAAAGAAACATCAACTTTAAGAACAGTTGAAAGAATGGGGCACAGGAAACTGAGACTTGCCACCTGCTGCATCTTACTGTTATATTTTGGTATACTTCTATAGTCTCAAGCTCTGCTCTTGCATGCTGGGAAGGGTTCCACAACTTAGATCTATGGCTGGAGACTTCACAGTTGTCATTTCAGCCAGGCATCATTTAATCTTCTGGTTCCTTGCTTCAGTGGTAGTGTATCTCCAAAAGGAGCTTAGGTGCAGTTCATTTGTCTGTGCATTGCTGAGTGGTCCACCATGAAACCATCTAGCTCTTCAGTCCTTTTGGTTCCTAAAGGCATACTTAATTTTTGCCCTCATCTGTAAAAGTGTCTTTGCTGCAGGAGAGGCAAATGGGTGTGAAGGTCTTTCCTTGCTGGGTGCCTCTCTAGAACTTAGGCATCTGGCACATAACATCTAGGCACCAGGGGGCTTTTCTAGATAGTCCCCTCCTGCCTAATTCCCTCAAACTAACATGAACTTGATCCTGACCTGTAGGAACAAAATCTTACTTATTCAAAACAGAGTTAGGGCTCAAGCTCACAATTTGAATGTTGGCAATCTCCCAGCTCTGATTTTTCCAAACTGCTGCAGTGGGGATACACAAGATAAGAAACAGCAATAGCTGAGCAGCATTTGCACAAAAGGTTAGGGGAGTGTAAATTATGTTTTCACTTCATGATTGAGATGTCCTCAAGTTCCTGCTGCACTGTGTGGTTCTCACCAATACCTCTGTATGGTCACTAGTCATTTCCACAGCTACTTTTGCAGCTTAGCTCAGAGCTGGGCTGATGCCTCCTAATTCAAACTGGTTCTCAGCATCCAGGGAATTCAGTTAGATTTCTTGTACATGAACAACAAGTACAACAAAAAGGATGGTAAGAAAAAAGTGTGGGATAGTAATTACACTACTTTAAAAAAAAAATCAAATGATGTCTCAGCCTTTCTTTCTGAGCTACTAAATTCAGAAGGTGGCCTTCCATTTCAAACACTGTAACTGATTTCCCTCTTTGAAAATTACTGTCCTTCTGTTCATACCAGAACCAAATTCACCTTCCCATCCAATTCTATTTGAACTTGCACATTATTTTTTACATTTCTTGTAGGACTCCTAAAGCAGTGATGCTCACATTATTACTCAAGTCAAAACTACACTTGAAATGATGATAAACTTAAGAACATGGACCTTATATGTGTGGCAAAACCATTTAGCTAGGCTTTAAAAGTTCACAAAGGTAGGAATTACTTTGAAGAAAAATCCAAGTCAGTTAATTCTGAAAACAGCATCTAGTATACTAGGGCAACTGTAAACCTATGTCACTGCGACAGTATGCAATGACCCTGTTCTCATCACTAAAGCATTTTATTATTCTTGCCTCTAAATTAGCTTAAACATTTAAAAAAGAGTAGATATTTTCTCTTCGTGATTTTCCTCCCAGGCACACTTATGGTTATTTTAGTTCTACATTTTCCTGCCTTACATTTGCAGCCTTAATATGATTTGATTTCTTTTAAGAGGATCTTTATTTAATTTCTTCTGTATAGCAGCCTTCATCTTATAACCACTTCAGTTTATCATCTGTGTTTTATTTCTGGAGGACAACAGGATGCCTCTTTCTTTTGAATTCATCGTGTTTTGAATAAGTCTTATAATAAAGTGGAAGTAATGAGGTTGAAAGCATCATTGTACTTGTATCGACATGTTGCAGAAACAAAGGAAAGAGAAATCACTAACAAATAGAGTCTACTTGGTCATCAGGTCTTTCCAATTAACACAGGAGGAGAAATACACCAGACTTAAGGAGGCACAGTGCTTCTGAAGTAGACAGAGGATGAGAGAATGAAGCAGTGTGTCTCCGTTGTGCCAATATGATGGATACTTCCTTTTAGTTTCCTACTAATATTTTTTTTATTATTTGAACCAGTGCTTTGAATAATTGGAGCTAGATAAGCAATGGATAGTGGAATTTTTTACATCATTTGGTTCACCTTTAATTAGCGCATTTTACTACCCTTTTCAGCAATTATTGTTAACCACTTATGTAGCACCTTAATGGTCTTGTGAGAGGACTTTATATTTTTCAGAACTAATTGCTGCCTTACAACAGAAGAGGAAAGTGGGACTCCAACTCCCTGAGGTAGGGTTGAATGACAGCTTTTGCACAGCTTCTGATAAATAACTTTGAGTCTCTATTGTGTTACAAAGGCCATTTGACCACTTAAGAAACATTTTAAGAGCATCTGTCACTGTCTTGGTTTTGCTTCAATGCACTATGCACTAAAAGCTTTATTTCCACAGGGGAAATTAGAAAATCCACCTGCAAAACTATCCCTATACTTTCGAGCTAGATGGAGAACATTCACAGTGCCTTCTTGTTATTGGATTTGGCTAATAAAGAATGTAGAATAAATCCAAGTGGAAATAATTAAATAAACATGTACAGTTTCCTTTCCTTCCTCTGTACCTGACAGTTACATGAACACCTAAACCCCCTTTCCCTTAATGCCTATTGCCTTAGGACAAATCCTTTATACTTCTATAACTGTGCTCTAAATTGACGGTCTTATTTTCTGCTGGGAAAAGAAAGGAATACAAATAAATCAAGTCTGGCATAGTGTAGGCACTTCATGAACATGTTGGTCAAAATCCTCACATCTGTGGGAACTTTCTAGTAATAATCTTCTGAAATCTGACACATTTGCTGAGCTAGAGGAGATAACATGGTCTACTTGAACACATGTGCTGGGACCTGGGTGTTTTAGGAGCTGTAAAGAAAACAGAACAAAACCACCGTCAAAGCTCTGAGAACTTGGAGTCTAATGCGCAAGAAGAGTCAGCAGATTACTAAAAGTCACGTAAGTTCTTGTCAACAGGAGAGAGGGCAGTTGTCCCAGGAAATTACCAAACTAGGAAAAGGGCTGTTGAATCATTGTGGAAAAGGAAAGTTTAGGAAAGAGTTTAAACACAGACTGGGAAGTTTTGCACATATTTGTAAGAGGTTGCTCTCAAGCATTAGCAGTGGCTGGAAAGAAAGGCTAAAGCTGCTTTTCCATCCTCCCTGTCTCTCGTATCTTCTATCTCTGTCTTTAGGGCAATAGCCTAGAAAGGAAAAACTGCAAAATGTGCTATTGCTTAACTATTCATTGTTAAAAAAAATCCTGCAAAGGGTGAGCTGGATGGTATTACAGATACACCAGGAATAAAAAGTTAGGGCAAATTGTCGCCCATATATTACTGTTGTGGAACATAGACGTCACAAGCAATGAGGAAAGATTTTCCAGTGGGAAAAAGTAAGATACTCAGCTTGAAAAAGGCAGCACAGATTACGAATCAGGATTATCTACTTTTAGCATAACAATTAATAAACTGAAATTGAGTTTTACAGCAATTACTGCTACTGATTCAAAGGAATATCCTACCACTAATCATGAGTTTCCTGGAGTGGGAGGGGTTGATTGTTTTGTTTGATTTTTAACACACGGCACTAGCATTTCGTATCACTGTCATCTTCATCATTGCAAGATGATTAAACCTTTTTGTTTCACTTTGACCCAGGCACTTAAAGCAAACCATTCTTTTTCTACTGCAGGAAGAATGAAAAATCCAGAGCAAAACTACAGGTACACCTCAACTTGGGGAAAACTTGAAGTTATTTTAGTTCTTATCTGCTAAAAATAATGTGTAGTTTGCTGTAAGCCTACTTGGCAGGGGACTTGCGAAAGTTTTCGGGTTTGAAACTCTATTTCAGGTGTTGATTGCCACCAGCTACCCTTATGCCAAAAAATACATGCGGAACCTGGATTTTAGGCTTGAAAAATTGCAGTAACAGTAAATTTACTTCTATGCGCAGCTCCATAGAAATTTCAGAAAAGCATTTCAAAGACTGCTGTCACTTCAGGGGTTACATTTCCAGTGTATTTTAATTCCAATAAGGTTCATGTGTCTCTTAAAATAGAAATACTTGTTTTTCTTCTTTCGTTCAACAGTGAACTCTCTAGTTGGATTACTGCTAGTAACACGGACACTGATAAGAGAGTTTTCAGGCAGTGTTAAGACCCAGGGGTTTAGATTTTCTCTTAAAATGGACTAATCAGGATACAAAAATTTTAAAGGTTTTTGAAAATGTCAATGAAAATAATAATACTTTTTAAATTTAAGGCTGTTTCTGCCATGCTGGATACACGTATTTCAGAGTACCATACAAGTGCAGGAGAATTACAGACTGACTTACATCACTTTGTGTTCTAAGATGAAGACACAATTTGCTTAAAAATCCAAAATGCATCTATTTTTAGACTCATGACTGCTCATGATATAAGGGAAGCTACTTTCAAAATGTTTTCCTAATTACAAAGGAACAGATTATTTTGCTGCATTACAATAGCACTTTCCTCCGAAATGTTTATGAATACTATTATATAACACTTACTTGCTTGTACTTCTAAGACAAATGTTTGAACACCTTTGAATCCAGGTCTGTGGATTTGGAATGCTAATATTTAATGGTATTTTTTTTTTTTTCATATCTTGCAGTTCATTTACATTAATATGCTTTTGTGGGATTATAAATACATTATGTTCTTACATGCCATAATGTGTGAGTGTAAAACACTATAATAAATTGCACATTGTGACTTTTGCTATAAATAATATTCCTTGTTTTACTCTTTTGTTCTTGGTTTTCCCCATTAGTCTGCTTCAGAGTTCTGCGTTGGTTGGCTGCAGCCACGACTGTGGTGCCCAGGTTTTTAGCTGGTTTTTTTCAGTGTTCAAGTAGCAAATTATAGAGCAGAGCTGATGGAAGGGGAATGTGTGCTGCACATAGAAAATATGGATAATACAAACTAGTTCACTGGCTGTTGCTGCTTATCTCCTCTTTGCACTGACACAAAAAGAAATCTGGCTAAATTAGTTGATCACAGAGTGACCTCGACCCGTTGTTATGTGCATCCATCAGGAATGAATGGCAGTAGTAGGATTGCTGTAGGCTGGGTACTTTCTTTAGAGAAAGAGTAGTTCTAATGACCTTGTGCAAGGTATGGCTGGGACCCTGATGGAATATTGCATGCAAATTTAATCACCTATATTCTAGGTGATTTTCTAGATCTCACCTCCCTGAGAAAAATGCAAGCAACTAACAGGGAGAAAAAAGTCTGAGAAATTCATCTTCTTTAACGATGTGAAGCAATGGCTGAGGGAGAATATCGTGGGTTTGGAAATATATGAGAGCTGAGAAAAAACAAAGTGCTGTTAGTATTACTTAATCTAATTGACAATGCAGATAATGGACCCAGACTGTCTAGGATTACAGGTAGGATGAAAGGCAGGATGAGTTTTACCCATCAAAGCCATGTGGTCTGGAACAACTTTCCAGTACAATAAATATAGCAAAAATCCATATATAACTTAAATCTTGATCAATTAAAAAATAAAATCATTGTATATTCTGAAGTGATGTTTTATACAAAGATATGAATCTGGAGAATGTGAGTTGAGGCTACTACACAACTGTCATTGCAGACAATGTTTACTAAAAGTTTTTAAGTTGGAAGAAGAATCACTGTTTTATCTCAGGCTCAGAAAGCCTGTTCTTTCCAATGATTAGGAGAAAATGATATCTTATCACAAGTTAAATTACTTAAGAACAGCAATTATGTATCACGGCATAGAACATTTGGTACAATCCTATGGATATACATTCTGGTATCAGAGGATTCGTAAACAATTTGTGCTAATTTATTCAGCCATTGAGGCAGTTAGTCCATTTACAACATTTATAACTTCATTTATAATTTGAAAACCTTTGTCAAACTAATAGTTCCGAAATGATCTGTGTTACTAGAAGTCTCTAAAATTCCTCTTTTATTTTTGTGGAATACTAGTTTTTAAGCACAATCCATAAATCCTTTCTTCTAACGCTTCTTTTTAGTCTCTGTATCCAAATGTGTATCACTATTGATATCTTTTTAAAGTTTTACTTCTATGCCAAAATATATCTGATATGAAGATGTATGGAGTGTACAAAAAAAGCTGAAAGCAGGATCTCTGAATAAACAGTATGCTTGATTCCATGATCCACTGCAACCTCATGGACGCATCGGCAAACCAACTCATCAGCGGCACAAGTGAGATTTTTAGGGGTTTGAAGGAGGCTCTGAATAGTGTCCCATCAATGATTTCAAGTGAAAAGATGAAAACTTTCTATCAGCGAACACATTCATTCTGTGAAAAACAGTATTGCAAATAATATGGTACAAAAAAACCCTTATTACTTGTATGATACCCTGAACAAACTCCTCTCCTGGTGGCAAAGGCAGAGATGGATGTTCTCTGTCTTCTGAAGACATTCACAGTGGCTGAAACTTGCCTTTTGGAGTATGAACCTCCCACTTTGGGGGGTTTTGTAGTTTCTGGAATGGGCACTCTGCATTCTAACTTTGAACATAACCACCTTGACTCTGGCCAGATGCCTCTCTCTCTCTCTTAATGGAGACTTTGCCACAACACTCTCTGTAACTGTAGTCCCAAACTACCCTCATATATTTTGGAGTAAGGGTGTTATCTCTTCAACATAGTGAAAACAAGTTTCCCAAGTATGCTTTGCAGCTGATTAAGACTTTGACAAGGTGCTGCCAATACTTTCTGGACTGACTGCTTTAGAAGAGGTTACTTTAACTTTCTGAAGAGTTTTTCTAAGCTAATTTTGCCTGCGTTTACAATTGCAAAATAGTCTCAGATTGAATTCTTTTTAAACCTGTTGCTGCTGCTTTAATTTGAAAAAAATTATTTGCTCTCAGGAGAATCAGTTATTCTTGGTCATTGATTCATATTTAAATTATCTACAAGAAATGCATTATTGAGTATTAGAATAATAACACTATAATACTCTGATTAAGGTGGTATCTTTTAAATCACAAATTATCTTCAGCTGGAGATTCCATAGGTTAATATTTGAGAGAATATGTACTTAGCACAGCCGGATTGGGTCCTGTAATGGATGGAAACCTAGGTGAGAGCTGATTCCCACTCATGACTGAGAGACATAACGAAGTATGTTCTTGTCAAAGTGTATTCAGTAAAGTATATATGTTTGTGTTCATTGTGGGTGTTTGTAGGAAAAAGGCAGGAAAACAGAAAGGTGCAGCTGTTCTATGACCTTCATACTTGCCCGTGCTGGGATGCCTGGCCAATCATCTTAGCACAAACAGGGACATCATAAGAAACTGCACGGCTACACAAGTAAACAATTACAGATCTGGCATAAAGCTGGTTGTTTTTCTAAGAGTATAAAAGCAAGACCCTCTTGTAGCTGAATCCAAAGCCTCACCTATGGGTGGACGCACTGCAAAGGAATTTTCCCATTTACCTGAGACTCCTGTCACCAGCTGCAACGGGGCTTCCCAGCTCAAAGTGTGGGTTTGGCTGATGATTTGGTGGTAATTGGTGATGTATTTCTTCTTAATCTCTGTTCTTTCTATGCAGTAATGATTGGATGCATTGCTAATTTTCCTCTGTGCTATACATATATATACATATATATGTTTCTCTTTATTGTGCTTATTTGCTATATATATATAACTAATTTCTGTTAATGTGCTTGTTTGCTTTAGTGTGTTTATTCTCTTTAGTGTCCTTATTTAATAAACTGTGCATGTTATACAGCTAGTGTGTGGTTTTTTTATTGAGTACCCTGCCTGTTAACAGAACAGCACCTTAACAAAGAAAGTCATTAGTATATAAAACGTAAAGTGAAAGCTCTAAGTATTCTATAAATAGTATGGATGGGGTTTTGCATCTGCGAAAGATCATGTTAGATATATTAAGTCTTTACATTCACTAATGCATGTGATTAGACACAACTATCTGCTCATAATAGAATCTCAGTGGAGAGCTGGGAAAGTCTGTTTGTCTGGGTGCACAACAGTTTAAATAATTCAAAGCCAGAGAAAAATGTAGTTACTTGAATAATAGATAAATCAGCAGACTGTAAGGAAGAGATCTAAAATAAAACTAGTTATCTGAAAAACCCTCTTCAGTGACAGGGGAGATAGTTTTGATGACTCAGAGGTTGTCTGTAGTCAGAAATTAAATGAAATAGATGTCTCAGAAAATAGTGGCCATTTGCAGACTTAAAATGAAACAGTTATTCTGGCTATTTCACCACGTTTTTAAATGTAAACAAGCTGGCTGTTGATGTATTTATGAGTTTAGTTGCTGGTGTTCATTTTAAGTTGATGTTTGCAAAAGTTGGATGACTTAAATGATTAATAGCAGAGTCAGAGATTGGGTGACTACAGCCATCCCAAATGTTTCTATGTAATCCATTTACCTCATTGGCACTGTTCTTTCCACAGTTGAGGTGTCAGCATGGGAGACTAGAGAGTAAAAATATTCTTGTTAAGAAGAAGGTAAAAGAGATTACCTTTTTCTATCATACACGTTACTAATAGCAGTCAATTTAATTATGCGTGTCAGCACAGCTGAATAAAGTTGCTACTATATATTGAGCTACCTGATAATGGAGGATTTTGTGTATTCTTCAGTGCATGGCTGGACTCTAACACGGGGACCTACAGCACTGGGCTGTCTGTTATTCTGCTAGTTGGTGTGGTTGATATTAAAGGAAATACTGGGAAACGTAGGTCTGAATGTGAAAAAATTGGGAGCAAAGGATTTTTGGATTCTCCATCCAGTAAAACTAAGGCCCATTCTTAGAGCTATTATCCTAATTCTGCTGGAAGGAGACATGTAAAATCAGGCTTATCTGCAAAAATCTTCCACTGACAGGTAAAACCCAAAGTGTCTGGGTTGTGAAGGCTGGAAAATTTGGTCATGTATTTTCATAAGCACACACACCTCACACACCTCACAGCAATTAGTGTAGGCATACATATTAGTTATTTTCTAATTTAGTGAAGCAGTCCAAATCGTTCTCTCTTCTATGCGTATCTTGAATAATTTACTACTCTTGATAGAATTTTGTAGATATATTTATCCAAACTTCAAACAGGTATCCCAATACTGATTCTTGTGGGACATCACCAGCTAATTTCTCTCTCTTTAATGAATTATTTATAATTTTCCATTGTCAGTAGCTCACAAGCTAGTATTTGATTGTATTGTCATCTAAGCCAAACTGATTTAATTTTCTCCCTAGACTATCATATGCCTCCTTATCAATTGCCTGTCTAAAATCCAAGTATATTCATGGCACTCCCTCACTTCAGTTTTCTGCCTAAAAACTATCAAGCTTGTCTGGCCGGCTTTATTTTTAGTATTTCCATTTAGTTTTGTTGCCATGACAACAGTCCCATCTATGGATTAGACAGTGACAGCCCACTGTCTGTCACACAGGGACTATGGGGGCCCTGGGACACTTCATGGTAATTTTGAGCCTCACCTAGATGTTCTCCCAGGCCATGAAAGCGGGCTCAAGAACTGCTCTCCCCTAAGTCCTCTGAAGAAGAAGGGCCAAGAATAAACAAGCAGCAGTGATGGCTATAGCCCATGCTCCAGCTATCAAGCCTAAACAGTAAATGGTTCCACTAAAACAGGCACAAAAAGACATTCTCAACAAATGTGAGGAAAGCAGTGAGAGAATTAGGACTGGGAATATCAGACCCACCTGGCACATACCACCTGGCACGTTGATGCCATCAGGAGCTAATGGATTCCCTAGGGATAAGACACAACCCATAGCAAGGCAGGTTGTGTTAGTTGTGCTGCAGTCCAAGGTGATCTCAACATGTGGTATTTGCTTCAAGATGATTAGAAACTCTATCTGAAACCCAGTATGCATAATGAGGCTGGATGACTTTAACTTGGTCTTCTAAGGAATTCAGGTTTGGCTTGAGGTAAAACAAAGGTTCCTTCATGAGATATAATCATAGAATCATAGAATAGTTAGGGTTGGAAAGGACCTTGAGATCATCTAGTTCCCATCCCCCCGCCATGGGCAGGGACACCTCACACTAAACCATGTTGCCCAAGGCTCTGTCCAACCTGGCCTTGAACACCGCCAGGGATGGAGCATCCACAACTTCCTTGGGCAACCCATTCCAGTGCCTCACCACCCTCACTGTAAAGAACTTCTTATACCTAAACTTCCCCTGTTTAAGTTTGGACCCATTACCCTGTGTCCTATCACTACAGTCCCTAATGAGACTCCCTCCCCAGCATCCTTGTAGGGCCCCTTCAGATACTGGAAGGCTGCTATGACGTCTCCAGGCAGCCTTCTCTTCTCCAGGCTGAACAGCCCCCACTTCCTCAGCCTGTCTTCATATGGGATGTGCTCCAGCCCCCTTATCATCCTCGCGGCCCTCCTCTGGACTTGCTCCAACAGTTTCATGTCCTTTTTATGTTGAGGACACCAGAACTGTACACAGTACTCCAAGTGAGGTCTCACGAGAGCAGAGTAGAGGGGCAGGATCACCTCCTTTGACCTGCTGGTCACACTTCTTTTGATGCAGCCCAGGATACAGTTGCCTTTCTGGGCTGCAAGCGCACGCTGAAGCTGGCTCATGTTAAGTTTTGCATCAACCAACACCCCCAAGTCCTTCTCCGCAGGGCTGCTCTGAATCTCTTCTCTGCCCAACCTGTAGCTGTGCCTGGGATTGCCCTGACCCTGGTGTGGGACCTTGCATTTGGCTTGGCTGAACTTTGTGAGGTTGGCATCGGCCCACCTCACACGTGTGTCAAGGTCCCTCTGGATGGCATTCCGTCCCTCCAGCATATCAACCGAACCACACAGCTTGGTGTCGTTGGCAAACTTGCTGAGGGCACACTCAATCCCACTGTCCATGTCGCTGGCAAAGATGTTGAACAGGACAGGTCCCAACACCGATCCCTAAGGAACACCACTCATTACTGTTTTCCAACTGGACATTGAGTCATTGACCATAACTCTTCACATGAGGCCACCAAGCCAGTTTTTTATCCACTGAGTGGTCCATCTATCAAATTGATGTCTCTCCAGTTTAGAGACAAGGATGTCGTGCGGGACAGCGTCGAATGCTTTGCACAAGTCCAAGTAGATGACATCAACTGCTCTCCCCCTGTCCATCAGTTCTGTAGCCCCATCATAGGAGGCCACCAAATTGGTCAGGCAGGATGAAGCCATGCTGGCTGTCACCAACCACCTCGTTGTTTTTCATGTGCCTCAGCATGCTTTCCAGGAGAATCTGCTCCCGGATTTTGCCAGGCAAAGAGGTGAGACTGACTGGTCTGTAGTTCCTTGGTCTTCCATTTTCCCATTCTTGAAAATGGGGGTTATATTACCCTTTTTCCAGTTGTCGGGAACTTCACCTGACTACCATGATTTTTCAAATATTATGTTATGCATTTGGGAAAAATAATGAACTTGCTTGTGGTACTTTTTCTATCATGATTGCTAAAATACTGTAAGCTGTTACTCTACAGTAAGGGAGAATTTGTTTATCAGATCAGAACAAAGTAATTTAAAGTTGTATTCTCGTGTATTTTTGGAGTTTCAAATCTGACTCAGTCTTTCTGACAAAGTCTTTCAAAAAGGAACCAAACATTGCATGAATGACATTCAAAGAGTGTGTTATGTGTATTGAAGCATGTTAAAACTTTCTGTGTTAACCAATTAGAGATAATGAACCATCTGTCCTGTAACAGTTGCTTTTCTTCATTGAAACAACTTCAAATCTTCCCTTTACCTGCCCCATCAACATCATTCTAAAAGTGTCAAACACACATACTGAAATGGAATTTAAAATATGAATAACAACAAGAAATAAATAAAATATAAGATGTTTTTAAAACAGCTTGAAGAGCTCCTGCAATGTCAGAAGAAAAAGTCCCAGTCTCACCAAAAGTGGTGAGATCACTGCTTTTTAACTCAAAGTGAAGCAGAAACTAGAGTCCTTTGTTTTCTGTCCCACATATGTGTCTTCACCCTCTATGGTTTTCAGGTACTTTCTGACCAGCACATTCTCAAGTCCACTCTGACCAGCAGTGAGACAGAACCAAATGTAACAGTGTTTATGGTACACACCTGCAAGGTGGGTGACATTGGTTCAAGTTTCTGCTTCAGCCAAGTGAAGGGAGACACCTAACTCAGGTGTCCAGTTTCTAGAGAGTATTGATTCTATTGTGCCAGCCTCATAATCAGATGAGTATATGTCTTATCAGAAAGCAAAGAATGAACAGATACAGATGGTTAACTGCAGGAGACAGGTGCTGGCTGTGAATCCCAAAGTAGCTGTGATGCTTCACTCTGTTGGGGAACAGAGGAGCTTTGTCTGTGCATTGTACAAGGATCCTGAATTTTGAATTCCCCTGTAATCAGGGTCCTCACAAGACTATTTCTCTATTTCAGCATCATACCTGAACAATGGATAGACAATAAAATCAGTTTTGTTACCTCCATGTAGTATCTCATCATACACTTCCATACTGCTGTTTATACAACTCTACTTCATCATCTTTATGTTTTAGAAGAAGGAAACATTTTTACTAGAAGAGATATTCTCTTGGATACGTCCAAGCAGCAACACTGGGCGTTCTTACGTGACTATGGTCAGATTTCTTCAGCTGGATTACTGGTTTCTACTGGTTTCTACTGGTCTACTGGCCTCCAGTCAACAAGAGGGTCTGCTCTCTCAACATTTCAATCTGTCACATTACTTTGTTCCAGAGTTGTAATAGTTGAATAGTAGAGGCAAAAGTGAATTGCATTAAATTTCTTATCTTCCACAGAGACACCTGAGATACATCAGTCTTTTATGGAAATGAAATTTGATGTGCAGAATAATCTGGCAGGAGTTAATTTATATTATATGTTTCCAAGAATTACTTTCACTGAAGAATAATCAGATATGCTCTCATAATCCTCCTCTAACTCTGCTTCTATTCAACAAATTTGTTGTGTCCAAGTTGTGTCTTTTTATCTCTACTCGATGCTATTAGCTCTGCTATTACTTCTACCTTTTTGTTATGTTTGAAAGCTACTTTTTTTTCAGACTACTAGTTAGAAGCCATGGGTCAGACACATTTATATACAAGACCAGCCAGTATGGGATGGATAATGGCAATGAAATTACCATGAAAATCATTTAGTCTGAAAGAGTGAAATTACATCTATTGTGCTCCCAAAGAGACAATACATGAAGTGCTAAGGGAAGGGTTATAATCAGATACTTTGATTAAGCTTATCAAGAGAAAGACAAAAAGCTGCTGTTATGAGTGTCCCTTCCCACAGTGATTGGCAATTTTCATATTTAAGTTTTCAAACAAACAAACAAAACAAAATAGCACCCCCCCAATTCAGCCCCTAAATTATGTACTAGTACCAAGTAGTACCAGTTTAGATGAAAAATAGTTTGCTTTTCCAATACTTGTGCACTAGGTATCAGACTTTTGGCTGTTTATTTTGGCTTAGACTAAGCATCCAAAATCTTGGTGCCTTTACTGAACTTCTTCAATCCTTAAAGTAGATCTGGAAAGACTGAAAGAAAATGAAGGTATTAATGTTTTTCTTAAACCCACAATTGTGTCTCCATTTAAATTGAGAATGTAGCTATGTCGAATAGATTTATTTAACTCTTGGCTATTCATACCTTTTTCTTTTCTGTTTTTATGTGAAAGACCTACTTATTCCCAACCTGCTCCAAAGTGTCACTACGTTATTCAAAAAACAATCCCTTTTTTTCCCCAAAAAAGCTGTGCTGACTTTCATGACCATTGAAACTCTTTCTGGATGAAAGTTCAGGAACTAAGTCAAGGCCGACTTTCGTGTCCTCTACATTTTTTTAACATGTCCGGAGAACAAGTACAGCTTCATGGTCCCAATGAAAGTGGCAGCAACTCATGTCTGGAGCACAGCAGGCTCTCTTCTGAACATTGTGGAACATGGGGAACACTTTGCACTGAAAAATCAGATTTATCTTGAAATTGAAAAATAGGAGCTGAGATGCCAAGACCAAAGGAGGAGTTGCATTCTGAATTCTGTAGTTTTAAGACTTATTGGAGTGGTGCATTACAAATGGATTGCGTTTCCCTTCTACATTTTACTTTGGTGTCTGGCTACGAAGTAAACATCTGTTTAATTCATCTGATAATCCAGCCTTAAAATCCCCCCTACTTTGCAAAAGTCAGGTACCCCAGGTAAGCTCTATTGAAGATAAAAAAGAAAGTACAAACTTTCTAACAAATTTTAATATTGTATTTTTATGCTATTTCTGTATGACTGAGAAAAAGTGAACTTTTCTGGTTTTGTTCTGCATAGAATAAAACTGATTACCAGTTTATTGCAGGTCTGACTCTAACCTATTCTGTTATTAAGTTATTCTGGTATTTTAAAATTATTTCATTTTCTTTACCTTGCTGATCTTAGTAAAACTATTTTCCAGGTCACTCAAATAAAATGTAATCCTCCTTGTTTTGCCTTTTAGAAGAACGAACCTGTCTGAGTGACAATAATGTATAATTACATTGAATAGGTTGATTGCAAAGAGACTGTCAGTCCACTGCTGCCTGTTTTGAGAGACCTTTTATTGCTAGGGCCCTGCAACCAAATTTCCGTGTTTAAAATGTTGGGTAGGTACCAGATGAAATTTCAGCTGGTTCTTCCTTTGCAGGTCCTTCCATTCTACAACTGGAAAGTCACATTAGCTATATATAGGTAACATCCTTACAGAGATTATGCTAAAACTAAGGCCTGCTTGGCTCAAATGTTTGATGCAATGAAGTAATTTGGCTTAATATAGAACTAATCAAGCCTCCATTTTGACATGACCTAAGAAAATAACGATTTTCTAACAATCAGCTCCACTGGCAGTAGACAATTATGCTTTCTGTCTTGCAAAAAATGTGTATTTATAGTGTAACAGATAACTGCACTGGATATATTCTTGGAAGCCAAGATATATTTGCCCTTACTTTTTTGCACAAATAATCTGATTTTGTAAAGCATTCCAATATAAAAATGATGTTAATTAAGTATGCTGCAGTAACCTCCAGTGTCAATAACATTGCAACCTATGAAACAAGTTTAAAATGCCAACATCTACATTTTTGTGATTTTTAAAAGGTCCATTCTGACCTCAGAGTGTTACTCTTGACTAAAATAACAACCTACCCTGGAGTTCTGCTAAGTCTTCAGAAAGTGATGAAAGTTTTCATCTGAACTGAGACAGCCTTTGCAAGTCATGCATCTGGTTTGTTCCATTACCTACAAACTGATAATCTCCTGCAAATGCAGTTCATCATCTAGGCTGGAAACCGAAGTGTCCATAGTCTCTGCAGTTTTTGATTTCAGTTGCCAGGACATCAAAAGAACTGAAAGCTTTGCTGCTTTGCGAGTTTTATTCCTTCTGAGGCTTATTGAAAAAATAAACTGTTACAAAATCTCCTTGGTGGCAGAAAAAAACATTTAACCCATGGTGGGGGGGGGGTGTTCATATTGTATTATAGAGCTGCAACATTCAGGAGCTAACTATGGTTATATATGCTACTAAGCCCTAATTCATATGAACAATATAGTATGCAAAATTAGAAAATATTTGAAAATAATGTGGTTATGGCAATGGTTTTGTTTTTCTTCCTAACAGTGGAACTATTCTTTGCTTAAAAGCTTTAATTTCTTATGCATGAGGGAATTTCTCCAGGGAAAATCATGCACATTAGTTAAAGGAAAGGAAAAATTTGTACTCATAAATTTTAATGTGTAATTTATTTGCTTGTTTCTGTGGATTAGTCTGCAGAAAAATGTGAAGGGCAAAAGCCAGCAAGACTTGATTAATGGTCCAAAAGGCCTTTCAGGGATTAGGGAACTGGATGTATTGTTCAAAAGCATCTAGAGTTTTAAGAAGGCCCTTCTAAATGTTTTAACTTAAAACAACACCTTTGTAAATTGCATAATAATAATTCTTACCATATGGTGAACGTAACTGTGTTCCAAAGGCCCTCATTCCACCTTCACTCGCTCTGGTTTAACTCTCTATTCAGTACACGGCAGTATATTCTTGTCATGTACAGCAGTAGATGAAATACAAATTGGGCACTAGAGATAAAAGAAACAAAAACATGCTACTAACCACTAGTTCATATCAACAGTACAATGATAAAACGAAAGTTATAAAACATTTGAAATTAACATGGTTATGGTAATACCACCTCTGCTGTCTCCATCTGTTTATAACAACTAGCTAGATCCCTAAGAGGTCACTAGCTAGAAGTAAAGTAAGACCTACCTCTAAATTCAAATCAAAGATTACATCTTAGTTAAAGAATTGGTAGCATTGGTTACTCCTATGAAGTAGATTAAAGTTTATTTTGCACACTTACGCACAATTTGATTGAGTGGGAGTATACAGTGAGAAACAAACCCCAGATACCTGCTATATATAACCAGGTGTGCTGTCTTTTATTACCACATAGAATTGTGATATGCATGTGATGATTATAAAAATGGTATTTTTTCCAGTTATATTTAAAAAATGCTATAGATAAATAAACCTCTACTGTCAAAGACATTGTGAGAGGATAATTAACTTAAAGAAATATTTACTGACTGACTGTGCCTCATTCCATTCCTCTGATTGATAGTATCTAAATCTAACTGTGGGGAGCTTTCTTTTAGATTAAGAAAAAAATAATGCAAACAGATTAAAAGAAAGAAAAACCAAATCTGAATTAAACAAAAAATCTAGGCAAGAACTTTCCCTGTTTTCACATAAACTTCAACCCCACCTTATTTAGATAAGGCTAGAGTAAACAGGTTAATGAGGAACTTCAGACGCAGTGGCTGGGAAAACAACTCAGAAAAAATGTACAAATATAGCATGCGTTTCCAAACCAGAATGATGCATAGATGTCTGAATTGTTTCTGGCACAGGGGCTCATGAATTATATTTCCTCAGGAAGAAATCCATGAAGATATTTGGAATTTTCCCAAGAGAGCTATCAGGTATCATATACACATTGGAAAAATGCCACAATGGATACACTGGATATGCCATGATGCTAATCCTGAGAACCAAAGATAACAAACTATGTGTGATAAGAAAGCAGATGAAATGTAGCAGGTGAAACCTCTGAAAAGTAAAAGAGAAAGTTGACCACAACTGACTAAGAGTAGAGTTATTTACTGCAGCATTTTCAAACTGAAGTAAAGATTTCACATGTAGCAAGGCCTGACTCATCACAGGACATCAACACTGATATCTTCAAATGCTTTCTGTATGACAGTATCTTAAATTCTGGGAAAAAGTACAGTTTCCAGAGAAGCAATCCTTCAGCATGTGTAAATAAGGGAATACAAAGCTCTATCAACAAAAGGAAACCAGTATTTTCAAAAACTCCAACAAGCCCACAACTCTTCCATTTGAAGCAAAATCAATAAAGATTAAATCAGTAAAAGCAGTACAGAAAAATCCAAGAGGATTTACATGAATAGTTAGGAAATTGATACAATTTTTGAAAGAAGTGGTAGTAAATCACATTGCCTACTACATTAATCTGTAATATTCTTAAATTTTAAAGTCTAAATAAATTATGAAGCTCAACCCAAGAAAAGTTCAACTGAATTGATAAGCCAAATATGCTATAAAAGCATTTTAAAGATAATAAAGACAAAGCTTAGCAAGAGCGGGATAGATCTTAACCAGTCTTCAACCACATTTTCAGCCATAGAAGACTATCAAAGATGCATCAAACAACAACAAATACTTAAAATATGCACTACAGATTTTACGTAAGCATTTGATGGCCTCTTTCTTGAAATATTATATAAGCAAAAAGAAAATAAATATGATATTATGGTTTTGTATCAGGGTGGAGCTTGCATAGATGAGGCAGAGACAGACAATGACACAACATTAGCGTTGATGTCAGATAGGTTCTCTCAAGACAGCATTTGGCATTGAATTTATACGTTTTTAAGATGGAGTTGGACAGATACAGCGAGAACAGAGTGATCCAACAGCAGAACATTACTTGGATTTTGCTAATGATACATCTTTTACATAAGACAATCAGTTGAGAGGTAAGCAAAACAGAACACTGCAAAGATGGGTTAATAAGCAGTCATAAAAACAACACAGAGCACCAAATATTTTCTAATTTTGGCATTGTATTAGACAGCAATGAGTATTAAGGCAATTTGCTTTCATGTAGATCTGAGAAAAAATCAGATGGAAACTCTATTATGAATTGGGAAGTCATTTGCATCATTCAGCAAATAAATCAAATAAAATTTTGCCACTGCAAATTTAGGAACTCAGGACCATAATAATCTTTGTTTCAAATATAATTTCCAAATTCATGTCGGGATGCCTCCACAATTTTAAAGCAAGTGCTTCAGGTAAATAATAAATATTGAGCAGAGATCAATTTATAACAAATTTATGGGTTTATCCTAAAATTCTGTAATTCCAGTATGTGCTAAAAATGAAGTTACAAGGTGTATCACTGCCTGACAGGAAAATGTGGAAAAGTAACTTGCTGTGCAACAAGGTTCAGGGAAACTTAGAGAACATAAACTGGATGAGGAAATAGGAATAGAGAAGCTGGTTTTAGGGTTTTTGTTGGTTTTGGGTTTGTTTGGGGTTTTATCCCTAGCTTTTGTCTGACTCTATGGGAGAAACCAGATTCAGACCAAAAAAACCAAACCATTGACTATTTTGAGACTCAGATCTCGGCAGCTATTGTCAACCGTCCGTGACTGGGGAAAAACTCATTTCTGAAGGAAGCTGTTACCTCTTGCAAGATGCCTCATTATAGTTCTGAAGTTCTTGCTGATTTTCATGAATGCAGTTTCCTTGCACTTTTATAGCTGAGAAATATTGGCCGTGGGTCCTTTGAACCTTCATTTATAAAACTGATGATGCTGACAGAATGAATCACACATGCTTGCCTTTCTATTTAATTCATATGTCTTTTGAATTGGGCCCTTTTTAGACATCATATCCTGAATTTAGACCTTGGAAAACTGAATGGCTAGTTTAATTATAGTGCTAAGCGGCACTTTGGAATGCCTATTGAAAGTTTTTAGATTTTTTCTGTTCACCATATGCAGTAACTGAGGTTTAGCTTATCCTTCTGAAGAACTATTTCTGGAGATGAAGAACTCATCCTCCCTCCCCATCTCTCCCTACATGCAGCTCAGAAGAGTTGTTTTCACTGGTGAAGCGATAGATGCTGAGCCCTCCAGAGGCAGGATCAGTTAGTGAACACAGATCAGTCCACTGCAGAATTTGCCTTGCAGGTAACCTGCTGGGCAGGTAATTTCTAGGCACAGGTGAAACAAGCAGTTCTCTAAAGCCACTGTGGGACCACAACTTATTTCTATTGCCTCCAAGCCCTGAAAAGCTACAGTCATTGCTGCATTAACAGGAGACTCCTGGGTACATGTCAGGAGGAGGGAGTGTTGGTAACCACCAGAAGCAGAGCCAATGCTCCCATCTTATCTTGCTGCCAGACAACTTATGGCTGTTATTCAGCTCGCCCTTGATCTCTGGCTTGGATTTTATCATGCTCCCCTCCCTCTGTTTTGTTGTTGGTTTTGCTTTTTGTTTTTTGTTGGGTTTTTTTGTTTGGTTGGTTGGTTTGTTTGTTTGTTTGTTTTTGTTTTGTTTTGGGGTTTTTTTTGTTTGTTTGTTTGTTTTTTGTTTTTTTTTTTGTTTTTTTTTAAGCAGGAATGGACAGGTCTGGGTCCAGGTTCATTAGTTTTGGAGCAGGAGAATGAAAACGAAATGGTATCCACACTGCTGGGACACCCTAAGCTGACACTGTGGACTGAAAATACGCCCATGCATGTAATGCAGGCAAGGCCAGGCCTGGCTTTGGTCAGTATGGGCCAGCCACATTAAAGACATGCTGGAGTGGGCTCTCCTAAAATGATTTCTAGTGTGGATGAAGCTTAAGTCCAGCCAGGTCTGAGCAGCAAAACAGAAGCTTCAGAAAGTCCCATCCATCTATACCAGCATGCTGTTATATGATGAAATAATTGTATTGCATTTCTCACAGAGCAAAGTGGATGAGCACAAATCTGGTTTTATTTATGCTGGAGTAAATCAAGGTGGTACCACAGCCTCTTCTGAAGCCACTCAAGTGTTATGCCTCTGTAAGCCCTGTGCCTGGAACTGGGACTGAATCACTTGAGCATGCTGTCTAGAAAGCTAGAGATCTTGTTTCCACTTTCTTTGGGGCTTTGTGTCTATATAACTGCTGCCAGCACTAAGTGCATCAGTTCTTACTTTGCTAATAAAAAAGTAATATAGTGTTTCACTTCTTAGTACTGGAAGAGTATATGGAATATCTATAAATCTATATTCCCTACTTCAGAGCTAAGTCCCTTCTGAATGTGATTAGCCTTGAAAAATGCAAAAATTCTCAGTACTTTTAGACCACAAATCTGTCAGGATGCATCATTTTTCTCATTTTGTGCTATACGGCTTGAAAATGGAAGGGATTATTTTTTCATTCTGCCTTTTTCCAATTTGGAAAGACATTTTATCTATCTATCTATCTATCTATCTATGTATCTGAGTTGGGGGAAATTAATTTTTTCATTCTTGATATTACCGTTTATTTAATGATTGAGGTTATCATAAAGGACATCTTTGAAATGTTTTTCTTTCTTCCTGATATCTTTTTTGTCTTGTTTTGGTTTGGTTTGGTTTTGGGGTTTTTTTGCTTTGTTTTTCCCTGCAAAAATATTACCTGCTAGTTGAGTGAATTCTGTTATTTGTATTGTCTTTTCCATTAAGCATTTTAAAGTGACGTGAGAGAGGGAATTGGAAAGAAGAAATAGCAGTTCTGCCATTAATAAAATTTTCAGAAGCACTGTTGAGCTACCATGAGTCTATCTACCATATTTCTACTGTAATCTGTTTATAGTTTTCTCATCAGCCACTGAGGTTCTCTTAAGACTGTAGCCTTAATGGGTATGGTGTGGGCCGGGTATGGTGTGGGCCAGGTATGGTCCTTAGAGATAAACAAGTCAATCTTTTTTCCTCAGCTGCAACCTGTTCATTCTGTTTGCACTTGTGTTAATTTAGATATTATAGTTTACAAAAAGAAGAAAGGAGATAGCTTGCTTCAGATACATTACTTTTGAGGGCAGATCTAAATTAAAATTCCAAGAAAAAAACCCAGTCCTTTTAATTTTTATCTTAGAGTAAGTATTCTAGATCTGTAGGAGAGAATTAAAATAAGAAAAAGGTTTGGTTTTTTTGTTTGGTTTGGTTTTTTTTTTAACACGAGATTAATTGATACTAGAAGATCTCATTCAAATATCTCATCTGAAACTTTGCCACATACTCCAATACTGAAGGTTCTCAGAGGATCTGAAACAGATTTGTGCTTGTGTTGCTTTGCAGCATCAAGTCATGTAGCTTTAGGACATTTCTAATGTATGTCATACTGAGCTTCCTTTCTTAGCAAAAAATCTGCAGAAGGATTTAGTCATGTGAATTAACATCCCAGGCCTTCCTGAAAATAAAAACCTTTCTCTTTAAATAAATAAAAAATAAAGCATTTAAATCCAAACCAAAGAATGTGTGTGTATGTAATAGATTATTTATGCAATATTTGTATGTATAGACTTTAGTGCACAGGGCAAAGGAAACTTGAAGACATTCTGAACCACTTAGCTCAGGAAATCACTGAGGTCTCAGTCAACAAAGCAAACTATGCATGTGGAATCTCATGAGTTGGTACAGGATCTCCTTGTGCAGCGCTCTCTGAAGGAACTTGACCTTAATAGGTATATGATGAAGTTCAGAGTAGTTCTCACATCCAAGTAAATAATAAACATTCGGACATACAAAAAAAATCAGTGTAACAAGTATCTGCTTCCTAAATTGCTGACTAGATACCCTTTAAGCATATCCTCATATCAATCTCGTATTTTGTTGGGGAGACTAGCCCATCTCCTGTATAATATGATTTTGAAAATAATAGATGAGACTAAACAATAAGAAATGGGGACTAAATATTTTCAGACTTGCCAGCTCTGGAGCCAGCATGGAACATTTGTCAAGATGAATTGGTTAAATGGGCACAAAAAAGCAACTAAACAAACTAAAGTTACTAATGGGCAGCTGCAGGCTGAAAGCTTGCCCAGTTTCTGAAGAGTGGAAAGATGAAAGATAGTGGAAACTTTATTCATGTTCCGTATGTTTGTGTTTCCTGCAAAGAGGGTTATGAAGAGTCTTAAGAGGAAGAAATATATTCATACATGTGTCCACAATTCTGTTGCCAGTCTGAACAGCTGGCAGAAGTCAAGAGCCTTAAGATTTTTTGTCTGCTGTGTCCCCCACAATTCTGTCTTTCTGCATTTGCACCAAAACCTGTGATCTTCTTATAAACCTTCTCAAAACAAAATTTTGGTTATAGATCTCAAAACATTGCACCCAAATGATGTATACCCACTGTAAGTGCAAGAAAACTGTACATGTTCTGTTTGGTTTACATCAGAGCAATATAGAGCATAACTCACCCAATGTTTTGGGTACTTATTTTACTTGGGTTTTCTGCTTTTTGGCAAGGTACATCACAGTCTGCTTAGTTAATGAAGTCTTGGTTACAGAAGATCTTGCTTCATTCATTTGCTGTTGAAGGTTGGTTGGTGTTCAGGGATTTGAACATTGCTGGATTTACTATGAAGCATTAATGGATTTGTAAAACAGCAAAATGAGACCTCGCTATCCTGCTTATCCAGTAACAATTGCCAAGACTTTTAACAACCTTTTGAAAATTAATGAAAATCCACTGTAGTGGTCCTTCCCTAATACCAAAGTTCTGAGTTATGTCACTGTTTGCCAGGTCAGAAATTCTGTGAGTCCCAGGGCACACATTAGAAATTAGAATTACATTAGAAAATGTAGCCCCAGGGGAATGTAGCAGCACAAGATGTCCATCATCTTTCTGATCACAAAATGGAGGGAAAAATTTAAATTAAAAAAAATTTAAATAAAAAAAAAAAGAGTGTTTAGGATTTTGCTTCAGTCACTGAATCTCTCATGTAACCAGAATGTCCAGAAACTCCTCCCAGGAATATTCAGGCTGCTTCTTCATTCCTTACACAGGGCATAAGTAGAAGTATAGCTGCAGTTTGGTGCATGGGCAACAGAGTAATTTGTGTTAATGCCATTGTTGTAGACTGTTATTGGAATCCATTTACTTCTTTGCCTTCTGCAGATAGGAAGTTTGCTCCCCTAAATGCAACAGAATGAGAAAAAAAATCCATCTTCTCTCCTGCAACACAGAGTGAGTTCCCAGAATGTCAGTGCTGAGGTCTCTGTGCAGACAGAGTCCAGTCCTCTTGCCATTGCAGAACTGCTCATATTACATTCGCATTGTCACTAGAGAAGATTTTGGTGTGATTAGGACATCTCTTAGATTTTTTTAACCATTTTTGTTCAAATAGAGGATCAGACATGTTTAACACAGGATATTTGTTTTTTCTCCCCCCACTTTCTGGAATGGAATTCTGCTTCATTTACTTGCATGTTTGCTTCTTGCTGTGTCCCACATTTGGAGTAACATCCTACGTAGACAAAACTTCTGTTGTTATCCAAAATACCTAATTTTTGCATAGGCATTTTTACATTAAAAATAGAGGAATAGAGCTCTCTACTCTCACAACACTGTGAGTGGGAATTGAGCACAATAAATTCCACAACCCAAACCCAGATACCAACTGAATAGACTGTTGTTTTTCTTACTATATGTTTGTGCAATTAAATTAAAGCGACTGTATGAACCCATTATTTTCATTAGTTCTGGAAGTGACTGGGTTTTTTCCTTATATTAAAATATTTTTGTAACAAAAATTGAGTTCTCACATCCATGATTTTCTTTTAAAAACATGGAGGTTAAATCTTTGTAACCAGAAGCTAAATGTGATTTTGACATCAGACAGAATACTACCTAGAATGTGTGAATTATTTCTGTAAATTAACAGTCTAGAATTCATCTCACTTAGTAATTACCATTTAAATGGTAGGCATAACATCTAAGCACTCTCCACCTCAGTGAAGAGTGGACAAGGCGCCTCCTGAAGAGAAACAGACATCCAGACTGTTGGGATGAATCGCTTCTTCCCAAGTGCCTGTTTCTATAAATTGCTGGTAAAAGGTGACCGGTGGTTTCACTCACACACTTTCCTCCTAGCTGATGTGAATCCCATCGAAGATTAAGAAATTCAGTGAAATATTGGAGAGGAAAAAAACCTAAACAAGATGTTCTGCAATGCAGGGCATTTGTGTGCCTTCCCACAAGTAAAATTATGCTTTGGATAATAAATGTGCCTATAAATATCAGGTAGCTATGGGAATTTTTAAAGATTGTACGTTGCTGGAAGGATAAACAGAGACTGACTGCCAAAGCTAGTAGGATTGAAGCTTTTACTCAACAAAAAACCTGTAAGTTGCTATTCACATGTGTAACATTGTAGAGGACAACATTTAAGCATCAAATATAGCAGAAACTGAATTGAAGTGATATACTTAACACACTTGGTAGATTTCAGTAGTGAACAAAGAGTAGAGCTTACCAGATCCTGAGAATCCCTGAATGTTCAGAGAATCACAGAATGGTTTGGCTTGGAAAAGACCTTAAAGACCATCTAGTTCCAACCCCCCCGGAAAGCAGGTAAGTAGGAAATATTATTTACTTTTATTTGCTCAAATTATATACCTGGAGAAAAATGACAAACTTTAGGTCTCAAGATGGCTTCATCAAGGCTACCAAGACAGAAAATAAAAAAAGGTAACTGTGGTATAAACTCAGGAAAAAACCACTGCTTTGCTATGTTACTCTCACAAAACATATATTCAGGAGGATTGCTTCTATGCATGAAAGATTACAATTTTTCCATTTATATTTCCTGATTCTTAGGAGTTTCTCATGCAAGGACTGCACCAAGACACCTTAGCCTCTGCAGGCAAACTCTATGTCCAGTGAGATTATTTCTTTTTCTCCTCACTCTAATCTATGACATGAAAGTGCAATACCAAGTATATGGCTCTAAATTTTCAGTCACACAAAATCAATCTGCATACCTGCAGCCAAGAATCAGCATATCAGTATCATGAATGCACTCGCCATTTCTGGCATCCAATATTTTACAGTTTTGTGGAGTAAGAGTGTAGTATTCACTGACAGTTTAATAAAAGAAAAAAAACAACAACCCAAAAAAACAAACCAACTCAAGCAACTAAACCCAAATGGAAAACTCAGATTGTTCTGGAATAAAGTATCATTCTTTTACAGAGTGAATTGTTGTACCAAATTCATAAGGAACTCCAAAGTCTACCAAAGTAAATCCCTTTAGGCACAAATGAAGAATGGACAGCAGCAGCAAAAAAAAAAATAAAACCTTCCCCTAAAATACTTGAGAAGACAAAGGTCCCTGATGTTACCTTAAATCCAATGAACACTAATAGGTACCTGCTGAAATAAGCTTCCAATATAATCTTGTCAATCATACCAATGATTTGTGCAAATGGCAAATGGCGTTTGATTAATAGACAATTTATGCTCAATTTTCCTGAGTGAGCCCAGCAGGACCTGATCCTCAAATGAGAGTCACATGGTTTCTGCCGCCCTCTTACCAACATATTATTCCACAGAATCATGAATGTTAGTGTGCTAACTAACTAAAAATTTTACAGTAGAGAAGATTAGTTATATTTCTAGACAATTACTGTCTATGCTTCGAACAGATATTATTGGTGATCTTTGTTTTAGCTTATAGACTGGGGCTTTGGAGAGGTCTACTCTCATATGTTTGCACAAATTAATTTGTGTACTAGCATTGTACACTGCTAGTTTGTGGATTATGAGATTATGAGTTCAGATATATGAACAGAGAAATTTTGTTTCACTTTTTTTCCCCTTAAGGAATTCCTTAGCTTAGAACTGAGTCCATGGTTTCCTCCATGGTTTTCTGTGCCCTGGATTTCTTCTGAGCCTACCATTCCTGTCTGCAGGAACTCCCCTAACACACAGCTGGTCCCTGTTCATGTAGTGTTGCAATAAAAGAATGTCCATTACACCCAGAAAGGAGCAGGATAAATGTAGCTGAAGATCAAATGCTAGGGTGTTCTTTTTTTGATCACATTATTAAAATGAGCTCTTGTGCACAAAAAGTAGGAGGATGTTGGGCTTCATCTGTTTTTCAAAATCCTGGAGCTGGTGATGAGTTTCCTTCCCAGCCTTTCACTAGCTGTACACTCATAGTGACTATAAGAATGACTACTATCCTGAGCTCTTTGGACTCTGCCTATGTCAGGCTTCATTGCAGTTTAAGTCAATTTCTAATCAGAGTGTAACTAACTGATGTATTTAAATATGAATCACTACACTTCGGCAGAACAAGCATGAAAATCAGTTCATTTACATTTTCCAGGCTGCTCAAAAGTCAGTAGACAAGAGCACTATTTGTGTAGAGATTCTTGAATTTAATGAATGTGTTAGTCAGCATGTTCTTTAACATGACATTCAAAAAGCTATTTCTCAGACTGTCTTCCAGCTGTCGTATGATATTCTGCTTTCATTTATAATATGCATAGTCACATAAATTCTGTTGACGTCAGTTGTTGTTCACTCCTTTATAATTAGTGCATAATACTCTTCTTGTGTTCAACATAGGCAAGTGGAGGAGCTTTTTTTTTTCCTAAAATAATTGAGTTTTCATCAAAATATAATGAAGATAAGAAAATTAAATAAACTCTCTTACGAGTCGGAGTGAAATTTAAACTGAAAAACATGAGACAACTATCTACATCTGGGTTTCTTCCAAAAGTAAACAACCTTATTTAAAAAATCAGACAGTTCAGCTGGTGGCTTGATAAGTGTGTACATCTGTCACATGAAGAGCAACCCCCAAACACTTAAATAAATTAATAATTAAGGGTATCATAAATCTTATGCCACCCACATAATTATTTCACTTTAGTAATGTATTACTGCATAGAACAATAGACTTGGAATGGATTCCTACGGTATGGAAGCAACACAGTGCTAACATCCAGCTTAAAGCTACCTTTGTCACCCATAAGCCCTTCTCCTGAGCCTGCAATCAACGAAATTCACATTGAAATCAATGGAAAAACTCTCACTGACACTAAAAAGCCTCAAAATAATGCAGATCTCTTCATACATGAAAGACAGGATACAGCCTATTATTCTTATTCATACCTATTCTAAGCTTGAAGTAGTAATTTTAATGACTTGATTAAAAACAAAAAAAAAAAACCTACTGTGCTAGATTACTGTTAGAGTAAAAAATGAAATTAAGCCTGGAAAAAAAGAAGGGGATCAGAAACAGCACCATCCATGACTCCCTCATCATGCAAAAGCTTCCATTGGTGATTAATTTAAAGCTTTTGCAAAACTGCTTTGATAAAACTCTGCTTTAGGGAGAAATTTAAGTGCTAACGCCAAAACTAAACCACAGACACTTCTTTTCATTCAAGCCTATTGGAAGATTGAAGAATACCTATTTTGCAGAAGAGAATCTGAAAATGTTTTCATCAGAATACACTTCTTCCAATTTCAAAAAAAGACTACTTTTTATTCTTGGAGAAGACCAAGTTTGTACCTTTTGGCATGACCACAGGGATGGTTACATCTTGCAGATAACATCTCTGAGAGCTGCCAAACCTTGTAAGGACAGAAAATCCAATGACTAGAAGCGTTATTTGTTTGACTGACTTTGAAGAACTCAATGATCCATGAGCAGAGAGAAACAAAAGACTCATTTGCAAGGTACAGCCTTGGGTATGTGGGGCTTTTCTGTGCACTTAGTTTCAGGCCCAGTTAGCCCAGCACATACAACTAAGCAATTGCAGCCTATTTTCCAACTTCTAAATAAGGGAAAGACTTGGGACCTGATCCAAATCTCAGTGAAGTCAATGGGCATCTTTCCACAGACTCTAATGGACTTTGAACCAGGCTCTTTGTTCCAAACATTGCTAGTAAGCAAAGCTGTGAGAAAGTATTATGAGTGGTTGCTCTACTGAGCCTCTTTAGGAAAAAACTCGTCTGTGAGATGTGGCCATGGACACGTGAGTGTGTGGGTGTGTATACAAATTATATACAAACAGGAAAAAAACATTTTCATAAGCAAACTGCTTTCTTTCTATGACTCCCTCCTGCCCCAGCTATTTTTAACTGGAAGTACCACAAACAGAGCAGGATGGATATTTGTATCACACAGACAAGGATTTCTCCTGGGTCAGCATAAGAGCGGACAGAATTAAGTCTCCTTTTGAGCGAGGCATGGGATATGTCTTGGTCCTCTCATACAAGCATGCGACCTAAGCTTTCCATGACCTCCTTGGTTTTGTTGCCATCTTTTCACAACTAATTGACACATCCCATACTGGTCTTACATTCTCTCCCCACCCCAAATTGACAGTGGTTCTTTGTCATTCCTCCCTTCTCCACCACTGCTCCCAAATTCCACCCACCCTTTGGAAACTTCTGCCTCCATCCTGAATAAACTCTCTGTTTCTCCAGGGCAATTCTAATGACTCAGAAGGAGGGGGAAAACCAAACAAACAAACAAACCCCCAAAACAACAACAACAAAACCCACAACCAAAAAACCAAACAAAAAAATAACCAAAAACAAAACAAAAAAATCAACCTACCAACCAACCAAATAAACAAAAAAAACCCCAACAAAACCAAAACCAATGTCAATTTGCCTTTAATTTTCCATGAATTTCCATTGAATCTGCCCATGTCTCCCTTCTAGGCTCCAACTCACTCTCTTTTAGCTGTATCTGCGATGGAAGATCTTTGCAAATGCAGACTTAAACTTGTTGAGCCTATTTACTCCTTCTGTCACTACCAGGCTCCCTTTATTGTCATAGACTCTACTTAATTTTTGCTCAACATATTCGTATTATGCAAAGGGACATTTTGAGGACTTCACATTAGCTTAGCTCAGAAAATCATTTTACTATGCCATAAACAAAAAAGAAACATTATCCACACAAGCAGTGTATGAAGAGAGCAGATCCCAAAATCTGCTGCAGAAAAAACCAGTGATAACCTTCTTGTGTTCATCTTGCTGAGCTAGTTGGCAGCTACAGCGTTAACTGCAAATATATAAATTCTGAGATGTAACCTAATAGGAGATTTTGATTCAGCCTGAGTTTTACCTGAAGGAAATCTGCACTGCACTTTACCAAGTATCTATTAATTTATCCTGAAATCCCCAAAATTCATCAGCTTCACTGCTGGTTCCCATTCTATCCTTTTCT
Source organism: Strigops habroptila (assembly GCF_004027225.2). Lineage (NCBI taxonomy): Eukaryota > Metazoa > Chordata > Aves > Psittaciformes > Psittacidae > Strigops > Strigops habroptila. The sequence continues at coordinate 107,641,073 of NC_044277.2, read as the reverse complement.
TGTTGAGCTACAGACTGCTCCCATACTGTTAACAGTCCATTCATTTCTTCTTCCTAATTGCTTATAGACATGTGATTGAAGGCGATGGGTTATGACTGCAATGCAGGCTGCTTCTCAATAGGGTAAATCAGCCTTTGTTAAGGTCTTCCATACCAGACTTTATCCAGCTAAGGGTACCACAGCATTATTGAGTAGGCAGCAATGCCCCTGCTCAAAACTTAGGAGCAAAAGCCCATTTTTGCATAAGGGTTTGCATCAGCGATTTGGGGTTGATTGTCTGGTTGGTGGGCGAGTTTAGACTCTCCTTGGAATCACGTCACTGCTCTAAATTTCTGTAATGAAGGTGGTGTTTGTTCTTTAAAGACATGTCAGGGAAAAAGATCTTTCTTGACAAAATTATCTGAGCCAAACCTGGATCCAGCTAAACTCAATGCGAGTTCTGCCACTGAATCTACTGAGAGCAGCACTGCACTTCAAGGACTGTAGATATCTTACAACACTGTTGGATCTGTTCTTGTTACGTCTGATCAGAAATTTCTTGTTAGGGAAAACATAGGAGCTAAATCACTCTCCGTGCTGGATCCTCTCCAGTACCAATTCCTTTTAGCTTCCAAACAAGGCATGAAATACAAAAATGAGCACTCACTCTCTGGACAGCCTCTCAGCTATCTGTCTGAAAAGCCACTATGAAGAAGCTTGAAAACTGAAAACTGTCATTGGGAGTTTTTTTTATATTATTATTTATTTCACAAATAACTTTGTTTATGGCCTGAAAAGCAAGTTTCACTTGTTTAGTGGAACCACAGTATTGAGACTTTCCACAGTGACTTCTCCTGGTTTGGGGCAAGACTTTTGCACATAAGTTAGGCATACACCTTTCTTCATTGACTGTAAAATTTAGTCAGAAAACCCAAGCAAGAAACAAACCTTGATCTCTTGACAGTGATATTAAATACAGATTGTGATCAGTAAACCATAAACTGTTGAAACAGGTCAAGACTGAGAACCACACAAAAGTCTGAATGTTTCTTGTAGCTATTTGTATCCCTTTTATCTGCTAAATTGGGCTGGACAGTCTTGTGAGAACTGGTTTTTTACGATTTTTTTTTTTAGTTCTTTCTGCTTCTGGATAAGCTGTAAATAGCCTGAGAAAAGGCTTTCTCATAGTATTTCGGTTATTCCCATTCTAGTCCCAAGAGACCTGAGGCAGTGTGAAAACAAAGATGGAAAATTATTTTTAAGATGGCTTAAAAGACTGAAGTTGAGAGGTGCATGATAAGAGAGCTGAGGAAAGGTGAGTGAGGTAGATGACGAGGCCAGTTTTTGGATCTGACTCCCATAATATAAGAACTTTGGATGGCAGTTGATAAGACCGTAAAAATGCAAGAACAGCTCTACTCAGACCAAAGATTTGCCTAGCTGGCTATCTGACCAGCAGCAGATGCCAAGTTAAATGTACAAGAACAGGACAAGCACATATTCATACCTCCTTGGGGCTGCGCCCAGTGGCTTGTGTTTTATGGCTTTCTTGAGCCAGTGACGGCATTCCAGTGCTGAGCATTGCTTATTCAGGAGACAGGCCCTTCCCACGGGGTGCAGGGAGACTGCAGTTCCTGCACATCTTCTTTCTACCTGTGAATTTACCACCCACCTACCAGCAGCTTTCCTCATAAGGCACAAACAACCCCTGCTGCTCTGAGCTGATCCCTCTCTGTATAGCAGACTGTTCGCAGAGTGCAAGCATCTTACCAACAAAGAATATTGGGAGGATTTGTCTTATTTATACCAGCCTCAAAAACAATTCAAAACCACTGTGGGAAATGAGGGAAGAGGGAAAGATGGAAGATGAACCTCCCTTTATTGACTGCTACTGTCAACAACAGCTAATTTTTCCCTGTATTCAGGTCCTACCGTGTGGGAACACAAGCAGAGGAAAGCTCTCTCTCCCAGCATCAACACAGATGGAGGCCGCTATGGCAGTCGGGAGGCAAAATCATCTGTCAGGAAAGTATTCAATCAGGCACACACACGTGCGTGTTTCCTGTGAACATGCTGGCCCCACAGCATCCTCAGCACAGCTCATCGCAGCCCCACAGCCACTGCTCACTGCTCCCTGGGAGCGGAAGCGCCAGCCTAAGGACAGCAGCACATCTGTGCCTAGGGCTGAGGGCCACATGGAAAGTGGAAAATTGCATGGAGCATTATGTTAACAGAAAATACCAGTATCATAAGAAACTATTACAGTATTTTAAATTAGGATTAAGCTTCATGAGGCAGAGAAGAAGGGAGGAGACTGATCTCAATCCAAATTTTTTATTACTGAAACATGTTTATTACCACATAATATATATGCATATTAGAACAGGTTATATTCCTACTAAAACAGAAATCACAAGAAGTCCTGTCAGTAAAAAAAAAAGGCAACATTTAACTTACTTTTATTACAAGTGTACTTTCTATCCTGATATGTCAAGTGGTCCCCCTGTAGAGAATGGGGAGGGAAAGGACTCCCTTAGTTGCTGTAAATGTGTAAGAAGAAAGAGAGTATGTAGCCATAAGAGGTGTGACTTCTATCCTTGCATAACTGACTCAAGAAGGTGAGGCCAGCAGAATTATGAAACTGAATAAACCCCATGGCATTTATAAAATCCCACTCAGCAACACAGCAGGCTACAGGAATATTCTCCTTACAGACAAATTGTCCTTCCTTTAACAGCTATGCAGTTGGCCAGCAGGGATTACTAACCTCATTAATATCTCATGCTTAGTTCTAGTTTATAAATAGAGCTGCACTTATGTATGTACATGGTCTATGCTACTAAGTGTTCTTATCTCTGTTTCCCGCCTGTCCTCTTCTCCAGTCTCTCCATTAATTTTGTTTATTGCATCTGAATTTAGATTGTTAGCTCTACAGATCAGAAACATTTGTTGGGAGCTGTTGTAACACAAGTATAATACAAATATTCTAACTTCTTAACGTAGTTAATCTGTTTGACAAAACCCTTTTGCAATTATTTTACTAACAAAGGAAAAAGCACTCTGGTGGGCAGTATCTGGATTAGAGAACTGAAGACTCAGGACAGAAGCTATGGCATGGTCTCACCTTTTCCTCCTACCTTTCTTAGATGATTTACACTGCAATCTCAGCTGTCCTTGTGACTATGTCTCAGTTCCTTATGATCTTGGACTAAAGGCAATTGCTTGTTCCTGAACCCAGTTCTTTTTATACTGCTTTTATATGTTGGGGAAGACACCAATGATATAAATGTTCACTGTGAACATAATTCTTTTTTGGTAGATCTGCTAAAATTGAACAGTGGGGAAAAAAAGACAAAAAGTTATGTTTTTTCTTTCTTTACTATGAAAAATTTAAACTAAATATTTTCATCTGTCTGTAAACAAAATGTTTTATTTGAATATCAGGCACCACCCTCAACTGTGTGGTCATGAAAAGATGAGTGTGACATTAGCCTCTGTAAAACTGGAGGTAGGTCACTGCACTTGGCTAGAGCCCAAGGTTGAAATCTCTGCTCTTTTTGAAAGGTTCTCACATTCCCCACCATGTTCCTGCCCTGCTCTGTATGAAGTATTAAATACCTATATTGTCACTGAGACAGTGACTTTATAGGATGGCTGTTGCCCCTTCCTGTGTGCAGTTGTGCTTCGGTGACTTCATTTCTATGATCAGTATTTCATAGTTAGTGGTAGACCATAACAGGGGAGTGAGATGCTTAGAAAGTGAGAGCAGTGAATGTTGACGTCTTAAGAAGAAAGGAGAATTTGAACTATGTTTTCCATGTCTTGGGTAAAAGCCTAATGCTGTATCAAAGGATACAGCTTCTTCCAGTATTTTGTGAATCTAACTGATGACTTCTCTTGCACTGTTTTGATCAGATTAGCTCTAAAATAAATAGAAAAAAAAATTATTAGTAACTTTATATAGTACGCAGTAAGTGTACAATGGAGTAATAATTTTCATTAACAACTTTTCTCTGAATTCAGTCTGCAAGTAAAAGTGTTTTGGGTTATTCAAAACCATATTTTTTAGTTAATAAATGGCTGGTGTGGAAAAAATAATCTAATACTAACATTAGCTACAGATGAACATAATTCTCCCTTAGCTAAGATGTTGTCAAACTGTTGTTGGGACTCCATGATTTCATGTTGCAGATGAAACATGATGATGACTGTGCTTCAGTAAAGCAGTCAAACAAACACCTTGTAGCTGTGAACTTACACAGGACAGTAAGCTCAGCTGCATTGACTTCTTTTATAGCATCATAGTGCAACCCTGAGATTTTGCAGAAGTTTCTTGATATGTTCCACACTAACATTTCAGAGCTTCTGAAAAATGGTTTTTACTCTATGCAAAATATCAGTCAAGAAATAGTATGCAACTAATGAAACAGCAACTAATAATCTCTAGCAGTCAGCAATCTGGCAAATCAGTTCTTTTTTTTTTTTTTGAGGATTACTATAGCCTGAAGTTGTGAAAAGGAATCTCGCAACAAAACGTTTTCATATTACTTCAGGATATCCATTTAATTCCCCTTTGCCAGCTTGTCTTCTTCCTACACCCCTTCTTTTGATTTCAGACAGGCTGTGTGAGCCAAAAATTAGGGCCAGCCAAGAGATGTCTTCATATAAACCTTCACTTAGGGAGAAAAACAAAACATTTACAAATAGCTTGGCTATTTTTGAACTCCAGAAATTGCTTTAAACTGATTTGTAGTCTTTCTTTCATAACAGTTATCAGTTCACTAAAAACTTGCATCCACCATTTGAGCTGTTTTTTGGTATTACTAGGCCAATGATGATGACTGAAGTCTTGGCTTGCCGTGTGGACATAAAAAGCAGCCAGGATGCTGGCTTTCATGGGAAGAATCCACTTCTCACTGACACTGTGTACACATAATCCTGCTTTGCAACCTCCTCCTCTTCCATCCCTGATTGTGCTCTCACTCCAGAGCTCAGGACTGGAACAGGTGGGAGAGAAAGTGCTTGAAGTCCTGCTGGTTGATACCTCGAGGTGGAAAAGGTGCTGTTCCACTTCGCTTACAAATATAGCACCATTTCTGATTTGCTGCATCTGCATTCTGCCATGACACTGCAGACACATTTTTTTTCTTGTGTATATATTTACAAATATTCCATCAGCTTAAAACAAATAATCAGACCCATCCATTAGCCATACATATGTATTCAGGGTTAATGCGGTGGAGAAAAGGGTAAAGGAAGTGGATTACTAGAATAATGCTGGCCAGACTGACAGTGATAAGAGATGTATGATTCCTCCATAAGAATGTGCCTGAAGTCAGCCATTTAAGGCCATGCTTTGCTAGACTTAAATATAGGCTAAAAAGCATTTTTACTTCCTTAAAGTAAAATTCATAAGGAATCTGTAGGAATTAGCATACCAACTTCTATGGAAAAGTTCCATGGAATTTAATCACAGTTAAACAAAATAGGAGGGAGATTATGTGAATTAGGTTTACAAAACAAATCTTTAAATATAGTATTTGAAAATAATTAAATAATTATGCACAATTTCAAGCTTTTACCAAGTCCATTAGATAATCATATCTCTACAGTACTGTTCTTTGGGAAGTTTTAAATAAACTTAGAAATGTTATTATTCTCTGTTCATAAAGCATAAAAATATTCAGTATGGATTGTTTTACCGACTAAAAATGTTGTGTACTTGGCAACCTCATTGAGTTCACTGGCACTGCACACATTTGGTGACAGTGGTTTGAAACCCAGAAATACCAGCTAGGGATCAAACCAGAACAGAGCAAAACCAAAGGAGAGCGCTCTGTGCAACACCATTGAAACAGGAAGATGTCTGCCTTATTGAAGGTTTAAGTGATGTTGGTTTTCCAGATTCAATATAAAACCCCCTTATATTGCTCCTGTTTAGAGCTGCCATCTAATCTGGGTTCACCACTGCAGTCCTCAACAGGCACTAAACATATTTAATCATTTACGGAATAGATTTATCCATAACTGTAAAGCTCTTAACACCTACATTGCATTTTTTTCGTTTCATTTAATTATTCCTCAAAACTGTACTTACTGTTTCCAGTTCTCTGTAACTCACCAATTTCAAATGGAACAAGAGAGCACAGAAAGTGAATAAAACTCACTCAATATTGTTTGATGACACAAAGAAACAGTCCCAGCACCTTCTGTATCATCATACACATTCACAATAATTAACTTTTTAATAAAAAGTGCAAGTATACTGCTAATGAACTGGTTTGCTGGGTAAAGCCCATCAATGTCATGATGATAAGGCTAAAGTAGCATTGCTAAACTTTTTTTCTATATAGCTATTTTGGCAGAAATTAAAGTAGTTGGAGTTGAATAATGTTGACCAGCATTTTCCATTTAAGACTCTGCTTGAGGCTGCCTACAATATTTTATGGAACAGAAGGAAAAGATCAGGATAGGATAAGATATGACAGGACAGGATAGACTGGACTGGAATAGAATAGAATGGAATGGAATGTTTTGACTGGAAGTTACCTACAACAAACATCAAGTCCAACTACCTGACCATTTCAGGGGCTGACCAAAAGTTCAAGCATGTTATTAAGGGCATTCTCCAAATGCCCTTAATACGGTGGGGTGGATTGGTTGGAGTGGGTGCACAGTTGGAGTAACAATTGCACATTAAAGCAATCATTCCACTGAGAAATTAGGGGACCTCTGTGGTTTGGAGGATTGTCCTGTCTTCATTCCTTAGGAAATCTTCCAGAATTCAGGTATGTTGCAAAGTTCTGAAAAATCAGGCACCAACACAAATTTGCTAGTATTTAATAGCTAGGCAACCCTCCTGGGATTTTATTTGTACTCAGCATCCCATAACCCATACCTGCACACTTTGAGCTGTTCTTGAGCTAGGACTTGGCAGCTGCCTGTTTTGTTGCCTTAGGTAACACAGGAAAGTGGCCTCCTGGTAGCAACAAAGCATCAATTAATACTTAAAAGATGGTTATGAAAGCTTCTTTTTCTACAGCCACCTGTGACTGAGAAGTGTCCTATCCTGCTTAATGTAATAACGGTTTATCTCCCGGATATACCCCCCACATACGTAAAAACCCATGGAAGGTTGCCTGATTGCTGTCACCAAGGGACAGTGCCAGACGCTGATGTGTTTTCTTGGCTTTAGTCAGGCATGGAGGCTTTCTGTAGGAGGTGGCATCAAGTCCTCAGAGGATGACGCACATGCGTCATGTTGGTAGGCCTGGCCTGAGGGCCTAGGATGTCAGACAAGTTGTCTCCATGCTGAGACCATGAAGGAAAAGACTTATCCCCCTCTTGCTAGTAGTCTGTAGGGGCAGATAGGCCCTTGGAGGTACAGCAGAAATCAGCGGCACCACAGAGGCTGTGATGTTCAGCCTGGCTTCCCTCTTTCTCTGCTACAAAAGTCTGGTTGATCATGTCAAAGGCAGGAGGCTGTACCTGTTATGCCAGGCTGCACTGCATGGCACAGGCTGTGCAGTGTGGAGACGAGGGGAGTAAGCGATGGAAAGCCCCTGTGGGATGGTAGAAAGGCAGTGGCATAGACACCTTTCTGGGAGTACCTGTCTGGCATTCAACATTGATTTCACTGGACATTCTCACCAAAGTGTCTTAAAATTGCAATCTGTAGATTTCTAGAAAATATTGCAGGAAGTCCCAAGCTCTAGGCATTTCAGCCTGGAACACAAAATCAGGTAGTTAGTTTTTGACCTTCATCTTTAGGTCCCTACAAAGGGCTAATAATAATGTAGCACCTCAGCTGGGTGCTGTGAAAATTAATCCATTACATTTGTGAAGTATTCAAATACTCTGAAACTGAGCACATCAGAACAGCTGTTGAGAAAATTGACAAATCTCTGAGGAGGGTTTGAATAGCGTAAATTAAGTAAGATCTCTAAGGTCACATACTGAATAAAAATAAAAGGAAATATTATATATTCATGCACCAAATAAGGCATAGATACTGGGGGAAAAATATGATCATGTAATGAAAGTCTGAATTGTAATGCACGCACCAGAAGGCCAACAGAAAATTGGGCTAACGGGCAGCAGGATGAAAGAATAAGAGAATATTGTAATACTAAGGTACAGGGTAGGATGAAAAATGAGCTTGTAGCTTGTTTCTGCTCTTCAATAAGCCCATTTGTGCAGCGTGGTCTGTATGGTTAACTGTGCACTGCCTGCCCGGGGGGGCAGGCGCAGCAGCAGCACCCAGAGTCCACTTGCGGGGCCCATGAGCAAGCAGTGGCTGGCTCCAGGCTCTCTGCCAGGCAGCCACACAAGCAGGAGGCAAAGCACACTCCATGCACAAGCCATTGCAGGGACTCCTGCTCCTGAGCAGCAAAAACACAGCCCCAACCCCTACACTTTGTATTAACAGATATATGGAGAGAGTATCTACTTGCCGTGGGATCCTGGAGAAGTCAATTTCTTTTTGCCTACAGTTCCCGAATGTACGTGTTTGAAGAGTGACCAACAGAACAGGGCCCAGGGAGACGGCTAACATGGGAGGTCTCTAGGCGATATTTGCTATAAACTTTAGAGCTCTGATGAATTTTTCTGCAAATGTTTGACAGCATTTGCAAACCATTGGTAAGTTTTCTCAGCAGCTCATTAACCATCCACGGAGGCTTCCTGGCTTTTTTGCCCCATTTCCTTCTTGTTGGGATGCAACACTCCTGAGCTTGGAGCAGGTGATTCTTAAATATCAACCAGTTGTCTTGGGCCACCCTGCCCTCTAGGGCTTTATCCCATGGAACCTTACTGAGCAGGTTCCTGAAGAGGCCAAAGTCTGCTCTCTTGAAGTCCAGGCCAGTGAGCTTGCTGTGTGCCCTTCTCACTGCTCTGAGGATCTCGAACTCAACCATCTCATGATTGCTACACCCAAGGCTCCCTTGGAGCGTCACATTCTCAACCAGTCCCTCCCTGTTGGTGAGCATGAGGTCAAGCATGACACCTCTCCTTGTCGGCTCCTCTATCACTTGCAAGACGAAGTTGTCTTCCACACAATCGAGAAACCTCCTGGATTGCTTCTGCTGGCCCATACTGTCCCTCCAACAGATATCAGGATGGTTGAAGTCCCCCATGAGGACAAGGGCCTGCGAGCGTGAGGCTGCTCCTATCTGTCTATTGAGAGCTTCATCCACAGAGTCCTCTTGATCAGGCAGTCTGTAACAGATCCCCACAGTGATGTCCCCCATCGCTGTTCTCCCTTTGATCCTGACCCACAACCTCTCTGTTGACTCATCACCTGTCCCCAGACAGAGTTCCATACTCTTCAGTCTATCACTGACATAAATAGCCACTCCTCCTCCCCGTCTGCCTGGCCTGTCTTTTCTGAAGAGCCTGTAACCTTCCATTCCAACACTCCAGTCATAGGAGCCATCCCACCATGTTTCTGTGATACCAATGACATCATATCCCTGTAGCCTTGCACACATCTCTAATTCCTCTTGCTTGTTCCCCATACGACGGGCGTTTGTATAGAGGCATCTGAGCCGAGCTCCAAATGAAGCCAACTCAATGGCTGGAGCAGCTGAAATATCTCCACATCGCTCCAAGCATTTATTACAGGTGCTGGCAATTGACCGCGACTGTTGGGATGGATCGATGCCCCCCTCCCTCAACACATCTAGTTTAAAGCTGCCTTGACCAGCCTGGCAAGCCTCCTACCAAAGCAGCTCTTCCCCTTCTTTGTCAGACCAGCTCCACCAGCCTCCAGTAGACCTGGCCTCCCAAACTGAGTCCCATGTTCTAAATAACCAAACCCCTGACTATGGCACCACCATTTATTAACCTGCCAAATCCACCTGGCCCTTTCAAGGTCCTCCTCTTTGACCTGGAGGATTGATTTTAAAAAACTATCTGAGCCCAAGAGCCCCTAACCACCTCTCCCAGGGCTCTGGAGCCCTTATTAATGATTCCCAGGCTACTGCTATCTATATCTAGCACCCACATGGACCACTAGAAGAGGGTAATAGTCGGCAGGACTTACTAGACCAGGCAGCCTCTCTGCAACATCCCTGATCCGAGCCCCAGATGGGCAACACACCTCCCATGAGACTGGATCAGGACGACGCATGGGTGCCTCTGTGCCCTTCAAAGTAGAGTCACCCACTGCTGTGACCCGCTGCCTTTTCCTGGAGGCACCAGTAGTGATCCTCCTTACACGTGCATCAGCTGGTTGTTCATTTGGGGCAGTGTGCGCTTCCTCGTTAGCCCCTGCAGAGCTGCAAAGCAGTTCCGGGTGGGGACGTCGGAATTTGGAGGAAGCCCCTTGCTTTTAACTGTCCTCTTCCTCCTTTTTTTGTTAGTTTTTTGCTACCAGCTCCCAGCTTCCTGGATTAACACCCTCCTTTTCTGTATGCGCCATGCTGGACACTTGTGGCCCCTGCACAGTCTGGGCCCGGAGCAAGCAGTCCAGCTCCCTCTCAGCTCCCCGGACAGCTTTCAGCTGCTGACAGCGCCCCGCAGCTCAGCCCCTGCTGCAGGAGAACCTCCACCAGGGCGCACCGAGCGCAGCCCTGCCCATGGCGCACCCTCGCCCCCAGAGACCAGCGGAGGCACTTTGTGCGCCCCGAACTCCGCGCCCCGAACTCCGCGCCGCAGCCTCCCTTCCCCTCGGCTCTGTCCGGAGCAGAGCTCCCGGAGCGGGCCCTGCCCGGAGCCGAGCGCTCCCCGCCCCGGCCGCTGCCCGCCCGCGCTGCCGGCGCCAAGGGCCGCGCCCCGCGCTGCTCCCGCGCTCCCCGGGGCGGGTTCTGCCCGCTCGGGCGGTGACTCCCTCCCGGCGCCGCCCGCGGTGAGTCCCTGCGCGCGGCACCGGAGCTGGGGCTCCTGGGCAGGGCCCGGCGGGGGCTCGGGGCTCGCGCGGGGGCTCCCGGCGCTCGGAGCTGGGGCTCCGGGGCGCGGGGTTTGCCTCGCCCCGGTGCTGAAGGCTCCTCTCTGGAGATACTTCGCAAAAACAGCTTCATATGTTTTAAAATCAGGTTCATATGTTTTAAAACAGTAATGGACTGTTATTAATATAGACAGCCTGACTTCCTGTGTAGGTGACTGAAATTCTCCGTGCAATTCTTTGACCAAGTCTCTGTTCACATACAGTTTTTATTTAAAAAAAAAAAAAAAAAATCAGATCACCATGTGTTTTTTTGTAAAGCTGTCTATGCCCTTCTTAATCTCCTTAATAGATGGTTACTACCACTGGTCAGAAAATACTTTTTCCACTGAAAAAGGAATTTGAGAGTGGGGGTAGGGTTCCACTTGGAAAAGCCAACACAGAATTACTGGGGAAATGCCTTTCAAGTACATTTTGCTTTTGTTCTTTTCCATGAGCTAGGTTACTTTGTTGACTTACAACTTCCAAGACGCATTGTGTCTTCATTCTTCTGAAAAGAAGTGTAGTGTATCATTGAAGAAAAAATATTAAACAATCAGTTGCAATGCTCAAATGTTTTCCATGTGAATATTTATATTCAAAATCACGTGAAAACCAAAAACATGATAAAAAAAATTATCGATACAATAGCTTATATTTTATTAATACTATTTTTTCACAGTTGAAACTACCAATCAAATATACTCTGTGCACGGCCCCAGAAGACAGTGCTAGGACCACCAGCCAGAACACTTCCAGTTCTGTTTGAACAATGAAGCAATATATGCTGTTCTAGGGACTTTTTCTGCCTCTGAATAAGATACCAAGAAAAAGGAGAGAAGCTTGATGTTGATGCGGAATTTGGGAGACAGATGTTCAATTTCCTCCTGCAGCACAGACTTCCTATGTAACTCTGAATACATCATTTGTGTCCCAGTTGCAGGAAGGGCACAGATAACCTGATCCTGAGCCATGCAGTGCCTCACTCTTACGTTCCTGGTCTCCAATGTAGGAGCCGAACCAAAGATAAGTTCTAGATCTGTCCAATGCACAAAGAAAGCACAAACACGATCATAGCTGACAACACATGAAGCAGGGACTGTGTGGAATAGTCACAGGCTGTAGTGAGCATATTTTGAATTCTACCTCATGCTAGGTCATTGCTCAGGGCTGCAGAGAGGTGCCTCTCAAGACAGAAATAGTCCAGCTGGTTCTATCACTATGAAAACTCTTTAAAAATTGTTTGGGCAATACAGGTGATTTTTACGACTGCTACTGTGCTTACTGCTATTGTTATCTCTGAGATCCAAATACAGTTCCTTCCTCTGCTTCCTCACGCATCTCTGGAAGTTCCTTAATTAGCAACTATCAGCTATTGTATATCCTATGAATTCTTTGCCCCCTTAGTGAAGCATAAAGCAGGGATTCATGGGGTATGAAACAAAGTCCTTAAACTGGAGTCTGCCATGGCAAACTAACAGCTGGGGGGAAGGGGTCCTGTGTTTCAGCCATGACCCCGAGCACTGCTCTGCATCATAGCTGAAAGTTGTTTAGGTAAAACACATAAGCAGCATTCAGGCAAAAGGCACCAGCACATAAGCAGCATTTTGGGGCTCAGGACTATCTTTTGAAAATGATAAACTGCTGAATAAAAGGAGGAACTTCTGCCTGTGCTTTAAAAGAAAGCAGCCAAAATAGATTGATTTACTGGGTAATTTTTCAGGTTCCTAAGTACAAGGGCAACAGGTGAAGATATGTATAATTTGCAAATCTGGATTGGCTTTTGGCTCTCCACAAGCTACTTAACTCTGTTAAGACCTGAGATGCTACAGGACATTTGCAGCAGCAAAGCATGGTGCAGCTGGGAAGCTCATAATCAAGAATGCAGCATATGCGAGGTTTTCACCCTTCCAGCAATAAGAAGTGGTAGAATCAGAGTTTTGGGGATCCTAGTTTTGTACTTTCTATTTTCCACACAATGGCTTTTTTCTTTTGTTGTTATTTTAATAATTTCTTATTTTGTTGTTCAATCTTTTTATGTTTTAGTGTCTCTATGAAACCAGGCCGAAGGGCCTGAAAGCAAAGGCTATGCAGATTTTGAGTCATTATCGTCATCATTAGGATCATATAACTAATGTAGGTGCTGAAAATAAATCTAAACCTGAGGACATGTATTTTTAAAGCAGTATAAAACAATGCTACCACATAAAAAAGGCAATACCCAGAAAAATATTTTTGGTTAATTCCATTTTTCTTTTACAGTGGACTTTTGTATGTTGTATAGTATACTGAGGACAGAGTTTTTAGCATTCAGGTACAACACCCCCCAAAGCCATATCACCTTAGTTACTATAGAAAGATAGATATTGAGCTGCCAGAAATTTTACGAAAATAGCTGAATCAAAAAGGGAAGAATCCCATCAGTCTATCAGCCCTCAAACAGGGGAAGAGTGCAGTACTAGTTCCGGCCTTGCTGCAAAGAAGAGAATTCATGGAAGACAGAAATGTTAGAAATGTTCTAACCATGGGAAGAATGTCAGTGAGAACTTCACCTTATTAGGCACTGATGAATGCACTCCTCCCTCAAGATTTCTCTTCCATGTGAGTTCCCTGCACTAATGTTCTCACTTAAAGCTAAACACAAATCCTCAAAACCCCCTGTTCTCTTCCACTGGTCCTACAATTATGTTTGGGCTTTTATTTTTGTGGTTGATCCTATTTAGATTTTAAAATTCCAGGAGCCTGTATTTTTCTTTAGAATAGAAGATTTGTACTTTGGAAAATTTGGTACCGGTTTCAGTAGCAAGTTTTTAAGCAATTGAATCAGTTTTATTAGATGCTTATAGAAAACCCCAGCTCTTCCTGTAGGATTTGCTTTGCTAGGTAGCACAAGCCAAAATACAGTTTCCTCTCTCTACAGTACACAGGGTTTAATGAGGTTGCAACAACAGAAAAAGCTATATCCCTTTTATTCTACTATGAGCAGACTATAAAGTCTGTCTGGAAAGATTAGTAGAATAGTGACATATCCTAGATCAGAAGTGACATCCCGAGACCAAAGGCAGTGAAACTGGAGCTGTTCAGAATAGAAAGGATTTTCTCTCATGCTAATGAAAACGTTCTGGGTTTTCATGGGTTTTTATTATTTGTTACTTCAGGAACTGAAGTAACTCTTTTTAAAAATATTTGGCATTTATCACATTTGAAGAAAGATATTAAAAGATTACAACAAACATCTTTGTTTTCTCAATATAACGATTCCACAAACCAAGATAAGAGTGATATTGGGGGGGGAGGGGGGTGGGTGTTAAGTTACAGGAGAAAAAAAGAAACCCTCCAAACAATCTTCTACCCAAATCCCCATTTTTTACAATTGTAGATAGCAGATATATATCAGCAGTGTGATCACAAAGGGCTCGCAGCCTTAGGAAACCAGATACAATTTTTTGCAGACTACCTTTAGGACAGAGCTTCAAATTTGCAGCCAAATATCTCCAGTAAACCCCTTCATCTTAAATCTTAGTGTGAGTTCATGAAAGATGAGAAGTTTTCTTACTTAAAAGGCTGAGACCTAAGTTGACATATACTTTACAGACTTTAACTGAACAGATGTTTCTTTCCATATTCACCAAATGAAAAATATTATAAAGAAATGTGTATACAAATACAAGACTAAAATGAAAATTTCAGGGTAATACTCTAGAAAATGGAACTATGAAAACAATTTTTATTACTGTTTTGAGGTCAGCTGATATGAAACTGAAATAATCTTAATCAAAAGTCATGTTGACACAGTATTTCAACACGTTTATACTACTTTTATCTAGTTATTTTCATACAGCTTGTTTTCACATCTATGCATTTTGGGGCAGGAAGTGATGGAAGATATTTTACTAGCTGGGGTGGGAAGTGGAGGATATCTTACATACCAAATTCATTCACATGTGGGGCTATGTATATACAATGCAGTAAAGAAATAACAGGCAGTACATAAGAGATACTACAGTCTCATTTTTGAAACTGCTAAAAGAAAGTTTACTTTTTGTTTAATTACCAATTGGAATACTCACAAGAGAATTGCATATTTTCTGCCTTACTGGTTTATTTGGAAATAACTATATTTGTTCATGCTTTCCTCAGTATTTTCAGCACAATTTATTCTCAAGCAAATTTCAAGAGGACTATCTCTTAATTTTCTGTAGCCTAGGAGACCAAATGCTGCCTTCAGGCTCAGGAAAGTGGAATTCAGCCCCTGGCCTATGGACTCACCCCAGGAAAGCTACATCATCTGTCTGAGTAACTTCAGCTTTGCTGCTGTTTTGGGCTGGCTGGGGTCTTGTGAATACCATGCACAGACACACAACTTCAACATGAGAAATGCAAGTGCTCCCTCGCAGAACAAACATTTTCTGAGAGATGGGCTTAAGTGCCATTAGGTAAAGAACTCTGCTCCCCTGCACACCAACTGGATGCTCTTAATTACGAGGCTCTGGAGAAAAATGGTAATTTTTCCTCTCAGTGGACTGTACCCAAGGGAGGTCCAAGCGATGAAGTACTTGGCTGAGACCCTGAGCTCCAGTGCACATGCTGGAGCAACAGAGAAGCCTTAGGTCACAGATGTCTCTTCAGTATTTTCCAGAGGCTGATTTCAGCTGCCCCCACTCATAATGTTGGCAGTTGCAATTCTTCTGAGATGGGACAATTCCCCTCATTCATTCATAGGCACTAGGGAGAGAATGTTATTACTTCATGATACTACTGATTAATGTATAGGGACAGGAAAAAGCAATAAACAGGTGTCAGAGAAATCAGCAGAGAGATGTTTGTAACTGGGGATAAAGAGAGCTGATGTGGCACAGTTTGACTCATCTTTGTAAGAACAACTAGAAGAAAGAGCTTTACAGAGCTCTCTGAGTGGTATGAAAGTTTGTATTTGATGTAATAGACAAGTTGCATTTTAGGTGTTTAGAAATAAGAATGACTTGATCAAAACTTCTAGCACGGCAGAAGTCTATGCATAGGTATATAGACTGGCAGAGTTCAAGAAGAAAACCAAAGAGCTAAAGAAAATAATCAGAGATCAAAGTGACAAGTTCTGGGACTGCTATCTTCTGCTATGGTAGGCACTCCCTATGGAGTGCTCAGTGTATTCAATACCAATTTGGACGAACTTAAACTTTCTAATGAGACATTCTGCACACAAGCACAGAAGAAAACATGAACTTTGTCACTTTGTAGTCAGACTTATTTTTAGACAAATAGAATGTTTTAAAGGGGTGTGCTGCCTTTTTCTATGAATTAAATAGTTGGAGCACTATAGATCAAATTGTGAAAATGAAAATTTTGCTATACACATTCTGTCATAACTTTATTTGAAGTAGATGGGTGCAGATCAGGTAGAAAGGCAAGAAAGCCGTCCAGTGGGTAATATTTGGCCCCATAATCAAGCATTAGAACCAAAGCCTTCAAACAGAGTATCTGGGCTATTTTCACCTCATCTGGAATAGGGAATTGGAAACGAAGACCTGTGCTAGCATTCAGGAATGTATTTAATTTTCTTTGACCTGAGACGCAACTATATGTTTTAAAATCTGGGGGATAAATTCTTCATCTTCTGCTTGTGGGTAAAGCTGGTTTATAGATTTTTGTCTGATTTGTTTATAATTCAGTAGGAAGGATTTGGAAATTAGATTTATCTTTTAGAGAAAGTTATTATAGAGGAATGAAGCAGTTTGGAACAGAAATAATAAACAAGGATATGTATTCATCTTAGCAATCCTGACCTTGCAGGAAATTAATTTATATTTCTGTTTCTGGGTAATTCCAGAGAAAACTTTGCTAAATAATACACAGCTTGTTACTGAAATACATTTTATAAGTATAAATATTTGGAGTTAACTAAACAGTTTGAGCATGTGTATTGGGACCCAATCCAGCCTTGTGGTGTTAAGGCTGCTAAGTTTTCATCTAGCAGCATGCTTTTAGGATGGGATTCTAAAATCATATCCGAAGTCTAGAAACACATTGACACATGCGTTTGGAAATCACAGTCTTCCAGGAAAATGAACAACAGCTGACAGCTCCTCTCATCAGGGCAGTCTGCAAGTATGAGGATACAGAATTTTCTGAAAGACACTTTTCTTTTGTCCACTAGCAATTGGTGTTGTGGCTTATAGGACTGTTTCTTCTTAAAATTTTCCTTTTAGTCATTCTTTGGCTAATTTTTTAAACTTAGCCTCTGCTGGATTTTTCTTGATTAAAAAAAAAAAGAAAAAAGGAAAAGAAGAAAACTGTGAGAGAGATCTGGATAATTTTTAGAAATAATACAATCAGTGCCAGCCATACTGTCGCCATATCCATACATGCCTAATGAGTTTCAAGGAAGTAAACAGTCCTTTCTGTGTGCACAGAGGTTTTTCCGAGACACCCGATATCAACTTTGCTGCAATAGCCACGCCAGCTCAAACTTGTGACCAGTTTTAAACGCTCTGAAGAAGTATCCTGTGTTCCTATACAAATATGGAAGCAATTGGTTCTTTTATCAAGTTACTTACCTATGGCTGTAGAAAACTGCATGTTCCCAAATAACTAATTGGTATTGTTTAAATCAGTTACTTCCCATTATTGGTAACGGCAACAGAAAGCAGCTTTCTGAGGATGTGTTTTTGCCTGTAGCATTACACCTCAATCTTTTCTTCCTCATGTCCCTTTGCAAAACAGTGTATTGGTTTTCCTTTAGAGAGGTATACTGTCTTTTTTCCTTACATTCTGGCTACTTTTTGTTCTATGACTTTGTAATGTTCAGCCTGTGTAAGGGCTTTTTTTAAATGGACATTCCTTGCATTTGTTTGTCTTAGGAGAACATGACATGCCACAGGAATATCACATTTATGCTGCCAAGAGCTAATAAAGACCATCTTGGAAGATCTTTCAGTTCTACCTCTGAGGCAGGCGAGCCGTGCTGCAGACAGCAGCTGATTGCTAATGCAAATTTTGTTTTGGGAGTAGTGAAATACTGTGGGTCGTTCCTGATATGCTGCAAGTCTTTGGAACTCCTGTTGTGAATATTATTTTAAACTTCAAGGATGAGGGGACTCCTAGACTGTATGAGGTATGCTGTACCTGATTAATTTATGGAATAAGTGGTGTAAGAAGCAATTTATTTGCCAAATAAAATATCAATCTGAATGGATCTTTCTGTGCTTGCTAGTTTGGGAACAGAGTGTACCATGGACTTGGCTAATACATACTGCTAGTTGCTGTTTCTGCCCTTTAATAAAATCTTTTGAGGTTGATATGATTTCAGTTTTCCATTTCCTTACAATTAAGTGGACACCAAAAAGTGCTTAAGCAAACTAAAAAAGGCAAATATATTTTCATAAAAAATTATTAATAATCTTGCCTGACAACAAATAAATGTGCACTTTAAGCTAGTAAACAAGGTATTTACTAATGTGTATAAACTTACACAAAATGTATGAAAATCCAAAGAGCAAATTAAAACTAAAACTAATGTGAAAAAAAATGAACTAAAAAGCAGAGTTTTTATGCTGCCTGCCCTTTTCCTGTTCTTTGTTTCTTTATCTTTCAGTTTCTTCTTACACATTTTGGGTAGAGCTGTGGAGGAGTTAAATAAACAGGGATTGTTTGCTTCATTTGTTAATCTCCCAGGGAATTGCTTCTACTCCAGATCCTGCACAGCTGCAAGTTACTGAGGATGATTCTGGAGAAGAAATTTGCTCTCTTCCTGTTAACTACCTGCAGGAGAACCAGCAAAGATACATTCATTTATTGAAACTTCTGGAATATAAGACCTAACACCATCAAGACTTCCATACTAATCCAATAGCCTGTCCCTAACAGCAGCAAACAGCAAGAATGTAGAGAGGAGTGTAAAAACAGAACAAAGGCAGTTGGTCTTTAGTAAGTATTCTCCCAAAATCCAGTGATTTGCATTTAAAGTGTTTCCCAAGACAGCAGACATCTTTGTACTTAACCCTCAGTGGAGTTTTCTGCTACTGATTTGTTCAATGTTTAACCTGTATAAACTTTGAGGAGCTGTAGCATCTTCTGGGTAAGTCTATGCATTGTCTGTGCATTCTATGATTAAAAAAAGTAGCTTGATAGTTTAATTTCATGTCTTAGCTAATCTTTTTGTTGAGAGAGAGTACCAGCAGTCCTTAATTATTCATCTTCATGCCACCCACACAGGTCTCCTGGAATACCACTTAAAAAATTGTACCATATTAACTCACTGCAAATCTTCTGCACTGAAGATTTAAGGGAGAAATTGCACGCTATCGTTAGCAGCTAAGTTCTTTCACTTGGGAATTCCTTTAGGATCCTTTGGGCATACTGTCAGATCTGGCAGTTATTGTTCTTTTTGTCATTTTGTTCCATAACTTCTACCAAAATCTTCGCTACAGAGAGATTTTTCTGAAACATTGCTTATAAGCAAGGCTCTGCCAAGGTAAGGTCTCTAGACTCATTCACTGTTATCACAGGTGCAAAGAATCCACCTTGATTTTCTTCTATGGCATATCTTTTCTAAAAGGTTGATGTACCTTGATCCTCTATTGGTTGTACTGACACTTCAGTAGACTTGCTGCTTCTGATGTATTTGAGAAAGACTTTACTGTTAGTACTGGTGTCATTGGGAAGTGAATCTCCTGTCCTATTCTGCTTTTTCACATGTAGTATGTGGAGTTTTGTGATTTTTCTAGTTTTCCTCATTTGGCACGTTTTCAGCTTTGGGAAGGTTCGTTCTTTCTTCTAATGATCTCCCCTACCCTTCTGTTCAGCCATGCTGGATTTCTTTTTGTCTCTCTAAAATGGGATGCACTTGCCCTGAACTCCTATATGTTATCTTTAAATAGCTTTGCTGCTTGCCAGAGCTTTACCCTTTGACTATCCCTTTTAATGAGCTTCCTGCTCTGTATGTAATTCTTCTTTCTGAAAATAAGAGGAGTGGCATTCTTGTTTATGTATATCCTACCACAATTGAAAATGACACCAATATCTAGGCCTTATCCAAAGACATCACTTATACTTTAACCCAAGAGGCTCAAGGGGCGTCTTACTCAATAGAAAGCGACAGACTATCAAGTATCATCTTACAGACCTTTCCATACCTCATCATTCCATGAACATTTATTGCATTTTATCATTCCATGAGCAACCATCTATTTCTTCAACTTTGTGCTACCTCCTTGAATTTGATTATTCCCTTATGCATTCTTTCTGCAGTGCCATGTCTGCATCATTCTTCCCATCAGCATTAACATAATCAATGCACTCAGCCCTTGGCAGAATGCAAAGCCCTTTGTATTTCAGAGTAGCTACAAGAAAACAGAAAAATATACCATTTATCTTCAGAAACACATAATTCTTTATGAAATAACAGAAAGGCATTTAGTTTTGAATTCAGTTAGGTACGTGATCTGTATGAGCAATATATTAAAAACGAAGTAGTAATGAAGTTGCTGTGGGTACCGCGGTTGAAATCGTAGCTTCTGGGTATTTTGAAATCCAGATATTGACCAAAAATTGCACTCCACAGATAAGCTAACATTATGGCTTGACAAATGAGGCTTGGCAAACGAACTTAAGAACCTATTGAGAAAAAAGAATGAAATTACTACCATATGCTATCAAGTGTCCAGCCAGTACAAGGTGGCTAGACAGCAGTGCAGAAAGGCTGGATGACAAAACAATAAACAGTGAGAACACGAGTAGATGACACTTTGAATCTGAGCCCTGTAATTCATCATTATACTACAACCAAAAATGCAAGTCAGCAGCATAGGGTGATGACTAGCAGTTAAAAGACAAAAAATGGAGCAAAGACTAACAGGACGTGTGAGCTGGGAGCTCTTTCAGTAATAGAGAAGAAGTAAATCAGTAACAGCAACATGGAAGCTTAGTATTGCATGAAAGCTGGTGTTAGCATTTGATCTTACAATCTTTCATGTATTCCTGTGCCACTGTGGACTGAGATACTTCTAGTGAGTAGATGTGGCTAGTTCAAGCATAATGTAATTTGGAGCTCATTTACTTCAGAGCAGTCCATGCAATCAAAGCTCTGTGATGAAAGCTGTTTTTCAAACAAAGGACATGAACATTAAAGGTTAGTTACCGATTGGCATATGCAAATATATTAAGAAAAAGCAGGGAAAAGTGGAACAACTAGGAAGGGAAAGCATGCGCTCTGTGCACAGTCTTGTTGTGCTCTATTAGGATAGAATAACATTTCAATCCAGGAGAAAAAAAAAAAGAAGTAAACATTAAAATCTCTGCAGACAATTCTCATAGTCATCTTCTAGGACATTCTGAGCTTGTTCCTTTGTTTTGGGCTCCTGTCTTGTTTTTAACTGCTTCGTGCAGTGTGTCATTGCTAACTGTGGAAGGAATATGCAAAATACCATCAAATTTGGAAAAATTGACATTACATCCACTCCAGTCATTTTGCTCCAAAGTAAATCACTACATAAGATGCAAGGTAATAAAGACTGAGGACCATTGTATTTCCATAGCCTGACCTTAATATTAAATCCTATGACTGGTGAGTCAGTTTCTGTCTGGTATTTTGACATTTGCCTCTCACTAATCATTCTGCACAATTCCATTAAAACCAGTATATATTAAAGCAGTGTAATCACATGTCTCAGGGTTAATGTCTAAGTTTCCAACCCAAAAAAGTATTGCAACTGGGGAAAAGCTGAACTGGAATTTCTGTTTGGGAGACTTGGTTAACTAGTTGGTGGCATATTTAATTAGGGCATATCATTCCTCAATATATGAGATTCTCCACATTATAGCTTAAAAAAGGAGGAGTCTGTGTCATCATTTCTCTGATGATGACATAGGCAAGGCAGCTATTTTAGGTTCGAACAGTATTTATGTGGTTTCACAGCCAAGTGCTTGATTGTGTTCCCAGCTGAAGCCGGTGGGACTGTTGTCATTGATCTCAAGGTGGACAGGGTTGGGCCACAAATGCAGGACTAAGGCTGACAAGGCAATTGTCAGTTTCTCTTGAGGGTTCAGTGATTCCAGTCTGAGCTTCCTCAATATCCACTACAGCTACACAAACCCAATGACTCTCAACAACTCTAGAGAATCAGAGCAAGAGAGTTCAGAGTTAGATTCTCAAGGCTTAGTTGGCACTTGTAAAAGAATGATTCAGAAAATATGGGGCAAGATCCAGCCCACAGACATACATTTTTCTAGCAAAATGTAAGCATCTAGGACTTACAAGCACTTTATTACAGCTATTCAAAGCCATACTTGTTAATACCCATCTTTTGTGTAATACCACAGCAATAAATGCACTTTCCCAGGAAGTGGGAAACGTGGGTTTCCAAGGCCACATAAGCTTGAGAGGGTTTGAACATACAACTCCTGGCTGTGCAATACACCAGAATCTGCTCAACCATCTCTGCTCAAACACATCCTCCATGTGTCCTGTTGAAGCTGAGCCATCATAAAGCCATGAATCTGGCTGTCATTTCCTATCCATCTATTTCTAAGAACTTTCAAACCAGGTAGCTCATCTCAACCAATGAGAAAGTATCAAAGATGTAATCTCTAGAGGACTTCAGAGCACACATATGTTCCTTTTGTTTCCTTTTGTAGACAAGACACCTGCTGACCTGAATGACTGTCTTTCCTCATCCACTAACACTGGCAGCCTGTGTTACAATTGCCCTGACTTTTCCTGCTTTTCAGATGTTTTCTGTTTAACGTGGGCACCTGAAGTGGGTGGTACTGATCTTGCCTATGGAACATTCCTGCAGATTACAGGGGCTTGTTTTGTCAACATGTATTTCTTTCACCCTCCTGTTACATGGGAAAATTCTTCATACAAACTTTAATAATCCATCTCTGATTAATGTCATTCAGATCACATTACACTAGACAATTAGGCTTCACTTACTACCTTACGTAGTTGAATTTTTCTCTTAATGGAGACAGCAGTTTTAGAGTGTTTAAAAGTTTGATTACACTGAAGTTTCTCCTTTCACATCTCCTTGGTAGACTTGAGCTAAGCAATAGAAATCAAGCCGCATATGATAACTACACTGAAATCTCATCTTTCTTTTTAAAATTCTTCCCTTATGTAAATCCCATTAGGCTGACGGCTGTTCAAAGTTTTGACACAATGATGTTCTGAATTTCTAAAGTATGCTGAGGTTCAGTCTTCTCCTTGCAGTGTTGAAAAAAATCCCCATGGTGCAAACATTCTATCCTAAAGACAGAAAAATTTAACAATCAAAACAACCACAAGCTGTAACTTAGTGTGTGAGTAAAAATTCACAATATATGTACTTGGCTTTATTCCAAGATTTAAAATAATGCAAAATTAGCATTCAATCTTTTGACTATATTAATGCAGTATCCCCCCCTCTCTCTTTACCAAGAGTAGGTATATCTTCCATTTATTTTTTTAATCATCCTTTAGTACAAGCCTTAATGTTTCATTTCCCCCTGTTTCTGGAGAAGAGCCCAGTACAGTGTTCCTAATACAAATACCCCTAGATGAATAAAAAATGAAGATCCAGGTCCAGCTTTTGTAACTTGGCCTAAAATCTGCTTTGTACCAAGAAAAGGTTGCACTGAACAAAAAATCTTCAGAAAGTAGAGCCTGGTATAGGCTTTTTTTTCCTCCTTCAGCAAAATTTATGGTTGTTTTGAAAAGCCCCAAATGAAAAATTTTATCCAAAAGCTAAATATTTGTCTTTCTTCCAAAAATAGTCATAATTTGATGGAAAATAGAAATTTTCCACAAAAGTGTGCACTTTGTATAGAAAACTACTTTTTCTGCATAAAGACAAAATATCCAGCAACCAATTTTCTGATGGAAAAGTTTAGAGAAAGACTATTTACCACAAAGTAGGATAAGGGCTTGGAAAAGACCTCTAGAAAAGCCTAGTCTAGTGTTTGTGCACAGAGGCACAGTACAAAATTTCACTGGCTGATCAAGTTCTATCTTGAAAAGCAATTTCTTTCTTTGTCCTCTCTCTTAAAATATTTGTCCAGAACATCTTCCTGATATCAGTCTACTCATTTACTTTCACCTCGCTTAATCCACCTGTTTTTCTGCCAAATTTCCTTTCGTCTACATAGTTCCTTTCCTGGTGACGTATTTCATCTCAGTTTATATTTTAGCAGGCTATCCAACCAAGCATTCTCTAAAATCCTTAGGTCTTCATTTATTTGCTCTGGACCTGCTGAATTCAGCTTTCTTGACTGCAGATAGATAAATTTATATGCAACACTCCAGATAAGATCTGACGAGTCCTTTGCGTGTTGCCTAGCCTCATTACTCTTGTAACTCTACAGCAAGTATCTCTCCCATATGTCCTAAGATCACATTTATTTTTCACAGCCATGTCACATTAATACTCATATTTGCCACACACTGACTTGTACACACAGGACATTCTGCTGTTGCCCTTTACCTTATGCTGGAAACACTTGTTTGTTGTTCTTTAGCACATGACCTTCCACTTTGCTTTATAAAATTTTCAACTTTTTCCTGGGACTTCATTTTAAGTTGATCCAGTTCTGTAGGATATCCAGATACTGATTACTGTTGACAACATCTTAAATCATTAGCAAATTTTGTTTTGTCAACAATGAAAATAATTACTAAAAATAAGAAAATAGGACTCCAGCCTGATTTCTGAGAAACTCCAATGCTATTTCTTTTTATCCTTGTATTTACACATAAGCATTATTTGTCAGGTTCATTCAACCACATTTTTGCCAAATAGATTTTTTATTAAGCGCCATCATTTCAATTTTAACTAGCAATTTCTGTGGTACTGTATCAAATGCTTTACTGACAGCTACCTCGAATAAATCTAATGTCTGTGTAGAAAGACGTTTGCTTACTTTTTCTTAGTAAAGTATTGGATTAAGCTGGTACGGACTCCTCTTAATAAATACTACTTGTATTTTGGTGGTGGGATCTTCCCTTCTGCGCTTACTCTTCTCTACTTTTCTAAAGCCTTTCCTGATACTCTATCAGTTCATTTTTTCTGCAGTTTTTGAGTTTGGCCTCTTGAGTTTTGTGGTAAAGTCTATCCTTTAAATTGTACAAAACCCTCCCCCCCATCATCATAACTAAACATTATAAAACCCCTAAAACTAATGGGAAGAATTTTCTTTTCATTGTATCAGAATAAAAAATACATCACATTTTCACAATAAAAGATTTGATTTCTTCATGGCCAGTAAAAGAATCAAGAATCACAGATCAAACCTGGAGCTTTGTAGCAAATCAGAGCTAAAATGACATTAGCCAAGTATTTTCCATTATGCCAGATACCCAAATGATTTATTTTATATCTAATTTATAAATTTAAAAGATCAGATTCTACTTCACCTATACGTATGAATGAATAGAATGCCTGTTCATATAATGTGTTAAATAAGTATTAATGAAAGGACCTGACTATAATAGAATAGGAAAAATAGAATACCCTGGCCAAGAAATTGGAAAGGTTCGTTATACTGAAGGGACTTCTCTCACTCTTCTGAAGTCACAAAAGACAGGGGAGTCTTACAAATTTGAGAGAAAAAGGACAAAATTGCATCCTTTACACTAAGTATTATAGACTACACTATAATCTTTGTCTTTGAACAATGTCCCTGTGGACATCCTGACTGGAGACTTTGCAGTCACAGACATATCTTTAAGTAAGCCATCTAAAAGTCCTGAGCTTAACATACAAAAAAGAAAAATATCTTTGTTTTCATTTTATTTCTTTGTATTTCTAATCTGCAGAAACATATTTTTGAGCAGCCAAGCTCCTTGCACATTACAGAAAGACTACTCTGAAGAGTCTTTCATATCACTGTATTGTTGGTTAGGCATATGTGCTGTTTGGATGCATTTGGTATGCTGATGTTGGTAAACTGCCATTTCACAGGCCCCTGCAACAAAAAACAGTTTGTGGAGCAGTTTGAGTATCGTCACTAGAAGATATGCTCTCAGCTACAGCATGAAGCTACTCTTCATGCCTAGAGATAGCAGGGCACTGTAGGGGATGCTGAAATGGAAGAGAATGAAAAAGCTGAGGTGACACTTAAGGACAGCCTTTCCTTAGAAAACTCACCCTCGGCACGGTATTGCTTTTTTTGTCTATAAAACAAGCATGGGGTTCAAAAGGTTATGTAGACATAAGACAATCTGTAATGACAGCCAAAGTGTGAAATAAATAGAAAAACTTTCTGAACACCTGCTGGCGTTGAAGATAAAATACATTGATGAGTTTCTTCTTATTTATTCAGAGAATCTGCATTTCACTTTCTCCTCTTACTGCAGCTACTACAACATTTGGTGCAGGACGGTCAACTGCGAGACAGTAGCAATGCTGCACTGCTTCTCAAAGGACGGTGGTGTAGCTGTACATCCCCTGGAGCCTGTCCAAGGTCTGAATTCCCACTGTCATGAGCAGGGCACATACTGTTTGCCCCACACAGGACTGGCACCTTCTGTGTTGTGCAGAAAAAAAGAAAAGCCGAACAAAATGCAGGATGAGAGTAGAGAGTGCCTTTGAGAGGTCTAGGAGTATCTAATGAAGACTGAGTGTCTTCACTAGGTGTGCAGACTCAGGAAAAGCATCCCTTTTGCAATGAGAGTACAACTTTTTACATAAAAGTGAAAGCAGAAAATCTCTCTGTGGTCTCAAAAACAAGATTCCAAACATGTGAAATAGCTTGAGCAGCTCAAGAGATAGCCACCCTTTAAAGAGGCACGCTGTCCAAGATGGCTTGTACACATGCCTTGAGGGAAATCCTGTTAAGTTTTTCATGCAGTTCCGGTATTTCTGGCAACTGTATACTATGCACTGTGTAAACAATGATTGTTAGGTGACTGAACAAAGAAAATCTTTTAAACAAGGAAAGCAATGTTTTTTTAGTCTTTATACACGACATGAAGATGATTTGTGGATAGAATACAAATTGTCAAAACATCTTGAACTCCACAAACAATTTAAATAAGGACTCAGCTCAAAGGGGATTGATGTCATTGCTTCAGTATGGAAAGCCTGACCAAAATCACATCAGCTGCTTTTTGCCAACATTGTGTATTAGAGGACTCTGGAAAGACACATGTCCAGGCAGAAGGTACTTGTTCCTTATAACTCCACTGGCATTTACCTTTCCTTGTTAGGCAGACTCTTCCACCAGTTGGAATTGGAGCAAACCTT
The DNA here is from genome assembly GCF_004027225.2 of Strigops habroptila. NCBI lineage: Eukaryota > Metazoa > Chordata > Aves > Psittaciformes > Psittacidae > Strigops > Strigops habroptila. The sequence goes on along the minus strand of NC_044277.2, from coordinate 107,613,956 downwards.
TTGGCTCCTGCATGTGCTGTGTGAGCAGAGAGCTTGCAGTACCTTGGCGCTGCTTGCCATTACCTGCCGCCGAACTTCCCATTTCCATTTTTACTGCTCTCTCTGTAACAGCCAGACTCTGTTTGAGTCTGATTCAAAGCTGTTCAGACTCAAGTTTGAGTCTGAACAGCTGATTCAAAATAATTTCTATTTCAATCAAAATGCATTTACTTATCTACCACTTCTATCCTGTGAAAAGGATATGAATTTCTCTCTGTTTGGATTCCATCCTTTTCCTCTGTGTCCGTGCAGTCCTGTGCCTCATGGGTACCTCCACAAAGTCTCTGTTCTTTCCTTTGGATTTGACAGGCCATTCTTGGAAATGGCATCAAATCTACCCTAGCTGTCTCAATTTATGTGACTCCTTGGTTCCTTCACAATGCTATCCATTCTTTGCTGTGTAAGAGTATCAGTCTCATTCATATACACCTGTGTGTATCAACAGCTGTTTTAGCTCCATTCCTATTCGTTTTTCCCCTCTACATTTGCTATAAAAGGCCTCTGAACTGTGCTATGTTTAAGTTAAAAGAACTCGAACCATGTTTTCTGGGCTTCATCTACCAATAATTTGTTTTCTTTTCAGGCAAAAAAAAAAAAAAAAAAAAAAAAAGATCTAACCAGAAATGTTAGTATTTGATGCATCGCTTTCATTTGGTGTCTCGTTCATTTGAAACAGTCATTGGGAATAGTGACAGAAGAAACGGTTGAGAAATACCTGATGACTTTTCTTTTTGCCTAAAAAAGCTGATTCATTGAAAACAAAACATCACAAAAATCTGACTCTGGACAATCTTCTGATAGAACATGCAAGTTTCAAAACTGCTTTGTCAGTTCTGAGGTATGTGGACTGCCTGCTATCCGAGATACTAGTTACTGTCATTCCACAGAAGGAATAATGATGACAGTTCCCAAGACTGTTTCTACACAGGACGTTAACATTAATTTATTAATTGGTTTCCCAGGCTACCCAGCTTCAACAGCCTAATGAATCATTTGCTCCAAGATTCAAACACTGGGTTTTGGTGTCTGGCAACTCTTGTGTCCTCAGCTGCTGGGGCAGACCAGCTGGTGGACAGTCTGCTGTTCAGTTTGCTGCTGAGGTACCTGAAGAGCCTTGACATGTATAAATTTCACTCATGAGAATGGCTGCTCTCTAGACAGGACACAAGTCATCACAATGTGCAAGAAATAAGTTCTAAAGAGAAGACAGAAAGGGTTTTCCAAAGCCTTGCAATGGTAAGGCATCAGATTCTGATGAAAGATTACAGAAATGGTTTTGAAATTGTTATTTTGGAAAGACCTATAGCTCTTAATTATGAGGAACAGTCTCAGATTTCATGTGTCAATAACCAGGAGTCTGAAGAGGAACCTCGGACGCTGGTCTCAGGAACTGGGGGGGGTCGCACTGTGCAATTCTTCATTTCCAAGCAGTTTGACCTGAGAATCTGCCCAGGAATCTCAGAGCTAGGGCATAACCAGGTTTTCCTCCAACCCGCTGTTTCAGGTGTAGGAGCAATTGGATATTTCAGTTCACCTGTCATACACAGACCAAAGTCAATCCAAAGGGCTATTATTTTCTGAAAATATTTTCCTTACTTGGTCACATTCCATCCTGCAAAAATTTTTTCTTTCTACATTATTGTTCCCCTCTGCTCTCAGCATGCAGGTCATAACACTGCTCATTACGGTTTGTAGTATTTCTTTTTAATGATATCACATAGGCTATGAACAGGTCTTTTTTCTCAATATATGAAAAGAATTTCTGCAAATGCATTAAAAATAAAATACAAAAATTGTCTTCAGCTTTTTTCCTAGAAATGTCATTGGTTTGGTTATAGCTGGCTATTTTTGGGTGGCATAAGGTTATTTAGGAGAGTCTAATGATGGCCACTCAGTCCTTTTTAACATACGGTTAAATGACAGCACATATAAGACAGTGGAAAGACAATTCTAATTTATTCTCATTACCATCTAAAAGCCAGCACTCTGCTTTTTCTGTAACGAAAGGCATGGGTTTATATAAATGTCAATTATATATTTTATATGCCTAGGCAAAACCAAGATCCATGCCTGGTGTAAACTGCCAGGCAATAATACGGAGTTGACTTAAACTGTTGGTCCTAAATTGAGACTGTGAAAAAATAACAGCTTGCGGGGAAGAAATATTTTGTAATACAGTTGCTGATCTACCCAGTGATTAGACTGACCCTGCCAGGGATCACTTCAGTTACCCCATAGCTGTGTGTGGGTCTTCGTGTCTGTCTGGCTTGGGAGGACTGTGCTCGATCATCTTCATGGTTCACAGGCAAAAGGCATCCCAGCGTTGCCGCCAGTACGCTGTCGGGACGGGCATCCAGAACCCTGTGGATGTGTATACATAAGGAAAGGGGGCTTCTCTGGCACTTCGTGGCAGTCAGAGGGGGGAAAACACCGTTCTTAATCCGGGAGTAGCCCGCAGTGGCGGGGGGAGCCGGGATGGGCGGGGGGCGTCCCGGTTTAGCGGACCAACTCGCACCTCTTATGGGGGGGGCAACCGCGCAGGGAGAGGAAGGAGGAGAAAAGGACGCCGAGGAGAGGAGCTGAGAAGCGTGAGGGAAGGGAGCCGGGGTCTAGAGGAGGAGCTGAGCGCAGAGAGGCGGCGGCGGGCAGGGACTCAGTCGGGCCGGGAGCTGACGGCCGGCGGAGCGGACTGCGGTCGGCGGCCGGGGCAGGTGCGGGAGCCACCTCCAGCCGCAGGGCGGCGGCCGCCGCGGCCCGGGGGGGCTCGGCTCTGCACCCCGGCAGCGGCCCCCGGGCCCTATGGTGCCGCGGCGGGACCCGGCTCCTGCTCGCCGCCTTCCGAAGGGGCCCGCGGAGCGGCGCGGGGCAGCGGAGCGCGCCGGCCCCGGCACTTGGCTGGCATGAGGAACCTGCCGGTCCTTCTCCTCTCCCTCTGCTGGAGCCTAGGGCGGGTAAGTCACGCCGCGCTCACCCCCGGCACCGGCCGCGCCGACAGGAGAAGGGTAACACTCGCCCCTCCACACCGCGGACGGGGTGATCCCTTCGGCTCTTCCCGCCGCTGAAGGTGCCAGTGCGGCCCCCCGGGCCGGCCGTTCCCTGACAGCTTCCCCCGTCCCCCGGAGCGGGGGGCTTAGCGGTACCCGCAGCAGGTGCGGAGACTTCGGCCCCGCCGCGCTCACTTCGGGGGGCAAATGACTGCCGCTACTGGCCTTGTCGGCTGTCCCGGGCGCGATGTCCCTCGCAGGGAGAAGGCTCCGCCGCCCCGCCGGGATCCCCAACCCAGCTCCCCTCTGGCGCTCCCGGGGGTCGGCTCCCCGGCCGCACAGCCAGCGCCGCGCCGGACCGCACCGCAGGCGGCGGGGGCACCGCCCCGCACCCGGGGCGCTCCTCAGGGGCCGGGACGGCTCCGCCCCGGCGTGGCAGCGTGGGCCGGGTCCCATGCACATCCCCATCCCCGGCGGAGAGGAACGGGGCAGGTACTGGGCCCTTCCTCGCCCAGTCACTTGTTCCCCGCTATTTCCCCCGCAGCCGGTAGCGAGCACTAGTTTGCGGAGTTTAGACAGAGCGCTGCCCCGGTACGGGCTAGAGCGTCGCTGGCAACATGGCATGGGGAAAAACCTGCGTGATTGATTTCTCTCTAGTGCACGCAACCGGCCAGCAAAGCATTCAGAATATTAAAGTCTTCAAATTTAGGGGGTCTGCTTTTAACATCTTTGTATTTCTGTGTTTCTTCAGTTGTTTGTAAAAGTATAACTTTGCTGGAAACATGATTTAAGAAAAATAAAAAAGTTTGCCCTCTAAATCTTTCAATTTTTTTGTTACTGTACATTTAAATTAACACATCATTTCTACCAGAAACCGGGAAATGATGCTGAAGGTAAACATAAGCAGCTTGTCAGAAGAAATGTTTTCCAGTCAAACTGCTGTTCTGGATGCCTTCAAAATTGTTAAGCGACTAAAAACAGAGAGATTCCTCAGCTGTGTACCTTTACAGTGCGCAACACAGCACACACAGTACTGTATTCAGTGGTCACAAAGGGTTACCCACCCTTGGTTAAGCAGAGTGAAAGATGGATGAACTCCAGCCCTGAAAGGTGGTGGACGCCCTCAAAATCCATTTGGGGGTTCTTGATGTGTTTCGGGATGTGGTCAGTGCCACATAGTCTTGAAGCCTAAATCTCTTTAGCTTGATGAAGTACATCAGAATGAAACAGGTGTATGTATTAACACAAAGCATGTTACGGTTTGGCATGAATCCCAGGTTTGAGAAGTAATGTTGTGTTAACTTAGGGTACTAACAAGTGTATGTTCTCAAAATAACCTTTGCTGTTAGACCACTGATACTGGGAAACTTGGACTTCTTTTGGAAGTATGAGAGAGAGAAGTCACTTGGCAGGCTTCTTAATTGCTGTAGCTGCTTTGATTTATCCCTCATTTAGTTAACTTTTCTGTTTAATGGAACCTACCTTTTCAAGACCCAGCAGTTATAGTACTTTCTGATGAGTAGGAGACCTACTCTCAGTTGCTAAATGTTTGTGATTGGAAAAAAAAAAAAAAGTTATGTGAAAGAAGAATGCAATTAAAAGCATTATGTATACATGGGACTTGATTTTACATGGGAGCTATCTGGAAAGGAGATGATATGTAACAAAAGATATCTTCAGTGTAACACTGAACTTTCTATTATAAGTGCTAGAAATCCTGATTTATGTTAAGGATCTATACAAAGTCACTTTAAAAAGGGAAAAAAAGAAAAAAGTGCCCTGAAAATATATATTTTGAATAATCAATATAGAGAAAAGATGGGGAAAAGGAAATGAGGTTCTGATGTTGTAGATGAGAACTGAGAGATTTGGAGAAGAGACAGGTTTTCATGAGTTTTTGTAACAGCTCCTGTTGTTATGCTTATGGCTATTATGCTGTGTTGTTAGAAGCTGCGCAAGTGGCTTGCCCACGAGGAGTCTGCAGAATAATCAGGTTCTCAGCGCTCACTCTGGGTCCTGGTTAATTTTTAGTTAATTAAGTATTACCATTTTGAAAAATATTGTCTCATGAATCAGAAATTCCTAAAAAAAAGGTGAGAAAAGAGTTAGAAACATGGAGAGAGACCACCCTTTTCTTGGTGACTACAAGTGCGAGGGTGACCGAAGTACTGCATATTCACATTTTTTATTTCATTAGGATGTTATTTCGTTTGAGCTAACCTCACTGTCCCTTCAGCTCCAGTGAAGTTTCCTACTTTCCCATTTGTCACCTACTACAGTCGTTTCTCCCATGCAGTTTCTCACAGACTCTGTGTATTTCTCTGTTAGGCTGTGTTTGCCTCTCTGAATCCAACTGACTTCAGTACAACTTCCTGATGTCTTCTTGTTTGTCTCCCCAATACCACTATATCCCTATCTCTTCTCATGGACATAAATAAGCCTTTTTGAAACCAAGGAACTGGGGGCAGGGTTATAAACAAGTAGAGGCAATAGTGCTTTCATTTTTGAAGGAGTGGGATTTTCTTCCTGTGTAGCACTTGCTTGAATCAAATAATCATGCTCTGGGGCCTTCAGGAGATAAAACATACCTGGTGGAAAAGGGCAGAAAAGCAAAATTTACAAGGCCAACGAGAATGCAGTTTGATCCATTTTCATATTCTGTGATTTGTATTAAACTTTCAGCTTCCTAACTTATTACAAAGAAAAAAAAACCCCACCCAAATGTGTTTACTTTCCTGCTTCAGTTTAACTCAGTTTTTCTGGAGGAGTAAGTCTAAAGAAACAATACTGGTGAATGCACTAGAAAGTTATATATTTTCTTGTAAGTCACAATTGGTCTTGAAATGCTACCGGAAGGAGCCAGTGAATGCTCTAGTAGATTATTTTAACATTTTGTTTTGAAAAGTCAATGTGTGAGAAGCTAAAATAGGTAGTGACTGTGTCAGTAAAATGCCTAGCACATACTTTGGCAAAATCAGTGCCAGTTAAAGTTGTGGCTTTCATTACTGGTAGTTGCATTCTTCATAAACCATTTTAATTCATGTTTCAAGACTCTGGCTTTTTTGTTAATTTGACACAGGTGAATGGTGTCCATCCAGAATGCAGATTTCAGCTGGAGATTCACAAGGAGGAAACAAGGTGCATGGAACTTCTGAAGAATGCAAAGCCAGTGGACTACAAAGGTAAGAAAAGATAAGCTGTAATGTAGAGGCAGCTGGAGTGTTCAATATTTTCTCCCTTGACCTTCTTTGCTATTGCAGGTGCCGTATTTGTGCTTAGAATTTTATGTATTTTAGAGTCTATGCAGACTGTGCTTTAAAGGTACAGCTGGAGCAGGGACGACGTGAGAGGTGTGCCAGGCGCTCTGCATGCACTGGGTGGGACACTACATGGGACCATTCTCATGTTTAATCTGTTGCTGCTAGTGCATGTCCTGACCTGCAGAGAGGCTGCAGGCTGGTGATGATAGGACCAGCAGAAAGAATAAGTCTGAGGAAAAGTTGAAAGCCTCAGATCCAGGCATCTCTCTCTAACTGCGGTTGAAAGTAAAGGATTAGTGCAGTGCTCTTGCAGTGCAGTTGTTTTCCTTTGGCTGAGCTAGGTGGTATGCAGTGTATTTGTTTTTTCATATTCAGTCTGTTTTGGATGTGCTCTGAAGGTGACTATGGTACCTTAGGGGTCTACCATCTGCAGTGCCTCTTAAACATAAACATGACTCCCAACTCACAATGCTTCCTCCACCTCTCTTCTCAATTTAAATATGTAACTCCCTCTGCTTATACTCTAATATCAATTCACATACAAGAAAATAATTAAAAGGGTCATCAGCAGTTTGTATTTTACTATAATTTCTCCTCTTATTAATCCAGATAAGTAATCAGAAAAGATTTAGTAACAGTGAATAAGTTACAGGGATATCTCTCCATGTAACTCCAAGCAAAATCTTACTGGAATAAGTCAACTACATTTAGATTTTTTTAATTTATGTGAGTGGTGAAGAGAGACGGCTGTTACATAAATAATACTAGTGTGAAGCCAGATGGAGAAATAACCAGTAGCTCAGCTTAATGAATTAAATATTGAATTAAGAAATTCACTATTAGCTATTACATGGCTAAGTCAAGCTTTCTTCAAGATCCACTTTTGTGATCCAGATGCTGGGTTCCAAGAGTATCCTTGTGATGCACATCAGTTTTATTTTGGGTTCTCTAGGGAAAGAAAGAAATATTCTATCAGTATTTTCTTCACAGCCTCTTTTCAGTGGAAGAGGGATGCCTCCTGAAGGCAAACTGCTGTCTTTCAGATAATGGAATTATACATTAAATTGAATGCCTGGCTGAAACTAAGGGTGTGTTCCATTTTGTAGGAGACAGGAATGAATCCCGTGTGGTAATGAACCCTTAAAAACTGTATGTTTAATGTTATAGGAGAATTTATCTGATGCTTCATGTTATAGATACCTTTACCAACAACCTGTTCAGAGGAGCCTATGTTAAATATATGCATCTGCATTTCCAAAAATACCCATTCTCTATATGTCCTTATTTTTCTAATAAACTCTGTATTCATACAAAGATGTAAGGAATATTTTGAACAGAGACTTGCAGATTGCCACTCTTGACTACTGATAAAAAATTACTAATGAAAATTGGCAAGATGGAACCTAAAACTTTTAGTACATTTGAAACATAATTCATGACAATAAATTCACAAATCCTATTTCACTTTTTTCTGAATGGGAAAGATAGTTAGATAGCCCTTGTCATGCTTTTCTAACTGTAGTATGTTCTACCTGCCTTACAAAAGCTAAAATGAAATCTAGTGACAGTCCTGTCTAGAATTTAGAAATAAAGGTTCACTGGTTTTCCACTGGAGGCTTGAGCTTCTGTTCTCAAAGTCAGGGGGAATTTTTTCATTAACTTCTTGGGCACCTGAGAAGCCTTCACACCTCTGTGTAACATGCTGCAGAATTTGGCTGGCATGCGTAGCTACTGAATTTCGGAGGATCCAAGTTTTATGTAGTTTCTCCTGTGACCTAGGTGGCAATTATGCATTGAATGCCTTATCTAATACTTCTCAGGTCCCAGTTAGGGAGACATGAAGGAAAGTTTTAAAAGCAGTTGTGGTATTTTTTCTTTTATATAATAAAATGACGTTACAGTCATCTTACCTGAGCTGCCTCATAACGTAGGCTGAAGAATTCCACTGAGTAATTTTTGTAGTGCACCTAAAATCCCTGACTATGAAGTCTATGAAGGACTTGCTTACTTCATGGCTTTCTAAAGCAATAGTGTGTTTTGCAAGGAAACACTGTATAAATATTGTGTAATGTGCTTTGAACAATGCTAAGGATATGGTAAAACCACAGACCCAGTTTGTCTAAATTCTGCTTATTTGCCAACATCAAACTGTCAGATATCTGGACCTCCTGCTTTGCACCCTTTGGGGGATTTTCAAGCATTAGCACATACTTTTCCATTAGTGGAGAGCATTACACTCCATTTAGGGAAGAAAGTCACTCTCCAAAGATCTGTGGCAGTGCCTTCCTCTCTGTAGTGCTCTCTAGCAAATCTAGTTGTTTATTTTATGAAGACTGCATTAGCTTCTATCTGCATTTGTTCTTTTCTCCTATGATTTGACACCTGAGGTATGGATGCACCTTAGCTGGAAGCCTAGGAGAGGAGTTCTTTTGCTCACTCATTTTGGAGGGCAGGTTATTTGCTTTCTAAATAGCTTATAATAGCTACAGATTTTGAGGTCCATATGGAAAAATACTAATGTATTTTTTATCTACTACCTGTGGCTTGTCCTCTTACATAAAATAGAAAGCTGCCAATGAAAGTGATATAGAAAATATATAAAAATTGGCCCACTGCAAATTTCTGTCTTTATTCAATATGTAGAATTTTTCTGTATAAAGTAATCAACTAATTTCTGTCCACCTTTAATTGTAAAGTGAAATAATATCATAAAAAATGTTAAAACTCAGTATACTTGAAAAATATTTAATATTTAAAAAATTAAGTCTAGGATTTTTTTTCTTCATTTTGGCTGCACAGTTCAATCAGTCTTTTTGGCTTTTGTTCTCCAAAATGTGTTTTTGTGAGACTTATATGCCAGATAACATTTTTAATTTTAGATATGACATCTTAACTTTGCAGAAGGGGTGTAGACGGAAAGAGAAATGGATTTGGAAAGAAGTTCATAAACCTCTCAAAGAGAGGCTTCATAATGCATCTAGTAATGGGAAATTAAAACAGACAGGACTACTACTCATAAATTTAAAGCAAAAGGGACCAGTGTTGCTATATAATCTGATCTCCTGAATTGCACTGCCAATAGAATTTCATTGAGTGATTCTAGCCCTGAACTCATGATCTTGTGAATGAAACACAGCACATTTTCCTGTTCAGAACAGGATGAATCTTCAAATGTTGGACTCTTGGCAAGTTGTCCAAAAGTCAGTTTATCCAACTAACCTCTGCTGTTAAGGTTATTTCTCCAGTAAGAAAGGTGTCTATTTTGCATTTCCTCCCCCCATCTGCGTCTCACAAAAGGATTGACTGTGAGTATAACTAAGCCAACCTAACGATCACTCTTTCCTCCACATCAGTAAATAGGAGACTTACAGAAAGCCAGATGAAGCCTTTCTTCTGCTACATGAAATGGAATCTCCTCAAAGTTCCCCCTTTCTTAATCCTCCCGATTTCATCAATGTCTTCCAACAGTTTTTGTTTGGTTTTGCAGCTATTTTCTCTGTAAAACGAGTCATTAGTTCAGACTACAGTGTTGCTTAGAGTTGTCTGAGGCAGCATTAAAGGTAGAATTAAATGACATAGTGGGATCTTGGAACTTCCTTTCATTCACCACCATTAGCCCTTGACAGGTCAACTTTATCTTTCTTGTATTTGTGCTGCTGCCTTTCTAGCTGTAGTATAGACGTTACTACTGTTCACATCTATTTTTCTGAGGGGAGCTGAAGGGCCTGCTTTGAATGTTTGTCTATTTTGGCATCCATTAGTGGAAGTGTCATTGTTAATGACACCACATAAACCTCATCATCCTTATGGTGCTGACAATGTCTGGGCCTTGTGAGAGCTATACTTAAATATTCGAGGGAGAGAGGTGGAGCTGGCTCATTTTCTGAGGAGGCTGGGCGCTAGGAGAGAAAGAACTGTGAGTGAAAGGAATTGCCTACTGAAGAATAACCAACAGGAAATAAATGGTGAAGATGATCAGCCTCATTCAAAAATCTCATATAATAAAGATTACTAAGAGTGAAATAACAAAATTTTTTTGAAAGAGGCAAATTGTGGCCACAGATACATTCTACAATTTTGAAGGTCTGAAATTTCTACTCCCCCAAACATGAATAGAAATTCATCAGTATACATTAATAAGTGGCATTTAGAGCCCTGAAAAAGGAAAGTTCACAGCTGTAAGTAAATTTATTCTGTTTTGCATAAGATTCTGAAAAAAATATTGCCCTGCATAGTTTTGTGATTGAATCCTGATGAAGACAGCTGTAGCTATGGCAGTCTACTCTCCATGACATCCAAAGTTCAAACACCACAAGGAAGCAATCTTGAATACCAAATCACTAAAAAAGCACCAGCTAATACAACAAATAGCACATAGGTCAGACATACTCTAAACTAATAGAAATATATGGTCCCAAAACTTTACAGGGACTTTTAATATTTTGTGATGGGGATTATATGAACAGGAGATTGATGTTTAATTATATTTTTGAAGAATGTACAGCATATCTAAATTGGGGCAACATGAAGATGAAGGTACCTCTTATAGCTTTAACTATACATCCATGAATATCTTTGTGGTATAATAGAAATGGTGTTCGTATGGTAAGATTAGAGTGCTGTCCATTTATACAAAACCAAATGCTTGTCTCCAAAGAACATTTTGAGTAGTTGGAAAGCAGGATTAACTTGATGGAAGATTTGGATGGATTTGGGAGTAGCTTTTTCTTCGGAAGGTTTTTTCCAAAGTTTTTCGCTGACAACTTCCACATTTCCTTAATGTGGAACCCTAAAAATATGTAAATTACATTAAAATACAAAATTGTCTTAGAGATTTTTTTTTTACTTTCTAATGAGAAACTGTTCCTCAGAAGGAAAATAAGGCATTTCTTCTGAAACGTTTCATCTAGTGAAAAGCCGTTAATCCCCTAGAAATCCCAGTCACAGTGTTTTTGCCATTCCTAGTAGTAGGACTGGCTTTTGAAAACCTGTAAACTGCAGGCTGGCAGCTCGTTGTGGAGGGACTTTGGGAGCCTGGGCAGGCAGGACAGGTAGGTAGAGCCCATCCCACCCACAGCTAGGGTGGCTGGAGGGTAGCCATGGGGAGCCCCGGGCATGGGACACCTCCCTGGGGTAGGGACAGCTGAGGACATCAGCCTGCAGGTGGAGGGAACCAGGGTCGGGCACATCCCTGGGATGGCCGGGGAGGGCCACAGCGGTGGGTCAGGTCGCAGGCAGAGGCAGGCACAGGCACTGCTGTGACAAAGCTTGAAGTCGAGTGGACCCACCACATTGCTGAGTGCCCAGACTTGAGCCCAGGTGAGACCCTGAGCAGGGGGGTGGGGCTGGTCAGGGCCATTAAGAGCCATTAGTGCACTCAGGGCCCTGGTGAAAGCAGACAGCAAATAACTTTAGCAATGCAGCTTGGAGCAACAGTATTTGTGCTACTTTCTTATTACCGCTTTAAGCAGTTCTGCTGTGTGTTTGCTTTGCTTCCCATTTGCTAGCTTGCTATTTCTCTAGTGCCTCCTTTTCTGTTCTTTCTTTCTTACTACTTGTGTGAAAATGAAGAAAGAATTTCAGTTTGTATATATTCATAAATTCCCATGCGGCCTAAATTACATGCTGCGGCGTTCAGACTTCGATACAGTCTAGAAAACATTGTCCATAAGAGGTGAGATTGCTTCTGCTTTGTCAAGTACAAAAATCAAAACGTTTCCCTGTTTGAAAAATAAACTCTAGGCTAGCTGACAACTTTCTGGCTGATTTTCAAAGTACTCTTTCTTTGTTTCATGTATCATGCACGCCTAGACAGTTTAAAAATGCTAAACCTCTCTTTGAATTGGCAATTTTTGAATCCAAATGCAAAGTGCCACCTAGTGGTTAATATATGAGTAAAAGGTATGTATAAGCAAAACTTTCCAATACAAACCCAGTGCTGCACATCTTTATAGATGAGGAAGCACATATAGGTAAGCAAACTTGTTGTTCAAAGGCTAGATATCAGATAGCAGGATGATGAATGTGGTGGCAGTACTTATGTAAGCTGAAAAATATGAGAAACAAAATGTAGTTTATAGTCTGTTTTGTTTCCTTTTATTATGAGGTACCTGCAAACACATCACAAGCATTAAAGACCAAAAATTCAAATAAAGAAAGTGATCTTACTGAAACTAGCTAAAAATAGTATCTGCAGTATCATCTGGAGGAAAAGGGGGGAAGAGCAATAGAGGAGTGACACCATGGCCATACTTTGAATGAGTCGTTGAGCAAAGGTTTTCTGGGAAGATTGATTGTTTTCCCTAGATATGCTGTGAATGACACACCAGAGGAATAAATGATGCAAATTAAGAGATCAGAAAGTGATCGTTATATGTAAGGTGCAGGAGCATTCTTGTAGACACCACAGAAACAGGCATGAAGAACAGGGGGTTTTTGCTCTTGCTAGCTTTATTAATAGGTAAAGAAGTAAAGTAAAGAGTACAGTAGTAGAGATGCACAGAAAAACTTGAGGAGCTAACAGATCAAGAGCTGGACTGGTTTTATATGTGTACACATCAGAATGAAAGGACAGAAACATTCAAGGGTTGAGAATTTATTGAAGCAGAAGGCAAACATAGGGACTAAATCCATTAGTGAACATTAAAAAAAAAAAAGTACATTAAAATACTTTTAGGTACTTAGAATATTTTTTAAAATTATAAAGACAGTTGCAGACATTCCATGAAATAAACATTGGCATAATTAAGTTTTATTTAAAATGTGAGATATTTTCTGTAAAATTATTGGTAAAATCATTACTAGAACTCAAACTTAAACCTTATTTAAAGCTAAAAATAAAAATGTTTTGTATCTTACTTGATTAATATCTTTTGGAGGAAGTAGAAAATGGGCTTATGTATGTGGGAAATGGGTAAAATTTCCAGAGAAAAAGAGCATGCATAATGATTTTATGAAATGCAGCAGTGGTGGATGACAGTCCAGAAATCCTAACACTGAATGAATTAATGGCTGGACAAAGAGTAGTAGAGGGTAAGTGAGTCGAGAGGAGAATACCAAGCTTGATCAAGTTAGGTGTTCTATGTGCAGGAAGAGACACATTTAACATATTATTTATTCCACTTACATTTTTCCAACAGTATAGGTATTTATGGCACTATTGGCTGCTCTGTAGTCACTGGGGAGAAACAGGCAATTGTTGGGAGCAATTAATCTGGCCTATTTTCATGCAAAGTGAACCATTCTCTGTCACACTGACAATATTGCATATGTCATTGTTGAAAAATGATACTGTGGTGGGTAAAGAGCAGAATCTACTCGAAGACCTGTGAAACTCACCAACATCTCTGGTGATGCCACATCTTGAATTTCCAAGATCAGTAGGAAATTAATTGCTAGTTTCAATTTTGCACAATTAAGCTCATGCTGTACAACAGAGATATGTTATTGGGATGGAAGAGGCAAATTGATGCAAGTGCAACTTGTTAATTGTATCCCACGTCTGCATAAGGGAATGTTTTGCTAAGAGAAGAAGATGTATGACTGTAATATTGTCAAAAATCTGTAGTAATAAGAGGAGGGGAAAATGAGGAAAGGTGTGATTTAAAAGCCCAGAAAAGCGCTGTTTTATTGTTTAAAAGTTGTACTTCTGGCAGCCTCTAGCAGCACACCACTAATACCATCGTTTCAGCCTTCAGCCTTAGACTGGTTTTCAAAAGCACACTGTAGTCATTCAGTGACTATAAGTGCCTCTAGGACATTTCAGCAGTTTTGTCAGATTTCCTGTACCATAATAAATAAGCCTGTAAATATACATAAATTGAGGCTTAATGTTCTTCTTGAATTCTGATGACAGCCACTCAAGTTTCACTCTCACGACTGTTGATGCATTCGAATGTAGTCTAGATGTAGGAAATACATCTTTTGTATTATTTCATCTATTTGATTTAAGGAGTCTGAAAAAGTGTAATTCTCTCCTATGCTTGCTGTAGATGCCTGTAAAATCCTAAAATACTGAGGAAAAACTGATGTAAAAAAATTCATATTTTTCAGAAAACACTACTGACTTGAATGTTTTGAATGTCAAAAATTGTATGCTGATTTCCTTCTTGCAAGCTAGCTTTGAAGACTGATATGATTCATGTTGATTAATTTTAGTGGGAAAGGACTTGGACCTCAGTTTTTCTATATAATATTTCCTGTAATTGAAGCTTGAATAAGAGTTTTGTGCCTTTTTTTTTTTCTTTTTTGGTAGAAAACATACCAGTGGAGCTTAGAAGTCCATGTTGCTCAGCTGCCTTTTTAGCAAAACATTAGTCCAGTCCATATAGCAGCAAAATAGTAGCAAAATATAGTAGCAAAAATTTATAAAGGCATCTGAAATAAAGGCCTCAGCTCTGACAGGCTGCGAAAGTTGGGGCTGTTCAGCCTGGAGAAGAGAAGGCTGCGTGGAGACCTCATAGCAGCCTTGCAGTATCTGAGGGGGACCTACAAGAATGCTGGAGAGGGGCTCTTCATCAGGGACTGTAGCCATAGGACAAGGGGAAATGGGTTTAAACTTAATCAGGGGAAGTTCAGGTTAGATATAAGGAGGAAGTTCTTTACTGTGAGGGTGGTGAGGCACTGGAACAGGTTGTCCAAAGAAGTTGTGAATGCTCTCTCCCTGGCAGTGTTCAAGACCGGGTTGGACGGCAGAGCCTTGGGCAACACCGTCTAGGGTGAGGCATCCCTGCCCATGGCAGGGGGTTGGAACCGGATGATCCTAAGGTCCTTTCTAACCCTAACCATTCTATGATTCTATGATTCTATAAAATGTCTGCAGACTACTGTAGCAAATCCACCATCATACAGAGTATATTGAACAAAAGGGAAAATTTGTGAAAGTCATCAGCTTTCATGATTGTCCATGAACACTTTCGTGACTCATCTCTGCTCTCACTTGTTGCTGGAAATGGGGATGAACTAAAAAGTTGCACGAGATGCTAATTATTCTTGTGTACTCCGGGCTTGTTTATGCTGGCTCTGGCGGTACATCCATCAAAGCCAAAAGGGTTTCGTTTTGTCACTAGTTCTGAGTGCTGGCAGATGAAGAAAATAGTTTCTTTGTCTTTCTGATTTCTTGTATGTCACATTGTTGATGTTGTTTCTGGATTAAGATCAACTGGGAAGGAAGCATGACCTGAACTGGCTGAGGTAAACATTCTTTTACTTTGCATAAGCCCTGGTATTGCATCATAGAGAGTTGGACTTGATTTTGATCCAGTACTGCAACTCAGGAAACGCCTAAACACATTTAAATTCTGTTGACTTCAAAGGGTATGAAGATGACTTGCTCAGATGCAAACCTCTCAAATTTATGTGCAGATCACCAAGTAAACATCATCTTAGAAATATCATTGGTAATGCTTAATAGAAAAGCCACAAGTGCTAGAAGGGAGTACAAGGCAGATATGTAAAATGGAGTGCAGATAAACTCATGAGTTAATTCTTAAATGTATGAACCAGCTGGGGGGGAAGATACACTAGAAAGGACAAACTCTGCATGATCATCAGGGAAAATAGAAGTGTTTATTCATTTCAAATATATTACACTCTGAGTCAGTTGCTAAAAACATTCATTCAAGTGATAAGGACCAGAAACCTGAAAAGAGTGAATTGTCAATGGGAACAAGAACTTAGACAACTGTGGAATACAGCTAAAAAGAATGTCACTCTCACAGTTCCTTGTCCTGAGTAAGTCTCCCTTACCCTAAGGTAAGGACAAGGGGCTGTCTAGGAGGCAGAGTTACTAAAGGAACCAAAACAATTAGTCCTCTTCAGGTAACTGGAGAATTTGACAAACTGAGGTTAGTCACAAAGCAATTGATCAAATAAGGATAGGATTGATTAGAGTAAATACAAATACAGAGTCTAGACTGTATAAAGAGGGCTCTGTGGAATTGATGACCAGATGCAGAATTTACCCCATAGTCCTTGTCTAATCTTCTTTTTTAATCTCCAAAACCTATTCTTGCTGCAACACAGAGGAGAGATGATTTTTTAAGTCCATGCCTGTTCCAAAAATGTCCCAGTCATAGAATCATAAAATCATAGAATGGTTAGGGTCATGATGTACTCCTGTTGTATTTGTGACGCTGAGTCCAATGAAATTCTTAAATATTTCTCTGTAATGTTCAGTCTGCCTATTACTGACTGTTACTGCTGGTTTTGTTTCAGGATGTGTTGGAGTTTGGGATAACATCACCTGTTGGCGTCCTGCAAAGATTGGAGAGACTGTCACTGTCCCTTGCCCAAAAGTATTTAGCCTTTTTTCTGGCAAACCAGGTATTTCATTTTAAAGTGGCTTTTTTGCTGGTTTCTCTTTGATCTTTTATAACATACTGTGCTAAAAATGTCTGATTAGCAGCTTAAGGTTTTTATTTTCTTTTTAAAGAGTTAAAATAACAGATTCTTAATAGAGCTGTTCATGATACATCACAAAAAGACCAAATTATTGTCTTTGTAGTCCGTATGGTGTTTTTTGAGTCAGATACTAAATATGTATTCTAATGTAGTGACTTTCATCAAAGCTGAAGACATTGCTTACTCTTTTTGACCTATTTGTGTTAATTATTAACGCAGCTGAGCCTGACTGACATCTTTAACAGTTGTCAGCAGGTCACATGCAGTTTGTTCCTTCTCTGCTTAGGAGGGGAGCTCTGCCTTGCCTTCATGAGAATGATGAACTAACATTAACACATAATACCTAAAAATTATCACTGTTGTAATTTAAGGTCGTTATTATTAAACCCTTTTTTCCGCTTTTTGGTGGAACTGAAAAGAGCTCATTAGTGTCTCAGATTGTTGAAATATTTAACTGTTTTAAGTCTAGAATCTTCTGCACCATCTTGTCAATACATCATACTGTGGTTTAATTTTGTACTTTGGCTTGTTAGTGGGGTTTTAAAAATTAATGAGGCACACACGGCGTTTCACATAGATATCTCAAAATGCAGCAGGAAAAATCTTATCCTTGTTGCTCAGGTGAGAAACCTTTGTCATGAAGAGCTGGTGAAAGATGCAAAAATTATCACAGTGATTTATTTCTGCCTTTGAGGTCTCTGTGGAGAGCTTTTTAACAATATTACGTTTAACGTAGAGGCTAACTTGGGGTATGACTAAAATACCTTTATTCTTAACACCGTTGATTAAGTCTTGTTCCAGTAAAAAGTAGATAACTAAAACAATGTGCAGATGAGCAAAGATTTTCATTCCTGGAGCTGGTGAATCTTGGATTAGTTTACCATGGATAGTCTAAACAGTTTATAGTGGGGAAAGTATGTGTAATCTTCACTAGATCTTGTGAAATCTATAAACGTATTCAAATGACTCAGATGAAGATAGTAAGGTGTTATCATGAGACAAGGCAAACTAAAAAATATCAAAAATTTAAAATCTGAATTAAATCAAACTGCTTCTATTTGCCAGAAGTTAGAGCATGTGCACTCTTTCTGGAGTTTGGATATTTGATTTAGCAATTTTTAGTATCTTTCAAAACATTTTAATTTTCCTATTAAAAAAGGGCAATAAATATTTCATTCTTAAACCTTCACAATGCCTTACAACTCCATCTCATTTGGGCATGGTGTCTTCAGGACTGAAAAATCTTCCTTTTTATAGTTTGCTATAAATTTCCATATACACCTTTTTTATAGCTACCTGTTTACTTCTTGCTTGTGGAACTAGCGCAGTAGTTTTTTAGAGGTACCTATTCAATTAAGAGGATTTTTTAAATCTTGTATTTCTAAAATTTCACAGAAGGAAGACAACAAACATCCTGCTTGTTTCAATTAAGATCTAAATAAGTATCTCAGCACCTTTGTAATTTGATTATACTCAGGAATATATGATTTATTTAATTTATTCACTTGGTTCTTATGGCAGGAAATTATAACAATATTGTTAAACAAGAAATCTGACTATTTAGCCAAATTTGTGGAATGTATGTTTTAGGTTTTTCAAGGTTTTAAGAGGAATTAAAATTCTGCTACAAGATGATCTAGACTACCTTATTTTTTATGGACATATTCCAAATCACAAGTAGGCTTTTAAATATCATCAATTTTTTGAAGGATTTCTTAATTTAAATTGCGAATTTAAAAAAGCAGCTGTTTTCTTATCTTTACAACTTCTGGAGAGCTGGCTCTTAATTTTTTTCTGTGATGGTCCAGGTTATAGTTTAAACTTCCCACTCTATTGAATAGTAATAACTTTATATTAAATTACTTTTTACTGTAAAAGCAGTCATGTTATCCTATAATGTTTTTTCTGTATTACACATGATGATGTAAGTATATGAGTATTAGAAAGTTATTTTGTGAATTTTTTATTCAAATGCATGTCAAGTTGTAGGTTTAAAATGAGGTTGCCATCTGAAATACTAAATTGCATGAAACAATGGTGTAGAAATAAGCAATGTCTTCCATAGAACATTGCCTAACTGTCTTTAAGTTAGAAGGCCTTTATAGTACTTACAGTAGAAAATACTTCAGCATCTTGAGTACATAGCGTCTTTTTCTTGCAAAACTGGCTTTGACATAATTTGTGGTTCTGTTAATGTACTCCTCTGCTCTGCCTAGTCAGAGAATCTTGGCGTACTTTTAAAGTGAAGATTCTTCAGTGTGTATAAATAGGTTACATTTTCTGTAAAAAATGCCATGTCTATGCCAAATGGCAAAAATGATCCTGTTTGAGGAGACACTGTGGTTTGAGGTCACAGCCTTGTTATAAACTAGAAAGATTTGGTTATTGGTTGGTCAGTCATTTATTGGTTATTTACAACTTTCCACTGAAGACTTTATACAAAGAAGAATTTCCAGTAACCAATCAGCAAGATAAAAATCACGAAGGCTTTAGTTTGGAGTGTGTATAGACACGTTTGGTTATTCTTGGCCAAAGTTGATCTGTGACACATAAATTTGTTCTTGTGTGGTGAAAACCAGGCATCTTTATGTCAGTTAAAGACCAGTGGTAAACCCCAAACAAAAGCAGTATGATGTTAAAGATTTCAGGTATCATGGATATAGAAACTGCTCTAAGAAAGTTGAGGACAAGTTGCTTAAGATTTAACACTGTAAGTGTAAATTACAATAATTTTAATGACTAATCTTTATTCTGAGATCAGACTCTTCAGTTTTCTCCAATGGAAGCTATTCCATATTGTGTGAACATTAGTTTGAATTAATTAGATTAAGGAGTAGAATCATGGGTTGCCCCATCTCACCTGAGTGGCTTCATCTGGGAAAAGAGTCAGCTTCTCTCAGTTCCAACCAAAAAATCCTTTCTGAAATTAATAGATGTTCAAAATTCCTTTCCAACCACCCTTACACATCTCCTGTATGTCCCTTGGACTACATTGTTTCAGTGGTTCAAAGGGTGGGAGTCAACATGAATATTTATTTCCTCATTCTTGTAACTGTCACATAATTTGGCATTTAAAGTGCATTACCAACTCTACCAACATTTGCTGTAGCAGTAATTCATCACCATGACATACAAAAGCTTTTATCACTCTTCAGTAGAAGATTTGGTGTTGCTTTCTCAGAAAAGCTTAAAAAGTTGGTTAGAACAACTCTGACTTAAATTACTTTTCTATAAATTACTCTACCTACAAATTGTCCCCTTTATAGAGTAAGCTGAAAGGCTCCCTCTGGAATACTTTAGATAAACCAGCAAAATATTTAATGCTTTTGCAGCCATAACAGAAATAGCTGTTATACAAAGCAGAAGCCTGCCATCACAGCTTGGAATTACTTTTAATTTTCTCTAATGCAAAAGCAACTCCAAGCACGAGTAAAAGCCAAAATAATATGAGTGAAGAGCACATGGATAAAATGGCTGGGTTCCTTTAACAGGATTGCTTGGAAATACAGGATGTTAATGGAGAATGACAAAGTTGTCTAAAAACTCATTGATGAGACTTTTGAATACTTCTGATTTAAACTCTCAAATTTTGCTTTACAGGAAATATTAGCAAAAATTGTACAAGTAATGGATGGTCAGATATTTTTCCTGACATCTTAAGTACTTGTGGATATAATGACTATGAAGATGATTATAAGGTAGGAAAAATACTTTTTCTATTAATGTAGATACTGGTGTTCAATACAGCTATCAGACATACTCTGCTTCTAAACAATTCCCATTTTCCTCAATCAGAATTAATGAAAAATCTGTAGTAATTTTTGGTAGCAATTGCCATATGCTTGGATTGCAAATGCCATATAAGATACAATTTGAAATGTAGAATTCAGTAACCGTTTGAAGCTCAAGGCTATAAACAGTTTGTAATTGCAATAATGAATCTGTATTTCTAATATTGCAGTAGAACTTGGCTTGTGCACAGTATGATCTGCTTTGTGTTCTTTCTAGAAGTTTTTTATAACAAATCTTAATACTGTACTAATCTGTTAGTAATACAGGCACCACTTGCTTTCTAGTATGTGTTTAAGTTATAAGTAAAGTCGAATGTATTTAGGTCATTGGAATTATTGTAGATTTATACTGGACTTTAAATTATGCTATCAATTAGAAGTAGCTCAAAAAACTATCAAAATATCTTAAATACACTATAAGTGGAAAAATGAATTTGTTTACTTTGCAGATACTGTATCTTTTTCTTTTTTTGAGGGAAGTACCTTTTTCCATCACGTTTTACGGATTTCCTGGTTGTTTTCCTGCTGAAGTTAACAGAGTAAAATTTTGTTTACAAACAATCAGTGTCATTACTTAAGGAATATTCTTTGCCTGACTGTTCCAGTGGAACAAGACAATAATTCTTTTCTAACCTTAAGGTTGACAAGTCAAAAAGTGGATAAAGTAGTGCTGGCTTGTCAGAAGATAAGTTGTTCCTATGCAAATATTTTTTTTTTCATGGTTAAGGGATGGACAACAATTATCAGAATAAAATCTGAAAAGGGAAACAGGAAAGCATATGTTTCAATGTGTCTCTTCATGGGAGACAAAATGAAAAATGCGAGTATCATTCAGTTGTGAGATTTCAGGAGGCATTTGAGGTTCTGCATCAGCCAACTGTTACACAGAAAGATGTTATTTTGATTTTGGATCTTAGTGCTCAGTGGTAGCACCTGAAAACAAAAAATCTTTACTTAACATAAATCAGTGTAATTAATTTTTATTTGACATAGAGTTTCAACAATAAGAGCTAAAAATGAAATCTTAAGTACTTGATATAAAATTTTTTGGACACGAAAATGTCATACAACAATATGCTTTCCGGGTGATGTATGAGGTTGCCCTCAAAGTTACAGTAACTAAGGAGATTGTATTTTAGGTAAGGTGGCAAAATACTACTTAAGTTTTCTTCTGCATGCAGAAGAAAATGTTAAAGGAGTAGGTAGAAACTGTGGTGTCAGTTTGGTGCCTGCATCTTCACTGCTGAATGAGTTTACATTATAGATCCAATTAAGTGTTTATTCCTGGGGTTTTTTACTGTCTCTTAGGATATGGACTTGTGTGTTTACTTCAAAGGGGACTTATTTCTATACATATTTTATATTTATTTTTATATATGCATGCACGCAGACATATATATCTCTCCAGATATGCATCTACTGGGGCAGTTTTGAATACTCTAGAAAACGTCTAAATGATAGAGATTGGTGAGCAAATACTGAACAGGCAATTTATTAATAGGTACCGACTTTTTATGCAGAAATGAGAAAGCTTATTTAAAAATACCATAAGCATGTCATCTATTATTTTTCTGCTGAAAGAACTTCTCTGCTTCCACAGCTTGCATTGATTTTACTCAGAGTTAAAACAATCAATTTTTATTCCATGTCAAGTGGTATACTAGCAGGTTCTATAAAAAGAAACAATTTGCCTAACATTTGAAATTAGCTGTAGGTTCCTGATACACCACAACTGCAACCTTTCTTTGACGTAATCTGACATCTTCTGTCTAGACTGAACAAGCCAGAGATGTGTCCCAGTTGTCTTCAGACAGTATTAAACTCTCTGTTAACATTACTAATATATAGGAAGATGCCTGGTGAATGTAAAGGGCTGAAATGTATGCACTTAAAATAATGATTGGATCAGTTAATACAGCTTTGTCTAATCTTAGCATGAATTGGTCCAAGATTTATTAGATCACACAGAAACCCCCAATGTATACAAGTTACAGGCTATGTGATTTGAATGCATAGGGTCATACAAAGACAAAATCATGGAGAGAAAGATGCTCAGGACTAATATATGGGGTGATACTGTTGCAGCTTGTGCATAAGTAGAAGCGTCATCTGTGGAAGAAGTATCCCCCTATATGGCCAGTTTCCTGAAGCACTTACTCTTCAGAGACAACATCCCAGTTGTGTGGGTGTGCTACCAGGTGTGCTACCCACTATGCAATACAGATGCAGTACCCAAGACAAGTGGAGTCAAGGCAGTGAGGTCAGGACTGACAAAAGCACTGTCCTGAATGTCTGTACCTACCTTTAGAAAACAGATTCATTAATACTGTCTGTGAAGTGGATCATTGCACTGGACTAATGGATTGTTTGTATTGAGCCTAAATTGAATCCTTCCTTCCAAACAAAATGTAATGCATGGCAGCTATCTACCAATGCTTTTTCTGTGTGCCTGTAAGTCACGCTGTATCATTGACATTACATTCTGCATTTTTTGTTACTTTTTCTATGAGATGTGATTAAGAGACCAGTATTCCTTAAAATAAGTACAAAATCATCTTCCATTGACTTGAAGTGAGAAGGCCTGAATATGAGCTGATATTCTCTGTTGTAGATCACAATGGGAATTCTATTTATTAATTGCAGATTGTCCAAAGACACTGCAGAATACCAGTATGCAGTGACAATGTTCACATTCACAGATACACGTATGCTGGTGCATGCTTACACAAACAGCTATGGAGGTTTGTGCGTTTAGAAAGTTGTCATCTTTCCCACTGGGGTTAGGTAACTTTGAACACAAAGATATTCTTACAGGCATAATTAAAATTAATGATGCTACTGTTATTAAGAGATACTTAAGGCAATGCTAGTCACATCTTTTTGAGTGATGTTTAGGGTTAGGGTGAATTGGAGGAGAAACATGGCAGAAAAGGGCTATCATTAATTACTTGTGTAAAGATTATTAAATACCACCAGGAATACCAATTTTATTGTATGTATTTTTAATAAATTCTATTTTTCTCTACACTATTTAAAAATGTGTAGAAGTGGCTCATAAAAAAGTAAATTGTCCACAATACGTAATCCATCTCCTTATCTCAGTTTATATTTATAGTAAGTACTACAAGATTTTTGCAATGTCTACTGTGCTATTAAGTTAATTTCGCAAAAGGAAAGAACTAGGGTTCTTTATTGCACTTCTATTTGCATTTACCCCTTTCAGTGTTTCTAAAGCACTGAACTCATTTGCTAGACCCAGTTCTGATTTTACATTGCTTCTACAGTTTAAGGTTTTCTGATATGCTCTTCTAGTATGAATATTTGGATATTACGGAGTGTGCTCTGACACATGCATCATGAAAATGTAAGATGAGAAATTTTAATATAGTTGTAAGTAATCATATCTGTGAATACTACTCTCTTACATAAAGCATTACAGGAATATCCTAGCCCACAGGAAAAAAACCCCATGTCACTTAGGATGATAATGATCGTAAAGACTGATGATCAAGTATATTTCTGGTTAAATGAATAAAGAGGTGTGAGTTTTTCTTTTATGTTAAGGGTGACTTCTGGCCAATAGCAAATGTCCTTTGGACAAAGAATCGCACCCTGCCTAAACTTTCTTCAGAGCATTTTGTCCTTCAGCACTGACTTACCCTCTCACCCCTAGAGGTCCTTCCAAACCAAGGCTGAGGTTGAAAGATCCAGAGGGTAACTGTCAACTTTGCATAGGAAGCTTCTGTGCTATGTCTGTTACGTAAATAAATAGAAGACTTCTGTCTCCTGAACTTGGTAAAATAACATGAAACTAACTTTAAAGGAAACATTAGCAGAAAAAGCTGTCTGTCCTAAGAAAACAAAACACAAGTGTGCTCAAGAATAGATTTTTTAAAAAGCATATTGAAGATAACGCTACTTACACAAACTTGTACTAATCCTACTTATTTTTATGTGTGTGTTTTTCTGTACCCTTTAAAAACCTGTTAACATTATGTAGCCACAAAAAAGAAGAAACATCTTTATAGTCTGGAAATAAGTCACAGATTCTGTAAAAGCTTCTATAAAATTGTTCTGAAAATTGTAAACTGCTGCTGTCTGCTGTGCCTAACCACTGAGTTTAGTTTAGTGGCTGAAATGTGAATGTTTTCCTCAAAACTTTAAATTGTTGGATTTCAGTTTTGGAATCAGTATTGCTCAGATAATCATGCGAATATTTTGCAGAGACCAGCTGTTCTCACTACTGTTGCAAGTTTTGTTAGACTTGCAGAAAATTTCATGTCATTTCATATGAATGACTCGAATCAGCTTTGAAAGCAGTTGAAAAATCGAAGGGAGTTTTGATATTTATTCTGTTGTTCTGTTTTGGTCAATCCATACCTTCTTTGCACTCATTTTATTCCTGCCAATCTTGAAGATTTTAATTAAGTCCAGAAGTTAAAGCTAAAGTTTTATTGAGACCTGACTAATTATGGTTCACAGAGAATAGTAAGTAAGAAATAAAATATGACCATCTTACATAAAAGACATTGATTTTTATGTGCTATCAGATTTGATATTGCTTTGCCTGTTTCTTTTGCAGCAATACAATATAAAGAGTTTGTTTTTAAATGGTACTACGTAAAATACAAAGTAGTGACAAATATTTAATAGCTATAGGTAAGCCAATATTAATCTAAAATAATTTCCTGGTTTTCAACCACCACAACACAATTCAGAATTTAATTATTTGTCTTTATGGGGGTTGTGTATATTTAATAAGCATATAAGTTCAGAACACCATTTGCCAATTGTTTTGTTGAGTCACTAGGAGTTATATAGGTCTTACAGGCAAATTAAGAAACTTCTATGTCTTATGCTCATACAGGAAATTTACGTAGCAGTATGATTGCATCCTCTTTGATGCTGAGTCTCATAAAATGCTTGATGCTAATAATCTGAATTTTTTCCTTGTTTTTAAAAATCATAATACCTAAATTTAAATAATTATAATTTTGATGTAATGGATTCAAAATGTAGTAGTGTTTAGTTAGCATTGCAATAGTTTGAGAAGCAGGGTTAATTTTTGATCAGTAGAAAATTTTAAAACATTTAAGATTTCTAATTATTGTAACACTATACCAGTAAAATGGTCTGAAAGAAGGAAATATGTTCATTAGCCACAATATCAAGTACAGAATAGAGAATAATTAAAAATCTGTGATGTATGATAAAATCATTTCAATTGCACAATTATTTCTTCTTAACTTCTACTTTGAACAAATTGACTACGGTCAGTGTTAAGTGTTAAGGTAATGTCAAAGTACTCTTGGCTGATTAGCTTCAATCCTGACTTACACCTCCATGTAGCTATTTCATGTTCACCCATTTGGCAAATAAATGGCCTGCAGATAGATTCAGTCCTGCTGACACTGGCAGCTATTGTGCTGGACTTAAAGTACATGGGATTCTTGTTTTGATTTTAGTCAGACTATTTGTTGTAGGGGTCATGTGTGTGTACAGAATGCCAGAAACATTATCTTAAATAATGTGGTTTTTCTGTTGGAAGACAAGCTCTTCGATTCTCCCTAGTGGGTCAAAGTGAAGGGAGTCATTTTACATGCAGCCTGCCTGACAGTTACTGTCAAGCTCAGAGCACACAGCTAGAGGCTAAATTAGAACCACAGTCACACCACTGTGTCTGGGCAACTGATGCTTTGTTAGAAAGTTCATGAGGGGTTTCACTTTTTTCCTTCAGTAAGAATTCTGAAATCAGATACAAATAAGACAGGTCCAATTTCAAAAGATTCAGTCAATGGAGTATGTTTGAAATCAAATCTAGACAGATTTTTCAAGAGGGTATGCAATGATTTAAGAAAAAAAGTCAAACTTTTTCATTGGGCATGTTTCAAACCACCCAATGCTGAAATCTGAAGTAGACATCTTGGATTTCTTTAACATGCTATAAAATCATTCTTCAGTACTGTTTTCTTTAAGAGAAAAGCACAGGGCATTTTGAACAAAAGTAATATCTGCAGTTCACAGCAGCTAGAATTGGAGCTGTGCTCATGGCATGCTCTGTGCTCATTTTAGATCTGGTGAGAATGAGAACTCCTTTTGACCAGTGACTCACTTTAATAAATGTAAATTGCAACAGAAGCAGTGCATTAAAAATTCACTAAGGCTCAAACTCTGGCTACCCAAAAACTTCAATCAGTTTAACTGTGTGGTTTTGAAGCAAGCTGAATTGGCAAAGATAGTATTTAATTTTATTTAAGTTACTTTAATTAGGTTATTTTCTAACTGACTTATAAAATATATATCATCTGAATGCATACAGAGCTATATGTACATATTAAAGCCCCTATCTATTGTGAGAATGGTGCACATTTGAGTGGCTATGAGTCCATCTTTTTCTTTACTGTACTGTACTGTCCTGCACTTTATTCTAAATTAATTTTATTTATGCACTTTATTTTAACTAAACAGGAACTCTGCATTCCTGTGCATGGAAAACATCTACAGGAGGGCAAAATTGCTTCTCCTAAAATCAACTTTATAGAGATCTCAAAAAAGTGATTCCACAAAAAATGGAAAAAATACTCAATTGAATTACATAAACCAGACAAATTTGAGTGTTGTTACTTAGTGTAATGGATTCCAAGAAGAGGGGAAGTAAAAAATATATTGAGTTCACATTGTTCTTGACTTGAAGCAACACAGAACATATAAGCAGAATCAAGGCTTTCCCATGGGAACATTGGTCTGACTGCGATTTTCCAGTAAGGACTCTGGTCCAGAATCATTTCTATAAACATCTTAGTGCATGCCATATAAAGACTATAGTGACTGTGGATCGTTAGATCTGTAAATCAGTTAATTCCGTGTTCTTAACTTATGACCATATCATAGGTGCTGTGTCCAGGACAGGAATGAGAGGGTGAAAAGAATGCAGGAGCAGTGTGATTCATTCTGAAATGAAAATAGGCAAAAATAGGGAAAAACCAAGCAAAGGCAATGCAGACTAAACATAGATATTAATTTTATATACTTGGCACCAGACAATTTATATATTTCCTAACCAAAACTTTTCAAGGCAAGACAAAAATTAATGAGAATATATAATATCTCTCTAGATCTGGTATGCTCAGGCCTTTTAAAGGATTATTAACATAATAAAAATACAATAAATAGATGAGAATTATATAATAACACAAGTAGTGACTTTTATAAGCAGCAAACTTGTTGAATTGCAAATAATAGCATCAGAAGAAATGACTGGAAGATATTTGTTCTTACTCATTCACAGTAAAAGCTGAATGTGAATCCTTTCACCTTATGTGTCAGGTTTTCTTATCTGGTGGGCACTTACTCGGCTGTGTTTGGAATACCAGAGCAGGTTCTGGAAGAATTTTCTTGGGTCTCTCTGTCATGTCTGCACTAACACAGTCAACCACATAAAATCCTTTCCAGTTGTTTACATTCACATTCTTACCACATATTTTAAAACCTGAAAGGCTGAAAATGAACTTGCAAATCAAAATTCTTAAAGTTAGATATTTATTAGAGATGTAGGTGTCTAATGGCTTGATGTGATTGCCTAAACATAGGTATCTAGTGCCATTTGATTGGGCACGGCCATTCCAGCAAAGAGGTCCTTTGTCACATGTTTTAGGTACTCCAAGGCATCTCAAGTAGTAGATTTAAGCAAGTAGGTACAGTTTGCTTATCATGTCAGTGGAACTTATGTTGACCAAAAGGTGATGTCTGATTTTCTATTTGTTTTTATTTTATTTATTTGAAAGGAGAGAATGAGTATCAACGAGTTAGGGTATTCTATTCTGACGAGCAGAGTGCACACTTTGGGCTGTCTGTGATTTAAAATATTTAAGACATTAAATGTAAAGGTGCTGATACAGCTTAACTGAATCATTATATACTATAGTAAGATGTGTAGTATGTGTTTGTGTATGTTATACAGCCTGGATTAGTCACTCAGAACCATAAGGACATATACCCAAAGTACAGTCTTTAAAATCCACTCTCTGCAGTAGATACAGAAACCATTTGAGTGAATTAATAGTAACGGATGTTATGACTCATTTTTGAGAAATGAGTGTTTATTCAGTGTCAGGTAAAAGCTGAGGACTTGAGTAATGAGCTCTCAAAAATGTCAAACATTCAAGAATAACTACTTTTCTGTTGAAAGTAAACATGCAAGTTGAAATTACTTCTTATAGTTGCTGGAATCTTCGATGCCTCATGTAAATACAGGAGGAGTAGTCACTTATCCTGTGACTACAGAATTCTATAATCAAAATTACTAATATCTTTACTGTAAGCTAGATGTATTTTTTCAATTCAAATACTTTTAGGAACCCTGCATCAAAATAACAGCATTTCTAGTACTGTCAGCTTCCTCATAATGTCTGTGTAAAGTTGAGTGTAAAGTTGTCCCTGTGCACTCTCACCAGGTGTTGTGTGCATTGCTTTAGGATACTGGCAGACCCGTGTTTCTGCTTTGCAGTAATATGATGTTCAACATCATAGTTACTGTTAAAAGCGTATCTCTGCAAATCATATTTTTCTATGAAAGTGAGCAAGAAATCTTCCACTTTGTATTTAAACAGCACAGATTTATTGCCATTGTGAGTTCTTCTGTAAATGACATTTATCTCCTCAAGTTTACAATATTTACATGGTGCATGTTAAGAATTTTTGATTTAGAGGCCATTCAATCTTCTATTTGTACGCTCTGTAGAAATGTACTTAGTTGAAGTAGGGTCTCAAATGCCAACAAGATGATAACAAATAGAACATATTGTAGAACTGCTGTGCATCATTGCTAAGCTTTACAGTGTATTTGCAACTCCTGATGTGGACAAAGTCAGGAAATAGAATTCCTTTTCTTCCAGAATATTGTTGATGGGGAGACGAGACTGCTAGATTGTTTAGTCACTTATTGAAGCATCCTTTATCCATAATTTTGCAGAGCAGGTCAGGTTGAATAAATGAAAGAGGGTACCCAAAGCATTTGTGGTGGTCTTGGTGCCATGGGCTGTTTCAATTGCTGCTGAGGTACTGTTTATCACTTTCTTCCCAGCAGATTGCCTGGAGACAGGCTGATGTTCCTTTTGCTATGACAGAAGCCAAATTAAAGAAGCATAGGGGTGGTCTGCAGTGCTTCTCTGTAGGCATGGTTTTTAGAGCTGCCCAAAAATGAGCTGACTGGGGAGTATAATTCTGCCATTCTATCAGAGAATTGAAGGGCAGATCTTCAGAACTGATTTATGTGAAATTACATTAAATTTGAAAAAAAAAAAAAAAATTGTATTTGAAAACAATTTTAGAAACATTGTTCAAGAAACACTGGACTACTGAAAGTCCTAGTTAGCAAACACAGGATTCATATGGAAAACCACTATCTCTAGGGGGCATCTGTCTAAGTGGAAGCATTTCTACACTCTGGGTAGCTACACTTGAATTAGTCACTGTAGGGCCTCTTCACTGTCTGTAGAAATATATCCAATGAAGCCCATGTTGACTGCTTGCATAGATACAAGATGTGCTTCCTAGAAGGCCCTAAGAAGGGACCCTCCATTGCCTTAGGCATTTATATTTGCAGTGTAGACACACAACACTAGGTGAAATAGAGCCTACAATTTATGTCCACAGAGTCCCTAGAAATGCAGTGGAGCTCTGCAAATATATAGCAGGCTCTTTATAGGGAGAAGTAAAGTAATACTTTAGGTTTTAACATTTTAAGCAGCTAGGGACACCAATTGAAAAAAAAAAAGGCAGTATTTATTCAGGTTTTTAAGTGAGGAACCTTCTTATGTTCATTCTAATGGCACTGGAAACTTCATTAAGTTCATATTTTCCTCCTTTATCACTGCAGTAAATGAATATTATGCAAAGCAAACAAAACATTTAAATGTCAGGGTTGTTGTATAAAAGGCCATCACAGCTTATTTCTTAATTAAATAGATTTCTGTTTCCTGTGGCACCTTGGATACCACTTTTAGCTCCTAACAAGCATAAAATTTTCTATGAATACACTTCAGATCTATGCCAGATAGTTTTCCTTTATTTTTCCCCTTTAATCAATCATATCAACAATAGTGCAGTGAAAGATTCTTTATTTAACATTGCATTTAGTCTTTCCAGATCTGTATAATATTTGCTAAGTGGATGTCCAGCTAATTCATCACTAATCAGGATTGCTAAAATTACCTCTATGCTTGGCCTTTTAATGCTATAAAAATAAATGTATGAAGTGATTTGCTTTCCTTTTACTCTCTTAGTTTATTTTTAAGTACTGATTCCTTGCTACTTTTTACAAACATTGTTCAAGAAAATGAGTGATATAACCATGTGCACTAAAAACATAAAATTCTGTCTGTTATACACAGCACATTCTACACTGCTATTAAAACTTTAATTTCATAGCATAGTAAAAAATTCAGGGTTTTTAATATTTTATCTACCTTGAGTGGAAATAATGTCAGTCTAATGACTTTTTTGTAGGCATAAATGAAGAAGCACCTTAATTCGAGAATATTTAGCATTATATTTCTTGATGTTGTCATTCAGTAGAGGATTTAATGTAATATGTAGCTGCTAAATGTACAGATAATTGCAGTTAATCAGCGGGCTGTGCACTTCAGTCTGCTTTTCCTCTGTTCAAAAATTTCCTTTCCAAGTTTTAGCATATAACTTTGCTAAAGAAGGTTGTTTGGGTCACAATTTAATAAAGTATTTGAACATTTATATTAGGAAATTAAGGATACTTAAACCTGTCTTTAAAATTAAACTTATGTATAAATGCATTAGAAAGTACACTGTGGCAGAAGGACTGAGAGAAATTCTGCCTTTCAGAGATAACCCATTCTTTCAAACTCATTTTTCCCAGTTTGATTGTGTTTATGGAAGTTGATAAATCTGATGCTTTCTTTGACTCATTGACATGGGATAATCAGCTGAAATTGTACCAGTTTGTGTGTCTAAGTTTTGAGTTCCTGAGGCTGAATTCTCTACTGAGGTCAATTGGCTTGAGATGTTGCATTGCAGAAATACTTTGGAATAAAGAGAAAACATCGTGTACTGTAGACCAAAGAGTGAAAATAATGCTATTTATTTGGCCTTCAGACCTATTTAATGGAAAAATACATCATTTTACAGTCAGCTTTACATATCAGTAAGTAGTTTCTGCATATATATTTTTCTGTGCAGGTCAACTTCTATGTAAGGGTGAAGGCAATTTATACCCTTGGACACAGCGTATCTCTGATTGCTCTTACAACAGGAAGTATAATTCTTTGCCTTTTCAGGTATGTATTTTTCATGAGTAAATACATACAACAATAAGAAGGTTTTAACTGTTGCCTGATTGCTCAGATATTTAGGAAAAGCATTGGTTTTACACTTTTCTCAATTAAACTGCTGATGATAATGGAATGCTAACTTGATTTTTGCTAGCACCAGTCAGGTTAAAAAAATTCAAATCATTTTAGAAATCTACAGACATTGGAGCACATGTAAGAAAGAATAGTCATTTAGGAATAGATTATATAAAGCATTTTCTATTTGATTATTAAAATAGACACCTTGAATTGCTTTTGAAGATTAGTAGGATGCTGGTTTCAGAACTGGAAAAGTGGGCAGTGATATTCTGCAGAAGCTTCTGAGTGGTCTCCAGGGGTACTATAATCAAAGTAATCCTTAATTTGTCCAAGGAGGATTGTAAAGGTGTGGGTAATTGCACGGAAGGACAGTGGTGGGTGCGCAATGCTTTTGTTACGCAGTGTTAGGAAAGGCAGTACAATCTGTTGGGTTTGCCTAATTTCTGGGAGGTTTCTGAAACTTAAAACAATCTCCAGTTGGTAAAAGAAGTTGCAAAATGGTATTATCAGTATCATAGCTTTTGTCAGTCTCTCCACTTTATCTATCACTTCTACCTGTCTAATAGAATAACCTTTATATTCTCCACTATAAACTTCACACTACTTTTCTGTTCCATTCCACACAACGTAAACCAAGAAAACACATCTCTCAGATTTGGTAGGAAAGAAGTACACATACGATGTAGAGGACAGCATGTTCTTTGTCAGAGCCTTATTCCTCTAATGAACTATTCCTGTGGTGAGTTCTGTAAGCCTTTCAATCTGCCATCAAATTTTCTCAGTATTTAAATACTCAGAGACTATTCAGAGCAGATATATAACCCATAATTATATTTTGGAATATCTTTGAAAAAAATGAGTTGAGTCACTCATGGCTGTCTTCTTTCTACCAGCAAATGCTACAGGCAGATAGTGCATTTTCAAAACTGCCAAAACCTAATAACGCATATAGGACAGTGTTATAGACATCTGAATGTTGTCCATCACCAGAAGTCAGTTATAACAAAAAGATCAAGAATTTCAGAGGTGTACTTTAAACCTTCAACTTCAGTTTAAATATCCAGTCTCTCTGTTGAGGCAGTGGAAAGACCCGTTCTTTTTTTTCAGGGGGGAACATGGGGTCTTCTAAGTCTCACTCTAAAGAAGCATGTTTCTCTCTTATCTGCAGGGACTGTAGGGGCCTCCTAACACAATGAGTTGAATTAGGAACCCATATAAGTTGTAAAAATACCCTGTTCAGTATATAGTTTCTCAAGCATGTAGCAAGCAGCCAATGATTTCAGCTCTGGATATTGGTAACACAAGAGATAATTGTGCATTGATGGATTTGCACATGTATGCTTCAAATTATACTGCATTTAATCCTGAATATGTGCAGGTTTTTTAATGAAAGAAAACATGGAGTAATGTGAGTTTAATTTAATTGTAGGTAATGTGTTTATGAAAAGGAAGTGGAAATTCTTTTTTAAGTAACATACTACAACTTAACTTCTGCAGTCCATTATATATTGTTATGTACTGTCTGGCAGAACAGGTACAGCCTCGGGGCTTTGCAGTTATTTGTGGTATCAGCTATAAGCACATGAAAGACAGAACCATGTGGAAAGAAGAGTTGTTTCTGAAAGTTTCCATGCAGTTGCAATGTTCTGCTTCACATTTCTTCCAAAGAATTGGCCTTGATTTTAATCTTTACAGAAATATTATATGGGTTCCCATTATTAATATCTGTAAAGGACACGTTTAGAAGCATTGTAAAAGGAAAGGATTTTATATCTGGCTAATCTTTTAATCTCAAAACAAAGACTTAAAATGTGAATATCTGTAAATACCTTGCCAGACTAAGCTGACAGCATTTTTCACGTTACTATGGTGCCACTCTCCACATAATATTCTATTTACTTGTCATAATTAAAGCTAATTGGTAACTTTCCAGCACAGTATTTTCCTGTTGGAGGTTGCCAATTTTTCAGACACATCCTTGCTTCTGCAAACTTAATTTATAAACAACAAAGCTAGTAATTTTGATTGAGTCAAATTTAGAGTGCAAGTTTCTATTTCTTCATTTTGAATGTCTAAGTTTTAATAAAAAGTTTTAGAAAAGTGGAAATCAAAACAATTGAAAATAATATTTTTCAGATGTTTTAAAAAAGGTTAGTTTGTTCCAACTCAGAGTGAAAATAAATTGTAGAACAGCATATTTCTACATAACACTGACATTCTAGATCTTACTATAGATCTTACTATACTTGCTTCAGGGTTACTCCTGTATAACAAAACCTTCCAAACAAATGTCAGTTTCTCTGATATGTGTTTCTTACCAAATAGAAAGATGCGAATCTCCATTATTTCGGTAAGATGTGCTTTCATGTACATCAACTGTCTGTAAATGTTCCTCACATGGTAAATTATGTATCATTAGGTAGTCATATCAAAAGCAGTAAGCTTGATAGCTTTTGTTTTATTGTTAAAGAACAGCATTTCTTTGTTATTCTGAATCATCA
The DNA here is from genome assembly GCF_004027225.2 of Strigops habroptila. Lineage (NCBI taxonomy): Eukaryota > Metazoa > Chordata > Aves > Psittaciformes > Psittacidae > Strigops > Strigops habroptila. The sequence continues at coordinate 107,579,599 of NC_044277.2, read as the reverse complement.
CATATATGCCAAGTAAAATACTTCTTGCCCACTACCTCCAGAATGTTGGTTTGACAGCCTTGTATATAGGCTTCCCTATACATATATATATAAGCATAAAGCTTCCTGCATTTATTAATTTCAGCTACTTAACTGGATGAAGAACTAATAATCTAAATTAGTTACTCAAGAAAAACATTTTCCTGCCATTTGCAGCTTGCATGTATTTCTGAATTCCATAGGAGCATGCACTGCAGTCCAACGTAATAGTGGTATTTCAGTTTTTCACAGAACCTGTTTCAGTAAAGGACATGTATAGCCATAAAATCACTGGATTTTTTGACAACTACTTTAAGTTCAACCTGGTATTATGTTCCTTTGCCAAGCTGGGGGTTAGCAAGATGGATCTGTTATTTGTTTCCCTACACTCACTGTATCCTTGCTTTAATAGTTTTATAATGGATTATTCAGTGTTCTTTGGTAGAAATCGAAATGCAAAGACTACTTGGAAGCTGCCACTGCATACCACCATAACGTCCTATTGCATCTTCACTCTTCCATTGCTTGCACTTGCTAAAGTGCTTATTTCCAGGTGCAGTTCAAGTGCTGGTATTGACCCAAAAAAACCTCTTAGCAGTTTGGTTTCTGGGGATTTGCTATTAAAAAAAAAAATTAAAATCTCTTAAATGGGAAGATCTTGAAGGGAATGTCTTTTAAGTGAAAAGCCCTCGATTTATAACCTGCTTCCCCTGAGCACTTACTTGGAATGTCTAATTTGTCATTTGTTTGTCAGGCTTTCACGCAGCTGCTGGACTAAAGAAGAGAAGTTTTACATCTCACTGGATAGAAAGGATAGGCACTCTAATGTTTTGAATGCATATTTAATTGTTCCTACACACTGTCACATCACAGGATGAAAAGCCATTATGTTCCAAAATGCAAGAGTTAAATTAAAAATTAAACCAGAAAATGTAAGTGAGAGCATGTCTGAAATATGTCCAGGATAACTGGACTGCAAGAAAAACACTGGGATGAATGCACACACAGAAGGATATAATAATCTATATTTATTGTCAGTATATTTGAAGTGTGGGAGAAATACCACTGGGATCATTTGGTCTGCTGAAAAGCAGTAAGAGATACTTTATTTGTGTATTTTGGACAGCCCATAATAATGATGAGGATGGTGATAAAAGAAAACAGCAAGGCAGCACTGTCAATATGACAGAGGAGGAAAGGGTTCACATTACTGAGAAATGACCGGAGAGTAATAGAAGTCTGTTCAAGAGCTTTCTGTCTCAAAATCTAAAATGCTGATTTTTAAATTTCTTCTTAGAAAACTCCATTGCACTCGGAACTACATCCATCTGAACCTGTTCCTCTCTTTCATTCTGAGAGCAATCTCTGTCTTAGTCAAGGATGATATTCTCTATTCCAGCTCCAACACAGCTCACTGTCCAGAGGATCAAACCTCATGGGTAATAAACCTCATTTGGTACCTGGTACAATACTGTTGTGTCACTAATTTTTCCTCCCTGTTCCTTTTAAATATTTAGGAATACTTATCTGTCAGTGAAGACAATTCTGTAGAGAATATAATGACTAGCAAAATGGTCTGTTAGAAGTAGCCAGAGCAAGAAGGCTGAAACACAAGGGAAGTTAATGCTGTTTGCATGTCCGTGAAGGGACAACATGTCATCTGCCAAAGCAAATCACAACCAGCTATAGCTCAGAATAAATATGGCCATTGCATTAATCAGCTGGGAGGAGTGCCATCAGCTGGAAATTATTAAGGGCAGTTTGGGAATGTACCAGTAGCTTTATCAGGGGTCTAGGAATTGGGCAGGTATCAATGGAGGGAGCGAAATGAGTCAGGGAATTAAATATTTGTAGGAGTTGTGTTTATTAACTTGTCTATACTTTCTGGCTATGACAGAAGTGTTGTCATCTGCATTCTTGGCAAGCTAATATGCTTACTGCATCTTCATGCACAAGTTTAGAAAAATCTTAAGTCTTGCTGTTAAAAGACTGATCACTATATGATATTCCACATTTTCTACCTCCATTGTTTCAGTCAAAAGTGCTGTGAAGAATCTTGCAAATATTGCTGAATACCTTTCTGGATTTCTCACAAGCACTTTAAGCTTGTGAGAAAAAAAATGGAAGGGAGATATTTTTATATCGATGAAACCATATTGTCCCAACGCGTAAAGTTCTTAGCAGTGGCTACTAAACTATATGTATGAATTTGTAATCTGGGGTATTTCTAATGAAGACAAATAGGCTTTGAGTTAGTATACCCAAGGTAGGCAAAGTAGTTAGTAGGCAGACTGCCAGGGGTAATCAAAAGTCCATGAAAGATTAGTCAATGGACTCTCAAAAAGGAAAACACTTTGATGTGGGGTTCTGGAATGTAAATCTAGAATGTAATACAGGGGAGTACTAGAATTTAAAAGAGATTACAAAAATTTTAGACTTTGGCTCCTAGGCTGGTTGTAAGTAGTCATAAAAGCAAATTTCAACTTGAATTTTGAGATGTTTAAGTTTCTTTTTGTTAAATATTCTGGCCCATTACTGGTCTGCAATGGATATCCCTTCAGTGGGTACAGAGTCCAGAGGTAAGATTAGTCTTACAGGCTGAGATGACTGTTTCTCTGGACTTAATGTCTTTCTCACTGGACAGTTTATCTCACCTGCTTTAAGGCTTTCTCTGGACATGCTGTCTCTCTTCATAAGCTGTTAGGAGCTAGTTGGCTAGTAAGTGGCTAGGTTTCACCAGAAATCTTACTTTTGCAGGCAGCTAAAATTAGGTAAAATTAATCCAAGCCTTTGGACTCTTACTTAGTTGACGATATAGGCATCTACACAGGCATAAATATGGGCATGTATATAACTTGGGATGCACTGAGATATCTGAGACACCAGAAGGGGCTGATGGATACAAAGAATTATCTCAAGGAGGTCTATGCCCTTCTGGCTTAGCAGCTGGTGACTGGGGTGCCTGAGGGCATCTCACTTTATAATAGACACCTATATTTATGCAGAGGAATCAATCACTAAAAGAATAAGTTACTTAGCTATTTGGTGTACTTGGAATTTTAATGGAAACAGCGGAGGCATGAAGGGGATTTAAAATGGGGAAGGGAGTAAAGCAGACAGAAACTACAAGTTTTATTTAGTCCATATTGTTTAGTCTATTACATTCACCATATAATCACATTTCACAGCTTAGTCTCAGCAGAAACATTATGTTCAATTCTCACATCTGAGTCCTGCTGAAAAGTACGAAGTAACAGCAGCCAGCACTGTGGAACATCATCAGCATAGACATCTGAAAATTAATTCTGAGGAGCAGCACACAGACTATAAGTATATTGGGACCTCATTTTATGATACGTGCTTATGTGTTTTGTTAATTAAGAAACACTAAAGCATTTTATAAAGGGAAAACATAATTTTTTAAAGTCCTTTCAACTTTTTTCTTATAAGTCTACTTATTCATCAAGTTATATTTTTCACTCAATTTCCCATTTAGCCTTGAAAAATTCATAAAGCAGTTTCTTTGTTAATTTTTACTATGTTAGGAAGCCAGCTGGGATTTTAATATATTTATTAGCCACCTAGCAGGTGATCATTTAATATAATAGACATTCATTAACTATTGCAAATATATGCATTTGTTGATAACTATCACCTTTTACAATATTTATGCTATGAAGTTTTCAAAATTTTGGAGTGAATTTGCTATGAGAGCCATCTAAATATTTTTTATTATTCATTTTCTTTTTTATATATACAGTAACATTTACAATGTCTCAATTTGACTGAAGAAAAAGTATTTCTGCTGGACTTGGGTTACTAGCATTACATGGAGAATTAAGATCTATAGGCTATATTAATAACAGAATAACACAGCATCTTACCTGCAACAACTCTGATCCCTATTCTCTTATTCCAGGTGGGCTGCAAGGCTATTTTGGTGTTTTTTCAATATGGTGTTATGGCAAACTTTTACTGGCTCTTAGTTGAAGGACTTTACCTCCACATCCTCCTTGTGCTGATATTCTCCCCCAACAGGCATTTCACTGTCTACCTGCTGATTGGATGGGGTAAGAACTGGAACATCTTCCAACTGAATTCTTTTCTCTGTATGTATGTATTAGTCAGGTTCAGTATTTCATACCAAGGTAGTCACACCGTTTCTGTTGGATGACTCATCAGACTCACTAGTTCCTCAGTTGAGCTCCAGTACAGGTTACAGGCACTGTACCATGGGAGAGAGTGGGCACAAAACTGATGAATCATAACTGCTAGCTTGCTCCTTGCTAGCCATGCTCTTGGCATGGCTCTGGCCCGTGCCAATCCGCATGATGCCCAGGGCTTGTTCAGGATATAGGATGGTGCAAGGACTGCCAATTCAAAACATACCACTCAGGCTGTCCTAATTTGGGAGCAAAAAGAAAGTTTAGCTGCACAGCCACGGGCTATGCTATGACATTTGCCTTTTGAAAAGCTCAATAATATTGTCCATCTGGTTTTAAATACATGTATTCCTTTCATTTCCAGAAGGTGAAATGATATTTATATGGAGCACTTTAAAGTTTCCAGTAATAGGTGGTCATAAAAACATTTAGGTATTGCTGGGAAATGGGAATAAACTTGTGTATGGAAATTGTTCCTCATGAAATGATTTATACTTGAGGTTTATGTTGTAGTCCTTGAAAGTGCATTGAGAATGCATAACTTGTATCTACCTCTCTGTAGGTTATTCTGACAGCTTGAAAGATGCCTAAGAAAGGCATGTTCTTTGTGTATTAGTCATTATGGCTGCATTTCTATGAGAAAGAAACCTGCAGTCTTTGTAATACATTGCTTACATCACGTAGCTCATCAGATGGGCTTCTCCTTCCATTTACTAAACTGTTTGCTGTATGCTGTATATTTGGGGAATAATTGGTTACTAGTAGGCTGAACTGTTTCTTGGGGTTTTTTGGGGTTTTGGGTTTCTTTTTTTGGTGTGGGGTTTTTGTTTGGTTGGTTTTTGTTTTGTTTTTTGGGTTTGGGGTGTTTGTTTTTTTTTTTGTGGACTTCTATTTTTGTGATCATCCTCTAAACATCTTTGGAATTTTTCAGGAATTCCTACCATATTCATTATTACGTGGACAGTGACACGGATCATTTTAGAGGACACTGGGTAAGCTGTGGGGGAGAGAAAGCTTAAAGCCTCCAACTGTGCCAATACAACCCTTGCCTTGGTTATGGTGGTGTTTACTCAAAGGTAGTTTACTGTTCTGAAGGGAATGAGCACAGATACGGCAATAAAGGGACAGGTGTTTAGGAGCTCTTCAGCATTTTGCTTATTCTTGCTATCTATCTGAAAAACTCTAAAGGCAGGAGAGAGAAGAGATAGATAGGTTATGACTAATGTTCCCCCTTGAGGCCCACATTTAAAGCTATCTGCTTTGGAAGTCAAAATAATACTTAAAATGGCAGTGGGGGTCCTTGGTTCAGTGCTGTAATACCCAATATGTGCCCAGTATGGTGCTGGGCATTCTTATTTGCTAACTAGCAGCTCAAAAGATTGAAATCTGGGTAACTTACCATATATCTAAACTGTACTCCCCAAAGTGAAGCAATATGATGTAAGCATATGTAAGATGCACATAGTCAAGTAAAACCATAACTAGAGGCAGGCATGGCTTCTGGCATGGGAAAGGGAACTGAGATAAGAATTTTGTGGGAAGATGAGACTTGCTGCTCCTGCTCTCCCCGAGGCATGGGAGAGCGTTCCTAGCTGGTGAGACAAATGGTTTTCACACTCCTTTTTTCATCCTGACTAATATTTTTCAATTGATTCTGTAATTAAAGTGAACAATCATGTCCTATATAATTTCTAAGTTTTCGTTGCAAGACCTCTAACATGTAAACTGAAGACTAACTCCTTTTTCCTTTGTCAATGATCACAGTTAGGACGAGGGGGGGGGGGGGGAGGGGAGGGGGGGGTGGGGGAGTGGGGGGGGAGAGAGAAGAACTCTGAAGGATATTGCACTTGCTTAAGATTAATCTTTCAAAGTACTTATTCTGAGAGTATTTGGATGAAAAGTGCTGAGCCCACAGTGAAAATTAAATTTTCATTTTTCAGACAAAGTTTCGGTTTCAGTCTCACATATTTCTAAACCAGTTCCAGCCATCTTTAACCTAAATATCCCACCAGGAATTATGTCATTTCAGTTGTATCTGTCAGTTGATTTAGATCTTCCTGCTAGCCAGAGGCTGGTGTTAAACGCTTTTTGGAAAAGTGTCCTTATGCAAAGTGAAACTGAGCTTGGTTTTCCTAAAGGCCAGTGTACTCCATGATTTTTAATGGTACAGTCTAGTGTGCCTGATGTTTTAGCTAATTAGAATATGCATATTAAAACCAGGGAAATAAAAGCAGAAAAAGATTGAATGCCAAATTCTAGGATAGAACAAGCATTATTTTAGTGTTTTGACTTGTATATAAGAAATACTTCTCCTTACAGGTCTTGCTTGCCAGATGATATTAATGTCAACATCATTTTCCCTCTTTCTTTTTTATAGTTGCTGGGATACAAATGAGCATGGTGGTCCCTGGTGGGTTATACGAATACCAATTTTAATTTCTATCATAGTAAGTAAACTTTGAAGCATGAATTATAGATCAGTTCAGCATTGTGTAGTGTATATAGCCATTATTCTTTACTGCTAGCTACAGATAGGCAAGAATTCTGTTTTAATGAAAAGAAATTGTTCTGTAGGAGAAATGTTAAACACATGCCAAGGCCATTAAAATTCGTTGCCTTCAGAATTTATCAGCCTCCAATTAAATGAGCAGTTGCTTTTATTTGTATGTTGTTCTTTCTTTAACATGTCTCTTGTTTATGAGCTGGGGGGGAGGAGGAAAGCAAAAATCTAATTATACTTCAGTGAACTGCAGATTTGTTTTTGTGTGTAAATAGACAGTCCTGAAATTGAGAATTTGATATTATTGTAGCAATAAAAAACTATGGCTGTATATATCTTTCTTTAATTGGTAGGCTACTGAAATATATATTGAACATGAAGTATTTGCAAAGGAATACCATTTGAGAATGCTTCTTGGGGGTTTTCTATGTGGCTTTCATTAGAATTACTGGAGTAACGTAATAAAATTCCTGTTCACTGTGATTGTTTAATTTACTTTGGACATAATATACTCTGGTTATATGTCCATTTCTGAAAACAGTCACAGTGCAAATTAATACATTTCAGATACACTTGCTTTATTTTTAACATTTTAGTCAGAAAAATTAGGGCATTATTAGATTACACAGGATTTCAAGAGTCCACATTATGCTTGGGCTTGCATTTCAATCTGTGCCAGCCAAAAACCATTTTGAGAGAACTTCCTATCATCATCAGAGTGAATTCTACAGTGTTTAAAGAGAAAGCAGAATAGGCATATGTCTGAAATGACATAAGATAAGGATTTATGGAAAAGATACTTTGTGATATGAAGCAATGGGCATGCAATGGAAATACACCATGAAGAGAAAAAGTGTACTCCAAAGGAGCTGGAGAATGGGGGATGGTCTAGAGTGAAGAAAATATGCTGAAAGATGAAAGTAAAACAAACTACCTGATGTTTACACAAAGATGAAAGTCTGTTCTCTGGATGTTCAATTTAAACAGCTACAGTCTCAGTAGACAGCTGAGACTTCCTGCGCCAGAAAGCAGTGCTTCTCCAAAGAATTCCCTAGACCTGGAAACAAAAGTTATCTAAGTACTTATTGACAGACTTGAATTGCAGGTGGATCTTACCAAAAGACTGGGAAATGAGTTTTGACCTAAGAAAATGGAGTACTGGTCAGTCAGCGGAAGTCCAGAATATCATAAATGTATTCTGCAGATGACCTTTTCTGGGTTGCTGGGTGCACGTGTTTAGCATCTGCTGTCTCCTTCCAGATATGTTTCTTCTCTTAAACAGCATGTTCTATGGATGAGAGCAACTAAGGATGGCCAAGTGATTATGCAGTGTGTACTGTATGAAGCCACTTCCTTCTCTGATTAGATGATTTTTCAGCTGCTTGATCAACTACAATTTGCATTTTGGAAGTTAAGATGTGAAAGGAAGTTATAAAAGCAGTGATACTCACCCTTTCCTGCTGGGATAAGTAATGTGTCTTGTTGGAAATCAAACTACAACCAGCACGTTCATTGTGGCAGCTAAGATGCCATTCATACTTACTGCTTTGCAGAGCATGCATTCATAGAGCAAGAGGAGCTAATGAAATGTCATGTAAAATTGGGTGAAAAACACAGCATTAATGAGAACATAATTTCATATACATACACCATGATAAGCCTCAACATTTCCTGTTACCTTTCTAAGAAAAATAGAAGTCGAAGATTCAAATCTTTGAGTAATGAGGTCAGTGCTGCCTGCCATTCAATGATGAAAATAGATCATTGCAAGTTCTTGGATAGGTGTTGTGAAAGAGTCATGATTTTTCTCAATAAAAGTGTGATGTAGCTTCCTCACACTTCATTCACACAGTGCCTTCAGTCTGCTTGACAATGTAGGAAGACTGGAAGACTCACAGAGAATGGTGACAAGGATGACCAGCAATAACAAATGTCTTAGCAGTAGGAAGGTATCTGTGTAATAATCAGTGAGATGAACACAGAAAACGCTTAAAGAAGCTGAATTTCAGGAAAATAAAGGAGAGCAGAACAACTAAGCTGAGAACTCTGATCAACAGTCTTATGTAATGGCATGAAAGCAAGCTCTGGGTGTGGCTGATACTGAAAATCTTTAAGAGGAGGAAGAGTGAAGAAAAGAAGAGTAGAACAGAGCCTGATTGTGAGGATGATGCCATGAATATACTTTTGAAAGACAGAGGAAATCAAGCAAAGGTTTTAAGGAACAGTGGTTTAACCACATTAAATTAACAGGAAGTCTGCACAGTCCTCATGCCATATTCACTCTCTTCCGTCGATTTCTGTGTTAACTCCAAAATTTTCACTGCTTAGAAGATTATACTTTCTGTAAGGTTATTATCCAACAGTAAACAGTGTTGTGAGAGCAAGTTCTGAGGTCACTTTTCAGGGTGGGTGTGGCTTCAGTTCATAGAATGATAGAATCATAGAATGATAGAATCATAGAATGTTTTTAAAGAACAGACTTTAAAGACCATCTAGTTACAACCCTCCTGCCACGGGCAGGGACACCTCCCACCAGACCAGGTTGCTCAAAGGCCCATCCAGCCTGGTCTTGAACACTGCCAGTCAGAAAGTATTACTAGTCAAGGTGAGAGGCAAGAGGAGATCAACACTGTGTATGGGACTCACATTTTCCTTTGGGCTTCTAGTGGTGAGAATTTAAGACAATGTTTGATTGCACTAAATCACATCCAGTGTCCCATTCTGCTAGGAAACCTGCCTTCAGCTGAGATTTTGGAAGGAGGGCAATTCTGATAACTAGGACTTTCAAAGGCTTTTGCCAGCTAGACTAGAAATGGTGGCCATGTAAAGGTGCACCGAACATAACAAACCTAATGAGGCAGAAAACAGACGATAGATTTGACAGAGTAGAACTTGATGTGTTCTGGCAGGAGGCATGCAACACCCACTGCTGAGTTGATGTGTCTGCCTCAATGGGCATTTCCTTATGCTGCACACTGAGTGAGGAAGTAAGAAATCACCATTATATTTGTTTTCTTTGCAGGTGAATTTTATACTTTTCATTAGTATTATAAGAATCTTACTGCAGAAGTTAAGATCTCCAGATGTTGGAGGAAATGACCAGTCACAGTACAAGTGAGTCATGTTTTCAGATATTATATACAGAACCAAAATAATATCTGTAAGATTTCCTCTGCTGAAACCTGCTACCAACAATTGCTGTGATACTGTAATTACATTTAATTCAGAAATACTTTCAGATGTGGTTTAATAAAGATCTTATCACTATGCTGAACTAGAGATTTACATAATTTTGTGAAACACTAAATTCAATGAAAAATAGGCAGTTTCATGAAGACCAACAAGATACTCTTGAATTTGAGTTTAATTAATGAATGAATATGCTAATACAAAAAATATGGAGTAATATCTTTCTTTTAATGTGTAAATAATTCAGTTCAACATAACAAAAGTTTCAAGATCAAAACCCCTTTGTTTTAATCTCCTTAAAAGCATTTTTTTTTAAACTTTTCATTTCTAATATACTTTTGTTGTAATATTTACGTACATTTTAAGAGCTGGAAAGAAGATACGTTGTTTCCAAACAGTAAAAAATAAATATGACGTTTTATGTTGATTTTAAAATAACACCCTTATTTTTCTGGAGGAAAGCAAGTGCTTCTGATTTAGAACAACTTCCTTTCTGTTTAGGCTTTCTTCTTTTGTGTTTTGGTTTGAACATCAAACCCTACCATTGTTTCCACAGCTTTAGAATCAAGGAATGGTGGGGGGGGGAGCGCAATTTAAATACATTGCTAAAATTGGATTTGCTCTTATTATATTCTGTATCAGTTATTGTTTATTACAATAGCTGCTGGATATTGTAATCCAGAATCAAGTCTCTGTTGTAGTAGGTCCTATTTCAAAGCCCAGACACTGAGTTTGACACTTCAGGATGTTAATATGATATTTCAAAGACAAAACCTAACACGAACACTGAAAATTCAAACCCATGCAAGTGGCATTTGAAAATGTGCTCCTGGATAAATTCTTCATTTAAAAAATACTGAACTCCTGTCCTAAAAGCAGATAAAACATGGTGTGCTAAAGTAAAGCATATCTTTAAATCCAAGAGAACTAGGACTTTGTGTGCTTTGTAAATGACGTGACACATTTGATGGAAAAATGAAGAATTCTGATGCACCATGGAAAAGGTGACACGACTAGATTGACACAAGGCTTTGCTTCGTAGAGCTGCAAGGGTCCTTTTTTGTGTTTGCTGCTTGAATTACCTAAACACGTGGGAGAACCAAATCAACCTAGATGAAATTATGCAGTTGCCACATTTTTATTTAGCACAATGACTGACCTATAGGCAGGACATCCCCTCAAGTTTACTTCTTGCGACAAGAACTTTTCTTTGTTTCCATCAGGTATTTATGTAGTTTATGAAAATAAGGCATTCCCTTCCTATCAGTCCCGTCATTTTCCACAGTTTACTGTAGCACTTCGTAGTATAAAATGTTCATTAATAGCAACCTTGTCCTTCATTATTCAGCCCTGTAAAAATTCTGCTTTTAGCATTTGATTGCCTGATTAAGTTTGGATTGGATGGTCTTTAGCTGATACCCATGGGAACAGGAGATTAACCTCCTCAAGAAATACTGCATTTACAGAGCAAATCAAAGGTCCGGAAGGCTCCTTTTTCAAAATGCAAATGCATTTTCTAAAATACAGAGAAGAATAAGGCTAATTTGTCTGTCCCTTTCCTTCAGTAAAATGGAAGTGCAGTATAGAGCAAGTGACATCAGCTAGACAAAAATTATAAACCAAGAAGTGAAAGTGAAATATGAGTCTAAAAAGAATATGCATGCAAATCACCATTTTTCTTCCCTTTCTCTGTCCCACTTGCTTGTACCTGGTTCCATCCTTTTTGTTGCTTAGTTTATTTTTGCAACGGGTAAGGTTAAGTTCAAATTTAAATTCAGTTTTCCATTTCATTTGGGAAACCAGAAAAATTTGTTTGCCATCCTTATCCAGTTGTAAATGAATTTCTTCTGCTAAGGAAATCCTATTTATTTGTCTCGCTTACTGGTATCACCTTTAGATGTAAGGGTTTTACTATTCTTGAGAACCTTTGCTGTCCGAATTTATTTCCATATAAACAGATGCAGCCTCTGGGACATTTTGAAGAAAGGAAGGCCATGCAAACTGACACAGAAAAAGTAAAACTGCTTGAAATACCTTGATTTTCTGTTAAAATAGGTGAATTCACAACAGCACCCTTTCATTGTTGAATCAAGTTATATTCATCAAGACAGTGATGAATTAAGGGACTCAACATTATAACTACTTGAATTTCATCTGATACCAGACACCCATAATCATGCATGACTGGCCCTGTATAATATATAAAACTGAAGTGGTTAGATTGAAATAAGTGACAGATGAGGGATAATTAGCAATTCATCATTTCAGTGGTTTTACAGGCAGTTTGTCAGACCTGCTCTGCTTAATAATTTAAAGTTCTCCTTCTTTACTTTCAGTACTGTCTCGAGCTAAAATGTATTATGTAATTGGCATTAAAAATTAGTTAATGGTATATGCCCAAGACAATCACTATAGTTATGAGATGTTAGTATTTGAGGGTAAATCTGAAATTGCTCATGAAAATCTCACAGTTAAGATTATTCTGGATATTCACCCCTGTCCCATATATACACATATATATATACACCCACACCCACACACAGAGAAAGATATCATTCCCTAGTCCATGGACCAATCCCTGTAAAATTGCTGAACTCATCCAGTCCATGATGTCAGGCTCCATCTCTTGTAATAGCCTTTCAGGGCAGGAGGGACGGTATGTAGTGTTGAGTTGTTGCCTGCTGATGATACTGCCAAACTCGTCTGGTCACTGCTGAGCTCATCTGGTTTTCTCAAAATTCATTCTTTGTTGAGGTGATGATCGGAGGGAAGTCAGGGTCAATTGCTGGCGACCTGAAGATATCTAGCTGGTGGGCTATAAAAATGTTATAGAGCAGGCAACAGCGTACAATTGAGTTCATTGGCTGTTTTCCCCCAAAATCAAATCCCCTTGAGGTACACATTGGACTTCCCCATCTTCCCACATTACCCACCAAGTATATCCAGGTCCCTGAGCAAAAGCAACCCCACGAGTGGGTTTGCCTTTACCTGAAGCAGGAATAACCCAGACTGTCTTCCCCAACAAATTCTTTATGTGCACCACAGGAACTTTATCCCCCTCTACAGTACGTAAAAGTTCTGATTGGGCTGGGCCAGTCCTGTTGGCAGATCCCCTACTGTTGACCAACCAGGTGGCTTTTGGTAAATGTGTATCCCAGTGTTTGAAAGTCCCACCACCCATTGCTCTCAGTGTAGTTTTTAACAGCCCATTGTACTGTTCGATTTTCCCAGAGGCTGGTGCATGGTACTGTTTGTGTACCATGTATGTGCAATGTACAGACTGACCATTCAGCTGCACATTTAAAGGAAATTAACATCAGTTAATTTCAAAAGAGGGATTTTGCCGTCTGTACAAGAGGATTTGTCAGCATGACTTTGCAGGAAGGCATTATTCTTTTCCACTCTGTACCCTTTATGCCAGGTAAAAAGTACATTGAGACATCTGATGACAGCTCGTGACACTTTGTTGAATAAAGCAGTGGAATAATGCAGTAAAACCCCAACTCCAAAAACCATGCTATGAAATCAGTCTGGCAACTGCATGTGTGTCAGAGAAATAGAACAGAGAGCAGGTCCTATACCCTGCTGCTGTACAGAGAGCACCTGAAAAAGGTTTTTTTGGATTAGAGAGGCCCTGCAGCCTTTTACTATCTTTTGGAAGAGTGCAAGTCAGCAAGATCAAGTATAACATGAAATTGCACACATTAATTTGTGAGGTTACTATAAGACTAATCTCATAGCAAGCCTGAAAGGAAAACAATTTGCATTAAATGACTCTTACTAAGACTGTTTATAAATCTGAAGTTATACGAGGTTTATGTAAATGACACTGCATCAGGTTCTTATCATAGTAAAACAAAAGCTTATTGTTAAACTCCAGCTTTTTCTCTTTTATTTACCCAGGAGACTTGCAAAATCCACGTTGTTGCTTATTCCATTATTTGGAGTTCACTACACAGTGTTTGCTCTATTTCCCGACCGCAGTTCCAATTATTATAAAATAATCTTTGAGTTGTGTTTGGGATCTTTTCAGGTAAATTTTAAAGCTTTTATTCAAAAGAGATTTGATTGACCTATTTTGGTGCTGCCTACTAACTGAGGAATATTGTCTCTTTCCAGGGGTTGATTGTTGCAGTCCTGTATTGTTTTTTGAACAGTGAAGTAAGTCTCATCTTTCCTACTGAGGATGTTAAGTATTGCTTTCAGTAAATGTATAAATGCCCCTATAATTCCACTCTGATACATAAAGCTGGCTTAGGAGATGTTTACATTCCTATTTATAGCATATATACGTGGCAGTTTCTCTGCAACAGGAGAAATTAGTGAATTGGGGTGAAGAGGTAAGAGCACTTTGAAATTGAATTCCTTGCAAACCGAGGTGTTAGTAAGTGCATCTTCTGTTATTCAGTGTGATCTAATTCTAGCTCTGTTACAAGCAATGTGGATTGCGCAAGTGAGGTGCAACAAGCCCAGAAATTTATCCAAAACTTGAAGCACCATTTAGTGATTATTTAGTAAGTATTTAGGGGTAATCTCCTGACAGAATCTAACCCCCAGAGTGGCAGCAGATTTTCAGAAGTGCTTAGAATGTAGCAGCTTGCTTAATCGCAACTGAGGAGAATGCAAGGAATTCCTTTTGATTTAAGCCACTTTTTAAGGTGGAATATACATTAAACAGTATGTTGTATCTCATAGGAGGCATCTATCTGAAGAAGACACCTGCTTGCACAGGGAATTGACATTCAGGTCTCCTGATTGCTATTCTGGTGTTTGAAATTCATGAGATGCCTGATTTTGGGCTAATAATTTGATTCTATGCTTTAAGTATATGTGATTAATAGCTAGATACCAAAAGCTAATGTTGCAGCACAAGTGATACAAAATGGATCTTGAGAGCGGCCTTGGGGCATCTCCTCACAGACAGCATAGACATAGTGTTCACTTCAGTTTTGTAATTTTTGTGAAAATTGATTTGATACTCTATAGGGAAGGGATACCATCCAGAGTGGCCCTGGCAGGCTTGAGGAGTGGGCCCATGTGAACCTCATGAAATTCAGCAAGGCCAAGTGGAAGGTCCCACACCTAGGCCAGGGCAGTCCCCAGCATCGATACAGACTGGAGGGTGAATGGATTGAGAGCAGCCCTGCAGAGGAGGACTTGGGGATACCAAGGGATGAAAAATGGGACATGAGCTGGCAATGTGCGCTTGCAGCTGAGAAAGCCAGTTGTACCCTGTGTCAAAAGAAGTGTGGCCAGGAGGCTGATGGAGGTGCTTGTCCTCAGTGTGAGAATGACACGGACCTGTTGTTAGAGTGACTCTAAAGGACAGCCACAAAAGTTATCAGAAGGCTGGAACACCTCTCTTATGAGGAAAGGCTGAGAGGGTTGCGCTGAGAGAGTTTAGCCTGAAGAAGAGAACACTTTCAGGAGACCTTATTACAGCGTTTTGGTATTAAAACGGGGGGGCATTATAAGGGAAGATGAAGAAAGACTTCTTAGTTAGGGCATGTAGTGAATAGGACAAGGGGGAATGGTTTTAAACTGAAAGAGGGTAGATTTAGATTAGATACTATGAAGAAATTCTTCACTGTAGAGGGGTGGTGAGGCACTGGCACAGGTTGCCCAGAGAAGCTGTGGCTGCCTCATCCCTGGCAGTGTTCAAGGCTGGGTTGGATGGGGCTTGGAGCAACCTCGTCTAGGGAAGTGTCCCTGCCCATGGCAGGGGGGTTGGAACTAGGTGATCTCCGAAGTCCATTCAACCCAAACCATTCTGTGATTCTGCTCCTAGAGGTCCCCATTTGACAGCCAATAAACGTGGAAAAGTTCCCCATGTAAAAGAACATTTTCAGTTCATCTCATGCATTTTCATCTAACACAGGTGCAAGGGCGAGCTGAAAAGAAAAATGGCGGAGTTTGTGCTGGAAGCCAGACAGCAGGCAGAGATTACAGACTCCACAGCTCCTCGATTTCTCGAAATGGATCAGAAAGCGTTTCTCAGCTCCACCGGAATTCAAGGGCTCACTCATTTATGCAGACAGAGACCACCATGATATAAATAAGCTAGGTCCCCCAAAACGTGAGACACTGTGGGATATAGTAGTCATTATGCAGCTTGATGTGATACTTTAGAAAATGTACGGTTTAGTGCTTTGCTTTTCAACATGTTGGTATGTGGGAAATTGTTTTGTGCAGCCAACCAGTTAATAACAGAGACACCTGCCTCATGGATGCTTTCTGGGTTTTTTTTGAATGGTATTCGTATTAATTCTGATGTCCTTTTGCTGTTTACTAGCCGTAACTGCTCAAAAACTCATTTGCTATAATGGTCCCTTTACCCTTCAACATGTCTGCAAGATAGATGTATGGTATCCTGTTCAATGCAGACTACTTTGGTACATGCTGAAAAGGTTAAGATGGGAAGCAAGAAAATTTCTTACACTTTATTTATACTTAAGGAAACATTTATTTCCTTAAGGATTAGGAAATTCTTTCCCAATTATGGAAAACAGAATAAAAATAAAGAAATGTAACACTATAATTAACCACACTAGGTGTTTAGTGTGCTAATCCAGGAAATAATGAACATTATTTATACAGACACAAAAAGGTGGGCTTTTCCAAAAGAAAAATCTTGGCTAATAGTATAAATTTCAGAGATTAGTTTCTATAGAGTTTGATTCCAATCCTGTTGTTCCTTTCAAAAGTGCCTGGTTTTATGTTTAGATGCAGAAAGTAGGGCTACCTTTGCAGTCAGAAAAGGCTACTGTAATAGTTTTGATTAAAACATCACCATTTTCTAATAGTACTATTGCAATCACCAGGTTTTCTCTTCTTTTTAAAATCAGAGATTTGTGTTGATCTTTTATTAAGCAGTTTTCTGAAGAGGTGCTTTATTGCTACGGCAGTCAGGCATAGGATAAACAGCGTTAGATAGCATATTACCCATTGAAAATATAATTTTTATGTAATAGTTTCATTTAAATACTTCTTTAGAACCACATACTCAGCAGCTAAACCAAGGTATATCGCGATAAAGTTACAAATCCCATTTAAGGAATAATGTTAATTCTTTCAGCTTAGTTCTATTCTGTATCTATCTGAGCTGATTTAAAATTTAGCCCTGACCATGATTCCAGAAAAAAAAAAATGAGACAGAATCCCTAAAAATTACCATAAAAGGCATAAATAGAAGGAATTCTCAGCAAGGCCAAGCCTCTTATGTAGCCAGTTTGTAAAAAAAACCAAAAGACATAGAACTGACAAACTGACAGATTCTTATAAATATACACAGGACATTTGCACTCTTTAAAAAGAAATAAACCAAATTATGGTTTAGTTCCCATGTCATGTTTAACTATGTCCACTTTAATAGCAAGTGGGAATAATATATATTTGCATGAGTATTCCTGATCTGTAAAAGCAATTGCCCTCATATTTCTGATAACAGATTGTATGGAGCCAGCAGAACCCAAGGTCGTGATATTGCCAGGTAAAGAGAACAGCAGCAAGGGCATGTCTTGGCAGGCATACATGTACATTCTTGAAAATATTACCAGTACTGGGAATAGTGTTGGCAGCTGTCAAACTGTCCATACACCTCTTGGTCTGATTTAATTTAGATATTTATCAGTCGAACACTGTTTATTTTAGTGGGATTACCCTGGAGTAATACAAAGTCATTGTACAATACAATACAATGTCAGAGCAAAGATGGAAAAGGCCCCATGGTTCACATGATTACTACAGAACAAGTAACATTGTGAATGTTATGTGACACCAACCTTTCTGTAATAGCTGTCATTTGCATTAAACAATGATCACCTGATGAATTGTTACTTTGCCAAATTTTGACTTGAAAAAAAGCTATTGATCACTTCCAGTCATTCAGAGTGTTTTCTGCTGTCACTTGGTGAAGTAACAGATTCTGGAGTGAAGTAGGCTATCCAATGACAGTCCCATGAGAAATAAAGATCTAAAGATACATACAGGTATTTAAATATATTTCCAAAGGCTTTAGACTCAGAAACCACTGCTAAACTTTATTATTTTTCCTGGATCTCTGAATACTCTTATCAACAAATTCTTAACTGCAAATATATGAAGACATATTGGAGCTTTGGGGGCTGCTCCTAGACCTAAATTAAAGACATCTGTGCACTTCAGGCTTCTTTGTCTGAAGTGGCAATGGGACTGCTCAGCTCCCTGAGACGAGACATGTAGAATGTACTTCTTTTCCCAGATTTCTTGGGTAGAAAGGCATGCTTGGCAAGAATTCAGGCATACTCATCCTTATGTTCAAAGGAGGTTCTTTGAGTGAGTTGGCACACAGACAGAATAATAGTATAGAAATAGAGATTTCAAGCAATCAGTTCCATCAGTCTGTCTGCATGATGCATCACCAATTATACTTGTTTATAATTCATTGTATCCTAGAGAAAACTATCTTTGTTCTAATTAGACAAGCATGGAGAAAATTGCATTTTAATGGTTTCTGGATTATAGAACAGAAAATCTTAAATAAGAAAATGCATTTTAAGTTTCAATGAAACAGCAGTTTCCTTTAACAGGACGCAAATGCATTTGAACTGGATTCTACTTTTCACATAGGGAGTAATGACACACAAGACAATGAAGTTGCATCAGCCAAGGTGTCACCATTCATTCTGAGTGATTTCTATCAGCACTACCTGCTGCCAGTGTTTGAGGGACACAGATTACTCTCCAGTGACTAACTATGATCAAAATCTGAATATATAGTGAGTGTTGACTTAAATTTTCCTCTGCAGAGTCAATTTCTGCTAAGTGCTCAATAAACCCAGGTGAAATTCATCTGCCCTGGTTTCAATATCTAAAAGCTGGATGTCTATCTCTGAGCTAAAGACTCCTTTTCAGTGCCTTCCATAGTCATCCTAGGGAAACAGGCACTAGTTGAAGATGATTTGTCCCATGTTCAGCTGGGCATCTAAGGTAGGTAAGCTGAAACATCCTTTTTCTCTATACTTACTATAAAATGAACCCAGGGTGGCTGGCTGGTACTTAAATTTCTTACTCTACATCTCAAATTAGGTAAGATGAATCACTCCAGAAAAGGCTATTTGGTTATCTGGCTAATATTACCCAGATACTCCTTTTTAAGCCAAGTAACTTATATTGGCCAAAGTTATTCTCTGAGAAATGTGCAGGGTGATTCAAAAGTGCAGACAATGGAGGATCCCTCAGTTCATTTGAAAGGGTGTCCCTGTGGCTGTCTGCCCTCTCTTATAAAAGCCAGTAGCCTTATGTTCCATTTTTAATTTGCCTGGTTTCAGCTTTCAACCAATTGTTTCTTGTTTTGGGTTAGGTGTTTTGCTTTTTGTCTTTTGTAGAGGGGCCATATGGTAAAACAAAGTGCTTCAGACTACCAGAAATTTTCTTTATGTGAATCTTTTGAAAATTACTCTTTAAATCATGTCTTGATTTCCTCTCTGAGAAACTAAGCATGTCAGATATTTCAAATTCTGACAGCAAGGCATTTTCTCAAATATTATTCTTGATTCTTTTCTGTGTCCATTCCACTCATAATAGCTTCAACCAAAAGAAGCAAAGAAATGCAAACACTATTGACCATATTTCTTAGTCCCACTTGCAGCTCAGTTGGTCATACCTTTGAAGTCTTGGACTTTACATAGTCCTTTTTACTGACAAGAAACTGGTTAGTGACATGCAATGGAATTATTGCTGGCATGCTTTTTGCCATATAAACTCATACCTTTCTAAAACACGTTGGCCTTGGTGTCTGGGTCAGGTGCATTAATGTGCTTTGCAAAATAACGTTAGGAATATGGAGAGTGCCCTTTTAGCCACAGCGCTGGCTTTCATGGAAGTTTAAGAATTTGACATGTATGTAAGTAGGAACTCCATGCACATCCTGGATTGCACAAGATTCCAACAAATGCACCTGAACCACATGGTGATGGGTGCTGCAGGTACCCAGCTAAGGAACTACCCAGTTTAAGCATATGTTGGAACTGTACTGTAGCAGTGGTAACTAATTGGAGTCTAAAGGCATTACAAAAAGCCTTCTCCGGTCAAGTTGGAGGCAGCCTGCCCCACTCTGTAGCATCTACTTCATGTCCTGATGCACCCCAAAGAAGCTTCCCTTTGCCTTTGACATGATGAAGGGGAAAGAAACAGGCACAGACCCTCAGCAAACCAGAGAATCTGTCTGGAACAGCTTTATGAAATAAGGCATTGCCAAGTGCACGTCTCACATTGCATGTGTAAGGACTAAGATGAGTCACTTGCATTATTTGTCTCCTATTTTTGTGAGTTCTAAAAAACATCTGTTGACTGTGAATTTGTCCATTTCAGCAAAGCAATCGTAAACAAAGTCCAAATTCACTTAATACAGAATTTTTTCAGACATCTCTAATGAAGAATCAAGCATTAACTATGTCTGAGGAAAAGGAAGAACCGACAAGTAAGCTGCAGAGAACGCTGCTATGTGTATAAGGGTTATTGTCCGAGCAATTACTGTCTCTGCATAGTGATACAGGAAATAAATAATTTTACTAACATAAGTACCTTCACGTTACCATGAGTGCCTATATAAACTGTGGGCTGTCAGTACTACCCTGACATAACCAAATAGCCGAAGTTAGTATGCAGTGCTGTTCCGTTGATGAAAAAAACAAAAAACCCAACAAAAAGGTGTTCTAACGTGTGTTACAGAGTACATCAGGGTAACAGTTAAAAGCAGGTTTCTTCGATATAGCTTAACCACCCTGTGTTGAACCTGGTTCCATCCAATAACAACAGTAGATAGTTAAATCTAAGTCAGTAACATTTCCATTATGAGCTGAACTAGTGACTGAAATGTCCTAACCCCCTTTATTTCCCAGAGCACTCTAGTAAGTTTATGATAACCTGCAGCTTTTTTTTCCTGGCACATTAGTATGAGTATTGCTTTGAAATGCTTTTTTCATCTTCGTCAATAACTTTCTCTCTGTCAAGTATGGTAAAAATTAAAGATTATGTAAATGAATGTGATTATTTTTTACAAAATGTACAGACTATGATGTTGTATAGATTAATGTGTGTAAATAGATTTCCTTTTCATACCGTAATTCAGTATACTTCTGGTTTTGCTCTTTTGTTCTTTTCCATTTTCAGTTTTTAATGTCACATACCTAACAGCCTTCTCTGAGATCTGTTATATATAAAGCTGTGAACAAATAAGTGTTTACATCTTTATGCTATTAGAGATAATAGTAGTTAATAACACCGTAATGGACTGAAGAGGAATCGGAGAATAAAAATTTTAAAAGTTTTGCACAGAAATTCTGTTATTTACATTTCAAAGGGTGAGGCTGCTCCTGCAATGGGAATGGGCACAGGGAAGAGACACACCAAGGCGAGACTGGCAGTGGTGGGTTGCTGGTGTGGCCGGTGAGGGAGGTGAGCACACGTAGAGGAGGAGGTGGCACCTCATGGGGCAGCATATCTCCCTGGCAGCAACACCAAGCAGGAGCAAAAGATGGAGTGCCGTTTTGCTGTCCTTCATGTCCCCTACTTTATGTATCTCTATGTATCATAGAAGATACATCACCAACAGAAGTCTTCTGACCCTTTGAGACACCTGTGCTCTCATCCTCTCCCATCTTATGTGTGTGCCTATATGAGCTGCATATCAGTCTGAACCCTTTTGCAATCAATTGTATGACTGCAAAGCACATCAGTGTCCTTGCCCACATGCATATCCTCTCTCCTGATTGCTAATTGGGTAGCCCCACAACCAGATCACCTTGATGTCTGCAGGTGAGCTACTTTAGGGCTTATGAGCCCTAAAAAAGTAGATCCCTTACAAAAGTTCTGGATAATGTTAACGCTATCGATGCTGACAAACTCCTGTAGCTAGAGTAAGGGATGTCCACAGATAAAGATCAGTGTGTTCGTGAAGGGAGAGAGTAAGAGAGCCTGTGCTCAAGAAGCAGCTTAAAGCAGCAAACACTTGTATTATAACTTCTGAGTGGTTATGCTCAGTAGTATCAGCTGCAGGAATCTCTTAGCTCTCTGCTTGTAGCCACTGGCCTGCGAGCAGGCTTGAACACAGCACAAAGATTCCAGTTATCTCTGGTTGTACCAAGAGCCTTCTAACTGGGACATTTGAAAAGGTAAATGATATTAGTGCCTGGGATGATGAAAGAGTCAGAAAGCCTGGCTGTTTTCTCCTCCCCTCTGTCAGAGAGCTGAACCAAACAACCACACCAGACAGCAAAAGACAAGGTATTGCAAACTGTGTATGTTTGGGTGTGGATTGTAGAGTGAGGTTACTTTTACAGGCCATCTTGTTTTCCCTTGCCAGGGCATAAGCCAAATCCCAATCTAGCTCCCAATTCCAGTTCTGATTGCTTGTACCCAGGCAGAGGTCAGCCCTTAGGTGACAGTGACAATCTAAAACGGGATTTACACAGACCACAGGGAGGAACTGGGCAAGCCTGTGTTCAGGAGAAGCCTCAATCCACACCACAAGCTGCAGTTCGCTGCAGAAAGGCAGTCAGGGTGTAGCTGCCCTGCAACGCTGCATTGTCAGTGGAGTTTGGGGGTGACTTTTACTGCAGTGACTCCATGGCAGGATAGAGGTCATTCCACTTTACAAAGGGACTGCAAAGGATTGCCAAGGAATCTTGGACACCACAATGCTATTGAGTTAATACAGAGTTCCAAATAATCAGACCCTGTGTGTCCAACTGAATAAAATGTTTTCTCTTAATTAAGTTCTATTATTTATCATTGGCTGTATTTTAATACCTTCATCTTAAGGCCATAGGCTGGGATATATTGTGAGCTAGCTGACATGCAATTTAGGTTGAATTACTGTATCAAACCATGTAATAAGTATATGTTGTATCAAACTAGTTACAGATTTTTCACATAGGAAAATTACATATTTTTCTAATAATCCTACAGAATATAGTCAGTGCCCTAGGATATTCAGCTAAATAGGAATATTGGATTTGGAGGACAAAAGAAATGAAAATGAAGAGCTGTGCTTTATGTTGAAGCCCTTCTTTTTCTGAGCTGATACCTTTGTAATTGAGACTGCTGCTCAACACAATCCTGTTAAGCTGTGAAATTCTCTGTTCAGAAAGGCTTTATTTAGCAATAGCCCTCAGCTGCTGCTTATCCCTGGTTTCCTGTTTACATTCTTCACCTGCTCTTAATTAGTGCCTTGGGCTTTGGCTGCCTGTCTCCATAGGATATGAAAAAATACTCTGCAAATAATAAGGAAATCAGAAAGCAAGATTATAACAACATAATTAATAATGGATCCTGACTACTAGTGGACATTTTGTTATACAGAGCTGTATTCATGAGAAGCAATTTGAAAATTAAAATACAATCTGAGTAATATAGAAAATTGTGCTGTAGAGGATGATTGTGTCTTAGTCAGGTGATGAATTGGACAATTTAATCATTCCTGCACATTCTAGCTTCTGTTATTCAGATAAGTACCCGAACCATATGGCCTGTTTTAAGAAACACTTAACTTGACCTTATTACTTAACAATAAAAACATGAAGAAAAATACCATTTTTCTCAAATACACAACATCTTTAAAGAATCATTTTCATTTTGCCTATAAAGATCCTAACATCCTATTTCTTGGATTAAGGCAATAATTTATCAATTTAGACAACTGAATGTACCATTTTGTCTTGTAACGTATGGAATTACTGTTATTAAGTTTTTTTTAAAAATCCTTTAGAAGTCCAGCATATACTTTGCTCATGTTACAGCTCTGGCTACTTGTCCTGATGCCCCAAATATAAGCTGGCACCCGCTTGGAAGACACAGGCAATATTGGGTTTTTGTCATTTCTACCTAACTTTAAACATCTCAGTTAAGCGTTCTATTTATAAATCCTCTTTTTGGCTGAATGCAAAGCTAGAAATGGAGCCCGAGCACTGATCCTGCCTCTGGGATATCTCACATCCTGTCGCAGTGGAGGGCTGCCTTAGGGATCTGCCTGACACCTGCAAGGGGCTGCAGCAAGAGAGCCATGTCCCACAGTGGGTTCAGCAAGCTTTGGCAGTACTGCTGCCATGCACACACACATTTCCCTCTCATTGCAGTCTGACAGGGTTGTGCTATAGATGTGCTGAGGTTTTCCCATCTTTCAGCTGCTTATGAGATCTGAATCTTAATTTAAACCGTGTGATCACTAGTTATTAGTGATAATTGCCCCACTCCCATGACATTCAGTAGGAAGATATTTACTTTACAACCATGTCTAGCTTCACTGCAGTGAAACATTGAATGAATAGCGATGCTTTGAAACAGCCTAATGAGGAAGAGGAAGGTTTCATTCAAAAGGATTAATGTTAAGTAACAACTGTTCTTGCACGAATGTTAGCAGGAGTTTTGTATGGTTCTGCTACCTATGCAGATTTCTATACAAAAGTCAAATATTGACTGGCATTGCATAAACTGAGGCTGGAAGTTAGAAAGTTATTTATAATCACCAGAGGAGTGAGGTTTTGAAAAAGCATGACATCTAAGGAAAATTCCACTTTTAAATTCCTGTTTATACGACTTAGAGGGAGTAATATCGTATGAGTCTAAACCAGCAGGGGATTAGACTTCAGGATCCATGCACTTATAATTCCTACACTGCCATAAGACTGTGGGATCTTAACTGCATTAGTATGTCAAATGTTTTGGAAAGAAATAGGCAAACTTAGACAAAAGTTGTAAACTTTTCCAAATCTGAGAGTTTAAACACGTAAAGGAATCACAAAAATCATTAGGTTTTGATGTCTTGTCAATTGCTAACATAAAACTCTCTATTAAGGTTATTTCAGTCATTTGTTTCAGCTCTATATTTAATTTGACATGGTTGCATTGTGCCTGGATGAATAGAAACTGCTGTTGCTGTAGATACTGTGGAAGAAAATGTGAATACTTTAAAGAGATTTTTAGTTTAAGATCATCTTCTCCCTCTATTGTGCTCTGTATTCATCCCTAGCCTAGAAAAGTTCTTCCAATTACCTATTCATATACTGATCCATGAATAGTACAACCATACTTCTATATATGTTCTCCAAATGTCTGGGCTGAATAGTTTATTTCCTCTGAGTTGTAATTATTCATCTCAGCATTTGGCAATGTTTTTGAGTGGTTTTAATTTTCCTCATGCAATGTGTCATCAGGTTTAAAAAAGAGTGGTTTCTTTGGACAATCTGGGTACTTAAGTATTTGGTTAGTTCATAGGGTGGAAAGGGGCTTCTGACCTTCACAATTAACTTGCAGTTGGCTGTTCTAGTACATTTTAAAAATTGAGATTAACTCAAAATGATAAATTAAAAGAAAAACATGCAGAAAAAAGATGTGAAGTTAGGGAATAAAATGGGGTCAAAACTAGGCTCTTGCTTTGAGGAAATAAGATTTTACTTTAGGAAGATGAAGGGAAGATTGGGTTTGGTGTGCCATGTAGCATAGATGGTGGAGATAGGTGGAAAAGGGTTGAGATAGGAAGTCAAATGCTTCACTGAAGATCCCATTTGAGTCAATCACTACTTGGGGACTATTTTCATTGGGAACTATGAATGGTCTTTCAAAAAATTTCCATTATTTATGTATGAAGCTAAACTAGAACCTAAATTATCAGAAATGTGCACTGCATATAAAATCTGAGCAGTTTTGCTCCAGTTTGCAGCTACGTTATACAGTCTGAAAAGTTCAGGTATTCAGGTACAATCTACCTATCAACTGATTGTCTACATTTCTGTCCTCCTAAACAGAAATTTTACATATTTTTGGTGACATGAAGGCCTTTTTTGGCTCTCTAAATATGACAAAATGAAAACTTTTCTGAGTAAAAAATAGAATCGGGAAACAGTGATTCATCTTTCGAGAGAGAAAAGGCAAAAGCCTTTCACACCGCCAGACCAAGAAAGCATTTTTACACCAATAAGCAAATAAGGTAATACATCTGGGATGCATTTAATATAAATCATGAATCTTGGTCTCATTACCAAACTTAAACACTGTGGCATTAACTATGTCAGCTGATGGATTATGTTTGCTGTGATTCCCAAAGCCAAAGTCAGTAATGGAAAAATAACATTCTCTAGACTTTCATATGGCTTGAAGTATTTCCACTTTATCAGAGATTTTTTTCTGGACCCAGCATGGCTTTATTCTTCCATTCTCCCAAATCAAAACACTGTAATTTTGACTTTCAGCCTTTCACTAGTGTCCAGTTTTCACCTGTTTAATTGCAAAATGATTCTCTAATGGTAAAACCCCAGTAGCCAGCAGGCTGCTACCTGTCAAAGCAGAGCTCAAAACCAGCTAAGCAGAATGCCAGGTTTTTATGATTACTTATTAATTTGCTGTTCAGTTTTTTACCTGCAAATAGTTAACATTTTGTTTCTTCATTAATGCAGCTTAAAGTTTGCCATCTGCCTTTGTAAAGCCATAAATTTCAGACATGCAGAGTTAAATTCCTCAAGGTAACCTATTGCCTAGCCCAGCCTCAACTATGTCTGTGCTATTCCTGACATATTAATTCACTCATCTGCTCTTAATGTTCCTCAGCAACAGAGACTAAACAACCTTCACAGGGCAGAAATTCCATAAGGCTGTGGCTGGTGAAAGACCTGTGCTTTGTGTACAGCCTTTCCTCAAGTGGGATCCACAGATGTCCTGGTATCATAGCAGTTCCAGGCAGGAAAATAATTGCTGCTCTAAAATAAGTCTTCTGCAATATGTTTTAGTTCAGTTTCTACAATAAAAACACAAAACCACAAAAAAAAACCAAAAGCAACAAAAAGCATTTGGATATCTGTTTACCATGAAATTTTATGCTTTAAATATTCACATTTTGAACTACTGCTCTACCGTAGCTGCTGGGGGTGTAGAAGTGACAGTACGGTACCAGCAAGGCATATGTGCCCATCTCTTACAAAGGAACATTCTCTAAGGCCCATTCAAATATCTTGCTGAGTACATTTCAAGTTTCAAACCTATGTTTGAGTCCTAAAACATCAGCAGATCTTAAGGAGCTGTTCTGGGGTTTTGCTGATCATAAACACAGTTTAGAGCAACAGTGCTTGTTCTTCCCTGCTTATGCTTCATGGTTTCAATTATGTAAATTATATATGATCTTGAGAATCTGTTACTAATACTTACCCATCTTGTAGCATCTGTTTGTAACTCATCTTTAGCATTTCTCCAGGATACAGTTTCTTCCTTTGCAATATTGTGAATACTTTATGATGTTGTACATATTTCCCTTTAATTTATAGAGACATAACTTTTTTGCTGTCATTGGTCTGCACCTTATTATTGTCTCTGGATACATTTTCGGAATGCAGGAAGAAAACAAGATCAGAGCTACAGCTGACATCAGACAGTCATGAGAACCTTCAGGGCAGGGAACTGAAACGAACATTAAGCGAAAAGGGCAAGTGCCAAGGCAGAAAGCTGGAAGACCAGAGCATGTCAACCTGTTGCAGTAAAGAGCCTTGAGCACCCATAACGCCATGGGCAGAGCCAAGGAGATATGATCAGAGCCTCCCACAGAGGGGTCTGGAACTCTCTCATAGTGATCTTGGTGTTGACATAAATTGTCATCCCACTAGAAAAGCATAAGCGGAGGGCTTGATTCAGCTGCACCACTGCTAAAGGATCTCTTTTGAAGGCTCTAGTTGATTCATTTCATAGGGTGATTTTAAGGGACAGCAATCTCATCTGGGGTGGTTGGACAGCAGTGGAGACAGCTCCAAACTTGCAGAATGACCTCCCACTCATGGGTTCCAGTGGGTCTCTGGCTCCTACATCAGAAATTCTCACTATCGTTGCTCAAGATTTCTGTTTATTATTTTAGATATCTTCTTGCAAATATCTTTTTTAACTCCTGACGTGATGTTTCAAGTACTGAGGTGACTGTTAATCATGGATCTTATGCGTGGCTTGAGAATATCATGGGAGTTGCTTAAATGAAGATGGCTTTTATTGTAGTTAATTACCAAGAACTATTCCATAACACTCCCCCAACACTGATTTTTTTTTTTTTTTCCAGTCCTAGCCTACTGTAGACTGTACTTCCTAAAGCATAACTTTCTTTTCAGCTGTGGTGTTGAGCTGACCAGTGCATTTTTAAGGGCAATATTTCTGTGCTACATAAGACAATACTTGCTGTAGTCTCAAGTTTCCAAACTAAGACATTGCATTTCCTTATTGGCTTCTAGCCTCTGGGCTCAAATATTAATCTGTCTTGCTCTATGCTGCTTTGCTGCACACCAAGAGATTTTCTTGCTATTGCTGGTGACTGGAAGATGTTTCTTCCCCTTCCCCAGCCTCTAGATAGCAATTTCCAGGATGCTTATGCAGAGGAAAAAGCTGTGATGTACCACTGCTTTTTTTCAAGATTTCCACTCCAGAAGAATGGAAAACTTCATCACACGTCAAATTTCTCAGATTTTACTGTTTCATAAACCTTGCAGATTTGCAAAAATAGATAAAATTGCAAAATATCAGTAGACTGTATTAACAACAAAAACCTTCCTTGGTTCTTTTCATTCCAATTTCAATGAAGGTGGAATTAATTTTGTGATGGTAAGATGAGATTTAAGACTGTCCAAAGATGCAACTTCTTCCTGTATCCCCTTGCTTTTCTCCCTCTGTAAGGGCAGGACCCAAAAGCCAGAATTTTCATGTGCTCAAGCAAGCTAGAAAGCCTCACTTTCCTCAGACAAAAGACCCCATTTGTCTTTTGCTTCTTTGTTTCTTGCTGTTGCAAGGGAACATCTTATGATACTTCTTCCAATAAGGAAAAATTTCTCCTTGAAATTGTGTAAATTGCCCATTTTATACTTCTGTTCACAGATTTCTGCTTTCATCTGTCATGTCCTTTTGAAAATGCTCTAGTAAAACCTTTTGTGTCACCATATGAATAATTTTCAAAGCACATTTTTTTGCTAGATTCAAAGCTGTTTTCTCCCTGTGAGGCCGTAAAAAGATCTAAAGATGATCTCACAGGTGGTGAAACTGGAACAAAGCTACTTAATTTGACTAATATCCCTTTCCCTAATACATAGTATTTAGGACCTCATTGCATTCATATCCTATTCCATTCATGAATAAATCATGGCCATATTGGCAGTATTTGTGGGTTTCAGCTCACAGTATTTATTTCTGAGGGTGACATCCAGAATTTAAATAATGCAGCATACCCATGTATTGCCAGCTCTGAGTGATTTTGTGAAAGGAGCAGCTTACTTCTGTATGGAGCTGGAAAGGGCAATTGAACTGGTTTTGTTGGAAAGGGGACAAGACTGTGATCAGGCAGTTAATTAAGCAATCAAACTGTTTTGTTTACTGTGCTGCAGGGACTGTCAGTTCACATTATTTGTTAGGTCAGCTTCACTGGAGTGCAATTGAGAGCTAAGGGTTGGTTTCTGTCTCTCCTGGAAAACAGCAGCAGATAGCTGGTGCAGAACAATCTTCTTTTCAAGTTCCTGGTCCAGCAGGCAAGGGAAGGGAAACGCAGTGCTTCAGCACAGATACAAGGTGCACTGCTAATCAATCTGACCTCTTTGATACCTCAGCAAAGGTGTGATTCTGTCTTTGTGCATATCTATCCCAAAGGCAAATCACCCTGCAAAATATGGTTATTTTTAGAGTTGAGCAGTTACTGTCTCTGCTTCATCATGCTGCCCTGCAAATGGTGAATTTGGCACAGTGAGAGTTAGTGTAGACAAAGGAATGGGAGTGGGAAAACGGGGCTAGAGGCTGCTTAAACCAGAAAGGTCACCCTGTGCCCATGTGTGGGAATGGTATAAAATCCTACCTGTGGCCTGTCAGAGGAACTACAAGTTGAGTAGAATAAGAGCAATAGGAAAAGCATGAACATATGGAAATTTTAGTAGCTTCAAGAGAAAGAACTGAAGAATGAATGATGAAGAAAGAAATCAAAGAAAATAATTTTTATCAACTGAAAGATAAATTATACTAATATTTCAAGTTAAAAATCTGCAGCTCATGAATAATGTAGACTCCTACCAAGAAGCAGAATAAGTTCCAGGTGTAGACACCCCGCTATGCAGAGTGATGAAATATAATCTTTTGCAGCTCTATATTGTCTCAAAGAAGTATGTCAAAGTGCTTGAAAAATATCAGTTAATAAATTCTCCTGGTTTATTAGCTTCATAGAACTAATCACATTCTTCCTAGGAGGAAAACTGAATATTTCAGATATTCTTAGATCATACAGGAAGTCTGTGGCAGTCCAGGATATAATCCAGACCTTCTGAATCACAGCCTTGCTATTTGGCTATGAACTCAGCTTTCTTTAGACTTGACTTGTTCTGAGTCGCATCTTGTACTCTGAAATAGCCTTCCTCCCCACCTCCCACCACCCAAAGAAAAGAAGTTTTAATAAAAAAAACACAACAAAACAAAAAATAGATTAAGTGTATGATTTTGGGGTGGATTTAGGAACTTTTGATGAAAATATGCTTGGAGACAAGCCCCAAATTTACCAGCAGACCAGCTGGCTTGACACTGATAAGGAAGCGAGAACATAGAAACTTCAAGAACAGACATTTTTGAGTTTTAAATTGGTATGTTGCAGGGTTGCACTTAAGGTGTATTAAGATGAAGCATGCTGTCATTAACACCAGTATTCCCTTTTTTGATGACAATAAGGTCAAATCAGGTATTTGTCTGCCAATCTTCTCCTTTTCCAGAAATATTGCAAGTTTGTACTTTCTACTAAACCTTTGTAGACTGCCCTGGGCTATTCTTACAAAATCGTTCTAGAGGAGATAGATAGTGCAATGTAATTTTCTCCAGAGCTGAAAATTCTTACTCTCCATTCCCTCCTTACCTGCTTTCAGCGTATCAGCATGATGGAGTCTTTCAAACTCTATGTTAATCAGAGCTTTGGGAAAATGTAAGACCATAACATTGCAATATATCCCATAGTCCAGTCTGCAGCCACCCCAAAATCCCCTCTATATAAAGTTTCCTGAACTTTTACTTCTATCTTACCTTTTTTTTCCCCAAATTATAATTGATCTAATTATTTTCCAGTAAAGATTTATTTTATGTTTAAAAACCCCACAAATGTTTTGTGCTTTAAGACACGCTTGTTAGAATTAAAAAGTCTAGGTAGATGCAACCCAAATCCTGGCTGACTCATAGTCTTATCCTGCTCTTTTAGCATCTTTTAAAGTTAAAATTAATCTTGCCCGAGCACAGGTTACTACAGCTGTATAAAGTGTCCCACGTGCAAACCCACATTTTCTCAAATCATTTCTTATTTCTACAGGAATTGCCTTACCAAACACCTTCTAGGACTGCAAGTTCTTCCTCAGGGTAGCAATGGCATTTTATAGTTAATGGTATGACTAGTGCACCAGTTTTTCATTCTCTCCTTCATTCTCATGGAAACATGAAAAAATTGGTTGGAAAAGATCTCTGGATCCCTGGTCCTGTCCTCCTCTCAAAGGGAAACGGTTGCCACCCTGGATGATGACAGATTTAGCTTTGTCTAGCCAAGCCTTGGAACCTCAAAGGATGGTACTTTGCTTTATAGCAGCAGCCCTTTGCTCAGTGGGCTTCCATCTCATGTTACATTTAATCCCATTTCTAACATTTTGATCCTCAAGTGCCATGCAACTATATTTTCTTTATGCAACAAGTCCCTCTAAAAGGATGATTTTTCTTGACTTTGTGCCATCAGCAGGTTTCATTAGTAAAGTCCTACATTTCTGGATCAAGGTCTTATGAATTTAATTCATGATTACTGTTAAATAAGATTAGTCTCAAGACTGATTCCTGAGGAATTCCTCTGATATCTCCCTTGACCCTATATAGGATTCCTTGCCATTTCCACTTTTTCCCTACACTGCTTATGCTAATTCCATTTTCTCTGCCTAGCTGACATTTTTAGACAGCCACACACCAAATGTTTTGCACTAATACAAGTAAACATAGCACCCTCTTTGCCCAAGAGATCAGCTGCTATCAAACAAGGATTTTGGATTTTCCAGCACCTTTAGCTGTGGCAAACTCATATTTTGTTTCCTCCCATTTTCTACTTATTCCATTCCTCAAGTTACCTTTTCCTTCAAAAAAAAAAAAAAAAAGCTTTAAAACTTTGTACTTTGCATCCCATTCAGGTCATACTACTGTCATAGCTGCCTGTCTGATGTCCTTTCCTTCCTTCTATGTAGTTACTACTCCTGCTATTCTCTAGACATGCGATACAATTTTGGTGCTTCGGACTTCAGGGTTTTTGCTAGAGGACTTAAGAGTTTTGTATGCCAGTTAGTGATATGAATTTGTAGTTGGCACTTTTAATGGCAAGTGATACTCTGACCATGGGCTGACTCCTGAGCTGATGAATTAATCTGATTTATCTAATGCAGTTATTCAAATCTGTTTCTCAGAAACATGTATGGCTACATGCTGGTAACTATTTAAATGACTAGAAATGCTTTTGTGCTTCTTTTCTGGACAGAAAGGGGCCATTTTTTAAGTCTTCAGCTCCAGATTCTTGTTTATAGAAACCACCGGAGATGTCCCTGAAATGCGTACTATTGTAAATGAGCACAGAGTTGGTTTCTCATGCAGTTCACATGTTCACACGTTGGTTTCTCACCAGTTCACATGCAGCTATGGCAATGGGAGCATTTCGCTGGAGTACTCAAAGTGTGGCAATACTTCTGACCCTGTGAGCTGCACACCAGATACTTCATGTGGTCAAGAACCATGAGTGATATTTCATGTGGTCAAGAACCATGAGTAACATTCCACATGCTATATAACCAAAAAGAAGAGGATCTCAAAAATTATGTGAATGGGTGGGATAACAACTACCATGGCTTCCCCTGCTTCCATCTAGTTTGAGGTTTTTCAGAGTCCTGTGATAACACCATGACTAGTCCCATTGGCTGTGGCTGGCTCATTTCCACCTGAAAAACACCAGCCCTCCTGGCAGTACCATGGGGCTCTTCTGGCACTCAAGCACGCTCAAATGATTTGCTTGCTGAATGCAAGCTTGAGAACAGTCATCATCATTTTTGAAAGTTCACGTTACCATTTTAAAAGTTAATTGAAATAATATTTGAATGTTAGCTTGTCCTTCTTTTCTGCTTGCTTCAATTGGAAAATATACAGAGCTCTACCTTCTCCAAAGTCAAAGGTATATATAACTGAAAGTATACCTGGAAGTATGCACCTAGGATAGACAGTGCAGCCTTGCAAGGCAGAGTGGAGGATATTGCAGGACATCACAACATCGGCTAGCATCTGGGCTCATCAAGGTACCCTTTGTGCATCTCCCAGAACCAATTTTGCCTTTCTAATCTCAGTGTCTTTTTTCTGCTGGTCACAGCTGTCCAGCTCCCAGTTGTGCCAGACTGGAAGACAGTGAGAGGACTTGGCAAGCTGTCTGTGAAAGGGATGCGTTCCAGCCTGAGGAAAGCAGGAGTTCATCATTAAAGACTTAGTAAATAATGTCCTGCTCATAAAGAACAAAAATGGAAGTAGAATACCTTGGAAACTCATGCGCATTTTGAAATGGCAGAAGCCATGTTACCCAGCATCTGAAATACATTTAAATTACTATAAATGTTGTGAATCAATGATCACTAACTGCATACTGGAAGGAAACTAATGATATAAAAACTAATAGGAAAAGCCAGAACATTAGTAATTTTCTTCATAAAAAGCAAGTTTCCATGACTCATTCATATACTAACAATTACATGTGTTTAGAGGCTGAATTTTAAGATTAAAATAGTCAACTAAATTTAACTGTGCCTTTAGCTTTATGTTCTTGCAGAAATGTTTTGCCCTGGCAATTGCAGAGAACAGCAAGGTGATTCTGAGCGTAGCTTATAACATCCACCCATAAACTGCATTTACTGCTTATCTAAACGTGTGGATAACATTGAGGGTTTTCTCCATTCTTCTAAATATTTGCTTGCCAAGGTGATGCTGTTCAATTCACATCTCCAAAGAGCTTTAGTTTTACAGAAGTATTTTTAGTCTTTTCATAAAGATGTTTTTCATGTGCAATGTGAACTGAACTTCCCAATGTGCTGGACTGTGATGTTTAGAGATGGCTGCAGCAATCCAGGCTTAATGCTGGGCATGATGATTTTCACTTTCCCAGTCTTGGTTTGTGTTCATCTGTGAATAACTTCTTAGAGAATAAGAACATAAACGCCATACTGTATCAATTCAGAGATAAGCCCAGATGATTACTCTGGCAGGAATTTGCGGTGAATACAGGGGAAATCTGATGGGAAGAAAACTGTGGATAAAATGATTCTTTCGTCCATATGTTCTCCCAGTTTGCAGCTTACAGTAGTCTGGGAGTATCTTGAGTCAGAGTTACATCCAGAAACTACTCACTACTTAATATTCACTGTTACATTTGTTCTCCATGAATTGGACTGAACATAATTACATCTTCTTGGCCACCACAGCATCCTCAAAGTCTGAGTACCACAATTTCACTATGCATTGTCTGAAAGAGTGATAATATTTAATTTGGTATCCTTTAAGTTTTATATTCTGAGAAATTGTGAATAATGCTTCCCTTGTCACCCCATTTGTGAGTTGACTCTAGGGTACCTTTCTGCTGTCATCATTCCTCCAAATGAGGAAGTAATAGGATATTGTCCTGGGTTTGGCTGAGATAATTTTCTTCATAGCAGCCCGTAGGGTACTGGTTTGGATTTGTGACCAAAACAGTGCTGATAAGACTGACGTTTTAGCTATTGCTGAGCCATGCTTACACAGCATCAAGGCCTTCTCTGCTTCTCACACTGCTCCACCTTTGAGCGAGCTGTGGGTGCACAAGTTGGAAGGGGACACAGCCAGGACAGCTGACCCCAACTGACCCAAGGGATATTCCACTCCATATGACGTCGTGCTCAGCATATAAAACTGGGGGAAGAAGTAGAAAGGGGTTGGGGAAGTTCGGAGTGATGGCATTCTGACTGCCAAGTGACCATTACAAATAATGAAGCCCTGTTCTCCTGGAGATGGCTGAACACCCGCCTACCCATGGGAAGCGGTGAACGAATTCCCTGTTTTGCTTTGCTTGTGTGCATGGCTTTCGCCTTATCTGTTAAACTGTCTTCATCTGAACCCATCAGTTTTCTCACTTCCACCCTGCTGTTTCTCTCTCCTACCCCACTGAGGGAGAGTGAGCAAGCAGCTGGGTGGAGCTGAGCTGCCTGCTGGGCACAACAGCTATTTAACCTGTCCCAGTATGGTAGATGCTCTGTCCCTCTGATCATTATGTTCTTCCCATTATCTCTAGCTTTGCTACATCCCTTTTCCAATAGGAATCGGAGCTGCAGAGAGTGATTAAAGAGTGGGCACACCATTGATGTCTATGATGACTTAATGATTTCTCTTTGTTAAGAAATACATATTAAAGGATCTTCATGCAAGATCTTTTCTTAATATTCCCTATGACTTTTGACCACCACAGCACCAAGACAGCATTTTCAAGGAACTATCTAAAGGCATCATTCTGAGTGGCTATGGCTTATATATATGTGGCTATAACCATACATACATACAGCTAAGGGTTTTGTTCCCAATCTGCAGTCTTTTGTCAAGAGTAGCTTCCAGAATAAAACTGACTTGAAGCAAAATGAACCTCAGAAAAGAATACATCAGAAATTTCTGAACCCTATCCACAATGCATTCAGTTCCTTCTTTTTAGAACACCCTACTTTGAAAGCCTTACAGCACAGAAGAACTATGGATTTACATGAAATATCTGAGCAAAAAAAGAATTGTCGAACATGAATCTGAATTCTTCTATCAGCAGAATATTCTTTTCTGTAACATTTGGTCTCTCTTTTCATTACACGGCATAGTAAGAGTATTTTGAGTTGATTGAAAAGTAATTTATAATAAGTGGAAAGCAGAGCATAAAAAGCTCAATTTAATATCCATTTCTTTTCACATCCATCTTCCAATGAACCTTTTTTTCTCATGTAGTTTTGCCCTGTCTTAGGAAATACTGCAGTTACTGTCAAGTAAAATCATGAAAAAGAAAAAGAAACCCAACAAACCAAAAGAACAATAAAACTAGTTATTGCAGCTACAGATTTTTGGTATGGGTGTACTTGGAGAGCTTGTTACAACATACCTCTTCCTTCAAAAGAAATGGTTTTAATTAAATAAATTTTTTAAAAGAAGTTCTAATTCTCAAATATTAGCTCAAGTCCTTTTTACTAACTGCCATGACTGGAAATGGTTGAGAGATGGTGAAAGGAATTTCAGTTTATCGTGGATTATCAGAGGAGTTTACAAAATAGGAAAATGTGAACAGGTAAATAATCTCATGGAATTCATTTTAATGAAATCAAGTAAATAAAAATAATCTACTGAGGGGCTTTTGTAGAGAGACACAGGGTAAATGGTTGTTAGGTGTTTAAAGCATAACAGAAATCATAATATTTTTCTCTTTAGAAATATGTAGTTATTAATAATAGGTAATAAGATAGGGCTATGTCTTATTTTCAGGAACATCTGAGAATCTAAAGAAGGGCTTCCAAAACTCAGTTTAACTGAATGACATGAACAGCTTGAAAAATATTGTACATGAATGTCTGTGGTTGCTTCCCCTCTGCCAAGTCCCAATGTGTCTTGAGCAGCAGCTACCTTTGGACCCACTGAACTGCAAGAGCCAGCACTGATGCGGTTGAGGAGATGATAACTTCTTTAACCACTGTTATTTTGACTAGCCTGTATCGACCTTGCCATGTCCTTCCAAAGTCTGGCTTAATAATGAAAATGGTGTTTTTTCCATTCTGTTTCTGTCTCTACCCTTTCTTCCATGTTACAAATTCTTTCCTTGCTTTTTGTTTTTTCCTACACCTAATACTGATTTGATGAGCATTCCAACATGCACTTCTTATAGGTATTCTGACTGTGGCATTTTCATAATTGCAGTGCGCATATAATTATGATACTTCATAATTTCAGAATTTCCGAAAAACAAGCCTGCAATGATGGAAAGGTCATTTTCTGCAGGAGCATTGAGGGAAGGAACACAGACTTTAATTTCACTTTTTTATATAGTTGGTTTAACATTTCATACAGTTTTATTTGGGGATACTTCAGTCATTTGTTGCTGTTATTTAACTGTTTGTTGTGTATTTTGTCATTCTACCTACAATTCAATTTTAAAAAGACCTGATTCTAGTACCATACATTCAAGTGACTTTAAATTCACTGACACAAAACATTCTATTTCTTCTTCTGTGCTTTTATAAAAAATATTTCTTTCAAAATGCACTTTTTAAGGAGATAACGGATTATCTTTTCTCTAGAATATTCCCCAGTCCAGGGATAAGAAGCATGGCATGCAGATCAGGGATTTCCAGAGGAAGTGTGTCTTCCTTGCAGTCCCTGAAGGACCTTATACTTCATACCATGCTATTGCTGAGGAAGTGTTTTGTCATCAGGCTCATCTCAGATATAAATTATTTGCTGCTAGCAATGAAGTAGGGTTGTGATTTTCCCCATACTAGATGGTTTTATACTGCATTTGCCATTATGACGAAGATCCTCAAGTCCACTTTAAACAGGCAGTTTTAATTTATCTTTTAGTCACTTGACTGTCTGAGGTACTTTTTTCATTTCTGTGGAGTTTAGCAGTGGTTGAGTTGTGAAACAAATCTGAAGGCTATAGTGATGTCTTAAATAAAATGTGTTTATCTGCAATTCCTCTGGTGCTCTTAGTCTTTTTTTCATTTCTAATTCTTAAATTAAGAGTTTAAATCTCAAAAAAATACCACCAAACCCCACTACTTCTCCCTAGCCATCCCTGAAGCCCTGGTCTCCAGGCGGAGGGTTGGGGCCCTGCAGGCTGGCAGCTCCCTGTGGAGGGGGCTTGGAGGTGCCTGGGCAGGCAGGAGAGGCAGGGGCTGGCAGGCAGATCCCATCCCACCCCCAGCCGGGAAAGCTGGGGGGCAGCAGGGGCAGCCCTGGCATCGGGCACCTCCCTGAGGACAGGGACAGCCAGAGACACCTGCAGCCCAGAGCCCAGGGACAGGGACACCCACAGCCCCAGGCAGCAGCAGCAAAACCCCTGCACGGGGCCGCTCTCAGAGCCATGACAGCCTGTTTTTTCCTGGATTTAGTGAGGATTATTCTTGAACAATTCCAGATAATATATTTCCCTCTTAATATAAATTCTTTGTAGTGTTCTTCATTAAGAACCACTCACGGCATTCAAGGCCTATTCTCAGTTACCCATTAATCATGTATTATGCACATAGCAAGAGTTCCCTTACGTGCGTTTGCTGCATGAAGTTTTCCATCAAAATGCAATGTGTTTGTGAACGTATTCTCAGCAGATGTTTATCTATGAATATTAGCACGTGCTTACTCCAAAAGAAATCTATGAAATGCCTCATCTGCTGAGTACCTCGGTGAACTAAGTCAAGGCATAAATTGTCAAAGTAAATAAATCCATTCAGATAAATCCAAATCTGCCTGCTGTGACAGTTTTTAAAGCCTGTATTTGTGCAGTGTCTTGCAGTCGTGTTTGTTGTGTGCCCTTTGAAGAGCAGGTAATTAAATTGCTTCATGGATATATTCTCAATATGTACTCACTGAGTTTAAAACAAACCTTGGGTTTATGATCATTTCATATCTCAGCATTAATAACATTACTGTGAGATCAAACATCAAGGGAAGAAAAGCCATAATTAATTTTTAAAAATTATTTCATTTGCCACCCAAAGAAAACAAGCAGGATATATGGATTGTTAATCTCACATTCAGTAGCTCATATGTAAACTGATGCATCGCAGCTATAAAAGTCCTAGTAAAACACAATACTTTCTAGGAACACCAGAGATAACTGATGATGAAGATCTGTGCAACACCAGCTGAGTTGCTGCTGAGTTGCTACAAAGCTATTTTAACTTAATTTAATGACACGATATCCCTGGTTCAGTGTATTCAGTGAATTAGTATTGAATTACTTCAAGTTACAAGGAGGTGCCCCAGAAGCCAAGCAGCACAAGATAATTGCCATTATGTACTGACAGGATAATCTCATTTTTTTCATAGACTTTGACTAAGCAGATCAGTCATATGCCTGCTTCCCTGGCAAAACTTTTATATTTGATTAAGAATCCCATACACATGAAGCATGTGCCTGAGATACAGTATGACCAGTCATCACCTATCTTTCAAGAGATTTAAATAGATTTTGGACCAAGTCCCAGACTGCAGTGGTCTAGTTCCTTACAACACTTTCTTAACTGATAAGAACCTGAAAAGATCCTGAAATTTTATTTTATAAGAGCTACATGACTCAACAGAATGAAGAGAGGGCACACAACACTCCATGAGGGTAAGCATTAGTGTGCTACTTCTTGATCCTACAAAATATTATTGTATATTGCTAAAAATATTGTCTTCCATTGGTTCTATTTTCCAATTCTTTGGTACTAAAAGTAACACTCAAGAATAGGCTGAAGTGTTCTTTGGGCACAAATGTTCAGTATACATATCACACAAGCTGTGATTTTTTTCAAGCAGACTAGAGAAGTAGCTTACAGTCACAATGCATACTTCTGTGTGCTAGAGCACAGTTTACATATGCAAATATTCATTTGCATATTTTACATGACTCAAGGTTGAAGGCCTTTGAAAATCTCACCTTCATCGAGCCTAAAATGAAATAAGAATCAGAAAGGGTTGCAGAATGACATCAAGAACTTTTCACTAATAGTAACTTGCGGTATTGTATTTCTACCACAGTCAAATAATGAATGCAAGAGTCACTTCCTTTGTTATTCTTCATATGAGATATATTGCTAACACAATACTGACTGTGTGAAACAAATCAAGTCATTTCACACACAGCAGTCATTCAAGTGCCATTTATTTAATCTTGGTAAGAAGTACAACCCATATTCTTACGCTGCTGAATTAAATTGATTTCATTTGTCTGTTCATCTTGCTGCTTTATGTTTGAGATTTTTGAAATCCACAGAGATGGATGTCTTTAGGCATGATGTGCTGTTTAATGTTCTATAGTGAAAATAGTACTGACCTAAATATATGTTAGCAATAGCATAAGGAACACCATACAAAGAATATCAGAAGTTGATTTCCTCCAAATTTTGTTTAATGAGTAATTTGAAAATGTTTGATATATTGTTGGTAAAGGCATATATGTATGTGAAATGTTCTTTAGTCAATTCTAGTCTATTTCATGCACTCTATGAGGCTGTCTGTTAGCTCTTATTAACATCTACACTAAAGGTTTTGTATCACATCATTTTGAAGTTTTATAATTTACAGAGAAAATGGACCTTTGACATTTGTTTCTGTAGAATGGACTATAACCAAATAGGATGGGCAGTATAGTTTAATGCAATATATTTGTACTCAGTATTAAATGTCTTTTGGTTAACATGCTAACAAGAACCCCATGCAGTCTTAAACAGTGACAGAGATAAAAAACCCGTATCCATAGCAGCAATTCACGGTAACCAGTCTCTTTGTCTACTTACTGTCTATTGTAAGGAAACCACATAAAAAGTTTTGCTCAGCAGGGAGGAAAGGATCTAGTATCCCTCTTGCTGCTTTTGTCAATAGAGAAGGGGAGTGATTAATCATTAAAGAAAAAAATGTAATATATTTGGTGGGAACAATGATACTATCAGCAAGAGCAACACAAAGGACACCTACACAAGTAACAAATCCATGCTAAACAATGGTGGGGATTATGGCATTTGGGATAAAACCCAAGATTGAATGCCTAACAGTTTTAAAATCTATTAATGTTTTTCAGTTTTCTAACTTTTGAGTCAGTGTCTTGAAGTAGAACATGTAGAACACCTCTGAAACCAAACTTTCGAACATTTTTAGTTTTAGAAATTTATTTGCTCTTTAAAAGAGTGGGTTTACCCTGCAAAGTCAGTAATCAAATTATCTTTCTCAGCTTGGCACTTTACTCAGCTGTTCAGTCGTAGAGGCATATTTCAATACCATACTGTTAACATGTCTTTCGGTTTTGTCTTTTCATTACTTCTTTCCGTTAGATAGAGCATTCTATAAGTATTTCTATATCAATATCAGATCAAACACACAAAACCCACAACCAATTAGAGATGAAGCAGACAATATGCCAAGATGGTAACTTTTAGTGCAAGAACCCAGTTTGTTAATTTAGTTCTTTAGGTTGAAATAATGAAGATAGGCCAATGCTCCCTTATTCTTTAACCTGAACTGGAGACTGGGATGTGAATCACCTTCTGAAAAGCTGCTTTCAAATAGCCGTCTGTATAGAGGGAGAGGCTTCTTTTCTCATTTTCTGCAAGGGAATTTTCTCATTTCCTTTTGCAAGGCAGGAAGGCTAATTAATAGAGAAAATAAGATGGAGACTAATATTTTAAAAGTTATTGGGGCTCCAGTCCTGACTCCCACTGCCGTTCATGTTTTTTATACTAGAGACCATTGACTAAAATACACAGGTGATTGGGTGTGCCCATAGTCCAAGCCCCTGCTC
The DNA here is from genome assembly GCF_004027225.2 of Strigops habroptila. Taxonomy (NCBI): domain Eukaryota; kingdom Metazoa; phylum Chordata; class Aves; order Psittaciformes; family Psittacidae; genus Strigops; species Strigops habroptila. The sequence continues at coordinate 107,538,168 of NC_044277.2, read as the reverse complement.
GCAGAAAGACTGCTCATCAACAAGCAGCACTTTGCTTCTATTTTGTGGCTCTCCATTTCAGTCTAACAGTTTAGCTTCACTAAGAAGGATGAAGGGCTGCCACATTTTGTAATCTGGTTTTAGTCTTTAAGCAAGAGAATGATAGCACTTATGTACATGACTAAATTGTCTAAATAATTGTTTAATCAAAATCAAGTCAATGCTGTACAAAATAGGTTCCCAGTGTTGCATAGTTACAGTTCCCTCTGTAGTTGGCCAGGGACAGGAATAACAGGAATAATCTGTGACTCTAGGACTGATACCTTTATGTTGCCCTCATGAAAACAGGAATCCCTGGATGCCTGTTTTTCTTCACGGGGCATTATAGATCTTCAAAGAAATTCTGTATTTATCAACGTGCATTGGACTTATTTCCATCCTCCAGTTTTACTGGATTCTTTTACACTCAGGACCATCTCATCCTTGAGCAATGACATCTGCAGTTGGATAGAACAAGTCACCGGCTTTAGAACAGGTACTACCTTGACACATTTTCTTCCTTTCCTAGAAACCATTGGCTTTGGAGCCTCCAAAGCATAGGAAGACATCAGAGATAGATGCCTATTCACTGTACTGCATGCTTAAGAGATTAGTTTAAATTCTAGCAGTCTGGGAACTGGTCATGTTATCTATCTGAAAAGATAAGTGTCAGTAAGTTTACAATGGAACAGACATATCTCACTTGTAATATTCTCTGGGAAAGCACTTCAAAGGGCTAATTCCTGGAAGCAGATCATGAAGTCACAGGCGATAAATCTAGCTAATGTTTATAAAATATGTAGAGTTTTGAAATTATTGAATAAAATATGCTCACAGAAAAACAGACAGAAAGAAGACCTTTTGTTCTTGGCCTTATAATTTGTTTGGCAGTCCAAATGAAATGTGGGGTGAGGGACACTCCCACTGTACCAAGTGCAGAAGGCAAACATTTCACTACTGTAGGAGTGGGCTGTCCAGATTCATGTCTAAGGTATAGAGCAAGGAGAAGATGAAGGAGTGAATAATTGTTATTTTTTCTGAGGCCCATTGCAGTTCTCACTGGTCCTGACTAGTTCATTATGCTCCAAGTCCTTTCTGAAGATGTATATATTCCTAAAGGTTTTCCTTTAATGAAAGTTCAGAGCAAAATATTGCTCTGTCTTGTGTGTCTTTATGTCCAGTTGAGGACTGAGAGGCCACTCTGCTCATGGGCAATTGCAAATTGAGACATACCAAGTCCAGAAGGAGAGATCACCAAAAGGTGCTGCCCAATGAACCAATGCTTACTGTGGATCAGAGGAGTGACAAAACAGTATTTTGTCCATTTTGTCAATTTCATCCAAAATAGTCCTATACTAGATGTATGGGACTGAACCACTGTGTCCATAACCATAAGATAGTGGCCATGTGAATGCTTTTCATTACAGCTTCTTACAGTGATCTTCTTTCTGAAGATCTTTTATCTGTTGCTGATTCTGAGGCTGTCTAGGCAGTGATTAGCTTTCAAAATCACTGTTTCACCATGTTGTTTTGATAGGGTTTTGTTTATTTGTTTTTTTAACTGTAAAAAACTTTATGCTTCTTAATAAACAGAAAATAAAGATTTATTTTGGTCACTACCAGGCAGGTCATGTCTTCCGGTGAGAAGTTGTGGCTCCTCAGCAATGTTGTTGACCAAGCCATTTGGCAAGGAGCCTGATGACTGTGACCCTGGAGAGACATAAATGTGCTACCAGATGGTGGTGGATGACTGGGACCCCAGATTAAAACATCATCCTTCCAGATACATAGGTATCACTGATGACAGGAAGACTCTTTAAAGAAGAGGGCAGCTGTGTACTAAATCACAAAAAAAAAGAGTCTGATGGAATGTTAAACCTGTAACATACCATCAATGACTGTGTTGCAGTGGACTCCTCTGATCTACACCACTCCAAACCCTGTCACCTTTTTTCCCCAAGAACACCCAACAGCCAACTCATGTGCTTTACCTGATCAGGACATTCCACACTGTGTTGTATGCCATAGGGATGGGATAAAGTCAGTTATGCATCAGGGCCATGCACGTTTCTGTGTGTTGAAATAAAGTATCAGTATCTCAAATATAATTGCCATAACCAGATACAGAAATAGGTCCTGATGCAGAATGCTGTTCTACTTTTATTTATATATGCATATATATATCTATATATTCACAATATAAACACATACACTCCCTTTAACAACAGAAAAACACCTACATGCAGCAGATGGTTTCTTCCTTTTTGTTTTTTTTTTGTAAAATATCTATTTAAATAAATAGTAAAGGCTCTTGAGTCATTTCTTCAAGATAGAAAAAAAAGGTGGCAAGATTGTCTCAATTAATGGAAATGTTAATAAAATAATGCAGCATTTTTAATAGCAGAAAAAAAAAAGAGCCTAATAATCGTTTGCAATTAAATGAAGGGCCACATAGGAGATTTTATCTTGGAAATGACTTTTACATAGAAAACAGATAGAGTAATCTATCAAGATTACTCTGATCAAGAAATCAAAAGAAAGAGAAACTCAGTACACAGCTCACAATTCAAGAATGTTTTCTGCAGTACTCAGTGATAAATGTTTCTTTAGAGACATCTATCTCGGCAGGAGGGAAAAACATCTAATGAAATATATGCTGCTGTACAGAATATTAACAAGTGAGTGAATTCATTGAGTAGAGAACATGCCAGATGCAAAAATGAATCAGCATACAGATACATCAACACCATGATATTAGCATTAGCATATATATATAAAAACAAAAAAAAAAAAAAAAAAGATAACTTCTCAGGGATATAGCCATGCTGAACTTTTTGAAAAAAGCCCATGAAGATTAATCGGAAATTTGTTCTAGTTCTAGATATTCTAATGCCTTGTCATTTTTTTTTATCTTAATTTTTCCTACTTCATTTGACTGAGTTTGTAAATACATCACAGAACCATGGAACCCCCAACCTTATGTAAAAAACCTCAAGAAATCAACTGACTTGCAACCTCTGTCCTCAAGAATCAGCTTAATCTAAACCACTGCTTCTGCACTGTTGTGCCATGAAAACTGAAGGACCTCTTCCAATAGACCTTGCTATTCCTGAAGCATATTGCCCCATTTGTACTAGAGCTTTTCCATTAACAGAAATTCGTAGTCACTGGGGCAACATGCTTAGCAGCCTTTTTCTTTTTATTCTGAAGCGTTCTATATTTTTCAGGCCATTAGTCCCCTGATAAACTATTATCTGCTATAATGGACATAACAGTTTACACTCAGAAATGACATTTGCCATTAAATTACATTTAGGGAGTCCAGCGTACAGTTCATTTATACTTCATTTTGAATTTTTACAGAAATACCATGTGGCAACTGCAATAGAGGAGATGAAAACCCTGTTTTAAATTATGACATGTTGTCATCCCATAATATTTCCCAGGACATGATAGTTCTGCTCGCTTTTTAAAATCTCACTAGAAGAGAGAAAAGAGGAACAAATGATATCATCTTAAATTTCTCACTGCTTAATTACCTTTACTGACATTTACATGGCAACACTTTTCCTATATATCAGTTTCCTAAATACGGGACTGTTCGTGAAAATCACTTAATCATTAGATCATCATCACCATTCAGAGAGAAAGCATTTAAAATGTCATCACGCTGCTTATCCCATAAATAAAGCACTCAAAACCAGTACAGTTTTATGAGGGCCAAGCAGTATTTTGCAGTTAATACGCTTTTCTGACAATGAAATATAAAAGGACAGCCCTACTGCAGTCAGAGAGAGCCTCATGTTTTATGGGAATATGTTCTGTATCACTACCATAGCTTGACCATTCTCTAATTTAAACTAAACTAGTCAGTGCCTTCTTAATGACTGTTCTCGATTTGTTATACTTCACAGCTTGCTCTTGGATATAACAAACACATCGTATATCTCCAACAGCACTTCAAGAAATACTACACCTCCCATGCAGTCTTCCAGAGTACATGGCTCTGCAGCCACGAGCTGAGGACATGCCTTCTCTTTTTGCTTGCTTCACTTAGTTTTGAGGATTTCCCTGCAGTTAGAGCTCAGCTGGTCAGTACCACCAACTTTCCCACTGGCTTTTCTTCTGCACTGAAGATGCTCCATGCATTTGCTGTCTCATGTTTGTATAGAGATTATGTTTGCATTTCACAGTGATTACCGAGTCAGCTTCACTGGGTAGCAGTTACTGTCATTTCAAGTAATCTTTAATTCTAACTTCTGCATTGTGCTCTTCTGTTTTCTGTCATATACTTACTTAAAGAGATATTACAAGAAATAACACTCATCTCGGGAGACCACGGCTTCCAACATTTTTCATGGCTGATGGTAGAAAGCAAAGTGAAATTTACACTTGTGTGTTTTGCCTACCAGAGAAAGCACAAAGACACATCTGCATTTCTGGTAAGAGCAAAGTCAATTTCAGCTGGCTCTATCTCCAGCCACGGACTCACTGCACTGCTGCTCCCTCTGACAGAGTCTGGGCTGGGATTACCATGCTCCTCACTCAGGATCATCCTCTGTGGTTGGAAACTCAGCTGTGAGCCTTTCCTCCCAGCTCAGAGTGCAAAAGCCCAACCCGACAAACTTAACACATGCAGAAGTATCCTTGTGAGCACCCTGGATCTCTGACTGAATCTGAACCTGAATGCGTTCGCATGTTAATGGTGTGAATGGTAATGGAGGCTGGGCTACAGACCAGATCTGGACATACATTTAGCCAAGGGTGTAAGTATGTGGGAGAGGAAGAGGAGCAGAATCTGATCTGGGTAAGTTTGAACACGATGTCAACAAGATCAGGGTAGTTTGGAATGAGAAAACACTAAAGAAATCTTTTCCAGAGATGGAGTTATTTCCCTCACAAGTTTTAAATTTTGTTTCCTCTTTATCTACTGAGCTGATAATTATTTGGGATAGCTAACAGAAGCTGAGCACTGATTTTTTAGATGGTGCTTCCTTCTGAGGAAAGTAGCTGCATGGATCCTAACAGCACACTCCAGTGTCATTAAGGACAACCAGCTCAGCAAGAAATGACTGTTCTGCGTAGTAGCAAATCTTCCATTTCCTTAGTTATCCAGACAGCTTCTTTCCACTGTGGCCAAGGACTGCATGTTCAGCCATGAGCACACAATGCAGGCCTGCAGGAAGGGGAAGATGCATAATTTATGCCGTGAGCCAGCACAGTGTCTCGCACATTTTAAAACAAGTACTTCCTATTTCATGACTTCGGCCAATTCCACAGCTGGAGAGGGTTTCTGTTCCATTTTACATAAGTCTCCTTTGCATATTTCAAAGTCTTATTCCTACAGCAGAATATCTTTACTTAAGGGGAAATGAAAATTTCCTTCATGCTATCAGTAATGTCAAGCTAAATGTCTTTTCCTTTTAACGCAGCTGCAGAGAATAAGTGCTAGCCCAGAAAGAGAAGAATATGCCTCTTGTTCCAAGTGAAATTCTAATAATCAGAGAAAATCTGCCCTCATCTTCAATACCTTTGGGAGGACATAAGCATCTGATTTTCCTTGTTGCTCTGTTACACCGGGTGTCACTTCAGTCCCTAGCTGTGGTACGTGTAACCCTTCTTTGCTGCCCGGTGAATATAGTAAAGATGTGAGCCTGATCACCCAGGGGAAGACATTCAAATATTAAAATGCAGACACACTGCATTTCAGGCTGTCTTTCCAGGGCTATGATACCTCAAAGATGCCTAGGCCAGGCATCTGACCTAGGCCAGAAAATAAATCAGGATTAAATGGTAGCCAGCATAACTGAAAGATTGGTCCTTTTTCCTCAGCAGGAGCCAAATACCACCACCCAAACTGATGGCATGGAAGTTTCTTGCTGGACAGGAACAGTAAGAAGGCAGATCAAAAACAGGATAATTATTTTATGAATTGTCTTTTAAAAAATAATCTGTTAAGTGGTGCTATATTACTGGCAGTGGGTCAGCCCGTGACAGATTTGCTTTGCTCTGTACTCAGTAAGAATTGTGATAGGAATAGTTAATGGCATTTTGAAATCTATTTTCAGTGCAAGTCATTCTACATTTTCATTCCCTTTATAAAGCTTAATTTATTTAATGGAGAGTTGTTGCTGTAATACAGCATTTTGCTCTGGACATTTCACTTAATGTTCTAGACAAATGAGAAACTTTAGAGGAGAGAAATAAAATAAAAAACTTTTAAAACCCTCAGCCTCTTAGAAAAACTTGGAAGAATTATCTTTATTCTACAATAGAGAAGTGTCACAGAAACATTACAATAGTCTTCATATACATGCAAGGATTGTTACAGAGTAAAATAATACATGTTTTTCCATTTCTACCAGTGTAAACCAAGGTGGAATCAACTTCATTTGCAGTCTGAGGAATCTGGGTTGGTAAAGCATGTGTCCTGTAGGAATTGATAAATCCTACAGTAGATCACCCAGGGAGATGAAAGAATCTCCAACATGAAAACATACATTAAGATTTATGTCTTGGATTATACACTATGTATGCATATCTGCTAAAGATGTGCTGTGGTCTTACAGATGCAGAACGGGGTAATGAAACAGCAGGCCTTTCCCAATCCTCCTCTCCATAATTTATTTGAATTTATAACAGGGAATCTCAAAACAGATCTGCCATTAGAAATGCACATAAATCATAATAAATCTTCTAGAGATTTCTAGCTTTCACTAATACTATCAATGTCTAGATAGATGCTGAGTGACCAAGAAATTGGCTTGCTGCTTTTTTAAGCAACTTAAAGGCATGAAAAGGTTGTTTATGCTACACCTCTTGTAACATTTACACTAATCTGATTACTCTAATAAGGGATGATGGAAAGGTCAAGAAGGGAAGGTTGCTTTTCCTAAGCTGAAAGGACTGACTCTTCCCTTGGTTTCCGAGCTATAAACTGGGACAGCAATGGGCATGTCATAGAGTAGAAAACAACCGCTTGAGTAACACCTTCTCTCTAAATCATGCCAGGTTATCTCAGAAAGTTCAAATTGAAATCAAACATTTAATCTGATGGGAATTTTTCCACTAGCTTCAGCAGAACCAAGGTTTTCCTCTCACATCTGGGCTGAATACCTTCCAGAATGGAGGATGTTTAGCTGCGAACTCTCTGCAATAATTCCATTACTTTCCGCTGTGGGAATACAAACTTGCTTTAAACTAAATGAATCTCTGGAGTCTGTAAAAGCTCATTTGACCAGACATGACAGCTGTGAAGTACTTTCACTGCTTGAGATAGGGAATACCGAGCCTGTACACTGTACCATCAGGTTCTTGTTTTGAATGTAACCAGTCCGCCAACTTTTGTAGGCAGTGGCTGCAGAACGTCAGTGGGAGCTAAAAAGCACTGGAGATCCTCCTTAGCTCCCTCACCGGCCCCTAACATGCTTATTAAAATTACACAGCAGCTCCATGCAGGTTTACATACTTCTCTCATACCCTCTCATTTCCTAGTACCTGCAGCTCCCCACTGTGGGATCACCCTGCCAAATGACCCACCCCATACACAGCAAAGATGCATCCATTGAAATAGTAATGCGATGCACCACACCTACCAGCACCACACACCTATCTTCCTCATATATGTGAAATAAGGATTCATGCATGAGACAAAGGTAGTTTTCTTCATCTCATATAAACTTGTTTGATCGATCCTCAATGAAGAACACGCTGCCTGGTACAAAGTATGCCACTGGCTTTCAATTCTTTACCTGGCAGTCTTTTCAGGATTTCACCCAGGATTTTCCTTTCTTACCAATTCCAGATATCTCAGAGGTTGGAAACAAGTGAGATTTCTGAAATATGCAGCTTAATCAAACTGCTTTCAAGACTAGAGAAATACCATGGTATTCACCTCACTGACTTTCTGACTTTCTTAAACCTTCCTAAAGGATCTGGCATCAGAAGACATTAATTCCCTTCAGTTGCATTCAGCCAGTCAGTAATTGCTATCATCTCCAGTAAGTACCTACAAACTTATCTTCTACAGTCCTACGCAGCATGATATTAGAGGGAATATGTGAAAAGAGTACTCCTTACTCTAAGACTCCCCAAGATGCTGTGAAGTGCCCAGAAGGCAGACTAACATTGTATTTTGCTTCCAACATTCTCAGGAATATTTTAATTACTTATTTTCACATTTAAGCTCTCGATTGCCTATACCTATCCTAACCATAATCTTTTCTAGGCTGTTTGAACTCTTGATTTCTGCCTAAACTTGTATGCCTGCATGCAGGGATATAAGCCTTAATCACTCTAACTTTCCTTTTCTGTTACTTATCATTTTGTATTAAGATGTTCATAGCCATTGCATTATTCTTTTGAATAGTTCTCCTTAAATTCTACTTCTGCTATGATTACTACAGACAATTTACAAAAGTTATATAGATGGAGTCACCATATGTTATTTATAAATTGCTGTTTTAATAATTTGAGGTACAGACATTGTTTATGAGGTAGAAGATGCTATTTTTATAATTATAAATCTTCAAAGGTCAGCTTGACAAAACAGTGTCTTAATGATGGAAATCACTAAAAAGAAGTACATGAAATCAAGTGAAGCAAATTAAGATAAAACTGTAAACAGCAGTTTGATAGATAAAAATAACCATCCAGGGCTCTAGTAGATATGCCAATAGTAGAACAAAGTAGAACAAGAAGAAACCAAGCCAAATTAATACAAAAGTATTGCTGCTGATGCTGGTTAGCAACAACAGATGTAAGAAACCTTGATAAAGGTCTTTTGAAAATAGCCAGACACAATACAATAGTACAGAAAGTTTTTTTCATTTTAAAAGTGGTTACTGCACTTTTGAATTATGAAAGAATGAAAAAAATTCTAAAGAAATATTTTGCAGGACACATACGAATAATGAGGTCACCTGGTTTTAATCAAAAACTGGGAAGCCCAGAAAGGATGCAAACCCACACACCAAAATCTAAGCTAGCCTACCCATCCCTTTGTTGTAAAAAGAAAAAAAGGAATTGAATCAATAGGAGGAAAAGTTATCGAATTTGCACACACCACTGTTTTATATTTCTCTGCTTGACCTTTCTGCATTTTCCTCTGGGATATCCTGTAATTATCGGAAACTGAACTACCACTGTTTGGTGCTGCTCCATCTCCACACAGCTGCTGAGCCAGCACTTGATATTTGCTTACCTTAGCTGCAAAGTAAAATGAGTTAGCTTAAACCACCTGATTTGTCTCAGCATCTTTGGGACAGTCCAAAAGTCAGTAAATAATCAGTTACAGAAGCTGAAATTTGCTTAGCTGCTTGCAGCTGAGGATGTAATATGAATAGTTCCTCTGATACAAGGACTGTCCACATGCTCAGCACTTATGACTTCTCATACTTGTTTGAAAAGAGGCAGATGCCTAGACTATTTTTCGTATGTGAGCTCCTTTGTTTTTAACTCTGAGTATGGCCCATCCATGAGAGTTGAGCAGCACTGTTTCTCCTAGGAACAGTCCACACAAACTGCACCATGGCTACCTACACTAGGATAATGAGAGGAAGCTTATCAGAGGACTTTAGCATGGGCAAAACTATACGTAGTTAACTAGTCTGTTCTGTAATGCTGAAACACAACCAGTTTCGCACCAGAACTGTGGTCTCCTACCTGCCCATGCAAACTATATGCTGGTTCACATTCAGGCTCTTCTCTGGCACGGTCAGATAGCTTGAGGCAGGGAAATGCAGTTGGGATGGGAGACCGGACCTTTCAGACATTTCTACTTTACATGTAGGACCAGTGACCAATGTACAAAAGCAGCGATACTCTCTTGAGCCAGGAAAAGGACCAAAGCCACCTGGCAGAGATTTGAAGCTCTGCAGAGATTTAGTTCTTAAATGGGGGAGTACAAGCAATGATTCAGCCAGACACTGCAGCACATACTTGCTTTCAAGTGAAAGCTTAAATCTACCCTTAGCCAACAAAGTTTAATTTTACAAAGGGTTTAGTGAATCTTTACCTGAATTAATGTCAGAGAAAACTTGCCTCTGAGGTCTCAGAAGTTGGAGAAAAATGTGTTCTCCCTTCCTTCTACCCAAACCAATTTTTGTGCAGACTAATTCACTGCACTTTAAAAAAGTGACAGAAGCATTGCACAGAGCAATCCCAGCCAGGTATGGCTGTGACAACCTAACACTAATGTGCAAACATTCAGGATTTAGCTATTTTTCAAATTCTGACTATGATCAGTAATTGTTACCAACCACAAAAACACCCACACCTGAAATGGTATTTATGCCCAGCTTGGCATTTGCACAGTGAACTTCATTGTGTATATGTATGTGTGTGTTGTGTGCAAACTGTACACAGATCTGACAGCCAGAGCACACAGAGCTTAATTCACTCCTGGACTCTGCAGAGATTTCATTTTTAATAGCTTGAGCTTTTTCAGTTTTTCTTTCTCCTATATCATCATCACCCTCCAAAGGCAGCTGGTGGGATTATGAACTTTGCTTGTGTGTTCTTTTTCTGTTCTGCCACAAGAGCACAGAGCATCGCATGCCAGTTACCTACTCCCGAGAGTCTGTGGGCTGGAGGAAGACAGCAGGCAGAAGTTCAAACACCAGCAAGAAGCAGGAGCACCATACTGTGCTCTTAATAGCAAGTGTCAAAAGACATTCAAAAGAATACTTCATTCCAGCTTGTACTGCAGGGTGGTGGAAAGTAATGAGCTGAAAACAAGTAGGCTGACCTGTGCATGATTTTTTGCAGAGGGAAGAATTTCAGCACTCAGCAGTATATCATGCAGTGGCTCTGCACAATAGGTGGGTGCAGCACTATCACAGCCAAGAGGAGTGGTGATGACATGGGCAAAATCATTTCATTCATGACTTCAGTCTACCAGCAAGTGCCGTTCCCAGAGAAAAGCAAATGGCACACTCGCTGGCAGCAAACTGTGTACATGCAAGCAGTAACCCACTTCCCCAAAGGAAAAAAGCATTTCTGAGTTTCAATGGACCTGAATTCAGAGCCACACGAGTAGCTTACATGACCAGGATTTGGACATGAGAAACGGAATTAGCTGAATTTAGCCACCACACTTTAAAAGTGACCTCTTCTGTGCTCAGCTCCCCTGTGACCACTGACCAAGTCAGGTCCTGCGTCTCACCATCCTTTGCCCCTTGGGCAGAAGCTTCAGAGAAATAAATCAACTAACAATCTCACTGATAGAAATATCAAATAATGCTGATGAAAACCTCTGGAATTTGACTTCAAACTGTACCTGTGGATTTCAGAGGTCTTTACAACACTACTTACCATCACCTGGTTTGCGGCATTTGTAGTAAAATTTGTAGTAAAATTTGTAGTAAAATTGTAGTAAAAAAAACAAAAAATCAAGAAACCACCTTCCTTTTTTGGTCATCTCTCAGAAATCTTGTGCCCAAATTGGTCTGAATTTGAGGTGATTCCTACTTGCTGAAAGCTCTGTGAAATAAAAGGAACATTAAACTCAGTACCGCAATCATATGTTAGACCCAAACTTTATTTTCTCTCCATGTTGATGTTCCCTTAGTGAGACTGTTATCAGCTCCATTTTCCAGCCTGTCCAAAGCTGTTAAGTAGCATTTTGGCAATTTAGGGGCACATCCTCATTTCTTTTTTGTGTCACCTTGGCATTTTGGTTTCCACAAAGGTATTGAAAAATGAAATAAATGTAATTTGTTAATTAAAGGTTGCCCATACTTATCAGAGCTTCACAAATGCAACCTGGCCTCTGGAGAGGGGACTCTGATGTTAACCATCTGAGACAGAAGCTGAGCAAGCTTTTGACAGTCACCAGGGACATCTGAGAGGCCAAGGTGAAAGAACAGCAGAATAGGCTTCTCCTGTGTACACCAAGCTGAGGTGCAGCTTCAACACACTGCCACTGCTTGGGGCCAGGGGCTTTCGGCTGCTCTCCTGATTGCTCGCCCAAAATGAGCCCTTCACCTCCCAGATCCAACAGAAACACCAGACACTTTGCAAGGATCATAAGCTAAAAGGGACTATCTTGAACAGCTCAGTGTAACTGCTACTGCCTTTAATCCTCCAGACCCATCTGGAGATGTGCACATAGCTGTAAATACCACCTTTGCTGCTGGAAAAAGTGCTGGAGGAGCCACCATCACTCAAGCACAATACATGGTGGCCTGGCAGCAGTCCAGAGCCCTCATCTGGGACTCACACCTCACATGGACTGAGAACAAGGCAGTTTTCCAGCTTACACCTGGCACCATTTGCATGAACACAATTATTTTTAGAAATGCTCATAAAGAAACTGGCTCATTATTAAAAATAAAAGACATAAATTAAAATAGCTAAAGCGTTTCCATTTCAAAAACATTTGAAATGGCATTTTCCAAACAGCTAAAATTCTTCTACGTCCCGATCCTCTCCTATTCTATCCTAGATGACAGACAAATGGTACTTAATTTGCTCTATTTAGTTATTTGGAAAAGCAGTGCATCAGAAAGTGTATGTATTAAGTGAACAGAAATTTTTTATTTATCAGTAACATATATTTTAGAATAGTACCATTAAATTATTACCATTTCTGCATGCATTTTTTCCCTTACTTATGCTAATATCTTCAGACTCAGCCCATCTAATAATGCCGTAACAGGCATTAATTTCTGGGATTGGGTTCTCCGTGGTATACAATGTCTCCCCTCTGGTTAAGATGCTCAGAGGAAAGTCCTGTACACCTCAGTGTACACCTCAGTCTTTGATACATACAAGAGGCTGGTGCAAGGATGACCTGGGTAAAAGAGACATCTCAAAATTCAGCTCTCCTAAGGGATACCATCAATCAAAAGCTATTTTTCTCTTATTTTAGCACTGCCTGGGTTCGCAGGAGGGTAAGGGATGTGTGGTGTCACCCCTCCAAGCTTTGGGCCAAAGTGACTGCAGCCACTGGCGCTTTGCTGATGCCAAGTGGACACCATGATCGCTGCGATTCCTTCTTAGAAAACCTACAATTTGAAACCCCTTGTTTCAAACGCCAGGCAACTTTCACCATGAGACACAGGCAAGCAAAACATGACACAGCAGCATTTCACGTGCAAAAGTAAGTTTAATTAAAACCTTTGAAAGTGACACCTGAAGAGAAACCAGAGGGAGTGATTTGTACAGGTAGAAAATACCGTTAGGTGACTGTTGGTACCTTGATGGGTCTGCACACCTCCTGTGATCTTCTAAGCACTGGTAGCATTTTTAAAACGGCACTGAATTCCCTGAAATGCTTTAGAAATTCCTACCTGCTTTCACATTCCCGCCTCTTGTGCTTACCTGTGCTCAAATAAAATGCTTTCTCTGCTTCTCTCCAATTTACCTAGATTTTTTCACTCCCAAGGTCAATAAACGAAAGACAGTTGCCTCTCCTCCACAGAGGAGCCTTCAGCACCGGGGCGAGGCAAACCCCGCGCCCCGGATCCCCAGCTCCGAGCGCCGGGAGCCCCCGCGCGAGCCCCGAGCCCCCGCCGGGCCTTGCCCAGGAGCCGCAGCTCCGCTGCCGCGCGCAGGGACTCACCGGGGGCGCCGCCGGGAGGGATTCACCGCCCGAGCGGGGAGAACCCGCTCCGGGGAGCGCGGGAGCAGCGCGGGGCGCGGCCCTTGGCGCCGGCAGCGCTGGCGGGCAGCGGGCGGGCAGCGGGCGGGGCGGGGAGCGCTCGGCTCCGGGCAGGGCCCGCTCCGGGAGCTCTGCTCCGGACAGAGCCGCGGGGAGGGGAGGCTGCGGCGCGGAGCTCGGGGCGCACAAAGTGCCTCCGCTGGTCTCTGGGGGCGAGGGTGCGCCATGGGCAGGGCTGCGCTCGGTGCGCCCTGGTGCAGGTTCTCCTGCAGCAGGGGCTGAGCTGCGGGGCGCTGTCAGCAGCTGAGGGCTGTCAGGGGAGCTGAGAGGGAGCTGGACTGCTTGCTCCGGGCCCAGACTGTGCAGGGGCCTCCAGCGTCCACTATAGCGCATAAAGGACAGAAGGGTGGTGTTAATCCAGGAAGCTGGGAGCTAGTAACAAAAATCCAACAAAAAAAGGAGGAAGAGGACAGTTAAAAGCAAGGGGCTTCCTCCAAATTCCGACGTCCCCACCCAGAACTGCTTCGCAGGACTTGAAGGTGTTGGTCGATGAGAAACTGAACATGAGCCGGCTTCAGTGTGCTCTCGCAGCCCAGAAAGCCAACCGTATCCTGGGCTGCATCAAAAGAAGCGTGACCAGCAGGTCGAAGGAGGTGATCCTGCCCCTCTACTCTGCTCTTGTGAGACCTCATTTGAAGTACTCTGTGCAGTTCTGGTGTCCTCAACATAAAAAGGACATGGAGCTGTTGGAGCAAGTCCAGAGGAGGGCCACGAGGATGATAAGGGAGCTGGAGCACGTCCCATATGAAGACAGGCTGAGAAAGTTGGGGCTGTTCAGCCTGGAGAAGAGGAGGCTGCGTGGACATCTCATAGCAGCCTTCCAGTATCTGAAGGGGGCCTATAAGGATGCTGGGGAGGGACTTTTCATCAGGGACTATAGTAATAGGACAAGGACAAGTAATGGGTTCAAAGTTAAACAGGGGAAGTTTAGATTAGATATAAGGAAGAAGTTCTTTACTGTGAGGGTGGTGAGACATTGGAACAGGTTGCCCAGAGAAGTTATGAATGCTCCATCCCTGGCAGTGTTCAAGGCCAGGTTGGACAGAGTCTTGGGTGACATGGTTTAGTGCCAGGTGTTCCTGCCCATGGCGGAGGGGTTGGAATCAGATGATCTTAAGGCCCTTTCCAACCCAAACTATTCTATAATTCTAATTACAAACCTGTTCTGCTGGCTCTGCTGTCAGCTGCTGCTCCAGAGTTGCACTCAGTGCTCTTGCTAAAACAGAAATAGGTGGCAATAATCCAACCAAGTCACTGCAGGAGGCACCGCAAGAGCTGGCACCCATCTGCTACCAGAGCATGGCTCCTCTGCCAGCAGGCATCATGGTGGCTTCTCCACCCTTCCGAAACACCTCCAAAAAAACACATAATAAACATTAATGTGTACTGTCAACCAGCTTCCTTCCTCCTCAAGATCAGGTGGAATAGTATTGAAAATATTTTGAGGTATTTTCATCGTAACAACACATTTAATTACTTCAGCCATTTTGGTGTGTCAGTTTCAGCACAATTAATTGCTCTCCATTATTGCAGTTATTCATGACAGTGTCATAATCTTTGGAGATAAAAGGTTCTCAATCACAGTTTATTAGGCAGGTAAGTGCAATCAAATAGTAGCTGTCATAGAAAAAATGAAGCGCAAAGACTGCCTGACTGGGAATGCAAATGAAGCAATCCACACGTATGAAATACAGGCACTGTCATATCAGACCACAGAATAGCCCCTCTCCACCTGTGCCTGCTGCTTCTCCCACAGTGTTCAACCTGCAGGGGCTGGGAGGAGGAAGGCATCCATCTCATGGAGGTTTTCCTGCACACGCCCTTTCCCTGTGTGTTCTCTGACATTTGAACCATTGCTGGCCCCAGAAGCTAAGGACAGGTTTGCTGTGAGTGCAGATAAGGGATAAAAGTTTTCTTCAGCAATCTTGAAGTTAAAAGCAGGTCATGAGAACCTGGATGAGCCAGACCTCTTGCACTGAATAGATGATGTCCATTTCTTTGCTGAACTCTCCCTCCTGACCCTGCTACGTATGTGCGGGGAAGCCCTGTTCTTCAGCTTCCTCTGAGCTATCTCTCTTTGCCCCTTTTTGTCTCCTTTCCAGGCACTTGCTGGGCACAGACTCGGACTCTTGCCCCTTTGCAATAGCTGAGCCTGAGAAACTGCCCTCCATCCATAAGGACACACTTACACACCATGTTATGCACTTTTCCATGTCTCCAGCTTTCCCTGCACTGCATATTTCAATTAATCTTCCCAGGAACCCTAATAGCTGGGACATAGAAGCACAAACTACTTTTATGAAGGATTGTTTATTAGGCTTTCTTTTTTCTTGATATCACAAGAAATGAATTGGATCTAAGCACACACCATATGCCAGTTCTGATTTTAATTTATTTTGTGCCTGTCATGACTCAGGCTTTCCTGTGAAGTTTGATGTTCCTGTAGCCCCTCACTGAATTTGTTCCTTATGGCTTTTACTAAAATATTTATCTTCTTCAACTCATGTCAGTTTTCTTTGACTGCTGCTACCATAGAATCAACTAGGTTGGAAAAGACCTTTAAGATCATCAAGCCCAACTGTTATCCCAGGACCATGTCACTAAGGGCCTCTTATCCACCTCCTCATAAAGACTATTCATTGCTCTTTGATTATGGCTTTTTCTCTCTCCCATGGAGAGAAAGCTGAAGCGATTACCTCAGTTCGGCTGCTCTCTTTGCCGAAATAAACCTCCTCAAAGAAAGTGAAATGAAAATGCCTGTGGCTGTCCCTGAAAATCCTGCAGGGATACAGAAGAAAGAATAGCAAGAGAATTGGGGTCTAATTCATACAAAAGGTATTTCCATCCCTCCTCAGAAAGGGCACTACTTTGCAAACCCCCACATCCTTTCCAGCAGCACAGACATGAAAGCAAAGCTAGCATGGTCCATCATCCAAGGATGCCCAGGTGGGTGTTATAATACCAGTGCGTACTTTCATGCAGATTGAGCAGAAAAAGGTCAGTAAGATCTGCAGTACTGATAAGCCATTGCTTTGTGGCACTTGATTACATTTTTACAGCTGTCCCAATGCTTTTGATCTTTTATTAGCATTTTAATAGGTGGAAATTATACAAACACAGGCAAATTCACAGATGTTAGGCAGGATTTTTTTATTTGCACTCTGTTATAGAACTAGCCCTTAATCCTGACAATATCTATGTGATATCCATAACATACGTACCTTCTGACTGTAGGACTGAGCTGGCAACAGCCAGTCTTTTGTATGAGGTACCTATAGCTTCCTATTTCCATTTGAGCTTGAAGTATCACAGCAGGAGCTTTCCTGTGGTAGAGCAGCACCCCATGCCAGCCTTCACTCAGTGCTGCTGGGCACTATCCAGGAGAAAATGAACAGCATATTCTGAACTTCAAACAAAAGTCATGTGCAAGCTTTGTGCAATGGCCCAAATGCAAAAGGCTGCCACCACTGCTAGCCCATAGCTATAGCTTCAGGCATGAGGCACAGCTAAATCATACCAGATCTGAGATGGAATATGGTGCTCACTCCAGAGCTGGGTGCTTGTGAGATTGTGTTGATGCCGAAAAGTTACATACCGTTAACCTCAGGGCAAAGCAAAAAGGTACTTCATGACCTAAATGGTCAGCAGAGCCTATGTGATATCAAACCCCAAGTGGGATGAAGATGGGACTTGGATTCCAAATCTTTATTTTCCTAACATTTAGTAGGACTGGCTCTGTCTCTGGTTCCTGATTTATTGCAATAAATAAGTCAGTGTCAAAGCTGAAACTCAAAGAAATGAAACATCACGTGTGCTTTGTACAGCGAAACAGCTCTCAGTTTCTGCTCCAACTTGCCTGCTTTCCTCATCAGCCCGTTACATGAGGATTGCACCCTGTCATTCATCCTTTTATTATCGCTGCTTATTTCAAGATAAACAAGTGCCACTTTGATGAATGGCACAATCCTTGTCTTCATTAATTTTCTAACCACTGCCAACTGAATGTATCAGACAGACTGTTACAGAGCTATCATTTATGGTACTCTTCTATTAAGCTTTTCTTCAGCACTTGGCATAAATCTTTGTAGCCAGTGCTTTTAGACTGAGCTCTAATAAAATGCTGGAGATCTCAAAGTTTGCAAATGCTGACTGTGCCAGAGGTTACTTTGCTTTTAGGAACTAATATTTTCTTTAAGAATAAAAATGTATTTTACCACCGAATTTCAGGCAGATGTGAGCAGCTACCACTCTCTTCTTACTGGAAATGTATCAGAGCGTGTCTTCTAGTAATTGCTGTGTCTCCATGGCTGGCATGTATTATTAGTTACATTTTATCAGTGCTAAGAAGATTGTGAGAGACTGTGGTTAGGAATGAAAAAGTTACATAAAACTGAAAATATCAAAGAATTATTGGGCATGAACACCCTAATACTTAGAAAATTCTTGGTTTGCCAGTGATTCATAGTGAGTCCAGCATCTGTTAATTTACAGTTGGGCATTGGAAAATACTGATTGCCTGTTACAGAATTCAGCAGCAGGCTGAAAGTCCCAGCTTTTCATCAGTGTGAAAAACTCTGAAATTTTCTATGTACCATTTGCAAATCATAATGGCAAGTTCAGAAAGGGATTGCTTTATTTCTTCCTTTTTATATTGTCAGAAAGTATTTACCTCACAAATGTTGCATCATCCAAATTCTCAGGAACCCGTTCCCTCTTTTTGCACAACTTGATGTATTAACCTATTTCTTCTTATTAAGGTCACAGTAATGGGAATTGAAATAACCAAGATCCAAATTAGTGAGAGCATAGATTATGGAAGAAAAGGACAGGCAGTATCTTGTAGGGTTGTTGGCTTCATTCAGATAGACTGGTTGTGAGGGTGCCTGAAGGATGCTGTGGAAAGACAACTGCTGGGTTTGGGGCCAGCCTGACAGGCAGGATGGCAGTACACAACGTGCTGGTGCAAGGAGTTGGCTGAGGGAGTGAAAGGTGGGAGAAAGCCAAAAAAGGAGGCAAAACTATGAGTGTGAACAGAGAAAACTGCTGTCCAGTTGAGAGAATAGTAGATACTAGCCCATAATGATATGCTGAGTAATTAGGCAGAAGAGCTGAATCCTCTCAGAGCTTGTATTCTTTCAAGGCTACCAACAATCAAAGGTCCTGATCTACCAGTGCCTCACACCTTGTCTTGTCCGTTGCATTCATGAAGAACTAGAGGAAGAGAGACCGGTACAATTTAATGCTTATTTTCTACCTATTTGTAGGTACTTTATACTTATTTTCCACAGATGCAATACTTAAATTTCTGGTGTACATTGTTGCAGCAGCATAGCAGTATTGCTATAACACCTGTGGTTAATTATTTTTACAGGCTCAAAACTGGATGATCATGATGTAAAACTGGATTCCATCAGCAGGGATGACTGCGCTGTTCTATAGAAAGTCTTTTAAGGCAGCTGTTTCCTTGGTGTTTAAGCATTAAATACAGTGAGTAAGATTCCAGCAGCTGTTTGCAAGGCTGCTGGACAGTCACTGCACTTAGGAGTTAAAAACATATAAGAACTTCCATTCAGATGATGCTCAAAACTTTATAAGGTAAATGGAAAACAAATGCTAGTAAATCTATGAGGGTTTTATGCATGATCCAGCACTACAGTCTGTTTAGTCTATGTGTACATCAAAACACATTTCAATAAACTCCAAAACCCTCTGTGGGCAACTTTCTATATTTGGATACATTTGCCTATCCTTTAAGAATAAAGTATTTCCCCGCTCTTACCATCCTTCTGTTATGCTTTTATTCTATGCTAGAAGCATTTTTTAACAAAATGTTAAGTGATGTTATTGCTACTATTGCGAACTGATGTATGTGCTACAATGCAAACAGCCTGTGGGACAATCACTGTGCTTTTGACATTATTTTAAAGCGTCACAGTGATTGTTAATTAGGCCATTATGGATGTTCAAGTTTTTAAAATGTATTGATTTAAATTATGTATGTTAATGCACCTGTCAACATTACAAATGTAGTTTGCAGCAAACTACTTATAATATATGAATGATAAGCCATAAATAATAACTATGGCTGTAAATTAAATTACTTGATTATGCTGCAAAGATGCACTCTAATTTGGAACAGAAAATTACTGTGAAGTGATTTCAGCAGCTGATAATGCTTTTAGAGTAGCAGAGCTTTATGAGCCAGTCTTCTTTAAGTCAAGCATCAAACTTACTGGTGGATTTTGACCACTAACCTGGTTTGTTTGATATTGCTATGCCCTGAATGCAATAGATGTGATAGACTGACAAAATAACCAGTGAAGACATTTGTTAATCAAAATATGGAAGCACTTTAAATCGAAGACATGAATGCTGTGAACATTGTGAACAACATCAGGTTGGGTATCAGTGAAAACTAAGCTCTTATAAGGGCCTTAATTTTGAAAGACAACAGAGACTCATTGTGTCTAAAGGAGTTACAGATACCTTGGAATTTTTTTAATATGCACCCCCACCCCTGCCCCGTATTATTAAAAAAACCCAAACAACTAACATCTATATCAGAGTATAATATGAGGCTCTGAAATACAAACTGAGAAGAAATGCAATTCTTAAGCACTACTCCCATCATGTCTCACATTTCTGGTATAGTAGATTAGATTCTGGATGAATTTCAGTAGATAGAATAACCAAAAATAACTTACCAAACATGGATTTCTGTACCCCAAAACTGCTTCGATTGTTTGCATGTAGCTAAGTGGAAAGGGATGAGGTTGTGGGAAAGTACTGGAGAGCTTGTTTTCAGGGAACAGTGAGCCTTTACTGTGTATCCCAAGTGAAGTACTGCACCTGCCTTAAAATCAGAGATAAAACTCAGGGATTGTTAAGGCACATGGTAACTGCACAAGGCTTACCTGGAGCTCAGGACTGCTGTATGTCCATAAAGAGACTCCTCAAAACTTCTTGGCCCTAAGGACTCCCTAGATACTTGCTGGGGCATGTGGATCCCTTGGGGATTGTTACACAGTGTGATAATATTTTTTGTAATTTGTGGGCTTCTCCTTGAGAGTCACCATTAACACACACTAGTTAAGGGCAAAACAGCAGTGGTTCATCTGGGCTGGATGAGCAATCAGATTTCTCATTACGAAGTGACAACAAAGAGACATTGATAAACAAAATATAAAAACAATCCCACTAAGAACTGTGAGTATTTCCAGCTGTTTGGTGCATTTATTTTTTCTAATCCATTACCTCTAAACATCCCAGCTATTACAGCTGGGGTTTGGGGTCCACCTCTTCCTTCTAAATTCTGCCACTAGATCTGAACCTGTACATTTGTCACTCTGAAGCCAATTACTAGGCACTTTGGATATGGGCTTTTTTTTTCCTCCTTTGCTCTAATAAATGCAAATGCTGGAAGATAGTGTGATCGTGCATCACATGATGTTGAAGTATTCAACAGTGTTTCAAGTAAATGAGACTTGTTTGTCTGATCTCTCAGCCTTATACTATAAATCATTCAACAGCGAGATTTGTTTTTTTAATTATATTTTGATTTTTCCTCTGCGGGATGTGGTTGGGCAACATTGGTTCTATGAAGGAACAAACCTGAAATTTGGAAAGCTTCATCAGTGAATCAGTTGTGGGTTCTAGTTTGGGCTGTTAAGAGAATATGGGCAAGATGCAGAAACATCTGGTGTGAGAGGAAGAAATGTGCAGCATAAACTTATCCTCTCCAGATACCACTGGCTTGCCTTCCTCCTCCTTCCTCCTCGTCAGTATGTGGGTGAGCTCCCCAGCTTTATGCCCTTTCTCCTTCAGAGACAGGTTCCTAGGGTTTTTCTATCCCATGAGGAGGAGAGTAAAGAGGAGAAAGTATGATCCGGATTCCCTTCTATAGCAACATGGACACGTCTTCTCTCGCTACCTCTGGCCATACCACATGGAAGTTTTGGTCTTCACCTTTACCAGGGGTTGAAAGAGATTAAAGAGGCAGAACAGATGCTTTAGGATGCAACCTGTAGGTATATCCCTGTTATACCATTGAGGTCTTCACCTGTATTCTCAGCAGCCATTGCAATTACATCAATCATGGACACCAGTGGCTCCAGCAGCCGACCTGGTGTCCTGAGATTCCTCTCAAAAACTACCAGCATTTCAGGTCGTGCTTTCAGAGGAGAGTTTTGCCAGATGTCTGAACAGTCTCAACACTCCCAAGGTGCAGTCCACATGTCACTGTTTGAAGTGTTTCCCAGTGTGATTCTAATGTAAAGACCCCAAATCTGTGCTCATTTTTTATTCTGCTTCTGGGACATGGTAGCACCACTTCCTCCCCTGTCATGCCCTGCAAAATCCATGCTTTTTAATGCAGTCTGTCAGACTAGTGATGAGGGTAAGGAAAATAAGGATCTCAAATCCATATTCACACAAAAGAAGACATTTATGAAATATATGTACCAACTAATTCTGCCTTGCTCTCTTATTTCATTTGAATCATGTCACTTTTACAAGACAAAATTTTCATGGCCGTTCTTTGAAATCAAACATTGAGATCCCCTGGGAGAAAACATTCTGAGTCTCCTTCAGCTGCTGAATCATGCAAATTACAGAAATACTGTAAATGACTTTAATATCAACAGCCAGATCTGCATAAGCCTGGCACTGCAGATTTTCCTTATGTCAGCTGTCAGCCTTTTAGAGGCCCTGCAACCCATTAGCTGTATATACCAATAGAGCCTGGCCTTGGGGATGGTATCAGCTTCAGCACAATCTGTTTGAAAAGCAGAGCAGTGAAGAGTTGCATAGCCCTTTCTAGACAGTGCCAATTGCTCCACAGTGCAAGATCAAATATTTTGTCGCTAAGAAATGCATTGCAAAGAAATTACTAAAACAATGTTTCAGAAGCTTTGGTTTGAACATCTTTCCGTGATGGAATTTTTATTGTAGTACTGATGTCCTGCCTCTGCAGTTTGAGCTCTGGAGATAAATTATATTGTTATAATGAAACCTCTAGTCTGTCAGACTTGTGATGGGTTGGGGAGAGTAGATTTCAGATCCGCATTGACATAGATGAAGACATTTATGAGATTTACAGTGACTAATATTGCCTAAGTCTCTCTTTCATTTGGATCATGTCAATCTTACTGCGCCACAAAAAGCTCCAAGAAATGTCATGGAGGAACATTTTTCTCCTTCTTTGAAATGCATCACCCTAAAGTCCATTATCTTGGAACAATTCAGGAACCTAAGAAAACACTGAATCCTAAATCTGCCTTGTTTTGCTGTCATGCATAAGTGACACCTCTCGCCTGGCAGAGATACCATTAGTGCCTGTCCCCTGCCCAGGATTGAAGTGCCTTGCGCAGGGGCAAGCTTGACTGCGGGAGGGGGTAATGGCCACACAGCAGGCAGTGCCTATGTTTATAAAGCAGCTTTGAAATCTAAATCTAAGCAGCTTTGTAATCTGAATTAGATCTCTGAATTACCTAAATCTAGATATCAGGTGTGTAAGTTTTAGATACAGAGAAATATATATATACACATTTTTATTATTTAATTTGCATTTATATTTTGAACTTCCATTGACTGATATTTCACATATTCCTTTCTTGTGTCAATAACCTATAAGGGTATTTGAAAGTGTGTTTTAAAAGCAAGATAACTATACTTTGTCTTTGGTTCTTTCTTGCGATTTGAATGATGTCACTGTTCTCTGTGACCTTGTGACTTCAAAGATCAGATCAACAAATTGTGGTTTTTTCCTACGATTCCCTACAAGCTGTTTAAGAGACAGTTTAATTCAATAGCTGTCAGGAGCTAATGTGTTACACCTTGACTTATGCTGATTTCTGCCTGAAAAGATTAAAAATTATAATATTATTGATCAAAGAAATATTGTTTATATTAAAATGATGCCTACTGAGGCACGATTAAGAAAAAGAGAATTACTGTCTTCTATAAAGTCAAAGATAATCTGTTCTTTTCTAAATAGTCACAGCTTTTCCACTGTATTATGTAGAGGACTTATTCCCCCCACAAAGTCTACCAAACCCCCTATAAGTAGCTCAGTCTTGGATATCCATTTGGTTATATTTTTGCACTTTGAAATGGCATGTCTCTTTGGAGACACTGAAATCTGAAACTCTAAAAGGACACACTCACTTCTTGACAAAATGGTAAATCTTTCTAATGGTCAGTCAAGCACTCAGCACCTAAGACAAAGATAGTCCATCCTGTAA
Organism: Strigops habroptila; assembly: GCF_004027225.2. Classification (NCBI taxonomy): domain Eukaryota; kingdom Metazoa; phylum Chordata; class Aves; order Psittaciformes; family Psittacidae; genus Strigops; species Strigops habroptila. Next base: position 107,514,246 of record NC_044277.2, on the reverse strand, counting down.
TAGATGAGGCTTATCAGATACATGTACAGCTAGCCAAAGGACCATTAGGAGTCTCAATCACAAGAACCTGGAGTTTGTCTGTCCCTGAGGTATGTGCACATCTGGATCCTGTAACTTAGAGTTCAGTAGCCCAAAGCTTCTACTGGATCCCAGGACATTCGTTCTTTGCCAGGTTCTTTGTCTAAGGATGGTAACCGCTGCACTTGCTTCAGCAGTCTCTTGTCCTTACCCAGCTGCAACGTTCATTCCTTTCCACTCTGCTCTGGAAATCTTCAAGCTCTAACTCTAATCTACCTTTCTCATTTCTCTAGGGGTGTCAAACTGGTTGACCTGCCACATCACTAGCATTATTCTGTGCCAAAATATGGATTCCTTGTTTTAAAAAGTGATCACTTCAAGAGTAATGACGTATTCCATTACTGACCTTTACTGGATTCAAATAGGCTACTTCTGCATTGTGCAAGGGCTGAAGCTCCCACGCTCTGCTTGAGGCTAATTTCAACATACACCTACTTTCCTTATCTAAACAAGTGTCCTTTGAGTAGGGTTTGACACAATTTTCTGGTATTCCCAAGTGCGACTGTTACAGAAAACACCTTTGTAATTGAAAGTGAGACAACATTTGAACCTAAATCGTACTCTAAATGCAACTCACCTCAACAGAGATGAATGATGAATTTTATCTCTGTGAGGAGTCTTTAATAGACAGAGATAGTATGGGAAATAATAATTTCCCTATTTATTTCCCAGCTAAAGTTTCCCTTTTCAGATAATACAAGATCTAGGGCATAGTTAATGAACTAATCAGCCAGAAGGCTTAAAACAGAAGTATTTATTTACAGAAGTATTTATTTACACATTGCAATTATTCGATGGAATATATTGCTACAAAATTTTTGGAGGCCAAAATAAAAATAGTTTTTAAAAGTTATTGGGTGAATTAATGGGAAAAAAATGCCCCTCTCTTAAACACTGTGATCTGCTACCATCTGAGTCAGAAAATTCCTATGCCACAGATTGCCAGCAGCTTGGACGACATACCATACTTGGAAGAAAAGTGTCACTGCATGCTTCCTCTATTTCATTCTTCAGCATTTGCTGTTGGCCAATGTGGATGGGATGAGATTGACCTGTACTCTGAATGTGGTTATTTGCATGTATGGATAGATTTTTTAGAAAGACCTTAAACTTCAGGGATCAGTGAAGACACCAAAGAAATTAAGTTTTTAAAGATATGCATGCAAGGATATGAAATGTAGTATATTGTGAAATCCTTATCTTTCTCAAATATGAAAAGAATGCAAATTGAAGTTTAAACAAATGTAAACTATTCTTAATGTCTTTGAGGATTGTGGATAGGTAGTTTTCAGTTGTATCTGCACAGCATGGACCCCATGCAGCCATGACAATTAGTAATGTATTTGCTTAATGAATTGACCTTGCTGTACTGCCAAAATGCTAAGTATTGAGCAAGTAAACTAGAAGCCTAAGGAAACTTGGGAAATCCACAGCAATGTACTGTCTTTATGTAACCTAGATCCTGCGTTCCAACTCTGACAAGCCCAGTGAAGGAATTTCATTATACCCAATGTGTATTTCACCATTCTGGATTAATTAATCGTTAAATTAGGCCCTTTGACACTGTCTTATAACATGAAAAATACTTGGATATCTAAAGTAACCCCAGTAATCATTAATTTCCTAAATGAAGGGCAGTTTCAGATCCGTTTTTTTATTTATCCTTCTTTTCTGGTATTAATCAGCCTGTCCTTTGGCTCAACTGCATGGGCATTAAGAGTATCGTGTTACCATTGCAAATAAATGCAGCAATCAGAAAAAAAAAATCTTTTCCACCTGCGTTATATAAACTCTATGAGACAAAGACTCTTTTCTCGGTCACTTATTTCAACAACACAATGGAGCTTGACTCCCAGATGGTTGTTAAAAATTATTCTAGATGAGGAAAGTTTAACAATTTTTGCTCTTAATTCTTTGCCCTTAAGATACAGCTTTTGAAATCTGCACTCCTGAGTGCAGTCATGGTACTTCACATCTTTATGTAACTCATTGAAAGGGATCGCTGTTTTACTACTTAAAAATTATAGTAAATACCAGATTATGGACTATGCATTCTCTAAGTCTGTGTGCCTGGTTTCAACTGGAATAGAGTTAATTTTCTTCCTGGTAGCTGGTGCAGTGCTGTGTTTCAGCTCTAGTCTGAGAATAATGCTGATAACACACTGATGTTTTAGTTGCTCAGTAGCACTTACCCTAATCAAGGACTTTCAGTTTCTTGTGTTTCTGGCAGTGAGGGGCACAAGAAGACATGAGGGAACAGAGACTGGACATCTGACAACTAAACTAGTTGCTCAGGGACTGGGTAGGCATTGGTCACAGTGTGGTGAGCAATTGTACTGTTCATCACTGGAGGGGGTTTGTGTGTTGGTTTCTTTTGGGTTTTTTGTTTGTTGTTTTGTTTCTTTCTCTCTTCTTTTTACCTCCCTTTTAATTATTATTAGTAGTAGTATTATATTTTACTTTATTTCAGTTGTTGAACTGTTCTTATCTCAACCCACAGGTTTTTTACCTTTTTCTGATTCTCCTTCCACTGGGGAGAGGGAGTGAGCGGCTCTGTGGTGCTTAGCTGCTGGCTGGGTTTAAACCACGACACTCCGAAAGAGTTTCTCCATGTCTTTAAATAACCCTATTTTACCCAGCTCTCCATTCTTCTGTCTCCAAGAAGAACCAAGTGGATTAAAAATGTGGCTTTTAAAACACGTGTCTAACCAGCTGCTGTATTATGTCTTTGTTTTTCTGTAACAGAGAGAAAAAACATTGCAGTTTGAGTGAGAGGCAAGTTATGAAATCCCTGATGTGCAACAACTGTGGTCTAGACAAGTTGAATGGTTATGCCTGGTCACAAGACAGATAACATAAAGGAGGAATCGCAGTGAAACTATCAGCTAGTGAAGCAGAACCTTGGCTAAGAGGAAAGACTTCTTAAATAACACTGTAGCCACCTCAAGGCTTGACTAAAAAGACTAATTCGAACTGCTTATTACTGTATTAAACCTATTCAGCAGCAACAGATTGTCTGACCTGTGCATGGGATTAGTTTCCAGTGAAGCTGCTATATTTCAGAGTCCTAAAAGCAAAACCCACTTGACATCTGGGAGAAAAGGGCAACAAATATATTACAAAATTTAATGAATTCAATAGAAGTAAGAGTTCAACTGAAGGTGAAAAATAATTATGTTATAAATGTCAATGTGTAGCATAGGCTATTACAGTATTACTTTCCTCCTGCTTTTACTAGGTATCATTGCTGTTTTCAATTGGGTTCCGCCAGTGTAAAACTGGAAAACGACATGCTTAGGCTGCTTTAATTTATAATAGGATATAAATTATTGGGAGCTGAAATTCCATCAGTTTAATGGCACAGTGTCAAGCAGTTTAAGCTCCATCCATGAAAAATATAGATTTTTTCTAACTATGTACAAGTGTTAGTGCTTTTATTCAAGTCTGCATGTGATACTACATCAATAACCAGTATGAAGAAAGCAGCACAGTTTTCCTTGTGCTCGAAATCGAGCCCATCAATGCTACCAAACAGTTGAACTCTGGTGTACTCCATAAATCTGGTCTGATGTCCTCATGCCAGTCTAAGGCCAGTTTAACTCAGGACCACATTGCACTAAGCCACTGAGATGGATAAACCATTGTTTGAGAAGAAAATGTGTTTCTCATTACAAATGGAAAATGTGTACACAACGCAGCTCCTGGGGGGTCTGAACTAGTATGGTCACAGAGGAAAATACTGCAAGAGGGAAGGAAGCATCTCCATTCTCCCAGCTGCGTTCAACAGCTATTTTCATAATTGCATTTGCTGACTTCTTTAAAAATAGCTAATACTGGGCATGGCTGATCTAAATAAGAAATTATTATTTTAACCACTAGGAGTATATGTAAATATTTCCCCCTTCATGTTAAGCTTTTGCAGAACATAATTGGAAGTGTAATTTTGATAATCGATATGACTGTATTTTGCTTGACTTGGTTTGTTGGCACTCTATTTCCACTTCTAAGGTCGTGTGAGACATAACCATTCCTGTGTCAAGTGAACTTTGCTTTGGTTTTAACAGCTTAAAGAACAGCAAATGCTGTGAACTTCACTACAACTGCTGAAGTATCAGGCACTGATAATGTATTTTTCTTTCGCTTCATAAAGAGGACATGGTTGGTAACTGGAAGGCCTGGGTGACACAGTAAGGATGTCTTCAGTTTCTCTCCACAGCAGCAAGCAGATATCTTATTTATTCAGTTTCAATATAGACTGAATAACGTTGAGCTTCCAGGACTGGGCAGCCCACATCTCTTCACTGTACATGCCAATGATTATCACAGCAGAGGCAAGTGGAAGAACTCGTCATCATGCTAAGACGCTTTGAGTAAAAAAAAGAGTCTGAAATATAATCCGTATTTAAATAGCTCCAGGGGGATATTTTATGTAGCATTAAAAAAAAAGGAAAAGGATAATTAATTCCACATGCTACTCATTGTTCAGAGAGTGGCACCCAAATCACCACTTCCTGTGTTGTAACACCAAGATGTAAGCCTTCCTATAGCAGTTTGAATAATGCAAGAAGCCTACATCAGGAATTAGGGCACTAGATTTTCTATTGGTAGACTTTCTGAAACCTTCAGGAACTGCTAGGAAAAGAGAAGTTAGCTGATTTTTTCAAGGGGAGCTGTAAATGGAATTGCTAACTTTCTTCTCGCAGACAAGGCTCAGAAACACATGGACAAACAAACATGTGTCTATAAACAGAGTGAGTCCTGGTAAGCCTGATTGGAAGTTAAGCTAGTAATGAAAATATGGCTCATGAGCCATTTTCCTGTCTCAGTGTCTTCATAACGTTTCCTGGTTTGCATGCCACCAAGCATGCCACTGATGGCCTAATTCTGGTTACTTCCTAAGTGAATTTTACATAGGCCTGTTCCCACAGTCTGTGTAACTTAATTACACTTTACTATTTGCTTTACTCCAGCCAATTTCTACACCTAGAACAGATCTAGATGGATTTTGCAACTCCTCAGGATAAAAAACACCTGCCTTTAAAAATAATAGCTATTTTTATGATTCAAATATGTTCTGCTAAAAAAATTCCAGCTAGTAGAATATTCCCTCATTGCTATGGAAGCTACAGTGCTTCTGTATGCTTCAACATGTCCTAGCTAAATGACAGCTATAGTTAATTAAGGCAAAATTGCATTGGGTAGGATGGTCACCTTCAGTACAATTGAAAAGAAATATTCTGGTGCAAAAGAAGAGTCGTGCTATCCCTGTTTTCCCAAGCTCTACTGCAAAGATAGGCTGACAGGTTAATAAAACCATTTCTAAACAGTTGTAAGAAATCAGCCATCTGATTCAAGAATTCTCTTCCTCAGTTAACTTATTATTCAGCTACTGAAAATTTCAGTTTCCCATCTGTGAGATGACAAAATCCAATGAAAACAATATTAATATTTATGTTCTAAATAGAAAAGGCTTTCAAAGCATTCATAAAGTGGAAAATAAAAGCAGAAGTCTATCCAAAACTTTCTGGCATTTTGTGTATTTAAAATGTTTCAGCCTAGCTGCCAGGATTCATTGGCTTAAGAGCAAGAGGTTATATTTTATAAGAGTTATTAATATGGGTGGATAGCGATTTAACTTTCATATAATTTGAACGGTAAATCTCTATTATATGGGTCAGTTAATTTTAGCTACAGTTCATACTGTTAAGAATGCATATTCCAAAACTGCCCACAGGTGGGAAAAACATATTTACTGTGGCTCTTTTAAATGTTTCATGCTGGTAGTGTTTTTGTCCTGCATAAAGAACAGAACACGCTTTATGTGTGTGCATATGCATGCATATGAGAGCTACCAGTCAATATGGACACGAGAATACTTAGGAATTCACAGTGAACTTTTTTTCTTTCATATACAGGGTCTTATTTTTGATTAATCATACACCCCTATCACCAGCATAGTGCACCTGTTATCATGCACACCTATCAACAGCAGCTCAAAAGTAGCAATAGGTACTTCTGCGTGAAGGTGGGCACTATTTTTAACTGTTCACATATTGGGAAAACCCAACCACACACAGCACAAGGCAGAAAAAACCCAACCCTTTGTTTAGAGTTTCCGTATACAGAAGTAGGTGCAGTAAGAAAATTCAGGATGGTAAATCTTGAAAGTGATGAAATTCTAATAAGAAATTTCTTTCAGAAAACTACTATAATTTCAAAGCTTAATTTTGATCTTAAATTGCAGGGAGGCAGTGGTGGAACGTGTCTCTCTTTGCAAGGGAAAGAGTGAGGGATTTGGGTTTGCTTTTTTACTATAGGTCTCAGAAGTGATCCTCTGCTACCTTACTGCAAAAAGTATCTGCCATTTCTTCTCTTTCTGGATTACTAAAGCTGTTCTAATTTAACTTGTAGTGTGTATTATTACCATATAAACCCAAGAGTGAAGATGAAGAGAGACATTTGTGTTTATACACATGAAAAACAAAAGTCTACGGCAGACCAGGGAGCTAGGATCTGTATCTCTGACAGTTCGTCGGGCGCCCTGGATTGCAGACGCTGCTTTTGAGGAAAGGGGGATGTGCAGTGGAGTACAACGGCTTCACTCCCGAAGCGGTGCCTGTTGTTTATGTAAGGCACTCATTTTTTACTGCTGTGACTTGGCACCATCATGCGGCCACTTTGAGTTTGTTCAACTTTTAAGTAACAATTTACATACAAAAACATTTGCACTGAATTAATTAGAATATACAAATTATTTCAGTCTGGTTTAGAAGGAGATGGTACATATCTTAAATATATGTTCACTAAATTCTGAACACAGTTGTCCTTTTTTCCCCCCCTGAATCTGTGCTCATTTAATCACGGTTTTTCTCATGATCTCTAAATCAGAAGCTGTTAGGCCACAAAAGTTTAAGACATTTTCAGTGCTTGGTCTTTTACCACTAGTGTACAAAAGTATTGTATTATAGACAACTATCCTCTTCCTCACTACAAGAGCTTTGGAAGTTATTTGCAGGATTAAACAGGTTGGTATTTTCCGGTTTACACCAGAACTCACAAAGGATTTAGAATTTCAGTAAATCTCAAAAGCATGTTGTTTACAGTAGTTGGGTCAAACAGGTAGTGTACATATCAGGACAACTGGTGTTAGCCAGGTATTCCTTTTGCAAAGTTTCAGGTTCAAAATTGGAAATAAAATACCATGTAATGTAAATCTGTATTCTGATATGTCTGCATAAGGATTTTAGGTAGATAAAAGAAAGTATTACCAAGTGTTAGTAGGCCCAGACGTAGAAATCTCCATACATTCTGGTTGCCTATACAGAGGCACAACTTTATGCTCACCATAAAGGATTGCTATCATTTTCTTCAGAGCAGAATAATGAGAAACAGCCATGTAATTTATAGAAATATATTTTCAGTTTTTTTAAAAAATATATACATCTAGAGTACTTTCAGGAATGAAATACAGTTCATCTTTTTTATTACAATAATGCTAAATATGGTTGTTATTTGGTAAAATATATTGTTTTAGCTGAAGTATTGCATTGATACTCGTTAAAATATAAACAAGTTATATACAGATACAAAATTACATTACGAATCTTTTAATTGCAGTCAAAAATAATCTAATTATATTGCAATAATTTGTACACCCAGATAGGTGTCCTGTTTCTAGAAAGACTGCAGTAAAATCGAATGTAGTTTTTCAGATTCCTCAGGCTGAAGTAATGCCCACTTCTTCTTTACACACTGAATGTCTATCTCTCCAGACTCTTGGGCCAGCACAATGCCTAACAATCCATTTGTTTTTTCTGGTTCTCCCAGTAGAGCCATAGTTACAACACTGAAAGAAAAAGAATAGGAGAGTAGTTTTTAATTGAGGTGAAATTAATAGAAATTGGTGCTTTCAAATGTGGTTTTAGCAGGTTACTTATCAATAACTACATGATTCCTTTTTTCTGCTCATCACAGTGTAATATTCCTCACTATTTCAATACCCAGCATGTTCCTTAGCTTTCCACCAGTTGCAATCATTTAATGTAAATATAACAGGCAATTCTTCCCCTGTTCACAGATTCCAGCATCTATTTCTAATCATGACTTAAAAGTTATTTCAAGCTTGTAAAAATGAACTATGTTTTATGGTATTTTGTAGTACAGTGTAACAACTTTTTAAATTATATTATTTTCTCCCAAAACTAGCAGCACTTTGCTATAGTTTACAAGGCTAGAAGGAAAACCTTTAGTCAGAGGGATATTCACTAAGACTAACTTAAGTCTAAGGAAGACAGAGTCTCCCAGTAGGGTTCCCAGCAGGGAGAAAACAGAATCCTCATGACTGTAATTCAGAAAGCTTAAATTAAACTGCTTTTCTGCATCAGTCTATAGAAGACCCAGGTCTCTACACTGACTACAGGAACAGTATTGCGAGACTACCCTGATGTTACTCTTGGTGAATATATGCTAGCCATGAATATTGTTTACTTTGTGACAATGAACACAATGTATTTCTTTATATTGGTAACCATATTAAATATACGCATTTTAAAATGTTGTCCAACATCTTGCCTGTTTTAGGCGTTGATCCTGATCCAGTAAAGCTGTCTTTGACCTTAAACATTCAAGTGATTTTAGTGGGAACAAAATTTTTCACTTCATATAAACAGCAACTGCTCCATGTACAGACATCTGTTCCAACTAATATTAGTATAAATAGAAATCAGGTATAGTGTTATTATTTCTCCTTAATCTCTATATAATAAATAAATAAGGATAAACTAAAATTTAGCTCACTATAGTCTCTTTCCACACCTCCAAAGTTTAAAAAAAGATACAGTTGGAAAAGTAAATTCTAATGAACATTTAATATCAAGCAAAAAAAAAAAAACCAAAACAAAACCATCCAAACTCTAACCAAAATGTAGATGATATTAATATTTTGTTGAAAAGAGAGTAATATAATGTACTTACTTCTGTGGAATAGCCTGCTTTGCCACAGGCAACAAATCATTTTCCAGAAGATCCCAAATGTAAATATTAGATGATGCGTCCAGGACAAAAAACACAGCAGGTCTTGTTAAAGCCCACTGCAGGGCAATAATTGGTTGACCATTTGTGCTGTCGTTCCATTGCATGAGGGGATACTCTGATGTCATTTGGTGTAATCGAATACTTCCATCTGAACAGCCAACCTATATTGTAGTCAAAAAGAAAACTGCAATTTAATTCTTGAGAATTAAACCTAAATCCAAAGACAGGCAGACATCACTGCTTCCAGGCATTTTCTTATAACCTTTGTCTTGCCTAGTGTAACATTTACAAGTTTGCTCTAATACAGGTACAAAAGAAACTATTCTATGAAAACAGAATATAACTTATTACCCTCAGCCACCTGTACATCCACACTGATAAAAGAAAGTTCTGACTGCACAAAGGTGACACAAAACATCTGCAGTGTAGCCAAGCACGTTCAATTCATGCCTTAGGCAATCCCAATGAAATCATGCAAATCATAGCAAATTTAGAAATAAAGCTTTTTTAGGAGAGGATTGAGTACAAATGTATGCAAAGATAAGCAGATGGAAAACTCTACCAAAGTTAGATTCAACTTGCATTGAAGCAACTTTCACAAGGGAGACAAATAAAAACAGCTGGTGTGCCAATATGAACTGCTGGAGGCATATTCCAACACACCTGACCACAGGGTACGCTTCTATGAAGCGTATGCCTGATGTGGAGGAAAGGAAAGCAGGGAATGCCCAGAGCTGCCCCAAAGACCTTTATTTTACAGCAATATAGATATTTTTGTCTCCAAAACTATTATTATATGTCTCAATAAGAGACATCCAATGACTGAGAAACAGCTGAGGCTTCATTAACAGCAGAAGACATGCTTGTAATGCTGAATTTCAGTAAAAACAAAGGGTAAGTTATAAGGCTGAAGTAAGACTGCCATTTGTTTCCGTGAGCCAGATGGTCTACCTTTTACACAAGCAAAGTTTGAGCACCAGGACACAAGATTTGCTATCACAGATTGGAATTAACGAGGTAAATCAACTATCACATCTAGTTAAATACATCAAATTAGAAATCCTCCCTCAGCAAGTAATTAAAAAATGGAACTTGCATTATAATAAAATATCTTCATACCAAAAAGAGTGGCTTTCCAAAAGGGAAGAAATCGATTGCATTGATGCTTATTGATCTCAGTCCGCTTTCCTTGGGTTTGAATAGCTTTGGAAAAACTTTTAAATCATGTCTTGTACCATGGCCTACCAATCCCTGTGAACAACATGAAGAAAGCAAATTAAACAAAACAAAATTTGCATTATCAGTATTACAAGAAGTTGTTCAATAATTCACAGAGCAGCCACCTTAAAAGATCTTTAATAGCTAACAAATGTTAATAGCGAATAGATTTTAATAGCAGTCTCAAAATATAAATTTTATATACAGTCCACTGATAAAATTCCAAGGAAATGGGAGAGTGTCCAAAGAAAAACCAAAACCAAACCAAACCAAACACCAATGAGATGAACTTCAACAGATTACTCACAATGTTTGTTCCGACAATGAAATTATTAGGATTAGAAGACAGAAATTTAATAGTCAGTGCCTGAGGCATTCTCTGGCGCACATCCTTTGGGAAGAGGCTAGGAAAAATAAAAAAGATTGCATAAATACAGGAAGTTGTCTCCCAAAGCTATGTCAGTACACAGAGAAACTCTTGATCTAAAATGTCTATGACTAGCTCTAGGAGGAAGCATTTACTAAAAACCCCTAAACAATTAATGAAAATATTGTTAAATATATCCTACATTAGTTCTATGAGATACACATGCGAAATCTAAATGCCCCTGTTTTCTTACCTGTTATTCAAGTCCATACTTGAGCTATGTACTAACTTCACTTTTCCTCCAGGAACTAAACCTAAAATTATATAAAATAATTATTTAAACTGATTGCAGTAAGTGCTATCATCAAATCAAAACCTAAACTAATAAATAAAATTGTATTTCATAATTGTTTAATGTAGATAGAGCTTTTGATATGTAAGAATCCTACATCACTGATAACTACGTACATCAGAATTCAAATCTGAAGAGTTGTAATCTGACAGAAATCAAAGAAAGAGGACAGATAAATGGAAACATGATTTGGTTTAGTTTTATAGTATACATATAACATCCTGTAATAGCATTCTATAAAACCCAATTCAATGATGAAAATGCACATTTATGTCACTTGAATCTTTGACAATGAATTCTAATAATAAGAAACTGTAATAATGCTTCCACATAAAGTTGGTCTATGTTACTTGTTACTGGAGAGTAAAATTAATAATTCAAATCCTTCAAACAGAAGAATTTTTTGAAGAGGGGGAAAAAAAAAGTCTGAATTTGTTCAAAGAATAAAAAATGTAATTTTCTTCATTCACATAACACAGGAGGAACTGAATAGACTTCACTCTACTTTTTTCATGAAAACATTTTCTCACATTAAGTACCTTACCCAAAAGAGAGATCTCAGGACAATTATCAAATGGAGATACAGGCAATAACAAAAGCATTATAACAGATTTGATTAGAACTAAAGAACAGGAGGGCCAAGGACATAAAAATCTCATAATCTTTGACCAATAACCCCAAATATGACATATGTCCAACTAGAATGAATCTTTTCCTCATAAAATTTGGCCTTCATCTAAACTGTTTTTTGCCATCACTGACTCTTCCTCTCTTCTAGCTTCATAATCTCATAACTCAAACACTTTATTTACCTCTAATGTACATTACTCACCTAAATCAGTTTGTGAACCAGCTAAATCCACTTTTTGTAATTCAACAACTACCTGAAAAGTCAATATTTCACATTAATAAGCAGTAAATATTTACCAAATTTCAACGTTTTTAACTGTTGTAATAATGTATGACATAAATCTGAAGGAACACTTAGATGGGCAGGTCTAACACTGCAATGATTACAGGTAGATTCTTTATCCCCTGTCAATGTCTGCAATGCTACGAATAGCTTCAAATGCCTGCTGGAAGTTCCCTGCTGGAAAACAGAATACGGGAGACTACATTCTATACCTAATCACTAGTTGGCATCTTATGTGGTTTGGTTGGTCATGAAAAAACACACTAAACCCCCAAATAAGGAATTGTAACACACTTCCTGTGCTTTTCATGGAACATAAAGGGTGGATCATTTGGCCTGAATCTGTTGCTACTGAAGACACTTAGAGCTTTAAGAGACTTAACTAATGATAGAGAAGGGAAATACTTCTATCCCCCTATTATTCACTGAGCCATTCAGTTCCTCAAGCAAGATCAATTCAGATGCAAACAACAGATTCAGCAGCTGGGCCAGAGCTCCATCAGAAGATGACTGCAAACTTTTGATAGAAAGAAGAGTTGTCATGACAGTAATTAAGAGCAACAGACCTGATGCTTTCCTGACCATTATATTATAGGCAAGGTAATCTTATCCACAGATTTTCATGTTTTGCCTCTTGAATATTTATTTTACATAAATTATGAATGTAATTTCTCACACACATTCAGTACAGTCTCCGACACCACTATGATTCAAATAACAAAGTGGGTGTGTGAAAGAAGACCGAGGTCCCTTTACTGAATTAATAGAAATATGTGAACCTATTCCTATGAAGTAGAACTACTGATTGCCTGTTGTCATGAATTCATGTACCTGTTAATAGTTTTGCCTAAGGATAACATCATGGCATTAGGGAGTCAGGTCAAAAATTTTGAGGTTTGTATTGCTGTACTTTTCAGGGAGGAAATTCTCATCACAAATCCTAGATTTGGGTTGCTGTACTTAAAGAAATATTTTATTATTCCAACAGATGATATTCTCTCTTTTCATACATGTATTACTTACCCATATATTGAGGATTCCGTTTTCATCCATTGAAGCTATCTGAAATGGAGGCCCTGACATTTCTATGGAAAGAAGAGTAACAATTTATATTCATACACTGACCTTCATCCTGAACAGTATCAAAGGATTTGAAACATTTCCTAGTCTAATACATTCTCTGAAATGTCTGTGATCCTCTTAGGTGCATAAAAAGGAAGAATGTCCTAATTACACCAAAGAAGAAATTAAATTAATTAAACTTTCTTTCCTGAGAGGTTGGTCAAACACTGGAACAGGCTTCCTAGAGAGGTGGTTGATGCCCCATGCCTGTCAGTGTTTAAGAGACATTTGGATAATACCCTTAACAACATGCTTTAACTTTTGGTCAGCCCTCAAGTGGTCAGGCAGTTGTACTAGATGATCATTATAGGTCCCCTCCAACTGAAATATTCTATTCCGTATCTCTGTCTACCCTAGTATGTTCAGTTTGTTCTACCAGAAATACAGATGATCTCTGTCTGCATTTTTAAAACTGTCAGGATTCTCCATGGACTTTGGAACAGAACGTAGAGTGCAATAGATGAAATCTTGTAAAACCTGCAATATGCAGCACATTTCTTTAGAATGCCACAGATTTCAAAGTAAAAATCTGCAATGGAAGTAATAATGTCTCCTCTAGCACACTAGGGGCACCAGAATTTCTTTTCAAAGGTTATAAAAAAAGTAATAAAAAAAAATTAGGCAAAAGGCTTTTTTAGTGCTTTCAGATAGACGTGCTTTCAGATATAAGCAAGTTGCTCCACTGATTCAGATAGAGCTTTTTCAGACATTATAGAAGCACTAAGACTTCTCTAAAGGCAGTTTTGGACTGATAACTTGTTTTATCATGGAAAGAGCAAAATATTATCTTGAAAATATACATTATAACAAGCATGTACCCACGTCTGACATGAAGCTGCATTGAATGAACATTACATAAAAATGAGAGCAGAAAATAAACATGAATGTCATATTCAACCGATACTACAGACAACTGAAGAGTCAGAACAGAATTATAAGATGGATTTTGGCTATATTTGTTTCACTAGATAGCTGAACAAAGACTCAGATGTACTGATGCTTTGAAAACCAGCTTACATACCGTCCTGGTAAGAGAGGCTTGAGAGTCCATAATTGTGATCAGTGCAGAGAGAGGTTGAGACAGGTTCCACTGTTAGTATAGAAGAGGTGTGGTTTACTGAGTTTAGAATGCCATCTGTAATTAAGGATAATGAAAGTTAAACACAGTATTATTTCCAACAAAACCAAAACCCTGATCACTTCTCAGCTTATGTGAGAATGATTACAACGAAAGAATAGCAAATAATAAACTTAAGAATTACGTTTACAAAGCCTCAAACATGAAAAGAATTATGCCAATTTCAAGCTCCATAAACAGAGGTAGAAATAAATCACTGCTTACTACAGAAAAGATAAAATTGAAGAAAAAAAATCACTCTTAAGAGAAAGTAACTACCCTGAATCAAACAATCTACCACAAGAAAGTGTGTATTTACCCTTTAATAACATTTTTAAATGTATATGTGGAGCAATTTCAATGTGCATTCTTTGTCAGATACTCTTGATCTCCAGACTTGCGCTGTGCACTGAACTTAATCCCATTTAAGACTAAAAGCATAAAGCTTCCTAAGTATACAGCATTAAAACCTGCTTGATTATATATGCAACTGCATGAAACTGTATACACACATTTGACTACTAGCCCATTGTGCAACACAAGACCAAGCATCCTTGGTCTACTGAAAAAATTAAGCCTAAACAGCTAACTAATGTTTACTTTTATATGGCTACTGCAATTAGATACACTTGTGAACAAAAGAGGATTTTCTGCATGTGTGTGGTGTGTTTTTAAAGAAACATAATCGTATTTCAGTGTAAGTTAAATGGTAGCACCTGCACACAAGAAAAGGAAAAATACATAAAGGACTTATTTCGCAATAATAAATTTATTTTCAAAAATATTGCTATGCTTTGTTTGTCACTTTAGGATACAATACAGCACCAAGAAAAATGGGTCCAATTTATAATTAAGACTGAGACAAATGCTGGTCTGTATACCTCATTCCCAATCTCTCAACATACAACTACGTACAATGAAAACAGCAATAAGATTAATGACTTGCTCCTCTATTGAACTGCAATCACAAACATTGGTAATAGATATAAAAATCCGTTCATTTCCATCAGATTCATAAAACTGTAAGAATCTCATACACCAATTAAAATGCACAGTGAAGTACTTCAGGTCGCATCTTCCAGTATGTCAGTTATATGCCCTAAATAAACTTCTGTCACTTTTGAATTCGTCATCCATGGATTATAAGAAAATTTACAAAAGCCTATGTTATTTTGATCGCACATTCAATGATCAGAGTGTAGAAAAAGCAAAATGCAATGATAAGAAAATGTCAAAGGATGAAAGGAGGTCACCTACAAGCGCTTTTGAAAAGTAAACTTTCTTCTGGCTTCCCAATATGTCCACAACACTAGGTTATATCTAAACAATGCAACAAATGAATTCCAAAACATGCAACAATGCAACAAATTAATTACTTTTTGTTGCTATGCTTCTCTGCCATTAAGAATGTGGAAAGAGCATGCTACAGCTGCCAACTGGCCCCGTTGCTAGAGATTTTGTTCATGTGACAAGCTGGATGACAGAAAAATGTACATCCGGGTTTTGCTCCAACACACTATTCATATTTTTAATAATTGGTATTTTTCCTAATATCCAATCAAAACCTCCCCCCTCTAGTGCAACTTCAGGCTATTTCCTCTAGTCCAATCGCTTGTTAGTTAGGAGAAGAGACCAACACCCACCTTGCCACAACCTCCTTTTGAGTAGTTGTAGAGAGTGATAAGGTCTCCCTTCAGACTCCTTTCCTGCAGGCTAAACAACCCCAGTTCCCTCAGCCATTTGTCATAAGACATGTGCTCTAGACTCTTCACCAGCTTCATTGCTCTTCTTTGGACATGCTGCCATCACCTCAAAGTTTTTCTTGCAGTGAGGAGCCCAGAACTGAACACAGTATTCAAGGTGCAGCCTCATCAGCGCCAAGTACAGGGGGCACAATCCCTTTCCTAGTCTTGCTAGCCACACTATTTCTGATACAAGCTAGGGTGCTATTGGCCTTCCTGGCCATCTGGGCGCAAGCTGGCTCACGTTCAGCTGGTTGTTGACCAACACCTCCAGGTCCTTTTCTGCCTGGCAGCTTTCCAGCCACTCTTCCCCAAGCCTGTAGCATTGCATGGGGTTGTTGTGGCCCAAGTGCAGGACCCAGCACTCAGCCTTGTTGAACCTCACACCACTGGCCACAGCCCATCAATCCATCCTGTCCAGATCCCACTGCAGAGCCTTCCTATCCTCCAGCAGATCAACACTCCTACCAAACCTGGTGTCATCTGCAAACTTACTGACTGCAAACTTACACTGCAATGTGTACACTTGGATACTTACCTTGCATGCAACCTTACAGAAACATCAAGAATTAAATGTCACTTTTAAGTGACATTTGAAAAACTTCAATTTGATTTTTTAAAATACATCTTAATTGTGTATTTTGATGTAGATAAAGAAATGTAGGTTATATTAAGGGAGATAACATGATGAAAATTGACTAAGCTAATGATTTTAGATGAGGTAGTAGTTGAGTAGTTCATTTTAATATTACAATGCTCCTTAGGTTCTGCATCTGGTCCACATCTATTCCTACTGCATGATGCATATTGAGCTGGATTACATTTCTCTAAAGCAATTACTGATTGGCAATTTTTACTACACTAAATATAATTTCTATACTGGCTGAACTAGGTTACTAAGAAAGAGTGTCCTTAGCAGAATTAGTTTCACTGCCCACAAAATGACTAATCAGAATGCATTAGATACTAACCAGTGGAAAATGTTGGAACTCTAAATGTCCAGTCAGTTTCATTGATCATGATGTGAGGATGCATTCTTGAGTCTTCACGGAGATCCCACACCAACAGTGAACCATCTACTGTTCCAGCAAAAACTAATGTTGTTTTACTGGGACTAAAGCAGCAACACATCACCTGTTAAGCAGTAAAAACCTCATGGCTGGTATTATGATAACGGCAAATTATTTGATAAGCCTGAAATCTTCTTTCTTCCTAGGCATGCAAATCCAGAAAAGACAGATTACATATATTTACAGCAGAAGGACAATTTATTTAAAAGGAAAGAAGGATAGAAGAATTTCAGTAGGCCTTCTCTTTCAAAGACCATTGTTGTGTAATTTGCATCTACTGCCACAAAGCTGAAAAGTGTGATGCAGCTGTATGATAGTGATAGGTAGAGAGAAGTTCTCACAACATCTAAACCAGAGTTTTACTTCTGTTCACTCTTTAACCATGAAATGGAGTCAAAATTAAAAAAAAAACAAACAAAAACCAAAAAAGCAAACAAAAAAATACCATGACCATCACTACATTCTAGTACTGGAGCACAAAATGGAATTAGAATAGTGTTTTGCTCACTAGGCTCAAATGTGTTTCTCAAAAGATGATCTATCCATCAGCAAAACGAGAAAACAAAATACATACCTGATACAAACATAAATACATAATAAAGCCTTTTATTCCATGGACAAATACACAATGTTATTAAAACATACCTCTGAGTCACATATTAAAACTTTCTGAGGACTGGAGGGCTGCCAGATGTTCCAAACACATATGATGCTCTTTCTGTTCAGTAAAGCAACACCTGGCTTTTTGGGTAATCCATGAACAGAAAGTAGTGTCTGCCTCTGAACTTGAGAGACATACAGACAGGATATTTTTCGGTCTAAACCATAAGAAAAAAAAAAGAAAAGCAATAAATAAAAAAGTAAACTCACTGCAGAAAAAAAAAAAGCACATTTAGCTGCTATAGCAACAACTAAAGAAGCTAACATGTAATTATGAAGAATATTTCTATTAACAGTGGGTTACTTTAGACACTGTAAAAGAAAAAGGAGGGACTAGAGAAGGAATCCAAAAAATTAGAAGTAAGTAGAAAGCAAAAAGGAAGAGAGTCAGAAAGTTAATAGAATAATTATTGTGGACATAAGCAACCCAATCTCATCTGACGTCAGTATATATATTCAAAATAAAGCTAAATCTCAAACAGGAAACAGCACAGGCCAGGCTTTTTCTGGTTCATCTTATGTGTTCATGTTAGAATACATATGGGTTTGTGTTATAATAGGTCTTCCTAAGATAATCACAGAAACTCTATTTTTCATTTTTCTTTTCATCTGAACTGCTACTGTTTATAGGGGGAAGATATAACTGCAGTTCAAAAATATCAGGCTATTTTCTCCCTGTTCAATAACCTGGCTTTATTTGCAGCTTGGCCCTACTGTCAGTATAAAGAGACTAAACAAAATCATACCCCTTGGGTGGCTCTTCAACAACAGGGGCAAGAATTACATCCAGGGCACCCCTGTATCATGGTAATTGCTGGCTATATTTCTGGTTTCACAGCAGCTAGGGTGCTCTGATGTTCCCTATGCGAAACCAATCTGAACAGAGCTACAGCAAGATTAGCGCAATTAAAAGTGGACTTTACATCATTTATATATCCTGTGCTGTTTGCACTTCAGTCATGACAAAGAGCATGGTACTTTGCATAAGGAAAAAGAATTCACACTGTATACTAAAAGGTGTAGAATAAAGTTCCCTTACCATGGAGGAATGGCTGGTTAGTATTTAACTGGAAACAGCTATCACTAACAGACAGACTGGTTTGTCGAGATCTTAGTTTCCACCTGGGTTGTGTTGCAACTTGATCTTCCTCTAGCAAAACAGCAATCACCTTTCAAACATAATTATATTTATAGAAATAAAAGGGTCATCTTATCTTTCAGCTTTGCTATTTGTAGCTTTCTAAATTATGTGGATTAATTTAATAAACCTTTATCAATTCTCTTGATAATTTCGTATCTTTGCAAATACAGCTTACAGAATAAAAGTTGTACAGCTCTGGTTCAATTTCTTTGCAGAGAGATAAATCTCCTTGATAACAAGTATTATTTAAGTAATTTATTTAAATTAGTCAGAACAAGTACTGTAAGTGATCTATCACACTATATACTTATGCATACAAGTCATATGGGATATTATGTACATAAGTGTACCTGGCAAGCAGACCGGAGGAAATTTGCTAATCTTTGTGAATCAATTTTTGGTGTTAGAGCTCTGTTCACTGACATATCCTGGATGTTTATGGGACCTAAGAAAAAACAAACCCCAAAAGCTTCAAAAGGGAATCAATTAAGGAAACCATAAGAACAATGTCATTTTTAAGCAAGAGGAGAGTGGAATGAATCAACTTCTCTTCAGCAGAAATAACAATACTGAAGAACAAGATCTGCTGGGGAATCATATCTGCTGCCAACACAAAAAGCAATCCAGAAGGAAGAAACTGTTTCTGCCACTCATTCTCCACCCCCTCCAGAAGGGGATTAAAAATGCCCATAGCAGTTTGCTATCAATGCACATTATAAATTATGACAATTAATGGGTACAAAGAGAAAGTTTGTATGCATACATTCATAAATTAGTAAGATTAAAATTTTCACCTCCAGATACAAGGGCACTTTCTCCTGGATGCTGTGTCCATTTCTCTAATGTCTCAACTTCCTCAGTCTGGATGTCTCTCTCAAGATTGTCCTCATTACACTGAACATATGCCTTCAGTAGAGATACAAAGTGATCAATATATGGTCGACACAGCTAAGAATGACAGCACATAACTGAATAGAGCTTAAAGTAATTTTAAAATGGATGTGCTCAACCTCTTCTCTTTCTAAATTCAGTCCTAAACACACTGACACATTGTCACTATTTTGTGTATGGAAATTTTACCACATTTCCCACAGAGTGCTAGACCTACTCCAAAAATACAGAATGTCTTCAATGATGCATAAACACTAAACCCAGCATACTTGGGGTAATGAGACACAGACATACAGAAAGTACTTTAGAAAATGGGGAAGAAACACAAGACAGTTGTTTTCTAACACAGAAAGGAAATGGCCAAAAGTTTTTATGTAATTGCTTTATGGTAATTAAGGCTTAGAGATTAAAAAACATTGATTTATTACTTTGCAGTCCCATTAGTAACTTACTTTCATAAGTAAAATTATTTTCCAGAACAAGAATCAGCACTTTCAGGATTTAAATGTTACTACATATTTGTTACCCACCTGCTTAGTGTTCATTTTACCAAAATTCCTGATATACATGTCGTACTCATTTACAGGAGGCAAATCCAATAAAGAAAAACTCATTGAGAAGTCCAGATCAATTAGTGGGAGAAGTTCTGAACTCCGTTTTCTTTAGAATGAATTACAAAAGAGCAACACAAAAATGGTTAAGACCAAGTATTTGGTATTCCAAAAGAAAAACAACCTGATTTTGTACACCACCAGAGATCTAACAATCCACTCGTCTATACAAATTGAAGCTATACCAAAATCTATTGACAGACAAAAATATATCAACAGAAGTACATATAACATTGTTATGAGTTCTCATCTAATGTTATGTTGAGATAATTATCGTGTTTGAAAATGCAATACTGATTGCAAATAGCAAACTTAAATGGTTTATTATTAAACCCAGACTGTCAAAGCCTACCACCATCATGCCTAAGTATTCAAAAGCTGTTTTCTCTGTGAGGTAACAGATGAATGTCTCTTTCTTCCTGTTGTCAGGATGGTGGGTAATTCTCCTATACTCATTTTATTAACTTACATCACCTATATGTGTACACGCTTTACAAAGATTGTCTATAGTGGCCCAGTTCTGTTAGACTTATGCAGATGTATTTTGGATGACCTCCACTGGTAACAGACTGCCTGAAATTGTACCTCTTTACATCATGAGGGAAGCAAATAACAATAGTAACAACAATCCTAAAATATATTTTGAATATATACATTAAATGAATTTATTACTGATTCATAACCTGTGGACATAAATACTGACCTCTTCCCCAAAAAGTAGGCCTACAAAACCCATCAATTACTGGACTATCAGACTTGATCTAAATTGTATGAAAACAAGTACTAGAGATTGAGGTAGACTGGTTTTTTTTTCCACTTGTATTTTTTGGGTTTGATAACATTAGCACATTGTACAGTATTTAAGATACCTGAAACGTCTTTGTCCTATGAAATGCCAATTTTTTCCATCTTCCTAAATTTCCTTGATTGAATGATAAAAACTAACTCAACTGCCTGATCCAGCTTCCTTCAATCCCTTTACTTTCTGCCTACCTCAATTCTTAATTTTTCCTTCTTTGCTGACAATAAAACTATATTTTGATTAACTGGAGAATAAGTCTACCTGCATATGCTATATCTTACTTCCTTTAAAACATTTATGTGCCATTACTTATTATCATCCACTACAAAGAGATTCCCACCACTCCACTTTATGGTTGTGCGGATAATGAAAAGACAATCTTTGTAACAATTCACACAACTATCTAACGTCATAAAACTGTTAAGATATTTTAAGAGTTAACTGCTTGAGTTACATACAAATGACTGTTTACAAGTTAATCCCATGCTCTCGCTATAGTACGGATTCCTTGACAACATGAAAAATTCTGTAGTCTCCCCTTCTCTCTTACACTTTAATTTTTTTAAAACACACTTAATACGAATACAATTATGGGCAGCAATTCCATATCTAAACAATCTTATAGATGCATATTCTAGTTGCAGTTTCTTTTCAGTAAGGTAGTCTTTGAAAAGGCAAAAGACTAGCGCAACATGAGCTGAAATTTCTCCTCCAGTATTTTAGGCTGGATTTTTCTTTATGTGTAAGGACAATTTTCACACCTCCTTTTTGTTATCTGATGACATTTATTGGATTTTCTTACCCATGTTTTATTTTTACTTCCACTTCCACTTCTAATGCATCACCTCTTCACAAATACTGTGGGCACGGATTGCTGAGATATAATTCAAAAGTATGAAACTTGTTTCCTAGTTATAAATGTTAATGATAGATGCAGACAAATCCTTAAAATAAACTAACAGGCCTCATATTAATACTTGCAACTCATTTATGGAATGCTTTCAGCCTATTTTCTGGTAGCAATATATTATCCCAGCATTCCACAAACCCTTTCTCTTTCCATGGAAATGCTAGTTCTCTTCACAGGCTATATAATTTGTTAGCATGTACACAAAGCCATATCATGTATATAGTCATATCAGTCATAGTACATAATCAGTAGAGGTTGACAAACATTTCAGAAGGCAATTCTTCAAAGATGCCTTCCTGAATTTCCTAATCTGTCTCCACTGTCTAGAGAGGAAGCCTAGACAATGAACTCATGTAAAATTTGGGCATATAAATTTAGGGAAAGTGAATTAGACAGCCTAGACAATAAAATCTCCCTTATATGAATATTAGCCACTGATGTGCAGCCACACAGCAGTGGAATCTGGCATTATCAATAAAATTTAATATTCTTGCTTTATGTGTCCAGTTGGTGTAGTAGAAAATTGGAGTTATATACAGTGTTTCAGATAAATTTGGAGCTCCTGGCAAGTTCCAAGTTCCACAAGAAAGAGGCATCAATTGTTTTCTTTAATACAGAGCTGTCTTAGATCTCTCAAATCTAGATCAATTTTAGATCAGTAATAACATGTTTTTACACCAAGTGGTATTATCCCTGGAAGGGAACATGCTATTTTGGGAACAGTATGTACCATATAGAGACTTGATTATTTCAAGAAATTACAGTTCTGCAGAGCCCTGAGAGCAGCTAAAAGGCTTGCTCTTCAGTAATCTAAGTCAATATCTAATTAAGTGACTGAAGAGTCATATGAAGAAATGACAATCCTGGCAACTTGTTCTACACTAAAATGGTTCAGAAAACCTGCTATATACATTTCTGCTATAAAATGACATGTAGCAAAGCCCGTAAATTATATTTACTCAAGAGCTAATTACCGTCAGCTTCCAAAACAGTATTTGTTTATAAAATCCTCAAGTTTATAAACTTCACATATTTCAAATATTATGAAAAAAATTACATCTCTGATAGTGAGTTGCCATTTTGTGTGGATTATTTAAAATAGACTTACTTCTGCTTATTAGCCATACTTCGGCTACTTTGTCGTTGGTTTGCCATTTGAAAATCCATGAATAATCCACCAAAAGAGTTTCTGACAGAAGGGTATTGCCTTTCTGTGATATTTTAAAACAGTGTTATAATTCACACTTTACAGTGCATTGAAATATAAAGCAGCAAGTTTAAAAAGCAACAAATTTATTATGACACAACTACTAAGAGTTATTAGTTTGCACATTACACAACATGCTCTAGCACAGTTATCAGTACAATAAGCTTCTTAACTTCAGCAAAGGGACAGCATTTTTCCCTTATTATGATCCTTCACCAATCAATGAAAAATTACTGACCACTGTAATTTCTATTTTAGAAGACTATGATGCAGAAAGTGCCTCTTTCTTTCTCCTGCCATTAGCAGGTCCCTTGCTCCCCTGTGTGCAGTAGAATGCTCTATGACCAATTCTAAAAATCATAACAAATTCACACAGACTGAACCATGTGCATGCTACATCTCTAAATAAGAATTCATCATTACAGCTAGTGGAGAACATCATCAACACAAGCTTAACTGATACCCATGTAAGAATAAGCAAAACACTGAAAACTGTTGCTTTAAAAGCTATGGTTAATGTAACAACTACAATATCTGATGTCGTATCGATTTTTCTCCCTTTCCTGGCTATCTCGTAGCTAATTTAGCTTAATATCCAACTTCCAGTCAGGACCAATGGTGTTTCACTACCTCAGGGGAAGACTGCCTTTTTAAGTAATACTTGTAAAATGCTTTTAAACTTCTAAAAGTCATTACCAGAATGATCAACAGCCTTTTTAACCAAAGAAGATCAAAACTTACCAAAAAAGAGTGCTGTGTAATTTACGATGAAGCACTAAGAGTTACAATTCAGAATTTAAAAATCTGACTCTGTAATAGAATTCCATCCTGTTCATTAGATCTATACCATTAATGGAATTCTTTTACTGATGATTCCATATTGTTTATTAGAAAAACAGTAATAATTGCATAAATCTTCTGAAGGAAGAAATTCATATTACAGTATACTGGTTCTGACTTGCAACAAATACTTAACCAAAAATCTATTGACACTGTAAAGACTTACAGAAACTCCATGCTATTCTTCTGCGACTGTACAAACTCCATACGAACTAGAGTAAGAAGTTGTTTAAGAGTCTTTTGAATAATGATTCTCTACTGCCATTCACATGAGTGGAGAGTGAAAAGCAGAACCACAACTGTATTTGTTAAATAACTAGATCTGGCACTCACAGGAATCATATCAACCAAGTACAAAACAATTCCATAGTCACGTTTCAGGAAAAACACCCTGCATTTTAAAAGTGATATAGAACTACATATGTAAGTATTATCTGTATTTCTCTCGCCCTCCCACCCAGAGAAGTGGCTTCAACTCAGCTTAAGAGAGAAAGGCAAATTAATGTCACAGGAAGCCCCAAACTGTTCTAGCACTCCTCCAGTTTTCAAAATCCAGACTCTCATATCCTCCCGTTACCCAAATTAAGACAAACTAAATGTCAGTCTGTAAATTTTTATACTTCACATTTTAAATGATTAGTAATGCCTCTGAATCATTCTTTAGCAATGTGAAAGTTACAGTACTTAGCCATAAACCTAAGTGACTCATCTAGAGGACCAGATTTCTGCCTTCAGGCAGACTTCTAGAAAAAGTGGCCTGTTTACTCTTATATTGTATGTGTTACTCATACATTTAATAAAAATAGACTGGTGTCTAGTCACATACCCATGATTGGTTCCTTTTTTTCATTTTCAATTTCCTTTGGCAGTGAAGTAAAAATTCTATCGTTTTCTGCATTAATTGCTCTTTGAATTTCTTCAATTTCTGATGTTTTGGAAAACTGAATCTCTCTTAGGTTTTCTTCTGCAATTCTTTCTTCACCACTTTTGTCTTCATCATCATCAAAATCCTCTTCATAATCCTTTAAAAGTAACAGGCATTTCAATAACTAATAAACATGCACTATAGATGTATTTTTCACAATCTACTTTAGAAATTGTAAAATGCTGTCAAAATAAAATTCTCATACAGATGGCTATAAATCCTCCAAATGAAAGGCATTTTAAAATAACTGATAGGAAGAAAATGACATGTCTTGATTGAGTGGTAATTTTAATCAAGAGCAGACATGCCCATAGTGTTGTTCTTCAGTACCTGAAATAGATCCCTTCTTTTATTTTGTAAAGACTTCAACTCAAAAGAAGTTGGTTCCCAACCCTGATGAAATCTAAGCAAATATATAGCAGAGAGTTTCTACACAACATTTTAGTTACTTATTATTTACTGTCACCAGAAGATGAATAAGTAAAAACCATGTATTATCCTGTAATTTTTATGTCTGTGAATAAAGTTAATCATTATTTTGATATTTTAGGATTACTTCAAAGAGACAATTGTATGCTGTTACTTACTTCAAAATCATCTTCATAATTTGCTGAAAAATTATCAAATCCCGTGTCTGAATTATAGATGTGTGTATCTTTCATTTCCTAAATGAGAAAAATAACACTGTTAAATAACCTTAGAAAAAAATATACCTTTATCTGCCAAATCTTAGCATAAAGATAGGTAAATAGTTGTTCTTCTCAAATATTTCTACATTTTCAAGCAAACATACAACAAATTCCATTTAGAAATATAAATAAAAGTGTATTAAGAAGTGATAAATATTGACTTAAAATAATAATAGGAAGACAAAACAGAACTCAACCTTATCTTGGGAAGATCAGTTGTTTTTCCAACAATATTTTTGCCAGAAAAGACATAAAAACTGCTGTGCTGCCTATAATTTCAACAGTGTACAGCATGGCTTGTATAGGACAGCAAAATCAAGCCAGTGAAGAGACAAATGTTTCTATAAGCTCACTAGGGGAAGAAAACCCTATAAAAGTACTTAAGCTAAATATTAGCACTAAAGCCAAAATAATGTAAATGAATTGAAAATTAGAAGAAAATAAAGAGAAGTACTTCTGGCATGAAACCAGCCAAGTTTTAATAGTATGGTTTTGAAAAATATATGGCTGAAAGATATATGGCTGCCCATAACATAAG
The DNA here is from genome assembly GCF_004027225.2 of Strigops habroptila. Classification (NCBI taxonomy): domain Eukaryota; kingdom Metazoa; phylum Chordata; class Aves; order Psittaciformes; family Psittacidae; genus Strigops; species Strigops habroptila. The sequence continues at coordinate 107,488,020 of NC_044277.2, read as the reverse complement.
ACTATGGAAAGGGATATCTTCATTAGGTACTACTACATTTTCCTAGATCAGGACCATAACCCTACAACATTCCAAAACAGAATTTGGATTTTGAAAGATGGATACAAACATTTAAAAATATGACAAAATATTTTAAAACTTTTTATAGTAAAGTTAGGCGGTATCTGCACAGACTGGCCCAAATAAACCCAAGTCCATACAGCTTACACTTCAGACTTGCTGAAAACTTGGTTGTGCCTGCACCTGTCCTTTTAAACATATATATATATAAGAACATATATATAAAAGCATATATATATAAATACTTTCTCCTTTTCTATGGCAACTTTTTTAAGAGACATGTGAATTACATTGCTAACCATGTTTTACTTGGCTTACACTACATATTATCTGCCTATGCTAGCTGTTTATAGAAAGAAATAATATAACTTAGGTATGGACACAAGCGTGTCCAGGATGCCATCCAGAAGGACCTGGACACGCTTGTGAGGTGGGCCGATGCCAACCTTATGAAGTTTAACCAAGCCAAGTGCAAGGTCCTACACCTGGGTTGGGGCAATCCCAGGCACAGCTACAGGTTGGGCAGAGAAGAGATTCAGAGCAGCCCTGCGGAGACAGACTTCAGGGTGTTGGTTGATGATAAACTTAACATTGGGCCAGCTTCAGTGTGCGCTTGCAGCCCAGAAAGGCAACTGTATCCTGGGCTGCATCAAAAGAAGCGTGACCAGCAGGTCAAAAGAGGTGATCTCACCCCTCTACTCTGCTCTTGTGAGACCTCACTTGGAGTACTGTGTACAGTTCTGGTGTCCTCAACATAAAAAGGACATGGAGCTGCTGGAGCGAGTCCAGAGGAGGGCCACGAGGATGATAAGAGGGCTGGAGCACCTCCCGTATGAAGAGAGGCTGAGGAAGTTGGGGCTGTTCAGCCTGGAGAAGAGAAGGCTGCATGGAGACCTCATAGCAGCCTTCCAGTATCTGAAGGGGGCCTATAAGGATGCTGGGGAGGGACTCTTCCTTAGGGACTATAGTGGTAGGACAAAGGATAATGGTTTCAGACTTAGATTGGGGAAGTTCAGGTTAGATATAAGGAAGAAGTTCTTTACAGTGAGGGTGGTGAGACACTGGAATGGGTTGCCCAAGGACGTTGTGAACGCTCCATCCTTGGCGGTGTTCAAGGCCAGGTTGGATGGAGCCTTGGGCGACATGGTTTAGTGTGAGGTGTCCCTGCCCGTGGCAGGGAGGTTGGAACTAGATGATCTTAAGGTCCTTTCCAACCCGAACTATTCTATGATTCTACGATTCTATGTTTCTATGTGTAGATGATATGTATTATATGTCTAAACTCTTCCCATTTACTGAAAACTATTTTTTCAAGCATAGAAGATACTGAAATACAGTTGAATAGATGACTACCTGCAATGCTTAGCAAATTTATACAGAATAAATCCATTTTCTAATGCTGCAGCCGGAAAGAGAGGTTAGGAGATACCTGAAGACCAATATATATAAACCTTATCTTTGAATGGCTTTATATTGAAATATATATTGTAATTGTTATTAATCCTAAGAAAAACACAACATTCAAAGTTCCAAAATCAAAGTTTTACCTCTTGTCCTGTGTCACTTTCCTCTTTCTCAATGAGTTTTCCTTTATCCTCTACAGCCCTGTTGAAAAAGAGAAAATCAATTTTATTAGTTAACTCTGACAAAAGCACTAGTTTTATGCTAGTTTTGGTTTCTGGGGGGGTTTGTTTGCTTGTTTGCTTGCTTTAGAAAAAACAGGTCTTTTTTCCTGAAAAAAAAAATTAAAAAAATTTAAAATTTCCAATAAACTGAAATATTTCTACAAATACTTTTATAGATCTCTGTTTATGATACAAAATTATATTGAAACAGCCAAGTGATTAATCAGCTAAGAATTCCAAAAACCTTGTCCAAATTTAATGCCTATATTGCATCTAAACAGAAGAATAAGGAGGAAAAAACCTATTAAACCCACACATATATTAGTTGTACTGATATCTGCAGCAAACTGGAGATCAAGATCAGATTGGTGTCATGTGCTCTAAAGCTATAAATCATAGACTGACATTCAAACATTGTCTTTCATTCAAGGGGTTTTATTTATGAGGACAATGCAATCAGGAAACAGGAGAAAATCAACAACCAGCTCTGCTCCTTAACAATCTATTTGATTATTTTATAAGTAGAGTATCAGACTTTAAGAGTAGAATGTACTTAGAAATATAATCCTGACATTTTACTGATCCTGCCGAAGATGACCTTGGCCTTTCCCTTTCACATACAACACTAAACTTGTTATATATAATGTTTTAGATAACATCCAGAGTAGTAACTACTACTCTGTAGTTACAAAGTTACAAAGTAGTAACTTTGTGTAGAGGTACACATATTCAAATAAGAGTCCTGTGTAGTTCATCATGAACCTTATATGCGTCCACATGACTGCATAGTGAATCTCTGGGTGATATAATACAGCATTTCTGTCTCCCACACTAAGTGCCCAGATTAATACATATGTAGTTTGCAAGAATTAGAAAATATCTTTTGCTATCCTGGAGTAGGTGGGAGAGGGAAAAACCCGAAACAAAACCAGGATATAAATACATACATTTTTACAAACCACTGATTTTTTTTTCTTTTTAATTGCTATTGTACTGGGCAAAGGGCCTATGAAAAAGATTGTATTTCACCCTAGATATTTGAGATCAAGAATTCATGCTTATTATTTTGGTGGTGACTGAATTTTAGTGGATACCGTACAGTAAATTTTTATTTTTAATCTCTGAATTTACCTTACATTCTGATGGCTCTTTTCTTCTTGAATCCTCTCCTCTTTTTTGTATTTGCTCTTCTGTAAAAGAGGTCACAATAGTCACATGTCAGAAATGCTGGGAAGAAATATGTCTATGAACCTGTATTAGTAGTAGTGATATTAAACAGTAAGAAAGGTTTATAATGAATCATTTCAATGACATAGTATTTTTTTATCAGTCATTGCCTGTAAGACATTTTGTGTATGAACTAATGTCAGAATGATCTCCTTAGAGATATGGTAAGCAAAGAAAATAAACACCCATAAAAGAAATGCTATATAAAGAATATGAGCTTCTCATGAAAATACGAAATACCGGGGAGTGAAGTTTGGCTGCATCCTCTTCTGCAATATATTTCAGAAAGGAGACAAGAAGGGATCTTGAGTCTTCTACTATGCTTACCAAAACCTTGTAAGTCTTTACCAGAGTAAATTCCAACTTTTATAGGATACCTTCAGATCAGTATATTAGTAACAATGATTAAAAAATGCTTTGGGCCCAGTGTATACTTCTGAAATTATGGGCCCAGAGCACTTTCTTTAATAACCCCTAGACGTGGCTAGAAAAACTGATAGCGACCAAGGACTGACCTCAGTAGGTTGTGGCCAGCCTGTTTCAAAGAATGAGATTTTATCAGTATGGACTGCAACAATTCACACTAGTTAGACCCAGGGATGAAGAACAATCTCAGGCACTTTTAAGCCCCAGTATAGGGACCTCACTCTTACATTCTGTATTACGGAGGTTCGTCTAAGTTTGAAAACGTATTCAATAGGTTGTTACAGGTAAAGGTGCTTTTCTCTATCCATAAGCATCAGAAAAAAAGAAACATAACTCTGAGACAGAAGCATCAGCATTAGTCATATATTCTATAACAGCTATTTGAGTAAATTTCCAAGGAAGTCAAGCCTTGAGCAAGCTCCTGATAGACTTCTGAATTCCACTGCAGAATGTCAGTTATAGGAATCATTTCTGGCAGGCACATACACTGAAGATGCCCAGTATTATTTTACTAGAAAATGTATTTCTGAACTTTTCTTTAAGAAGCTTGTACAGCTTCACTCTTTAGGCAGCAGCAGAAACTACCCTAGACTGTATGAATGCTTCTATGTTCCGTAAAACTTACCTGATTTTAAGAGTTACAGATTACTGCATACTTCTTCTCTCATTCTTGCAGAATGAGTACTTGTATTACAAAAAACAGTAAAAAAAAAGTCAAAGTTTGATTAAGTCTGTAGGATATAACATCATGCTCTGCATTAGAAACATTAAAGATACTCTACAGCTGCAGAAGTAGAGGCAAACCCCATAAATAAGGGATCTATATTCATGTGCCTAGTTGTGAGTTAACCATGCTCCCTTCATAGGCAACATCAAAACAGCTTCTATTAAAATCATATTGTTTCCCTATAAAGGCAGCCGATACATTTAATGGACCTCCAGCCTAATCTCTCCACTTCAAAGTGTTAGTAAAAATTTCAAAAGTCATAGTAATAAAGGATTTTATGAATAAAAGATGTTTCTAACATATATGCAAGTTTCTAGTTCAAATTTCATAAAAGGAATCAGCTCTGGGTTAGGATACTCAAAGGCAGATGTAGTATTTTTATCTACCACCTTACCTTCAAATTTCAGAAAATGTTGACTTTATTATTCCACTCAACAGTGATAATATATCAACAATTAAAGTAAGTTATAAGATAATGTTTTAAAGTCTTAACAATACTAACCCCAAGATCGTGCTTCTTTCTTTCATTTTCTCTACTTTTTACTTTCTCACTAGCTTCTGCTGGTTGCCCGTCACTGTCTCCATGGGAAGATCTGTCTTCAGATTTCTTTGATTTATGTTTTTCTTTCTCTTCCTTTCCATAAAGTTTATGACTTCTCTCTTTTGAAAGCCTCTCTTTTCCTGGCCTAACAGAATGTTCTTTTTTTTCTCTGTGTCTTCTTTCTCGCTCCTTATCCAACTCTTGATCTTTCTGTAATTTGTGTACACGTTCACCTTCTTCAAATTTGTAGGCTAAAAATTTGTCAATGTTCTTTTTGGTATCATTATCCTGGAAAGAGAAAAATGACATTAAAGAGTTAGATCTCCAAGACTGTTTTATCTTCACAAATCTATCCATTGTTGTCCATATGAATGATGGATTTGTAAGCATCTACACTTTCTGCCACATGTACCTTCCAGCCATTTTTTTTAATCTACTATAGCAAGTTTCAAATTATTGTATCACTTGAGATTCTGATATTTATTCTGGGACATCATGTACTTTGCTACAGAAATTCTTTGGATTATGTATTCTTCACACAAAATTTTTTTTCTTTGTCTACTAGGTGGTCTAACAAAATGGGATGTACACTTTACCAATATCCTTGTAATAAAAGCATAGATAGCAGATGGAAAATTATGACAGCTGTACAAAAATAAAGCACTGTTTGCTATGCAATTTTACTTTAGGAAAAAAAAGAAAAGAATTCAGTATGTCCTTAAAATAGAATGGCTCAGATATGTTTTGTTGTGCGTTTCATACACTTGTGAGGACCTTGCTATCTATGCATCTCTGGTTTCTTAAGAACTGGAGTCTGATTCAGTTTCTTCAATTCTACAATTTTATCCTATTCCATTACAAAACACTTCATTGCATTCCCTTCCTTTACCTTCTTTTCTGCATGTCTTCTTTCTCGCTCTTCACTTGTTTTCTCCTTCTCTAGAAAACATATGTATAAATTAATGAAAAAATTTATTATACTCAAACTCCATACGTAATTAATTCTAGCTTGGAGAAAATAGTATTTCAGTGACATACTTTTCCTAATACATAAGAGTTTTCTAATAAACCCTTAATATTCTGTTGAGATTCTCTCTCTGAGGTTGGTTACTTCTACATTACCGCAAGATTCCATAGAGAGATACATTTCAGTAGGTACTCGCACCTGCCTGTCTTTATCCTCTCTGTACAGATGGGGTATGGTTTCAGAGTATTTCTATCTAAGTATTGAATATTTCAAAGTACAACAGCAACCCAAAGCAACTTACCCAAACGATGCCTGCTTTCTCTTCTTCTGTGATGTTCTTTATCTCTTCCTTCAAATGATTTCAGATTATTTTGTGTATCTATTTGCTTTACCTCATGTCTTCTGTGCTTTTTGTCTGGTTCCCTATAGCTCTCCCTGTCTTTATCTTTTGGAAAACTGTATCTTTCTTTCTCCAGACTTAACTCTTGAAGTTTATCTTTGTATCTCACTCGGTCTCCTTCCCCCTGGCGCTCTTTCCACCTCTCTCTCTCTCTCATTTTATCCCTGTCTCTTTCACCAGATTTTAATCTCTCTCTCTCTCTTGTTCTTTCCTTGCTCTTCCCTCTGTCTTTGCGTTCATGTTTATGAGTGTCTGTGTCATAAACAGGCTTCTCTTTCTGCGGTTTCTTTTCTCTGTGCTTTTGGTCTTCAGTTTGACTATCTGATTGTAATGCCTGAAATAAACCAAACAAAATTAAAATTTATTATTTACAATTCAGCCATCAATTTTGATATAGTATATTCATGTAGAAAAGAAAATAGTAGATTGCTAACTGTAAATTTCATTTCCCAAACTGTATTAAAATGCTGGTATATTTCTAGGCTTACTTTATAAAATTACTAACATTATGTCTGTACTTATTGTAAAAAGAACTAATAAACGAAACAAATAATAAGCTGCATTTTCAATGTATCTGAAAATAATTTGGTAAAAAAAGAAAATTTACAGTGGAACTGTGCGTACCTTTTAGAGCTAGGTTGAAAAATTAACTAAGCATCTTAAAGCTGTTACCTCACGTGGACAGGACCTGTGCCATCTTATAAAATATGCTACAGATATAAACAATAATTACAGATAACTGGGCATCCTGCAGCTGCCTTTAGAGTAGATTAGCTTTTACTTGAACAGAAAGCACGATATAAAAACTGAAAAAAGTTTTTGGCCTAGAACCCTTGAGGATGCAACTATTCTTAAATTTTTCTGAAGTCATAAGACTGTATTTTAACCTTCCTGAAGTAAGTAGCACAACTCCCAGTGATTTCACTACACCCACGATTTCTGCTATTTACTCAATGCAGAACAAACAGAACTTGCTTTCATTATAGTTGATGCGTAAAGTGAATTAAACTTTACCCATCTGTTTCACAGAAATTAAAGTCCAACCACACCACTTCTGTTGGAACTAAAGCATTTCAACTCAAATTCATTTGCTTTACCTCACATGGAAATAGTGGAAATGTTATTGAATGTCTAAAAATACAAAGTACTTAATACTGTAGCACTGACACTGAAATAATGGGGAGCTTTGAAATGTAAGGGATAGAAAGCTAGGCAATAGATTAACAAGTAGGATGCTTTAGTTTAATCAAAGGAGTAGTGAAGATCTGCAAAAGACATAGAAAATAAGATGCATACTGGAAAACAGCTTTAAAAAAATTATAGCACAAAACTAAGATGAGTATCAATAATGTAACTGACTGGAGCCTGAATGAGTATTTGACCAGTGGATAAAATAATTAACCAGTTTAAAAGTTCATGAGAAACATGATAGGTGATAACAAATACAATACACAATATACACGTATGAAAGTGTGTAAGCACATATAAAGCAGAAATTTAACTTGGATTTGGGATGGCCAGCCAATCAGACCCCATTGTGTGCTGTGTAATTACCATAACAATGGTATTTTTTTTCCATTTACTTAATTAAGAAATCTGTAATCTTACATGATTTGTGTAGCTAGGAACAGCTGAATGCTGGAATAGACAGATTCCAGAACAGTCAGTTGTGGCAAGGCAGTTAGCAGCTGCACTTTAAAGATCTGTACTGTTTGTATTCAGTGATGCAGACTTAAAGCATCTGGTGTACCAAAAAGCCTTAGAGTGCTATTACAGATCCCACAAGGCAAAGTGGCTAGTAGAACAAGCAGCCAACCCTCTATGTCTAGACCATCGATACATTCTGCTGCTCTAGGGTAACTTAACACCCAAACTAGTAGAAATCAAATAAAATCACCCTAAGATGTTTCCTAAGTTCTTCTGATTTCCAGGTATCTTCTTTGGTTCTTCTCTAGAACAGAAGAGACAGCAAAAGACTGAGTAATCAATTTGCATATAGAAGTAAATCATTTAACAATTAATAGGTTTTCAAAGGAAAGGATTAAGGTATATATGGCAAGTACCAGTGAATTTTGTAACTTAAGCATTAATTGATTTAGCCCTAATGTGTATAGTTACAGCATACCTGATCTGACTAGACCTGGAAGAGGCCTGAAGCTCTGACCTCTACTGGGTTATCTAACTCCACACACACACACTAACCAATATTGAAGCCAGTGCCTATGGTGGATAACAGTGCAGCCCTTCAAGAAAGACTTAAAATTGATCTTCCAGTGCTAGACCAAATGGGTAACACAGCCAGGCCACTTCTGGAAAGTAATCAATCTAGCAATGTCATTAGGTTCCATCTCCTGCTTTATTAGATCTAACTTCAAAGTCTTGGTGAGGGACTTTCTTAGGTGAGGTTTTAATATCTCCGAGGTTGGAGTTTTTCCAGGCAACCTGGTTCTTGGGTTTAACCACACTCAATTAAAAATGTTTTCCTTATACCGAGTCATGATTTCCCTTGCTGATAGTTGGGGCCACTATATTCTGTCCTCTCACTGTCCATCTTGGAGAAGAAATTGGCTCCATCTTTTCCACAGATCCTCTTTAGATATTTGAACACAGTAGCTAGATCCCCTCTCAGTTTCCTGAACAGCTCCTTAGCCTCCTTCCAGATTAATACTGGTTTTTTTAAACCACTCTGGGTTTAACTTAATTCATCTACCTAAAAGCATGAGGAGCTAATCAGCCGATGAGACAGATTTACTGAATTCAAAAAGTGCTATGAAAATCTTTATGAATCTTTACCTTAAACTAAACAATAAGTATGTTGCCTTACGAAGTATAACAGAACAAGAGACCTTGCTACTTCAGATAAAACTCTTCAAGAGAGATCAACAGGGACTTCCTTTACTCACAACCTAGAAAGATTGGAGGTTTTCAGAACTTTATTGTTAAGAACTAAGAGCTATTAACTACGATTCTAAAGAAACAGAAAAACAGTAAGAGAAATTTCTGTAGTTTTAAGCCAAAATAATTTTTACATATAATGTTTATCTTTCTTATTGCCAATACAAATTGCCTATTTGAGAGCACTCAAATAGGTAAGCAGCACAAGTGATAGACTTGATTTGATAGAAAAGAAACAGCAAAAGGAGGCTTTATCATATAGTGTTGCTGCTAGCATAGAGGGTGTTAGCCTCTGAGTCTTTGGCAGCCTTATACCAATGCACCTGAAAACTTTGATCTAAAAGATTAACTTTCCATCACAATTCACTAACAAGGTTATTGATGTACCACAACTACTGAAATATCTGAATTAAAGTTTTTAATACTACTACTTTCACACACCTTTCCCAGACACTCTATTTCCTACTCCGTTTCCTATTCAGCATGACCACAAACTAATTACCTGTAAAATCCAGATTCACACAGCAGTAATAAAAGTGGTTTGATACTTCTGCTTTTTCAAGTGAATATGTACCACAATCATTGATGCCAGCATCCCTGTGACTTTGTTCCTCTATTTTGGAGCTTTTCATAATTTAACACCAGACTTTTCATAAGTTAACACCATCATGCAAAAGCTATGTGGTTTCCTAAAGAACTAAACCCCATCAATTAGCTGTTACAGGAATATCAATTATTAAATATATTTTATCTGCAATCTGAAACATTTAGAGGTTTGGATATCTTCATAAACCACCCATCTTCTGCACAAAGATCTGAGCAGCCGTGGCGGTTGGGTCTCAGGACCAGCAGAAGAAACAGCAGGGCTGCTTCCTGCCTTTACCCCTCAAATGTCCGGGCTTATGCAACGCCAAGGGGCACGCGTGGAGCTGCGAGGCGCTGTGGAGTGCGGGGATGGCTTTCGCTAGCGCCAAGGCACCTAATGCCGAAAGGGCCGGGAGCAGGGGAGGAGGCCTAGCAGAACAAGCCGTGCCGTGCTGCCACCGCCCCGGGTGCGCCTCCTCAGGGCCCTTCCAGAGTGGGGAGAGGGAGGAAAAGGGGCGAGACGAAAAGGCCCCATTTGCCAGGAGTTGGGCCGGGCGGCCCCTCACCTTGTCACCCTCCATGGGAGGGGGGGCGGACAGGCACCGCACCCCGCCACCACCGTCCGCCTCGGAGCGGGCAGGGAACCGCGGCAGCCGCGTCCAGGCCTGCCTAGCAACAGGCGGCGAGGGTAAGGCAGCCGAGCGGCCGAGCGATGGATGAGCGCCGGGGCCGCCGCCGGAGCGGGAGGCTGCTGCCGCCGCACGGCATTGTGGGAAGGCGAGAGGGTGCCCGGCGGGTGTGGGGTGGGCGGTTCATGTGGTAGCTGGCTCCGCTGCGGCGGGATGGCGTCTGGCCATCTCTAGCCTTTTCTGAGCGAGATGCGGCAGTCTGGGGCGCCTGCAGGAAGGTTTTCTTCCCCGAGGCGGTGCCTCGCTGGGTTTCCTCAGGTGGAGGGGGCCTGGGATGGGCTCGGACCCGGCGAGCACTATCTTGTGAGGTGGGGACGGGGCACGCACCCAGACGGGCTTTAAAGTACCCCTGTCCTCCTGTTCATTTCTGGGCTTTTGTAGGTTAGGTGTACCATTAAACCATTCCTAACCGTAGCTGGTTCACTTCTAGAGAAGTCATGAACAATTAGTGGGGGGCGGGAGGGGAGAATGTTAAGAGCGGTAACTTAATCTGCAGTTTACCCAGATTTTAGGTAGAGGCAAGTGTGAAGAATACCTGTAGGAATAAAGGTGTTAGTGATATTCGCACAGTAACAGATACCGGAGCTGTTTTCTGCAGCAGAGAGCATGTGGCAGCTTACCAAGCACACGTGAAACAAACTACGGAAACAATGATTGCATACAGGAAAGGTGTGTGCCGTTTTCACAGCAGGTATTTACAGCCCATTAACATGTGCAATTTAAAAGACCGGGTGAAGGTTCCTCCAGGCACTTCTAACTCTGTTGCATATCTCTTCTTTTTACGAGTAAAAAACAAACAAAAAAAAGTAGGAATATTAATTACTACTGTAGAAAACTGGCTACTAGGGGGAAGCAAAGGAGCCATTCCTGCATTTGAGAAACATTCCAGCTGTAGATCAATAGAAGTGTGTCACGCTGACTTAAACCAGATAAATTTTAACCACTTATGCTTGGCCTTAAATAGTCAGTTGACAAATACATGCAAAGCTTTAATACAGTTGCCTCTTTTTCATGCTTCCAGAACAAATTAAAAATGCTGTAAAAGTTGCCTCACTGTCTGGACTATAAAATATTTTTCTTCATCATGTACCAGAAAAACAAAGGCAAATTGAGCAAGCAACTGGAGGGTGAGGAAGGAGGGGGGAACAAACAACCCTTCATATTAAAAACCCCACAAACAAACAAAAAAGCCCAACCCAACAAAACACCATTAACCATATGTATGACCTTGAAAGGCCGAGAGAAGTTGTGGCTGCCTCATCCCTGGCAGTGTTCAAGGCCAGGTTGGACAGGACTTTGATCAACCTACTCTGGTGGAAGGTGTCCCTGCCCATGGGAGTGGGGTTGGAACTGGATGAGCTTCAAGGTCCCTTCCAACCCAACCTATTCTGTGATTCTAAATTACATCCACTAAATATAAGCATCTCTGGATATTAAACTATTTATAAACATTCTTATGAATTATTTAGCTGTCTTTAGCAAAACAATAATAATCTGTAAGCATTTTATATCTTATTTCCTGAACAAATAAAAATGCACTTACAAGCCATCTTGGATTCACTCAAAGAGCTCTTTAGCCAAAGTGGTGTGTTATAAATTCATGGAAGAAGGCATCTGCTTAGGAAAGGATACAGAAATGCTGTCCTTCCTCTACAGGCTGCAGGAGAAAAAACTACCTTCAAGTACTCAGAAAACCCTACCTTCAGGTACTCTAATTAATTTTGTTTTTTAACAACAATGTAGCAAATACATGTAACTAAAACTAGCAAATGTGACAGTGATACCAAAGACTGGACAGAAGAAAAAGCTTTTTATCAGGTTCTGGTCCTACCATCTACTCTGTAGAATATGCATATGTATTTTTTACATCCCCCCTCCCAAATCAGTTTTTGCTGCTGGTAGCTTTTTCTTACCTTTATCAGCATATACCAGTCAGGCAGCTTTATGGCAAAAGAAAAATTACAGATGTGGGAAGGCACCACTAGAGGGTTTAGAAAGAACTTTTCAAACCTTAAAGCAGGGATGAAACTGAAGTTGAATTGCTGCATGAGAAGACCAGCTGCAATAACACGTTTGGAATACTAGAAATAAAATTTGTGCATGTTTCAGTGTTTCCACCATGTATTAAACTACAGTTTCTCGCTATTGCCGGTGGAGGCAATAAAATGGCATGTAGCCATTGTACTGCTAGACAGCATAAAAGGACGCCCTAGCTTCTCTTGGGAAGAAATATGTTGTAAACAAGGCTTTTGGTAGCCCTGGGAATTTTAATACAATTTTAGCTTCTACGTGCTTTTCTCTTGTCTGGCTTGGTGCACATATGTTCTTCTTGACCGGCATGGTTATCTGAAAAGCAGGGATATAAAATAACTTAGCTTTTTACATTCTGTCGTAATAAAATATTTTTTGTCTTTGGATGTTTCTCTAATCCTGTGAAGCAATATTGCTTAGGGACCATATGGCAACCCTCCACCATGCCTAAAAATGATGACTCTATTGGAAGAAGGAAAGAAAGAAAGAGAGAGAAAGAGAGAGAGAGAAAGAAAGAAGAGAAAGAGAGAGAGAGAGAAAGAAAGAAAGAAATAAAGAGAGGGAGGGAGGGAGGGTTTTTTATTATTATTGAGGAAGAGACTTGTTAGCATATAGGCTTTGTAGCTATACTGTTTTCTGGTTTTTAACCCATTTCTGCTGAGGCCTTATGAAGACAAGAAGAAAACCCAAATATTACTATCAATGGAGGTGCATAAATGACCTCTTGCAAAGTGTTTGAAATACTTATGTTGGTCAGTCTCCCAGATTCATAAATGGAAACAGTGAAAAATGTGGATCTCTGAAGTAAACTTTGTGCATTTAGTTTTGAACTATAACTTGTAAGAATCCCATTGGGGGTGGCGGGGGGGGGGGGGAGGAGGCTATGATTATTGTGAAAACTGACTAAGAAACACATTTTAGTGGAAACTATATTTTTCTTCAGGAACAATAAATATTTGAGGATCTTATCATGAGAATACAGTTTATACGTTCAGTGAAACTGAAGCCAGATTGAGTGATACTGGAGATCAGATCTGTATGGTTTTGTTCCAAACAACAGAAGCTCTGTACACTGAACAGGTATGGCAGAGTCTTCTGACTCTTCTTTGTGCTATATATTGGATAAATTGAAGCAGGCAGAAAATACTTGTGATATATACCAGATAATCTGGAGCAAGTTGAGACAGCTGGCTAAAATCAACAGAAGTTGATTACAGAAGTAATGACTAATTATTCCATTATGAGAACTTACTAGGATGAAACTTCATGTAAAATATGTTTACATTAATAATTCCCAAATTTTTAGGGGAAAAAAACTCCTGAGTAATCATTCTTATATTTCTATTTAGTAAAGATTTCTATGCGATAGTTAAAAACCTGTAAAGAGAAGCATCAGACTGAAATAATGCTGTTGGGTGAAATAATGTATAATACCAAACATTGTTCTTCAGGAAGATTAAGTGTTACTGAAAATTGTCAAGAAGCAACAATTAAAATTGCTTCCAAAATGTGTATTCTTATGTGAAATTCAAGGAATTTGGGGAAACTTAGGTTTTCTTTTCCACCATAGGAACAATTTTGCTAATTTTTCTCATCCTCAAAACCCCAGGTGTATAAAAAAGATATTTTGGGAAGTTACTCTCAAGAAAAGTGCCAGTACTTACTGGAAAAAAAAGCATCTGATGTGATGCAAAGTAAAGATAAGAAAAAGATGACACTGCTTTGACTCCAGCAGAAGCTATTGAGTTTGAAAAAACAAAAAGGAAATTCAGTAAAAAGGAGGAACAAACACATGTGGCTAAGAATGGGTATGAAGGAATGCTGCAAGCAAAAAGCAAAAAATTAAAATTCTACGAAGGCAACAGACCTACAAAGCAGGATATGAAAAGAATAAATATTATCTAAATGAGATAAACATAATCAGCTCTGTAGCTGATACAATTCACTATAGGATACTTAAGGAAAAGCCATAGTAATCTCTGTGCTGTGAGTATCTTCAAGAGTTCTTGATGCACTGAAGACTGCTATCACAAGTATTAAACAATAGGATCAGGAAATTCATGAATTAACCATTCCAAGCTTCTCAAGCAAATTATAAAAAAAATTATCAGCACCAAAAATATTAGAATAAACAGATAGCTTGTGTTTACTGAGAACATTTTATGAAAAACTTAGTAATAGAGTAACTGACCCTAATGTATTCTCTAGCAGCAGAGTTTGTGTCTTGATTTTAACGAGACTCTTCTGTCCTATTATAACAATGGGTGTGCTAACTACATACCACCCAGTTCCTTCATCAAAATCCTGTGTGGTGCCAAGTCAGTTATCTACGGAACCTCTACAAAGTCAGCGGTTACCTCTTTCTCAGAACTTTCTATTGATGTTACAGATAAATGCTATCAAAGTAATGCTACAAGACCTTGCTTCTGTTTTCCTACTTGATTGGCACAGTATCATCCACCTGTAGTTGTGATTAATCAAACAATAAAAAAAAAAAAAAAAAATTACTCTGCCCAGGATCAATGCTGGGCTGCCAGGCCTACGATTGTGTGCTTGTCATCCTAAATGCTACTACAAGATTTTTATTCTGATGTGCTTCTCCACTGTATTAATACTGACTGTACAGGGTACTCCTCTACAAATTCTATATCCAGCTCATTTGCAGAATACACACTGAGACATATAGGAGAGCAGAATGAGATGCAGCATATGGTAAAGTGTTAGTCGGCAAATGTCGCATTAATCACTTGTTTTGAATTTCCATTTTGGTTCATGGTACAGTTGTATTCTGCTTTAGATACTTGTAAAGCCAAATAGGGGAGTAATGGGAGCAATGGAGTCTAAGACTGAGAACAAAGGGCTTGAAAAATGAGAAAATAGTAGTAGTGGTTGTAATGGAGGGAGCCAACATGCAATATGGCCGTTTGTGTTACTGAAACTCAAGTTTCAGATGTTCAGGTGTTACTGAAACTTGGGAGTGAGGAGTTCATATTAAAGTCTGTATAAGTAAACTAAGTAATTGGAAGAGGAATAAATGCAAAAAATCACCCATGTTTACTGTAGGGGTATCAAGTATGACTATGTAACCCCTTTAGATGCAAATAATATCAAAAAATTGCAGGTGAAGAGAGGAGAAAATACCCTTATTCCCACAAAATGAAAAGTTAGCTAGTTACAGCCAAAAGGAAAAAAAATCCTGGTAAATGCTGAGTTTAATCAGCACGTATGTACGAGCAAACTGATGAACACACAGCTAAAGAGAAGCAATAGCCGCCCGTTTGCGAACTGGTGGTTACACTGGAAGTATGGCAAAGATAAAGGAGTGGTAGGAGGAACGATGTGAGAATCAGTTGTTACTGTGTGAAAGGGGAATAGGACAGATGCCTGTAGAAAATCAGCTTTTATAGTTCCACAGATCAGGGTTTGTGTAAGACGGTGGGTGCCGCCCTGTGTACTCCTGTGCATTAACAAGATGACAGAGGAGCCAGCCGTACCTGAGGATGTGTGAGCAAAGCTCTAGGAAACACCTGTTGCAACTAAGCCTCTGGTTCCTCTGGGCCATTGATCAGTCGGACCTTTAATAGTATCCCTCAACCGGGAACAAAGAAAAACCCGAAGCTTGTTAGTGAAGGGTGTAACGGGTAGGAACGTTTCAACCGCGTACAGGACCGAAAAGAACGGGCAGTTGGTGCGCTTTCCCCCTGGGGATGCACACCCTAGCATGTTTCCGCTCCCCAGCGCCTCAGCGAACTTCGTGCCAGCCGCAAGAGCCCGTTTCCTTGCCGCGACCCCCGGAGCCGCACTCCCTCTTCCCGCAGCACGTTGCCCTCTCGTTCCTGTGGTGGTCTGTGCTCGCTGCGGGCGGTTGGGCTGGCTGCCCCCAGGTGAAGTTGGGTTCGAGGCGAAGGGGGTCCCAGTGGCACTGAGGAGAGCTAGGCGAGAGGCGGCAAAAGTCTCTTCCTGGCCCGGATCCCGCCGTGCGGGGCAAACCCGCGCTTCCTAGGACAGGCCTGCAAGGGTAACATGACAGAATCACAGCGGCCCGGGCCGGGCTGGGGGTGGCGGCAGAGCGGTGAGGGCGGTCGCGTGGCGCGGGGGGCGCCAATGGCGGTGGCTGGGAACGGGGCACCTCCCCGCGGTGGCGCAGCCCCCCAGCTCGCCTCGCTGCAGCACCCTCCCCGCGGCGAGGGCAGCGGCGGCTTGGGCCGGGCCGCCCCGAACCCGGAAGCGCGCGGCGGTTGGTGTCGGTGAGCGGGGACGGGCGCAGGATGCGAGGCGCCGCCGCCGCCCTGCCCCCCTGCCCGCTCGCAGCCAGCGCCCGAGGAGGAGGAGCAGCAGCGGCAGCGGGAGGGGCGGCAGCAGTAGTAGGAACCGCCGCTGCGATAGCATGAGCGGGGCCGCGGCGAAACAGTCCCCCGGCGAGGGGTCCGCCACGGATCCCGCCACGGATCCCGCCACCCCGGACAAGGCGGCGGCTGGGGACTCGGTGCCGGAGCCGCCGCCGCCGCTGCTGAGCGTGGATGTGACGGGTTTAGTGTCGCAGTTTGCGAGGAGCTTCGTGCTGATCTTCCCCGTGTACGTGCTGGGCTACCTGGGGCTGAGCTTCAGCTGGGTGCTCATCGCCCTGTGCGGGCTCTTCTGGATCCGCAGGCACCGCGGCGGCAAGACCTCCCGCCTGGGCCGGGCGCTCGCCTTCCTGGAGGACGAGGAGGAGGCGGTGCGGCTCAGCGTCTCCTCCGCGGATCTGCCTGCCTGGGTGAGTGGCCAACACCCTCCGGCGCTTCCGAGGGAGCACCCACGCCCGGCGGGCAGCGCCACTGCCGGGCGGGCTGGGGCCTGTCACCTCCCCGGGACCTGCCTGACTTCTCACCCCGGGGCGGCCCTCTCCTGCCCGGGCTGCGGGGAAGCGGCTCGCTACAGGCCGGAGCTCCAGAGCCAGCCTGGCGGAAAGGAGGGGGCGAGGAGGTGGCATCTCCCGCGCCCTTAGGCTACTTGTACCGGTTTGCCAGCCTCTCCGCGGACTTGGCGTCCAGCGGCGGCAGCGGCGTTGCCGGACGTGGGCAGGCGGAGGGACCCTCCTTGCACCGAGGCGGCCTGTCCCCGCCGCCCGCCCGCCCCGGCCTCTTGGGTCCGCCAGCAGCTGAGGCAGCGCGGCCGCCGTGTGGTGACAGCCCCGCGGCGCTGAACCTGCCATGGCTGGGGGTTCCCTCGCAGCAATAAACTTTACCTCAGGGTTTGGTTTTTTTCCCCTCAGATGTCAGTGAACGCACACGTCTTGGACGTGGCGCGGTCTCTGCGGCACACGGATCTCGCGACTCGGGCAGGACCTCTTAAAAAAGTTGAGATCAGAGGCAGGCAAAATCGATATCTTAACGGTTGTAGGGTTTTCAGTAAAGCGTTACTTAATAGGGAGTGACATAAAACCGAGGTGGTGTTTCTGGCAGGTTTCAGGGTTGTGGTGTGAGGACCGAGGAAATGGGGCTGTGGTGGTCTTACTTTGTGCACTGCTGTGGTCAGTTTTAAAAGGCTTTCTTCGAAAGCGGCATTTTCCTTTGAAAGTTTCAGGCTTTCTATTAAGTCTTAATAACTACGATATTTTTTTTTAGTCAAGGTTGAACACTTTTCCATTTTTACTTTGGAGGCTTAACAAGTTTTTAGATGCAGCTGACAGCCAGCCACCCATCAGTACCAGCGCTCATATAAATGTCCTGTTCTGCCCTGGTGATCTGCTGTGCAGAGCTGGATGCTCTCTTAGTCTCTGTACCTGAAGTCTTGAGGGTTTCTGCTAAACCTTTCTGGCTGATTTCTTTGTTGACTACTCGTTGTTCCTCAGTAATAGCCATCCAAATCTCTGCTATGTACTCATTGCATTGATCAGTGTTCCAGTGATTAGTATCGAAGTAACTGTTTTTCTGTGATCAAATTGCTGTACCTGGTGTGACCTGTCCTAGCTTTACTGAGGAAGTTATAAGAGTTACAGATGGCTGGAGAGAATATAGTGTGTTGGTGTGAGATGAGACTCTCTTTTAGCTCTGTTTTTTCATATCTTTTACCCAAGTTCTTGTTGAAGATCATGGTGAAAAGGAGGACAGAGTTTAAGAGAGATGAAGTGGTTCTACTGCTTGAAGCTGCGATGTGAGTCTTAAATAATCTGGGTAATAGCTCTTACATTAGCTCTATGTTGATTTGTTTTGTGGTTTTTTTTGTAATCATGCAGCAATATAATGGAAGTATTCTTATATGAGGCATTTAAAATGAATTAATTGAAGCTAGATTTGTTGTGGAGGGTTGCATATAGTAACTATCTGCTGGTAACTAAGCAGTAGATATTCAAGATTAATGCTGTACATAAATTTTGAGTCACAATTTGCTACCTCTAATAGAGTGGCAATTATTTCCTGTGTGAAGTTGTCCAAATAATGAAAGATTTAGAAAGAGGCCTCTTGGTTGAAGTTAGAGGCAAGAAAATCATAGAGAGGAACGAGTGCTGGCTGCAAACACCTGCATATCCTATGATATTATGAGAACGCAACTGGTTAATATGCAGGGTTTTCCCAGAAGTGTGGCCCCTGATACAGCAGTTGGCAGATGTATTGCAAGTCACTGTTGGGTTTTTTGTGGCTTTGTTTGTTTCCCTCTTTAATCATATTCTTAAATTTTACAGGTCTTGCTTCTTTTCTTTCTGCTGACATATATGTGATATTCTGGAAGTATCATGCTTCCAAATAACTGTGGCTTCCAGATGAAACGCAATCTGGAAAACAAAAGTCTTCTGAGAGTTGAAGGCCCACTTAAATAAAAAGTGATCTTTAGTGTCTGCTGTCATAATCATTTAGCTTCATACGAGTCTTTTTGCTTCCTTTGTAATGTGTCTTGGGAAACTGTTATTTTCCTTCCTTCTGCTTTATGTGTGTTGTCTTGGAGATTCGTGGATTTCAGTCGTATTTCAAATAGGAGCTGCCGGATGGTATATGGAGCCTAATATCTCTTTAATAGGTATCAAGTTTATCCATCTTGATGTGAACTCCAAACTGGAGTATGTTCCCTTGGATTCTCATCAGGGAAATTTAAATTACTTGAGTAGGACAGTGCTGTGTTTTAAACATAGGGAATTTTTTACTCTTCTGGGACTGAAACGGAGATGTAATAAACCACTTTTCAACAGAAGTTATGTAATATCCCAAACATTTATCTGAGGTCGTATCTTTCTGGGCTCTTGAGTGGAAAAGAACTTTAGCTGTGCGTGTAAGATGTGATTTCCTGCACCACCACTCCCCCGTCCGGGACTGATTGCTGCTTTAGCAATACATGTTAAGTATTCAGTAATAGTGCATTGTGTTATTTGTTTTTAAGAAAGTGGTTATTGCAGGAGAAGATTTTTCTCCTGGCAATATGAGCAGTTATGATTTGAAAGTGATATTGTTGTGTTATCACTCTAGAGTTCGTAATGTTATTATTTTCTTAAATTAGACTTAATTCTTCTATAATCAGGTGTCGATACAATAGGAATATTCTGTACTGTGCATGTAAAATGAACTAATTCAACATGAATACAAGTTATGTTATTTAAAATTAACACTGAATTATTTAAAAGAAATATGTATATGCTAAAAAATATTGCATTTACTTTCTTAAAAGAATAAGATCTGTGCTCAGACTTGCTAACGTGTAGTTATAGCTCTGTCACGTGTCGGGAAGATGTTACTGATTATATGGGGTGGGAGGGAGCAGAGGTGGGTGCTTTTCCAAGTCATTTAAAACCAGGCAGCAGAATTTACAATGAGAAAGGATTGGAGATCAAAATGGTCTTTAAATAAATGTGACATTTCCCCTTTCTTAGCAACATTTTTATACACTAGATGTATTTTACACTGGAATGAATGTAATTAAAAAGCATATGTAAGAAAAGTGGCAATTTAAGTATCACTACTTAGAGTATAGAAGGTAGGAAACCAGGACTCCCAATTTTTAAAGGACAGGTATCACGTTGCCTTTTATTTTTGAAACAGTAATGGAATTTCATAACCTAAGTGGTATAACAAATTTACTTTGTTCTTTCTCAGAGCAACTAAGAAGTTAATCTAATTTTGCCATTGTAGAGGTTCTTGGTTGCTTAATCTGACTTTTACAACATGCCAATGTATCATGTTCGACATCTTTTTGGATAAGTGAAACTTAGACTCCTATTCTCTTCAACATACAGATAAAAAGTCATGCTGATTTTTTTTCCACCAGATATTGTAAATTTGGCCTGCTACCAGGAGCTGTATCTGTGTGCAGTCTGTCGACAATCAGCAGGAGACCAAAATAGGAACAGATCTTAGCATTTTTAAATAATTGATTCTGAAAACACATTTAGACAATTTTCTTTGTCTCCCTAACCATGGATTATACAGAAAATGAAATACTGTACATCTTTGTGGTAAAAGTAATGCCGTGTTAATACATTAATTATGAGTCTGCTGTAGCATTTTGGGTCTTACAGACTTGAGTTTCTGCTCTAGTTTGGAGTGACTCTCAGGGTTTTGGTTTTGTTGTTTAGTTTTTTCATCTACTTAAGGTAAAAGGGAAAACCTGCATAAATGTAATTGGGTGTCTAGTCACCTTTTTAATTAAAGTGATTTATAGTCCTATGGAAAAAAAAATTTAGATTGGTAGATCTTCTTTCTTTTGGGAATCTGCATGAAATTCTTGCAGACTGTGAGTATTGTGAATTACCATTGAACTGCTATACCACTGCTACACTAATGGGGAGAGAATGTCAGCAGGTACCCTTTTTACTAGATGCTGATGTATAGCTACAATAATCAATAAAATAATCATCCACCTATTATGTTGAGTGTTTTTGCAAAGGTGATGTAGAGTAAAGCATGACTTCAATGTAGCTGCATATTTCTTAGTTGAACGTTGTGTTGAATATTGAACAAACTGCTACTTTTTAGGGGAAGAGGATCCATTCTGAGTAAAAGCAGACATCAGAATGTGTGTCTGAAAACAGAAATTGTGATTTGTAACTATGAAATTATTTGTCTTTAGTCTCGTGTTAGAATAAAATATGCATACATACTTGTTTGTGGGTGGTTTTTTTTTCCCCAAGCCCTTTCATGAGCTTCTTGTCAAATACTCCAATTATATGGTTAGAGCAACAAAGATTTTGTTTTTTACTGGGAAGGCAGACCCAGTGTTTATGGAAGAAAAAGGTTAGGTGGCTTTAACTGCAGCGTCATATCCTCTTCTGAATGACATCTGCAGAGAAGGTTAATTGTGTAGAATCAAACTTGCTAACTGGATCTTAGGTTGATCCAGGACAGGAATCTCCAAAGAATCCTTGCTGTTGGTGTTAAATATACACCCAGTAAACATGATAAACAAGTGGGCTTCTGTAATACATTGTGTGGTTTTAATTGCCATAGAACAGTAAGATCTTCCTCTGACCCTCTAATTATGCCTTTGGTTAATGCTGTTACTTCTGTAGCTGTAGGAATTGTATGCGGAGTCTTATAAAACATATTAAAATATGAAAAGGAAGTCTGTGAGGCATTGTGACACATTCTTCTGATCCTTTCTTCAAATGTTAGTTGGGCATGTTAGATTGAATTTACCAAGGAGTCGTTTATAAGAAGAATCACTTCCATGTATGGCTACTAAAAGCTAAGCTGGATCTAATAATTTTATTTGGTTAGTACTGCAGATGGCCATATACTTTAGGCTGCCAGCCTGCATCTGGAAAGTATGAAGAGGTGTGCGTTAGAATGGAATAATAACTTGTGAATACTTTACAGCTGAAGTCTATGTCCTTCTTCTGCCTTTTGCTTGTTTTAAAACTGTCTTCTGTTCTAGGTGCCTCATAGTGTATGTATACATACATATGTGCATTGTGGGTTATGTGTGGGGTTTTTTTGTGGTTGGGCTTTCTTTTTTAAGGAAGAAGTTTTAATTTTGTTCACTATTACTAATTGTATCATAGCATACCAGGCTGGAAAGAGACTTCAAGGATCATTCTGCTTTGACTTTTCTTGGCAAAGCATGGCCTAGGCTAGATGTCCCGGCACCCTGTCCAGCTGAATCTTTAAAGATTCACTAGGGAATCCACCAGTTACCTGGGGAGATTAGTCCAATGGCTGATCATTTTCATTGTGAAAAATTTTTCTCTTGTGTCCAACCAGAATCTCCCCAGGAGTAACTTGTATCCACTACCCCTCACCTTTTCCATGTGACTCTTTGTAAAAAGGAAGTCTCCATCTTTTACGTAGCCACCATTTAAATACCAGAACATGGTGGTAAGGTCTTCCCTAAGTCTTTTCTCAAGGCTGAACAAACCCAGTTCTCTCAGCCTTTCCTCATGTGGCAGGCTTCTCAGTCCTTTGATCATCTTTGTGGCCCTTGTCTGGACCCTCTCCAGCCTGTCCACATGTCTCTTGTATAGCGGGAACCAAAACTGAACACAGTATTCCAGGTGTGGCCTGACAAGCGACGAGTAGAGTGGGATGATGACATCTTTATCTCTGCTGTTGATGCCTGGGTGACATTCTAAGAGTATCCCATAGTTAAGAGACACATGATTCATGGGTTTAGGAATGAAGAACCAGCAGAAGAAAAGGCATTTATGTTGCTCAGTTGATGATACCTTCCTGTTTTTCAAAGTTTTCACATTTTGTGTGTTAAAGCTATGCTGAGATGATGTCTGTCACATAGCACATTCTCTCATGTGGCAATGTGGTAAGCATCACTATGTGATTCATATGTAAAGATCCTTTTCCACAATATTTATGGTAGAAAGCCATGTGATGAACAGATGTTTATGAACACGATATCAAACTACTAAAGAAAAATATTAACCTGAAAGTATTAATATGCTTCTTGAACTGTTCTTAGGTGCTACAGGCCTTCTAAATATGTATGTATAATGCATTCCTTTTTCATATTACAAATTGATATTGCATAACAGTTATTACTGGCTTCTGGGACAACTCAAATATGTTCTTGAAATGTGCTGTTTACCTAAGTAACTAAGGAAGATGTGTACAAGTCTTTTAGTGTGGGTTTTTTGTGTGTCGGTGTTTTTTTTGTTTTTGTTTTTGGTTTTTTTTTTTTTATTTTTATTTTTATTTTGGTTTTTTGGTTTGGGGTTTTTTTTTTTTTTTTTTGTTTTCATTTCAGTCTTCTCGTGTTGCTTCCATGCCTAAATAGTTTTACATCTAAGAGCTAGCCCTGCTTTAGTCATATTTGAAAACGTGGGAGTCATGAAGATCTTGTCAGTAAAGCTGAGGTTTTATGGAAGAAAAAGAAGTCTAGAATAGCAGTCAACCTTTTCTGCCTCTTCTACAGGATTCTTCTTACTTTAAATTACTACTACTTTTTGAGATTGTTGGCACATCAGAGTGTAGCTGGATATGCATTCTAAGATTTTATTTTTTTTTTTTGCACATGGGAGCCTGCTGGGAAATAGGAAGATGAATCAGGATTATTGTCAAAACACTTTCATTGTAGTTTATCGTGATGAAAGCCTGTTCTAGAAATTTTACGTATTCAAAACAATTCTTTGGTGTTCTGTTCTCCTTCTGCAAAATGAAAGAAGAGGCAGCATTTTGTCCACATTCCTTTGCTTGAATTAAATGATTTGATTTATGTTCCAGTTTCTCATTTATCAGATCATCATTAATTATAGCACTGAAAAGGTTCTCTAATTGCTGAAGTTGCCTTTAGCATAACTGCTTTCGAGCTTTGCAACAACTTTGTGCTGACTGTATGCCTGTACTGAATCTGAGGTGTGGGTTTGTGGGAGATGTTTTTAAAACTTATTTTAAAATATGAAGTTTTAAAAGAATGCTAATTTTTAAATATCCTCTGTAGTGTCTGAGACCAGTTTGTCACAGCCTTATAGTAGTATATCAGATTCTGAAAGTAGCAGTTAAGGATTATAAATTAACATATGCCATTTATTTGGTATGTTTGAACATGTAGTTACAAGGGAATCAATAAGAGAGTATGATCCTTCTGGAAGGATCACAGAAATAAGAGATTTTGTATGAGACACTGCTGATTTAGATACAGAAGTTTTTGACCTGTGAAGTCTCATCTTTCTCTTTGTTTTTCCTTATTGTTGGACAATATGAGTTAAACCTGATACTACCCTTTCCTAAGAAAGTTTAGAATGGCACTCTACCAGCAGCTTTGGAGCTTTTCTATGGCCTAGCAGGGCCTAGCTTCTAAGTTATATGTACCAAGTGTGACAGTCCAGCAGAATTTCAAATGTAGTGTATGCTTTTGCGTATTTAGGGGATATACTGAACCACTTTAAAGAAGAAAATTAAATCCTTATCTTTGGCTGGTGTTTGTGAACACTTAATGAAAATAAAGGATGTACAGAGATGGAGTATTCAACGTAGAATTTACTGTGAATAGGAACAGTGGAAAAATAGTATTTTGATAAGAGTTTTATTTTAAACAACCATTCAAAGTAAGTAAATTATGAAACAACTATTTAGCGGGGTCTGACATTTTATCAATTGTGTAACTTTTGAATTGTATGGCACTTTGGTATTTCTGGGTAAGATTTGTTTCAGTTGAATGAGGAGAGTTCTTTGGAGTTTAGAAATAAATTGGTTGGATGAGGAATAAGAGGGAAGAATCAAATCAAGAGTTTGCTGAAAGTGGTCACGTGTGAAGCGGTGGAAGCCAGTTGCCAGCTTGATGTGTTTGACAGAGTCTGTAGTTGTCAAAGATGGCACGAACTGACCCAGGATCCTTCTTCAGTCCCGTGTGACATGCGCTAAATACTTTTCTCATTTTGCAGCAAAAAAAGAGAGTATCTGGACAACACGTGCATTTCTTAGACAGTCTTAATGCCTTTCTTGAGGAAGCCTCGACTACTCACTGGATGAGACTAAAGTTCTGTCCGGGCAAGTAGGAAAAGATGATAGTGTAATTAAAGATGTCTGTGCTTCTTGAAAATAAAGAGCCAACTTAAATTTGTTTTCTTTCCGGCACTTGCCACCTTCTCTGTGTTTTGATTTCACAGATTTTGTTCCTTTCTATTATGTTTTTAATGTAAGTTTTGTGACTTTCCTAGCTGGCAATAATGGATTGTTGTCAGGCCTGGGAATTGAGGTTATACAAACTTGCCACATCAACTAATGGAGTAACTAATTGCACTAGAATTAGTCCAGGTTAAACTTGGTTTATAAGGAAGTTTCACTACAAAAGTGAGGTTCCAAGAATCCTGAATCCTTTCCTGATTTTTGGGGCATGTGCTCCATAATACTCTGGCTGTGCTAAGTCCATTCCATTTACCTCAGTTTTCAAGATACTTCGGTTTGTCTCTTTGTTCCTTAACATAGTCCTGTATAGTCTCTGTCTTCGTGTTGGGGTTCAGGTGAGGAGCTGTGTCCCATCTCCTCTTGAATCCCATTGATACAATGCCTGGGAGAGGGAGGAAGAAAGGTGCTCCTCAGCCTTCTTGATCTACATCCCCAACCTACTTCTAGGTTTTTTTTATTCCCAATAGCTTCTGTCAAGTTTCATGTACCAGTGTTAGAGTAGTTGAGTTCTCTTTTACTTTGTGGTTTGAATAGTGCAGCCTTTTCTTTTTATATATATATATATATATATTTTTTTTTTTTTTTTCTAGTTGCTTTGGTTTTGTTCTCTCTATGTGCTTCCTGTGATACTGTTACAAGTTGGAGAAGTGAGAATTTTAAAGCTTCTGCCTGGTAACGGTGGAGGCTTTTCTCTGCATTCAGATATGCTTATTGCAGAGAGAATCAGGGCTTGTAGTTAGAGACTGATTCTGCAGTTTCAAAACAAAGTAAATTTGCATTCCTGAAAAAAAGGATGTTCTGCATCCAATTGCATTTTCCCACTGCCTTCCTGTGCCAGCATTAGAATTTACTTGGCCACCCAATTGTATGCTTTTTGCCAGCTTTAGTGTTCAGCTGGAACAGTTCCTGGAGTTAGTTTACTGTGCAGCCACACAAGTGCTAGTGCCTACAAAAAGGAGGTTATGGAAGCCTGTGGTCAGGTTTAAAGTGAAATGGAACAATAGCTTGCATGAAGAGGACCTTCTTAGAATGAACTGGCAAATAAAACTGCTGAGGTTTCTTTGTGGGTAAGCAAAGTTAGAACTTGAACAGTTTATAACGTCAAGCTGCACACCTAACTTACAACACTTCAACAGACCTGTTAACATACTTAATCATCAGACATATACACTCTCAGTACTTAGATCCAACTCTGTTTTTAGAGCGTGGTTGGATCATATGAGCTCCAGAGGTCCTTTCCAACCTGAATTAGTCTTTTGGTTGTGTTTTAAGCTGTCATTTAAATTGGCTTTCAGTTTCCAGCTGTGGTTTGCAAATGGTAAGAAAGCTTTTCTGCATAAAATAATCAGTGTTTGCTTAACTATTAAGTGTAACTAGGGAAAAAAAATAAAGAGATGGCTATCTCTAGAGAGATGTATTGTGGGAGGCAGTGAGGCTTTTTAAGTCATTCAGATGCTTGTCATCTAAATAGTATTAAAATTCTGTGCAGCAAATTGCTAAAACATACAGTTTTTCAAATGGAACTCCTGTTATATAAATAGCCTTTGGAAAGCAAGTGTACCCATATAATGAGTCATTGCACAAAGTTTTGTCTGCTACACCCTGATGCAACTACAAAATCCTCCTTAGGAGTCGAAAATCTGAAACAGGGCTAACGGTTTTCAGCTGAAGCAGTCTAGAATTAAGTACCATGAAGTTGTTATTAGAAATATGAAGCTAGTTTTACTTAGCTGAAAATAACTGTCATATGACAGTCAAGCATTACATTGTCATTTGGCTGTCCTTATAGCAGCATGGGTCAAGTTTACATTAGTTCAATTGCAAGAACGTTCACTTAAGAGATTTATATTTGTGATGTAAATTGCATACATTTTTGTGTCTGTTTTACTGAATACTTTGAGAGAGTCTGTTGCAGACTAGCACTATTGTTTTCGCAACCTTTGTTTGCATTCTTTTGGTTAGATACTGGCTCACATGAATTATCCAAATAGTTTCCTTTGGGAAACTTTTGAAAGATGTAACAGCGAGCACTAAATAAAATGTATTGACAATCCACTGTCTTGTAGTCCATCACTGTCTACCTGAAAAGGAAGGCAGGGAGAAAGCGGGTGAATCTTTAAAAATGCAGTGCCTTCTGTTTCATTTTTAAAAGTAACCACAAGATATGTTGAAGTATGAAGATAGCTATAAAACTGAATTGTTCCAATTTGAATTAATTGTGCAGCATTACGATCCACACTTCTGCTCTCAAAGTTTGTGACTGTTCAATTTTTAAAATAGCTTAGTAAAAAAAAATAGGGAGGAAAACATTGTGGGGGTGGAACTCAAATGGAACTTAACAGCTCAGGAAGCTCATGGTTTGTTTTATATTTAAACATTATTACTTTGTAATACATGGTTCTTAATGCCTTTTTTCAGATCTGCGCAGCTTGATATAAAAAAATATACCTGCGCTTGCGCAGGTGTCCTTCTTCACATAGCATGTTCTGTAGAATGTTAATAAGATTTGAAAAACATTAGTGAATATATTTACAGCTTTATATCCAAAAACTTGACAAGAATTTTTGTGGCATTCTTCTGCAGTGAAGAGTAGTATGACACATGCTTTGAGCTTTTTATGCAGGCTTATAGAGCAAACTCTCAGGACTTGTCAGTAGTGAGCAAGCTTGATCTGTCTGCATGTTTCATGCAGACCGTTAATGTAAGGATTCTGTGATACTTCAGAGGAGAAAATGTCTGTTCTTAATTTGTTAATATTTCCTGGTACAGTGAGCTTGCTGGTCCAGAACTTCAAAAAATTGTAATTTGTTTTGAGGCTAGTCTTTTTCCTCCTCCCCAGTCTATTGATTCATCATGTTAATTGTTGAACTAGAATGCTAAATTCTCTTGTCTGTGTGGCTAGGAAGTTGTCTTAGTCTAGTAATCCAGTTTATGATGCAGACTAAATTTATATTTTAAAATGCTATGTTCCTCACCCAATGACTTTCTCCTAAAATACTTGAACTAGAACAAGAACGCTTTGCCACCCGCCCACCCTCTGCCAGTTAAATGTCAAATAGCAGCCAGGAAACGATAAGAGAGTGTTTCACGGGGGGAACAAGAAAAACAGCGTTCAGTCATTTGACTTGCATGTGTTATAAGAATATGCAATAGTGGTTGATATAGTAGCTTAAATTGTAGTAATTTCTTCTTCTCTACTTGTTCATGATTGTCTTTATTTTGGTTTATATTTTATGGAAAATATTTGGCCTTTTGGAAGTGTTTTGGGTTTTTTTTGTTTTATTTTTAGGGTGTGTTAAGTACGAGTACTGTGTTGATGTGAATGTGCCTAAATTGTCTGCATTCCTTTGTTAAAAACAGTATTCTGATTTCTGTCTTGTTCATATAAGTCTTTATAATGAGAATTAATGTTCTACTAATTTTGGCTATGGATAAAGCTTTTTAATAAGTTGCATGTAATACGTGCTTGTGTTGTTTTCAGGTCTTAACATAGATGTATAGTAACAAAACATTCTCCAGCAACTGTTTTTCTCAGTTCCTTTGTGGTTTGATGTTTCTTTCCCCTTTAGTTCTCTAAAGCGAATAACAAAAATGTTACTGATCTGTTCACTTTGTTACTTTGATTTACAAAAAAAAACCCAACCCCCAAAACCCCAAGCAAAACCCAATGAAGTTTGGGCTTTTTTTTCCTTTCTAGTTCATTAGAGTAATCCGTTACACACAGAGTCATAGCAACAGCCTGAAAATAGATTTGATTTGGAAATTACCCTTTTTTTTTTTTTTTAATGAATTGATTTCTCATGTAAGAATACAAACTTTGATTTTACTAAATGAGAGATGAGAAACTACAAAAGTGTTCTTTAAAAACAGTAATTCAGGGTTAAGTGATTTACTTCTAGCGCACACAGGCTGTTATTGGTGTACTTGCTTCCTTTATTCTGATTTTTTTTGTTTTTCTGGCACAGCTAAGAAGGAAGTCTGTTGTACTAGTAACACCACACCAATACTTCTGACAAAGCTGTCAGTGGAAGTACAAGTGTGTGTACCTGTAATTAGGTTTTGGGATTTTTTTGCTAGTGCATAAACCTCTGTTAGGTTCGGGGAGAGGGATCTGCACAATTTTGTTCTGGGTGTTACACAGGAGTGTTAGGCAATTGTAGTTGGCAGTTCTTGTTTGGGAGTAAGTGTAGAAAGGCCCAACAAGGCCTAATGGACAACTTTTCAAAAAATGTTTACCTGCAAAATGGATAATAGAAAAACTCTATGGGATATGCGGTGACAGTCTGTGGTGGTTCTGGCTGAAGAAATCCAAACTTTCATCTTCACTTCAAGTGAGTTTGGTATTTGGTAAGTAGAATATTTGGCAGATATTTTGTAAAACATTTTTTAGGGTAAGCAGTGGAGGAATTTGTGCTTGAAGTGAAATGCTGCTAAAGGGATGGAAGTGGTTGTGGCATTTATTTACAGTTGCTTTAGAGCATTTATCTTTGACTTTGATAACATTGTTTCACATCTGTGTCCTCAGGAGGCAAACTGAAAATCTAGAATATCATTTTAGTGTCAGTTTATTGAGAAGCAATAGAAATGTATCCACTTGCCAAAGAGAGGAGATTAGTTAATCAGTGTTCCTAAAATTAATGGGGTTTAAGCTCTGACAAACCACTTTGGAAGTTCCTCTACTGTAAAGTTGTAATTCTTGATTCCCATGTAACACACAAGCTTCTAGTTTAGATATAACCCGTAAAAACTCAGAAGGTCGTTCGCTTTCTTGCTTGAGACTTGCAGCACTTGGGGGAATGGTTTTACTTTTTGTCAGCCTCTGTCATCTTGCAGGTTTTCATTTGTTCTAGTTTCTTCATCCCCCAATCAAAGTGATGAACTGCAGCCCTGCTTTTTGCTGCTGTGATTGTTTGCTTTTCCAGGCACATGGAAATAACATTCCTGTCTGTGGTACTCCAACGAAGAACACAATGTATAAGTAAAGTTGTTACATTGTGATCTCCCACTGAGTAAGTGAAATGGACAAAGCCTCTGATTTGGAGCAGCTCAGATTAGTCAACGACATGGGATTTGAGAGGTCATTATTTTAACAGAAAGTAACTATATGAATTTATGAGGGCAAAAGAGAACATTGAGAATGAGACATTGAAATATGTATCTCAATGACTGTTTTTTCCAAGATAGTTTATGGTTTAATTTTGATTACAGACATTTTCATAGGCAAATAGATTTTCAACTGTTTAGTTAAAATAAAAGCCTCCAATTTATTCAGTTAAAAAGGTGTGTTGTAGATGACTCTTAAGCTTGCTGACTATCTGATATCCCGACGAGTTTTCAAATACCTTGAGCAGCCAGGACTGTATCTGATGCAGCAAATCATATATAGCAACGGGAATAGTGGGTTGGATTTTAACATCCCTTTGGTGTTGAAAAGAAAGAAAAGATTTTTTTATTTTCTTCTTTTTTTTCCTCAGAGGCTAGCTTTACATGGAAAAGCCTTTATCAAATTCTTGAAAATACTTTTCAGCTGAAATGATATAGTTGCAAATTAACTTTTTTTATGCAGATCTCTGAAAATAACTGTGGCATTTTACTCCAAGGATTTGATTTCATTTTAACTGTCATCACTGCATTCTTCTAAACTCAAGTGATGTCTTTTGCAAGAAAGTTATTACATGTGATTAAGAGCTGCGTACAGATTTTAGACTGCTGAAAATATCTGGTAGATGTACTGGGCTGGGATTCAGGCCTAAACCAACACAGTCAATAGTACAAGCTGTAAAAAAATCTAATGCCAATTAGCACACACAATGAAGTTTGCTGCAGCAAACTGAAATGTAGATTGATTCCACTGAACCTGGGCACCTCATTTCAGAGATGTAAGTCTCTTTCTACCGCCTGTCTTTAGACAGTGGGAAGGGATGAACTGAGTTTTTTGCAGGAGGTCTCTTTTCTCTGTATAATAAGAACCTAGAGTAATGAGGGCATAACTTCACTGCTACTTTTTAAATGCTTAAATTTAGCAAGGAATAATGTGGTCTGCAGCTGTGAGATTTTTAATTAATACATCTACTAAATATTGTGTTGTAGAACATCTAGAAAAAATTATTAGCACTGTGCAGCAGCATTTGTTGTGAAATCTGCTGAGTATTCAGGAGCTAACAGTTACTTGGCTGCCTACATTACTCCCTGTATGTGCACAGACATTAACCTCTCCTTCAAGAGAAGTGCAGGCTAAGGAAGGTTCTGCTTAGGAGCAATAAAATAAAGTGGCACAGTTATTCTGGCATTGCCATGGGCAAGATTTCTTGAAACTCGAAACCATTTCAGGGAACTGATCTACTAGATGGTTGATTATTTGCAGTTGAGGCAGTTGTCTGATAGTTGACAGAAATTTCTTTTCACTTGTAGAATTAATATTCAGTTTGGTTTTGGGCACAAGGTGTTTGGTTTCCACTTAGAGCTAGAATTTGCTGGACCTAAATTTAGTCATGTAAGTATCAATTCATTGGGAAATTTCTTTGTTATCGGTACAGTCATCTCCAGATATCTGACCATAGGAGAAATGTTTCAAGATGTCAGATGTATCTCTCCAGAGGCCCTTGTTTCTCTCTATTAATGATGAAGCAGGTCTAGAGTCACTTGATTATTCTTGGACATGTAAAAAGTAGAATTTTGAAGATCAGAGAAGAATAATTCAGCAATTGCAGTTACCTACTCCTCACCAATATTTGAATCTTTAAAACTGGAAACCTTTGAAATTGCTGTGAAACCATATATAGGTAAAAATGGTTGCCAAGATATAAAAAGAGTCTTCCTGTTGTTGTAAACTGCAACCACGATCTGGTGGGTATGATTTGATTAGCTCTGTTCCAGCTGTACACTGCAAATATCCAAAGTGGGACAGTAGGTGTGGATTAAACATGTAGAAATGGTGAGCTTACGTATCGGTTATAAGCAACTCAGCCTTTAAAGCCTCTGTCATGTGCTTAATATTATGATTCAGTTCTGAGCAGTATGCTTATAAAGTGACTTACTACTGCTGTCAGTAATTAAAGTAGTATTGATTTGTGATGGCTATGTTTACTGCTAAATTGGGAAGTGGAAGAACATGGGCTGTAATGGTTGAGTTTGGGGTAAAGCATATTCAAGATATCCCCAAATGCTTGGGTTATCTTCAACATTGATGATAATCAGTGATGTAAGAGAAGAGGTGACAGCTCTGTGCTGCATTTATGTAAGGAAAAATGTATCTAAGTCTTCTTTCACTCTTGCTAGCTCTCCATCCTGTCTGTCAAACACCCAACAATTCCAGCAGTCTCATGCTGGAGCATTCCTCCTCCGCATTCAAGAAAATACTGAATCTTAATCACTCAGCTGCTTGCTACCCATCATTTGTTTGAAGGGCAGTAACTGCATTTATAGTAGGGCTAGTTTCAGTTGTGGGTAAACATCTTCATGCAAGCACTTGCTGAGCATAAGCAATGGCTGTGTAAATAGAAAAAAGTTTTTGTCATTCAGGTCGGCAACTATGTACACTTGATTGGGTGTACTACGTGGAAGTAAATTGATGGTGTTACTGAAAATCTTTGTTATGTACTCAAAATAGTAGTTTTTCCCTAGTTTATGGTCCCACTGAAGTGCTGGTTTTGTAACTGTTTACATAAAAACTAGAGTCTGTTCTTTCAAAAAATATAGGAACTCCTCTCTAAACATATGCAAATAAAGTAAGTGAATTTACATTAAAAGCAGAGAAATTAAAATGGAGTATCATGTAAGACATATGGCCAAACATTAAACTTCCCAAATGACAGAGGAAGGCAGATTCCTTAGTTTCCAGTGTTGTTTTAAAAATCAGCTTAGCTTAGAAAGAGGATTAATATATTTTAGAGTTTATGATCACTTTCTTTTCCTGTTTTTTTGAGATGGAAAACTCTTTCATGGAGGCTGGAGCATGTTTTGTTGCAGAGCATTGTAAGACAACTATTTTGAAAGAATATATCTGTGATGATTTGCAGTTATAACATGAGAGAAAGTGTCTGTCTGCAGCAAGCTGAAATCTCAGGCAATGTTTCCTAGAAGCAGGGCCTGCAAGAATTTTAGTAGGGTGAAGGGGACCATTGCAAGATGATTAGTGGCCTTTTTATTTCTATTTAGTAATTTTTATTTTTGTATTTACTACCAATCTCTTAAAAGATGTCGCCTTCTTGAAACCTGGTCACTAATTAAAAAATTCAAATGTTAGTTTTAAACTCCAGGTTTCCTACTTATAGCAGTACTTTTTTTTCCCTTGGCTTTGTTGATTTGTAAAGACTTGCATGGAAGGACAAGTGACTAAACAAATGTTGCTGTGTACACAAGTCAAAGGATCAACAGGACTGTGAAATATCTAGGTGTATTTTAACTGAAATATTACAACAGGTAGTCGTGGGTTGGAGAAAAGGTACTGCATGCCCTTTGATACTCTTTTACTCTGTTGCTTCAATTCCACTACAGGGGCTTCATCTTCCTTTTACTAAGTATGGACTTTATTATGTTGCAGAAGTGCCTGCCAGGCAGTATTCGTCTCTTTGTAGATGATCATAAATCTTGTACTGCTGTCAATCGTGTATTCTGATACTGAATTTACTTTCTGATGAAAATTTTTGTACAGTTCTAGAAAGACACTACAACCATACTATGTCTTCTTACTTGTTCTGTGTGCAGACTAGAACAGCAGCTTCTGTAAGTGTGAAATTCTATTTCCTTTTTACTATTTTTAATAAAAATTGAATTCATTACTGTTGATATTAAGTCTTAATGCTGGGCTGTCAATCTGTTTTTAATGTTCTATGTCTTAAGCACTGTATCCACATTCCAGGGCAAAATTGTCTATGTTGTGTCTACCTTCTGAAGGATTCTTCCTCTGAGCCTGCTGAATTCACAGTAGTTTGGCAGCAGACCTGACTTGGGCCAGGATTTTACCCACTTTTCTAATTCCAGAATAAATAATAAGAAAACCCCTTTGCATTTATGTAGGAAAAGCTATTGCTTCTGACCTTCCCACAAGATTTTTCTGCTGCTGACTGTGTGGCTGACTTAAAGCATTGGTCTTGCAGGAGATTTGCAGGAGATTTGCTGGCACAGATGCCATATGTGTCAACCCAGTAGCATAAGCATTCATGTTTTCATCAGAGGATGCTGTTTCAATAGTATCCTTTCCTTCTGCAGGTTTGTTTTAAGTACACTTACTCTGCTTTTTCTAAAATAGCTTGTTGGATAAGAAGTGCTAAGTTCTGTCATGGGACAGATACACTCCTGCTGAAAGATAAGTTATGGAAACAGATCCACAATTTGTATGAACACAGGAACTAGAAGCTGTGGGTGCAGATTGACAGCATGCTTGTAGAACCTTTTCAATATATAGTGAAAATACATTTTTTGCTTCAAAACAAAGCAATATTACTGGGTAGGGATTTGGTGGTGGTGGGGTTATTTATGTTGAACATTATCCTCTGTCATTTGATGAGGACTTTTTTCCTCTAAAGTATCTTTTGTTGATCATGCATAGAGTCAAAATAGTAAGACTGATATTTAAGGATGAGGATAATAGTTAATTTAGTTGGGAGGCAGTCTGGTTTTGGTTCCACCTTGTAACTCAAACATGATGTAGCATAGCTAAGTTTGGAAACTTGGTTTATAGTAGGGAGTGCTTCAGCGTCTTTCCTTAGCAACCGAGCCCACGAAAACAGACTAGAACTGCCCTTCCTGGTCTGTACTGAGGGATGGTAGCAAACTCCATGGCTTTAAGATGGAGTTTATAAACAGAAATAGGATAATGATGCCTGCAATTGCAGGGGATTGGAGTTCAGTGGTCAGAGTGTTTTCCAGTTACGTATTTCATTGGTCTTGCATGATCCTGCATGAGTATAAGGGCTGTCATAAAAATCTAAAGTATCAGTTTTGCCTCAAGTAAATTTATCTGATGCAAGGGAACTTGTGAAATTGGATTAATTTTTTATTTTTATTTTAATTTTTTGCAAGGGACTGGGCATTTTTGAGGTAGAAGGGGGAAGGATGCTGACAACAGCTGCTAAGGGTTAGAGCCAGCCTTTGCAGAAGCGGAAAGGATATTTAGGGAAGGATAACTCTATAGTACTACTTTGGTTTTTCTTTTTTCTTAGACATCACTTCTGGTTGCTGTGTTAGCTGGACCTTTGATGTTACCTAGTGCATAAGTTCCTCTCTTTCCAATTAAATGTGTGATATATTTTGTGTGTCTTTTTCTAACAAATAACACTGGAGTATGTTCTGTGCTGAAATATAGTCCATTGAGGGTGAAAAAGACTGGTTTAGAGAGGATAGAGAAGAAATATCGTAAATATTTTAAATTTTACTCTGCACCTGATTATTAGAAATATTGAGCTTTGTAAAAGAGCCTCGTGTAAGAATCTGTTAAGTGCTTGAATGGAAGAACCAGAAAGAGTTACACATGTAAGCTGTTTGTCATCTGATACCTGGTGCTATCAGATTAACTAGGGCTTTCCTCCCCGCCATTTGTTGTCACCATGTTAGCAGAGACCCAAATTAAACATGAAGATTTTTTTTGTTTTTTCAGATTTTAGAATGTTCTTCTTTCTCTTACCTTCTCAGGAGAGTTTTATAGTTTCAGAGAGAGTTTATCAATGAATATTTACAGGTTCAACAAAGCTGTCAGGCAGGTTGTCTATACCCTTTATGTTTGCTGGATTTTATACAGCATTTCAGCTAGAAATGATACAGGGGTATTTTAAAATGCCTGTAATACCTTGAATGATTTCTGATTATGTTTAAAATGTGTGCATATATTTTCTTTTAGTGTAAGAACTAAACAATAAGCATATAAGATCTAACTAATGAACATATTGTACAGATGACTTTGTGACTTTGTCACTTGAGGATGCAGGTTAAACCAGTTTGAATTTGCATGCTCTGATACTGTATTTTTAGGTTGAATACCACACCAGGAAAAAAAAAATAAAAAAAAAAAGTCAAGGTCTGTGTTTTACTCTTGTGTTTTCAAATATGAATTTGCAGTTTGCTCACCCCCAAACTAAGAAGAAAAAAGAATTATATTTGTCTTGTTAGAGTTCACATAGATTTGTTTCAAATATATTGTGAGTTATAGGTTAAATTTACTGAAAAAAAAAAAGTTAGCCTATAAAATTTGGGGTTCAGAACATGGAGACGTTTTATGCTAAAATGTGCACGTTGAGTCATAGGAGATCATTTTGCTCTTCAGTAATTAGTTGCTGTTAAGCCAGTTAGGGAAGGACATTTAATCTGCCTGAGAAAGAGGACAGGCAGTCTTGCAGAAGGTACTTCTTGGACACTTATTATTTTTCCTGAAGGTTGATGTCTGTTTTAGTCCTCACAGAAGGCCTGCATAGTCCCCTTAGAGAGGTGAGTTATGTACCCTTGCAAGTGTTAACAGGAATATCTCCCTGGTGAAGGAACCTTAGTCTTAGTGAATCAGAGCTGCTGACTGCAGGGGTTAGTAAAGCGGGTAGTGGGTCAGTGGAGTAAAAGGAGAAGAAACCTTCAATGTTTTAGTCTAGATAGCAACAATGACAACTTGGTGCAGAGCCCAGCACTTCTTTTCATAGCTGTAGGCAATTCAAAGGATAGTAAGTTGTGCTGTGACACTGGTTGTATAAGCTGTTTTGAAAGTTAATATTTAGCAGTCCAGAGAGGAAAACATTTTTACTGTTGACCACCAAGAGAGCAAGATGCTCTGGCGTGCAGTGGAGTGGGAACATGTCTGGATTCTCAAGGGAACTGAAAAGGAATTTGTTATGCAGGCTTAAAAAGTACAAAAGATATCATGTTTTTAAAACGTGCCAAATTGAAAATAAGGTGTTAATGCCTTTATAAAACTTTCAATACTTGAAACCTGAAATTTTAAGGTATTAAGACTTTGTTTGGAAAAGGAGGAGAAGGAGTGAAATTATTTTTGAGAATAAAAGGGTAAAGTCAATAACATGTCAAAAAGTAGTACTGTGCAAGATTTTTCAAGTGGTAAAATTCAGTGAGTCTTTAGAGCTATGGTTCGTCCTACACCTTTCAGCAGCTTAAGCATTTAAAATCAGGGTCTCTGCTTTCAGTAATGATTGCAGTGCTTGTGGGAATTTGGAGATGTGCTTATGTGGGCTGTCATGAAATGTTTTATTTTGTAAACCTTGGTTGCACTAGGTATCTATAACCTGGTGTGACAGCAAGACTTTAATAGGTATAAATCCAGTTCTTGATATTTTACTTGTGTAAAGTATTATGCTGTTCAGTTTGTTGTGGTGTTTTGTTTTGTTTTTTTAACTCTGCTTGTTGTGGCCTTTTATGGGACATTAGCATTTAAAATATAGTTGTTATTGCTGTGGATGCCCACTGAAGGTGATATTGGAAAAGGGCATCCTGCTGTCATAACACTTGATAATGAATTCTGGTCTTCTGAATAAGGAGGTATACCCCTGTAAGCACTATTGTAAATGCGGGTAGTAAGAGATCAAGCAAGTTCTTACGTTGCCTTACTTTAAAAAGTGCTCAGCATTACTTTGGTTCTTTATTCCTGATGGGTTCTTAATGATAGATATGAACTTCAGTGGTGTAACTGAAGGATTACCTTTTGGCAGGTCTGCCAGGCAGCAAACACCAATCAGGTGTTGGGAAAATGTGTATACAGGTGACTTGTTAGGTCTTGGTGGACCTGCGTGCTGAACATAAGTATGGTTTTAGTCCTTGCATTCCTAGTGTATCCAGTGATTTCATTAGTGCTTTTAAATTTAAATGTCTTTATATGAAACATAGGGGGGGGTTTATTATTATATTAGAGATTTTAAAAATTAAAATAAAAAGGCTAGCCAGCAAACTGTGAGAAGCATGACTTCATTTCTTTAGACTATGTATTCATCATGATTCATTTTTTTTCTTGTAGAGAAAGATTAAAGCAAGATTAATCTTTTAATTTAGCAAAATTAAGTTCTAAAGGCTCTATTTCTTGTTTGCAATAACTTGTTTTGAGTTTTAGGAACACTTGCTGTCAAATTTGACATACTGTGCCACATTGCTGAAGTTACTTGTTGGAAACCTCCCACCCTGGGAAGCAGAGATCTTGTTTTAGGCATGATCCAGAAACCTTTGTTAAATTCTAGAGAAATTCTAGGTGGGTGTGAAAAATATGTCTCTTTCTGTGTCAGGATATCAGTCTTATGTCAGATGTTCTGCACGTGGATCCTTCAGGAAGTGGAAACCTTTAAAAGGTTCCTGCAGCTGAATGCCCCCACATACCTTTTTTTTTTTCTTTTCCCCTTTATTGTCCTGTCCCAGTCCAAACTGATCACTGAAAACCTATGACACTTTTCCAGCTGGAAAGTAGAAGTGCGAACACAACGATTCAGGAAGAATTACAAGATACTCTTAAACTTCAGGGAAAATAAAGCAGTTTGGTTACAGAGTTGAATTCATCTCCATATTGAAGACTGACTCATGATATATCATACTAGTATATTAGTACTTGAAGATAATGATGAAATTAGGCTGCACAAGAAGATGAATCTGCAGTAGAGGGCTGAAGTATTTAGGTATTTTTGTTTCAAAAGAGGTAACAGATGAGCTTTGTGGTTCCCCCTAGCATGCTATGCTATGTTTAGGGTAGATTCTGAATCAAGATAAGACAGAAACTCATGCCAATGTATTTCCAGATGTTTGGAAGGAAATTGTGTAACTACTAGTGGTAAAGCACTAGGGATTTTTGTTTAATGTGTTGTTCTTCAGGTGATTCAGCCAGGATGTCTCTGGAAGTTAATGATGCTCAGTTTTTAATTTCTAGGCTGAGCAGCTTTTCTTGAGTTGAGGTTGCAAAGGCTGAGTGTCAGGCTAGAAGTAGGATTTCCCAGTTCCCATACTTACTAGCAGACTACTGTTCTGTCATTCTTCCAGAGCAGCTGCTTATAATGCCTATCCCAGAGGATTTTGTTATGGCAAGCTGCTGTGAAGTAGGAGATTTCTGGGTAACTTTGTTTTGCAGCATGCTTATTCCATCTCTGCAAAAATAGCAGCATTTAGACAAATTTTATCTAGTTTTTGTACTGGTGAGTCAAACTGCTGGAAAGTAATGCAGTTCTTGACAAGCCTCACTGCTGTTATGGGTGAAGCATATTTAAGAGATGTTGAAGATATGTGTGGAGAAAATGAAACTCTTTTGCTTTGTAATTTCTCAGCATCCTTCAGTTCTGAATTGCATGACTTGCTTCTGGGCTGCTGTTTCAGTCTTATCAGAGTTCTGGAGCCTCTTTTAGGCAGGGCTTTTCTTTTGCAAACGCAGTATTATTTTGCATTGCCAAAGACATAGTTTGCCACAGAAGTTAGAGGGAATGTCCAAATGAGAATATTTTGGTGGTATTGCAGGCCTGCAGAGGGAGGGCTTCTGAATCCACAGCTGCCAAAACTTTAAGCTGATCAGTTTTTTGCTAGGCTGCTTGCAAAAATTGGAGGATTGTTAAATGCTGTTCCACTGAGTTCTGTAATGAGAAGGCAAACAGAGGGACAACTTTCTCAGTTACAGTCTCACTTATGTATTTTACATATAATTAAAAAAAAAATGTAAGCAAAGTAGCATCTTTGTATTATTTAAATGAGAAACGTAGGTACATTTATAGTCATTGGTAAAGTTTTAAAAAGCATTAAATATTTTGAATTTATTTTCTGTTTTAATTCTGGCGCAGCAGAAAGGGTGGATGTGGGATCCCTCGATGTAGTTTGGGCTTTAATTAAGTTAATTTCAATGATGCGTGTGTAGGTAGCATTGGTTCTTCCTACAGTGTTGCTACCATTCGCAGCATTTTATGAAGATCTGTTTTATGCTAGTTTAGACTGACTTTACAAAAAACAGCCTGTGTGCTGCTATCATTTTCCTTGTCTCCCAGGTATAATCTCTACAAATGCATGTTAGGAAATAGGTCCTTCAGGGCATAAAATGCTGAACTGCCTTGTGTATGTGAGCTACTGTTTATTCCAGGCTTGAAGTGGTCAGTGTATTAGGCCTTTCTTTAGACCTTTAAGAAGGGGAAGGAGACAGAGGTAACAGAAGGTTGCAATGAAATAAAACTTTCTATGCCATATAAAGAATCTCAGTTTTATTACTTGAGGTATATTAATTTTATTATAGTAGTTTTCTTATGTTAGTATTGAAACCCAGAGGTGTTGAAAAGCCATTTGTTTCAGTCTTTCTACAAGTGCCAACTTGTTTTTATGTCTAATTGCTGTGTTGTTGTTGAAAGAATTATTTTTCGCCTTGATGCTCACACTGGCTGATGCAGACAGCTTGTGGGGCAGTGGAGAATACGGTAAAGATCACACTGGAAAACTTGCGCTGAGCCTATAATTTGTTGTGGCAGCTTTTATGACTTGCTGAACTGATAGTGGCAGTTCACGTGGGATGACAATGTTTGTGCTGGTAGAATGTTTTAGAAACATTTGGTGGGATACCAAGTATGTGTTTCTAATACCACTCTCATCTCATGGGTTGAAATCTGACTCAAAGGGCATGGTTTTTTTTTTGTTGTTTTTTTTTTTTTAAGGTTTATTTTGTTTTCCAATGTGTTGTCCAAGCACTTAAATGGCTTACATTCCAGTTTATAAATAAATACAATCCTTAACCTTGCTTGGCATTACAGCTGTTTCTTCCATTTAGGTATGTTTCCACTTTTTCCAACATTTCCATTTCACTTGCAGGTTTTATAGTGATCTGAGAGCCATGGCGATGACTCCAGGGCCCTTCACCATCTCCTTTATCTCTATATTTTTCTTACACTGTGTGGTGTTTTTTTTTAATTTTTTTCCTCCTTCCCTTAATTTTCTGACATCTGATTTTTTTTTTCCTGTTATAGAGAGGCAATTACTATCAAAACCTGTACTACTTGTTTGAAATATGCAACGCACACCTAATGATTCTAAGTGTTTCAAGAGTCCTCACTTATCTTCATGCTGAAAACATATAGCATTTGTAACACTGAATATGAATTTTGCTGTGCAAAGGCTAGTAATTTTAATATATTTAAGACTGCAAACACTAAACAGAAACAGAATGAGATTGCCAAAAAATAATGGAAATAGCAGTTGTTTGATAATTTAGTAGCAAGGGCCTGTGGTTAATTGCAGCATTTTTGAGGAACCCTCATTATTAACAATTTAACTTTCTCTTTTGGGAATACTGAATCCTACAGTTCTGCAACAGTAAATATTTAGTGTGTTTTTCCTTGTAATTGAGATTATACAGCAGCTACAGTAATTTCTGGGGCTGATAAAGGTTGGGAAAATTGGAAAACTGCTAGGGTAACCTTGAAGGTAGGTTATTGGAGTAACAGGAGAATCCTGGCTGATCCGCTTTCCCTTTGAGCCCCAACTTCTTTACCTCCTCTTAGAAAGGAGCGGTTGTCCCCCAGTCTGTGTCTGAGGACAAGCCTCTTCAGGTTGTGTTGAGTAGCTGAAGACTCTGCATCGATTCCTCTGTGGAATGGAACAAATACTTCACCTACTACTGCTCCTTTTTTCTCTAGAGAGCAAGAGGCTGGCTGGGACACATGGGATTAAGCCATTAGCCCTGCTCAGCTCCAGTTTACCTAAAATGTCCTTAGGCCAGTCTGCTTTACCGACTGGAAAATAGTGGAGTGGATAGCTGTTAAATTGAGCTTGAATATCACTGTATGACACTCTTTATTCTATTCATGCTGGGATTCTTCTTAATTCTTTTACTAAATTTTGCCGGACTTTCTGAGTTACAAGTGCAGTGAGTTTAGAGAAATTAATCTGGCAGTTGTAATTCAAAGGATAATTTAATTTTAGTGTGTTTCTTTTTTGCCACACCACTTAGCCTTAGGCTTAGTAGATAAATAACTGTTTATGCTGTCTAATCAGAAGATGATTTAGAGCACC
This sequence comes from Strigops habroptila, assembly GCF_004027225.2. Classification (NCBI taxonomy): domain Eukaryota; kingdom Metazoa; phylum Chordata; class Aves; order Psittaciformes; family Psittacidae; genus Strigops; species Strigops habroptila. Next base: position 107,445,863 of record NC_044277.2, on the reverse strand, counting down.
TAAATTGGGTTTCTGTCCTGACTTTCCTGCTGTGGTGTGCTCTCCCTCTCCACTGATGATGCATGAAAAGACTATGAAGACAAATTGTGATACCCTTTTATATTTCTATATTTAAGCTGGGCTTTTGATAGCGGGGAGGATTTTAACTTTCCAAAGTAAGCAGAAGGGGTATTTGTGAAATAACTGGAAAACTGCTCAGGAATACTTAGCTACGCTGTGACTATGCCAAGAAACTTTGTTATATTGTGTGACCTTATGTAAGATTTTCATCTGGAGCAACAAATAATGAAACAGTGCAAATGGAAAGAACTAGATATAAGCTACCTAATGTTGACTCAGATAAGTATCTGTTAAACATACCTATTATAGTACATTCTTTTTAATGTAATCTAAAATTTAATCCTTACCTTTAATTCTTGGGTTTGGGGAAGGGGGAAAATAAAGGGGGAAAAAAGCCAATATACAGTAGTATAGGGGGGTTGTTTTGTTTGGGTTATTTGGTTTTTTGTTTGTTTTTTTGTTTTATTTAAACTGCTTTTATTGCTTCCTCTTCTCTGCTGTAATATACAATTCCTGATAAAGTGATTGGTTTATAGCAAAAAACTTGTCACTTTATGGAATACTCTGGTCAATAGCAGTAGTTTTGTATTTTGAATGTTGGTGCCATTTTTGTTTCAGTTCATGTAAATAGTACTTGGGACTATGTATTAATCATTAAATGGAATGTAAATATAATAAGGGTTGGCTGGTAAGTAGCTTTAAGGATGGAGAAAGGCTGCAAAGATAATTTTAGAAAGAAAAGCGTTTTACAGTGAGGGGATCAGTGAATAATAACAACTACTGTGCAATTTATATTTTAAAGTAGGTTATTAATACCTGTAACTTGTGGTGAGAGCAATTAGCATTACTTCCAGAAGAGTGTTGTGACTTATGTTCTTTCCGATTTTCTTGTCAATGCTTACTTTTAGTGTCATTTATGTAGATAGGTGAAACCACCCTTATGTGAGCCAAGAATTACACTTAAGGCAGAAATCTTATTATTATTCTTACTTCAAAACTCATTTGATACCGTTTGTTGATTACTGTTTGACTTTTCAAAATTTCCTACCAATATTTAGTCCATAGTGTTTGAGTTTAATGGTTATTATTCTTGGTCTAGCCTTCTTTCCTTAGAAAGATATGGATGATCATCTGGGCAGAAAACAGAGTTAATTTACCCAATATGAAAAGCGTATATAGAGAATTTGAATAATAAAATATTTGTGGGTAAGAAACGTTTGTGCTGTTATGGAAATAGGAGCTTGTTAGTGGTTTTCTTTTGTCCCTATTTTGTTTTATTATCTTCCAGGACAGAACAAGGAAGTGTATTCCTGGGGCTCTTTCTGGTATTTTATTGATCATAAGAAAAATAATGTGTTCTGAATTGAGGTTTTCAGAGTGCAGGATACGAGCACATCAGAAATAGGAAGTAAACATGAGAGTTGTTTAGAGCTGAGCACAAGCAGTTGTGTGAGAAAGCTAAATTATATATTTTTAATGTGCAGAATCTTATCTTTTGAGCACTTCCAAGTATTTTGCAATATAACATTTAATATTAAATTAAATTCCTGGAACATGTGGTATTATAATGTTTTTGGTGTTGAACATGGTTGTTAGGGTATTTCTTACACAGTTCTCTAGTTATACTTTCCTTTGAATGCTACCTAACTAATCCGGGTGGTTGAAATGAGACAGTATTTGCCAAACCTATATGAGCATTTAAATAACAGAAACCAAGTGGAAAATGTTTTCAGTCTTTGTCTTTGCTGAAAACTCGACTTGTGTCTCTTTGCGTCATGCTTGTCGAATAGATTTTATACATGAGTTAACAGATTTTGCACGTAAGCTAGTTTGATTCTTGTTTCTGTTTCTGGCCATAAAATGTTTGTGCAGTTGCCTTGATGCTTTTGTGTCAGTCCTGACTGATCCAGGGTGCCAACTTCCACCCCTCAGGCTTTCCCCAGTTGTCTTTGCATAATATTGTGTTTGATATCAAAAACTCTTGAAGTGAATTACAACATTGCCGTTAATACTGTAGTCTCATACAGCAGACTAAAAATGGTTGGAATTAGTAGACTGATAAATGTTTATGACTTGTTTTCAGTCTATCTTGTGGAGCATCTAAAGATTAAATAAAGCTCAACTTTTGATTCAAGATTGTCTAGATTAAAAACTTTGGTCTTGAAGGTGGAAGACTGTATTCTCTGCTCTCTGTTTTGGGTATCGGAATAGGCACTGAATACAACTGAATTAGGTAAAAACCGGAGCAAGTAGAAAAGCTAGGATGGAGAAAGGATGAGAAACAAGAATGAAAGATGTAATTAATTGTATTATTTGTTGCCTATTAATGTGCGCAACTGTAGAAGTAAACTAGGCTTATGTAATTAAGGAGTTAGCTTAGTACTAACTCAAATAACGGTAGGAGCATGATCGGTGTGTCACACCAAAGGAAAAGAAATTATTAAATCTGCAGAAAAATTATGAACTGTGTCCTGATAAGCAAGGTCTTACGAAAGACTGTGTACAGTAGATAAGATTAAAAATTAATGAATCAGCATATATGGCTAGATATTAGCACGGCCTCTTGCTTGTTTCCCAGCCTATCTATCTCAAGGGATTCTGAATAATTCAGGACTGAATGTGAAGGGTGCTTGGTGGGTGCAAGAGAGAGTGCTATTTATTCTATTTATTTCCTGTTTTATTCCAGTCTGATGCATTGAATATCGGTTGTGGTTTGGGTTAGAAGGGACTTTAAAGCTCATCTAGTTCCAACCCCCCTGCCATGGACAGGGACACCTTCCACTAGGCCAGGTTGCTCAAAGCGCTGTCCAACCTGGCCTTGAACACTGCCAGGGATGGGGCAGCCACAGCTTCTCTGGGCAACCTGTGCCAGTATCTCACCATCTTCACAATGAAGAATTTCTAATTTAGATCTAATCTAAATCTGCCCTCTTTTCAGTAATGTGACTTGCTTTCAAATCCGACTTGCTGAAAATACAGTTAAAAAAGGATGTATTTCACTGGCTGTTCACATTTGGGATATATGTATAATAAAAATAACCAGTAGGCACTGCTGCTAAAACCAGTGGTACAATCTGTTATGCTATGAAGAGATTAAGACTTTACAGTTCAGTTGAGACATTGCTTCATGAAAGTCAGTGTATGTAGGTCACAGTTTTTTAGTGTGTTCAAAGGCTCTTTGTGTTTTAGAAGTGTGATCTGCATCTCATTGTAGAAGCTGTTTGTTTCTAAAGAAATGCTTGTTAATTCTGCTTCTACTGAACTGCTTCAGGTTTTTATCTTGTGTGTGTATGTGTATAGGATGTAAAGCTACTAACTATGCTCTCCTTCCGTGTTTGGAAAATTGCATCTGTTCTTCCAGTATTTAACTGGTGTTTTCCTGTTGTGATAGGTACTTTCCATCCCATGTATATACCATCCTAATGCTGCCTCTTAGTAATTTCTGCAGTTGTTTAAGAAATCAATAAAAGCTCTTATTCCTGAGCTTTAGCTTCACTGATTAAATATTTCTAGCAATGATTCACTGATATTGCAGAAGATCAGGCATGAATGAAAGGAAGTAGAACTGCAGTCAGGACTCTGACAGTCGCGTGTATCGTGTTAAAAACCCCTGAAACATAAAGGTAAATTTGGTTGGCACTGGCTGTGTCAGCTATGCTTATTATTATTTATATTTTTTTTGGTTCATTTATGGCTTAAAGCAATAATTTAATCCAGATACCACTATTAAATATATGCTTGGATCTGTATCTATGTAGTTCAGAAATTAGATCATATTTTTATCTGCTTGAATTCTAACTCTTGTCAGGAATGTTAACTGCTTAACATATTGATCACTGTGTACATTGCTCATAGGGAGTTCCCTAAGCTTCCCTGTATTATAAGTTACTGGATGTGATTAACTAAAAAGTGGGTTTTTTGTGTTTGTATTAATTTTTGTTTGGTTTTGGTTTTCAGGTCCATTTTCCAGACACAGAAAGGGCAGAATGGCTCAACAAGGTAAGAGTAGTCATTAGCATCACTTCCAGATGGGAAGGGGGAGGAGGGGTGAGGCAAGAATCAGAGAACAGGATAGTTTTAACTTTATACACTTGAAGCTTCTGGTCGTTGATCCAGTTAGTCACGAGAAAGGTTAAATCTATTTTCATAGTCTTGAAATACTGAGTTTTGGAGAATTACTTAAAGTGGCATTAGAATAATGACAGCTAGAATTGTGTGGAAGTCATAGCAGCTGCAAATACAGTCATTTATGTTTTACTTGTCTGGGATACTTTCCAGTTACTGTGGATTCCTGACCTACAATCTAAAAACGAATCAGTTTTGCAGTTTTGATTTGTACGTGTGATAACCTAAGATATAGCTCTATGTAGCAAATAAATTTCTCTTCACCCTTCTCCCCAACATTCGGCATTAGTGCTGAATGCATATACATTCAGGGGGTAAGAGAAGAAAATTCTTTATATTGTTTTTCTCCTCCTCTAGTGCTTCAGACTTGTGCAAATTCCAGAAAGCTTTCCTGTATGTAAAAAGGAACCAGTTCTTATGTCTGTGATGAGCTGTATAGAAAACTTCTGTGTTTCAAACTTTGTACAGAATTTCTTATTTATGCCTTAAAGAATATATTTGTAGTTATGTGTGAAATTGTGTTCCATGTAGATTTTTATTGGTTTTCCCTCAGACTGTAAAACAGATGTGGCCTTTTATTTGCCAATTTATTGAGAAACTCTTCCGGGAAACCATAGAACCAGCAGTAAGAGGAGCAAACAACCACCTCAGTACCTTCAGTTTTACAAAGATTGACATTGGTCATCAGGTGAGTTGCTGATGAAGTTTTTCTAAGAGGCTGTCTTACATACTGCTATAATGTAGCCTGTTTAAATCCACACAAAAGTATTTCTTGGTAACACTGATTCTGGTTTCTGCTGTAACATTAAAATAAAAACGTGTGGCTTTTTTAGCAGAAGCTTTTTTTATTTGTATTGTTTATCTTGGGGTCTCTGCTTCAGAAATTTGCCTGAGAACTGGGAGAAGACTCAAAGTATAGTAACTACTAGTCAATTGAAAAGCTCATAGCCACATGACTTTAATACCGTTCATGTAATGCGCTAACGTTCAGTGAGCAGGCACCATTATCCTTTTCTTGCCAGATGACTCAAGTGCAATTACAGATGAACATGTTAATTGTGTTATGTATGGAGTCTAACGTCAGGGCTACTGGCTCAGCTTCCCAAAGGACTGAACATATAGTATCAAGGAGCAGAGAGGTGTTTACCTTCTGTTCAGTCCCATGGAAGAAGGAGTCATAACATATAGCTCTTACATGCCTGTGAGATTTCTGTTTTACACAAATTACTAAAAATATGTAAATAGATTTATGTCAATTTTTCAAAAAAAAAAAATACCAGAGATGATGCTAAGTAAGGTCATTGCTCATCCTCTCTCACCTAGTATTTGATGAAGCTTTGAGTCTTGGGAATGTTTGATTGGTTTCTATGTGGGAGTGGAAGGGATAGGAGAGAGCATGAGCACAGTGGTTTAAAGAGAGGGCACAGAGTGGTCGATACAACTTTTGTTGGGGACTATGGATTCTTTTCCATCCAATCTGACTAAATTCCACTTAAAGCAATACACTTCTTTGTGAATTAAATTTAGCTTGTTTTAGTTGCACAGAAAAGAATGCTTTGTCTGGGAGTGTTAGACATATACTAGTACAGAGAAATTACATGTTTATTGGGGGGGAGAGAGAAAGCTCGATATTAAATTTTCATAAATCTTTAAATGTAGTGGTCTAAACCCAGGGTAATTGCCAGAAGGGTTGTGATTGAGTGGATCCTAGCAAGGTAATTTTTACCCTTAAAATAATATTTTGAGTGAAATTGGTAGCTTTACTTCACACCTTTTAATAATGCTTATAGTAAATTCTTAACTTCAAGCATGAATGTGCATATATTCACCTTTATTTTGAAGTTAAGAGATTAATATGGTACAGTTCAGTAGAAGGATCCAACTTTTACTTGCTTCATTATTTCAGCCTCTGCGAATAAATGGTGTAAAAGTGTACACTGAAAATGTGGACAAAAGGCAGATAATTTTGGATCTTCAAATCAGGTAAACTTTATTATCATGTCATGATGGTGCCCATGCATTATAATATGTGCTTTGTTTGATTCAGCAGTTATATTGGCCTGAGAGGAGAACTGCTTCATTACGCAAATTTAGTTAGTTCTAATTGTGTATGAATGGAGGAAGGAACTACATGCTGTAAATAGCATTTATCTGAGGGAAATAGTACATCAACTCGGTGTGACTGCATCATTAACGTAATTTTGGTTAATAAAAAACAACCAAAGCTAAAGCACTATCTTTGATTTTTTTTTTTTTTTTAATTAGTGAATTAAAACTTTGCCATGAAGTTTAGTCTAAAATTTAGTATATAACATGTTTGAGGCTTTTTACTGTTTGCAGTTACTTGTATTTTTTTATAAACACTATATCAATGTGTCTCCAGAACACTTCTTTAATACTTTTTGCTTCTTCCTTGATTTTTTTGTTTGTTTTTGCTTTTAAATTTAATTGCAAAAGGAGTGTGGGTTTGGTTTAGTTTTTATTGTTTTGCAAGGATATTGAGTGCATTATGATCATTGTTTCAGAGTGTTTTTCAGAACCTTTTGAAACAGGTACTGTGCTTTTAAGAACTTTACTCTTGTAAGGAGCTTGACTAGCTAATTCACGAAGCAGTCCATGGAAAATGTATCTAAAGATTCAATTTCAGGACCGTGTTTGCAAAGGGGACACTTTATCTTTCTCTTAATTACTCTGAGCTCTATGGCAAAGAATTATCAAAACTCATGTTACAATTGAACAGTCTAGTTTCTGGTGACAAAGATGTGTGAGGGAAAAATTTAACAACTTGAGCAAATGAAGATAAAGTTAAATTGTTAATAAATAGAAATCTTAGTTTGGTGATGCTCATGAAGGTAGTAAATCCTTGGGGAAAATGAAAGGTTAGGGATCAACAGAAAACAAGATAAACTCTGTCAAATTAAATGTGAACTGTAGTAAAGAAAGCTAAAAAACATTGAGAGATTGAGGACATGCTTGTTAATAGTCTACAACTGAGTGTTTTCATCTTCTCATGACACAAACATATTGGCACTAAAAGAAAGTTTTAGGCTGAAGATCTAAACGTATGGAAATATTTTTTGTTCATGTGGTATATTTCAATGGAGAAACTCGCTACCATTATACTGGCAGAAGACACATGTAAAAATGGAGTCAAAAGACCTTCCAAAGACCACCTAAAAAATCATTAAGATAGTCCAAAGTACAGAATTACAGATCATTGTAACCTGGGAAATATGTTTGTCTTATTCTTTGTTCATTTTTCTTCTGGGTATTTTCTGTGGCCTACAATGACCACATACAGTAGTATACTGTGTTTCTCATCTGATTCAGTACAGCTGCTGTTATAGTCTTTCAAGACTGTCCTCATTAAACTGTAATCTATCTCAGTGATCTGTACATTACAGGGGTCATATGTATTTCTGGGATATTATGCTCTGAATGTATAGAATTTGCTTGCTAAATGTGACTTGAAGTTGCATGTTATGTTAGAGTGGAATTCCGTATGGCATCGCCTGTTAATGGACCCAGCCAAGTATCTTGAGGGATAAAACCATAGTTAACTTGATTATAAGGTCAAAAGTTGCTGACTTATGACTCTCAAATGCAGCTTGTTACTATTTTTATATCAATTTGTCATCATGTTGTTACGGATTTTCAAACTAGCATATTGCTGCTTTCCAGTCTTCATAACACAAATAGTCCTGATGGTACAAAGTGCCAAGATTGAGGTTTCAGTTGCAGGTTTTGATTGACCTTGGTTCTCTGTGTCATGTTGTTATGCAATTCTATATGTGTGTGTGTCTGTGTGTGTATATATATCTACTATCTCTATTTATAGTTATATAGGTAAAAATAGAAATTACATCCTTTTAAATTGTGTATTAAAAATTATATACCTATTTTTAAACTCTATAGTCACACTACATTCTTTCCAGGGAAAGCAATAGTGACCTTCCTTTCACATAGAACCCTATCATGTTGTTGTGTTCCATTTCCCCAAACTCGTCATTGTATGAAACTGATTCTGCATAGTCTTATCTTTTGAATAGTCCAAAATAAATTCCAGTGTTGGATGTTTACAAGGATGTCTTGATAATATTGTTTATTTCTTTATTGTTTAAGGGATTGGTAAGATTTGCATTTACTTGAAATCCCGTAGACAGCACTATTACACACAGAGCACAGGAGGCTACAGATGGTTTGAATAATGGATATCTTGGATGCAGCAACTCTCACCTTTGTTTTCTTTTGATAGTACCTTGTGGCCATCAGCTGCCAGGGGAGGGGGCAGGGGTACTGCAAGGGGACCTCAAGCTTTCGTCCTAGATTTCTTTTTGAGTCTCAGGATTAGTTTGTTTTCAGACCCAACATGGCTCACAGCAGCAGCAGTTCTTGGAGAAGATCTGCTCAACTCTGCTGGCACATGCTTGACCTCCATGGAGCTTCAGAAGAAATAGCTGCTAATATCCGAGTCTGAGTTGTGTGCACATAATCTTTTAGCCTTGTAGCATGGGCAAAATAGATGGGGCTTTTTTCTTCTACAAATCTATCTCAGAGGTACAGGACAGTATCTGCAAAATTTCAAGCCCTTGACCTTGCATTCCCAAAAATGGGATGCAAAAACTGTTCAGGGAAAAACTTGCCTTGTTTTTAATGTATTATTTTCTAATTTACTTCCTGCCTCCTCTCTCCCTTCAGAAAGGGCTCAACTGGTTTTGGCTTAAACCTTGCTTAGTGGATCATCCAGCTCAGCATGCCCAGCTTATTGAATTTCTAAATATGACTGGTTTTGCAAGTCTCTGTATATTTCAGACAACTTTGATTTTTAGCAAAATAACCATCTCTTGTCTAGTGCTTCTCGTGAGTATATTGGATGAGAGTGGATTTGGGTAAATGTACTGTCAATGAGACCTATGTAGAGCTTTCCTGAAGTGGAGTATGAATCCTGTGTCTGTTATTTCCCAAAAGTAAGGCTACTTGTGTGTTTTCTCTTATGCATGCTTCTGGAGATGATAACATACCTATGTATTAATTTTAGTGATTTTGATGACAGTGGTGATATTTTGAAGGGAATATAGTTTTTTTAACAATCTTGACTGTTATATGTTGTAATGTTTTAACATGCATTTCTTATGTATGGATTGAGATAGAAAATATATAGTCATGACAGTGCAAAACAACTGTGTATTGCATTTTAGTTAATCAAAATGAAATGTATACTTTCTTTTTGGTTTTAGTTTTGTTGGAAACTGTGAAATTGATTTGGAGATCAAGAGATACTTCTGCAGAGCTGGTGTGAAAAGTATACAGGTAGGATAAATATTTTTTGTTTTGATTTTGATACAGAGTCATCACTGCATTGTTATTTTCTGATTTAATTAGTTTATAAGAAAGAACCAGTAACTGTGTAGTTTTGTTACTTACTATTGTTTCACAGTTGCATAATATTGATATTGTGTAATAATTTCAGTAGCATGACTTAGCTGAAAGGGTAAATTAGTTTCAGATATAGAACCCTTTTAAATATGTAACATTTTCTACTAGAAAAGGTGGAGATAATTTCACATCAAGCCAATGTTCATGTGATGCGTAGGTTTGTGAAGGGACTGTGGAGCTTAAAGTTTTGTTTTACTGAATGTTTCAGTGTTAGATGAAATCATTAGTTTACATGCAATTACTACAATTAGCCTTGCCTTCTGATATTGTTTCTCAAATTTCCTTAACTTTTTGATATCAGATCTCTCTCTCTAACAAGGAAAAATAGTATGCTTTTTTTGTCTGTGTCTTAATGTACCTATAAGCATTTACTAACGTTTGTTCTAGTATTTGTGGATGCTGCTGTATTGGTTTCTGCCACAATTGTTTATATTGAGCTGTATAAATAATCTACTTCATATTTTTAGCAAAATTATCACTAACATGACACACCCTCATGTAGATTAATGCAAAGAATTTGTCAGCCCAACTATTTAATGCCTATGTAAATAGGCATTGGGTTTGGATGACATGTAAGCTATATACATAAAATTTTTCTATAATGAAGAATTTCATGAATCAGAAGTGTGAGCATTGCCAGGGAATAAGTTTTATTTAAAACTTGAACTAAAGTCAATCCCATTGCCTTTTTTCCTCCTCTTTCACAGATTCATGGGACTATGAGGGTTATCCTGGAACCACTAATTGGAGACATGCCCCTAATTGGAGCACTATCCCTTTTTTTCCTTAGGAAACCTGTAAGTGCTTTTAGCTCTGTTGCTACTCTTTTTAGAGTGCTGATGATGATAGTAGTCAGAAAACGATGGAGCAAGAATTAAACAGCAAAAGGAAAGAATTTGGGAAATTGCTACCATTTGGTTGAACTTCTCCCAGAAATGAATGCTGGAAGAAACCAAGATCAATAATAATTACCTTGGAATTACAAAGTCTGTTCTGTCAAAGCTGTCAATTTTTTCTCACATGTCTTCTGGACAAGTAAAGATCAATAGACACCATCTAGGTTGTTTTAAAAAAGAAAACAAACAAACAAAAAAAAGACACAAAAAAGCCCCACCAAAAAAAACCCACCAACAAAACTTTTGTTGCTGTTTCTCATGACAGTCTGCAGGTGAGTGTGGCCTAAGTTAAAATTCCCCAACATCTGTGCAAGGTTGTTTTGAAAACCATGCTGGTGTTACCACAAATTAAAATCAGAATAGGTGTTTTGAGGTTACCCTCTATGATGATTGAAGATTTTAACCTGGGTAGCAGGTGGGCAATTTCCACTACATTTACCAATGACCCAAGTATGAGAACAGATGAAGTACAGCATGAGATGGAATTGGATTTCAAAACATTCGTGGTATTAGCAGAAGTCAGAGAAAGAGAGGGTGTCATGTAATTCAATTGGAATATGTGGTAGGCCAAAGTGCACATTTGGGCATGAATAATAGTGAATCAAAGGTAAGCCAACAAGGTCTGGCTGGTATGACAACAGTATAGCTAGACTGGCATGTGTAAACAAGAGGATAACCCAGAAATGCTTTCATGAAGTTTTAGACACAGCACTTCAACAAAAGTACTGCCAAGCTGGAGAGTATCCAAAGTAGGGAGATGAGAATAAACTTGACCCTCAAGGACAGACCGAAAGAATGGAAATTGTTTAGTTTAGAGAAGACAAAGAAGAACATGTTCTTCAAAATGTGAAAAGCTTACAGAAAAGAAACACACAATCAATTCTGCATTTCAGTGGCAGATAGGATAACCAATAATCACAGCAAGGAAGATTCAGGCTGGACAAGGGGGATGAGGGAAGGCCTGAATGGTAGTGAAGCTCTGCAATAGGCTGTCTGGAAACACTGTGAATCTCTGTCATCTATCCTATGATAGATTTTCACTAGTTCGTTCAAAAGATAGGTTTGTATAGGTGTTTACGTGCAGCCTAGGAAAAACTTATGGTGTCACTTGTGTCATTTATGTGGCTTGATTCATCTGTTTGGAGAAACCACATGTGCTTGAGTAGAGGGAATGTAGACTTAAAACATGCAAGCATTTGGAAAAGTTTTGTAGATAATTTAGTGAGATTTTTGGTAAAAGTGAAATAATTCATGGAAAACTGATGAAACATCATTGCTCATATTTTGAAAAGGTTTTGGAACCAAAATATTTGGTTCAGTGGGATGAACCAAATTTGGATTTCTACACATTTCTTTGAGGCAAGTCTAAACATTAGGAGATGTCTGCCTAAGTTTTGTCTCTTTTTACCCTTTGGCTGAGCAGTATGAGTGTAGGACATCTGTTAACGTTCATGTTTATACTAACAGTCTAAGCGGGCCCACGACAAGGATTGAACTCTACTTTATGGTAGTCTGTGCTCTGTAATTGTTAGCGTACTCTCTGATGTTATTTTGTTATTTAGTGCTCTCCCAAACAATTTCCAGATTCCGTACAGTGCCCAGCTCATTACAGGGACCATCCAGTAAACAAGTTAAATGCAAACACTCTATTTTTGAGGAACAGGGAGAAGAGTTTATCTGTGTGGACACAGGCTTTACATTTTTTTTCCTACAGGAATGACCTTTCTTCATGTTGATGAGATTTGTGTTGTCTCTATCAGTTCTGTTTTGTATTCACTGAGAAAGAAACCAGTGTACAATCCTTCTGCAGAAGCCATTCTGACACACTAAGTGGCAAGAGTCATGACCCAATGCAGTGTGTCTGCAATCCTTTCCTGGGGTGCCTCGGGCTGCTACTGCTTTGTTGCTTTCTAGAGGAGAGGCAAGAAAGCTGGCAGGGGATAGGGAGGTAAAGATCAGCAGCAGGTGGGTTGGTTCGTGAGCACTTTCTGACACTTCCTCTGTTTCCCAGCATCATGCTTTGGTAGCATTTTTCTGAACCTTTCATTTCTGGTATTCTCAGATACCTTCAGTCAGCTTTTTGCTCTGATACCTGTGCCCAGTCCTTTCTGTCCCTGATCCACTCTAAGTGCCATGTATTGGCTAAGTGCTTAACTTGGACAACTTGTAACTGAGATAGTAAACTGAAAATATATCAAATGATACACCTCTCATTTGTGGTCGTCAGCTTTCTGAACTTTAGGAAATACTTTGTTCAGGGTAATTTTGTCTTTACTCCTACCACCATGATGCTTTATTAGGAGTCTGGTGACTTAGTGGGACAAAAAGCGATGGGAAGTAGACTGGACTGGAGTATCAAAATTAAAAAGCCAACCCCTCCCCAAAAATATTCAGTTACGAAAACATTAAAAGTGGTTTTCATTCCTCTTTCACTTGAAAACTAAGCTAGTGGCCAAGGTCTGAGAAAACTTAAGGGTGGATTGTTCAAAAAATGTATCTCTGAATTACATTATTTCGTAATTTTGACAGTTATACATGGATGTTTAGGGTTTTTTATACAAGCAGACTTCTCTCCCCACTGCAATGTGTTGTCTTGGTGTTTGTTTTTCTGACTTCTGTAGAAAAATGTAAAATAAGGCTTGTTTATAACAATAACCAAATTCTGTCCTCTTACTAGAGAGCAAGTGGCTGCAGCCAAGGAAAGCTTTTCTCCAATATTTTTGTTAGAAGAGAAGAGGAATTAGTTGGCAGCTAGCATTAGATTTTGTTCTCATATTTTCCAGTCGAAAGTAACTGGCAACAATTCCTCTTGCTCTCTATCATCTGTTTGCTGGCCTTAATGACTATATAAGGCAACACAGCCTAAATTAATAGTTCCGAACATACTTGGTTAATGAGTTTACCAGCCTCATATTTCTGAGTAATGCATGAAATTTTTGATGCTGGAAGAGTTCTTACATTATATGGAACTTTTAAAATACTGTATGTTTTTGTTGTTGTTATTGTCAAGAAGATACTAAAAGTTTTAACAGCTTATAAAATATGTCCAAATATATAAGATTTCAAGAGAGAAAAATATGTGCATTCTGATGTTTTGAAGTAGTTTTTTAAAATTCTGAGCTTCAATGCCAGAGAGAATTATGCGCTGTGTAAATAGTCAGGATTTGTATTTGTGCTTCGTATTACTTCTCATTATGTGAACATTATGTATATTTACCATATATTCTGCTTCTTTAAGCTTGGTTATCTTTAACTTTGAGAACAGAATATCATAAAGTTAATTATTTAGATTTTTGGTTCAATTCTAGAAGAATTGTGGCTTATAGCTGGACTGCAAGTCTGTAGTTTTCAAAAGCTTGTTTAGTGGCACACCTAATATTGAAGGTGTCCCCTAACCCAACCCTTTTGTCAAAAAACAAAGACACGAAAATACCAATACTTTTGTTCTAAAAATAAAGCAACAAGGGCTGGAAAACAGGATGTCTTCCAGGAAAAACGGTCAACTCTTCCAAAGCTCTCATTTTTACATTTACAGTTTTGCCCTCCACTTGCTGACCTGAGCATTGCTTTCCCTCCAGTCACTTTACAGATTGGTTCTGTCCTGCAGTTTTGATTTATTTAATGCTGGTTTAGTTTCATTTAATATTGGCTGCCTTTGGAAAACTCAGTGCTGGATGTGACTTTAAAAATTATCATTACTTATGAAAATTAGACTCAAAAAGAATGCTTCACCAAGAATGAGTCCTAGTGAAATGGCTGGAAAGAAATGTAAGGTGGTTATGTAGAATGCAGGAGAATGTTATTTTGGTTTGCTTTTAGTTGATTGAAAATGCCTTCAGAGCTTATGAGACTGTCAGTATCTTTGCTTCAAAATGTTTTAACCTCTTTTAAAGGGGTTTGTGGAACACCTGTATAAATTCTGAAGCATAGGTACTGTTACAGTACTTGTTAACATTTAGTCTTGTTGCTTATAAAGTGAGTGATTTGCATGTTTACTTTGTATACTTAGGAATTGCTATAACTTACACTATTTTAATTTTTAATTGTGATAGCTTTTACAGGATTTTTTAAGGGCCATCAAAGTTGGTGCTTCCACCGTACCATATTCAAAGGGAGACCTTTGCCCTCCCATTCATCGTTATTGTCTTTCTTATATCAGCCTTGAAACTTCTGCTCCTGAAGGAAGCTGAAGTGGCATAAGCTGGCAGGAGTATTAAACACAGCAAGAAGTGACTGGTTTTCTGCCCTTCAGATGTATTTTAGCATCTTGAGCCAGCTTGCTAAGGAGTCAGGAGAGTGTCAGTATTACTGTAAGAGTGTGAACCAAAGTACAGGACTAGTAGAAAGTAGAGAGAATTGGCTTGAACTGAAGCTTTGAGTAGTTGATACTATGGAGAATAGCAAGGTGTGCTGTACTTTTGTAAGACCAATTGTGATTCTTCTTCTGGTCACCTTAACTCAAAAACTTGCCTGCTCTGATTCTTAATAACTATATATCTTATCTCCATAGGAATTGCCTCTAATCTTTAGACAGTTACAACTGAAAAACTTACTACTGTAAAACACAGTTCCTGTGCAGAGATATGTTGTGTTTCCAATAGCAATGATGAAAACCAGTGTGATTTCTACTTTCTGTGGTATTCTACTTTCTGTGATATTGTATAATCAAGCCTTGTTTGAGAGGTTGAGTTTATTATACGTTTACTGAAGAAATATATTGGATAATGTTACTTATTAAAATATTACTTCAGCATTGTAGTGGTAATAGGCTGTGTTCTACTAACAGAAAAATTGTACTGTGTTTCTGCATGACCATTCACAAGTAACAGAAGAGGGCAAGTTAGTCCGCTTCTCCTTCTAATCTAAATTTCTGAGAAGAAACACAACTTATCCTATGGAATTGGCTCATCATGCTCAGTAGCAGAGTTGAACATATGTCCTCCAGAAGTCTTATACTTCCATAACTTGATTAGCAGGAAATTGTTCATCAGCATTTTAAAATACTTGATGGTTTTTCATGTGAGAATTAGTAGTGCTTATGGCAGCCAAATCAAGCCACAAGGTTGGCAGTGTTTATAGACTGCCTTTTGTGCTGCTGTGAACTTCAGTTATAGCCCTCTATATTCTACATTCCAGTACATTCTTTTCCCTTTGTAGAGGCATCCAGGGTATTGAGAACACCAACTATGTGAAAATGCTCATCAGTTTTTAGCCTGCCTTTCCTTATAGGCTGCAGGGATATATATATATATGTACATATATATATGGTTGGGGTTTTTTTAAACTCTTTCAATGGATGTGTTGCATTAGTTCTCAGTACAGAGCCTTGATAAGACACAAATTTCTTGGGTTTCACTGCTCTGAGCAGTGAAACAATTTGTTTTCACTGTTCTGAGCAGAGGAAAAATTGAAAGAACAAAGAGCTTTGAGTAACATGACACACATACTACTTCATCGGAAAGTGTAACTGGTGTCTGAAATCCTGCTCTAGGCCAGTGAGCTGGCTGGTAAGTATCTGCAAGGCATATCACCTCTCTCAGTTGCAATGAGCTGTGGAAAGACACCACACCATTTCTGGCTCCTGGCAGAATTTCACTTGGTGACAAATCCTGAATGTAGTCTTTCCAGTGCCCTGTTAGTTCTGCTGCAGAGAACCAGCTGGCATTCTCTGAATTTAGCTAAACTAAGGGAATTATGCATTGCTCAGAGCACTGGCAGAGAAGGAAATAATATTGTTAGCCTGTTCCGAGATTTAAAGGCCAAAACCGTTTTTTAAGTATGGAACTTTTTTATATTCAGTGCTTCATAAAATGATTCATCAGCTTGCAGGGCAGTCTTCTGCTTGCTCCCTTTTTCTCCATAGGGCTCAGTTTGTTAGGGTGGTGACGTTGCTTTAGTTTAACTGTCAGAACTTCAAGTTAGAGGGTTGTTTTCTTCTCCAGCAAGTCTTGGCATGGCAATGCCCAAAACGTAGAATGCAAATCCTTGTTATGTGGCTGGACTGTGGCTGGAAGGGCTTCCTCTTGTGTATCGAGCAATACTGTGGATTTTACTTTCTTTTCTCTCTACTGCCAGTTTGTCTGCTGTCAGTGCTATTTCCATACTACTGCACGTATAAGCCTTTTTTGCCTGAATTTGTGTTGCTTGTTGGAAAGCTCCTCTTTTCTTAAGTTACCAAAGGTGTGTCTTATGCTGAAATCTGATTATGCTTGGAAGCTAAAAGTGCAGATTTGAAACAACATTATTGAGGGGAATTTGGGAGTGATGGCGGGCAGGGGAAGAACACCAAAATTGGGGTGGGAGGGGGGTGGGGGAAAGGGCATTTTTCACTAATATTTGTAGACTAAGATTAGAGTGCGCGATACCAGTGTGCTTCATTACTGCTGGGCTCTTCTGGTAGAACTGGAAAGGAAGCACTGTGGTGGTCAAATGTAGCAAATCTTGTCTACAAGGAGAACTTACTTTCAAAGCCCAAATAGGGAAAGCTTGATTTATGCCAGTGGTTTGAAGAATTGTATTCCTTCCAAAACATTTAATGGCTGAAGATCTATTTGCAAAGCTTTTCTAACAATCCTGTAAAGTGCTTAGCCTTAGTAACATGTTTAAATTCTTAGCTCCAACTTCGAAGGGAAAAGGATTTGTCTTTAGCATGTCTGAAATTGGCCTCTGTCTTTGTATTTATTCCTGTACAATAAGTGGATGAATAGAAGCTTCTGACATTCTATGTACTAATTGCATTTCTGGTCTGAATGGCCACTTTTAGTAGCACTATTTTTTATTTTTTTTTTTCAGTTTGTCTGTGTAACTATTTTTACATGCTTCATGGTCTAAGGACTGATGACCAAATGAAGCGGTAGTTTTTGAGGTGTGTAATAATCAAAGTGATAGTGAGATTGTACTATAGGCACTCTGTGTTTCATATACTGTGTTGCACCCTTTTAAAATGCTTTTTTGTCACAGAAATGGAAAATCTTTTGGTTCTCAGAGGTATCTCATAGGTCATTCTTTGTTTTGTTTTGGATTGTGGCAGTTAATACAGAAACCACCATGGTAAATGTTTCAGTCTAGTGTTGGAGATGTTTCTCAATGCTGAATTTCAACATGCATTATGTTACTCAATTCATTTAATTCGGTTAAGTCTGTTTAGGAGACAGCACAGGACTTTACTGTGTTAACTGTTGTATGCAATACGCTAAACAAAGCATGAAAAAATCAAAACGAAATGCAAATATTTTCTCGTTTTCCGTTTATTCTGAAAATATCCGTATGTAAAACTGTTAAATGGGATGCAGGTATGAACGTCTCCAGATAGGGACCACTGTTGGGGGGTATTCATGGTGTGTATTTGCCTTCCTATTTGCCTATGAATAATGAAAAAGGGAATGAATTATGTAACCAATTGGGCTCTTTGTCTTAAAACCAGTATAAAATTACTTCTTCCAGAGCCTTGGTAGCTTGCATAGATTTTTAAGGTGTCACATAACGTAATGTCAAAACTTGTGTTAAGAACACGAGAACCAGTCTGAAAACTCAAGTTGTGGTTAGTCTTACCAGCTACTACCAGTCTACTTGTATGTTATATTACTTAAACATTTGGGGGTTTGCAGGATTGAGGAAGTAGTACTAAACTGAAGTTATTTTTCTGAATGGCTATTAGCAGGGAAGGTGCTAAATTTTCAGTATTCCATGGAAGTCTGGAGGTTTGTTCACTGAATGGCATAGTTAGGAAGACACCGATCTTAATCCCTGGATGGGACCAAATTGTTTTCTGTTGTAATATGTTCACAGACTCATAGAATAGTTGAAGTTGACAGGGACCTTTAGAGGTCATCTAGTCCAACCCCCTTCCTCAAGCAGGGCTATCTAGAGCAGGTTGCCCAGGACCATGTCCAGGTGGCTTTTGAGTACCTCCGAAGGTGGAGTGTCTACAACCTCTCTGGGCAATCTGTGCCAGTGCTCAGTCACCCTCGCAGTACAAAAGTGTTTCCTGATGTTCAGAGAGACCCTCCTGCATTTCAGTTTGTGTCCATTGCCTCCAGTGCTGTTGCTGGGCACCACTGTGAAGAGCCTGGCTTCGTCTTCTTTACACCCTTTCTTAAGGTGTTTATAGACATTAATAAGATTCCACCCAAACCTTCTCTTCTCTGGACTAAATAGTCCCAGCTCTTTCAGCTTTTCCTCATAGGAGAGATGTCCCAGTCCCTTAATCATCTTCATGACCCTTTGTTGGGACTCTCTCCAATATGTCCATGTGCTGAGGAGCCCAGAACTGCACAAAGCACTCCAGGTGTGGCCTCATCAGTGCTGAGCAGAGGGGAAGGATTGCCTCCCTCATCCTGCTGGCAATGGTTTTCCTAATGCAGCCCAGGATAGCATTAGCCTTCTTTGTGGCTTGTTGCTGGCTCGTGTAGATTCTTGCACTACATCCCATGATATGTCTTACTTCTTGTTTTGGAACATTTAGTTATTAAATCTTACTACCTTTTCCACTGAAAGGATAATGACTTTTTTCTGCTTTACTGTTTGTTACAAGTAGGCTAGGTGCTTCATAATATTGTTAAAATATTTTACTATCATTCCAAAAGTATATTAAGTAACAGTGCTCCTTATGTAAGTAATTGTATTATGTGTTATCTTTAGTCAAAGTATTCACAAAGGAAATCACTAACTAAACTATTAATAGAACCTTTATAAAAGAATGGTACGTGCTGGTTTTTTATAGAAAATGAATGTAGGGTGATTATTCTTGCCTTTTTGTGGAAAGATGCAACATACGTTCTTGTAGAGATTTGTTGTTTTGTTTCAGCATTTAAGTGAACCAACACAGTTATTTTCTTAGTTGAGGAATCTCAAAATCTTTTAAACTTCTTTTGTGCAGTGATTCTTAGATTGGGTTAGTTGGATTTGGAAGCATGGTGGTCACTAGGTGGGTTTGGATTTGTTTGTTGCTTCTGCTCAATTCTATGCAGTTAATAGGAAGTTTTCAGTAAGAAGGGAGATAAGAAAACTCAATTCTGTTAGTTCTGTTATCTAGAATTAAACCATTACAGGATTGAAAACAATATTAGAAATTGGTTGTTAATGTCAGCAGCCCTGAAACAGTTAAGTACCTTTATAGCATTGGTCTAATATTCTGTAAAGACTTTCAGTGAAGGAAGTATATATGATCTAGCAATGAGTTATGCCTATTTATTTTTTCTGAAGATTTTTTTCACTTTGATACTTAATCCCGTTGATATATTTCATCTTTACTGCATCAGTGGTAGAATGAATTTGTCTCTGTCATTGAAAACAGCTGCCTCTGTGTTTGAAAGCTGTTGTCACATCCTTCTTCCACCTCCCAATCTTATGACCAATTCTTTCCATTGGTCATATCTTCTAGATCTCTTATTTTTCTGGTCCCAAATAGGATTCTTCATCAGCTTGTTACACTTTGCAAATTCATGTTGGTGACTGTTCATCTATTACACATCTATGGTGAATATGAAAATATTTCTCCAGAACATAGGACCACATTACAGTATTTGATATTGGTTATATGTAGTAGATACTATGTACACTTGTGTATTGGGGTGTGCATGTGTGTATTTATGTTTGTGTGGAAGGGTGGGTAAGAAGATGGTAAGTTGTTTTTATAACTGTTTAAAAAAATGTGGCTAAAAATTATTTAGAATGGAAAAAGTTTTGCTTAAGAAAATCCTGGAAAATGGTTATTAACCCTCTACTGGTCAGAATCTATAGTGATCAGGTTTGTTTCTTTTCTTTTTCTCCCTGCCCTCCTCTGACCTCCTCCCCCCTCCACCCCAATCCTGTCTCTCCCCCACTCCCTTCCTTCTCTTTCCTGTGTAATTCACAGCTTTTGGAAATTAACTGGACTGGATTGACCAATCTTCTGGACGTTCCAGGGCTGAAGTGAGTATATGTAAAGTAGTGTTTGATATTCCTCCATCCTAATAAAACCCAGAAAATCTGAAAACCATCAGCTAAATAATTTTATGTTAAATGACTCTGAGCAGTTATCTTTTCATTTGGAATTATATGAAATTGCTCAATATGCAGAAGGTAGTGATTTTAGTGAAAGTACATCAGAAGTATAATCTAGTAGGTCTTATTAAAAACATTTTTTAAAGATGATTTTTAAACTCCTTTTTATTTTTTTAAGGTGGGTTTTGGTTTTTTTTTTTTTTTTTAGTGTTCTAAGCCTTTCCAGATATCCAGTATATTGTGAATTTCCTATCTGCCACCTCCTACTACAGTGGAAGGACAAAGAGCTTTGTTTTTCATAGCAGTGGGTTCATATCAACTTGGCTCATGGTTTTGTATGCCAATACATCTCTAGTTGCTTGTGTAAAGGTAGTTAGAAATACCTTAAGACAGTAATCAAATTAAATAAACTTTGTGATTTTTTCAAGTACTTTTAAAGCTTTCTGTTTATTATGTAAAGATCAAAGAGAGTAACAAAAATACTTATCAAATATAGCTAGGAAAGATGCTTGGCTTATTCAGAGCTTTTCAAAATAGTGCATGATAAAACCCCAAAGAATAAAGCACAAGTAGTGGTGAAAACCAAGCTACTTTGAATCATTGCAATCCTGATAAGGTTAAATCCATAAATATATTCATAATTATCTAGTTGTAATAGTTACACAGGGGTTTTAATATTGAGACAATGGCTAAGGGGATAATGGTGGATCTGATACACGCTTGGATTTTGTGACTAGTCCTTTTATTGGATCCCCTTCTCTCAAGAGTTGGCTGACTCCAGGATTATTTTTTATTGTTTAAAAAAAAAAAAAAAAAAAGTTTGAATTTAGGCATTAAATTAATCCTCTGGTGCTCAACTGCGTGACTGAAATGGTTTTTGCTTTACTTAGACAGGTGAAGCTGGAATCCCAGTTGAGCAGTTTGAAATTAGAACTTGCATTAAGTGGGTTAATGGCTGCAAGAATTGCTTATGTTTCGAGTCTGCTTAAGACTGCCTCTAAGAAAAGAGGTTTGTTTGATGAGTGAGAAAATGGCTTCCAAAATACAGCTCCTGAGTAGTAATTTGCTCTTTTGACATAACGCTAATAAATTTATGTTTAGTACTTAAGCTTACTAGGCTCCTGAGATTAATATCATGCTGCATATTCGCCTGACTGCAAACACAAAACCTCAGATCTAAACAAACTCTTTCCAAGTATCTTAAGTTTATGGTTTCCAGAGCAACCAAGCTTGGCCACATATGCATAAAATGGTGCCATCTAGATGTGGTATGGTTTCTATAGAAACTGTAACTGTGGTGACTCATGCTCTGCCTTGCCAAGAGATATCTTCAGTGATGTATTTGTTTTTCTTATCTGCATAGATAGATGGTATGTTTTGGTACGATAGCTTGACATATTGTAGTTGTTATAAACAATGACGAACAAGAGATTGCTGCCACCACAAGTACCTTTCTCGTCCTATGGCTGTGGGCTGCACACTAAACTACTTGTTCATACTGTATTTGCAAATGTCTTCTGCTAAATGAATTTCTGCATTTGCTGCTAGCAGCTTCCCTGTCAGCAACTTCCATTGCTCTTCATATATGACTCCACAGGAGAAGGACACAAAAGCAATTAATATTCCATCATCAGTATACCTTACAGAGGAGTGGAATTAAAATCTTGATATGGGGAGGAGCCAGGCTGTGAGAATACTCAAGTACTGTTAGGAGGGGATGTGGATGATGGGAAGATGAATTATGTTATGGTTGCTTGAGATGTAGTAAAAATTCTCTATGCAGTGAGAGATGTACTGTCTCTGCAGTATGAATAAAAACAACATGGGAAAAATACATAGCTGCTTATTCTGTCATTAAAAAGTAAAGCTAGATAGAGAGCAATGCAAAAGAGTTGGTAACTGCCAATTACTTTTCTGCAACAAAATTGAGATTTTGAAGACACTTAGTATAATATATGAAGTGTTTCACACCTCATTTTTGTGAACTGAAAAAATAATTTGTACTTAGAATCAGTGACAAAGTTTTACAGTCTTAAGCTGTTTATGATGATGCATCAACACAAAAGTTTAAATTGATACATCTTTCTCTGTTGCCTGTAGGTTATTTCATAATGTATGTGATCTTAACTAAATACTAGAAAAGAGCACGACAACCTTTCTTTCAAGGCAGGTCTGGTACCATTGCCTCTCTTGCACTGCTCATTTGCTTTCTCTGACCTAGGTCAATTAGTTTTCTCCATTAATCATTTGTCCTTAAGGCATGCTCTTTATTGAGCATCATTTGTTATTACCATCACCTTAGCCTTTTGGTTTTTTTTCTTCCTTTTAATGTTAAGACTGGTTGAGTTGTTAATCTTAAATTTTGAAGTCAACTCAACAAAATAATGGGTTCTATTTTCTCAGTTCATTTTAGAGAAAATTTAGCATATATGTATTGAAAACTTGATGTTTAGCAAAAGGGAACTGAAGAAGTCTGAGAAGCAACATGCGTTACAGTGATGACTAAAGGAAGCTACTGATTTTCCGATAACATAATTATCATCTTGTAGTTGTCTCAAGAATTACTAAACTAAATTTGTTGGGTTCAGTGTTCATGTGAATGAAAATGAAAAATGAAAATGAAAATGAAAATCTTTGTAAATATGATTGGGTAAGCTCTGCAAGAAAGAAAGAGGAATGAAGACTTCTTTAGTTCAGATGTGAATTCACTCAAAGCAGAGAGGAAACTTTTCGTCTGAGCAGTATCTTAACATTGTCCACTCCCAATTGCAGATTCACTCTTAGAAAAACTTCATAAGGTGATTATACACAAGTGCTTCATCTGAAAATGTTCTAAGTAATCAAACTTTATCTGCATCTTAATTTCATAAAGACTATAAAAGGAGAATCATAAAGTGTATTTATGAGGATAAAACCTTCATCCGTGAAGCAGCTCCACCAGCTGTAGCAAGAGTGCATCTGCAGTTCGGAGTATCTCAAGTATTTTTATAATTTTATTTCTGAACCTTTGTGCATACCCCTAAAATCTTTCCGGATACTTGCCTTCCATGGCAACATACGCTGGAGGGAAGGGATGCCATCCAGAGGGACCTGGACACATGTGTGAGGTGGGCTGATGCCAACCGTATGAAGTTTAACCAAGCCAAGTGTAAGGTCCTACACCTGGGTTGGGGCAGTCCCAGGCACTGCTACAGGTTGGGCAGAGAAGAGATTCAGAGCAGCCCTGCAGAGAAGGACTTGGGGGTGTTGGTTGATGAGAAGCTTAACATGAGCCAGCAGTGTGCACTTGCAGCCCAGAAACCAACCGTATCCTGGGCTGCATCAAAAGAAGCGTGACCAGCAGGTCAAAGGAGGTGATCCTGCCCCTCTACTCTGCTCTCGTGAGACCTCACTTGGAGTACTGCGTACAGTTCTGGTGTCCTCAACGTAAAAAGGACATGGAGCTGTTGGAGCAAGTCCAGAGCAGGGCCACGAGGATGATAAGGGGGCTGGAGCACCTCTCATATGAAGGCAGGCTGAGAAAGTTCAGCCTGGAGAAGAGAAGGCTGCGTGGAGACCTCATAGCAGCCTTCCAGTATCTGAAGGGGGCCTATAAGGATGCTGAGGAAGGACTCTTCCTTAGGGACTGTAGTGGTAGGACAAAGGATAATGGTTTCAGACTTAGATTGGGGAAGTTCAGGTTAGATATAAGGAAGAAGTTCTTTACAGTGAGGGTGGTGAGGCACTGGAATGGGTTGCCCAAGGAAGTTATGAATGCTCCATCCCTGGCGGTGTTCAAGGCCAGGTTGGACAGAGCCTTGGGTGACATGGTTTAGGGCAAGGTGTCCCTGCCCATGGCAGGGGGGTTGGAACTAGATGATCTTAAGGTCCTTTCCAACCCTAACTATTCTATGATTCTATAAATTGTACCACTCCTGTTCTGCCTTTTTGCCAGTGTAGGCAATGTGTGTAACCAGTGGTGTTAGTCTGACAACATACTGATTTGTTGTCAGTTCAGACCCAAACCGGGTGAATTCGTAGTTAAGGAAATCTCTATTTTCTGTATTTGTGAAGTGGTGTGGGGCTGGGTTTTTTTAAATGATTCATTACCAATGTGATTGTACTGCCACTCCCTTTTTACCAGAACAAAACTCGTTTTGCTTCCCCAGGCTATATTTTACTCAGCCAGGAGCATGATTGCTTTCTGTTTCTGTTTTAAATGACAGTTGTCCCAGCTGAAGAGGACAACTTGTTTCATAACACTATAGGAATGCTTTGCCAAACTTTCAGGGACAGTTAAATCATTATTGAAATACAAAAGCAGATTAACGGTTAACATCTGCTTGGTTATATGCAATTCAGGCAAGAAAACTTATGCAATAGCCTTTTACCCTGGATGGTTTTAAAAGGCGGGAGTGAGGGGGCAACTTGTCAGTGGCAAGGAAATAAGTTTATATTAATCTCTGTGGTTTCTGCTGTTCGGTGTCAATTGCTTCCACCTGGTGGTCATTTTGGCAAGAATCCTTCATTTAAAAAAAAAAATGTTTAAAAACCAGATGTGTCTTCTGTCCCCCCCAAAGGCAAATATTTTTTCCTTTTAGGTTGTTAAGCATCAAAAGGAGTATATGAGTGTGACAAAAAGTGTTTAATTCTCATGAAGTAACTGAGGATTATTTTCTCCAACAGTGGTTTATCGGATACAATAATATTGGATATAATATCTAACTACCTGGTCCTTCCAAATAGAATTACAGTCCCCCTTGTCAGTGAAGTGCAAATTGCTCAGTTGCGGTTTCCTATGCCAAAGGTAAGCATGTTTCTGCTAATAATCTGGCTTCTACTTTTTTTTTTTCTGTAGTAGTAACTGTTAAAGATATGCACATCCATGCGAATTTCTAAATACAGTTATTGCAGTAGTACCAGATATTGTAAATCCAGTCACTTAAAATAATTGATTTAATTTATTAATAATTTCTGTGGTGTTAATGTTTCATAATAACACCAAGATTTTTTTTGTTTGTTTTAGTAGAATCTTAAACCTATTACTTCAACTATGTAGACCAAAAATTAAGCAGCATATGTTTTACATTAACACTGTAACTTATTGTTAGTGCTCTTCACTTGAAAGTTGTTACTATTTATTGCTACTCACTTCCAGTAACATGGCATTTCTTGATGTAACTGGCATGTTTCTGATTTTCAATGACAGTTTTTCTTTTCAGGAGTCTCTTGAGTGCTAGGTTTACTGTATATATGGGTCATGATTGATATCCCTCCATTTACAGTGTCTCCAAACTAAGTTTCATGTTAGGAAAATCACAATGGAAATTATAAAACACATATTGCATAAATTGTGATGACATGGAAGCTTTCAGATTACTGCATAAACTCATCTTTTTCAGGGTGTTTTAAGGATACACTTTATTGAAGCTCAGGACCTGGAGGGGAAAGATACTTACCTAAAAGGGATTGTCAAAGGGAAGTCAGATCCTTATGGAATCATCCGTGTGGGTAACCAGATTTTCCAGAGCAAGGTCATCAAAGAAAATCTCAATCCAAAATGGAATGAAGTTTATGAGGTATAACCAATAAAAATAACTTGTGCATTCAGTAAAGTTGTCTTCCAAAGTTTCTTTTGTTAAAGAAGAAGTTCTGGGGACTCTCTTGAGGAGCTTCTTGATGTCTCCCTCTAAAAGCCCAAAGTTCTGTAACAAAACAGAAATTCTCCATTGATGCTTATATATATATATATTTTTTTTTTCCCCTAGACTGAGCATCAGTAATTCTGAAAAGCAGTCTAGTTTCTTAAAGCCAACATTAGCAAATAGAATCTGAATAGCTTTTTTACTTGCTCTACTGATGAAATTGCATTTTTTTTTTAAGCATTTGCTTATTGATACATTTTAATACACAAAGGCACTGCAGTTCAATGTTTTACTGTTACTATGCCATTAAACAAAGCTAGTTAGTTTTACCATTAACAAGGCCATCTTACTGTACTTGCAGGCCTTAGTATATGAACATCCAGGACAAGAGCTGGAGATTGAGCTCTTTGATGAAGATCCAGACAAAGATGACTTCCTGGGAAGGTAAATGTTCTGGAGAATATGTTTGTAGGTATTGAAAAGAGATTAAATACTTTGATGTAGGACTTTGTTTGTTTGTTTCTTTGCTTTGTGGTTTGTTTGTTGGTTTTTTTTTTTTTTTTAATTGCAGTTCTGCTATATTACTGCATTTATAGATAAATTATCTTTTCAAAATTATGGTAGTAAGTAATTCTTTTCTTAATATATTTAAATATATGAATATAAAAATGTGCTTTTGTGTATATCTACACATCTTTATGTTTACATATTTTTTAAATAAAGAAGGTAAGTAGCATGGGTACCCAGGAATAAAAAGAGTTTGTTTTTAGGAATTGTACCCTACCTGCTTTAATAATTGTAAGCTAGCACTAAGTTTTAATTATTTTTTCAGGCAAAGTTAATACAGCTTTATAACTGTGTATCTTTTTCATCTTTGTAGTTTTTCAAATGCCTATCTAAAAGTTTATTTTTCTCTAAGAGCTGATCTTAACTATTCGATTAAAGAAATTATTTTGCTGTAATGCTTTTGCAAACATTACTCACTCTTAGATTCCATAGGCCTACCTTTAGTGTTTACCCATAAACATTTCAAGGTTGTAGTCAGCGTCTTTCTCCAGTAATTTGTCACCTTTATTTCTTGCAGAGTTTTGGAGCTTCCCATTGTTGCTTTCCATACAGAGTAGAACTCCCTTATCTTTCCAGCTCCTTCTCTCTTAACAGGAGCAACAGTACCTACTTCTCTTCTCATTAAAATAAAGAAGTAGGTAGTACAAAGGCTTCTTTTCTTTGCACATCCCTAATCTTACACTGAAGTGGTGGTGGGG
The DNA here is from genome assembly GCF_004027225.2 of Strigops habroptila. NCBI lineage: Eukaryota > Metazoa > Chordata > Aves > Psittaciformes > Psittacidae > Strigops > Strigops habroptila. The sequence goes on along the minus strand of NC_044277.2, from coordinate 107,418,473 downwards.
GGAAAGTGGCATAATGTACATCAGTACTAATAAAACAAAAAGCCACGACAGATGTTCATGCACTGGCATGCAGTTGTCTGTGCTCTTAAACTTTTAGCAGATTCCCTGGTACGTTTTTAGCTTGTGTGAACTAGCACTCTGCCAGACAACGCCAAAGCATGAATTTGGTCATAGTGTATGTCCAGGGGCTATTTCCAGTGGGTAGTTTGGATATGTTCACTGTTTTGAGAGTTTGGTCATATGTATGTGGGCCATATTATGTCAGCTGCCCTCATAGCTACAAGATGTGCTCTAGTATAGGCATATTTTCTGTTATCCTGCACTCATCTTCATTCAGCCATTTCATTCCCTACTTCTTTCTTAGGGGCTAAAAGAATAGTATTCTGCTCTTTTGATCTCAGTGGAAGCCTGGATACTCAGCAAGCACAGGGTGGGGTTTGAGTTCTGTACTGGATTTTTAGCTTGGCTAAAATACTAATTTTTTTTTACTTTCTTTTTTTTTTCTAGTTTGATGATAGATTTAATTGAAGTTGAAAAGGAGCGTCTTCTAGATGAGGTAAGTGTTCAGTAAGTATTGGTTTAAAAAAAAACCCATGTTATGTATTTATTCTTGTATTATTATTTTCTTCCTGGGGATGTGCATGAGTAAGCTTAATGCTATAGAACTAGATACCCTGATGATCAGCACAGAGGTTTAAGGGATATCTGAACTGGTGAAATCTGAAGAATAATGTTGTTCTTCTGTCTTGAGGTTTTAAGATTATTAGTATGTAAACACAAAAAGCAGTTACTTAGATATTTGGTAAGAACTTTTCCTTGCAGGAGAATAGTTAATTGCCTGGTTTAACTATTATTAGACTTAGCAGACTAATTTTTGTCATATATGTAGGAGAGATTATATAATAACGTTATCCAGGGTTTCTATGTCTAGAACATCTATGTCTAGAACATCTATGTCTAGAACATCTATGTCTAGAACATCTATGTCTAGAACATCTATGTCTAGAACATCTATGTCTAGAACATCTATAAGCCAAGAACTTAAAGAATCCTCTTGGTATTTTAAAAATGCTTTTTACTATATAATATAGAGGTGTTGCTGGTTGATTTTTTAATGCTGTGTTGTAATATTTAGTGTGAAATAGGATATTTTAGACAATGAATCAGGTCTTTTCAGGTTCTATAGACTTAAGCTCTACAAGATTTCTAGTAGACCTTAGTATTTTGAAATGTCTTGAAGAACCAATCGCAATCATGTATTTGTTCAGTGTCAGATTATTTCACATTACTTTGCTTAACTTTTAGTGGTTTACTTTGGATGAAGTGTCCAGAGGAAAATTGCATTTAAAACTGGAATGGCTCACATTGATGCCAACTGCTGAAAACCTAGACAAGGTATTAAAGGAGCACATTACTTTTATCCTAATCTTAATTTATGTGGGGTGTTTTTTGTTGCAGGTTCTTTTTGTGTGTGTGTGTGCTTGTTGAAGTATGTAAGTAATTTAATTCACTACCTGTTATGCATTTGGATAAACCTGTAACTTTACTCCAAGCTGTTTGTTTTTAGAGATCTCATACCAGTCATAACTGTCAATGTAGTCTTGTGGCATAGGATTTTAAAATGCTTTTGTCCTCTTCTTTTCTCTTAATGTTCATTGTTTGACAATATCAGCTATCATTTCACTAGCCTGAGATATAAAGCTGGATAGGATTATACTCTGTGAAGTCTAAAAAAAAAAAAGTAATTAGGAAATGGGGTGGAAATTTCCAAAAGAATGTGTTTGAAATAGCTATATAAGTTCTGAAAACTTACTACTTATGCTTCATAGTGTGCATTTATGAATGTTTGTGTTTGGGGAGATGTCTTTAAAATATTTTTCAGGAATGGGACACAATAGTGTTATTTGATTCTCAGAAAGGCTTACAGTGTGTTTTTTGTTTAGGTGCTAACAAGCATTAGAGCTGATAAAGACCATGCTAATGATGGTCTTTCTTCTGCATTGCTTATTCTCTATTTGGACTCAGCAAGAAACCTGCCCGTAAGTTATATTCTGATGGATACCCTCTTGTCATGGGTATCTCTTGCGTACTTCCAGCATGTCTTGCTTGGTAGTATGGCACGCTGCTTTACTAACACACATTATGCCATGTTTTCTATACTTTCTCTTGTTTCAAAACGTGTAATGTAAGGTCCACATTTCTAGTAGTATAGTATTACGGATATATATTTAATAAAACATGACTCTTCAATCATTGTGGGTTTTTTCTTTAAAGAATGCTCCTTTCCTGGACTTGAAAGGCTGCATGTTTTTATTACACAATGTTTTCCATAAATAGTATGGGATTAGCAGGAGGAATTTTAAAGAACTAACTGGGAAAAGGCCCACTTCCTTGAGTTCAGGTAAACTTGCTTGCTTTGGTTTAGGTTATCTGTGGTAGATTTGAAGGTACTGAAGTTCTCATCACAAAATTACTACACTGCAGTTGAAATTTCTGTCAGGTTATCATTTGGGATATTGTTTATTTGCTTGTGCAAAACATAAAATCAAAAAGATTAATGGTTCTGTCATAATATGCATTATACTATAGAACTATGAAATAGTTTGTCTGTGACAAGCAAGCATTACTGTTGTGTAGTTTGCTTCAGGTTAGTAAAGTACTGTTTCTGGTTGTAAATGACAGCAGTAATAAAGGAAACCCTACCATAAATAAATATGTCAAGCACAACAGTGAGATTTGCTGGGTTTTTCAGCATTGCTATTATACAAGAAATTTTGGAAGGGATGACTAAAATACCAATCAGAGGTTACGTTTTTAAGCCTCAGGTTTTTTTGCATGCATTTTGCAAATTTGTCCATTCATCTTAAATTTAAGTTAAAATGCTGCATAAAACCAGAGTGGTAATGAATGAAACCTTAGTAGCCTAAACAATTGACATCACTAACATGATTTCATGTTTCTTCGAGGGTGTATAGAGCAGTGTTTGGAAGTGGTATTTATAGGTTATTTTTCCAAATGAGCTACATCTTTTTAGCTTTTATAGAGTCCTGCATTATCTTTTTAACCTGACTGTATTGAATTCAGGGAAACTCTGTAACTTAGCAGAAAAAGCAGAGTTACTCTAGTACAACAACATAAACAGAAATAGAATAGAAATATGCTGTGCTTAATATTAGTTTCAGAACACTGTAGTACACAGGAAAAGTCCATCTGCAATCTGTTTTGTGCACTAGATTATATTGAACCCATTTCTTGTATTTTCTTTTTTGGCTACTGGATTTTACTCAAACTCTTACAAATTTAATATATTTGTTAAAATACACTAAACAGTTAAAAAGAATAAAGTTCTTTCATCCAGAATTTCAGGTTTTTTTCCACATATCTGCTTGGCTATATTAGATTAGTTTCTTCAGCAAATACTCAGAGGCTTTGTCATAATTTTAGGTTTTTCCCTTCCTGTTTTAAACAAACATTCTGTAACATTGTCTCCCTCCTTCAGAAAGGTTAGACTACAAGTCTGGAGTTCTACCTATTTTTGTGGACAATATTTTAATTTCAATGTCTTAATCAGTACTTCTCATCAGTAGGTCTCTAAACTCTAGGGCACAGAAAGGGGAAGATCCTTGCGCAAAGTTAGGAAATTTAGGATCAGAATCCCAAATTTCTTAGTGCTGTGTATGTTCTATCTACAGTACAAGATCACCTGGGTGGGTTGAGAAAAAAGATGGTCATAGTTCGGGGCCTGTTTAATTCCTTGTTTTTTCCCTTGCTGTACCAGCCCAGAAAAGCAATTGCTGCAAATGACTCAGTTTTTAACTTAAAGTAATTTTCTTTCCAAAATGTGTTATAAAGAATATGATAAACAGTAACATTGAACCCTTTAAAATTCCATTTACAAGTTGACAACAATAAAATAACACAATACTCTGTTAAATTAAAATTGTACAAAACCAGATATAAAAAGGCTTTATAGTTCGGTGGTGGTGGTGAATATCAAGGGAAGACTTTGTTATGCTGGAGAACTGAAAAGATTCCTATAGATTCTAGAGAGACAATGCTTAGATAATGTCATGGAGCTGGTAGACATACTGCAGTGAACTATAGCTAATGCAGCTTTTTAATGTCCATTTGATTCTAATATGGAACAACATTTACATGACTAAACATGAAAGTCAGTTGGCTTCTCATGTGTTCATATTTCCTGATAGGGGTTGTACAGTGTAATAGCAAAATTAATCGCTCTTTTGGATTGCTTATATTTATGGGGAACAAAAAGTTCAAAGAGAATTAAGAGAATTAATAGCTTTGAAGACTTGTCTGCAACTTTAATGTTACAGTTGAAATACTTTATAGATAAATAAGAGCTTTTTATTACCTTCCGGAATGGATTTCCTAAGTGAATGCTTACTGGTACATTTTAGAGCTTGTCATCAAGTTTGTTTTCTTTGAGTTATAGTGGATAATCCCCAGCACAGACATTTCTTTTGCATAGATGCATTGTAGTTGTGGGTTTTGCAGACACTGGGATGATTTACCTGAAGTTGATTTATGTTTCAAGGGAAATAGAAACAGCGTAGAAGGCTGGTCTCTAAATTTACCTACTTGGATCTGCCATATAAATCTGCACTATCAAGAGTAAGGTTGGAAAATGGGTTAATATATTTGAATAATAATAAAAAATAAAAATAAAAAAACTTTTCATCATGCTGCATTACAGAAAGTCATTTAACAGATGAAACTATTTGTAATGACAAATATTTACTTACTTTTTGTTATTTGCTGTTTTCTCTGGAATCTTTTGACTGTTTTCCTTAACTTTTCTGTGTAGTAAAGCTGCTTATGCATTCATTCTGCCACAATCCCATCACTCTGCTTTCTCCTTCCATTTCCATCTTCCTAAGAGTATCTACGAGGGAAACTTTGGGTGTGGATACTTAAAAGAGAGGAGAGCATCGGGACTAGTCTTTTGTGAAAACACTACCTCACTCTATAGAGCACTATTTGTGAGTTCTCTGGTATTATTTGTATTGTACCTTTTATCTGCCAGAGTGTGGATTAGTGCTACTAAAGCCACTCACTCTAGTGGAATGAGAGCATGCAATTTGTTTTGCTGCATGGTTTCAACAAGTGTGCATTGTTTTTGTGCTATTTTTATTGCATTTTAAAGGCTACTTAAATTTCATTGATCAGCATATCATTGGGTAAGTAATTAACTTTTTATGATAAAAACCCAAGATAAGTTTGTTGAAAAAGCTGATTCATTGAGAATTAAAATGCATACTGTACTAGCACACTGTGTGCTTGTGAATCGTTAGCTTTTATTGCAAAGAAATTAAATATCACAACCAACATCCCTATAGTTTCTTTAAAAGGTGATGTACTCAATGTTTGTAAGAACTTGCAACCTCTCCACACTGGTTCAAGTATTGCTTTAAAAATGGGTGTAGTTTTTTGTGCTCCCCAAACTATAAATTCCCTTGTAAATTCTATTTCACTCCATGATGTTCCTTGTTTTGCAAATTCCCAAGCTCCTTTTCTTTTTTTGAAATTAGTCTCTAGTTGGGAAACTCCAGGCTAGGAAGAACTACCAATTAATATTTTTTTCTTGAATTTAATGTTACAAGGTTATTACTACCTAATGAGCCTCTGAGTATCTTACACTTAATCTGTAACCACAACCTTGGTATCTGAATAAGAATCTGTTCAGAATAAGAACTCTTTTGCCAGAGAGATGTGGGTATGCTTTTGTAGACTGTGCAGATAAATTCATTGCCGGCTGGCTACTTTTGGCTTATATCATAAACCTGGATTTAAAAACATCTCCTCCCTGCCCTTCCCAAATCCCTGCAAAACTCCTTTTCTGTAGGCCATTCAGTTAGCTTTTGTGCAGAAGTTCATCTCCAAGTATGAAAAAAGTTATATCTGTTCCAAATCTTGTTAAAATCAAGTGAATAAGAAACTCAGTTCATAAGCTATGGTTCAGTTATTTTGGTATTAAAACTGATACGTAGTTGCTGTTGCTTTTAGTTACAAAAATACTAGATACATTCTAAAAATAATAATTAAGAAAAAAATTAAAAATGCTTGATAAAGATAGCCCTGATTGATCTTAGGGTCTTAGCATTAGAACATGTGTTTTATGTGTAACAGCATGTCTTTAGACATTGGTCAAAAGTTTCCAAATCCCTGAAGCAATTTGTGAGTCAGTGGAATAGCAACCATTTTAAGATAGCCAGTTCTGGATTTCCTTCAACAGCACAGTTGGCTGCCTTGTTCTGCACTTGTGTGGGTGCTAGTCTTGCAGCAAGCTAGAGGATGAGATTTATGGCTGGAGGCCAGGATAGAGGAGAGAACTGTAGCAGATCAGAAGTAATAACATCTTCAGCAGTCGTAAAACTGCATCATCTTTTCAGGGCATCTTTAAACACAAGGTGTTATGCAAACATTCACACCAGCAAGTTCAGATATTTAATTAATATGTAACGTGAGTTACTTGGGGTGGGGAAGTGTTAAAAAGGAGACTTGCTTTGTAAAGGGAGAGGAAAATCCAATGCCCTGAGTGCTTTTACTAGACAGTTTTATTGACTGCTGGGAATCTAGATTTATGACATCTAATTTAGGCATTTACCCTTCTAAATCTGAATTATCTGGTTAAGGAGTATGAATAGAGTTCTTAGAATTTCCGAAAGTAACACTAGATTTATGATAGGTTATCATTAGTTCATGACACTCTTCCTTTCAATTTGGTGTCTGTATAACATAAAAATTATCCATATTTTAAATTGCCTTTTACAGATCAATGAGAGTCTTCTGGTTATCAATTGAGGATGCATTCACAGTTTTAGGAACTTCTAAAGCCCCATTTTAACCCCAAGAAGGCAGTGAGTCAACAGAAGTAATGAGTTGTACTCTAAAGCATATAGAATTAGGATTTGGCTTAATAACAAAACAGCTTGTTAGTTGAGGTGTAATTTATGGATTTGTTATTAGGATTTACTGCAAATGTCACTGGCTGTTAGGGAATGCTAGCCTGAAATATGATTTATTCCACTGTGTCAGTTATCAGTATAGTTCTTGGATACCCATCCCCTTTTCCCATAACTGCACAGACACTCAGAACCACAGCAGGACAATTTTGTCTTATCCAAGGCAAGACCTTTTCTTGGCTTTTTATATTGAATACTCCCTTTTATTCTTCTAGTCTCCTCCTACCCAGCCTTTCAGCCACCACCCTCATGGACCTGCAGCTCCTTCCCTTGAAACCTGAAGTCTGGCTTAAACAGTATTTGCCCCAGCTGATGTCCCTCTTGGCCTATCCTTGCTATGATTCCAGAGGAATTGATGCATGTTCAATATCCAGGAATCACTGGTTGCCTGCCTTTATAATTGACCACATAGGTTTGGTTTTGACTTTTAAAATTATTTGAAATAATATTATAGAGGCAAAAAAGATGTGTACTGGATATGCAGGTATGAATGTGAAGAAAGATGGCCAGTAAGTTGAGGATTCAAAATTATCTTGATGAATTGCAGATACAATCTGAAAAAATAAGGTACTTTTCCATAGAGGACAGTCACTGCACCCAAATAAATATGAGATGGAAACAGTTGTCTGATGGACAGCCCTACGGAAATAGAATGGTAGTAGTGCTCTATAATATTACTATGAAAGACAAACACAACACTAATATATATGAGAGAGGAATGTAGCCTCTAAGATATATGAACTAATCCTTCTGTTCTACTTAGCCATTACTATGGCCCTGGGTTTGGGTGCAGCAATTTAAGATCTGGAGGACTGCAGTGATGATAATGAGAAAGCCAGTAAATGTGAGTAGCAGAGGAAAAGAGTTTTGCCTTAAGAAGTAAAGGTAGGAATGGAAATGATACAAGGCTGCTGCAAACAAAGTGGCTTTTTCATGTTGGTCAGAAAACACGAAACAGTGCTTAAACTCCAGCAAGGAACATACCTGTTGGGCATTAAAAAAATTCTAATGAAAGGGTAGTTAAGCATTAGGATTGATATGGCTTAGGGATATGGTGCAGTCTTCATCTTTGAATGTCTTTAAGCACAATAGTAAGTCCCTAACATATCAGATAAATAGCTGTGCAAGATTCCTTAATTTTATTTTAATAAAAATAATGATTAAAAAAAAAAGTCACAAAACCAGCCAAACCTTATTTTGGGTTTTCTCCAGTTTCATCACATTGTATGTTCTAAAGCTGAATGCCAGGAATCTCGTAATATATATTGGCTAACTTCAGGATATGACATTCCAAAAGAAAATGTAAAAAAAAATTCTGCATAAAGGTTAAACCTCTCTTCAAATTTTAGTCAATTTTGAAATTGAATTTCAGGAAGGCATTTCTTTTGGCAGAGCATTAATAATACCAGTTCCTGTTCATAAATCAGCATGTTTAAAAAGGCCATTATACAGTCCTTTTATTTCTGCATACTACAGCTTTTAAAGCAGAATTCTCCCTTGAAACAATAGTTTGTGGTTAAAGAAAAAGCCAGCCATAAGTTTACTAACTTGAAGTCTGTTTTATTTCGAATTTGTATTTCCTGAAATCATTTCTTATGAGTTGAATGCAAATTTTCTGTAATATTTTTGTACTTTACATGTACCACTTGAAGAACAATATTCTTAAAATGAAATTTTAAAATCTGCTTAATTAATGGAAAGTAGGCAGAAGTTTTGTCCTGCTAAATCAGTTCAAATTCCTATTGTTAGCATATTTGCATGTCTTCATTCAACTGAGTAAATTAGTAGACCTTCATTCTAGTTAGCGTGCAGTGCTTGTATCATTCATCTGCTGAAGGGGCTCGGATGACTTTGACTTTTATAATGATCTAAGTACTATTGATACTTAGAGTGTTGTAATTTCTCCTATAAAAGGCGTCCTTCACACAATTCTTGATTTATCATCAGAGAAGCTTCTATGCTGTGAAAATATACTTAACATTTAAAAAAGGTTCATTCGGAAGGCAGGTTTTATTGTCTGCCTTATGTCCAACAGACTGTCTTGTAAAAAAACCTGGTAAGGGAAATGTAAGTGGACTGAAAGTGAGTATGTTAGTTTTTTAAAGCAGAATACAAACATTCAGAGGACAAGAGGGGAAAAAAAAAAGAGGAAGTTTCAACAGTTTTGCGTTTTTTTTAATTTTTTTTTCCCCACCCTGTTGTTGTGGTTTCTTCATTGTTCTGTTTGCAAGATTTTTGGGGTTCTTTTAGGTTTTTTCCCCCCTGCTTTGTCCTATGTTGTCATGTCATAATTAATTAACCGAGTGAAATTGCTTCATTGCATGACTTATTAACCCTTCCTGTGTTCATTCTCTCCTGACTTAAAAGCATAATCCATTAGAATTTAACCCTGATGGCTTGAAGAAGTCTGCTGTTCAGAAAGCCCTAAAGGTAAAACTAATATAGTTGTCCATTTAAGGTCACAAAATTAACTAGAAAAGCACAAATGCCTGCAACACTTCAAACAGTGGGTGGAATTTCTGTTGCCAGATATATATTTAGTGCAATTCCGTTTTACTTAAATTTGGTTTGAAAAGTGGTCAAGACATTGGTAAAATACTGTGGTCTGTGGTAATCGGAATTTTAAATCAGTTGAGTGGAGTATGGGCTGCTTTAGAAGACTGGGGTAAAAAGTAGCCCTGAGAGCTAATTTGAAGTAGTGGCTAAAGAACAAAGCCGACATGAAAGCTAAGACATCTTTTACATACTGAGTTGGTCAACTCTGAATGACTAAACAAGAAAATCAATCTCTGACATGTTTTGAAGTAGTCTTATTTCTGCAAGATCTTTCTGGAAGGCTTTACATCTTTTATATAAATACTAAATAAATTTAGCCCAGCTTTTTCACACAGAAAACATAGAGTTGAGAGGCAGACTTGGAATGCGTAAACCACGTTCTCAGCTGAAGGAACTTGGACAAGAGGCAGTCTCTAATAGTCTGTCAACAGCAAATCTGTCAGTAGCAGGTATTAGAGATGTGTTATATGTGTGCGTACATATTGCTACCTATTTAGCATGAATTGAAATTATTTGTATTTACATATCAACATAAGCAACAGGGTCTTTTGGTCAACTACTGCAGTTTCATCATTTTACAAAGAAAAGGGAGTTTCAGGCACCTTTATGGACAAAAGAAAAATGAAACATATGTCACCCATCATTTTTAAGCACAATCAGTTGGAGTGTAATCTGACTTTCTGTTCCTTAAGCCTTTGTATTCTGTTGTTTTTGATGAGAGCTATACACAGTCCGTTAGAAATCACAATAAAAAGAAGTGCGGCATTCATCCAAGAAAGGAGTGCTTTCTTAAAAGCTTTTTTCCTAAAGGAAAGTATGGTTATAGGCAGTGTGTCACTTTAAAGTCAAGTAATATTAGTGGAAGTATGGTGGTCCAAAATGTAAGTTGAGATCCAAAAATATCTAAAATATGCACATTCTTAATTTAAAAATATAAAATATTTGAATCACTTGGTTGTAATTGTGACCTTACATGCATTAAGTAGATTTTAACTAATTCTGTTTACATTCCTGACCTGTACAATTTCCTACATGGTAGAATTCAAAGTATATTATTAACCATGTATACTGTATTTTCAAAGCTTTTAAAACTTCATTAACACCTGCTTGAGATGATTAACTTTCATGTCTAACTTTTCTTTCTGAGTTAAATTTTTGTTAGGTTAATTTAAAATTTGTGAAAGAAACATGTAGTTGGGAATGTTCCTTTGTGTACATAATTTGTTTCTAAACTGATGTTTATTTTCACAGTTTGATGTAATGCTATACAGCTGGTGAGCAAGGCTCAGATATGGCAGGTGGTTGATTCTCTAATAAAGGGTATTTGGTAAACTGTAGAAATATACATCAAGTACATTATAGTGCATCTTCTCAAACTGAAAAGAGGAGAATATCAATGTTCTGATATTACATCCAGTTTAATAATGTTACTGCAATGTAGCTAAAGCTTCCTGAGATTGTGCTTTCTCCATTATCTCCCATCTGCATGCAGTATTCATTTTGCAGTTTCAACTATGCTTCATTAGCTTTGGGGGTTGTAATGCTCATTAAAGGGTAAGAATTTGCACCTTACCAATTTAATTCAAACCAAATGGAAAGGAGTCTAAAACTCCTGCTTATTTGTACCATTTTGCTTCAGCATATTTAGGGTAGTTGAATGCCTTCGTGTTAATGTATTCACCAATTGCTAGCTAGTCTGCCCTTCAAGCCCGTTGAATAAAATACTGAGAATAATAGATAAGCATATGGTAAAATGCATAGTTTGTAATTTTAAGATGCAAATACTGAAGTTTCAGGGGAGAGAGATTTTGCTTTATTCTGAAGGCAAAGCTTTTGCTTTTTCTCTATCAGTCAGGAAAGAAAATGAACAGCAATCCCAACCCACTTGTTTTGCTGTCAGTTGGACACAAGGCACAGGAAAGTAAGGTAAGTTCCTACTCCTTATACTTGGCTCTGTGTCTTGGCATTGGCTATCAAGCCATTGAGCATATGCACTGCGTTAAAAGTTACCAGCAGAACTGAAATTGCCAACAAGTGCTTACTCAATTTAAACTGTCTGAGACAGGATTTTTAACTATTTTTAGATGTCCTTCCGCAGTAGGTTGTGATCTGCAACTGGGATTCCTACATTAGTAATTATATAAATAACAGTGTGGGTAAACAATAGGCTTCAAAATACTGACCAAGATTTGAAAATTTACAGAATAAGAGAGTTAGAGCTTTTATTCTGCTATTTGTTTTCCTCATGCCCCTAGGATTTTAAGCTCTGTAATCTTAAGGTCATTGTAGCTGAGGCTGCTGTTGACAGTCATATCTGCAAGCCAATATTCCTCATGTTTTAGTAGTAGATTCAGAAGAACACCATAGTCAACACATTCAATGACTGAGAACAACCGTAACACAACAGTAGGTGTTTTCCTAGCACAAAATATTAAGTTGATTGTGCTCTACTCTGCTGCTTTCCTAGAAAGCATGAGAGTAGTTAAATCTCTTGGAGAGAACCTGGTTCTGCAGACCTGAGACAGCCTTGAGTTGTCTGAAGAAGGCATCATACATCTCTTGTTCTTAATCAGGGTTCTGTAAATAAGTGCCTGTCATGAGGACACGGTGATCCCTCTGATTCTGACCCAAGGCATTCAACATACCTGTTGTCTTGTCCATAACTAACCTCTGTGCATTCAAACAGCTCTTTAAAATAGCAACAGAGAAGTGATACCTAGATAGGTAGATATGTGCAATATGGGTGGGTTTTGTTTGGTTTGTTGTTGGGTTTTTTTTTGTGGGTTTTTTTTTTTTTTTTTAATTAAAAGTATCAGTGAGCCAAAAGGACACCTAATTTGGCTTTTTCATGCCCTGTCAAGAATTGTCAGAAAGCATAAACCAGATCTTCTATGCAGTCTTAATTTTGATACCTATTAGAGAATGGAGATAGAAATACAAGTTCTCCAAGTTCCTGGAGATAGTTTGGTTTTTTTTATAAGCACTTTTTTTCACTCCCTCTCCAGCCCTCCTTGCCTCCTCCTCCATTAATGGGTTGCTGAAAGCAGTGAGATTTGACAGTGAAATTTTCCACATGGTTATACGGAGATTAGAAAGGAAAATATTCTTCTCTAGGAGTTTCACTTAGTTCAGCCCTTATATAGAAGCATGAGATGAGAGAGAATGTGCCAGTCCGAAGACCTTGTATTTGTTCATAGACTAGTGTGAAGTAATGGTTCTTCAGCGGGACTTTTACTTTACATGCAGCAACTTTAACGCAAAACATATTCTCTTACATGTCCTGTGTTTAAATTTGTATGTGATATTATATATGTCTTGGGTAGATCCCACTTGGCCTTTGTTGAAATATGTCAGGTTTCAGACATAAATTTTGCAAAGCCAAAATGAAAAATGTACCTAACTCTTGACACTGCTTTCTTGGACAAAAACATTTTATAATTTGAATGCTTCCTGTTCTCTAACTTTAGATTCGATACAAGACCAATGAACCAGTATGGGAGGAAAACTTTACTTTCTTTGTACACAATCCCAAAAGACAAGATCTCGAAGTTGAGGTATGTTGTCTCACTCTCTCAAGATACCTTTCTTTTCTAAGACATTGTAGTAGTAATGCTCAGACATTGTAGGCTGTTATCAGATGAGACTGAATATACTGTGAACATCCTTAAAGTGTTTTAGACCAAGCTGTGAAATATTTATTTGCATTTACTACTCAAACTAAGAAAGACCAATAACCAATCTCTCACCAGAACATAGTTGATGGTTGTCTTGCTTAAAAAAAAAATAGAAAAAAAGAAGTAAATTTTGATACTTGTTTCTAACTAGTAGTCTTAACTGCTAGTAGAAATTGCTGTTATGTGTGGCTAATTTGTTTCTTCTCATCCCAAGGAAGTCTTTGCTTTATCCAAATACTGTATCCTGTTATACTGCTGACATGTAACTTAGATAGACTGAAGTGGAAATGATTACTCTTCCTCCAACAATTCAGGGAATTTATTTTTGCACAGACTGTTTCAAAACCATGTAGTTATTTTGATCCAGGGTCAGGTAGATGTAGATGTGATGGTTAGTTTTCTGTCTTTTGCTGTAGAAAGGAATGAAGAAACTAGGCATTGAGTATATTTACTTCTTCAAAGTAAAGTAATCTTATGATCAGGGAAATTTGGTTTAAGAACAAACTGCATTTGATAATGTTTGGATTTTTTGTTTTTAAATAAAACTGTAATTTCTTTTTCTTTCTCTGAATTCTTACGAAGCAGATGATACAAAATGACTTAGCTTCTGTGTTTCTTCAGGTGAGGGATGAACAGCACCAGTGTTCTTTGGGGAACTTCAAACTGCCTCTAAGCCAGTTGCTAGAGAGTGAAGATTTAACTATGCATCAGCGGTTCCACCTGAGCAACTCCGGTCCAAACAGCACTATAAACATGAAGATTGCACTCAGGGTACTCTAAAACTTTCCCATTGTAAATATCTGAGACCGTATTTAAAACTACTGTGGCTTGTAGTCTTCTAGCTTTATGAAGAAGATACTGTATTCCCTTGGGTGTCACAATGCCAAGTGTCCTTACTTGTGGCAGTGCTATCAAATACATAAAGATAACCTCTAGTTTAAATACATTCTATTTCAAAACCAGGAAAAGCTCCAAACAAAACAGTAACTAGCTACATTAAGACTGAGGTTCCCCATGGGTTTAGGTTTGGCGATCACATTTGGAATCTGAATTCCTTCAAGTCTCTTATGCTCAGCAGGCTATAGATCAATGAAATCACCTTTGTCTTACAGATATGGAACTGACATCATGTTGACTTAAAAAAATAAAGTTTATAGGGAAAGGAAGAATCTTCGTAGTACTAGAAAAATTCAGACCATCTTTCAAGCACATTGGAGTTTTGAAGACAAACACTGTCAAACTTCTGTTAACTTCTGTTATTTGTTCTTTTCTAAAGCACTTTATTGCTTACCTGTAATTAATAAATGAAAGTAAAGAAAGTGAGTGAGAAGAACTTGTGAGGTAGGTTTAAATTTCAAAAGGTAGTAAGAAAAAAATTATAGAATAGCTTTCTACATGGCCAGAACTGCAAAGTAAATAGCACTTGTACCAGAAGTGTGTAGCATATGGGAAGGGAATAATGAGGAGAATAATTCTAAATGAATGGATAATTTTACATTGGTTTATAGTTACTGCAGTTGCTACAAAAAAAATGAATATGTGTTTTGCTGTGCAAAAGGTTTCCTGTTGTAGAGTGAATGAGTGTAAGTATGAATATTTTTGGTCCTGCTTTAGTGTCCATACTTCACAAGTTGTCACCAACCAGTACTCTTGTAGAAACAAATCTGTTCCTGTTTTTTACACTAGAAAATAGTAACATGGTGTGTATTTTTACTGTATCTAGGTCCTTTCTCTTGAAAAACAAGCAAGATCTCCAGATCATCAACACTCAGCCCAAGTAAAAAGGCCGTCTCTTTCCAAAGATGCAAGAAAATCATCTTTTAAGCCTCAGGTTCCTGTCTCACCACCATCTGATTCACACAAACCTGTTCCAGCTTCCCCAGTGACTGATAGTGATAAAAAGACTGATACTGCTGAAAAAAGTCAGCCTCCCAATGCCAGCCCTCAGTGGCCAACAGATCTCAGCCGAAGTTCCTCCAGTCTTCATGCCTCTAACTTCTCTTATTCTCCCAGTCACCTCTCAGTCAAAGAACCCACTCCTAGCATAGCCTCAGACATATCTCTGCCTATCGCCACCCAGGAGCTACGGCAAAGGCTACGACAGCTTGAAAAGTATGGCATTAATTACTTGGTTTTGCAATACATCTAAGTTGATTTATAAAGAACATCGTCAGTGCAGCCAGAATGCTTAGTTTGCATTTCAGTAATATTTTTTACTGTTGCAGTTTGAGCATGGTATTTGAAAATCAGTCATAGTGATATTCTGCTTCCTCCTAATACCTCAGTTAGATTCTGCACTTGGATGTTATATTACCATTGCACTGATCTGCAAGATAGAGTCCACCTTGTTCTAAAAGATACACTATCTAGTGCTAAAAAGAATGGGATGGCAAAAGGGAAGGATATTTTTTGATAAAACATTAATCACTTTCATGGCAATAGTTGCCTGTTTCACCACTGAATCCTATTAGCATTAATATTAAGCCAATTAAGCTGAATATAGCTGGTCTTTTTAAATTACTCAGAGGGATGGTTGACTATAAAGAATATTAAATGAATAGTCAGTTACTACTCAATTAATGAGAATTGCTGCAGCTATGCTTTCCTAAATTGTCTATTTTTTTTTTACTTCCCTTAACAGGCAGCTATACTTACCAGTAAAGATAGCTGAGCAGCCATTCTGCTCTGAATAGGAGAATGGAAACCATTAATTCATGTAGCTTCTCTATGAATCAAAGTAGAAAGATTTTAATTTTTATTTGTAAAGGATTGAACCGATTCCTCTTTTTTTTCTACCAGAGTTCATAGAATCAATACAGTAATACAGATTGGAAGGAACCTCTGGAGGTCTAGTCAGCTCCCTGCTCAAAACAAATCTCACTTCCAAGTTAGATCAGGTCTCTTGGACCTTGTCCAAACAAGTTTTGTATATCTCCAAGGATGGAGATTCGGTAAAATTTCTCAGCAAATTACAGCGCTTAACAACTCCACTGTGAAAATGTTTTTCCTTGTTTCCAATTGGAATTTATCTTGCTGCAGCTTGACTGTGGCTTCTTGTTATTTACTGTACACAGCCATGAGGAATCTGACTCAGCCTTCTCTATGTCTGAAGCAGTGAAAGACTGCAATTGAATCGGCCGTTTGCTTTCTCTTCAGTTTGTACAAACCCGTTTCCTTCACCATCTGCTTATGTGTTCCAGTCCCTCATTTATCATTATGGTGGTCTTCTGTCTAGTCTTCAGTTTGTCAGTCTCTCTTCTGGCACAAAACAGAGTTAGACTTTGTTAATTATGCTAAATGTTGAAATACTACTCCCTATTTAATACACAAATTTCATACTTTCCCCTCTGATAACAGTGCTAAAGCTATGGCCAAGGCGGTCCTTTACTGCAGGCTCCATGGTGCTTGATTTTTTTTTTAATTTTATTATTTTAACTAAGAAAGTACTGAACTGAAATGCTTCACTCTAGTTTTTAACATGAATTACTTGGGAATTTTAATGGAGCAATCACTTTGTAGTAGCTATTAACAAGAGAGACACGCCTCTCCTTTGCAGTTAAGATAATCTTCAGGTGGTTGAGAAATGCCAAGCATGTCACAGACTGTCCTGCGTGAAACAGAAAATACTCATAGTCAGTTTATACAAACTAAAATAAGCATTTCATAGAGATGAGGGAACTCTGCAAATATTGGCCATTCTTTCAAATGGAAATTCTTAAACATGGTGCTTGCTTTTTATTTAAGCGTGACCTGTAATTATATGCGTAAATTGATTCTAATCTTATTTTCAATGTGGCATGAGCTACATAAAAGTAAAATTGCTGTGTTTATACTGTGATTTGAGCATTTTGAGACAGTAAATGGGTTTAAGTATCACTATTTTAATCCCAATATATCTATATTTCTATGTCAGAGAATTTAGAAAAGAATGAGCTGGTCTTCTAATTGTTTCCCAGCCAGCCATAGGCAAGCTTCCTTTATAGTTTGTGCCATTATTCTTTCCAGTTTCCTAGATATTGTTTTAATGCTTATTTTAGGGTAAGCAAGTTCTTTGTTGATAACCGTTTTCAAAGTACTGAAGAGCAGCTGACCTCTAACCTGACAAGAATACCTAGCTTGTTTTGGGGAGCAGAGCTGCTGGACAAGGAATTGAAGTACAAGAAACTGACGAAGATATGCTCACATGCTAATGTGTGCTCTCTTCTTTCACACTGATCTAGTGAAAAGTTAAATGCATAATACATGATTTCTAGAAAAACTACTGCACATTTATTTCAGTTAGGTCTTACTTTAAATATGAATTTTAAAAACTAACTGTAATGTTCTACTATTTCCTGCAGTGGAACAACTCTGGGGCAGTCTCCATTAGGACAGATTCAGCTAACAATTCGTCATAGTTCACAAAGAAACAAACTGATTGTGGTAGTGCATTCCTGCAGGTGAGCATAGAATACCAATTTTCTTTTTTTTGCATATTTCTTTGTAAACTTTGCCGTATCTTGACTTTTCTTAAATTGGTTGTCTGGAAGATCTTTGTTATTTTTAAAATAACATACTGATTGTAATTGTGTGTAAATACAAAACCATACAGAACTATACTCAGAATCAATGAAACCTTTGTTGAAGATTTTGCTGTGATTTTGTATTTATTATGTTTCTGTCAGATTTTAAATTAAAATGGCATGTAGATTTTTATCAACAGTGTCTGAAAGCTGCTTCTAAGAGACTGAATTTTTCATGGCATAACAAAAATGCATGATGTTTGGAAAGCCGTATCTAAACTCAGAATTGGAATTAAGAAACATTGTATTCCCACCTCTGCTGTCTGTTCACCATTTATCTGATCTTGTTCAACATTTGTCTGATCACTGCTTGGCACTTTTTTCCCCATTGCTGTTATCTGTGAGCTGTATCCTGCACATCATACTTTGTGCAGGATATCCCACAATTGATTAATGTACTAAATTAAGCAATAGTACTGTAGGCGCTTATATTCAGCAATGTCTCATTTATTTTCTAAGTGTTTTTCCTTGTTTTTCACTGGTCACAGAAATCTAATAGCGTTTTCAGAAGAAGGATCCGACCCATATGTACGAATGTATTTATTGCCTGATAAGAGACGATCAGGAAGAAGAAAAACCCATGTATCAAAGAAGACATTAAACCCAGTGTTTGATCAAATGTATGTTCTAAGCCACGTGTAGTAGTTTTATATCATGTAATTAGAAAGCTGTCAAATTAAGGTTTCTCAGCTTATCTGAATGGATGAGCTGTTGAAACTCCTAGCTGTCACCACCAGACTTGATCATACCTTCCTCTTCTGGTATAATAGCTCTTCCTATCCTTCTGTTCCCTATTATCACTACAGCCTTTCTTGCTCTGTTACCAGCCACTTCTCTCTTCATTTCTGCCTTATCCTATGACAGTTACATCCCTTTTGTGCTGGTAGCTAAGAAGCAGTGTGTGCTCTTCTGGCAGACAGTCAGAACTTGAGTGCCTTTTAGCTGGCCAATGCTGTTGGCATCCCTTCCTGCCAGGAAGCATGTCAGTTCTGACTGGCTGATTGCCTGGATCATAGATGCTGCCTCCTCAGTATGACTGGCCAGCCACTGTCCTTGCATGATCAAATTGCTCAGTCAGTCTACTTGGTGGCACTTCTCCGCAACCAGGAGAGTTAAGAAATTTCCTCGTAGGTTATATGCTGGCCCATAGGTTGAAAGTTGTGCAAGCCTGTGCAACATTACGTTGCATAAAAATCCTTATCATTGCACTCAGTTTTTTGATGGTAGCTTCCCTCACAGCGTGCCTCTTATTCCCTCACCCATCACTTTTCAATAAAGACAACCTTTCTCTACAGACAGAAAGTTAATTTTGAGAAAACAACACTTCAGTCCATTCAGTCCAAAGGAAATCTGTAAATCATTAGTTAGATGCTCTGGTAGGTTTTCCTGGTAGTGCAGCTCTCTCCTATTAATTCCAAGAAATATATTTGTTTTACCGTGCCTTTCCAAGTAAAATGTATTGCAAAGCAATAAAGCTGTTTAAGAACTGTAGTGACAAATGGATTGAGGTTGTGAGGTTGCTGTTATCATAGTAGGATTCCTCATTCTTTTCTCTGTAGAGTGAGTGGTTAACTATTTTCTTGTTTTGTTTATGTATTTTGTTTTGTTTTACCAGTAGCTTCTAGAGACCAAAGGTAGCAGAAGCCTCAAACATTTGATGTTGATATTGATCGTAGTATGAAACAAAATTTTTAGGCTAAACTGTGAGACCTTTTTCTTCACTTATCTCAGATCTCAGGTTTTGTTTGGGGAGGGGGTGGTTTGGTTATTATTTGAATTGTTGTTTAGCTGTAGGAACTGAACTTGCACTTCAGGTACAAAATTCTCTCTAAAGCATCACCCTTGCCTGTCAGATTTGATTTCAGTGTTTCCTTGCCTGAAGTACAGAGAAGAACACTAGATGTAGCAGTGAAGAACAGTGGTGGTTTCTTGTCCAAAGATAAAGGGCTGCTTGGCAAAGTAAGTGACAACAAGCCCGTTATTATATAAGACTAAAATCCTCTTGTGATATGAGCTTGTTAGGGTTGACGGAAGCACCTGATTCAGGTATGAAGCTTTTAAGAAAAACTATACATGGCTTAGATATCAAGCTCCAGTAAGGGAAGGAACAAACTGCAGAGACAGACATAAAGAGATGAGACAGTAACCTCTGCTAGAGAATGGTAAGTTCTGAGGCTCACAGTAACAAAAGAAACTTGCATGTCAGACTTACTAATCATACAGTCAGAGAAAGAAAATAACCAGTAGAGAACAGGTGGTATCTCAGAAAATGTTTAGACAAAACTGGAAAGACAAGCAAAAGTACTTAGAGAAATGCACAGAAGAAATGTATGTTTAGTAATTAAAATTCCAGGTTGTGAAATCCATGAGAGAGAACTGCTACTGGAAATGTTCCCAGTGCCAAAACCAGCTTTTGTGTTTACAACTTCACTGTTCTATAGGCACTCATTAAATCACTCTATTTCCTACACGCCATTTGGAGCATCTAAAAAGGAACGGTAAATTTCTACACCCTTGCAAATGGCCGTATTTGAGCTCTGTAAAGACCATGAGAGAGATCAGAATCATGGTCATTCATGGTGCATCATGGTGTTCTTAAGTTTCCTGTTCTACTAGGAAGGCTATGAGCATAAACACATCAGCCGATTGCTGTTGCCAAGATATGCCATGTTCAGAATTTAAGCCTGTGAGGTGCTTTGGCACCGTATCGCTAAAAGGTATAGATTTTTAGGTCAAAACCAGCAACTTGAAACTTTACTACAAGTTGGGCAGATAGCTATGATGGCAAGGATGTAAAATACATTGTGTATTAATGGCAAAACCTACACTGTAGTTCACAGGATTGTCAGATTTGATCTTTAAAAGACACAGGATGAAAGGCACACAGAATTAATCGATCGCTAATTTAACTTTCCACAGTTATTAATACCTCTGGCATCTGAGGAACTTGCTAAAGGCTGGACCCAGTGGTAAGTATAATGTTTCCTTTGTTAATAACAATAGCACATACTAATAACTAGTGGGTTAATAATAGTTTTTATAATACATGCTAAATGTTAAAAAACCAAACAAAAAAAAAATGATGTTGTTTTCATTTTCAGGTATGATTTAACAGAAGATGGTACAAGGCCACATGGTGCAAGTTAGGCCCACGGATACTGGGAATTTCCCTTGCATACTTTTGCCAACCTTTATATATTTTTAAAGCGTTGTTCTCACAGATGTACCAATATTATTTTTATAGCTTTACTGATTTAGTTCTTAGACACATCCCCAATAATTTTATAACACTTGATCATTTTATGTAGACATAGCCTTTCTCTTGGTTAAACTTTGTATTTTAATTTGCTAAACAATTTTGCGTTACTGTAATGTGCAATAGTAAAGTAACCATTTGTGTTTAAATTTATCTTTGACAGCTGTACCTATTAGAAAGTGGAAAGATTATGTTCTGCTGTTTTCCTGCCTTGTTTTATATCTCACCAAGAAATACTGTACCGTGTAAATATATACTATTTTTTTATAATTCTTTCATGCTGGTTTGAATTCAGAAGAAAATTAGGTAAAGGATATAGATATTTTCTTCTAAATGCATGTTAATTTCTTCAGATGAATCTCTTTTGTCTTTGCAGCACAATGGTCTTAATCATTTTGTGATATTCCTCAGAAACAAACTGCAGAAAAACATTTTTACTTTATGTGTGTTTCTGGCCCAGTGTGGCTAGCTTAAAATGTACAAAACATTTACATTTTAATATTTATATATAAATGTATTATTGGAAAATCATGCTATAGAATACTATAAATAAAATGGGAATTCTATAAATATTGTATAAATAGAGGATGAGGTCCATTAATCAGTTTCTAAATTACAGTTTTCATTTAATGGAGTACAAACAGTACAGTTTTATTATACAGGTTCACTTGGATTTTGTTATTTATTCCTGTACTCTACAGTGCTAGACATGTGACCTTTTGAAGGTATGAGGACAAGGATTTTTCTGTATTATAAACAAAATCTCTAACCACTTGGAACGATTCTTACTGCCATGTTTCACTGATCTATAAGGTATACAAATCAGCTTGCAGTGTAAGTTCATACAGTAGGCATATGTGCAAGACATGTTTTTATTAAACAATACTGTGCTAAATAGTATGTTATGCTATACCTTCTGTAATACTTAAATGGAACACCAATAGGTAAGAAAGTGTGAATCTGAGTTGAAACTGGCTGTCTTTACAGTTGCTTCATTGCTACTTAGTGTGTTTGGTGCATGGAGAATAATGCACTTCCGCAGTCCACAGATGTTTCCTGAGAAACCATGGCATTCTACTGAAGCATTGCCAAAGTCTGCTGCAAGACTACAGCAGTGATACAATTAGCACAAACTGATAAAAGTAGACAGGTGAGAACTGAGGGAGAGTATCAGCCTAAATAGCTGAGCTCATAACTCTAATTTCATGAATTATGGACAGGTTTCTTTTGTATTCGGAACTGATTTTTCTTTTGCTGGTAAGTTTTCTCAGACTGTTACGAAAATGTGCATTAAGAATCCAAGAGAACAGTTCAGCTCTTTCAGAGCCAACGCCCTCATTCTTGGATAAGTATGCAATTAGACAAAGTATATTATTTAGCTAAGATTCTAGAATGATCTCTCAGCCAAGAAAGAACTTTAAAGCAGAAAAATAAACTCCTGAAATTAGCTTTATTGTAAGATTACTGACAGAACCTTAATTCTAGATGTAGAATATGCCTACATTACTAGATGTACCAAAGTGCCTACCATAGATGTAGCTTTTTGTCTTTTTCAAGTTTAAGAATTAACTCAGTTCAGTTTGTCTAAATTCAGTTTAATACGAACATTTGTCATGGATGTGTGTGACACACACACACGTACACCTCTATACAGTGATGGCCTTCGGATCGCCACATTTTATACAAGACAAACTTATAATCTTAATTTTGCTGCTGTTACTTTCTGATGGACTGGGAAATAGAGCAAGGTTCTTTGTCAAAAAAAAACATTTCCATTTGAAGGCTTCACTCTATATTGGAATGTATGAGTATCTATATATATACACACTCATGTATTCATATAAAATGTAATATATTACAAAATACATATTTTCTTTGCTAGTTTTCCATTAAAATGTTAAGAATGGAAAGACAGAGAATTGTTGTTAATGCAATGAAAATGCAGAAAGCAAAAGCTGATCTAAATAAAGGAGGTCTAAGAGCAGCAGTGCAGCGTAATTATCTTTTGCCTTGGTTCAGCCCGAGATGGAAGAACTTCTGCTGTACATCTTGCCCAGTGACTCCCCAGAGATTGATCCATAGCCAACAAATGGGCTGTTAAACTGATTTGGTGTTCAAGTCTTAAGCAGAGTCTGAGGACAGGTGTTAGAAAACTGCACTTGAACAAAAAAAAGTGCACATTCTGTCTTCTAAAGCCTCAAGGGGTGAAATAATCCTGTTTTTGGGTAAATGTGAGATGATAGCACACAGTAACTGAATAAAGTATATAGGACAGATTTCCAAAATAGCTCTCAACCTAAAATCAGGGATAGACTCTTAAGAGAGCCCCGTTCCCATTTAGGGAATCTAAAATGAAGAGATTGTATTATCATTGTCATTGTAATTTAGCAACAGTAAATTCCCATTGCCTGTAATTAATCCTGGATGCCAAACTCTAGAAATGTTCTCCTGAGTGAATTTGGGTCAGAATACGACTGCCTAGATGAGATTGATTCTTTTAATAGTGGAAACAAACCTCTGTATTATAGTTACCAAATTCTGATTGTACTGTTTATATGGAATTAGGAAGGATGAACATCATTTTTGCTCTGGGCAAAACCTGCGCCTCATTATCAGGTCAATGTATTCAGTATCAACTGACAGCTTTTCATGTAGTTCTTGTTTATCCTGTGCCTTAAAATATGGACATATGAAGATGTTTAAGAAATGGCTAAAAATAAATAAGCTTTGTTACCTGTATGTACCAACACATGTTCTCTACTGTTGAAACTGTTTTTAGAATTACTCCGCTTCACTGACAAGAAAACCAGTTTTCTTAATAATCGCAGTGGTATAACCTGAACTCAAATCAGCATGCGTATCACTTGGATTTGGATTAAAAGACTTTTAATTTTCTGTCTTGGATCCTTTATCAGAGCTGCAGCAAATGGTGAGAGTTTAAATGAGAACAAAGGGTAATCAATTTTGTACAGATTGCCTTTTTTGCTCATGTAATTCTACATTATGATGCATGTATTTATTCAATAAATGGTTCATATGGAAGTCAGTGTGTTGCTTCCCTCTACACACATATACTCCCTTTTCCTCTCTTTTGCATATCCAAAATTGGTAATAGGATGAGGGGAATTTTTAAAATGGTTACATATGCTGACTACTGTAACTGAAGTAGCTTTGCTGGAAGGTGTGTAGGCAGATTTTGGGGTTTTACATGGGAGAAAGCAAAGTGAGAAGCACAGGATACTTTACTGGGGAATTCCATGCTTGTTGGTCTGGAACAGATTCACATGTAAGAATGAGTAGGTCCATTGTTCAACTTAAGTGTCTAAACTTTTTCCTGTTGAAATGATCATTTGAACAAATTGTCACAATCCTAGCAGTTACTCATCAATTGTCATTAATTACATTTTCAAAAGGACCTAGAACTGCGTGTAATTGCCTTAGATTTAGAACCAGCAGATTTCCATGTGTGTCATTCTTCCCTGTCCTTCCACCTGCTTGGTAAGGCAGATATTGATAGAAAATGCGTAAGAAAGAAAAGGGGTATTGGATCCTCTAGCTATTTAGGAAAACCAGACATAGCTGTTTGCATTAAACATTAATTTATAATTAATTATAATACCCTGATTAATTACGATATCTATTCCCTTGAACAATTTGTCTGAATTCCTAATAGTCAGTCAGTTTGCATCAGCAATAAGTAAAGGCTGGCGAAGTTCACCCCCCAGTCACTATCACATTTAGAATGGACCCCATGGGATAATCTTTGTGGATACTAATTACAAAATTATGTTCAGTTTTGGTTTTGTTGTGTTTTGGTTTTGTTTTGTTTTCCTAGGGGAGATACCTTCCCTTTTTTAGCAGTGTTGTGGTTTCATCTGGGAGAAAAACTATCTCAACTTCGCCATGGCATGGTGTTTCTGGGTGACACAATCCCTGGCACTGCCACTACTGATCAGGTGTCTGCATTTTCCAGACTTGGATCACAATCAAACGTTCCACTCAGTCCCACAAGACAGATGCTAACTGGATCAACGCCTATGAAAGAATGCTACCTATATATTCACAGCGTCTTGCTAGAGAGGAGAAATAATTGTGCAAGACACTCCTCCAGATGGATTAATTTCATGGGCTCATTATTTTTCTTAATATGTCTGTTTAAACTGGTTTGGGCCATCATTTTGGTTCATCCAGGCTCCACCTAAGAGCAGTGTTTGCCAATTGGTTACCAATATGGTTATTTTAGGTATTTTCCCAACTAAGAACTGAATACAAAGTTGTTTTCCTATGAGGTTGCTGGTTTAATCACTTTAATTATTTATATTCTCCCCTAGTCAAACTCTGAATGTTAGATGGTACCTTTGGGATTTGATAGAAAGAACCAAAGCCTTAGACAGCCCCAGATCTATCTGTGATCTATTTGTGACTGTAACTGGTTGCTGAAGGAGTCAGGCTATTTAACAACAAACGGTGGTTTTTGTGTATCTTAACAAAGCGTCTATCATTGTGTGCTCTCCTACTGATTTCTAAGGCTGTCAGGCTCCCAACAATATTCTCAGCCACCTTCTGAAATATGTTATTTGAAAAATGCAAAGCGGCTGAAGTAAAAAATCCACTTGTATTCTTTCAGGTTATGCAGTGAATTTAGCTGACAGATTAGACGGCAGCCCTGAGAGGAAAGCTCTCTAATCTGTATTCATGGGTTAGAGGTGATGCTCTCTGTTCTCACTGTCTGCAGGGAATATTGCTTGCCAGTCTCCTACAGTGGAATCCAATTTGAGCAGACTACTGCATATCTATTTCCTCAGATGCTACTGAAGGTGAGGTCAACCTGCTTCCCTCTGTTCTTTCTTTGAGTCCTCAGAAGCCATAAACTTTATTGCAAAAGAATTAAGGGGTAATAGTGATCATTCTTCCCTTTAAGATCCATACAGAAACAGGTTCAAGGACAGATAAAGCTAGGCAAGATTACAACCTTTCACACCCAGGCTGCGGTAAGGGTGGTGTGTGGCTTGGGGACAGTGGGTCCATTTTGGCCAAGACTTGATAATCCAACTGCCCTTGGAGCTGGATGTGTAGCACCTCAGTGTGAGAAATGACATAGGGAAGCGAGCTGGGATGTCCCAGGCTGTCCTGTGATTTTACTCATCAGGTGTGTGGTAAGAATCTGTGTTTTATTTATGTACTAAGCAAAGGTTGAACTAGATGACCTGCCAAGCTCCCTTCCAGCCTGCATTATTCTATGACACTCAAGTTCATTGTTTTGAATGTTAAAGTAAGATCAGTACATGGACTGGAGCTCTAGGGCACTCTTGGGCCTGTGTAGTTGGTCTTTCTGGGCGTTTTGCTGCCTGACCCCACACTCTCAGAGATGGGCATGTAGCAATTCTGCTGGGCAAAAAAAGGAAGCACGTAGCTCAAAGTTGCAAGCTTTGCTAAGTCAGGATGCAAAAATTGTAATTAAAAATACATTGATCTATACATAGAACCTGAGTTGAAATGTAGATAATGCTAGGAAAGTGATAATTGTCTGTAGGTACTGAATGAAGGTCATCAATTTTACTGGATAACTGGGATGAGAGCCCTAAAACAAGAAATGCATGCATTTAATGGAGCGTGTTTCCAGCCTGGAAAATTCAGTTGGATTTGCACACTAATACGTTATTCTACAAACTCTCAGAGACTGACAATGAGAGCTTATCAAGCATTTTACAAAGATTAATAATTTAATAAAGAATATTCTGCAAAGCAGTTCCATGCAGACTTCAACACACGAGAAATACTTCAAGATAAGCTATAATCCCTGATGTATTTTGCAGTTTTTTCCATTGCTATCTGGAAATTTAATTGAAGTTCCTCTGTTGCAATGTTTTCAACCTAGAATTTATAGGAACCTTAACCTGGTTTCGCATGAATGACGAAATGTTCTCTGAACTAAAATAAATATGATAACTTCTGAACAGGTGCTTTATTGCCACTTTCAGCTTTACAGCCCAGCTGGATAAATTTGACGAACTGTGACAACAGCATCCAAACAAAGAACTGGGATTGTCTCTCACCCTGTCATTCATACAGGTGATGAAAATGAATAAATGGAAATGGGTGTTCATGACTTTCAGAATGGAATTTGTAGCAGTGCTGGTTCTTTGTGTTTTATTTGGTAAATCATGAATTATTTTGCATGTAAAACAAGTTGGAATTGAAGGTTTCAAATACTAAGATAAGCTTTCTGAAAAGAGGTGTAAATCTTCGAGGTTTAGGTGACTGGTCTAGGTAATTTTTTTATTTTCAACATTTTTTATAGATCATTTTAGTTTTGCTTATCTTGTCTTTCACAGAAAGACTTTAAATGTTTCAGATTTATACTCATTATTGCACAATTCTTGTTTCCTGACGACACCATTATATTCCACTAGATGGTAGTGCAGACCTTAGTCTGAAAAGCCTTTTTTTTGCTGCCTGTACACTTCGTTTCTTGTGCAATAAGCAAGTGGTCTGGATTCCAGGCATCTCTGGGAGTGGAGCCTGCAGTCACCCTAGCTGCAAAGCAGTGAAAACCAAGCATGGTCTGCACTACACTCTGCTCTTCCCTTTGGCTCTGAAGCACAGGCCATACTAAAAGAAATGAGTTTCATAACAGGGGTCAATAATATCTGGATGCAATTTGCCAAAATGTTTTTTGTCAAAGCATTTAGTCATGAAGCACTGGAAAATAAAACAACTGGTCCATGATTTGAGGAAACATGAAACTTCTGGAAAGAATAAGGCTTTAAGTTCACCATAAATTCAGCACACCTCTGTCAGCAATTTGCCACAGGTGTTTTGTGCCTTAGATACCAAATCAGACTTGATTTGATTATAGAACTCCCTCGAGTTGCTGACACAACTTTAATAAAAGTGCAAAAAGCTGAAATTAATCGGAGGCACGCAGAAGTGAAATTACAGTTTAAGACATGGAAGGTGGCCTTGACCAGCACATGTAAG
The DNA here is from genome assembly GCF_004027225.2 of Strigops habroptila. Lineage (NCBI taxonomy): Eukaryota > Metazoa > Chordata > Aves > Psittaciformes > Psittacidae > Strigops > Strigops habroptila. The sequence goes on along the minus strand of NC_044277.2, from coordinate 107,390,458 downwards.
ACATCTTCATGCTTTAAGTATTTATTTCTACTGTTAGTTCAAGCATGAAGCTAGAAACCCAGGATATCTAACAATGATGAAATTCATAATGTAGCAGTACAATAGATACAGCAGGGGAAAGGGGAAAAGATCAAATTCTACTAGAAAAAATATCTTACAAAACAGTTTTCCTACGTTTAAGGACATGGTGAGAAGATAATTGTCGAATCACATTGTCACAAGGTCTTGTGATAGTAAAACTGTTTGATGCACAGAACAGGAATAGTTGGCAGGTATGTCTAAACCCATGAGCGTATAAGCCCCTTCCAATGCCTAACTCCAAATGTATCCCTCAGTCTGACACTGCACTGAGCAAGTCCTGCACTCACTCTGTTACCTATTTGTTAGTTTTGCAGCAAGGAGGCTGGACATGCAGCCTGTAAGAAAAGCATGATGGGCTCTGGTTAGGTTCCTAACACCCATGTCTCAGCCTTGACACCACCAGCACTGATGTGAGAGATAAGTAAATGCTGGTATATTCTCCAGGCAATGTAAGGCAGTTTGCTGTGTGTGCATGCATGTACATATGCATATTATACACACACACACAAACACATATATAACAACTAATATGGAAGAGCAGATAATGTCCGTTCTGATATTTATACGTCATTTTCATGTTTTGTACTAGACAGATGGAACAGAGATGGTGTCACATCTAGATGATGCATGTCTATCACAATGAAACCTTTAAGGGCACTTGTAAAATAAATAACGACAGTATTTTCGTACTTTAGAAACAATTATTCTTTTTATCCATAAAGCCTAAAATAGAATAAAAGCTGAAAGGAGACAAAACACAAGAGCTGTGAATTTAATAGTGTTAATCTAGGCATGGCAGATGTAACTGGAGTGTTTTACATCTGAAATAAATTAACTGACAAACTAGTATTATAAATTTTCTCATTGATACATGAAGTTCTGAAAGATGTCAATGACTATACTAGAAAATGTTTGCTGTAGTTATCGCAAAAAGTAATACTCCTTTTATTTACAGTGGGATGGATTTAAGCATGCAAATATTGTTATTTTGATTTCTTTTTGTGATCATTTTATAGCATTTCAGTCATCTTTCAATTTTCATGGTACTAATAGCAAGCAGAGTAAAATTGCTGTGATTTATAACACTGCCTATAAGGAAAGTGGGGTAACAGTAAGAGCACAAGAATAAAGCAAGTAATAATCATAGAATCATAGAACAGTTTCGGTTAGAAGGGACCTTGAAGACCACAAAGTTCCAACCACTCTGCCAAGGCCGGGGACACCTTCCACTAGACCAGGTTGCTCAAAGCCCCATCCAACCTGGCCTTGAACACTGCCAGGGCTATGGGGCACCCGCAGGTTCTCTGGGCAAGCTATGCCAGTGAGTGCTGCCACCACCTCAGAGTTAAAGAGGTTTCTTGCTAATATCTAACCTAGATCTCCCCTCTGTCAGTTTAAAGCCACTCCCCGTTGTCCTATCACTACATGCCTTTGTAAAGAGTCCTTCTCCAGCTTTCTTGTTGGCCCCTTTAGGTACTGGAAGCTGCTCTAAGGTCTCCCTGAAGCAATTTCTTTTCCAGGCTGAACCACCTGTTTCCTCAGCCTGGAGAAGTGCTCCAGGTGCTCCAGCCCAAGGAGCATCTTCACGATGTAAGAAAGAACTATTTTATAATAAAGCATAATAATAAACCAAAATTACAAATAAAGTTGCACTGGTTTCATGCCTTGAATTCACCTTGTTGTGCACAGCCTGCCAGACACCCGGCAGTACCAGCGAACTCCCACAGCGCGGCAGCTCAGCACTTCAGCAGCACCCATGGCAGCTCACAGGAGCAGCTCTTAGGAAAAGCTTCTGCATTCCCCCTGCGTGTTTTTATTTCCTTATTTTTGCTCAAGTTAACAAGGATCATTTATTTTCTTCTGTAGTGAATGGGGTTTTTCCTACTTAATCTCTTCAACTCTAAAATTGTTTTGTGATAATATTAATAATTTAAGGGAAATAAGCAGTTTCATGGTCTAATCACACCACCATTGAAAACTGACAGTTACCTCTGAATAAAGGATGGCGTGATTGGCAGTATTACCTTCAGGCAAGGGGAGAGCTGGAGAAGCGGAATAGTGTGAAACTTCATCTCTCTCCCAGGCTGCTCGGATTATTTATCAAAGTATGTGAAGATCAAAAAAAAATCAAGGGAAATGAATGCATGTAAATTATTAACAGCCTGCCTCAGAGGATGAGCAGATTTCGTGGATACTGTATTAACTATAACAAATTTTATTACATATTCAAATGAAAAGAAATAGGAGTAACACTTCGAACATGTTATTAGATGATGTGTAAAATAATCTCGTCAGAAACTGATATCTAGAAAATAACATTGTAAATATGAAAAAAAAAAGTGTCAAGAAAGCAGCTGATGTTCAGGGAATTACTTGTTTATTTTTTACAAGTATTTATACTGCTGAATCGCAGAGGTTAAAATTGAATCCTTGCTATAGTCCAAACGACAATATTCTTGTGAGAGCTATTTGTAATTGAGATCTCTTACACAGGCCACCAACAAGAATAAAGACTAGTTTATGAAGCGGTAGCACAAAAGCAAATCTTTATTTGCTGTTGCTCAGCAACCATGTGTGGAAGGCCCATTTTTCATTTTTCCCTTAACTTGACTTGACAGGAAAATGATAATAAATATGAGATTATTATCACAGGGTATAGATTATTTTGAACAGAGGAACAGATATGTCAAAAAGAGGTATGTAATTTGGTACTCTTGAAAGGGAAAACATTAGAGAAACTGAAAATAGAGTTGTAGCTTCATTACTAGTTTGCAGTTCATGCACAATTCCTAAAAACCCCTGTAAAGCACTGTTCTGCCTCTCTGGTTTCTCTGTGTGGTCCTTTAAAATGAATCATTTGGTGTTACTCAGTCTGTTGTTATCTGTGCCGATTTCTAGTTTCAGTACTATGAAGAAATCATTCTGTGGTTGCTATGCAACACAAATTATAAGCTAAAATATGTTTTAGTTCATTTGCTAAATGGGTATGTGCCCGACTAAATAAACAGTAACCAGGTGACTAATGTAGCATCTAATTAAAAGTCTAATTGACGTATTAATGAAATATTCAGTCCACACGAGATGTGATAAACAAATCCATCAGTTTGGATCTAAAATGGCAAAGATTTTTAATATATGCAGAAGGAGAAGACATGAGCACAATGTATAAATGTCACGTTTTGTACTTTTTAATTTGTTTTTACTCTTCTACAGGTATGATGGCTTCTCATACAACTTCAGCGAAACTGTTTCACAGGCTTCTTAAGTGTAGCTAAATACGTAAGTTCAGAAATTAAGTCAGGTACACAGGATCTGAAACAACCCTAATTATCCATCTTTTTTTACTGTAAAGCAGCAAAACGCTCCCTTGTTTTGGTAGTCTGTTTCTGGAAGTCAGTGCCTGCTAGCTGTCAGTGTGAGGATTAGGGTTGGAGGACAGATGCTATTTAAAGAGATTATCCAGGGATCCATCTCTCCTGGGACCTTTCTCTGTATTTGCGGGTAGGTGGATGTTGGTTATTTCCTGGATTGCCTTTTTCACATTTTAAAGCAGACTAGCCTTTGTCTAGATGGAAATACGATGCTAGGAAGTATATCTGTGTTTGACTTCAGGTGGAGACAAGGTGTGGTACTGAACTGCCTGTGCACAGTTCTGTTGCTTAAGGTAATGAGGTTTTGGCTGCTGACTCCTGCATCCTTGGGTACATGACCATCACGATTACAACACAGAAGTAACGTAACTCATTCTCGTACTGTGCCTACGGTACTCTCCATGTGCCACATATTTGTTTTAAACCCCAGTTATTTCATAAGTTTCATGTGGACTCAGTTGATGATTCAGAAATTGAAACAGTTTTATCTTTGTTTTCAGCAGCATTGGTTGTCTGTTATGTGCATTTTTTAAGCAATACAGAATAGCATTATTTATATGGGATAAGCATCTAATAAACTGTTTTTCATTCTATAGTCCTCAAACTGTATAAAAAACAGGTAAATAGTTTCCTCAAGAACTATAAGAAATAAACCAGGAAAAGTCCCTAAGTCAAACATATATGGCAGAAACTGTGACGAGTCTTAATTTTGAATACAAACCAATACTGTGAGAGGTAAGATAATTAAAGAAAATACTATGTCAAAAATTGAAATATTATCAGAAGACATACATACTGTTTAAAAACTACTGAATTTTTACATGCAATATGACATCTGAATTACATCATGTTTTTAAAAATTACAATCCAGAAAACTCCAATCAGATGTGAGAACTTGCATGGAAATTACTGTTGGTTTTGTTTGTTTGCATAGTAAAGCAGCATATGCTGCACTGCTTTCACAGCCTGAAAGTAACTGATTTCAGTCAAGTACCTACCTCTTCTGAACATCCACCGACACTGAGAAATACTGAGAAATGTTATGCTCCTGAAAATGCAAAATTGAAAGATATAAATTAAGTCCTTAACAAGCCACACTGACTGGTTTTGGTTTGCAGAAGAGCTCAAACAAATGGAATGGGGAATATTACAGAAGTTGAATAGTGATTATGCTTAATTCAAGGAACTGAGTCCAAGTATTTCCAAACACTGCAAATTAAGTTTGAGAAGAAACAGAAAGCAGCATTTCCTGATATATTAAAAAATCCTTAGTTATCAAAGTGTAAATATCATCTGGCCTATACAGTCTCCTAAAGTTCTGGTGTGCAGCCTGTTTAGTTCTTCATTGCTTTGGGTGAAGAGTGCGTAATACACAGCACTGTTCACCATGACTAAGATTAAATGTGTAGCTGTCAACAGTAGCAAAAGAAACATTGTTGGAGAAAAAAAAAAAGTCACCAGTGTAATCAAATGGATGATGCAGGCTTTGGGAGCTAGCAGAGATGTTTTTGCAAGAATAATACACCCATTTTACCCAAGATCCATGCAATCACAGCACGGTTTGGGTTGGAAGGCACCTCAACCACCACCTAGTTCCAACCCCCCTGCCATGGACAGGTACACCTTCCACTAGACCAGGTTGCTCCAAGCCCTGCCCAACCATGCCTTGAACACTCCCAGGGATGGGGCAGCCACAGCTTCTCTGGGCAACCTGTTCCAGTGCCTGACGACTCTCACTGTAAAGGCGGCAGCGTACTGTTTCTTAAGCCTATACATGAATTTAAATGAGCACATCTCATCCCCATTTGAAGGCATTGAGACTTAAATAGATAGCTACAGAAAGGTAACAGCAAGCTCCTATTTAAACTTGCTGCCTGTCAGCTCCCTTTGGGTAACTGATGGGATGCTCCTCCAGGGAAAGATGTGTAAGCCTGTCAACCTTTATTAAAAGGGAAACCAATGGAGAAGCATTTCGGTGTAGCCTAATGTAAAACTGAGAAGCGCAGCCTGCACCCAACCTCCTTATGTATGTCTGGGCTGCAGCAGTCCGAATGTGCTCGTCACTGGGCCTGGCCCCTCCGGGGACATCTACTTCCTGGCGCATCTCCCCTATCCCAGCCTCTCTGGTCCCCCCGCGATCCCGGAGCAGCAGCCTGCCCTTCAGCCCGCTGCTCCACCAAAGGTGGTCGGGGGATGAGAACAGCGGCGGCCCGGGCTGGGAGCAACAGCGGGAAACCGAAAGTCACCCCGGCAGCACCTGACTGAAAACAGCTCTCCCCTCCGCACGAAGGCGAAAAGGCGGGTTTTGAACGCGGTCCCGCACCGGGGGAGCAGCGCTAACACCCAGGTTCCCGGTCACCCGGGGCAACACCCGCCGCCGCAATCCCCGGCCCCTCAGCAGCAGCCCCAGCGCTGCCGCCAGCCGGCCAGGGGCAGGGGCCGAGCTCTCGCGAGACGCGAGCTCCGCGGCGCGCGCCCGCCCGCCCCGCGCTCAACGGCCGCCGCGGGAGAATTCGAAAGTGCCGGCAGCGCGCGCGCGCGTTGGGCAGGGCCGGGCCCCGGCCTCGCCTCAGCGTGAGCGCGGGGCGGGAGGGGGCCGGGGAGCGCTGCCGCAGCTGCGAGCGGTGCCGCGGTTGGGGCCGCTTCCGGCGTCGGGGCATTGGCACGGGCCGGTCTTTCTGAGAGCCGTGCTACTGGGAGGCGCCGGCTCTCCCTCTGCGTGCCCGGCCGGTTTTGCTTCCTTCCTGCGCAGGCAGCTCCGCGCTGGGAGACATAACCCATTGGTCGATGAGGACTCCGGTCTGAGGGAGCGCTAGGTAAGCGGCGCGTCTCTCTTCCCACTTGCTCCGCGGGGCGCGTATGGCGGCCTGTGGGGCTGGGCCTTGGACATAGCGGCAGCTCGGCGAGCCCTGGCTGGCCCGGACCGTGCCCCGGGCAGGCACCCGCCCCGCTGTCACGGCTTCACACGCAGTAAGGGCTGCGTAAGGCAGTCTCCAGCTGGTAGGGGCGGGAAAAGCACGTCAGGAATCACCTAGGGTGAAAGGAATGCTTAGGTGCGTGAATTAAGCTCTCGGTGTCAAGAAGTGGCTTTGACCTTTTCCCATAGTCTTCACCTGACAGGAAAGAAAAGGAGAAAATATCCTGCTGCCCATGAGTAGAGTCACAGAATGGTTTGGGTTGGAAAGGACCTTTAAGATCATCTAGTTCCACCCCCCTGTCATGGGCAGGGACACCTTCCACTGGACCAGGTTGTGCAAAGCCCCATCCAACCTGGCCTTGAACACTGACAGGGATGTACTTTTAATAAAAGTAAATGTTGTCGTCGGGAAGGATGGCTACCTAAATAGGGGGGTGTGCTGGATAATGCACTTCTTAAAAATCAAAGTATCCAATAAAACATTCTTTTGTTTTAAGACTTGTTTAGTAAAAAAACCCCAAACAACTACAGAGAAAGCATGCAAGTACTGCAGCCTAGTGTTGTTATGAATTTAAATGCTGATTTAGATAACTATAAAGTATTTTAGAGGGAAAACATCTTTTATTTACAACTATGTAGATGAAGAATGTAAGTTCATACATTCTTCACCAAGACCGAAAATGATCTTGTTTTGAGAGACAGTATTTTCTCTTAACATTTTGTTTTGTTTAAGAAGCAAGGAAAAACATGACCAAAATGAAACGTGAAGCATTTCTAGAAATTGTATCTAAGGATTCAATTGAAGACTTCTTGCGTTATACTCAGCATCCTGTAAGTAAGCTGTGATACATGTGTGTGACTAATAATATCTTAAGTCTGTTATTAGTGCAGAAATTTTGTGACGTGGGGATAGAGACTATTTTTCTGATACCTGCAGATGTGTTAGAATAATTGCTGTAGAAAATAAGTTCAAGTGGCACTTGAGGGAACATAGCTGAAAAAGTTGTAGAATATGAAATTTTGCTATTCCTGAATCAACTATTTTTTAAAGATCTGGTTGTTGTATATGCAGTTTTGTTTTGGTTTTTTTTAGAATGATTAATACTGTGGTAATACTAAAAAAAAAGTATTCATTTGATGTTGATGAAGTATTGGTGGATTTTTTTATTATTTCAACCTATGAAAGAATTTATTGCTGTGTAATAAATATGAACTAATATGCAAGCATAGCAGAGGCATGTTTCACTAGTATTTGTTCATTCATTTGATAGTTTAGGCTGCCCACTTATTCTTTAGTGTGTGTGTAACTGTGCTTGACAGTTCTTTTTATCTCCGAATGTTGTAGGGATGGGATAGGTTGCTCTCTAAATGAGTGTAAAGAGAAGCTGGAGGAACAACAAAACAAATTCACTGAAATATACTAATTAAAAGTTCGTTCTCACGTTGTGTATATGATAATGCATAGTAATATGAAATAATAATGTGCATTTTCCACTAAGCACGATTTCTCCTGAACACCTTTTGTTAGCCTTAATAAATGCTATTGTCAGGTGAGTTTCTTAAGCTTTCCAGTCAGTGTTATCCTTATATGACCTTTATCAGGATAAAGTGGATCAGTTGACCTCGATGTCCACAGAGGAATGAACTAGTTTACTAATGTAGCAAATGTATTAAATGTAGGATTTCTATGATAGGGATCATATTCTCTGTAATAAGCTTAGAAATGCTTGTCTCCCAAAAGTTATTGAATCCCTTTTTCCAAGAAATTTGCTAGGTTTTTTATTTGCACTCCCATATGTAGTTATAGATGACAACTGTATTATGAGATTGCCTTTGCTTGAAGTTTGCTTCCTGTTTTTTTCCCCAAATCTGAACACTTTAATAAGAAACTGCTCTGTTTAAGATAACATACAGTACTTTGTTTCCTTTTAGATTAATTTGGTCATGTTGTTTCTGCCATTGTCACCCAGCAATTTATTTTAACATATCTTGGTCTACTTGGATTACAAATTGTTTTTTTCATCCCTCTATTTTTCATCACCAATTCACAACAGTTGTCTTGCAGCAGTTTTCAGCTGTTGCCAATATTGCTGGAAACTCTGTGCTACCAGCTATAATGAGTATATTGATTAGAACTGTCTTCATGCCTTCATAGCATAAGGGAACATAAACCTTCAGATTACTTTTTGATTGTAATAAATGATATTTTGATAGATATTTTGATATATAAATGTAGAAAGAAGAGGAAAGTGTGATTAGAGACTCACTGCTTTCCTCAGTTTTTGTATTATATTTATGCTCCGTTTCTTCTATTTTGTGCTCTAGCCTCATAATTTGCCTTTTTAACTTGTTTTTACAGTTCTGTTCTTAGCATCACTGCTTCTTTCATTGTCTCTCATTCTACACTCCACCCCTCCCCTTTAATTTTCCTTTTCCCTCCTCTCAATGTTTTGTTTCATTCACATCATCTAAAATTCCAGGGGTTTGCTAATTTTCCAATGTTTGCCTTGGTCTTTTAATTTATTTTTCTTTGTAATCTTTTAAAAATACTACTATATTGTGGTGTTGTTCACTGATGTCTTTATCAGGTGCTGATAATTTTTTCTGCTGAATCCTGTTCCAATTCAAGAAAATACATTATTTCTTAGGCAGGAAAATAGGAATCATGTATATGACTATCATTTGATGACATCCTTTTCCTTCATAGGTTTTGAAATAATTTTGTCATCCCAAAGAAAGATCAGAAAGCTCTAGTCATCTTATAAATTCATTCCTTTCATTCAAAACAGTAGAATCTTGATATCCTGTCTTTTGGGTTTGTTTGAAATAGAGGGCTGCAGAATTCCCTGTGTGGACTCTGGTTTATTGTATTTGTTTCCAGCTGTATAGGATAGAAATTCTGTTATAAATATGTAACAGGATCTTTCTTCTTATACCCTTCTGAGAATCTTCTAATACTTAGTGCTGCTTCTTTATTTATTTTCTGGTTTTCTTCTTCCCTTGAACTTCATTTTTTTCTTTTTGATTTCTGGTTTTTAGGGTATCTGCAAACTGAAACTATTTTTATTCCAAGATCATGGACATTCTCCCTCTTTCCTCCAAAATATTTTTGATCTGGTAAACTTTCACTTCAGTATTGCAAATTACGTCTTGGAAATTACCTGTACTTCCTCTTGGCTGTGCCTGTTCTTTCTTCTCATCTTTTCTCTGCGTAGTCCCTTTCCTAGCAGGTTGCCTACCCTTCTTTGATGCTAACAAGCACTTTGTGTCTTTGAGGTAAATTCTTGTAGCAAGCTTCTTCTGAGGAAATAGTTCAGATCAGTTTCTTAGTCAAGTCTCTTATAGACACTAATAGTTGCTTCCCATTCAGTAAAGCTTAAGAGGGAAGTCTGGCGTAAATGTGCTCAGGAGTTAGGTTTGAGGGGGGCACTTTAAAATAGTGCAGTATACAGAGCACTGTTGTATGCAGATTGTACCCCAGAATTTCTAGTACTGTCCCTATGGCCATACTGACTTACATTTCTAGTCCTTGCAAAAGTGTTTTCTTCCAGAGCCATCATCAAGCTATATTTAAGATAGCAAAGATATGATCAGGCACTTCAATTCTGTGCAGTTTGAGCTGCTTAGTTAAGGGTATGGAATTGTCTCCCTTGGGAACGAAGTATTCGGAACACATGAGAAACAGGAGTTGATGTTATGGGGATGTGATTTATGTTCAGTAGTGTCGCTGCCAAGGGCTCTGTAACTGCAGAGGAATGGAAATTAATCTTTAATGTAAAAAAAGTGTTAATTTTAGGAAATATGATTGTAGAATCAAGTAGGTTGGAAAAGACCTTTAAGGTCATTGAGTCCAACCATTACCCCAGGATTGCCAAAATCACCACTAAACCATATGACCGAGGGCCTCATCTACATGTTTTTTGAACACTTCCAAGGATGGTGATTCCACCACTTCCCTGGGAAACCTTGTCCAATGCCTGAGCACCCTCTCTGTGAAGAAATTTTCCCTAATATCCAATCTAAACCTTCCCTGGTGCAGCTTGAGGCTGTTACCTCTTGTCCTATTGCTTGTTACTTGGGAGAAGAGACCAGCCACCTCCTGGCTCCATCCTCCTTTCAGGTAGTTGTAGGGAGCGATAAGGTCCCCCCGAGCCTTGTTTTCTCCCAGCTAAAAAACCCCAGTTCCCTCAGCCGCTCCTCATAAGACTCGTGCTCTAGACCCTTCACTAGCTTCATTGCCCTTCTTTGGACATGCTCCAGCACCTCAATATCTCTCTTGCAGTGAGGGCCCAGAACTGAACACAGTATTCAAGGTGCAGCCTCAGCAGTGCTGAGCACAGGGGGATGATCACTGCCCTGGCCCTGCTGGCCACACTATTGCTGATACAAGCCAGGATGCTGTGGCCTTCTTGGCCACCTGGGCACACTGCTGGCTCATGATCAGTTGCTGTCAATCAGCATGATGATGAAATATAAATCACTTCACTGATGTGGAATTGTGTGATATCTTCTGATCATTCACAGAAAAATACGTTTGATCGTTTTGACTTGAATGAACTACTTGAAGAATTGCCAAGAAAGCAAAAAGAAGTACTATGGGAGAGACTGATGCAGCTATTGACAGAGTGTTTGATGGAGAACCCTGTGGAAACATGGCAGAGGATCAAAGATGATGAAAGTAATGATGAAAATAATGATGACATGGAAGTTGAGATAGTTCCAGAAACGGTAAAAATCTTGTAAACTAAAAACATAAGTATTTCATATTTTCTGGGAAATAAAATATAATATTTCTATAGCATCTGAGAACATGCAAGAATTTGGACCTCAAATGAGGTCCGTTCTAAACATCACCACTCTGCCCCATTCTGAACTGATTTCTTAACTGTCATGCTTGGCTTAAGCTGAACTTATGATTGGTCTATACTATAAAATATTAGTTCTGCTGTTAATTTGAATTAGGAAAGATGGGACTTACATTTTTCACTAAGGTTGAGTGGCCTTCTTGTATGTCTTATTTCCATAAATAAATGTTGATATCTCAGTTGTTCCTTAAGTGTCTGGCATATACTATAAGAAATTCACAACCTTTTTTATTATGTCTTTTTATTGAACGAAGACACTGAAATCTAGATTTGAAGACTCCTCCCACAAATTTAGCTTATACAGAATTTCTCTGACTCAGACCCTCATATACTGTCTTCTGCACTGTAATGCACATAGTCTGGAGAATGCTGAGGAAAAAGGTTACTTAATTTCAGAAGGAAAAAAAGAAATGCAGTGGGGAAGTCATTTGGGAGACCAAAAGGCTTGTAGAAAATCAACTGCATGTACAGAGGCCTATAGAATCACTTACCTGGATCTAAAGTCACCAGATCTACACATTTCTGAGTTGCAAAGACTATGCTAATTAGGGTCTTTTTAGCTCTGAAATAGATGTGTGTTTGAGTGGTTTTGTTGCAGATAAAGTTTTTAATGCAGGAATGGATACACCTGTACAGTAATCGAGTTATCTACTAGCAGGAGCTGAAAGCACTTTTCAAACTTTTTGAAATGGATGTGCTTTAAAAACCTTTGATTTTGCCTCTTCTTATTTGATAGGTTTTGGGGGCCAGTATATTTTTTCTTCAAAATGGAAGCATAATAATAATTCAGCTTTTCTCTGTTGCTAAGGTTTATTTCTTGTCATAGTTATCTTCTGAGTTTAAAATAAATTGCAGAATTGTTTCCTCAACATTTTTTTTCTTTCAGAAACAAACTGTAGCTGTGATCCAAGGAGTGACAGCTGTAGTTTCTGCTTCCATACCTGCAGTGGATGAAACTGTAAACTACAAAGCTCTTACAGAATGTGTTTTTATATTAAATGGTGCGTACTTATCTATTATAGAATACAGCATTATACTGTTTGAGCAGATGAGTGTACTAGGCTTTTTGTTTGACTTGACAGGCCTATGGAACACAATTTACAGAGGAAAAGTTGGTACTGATGTAAGCTTTTATTTGTGAGACAAAATTAAGTGAGCATTTACTTCAAAATCAGTTACACAATCTAGAAGTTGGAACTTAATTCTTTTTCTTTCTCCAAACTGTTAACTCAATGACAGATAGCTTTCCTAATGCTGTGTCTTATGTTATTTTTAAGGCAAAACTTCAGATTTTGTTGTTATCCAAAAACTTGGCCAAAACCTTAGAGTTAACAAAGCTGCCTAAATACCCACAGTAAGAATAAGCTGTTAAGATGTGTAAATGTGGCAAGAGCTGGTTGACATTATGAGGTATATTTAGTGTGCTAACAGACTAGTGTTTTACAGGAATAACTTGGTTCATTGTAGTAAATACTTATTTTATTGTTGTAGGTATTCTTCTTGTGTTACCTGAACCTGAAAAAAACCTACAGGGTGCTATCCAGCGTGTATGTGAAATGTGGAGAGAGAAAGGCCTGGAAGGGAAGGAGCAGCTAGGGAAGACTCTATTTATCATCCTGCTAAGAAAAAGCCTGAATAAAGCTGCTACGGTATGGTGAAGCTGTATTGACTTCTAGATTATTATTGTATACTCCAAGAAATATTAAGTTACCTTGTTTTCCATGTCCTAGTGCTTTTCAGTTAATGCAATTTAGGATACTTGTTGGTTATGAAGTGCCTTTTTCGCATTTCTTGCATAAGTTGCCTTTCCTAGAACAAACTTTAAAGATTTTTGGCATCAATTTCACAAGTGAACTTGGGTGAGGTTTTTCACCATTTGGGTTTTTTGGGTTTTTTTTTTTCCCCCTCCCTTGTTTTTTTTTTTTTCCTTTTTTTTTTTTTTTTTTTTTTTTTCCCAAGTCCAATGACCAAAGTTTCAATAGGAGTTAACTCTTAATTCAGGTTTTAAATACTACATTCAGTTATCCACAGAGACGTCTTCTGTGGGAAGCTTCATTTTCTGTTACTTTGTATCTCTCTACAAATAATTCCTTATTTCTCTGTTGAGGGACTGAAATTCTTCTTTTAAATGTGTGAGTTACTTGGAGTATTGTGGGATACATCTTTTGCACTAACCCAATAAATACCTTCTTTACTTATTTTCTTTCTTTCCTTTATTTTTCCTGTTAGCTGCTTTCATTGTATGAAGTTTCAAAAGCTTTCATCTATTTTGCATGAAATAACTGCTTTCTTTCTGTAGTTGAGCATCTCTTTAGTTATTGGAAGTTAGTATGTCTGCATATTAAAATAATACTACACCTTTTTGTAATTTTTCTCAATGATGTGGTAAAAGTCAAGTGATGTTCATAATTTTACAATCTGAAAATCTTCTGTCAGTAACAATGAATTTCAAATTCATTATCAAATCCACTAAATGCTTTTTCACATTGAAGCTATATCTACTTCACTATATTGCGGGTTTTCTTTTCTCTCGCCAGGGTGCAGATATAGTTCGTGTATGGAATCTGCATCAGACATTACTTAGTTTTGATTATTATTCAGAGGAGATTAATGAAGTCAAGGACTTGTTGCTTCAGTGTTTTATGAGTGTAAAACACATTAAGAAAGAAGAGGTAAGCAAACTTTTATTGTGATTTTAGGTGAGTGGGCTTTGGTTACTTTTAATGGTTTTACATTAAGCCTTTTTTTACAGTGCGGTAGGTAGCAATACGAGACACATCAGCTCTGACTCAAAGCTATAAGTGGTTGATATTCTGTTTCGTTTGGAAAACTCTTTATTCCTATTCCAAACTAAAGTGTAAAAGTATATGTCTATAACATCACCGAAGTTCATGTATCCTGAGGTAATAAGAACCAAGTGCTTCGCTTCCAGTGCATGTCCCTCAATACTTAAAACCATTCCCTGGTATAATTCTCTTTTAAGCAGTTTTTCTCTTACTGGAGACAGATAACTGTAGCAAAATAATTTCCCTTCTAAGTGATTCCATTTAGAAGATTGCATTGCTGTAAGTCTGTTTTAAAAGTAGCGTAAGAAAAACTCAACTTTACAGCAAAATGAGAATTATTTTATTTGACTCCCTACATTTCTCTCAGTGATAAATTGCTGTATTGTAGTCTCTAGATTGTGCCTGTGCACCAAGATAGTAGTTTCAAAGCTTTTTTTCTGGTAAGATGACAAGACAACCTGACATTGCTCTGAAGTTCTAACTCCTCTTTGCCTGCTTAATATATGTATATTCCCTTCATGGAATAAATGAACTTCTGTCATAAAATGAGCTCTGAGATTGCTGCATGATTGTGGCAGTATGGGGATATAGCATTATGAAAATGGTCACAGCTAATACATTAGGTGAAATGTTTGATAGACCAGATTTTGGATACCTGACACTAAGTTTCTTGTGTGGATTGTTTTTGTTTTTTTGGTATGTGTTTGTTTGCTCTTTGTGTATGTGTTTGGGAGTTTTAGGTTTTGTTTGTTTAGGATTTTTGTTACTTACACATTGTATTTTAAGATGATTTTGTTTTGACTAAAATTGGGATACACTAAGGCAACTCCCATGTATCAGGGCTAATACTTCCTTTAGTGCCTGCAAGCTTGTTCTACAGTTCCAAAGAAAAGTATACCTAATTTGTTTTAGAGTACACATAGAGCGTAACTCCGTAGCAGCTTAAGCTGATGTGACTCCAGGGTGCAATGATCCTGTGTTGCCATGGGCTAGCATTCTTATTGCCCTTTTCACAGTATGAATACTCAAGCAGCTGTGTCATGGGTTGATTGAAGAAGTTGATTCTAGGTTTTTTTCCTAGAAAGCTTATTTTTCAGCCACATGAACTGCCTGGGCTGGTTCATCCTATGCAAGGATGAAGGGAAGGGGAAGGTCAGGAAAGTGGTATTCTGGTTCTAGATCAGATTAAACTGATACAGAATTGCACATTTATGCCTCACTGCAAGATGAGCAGTTCTTCTGCTTTCATAGACTGTGCTGTTCAACACACAGTAGTATTTCTCAGGGGCTTATTTTCAGGCTGCATTAGTGGAGTGATCCTCTGAATTTATATCTCTGATTTATGAAAACATTGTTGTTCAGGTGAGGCTTCCAGTCAAACAGCTGGAGGGCCCTGCAAAGCATGTATTACTGTGGTTTAGAGGTAGACCTGTAATACTCTCTTCCTCCTTGCTAACGTTCTATGTGTGCAGAAAACAAAGTCATATGTACCATGTCCACAAGCAAAGCGGTACCAGATGCCCAACACTCTGTTAATGTATTAACTCCTAAGATTACAAGTTCACAGTCTTATTCACCTATCACCAGTTTATCTTTCATGACACTGACTATGTTGATAACTAATCGTTTCGGATCCATTGATCACAAGCAGCAGACTAAACTAGAGGCACTTAGTATCATTTCAGGATCAGGGTCAATCACTTGAAATCTAAGGCAAAAAAGAATTGGTTGAAGGCTATCTGTGATTTTTCTTCATCTGTCTTGCTGTTGGGATTGTAGAAGGTGAGGTGAGTTGGAGTTTGTCCTCATCTTTGCCTTGTTGAGGCAGAAGCTGTCAGTCAAGACTCCCTTGACCTTTCGGTTTGTCAGGGATGTTGATGAAAGACTGCACCACTGGGACTCCAATATATATATTGTACCACCAAAGCTGGAGACAAGTGACTTTTTCTCATTCTATCTATTTTCTTTCTTGGTAGAAGAAGCTCTCATTGACAATGGGAATGATTCTGTCAGACCTGTAGACAAGGATTTTGACATTGTACTTAGCCTTTAGTTCTTGATTTTTATTATCTGAATTACTTTTTGACCTGAAAGCTTTGAACCTATCAGTTCCACCTGATAAAGGGTAGCTTCTGCCCATATGCTTCCTTCCCTCTACCCCTATGGTATTCCAGCTCAAAGTATGTCTGGCATTCTCAGCCTTATTTTCTCTATTTTGTCATAGGTCTGAACATAACTGTTGGTCCAGCCCTTGATGGAAGTGCCTTTGAACCTCTGCTAATTGTTCAGTGCACCTTTTGAGCTTCTGCCAATGTGCTCTTTACTATTGCACTTTTTTGTTAATTTTCCTGATTTATTTTTGCCTAGGAAGCTGACAGGTATAAAGGGCCCTTACAACTGGCTGACTCACCCTTATGTATGATCAAACTTTTCAGTCTCAGAACGTGAATGCCCTTTACTTCATCTGTGAGATAAGCCAGAGAGGCTGTCTGTACATTTACTGTGTAAGGCTCTAATTCCATGGGCAGATCTTGCTGATTCCAGAAGAGCAACAGCTTATTTCCTCCATCCACATCCTTCCAGTACCTTTTCTTTCAAAAATTCTGTTGCTTATCAGATTTGTTATCACCATTTCTGACTTGCTAAAATGGAAGAAAACTAATTCAGGAAAAAAAAGAATAGTGGGTTTTTGGTTTGGTTTTTTTTTTCTTTTCATGAATTAAAGCAGCTCCAGGAGGTTTCAAATATTACCTTTCATAAAGCAATAAGAAAGGAATTGTCGTTGCAAATCGGAACATTTATTTCCTCAGTGGCTTAGCTGTTCTCTGTGGCTTTGTTCAAATATGCTTCTGTATCCAGTGCTGGCGGGGTTGTCACACTGTTTTATTTGTACCTTCACTGTCATTACAGTTTCATCCTGCAATGATACTGCACTTGACAGAGCTCTGATGATGGGGCTTTGTTGAGGGTTCTGTGTTGCAGAGTCCCTTATCATTATGGAGTACTACTTGAAGTCACACTAAAACAGAATCGACATTGAAAAAAATGCAGGCAGATATGTAATCCACATGTTCATTTGGTCTGTGTTTTCTCTACAGTCTGCATAACAGTAATGCTTGCATTCTGTTTAAAAATATTTTTTATCCCCACAACAATCTCACTTATGCTTTTCAAAATTAAAAGTGTCACTTCTTTTGATCTTTGAGCTCTGTATTTACTGATTTTTGAGGTGGCTTTTAAACTGGGTATTCCTCTGGGGTTTGACTTCTCTTGTTTTTCTTCTTTTTGTATCCCAACAGGGAAGAAGGTTCTTGAGCTTTTTGTTCAGCTGGAATGTAAACTTCATTAAAATGATACATGGAACTGTTAAAAACCAATTACAATTCTTTCCAAGGTATGCATCACAGTTAGAGTTCTTAGTGATCGTTAAAAGCTTGGCTAAAATCTCATTTGTCTCACGCTCTATAATAGCTAGTATATTGATAAAATATATCAGAATCCAGATACCTTCAAATCTGCTGAATATAACTACTGCATTGTTTTAGCAACTTCATTTAATAGTTGTTCTGCACATGCCTCTGTGTACAATTACAGGTGTAGTAAAATGCTTATTTAGCATTAGCTAAAGCAAAAGACTTTATATAAACTGTGCTGCATTATTTGAAGTGTTTGTGTGAGAATCGCAGGTCCATTTCACCTTCTGTAAGGTGTTTTTACTTTTTCCTATGAGCAGGCTATTTTGTTGAGATTCTATATAGAGATGTTCTAGTAAGAAGTGCCTTGCAAGATCATAGCCTGACGACTGATGGATGAAAAGATGTAGGGGTTTGTTTGGTTTTTTATTTTTCTTGTGATTATTCAGTGAAATATTGCAGAATAAATTCTTTATATTAAAATCAGAGGCTTTTTTATGCTTTTAGTTAGAATAATGTATACTTGTACATCTTTATAAATTGAAGGCATTAATTGTGAGATATAGGATAAAATCTATGCTAATGTTTTGACTTTCCCACCAGAAGAGATTTTTTTTTTGTTTGTTTTTTAATAAGGCTTGGGTTTATTACTTAGCAGTTAACTTTGCCCATATTAATCAGTGTAGACTTTCATGGTAATTTTAATTTCATCTTGTAAAACATAATGATAATGCACAGAATTAAGAATAATATTGGTACTTAACAAAAACTTCATGTTGTTACAATTATGAATTGTACATAGATATGGTTAGGATGCTTGCTTGAATGTGTTTCCCATATGTTCATACAGATTCTTGATGGAATACATTTCAGAAGTTTACTTCAGGGCTTGGAAGAAGGTGTCAGGAGAATTTGTAGAGGTAATATGATGCTTGAAATTTCATTTAGATAGCAAGGTGCAGAAGATACATGACTTTGCAATCTCAAAACAGTTCCTAAGGAGGCTTTAAGAAATTATTTCCCTAAGGAAAGAGCCCCATCAGCATTGTCAGGGAATAACAGCATGTCACGCTGTCCTGGGTTCAGCTGTAACAGTTGTTTTTCTCCTTCTTAGTAGCTGGTGCAGTGCTGTGTTTTTCATAAACACACTAGTTATCTGAGTTATTGAAGCTTTTATTCAGTATGTACAAGTCTATATGATAGCTTAAATGTTTACCTAGTTCTTGTGGACTTCCATGGAGATGATCAAAAGCATAGTTACAGCATCATAACAATGCTACAGCCAAATTTCAGATACCAAATAATTCTTATTTACTATGTGGAGGTGCTTTTGCGTAGCAGACTTGGTTCTGAGAATTAGATTAATTGTATATTCTGGAATTTTGAAAATCAGTTTATGGAGACAGAGGCGCATAACTTGGAAATATTTGAGCCAAGCAGTAGCCAAGTATGAAATAATATCTATTATAGACTATAAGACTATTTTCAGTTGTTTGTTTTAGAGGAAAATAAAACTTGTTGCACAGCCTACAGTACTTATTGTTTTATTGTGTTAACAGTAGCATGTGTGTTTTTACTGTAGATGCTTGAACATAACTGCATTCAGGATTTTATGCATCATGGAATTCATCTTCCCAGAAGTTCTCCTGTTCATTCTAAAGTTAGAGAGGTAAGTTACTGTAAAGCATGAAATGAACTAGTAGCATCAGAATCATATCAGTGACTATAAAAAATTTCCATTTCATACTAACATACTGTTCTAGGTCTGGCTGGAATGGAATTACTTTCCTTCATAAATGGCTGTATGGTGCTGTGTTTTGGATTTGTTGACCAAAACAGTGTTGATAACACCAATGTTTTAGCTGCTGCTGAGCAGTGCTTGCATGGTGTCAAGGGTTTCTCTTCACTACTGTTTCCCTAGAGAGCAGGCTGGGGATGAGCCAAATAGCTGACACAAACTGACCAAAGGCATATTACATGCCATATAATACCATGCTCAGCAATAAAAACTAAGGGGAAGTGTATTTTGTGGAGGTAGCCGTTGTTTTGAGACAGGCTGGGCATTGGTGGACTTATGGGAGGTGGTGAGTGATTGATTGCACTTTCATCACTTGTTTTGGGTGGGGGTGGGAGGGAAGTATTTTCCTCCTGCGTTCACTTACTAACTGTCTTTACCTCAACCTATGAGTTGTCTTGCTTCCAGTTCTTTCCCTACCTCATTTCTCTTCCAATTCTCTCCCTACCACCATCAAGCAGGGAGTTGAGTGAGTGGCTATGTATTGCTTAAGTGGTGACTAGGGCCAGCCCACCACAAATACTTGCTTAAAAGATAGCATGTTCTGAGAAATAATATTAGAACAAATTTTAGGAGGAGCCTGCTTATGGTTTTGCGCCAGATTTGTCTTTGGTGCTCAAAAGTAGAAATATAAGGGGATTTTTCAGAGTGCTAGAAATAGGTTTTGCTGACTGTGGTCTGAGCTTTTCTTTACATGGAAAATTGACTTTTCCATAGTCCGTCACAAGGACAAAATGTCATAAGCTCCTTGAGGCAAATTTAGTACATGGGTCTGGAACTAAACTTGGTCTTGTTATATATGGGGGCTTTGTATATATGTTTATAGGGACAATCCTTATTCAGTTACAGATTCTAGTTGTCTATCTGTGGCTTTTATCAATGAACAAAACATTTGAAGCAGAATGAGCAGTGCAGAGATTTTTTTTAAGACAAGGCATTTGTATTTGGCCTATGCCCCTTCACCTCCCATGCTTTTCCCCAAATATACACATGCTGGAGCATACAGTATGTGCAATATATAGCTTGATATACTAGTATACAATCCTGTGGTTTTTTTCTTTTTTTTCAGTTTGCTTTGGTTTGATTTCTTGGGGTTTGTTTTGTTTTTAATCAAATGTTAAATAGATTCTCATATCCATAGTGGATTCCCTTGTCCTGTGATTCCTGATTGAGGCTTTTGACAGGGCATTTCATGTTTTTCAGACTCAGAAACTTATGATCTTGAAAGAGGACAGTGATGTAAATATATCTGTCTTGAGTTGCGAGGGGAGTGGGTCTCGGAATAAATTTGAGTGATACGTTGTGTTTCAGTATGCAAGAATTTGATTTAGAAATTGTCCTTTAAAATCCAGAAGTTCCTGTAGCAATTAAGAGTGACTAAACACAGTCATTCACTTGAGAAAAGTTTGGGCTATTTTATTGGAAGAGTGGGGGGGGAAGGGAAAGCACCATATACAAGTCTCTCTTCTGAATTCAAAGTTCTGATTATAAAACCATTTTGCAAATATCTTATACTCACTGTTCTAATGAAATCTATTATGAAACAGTACTGATTTGCCATGAATCCTGGGTTAGATGAATTATTCTCATGTAGAAATAAGAGCTACATACTCTCTTATAAATTATATCATGTCTTTATTTTTCCTATCAAGTTACATGATGTCCTTTCTCATATTCTGCTCTGGTCATGTCTTTTTGGGTTTTTTTTCTGCGTAATCCAGATTTCAAAATGAAAGGGGCTTTAGCTAACTTAACACAGTTCTGAGTCACAAAGAATGCTGATACATTTTATATGTATTGATGAAAAGCATGTGTTACGTTTGTAGATTTGTATTTGGGTAACTTCAGTTACCAAGTAATATTACTTTGTTCTTAACAGAGAAATGGCTTAGTTATCTGTAGTTGATAACTATGTGGTTTCAAAGTATTTCTGCCAGCTACTTTAAAACCAGTTTTTTTCCTGTAACAAAAAATGAGTGGTTGCTGAGAAACCAACTCTCTAGCCATGATTGAATTTCTCAGTTGTAGATCTTTATATAGATCTATTGAATCTATATAGTTATAAAATGTGATATTTATTGGATCTATTTCCTTTTTTATGGTTTTTGAGACTTTTTAATATAAGGTCAATTAATATGTCTAGTTTTATAATTTTCCATAGTATGGAAAACTCTTTGGTCTTATATAAAGGCTTAGATGAGACAACTGCATTCTTCTTGAATGTAGAAAGTACTGTTAAAATTGGGGTTTTTTGGGGGGGATTGGTTGATTTGTTTTTCTCAGGTGCTGAGTTATTTTCATAAACAAAGTAAAGTTCGTCAAGGAGTTGAAGAAATGCTCTACAGATTGTATCAACCTATCCTTTGGAGAGCACTGAAGGTAATTATCCTTTTCAGAAAATATGTCTGTCTTTCCCCATCTACTGAATTTTGGGTGCCTCCTACATGTTCCAGTTTTAATAATTGCTCTTAAAATGGCTATGGAAAAGAAATATAAGCATATATACCATCTCAACTACAGCAGATTAACTTTGCAAGTTGTAATCAGGCATAGTTTGCACAATAATTTGTTAATGTAGTTTACTTCTTTAATCCAGTTTTGTTTACAGGTACACAGAGTGCTTTACAGGATTGTAGTAGACAGTGGGACTAACACCGAGTTTGGTATTCTCATCTACTCAATGAATTTTGTGCAGTCTTGTATTCTGTTTTCCAGGACCTTTACCGAGTGATCAGTGCTTTATTGATCAAAGCCAGAAATGTTCAGAGGGTGATTTAGTCTGACAGACATTATGATTAATCACCAGCCTTAGAATACAGCTCAATTAATTTATTAATCATTATTTTAGAAACCCTTTTATTCTAATTTGATTGTATGTACAGATGTTCATGTGCTATGGATATACTTTTAATTAAGCATTCAGAATGAAATTTCTGACTTCTAGTACTTTTAAGGTAAGTGTGTATGTCTTCGTATGGATTGCTTGTACAGATAAAAGGGTACCTACTGCCATTTACTACTCAGTTACACCATATGATTAAGATAAGCCAAGCTTCCTTCTTCATGAACACCTTGTATTTCATCTGAGGTTATGAAATTCCTTCAGTGGGAGCATACACATTCCATTTGTTACAGCCAAATTAAATGCTGGTAAAAATTTACTGAAGTTTTATTTACTTATTGGTCCTATAGCATCTTCCGTAAGAGAAGTATTTTAAAGTTCGTGAAGTTGAAAGTATTTAAAAACAACTTCAAAAGTTGTTAAAAATGGATTTTATGAGTTACAGGAAGGAGTTTAGAGCTGTTTGGTTTCAGTGGAATCCTACGGTAGAAGTGGGAAGATGGACAGGCTCATTGCTCGACCAGTATCTTGCCTGGGCTTACATTAAGGGTTGGATCCCATTGCTTTTTTCCTGTCTTTTTGTTGTTATTTGGTTTTAAGTTTGGGTTTGTTTTTGTTTGGGTTTTTTTTCTTGACAGCTGCAACATATGTAGTTAAGCACTTTAAGCTTAGCCAGTAAAAGGCATATCAAATAGGTCATGGAAAATTTGTTTTAATACTGCAAAATAGTCCGCTGTGAACGTAGATTTCAGAATGGTAAAGGGTAGATTGTAAAAATCAAAATGCAGCAATTACATGAATCATGTAATGATTCAATGCAAGTTAAGATTCTGAATTCCAAATGATTCACTACTGTATTTGTGATTGGTGAAAAGAAATATGTGACTGAACATCAAAATTCAGCAATTTATGTTTGGATAGGCCACTGTCTTGCTGTGTGACTTTTGTATAATTAATGTTTTGTACAGTACTGATGAAGTATTTGGCATTTTTAAGATAACTGCTGCTGTGACTCAGAAAAAAACAGTAGTTTAAGATACAGAACTAGGAAGGGAAGCTTATAATTGTCCTTATTGTTATGGATTCTGCTCCAAAGTTTGAAATGTCAGTTTAATTTTAGATAACCAGCTTGATGCTCCTATTTTAGCCAGTGTATAGATCCTTAATTTAATATAGTGAAGAACAAATCTTGTTCTAGAACACTGGTTACAAAACAGAAAGGCAACTCACAAAGGGACTTCTTTACTCCTCGTTCCTGCCAAAAGGAAAAATACTTCAGTTGTAAGAATACAAAGGGTTCCGGAACTGTTTGTGTTGAAACTACTGGATTTCATCTCTGAAATCTTTAAACTGAGAATGCATATTTGTAATGCATAGTTCTCTGTTTCTTCCTAAATTGCTTGTTTTGCAAATACTTGGATCACAGAAGCTTCCTTTGTGGCTTTTATCTACACATTTTATAAAGTACTATAGAACTTTTAAAGTTTTTATAATATAAGCCCTTATGTAACTTCTTCATCTTTTTTCATGTCTTTATTATGAAAAGTCTCACGCAAACATAGTAGAGATAGTTGTGCAGTGATTGGTTATTAGTATAAGAAGCTGTATAAATATAAAAATATGGATATTTATTGTGAGATAAGTAGTGATTAAGCCATTTCTTATCAAGCTCAAAAAGTCAAGAACCACTCCTCTGGGAATTCAGGCTGTTGAAGGAAGTGGTTCCTTTAAAGTGGTTTGGTTGTTTCTTTTAAACTAACTTTTACTGGGGAAAACCAGTGTTTTAAATAATTGGAAGTGAATTTCAGGAACTAAGACTAGATGAAACTTAAAAGGAAAGCTCTGAAAATTAACTGAATGAAAAGAAAAAATTGTTTAAAAAGGTTCTGAAGGTTCCTCAGAATAGTACAACCATAAAGGTAAAGAAACATTAGTCATTTAAATAACTGCAGGCTCCTCTTGCATGAAAAAGTTAGTGTGGAATAAAATAGGGTATGAATTTAAAGTCCTGGGTTCTACCTCTGTGAAGACATTTACTCTACTATGAGCTTGAATATGCAAATATATTTGGGATAAATTCCAATTAATTAAAGGCAGGAATTTAAACTGTGGATACTCAGTTCAGAATTAAAGTGAGCTTAATGGAATGCAGTGTAACACACTTAGAAAGTTTATGAAAATTAACTTTCTGGAATGGCTGTTGTAGACAAGGTCTAGGTTATTGCACAAAACCATACTTGAATTAATTTTCACATGAAAAATTAGTGAAGAAGAACTATTTCACCCTGAATTCACATATTAGCTTGTTATGCATTAATTCTTCAATATAGACAAGCTCAAAGTTAAAGGATTTTCTACAGCTTTGTAGAATTGAATTAAGAATTATAATCTTTTCATTTTTAGACTATATTATCGATGATAAATAAAGTAAAACACAAGTCCCTAACTAAAGAATATATATATGGGCTTTATTTGCCTTCTTAGTATTAAATTTAGAATTGCTATTGATTTTATTGGCTCAAAGAATTTGGATTTTTTTTTTTTTTTCTACCCAGAGATGTGACCCATCATATAAGGATCAGTCCAGAAGGAAAATACAAAAGTAATTGTAAATGAAGTAATTGTTGCTCATTTCTTTTGTGCTTTTCGGTTTTTATTTGCCATTAGTTTATTTAGTTCTAAATATTATATGGTTATCCTAGTTTTTCTTTTCCCTGCCTTTGATCTCTTATGACAAGGGAAGAAGAAAATTGTTTTATTAGAATAGTCAGGAGGTTCCCTGAACTGTCTTGTACTGCTAAAATTAAGCTTACTTTGCTCATTTTATTACACTCTGTGTGTGTATATATATAGTCTCATATATATGTACACATTTGTTTTAACTTGAACCCAAAATCTGATCAAAATTCTTCCTTTCCTCTTCCTTTCAAGAGACATCAGCACAGGCTCTTATCATTGTACTGTGCGCTGTCTTTGATACATACAGTGTAGTCTGATGGTTAGATTTCAGGTTTCTCCCTGAGATGCTTTAAATTTCATCTTTTCTTCATTTCATTGCCTGCTCTCTTTTTCTGTCCTTTAAGAGCCCACAAGGCCAATTATTTTTCACTGATTGAGTGTCTAAATATACACTTTTTTCATTTTTCTTTATATTTGGGTCTCTACAACCAATGAAATATATAGTGTAACACATTGAGAACTATTACAAATGATAAAATGTCTGAGGGTTATGAGGCTTGTCTTAGATTTTTGATGAGCTGCCTGGAGCTCAGAATATGGTCCTATTACTTATGTGCATAGATGCAGAACTGAGTATGTTTGTGTTGGATAAGCTGCTCTCCAGGCTTGCTGGTACTTAGTTTCTAAATACTGTTTTGAAGAAATAGGCTTGAGCTTTTCAATTAAATCACCTGTCTCTTGGCAGCATTTTAATTAATTCAATCTGCTTGAATTCAAGATTCTTGTATTCTGAAGAGCAGCTTTAAGTTCACCAAGAGAAATCCCAACTGCTTTTAATTTACCTTGCATTAGAGAGAGAGAGAAGGGCTCCGAGTGTGACTCTTCAGGGTCATTGAAATTGATATGCTCTGAAAGCTGATTGTATGAATAACTTAGGTTTTACTGAATGGGCAGAAATGTAAGGTGAGAAAAAAAAGAAATCGTGTGTTACTCTTAAGTTCTTCCATATATTTAAAAATTCATCTCTTCCTTGCATTTAATTAAAACCACTAACTAGCTAAAAGTGCTTGGAGCACAGTATTTGACAGGATATGCTTTTTGATATTAACAGTCTGTGCTTACTGACAAAATATTTTTTCCTTCACTGTAACAGGCCAGAAACTCAGAAGTTCGATCAAATGCAGCATTTTTGTTTGTTGATGCTTTTCCTGTTCGTGATCCCAGTTTTAACGCTGAAGAGATGGACAATGAAATTCAGAAACAGTTTGAAGAACTTTTTGTAAGTTTTAATGAAACTAAAATGTTAAAAATGAAACTTTCATCAAAGATAACTCAAAAATAACCTTTTGATGCAATTAATATTTATGGAATTTCTGGGTAGTGTACATAGGGGAATACAGGCCTATGATGCAGAAAATACAAAAATTAACTAATATTTTACATTTCTGTAGTATGTTCACAACAGATGATATGCACCATTTTCAATGCTGAAAAGCTAATATTTGGGATTGTTATTCATTAATCTGTGAATGAAAGATGCTTTTGAAAGACTAGATGCATGGGTAACGGATCTTTGTCCTTAACCTAGGATTGGCGAAGAGGGCTTTATAATTAATACGTAAGCATTCAGTGGAAATTTACTACTGTATTGCTGAATGCTTCTGGAATGAAGTATAATGGAGATAAGAACCTAAAAGACTAGTCTAGATGGGTGAGAGTGGGCATAGTATTTTCATTAAGAAAATGTTTGGGAAATCCTGAGTATGGTCTTTAAAAATGTAAACATCAGATAACTGAAGGAATTTCAGGTTTTTATATTGCCGCATAGGAGCAGTGGCCAGTGTAAACTCGTGTATGTCTAAACAGTCTTAACTAGGTCACTGGTGTAAGACTGAATGTGAGCTATTTAAAAATAAAATATTTCAAAAGTCCAATAAAATAAATTTGCCAATATTTGTCTTAATTTTGCTTCTGATTTAAATTTCCTAGTTTGCTTCATAATAAAATGCCTTCAGGGAATATTAATATTACATTTCTTTCATAGTATGAAAGAATATGCATAATCATTAAAAGGTAATGGAATGCTATTTGTTTATGATAGGTTAATGTCAAACAGCAGTAGAGTCACAATACTGTTCTCACATTATTATTCTTCTCTTTGTTTTAGAGTCTCTTAGAAGATCCTCATCCAGTTGTCCGCTCTACAGGGATACTCGGAGTTAGTCAGATAACATCCAAATACTGGGAGATGATTCCTCCAACAATTCTTGCTGATCTCTTGAATAAGCTAATTGGAGAGCTGGCATGTGATACAACATCCGCAGATGTTCGATGCTCTGTTTTTAAAGTACATCTTTTCTTCTAAATTTAAAATCACAATTATCACTTCTATATTTTACTTGATGCACAGGTTTCTAGTATAGGCCACTTTAAGTCAAGGAAATTACTCTGCAAAATTACTTAGACAAAGTTCCTAATACAAGCAAGTTTTGCACGTTTTATAAAAGCCACGCATTTGGAATGAACAAGCCCTTTTACATTAGTGACTGTTTGGCTTTGACTCAACCGCTTTGCATTTCCAGTCTTATATACATAGTTTGGACCAGATAATTTAGTTATTTTAGCTATTAGAAATTATGCTTAGACTTGAAAATGTATGCAGGCAGGTTCCAGTATGTTCCTATGTCACTGGTTTTAACCCATCCCAAGATATACACGAATTTGTTATGATATTGTACCCTAACTTTGTGTTTCTGAGGTTTGGATGAATACAATTACATACTGTTTCTTTGTGAATGCTGCCTCCCGTGCATTGTTCAGTATGTTAGGATTAGTTCATCTAGATCTTTCTGTCATCTGGTAAATAAATAATAGCTTGGACAGAAAAATAGACTCTCTAAGCAGTATTTCACTGAAAGGTTTTGTGTACGTGGCAGTTCAGCCTTAAATTGGAGCTATCTTCATGTTAATCATCAGTTGCTCCACTACAGCTCTGTGGGGGTCTATACTGGATAAGCAGAAGGTTCTGATTTAAAAAGAACTTTCCAAAAAAAGACATACTTTTAGTCAGAAATTGGCAGAGTTCAAGGAGTTGGTATTGCTGCCACAAAAAGTACCTGACATCATGCCCTCAGGTAGAAGGCAAGGCCATGGCCTCAGTGGAGCTCTGAAGCTGCTCCAGCTGAAATGAGTTCATTAAATACAGTCCATTGGAAATGTAAAATCACCACAGCAATTTTTACTGAAGAATATTACAAGAAAAATATGCATTCCCAGTGTGTGTCCCTACTTAATTTAAGCTTACAAGTATCATGGTCCAGTTCAACAATTTTTAGTTACATCTTTTTTTCCGTATCTACTCATTTATTTATTTGGGATAATAATTTTTTTTTTTTTTTCCTTGCAGTGCCTACCGGTAATTTTGGACAACAAACTAAGTCATCCATTACTGGAACAGCTCCTGCCAACAGTCAGACACAGCCTTCATGACAATTCAGAGAAAGTGCGAGTGGCTTTTGTTGATATGCTGCTCAAAGTTAAGACTGTCAAGGCTGCCAAGGTAGGATAAGTGACACTTGATATGTAGCAAGGAGGAGATAAATCAAAGCATTTATTTAAAAAACCCTACAATAGTACCTTTTGAGATTTCTGCAGTATTCCCAAGAGGAAAAAAAAAATACAGGCTTAATGTAGTAATACTCTTAAGTTCAGATTTTCTCTTCTTCATATATTTAAGCATATTTATTTCTAACACCTGTGGATTCTGTTGCTAATAGTCACTTCTGTCATTTTAAAGGTTTTGATCCAAATGGAGGTAGTAGGAAAGAAGTACTTCTTTCCAGTGACTTTCTGAATTCTACTGAAATCATGGTGGCTGTGAAAAATGTTTCAAAAGAAATAAATTGTGACTAGTCCTGCTGAGCTTTCAGCCTTTCCATAGTTGTTGTTCACACAAAAATTAACCATAGGAGATAGGACTGTGCCTGCCTATTACTACAGCAGAGATTTTATAGGTATGCTGGGAGGTTTACCTTTTAGTTGAGCCAAATGCACTCTTCTCCTTTTTCTCTCCCCCACATTTTTGACCAGTTTGGAATGACTAGTACGTCCAATGGCCTCTCTCTGCTTGCCTGCTTGTATTCAGTGGCAGTTGGTATCACAGGCACTCAACAGACCTTTTTCTCAGTGTGTTTCTGCCTTCCCTGCCCTCTCGTGGCCATGCCAGGGCAGAGCAGTAGGTGCAGCCATCTTCCCTTCCAGCTGGCTAGCTCCAGTCAGGCTTCTACTACCTTTTAAATGCTTAACGCCTTTACCAGATTTCTTTTTTGGTTTTATTTACCTATTTTTTATAATTTCTATTTGCTTTCCGTAGGCATGGCCTTTGGGATTTTGATACATTTTTATAGTGATTTTGAACGAACGAATCACGAACGAACGATTTTGTTCTGCTGTGGACTCTTATTTAGGATGAGACTGTCCAGCCTTAGGCATTATAGTGTCTTTGAGCTCTTTCTCTACTCTCTGCTGTTAATGGTTTCCTAATGTCAATTTTATATTTTATTGTAATCATGTTTTTGCTCTTTCTAAGCCTGCTTATTAGGACATGCTTACCTTATGCTAGGCACACGTGCTGTATATGAATTCAGAGGTCTCTGTTGTTCAGGAATGAATTAAATAAATACTTGGTTTGTCAAATTGCTAAGGCTTCAGTGCTCAAGGAACACATCTATCCCTGTAATGAGAATTACCTACTTGTCAAACATGTGCATTCCAGCTTTGATGACAGGACTTCAAAGACATATATTGAGATTAGACCACCTCAGTACCATCCAAATTACCCAAAATGCCTCAGAAGACAAGATAAATGGGAGGTGATTTCAGAATTTAGAGCTTTTGGTTTCTTGCACACAGGTTCAGGATAAGGATTACAATAATGTAACGACAAGTTTGGCACGTCAATAATACATACCTTAATGCATTGCTTAGGCATGTCTACAGAAAATGTGAAAAAGAGACAAACACTGCAAGTACAAGGTATTGTCATTCAGACTGTCAGCACAAAAAGTTGCCAGCAGGGTCCTAGGAATGTTTGCAGATCTCCTGAGATAAACAGTGTGCAGCTGAACCTTTACTTGGACAATTGGTTCTGGTTCTGGCCTTCGATTACTGTGTTATGAATAAGCTGGCGCTCTGCTGATGGGATGCACCTCTGGTTTGGGATGGTTTTCGAAAGGTTCCCTGCTGGTTTTTAGGGTGCATGCCATACTTGTAGGTAGTTTGGTCCTACTTTGTCCCATGATGGTAATATGAAAAATAGCACATAATGACAAATAATTATATTTTGTAGTGATATCCTTATAGAGTAAATATTTCTTCCCTATACCTTTGGAATTGCATTAGCATTGCAGGTATATTGAGCTGGAATTGCTTGAACCAGAATTTTACCAGTCTATCTGAGATACTGGGAGATTTAGAGGTGTGTCAGAACAGGAAAGTAGCATTGTTGTGGCAATATGTGACCTCAAGTAAATGCTGAGATATTGGTAAAAATTAAAAAAATGCTCATGCTTTCTGATAAACACTGTTTTTATTTGTTGAGACTTTTGATGTGGACAACACTTAATAAAGGTGATTGTTTTTTCCTCCATCCTTGGAACTCCTTTAATATCTTTTTCTTGTTTTAAAAAGTTCTGGAAAATCTGTCCCATGGAGCATCTTCTGGCTCGTCTTGAAGTTGATTCACGGCCTGTGTCACGACGCATAGCGAATCTCTTATTCAACTCTTTCTTTCCCGTCAACCAACCTGAGGATGTGTGGTGTGAGCGCTGTGTTACTCTCATCCAGATGAATTCAGCAGCAGCTAGAAAGTTCTACCAATATGCTTATGAATATACTGCCCCCACCAATATAGGTAAAGTACAAAACCTCAAAACCTTATTAGTCTTTGGGAATACTAATATCACACCATGTAATTGCTTTTTAGCTTTTTCTGTAACAGTGGTATGTCGTTGCTAGATCTTTTGGTTTTAGTATATTAGTTTGTAGGTTTTGAAATTCTTGACACCAGCAATGAACCCTGCTGACAACAGTCATAAGCTTTTTCAACAATGGAGGGACCAGAGTTTTAGTTTCTGTTCTTAGGTGCTGCACTATACTCTTTAGGTGGCGATATCTGGTCTGTCTTTTCCCCTTTCTCCTCACACGTACCTTAAAACTACAGCCGACATTTATTCATCATGCAAAATTAATGAAATAAAATACCTTGGTACCTCAAGTGATTTGAGATCTTTATGTGGAAGATTCTATAGAAGGTGAAAAATATTTATGTCTGATAATCTGGTTATCTGGGATTTGTGGATCAGTAGTATTTTCAGGTTGCTCAGAGAAAATCTAAAAGCCCTCTTTTCTGTTAAAAGCTTCAGAAACTTTCAGTGAAAAGGTATGTACTGCAAAGAGTATAGTTGCTTTTTATAAAAGTGCTATTGAACCAAGTAATACTGAGAAAATTCTGTTTCAGAGGAGTTCTAATACTATAAAAACAAAGTAGTCAGTGTGGAATGACTGGGGTGAAATGCCCAGGCCATTGCACCTTGACTGACTACCTTGGTAAAGTTGTTCTGAAATAACATGTGCTAGTGTATTTCAGCTAGTCATACTTTCACCAGACATAACCCCTTCATTGTCATCTAGAGATGAGCTCCTCATTATGGAGTGCAATGATTAGGCTACTTCATCTTTATAAAGAATTGGAATTGATATTGGAGAGGATGCATTATTCAACATAGGTCATTAATATCTATGCCAGTGAATATAGGAGTTGTGGGAGCTTCCTCTGATCCTGATTTGATAAGGTGGTGGGTGGTTGTGGTTGTTGGTTTGGTTTGTTGTTTTTTTTTTTTTAGCAGACTTTTTTAACAATAAAATTACAGAACCTGATGATAACGTTGCTTTTTCTTCTTCATATTTGGGGATATAGAAAATTTGCAAATTTTTTCCACTTCCTTTTACTTGGAATTTTTTTTTCTTTTCGTAGTTATTTCTGGTTCTGTTGCCTGCTTTTCCCTACTGGCTTTCCAGCATTACACTTAAAGCATTTACTAGCAACATTCTTAACAAATGGTAAATGTCTGATTTTCTTATTATATTCAAATTAGCTAAATTGATGCTTACTATTCGGCGCTGCTTGAATGCCTGCATCCAGAAAGCAGTGAAAGAGAATCTTCATGATAGTGATGATGATGATGATGATGAAGATGAAAGTGAAAAGGAGAATACAAGTGTAAGAAAGTCTACTTGATGATAAGTTCTGGTAACTTTTTTACTGTGGTGCTAAATTGGAGACATTAGCAGTTAATGATATGACAGAAATCTAAAGAAAAGCACTTCGACATATGTGGAATTAGAAGGGGAGAACTGTTGTTATGGTATTTTCATGCCCTGCAATAGAAGAAGTTTGGTGAAGTAGCTAGAATAAAGTAGAAGGAATATGAAGCATATTTTAAATGAATATTTCCCTAATTCCAGTACTAGTTATGCATTGGGTTTTTAATTAAATTATTAAAAATTTAATGTCACAAAATGACTCAAATTATATAGGGAGAATAAGAGTGAATAGTGGAGTTCATGTTCTACAAAAAACACAGTGCCTTTGGGAAATCAGTAGAAAGATTTTCATTGGTTTTTGAAACCTTATTTTAACCTGAATTTATATTTGAGAATATAGTAGGTAATACTATCTAAGTGTTTGTGTTTCAGGTGTTGAATAATGTGTTGTCAATAGATGATGTGGCCAGCATGGCAAGTTTATTGGAGGTTACTGTAATTCTTTGGAGAAGTATCCACAAAGCACTAGATCACAATGAAGATGCCAAAGATTATGCTATCAGAAAATTTGCTGCTGTACTTCCTGAATATTTTAAAGTATTTAAGGTAAAGAAAGCCTAGGTTTTCCTGTGAGTGTGTAGTAGTGCTTAGTATTTTCTTCAGGTGCTTTCATGTGTTATGTCTTTAATCTGTTTTCATGGCATTAAGTGTTCTTTTTAATTGTTGCTATAAACCATGTACAATAGCAAGTTTCTCGGAATTCCACAAATGGGTAGAAGCTATTCTCCAGTAGCAATATCTGACCAATGAAGAGTTATCTAAATAGTCATCACAGAAATAATTATGCAATAACTTGCTCTGCATGTAATGATTTTATAGGATTCCATTCTTTTGAATCTTTTCTGAACTTTTGGAAATCAGTAACTGAAAATGTGCTATTGCAGAATAAATATTCAGTGTACATGTGAGTTCACATGTTTTTCTACCCACTGCCCTCCCAGCTCTTCCACCACCACTTCTTATTATGATCCAGCCACTGGAACAGACAGTTAAAGCAGCTGAGGCCCCTTTTTCACTTTCTTGTGATTGGTTTCTGCTAATTTGATTCTACTCTCTAATGATCTTTTGGTGCACTTATTTATTGTTTGGGTGTGATATAAGCAACTAATTAAAATCATTCATTTTCATCTTTTCAGTTTCTTTAATCTCTGTAATTGTTCTAGTGTTATTCTTCAGGATGCTATCGTTTGATAGTGGCTAATAGTACCTGCTGCACCCTGTAGAGCGTTTGGAAGGGCAATCTACTGGATGTCTGTTTTTTTGTTCCTGACTTTTATGCTGAAATATAATAATATATATATGCTGGCTATTATACTTAAGGTTCAAGTTTTCTTTAGATAATCAGGGAACTTAAAGCAATTCATTGTTACACAATATTCTTCAGCACACATGTACCAAATGTTTTCTCTACTCTGAAAGCATTTGGAAGTTGTCAAGGACATTCTAAATCTTTTTTGGTAGAGGATGTAATGTCCCTCCTGAAAGGTGCTGGTGAGCAGGCATGATATCCAGCTTTAGCAAGCAACCTCTTTGAGTCTGATATTCTTACAGTGAGTAAGCAGCTTGGTTCTGAAAAGAACCTCTCATCAGAGGCTTAATTTCTAAAAGACTACAGATTGAAGCAGCATGTCTCTTTCCTGAAAAGCTACAAATACATTTTTAAATGTTCTTTTAAAAACCATTGTTAAAAGGTTTTAGATGTTAAAATGCCTTAGTAGGTAATAATTTCATTTGACTGTATTTATGAAGCTTGGACATACAGATATACTATTTTTTAAGGCTTTCACATGGATTGGTTTCTATATAACCCGAGTGAGACTATGTCATGGCCTAGACCTTGTATTATGATGAGTTATAATGATTTATAGTGCATTTTACATTACCATTTTTATATAAGCACATTTTCTTTCAAGTTTTTTTTATGAATTTCTGATGTGAATGAATATTTATTTAAGGCACTAGTTACTTGAGAGGAGTTAGATGGTGTCATGATTGTACAACTAAGTATTAGCCACTACTAGAAAAAATATAAGATAGAGCTGTTATTTCTTTTGCAATGGTTATTAATGTAATAGGAGGCATAATTATTCATGGTAGTTGTTCTGACAATTTGTCAGAAAGCTGAATGACAAGATAATTGATAATTGACCTCTGAGGACATGAATCAGAAGTTTCAGACTGCTCATAACATGTTGTTATGACCTGCTTTCAGTTTCATTTCTAGGGAAAAAAGGGAAATCCTTAATTTGAGATAATTTAATCATACTTTTTTGGTACTCTTTTGAGTTTGGTGTGTATGTACCTGTACATGTACATCATACAGTGTATTTTATTTTTTAATCCTAGGATGAGCGTTGCACGACTCCATTGGTTATTCTGGCATCCTTTATGCCCCCTGCTGCTATTCCAACATTCAGGTACTATTTTAAAATCCAAAATATTAATGACAAGAAATCTGATTGACTGTACTTGTTAATTTTTCACACCTCCATGTATTAAATGCCCATTTGGATAAAGTTATCCACTAAACATACACTATAAGTTAGTAAAATTTTTGAGGTGCAAATATGTCTTTGAGCCATTGGCGGATCTGTTTTGGTATTATGCTGGTTGATTTTGTTTGAATTGTTTCTGCACTTCCAGATGTAAAGCTAATGCATCTCTGTTTGTTTGTTTTCTTTTAAGCTGTGGTGTGATCTCCAGGCTCAGAAATATTGACAATGGAGCTGACGAAAGCAAATATTCTACCCTGATAGACTGCATGTGTCGCTGGGGTCAAGTGGGACATATTATGGAATTAGTGTGTGATTGGCTGTCTGACACGCTAACCCGAAGAAAGGTGTGCACATGCATGCATCAAAGAATTGAGGAATTGCTAGATTACATAAAGGCATCATGCTTTTTAATAGAAGAGGCATCTTTCATACTGTATTATTCTGCTTTGGAAGTAGTTGTAAAGTAAGATAGTAACAGTATTGTACTGATTTTGTGCTTTCTTCTCATTTAGAGTACTAAAACATCTGAACGACGAGTACGTATCCATGTAACACGTGAATCAAAGCCAGAATTAGCAATTGATTACATTGAATATTTATTGACTCATCCTGTTAATCGTGGTTGCCTACTCTCTGTTCCTGAAAAGAAACTGAAGAAGCTTTTGAAAATTCTCAGTGCTGCGAAGGTAGTGTTTTTCTTACCATAAATGGTGCTTATAAAAGAGTGCTTAACATCATATATTGCCTAGAGTTAAATTAAAGGCCTGCAAGAATAAATAAATAAGATTCACAGTCTCCACTTTCCCTCTCTGAAAAGGCTTTCCTTTTGATTTGTACTTCAAACAAATATTCCAAGCTAGAACTATATTAGTTCAGAATTGTTTATAGATGGCGGGTTTTAACCAACTTGTCATTTTTAGGTGTCTCACAATTTTTGTGATCTAATGTTGAGCATTCTCAAGGGACCTTCTTTTGGAATGTACCTGTAAGGAATAGTCTGAAAATCAGTTCTGGCATTGCAAAATGAAAGTAATTGAAAGTATGCCTGTTGGGTTTTCAGGTTTGAGGTTTTTTTTTTTTGTGGTTTTGTTTGTTTAATCTTTTCTTTAAAGCTGTTGAGAAAAGAAACATTTGAAAGATTTTCTGGAAAATATAAATGTAAACCTTGATATTTCAGGAGGTTCTTGGCTCAATTCTGAAAGCAACCGATGCAGGTTCTGGTAGCTGCAATCAAGCAACTGCCCTAAGAGCCTTCAGCCTCTTTTGCAGGTTGAGTATTCATCTTCAGAACAAGGTATAGTTATACCTTTTTAATATAAACTGGAGTTACAGCTGAAAATATAAGGAAATTCCAAAAGTATTGAAAGACAATTGTTTTTTTATTTATTTTTTTTTCCCCCCAGTTTTCTGAAGATGGAAGAGATTACTTATCACTTCTGAAGGAGACAGGTGCTTGGATAGAAAGTCAAGTTCTACCTTTTATACTAGCAAGTGATCAAGAGGATGGCATTTCAAAACACAGTAATGTTCCTGAATTAATTATCCAGGTTAGAGGTCTCTTATTGCATAAATCAAACTGCTGCCAATCTGAAAAGCTGTATATTTTGCAACTGTATACTGGTGTTTTTGGAGCCCAGCAAGTAAATAAGCTAATGAAATACAGTCCTGATTGTTCTGTGCTTTTGCTGTTCCTCTGACTGCTTAAAATCACACAAATTTTCTGTGTTTAATTATAACCTTTATATTTTATAAATATGTGTTTACCCTAGCAATTAAATTACATAGTTGGTGTCACCAATACAATACCCTGTTCTTATCTAGACTTTTTTCACCTACCAATGCATGATATATATTCTCATCATATCTGTTGAAGTGAGGATGGAACATGTTTTATGTTTCACACTTGTGAAAATGCCCACTCAAGAAATTTCTGGCACAGAAGGCGAGGTAACTTAGGTGTCCCAAATTTTAGGTTTCTAACAATTCTTGTCATCAGTCTCTCATCTGCCATGTTAAATAAAGGTAATGTTTAGGATCTTTTATGAAAAGTGCATTAACATAGAGTTAAGATTGTAACTGAATTTCCTCCGAAAAGGAGAAGAAAATTAGTTGCTGAAAACAAGGGTATAACTGCTGGGTATGCTACTACTTAATAGCCTGTTCTTCTGTAGTGTAGAAGGTCTTGGAAATGACAGATTCACTGCAACTGTGTATATTGGGTTGAATAGCACAATAGAAGATGACTTAGAGGACCAGGAATGTGGTGTAATTATGAGAGAGGATTTAGATCTAACAATGTTTGCTGGCTTGCTTTCTTCCTTCCGTCCTTTCTTTCCTTCCTGCTTTCCTAGAAGAAATAGATAAAATTACACCCTGAGGAATTCAGTACACTTCGTACTAGTGCTGAGCCCCATAAAACATCTTTGGAAGTCAGCAGAGAGGTAGGGTGTGAGTTACCTGGGAATTTAATAATGAGGTCAGTCTTGTACTAAGTCCCACTGCTGCAGCCAAATGGCTTTTTGAAAAGTATAAAGACATAGTAAACTCAAACAAGTGCTGTAGTTGTTCCTGGTACAAGTTTCTTGTGTGGTTTATGTGTTATTATCTCTTTCCTCTGAAAGAAAAATTTAGTATGCATATCATAACTCTTCTGTGGCTAGTTTTCTAAAGTTTGGAGGTACAGAACTCAATGTTATAGAAAGACAAAATACAAAATAGGGAATCTTTACCAGCATTACCAGAATGTTCATGATCAATTTCCTAGGTTTGAATACAAAATGAAAATGAAACTTTATCAATAAAGCAATAAGCTAGGCAGATGTTACCTATAAACCCATCCGACATATTACTTGACTAGCCCATAATGAAACAAAATTATCTTTATTAGTAGATCTTAAAGTCCATTTGCATCATTATTTCCAGAGAAGAAACTGAGGTGTAAAGGCTGATGTGACTTGTCTGGAAGTCAAGAGGAGAATCCAGGCCTCTTGCATCTCCTGTAATAAGCCACATGCTTGTTAAGGAGCTCCTATTTGCTTCTCACCTTATATAGTGTTTTTTATTGGAATGAGGTATTGATTGTGCTTTTTAATTGTTTGGAGTGTATATTTGGTAACAATGCTGGCATTAAAAGCAGGCCTAGTTTGTCTCCAAATGTCCACATAATATACAATAATTACAGTTTCTTCTTTAATACTCTTGTATATGAGAGGGGATCAGGGTGACTCTTCTTTTTGCACTTACGTTTCTCTATTACTTTTCCTGTGACATCCTGTTTTTTCCCATTTCACCCTTCCTTCTCCGCTTGGTCTGTTACTCAGTTTTGCACTTGTTATGGGCAGGGAGTTACTGGGCGGCTGTTCTCTTTAGGCCTCTGATGTGATGAGTGGGGCTGATAAACCCTCTGACACAAACCCCAGTGTCATCACTGACAGTGTTCTTTACCCCTTATCTTCATTTGCCCTTCATTTTGAATATATAATGGGGGGAGGGGTCTGTGTTTAGCTAGTTTTGAATTGTTTTCTGTTATATTCCCCTGTCATATCACTTAACCCAAGGTGGATTGTAGCACTGAGCTATGGGGTCCTTTCAGATTTTGGTCAACAGAAAGCTTTGGACTAACTTTAATCACAGCCAATGTCCTTGACCAACCCAGCTCATGTATACTAGACTGGTTAAAAATTCTCTACTGTACTCTGCCTTTTCATTAATATTATAATCTGTTTAGTATGTAACTTGTGTATCTCTGTAGGGAAAAGCTCTTTTTGTATGCTGTTTTTAATTTTGCTGCTCAAGATAGGTAGAGGTGGTGTATTCTGCCTTGGTAAATGTTAAGTATCAATGCCTCTGATCTAAGCATGAATGAAAAAGTCAGAGGATTTACTGCCTTTTGAGAAACTGTTTATGGGAGGAAAGGGCAATGGAAGTATTTGGAGAACTGTTTGGAACTCCTGCTTTTCAGAGGCTGAAAACTGAGTAACTCCAAGTATATGCACCAGCTTTCAGGGCAATTTGGCTAAGATTTTGTGATTTCCTTATTTTTGGGTTTTACTGAATAGTTAATTTATGTAAATTTTGTTTCTTCTACACTTTTGCATCTCTTTTCTAGGCCTACCTGACAGTATGCAAAGATGTCATAATGGTTGGCCTCGGAAATCTCGCATTTCAGGCACACCTTTTAGATATGGCTCTTCCAGTTATACAAACGGGTACGATTTTTTGTACTAACATAGATGTCTCCGTATATACTTAGCTGACTTTCCTTATATTAGTATAACTGTTGCTTTTAGCATTTTGAAGTCTGTTTCTCAAAAAAATGATGTTTGCATCTTATGCTTGCTAGTACCAATAATATGGTCAAAAGTGACAGCAGTTTTTCAGAAAACTGAAGAAGAGCAGAAAACCAACCCAGAACCATGTCAGTGTTGATATGTTTCTTCCTTGCTCTTAGATTCCAGTTACTACTATATAATTCAGGGGGGCTTATATATACATAAAGTGGGGTTTAATATATCTATAAAGTGATACATGTATTGGTATGCTTTAGGAGACAATACTGTAGCAGTATTGAAATTTGGCTCACATTTGGAAAGTTGTCTGCAGTACAGACAGAATTAGAGCTCAATTACTTAAGAAATCAGCAATTTTAGTCCTCATATGTCAAGGTTTGGAAGGAATGTTGGATTTATACTTAAAATATTGATTGAACTGTGTGAAAATTTTGGCTAAGGATGCTCAGAAACTAAATACATCATCTACACTTGCAAAATACAGCTATTTATGGTATATAACCAAGTTTTTGATTCTAAGCTTGTGCCTGAATATCTCAACATCTCATTACAATTTTTATTGCGGTATTTATCTCTTTCTCTAGAGAGAGGTGGCTTTTGTGCTCCAGTGTTACTCTGTGCTCTAAAAGAAATTATTGAAGCTTCTGTAACTCAGAATACTGACACAGATGAAGTGGCAAATCTTTTCCATGCTGTACAGACCGTCTTCCAGAAAGTTTTAGAACATGTGGCATGTAGACTCAAGAAACAGCAGGAAGAAGGGATTCAGGTATCCTATTACACTTGTAATTGCTTCCTAATGTGGAGATGAATCCATACTTTTTATACAAATGGGTTATACCTAGACATTTTGAGGTTTTTATTCAAGTTGACATCTGATTACATTTTCAGCTAAATTTTTTAAGTTTCTTCATTACCAATTTTTTTTTAACCATTGTTGGTCTCATCATGCCAAAAACTAGTAAATTGGAGAACAGTGCATTGTTACAAATGATCCAGAACTATATTAGTACTCCTAGGTTATTAATCTTATTTGCAATTAAATGAATTTTCTGAATCCAGAGCGAAGAATTCGATTATGTGTGTTTTGATCTCGGGAGGGAGGAGGACTTGTCCTTATTTTATTTATTTCTTTAAGCCTGAATGATATCAGCATCAATATATGTATGATGTCCTAAAGTTCTTCAAAACCTCTTCTCTTCACAGAGAATTAGCATTGTTTTGTTTGTTTCTCTTCAGTTTGAGTAGACTTCCCACACATGCTGATTCCCTCTCTTATCCCAGGTGACTGGGATACCTCAGTAGCTTTCAAGGTGTGATCTGCTCTTCTTCACAGAGAAGCTTGCTGAAATATTTCAATTATTCTCAAGCAATCTGAAAAAAAAGGGATCTGTTTTTCTTTGGTTATAGTTAATTCACTCTATTCGAATGCCTCTTGGAGAATTCATACATGCAGTCCAGTGCTGGAATTCATCTTGCCCAGCGGTTCACCAAGGTGTACTCTCTACTCTCCTGGCTGCAATAGTAGCAGAGATAACTCACGTGCTACAGAAGGTAAAATGCTAACTTTTTTTTTTTCCCCATCTACTGCTTTTTTAAATGTTATGTTGGAACAACAGAATATATAGACAAAGGTTACTGCATGTGCTAAAAGTCCAAGGAACCATTACTGTCCTTGAAGAAGGGTAACATTCCCAACGCATGTTCCTAATGCATGTTAGGTGCAAGTATGGATAGTGAGATTGGAAGCTTTGCAAACTAACAGGGAAGAGCAAAGGTTCTTTAGCAGAGGCTGTACTCTTACTGTGGTTGCTAGATATGACAGAAATGAAGCAATAAATGGTTGCCAGAAAGCTGCTTCTAAGATTCTGTGTTACAGAAGAAACTGAAACAATACCAGGGATTTACCTGTAAATATGAATGTATCAGCTGAGGGGCTGTGGAATGACAGCGTGCTCTTCACAGATGCTGCGTAGTAAAAGTGCATGGTCTTGAATGATACTGCAGATTCATACTCATAGATGTTCACCGCAGTATGTCATCTTAGCTAGGGTTTTTCCTGCCCTTAGGTTATTGTACTAGTAAATTAAAATTCAGTTCTCACTAAATACTTGCCACACTATTCAGAACTTGATACCAAAAAAGCTGGCACGGGAAATGAGGAAATCACTGTCACATAAGTTATTTTTCAAAATTACATATGCACACTTAGACTTGGAGACACTCATTTGTGTTTAGTAGGCTGTGCCTGCATAAACAGTGACCAACAATGTA
Source organism: Strigops habroptila (assembly GCF_004027225.2). Taxonomy (NCBI): domain Eukaryota; kingdom Metazoa; phylum Chordata; class Aves; order Psittaciformes; family Psittacidae; genus Strigops; species Strigops habroptila. The sequence goes on along the minus strand of NC_044277.2, from coordinate 107,349,268 downwards.
GTTAAATGAAACTTCTATTCAAAACAACTGTGTAGAATATTTACCTTGCTAGAAATACTGGTTATTTGTTTTAGATTTAGCCTCTCTAATTTAAATGTGTGTTGTTTATTTCGACACAACAGAATTGGATTAAGGCTATTCAAAGAACACACGTGAATGTTTCTTCTGATGGTTTAAGGATAGGTCTTGTAATTATTGAAATACAGATTTGCTTTGATGTTTTCTGCACACCTGTATTTCTTGATTTACAACAGTTGGGTTTTTTTCTTTTTTAGACTTCCAGTGAAAGAGACTTAACTATACCAAAGACTATTTCAGAGCTTCCTCCTCTTTCAAGCAGTTTAATGACCATAATTATGAAATCAGTTAATGTTGTCAGGTAAATGTTTCTACATTAATTTGTCCAAGTTTGTTGCTAATGTAGGATAGTTTATATGTTACCAATAAAGTTTTAATTTCTAAATTAAAATATTTTTTGAGGAACTAGATGCTTACTAAATTTACCTGCACTACTTCATAATCCCTTTCTCTTGGCATATTGCTTGTAGTTATTGACTTGGGAGGGGGAGTTGGTTCCATTTTTTTAACTGCTTCTGAGCATGCTTCTTATTTACAAGACTTTATCTAAATAGGTTCTTTAATCATACATCTTGGCTTGCTTCTTTCATAAGATGCTTATAAACATTAGTCCCCTCAATATAGAGATACTTAGATGAGATAAAATATTTACCAGAAATAGCATTAATCAATTAAAGAATTGAATGTCTGCAATGAGGTGACCAATGTACTATAGCTGTATTAAAATCACAAAACTCAAAATACTTTTAAAGTATCGAGTCCTAAAAGCCCCCAAAAGTAGGGCTACATCATTATTTTTTTAGTATTTAAACTGGTTTATTTGCTGTATTTGCTGTATTTGCTGACTATCTCCTGAAATTGTCACAAGTGAATTTAATTTTATTTAGTTTGTTCATATTCAATTTTTATTTATGTGACTAAACACACCACACCTTACTTTAAATGATCAAGGGGCTAATGTGTGTTCCTCAGAAGACCTATCATTCTATGTGACTTATCACAACTAACTCCAATGCTTAACTCCCTCATCTGACAAGCATTGAATATCCCTGTCTGCTGTCATGAAGTTTTGTGTTTGGTTGGGTTTTTTTATTCTCAATTCTTCTCTAGTTGAACGTGCAAAACAGACTCCAGAGAAGCCACCAATAGGTTTCCTAATCCAAATCTTGTTCTTCTGTGAGGCGGCAGCTGTGCTCTCTTTAAGTGAAACACCATTATTTGACAAACTTTTTGAAAAGAGATGCAGTACTTCAGTGAATGTCTCTGAAACTTTTTCTTGTAGGGGTCAAAGAGAATCTTGTCCATTCTTCCTCATGGAGGAAACTGCTAGTTGGGACCAGATTGTTTCCCTGAATACTTTGATAAACATGCATCTATCTTCTAGTGTTTATCTTCTTGCCACAAAGGTGATCTAAGTCAGGAGATAACTTACATCGGGTTCCACTGCTGCCTCAGGACTGAGACTACTTTTAAGGCTGATTTCTTTCTGTTTTATTTTTGCCTGCAGGTTCATGTAACCCTTGTTGAGAGGGAGGTGGGAAAAGGCAGCTGCAGGGAGTCTTATTACGTTAATAAAATTCCTGTGTTCCTTCATGGAACTAAAGAGTGTGCTTACTGACCTAAACAGTGACAACAATAAAGTCAATACTCTGATCGGAATACTATCAGTTAGCTATTTAAAAGCAATGTGAAATGGAATCAATATGTTGTCAGATTAGTCCACAATGATATAATAAATTTAATGCAATTCATAAGCAACTTGAAAACACTTATTTCAGAACCTGAAGTGGTTTCAACTTTCTCAACTCCTTGAAGCAATACTTGAGCTTCTGCAAAGTTTATTTACTGAATCACTAGTGGAGGTTGGTTCCTTTCTTAACTGCATATTTCATTTTGATATCTTAGCACAATAAAAACCTGAAGAACAATTAAAGTCAGAACTGGGTATTTATGATGTTCAGTTTTGGTATCAGATGATGAGAATATTACCAAAGGTATTTTGAAATGTTTTGGGAGAAAGTTATTCAAACATCTACTGCTCTCAGTTTCTTCTTTAGTTCTTCACAGAGCATTTAGTTTCATGCTCTGAGGAATTACAGATCTTGTCCATCTGCTTTATCCTTCTTGTTCTTTCACTTGCCTCTGTTTTTAGAATTGCTTTAGAATTTTTGAGAATTGCTTCTGAGTTAAATTTTTTTACTTCACCATAAACACTATAATGACCAATTAGTGTTTTCATTCTGTAGTATTGCCTTATTCCACACTGGAGCTTAGTTGAGTTGCTAGACCTCTTCCTTGACTCCCCTGGTTCATTTTCCTTCCGTTGATATATGTCCCAAACCACCATTAAAGTATGCTGGTAATAATATCATCTCTTGCTAAAAGTCAATCTCTTAAGATACATATTTAATTTGTGTTTATCACAGACTTTACAATGAACAGTTGTTTTGGTTCTATTAATATCAGTATCTAAAATGTAGTTTGGAAGTTTTGGGGGGCTGTATTTAGTTATAAACATTCTTCACCGTTTTGTAAGTGAAAAGTCATCTATGTTAATTTTTGAGATATGCATTTTAGACCAAAGTGTTAATTAAACTCGAGTTTCTAATCAGACTACAAGTAGCAATACCTCTAAGGGTATGAGTAGTTACCAACAAACCATGGTAGTCATACAAGGTGGTTTTTTTAATTCAGTAGAAATTGAAGTTAGAAATTTCAGTTCAAATTATGCGAGTTAAATTTCAGTAGAATCAGTAGCTTTTCTTGTGGATTAACTTTTCCAAAATAGTCCACAAGCTCTTTGTTTCTGTTAACATTTACTCATTCCGTGTAATTTTTATTTTCTTTGCAAGCAATTTACCATTCTGCTAACACAGACATTCTCAGTTCCAGAAGCAGCCTGTAGTCTTCAGTTACCCTGCAGGAAAAGGCAATGGTTATTGGGGATCTTTGAAGCTATGGTGGCAGGGTAGCCTAATCACAGACTTGATCTGTCCCATTCTGTTTTGAAAGAAACATGATTTTTAGAATATTTTTGCTTTAATTTTTCCTTAGGTCATTTTTAAATGAATTAATGGAATGCATTCTCTCTGAAGAAATTGAAGGGATTTTTAGTCTAACAGCTACTGTGTGCATTGTGATTGTAATTAAAGGTCAGTCAAACCATTTTTGACCGTATTTTTTCCTTTCTTGTTTTCTATGTGCTACGTAAGTTCTTATACAATTCAACAGACACTTTCCTTCATCCTGTTAAGTTACCATTTTTCTACAGGATTTAAGGTTATATACATAACTTTTCAAGGCCAGGTTGGACAGAGTCTTGGGCGACATGGTTTAATGCGAGGTGTCCCTGCCCATGGCAGGGGGGTTGGAACTAGATGATCTTAAGGTCCTTTCCAACCCTTACTATTCTATGATTCTATGATAACTTGTGAATTATTTTGTTAAGCTTTGGACTTTCAATCTTTATGCAGTGAGTTTAGAAATACAGCTGTCTGCTAACTCACAGGGTTCATCTCTATGATTTGTTGAAATACACAGTAATTCATCCACGACACCAAAAATCTTAATTTAAAATCTAATCTTCCATTAAACATTCTTTTATATTAAAAAATATACTGAAAATATGCAGAGGTTTTTTTATGCAAATCACTTATTTTAGTCCAACTTTTCAGCATAATCTTATTTCAAATAGGTAAGCACAAAACGTCACTTCTAAAAGATATTGCACCTGCCATTCAAAGGAAACTGGTAACACACAAGGATGCTGCCACAGAAGAATCTAGCTCCCCTGAAAGGTAAATGTGCTGTGGGAAATGAACACTAACCTCTCCTATACCTTCTCCACAATAATTTGCTTTGGTTTGTACTTGCGTAATACAGAGCATTATGAATGATGGCAAGGTTTAAAATAGCAGATAAAAAAATTGTGAGGTATTCAGCCCAGCACAGTATTAAACGTCTTGCCCATACATCTGCTGTAATTGCAGTCTTTACATGTTCAGTTTGCTTTGTTGCATTCATTTTGTATGTGTTATGACTTGATCCTGTGCATTGTAGGATTTGGTTCTGAAATTCAGTTCTGTTAGCAGCAGGGGTAAGAAACCAAGTAGTCTATTTACTGTTTCTTATTTCTTATTACTAGAAGATTTTTCTCTAGTAATGCCAATACATTTTGGTATTAGGCATGTGAATCCATACCTATGTAGATGGTAAAAATTTAATTGAATGTAACAATGACCTCAAGACCTTTCCACAGCTGATTTTATTCTGCTCTTTTTGGAGATTCTTCAAACTGATGATCCTTACCCTTCACTTCCATTTCCTGTGTGGTCTAAGTAAATAGAAAACAGGAATTTTGCTGTGAAGACTTTCAGTGGTTTCTGCAGATGACGTGCTCCTCTAACATAAAATTGATAAAGAACCAAAAATTATCTTATTAAAAAAAGAAGTTCACTACATAATTTGACTTCTAAAAGTCAGAGTGCCTCTGCTGCCTGGATACATTGTTTTAATTAGTTGCTTGGCTGTGAACAAATTTCTTTTGGTTAGGACCTAGCATAGAAACAAAAATGAACAAACCCCACCTTTTTTTTCCTATGAAATCATTTAATGTTGAGCTACCAAGTGTTCTACTAGAATATTTTAAAAAATGAAAACGATACGGAAAAGAAAGGTGAGCAGCAGAATATCATGATTCAGTTTGCATTTCTTTTAAGACAGTAGAAAAGGCTGAGAAATTAAAGCAAATTTTAACATGATTAAATAAATAGGCACATTAAAATGAATAATTGCTGCCTCTTGAGTGCACTACTGGCTATAAATTTCAGTAAGAACACAGATAATTGCTTTATGAATCTACATGATCATTTCTGCCCAGTGAACAGGGACAAATCAACCTGGAATTTGGGGCAGATGAAGAACATAAGATGCTACACAGGGTTTTAATTTTGTGATATATGAATAGCTACTTTTGTATAATACAAAACCAAGAGATCGTTGCAGATAAAATTAAAACATTAGGAATGTGAACATAATGATAGGAAGTATTTTTATCAAGAATCAGAATTGCACCATGGTAACAAAATTCAGAAGCTATCACACAGCTTTGCAGAATTTGGGAGGATTCATATTTGTACAGGTATGTTGGGGATTTTTTCCTCACCAGAAGGGTAAAAGAATTCATGCTGACAAAAGGTTAGGAGGAAGCTCTTCAGCGATTAGGTTTTGCTTGACTGATTTAAAGCATGTTTGCACTTTCTCAGATAGACATAACGGTGGATGAGGGCAGGCCTCCTCTGACGTGCCATTTGTAGTGCTCCGGTACTAGTGTGCTAATGTATAAATAAAATGGAATTAGGTACATCCTGAAATATGCCCTGTTGTTGTAAACTATTTTATCATCCCACTCCACTTACCAAACACCAACATTTTAGTTATGAAATGCTACAGGCTAGATGTCTGATCATTGCTTTGAGCACAATCTTATAACACAGAGTGCTGCACTGATGTGTGCTAAAACATATTACTGTGGTTTTCTTAACTCAATACTATTATTACTTTTTGCTTCTGGATGCATTATCTCATAACTGTTTGAGGGATTATTTTATTTAATACCCAGGTATACCAGGAAATAGTGACATTCTTTAATTTCCCAAGAGATTGGCATTCTCTGCCAGCATCTTAAATTTAGACTTAGAAGTGATCTATTACATATTAGCAAAGAAAGAAAAAAGTAAAAATGCTGTCTGGTATAGTAATTAAAGTGCTGCCATTAAACAAAGAATTGTTGTGCTAATTCAGAAGCAAAACTTTTCATTGTAATTTAGTCTTCCCTCTTCAGCTGAGTTAGCAGTTTAAGATGTCCCTGTGCGTCTATTATTTTTAGAATGCTGTTCAGTGCTCTTAAAAATTCTGGACAACATATTGTATATTGAAAGAATTTCCTCAAGAGTAAAGGCACACACATTAGTTTAGTTTATAAAAGGCAAATATTTATGCCTAACAAAAAAATGCGAATAAAGCTGTCAATGCAGTGATTTGGAGGCTAGAGAAAAATGTTCACTGCCCTATAAAACCGAATGTGCTATAGAATAATACCTTTTGCTTAATATTTTGGTTTTCTTTTAATTAGCATTTTGATATACAGGTATTAGAATTGAAATTTAGCTAATGATATTTCTGTATTATCATTAGCTAGCTTCCCAAACTCTGTATTGCACTCTTACTGCATCTATAAATAATGATTCTTAAATTGTTTTGTAATATAACTTTGTGTGATGTGCCTGCCACCTGTCTAAAAGTTCACTGGAAAGGTACCTGGTAAAACTGACTTAAATTTGTCTGTCTGGGAAAGTCTGGGAAAGGGACTCTGAATGATGGCTTGTTTTCCCATGTGTAGCAGGTACATGGTCTCGCATTACAGGTTCATTGTTTTATTAGCCTTAAATTGTAACAAAATAAAAACTATATCAAGTAGCATTGTGTCTTAACTCACAGTAGTTAACTAATTATACTAATTTTATGGTAATGATAATGCTAGCTTATTTTGACAGCTGAGTTCCATCATGGTTAAATGATGGAGAGAGAAGCATGTGACATGGCCACAGCAGCCTGAATTTGGGGAGTGCTGACATTCAATGTACAATGACATCCAATCAAAGTGTAGAGGTGCCTCTTGTATTTCAGGTTGTGGCATCTCATGACAAATGCCCTAACTCATCATGATTAGTGACTGACTAACCTTGCTTATTTGGGACATCAGTCCAGGACTATAATAATAATAAAATATAGAGGGGAAAAAAAAAATGGTTGAGAAATACAGGGACATAATCTTTTACAAAAGTAAGACGAAGGATAAAGTTCATAGTGGTTAACAGAGACATAATGATTTGACAGAAACCCAAAGTGCCCGTTTTTGTCTTTTCAGGATATTTTAGAGCAGTGTTAGAAGTTGCATGAGAATGCAACTGCAAAGGCTGTGTGACTGTGTCAGGGAATACAAGAAAATAAGGGCCTGCCAATGGCAGTTTCAGAGCTGGCCTTTGCGGTTTTTTGGGGAGTAATGGGAGGCAAAAGGAAGTCGGAGAGGAACTAAGATGGGTGTATACACAGCTGACAGAGGCACTTGCTCATAAAAATAAGATAGATAGTTCAAGTTTGGTAAAAAAAATTGCCACAGGTAGGGAGAGAAATTATGAAGGCTGAAGAATGAGGGAGAAAGGAAGAAAGTAGAAATGAAAAGCAGCCTTAGTATGAATTATTGGTAAAGGATTTGACTATGTTTGAAAAAAAGAGTAAAAGCGCTGTGAAGAAAACGAGTGGGTTCTTTAAATAGACGATGAAATATTAGAAAGTGTGTTTGAATTGACACAGTAATTTAAACTGGCTTGCTGTAGGTTGTACTGTAGCAAGAGATGATCAGCAGAAAAATGGAAAAGTTGAAAGAAAAATCCTCACCTATTTCAAAAGTAATTTGTAAAGGCATATATAATACTTAAACTAATATGGAAGAACTGGTCAAAGAAATTGTGCTGTAGCTGTACTCAGAGAATCAAATAGTTGGGGATTGATTTAGCATTTAGCATATCTAACCTTTTTATGTATTTATGCCATTTCAGAATCCTGTGTGAATCATCTCTGAAAATTTTGGATGAATTTCTGAATCCTTGACCATGCAGAAACTTTTGTCATGAAAATCAAGGGATGGAAGATGTATTGTTTTTTAAAAAAAGGATTATCTTGTAAACTTATTACTAGTTAAAGTTTGTTTTCTGGTATTCTGTACATTCAAACCAGGAAAAATGTATAAAATTGTCTATAGAAATCATGTAATAGTAAAAATTTTTCAAACAGCTGTAAAGAGTTTATTCCACATAAAAATGCCTTATGGGGAGTGGGGGGAGGGAGGCATGTAAAACCAATATCTTTGTTTTTATAAAACAAATAATAATTGTACCTTACATACTTTGAGTTTGAGGCAGCAGGTAACCTCAGTCCCTGGGAAGACTACAGAGCATATTGCTAGAGGTTATGGAAATCAATTTCATTTCATGACACATGAAGGACAAAGTGGTAATTGAGAACAGCCATCATAACTTCACCACGGGCCAACTCTGCCAAACCAACCTGACTTCCCTCCCTTGTGTGGAAGAAGAGAGAACAGAGAATGTCACCTTTCCTGCCCTTAGCAAAGACTTTCACACAGATTTATCTAGTATCCTTACAGCCAAGTGGGAGAGAGGTGGGCTGGTGGGTTGGAAACTGGCTGGTCCATCAGACTTGATGCATAATGATGCTACAACATCAGATTGAAACTGATTACTAGATTGAACTGGTTACTAGTTCCATTCCTCAGTGCACATACTGTTGACAATACTATGTAACAGTTTTATTAGAAGTCTAGGGCATGGAATGAAGTGCAACGTCAGCCTCTTGACAGAGGACACCAGCTTGGGAGTAATGGTTGGCTCACTGAGGGGAGGGCTGTCCCATTCCATGAGATTGTGACAAGCTGGATGTCAGGATCAACAAATCTCATGATGTTCAACAAAAACACATACTCTTCTGCCCTTAGTGGATTAATGCCATACACCAGCCTAGGCAAGTGAAGAAGAGCGATCTTACTGCTGTCTTTACCTGCCTGGATGAGGATTAAGAAAAGGCTTTTATCGGAGGTAGACATGAAGAGAATAATGAGGTAACAAAAACAACTTGCAGCAAGAGAAATTCTTGTTGGACATGGGAAAGAAAATAATCATTATGGGACTAAATTGAAACTGGCAATGGAAGAACAGGTTGCTCAGAAAGGCAGTGGAACACCCATCCTTGGAGACATGCAGATCTTGGCTAACTAAGGCCCTTACCATTGTGTTATAACTTTGAAGTTAGCCCTGCTTGACCTGGGGATTGGGTCAGATACTCTCTTGAGCTTCCTCCCAACTGGAATATTTGTGTGATTCAGTGACAAGTATACTGGAGGGGAAATGCCTAGCTATTAAATGTTTACTTGATTAATACAGAAGTTAAATTGCTTTGTATTTAGCTGTTTTTATAAATTAATACTAATGATGCAGATAATGCAGACATGCAAGCCACTTATTTAATCTTTTCAATGCTACGATGCTCTCTTAAGACTAGTAATAGAATGCTGATGGCAGAATGTTATTCTGCCTTAACTGAGATATCTGCAAATTAGATGTCTAAGCTCACGGCATGGTTTAATCCCTACTGGCAACTAAGCAGCACACAACCACTTGCTCATGACCCCCAACCCTGGTGGGATGGGGGAAGAATTGGAAAGGTAGAGTGAGAAAAAAACTCATGGGTTGAGATAAAAACAGTTTTATTGCTTTTCAATTATTATAGTTTTGTTTTGTTTTTTTTTTTAATGTAGGGAAGGGAGGGACCAAACAGAGAGAGGAAAATAAAACCCAAGCAAGACAGTGCTGCAAATGAAAACACTTGCTTACCACCAACTGACTGATCCCTAGTGACTGAGCAGTAGCAGTTCCCCACTAACTTTCCCTCCAGATTTATGTCATATGGTGTGGGATATCCCTTGGGTCAGATGGGGTCAACTGTCCTGGCTGTGTCCCCTCCCAGCTGCTTGTGCAGCCCTAGCCTGCTGACTGGGGGTGTGGGGTGAGGAGCAGAGAAGGCCTTGACTCTGTGTAAGCACTGCTTGGCAATAATGAAAACATGCCTGAGTTATCAACAGTGTTTACAGCACGAATACAGAACGTAGCCTCACACTAGCTACTTTGAAAAAAACCAACCCTACCCCAGCCAAAACCAGCACAGCTCATAATGCTGCATTTATGAATTCCAGATTTACCTTACAGCAGCCTGACCAAAAAGAATACTGCTGCTGCAGCAGGTATCTGTGGGTCTGCCAAGTGTTTATCTGTTAGCATCTTAATAAAAACTGTGTTCTTTGGCCTTCATTCTTCTACATCTGTTAACAGGCAGGTGTTCTAGTAATGACCTTTTAAATCTTCTGATTATACAAATTACTTAATGAATATGTAAATCACAGTTTGTGGGGGTTTTTTTGCTTCTCAGTCTTTGAGTATTTACTTGAGTATTATTAGATTAGAAGAGAATCTACATTTACTGCCTTGTTTTTCCTCACTGTATCACATTGCTTTTTCAGTTTTCAGTTTTCATGGAAGACTTGTTACAGACGTACTATCCCAGAGCCTGAAAGAAAGAATGGTAATGCCAACATCAGAAACGGGCAGAGTTCTTGAAGAACTCGGAGGTGATATTGCTAGGAAGGGTAAGAAAATTTAAAGACAAACATTTGTCTTCCTAGTGCCTGCTGCTCAAGTGATTCTCCAAAGTGTGGGAATCATGTTGTGTTAGTTGGGCAGCTGGTGTAGAGATTTCAGCTCAGTTTCTAGTCCATCTCTACTATAACTGCTCTGACAGTTGAAAAAATATTGGCTTTCGTCAACACAAATAATGGTGTTCCTAGGACCCTGTTAGTGCTTTGGCCTTGGGTTTTTGCAGCAAATTTCACAGCAGCATCAAAGTTCTAGGTTTTACCTGCTGTTCTCCTTGCAAACTATGTTCTGCCAAAATGTTGAATCCTTTCATTTTCCTCTTATGTCAAAGATGTAAATAAATAGTATGTTTCTTTAGCTGAGTTGTCTTTTGGAAACCTGTAAAACAGATCTGTTTAATCTGATTAATCAGAAGTGCTGCTGAAGTGCTTTTGGGGGAGAGGGGTTGGTCTTTGGGTTTTGTTATGGAATAATCTTGGTGTCCAGCCAGGTGCACTACCCTAACCTCATATCTGAGAATTGCCCATTAAGACAGACCTTTTGAGATCTGTTCACCTTTTTCAAGAAGTCAAACTTGACTTTCATTAATAAAACTGTTCAAAATATGAACAAGATAATCCCATTCTGATACTCCTTTGAGCAATTTGCACTGGCAGTTCCCTGTGAATGTACAACTGCCTGAAAAACAAACTTTCTAGTCACAGCTGCACCTGTATGTGGCATGCCCATCACCCTCCCCTTCAAGTACATATATTCAGTATAAATATTACTGAAGAAACAACCAGCTCTGTACTATTTGCAGTAATCTATGTTTGAACTTTATTTGTAGAGACTTGGTCCCTTTTTTGATGACAATGGTCATTTGCTCTGTTGTCTGGCTGGAAACAAAGTCCAGCAGTCTTCCATCTAGCACAGCCTCAAATGGTGAGCTAAAGAATAACCAGGAGAAGCTCCCAGTCTCCTTCCTTAGCAAATGCTTTAAGGTAAGGGTCCAAGCACACAAACTTTCAGACTTGCCATGGAAAAGAAAATATCTGCCTTGCACCTGCTGTTTGCTCCCATAATAGCTGCAACACACTTTGCATTTAAACTCACGTGTGCTGCTGCTGTCAAGTGCTTTGAGGTCTTCTGACTTACAGAAGGAAATCAGAGAGACTAATTTTGATAAAAACTTTCACCTCATTTGGTAAATGCTTAGTGAAGAATACTTGTGATAATGACTGCAGTGTGAAATCACGAGGCACAACAGCTTCCTCGCAGTATTATTTGCTGATCTGCTCCTGGGACTTGTGAGCCAAGCTTATTGCAGAACATCCTGCTGTGCTTGTGCTGGGTGCTGTACCCGCAGTGGCAGCTGCCCATGCCAGAAGAGCGTGGCTTGGTCCATGTGTCTTCATGATTAGCCGGCCAAGGGCAGTCTTCAGGAACAGCCGCAGGACTTTCTCAGGCAGCCAGCAGTTCTTCAGTTTCACTAAGCCATTGCAAATAGGCACAAATCTTGCCTAATCTAGTTCAGATAAGACTTCTTAGTCCTGGCTCTGTGCAGCTGTAGTGTTGGTTGTCTGAGCATGACCCTAGGTACAGCCCTAGGCATCAAGAAGCTGTAATTTTAGCTTTAATCATTGAGTTGTTTTCACTGGGTTAGGTTGTTGGCACAGACATGTCCTTAGTCTTCCCTAGTAAGAGTGTGTCATTCATCTCTGTTCAGTTTCACATCATGATTCTAGAAAAGCTGCAGAAATCAGATGTGTTAGTACTGAGGAAGCTGTAGCAGTGGAAATTCGCTTCCTGTTTTATCTGTTAGCATTTTTTGAAAGCAGTATCAAAACCATTTTTCGCAACATATTCTGTTACTATCACTTTCTTGCTGCTTATGACTCTAGGAAGTAGAAGCTATCACCAACCTTTTTCTCCTCTGTCATTTTTTCTTTTTTTAACCAGAGGACTACCTTGTTTTCAGGAAATAACTTGGTTCTCAAACACATGATTTTACATTTATTTATTTCATGGTGCTTATATTACTTCAGACTTCCCGTTACTGAATTCTTCCTATTAAAAGTCTAGCCCTTTGTTTGATATTGCTGTCAACTTTGTCCCAGTTTCAAATATATGTTCAAATTTCATTAGTTTTTGCTTATTTTTCGTACTGTCATTAATGAAAATATTAAGTAAGGTGCTGCTCCAAAACATCATTAGTAATTTCTTTTAAGCCTAATCTATTTCCCTTTTCCGTTCAATTACTATTTCTATAATAATCCTTGTCTTGGCTTAGTAATTTTTTTATACGCTGCAGTAACAGATGCTTTGCTGTAAAGCCTTACATCCTAATTAGGTACATTTTAGCAGCTCTTGCTAGAAAGGTACATGAATCCTGTGCAGCCGTATGCCTGCATCAAAGGACATATAGGCTAGAGCCAGCCCAGCTGCTTTTGGGGTCTTTGCAGTAGTGACACATGCCTCTGCCTTTTGGGGCAATTATTAAACACTAACATAAACTGTTTGTGCTAGCTCAGCTTTCACATGAATATATTGATTTGGCTCTTTTTTTTTTTTTTACTGTAACCATCCTTACTTACTAATTGCCTAAAATGGTACCCAAGTACCAGCTTAACGGCAGGAAATGTACACTTCATGCACTGACCTTTCGGAAGTTTCACCATGACTATTAAAAAAGGCAGGTATTAGCAACTTCATTTTCTCAAAATAGCATCTAAAGGAAAAATACAGCATCTGTAAGAGGCTACAAATCCAATTAGACCAATCTAAGAGAGTTCTGGAAAAAACAAAAAACCAAAAGAAAAGGTGAATCTCGTTCCTGCTCTAGGCTATTTAATGTCAGCATGACTCAAGTTCTCCCACTGCTGCATTGAAGGAAAAGCTACTTTTACTGAGGAAGCTCATTTTACTGATCCTAATGACAAAAGCTGCGCCCTTTCTTACACCACTCTCTAAGCTTCAGGCTCTATTAATACACAGTATAAAGAAAAATATTTTACTCTCACTCTTTTCTCAGTTCCACACAAAGAGAAGTTCTAAGGCTTATCTTTTCTTTAAAAGTGGTCCTTTACTAAACGTGACCAACCTTCATGACAAGAAGAGAGTTACCTTTCTCTCATCCTCTGTCCCCAGATTCCCTCTCATGAACAACTGCTTTTGATCTGCAGGATGGCTGTTTTCATGGGGCTCTCCACCCACTACGTATGAAATACTTGTTTCACAGTGAACGCTGTTTCTTTCAGGTGCCTTAGCCAGTCCTCAGGCTCAGTGGAGGAATTTGCCCTCACAGAAGAGCTGCTCGGGGAATATGCAGTTTGATGACCACAAGAGCCTATATTCAAACTTGATTGACAGTAGCCAAAATGTCTGAGACTTACACTGCACAGTGTACTGTATTTCTGTGACCCAAGAATCTGATTTTAAATTAAAACAAATTAGAGGTGGGGCTACTAATTTTCAGTGTTTATCAAATTCTTTTTTTATTTTACTTTTTCAGATGTCAGAATTTAAAAAAGGTTATGTTAAGACTGATAAAGAAGAAACATAAAACTAGTCCATCTGCAATGATTAGAACCGTTTGGCACAAGAAAAAGAGAAAGCTTATAGAGGGATCCTACTACAGCTTCCTGATTCCATGATTTGATCTACACTGGAATTGACAGCAATATGTGGCTCCTGAGCCACCCATCACAGGTCACCCAGCCTCCGGGTAATCCTCATCTTCCCAGTTAAGATCATAGAGCCTTAAACTGCCTGAGCAGCACATGGAGAGCAGGGAATCTAACCTGTAGTTTTTAATGTATCTGTATATCATGATCCATTGATTGAATACTTAAAAGCAGGCTTGTTTCAATGAGCTCTAATATTAGAAAGCACTCCGTGCTTGCTCTCTGATGAAAGACCCTCCTGTGCAATTAGCACATCTGAGCAGGTGTGATGCCTTTGGCTCTGGAAATATGTTGACTTTGTGGAAAAATTCATATATAGAACAGGTTTAATTTTTTTGAAATTATGGTGAGGAGGACGAGAAGTCTTTTTTTCACAAACCTAATGTGAAGATCATTTTTGTCCCTTTAGCTCTCAACCTTCCTGTTGCAGCTCCAGTTTAGGACAGCTCTTTTACTTCTAATTTTATTCAACTGCTAATGAAATAAAATGTCAGTTACAAGTAGAAATTTGTACCTTCACCACTTTTCACTGTGATATTCCTTTTTTATTGGTAATATAAGAGACTTAATGACAGAATACTAAATATCACCACATTACCTTTTTTATTTTATACAGGCATTTTTAAATAGTAATATTTTTGCAACACTGGCCTTCTTTTTCAAAGCTGGTAGTCACTCCTTGGCTTTACCAAGAGCAGCACATACACATTTATTAACACCATTGCATAAGCAAATGATTCTGTATAACTCAACCCACTTGGTCATATACAGTAGAAGCTCTATTATACAGAGCAGAAGAGTTCATGGCGAACGTTCAGCTGAGGAGGAAGATTCCCTTGAGAAGTCAAGAAGGTGTTTCTGTTTGGTCTTTGATGCTCTATTGGAACACTGAACTACAACAGAGAGCAAAGGGAAGGCTTTTTAAAGTAGTGATTCAGAACAGAAAAAGGGCATCCTGCCTCTTCTATTATTCAACTTTTAATAGTTTCACCAAAACCTATGACTATTCTTAACATAATCTTGTACTTAAAAAGGTACATAATGTAATTTCAGTGTAGTCCAAACAATGTTCCTTTCCCAAGCTGTCATTACCATGAACTTTCCCTATTTTTTGTTTGTTTGTTTTCTGGTTACAGCATAAACTCAGTAATGTTCCTTTAACAGAAATACATCATAGGCAATGGTCCGAGCAGTCTTGTACTCTGAGGTATCAGAATGTCTCGAGGAAGATTTTCTAGTTTTTGTACATTAGAAACTATGTATTTATTTTTATTATTTTTTTGCTATTCAAGATTACCCACATCAATAAGCATTAGGCTATAAAACTGAAGTGAAAATTATCTGAGCTCAGTTGTTCTTGTTCCATTCTGAGTTGCTATCAAACCTATTGTTCAGTTCTAGATTTCCTCGCAGTATATTTCTCAGTGGTACTCTTAAGTTCAGTCATACAACAGCTGTAGCAAATATTCTAGCCTCTAGTTCACCACTGCGTTTCCTTCTGTACATAAGTACAGTAAGCAGAACAGCAGTGTTTCCCAGATAGAATACAGAGAGGATGAGCTTAACCCAAGAGCATACAGCAATAAGCAGCCAAAGTGAGAGAGACATGCTGGAGAAAAAATGGAGGGGAGCACAAGTGGCTTCTTGACTTTTTTGCTGTGCCATGCTCCCTCTCACCACCACAGCAAAAGGCTGGAAAATGCAAGCATCTGTACTTTGTGCTTTGTGAAACCAGATCCTCCCTCGTATGTGACACATGAAAGCACGGTTTAAGAACGTTACTAGAGCTGCAAAGTCAGGCACTCAAAAGTGAGGAGGTATCAAAGGGAAGATGCGCGCAGCTTTAACGTCACCTTTGATTAGGTGTCGAATGCCATGGTATCTTTAATTACATTAAGACAAGTTACTTATTCCACACAAACTGTTCCCTGCTCAGTGTTCAGTCTGTATCTGCTCTATGGGTGATTCAAACCCTTTGCTGTTGATGACACAGCAAATATTCAGTGCTTTTTCCCCGCTTGTTCAACATACAGCTCTACACTTCATCTGCTGCATGCTATTCACACCAGTGCTGAGGACAAAACAGGCAGCTTCCTCAATGGCGTTACTATGGCACTGTTCATTGCAGTCCCAGCATTTCACAGTGATTCATGTATCTTCCCACCCCCCTGTAGGTTTACTTATCACCATTTTACAAATGTACAGTGAGACTAAGTTAAAAAAATACTATGAATTTTGGGGCCTAGGTATGAGATGTCACGTTTTATAGCACTTGTCACCTCAAAGCACCCATCTCCATCTGCAGTTGTGGGTGCTTAGCACTTGAATCAGACTTCAGGTTCCCAAGTTAGACACAAAGTGAGGGACACGTAACCAAAGCTCCCCAGCAGCATTAATCAACTACAGGCTTATTCTTTCAGAATGACAAAGTGCAGTAATCTCATTCATCCTTTAATTTAGCACAAGAGGAGTGGATATCTCACGGGATTAGTTATTGGTTGTAAAATCCATTCACCAAGTATCAAATCTAACAGATTAGCACAGATGGATAAAAATAGAATTTTTAAACTGTTTCTGAACTCTCTCCCATTAAAAGCACCTAATTAATTTTAAAATGTGGTTCCCTATTGACATTTCACGTCAATTTTGATCAATGGCAACCAAATCTAATTATTCACTGCACACCTAGGGGTTTCAACCTGGTTTTTGAAGAATGAGAACCCATTTGCAGGAAAACATTTACTAATGTCTAATCATTTTTTCTGGATACACCATCTTGGTATGCTTAGACAGTGTTTTCCAGCTGTGCTGAGAACTCTAAACACCCGTGAAAATCAGTAGGAATTCAGATGCTTTGGATTTTGAAATCTGCCTCCAGTGACTTCAAGATAGGGAAATCACAGTTCAGCTTCTATGCTGATTTGAGATGATGGTGGGCATTAGCAGGAGACCAAGCCTTTCTCAGTTAAAAAGGGCCAGCTCTAGTGCACAGCAGTGACCTGTGCTTGTTCTCAAAGAGGCCACCCCTCTCCCAGTGGAGCCCAAATTCTCTTTCATAGACTGACACTAGATATAAAGATGTCAGAAGTGGCCTCAGAGTTCAGAGTCATCAGTTACACCAGTATCCCCATCTTGAGACAACAGTGGTCTGTTGTGCTCAGGTTTTGAATATCCATACATTGCTACTCACAAGTTGCTTCAAGCTACCTTTTCCTTCTCTTCAGCCGGTTTTATATCACACACAGTTTCAGCAAGTTTCAGCATGCTGTTAAATGTAGGTGTCATCATAAGTGCTATTTGAACAAGTCAGCTAGAATTTTAAATGAATTTCAAACGAATTTGGGTTCAATCCAGACCTGCAAATGCCTACATTTACAGAAACTGCTTTCTTCAGCACCCCTACCAATCCAGTGGAAAAGATCATGGAAATTTTCCTCACCAGCTGAAACCACCATGCACGCTGAAGGGGCTGGTCTGGTACCAAGGGTTCCTGCAGTCTTTTAGAAGTCAGCTCAAAACAGGCTGCCCTAAGCACCCATATACACATATGTTTAGGTCTTCAGTTAATGTATAATTTTCAGTTAACACAAGTCACACCTCCTGCTATTCTCACAGGTAATTTTCTCTAGCTGCATTTCATCTCTTAGCCTCTGAACACTCCATTTTAGGCTCCTCTCCAACTGTTCTTTCCAGCAACACATAAAACCCATTATAATTCAGTTACAGCACAGGGAATAAAAGACCAGCTCACAGCTTACCAGTCATAACTAAAATCAACCTACTTTTTTCTTTTCCTTTTTTTTTTTTAACTCTTATCAGTCCTACAGTTGCCTGGTTCTCAAGGATTTTTCCTTCTGGCTCGGTGATGCAGAAATATCTAAAGTAAAACTTTTAGCATGCTCTAGAGTAAAAGACATCTTCTGATACAACTTTGGAAATACGAAGAAAAGCTTTAAAATAGCTCAAATCAGCAGTACATTAAAACATTATTCCTACAGACAACTGAATTGCTGTGATATCCATAAAATGCATCCTACCACACTCTTCCATGAAGCAATCTGACATCTTCTAGACCCTGCAAGTATTTATTTTCATGCTACACTGTATTCTGTACGAATTCATTTAAAAATCTCAAAGGTTCTGTTTGTTTTATAGATATGAAATAACTAATACTGGAGATCAGTAATTTCTCTATTGAATGCCAAAATCCTTTCAAGCACTTTTAGTTACACTCTGAAATGTTCAGTAATTGAGAAAAAACACAACCACTGCTGATACGACCTGGGGCTACACCTTTTTACACCACTTGAAGATTTCTCCCTTCAGGAACTTTCTATTCCTTTCATAAACTCAGTCCCTGAATGTAGAATACAACCACCAAATCGAAATTTAAGTGAGAATTTGTACTGCTACGGCGAGACTTATGACTTTAGCTCTCAGTAATCTAGGTTTCTGTATACTTCTCAACCTCGAAACACTCTTAGTGTCTCAGGCACTGGGTAGCTTTTTAAACATACTGCTTATCACTACTGCAGGATAAAGTCTTTCTTTCCTAACTGCTTTAAAATATTAACTATTTTAATTCTATATTTAAAAAAATGTGATGTAGAATAAGTGATGTCTTCTCTTTATGAAAGAGTCAGATGTGCAGAGCTATATAACCATGAACATTCTTTTTCAACATACATAAGTAAAAGAAAATACTTGCAAGTGCATAGTGCAAAATTTGTTAATTTTTTGGATAGTTTTTAATCTCAGAAGCTATTACAGACTCTACAATACAGTTGCAATAAACTCCCCCCAGACCCTAATTTAAAAAGAAATCTTGTCGCTTTAAACTTTCCATCAACAATAGTGAATAAATATAATCAAAATATTCCAGGAAATGAAAGTGTGAACAGTTTGCAGTCACACAGAAGGGTGTTTCTGTCAGATCATCCTGAAGAGGGTCCAATTGCTTCTCAGCCTCCTCAAACAGAGTTGATGGCTCATACCAACAACATGCAAAGTGGCAAGTGGTATTGCTCCTCTTGTAACCATGCTACTCCAAGGTGTGGCTCTAGAGATGTTTTTTCTAGCCTTATTTTTCACAGTCTTCTGAAAGAAGTCTTTAAATCACAAGCAAGGTGCAGGAGGATTACTGCTTCTCAACTGGCTCTTTCTGCCCTCAGAAAAGCATGGTGGAGGTTATATGTACAGCCTTGAGCCTTGAAAAGACTCCCTTTCTGTCTGCATATACATCTGCAGGCTTTGAATATTTGAATATTCTAGAGCCAGAAAATGTAAATAATAACCTAAATTCTGTCTCATCTGGGCACGGATATAAGACAAACCTTTCTCTTTCTCTCCTTTTTCACCCCTACCCCTACCTCCCCCTCCCAATACAGCTTAAAGCCCTCCCAAGATATCTAGGTTACTGAATCTTAAACTGCCTGATATTGTTCCCTATGGATTTTGGACCCATTAACAGGACAAATGATCTGCAATTAATGTGCTCAGAAGCCTTGATTTGGGGATGGGGGATGGGAGAATGAGAGGAAGAAAGAAAATGAAGAAGGTAATTTTAATGCCTTCTTTTTTTTAAAGGGTGTGTTTGCCTATGCAGGTAGGCTGTATTTAGCATAGCTGGAACTGACCTTTTGTTCAGGCTCTCCTTTATACTTGGATAAACTGACAAATGGCTCTGTGATCCTTAGACAAAAAGTACAGTTCTATCCTGTACAAATATACATACACGATTTCTACAGTGATGCAGGCGTACCCATGCTTGTGTATATAATTCCCATTTGAAATTAAAAAACAGACCTGCAGAGGCTTATAACATAACCTCAGTAACTACATACAGAGTAAAACTCTCCTGCTGCCTTTGTGTTCTATAGTCCTTATACTCAGCCTTCAACTATCATGTCTTATTTTAATCCTGTTTATATCATTTAACTCATATCACTTAATTACTTATAAGCATATAACTATTAAGAGTATTTTCTCTTTGTTCATTTTTGTGTCTAAATTATTCTCTGGCAATGTTCTACTTTAACTGAATCCTGTGTTTTACCCTCACCCAATTTCTGATTCATGTAATTTTGGCACCTTTTCTACTTACATCTCTAAAAATTCTATCATTAGCACAATTCCCAGCTTATTAATTCATTACTCCTACTATATCATTCTAAACAGTATTCAACAAAATAAATCCTATACTCATCTTCTTGCTTCTTCCATGCTAAACTACTTCTGCCAACCAATGTCTTTTGTAGCAGGGATGTTTGCTTTTAATATAACCTTGAATGGCCCAGTGAAATTGAGAAAGGCTGACCTTATTGTCCGATAGTTAGGTCATGTCTTTGAATCAACTAGAGCAGAAATTCGAGTCTTTAAAATCTCAGGCCATGCAGCTGTCCTGGCTACCGAGCAATTAGCCATTCTGGGATCATTTCTAGCCCTTTCTGGATCTTTTTCTGGCCCTTAATGATGGATTTTTGATGAAAACATGTATGTTTCTCATGAAAAACCTTAGCCAGACAACACAGCATTTTTGAGCAGAAAGTGTGTCCTTGACAAACTGTTCAACTGTGGTTACCATGGATAAGGATATAAATCTTTCATAGGTATAAAATCATATAGATTATCCAGCTCTTCTTTCACTTTGCCTGGTGTGTTTTTCACACCTATAAGGGTATCATAAAAAAACTCAGCTCCAGCAATTAAGGACATGCTAAACTTCAACATGTTATTCTCTGTGCTGAGATTTTCAAATCTATCATTTCCAGTGTCATTCATATATCCTCACATTTACCTCCAGATACATTAGCAATGGAGAGCTGAAATTCTACCCTCTCAGCTACCGTTCAGTATCTTTACTAGTTTAGAATCCCTTACCAAAAAGATTTAAATATTCCCTTACAGAAATAATTACTGATACCCTCTTCTATTCCTTTTTCAAAACAGTCAAGTCCTACAGTTTTGTTTGAGCCCCACAACATCCCTGGCTTCAAGCATGGAGTAATTTTTCCAGTCTCTCTAGTAATTTTCACAAGTTACTTACACCCTTTAGGATTTATTTTTCCACAGTTCAGAAACTTATTGAAACATGATAATAAAACCCCTAATCAAAACAGCCTCACCAGGTTGGTAGACCTAAACATGGATGCTTAATTTATGTCTTGAGAAAGAAATGTCTTGAGAAAACGACTGTGAACCAGCAAAGTAACCTGCATGTGTCTTGGCATGTTATTTACACTGTCTTACTGTTATTCATCTAATTTACACATGGACTCCAGTCTCGCTGTTTTTACATGTCATTAACAAAATTCGTTATACCTAATACCACTGATTTCAATCATTTCAGTCTGTCTCTTCCTGGGCCTTTAAGACAGATCTGTCTGTCTTTGCTAGCTACAGCCTACTATAAAACTGTAAAATACAACCAGGTAGGGAATGCTTTTCACTTTCCAGTCCTGAGAATTGCTACTTGAGTTATTTCCAAATACCCAATTCACCTACCAATTGACTCTTTACTCTTTCCTTAACACATTACTCCTGTCTTTACTAACCTTGTGTACTCAAGGATTTCTTCCCGCCTTCGATGAATGCCCTTTCTCTCTTGATTTTTCACATTGCTTCACACGCATTTGAAAAAATGTCATTATTTTGCTAATCCTCTGCACAGAATGGCTATGAAAATTCTAATTTCCCTTTAAAATCTGCATAGTATTTGATCACAAATTCACAGGAGCTATGCAAATCATTCATTGCAGAGCTGCAATGACTTCCAGTAATATCACTGCTATTTTGACGAACAACCTGTTCTCTCACTGTGCCTGCCATTTGCTCCTTTCTTACCTTCAGTTGTTCTGCAGTTCTCTGCTAATTCAGATGACCTTTTTCCTTGTTCCTACTACTAGCTTTTAAAGCCAGATGGTTTGCATAACCCATGAGAATATACTAATTTATGTTTCAGCACTTTCATTTCTCATCTTGTCCTTTCCATAGAATGCTTTTCCCTCCTTTTTCGTTTCTCCCCTTTCAGTGCTCAGATTTCTTTCAGACCCATCAAAACTGATTTTCCTGAGGTAATGGGACGTTTTGGGTTAGCAAAACCACTCCCCTGCAAGATGTAAGCAACCATTTAACAGACCTCAAGGGCAAAAATGCTTCAAAAGACCATCCAATGCTTTTGCAAACCCTGGGCCAGTGAACACTATCAATATATACATTTGAAATGTCTGTTTTCTGAATCAAGTATTGCCCTTTTTTCCATGAGTCACCAGCCTTAACCACAAAGGAAATAAGTGACTGCACCAGTTCTAGAAGCCGTGTCTCCTTTTCCCCAGCACAGAGGTTCACACTTTTCCCACAGAGCAAAACTGACAGAGTAAGAGAAGTCTGCAGCTGTCTGTCAGGGCATAAGTGAGTCATAAGTGCCCCACGGACCCCCCACGAGCTCACACCCACATCCTCTGCCTGAAGCCCAGGGCAAAGCTCCGACCTGGGCTCCCAGGCCTGGCTGACCACTCCATGAAAAGTCCCAGCTGGTCCCAGTGTGGTGGCTGGTCTCCCTGTGTCCATGCTATTCCAGATGTGTTGGTGGTGTATTCTCTGCCACTTTTGAGTTGAGCAAGGAAGAACAGCTGTGATGCCCAGAGAAGTTGTGGATGCCACATCCCTGGCAGTGTTCAAGGCCAGGTTGAATGGGGCTTTGATCAACCTGGTCTAGTGGAAGGTCTCCCTGCCCATGGCAGGGGGTTGGAACCAGATGAGCTTAATGATCTCTTCCAACCCAAACCATTCTGTGATTCTCTGGTTCTATGCTTCCATGGTTAGTTTGTTCTGTGGGCTTTCGTTACTCAATTTTCTGGTCTATGGCAAAGCCACTTCATGTATTACAATTTTTATTGCTTTGTCCTGGTTTTGGTCAAACCATGACACCTTTCTAAAAACCTCGAGTGTGAGTCTGTCGTGACTGTATCTATCTGGTTAAAGCCAGGGAGGAAGCCTGTCAGGGAGTATAGTTTGAGCTGTTTTTACTTCAAGCATGCAGAAGACTGGGAGAACCTGAAACTTCACAAAGGAATAAAACAGACATTGGAGTGTTGGGGGTGGCTGGGAGCAGCCAGCGCTCGCCATGACACAGAAGTGGCTGTCCCAGCCAAAAACGCATCCCCTGCCAGGAGGCATGGCAGCTGCACTGTTTCACCTCAGTGACTGTGACTGCTGCCTTAAAGGCTAACTATTATTACACCGAGCTTGTGACAAAATGAGAGCCTGTGAACGAGGAGGGAGTCAATGGGTTCATGGCAGGCTCCTGCTCCTTCCTGACAGCCCAGGCCGAGCGCTCTCACTGGCGCAGAGTGAATCGTGGACAGAAGGCAGAGGATAAATGTCACCCATGCGGACATCTCCCAGGCAAACACACACACCTCCACTCTGGGAGGTGTTTACCTGAGGGCTCATAAAATCCTTCACGATGGCGAGTAATTTTCTGTGGGAAAACCAGTGGTAAATAAGCCACCCTGAGGAGTCCACAGCGAGAATCCACCCAGCTAGCGCTGGGTTTTTCAGGGCAAAACTTTGACAGGGGCTGAATTGGTTTTGCATACAGGTGTGTGGAACAGGCACATTCAATAACTCCCTCCGCACGCTCAGCCATCTTTTTGGGGGATTCAAGCGTACAGGCTTTCCGCCGGGAGCGACCCCTGCGCCCCTCGCCCGGCGGCGCAGGGCACTGCCCGGAGGCTCGCGGCCCGCCTGAGGCGGAGCCTCCTTCAGGGCCGGCGGCAGCTTTAGGGGCCAGGGACGTCCCCTGCCCTCGGTCTGCCGGAGGGGGGGGCCGCTACCCCGCGATCCCGGCAGGGAGGACAGAGCCCTCCGCTGCGGCCGGGCGAGTGGGGAGCGGGGTGCTGGGAGGCGGCGCCGCGGAGGGGGAGCGGGTTGCCCCCCCCGCGTCTGCCGGGCGGGCCGGGCCGGGCCGGGCCGGGGCGGGGCGGGGCGGGGCCGGCTCGGGGGCGGGCGGGCGGCGCTGGTCGCTGTCCTGGGTGTTGAATCTGCTGCGGCTGCTGCTCGCCGAAGCCAGGGAGCGGCTGCGGGAGGCAGAGGGCAGGCGGGAGGCATGGAGTGAGGATTGGCGGCGGCGGGCAGAGGAGCGGGACAGCCGCCTGCGATGGGCCAGGCATGATGGGGGCGCTCGGCTCCGTCCTCCCACTGCTGCTGCCGCCGCTGCTGCAGGTCCTCGCCGCCGCCCCGCGCACCCAACTGCCCTCCGCCGGAGCCGCCGCCGAGGCGCGAATCGGTGAGTGGGGCGAGGAGCGGGAGGCGTGGGGCTGACGGGGAGCGGGGCCGCGCCGTCCCCTCCCTCCCTCCGTTGCTGCCCGAGAGCTTCCTCAGGGGCAGCTCGACAGGCCCCCGGCAGCCGCGCCCGCACGGCTGCGGCGAGGGGCCCGTCCTCCGGTCCTTCACGACCGGCTCCCTGTAAGGGACCGCGTTCTTCGGTCCCTGAAAAACAGCTCCCGCCGAGGCGCGGCTCCTTATGGCGCGGCTCCCACTTGAGGGTCCCTGTCCTCCGGCCCCTCGCGACCGGCTCCCGGCCCCTCACACCTCGTGGGTCTCTCCTCTCCCCGCCGATCCCTGGTCAGCCCGAGGCTGGCCCAGGATCCAGGTGCCCCAGCGGGGTGTCCCGGCGGGATCTCTGGGACACCTCTGAGGAGCTGGTCGCACCCAGTGTCCCCACATGCTGAAAACTTCCGCTGAGACAATCACGAGGACCCTAAAGTCGAGGTACACCGGTGGGGAGCCACCAGAAATGCATCCAGCCTCCACATATTTAACCCTCCTCCCAGTTTAGTGGATTTAGCCCACTGAAGTGCCCTTATATTTCGGAACACAGAAAATCCCGAGGTCACAAACCCCCAGAAGCAGCCCAGCCTTCACTGGTGTCCACCCGTAACTCGTTCTGCTGGAGGTAGAAGTCAGCACTGGCTTCCGGTTGAGCCTGTTTTGAAGGTGTCTACAAATACCCAGTGCTGTCCAGTAAAGACGATTAAACAGCCTCTTTCTGTTGAGATATTCTCAGACCAGCCCCTTTTAGAAGGTGCCGTCTGCACTGAACATCCCTACCTGCTAAAATGACCCACACCAACCCGAAGGAATCCTGAAACAAACTATCTGTTGAAGATCAGTGCTATTCTTCTCTGCCCCTCTCCCTGGCATTCCTCTCCTTGCACTGAGACACACATGGCTGTATGCTTACCAGAATTATCTCCAGTGATACCTACTAATATAGTCAGTTTCATTTCACTTGCATATCTTTCCAAAATGCACTTTAAGCCCAGATCATAACTTGGAGTATTTTGTATTTTTTCCCAGTTTAATTCCTAGCTAGAATGGTTATGGACATCAGGGAGTGAAAGCTAACCTAGCTGTCCCTAAGAAATCTTTTTCTAAGGTAAAATATAAAATTACTTTAAGAAACAAAGGAAGCTTCCCACAGAAGTACCAGTGCAGTCTTCCTCATGTATATTCTGTTTATTAAGAAGGAATTAAAATCAGCTGACCGTGGTTCTAATGAGGCTTCAGTCAAGTGGCAATACAAATGAGCTATGAAGTGCTTGCTATAGTGAGGGTAGTGATGAAAGGTTTTAAAGAGAAACGATGTGGACTGGATATATCCCTCCCTCCTCTCTCCTGGTTGCTATAGATATAGACTGTTTCTTCTAATCTGCTGTGGAGAAAGCTTGCATAAAAATATTGAAAGTAATAGCTGTAATTTTTACCTTTAATAATGCAATAGGCTACACATCATGCTTTCAGAGTAGTCAGATTTTGATTCTCTCTCCCTAACGTAAACTGGGTCACAAAATATTTTTCAGCATGTTGCAGCTACAAAACAATGTTTGTGTGTTTGTCACTTCCCAGTAGCTTCCCTGTGCTTATGCGTCGGCAGGGGTGCCTGCCTGACAGTTAAGGCTTTCCCTATGTGGAAGGGAATGGGGGAAGAGCAGGCTTGATTTTACATAGGGGGTCCAGTGGTCTGGGAGGTATAATTCAGAGATATTTCAATAGCAGCTAAAGAAGTTGAGGCTTTCTACTTCTTGCTGGGGTAGGGAACTAACTGATGTCTCATGGATCTCTGTGAAAGATGGGAAAGGATTTATTGTGTTTGATAATATGCAGGAAAATGTTTGCATTGCTGGAAGTGAGACAGTTTTAGCTGTCTCTTCCCTTAGAGTTCTTTTATTTCTTTTATTGACCAGTGTTTCAGATCTCATTAATCTTGAGTTCAAACTATTTATTACAATAGATTCTGTTCAATTCGAGACTACAATTTCTAGCCATACCAGTGCACAGAGGTGCAACTGTAATTTTACCAGGTATCTGAGGTTTGGGATTATTTGTGGTTATAGGTGGATGATGCTAATTTGGATTCTTCTTGTGCACAGAACACAGATGCATTATGAAACCTCTATAATGTGTAATGGAAACTACTTTAAAAGCCATGTAATTATAGAAACAGGTTTTTTATTAATTTGTTTCTATTAAGTGTTTCAGAAAGTCTTCCTGAAAGCTGGTGCAGAAGTAGAAGTTCGTGACCTTTCCGATTTCATAGGATGTTTTCATCCAATTTCATTCTTTTTCGCGTTTTTTGGTCAACTTCTTTCTATGCTTTCCTATATAGTAATCATCTCCAAATGGTAAACTATTTATATTATAGCATACTTACAAACTTGTTTAAGAAATTGGAAGTTTTAAAGTTACAGTTAAGATAAAAGGTTTGGATTTGTGCTTCTGCCTATATAATTTGTGAGGCTTTGAAGATTGTTCCTGTTGGAAGGTGTTTTTATAAGATTATATTATCAGCAAAAGCACATATTCTTCCATTTCTTGACATTTATAGTGGCATTATAGAGGAAATAGTAGCAAATGAGGAAATGTATAGCCCTTCCCCTCTCTCTGTCTCTTGCCTAGGCTTAGCCTAGGAGAGAGATTCTTACCTTTTCCACAGTAAAAATCATCTGACTACATAGTAGTGTTCATTATTCTATGATGGAACACTGGAGCTGGGAATTTTGTATTCTAAATAATTCTTTATTTGTTTATAATGCACAGTCCATTGAAGATTATGGAACTTCTTTTAAAGTGTTTTACAAAGTAATCATCTGTGAACAACATATCCTGATCGTGTTGCTAAATTTCACAGATTTAGGTTATTCGGCCCTGTAATGATAGTTGTATGGACTTTTTTTGTTTTTTTCAATGAGACATTTTCTTATTAGCAAATGTTTAGTCTGGGGAAGCAGTTAAAATGTCTTCCAATAAGCACTAAGCAGTTACTTCAGTAAAAATTGGAGCTCCAACAATGAAAGTACTTCCATGCAGTTGTACAGCTTTTTAAGTAGACTAATCTTTTCAGAAAGGTGCAGTGGTATTTTATTTTCATATTAGAAAGGCTGGGTGAGATAGAGAACTTGGGAACAGAGTAAACTGTGACACTGTTTCATTAGTCCTAAGATACCAGTACTTTAGAGCAGAAGTTATCCTCAGATGTATTAGAAAAGAGTGTGTGCTTGCTGCAGTGTCTTCACGTTGACCTCTAGTGTGTAAAATGATGCTTGTAACCTTCAGTGAATGCGAGTATAATTTTGCAATATAATTTGATCTTTTGTGCTGCGTGCAGTCCTACTTTCCAGTCTGCATGTTCTTCTTAAATGAAGACATGACTATGCTGTGGAAATTTCTGGAAACAGTTGTTTCATGTGCCATGTAAAAGTTCCTTCAAAGTTGTATTCAAATCATCATATGCGAAATTTTTGCAAGACAAATGCCTGTTAATTTAGTTTTTAAATAACAAAAATACAAGTTGGTCACATTTCAACTTACAAACGTGAAATATTCTTCTAAACTTGTAGCTGTGAGTTCCTGACACATACAGTGAGCAAAGACACTGTCTTATATTTCACTAGGGTTGAATGTAATGGATAGAAACTACTCAAAGACTATTAAAAACATTGCATGTTAATTGCAGGACTTTCACAAAGTACGGTAAGCATGTTTAACAGCTGAAAAAATATTTTAGATATGGGTTAAGAATTTCAAGTGATTGAAGTTGATCAGAAGTAGGAAATTACAAGAGCAGGGTCTTCACTTACCGTTGTGGAAAGCAGTTCTCTAGTGTTGATTCTTAAATTACATGAGAGTGAAATAAAGAGTAGGACAGATGAAAAAATACTTGGTTTTTGGCTTTTCAGTCAGTGCTTCAAATACAACCCAAAGGAAGTACTGACAAGGAGCTTTTGCCTGTGGGTGTTGCATGGGGAATAGCGAAAGAGTATATCTTGTTTTAGTTCCTGTTGGATAGATGTTACCATAACAAAATCAACAGAACTGCTCTCAGCCATCATTGTCAACTATCTTGGAGATCCATGAGGACTGAATTTTGCTTCTTGCAGCACTTCAGAGCCGAGCCGAAGCAGACTGAAGTCAGTGCAGCCTTCCCATTGACTTCAGTAGCATTTGGATCATAATGCTGGTTGGTTGAGGTTTGCAGCAGACTGGCTGAGAAAGTAGGGGAATTACAGTGTTACCATCTGTTCAGCAGATAAAATTGCCCAACTTTCCGGTTACATTAATTTGGAACTTCTCATAAGCACTTGGATATTTTGGTATCATGTTGATTTGATGTAATTATTGATGATGGAGTGTGATTTATGATATAACACTAGCAAATAAAAATATCATCAAAATAATTTAATCAAGACAGTGATATGTGTTCAGAACATGAAGGATACAGTGTAGGAAGCTGCCTGCCTCACTTCATCAAAAGTATTTTTGTGTATTCTAGAAATGTTTCTTGAGTAATCAGTTATGTTAGAAAGCAACTTGAAAGTAGCTTGAGACCAAGGCATGTCTATCTGTTAGTTCCATTGAATTAAATGTAAGAATATGCATTAATGTTTTTGCCATCATGCCATGACTCTTCTACAGTGTCTTTTTGCTGTCTAACTTGTTTTTGTTGAAAGTTTCAAATGGACAGGAAGGGAATTATTTCTCTATCAGTAAAAGGAAGTCATTGCACTGTGCTGTAAAGTTTGTTCACAGGAGATTGTTCTAGGGAGAAAGGTTATTCTAGGGAGATTTGTTTTCTTTTAGTTTGATTTACTGATTGAGAGAAAACAGACAAGTTTTTGGTAATATAAGCCCATTTCTGCTTCCTACCTGAGTGTACCCCAACATTTCTCTGCATTTGGTGAGATGAAAGAGGATATTTCTACTTGTCTTCCTTCTTTTTTTGCTACCAGGGAAGAATACCAGTCCCCAAAACTTCATCATACCACACCATCATTGTACCATGCTATCAGTCAGCCTACTGAGAGGAAATTGGGTTACTCCTAGTTGCTAGATCCTGGAAATTTTGGGCAGGTCTGCTGAAATAGCAAAGGGTAGTTAATGTTGATGCGCAAATGATAAACGGGCAGTTGCCTGTGTACTTTGTTAAAGTGAACAGTAGTGCTTATGAGCATCAGTGTGGTGAGAAAAGAGCAACTGCAGTCCCTGAGGGGAGTGGAGCTCACTGATAAGCAGGGGGTTGAGGTCTCCTGCATTGATCAAATTTCCATTGGCTGGAGAGAGCATAAGAACACAAGCTCAGATGTGGGTGATTACCATTGGTCATATGTATCCAAATCCATAAGAAGACCTGTGGAAGCCAAAGGGCAGTATATATTCCAACTTCCTGAAAATGATATGTATTTTGAGCTCATTTACACTTACACTGTAGCCAAAAGTTTAGATAAATTCTCTGAAATTATTCTTACAAAACCAGTATATGTCTTGATAAAATCTGTGTTGGTGTTTACAGGCAGATTTAGCAGCACATTCAGCAAAGACGGGAGGAAATATTGATTTGGTTTTGATGATAAAACTGGCAAAGGAGGGAGTATCCAAGAGGCAAAGTCCACTACTAGTCTCTGTTAAAGACAGGATGCTGAGCTGGATGTGTATTTGGTTAGGCTCCATATGGTCGTTATTAGTAAACCTAGGAAGGCAGTAAGTGATATTGTTGCTGGTCAAACAGTTTTATGTTTGCAAATGAAGAATAAGGAGGTGAAGATGCAAATGAAGAATAAGGAAGTGAAGATGCAGATGAAGAGGATGTTTGGAGGGAAACAGAAGAGATGCAGAAGAATAGAGGCATGTTGGGAATGTGGATGTTTAAAAGAGGAAATGAGGAATGAAATGTTTAGAAGTAAAGTTATTGGAACTGGAGATTGGAGATCAGTGACTTACCTGTATATGATCTGTGAATATATAAACTTAAAATTGGGTGCAGTTACTTTTTCTCATGGAAGAGACAGTCAAATGCAGCAGCAAACCTTAGATGCTCAGTGGGCCGGTGTGAGACATGAGAAAATGGGGCAAGATAGCAAGAAGGAAAAGGGATTCACAAAACAAAAATATTCATTCATTCATTTAGGCCAAACCTGTGGCAAAAATGGAGTCAGGAAATGTGTATAGATAATGAGAATCTGCTCTGGGAATAGAAAGGATTTATTTCTCTTAATATACCGGGTGGGATTCATCTAAAGATATGTAATTATTTGAGCTAATCACTCTATGCTGCTTTTAACCTATGTCTGGTTTATAAATTTAAATTAATTTTACCCAACTGTACATATCTAACATAGGTCAGATAAATGTCTCCCTGAATGCAGCTATTGCTGCCCACTTAGTATTGTCTTAATACATTTCCCAGACTAGGGTGAGTATCTGGCTGTAAATATCCATGTGGTAGGTAGTGCACCTTAGCTATTCAAAAATCAGATGCGCAGGTTAAATCTGGGGAGAGTTAAGTACATTTGAAGAATGAGGAAGACCTGTCTCTCCCCACTGAGGTGAGACTAATATAGTAGCTTAAACTAAAGTTAGGTTGGTTGAGGGTCACCTACTATATTACTTCAAAACCACAAGCATGACTTTGAGATATATAGGTCTTGCAAGTAAGCTGTTTAGGAAGGTCCTGTGAGTAGTGAGGCAGGTTTGTCACATGAGGGACTGAAACAAGTGAGGTGGCTGAAGGGTATTCATAGTGCTGGCAAAAAATGTCTCAGAAAATCACCCTCTGGTAATTGCGAGCAAATGAAGGTGACCTCTGAATGGAGAGAGAAGAAATGAGCATGATGGAATGAGCAAGTGAAAGGAAAAAAGCAGGTAAGTGAACAGGGGGCCTGCAGGTAGGCTAGACAAATGGCAGGGAAGTCTGGTATTGGAAAGCCAAAGAAAGGAACCATGAAGACTTACTAGTTTTAGACGGTCAAGAGAAAGCACGAAGGGCATGGAGGTTAATGTGTAGATAGGATTACTGAGTTTTCTTATGTGTGTTTTTGAGGCCTTACTTGTGAGGGGAGTGGAAGGGCTCTATTTTTATTTCAACCATTTCATAGCATCAATACACTATAGCCTTCCCAATAACACTGTGCCATTCAGAACAGCTGTGCTCATAAAAAAATCTAGAAACTTTTTTCTGAAAAGATTAGAGGGGCTTAACTTTATAGAATTTATTCCTTTTGGGAAGGAATTTCATCAGAAGTAAAGTAGCTTAGTAAATTACTGCATCTTACCATGTTATCTCCTATAGTTTCTTTTGGTGAAACATACTTAAATACTAAACGTAGATTGTTGATGCACAGTCTCTCTGAACGGACAGTTAGCGCTTAACGTTGCATACCTATTTTGCTTCAAACTAGTACATTGATAAAACAAGCTATTTTAACTTGTAAAAATCAGTAACTAGAAGTTTTTTGGGAAGTACAGCTGGTTGTGGTGGGTGTAAGGTCTTTCAGTTACAGCTTAACAGCATGCAATGACGGTTACATAAGCTTGAAATCATAGCCAACAAGTACAAAGTAATGCACAGAGATATATGTGTCTCTCAAAATGTAATATACTTCCAGATGTTCTCATAGAAAACAATGCAACTGAGACCAAACATGCACTACATGTTGTAATAAACTTACAAAGTTCAACAAAAGCCAGGAAATACCCAGATACATGTAAACCCCCCATTTTTACATCCCCCCCCATTAATATTTGATCTTTCAAGTTTGAACTTCAAGAAATTCTACAAAATGCCTTATGAAAGTCAATCTTGGATGATGAAAAACTGATAGATAGTTTTTATTTCAGGCACACAGAAATCTTCTGCTCTTATTATTCTGCAGGAGATAATTACCTGTCTATCTATTGCTGTCCTAGAAGGGCTAAAGATATAAATTCTCTTAATATTCTGCTCTGCACCAGGAGGGCTACCTTTTCTCTACAACTTTTTTTGGCTGGTTAATTCAGTTTAGTTAGACTCAGAGCAGTTGTTTCAGACAACCGAAGGTCATGCCTCATCTTCAGGCCTGCGGAAGAGTTTGTATGTTAAAGAATTGTGTTTTTTCAACTATTATCAGGCTGCAGCTTTGCAGTTCAGAATTTTTGGCAATAACATATGTTTATGGTATTCCTGCCAGTGACTGCTTGATCTTGCCTCTGTAAAGGGTATTGATTTGGCTGAAACAACAACAAATAAAAAGAAAAGGAATCTCAATCACAGTCTTGCTCACAAGCAGTGAAACCAGTGCTGTTATTAGTGCTGGTATCCATGAAATGACAACAAGGAGATGGGTTTGGGGATAGGATTAGTTCATGCCCAATTGCCCCTGCGCTCTCCATGGCGTGAAACTTTGACTTGTGTCCTTATAAAAGATAGTCTCCTGTTAACCTAGCCTCTCTTACAGAATTGGTTTGTAAGTTAGACATTAAATTCTATTTACTCTTCAGCGTTGGATTAGAAATATGGCATCAAAGATTATAACCTTTGATTAATGCAGATATGTCACAACCAAAGAATGTGAATGTCTTCTGTTTTTTAAAGAATGTATACATTATGCCGTATGTCTCTTGGCAGAATGATTTGTTATCATTTTAGTTTAGACTGTGGAATACTCTATATACTTGCTGTTTATATTCTGGCTTTATTTAATATCTGATATGATGGATGTTAGCTATGAAATATCTTCAGTGAACTATTACTCATAAAATCTCCCTTTTCTAGATTGTAGCACAGCTCAGTATTCTTAGTATGTAGTCAGTGCAATGCCTTACTTACACTAGCAAAATATTATGTCAGACTTCTTCTGTGACCTGGCCTCACCTCTCATCCCAGCTTCTTAGCTAAACACTGTTTCTTACTTTCATGGTATCACCCTGTGGATTATAACAACTCCTTCCATTTGTTGGAGAAGGCTGTTTTCACCAGTGACTGTCCCACTTCTTACTTATGTCCTGAAAGAACTAAAAATGGAGAGGAAAAGAGACATGTGGGAATTACACATCTGTCGTGAATTTCTAGAGATACCTGGATATTAATGAAGACAAGATATCAAGGTAAATATCATCAAGTATTTAGTTAGGTGAACATATCTTGGACTTAGCGACACAGTTGACAGAGATATCCCCCCCACCACCACCCAAAAGAAATTCTTTCGCACAGGGTATTAATTTTAAATTTTTGCTTTTTGCTTGATCTGTATTTAAGAAATGTCTGAAGGTTTTTTGTGGGTTTTTTTACCCTTGAAATCTGGGGTCATATTCTGCAATTTTGCCGTTCCTCAATTATGAAGTGAAATTTCAAAGTTGTTAAAATATTCTTGTTAGTTCTACCTATCTGGAGGTTTATTTTGGTTAACTAGGTCAGTTTATAATTACAATTCACCAACATACATTTCAAGCAGGGGATGATTTCCAAGGCCAAAGGGCAGCTATAAAAACTGCATATTCAAAATAAGCATAACAATAATGAAAACAGAAATTTTTGAAGGAAAAAACAAAGTTAAGTGATTCTCTCTGGTGAATTTCCATCTTAAAACCTGCAATCGCTCACACTTTTAGACAGTATAAAATTTATAACGCTATAATTAAATAGCATTTTAAAAGCAGATTGGGAAGGTTGTTTTAGTACTATATGTATTTGGATTTATGCCGCCCAACAAGACATAGATCTACAGTTGAGGGCTATTTTTTTTTCTTTTCTCTCCATTTGCTTTTGTTTCTCTGAGTAACACCTGCTCTAATGAGTTTACAATCTGAAAGTAAATAACTGGGAAGCTAGGAGGAAATGGACACACCACGCAGGCTTGAGAATAAACAGCTGTCAAATGGCTTTTAGAAAGTAGAACACACAGCTTTTATGAAGGATCTGATTCAGCTTGAATGAAGGGGCTGATCACACCCAGTTGTCAAACTTTCTTAATTGAAGAATTACTTGAGAGAATTTTAGGACATTACTTTATCATCTTCAGATTGTGGAACTATTTTCATAGTTTAGCAGATAGAGAAGAGCTCTGAAATGATCAGCTACCCAAGCGGTGGGGTGGCTAAGCAGGTTGTTACAAGAGGCATGGCTGTGCTTCTTTCTCTTAACTTGCAGTTTGGGGCGGTTCATGCAAGAGAGAATAGTGCATGTGAAGGTGGGATGAGCCTCACCTAAGCCTCTGCATTAAGCTGCCAAAATCTGAATTTGGGTGTACATATGTTTGGAAACCTAACACTTTTTCAACAGGATGGGCTTCGTGTCATTCATTATCATTCTGTTTGGCCATCCATTATCAGAATAACACCAACTTGCTTTTAGGTGAAAGTCATCACTGCACAAGGAGACTCTGCTATCGACAGAAGTGTATGAAATACAACCTTTCATTAATAGCTTCACCAGTTTTCCTGAAGTTGCTTTTGTGCCTGGTGTAAATAAGAACAGTTGCAGGTTCAGTTCCTTCTGATGTCACTGATACTAGTCCAGGACTCCTGGGTTTGGGGTGATTTAAAGCATCGAATATTTGAATAGGGCTAGCTTAGAGCTGGTTTCATAGAATATGTTTAGCTCTATTTAAGACACAGTATTAGGAAATAAATATTTGAACATTTTCTTTCTAGTCAATTTTCCATTATCTCTGTTGCAGTCTGGAAGAAAACCTTGGCTCGGGAGCTCCCATGTTTTCCTGCTATTTGACAAACATACTCTCGGTCGAGAGAATTCTTCTTGCCAGAGGATGGAGTTTGGTGGTTTATCATCTTATAACCCTTACCCTGTAGAATGGGGTGTGAGTGTTGGGTGCATTACTTTATTTGGGATTGTCACTCTTTGGAAAGCGGAGGGCCTTGTGTTCTGTAGTTTGCCAGCCACACCAAAGTCACTCCTTGGTGTTGGACAGTGTTCGTCTACAAATGGAAAGAAAGCAAGTGTTTTACTCTATGTAGAGTTCAGTAAAACAGCTATTATACAAAGAAAAAGGTGCAGAAAAGTTCACATAACATTCTTACACCTGTAATCCTGTTTTTTCTTCACCAGACTGTCAGATTAATCTAATTATCAGAATGTTTATTGAAATTTCCTAGAGACATCTTATTTTTGGTCAGCTTTCTTCCCTCAAAATGGGTACTGACTTGAGGTTAAGAATCTACTTTTCTACTGTGGTTTCTGCTGAGTGAAGAATCATTCATACCTGGGATTTTTTTCCACCTTCCAGACTCCAGCTCTTGTCAGCTGTGGTAACAGAACTCTGACCAGCTTCACCATTGCCATGTTACCTTTGGAAAGTCCTTCCCAGTTGTGCAGATGTCAACTAAATGCCAGTTTGTAAAAGAAACCAAAAACTCAATTTACAGACTGCAAATATGACGCTTCCTGGATACATGTTAGATAAAATACGTAACTTTGTTATAAAGTTTCAGAAATTAATTATACAAATGTGTATAAATGAAAACAATAAATGCTGATAGAGACCAGGTACGATGGCAAACACAAAAGCAGAAAAAAGAGGGAGAGAAAGAGTGTCAGGAATAAATAGCCCT
Source organism: Strigops habroptila (assembly GCF_004027225.2). NCBI lineage: Eukaryota > Metazoa > Chordata > Aves > Psittaciformes > Psittacidae > Strigops > Strigops habroptila. The sequence continues at coordinate 107,313,357 of NC_044277.2, read as the reverse complement.
TAAATGTGGCAAGTTGGAAGTTAGTGTACTATAATAATGTCTGTTATGTTGGACTCAGTGTACAACATTTCTTTTTGCTAGTCTTTATAAGTAAAAAAATCAGTGAACTGGCAGCTCTGTTGGAAATAGATTAACTTCATTAATCTCATTAATTTCTGTAGTTTCTTAACACTAGTTAAGAAGTATTCTGCAGTATTTTACATTATATTCATAACCTATTTTTAGTCACATTTCATTTGTGAATAATGTATGTCAGGTATTATGGTGATATTTTTTTCACGTCATAAATCACAGGAGAGCTGTTTCTGTAATAGTTTATTACCTGAAAGCTGTGATTAAGTCTGTTTAATTTTGGTTCCAATTACCAATGCGAATACTTAATCATGTGCCTAACTATAGGTAAGTACTGTTGTCAGTTAATAAACAGGACTGTTCACCCTTTGCTTTCAGCAGGGGAAAAAGTAGGTCACAGCAGTTTTGATTGTACCTTGAATCTTTGTAGAATCAGGAGTTTTATTTCACTCATTTCTTTGGTAATTGAGCACTTTAATGACATCAAAATTTCACACACTAGAAAAATCTGTAATAACAAACTGCGTAGTGCTGTCACTTGTGTACGTTTTTAGGGTTACTTAAAGAATCTCTCTCATTTCCAAATAAGATAATTAGAACAGGGTTTTAAAAATGAAACTAGATAGGAATTCATCAAATTACTTTGAATCAGCTATTTGGAACGCCTTCTGCAATAACAATACTTTGTGTTTCATTTACTTTTTTAAAATTGATATGACATACCACTTTTGGATGAGTTAGGAGCTTTGGTTTTCATTCTCCTCCAATGAGTATGTATCTGGTGACATCTGGGAAGAACTGTAAAAAACTACATCTGAGAAGGTGCAAATGAAGTGAATATTTCTCTGAAACTGGATTGGTGCCAATAATCATAGACTCATAGAATAGTTATGGTTGGAAAGGACCTTAAGATCATGTAGTTCCGGCCCCCCACCATGGGCAAGGACCCCTCACACTAGACCATGTCACCCAAGACTCTGTCCAACCTGGCCTTGAACACTGCCAGGGATGGAGCATTTGCCACTTCTTTGGGCAACCTGTTCCAGTGCCTCACCACCCTCACAATAAAGAACTTCTTCCTCATATCTATCCTGAACTTCCCGTGTTTAAGTTTAAACCCGTAATCCACTAACCGATGCTTTACAATTGCATGAAAACTGAAAGAGGTTGTTCCTCCTTTTCCAAAGATGTTCCCCACTATGCATGTTGCGAACTCTCCCCCAGAAGAATGACCCTGATCTTTAGATGGTGTTCTCTCTGATCTAGAGAACACCAGATACCACATGCAAATCATCATATCATAGGTATCATAGAGCAAATAAATACAAATTCCTGTTATAATCCCCAGGTGCCTCATGAATGAATTTTTTATTCACTCTGCAATTTCTCAGTTCATATATTATCTGTACTCTCCATATGTGACAAATTGAAAATAGCTTTTTATTCTTGGTCTCATCTCAGGAGGTGCAAACTTATATCTGCAAATATATCTTTTTGCAAATCTAAGCTTTTTTTTAAAAAAAGTGAAGATGGTAAGTTGCTATAGGATAAAAAATTATTAGGAATTTTCTCTTAGAGGCAACTGAGAATTCTCTCCTCAGAAGAGACTACTGAGTGGCTAAGGGGAAAGAAAGTGGGACAGACCACAGCAAGTGAGAAGCCATTATAAAAATAGCTAAAAACTTGAGTTCACCTTTTCTCTTTCATTCTTACTCATGCTGAATATAAAATTTATTTTTCTGAAGAGCTTGTCTCTGCTTTTTAACTTGACCTAGAACTCTCTTATAGGCAGTGCTTAAGTTTAAAGGGCTTATTAAGAAGACGTTACTGTAGCAACAGTGAAGTAATATTTTTCAGATTCAATTAAAAAGCTTTAGCATCCTTAATGATTGAATCTTTTCCAGATTTCACAGTAAGAATTTCTTCAAAGTCATATATGGTATTTGTGGAATTAATTATCAAATAGTAGTCAAGTGGTACAAAGATGAAAAGGATGATTTCAGCTAGTGAATTTTGGTTTTAAGAGTCTTACCTGCAGTAACATTTTGCTATTCCATTATATAAGGCTTTAAAATATTAAGGGAGCGATGATTCCTTTTATCTGTGCATCTGCTGAGGGATGCATCTCTATTGATGGATTCACTCTCTAGGTTGGTGTGAGGCCTCAGGGATCCGAGGGCTGCCTGACAGTGGAGGGTAGCTGGCAAACAGGAAGGTCATGCAAAGGTGTGTGTCATGGTGCATTGTCCCATTCTTACCCTCTTTTCATCGGCAACTGCTACTTTTCACTCCAAGAGACAGATTTTGGTCTAATCTCTATGGTATGTGTATGTATTTTTATGGTTTGCTCCTAAGAAACTTTTGACTAGAGCAAAAGCAAGTAAGCAGAAAGAGCGTCCCCCACATAATGCCTGTGTTTCCCAATAGACTGATGGAGACAAGAGACTTGCAGTCCTGAGGGTATTCTGACTAATAATAGAACAATTGTGAAGTGAACAAATATTGTAGGAGCAGATGTACACAAACAAAGTATAGTCACAGTAATTGTGAATCAAAACTTCTGCTAGTATTTGCTCATTAGGCCCCAAGTAACTAATATTTTGTAAGAAACAAAATGAAGTGGATTTTTGCTAGAAAACTGCTAATACAGTGCTAAGTATTTCTTGCCAGTGTGGGCATAAAATACACTAGATTAGATTAAATGTTGGGGTTTTTTTTGGAACTGTATTCTGGCCAGAAGTCTCTAGTCTATATTAAAGTGCTCCTGCTGGGTTCCCATAGCTATGGAAAGTCTGTAACTAACTCTGGTAGCAGAAAAGACTCATGCCTTTGCATTGTACTTTGGATTTCAGTACAGAGGAGAAAGTGTGAATGGAAAGACCTTACATCAAGACAGAAAGCACATTTCAAGTCACATTTCAAGTAATAGGGGTTGTAGAACTGGATCATTCTACCCACCTAAGCAATACTGTCACTTCACCTGTTCCCTGCTGCAGAAGGCAGCGATTTAAGACTGCATAGCAGTTCTGTATGGTAGCACTGTTCTAGAAAGATGTGTGCCATTCATTATGTTTTCTGCAGCACTTGTGTAACGTGGAGGTTTTACGTGAGTGCTGGTGATATCCATTCCTATTCAGTTTATGAGAATTTGTGAGCTACTAATCTGGGGTACTGTATTTTGCGCATAAAGAAATATAAGTATAATTTTCAGAAGAAAATAATAGATTTTTTTTTTCCTTAAATGGGTGTGAAATAATAAAACTGCACCATTGTGTGACATCTGTGTGAGAGGGAAAATTAAATTGTAAGAATTAATTGTAAGAGTTTAAAGACAAAATATCTCCATAGTGCACTCAGAAAATATGTAATTGAATAAAGTAGAAAGAGGTACAGTAGGTGTATATTTTGTTGATTTATCATGATCTTATACCAGATTGATGGATATTGTAACCTCAGCTGAACCCATTTTTCCCTTGCCTTTGTTTACCTTCACAAATGAACAAAGTCTTAAAAAAATAGGTGTGGAGATAAGCAAACAAAAGATAATAGTATTGATGAGAAAGGCAATACAGCTCCAGGAAGATCCATTAATATTTTGTAACCTTGAAGTCACACAGTTTAAAGAAGCGTAACTTTTGAAAGCCTCTTTGAAGGAAGAAGGTGAGACATTTTTTTCGGTACATATTTTACATAGGTAAGCGTCTTTGTTCCTTTTAATAGTACTTCTAGTTATCTGGATACGCAGTTTAAAACAGAACAGTTCCTTGAGTCTTCTAACTATCAGAACAGGTTTGTTCTTCTAAAATAAGAACATAAATATGTATTTATCACTTTCTTTAAGGATAATGCAAGAGAAAATATACATTTAACTGTTCACCAAAAGTTACTACAGTGACAGAAAGTGGCTGTTGTTTTTCTCATCTTTGGCTGTTGTATGTAGGTTTTTTGAACAATTATTATGAGCTTTTGCTTGAAGAATAAGAAATCTCAAATTGCTCCCAAGTGCAATATGGCTGTTAGATGCCTTATAGCTGCTATTTTTACCTTCTTGAGCCATTCGTTTTGTGTGATCACTGGATTAAAACTCTTAAGTGCAGTATAGATACTGAAGTTATGTTTTACAGACGCTAACAGAACAAAGAAATAAATGATATTTTGGGATGATTCTGCCTCTATACTTTTTCCCCCTCTTTTACTCCTTAATTGCAGCAGTGTTCCTTGAAGAGGTTTTTTGAAATTGCAATTGTTCAATTGCAATTTTTGAAATTGCAAATGTTCAACATTTGCAATTTTTTTCTTATGGGAGCTTCTCATATTTCAACATTTGTTTTTTGCTCCATATCAAAACAAAAATGAAAAATGAGGATGTTTTAATGGAATAGAACATTTAAAAAAAGATCATTTTTTAAGCAGGCAAAATGCTGAAACATTAAAAAATATTTTTTTAAGGTAACACTGAACTTTATCAGCCCGAACTGCCAGATTTGTCAGCCTGAGGGCAGAGAGAAGGTTTTCCTACTCCTGATGCTAGAAGTTGTATCTTCAGATCCTAATATGCCCATAATGCCAAAGAGGGAAATTGCCGAGCTGTTGCTCCGCAACAGGGCCCCCAGTCTTGTCCCTGGGTCAGGCTTCCTTGTTTGGCTTATCCATGAGGCATTGAAGCACTTAAGAAGGGAGATTTGAAACACCTGAAATCAAAGTACCACTGATCATATCTAGCTCAGTTGCAGTCTTAAATTGACCCCAAATTAAATATTTTGATTCAGTTAACTGATTTTTTTTTTTTAACAGTTTCTCCAGTGAAGTGTTTCATTAGAAGTATCCTGTAGAACCCTGATTTGCTGAAAACTACATTTTAAATTGAAAGACCTGTTGATAGTCTCCAAACAGCTTTAGTTTATAGAAGGATCGGAATGTTCAGAGAAGTTGGTTAGTTGGTTTTGTTTTAAAGAAACAAAATACGAATTGTCATGGAAGTGATATTTCTATGCTTTTACTTCTTCTTGAAGTATCAACTGCCTGGTCTGTTTTTATCATAGTGGGAAAAAAGCGTGTTTTCCAACTGTCTTCAAAGAGTATGCAGGTTTCAATAAAATCGGTATGTTTTTATGTACTTTCAAGAGCTCCAGCTTTTTCAAAAGATCACAGAATGTGTAGATATCGGTCCTCTAGAAGGAATCACAGCAAAAATGGGTTCTGCTTAATTTTCCAATATTTTCCTAATCCTGGACAGACTGGAAATTATACCTATTGACAAACACTATGAGAAATAATAACATGCAAACAAATTCTTTTTCAGCCTTAGCAATTAAGTACTTTCTTAGAAATTAGACTGTATTAGATAAAATTCTGTTGTTATTTTCTTTTGCTTAAATATCTTTTAGTAAAAAACATTTCAACATTATTTTATTGAGAAAACTTCTGCAGGATAGTTATTTGTGGGGTGTGGGATTCATCTTACTTTAGATGTCTGTAGTTAAGTCAGTCACTCTGTGGCCCATTTATAGTCATTGAAGAGAAAGAGGTACTTATAGGACATAATTAATCTGACCTATTTTACATGTCTGTGTCAGGATGAGATGAATGGTACTCCAGGAACATTTGGCTAAACTGATTAGATTTCCATCAATTACAAAAGCAGCGTCCTGTGAACAGGGGCTGCATTATAGACAGAGAAGTGTAGAGGAGTAGGAACTCCTATCTAAACTTTCTAATACAGCTCCATGAACTTTTTAAACTTGAGATCTACATCTCACCTTTAGATGGGATAGGTTCCAAATCCTGCCTTTTAAGAGTATTTTTTAATGCTGAAGTTTATCATCTTTAGCATTACCTTTGTTGTACCTAAAAAATATATCACATAAAAGGCACATATATTCTCTTGCAGTTTTTAAAACTTAAGAGAACCATAGTAATAGGAACTCTGTAGCATGATCTTCCTTCTCTTGAAGTACATTTTAGTTCTACAGCGATGAGGTATGTCATAGAATCATAGAATGGTTGGGGTTGGAAGGGACCTTAAAGATCGTCTGGTTCCAACCTCCCTGCCTTGGGCAGGGACACCTTCCACTAAACCAGATTGCTCAAAGCCCCATCCAGCATGGCCTTGAACACTACTAGGGAGGGAGCATATTCAGCAGAGTCTTTTTATTTTCTCGGAGTTCTAACTTGTTTTGGTACTGTGAAAAGTGCAAAGATACCTTTTTTGTGATTTTTCTTTCATCTGTGTTCATTAGAAAACAAACTTTGTCTTTAAATCTTCTGTTGATTATATATAGTAATACTGCTGTTTTTTCAAATTTCTTTAATGAACTATATAGTACTTATTTATTTTATGTTGCCACCCAGTGCGCTGGGAATTTTAAAGACCTCTAAAAAGATGTATTTCCAGCCTGAAGGGTTTGATGTATTAGGTAGACAATATAATAAATGCAAGGATTGAGAAGTTGCATAAATGAATAATAATATAAAGATGGTTAACAATATGCTGTTTACATTAACTTATTTTAACAGTGAATGCTTTTCTGTAGTAAGAAGAAAAGGTTTTGAACTCATTGGAACAAGAGCAATATGTAGTTATTTTGTGCTGGCAACCCAATTGTAGTAGGTTAGAGAGGCTGAAAAGCTGTCTGTAGATATGGGTAAGGACCAAGAACTGGTTACACACAGAGACATCTATGATAGCCCATGACAGTCATGAAGGCATGTGTTTTAAGATGAGCATTAGTAAATAAAAGAGAAGTTGTGTCTTGGTTCAGAAAGGGAACTTCAAATGTATTAGCAGCATGAAAGGGAACAGTGAACAAGAATACAAGAAGTTGGAGGACTTGAGTGATTTGCATGTTGAAGAGGAGGGTGTGACGGGAGGGGAGAGAAATATCAGGAAGTGGATTCTGAAGGGCTTTGAATGTCAAGTGGTCATAGAACAGGATTTGATTTCTGTTTCCTGCTATGTGACATTAGGCAAAATATGACATTTCTCTGGTTTTTTTGAGCAGAAAATGTGGATAGTGCTTGCATACCAAGTAGACAACTGTGGTGACAACTCTGGTCTTGTGCAATGTAAATGAGATATTTATACTAATTTTAAAAATTCTTGAATGAACATGGTGATGTAAGAGCATTAGATTTACAGTTTCCTTGACCTTACACTTTATTTTTTGGTAGTACCCATTAACATACTTTGCTGCAATCAAGATTTCTGCAGCTCTTGATTTCTGTATACAAAGCTATTTATTTATGGAAAGCAAGTTTCTGCAAAATGATTTTCTCTTTAATCTGTAGCCATATCAAACAGTTAATGAAGAAGAGTGCTTCTTTTTAAACTTCAAGTTCCTAAGCTTTTTCTTAAAATGCATAGATAGGAGATCATACTGTATCACTAACTTAAATTTTGCGTCCCTATTCATTACACAAGAGAAACATGAAATAATACTGTCAGCCATGGGAGCAATCTTTGCATCACCTGATATGTTAATTTTGTTTTCCAAATAAGATCTTGCCACATAAGATACTGCTTATGTATATGCTTGTAGTGGTACATTTTGTAAAAGCAAAATACAGCAGAGTAGAGAAACTGCATGGTTCTGGAGGGAACACTTCATTTTACATAGACCTTTTTTTTGTCAAATGAGGAATTTGTAATGATTCAGGTTTTCCAAAGGCAGGAGAAAATCACGTCCTTTCTTGATAAAATGTGTAAACCTCATAGTTTACATATGATTGATTAACCTCCAGAATACAGCATTGAAACAGGAAAATACTCAATTTAAGAAAACAATGAATTCTACGAGTGCCGTTATCTGTTTCCCATGTGCCATTTTCCAGTGCTCTTAGATGTACTTTTAGAATTTATTTGAAAGATATGCTCACAGGAGTTTCAGCAAGAGATGCCTGTTTCTTTACTTGTAGGTGAAAAATAGCAGAGAATTAAATATTTGAAGTTCAAGAATGATTTTGAGGTCCCTGATGATTTCACACAGTACTGTTTCTAAGGATTCCTGTTTACCAAGTCCAGTTGGCTAACGTACTGTGACTCATGCTGGTGCATGATGACCAGGCCTGGATTTTACACACTTCTGCTGCCTCTCGTCTGGATTTCAGTGGGGTTATACACTGTAGTTTAAAGTTACTGTTTCTTAATGGAGAGTAGGTATAGAACACAGCACTGTATGTATTCAGCAACACAGCCAGAGGTAAGTACATTTGAATTTTCTGCTCTGAACACTAGTCTCCTACAGGTCAAGCTCAAAGCCCATACCCTTGTTTACAAGACACTCACTAGTCAGATTCCTGATCCTTTTATTAGTCCAAGATATCTAAGGGTTCCACCAGAGATGTAGGATAAGGACTGCTGATAAAAACCCTGCTTCTCAAAGACAAATGTTGTCTGCCCAATGGAGAGAGCCTTTGAGTAGTTTGAGACTTACACAAAAAAACTGAGGCAAAACTGAGAACCACCTGAAAGCTGTTCTCACATACACTCATTATGTAGGATGAACTCTTTTATATTCAGTCTGTTAGTACAGACACACAGTACATATACCCATAATTTGTAAAAGAAAAATAAGCAACTATCCTCCAAAATAAATACCACTGGAACTGAACAAGCAAGACTGGGAGAAATTCACAAAGAAATAGAAAGAAAACTATTGCCAAAAATTCCATACTAGTCATATCACTTAAATGCACTGGAAGACAGTTGGACATGACAGCAATCCAAAACCACATAATGATGCAAAGTTCTCCATAAAATAGGATGGAGCTCAGATTTGAAGATGGTAATAATTTTATTGATATTTGGAAATTACTTACTTTATCTTTTCTAAATATAGCGTTTTATGCAAAATGAATGAGAGGCCTGAGGAAAACCTTTATCTGAATGAGTTGAGTTTGTGGGTGTGTTGGTGGCTTAGGTAAATTAAAATGAAAATAATTTTTCTTTCTGTTCATATTCTATAGTTTCTCATATCTGTAGCAAACTACTTGCTGTTAATATTCCTGGTATTTTTTTTTAATTCTACATACTATTATGACCCAAACCTATTTATAAGGTTCAATGCAATAAAAGTCCTCTCTATACTTGTGCAAGAAGTAGAGTGAAACATGGAGGTTTGGAGTGAGGTGAATTTAGAGTGTTTCCTTGATGGTGGCTTTGGAATTCTGGTGAAAGAAGGAAGTTGTTAAATTTGTCAAGAAAAAAGCCATAATGAATGGTTGGAAAACTAAACCTGAAGCTGAATAAAGTAATGCTAAAAGATAAGTATTTTTATTTAGTGGGATGTTAAGCCATTGAACTGATTCAAATGGGGCATATGATGCAACAATTTTACTTGAACAGAAATTGTGGACTGATTGCAGTGGCCACCTGATGATACTTCATGACATTCTCTGATGTTTTTAATGTAGAATGCACTCACCATGGTCTTTTCTGACCTTGAAATCAGTCACACTTCTGTTGATCTCTTATGTTAGAGTGCATTACCTTACTATGAAATGTATTCTGTATAGATTTTTCCTTCTTCACTGTTCCTGTACTGTTCGTGCAATGTGAATGGTGGTACCCATTCCAGAGTAAAATGATTTTATGAAGATAGAACTGAGCATCTAGCTGGTTTATGTTGAAAACCAGAAAAAATGAGCATTACATTGTAGCAGTCATCACACTTGTAGTGCTCAGTCGAAGTTGCTACATTTTGGGATAGACAGTGAAATCCTCAGCATGTAACTATTTTCCATTTATGTGTGTGTATGTATATATGTATACACGTATACATTACGAATACTGAAATCAAGTTGGGGGTTCTCATGCATTTGTGTACTGGTTCAGTAGCGTGCACTGCTACTTACTGCTTTCTTAAATACTGCATTACAGACAAGTGAATTCTTATGAAGAATTTTCTGTTGTGATTCTCTTCCAGTATTAGAAAGTTAGAGCCACTCTTGTGTACTTGTCTGTTTAGTGCCCTCTGCTGTGTTTGCAGTTGGATGATCCAAATAGGACTGGCTAATTTTATAGTAACTGGGAATGAAGTTTCACATAGAAAAATCTGACTAATCTGTATTCAAAGTATAGCAATAATAGCTTTTGACCCTCAAAGCACTGAATGAATTTTTATTCTTTTGACGGAAAAGGGATCATTATTCTTTTTGGCCTGATATTTTGCTGCAGTGCAGTTTTCTATGCTGCCTTCTGCAGCTTTTTCTGGTGTGTTTCTCACTGGAGAAATGGAATGAATCCTGTGACTTCGGGTCAGTACAGGATCACACCCCTGTGGCACTGTATCACTGGCACATATAGACTCTTTAGTCTTCTTATTTATTGCCAAAATCTACATCAAAGAAAAGGAAGCCAGCAGGTGTTTCACATATAACACAAAGAGAATCATATTTGAGCTTCTGCCTTTTAAGCATTCTGCAACTGCTGCAGAGATTTTTAGGCAACAAGCAGAGGCTGAAATATGGTCATCTTTCACAAATGAACAGAAAGTCTCGTCGGACACTAGTTTGTCCATTACCTCTTTGCTATCTTTTATGATTAGACGTTAGAATGCTCTTATTTTCAGAAATGGCTCCTCATGGCTCACCCCCTGCTGTTGTGTTTAAGTCTCATACAAATGACAGGAAAAATAATCGGTAGACAACACTGCAATAGTAAAAAAAAAAATTGCTGTGACCATAAGAACATGAGAGAATCCCACTTGCCCTTAGTTTGTTTGAATTAGAATCTTATATGTAACAATAGAAGTATACCTGAAAAATGAAAGTGTGTTTTTAAAGACATTTTTCTTGAAAATATCTGTTCTATTGAACAGACGAATGGGATATGAGTCATTAGGAGGAGTGGTCTAATTCACATGCAGCTCATGTCATGTTTTGCAAGAATAGATTAAATGCTTTGCAGTAGCACTAAACTTTTCTTGTTGACAGCAGGAGCAATTGTGGTTTGCATAATAAAACTGGCAATATAAAATAATTTCACCATATTTTGCTTCCATTTTACAATGAAGGAATTTGTGGAACTGAAAATGTCAATAAGCAGATAAATTACTGGCTTTCACATTGAAAACATAATAGTATGATTTTCTCATGGAAAAAGATACAGCAGGTATCTGTGAAAAAGTAAGACAAGAACAGCTATTTTTGACGCTGCAGAGGTTTTTTTTGTTCCGTATTCTTGCACAAATTTTTTCTACCTATCGAAATGTTGCAAATTTTTTTTTCTAGCTGTTGAAGTAATGAAGCTACTGAAGTATTTCTTCCCTTTCAAAATTATTAAGAGAGAACTGTGGTAGTTAAGAGGTACTTCAAAATAGTGGGCTGTTCTAGCACTTTGTCCTAAAGAAAGGTGTGTCCTTATAGACTGAACACCTTAATGTATGGCCCCTTCAGCTTGTTTGAGATACTGGTAAGTGTCACAGCTGTTTTGCTTGCTAAATGACAAGAAATGTTGAAAGCAAGCCAGGAAATGTTTAGATAGAATATTTAGAGAGCAAAGACAGAATATATTCAGTGGTCACTGCAGAGGGCTGCCGATATCTATAAGTGCATGACTGAAGCTATAGAGAATGCTGTTAAATTTCTGGCGACATACAGTATAGCTCTTGGTGATGATCCAGTTTGTAACTGTCATCCAAATATTGACCTACCTCTGTTACACTAGGTCAAACAACTTTCTTGTTTCTGGGAAGGATTTTTTATTTCAGCTACCAAGACTGATTCTTATTTTTCTTTTAAAGTATTTCTTTAAGTAAGTTAAGCTTTACCAGCAACATAAGAAATGTCAATACTTAGAAATGACTGCATGCCTTTTAGAAAGTTTTATGTTTCAGAAGCCTGATTGACATGTGTGTCACACATCTCAGAGTACTTTGTCAAGACTTAGTCAAGAATATGAGTAACTTAACATCGTTCAAGGTTATATCACCTTATGTAGAACACAAGATGACTGGAGATGCACACCTAAGATTAAAAGGCAGGACACTGTTAGACTAGAATCCTCTACATAAATTTGAGATAAAAACTGCTTTAAGTGAAGCATAATAAAAGGCAGCATGGCTAGAACAATGCAAGTTCCTGGTGGCTGGATTGTGACAAATTTATGTTGACCTGAAATTAAATTGTTTGATTTTTAAAAATGCTTTGTTAGAGTAATTTTTAGGAGCAAATGCAAACATTTCCTTGGTAAGAATAATAGAAGGGTGGAAATTAAGAGCTGAATTACCGAGGGGCTTTAGGCATAATTTCCAAAATGGTAGAGGTGGTGCCTTTTGCCTCTCTCACCAGTCTACTCAGCTAGTCCATTTTATTTTGAGCTCTAAAGACACTCAGAGGTAAGTTGGTCCTGTTGAAGCTCTCCCATTAGGTACAAAAGTAATCAGGTATTAAGCAGGCCATAGGAACAGTTGGTGGTTTGGGTTGTCCACAGAAACTGGGGTGCGGGTCTTTTGTTTCAGTGAGGCTGCAGGGACATTTTTGCTCAAATTCCTCACATTGTCTTTGATAGGCCTAAATGCTAAGGTGCAGCATAGCAGAAAACACCAAATACATTGTGTTTTCTTCATCAGGACTGTTAGCAAAATTTGACTCAAATTACTGAGCTAGATGTGGATTTATGAAGCTGAGATTGCCTTGAAGTTCTATTTTTGGTGAATTAATCTTCTGTGAAACAATTCACTAGATCTAGTATTTAAGGACAAGGATTATTTTTGTGTGTGTGTGTATGTTCTTTCTCTGTTGTTTTGTTTTTCACTTTTAGATCGAGTAAGAAATCCATGCTTTTCATATAGACAATATTTCTGCACAAGGACGAGTTTCTAGGGGTATGGCCTAAGAGCAGTACTCAGATAAGATAGTAACAGTTCCTTTTGTTCAGGAGGGAGAATTACAAGGAGCTAGCATTACTAGAGGTAGATATTTCCATTCATCATAGTAGTGGTAACTATTTTTAATTGCTGACAGTTAACAATTCCCTGGAAAATGGAAACACCTATAGCCAGTAATTACAGCCTCTTCTCACCCTTCAGCCCTGCAGGATTCTAGCCCCTGCTAACAATTACAAAATCTGGCACTCTTGGACCATGCTGCATATTAGGTTAAGCCTAAGTAGCTGTCAGGAAGAGGAGATATCATGCCCAAGACAGACAACTGAAGTAAGATTACATTTCCAAAAAGTTTGAACATTGCTGCTTTACGCAGTTGTAGAGGCACAGGTTGGAATAAGCTGCCAAATACAATTTTTCACAGACTATTGTTGAGCTTATATAATGAGGTAGAACCTACCTGCAGAACAGGATGAAGAAAGAGAAGATTAAAAGAGACATTGTGCTCCACTGGCTGAACTCTAGGACAGCAAGAAAAAAGCTAAATGAGATTTTTATACACTTAGCTGAAAACTCTGTATTGAGTTATTTTACAGGCTGGAATAGTAAATGTCTGAGCTGGTTTTTTCTGTTTTCCAAAGCTTTATATGGTAAAGGCAGAAACTCAATAATGTATTGTTTGAGGTGACTTTACAGAACAAATTCCATCTTCTGCAGATACACACAGTTCTTTGATGAGCTGGTGGCATGGATATACCAATTTGAGTGTGGTGTCCAAACTTAATGTTTAAGTAGATTTGCTTTATATTACAGAGCAGGAATCTCATTGTTGGAAAGTAGTGTATGCATTCTTTTTCCCGGTAAGTATGGCTTTTTTAGCAAGATTTTGCTACTCTTCCAGATCTACCCTCATGCTTAGTTGCAATGCTAATAGTGGTTTACCATCCCTGGAAAACAGATGTCAATTTTCCAAGTGTAAACAGTGCAGAAAGAGGTAAAAATGAAGAAGGCAAATAGATGCACAGTGCCTGGCTGGAGGAGTTATATCAGGTTGACTGATTCATGAACATGTTCTGAAAGAATTTAATATGTGGCAGTCTGAATCAGTGATTTGTAAGAGATGACAGATGTAGCCAGAAACACCTTACTAGCTGAGGACTGAACATAGTGTTTCTGACCATCTGAAAGTGTTGTTATAAATGTCAACTACAGGCTATGTTTTCCTTCTGCTGCATATCTTTGTTCAGACAGTATGTACTTGTCAATTATTCTGATTCAGATAAAATTGCAACTATCCATGTGCAATATGGTTTCTTTGCCTTCCTTTTCCTACAGGAAACATGCTCTTAATTCAAATATTTCCTATCTTCTTGGAGTGAGGGACAGTGATAAGATGTAGAAAGCAAGAATTAGCAGTTTGGACTATCCCTTCTCTTTTGCTCAAGGAAGGAATTTATTAGATGGATTTTGATATAGATTTATGTCAGTGTTTTGGGGAGGTGTGGGGTGTTTTTTTTTAAGAATAGAAAAAAATGCAAAATACAGCCTGTTGAGGTGCGAGACCCAATACAAAAGCAATGTGAGACAGACTGTTTTGCATAGATTTTAGATTCTTACTTGAAAGCCTAAAATCCCCCAATGTCTCCTGTGATTTAGTTTTAACTAGTTGGCAGATGTTGAATGATCTCAGCAAGTGTCTTTGTTGCTGTTCCATAGTAAATATGTAGCAGACTGACTGTTTGTAATCTCTGTAATAGGCGATTTGTCAGTCTTTCTTTATTACCTGTAAAATGGATTACGAGAGTAGTATGATTGCACTGGTTCTCTTAGGAACCTAGGAGAGTTAAATGCCTACCCTTCTTGGAGATTTTAATGAAAAATATGTCTTCAGTGATTATATTAAAAATATCAAGACTACTGGCTCTGCTTCAGCCTTCTCTATTTCTCCTCATCTAGCTAGATCATAATACTCTCACAGTTTCCACCCTTTCAAAAATTGCTGGGAAATTACATTCATCTTTGGACAGAAAATGCTGAGCATCTTACTCCAGCCAATTTATGATTTAAAGTCTGTTCTCGGTGATGCAGTAGTAATGAAGATGCAGATCTGGTTGGGCAGATAGAAAAGGTCTATTTTTCCACAGATGTATGTTTTTCCATTTCTTATCTTACATGTTTTTCCTTTTCAGGCTTTATTAGAAATGAGTTGAAAAGATCAATATTGACACACATGATGTGTCTTTGATTCCAAACTGGAAAGCATTCCTAGCTTCCTTCCTGTAGAAGCACATTACTGTTCAGCTGAAAAAAATCCTTCAAACAAATCCAGTTGTATACAAAGCAGTTGCTTGAGAAAATGTACATTTTAATGAATTGATTTTAAAACATCATAGAGCAAGTGGGGAAAACCCCACTCAATTTAAAATGAAAAAGAAGAACTAAACCACAGAGAGCCATTAGGCATATCTCAGTTAAAATGTACACGCTGTGTTGGACCTAAAGTGTATGCATGTAAAAAAAGTGTATACAGTAAAAATAAAGGATCTGATAGACCAGTCTTGATAAATCACATAGTTAGCATAAAAGAGACACTCAAGATTCAGGGTCTTTTCATCAATACAAACAAATCATCCTGTGATTCTCCTTTGCAATCTAAACCAGTTTGTCTTTCTTATCCTCTGCTTCTAATAGAAAAAAATAGTGTGTGTGAGTTCATTTATATGGTATAGTAAGAGAACAGAAGACAGTCAGGATAATTGATTGGAATAAATATAGTCCGTTTTGCTCAGGAAATAGATAGCTCACGGTGAAACACCAGAGTAAAAACAGTGCTAAGACTGCCATGCGAGTAGGAGCACCCTGGTTAACTGTTTATCTGCAGAGAGATTCACAGTTTTAGCTCTTCCAAAGTAGCAGCTAAATATTATTGCTGATACATTGGTTCAGTGTTGTCTGGGAACATAGAAGATGGCTGACAGCCAATATGAAGTAGAAAGTAAAACTGTTTTATTTACTGAGGTATTAAGCCAACTTCAGCAATCATTGTTAATGCTTTGGATGATATCCAAGGCAGAGGACAGGAGTCCTGTTGGCTCAGGAGTATAAAGAAGCTTCCTGCAAAATAGGAAAGTTAATGAAAAGACTACTTATCTTACACATCAGGACTTGAGCAAAAGGCTAGAGCATCAGATGGAAGTTCTACTGCTTTTTTCTGAGAGGTTCTTTTTTAGAGAGGTTCTGACTTCTTTTGGAATAAGATGGCATAGGATCAGGCCTGTACCTATGTACTTATACTTTAAAAATCGATGAGCACTTTACACTTTTAAGTTGTGTAAAAATAAATTCAAAATATACCTGAAAGACAAAGATATCACAGACATATCCCAAAGTTGGTCAACATTTTTGTTATAGTTCAAGGTAAATAAGAATTGAGGAAAGGCAAGTAAAGGTTGTATCTGGAATAAAACGAAAGTGGCTGGAGGGTTTTGTCATCAATTTTCCACTTAAAAAAAAACCCCAAGAAACAACTGCAAAAGTAACCAAGTTAGTGACTCAAGTGAAAATCTTGGGAATCCATACATTTTCTGGGCAGTCTGGAAGGCTTAGAGACTTTGAGGCTAAAGGTAAGATTTACAGCTTTTATATGCCCTAAGTTGCACAGGTCACTTAAATTATTCGTGCAAAATGTTTATGTGTGTATGCTGGATAGAAGGCAGCTCCGGAAAACTAATTTTGTTGCTAGCAAATTTTGTTACTAGTTTTTCTGATGTATAATTCTCTGAAGCACTTCTGTGTCACAGGGAGATCATATGCCGTCAATTTAACTGAAATGAGCCCCATCCCTCTAGTAGAACTGGACTTGTTTGAAGTTTCATTTGGTTTTACCCAGCTGCCACAGAAACCTATGGAATATTTTCATATTCTATTTAAATTAGTTGCCATCCATTTCTGTAAACAAAGCTCTACAAAATTCCTTTAGTTTATAGAGGTTAAAACACAACAAATGCTACATGGTAAATTCTGAGATCTTTACAAAATAAATGTGTGTGAGGATTATGCTGGTATGAACAGAGTAATACCTAAACCACGAATTCCCAAAAGAACTTTCATCATGCTCCTTCATTATTTTTAAGAACATTTTTGCTTGCTTTCCAGATGCTGTCATTCTGTTGCTTCTACTATATTACATTTGTTTTTCTGTTCAGGATTTCAGCATACAGATTTACTTGAAGGGATGAAGAAGTCTATACCCTCTACTAAATCCAGTCATTTCCGTGTCATGCCCATGTGCAGATATGCAGCTTACTGATTTGGATGGGCTGCATTTATTCCTGAAGTGGAAGAAATATTGTTCTCATATCAACATTTATTTCCTTTAAAAGTTTAGTTTACACTAATTGAAAAAAAGTTTTAACCTGCAGTTTTCAATGTAGATATTAACTGTGATTTAGAGTAATCTCCAAATTTAAAAAGATATTAAAAGCTTAACTGGCAACTTTCTGTTAAGTTGCATGGTATAGTTGCACACTACTGGGAGTTGGACTAGATGATCTTTGTTAGTCCCTTCCAACTGAATTTATCCTATCCTATCCTGTCCTGTCCCATCCTGTCCTGTTCTACTTTTTTCAACTGTTGAATGTCCATTTCCAGAATGCCATAATCAATTTCAAGTAATGCGAGTTTTGGAAAGACTGGACAGAAAATGACAATAGAGGGCAAGCTTAGTACAGCAACAGTACAAAAAGGAGTATGAAGGTAGAGGGGGAATAGTAGGATTGAAAAGAATCTAGTAAAAAATTAAAAATATTAAGATGTTAACTATATTGGAAAACAAATAGAGAAATCTACAAGTATTTAAGAAGAGAAATGTTGGTGTATATTACCACATCTCATTAAAATGGTAAAGATATTTTTTGCCTATGTATACTTACTGAAAAAAGTTTTCCTTATTCTTATTTAACAGTACTGACACATTTCTTTCAGCTACATGAGGTGCCATTAATTCTTAGCTAGAGGGCATAGTTGTATTTTTTTTTTTTGACCATACTGCTCTATGGGCAAGCCATCTCCTGAGCAAAATAGACTATTCTTAATCCACTAAAAATTAACAAGGTATTTAATATTAAAACAGTTGTGCAAGTAAAGAAGGTGTCAAAAGAAGTGCCTTTCTATGGCTGCAGTGAGAGCAGAGGAGCAATATGGCAGTGGTAATTACCTGCTAATGATGAAATCGTGTGCAAAACCTGTAAGTGAATGGAGTTACAGAATCATCAATACACATGAAAAGTCTTCTGTAGCTCATTAAATAAAAAATAAAAATGAACTGAGAAACTGGGTCTCGAATATGCGGCAAAATGGTGATTACGGTCTTCACTAATAAACCAAATGTTTGACCCATTGTCTGACCAACAATGACAGAATATAGACAATTAAACTAGAATTCACTAACTTCTGTATTTCACACAAACAACCAGCCTCATTTTTGAAAGTAGCACAGATTGATCACTGCATTGTGGAAAAAATCCAATATAAAATCAAACTCTGAATAATTTATGACAGTGCTTGTAAGCCTATATTAAAAAACTCCTCAAATATACAAGTCCTCCAAAGGCCAGAGAAAAGTAATGAGTTTATATTTGTCTTATTTCTGCAGTGTAGACAGGTTCTTTGTTGTACAGTGAGAGACTATTCATGAGTTGAAATCACAAAAGTTACTTTTTTAAATACAAAATTGCTGAATCCCTGTCTTTTTTACAACATTGCTGTGAATTTTTTCTTATTTTATAAGACATGACTAAGACCAGTGGTATTCCAGTGGGATTCATATTGTATTTGGCATATGTAGATTGAAAAAAATGTTTAAATTAAATCTTTACAAAATCCTCAATGTCATGGTTTAAACCCATTTGGTAATTAAGTTTCAAGCAGTTGCTTGCCCTTCCTGTGGTGGGTTGGGGAGGAGAATTGGAAGAGGTAAACCCCACTTAAACTAGGGTATCTAGATCTCTTTCTAGAATGGAGAGTCTCACTATGTGATAATTTTCTAGTTGTTTTACTGCTCAAATACAAAAAGCATAATGAGAAAAAGACACAGTACTAATTGTACAGGTCAGAATAGCAGTGAAGTTCTGATCTAGAATATATTTCACTAGTCATGTTGCCAGAAATGTACATCTCCCATTATGCTAATGAAATAAAACGATGTGAAGATGGCAGCATGAGCTATAAGTCTCTTCATAATTGTCACTATATGGTTTGCAGGTGAGATACATGGCTATCTATTTAAGACTTATTGAAAATATGAACATTTTACCAATAGCTTTTGTATTTTTCTCCACCCTTGGAAAAGAATTACTTATTGTTCTGTCTTCTATTCTCTCCCCTACCCCCCACCCAGAGTCAGTAAAATTCTCATATTAAAAAGCTTGAGAGGCAAATTCATCATAGTGATAAGGCCACTAATTCTCATGATGAACTTTGGTCTGTGCTTTGTTGTGAATTATTGACAAATTTAGGGGAATTTAGGATTGTTGCCTAACAATCAGTTCTGCCCTACTGAATTCTGAAGAACTCAAAAAGCAGTAAGAATATTAACAGTAACCCTGTTCCACTCCTCAGGCCCACTCCTGCTAATGAGAGCCTCAAAATTTTGCTGCTGGTTTATCAGAATTTCTTCCAGTTCCTTCTACCCTTATTGTATTTGGAAAACAATATATAATTTCTGCTTGGAGTTGAGGAAGATGAGGAAACTTCTTTGGGAGGGGATGTTAAGGGTTGACTTCCCTTGCTTTCCTTTGGCGTGTATTAAATATGCAGAACCTGGTAGAAAGTTGAAATATAAAAAGGAGGAAGAAGAAGGGTAGAAGATGAAAAGATGATCTTTTGCTCATCAAGAAAACCTGTAATTTGTCACCAGGTTTATTCATTGCTCTGAAAAATAGATGAAGGCTTTCAATTAACATCCCGTTTGAATGTAATACTAATTCTGGTGTTAAAGGTTATATTTCTGTGATGATAAGACCAACTTTTTCTAAACTGGATCCCAACTGACTTCCAAAATTCAAGAAAACCTGAAATTTCTCATGTCATGTGTCACCCTATTGTTGAGTTCTGGAAGTTTCCTGCACTGTGCATATATATTAAATGTCTATTTTATGGTAATACATCTTATGAGCCAAAATGTGATATAGGCTTCTTAAATCCATTATTCAAAACTTATATTTCTGTCACTGCAGTAGATTTGTGGTGAGTAATTCCAGTATTTTGGAAAGTAGCCATCATCTGAATGACTCAGAGCAAAGGGTTTTACACAAATGAAGATCAGAACAGTATAAACTCTTTCATAAAAAGATTGAATCATTGACAGTAAATGTTCTCAACAAAGACGTATTCCAAGGGACTAATTAACAGAGTATTGTTTTATGCAACCTTTGTATTGTGAAAGAAAGAACTTGTATTAAAGAATAAAATTGCATGTACTTTCTAACTTAACCTAATTTTTCCTAAGTATTCTGCATTCTCCATAATAAACTTATGGAGAAGAATAACATGTTACTGTGCATAAATGGTCAGGATGGGCTTTAGAGATCCACTGAAGCTTTCAGGTGGAGTAAACAATTAGATGCTTTCATCTAGTGTTTCCATTTTTATTCGTAAAGTCTTTGATGAAAAACCATATAAGAACAACAGAGGAGTGTGACAATTGCATAGCTTTTGCAACAAAATGAGTTGTTGACTCTTCAGTCTTTTGAAAGGATGTTAAAAAGAATAAGGAGATACTGAAATAGAACTGAAATGATGAAAATATGGAAAAATGTAGAAAGTAAGAGACAAAACAGTATTTGTAAAAGTACTAAAAGACTTAACAGTTCATACCAAGTCCAGATCTCATAATACATCTTTACATTCGAATTATGAGTGCACGTAGATAGGAAGTAACTTTTATGTAAGTAGTAGTGAATAAAGATGACAACTGAAGACTAGGATTTTCCCAGGTTATGTCTGTGTTCAAATCTTTGTCTTCATGGAGTCAATAGAACTAAACTGGGAGGAAGTAGTAAAAGTATTGAAGAAAAAATGGAAAGGCATGTTTTCAATTTAAGAATAGAAACCGTAGCTTTGAAGAAGAAAACCTCTTTTAGAAAAGGCATGTGAAAGAAAGAAAGCACTAGAAAATGCTAAGAAGGAAATTGCTAGACTCAGGAGATGCCTATTAATAAAGGAAAGTGATTATAATCTTCATATTTCCTGAAAGGTTGCTAAGAGAGAAAAGAGAAAAAAATATTTGATTGCATGATTGCAAAACCCAGACCTGCTTCTATCATAAAGGATAAATATCTAAATAAAGTAGTTAAGAAGCAAGAGCTTTTTAAGCGTATTTGTCTCTCTGATGATAAAAGCAAAGTGCTATTTCAGCAGAAGTAAAAGTCTGAATGAAAAATGGCTCAGAAAGAATCTGCCAGGGAACAGCAGAAGCAGGCTGCTCTCTGAAGGATAGCAAGCCAGAAGGTGAGGATGGCAACAAGGCTGGCAGGGGCAGTAACCTCATTGACAAGGAGCCAGTCCCACTATACCTGAGTGAGGCAAGCAGGGCAGATCTGGTGAACTTAGCCAAGTTTAGCTGAAAGTCCAGGCCGCTGAGCAAGCCCATAGTGATGAGAAAGGCCTGAGATCAGTCTGGGATGTTAAGTCTGAAGGTCTGGGTCAGGATCTGGATCAATAGGGTGCATGCCTAAGCATTGATATGTTGGCAGCACAGCTGCAGTGCAGTTCAGGTTATGGCCCAGGGTCTCAGCTTAATAGCAGCTCCCAAGGGACAGAGCAGGGAGGCTCCACTTCCAGCTCCTTTTTCCCTGCCTGGGAGCATTACAGTAAAATGGTGGTTTGCATAAGGAAGAACTCACACAGAAAACACATGATTTAGGTATCTAGAAGATGATTGGGTGAAGGATAAAATCAGAATATAATGAGGCAACAGATGATTTTTTTAATGCATGGCAGAAGAGACAGATAACAGACCTAAGACAAGGAACACCTTTCCCCCCAAAAAATTACAGAAGAAAAGAGATGAAAGGGAGGACATGAGATAAAGAAACATGTTGTTTAAGGAACAAGTGATGTTTTCAAAATGAAAGAGCCAAAACCAGAGAAATATGAAGGGACTGAGAATGAGAATAGAATACAAAAAGTGGAAATGGTATCTGAATTAGGCAGGAAGGGGCAGCAAAAATGTTGAGGACAGATCCAAAGAAGAACTTTATTACTGTTAGGACCACCTGTGCCAGCAATGCATATAAATTGTTTGGCTAAGCAATTTTGGCAGAATTTTCTGAACAAGGAACAGGAAGAGTTAAGCACCTGATAGAAATAGGGCTCAGGAGCCTGCAAGGCATCAAGACTGGAAATACACAGCAGTAATTGGGAGTGGAGAGGAAGCAACAGCCTAAACTCTCCCTCTTCTCTGGATTTGGGCACCTGTCTCAGAGTTGCAGTTAAACTTCCAGATAGTCGAGACTGTAGGTCTTCGCCTTTTTACTTTGACACTTAGACATACTGTGAAGATGATTTAAATAGACACCTCTCAAAATATTTTTGTTAAGGGGCTTGTTAAGGCTGTCTTCTGAAACTCACACTGCCAACCCTTGGCAGAGAGAGCTCGCCACACTGAAGAGATGACTAAGTGATTTTTGAGTAATTTCTCCATTTTCAGAGAATGTCATTACATTTTCAGGCTAAGAAGGGACAGAGAAAGCTACATCCCCAGGGAAGAATACAATTGCTTTGGGGGGAAAAAAAAAATCTTCAGTGAAATATACCCATCAAGAAGTCTACTTACAGTTCCAGACAAAAAACCCTGTCACGCAAACTGCATCATACTATTGGCACTTGAGGTTATGTCTTTGTTAATAACTAATCATAGACAGAATTTGGACCTGAGCACAGATATAAGATCAGCCATACTGCTGACTTCCTAGCATGGTCATGTCCATGGTGCAGTTTGGAGTGTTAAATAAGCGCCCGGCAAGGCCTAGGGAAATATTATGGGCCAGAGACCACTGCAGAGAGGCAGGTAGGATACAGTTGTTCTCTTTTGGAGGGTGAGGATATAGGAGTAGAGGGAGAGAACTCAGCCAGATGGATGTGAGCCGTGCTGTGCTAATCAATACCAGGGTCAGACAATTCTTGCTGGCCCATTTCATTTATTTTTAGAAGCAACCTGAACAGGCTGACATTTGAAGTTATTTGTTGAGGAATCATAATACTGGCTAGCAAGCTTGTAATGATACAGGCATCAGCCTTGGTTGTGGTCAGGTAAGTCCTGGAGTTAAAAACAGTTCTTTAAAGCATGCTTCGTGTCAGTATACCTGCTGTCTGTATTGAGTCAGAGTTGCAGAATCTGAAAGCTTATAGGAGTAAGATAAGAAGCTTCAAAGAGTTAAAAGCCCAGTTCCCAGTGACTGCTAATAAGAGCTGAGAACTCTAATCCTTTTGGTCTCTTTGAAAATCCTATCTGAAAATAAAAATTGGATGAAGTGTGAAATTTATTGGTTCTGACTAAAAAAATGAATAGTAGCAGCAAGTTTTCAGACAAGCTGCAGACTGGAATACCAGGAGAGAAGTGATTTTTCTAACAAGACTTGTAATTTTGCCTGTCCTTATTAAAAAGAACAGAACATCTGCAAATGGGGCAGACATGATCTTTAAAATAAGTCCTGAATCAATTGATTCAGCAAAGAACAATCTGTACACACGATTTTGGTTTTGGCAAGTCATCAAACAGCTATTAACTGGAAAGCTAAATGGGGTCAACTATCAAAGTCTGGCTGGAAGATAAAAAAATCATAAAAGCATTATAATATGCATTACTTCAATATGAATAATCACGGCACATTTGGATTATGTGTGGCACGATTCAGCTACAGATTAAGACACCTATGTTTAGATGTCTCCATGTAGCTGTCTATACATGTATTAGTTATTTAAGCTCCAATTATAGTCAATATAAACTGTCAAGTCTAGAGACCTTGTGAGCTGATCAGATGTGGGTAGTTAAATTAGTGTGAACTGAATAGCTATTGGCTTTTGTGTCTGCTGGATACCTATCATAGCTACATTCTTTATGAAGAATCTGCCTTCAGTCAAACATGTCACAGGAAACTTCTACAATGTTTGCATTATAGACAAAGAATTTAGGATTATTTCCAAAATACGTTGGTCACCCTAATAACTATTTCTTCAAATTAAAATATATATCCCTTCACTGCAATATCTGTATCTGGCTGAACATCCATAACCATATGCTACAAAGAAATAATATCTGGAACTTATTATCACGTGAAACTTCTGTATCTAATTTTGGCTGCTATTTATTTTTGTGTGACCTTGGTCCTATTTTTAACTGTGGAACATTGCTATCTGTCAGTGAACCTGATAAGAGCTGTTCTAGGCCATACAGCCCCTCTTTGCCTATAGCAGTTACCTAAGAGAGTAGAAAAGTGATAAGAGGGATGGAACACCTCTCCTATGAGGAAACTCTGAGAGAGTTGGGGTTGTTCAGCCTGGAGAAGACTCCAGGGAGACCTTATTGTGGCCTTTCAGTACTTAAAAGGGGCCTATAAGAAAGATGGGGAAGACTTTTTAGCAGGGCCTGTTGCAATAGGACAAGGGGTAATGGATTTAAACTAAAAGAGGGGAGATTCAGGCTGGACACAAGGAAGAAATTTTTTACACTGAGGGTGGTGAAACACTGGCCCAGGTTGCTCAGAGAGGTGGTGGATGCGTCATCCCTGGAGACGTTCAAGGCCAGGCTGGATGTGTTCTGGGCAACGTGATCGAATTGAAGATGTCCCTGCTCATTGCAGGGGCGTTGAAGTAGATGACCTCTGAAGGTCCCTTCTAACCCAAACTATTCTGTGGTTCTGTGAAAAGAATAAGAGCAAGCATATAGTCACACTTCTGTAGTATGCTTTGCCAGCCTTCAGAAATTTCCAGCACAGGGAGTCCTAAATTAAAGATTATTTCACATTCTTGGGCACTAATTTCTATTTTTTTAAGAGTCTTTTTTATTAAAAGTGTGCTTATAGTGGTTGAAAGTATGGTGAGCTTAGTTCTTCCTATTTACTTTTTCCATGCTACTTACAAATTTTTAAGCCTTCTGTCTTACCTCCTCCCTTGGCTGTGGAACAAGGTGAATCCTTTCACTGTTTTTCTTCTGGATTTATTTATCTTGCCACAGCTGAGGACAGAAATGATATTTTCATGAAACCTTGTATCATAGGTCTTGTTCCTTAGTCACAGTAGCTAGTTAGGAGACATGAGCTCCTATTCATCTAACGTCTATGTTGGCACACACCATTTCCATCCTAAATGTTGTTGATCTAATCTTAGTTTGCACTAATGTCAAATAAACTTCGTAGGAAGAAGGTTAATAAAAGTGATTTTTCACAATAATTGTGGTTCTAACTTTTAGACCTTGCTAAAATTGAGAAATATTGTGTAATGATACCTTTTCAAGGGGCAATAAAATTAAGGATAACTAAGGTTTTCTAAATCAATAGGAAACAGATGTGGTTCCCTAGAAAACTCTTGCATTCAAGCTTCTCTGCTATTTTGTTCTTAATGTTAAAGTAATTCAGCTCTAAAATAAATAGTGCAGTGTGGCAGAGGACATTAAAGAACTACCTGAGTTTGGAGGGCAGTTCTACCCAAGTACAATTTTATAGGCCTCAGGAGGAGTGGAAGATTTCGACTTGTTTCCCTAGTATCCTGAAACCTGTGGTTTATTTGTCATATAGCAATATATACTCCACTATGTATTTTCCTTTTTAAGACTATTTATACAATTTGAGAATGTTACTTTATGGTTCAGTTTTGTTTAATGTTTTGCTTAATTAGTTTTGCTTAATTTCTATATTAGAGTAACAACAGAAGAGCAGTTGTTCCTGAGATGACACAAAAATACTAATCCTAAATAAAAAGCGATAGATGGGATATACTTTGAAAAATTCAATTACAAATTAACGAAATGAGAAGATGCTATTGCCTGAACTAGTGTGGTTCTAAATCTGCAAATTATGCTGGTAATTAGAAAAATTAGGAAACAGTAAGTGTGTGCTATTTGCGTAGAATTATTTTAATTGCTGTAGCTTGGAAAAGCTTGACACAGACCGAATGGTTGAGGTAAAAAAGCTCATATAACTTTTGAATGGAAGTGATTTGGAATATAGAACTGGTAAAATTTTGATCAGAAATAACCTAGATTTTTAAGTGTAAAGAAACAGTATCACCATGAAAGTTATTAATTTTCTTTGTTTCATTATGTCTATGATTATAGTCATTAATATGAATAATAAGTTGTTAATAATATTAATTGAAACCTGATTATAACTTTATGCTTGTATTAATGTGAGAAAATCTAGGAAAGTTTTAGACTAAAAATGTCAATGCTTTCTTTTTTTTTGATTGATTTACCAGAATTTTGTACTTCTCTTTCCACTGTATGTTAGGCTTAATTTATCTTATTTTTTCTTCTTTTTGCCTAAGCAGCTAGTTTTGCTGCTCCATAGCCTGGAGCAGGCCTGGCAGCTCTGAAAATAAAGATTTTAACTGTGATGACATATACCAGTTGCTTCTGAAGCGAGGTCATGTGGGATTTTTTTACCTCTCATTTTGAGCTCTGGATGAAATTCGATCACTCCAGAGAGCATCGCTGTGGCAGGATACCAGATGCTGTCTGTCCTCCTTACCTGTCCCATCCCAAAGGATTCCTCTTTCTGCCTCTGCACTGTTATCTTTCATCATCAGAGGGCCTGAGTGACTACTTTGATTTTCATTCTGCATAAAGTATGTTGTGATAGAATTTAGGCAAAAATATTTTTTTTTTCCACTGAACTGCAGTAGAGCTTAATGAAAAAAACGCATTTGTTACAAAGTAGTATAAATTTTATATCTAGAGACTTTTTTTCAAAGTTGAGGTACATCTTGGTGACAAGTGATAGCAGCTGAGATGTAGTAGTGTGGAATAACCAATTACTTATTGGCAGACAGAGCAGTGATTTACTGGTGAGAAATATTCCTCCTCTGTTCCTCTGACAATCACCAAGGAATTACTATGTCTTTTCCCTAACTTTAAATATTTACATGTGGCCCAGGAGAAAAACGTATTTTTCATTCTCTGTATGTATTTTCTGTGTCTTGTATTAACACTTACTAAAGGTATTATGACACAGTGCTATTTAGCATCTCTTGGAATCCACAGCTTTAAGACATCTCTGTCTTCTGTTCAGCTATATCACAAATAAGGTGACATGTTTCTGTTTCCTTTTAAATATGTCCTGTGGATGTGTTAAATTTAGTTGTTGAATTTAATGGAAACCCAGAGATGAGTTAAACCACTGACCTCCTGCATCAAGCAGTTATTCATTTGGCAGTTTTGTGAATGTCACATTTGGTTACTGAACTGCTTTTAAAGCAAACTGCTCTAGACTCTTCACTGATATGAATCAGAATGGACAGAAAGCAGTTTCTTCTATCTACACTCTGGAATTTTTGAGGTTTATGTGCTAATATTGCCACCCTTAACTTGATTACTCAGGTTTCTAGGTTTGTAATAAAGTTTAATTTTGACAGAAACTGTATGACCGTTTTAAAAGTTAATTTAGTATTTTAGTCAAATTTGAGGCCAAGATTGTAATTCATTCTGTCTTTGTGTTTCATACGATGCTTGTTCTTCTAATCTTGAATTCTTTTTATGTTGCTGTAGTTTTTTTCATGTCCAGCTACTTTTCCCATTGCTCATACATCTTTTAGTCTCTACATTTTAGAATGTCATTCAAATACAGTTTTTAAAACATTATCTACTTTTCTGTGAAATAATTTTTAGTAAGAGTTTTCAAACAGAAATGGAGATAGAAACATGCCATAATATGTTAGGAATTTAGAAATTTCATTCTAATAAATACAAAAGTAGAAATGATGTAACATCTTCAAAGATTTGAGATCATAGCAATGAAGTATTGCAAAAATTGGAAAAATTATGAGATGGTTCCTAAAATCAGGGTCCATTTTTGATGTACACTAGATGATGTTTTACAGATTTCTTCCATAATCGTGAGTGATGAAAATTTATTATCAATTATTTTATTTTATTTTTTTATTTTTTTATTTTATTTTATAACATTATTGACACTAAAATCCAATGGGTTGACTGAACTAGTAATCATGTATTTGCCCTGATTCAACCTAAACTGCCTTGCATAACTGATTTTTGACTGATTTCTATGATGCATATAGGTGTTTCCAGAAATGGAAAGAAGTCATAGATCACATTCTACAAATTAAGAAAAAAAATAAAAATAAAGAGAAAGCTTTTAATATTTTGTAAAAGATGTCTGGTTTGTATCAAATTTGTACTACAAGCTAGTGTAACTTAGAAGATTTTTCTCTCAAAAAGTTTTCAGTTGTGAAACTATTGACAAGTTATTGTTTGAGCCAGGAGTGTGCAGGGAGTGCAAGACAATCTTTTGAAGAAAATGGAAGCCAGATTTGTCCTCGGTTATTTGAATTGGCAAAATTAATACTACTTTTCAAAGATATGTACGTTTGCTTACTGTTTGCTTATTGTTCAGTGTGAATGCCTATGTTCTTTATATGAGTAACAAGCTTTACGATGCTGCGTAGAGTAATGCAAATACTTGGGATGATCTTTTTGGGCTGTCACTTGAAAAGGTAACAACAGCAGCTAAACTTATTTGAGACAAATATATCTACTGCAAAGAATGACCTTGATTTGGAAAGGATAGTTTATTCAGCAGTACTTGCTAGCAATAATCAAACATGAGAACTGGTCTGGAAAAAGGGATCTTTCCATGGGACCTAAGATCACCCTGTGGCAAGCAGCAGGAATGCACAGGGCTTGTAGTAGAGGTAAAGTAATTTGGGAGGAATATAGGCATTGAGTTGGTCTTCAGTTTAGGTTTGGCCACAACCTCCAGTCAACGACTTGGAATAGTATATCTGAATATGCTTCCAAGGTTGTTATGGGTAGTGGACTATAAAACCAAATAGTACTTTTCAGTTCTGGCAACAATGTAAGTATTAACAGCTTAGTTCCATGCACATTTTAAGAGAGCACAAAGTTACCCTGCTGCCAAACAAGCTGTCCTGTTCATCTGCCTTCTACTGAGCTGGCAATCATTTCCTTCTCCCACTACGCTGCCCTTGTACTGCCCCTATCCTCTGCAGGCTGGGAGACATAATTCCAGCTAGAGCTAGCAGGAGGTGAAAGAGGCAGGAATGAGTAGACAGGGTTGTGATCATGCCACTGTATGCCAGTAGTAAGTGCTCATGAAATTGTTATTTTCCATTTTCTTTCCTTCTATGTCTGCAGATAATTATGTCCTCTTCTTCCAGCAACAGAGCCACAGTAAAATCTCTTGAAGGCTATTCATCATCGACAGGCTACTATATTCTAGTATTCTAGAGTCATAGAAAGATTTGCTCCTGGACAGGTATTTTCTCTCAGAAAATGAGAGTAGCTGGAGCTGGTAATGGGTTGCAAATGACTCAATTAACTTGTCAGGTGTCAGAAATTCAAGATGGTTGTCAGATCTAGTCACAGTGAAATGTCTACCAGCTATGAGGATTTTCTGCCAGCAGTGTGTTTTTAAAATCCTTCATTACATATTCTTATTGTCTAAACCTATCAGGATTATTTTTATTTTGTCCTCTGTCCTTTTATCTCTTTTTATTGCTTTATCCTGGTTAGTTTGCTGTGGTTTCTCACATCTACAAGGCTGTTTTCAGTTATTTGTCAGATCAACGAATTGTCAGGATTTGTAAAATTAACTCATAAAATTCATAAAACTAATTCAAATACTGTTTTGGTCTACAAGAAGGCAGAATGAAGAGAACAATCTAGCATGCAGCACTAAGATTTTAGCAGAGGCTTATTTTACTTTAGCCCAGTGCCTACACCTAAGGGGCTTTAACAACATGCCACTTGACTTCAAAACCAGGGATGCAGGAAAAATGTCAACACCACTCTGGCATGAGAAAGTTAAGAAAAACAGTGTTAAAACAACCTCCTAGTGCTAAACATTGACTCAATGAACTCGGATATCTTCTAAAAGCATTTTTCTGTTGAAAGTGGAGCCATATACTCCTGATGAATCATGCTGCATCTGTAGTATATCCACGTCCCAGCGTGTCACATCAATAGGGGATTCAAAGAGAATGACAAGTAAAAGCAAAGAGTAACAGTGTGATGGAATGTAAGTAACATTACAGCGTCTCTTTTTTTTTTCCATCATGCTATTTAGGAGGTCTGTGCTTTGATGTATAATACAAAAGGGCAGTAGTGGAGTGAAATGTGAAGGATGGGTAGGCGGTAGTGATGTGCAAAATAGCAAGCTTGCTTTTAAATGGTTTGGCAAAGACCTAGCTGTGAAAAATAAGGCACTGTTGACAACTTGGAATCCCCCTAAGTGTGATGTCCCTTCTCCTTGAGTAGTCTTAAAATTGAAATAGTGATAATGATTTTAGTTATGTGCATTGGCCTTCTTGTTATTGAAAATAAATTAGGAAATTTTTATTAACTTATAAAGGGAAAAGCTAAAGGAATTACTTCAACTTGAAAATTAGGTTTGCATTTTTAAATAATGAAGGTATTTCATTTACATGTATACCCATTTTAAATAAAAAAGGATAGAAAATAAAGAGTAGTTACTGTGATTTTGTTTTATTCATGTTGCAACATTTTATGACAAACTAGGTTAATGTCTTTGCTGATGATCTTTTGCATTTTCTAGCATGTTCATATCATGTTGATTTTCTGTGAATTCTTGTATGTAGCTTATAACTTGAGGTAGAATATATTTTTATGAAATAAATAAGATCACATACTAGTTGGTATTTTTAAAATGGAAGTACTAAACTGCTCTGCTACCCCAATTTGTGGAATAAATATTCTGACGTAGTTAAAAATCTAATTAAACTTTCATGTAGAAGGAAATATTTTGTTATGCTTTGATCTGAAAGTGTTTTTTGCATTTTTATGTCTAAAATGAAGTAACATAATGAACCACCCAAGTGCAACTGCATACCACCTTTGCAGAAATAACAGTCCTTGCAGAAGGAAAGCCTGAAATCTGTTACAGTATCATGAGGGGAAAGAACGGACTCCTGGAAATGAATTCCCAGCACAGGGTCAGCTTGGTGCAGTGCCAGTCTCTCAATTTTCTGCTGCTTTTAGCAAAGGGTATAGTCCTACAGGTTAAGTGGTAAAGGCCTCTTCTACGGAGCAGACAGCTGCTGATGCACAGGATTTGCTACATTTGTAGATAATGAGGTTTTTTTCCTTTTTTTTTTTTTTTTTTAAAAAAAAAGAGTACAAAAAACACATCCCCAAAATACGAAAATATTGCTTCCTAGGGTTTTTTTGCGTGTGCACACGTAGACATGATAACCTGAGTTATTGAAAGTGTGAATTTAAGAGGGATTTGTTGTGCCACATTTGTTACACACCCATTCGGTGTGGGCGCTCAGAAGTAAATGATTTTCTTTGAGTACAGCTTAACTGGTGAGTAAGCTTTTTTCACAAAATCACAGGATGGTTGAGGTTGGCAGGGACCTCTGGGGGTCATCTTATCCAACCTGCCTGCTCACTCAGGGATGCCTAGAGCCCAGGATCATGTCCAGATGGCTTTTGAGGACCTCTAAGAGAGGGAGATGCCATGATCTCTTAGGGCAACCTTTGCCAGTGCTGTCATCTTTACAGTAAAAATGTGTTTCCTGATGCTCAGAGGGTCCCTCCTGTGTTTCAGTTTGTGCCTGTTGCCTCTGGTCCTGTCACTGGGCACCACTGAAAAACTGGCTCTGTCTTCTTTGTGCCATCCCTTCAGATATTTGTACATATTAATGAGATCTCCCCTGAGCCTTCTTCTCGAAGCTGAAAGTCCCAGCTCTCTCAGCTTTCCTCCTAGGAGAGATGCTCCAGTCCCTTAATCACCTTCATGATCATTTGTGGAACTCTCTCCAGTATGTCCTTGTGCTGAGGAGCCCAGCACTGGACCCAGTACTCCAGGTGTGGCTTCATCAGTGCTGAGTAGTGGAGAAGGATCACCCCTTCAACCTACTGGCAACACTCCTCTAATGTAGCTCAGGATCCCAAGGTTGTAGCAAGGTGGTTATATGTGGTAAAGTCTTCGGCTGTAGCATTTGGCATTTTAAGGTGGAAAACACCTGTTTAAATTGCTCCCTTTGCACACATACACTGTGATAGTTTCTTAATTATGTACTCAGAGACCATTTCCCCACAGATCGATCTCTCAATCTCTGTTCAGCGAGTAAGTCTTTGTTTAAGGTTACTAGCAGCTGAGGACTTCAAAGGCCTTTCAAACTCTTGTGTGTCCTGTTACCTCCTTCAGATGATGTGTTGACTCTTCTATTTACGGTTAAAGAGTGCTATAATCGAGTGCAAATATTTTTGACCAGCATGGAATTTGGAAGCTACAAAGTGCACTGACTGGGGTAATTTACTGGGGTTCCAGTATACAATCTAGCACTAAAGAACCTGTGAAGACATTCTCAAGAAATTAAGGTGGTGCTGTTAAATGGCGTATGGAAAATGTGCACTCTACATCCTTTTTTCTAGAGGAAAAGAAGTGTCTAGCCAGATGCATTTCCACCTGGCAATTTAAGAACTTACTAGGGTGACTGCTGAAGGTTTATTTAGGGTGTAAATATTTTAAATTGCCTTGGATTCATTAAGCATTTATTTCTCTAGCAGGGCAGAGAACTTATCTCTTTATTAATTTATATATTAATTTTTTCACCTGGCACAGAAAAGCAATTGAATCTATGGTATCTAACTTTCTGTAGACTAGAAAACTGTGCAGATTAATTAAACCAAGGTGAGCTTTAAATACTTTGTTTACAAAAAAATCAACACTAAGAACGTTTTTATTTCAAAAGTATCCTTTAAGCCAAGATCACTGGAGAATGTATAGTGCAAATTCAGTTTAAACACAGAAACCTATGATAAGAGGCTTTCTGACTTGTGCTCAAGTATGTGTATTATTTATCATCCAGTTTTGTTTCTGCTGTTCTTAGCCTGTGACTTTGCTTCATTCAAGTAGTATATTGTCTGAGAGGAATATTTAGGACCAAACTCTACAAGGTAATGAAAATATTTTTTAATTTTTATTTTAGAAATCAGCCTTAGCATGTGAAAAATTATAAAGTTAGGCTTCTTACACATTGGCAGCTTGATTCTTGTTTTTGAATTTCTGAATGCTTATGCTTGCTTCCAAAGCACTGAATAATACACTTGCTTTAAGTTAGCACTCTTGCAGAGTCCTTTTTTTGATTTGCTAATTTTCTCTTTAGAATAATCTCTTCTACTTTGGCTTCTGATCACTTGATCACTTGTGCACAGTTACTACAGGGAAGTTGAACATCAAAAGTTTGTGTTCAGCTCTTTCTGTAAAGCAAGGTGGTTCTCTCACAGTCTGTTTTGTTTCCTGTATTATGACTGTCACCTTTAGTTTGCTCACACTGTGTTTTCTGTTCCATTTCTCGTTTGTCGAGAGTCAGGAACTTGGTCTTGTTATCCTAGTGGGGATCTGTGCTGCTAATTAACAGCACAAGTGACTAAAAATAGGTGGAGTTCAAGTAGGCTGCATGTGCTGACGATAAATTTTTATTCCTTTTATCCAATGTTCAAAAACATAATTCTAATCAGGTGACAAAATGACCACAAATACTCACAAAATGAATGAACCATTATATCATTTTCTTAAAGTCACCCTCTGCAGAATGAAAATTTCTTGTGTGTATAACAGGGAAGGCATAAACATGTTAATCAGTTTAAAACTTATCTACTGTTATTTTACTGCCATTGGTGAGAGGCTCCTGCTGAGGCTGTTGTGAAGAGCACCAGTTGCAAACATCTTCTATTCCTTTCCAAAGTGGGAGACTTGCTTGCCTTTCTAATAAAATATAATGAGTTTTGGTTTCATTTGCAATTCTGAATTCTATTGAGCAAATATATGTGTAACGAAGACACCAGTTGTTTTGTTGCTTAGCTGGATATATACGCTCTGATACTTATTTATGTTTTCTCTAAATCCATTTGTAAATTGTAATTATTCTTGCAATGAAGTTTACAGTTATGGTTGTCGTTAACTATCATGTGGAAAGACAAATACAAGCAACTGCCGGCAACTATCATACCCGTTGGCATTTTTCTTCAGTACTAGTATGATTAGGAGCACTGTGCTGTTTTTTAGGATAAGTTTTCTTTCAAAAAGTGATAGACCTCTAGTGCAGAATTATAAATATTACGTGTTGTGCTTTGGATGTAAACTGGCAGTATTAATTAATCCTCAGATGTATTGAAAAGATTCTACTCTCATAAAACTTGTGGAGCGATGCAGAAGAAAACTGAGCAGTTTTATAGGAGAGCAGGTGGCACAGGTTATGTAGCAAGTATAAAAATTTTCTGCTCTTGCCCCCTTTTATCACATGCTAATACATTTCCAAAAGTTACATCTCTAGAGCTTAAACTTTGAAAGTTTTGTCCTTCCCAGAAGATTCATGTGCTTGTGAAAACTGCAGCAAGTCCTCTCAAATGTTTTAATTAGATGTATATGTTCATGTCTTTGCCCACTGAAAGGAAAAGTCAGAAGTTTTACAGTACCTCAAAGAGCAGTAAAAGTCTAATACCTGAACCATAGATTTTGTGTTTTCCTTTGGATACACATTACCACTTGGATAAATGAAATAATAACTTTTTTTTAAATGCTCAAGTTGAAAATATAGTTTGGTACATAAAGAAGGAAAATTTAATTAGTGTGAAAAATGCTGTTAGTTGGATATAATCTGTGCATGTTAGCATAACTTTCCTCATATGAGCACAATATACTCTACCCTACCTAAATCTCCTTGGCATTTAGATCCCAGAAGTCTCTCTCTGAATTTGTTGAAAGTGAAAATTGCCGTTCAAAGGTAGAAAGATTAAATGCACTGAAACCTGATTTCCAGCCTAGCCTAAATTCTAGTATTTGAATCATTTATACCTTAGAACTTATTTTATGACTAAGGAATAGGGAAATAATATCATCTTCACCTTACTGATGATCTAATTGGGCTATAATGAAGATGGCATTGTTTTCTGACCTGTAAAGTAGTATGTCTTCTGCTGACGACTTAAAAAAAATGGTTGTTTAACTATTATCTGTGGGAAAGGTAGTGTACTGAGAAAGTAAGAGAAAAATGGGGAAGCGTTTTTCTCTAATAATGTAGCAGATGTTAGGAACCAGAGGGCCTAATGCATTAAAATAGAAGAAAAAAACAGTCATCCACTCCTATATTAAAAAAAAAAACCCAAAAAACCCCAAACCTCCCCCCCCCCAAAAAAATAAAACATTCCTAATTGTCTGGCTAGACAATTCTCCTGTTCTGCTGAAGTATTTTATGCCATTTGTCTAGACTAAGATCTTTAAGGCAAAAAGAGATACACAAGTGGCACATAGACCACTGCTAGGACTGTTAATTGCTAACTTTTCACAACATCTGGCACGCATTATATAACACATTTTCTTCTGCCTGTTAAAAGTAGATAATATCTATTTACCTGCCTGTCACTAGGGCTTTGAAGAGTTTCATGGAAGCCAAAAGAATAAATGAGCTCTGAAGGGGAACTGATACTTCTCATACATCACAGTCCGGATACAGCCTCTAACTCGAGGTTTTTAAAAAGTGTTGCCTCTCACTGGAAAGGTTTTCTGATGCTCTCTCCCTGAACATCTGCTGATGGTCACTTCCAGAGCCAGAATCCAGGCCCAGACAGAGCTCCCCTGATGCAAATGGCCAGCCTGATGTTCTTAAAATTTGCATCCTGTTGTGGGACGTTAAGTTTCACGCTGGTGATTTTATTGTGCTATTGGTGCCACCTCACTTGACCAAATGGCAGCTGTTGTAAAAGGGGAAGAAAAACATTCCATCTTCTGTTGCCTGTGTTTCCTTCTGCTGAGCTGAAGAGATATAAAAGAGCCCTTGGAGCATGGAAATTGAAAAGGTCTTGGCTGGAAATGGTCAACAGTGCTGCCTTCTACGGAGTAGAAGAACAGGAAACAAAATGGGAGCAAAAGGTTCACTGTGCAGGAATAGCATATACAGAGTTAAGCTTGAACTGGGTCACATAACAGGAATTTATTCTTTTTTCCTTTCTCATTATTTCTCCTGGCTTTGAATAATTTCCATTAAAAATGAAACTTCTTCAGTTAGTCATTATAAATTAATCATCCGCCAATGTTTGAGGTATTGGCCCCAAGTGAACTAGCCTACTACAGTAAAGTACAATTCAGATCCTGTGTAGCCTTTCTTTGTGAACTGAGCAAATGAGCTTGGATGGGGTCTCTATTGTGCTTGAATTCCAGCTGCTGTAACTAGCTACGGACAGCTCATACATTGCTGTTCTCTATAAGGACCTCACTGCAGAAAGGAACCTGCTGGTGCTGTTCCTTACATCTTTCCGACTGCATGAAACATACAGGTCCTATCTAGCCATATTTATCTGCATGAAGCTGCAGAAGCTATAAAGTCATCCCACGGTGTTTTAGCATATGTTGAAAAATGAAATACTGTCAAACTCCTACAGTACTTGAAATAGACTTGAAATAGCCTTACATTTTTGCTCCTTCACGCTTTTTCTGTAGAGATCATTCAGGGATTCAGATGCAGTGGGGCACAGAAATAGAGAATTAACCTCACAGTTGTCGAACTAAAAATTAACCTTCTGATAAGATAGGTTTAGATAATTAGAATATCTAGTTTTCTGCCTGCTTTCTGTGTTACACTGTACTCGTTATTCTCTCATGCCTATTCAGTGTGTCCACAATGAAATTTTATATTCCAATCAGTAGTATAGATCTGCAAAATCACATTCTCAGAGCCAGTTGCAACAAGTTTGCCATTAATTTTAAGGTGGCAAAATTTCACTGCTATGTGTACTCCCATCTTAGAGATGGGAGAAATACTGAATATCAGCACCATATCATAAACAATTATGAAGCCATCCATCCTAGTTTGAGGGTGGTGGGTGCTATCCTGCTTGAATTTTGTAGTTTAATTATTTTATCTTTTGTTTATATATATGTGTGTGTTTGATGAGAGTTTTCTCTACAGAGTGGTTTATTACCCCATGATTTTACAGTGATTAAATAGTAATGCAAAGAAAATTGAAATGTGAATTTCCTGTAGCCTACTGTTCTTTAAGCAGCCAGCATAAAGAAAGATAAACCCCATTAAAACAATTTCAACTGTAATATTGACTGCAGAAGTACGGAATAAGATTCTACCTTCCCAGTGAGTTGAAAGGAGAAAAAAAAAACCAAAACCAAGCTAAAGTTTCTGTATCATTGTTTTACTTCAACAGATGAACATTTTAAAGTTGGAAAATAGAATAAAAAACCTTAGTGCTTGCAGAAGTGCTGTTTTTTTTTTAGTTTTCTAAAATGCCTTTAAATACTGTTTAGGTATACTTAATGCACACAACAAAAAAATACAATTCCAAATGCACAGACTAGAGGCAGACTTTTGAGGAATATTTTGGATTTTTCATGTATGAAATTATTATTTGAAACCATTCCTGGCTATGTTCAGTGGATGATTTTTGGGCTGCAGCTGTCTTGCTGAATATTCATTATGTATTTTTAAAATAAACCCATTAGATTTGTTTTCATCACACAAACTTGTCTTTCACTATGTGCCAGTGACCTGACGTGGTGACTGCATCTGAAGCCTTAGGTCTCCATGGAAAATCTTTGTATTTTACGCATCTTTTTCTAAGAATATTCAACAGTATTTAGATAATTTCAAGCATTTTCATGAATGGATCCCAAAAATATAACATAAAGTTATTTAGCTATTTTCTACCTTCTCCTTTAAAAGCCAAGGTGGGCCTATTTCCTCTTGTGCTAGGCCTTCATCTCTACCAAAATACTTCCAGGCAAAATTGTGTGCTTTTCAGTGGAGAGTTATTTCTGATTCACAGAGTTGCTTATCAGTAACAGAAGGCATTCTGTGCGACTACAGCAAAATATCAGTAAGGGAAAGCATATTTCTCCTTTCTCAAGTAGAAAGAAAGGTTAATTTCCTTTTCTGTTCCTAGTTTAGTTGATGAACAATTTCTTTTCTTTAACGTAGCAGCAGCACTTTTGCAGTCTGCTTTAACTCCTATTCTTGTTCTGAACATTTAAAATCCAGACTTGTTATTTGAAAAATCAGTGAAGGCTTGTCGGTGCCTGCACCAGGAACAAGATACTCCCTTGGTGTCTTGCATTCTATATTGTGGGAATAAGACCACCTGCAACACTGGAAAACGAGGCATCTAGGACCAGGCAAGCCAAGGTTACAATGCCAACAGAACTAGTATCAAGTAGAAATTGAACAAACCTTGAAGCATCGTGAAGAAATTAAATACAATGTACAGTGCTTCCTCTTTAGTTCTTCCTTCCTCTTGACTCCTTGTATCCTCTTGATCTGTAGTTTTCAAAGGTATTCAGCTGACTGAGTCTCAACGAAATTACTAGTTTTAAAGAACTAGACTTATTTTCTGACATTTCAAAGAAGACAGTAGGAGGGTCTCATCTCTAGTAACTGTAGTGCTTAGACAGTTGACATTTACCTCTAACATCACCATATAGAAACCTGCAAGACCAACTTATAGAAAACAGAACTTTTATGGCATGGCTTACCTAAATTATTTTAGAAAACAAGGCTGGATTCAGTTGCCTAAAGAAGCACGCCTTGTATTGTTTCAGATGTTGTGGGTACTCTGCCTAACATCCCTAAGATTCCAAAAAGGACCAAATCTCCCATAAGTCTTGTACCATATCTCAGTGCAGTGCGGGTATCTTAGTCTGTGGCATCTCAGATGGCACCAGATGCTGATACTTTGGTAACAAATTTCATCCCTATTTTAATATAGTAATAACAACAACAATTCCTATATAATACACATATAATACGTACATGTTTAATATATTAGTACGTATATATACCTGTATATTTTTTCAAAGAGAAACATTAATTCTGTTTTGCAAAGTGAATGGCACTGACTGAAAGTGGGTGAACGAACATGTAGCAGTTAGTAGGATTAGCAGTCATCTTTGATCTGTAATTGCAGCTGTGTGGTTAGTGCTTTTTATCTGCCGTGCCTCCTGCTGATACAGGTGGTACACGTTCAGGAGATTCTCAAGATATATTAAAAACATAATATACATTATCATTATTACACAAAGGGAAGGTAGAAACTAAGCAGATGATAACAAGAAACAAAAGCAAAGTACTTTTAACTTCCCTTCATCATAAAGGAAGAAACACACAAGAGGAAAATTGCTTCCATATTTTTGGGCATTTGTGAGTCACCTTGAATCTCTTAGGATATTTTAGTAAAAATTATATTAAAAAAGCTTCTATGAAGTAATAGACTAGTAAGGTGGGGGTTTTTTTATATATATATTTAGATTTTTGAAGTTGAAAGGTAGGGCCTGGGGGAGGTAATTGTAGAATCATAGAATGGTTAGAGTTGTAGAGGACTTTAAGATCACTTTGTTTCAATCCCCCTGCCGTGGGCAGGGACACCTCCTGCTAGACCAGGTTGCTCAAGGCCCTGTCCAGGCTGGCCGTGAACACTGCCAGGGATGGGGCATCCACAACTTCTCTGGGCAACCTGTTCCAGTGCCTCACCACTCTTACAGTAAAGAATTTCTTCCTTATATTGAATCCAAATCTCCCCTGTATGAGTTTGAACCCATTACCCCTTGTCCCATCACTTCATGGCCTAAACTCACTGTCCTGCCCATAAAGTCTTTATTGGCAAATTGAGGTTCGGTATGGTCTATGAGATTAGGCAGGCTATGGAGGTGTGGTGAAGATCTCAGAAGAGAACAGATTAGAGCATGTTATAGTAGTGTCAAAGAACAATGACAGGTGAATCGCAGGTTGGATGGGGCTTTGAGCAACCTGGTCTAGTGGAAGGTGTCCCTGCCCATGGCAGGGGGTTGGAACTACATGATCTTTAAGGTCCCTTCCAACCCTAACCATTCTATGATTCTATGGTCCCTAGAGAAGTTTTTATTGACAATGCAGGTAAAGGCTTGGGAGTTCTTGAGTGATAAAAGGCTCTTCTACCCAGATGTTGTTTTGAAAGCGTGCAGACAGTTTCATATCTCTTTGTAAAAAAAGCATTACAACTACAAGCAAGAGTAAATATGTAGTAATTATATCTTATGTGTATATTCTAACTCAGAATTACTGAAACTCTGTACTGTATCATCAGATGTCAATGGGCAGAACTGACGAGTATAAGGAACGTAAGCATTTTCTGGGAGGTAGGGAGGATGCAGGTACATTCAAATGCTGTCAGCCACAAGCAGCCCTCTCCCATACCATCTCCCATTCCATCTCCCATTCCCATTCCAGGGCACAGTTGTGCCCTGTCCTCATTTTCTGTTGAATTAGGGAAGATGGAAAGCTGGATTAGACTAATGTAATGCTTCAGCAGGCTTGGGCTGCTTTGAAGACTGTTTTTTTCATTGAATCTACACGTTAACTTCATGTTTTTAGCTATGTAAAATTGTTAAAAATGTTTGTGGTGATTACACAGGAAGCGGTGCAAAGTATTTTTTGGTTTAGTTGTTCTAGCATTACATTAATA
This sequence comes from Strigops habroptila, assembly GCF_004027225.2. NCBI lineage: Eukaryota > Metazoa > Chordata > Aves > Psittaciformes > Psittacidae > Strigops > Strigops habroptila. The sequence continues at coordinate 107,272,740 of NC_044277.2, read as the reverse complement.
GCTAAAGGGAAGTTGAATTAATAAACAAAACCTCTTAGCTGTAAAAATCCTGAGGCTATCCTGAACCAAGTTCCAGCCAAGAGTCTCCCAGTGCCCATTTTTCAGCAGCAGAGTAACAATACAGCTCATATTCTGTGAATATTTTTTCCCCCGTGTGCTCCTCAGTGAAAAGGTGTCAGGATATTATACAAAAGGAAGAGAACTGTGGATAAAGGGATTGTTGTTCTGGTCCTTGATCTGATGCTCTTCAACTGTCTACAGGAAACAGAAGCCACCTTCTCAAAAAGGCTGGTACATGATGTGAATTTGACAGTTAAGCTTTATTCTCAGCAAAGGTAAATGAAGAGAAGTAGCTATGTGTTGTTTCCTTGTACAGAATAGTGTGTAATAACACATCACTCTTATATGTTTTTCATTTTTTGCCATACATTTAATGAAACAATTTCAGAGTTCTCAGACATTCTTGTTGCAATCTCATGTTGGTTTGAAAGAACATTTCAAATAAAGTTGCACTGTAAAAAAAAAAATTACTCATTTGGGCATAATTTTAGTATTCTTGTTTCTCTGTTGCATAACGTATAGCTTGTAGAAAAGAGAATAAATGTCACAAAGCTTTGTTTTCTTTGGGTGAATTATTTATTGTGGTTTTTGTTGGTTTTTTTTAAGAGTCTAATAATTATGATTTTTTGTAAACACTATGTCGATGTGGAAAACATTGCATACACATTGTTCTTTGCTGTCTGCAAAGTATTTCATTCAGAAACAACACAAGATTAGACTTGTAAGATATTCATCAAACAGAAAGTCTCCAAGTATACTTTTAAAGATTATGGTTTAGTGTCTTGGCTCAAGTTCAAATCCTGAAGGAAAAAAATAAATTTGAATAATACTGGTTCATTAAAATAATGTAAGAATTCCTAACAAGGCTCCCATATGAGGTGCCAGACTGATTCTAAACCTCATTGAATATTGTGTCTCACAGAATTATGCAAATGCCAGTCAACTTACTGTCAGTGTAGACTGAGACTCATGTCTGGAACTTCATGAAATATTATCACCAAGCATTCCTGGAGGAAGAATATAAAACCCCATATTGAATTAATGAAACTTTGGAATAGGCTTGAAAACTATCAATGGGATTATTGTAAACCAACTTCTGTTCTCAGGAAGACTGCAAGAAATGACAGAACCCCCTTCTGCTAAACTGTGAAATCCCAAGGCAGCACTCCTGTAAACTCAGTGTAACATCCTATCAGGAAAACTCAGGTCTGTTGTCTCTGCCATTGGCTTATCTCTATACTTTGGACTTTTTACCACTTTAAACTCATCATGCATTACAGACATTTCTGTGAAGGTTATTCTCCTTCACATCCTTTCTTAGTTTCTTATTTTCTTCCATTTCTTTTTTTCTTGTATATTCCTTTTCTTCACTTATTGCATAGTGAAGTGTTTACTATTTCCTCCGTAAAACCATGGTTCTCTCTCCAGTGTTTTCCTCTAAATTTCTACCTCTTACTGTTTCCAAGTTTCTAAGTTTCCTCATACAGCTTCATTCACTATATTAAAGGGGGGGGGGGAAGCCTGTGAAGTATCTGAAATAAATCTTACTAATCCCTTTATGAAGTGAATATGTTCCATTCTTCTTTCATTGCATTGACTCGGGGCTAATTATCTAGTTACTAGTGAGATGCTGGTTTCAGCAGGCACAGCCAGCTCTGGAGTTCAGAGCAGCTTTGTGGGGCAGTGCAGGAAGCTAAGAGGTAGTTTCCCATTGGTGAATAGTGATGTGAAAATCCCCATTCCCTTCTCTTTTCCATTACGTGCCTTCTACCTGGTAACTCTCAGGTGCAAAGAACATCCACAATGAGATAGGGAATGAGCACAGAGTAGGCTAAAGATTGCTTCATAAATGCAAGCAGTAAAAATTTTTGGGTTTTATAACACGTGCTGTTATAATGAGATGTGTAGAAATTCGGTGAAGTACCTGCATAATTTTGTGGGATGTGTTGCCTTCTGAATGGAATTTATTTTCAGCAAACATGATTTAGAGTCTTTGAGTAATGCTAAAGAAATGCAGATATTCTTGACTTCAGTCTTTGGCTTAAGCTTAGATGGGAATATGAAAAATATGCCACACTAGCATTCACTTGCTCTCAGAAGTGGATTGCTATCATCAGGTGGATTGTGACACTGTACATCTCCAGTGGTGCTGTGCACAGTATGCATAGGACAGGTTTTATGAATTGTAACTGCAGTGTAATCACGCTGGCTGCAGTTCCTGCTCATCCAAAAGGGACTCTGTCAAACTCACAGTAAAAAGAAGCAATCTCAGCTGAGACTTGGAGAACAACCTATCTCTGCATTAGAATTATCTGAATAAAAAGTCAAGAAAGAATGATAGATAGTGCTCCTGAAACACACAGAAATTTGTACAACTTGCCACCTGAGGCTTGGAGGTCTCCATGCCTGTCTGAGACTTGGCCACTTCAAGGCCCTAACTGGAATTCTTGTCCCCTGCCATTCTTTTTGGTCCCCTGCCACCACCCCACCTTGCTTCTCAGGGAACAAAAGCTCAGGTACTGTAGACTTCAGTGGCAGGCAAGGAGCTGTTTCACATTCTTTGTTGAAATCCCTGCAGTTTTTGAGAAGAGGTAGAGGGCATTTGCTTTACTTAAGCAACATTAAAAAACATACTCTTCAGGAAATGCTTGTTTGCAGTGTACTGGATACTTCCCCATACCTTCACGCAGCTACTTCCTTTCCTTTAAGGTTCAGAACATTTCTGTGAGATGTAGAGAAGTTAAATAGAGGCATACAAAGGTTATTATTTGTATTACAATGATCAGTAGCACTCCACACTTGACCGAATCTCTGTTTTGCCAAACACTTAGAAACACATGATAACAATCATAAATATTAGCATTTAACTAGATGAGACACAAAATACAGACAGAAGGTTGTGGTGAAATCATTTCCGCAGGCCAGCAGCAAAAATCAGGAGAAGGACTGGAATTCCAGCCTGCTGGATTGTAGTCTAGTAACCTTGCTGGTAGGTCTGGCTTATGAACAGCTTGGCATCTCCTCTTTATGATATTCAGGGGACAAGCAACATCAACTATTTGTTAACATCTTTTACTTATCTGTTCAATAGAAGTTCTAAATTTTTTCCTCTTACTGCACAAGTTTTGCACAGACACTTTGGAAGTTACTATTTACAGAGGAAAAACTATGAAGATAGATAGTAATAATGAACAAAAAAAGGTACTAATTCACTAATTGTGCCCTAATTCACAAAGCTGCTCAGATACTTCAATTCCATCAAAATCAATAGACATTAGATCAGAGCTGGTGACTATATCTTTATAACGTAGTAATGACATTTGGCTACTCTTAATGGTGAAAAGCACCTATATAAACTGAACGCATCAGGCTTCGGATTTTTATTTTTTTTTCCCTAAATAAGTGAATTTTCTCAAAGGTGGTTTTTGCTTGTTGTGTAACAGTTAGTTGAACCTCTAGAATCTGGGAGGTTTAGTCTTCTAATGATCTTTTTCCTCTAGAGAGAGAAAAATTTTTAGGCAGGAACTAGAATATTAATTCTGGTGCTACTTGGCACGCATCATATTTGTAATGTTTCAGAATTATTTCTCATTTTCTTGGCTTTTTCCCCAAATTGCTTTAATCATTATTCTTTTTCTTAACTCATTCTCTGATATGTGTCACTATGGTGGCTGCCTCTCAACAGCTAGTCAGGGGACAAAAAACCATCTAACTGGTATCACAGGGTAGGCTGAGCTACTTCACAGGGACAACAGCATAATGTATTCTGGGACAGCTGGCTTTAGTGCCAGCCTCAGATACATCAGGGTGAGTCAGGAGTAATTAGAGCACAATTACTGGTCAAAATCAGGATTATTCACTCTCAGTTCCAGATTTTCTTTGAAATCAGTGTAATTTCACAGAATTAAGTAGAAGCGGATCATCTTTCTCTATAATGAATTAAAACTACTGTCTGGAATGAGTTTTGAATTGATACAGGGTAGATTTAATTCTTTATCAACATAACAAAGTATTGTCCTATGTCTGCCCCTTGTCGTTGCGATGTTTATGTGTTTGGTTACATACACTACAAGTTCAACAGGACTTGAACAAAGCCACAAGGTGCTGCACATTGATTATATGTCAAGAGATAATTTGTGTTGATTGGAACATCTGTGTTCTTGGTAGCTTTAAAAAAATTTCGAGTACATAAACATTTCTAAGATTCATTCATTTTTCTATGGCAAAGGAAAAGTTTTAGGCATCTTCACTATGTACTGTTGATTTGATGTGCTACCAGTATCCTTGTATGAACTATTTCTCATAACTCTGTCCCACACTAGAGAATGCTGCAGCTGCATTTGCAATTCAAATTCCCAGGGTAAATGATATAGATAAATCTTCCTGCCACTGTCCATTGAATTTTACCTAATATTATTCTTTTTCCCTCAAGATCTTTAAGAGATTATGACTTTCTGCATTGCCTTTCATTGTTTTTCTCCAACACATGAATAATTAATTTGTATTACTCTGGACTGTTTAAACTCTTTATTAAAAAAATTACCAAGTGTATAACCTAGTGTCTCTTTCATGAGATGAACTCAGGTGTTTTTTGCACTCTAAACAAACATAATGTGATTCAAAATTGCATGATAAAGGTATGAAGCTGATTTTCTAAGCACACTCCCAATAATAGCTATAGCAGCAATATAAAGTCTTTTCAATATCTAGCAGGCCTCAATATGGATACACAGAAACAGACAGATTTGGAGGACACATTGGAACCTGTCTCCCTGTTATGTGTAGCTCCCAAACCCGTGTGTGCTGCTGTCCAAATAAAATTACTTTCCTGCAATAAAGGACAACGAACTTCAGACTTGCACTTCAGACTTCGCTGAATGATGTGATTCTTTTCTTCCTTCCCAAGTTGTTTTTGCCAAGTCCATGTGATAATTTACGCAGCTCAAATTAACCATGAAATAGAGATGGAACAAAAAGGAGAGTGATTTTCTAAGATGGATCAGGAAGGGAAAAAGAAGGAATCATATGTGACAGGTACTGGCCATGCTGCAGTTGTTGGTACAGGCATCATCAGTTAGAAGATGCTGTACTGTTTTCTAAATAAAAGAGAACAGAAAAGCCAATTATTACAAAGAAGTCCTTAGCAAAATATTGTTTCTTCCTCTGACATCTGCTCAAGACAGTGTTGGGAGAGGTGCATTACCCCTAAATATGGGGTAATTACTTACTTTTAGAGGCAATATAACTGGATGGGAATTGCTGTGAATTCCGGTTATGTTTTTTTAAGTACCGAGGAGATACTCATTAAGAATCTCTAACAAGTAATGAAAAAATTTTGGTGCTTGTTAGAGGAAAATGATAAACATATCTCTTCTCCTTCCTTTCATTATGCGAATAATGGGAGTTTTCCCAAAACATGAGGCACAACTTTTAAAGAACTGTTTTTAGAGAAACCTGTCACTGAATGTGGCTCTTGGAGACTGATTAGCATCAGATGATGGGACATGAGCATCTTTACCATGTAAGTGTTTTGGACTATTTTACCCAAAAGAACTATCTTTCAAAGCACATAACCCCCAGACATAGTTCCTATTTTCTCTAGCTAATGGTTCATTACTTCTTTGACTCAGCTTTTCTTAACCTTGACTGTGGAAGAAGGCTAGAATTATGTTATAATTAGGACTTAGAATTCACTCCATTCTGCAGTTTTGTAAAACAAGTATACATGAACAAACTGGCAGTTACTGATGGGAAAATGAGGTTGACAGATATAATGATGACAGTAGTTCTTTCACAGAATAAATATGACAGAAGCTGCCGAACTGCAGTACTTACTGGCCGATGTGCAATAATACAAAGGAAGGCTTTGCTGGCAACATTGTAGTCGGCTGTATGTAAGCCTCAGTGTTAACTTTTTAATGTCTTATGGCTATGAATAAAACTACAAGGTTTTTCTGCCCACAGATTTTGTGAGGAAGGATATCATACAGGCAATAGCAGGTAACAAAATCAGGCTGCTTGTTGATGTAAACAGCAAAGTGGAATTATTCACTTAAAGTCATAGAATCATAGAATAGTTAGGGTGGGAAAGGACCTTAAGATCATTGAGTTCCAACCCCCCTGCCATGGTGTTTAGCCCTCAAATTCTCTGCCAAGAGCAAAAAAGTTTTGCTTAGTCACAGTTGTGATTTCAGTGGTTGTTGGGTGATTTCAGTTTATTGCCCAGTAAGGAAATTAATTTTAACAACCAGTGACCAGAAGAAGGTGTTGAATTGCAGTTATTGAAGGCCTGGTCTGGATCTTTATGAAATTTTGCATATAGCTTGTGAGCACTTTGATTAACATTTTCTAATTTTGAAGAAACAGATCATACATTTTCTATTGTAGAGATGTTAATTTTGTCCTGGTATGGGCTACCAACATGGCAAAGATCTTCTGTCTTGAGCAAAATCACATTTGACCTCTCTTGTCACAGTTAATGGGTGTGGGTAAAAGATTTTGGTCTTGATCTTAAGAAATAATAATTGTAATGTTAGTTTTTAAGTTATCTTCTATTTGTTCTCCAATAATGGGTTTATCTGATTTTTATTTTTTTTTTTAATTTAAGTGGGGGGGTGTTACTGTTCAATGTAACAAAGTATTAGTGGAGCTACTTGGTTGCCAGATTACAGCTGTGCTCCCAATTCGCTGTGTGAGCTAGTGGTGGGCTCTGCTAAAGAAACAGAGTTATAAAACATAGTATTGAGAGAATAGTAATTTTTCAGAGGAGACAATGCAAGTTCTTCTAATATTTACTGTGAAAAAAGTACAAAAAGGCACAGCAAAACACCTGTTTCCTGTATGGGCCATGTTCTTTCTGAGCTCTGGGCAAATGCAAATGCTGTTCTGGAGCTTTCCCAGTGATGGCCTTTCCCTGTCTCTTTGCCTCATGAGCTATTATTACTGCTCATATCTTCAATTATTCTTAGTAGTGACCTTTCCTAAGTGTTCCCCAGAAGAAAAGCTCTAAATCACTGCAATCATGGCATTAGTAATCAGATAAGTTAACAGTATTTTCACCACAAAGCAATTCTTTTCTTTAGTGGCGGACAGGCTCAGAACTAATTACATGCAAAAGAAAAGATGTACTCATTTTTTTTCTCCTAAATGCAGAAAGGACAAAGTACAGCCCTTGCATAGTGAGAAATAGAATCATACATCACAGCATTTTTGTACTATTTTGCCTACTAATGCATCAGTCTGTACATGTTGAAGAGGAAGTGTTACAAAGAAGGTAATAGAAGCACTAATATGTACTGTCACTGAGGCTTCAGGGGCAAATCTTGGCTATAAGATTAGTACTGACGCTTTCACTTTTTGAATGAAAACTCTATTCCACAGTGAATTAATCTGGCTAGGGTCATATTTCAATATACAAAATCAATGTGTATGAAAAATGATGGAAAGAAGGAGTAATTCTGAGATGAGGAAGTGTTAGCACCAGATGGTAACACTTGAGGGAAATCTTTCGTTACGATACTTTGGAAACTTCTCACGTAAGAGATTGCTCAGTCCTCCAGTTAACCACTGCAGGGATTTATTTTGTCACTTTTATGACTGTTAATTTGGATTATAGGAAGGCCTGGATTCCTCACCAGGGATTAGTGCTTCCTTGTACTAGGCTTTGTACCTGCACACAGTTAAGAAAAATCTGCTCTCAAGAGTTTGCAGTATTACAAAAACATCAGGCACCTATTACATTAAAAAAACATAAAAGTTGAAGTAAAGGAAGAAGATCAAAGCTCAGTACTTATTATGCTGTCATACATTTTTCTCTTTTTCTCTCTTGGGAGAAAGAGCCCCTTTAGTATTATGTGCTACTTTAACATTATTTTTGACCACATTGGTTTACTTTTCTCTCATAGTTAAACTACTATTCCAAGCAGTTGTTGATAAACCATCACAGGTTCTGATGTTTTGATAAAATGTCTTTCTCGATGAAGAATACTCTAGATATTCTGAGAACCTGAGGAGAAAGAGAGAACATGTCTGAATCCACTCCGCTCCACCCCACTCCTGAAAAAGCTCTGAATAGAGGGAGTGAGATGAAGCAAATTCTGTCCCTCTCTTACCTCCTGTCTTTTTACCTCTCTCATAGTCAACACATCAGAAGGAAGGTAGATGAGGAATGTTTGAGTGTGCTAGAGGAAGGGAAGTGGAGGGCATCTGTGGAAAAATGTGAGGCTGGAGATCCAGAACTTGCCAGCAATCCATAAACAGGTGACAGGCATGCTGTTTACTTGCATGAGTGAAAAGGGAGGGCATGGGTGGGAAGAGCAGTGCCTGAGCACACCATGCATGTGCTGGGTGGTGACAAAAAGGGGCAACTGCATTCTGGTGGTAGACTAATGCTGTCTTGGAGAGTAGAAGGGTAGGAATTAGGAACAAAAAATACTTCTTGGAAAGGGAATGGAAGAGTCTGGAACAAAAATATAGCAAAGAAAAAGGGGATAAAAATGTAAATTTAAAAAATAAGGCCAGAGAATTTCCAAATTTATTATCAAAGTGAATGTCAAAATAAGACTAAAGTAAAGAATCAGAAGCTGATCTTTCACATGCAATTAATAGGCTTTGAGTAATGAGTAACTCTTACATTACATGTATGTACATCTGTTGGCACTGTGTAACCACAGGGTTTGGGAAACCAAGAGGAGCTCTGCTTAAAACCTGTGGTCAGTTTAAAGTACATTTTTCCCAGCTATCATTGCAATTTTGTGTAATTCTACATTTGCTAAGCATACATGTATGGCAGACAAGTGAGGATGTGTTGGACAGACCACAGCTTTAGCAGACTCAGCAAAATTTTCTCTCACCTCTTATTAGTGAGAGGAATATGTCTCTCAATCAGATGACTCCTCTATTAAGTTTTCTGAAAGAAAGCCATGTTTGATTCTTCCTTTTTGTTGTTGTGCACTATCTTGGTTTTTTTTTCAGTTAGAGCTATCCCAGTTGTGTGAGGTGAGCACTTCTAAAACTTCATTCTTGGACCATAGTTCTCAATCCTACTATAGGTAAAAAAACATGTGCTCTCTATTTAGAGTCTCTCACAGCTGGTGTTGAAGACCCAGCGAGGCCAATCAGACATGCCCGGTGTTGGCATACTCAGGTGTTTCCATTTTTATTTCTCTCATTAGCAGTATTTAACAGTTCTTACCTTTCTATCATCTCCTTTTCAGAGTGCAATTAAATCTGAAAGAAGCAGATGAACATGGAGTAGATTCTAGACTATTTAAAATGCTGATGATCATTGGTGTATTTTAATAAAGAAACATATATGGGCTAAAACTTAGTGATGTAGTGAGGTTGCTATGGTCTGCAAATGTGAAGAGGCATTAGGTACTTATGTGGCAGTGGAATGAAGACCATAAATGGAAGAGGCAGAGAACCCTCAACAACAGAAGGAGGTTTGTATTTTCTCAGTTTCTGACTGATAGCTATAGAGGAAACTTAGCTGTTCTTACCTGTTTTTTTTCTTGTTTGTTTTCTTGTTTCGATGGTTATAGGGCATTTTTTTATGAAGAGGGGCTATGGCCTTTTTTCTAATTTTAATTAATAAAAATGCTTACATGCTTACATATTGTGGCTGTTATTAAGAGAAATGTTTAATGTAAAATAGTTGGTTAACTGGGGGAAAGGACAGAGGAATGAACATAATACAATCTATTTGATCAGTGGACTTTTAAAAATTGTTTTCCTGATAAGCGAATTGCTACAGACTTTTCTAGATGAAGTTCAGGTGGTTTCAGCTGATGTCTTGACTGTTGTAATCCTGAGAAGCACCTCTTCTAAATCCAAAGAGTATATTCCAGCGTGGCTTAAACTTTCCTGTTTTGTCATAAGGGAAACAGAACTGCTGTATACCTGCTGAGAGGAAGGGGTAGTTTTATTAGTCTCATGAGAATAATATTTTGACAAAGCAATTTAAACTCTTAAGTTCTGTACTTGCAACTATTTTTTGAGTATGTTGTGCTGACTGTTTGAGAGGGTATGTAGGGTTGAGGGAGAGGAAAAGGAGGAAGAAGATTTTTCAAGACCTTCTGGAACCTGTTTCCCTGGCTAGTTAGCAAAGAATTCACCATGTAAATGTATTGTAATGTATAGCATAGCTACATACCCTAATTTTAAGTGGTCATAAAGTTAAACATTGAGAAAATATGTGTGTATATATAAGTGGGTTCAATATAAATGGACCTTGTACCTGGCACAACTTAGTAGAAACACAGGCTACTACAGTCTGTGTTTGGAAGCAAGGGTAAATTAGATATTTATTTATTCTTTTTGTCTTCTTTCTGAGAGACCTACTTACCTCTGAAAATCCACTTTATTGGTTTATATTAGACAGTCGGCCTGGGCTTTTCTGACCTGTAGTGAGCTTTACTCATGTAAACTCTTCTGGAATTCACTTTGGTAAATTATCAAGAAGATAGTTTAAAAGTGCATGATTTGTATCAGTAGAAGTTAATGGACATATACCACACCTTTGCAAACCCTAACATTGAAGACATGAAAAAACATGTAGCTATCCAAGTATATGGGATAATCCTTACTGCTGTGCTAGTTAGGTTTTAAATTGCTCCAATATGTGTCAGGGAGCTACTCTTCCTATATTACAGGATGCACAGCATAGACTTGTGCCTTGGTTACATGGGGGTGGGTGATCAACTCAGCTTCTTGTGAGTGCTGGTGCTCCTGTGCACAAGTCATTGCTCCAACCTTTTTTGTTGCTACTGAGACCATACAAGTGTTAGTTGAAGAGATGAACCTTTAATACAAGTAATAAACCTGTGTTTAAATTCTAGATTAAGCGAAGCAATCCATGTACACCTGTTCAATTTTAGTGTCTGTTGGCTGGTTCAATAGTTATATGGAGAACTTGTTATTTCAGGGATGCCGTATGAAGAAAGATTGAGGGTTTGAGTTATTTTGGTTGTTTTTTATGGGGTTTGGAGGTATTGCATCAATAGTCTATGTGTTTTGGGAGATGATAAAAATGTAAGGAGATTGATAGAAAATGAAATTAATTTTGATTGCATAAAGCATGAGCAGAATGAAGTGCTTTTTGGAGACAATATCACTTCACTCTTCAGTGGTGATTTATTACCACCACTACTATTAGTAGGTAGATGATATTTAAAATGAAATATGATGATGCTTAATGTCACAGAAAATAACAACAAAAGAGAAATTAGTAGTTAAATTAGTATTTTGACTGGTTGGGTGAAATATGCATAACAATCAATGCTAGCAATAAATAACTTGGAGCAAAATATTTTTCAAGAAGTTTTGGAGGTCTTTGTCTGTTTTGGAGTAATCATAGGTGCATATAGTTTGCCATGCATTGGCTTTATTAATTTGCTTTCCAAGACATAAGTTTCCAAAGTTAATTGTATCAGATGCCTTGCTGCAGTGAGTGTCAAATAACCAACTATTATGAAAGAGTAATTAAAACATGATGATGATTTTTCTTTTGTGCTTTTTCATGGAAAATATATTAGGTGATAAAGCAAAACATATCAAGCAAAATCAGAATGCATTTCAACTGCAGTGCTGTATGGAGGTAGCCTTGTGGTATATTTCTTTGTACCTAAACATGCTAATTTTGTTCATCCTGTATCTGGATTTTTCTGCTTCTGGGCACCTCTAGCAGGTGGCCACAGGCAGCAGGTACTTGTGATTCCAGCTCCCCAGGTGTTTCAAAATCAGTGATGCCTGGGTGAAACAGTCACTGTTTTAATGTGCCACTCCACTAGAAATGTTCCTGGTTGAAAATTCTCATCTGCCGTCTTTTGGATGTACAGCGCAGCCACTGCAGGATAGGAAATCTACTGCAAAACTGCCTGTCTTCCCTCCATCACAGGACACTTTCTGCAGACCTTCACAGGTCATGGGCATTTCAGGCTTCTGTTTTAAGTCTTGTGATCTCTCAGGAAAACAAGGCAGAAACCTTTAACCAGGGATTTGGGATTTTTCCTAACCATGAACTTTTATTTTAGATAACATCAGATTTCTGAAAATGGGAGTTTTGGAGTATACCTTTCATTTGTTGAGTTTACGTTGGCACTTGAAGTCTTTTTTTCCTGCAAGCATTCCTTTTTTCAAGTGATCATGACTATGCTATTAATTAGAGCTCTTGTGCTGTATGCTCTTGTGCTGTATACTCTGTGCCGATGTGGTTTTTTTCTTTTTGTCCCTGACTGTCGTCATTCTTGTCTGATGTTCTTTGAGTCAACATATAGTTAAGGCATCCTTCTGCTTTGCTGGGTTAGTACCAAGGCTGCAATTGGGTATCTTCAATGAGTTTTCAGACACTGTTTCAGGTCAAATGGCTGTTACAGTAGACTTGTCTGGAGCAAAATTATATGCCTCTCAAAAATATGTCATGAACCGCAGTTTGTGGGTGGTGTAGACGCATGCTGTTCTGCCATACTCTGCTTGCAGAAGCTTGCCTGGTCTGAAACTTCCTCTACCATTCAAAAGCTACCAAATGCATAACCACAGCTTATTGGTGCATAGGTAAAAGGATGAGAGAGCGCTTTTATTGGTGTGCATACTATAGGCTTTCATTATCTGTTTAAGGTTATGTATATGGATTCTTTGCAGACAGGGGTGGGGTAGATTTAAGGGATTCTGCTGGTGCTCTGATATGCCTCAAATTCATGTAGACGTGCTTGCCTAGCTCAGACCTAGTGCTGTGCTAATAAATCCTGCTGAGAGACACAGTCTATTAGTTCAGGCTTAATGATGCGCTAATACAGTTACCTGCTGAAAGGCTGTGCAGGCATGCATAAGTCACTCTGTCCCTCTGAACTCTTAGCAGTATTAGGGCTCTGGTAATTCATAGGCAGAGAGTCTTGAGCCTTTCAGTTTGTCAGATTTTTTGGTTTTTGTTATTGGTTATTTTTTTGGTTGGTTTGGGGATTTTTTATTTCTTTGTTTTCGTAAGAACAGCCTACTTAATCCATTTCACTCTGACTAGAGGTGCCTGTACTCTGTGCTTCTGTGGAGATAGGCATAGCTGGAGAGAGAGGATTTGCTCTTGTGTTTAGATGTGGTGAACTTCCTAGCTGGTTTTTATTGTGAAACTGTTTAAGGTCTCTTAATTTTTGTAAGTCCCTGTGTCCATTTATAAGAATAAGGTACTTCCCCAAAGAAGTTAACAGGCTTAATTGTGAAAATGTGTTCTCTAGGGCAGGTTTTGTGTTCAAAATATAGCCTCTTTTCTTGGATTTTATCCAGTCTTAGCTCTTTATCTTTGTCAGAAAACAAAGTAAAAGAAATGACTGGTGGAGTTAACAGAGTGCATGCCCTTGACGGTAGCATGATACTTCATGCTGCTTCTGTATGTGGTTCTTGTCCGATTCCCCAGTGTAGAGTGACCAGAGCAGAGGCACATCTTTCCCACTTCTCTGCTGTGCTCACGAATATCAGCAGGAATTCATTTTAATTGAAGATAAAGGGGATAATAACTGGTATTTCATTGCTGGTTAGGTTATAATAGCAAGAGTGGAACAGAATACTTCATTACGAAGATGTGTATAAGCAGATGAACTCCAGATTGCCTATCTGGATGTAGGTCGTGGTGTGAGGTATGGGGCTGATGTAGCAGGGGGTCCATGTTTTGGAACAAATTTCCTGATTCAAATGAACCCCCCTCCCCCTCTCCCTCCCTCCCCCCCCCCCCTCCCCCGGATATTTTACGCAGACATCTTCTGATTTATCAGCTGTCTGTGGAGGTATCACAGTGTTCATATAGATGACTTGATTTTTTTTTTTTTTTTTAAGCCTTTCTCTGAAGAGTTAGTGCTCCTGAGGATCTATGGTTGCAGTTACTAAATCCAAGCCTAGTTTGAGCAATTTGCATCTGATTCCTAGGCTTGACCCATCACAGTAGAAATATTTTTAGGAAACTCCTGATTTCTTGGTGTATGTTTTTGTAGCATATTGCAGCATTACTGTGCTGTGTTTCAATAATATATTCAAAATTGAGAGAACATGAGGTTCCTCAAATTGCTTAATGAGGCATGCACAGGGAAAACTGAAGCCTCAGTAGAAGAATGAGGGGGAAAAAAACCATCAAAGGTTATTTCTAGACATAACCAGATAGAAAGATGCGCTGTCTAACCAGATCTATTTCCATGTTCTTGATTTCCTGTATTGCCCAATTTGACTCCTGAAGCCAAGCAAATGTCTGACTGTTGCTGATCATTTAATAGCCTGAGAGGTCTTCAGTCTGTGCTAACTATCCACAGTTTGACACCTGATATTAATTTTCACCTTTCTGCTGTGTTTTCAGGCTGCCTGTTTGAGGATGACCTTTGCAAATCTTTTGAAATTTGTGTAAATGGTAAGTCTTCGATGTTTTGTTTGCTCACTACACTGTCCTCTGCTGTGCAGTTGTGTGTGGTCGATTCAATAAGTCAAATCTATACATGAAAGAGAGGAGGGGAGAAAATAGCCGGTATGACTATTATGCTCGGCAGTTAGGGGAAATCTAATAGATTGAAAAAATATTCTCTCAACCCTGAACAACACTATATTCTTTTATGAGAAACACTGTAATTCAATTAAACACACTGAAATATGGTAACATTTGTCTTAATACAGGGTGAAAATAAATGTTTTTTTATCTTCAGGTTGTTCCTCTTTTTAGAGGATGACGTTGAGTAATTATCAGTCTCCTTTTCTTCAAAAGGTTGCTATTTATTATAATAAGGAAAGTCTCAAAGGAAGACTGCCATTGTTCTTGATTATGCTTCCTTTTTCTGTGCTCTTACTTGAACTATGCAGACGCAGCTTTCTTCTGCTCTCCTTAACAATTTCTTTTCAGTAAGTCAGAAAAAGCCAACACAAATGTATGAATGAGTCTAACGGAATAGTAGGAAAGAACTTTTCAGACAATCATCAAAGATTGTTAACATGCTATATGAAATCATTTAAGTCCCGATGAAGGATGGACCATGTTTAGAAGGAGATCTTTTGAAGCAGTTGCATGAAATATGAAGCAGTTGTAAAATATGTAGATCCATAATTAAGAATTTTTTTAAATTATATGTTAAATTTCTCTGTGTGAATGTATGGCATAAGTAGTTTTGTTTTCGTCAAGCAGAGAGGCTGATAATAAGGGTCTGTTAATAGATGAACATTATTAGTATCTTAAACTTTAAAGGTGAAATGAGACTAAATTTCAAGTGTTGTTGAATGTCAGACAAATGCATGCAGGAGAGTGAATAAAAGACAGAAATGTATTTGAGGAGTTGGAAGGAATTTAAATAGGTAGAAGGTTATAAACAGTGCATTTATTAACATCTCCAAAGGTAATACTTGTGTAAGTGACATTTAAATCTGTTTCAATAACATGCAAAAAATCCACATTGACAATTTCCATGGCAGACACCAGGAAGGGTGCTGGCAGTTTTCTACAGTGGTGCATTTTGCTGACTGCCAGTCATATTCAATGCCTGACTGTAGTTTTCCCAAATGCAGGTATAACAGAACTGGGTTTTATGATATGCCACCACTGTATCTGGCAGGCAGTGTATAATGGGGAATTTATGCAATGGGTGATAGTAAAGAAATGTACGTACTTTAACTGATAGTAAAAAGTCTTCAATAGAGAAGTTTATATAAAGATTACTTCATAGGTTCTTGCTCTGTGTGTTTTCTTAATTGAAGATGTGGTTTCTAAAATCTCAACATGTGGTTTCTAAAATCTCAACATGACTTTCACTAGCATGTGAAATGCGTCTTTGAATTCAGAATGGACCTCTTCTGTAGGTCTGCTCTTATTTTTCCATAACTGTAACTTAAAGGTCAGTAATGAATAAGCCTGTTGATCAATGATATTTCCTAATAGCTGATCTTAATTAAAAAATACATGCAGGCATTCTGTTAGTGTGTTTAAGGTCACTGCAAAGTACTTCATTTTTCTATGACCTAATTGGGCAAATGTTTTCTAGAGTGGATTTTAAATGCTGGCCCTGATGCAAGTAAAATAAACCATTCTTGAGAAAATTATCAGATTTTTTTGGAAGATCATGCTTTGAAGTACTAAAATACTATAAGATTTTATTTTTCTTATACATACCAGAAGAGGGCTGCTTGCTTCCGAGTAGTCCTTCTCATTTTTCCTGTCCAAACTGCTTTTGGTTCAACTGTATCTCTGAAGTTTTTCAGAAGTTCTGATATATTAAAATACAAATGCTTTGCTGGATTGAAAGCTGAGGAACTTAAGTCTGTGGAGATCACTATGCCCAGGAGCAGAGCTTATGTTGTGTATTGCAAGGTCATGGAAAGGATTGCCTCCTTTGTTGTCACACAAATGTGTATTTCTGAAGTACGGTGTGAAAGTGGGTAAGATACAGCAGCTGCTTTTGCATTGCACCTTTGAAGCATCCGTGATCTGCAGATCTGAGTCTGACTCCTGCAGGAAGGCTGATAATTTTGATCTTTCTCTTGGCCTCGAGCAAAGGTAACTGAACTGACTGCATTTTCAAAAATGAAACTGGGTTTGTCTATTAAAGACGTAAGTCATAGTATTTGCTATCTTGCATCCTGTCATCTACTGCAGACTTCAAGAACTTGTCATGCACGAGACTTGTAAAAGGGTAACCAGAACACCAATAACTGAGCAGTTCATAACTTAAAAATACTACTCTTCTCATTTATTTTGAAGAATTAAGTGACTGAAAGATTTTTATAAGCATTCCTTTGCATGAATAAAAAAGGATGTTAAAAGAAATTTATTGTTAAAAGCAGTGTAATCCAGTTGTAAGATCTAATGTAAACAGCATAACTGTCAGTTGCACTGCTTTTATCTGTTTAGGTCATATGCCGTTTTCACAGGGCAAAGAACCTGCCTTAATAATGACTGTTGACTTTTCCGCGATTTTTCCCTCATAAACGGGTGTCTCTTGGCTTCAGTGATGGGTTCTTGCTTGTTTGTTTAATAGCTCCAGCAGCATTCATGCAATATTAATTTATTTCCATAAACCTTTTATCAGCTTCCTGAGCTGCACTGACTCATCAAGTGGTTAAAAAGGAACATATTGTTTCATGTTTATTTTAATGGCATAAGGATAAGCCAGGCAAAAAGACCAAGTGACTTTTCCTGTACTCTTCCTTTGCAAAGCTAGAACTTTGCAGAGTAAAGTTACTTAGATGTCTTCCATTTAAATCCTGGTACAAGTTACCTCTATTTTACAGTTGGAGGAGCTGATATTTTCACCCATCTAAAATGCTTCAAAGCTTGCAGCTAAAAAACATGGTATGAAATCTGAATATGCTTATGAGCTTCAGATCCTAATAGAAAAGAATCTGACATGCTGTAAGCTTGGAAATGCTTGCTTCCCAATAAGTGCTGATAAACTGCTACAGATGCCAAAGGTAACAAATAACATCTTAAACAAGATATATGGAAGGGACAAGAAGAATATAAGGATTCGGATTTAAAATGTGTGGTGACACAGCTGCAAGTGAAGAGGGATATAATATTTGCAAGTTCATGTACGTTTTGCTGTCTGGGTTAGAAGTTTCAGGGATTGAGTTTGCCCATGTGTCTGTTTTGTTTTCCTGAGTGTTATACCTCAAATGTGTTTGTAAGAAAAGGAAAGCAAAAGAAGCGTCGAGAAGGAATTTTTAGATGATATCTGAGACAAAGATCCTTCACTTATCCTTGAACATTCCTGTATGTATATATTAAGTCAGATAAGTGGGAATACGTCATGTTCTGTTTTGCATTTTAAGTGATAAGTAAAGCAGTTAATGTAAAACATCAGCTTGCTTGTTGGAAGCTTTAAACAAACTGGCTCCTGCAAGCAGCAAGGCAAAGACTAGTTCTTATCCTTTCTCTTGAAATCATGCTATTGAATTCTGCTACTGCCACTGGGAAAGACACCATGTACCATAGATAAAAGCATTAATTTCAAAATAACCATCCTCTATTGTCCTCATTCCTCCTTTATTAAACTGTTTGAACTGCTTATTTAGAAGGATGGCATTCTTTCCTTTAGGTTTAATCTCCAGATATTTTGCTTCAGAAAGCTTTGTGCTGTGTTTTATCTATGCATGGATACCATGATATCTTTTCTCCTTATCAACAGTCTTTATAAGTCAGGGCAGTTTTATTTATGAAACGTTTTGTGGCTGTATGCCTCCTTCCTGCATGAAATCATTGCAGGGCTCATGCAGACAAGATCAGATTGTAGAAAACCACTCTGTGAGGCCAACCAAAAAAGTTAATTAAATACAGTCGTTGATGCAGGGTGCATTGTTAAGCCTCACTGACAACCACTAAACTTCTCTTAGGAAGACATGGTCTAATGTCTGTAGTAGTGTTTGAAAATGCTGTGCTTCTGAGAGGCTGTATAAACAGCTCCGCACAGCTGAATCAATATTGGTTTATGTATGCAAGCTGCACTTGTTAGAAGGGACTTAGGTTAGCGTGGTGTGTCAAAGGCATTCAAGCATTGCAGTACAAAGTCATGAGGCTTTCCAAGTTTGGATGTTTCCAGGTAGTTCAGAATATTAAGGTACTTTCTTGCTAGCTACAGAGCTCCTTGAACATTTGGTACGTAAGTGATTGCATGTGCTAGTGATGAGCCGTAAGTGGTAAACATGTCTTACAGATGATAAGGGAGAGGAGTCAGGATCCTTGAAATGGTTTCTTGAACTTAATGTGTTATGCTTTGAGGTTTTCCAGATCATTGCCTGGTAGGATGGAATTACAGAGAGAGATGCACCTCAGTATTGTTTAGCTAACAGATGTCTGTGGCTACATCTGTGTCTGCAAGGCAGTGCTCTTACAAAGCTGTTGAAGTTTTTGTCAAATGACACTATAAATCTGTGCCTAAGCTTTCCGAAGCTTTTCAGTGAGCATCAGTGCTTGTTACAACTAAATCGAGACTTCTGAGGAGTAATGCTAAGTGGTACCTCTGCTGACTGTTGCTTTATTGTGTGTACAGAGAATTTCTGTGCTTTCCAAGGATATGGGAATTCTTCACAGATAACTGAAGTTCTAATACCACCCTGTGAGGTAAACCTGATGTTGTCACTTATAACCTGAGTTATGAGGTAAATGGGAATAGGTATATGTTTGGAGTAAAAACCTGACCAATTACGTCTATGTAAGGATTTAGTTTTGCTGATGCTTCAATATCAGTTCAAGGAGATAATGGGATTTTTTTTCTCCTTTTTTTTTTTTTTTTGGTCAGATTTACTTACTTATTCAAAGCATGCTTTAAAAAATTAAGTCAGAAGAATGTCAGAATCTGGTACAACTTTAAAATCTACCATGGTATAATGGTATTCTGAAAACCCACATCTTCAGAATTACTTACATACTTCATTCAACTGAAATCAAGGGTGAGTTAACACCTAAATATTCCTGAGAATCTGTGACTATGAGGATGGTGCCTTGGTTATTAGGAATACTTTACGTTTAAAGACTTCATAGACACCTTTTGAAATAATTCTGTGGAAATAGACACAAAGATTAATATTTTCACTTTTCCCCCACATTTGGTCTACATTAGGTTATGTGGTAGTCATGTAATAGGAGCAAGTAAATGATATGGAGGTTTTTTGGTAGGAAGACCCTGGTTTCCCATTAGCCTGTGTACTCCCTCATGTTAGCTCTTGCTTCCCCTTATCTTATGAAGCTCTAAAACTATTCTATGATATTAATGACAGTGTCAGAGCTCCTCAGGATTAATGAGCATAAAAGACATTGCAACACAACTTCTGTTATGAATGGTGATAACACACCGAAAGGGAGCAGAAGATGGTGAGTGGAGGAATTTGAGGGTTTCTCAGCTCTGCTCCACCCCACCATGCTGCTGCTTTGTATATAAATTGTGCCAGCTCAGTTTCTAAACTAGGAGAGTCTGATTGGCTATTGGGTATACACAGTGTTTGCTAACAGAAGCGCTGTCAACATAGATGCTGAACACTTCCGGGGTATGTGAGGTAAAAACATTATGAAAACCCAACATTTTAATTTTTACCATGAGGTTAAAAATGTCAGTGCAGTGATGACTTCGTCAGTTTTACCTTGTGTAAATCATGTGGTGCTTGTTCTTTCTGAAGAAAAAGCCTATCTATCTTCCAGACTATCTATTTGTGTCTTGTGTTTATCTCAATGTGGTGTTAAAATAGCTACTTGTGTAATAGTGGGGTAAAAGTGTCTAGCACAACCGGCATTAAAACTGAAGTAGCGATCAAAGGTGAAGTTAGAATTCTCTCATTAGGAAAAGATGCTTAGCATGATAATGCAACTATGGTTATTCACCATCCCAGATGTTGCTAAAAGCTTTATTGTGGTTATTTTTTGTGGAGAATCTCAACTTGTAGCTCGTGCAGGGTACAAAACCATCGCTCAGACTTCACTGACAGCGTGCTGTTCAGCACCAAGTGAGAGGTAAGTATGTACAACCATAAATCTACCACCAGCCATGGGTAATTCTTTATATCCCTGTGTCCTGTGCTAGTAAATAAGACTTGGAGCTGCTGAGTGTTGCATTTTATTTCATGTGGACAGACCTCTGTTTTCTTATAGCTGAGGCAAGAATGCTGCTGTGTTGTCATATGGAAACTTTCATTTCTATCTTAATGTTGTGACTTGTGGTAGCATATTTTCTTGCTGTGAGTATCAGCATTGGGTTTAACAGAACCATAGCAAGCACTGCAAGTAAAATCGCTTAAGCAGTGTGTGTTTGGGGAGTTTTGGTGGCTGTAGGTTGGGTGCGGCGGGGGGGGTGGGCCTAGATATTGGAGAGTATATTTAATTATCTAGTATCTCTCTTTTACCCAAATTATGTATTTGTGGTGATAAGGTCAGTAAGCCTCAAAGCTAATATCATATCTGATATTAGGTAGAATTGAGGTTTTAATAGTCACTATTACTCCACTGAATATTTGATATGAAGTCTTGACTCTTACAAGATGTGTTTGTTAGAAAAAACAATAAATTTGTATTTATCTGCAGCTTTTTGAAACTTCTACCAGGCAGGATGCATATAATTTAAGGTAGCTTTAAAGATGTATGTTACACTACCATATTAAATCTCATGAAAATACACTTGGGTATTTGAGATATTGTCTATACTGTGTACCTTACTAGTGTGTGGTGAACCCCTTTAAATGTTTTTGTGTAAACTATGTAGCACCTGTTGGCACATGTGTTGCGCATATTTGGAGATATTCCCTATTTCATTATTTTATTACACTTAAAAAAAAAAAAAGGTAATTGTAACATTTGGGAGACCATGGAAAAGTATAGCCTGTTTGAAAAAAGGCATTAGGGATTCTGAGTAAAATTTGTGCCTGATGAATCATGAAACACAAGAGCCTGAAAAGGACAGTGTGGTCTGTAAAGAAGAGAACACCAAGGGATAATGTTCTGTCAATGAGGTGGAAAGCAAATGAATCGTGGTTTGGAGTGACACCGCAGTAGTGTGCTTCTGCTGAAAATCCATCATACTTTCTCCTCTTCATTTGTCAATGGGCATTCAGAAGTGTTAATGGTTTACTTCATGATTAAGATATTTAGGGTTGTGGCTTTCGAAAAAAATTGAATAATAGGCAGTTTTAGGTTGTTTTTTCCTTGAAATTTTTCACCTCTACTAAAAAACGCCCCAGAGAACCAAACAAAAAACCCAACGCTCCCCTCTCCCCACTGCATAAACGTGTTTATGAACAAAAAACAGTACTAAAAATTGTCAAAACCAAGGACACATGAAATTTGTAAGTTGTCAGTGATGGCTATACAGCTATATTGCTATTATTGGGTGACTTCGATTTTGAATTATTAGATAAGATTTTTTTTTTGGTGTTAAAAGGATATCTTCACTTTGCATGTTGATTACTTACAATGTGTAATTCCACAAATGAAGCGCATAAGTTTGGATCTGCTTGCTTATTTTGGACTTCACATAATCCCTGTTAGATGTGAAACTGTGATATTTGCCTTAGTCCCCCTGAATATCAGTAAGTGAATATTGACCCAGTTAATCACTGCTGCACTGAAACAATCAGATTATTATCACTAGTTGTCAAAATACTTTGGTAATTAACAGAGGCATTGACAGGAGTGTTTGTAAGAGGATAGACTACAAAACTTTGAACACATTTCTTACCTGAGAAAATTGTATACTTTTTTTTTTGTAATCATGCTGCTTGTGTATTTCTTTCTGAAAACTGCAGTAGTACTGTCTAATAGTACATATGCTTAAACTATGGGATTGTGAATCAGGCTATATATTTTCAAAATGTTCCAATTTTACAAGGCCATTAACAAATGACTTCTGACTATTCACTCCGCGTTTTCTTGGGTGTGTGGGAGGCAAAGCTTAAACATATCCGGCATAAAATCCTTCTGGATGTTGTTTTTTTTTTTTTTTTTTTTTACAGTTACAAGTTTCTGTGTGCTTAGATGCCATACTTCTGAAAGAAAAAAAAAAAAGTTCTGTCAAAAATCCTTCTTTTTTGCTGGCCAGACCACACATCAGTTGAGTGCTGTTGCATTACAATAGTCATTTAATGAACACCTTTTTTCTGCTGACTTCATAGCATTTGACAAGCACTAATAGTGTTTTTTACTTTCAATCTGCCTTTAGACAGTAAACATAACAGGAAACAAGTTATTTATGGTTTGCAGGAGGAGGGAATGTTGAGGTCCTAGCTGAGTAGCTTCTCAAAGAATATGAGAAAACTGAGTAACAAAATCTCATGACTTAAATCACCTGAAACCGTATCTGCCTCAGCACAACAAAACTCTTGATTAGTTTCTGTAAGACATAGTGACTTTTTTTGTCTGAAGGTAACTTGTATTATGAATTATAGAAAACTTGTATTATGTATTATAGAAAATGTATTCTGTAATAATTAACATCCATGACATCATGTAAGAAGGAGGAGGGAATTACTTGTAATATTCTAAATATGAGATGCAACTTCATATGCATATGGAAGACATATATGAAAATAACTTTCAATAGCTGTGCTTATTCTGAACAGATGAACTAAACAGATACATTCTTTTTTTTTTTTTTAATTTTAAAATAAAGAATGTAGAAGGTTTTTCTCAAGTTGTGTACTTATTACTGGAAGTCCTTAATTTGGACTGGATTGGGTCCAAAGTAGAACTTTCATCCGGAGAGCTAGAAAATACATACTTTCTCTTTATCCTAATGCTTAGAATAAATGCTCTGTAATAAAGAACAGTAAGAGGCTTTTTTGTTCTGTCCTCGTTTAATAAATAAGAACAATATGAAAGCGAACTAATCATAGTACTGTTGATTAACAAGTGAAGACCTGTTAATGAAAAGTCATTTGCCATTATAAGCCATTTGAAGACTTTAAATTAAACAGAGTTTTCTTTTATGCCCTACAACCTCCATGGCAACAGCAACAAAAGTTGCTCTAGAGGTAGACAGAACAAATATATTTTATGGTCCCAAACTATTTATTGTATTTTAGTCTTTAAATAGCTTTGGCTGCTGCTCTGCATAAGTTAAGAAATATTTGGTTGTCTTTGCTGCTGTGTCAGCATGCCCTAAAGCAGGATCAGCATGGCTTAAGAGGGTTGGTAACAGCAGTGGATGTCAAGGGAGAGTAAGGGAATACAACATTTAGTGTTTGGACTCTAAACTCTTCAAGGAAAGATATCTGTCAAAAGGAAAAAAATGTTTTTAATGCAGCAAACATAATTGTCTTAATATTAAATTTGCAATATGATAAGGTTGAAAATGAGTATTATTCTATTTAATTTTAGCCCTTTTAAGCTTGTATTTAGCTTTTCAACTGCATTATCTCACTCTTTCAGGGATTTGTAGTTTTTTCATGGAAGTAACATGACAGGTATGATTGTGAACAGCTGCATGCTATGCAATTTTTTCAATGGCAAAAATGTCTTTCGTTAGCTTTCCCTATCTGTTATTGAGCTGTAATTGATTCTTTCTCTGTGGTGAATTGTATAATAGATGAGAAAGAGGTCTATTATCCAACCAGAAACTGTGCTGGTGGGGGAAATAGAAAATTGAGGGTAGAGATAACAATTGATGAGACCTTCCTTCAGATTTTTTGTAGTCTTCTCTATGGGCTCTACATCATGCTGCTGTATCTCTATTCCTGAGAAATTTCAGATAAAAAAGCTATTAGGGGTTTATTGACAATTAGATGTTTAGACTTTTGGATGGAAGCTCCATAGTTTATTGGACACTTAAAAAAAGACAACCTGCAATACCCACTCACAGTGCGTGCAGTGTAAATGGCTCATGGATTTCCACAATTAAACCAAATTTTTTGCTTTGGAAATGGAGTGCTTTTTGGGGTGGGTGGTGGTGTTCTGTTTTTGAACTGTAATTTTGTAGCTTTAAGTAGTGAATTTGACTGAGTCTTGTGTCTATTGTGACTTAAACTCCTCCAAACGTTTCCAAATTATAGTAGTCTCCTGCTAGTCTTCTGATTCCATCCCTCTTACGAGGATGTTGTTTCATTACCCTTCAATGCTTAATTTCTAAGTTTGAGATGTGAAGATGTACTAGACTTCTACAATAATTAAGAGTACCTACTTTACTGACAGCTTGCCTTAATTTTAATGGAATTTTGCTGATGGGTTTTGCCAGGTAATGTAATGGAACAAACTGTTCTTTCACTGACAGTAGCTATTAGAAAAGTTTTCTCTTGAATTTGTACCTATAATTTTGCTTACATGTGTTTGGAGAATAGTTGTATTCTAAAAATAATTGATTCCTAAATGAGCTAATCTCTTTTCCTGTTTCTCTTCTCTTTAACTCTTATTTTTTACTTAGTTAAAAATTTCTGTGACTAATGGTTGGAAAAAATGGACCAATATGTTCAGTAAAACATAAGATGACATGCTGATACACAGTTAAGAAATACCAGTCTTATTCTGTTTCAAATTCTTTTTTATTTGATTTTTTTATTCAGTTTTTATTAACTTTAGGTGCCAAAGTTCCACTCAATGTTTTGCAAAGGTTTGAAATTTGGTCTATTACTAAGGTTTCCTTTTCTTTTAGTAGATCAGTTGCTGTTTTAGATAGGATCACTGCCTTTGGCTTGGAAGCCCCAGGAGTGGTCTTCCTGCTCCTCCAGTCAGAGTTCACCCATACAAATGCTCGAGTCAGTTATCATGGAAGAAGTGGAAACATCTGAAAGAAGTTTGGGCAAAACGGAATCCCTGTTTCAGTACTGCTTCACTGGAGGGTGGAGTGCCCAGTGGCAAAGGGTTGATAAAAGTGTTTAACATTGCAGTACAAATTATAAATCCATGTTCCCTGAAAAGGTAGTTAGCCGGTTAGTGCCCATTTCACATCTCTAGATTTAAATGCATTGCCAGTTAGAAGTCACATCTTCTTGATTGGCTTTATTTCAAAACATCTAAAAAGATTTATACTAGCCCACCAAAATGTTGTTTGTTTCTTTTCCCCAAGGAACTGGGTCATTGGGTAAAATTATTTGATGAAATATTACCCTTCACAAATGATGCCAAAAAAGATTTACAGATTTCAATGTATTTTGTGGCATGGTAACTAAAAATAAGTTATGACCAGAACAGAGTTTAAAAGCGTATTTTAGAATGGAAGACAGCTGCAGCTTCAAAAAGATTATCCACCTCAAAAATCTGTAGAAAGAATCAGTCTACCACAGAGAATGCTTTTTCTTTATTTTTTTTCCTTTTTTTTTTTTTTATTTATTTTATTTATATCCCCAGGCATTTGTTGGCCAACTCACATTGATTAAAACTCTAAGTTCTGGAGATGCCATAGTGTTCTGGTTTTTGCTGGGGTAGAGTTAGTTTTGTTAGGGTTTTTTTTTTTTTTTTTTTTTTAATCGTAGCTGAGATAGGGCTGTGGTTTGGATTTGCGTTGGAAACTGTTGATAACACAGGGATGTTTTCATTATTGCTCAGCAGTGCTTATACAGCATCAAGGCCTTTTCTGCCCCTCACCCCACCAGTGAGCAGACTGAGGGAAGGTTGGTGGGTGGCTGCTGCTCGGGGGCTGGATGGATGTTGGGTGGTGGTGAGCAATTGTTTTCATTTGCATCACTTCTCTTGCTTGGGTTTTATTTCTCCCTGTTATTTTCTTTTTCATTAGAATTTATTATTTTTATTTTATTTCAATTATTAAACTGTTCTTGTCCTGACTCACAAGTTTTCTCCCTTCTACTCTTCCAATTCTCTCACCACTTCCTCCCAACCCTTTCTCCCAACCATCCTGCTGGGCAGGGAGTAAACACATGGCTGTGTGGTGCTTAGTTGCTGGCTCTGGGGTTAAACCATGACACATTCTTTCTCAGGGCTGCAATAGCTTGTGAAGTTGAGATAATGGTTCCTTCCTACTTTGCTTAAACAGGTAACCCACAAATGCAGGTCAGCTTATGGTTTCTCCCTGATTATAGGGAGAATAACTACATTCCTTTGTCATAGACCAAAGGAATGATAGTTCAGAATTCTAGGGTTAAGGGTTTTCATCAGATATTTCATTCATGTACATGAGTAAATATTTCCCTTTTTTAATCTGAATGTCTCTACATTAGATATAAATGGGAAATGGGTGTTTGTTAATTAAGCTGCAGCAAGTGCAAATTTCCAGTGCCATTACAACTGCCTTTTTAGATACCATGACAATGACATTAAGCATTTGCTAAACAAAATCTGCTCTTATATGTCATGCAGTTTGCATCCTGTTTACTAGTAAGAAGTTGTTGGCACAGGCATAAGCCATTTTGTTAAAAACAATAAATAAACAGAATTCTCTTGGTCTGAAATCAGCTGTCTTCATAAGTATACCATTAGATGGAAAAAGAGGAGAAGCCATTGTTTTCTTTTGTTGCTATTTTTTTTTATGAGCTGGTGCTTGTACATCAGGTGTTACGATTTTATGGAGCTGCAGCTCTTAGTATGTGAACCTGCATCTTCAAGCAGGGAGACGCTTTCTAAGCACATGAAAATACAAACCTGTTCCATGCTCAAAAGGAAGGCTTACAAGGAGCCATTAATATAGGTCTTCTGCATGACACTGGGGACCATGGTTTCGAATCCCTGCCTGCCTCACAGAGGTGGAAATGTTAGCTCTTCCTCCCAGAACAGTGACCTGGGCTAATCTCTGCCTTCCCCATGGCAGCTGGTAATCTTGCAGTAACATGGGAGGAACTGTGCATCCAGGAGAAGAACAGGAGGGACTTTAATCCTGTTGCATGAAGTTTGGGATGCTCACTTGGATATCAGTACAGAGAAAGCTTTTTGGATTTAAAAAAACAGATAATTGAGGGGTAATACCAAATCCCATGAGGTTGAAAATTGTAAATAAGTAATTGACTATGAACTGCCTCCTGTTTTCCAAGTGCTAAAAAACTTAGTCCTATTATCAGTTCATAATCCCTAGATTGTTCTCTGTTTCAGCTACGCAGGGATTGCTCTGTAGTTTGTGAGCCCCAACTGACTCTCTTGCTGGAAAAAAATAGCACGTTACGGCTATATAATCAAAGACATAGTCTGAAACCACTCCATTAAGGGGAAAAAAAAAGATGTAAACAATGTGAGAAGACTCATCTTTTGTATAGAAAGATGATTATGATGATATATGGGGTTTTCTTGGTGGAAAATACAAATTAATGCAGGTCATTGATTTTTAAAAAGCTTTATCCTTTGCTAGACAAGGAGATTTTGTAGGCAGTCTAACATACTTGCAGAGGAGCAGAGCCATATGTCACTGCAGCAGGGTTGTCCTTTGGCTTGAATAAAATGAGAATGTGAAAGATTTTGTTGCTTTGGGTGTTAATTCTGCTTCAACTTGATTACAACCAATATTATGCACAATATCAATGTGGGACATACTGCAGTTCAAGTGGCAACAGTTTTATAGGGGAACAGATTGATTTATTTCTACTTGTTTACTGCCCGTGTCGGTGAGCAGTGCTGTCTGCATGGCTGGATCCGTGCTCTGCTGGGGTCTGTGACGGTTGTGCGCTGAGTGGCAAACTCTGCCCTCATGAGCAGCATCTCGGAAACATCTTGCACGATTGCACTAGAAGAAACTATGAAGAGTATTGATTAGTGGCTATTTTTATGGAAGGTGGAAGAGAATCTGAATGGGGCTTTAACAACTCATAATTTTGTCATATTGCTGTTAACAATATCTGAATCAACTTCAGATTCAACCAAAGAATGCAGCTTTTCTGGCAAGGCTGAGAAGGTGATAATGAGATATTCTGACTTCAGCTGTTCCTTACAGCAGCTTTGGGTGCAAGGGACAGCATCAGCAAGAGTTGCAGTTTGCTGCTCTTTCTTCCGGGCCTCTGTAAGCTCTGTTTTGTAGAGCTCTTCAGCTCAGTGTTGTTTTAACATACTTATCCATGCTGTTCCTGCCATATTGGAGCAAAGTGTGTCTGTGACCTGACACCTTTTCTCCTTCTTGTAGCGTGGGGTGCCCTGTGTGAGCAGCATTTGCTCCTTGAGGGAAGGGAAACTGAATTTTTTTTTTTTTTTTTTTTTTTTTTTTTTTTTTTTTTTTTTCCAAATTGAGGGAAGATACTGAAATGATGCTGAATGGAGGAAGAGAGATGCTTTCAGGACTGTGAAGGGAGCCTGGAGGCGTGTAAGGGAGGGAGGATGAAGTGAAGGAACCCCAAAGGTGGTAAAAGGCTGGGGACCCCTTGGTTCCCCACATCGCTCTTTGTCGTTCACACCTTCACCCTTCCTTCCTGGGGTGTCACCAAAAGTGGAATTCATTTTTGCCTCCATGGCTGAGGGATGTCCCAGGCAATGAAAGAAGCCTCAGAGTTGGGTGAGGAGAAGACATGGTTCTGGGTGCTTTTCTGAAAAGGACACCTATGGAGAAAGCATAATGGTGGAGAGGTGGAGCCAGTGCAAATAACCTTGGTTTTTGCTTCATTAAGGCTGTGATAAAGAAGACAATGCTGTTGGGCCAGGCTCTCAGATTAGCTTATTATCTTCTGTAGCAGCCAGTTGAGTCAAAAGCACAGAAATTGTTTGGCCTACCAGATCCCTACAGAGAAACCTTGGACATTGTTTCCATTGACATTCCCTTATACTTCCACTTCCATTCCTAAATCTGTTACTAACTCCAAAAAGTAAAAAATAGTCCTTAATAAGCGTTCTTCTCTGTATTTAAAATAACATTTAAATATTATTGTAGACATGCTTTGACTTTTATATCACTTTATACTTGAATCAATCCATCATTTAGTATAGTTTAAAACTATAGCAAATATTTATTTTCGTCTTTTTAAAAGGATATTTACTTTTAAAAGGGGAAGCCTGCCTTTTCCTTTATGGGGAAAAAGTGCAACACTCTTGGGGAAAATTAATTTATAGAGTTGGTCCCTAATTTTATTCCATGGGTCACTGTTTGCTCATTTGCATTGAGTGCTTGTGTGAGGAAAGGGCTAAAAATAGAAGAGTGAGTTAGCTTCAGTGCCAGAGGTCTGCAAGATCATATCCAAGATGGGGACATGTAATGAGAAGAAAGTTTCTTTTCCTGAATCTTCCATATCCTTTTGAGGCCTTATTCTCAGAATATGAAATATGAAAAAATAGTAAATTAAGTATTTTCTCTAAAGTGAGAGTTTATGGAAGAATGTGTCAGAAAAGACTGTAAGACACAGGTTTTTTTTTTGCTTGCTTGTTTTCCCTAGTCAGTTAAACTAGAAAAGCAAAAATTCTGTGATGGGCTGATGTGCTTTTTTGTATTTGAATAACCCTCACCTAATACTTCTGAGAGGTCAAGAGTCTATTCGTCACCAGCGCTGAGTAAATCCAGTGGGCAGGCATAGCGGGTTCAGATGTCTGGCCATCTCTATTCATCACTATGTCTGTTTCACCAAGTTTAGTCTGATATTGTTGTCTTGCTCTAACCAGTAGTGATTCAACAGTAACTGGATGAATTAGCTAATCTCTAAAGCCCATTACTATTTGTTCTGCCTGATGCATTTGCTAGGCTGCTAAGTTGTGATGAAAGTTGCTAGCAGTGTAGAGCTGTTAGCTTGAGAGGTGTCACTGACAGCCCTGCAATGTCAGGGTCATGGTTGAAACTACTGCAAAGAGCAGCATAACTGAAGCAACATAATCTGTGATTCTGCAAAAAATACCATTACTTAAGTAGTAATGTGATCCATCAGGAGTTGCTGCCAATGTGGTACATAGAGTTGTGGATGGATGCCATAAAGGCAGCTCCATCACTATTACAGGAAATTCTGAATGAATGCATAAAGCCAGATGCCAAGTTCTACTCCAGAATTTCCTAATAGCCTTATTTGTGTGTCCGTCATTATTTCAGTAGCAGAGAATGTGAAACTGGCAAGCAAGAACATTACAGAGGTGAATCTGCTATTCTAACAACTTTTAGTTTCTTAAAAATACTTGCTTTCTCTGAGGTGAGCTTGAGTAACAATAATGTGGCTTAGAAAGTACATGTTAGTATTGGATTTCAAATACTTGATATATGTTCTCTTTTTGTTCCTGTGAGATAATTGAATTATCAGATGCTAGTGGCATTACGTGTAATAGAAGGGAAATCCAAAGACATTTTCTTGCTTTTTTCGCCTGAGATGAGTCTGAGAGAACACTACTAGTTAATTTGCCATGTACCTTTCCCCATTAAAATCAGTTGTCAGAGAATGAAGAGAGTCAGTGAAATTGGTGTGCAGTAACAAGGAGCAATAACAATGGGGTGTGGCTATGCATTTGGGACTGGTTTTGGTAATCAGCAGTAGAGGTAGCAGAGAATTTCATAGCTGTAGAAGATTCAGAGAATTTGTCAGAGCTGGCAGATGCCAAAGAGAAGAAAGAACAAAAATATCAAGACTTGGTAAAGTAATTCAAGATAGCAAATTTTCACAATGTTTAAGTGAATGCTTTCAACTTTGCAAATCTTTGCTGTTTAGAATGATTAAGCATCAGCTGCAATTGCAGCAGTGACTGATCCTTTATCATTTGTTTAATAGTATTACACTTCTCTTAGGCCACTGTTCTGTCAGGAAGAAGTTTATAAGTTTTCTAATGCCTTAGAAATAACTTGTTGAAATGCATGTCACAAAGTAAAAATAATTGCCACCTGCCTTACAAAGATGTTTATGTGTACCTGTAAGCACCATAAACATCGTCAACTGTGATGTGCAAAAAGTCTGAAAGGAAATTAGTATTGAGATGTTCTACTGTATCAAAGAAAAGTTAAAATTATGTTTGTGTTATCCACACGTGATATGGTTTCTACAGGTTTTGTAAACTCGCATGCTTTGAAGAAACTATTACCTGAATAATAAGATATTATGGTCTTGGGCATGGCCTCAACAGACGTGACTCAAGTCTGCCTTGTTTGTGCTGTTATGGCCTGGATGCCCCTTCTAAATCCTAAGCCTTGTTTGAGACTCTTGGCTTCTCTCTTCAGCTTTCAGATGCTCCTTCCTCATCCTCCATGGTGCCTTCATAAGAAAAGCAAAAGCAGGCAGCCTGGCTGTTCTCATGAGACTCTGCCTTTTCTTTTCCCTTGTTTGGTCAGAAATATTGCTAATGTGAAAATAGCACTTGCCTTTTTTGTTGTGGCTGGATAGTCTGGCTCAGAGGATCTGTGGCTAATGCTGGCACGGGATCGTGTGGAATAAAATGGATTATTAAACTGGGTTACATCTTCTGTTTGGCCAGAGGCATGTTAATATTGGCCAGACATAGTTTGCATGTGACCTTTGTGCAAATAGGTGGTCTGCCAGAGGCCTTGTTGTAATGTCCTATATGCTAATCTCAAAAATCTGTCATCACAAAGCTAAGGTGATACTGGGATTTAAGTCCAGTTTAAAGAGTGTGTCTTATCCTTCACACAGCTCCAAACCCTGCTCAGGATCAATTCCCAGATGATCAGAAAATCAGTAAGCAGAAGCACAATCCCTATTTTTGCACTATGGAAGGTCCTTCTCTCCTTCTGACGCAGTAAGAGGCCCAGACTCTCAGCCCATTGCTGGGTATGGTTGTCCAATTGCAGGGTGAACCAGAATTTGTGTTGGGGGTCTTGTGGCTGGAGGTGTGAATTTGGCTAGTAATGTTCCACCGGGCTGTGCCTGGGGCTGTGCTGCTGGTGGGGGGCATCTCAGCCACAGGTGATCCCTGGTGGGCTGGTGATGTGGCTTTGTGAAATCCTTTGTGCCCAGAGCATGAGGTCATTGTAGCCACATGGATATTTCCCCAGGCACTTACAGTTAAGAACAGAGAAGAAGTGGTATTTGTAATATTTCTTTTTGGTTTTTTTTAAACAAACAAATAAAATGCCACCAACAAAAAAACCCCCCAAAACCCCCAAAAAAACAACAACAAAAAAAAAACCCCACAAAAAACCAAAAACAAAACCCCAAAAAAAACCCCAAACCACCAACCAACCAAAAAAAAAAAAACCAAAAAAAAAAAAAAAAAAAAAACAAAAAACCACAAACCAAAAAACCCTGAAACACCAAAACCCAAAAACAAACCAAAAACCTTGAAACTGGAAACTTCCAAAAATTAAACCCATTTGCTGAATGTGCTGTGGGAGCATAATTTGGACCATAACTCTAAGTACTGGTAGTTAGTCATTATGTCCCTTTTGGGGGACAGTTCTGATCCTGCTTCCCTTCTGCCATACGTATGCAGGTTTATTTTGCTGTAATAATCACAAATGCAGAATAAGGAAGATTCCATTTTCATACAGCCCAGGGGTATGCAGTGTTCACATTCAAGAGTACAGCTTTAACAAACTAATTTATTTTCAAAGGAGAAATCATAGCAGTACTCACTATCTGGGAAGTATACAGCTAAAATGATTTGTTTTACAATAACCACCATGCTTATATGTGTTTATCTTGTATGTGATGAAAGTATTGTCTGGGGAGTAGTTGCAGCAGCAGAGCTACACTGTTTGCTTTGCAGTTCTCTGACCTGCTTATTAGATGACATTCTTATTAACTAGTTGAGTTTATATTAGAGGTTTTTAGGGGGACTGTTGTTGTTAAAGGTCTGTCAGCATTTCTGTTTTAAATGTTTTATGAATATAAGCAAACTATTTTAAGCAGCTGCTCATCCTTGGTCAGTAATAGGCAGAATACAGCCTTATATGATCAAAATGTTATGCTTTATTTGCAATTTTATATGAGAAATAGTTGCAAATAAAAGTAGAGAAAATGTAAAAGTGTTAAATACATAACTTTTATCCATAATGAAAAGATTGTATTTTTCAATTATTCATTGGTTTACAGTTTATAATACTTTTCTGGGTAGTTGTAGAGGAGAAATGAAATGTTTCAGCAAAATGCAATGGTTTGCACTATGTAATTACTTAGTGGGCTGTTATTTCATATTTTTTATTATAAGAGGATGACTGTTGTTGTGTATTAGTGCTGTTGTATTGGAGGAGGGAACCAGAAATGTTTGATTTTTTTTTTGAGAGAAAATTCTTAAATTTCCATGAAATTTAAAATGGCAAACAGTCTGTTCTCCCCCAGAATGAGTTGTTTTCTCCTCCTGACCCCTCTCATTAGTCCCTCCTTGAGTTCTGACCTTTGATTTTCCTGCGTTAATGCAGCTCTGTCTCTTGACTCCTCATCAAGCTCTCCCTCTTGTACCCTGCTGAGGCAGGCAGCCCTCAGAAGCAACTGCAAGAGTGGATCATACAGAAGCTGCAGCTACGGACCCAAATATGCCCTGCGAATGTCATTGAAAGGTGATGATAGGGAGAGCTGATTGGAAAGCAGAATCCATAGTCTGGGCCATTGGGGTAAATCCTGAAACTTCACAAGGAAAGGGAATTTTGAAACTTGAATTTTAAAAGCACAACAAACCAGCCCCCTCTCCCCACAACTGATACAGCATCATGGTTCAGTTATTTGAGAGAAGACTAACTTTTTTTTTTTTTTTTCTTTTTTAAATAGAACGCAACTTGTTAGAAGGCTGTGGAGCCGAGTCCTTAAAACTGGGATTGCTACAGCGTAATGACGGTGTAGCTGGCCTTCAGTGTTATGCTTCGGTGGTAGCTGAAGCAAATGGTCACTGGTAAACCCGTTTATTATATTATGTAGTTGGCAGTTTCCCATGCAGTATAGCTAGGGAAGCCCCTCAGTAATGCTTGTACACTTTAGGAAGTTTGTAGTTTCATCTTAGTATTGATATTTATTTGTAAATCAGCATGATTAGGTGTAAATTACTTTGATGTAACATTGTGCTGACCCTGCTTATATAGATGAGCAGATGGCATGGAAAACATTTTGTACTTATGCCAGAGAAAGGCTATGAAACTGTAAAGGAAACCTTAGGCTGAAAGTCCTGGGCATGATGAACTTGCTGTTACCATCTCTGAATAAGCTGGCTAGAGAACAGCCCAGGCATCATGACTGTATAGCATCTTTGCTCAGGAACAGCAAATCCTGCAGAAGTCACTGGCTTACAGGCAAGGAGCTACCTTGTCAAAAGAGTTGGAAAAACTGACAGTGAGCTGTGACTGGCATATAGTAGTGTGAGGAGGCTATTAATTACCTCCCCATCAGTCAGTCACAAGTGCAAAAGGTGCAGTGGATTCAGGAGGGTTACAGGTCATTTGAGGCTTGCCCTTTTTTACCACTATTTTTATTTTGTCTGCATACAGTTGGATTTGGGAAAGCTGGGGTTGTGGTGCTCAGTGGGGAAGCTTCATCTATCTTGTTGCCCTGACGCAGTAACTGGGTATTCAGATTTTGAGGTGAGGATTCAGGTTGGTGCTTTTTGCTAGCAGCATGCAGTGCTAGAGATCAAAATGTAGTTCTCTGACTAGCTAGCAGTCAGTTGCTGGGAGAGCACAAATATAGTACAGAAATGAGTAATTAGCGCAAGTGTGTAATGGGACAGTTTTCTGGAGCACCTATTTATCTTTATAAATTGTTTAGGTGTGTGTCATCACAATGTTATACCAAGTTATGACATATAAATCAGCAGAAATAAAGAATGTGTCATAAACTTGAGAGACCTAACTCAAATCACATGTTGAACTGTGGGAGAATATTTACTGCTAAAGTTATGGGAATTGTAACCACTGCTTATACATGCTCATTTATGGCTGTATTTTGCTCTTTATCTTAGGTGCTATAGTGGAAAACCACAAGGAAACAATACTTCTGAATTTACAAAAGTTTTTATCGAGCAAGAAATCAGTCACACACTCTGCAGCTACAGGTTGAGCCGACTAGTGATAAGCCAGCTATACTATGAATGGGGAAAGAGTTCTATAGGGATAAATTACTCTGTGTCATAATGTATAGGTACAAAGGACTGATTTAATGAGTGTAAGCTGTAGAAGTTTTATTCCTTTTTAGATGCTTGACCTTGCATGTAGAATTTTTAGGCTCAGTGTTGTGTTTCTGTGAGATGCTTTGAAAAGCAACTGCAGTCATATTGCTGTCTATATAGTAAACACTTTAATTTGCAATGCTTGCTCTTTTAGCAGAGTATTTTTGAACTACATGTAAATGCTTCGCAGGTGGTGATTCCATCTTCCATGTTTCTGACTTGCTTCATAAATGGCTGTACCTCTAAGGATTATAAATCAGTTAATCACCAAAGTGTGTGGTCTCTGTTTACTGGAGAGGATAGGAAGGGGGATATTAATAAATGAAAACAGAGCTGTGCAAATCTCCAAATTCCTTAGGTTGCTGCTGAAAACACCTGTGGAAAGGCAATTGTCACAGCTGCACAGCGTGTCTAAAGTTGGAGATGTTATAAGTATTAGTGTAATTTGTAGCTGTTACTGGTTGACAATAAAAAAGTTAAAGTAGCTGTGGAAACATGCCTTTCATAGGTGTTATGTTGTAGAGTTGTACTGTTTAATGACACTGATGTGGTTCGAAAGATTTCTGTGCAAATGCTTTTCACGTGACGTCACATAATGAAACAAAGTGGATCTGTATGCCCCAACAGGATCTGTTGGCTGTGGCACAGACTCTGACAGATGAACATAGATTTATATACATTAAATGCTGTATTTTTATTTGGATTTCCTCGTGTTCAGCTAGCGTTGCAGTTTTCTTTCTGAAACTTGAATCTCTTCGGTATAATGGCTGGTCTGGTTTGGACCAAATCTGCGGTAGTATTTGTAAAAAATTAGTCCTTTTCTGCAGTGATTTGACACTGTTTTCCTTCTCATGTATGGTACTAATGATTGCTGAACTCTTTTCCAAGGGTTTCATAGAAAGGCTCATTGCATGAAGCAAAAACAACTTCAAAAGCATGTCCTGTTGTAAATTTTTTATGAAAAATAGTGTACGGTGTTGGAAGTTGATGCGGCGTGGGATTTTTGTATTGCGTATGAAGAAAACTGTAGAGCAGAAGTGAAGAGGGGGGTTGCACTGTTAGCATGAATAACATACGTTTATGAAGTCTGGTAAATACCTTAAGTGAAATAAATATCGTGGATCAATCCATCTGCGTCGTTCATTTTAATTTAAAATAAGGAAATGAATTGTGCTTAGGATACAGCTACTTTTATGATAAATATGGATGTTCATTATTTTTTTTCTTAACAGGAAACAGAGTAATGATTTCTATAAAAACACGTAAATGATGAATTCCCTGCCCATTTTATAAGTGGCACAAAAATTGACCAAAGGAAATAAGACACAGTGTGTGTGTGAGGAGGAGAGTCTTTTGTGAAAGAAATTTCAACCAATACTCAGATTAAGCACTTTGCCAGAATTCTGGGAATACTTTGCTACATTCACTAATTTCAGGCTTTCCTTTAAATTTACTATTTACATTTGCAAAGTAAATACACAAAGTTCTGTCTGCAATACACAAAACCTTGTATTTTAATTTGTGTTATAGTAGAATGAAGTTGACCATACAGGTCTTGAAACTGGAACCTGTGCAGCTTCATAGTGTCACAGTGTTGTACTTGACCTAAATAGGTCCCCTCAGAGGTGAATTTTAGGGTGCAGTTTGCCATGGTTAAGCCAACCAGATCACCATTGGGGTGATTTCCTCTCTTCTTCCTCCCCAGCCACAAGCACCCACTGCTTTACTTGTGCCAGATCTGGGGGTTTCTCTGGTTTTGGAACCCTTTTTTCAGATCTGCTTGGGTTTCCATGAATCTTTCTGGTGGCTAACATGCCTGCAGAATTATGTAAGGGAGGGAGACAGGCATCCATAGCAGACTGGGGGAGAGGGAACTACTGTGTTTGCTGGCAGCAATTTTGCCTTACTACGATGCAAAGCAGCTTCCTTATTAGCTGAGTTCCAGAACTAGAATAATTTTTTTCCACAAACTGTGGGCATTTAATTTGTCTGGCCCTCGCTGTGGGGGTCTCTGTGCCATAGCATCTATTCCTATGATTCTGCAACTTGATATGAAATAATAGAGTTTATTGAACTTGTCATCTGCATTGTGGTTCCTGTGTTGCTAGGGGAAGTGTGGTTGTTGAAATGTAGTAGTTTAGAAACTAAATAGTATGACTGAATAAAGGGCAAAATCAAATGAATTTGTTATTTTCAGAGGGTATAGTTAAGAGACTTGAGCAATAAATCAAGTCTTTACCATCACTTATTTAATAGGTTTGAGTCAGCAACCTGAAACATGGTTTTAGTTGGGAACGTGTTGACAAGTTCACCCTTACCTGTAAAAATTATGCGTATTAACTGGATTGAATTCTGCACAAAGTAAGCTTGTCCTTTTAATAGTAGCATTAGGGAGTAAATAGCTGTATTCTGATAAAAAAAAAAATCTAGCTATTTCCAATAAAAGGTGCATTTTTCTAAAACTGATTTTATAAATTGAAACAGAAAACATGCATAAAAATAAGCTCTGTTATGCAAGAGTTAAGCTTTTTTGTCTACAAACAAGGTATTGGGTTAAACTATTTTGAGACAATGTGGATATTTAATATTTGCTAGAAATAGATCTTGGGGGTTTTGCTTTTGGGTTTGTTTTTTGTTTGTTTGTTTTGTTTTTGAGGTTATTTTAAGATTTGTAGATAGGTATGCAAAATGGAAGATACCTGAATTTTTTTTTTAAATTCTTCACTTCGTCTTAGTCCTAGAAAAATTCAAAACAATGTGTGCTATCTATGTAATGAGTGTTGGACTTGTGGCACTGCTTTAAATCTTTATGGGGCTTCCAATCTCTAAAAGTGCATCCTGATTTTAAAGAGATTATCCGAAGGTGTAATTAAATTACATAACCATTTTGGTGTGGCTGACTCACTGTAAGGTGTGCTGCGTAGGAGGTATGCAGCTACTTAGCCAAATACTTTTATCTCACAATTATTAGGCTTGTAAAGGTGCAAGTTCTAGTTCAGAATTGGAACTAGTGTAGACTGCAGCTTGTCCAGAGTTTGGGCAACAAAATGGGCCTCAAACTTTGGCCAACTTTCAAGTGAAACTTCAATAGTGTTGGAATAGGTAAATATGTATTTTTAAACTGCATTTTATGGCTTCATTTGAATTTGTAAGAAAGTTTTTGGGGCATCTTACCGGAAAGGGTTCAGGCTACTTTGTAGAGTGGGGTTCAGCTGAGTAGATAATACTAGGAATGAAAAGATATACCATTCTTTGTCTAGGCTTTTGCTGATCTCACTGCAACTCATAATTCTATTCCAGTTGGGATTCTTACATGATATATGTGAGGGTGATTGTTTCTGTCCCTTAAAGGTTAGATAGGGCTCATCAGATCACTTTGCCATAAACCAGAATTCTTAATGTTAGAGGTCTTTAAGCTCCAATACAATGGTATGATGAAAAACTTGAAAGTCCATGTGTGCAATGTCTCAAACTCTTCTTGCTTTCAGTAGACTCTGAATAAGTATGGTATAAAACACCACTGCCAAAAAATAAATGTTAAGTCTTGACAAATATTTACAGGCTGGTAGTCATGAGGCTTCTTTAGAATTACTTGTGCTTTTCTAGAATTAATGCTGTAATAATTTAGTAGATTGAAAGAAACCTTGCAGAAATGCAGATGGCAGCAATGTCAAGGCATTAACCTTATGGAGTAAAGGGTTAACTTTTTCTCTTTGATATTTTTCTTTTTTTTTTTTTGAGGGGGAGGGAAAGGGGGGCTTCTGGCAACAGAAAGAAGTGCAGTTGTACAATATCATAATTACATTTACCAAGCTTTGAATATTGAACAATTAGGTGAGGGAAACAAACACCTTCCCCCTATATATATATCTCTAATGTGTATATATAAAAAAGAAGAAATTCTTAAATTGTCCTTCTATTTTCGATGAATTAAGCTCCCATATTGTAGCCTTTTTTCCTTCCCAAACGTACAGCTCAGGTTCATGCATAACTCTAGAGGGCAGGGATGACACTGAGTCAGAGCTTGCTTCTGCTTTATTGATAATAGAATGGAGAGTTAAGAACAAATCTACAGAATGTAATTGCAGATCCTTTAACCAAGCAGCATGCGGAACATCTGCAATGGAATTGGGACCTAAATTCAAGCTAAGCATTAGTTTAAGTTCTCAGAAAGCGAATTATGAAGCTAACTAGATCTGCAATTGCAACAGATTGTAATGAGCACAAAGCTGGACTGGGGAACTAATTTTTTTGTTTAATTTGGTGGTTTTTTTGTTTTTTTTTTTGTTTTTTTTTTTGTTTGCTTGTTTGGTTCTTTTTTTTTTTAAGTTCAATAGTAGTAATTGTAAACATGCTAATTTGCAGGTATGGTGTGTGTTTGTGTAAATGAAGAATAAACATATATTGCACATCTTGCACACTTGCATGTTTTCACTATTTATATAGCTTCAGTAGCAAGGAGCTCCAGTTGTGTAGTAGATGCAGTGCCAAGCAGAAGGGCAATGAGCTTCCTTGCCCACTTCTAATGGACATAGAGAACAAAAGGAGACAGATGGGGACTGGAGGGATGTGGGAAGTATAAACAAAACAATAATAATGTAATATCCTTTAACATATTTAAATTAATTACATTAATTTAATTAGCTTAAATGAAAATTCTAATTACATTATTTAAATATATTACTGAAATTAAATATATTTTTTTCAGTTATGCAGAATGTAATTATCCTCTCACGCTCTGTGCTCTCTCTTGCCTTACAAGGTCTCTTGTGAAGGAAAAAAATCCCCATCTGTAATGGCACTGTTAAGGATAATTCCTTAAAAGATTTAAGGGCATGAATGTGGTATAACTGTTGGAAAAAGATCTGGCCATGGTATAAGTTCACTTAACTGGCAGATATGTACGTCTTTTGGGGTTTTTTTTTTTGTTTGTTTGTTTTTTTAAGTAATGTCATAATGCTGAAAGATTTTGAAGTAGAGCTAGCAAAGAAAGTAGAAATGTGGCTTGGTTGATTTGGCCTTGTTCTCAGCCAGAGTTGACCAACGTCAAACTAGTAATGAACTGGATTTTAAAGTAAGGTTCAGCTTTACTCAGTTTTACAAATTATTAGGGGAAAAATTAGATAATTTCTTTCCTAAAAATAAATAATTGAAAATGACACAAGGAGTGGGCAGAATGGTTTTTGATGAGGGCATGACTGCTTTTGTACTTTCAAGCACAAATAGTTTTGGTACACCCAAATGTAAAGATGTGGTTCTAGAATGGAGGAAATGCATGCTGTGCAAAATGGGATGAGAGTCTCCCAAGCAGTTCCTCAGTAATGGATGTAGGTGGTAAACAACTTGATATAGGCTTTTACAACCCTGGTATCATACTAAAAAAGGTTAATGTAAGTCATGATGTGAGAGCAAAGAGTAATTTGGGGACTTGGGGTTGGCTTTGATTTAACTTTCAGCAAGTCTAATGGTAAGTTTAGTATGAGAATGTTACATAAAACTGTCATGCCAGTGTTTAAAATTATTGTCAAAAATTGAAATGGAAATAGAGAATAGCTGAAATGAGTTTAGGTTTGAGAAAATGTTAAGGCACATGAGACTCAATTTGTTCAATTTCTCAAAGACTATTGTGAAATTGCATGATTGCCATGTGGTAATATTTTAATGTTCAGCAAATACATGCACTAGGACTTTTTCAGAGCAAAAAGGGAGCCTTAATATGGACTGGTGGGCAAATACTGAAGGTAGGTAAAGAGACTATTTGTTGCTTGCCTTCAAATAAGCCAGATTGTCTTTAAGAAAAAAAAAAAAAAAAAAATTTGTAGTTGAATGAGTTTTTCTGCAGTATTGGGTAGCTGATATGAACAGAGGAATGGTGCTGAAGGCTGAGAGGCATGAACAGTTTGGTTAAATGGCCAAAT
Source organism: Strigops habroptila (assembly GCF_004027225.2). NCBI lineage: Eukaryota > Metazoa > Chordata > Aves > Psittaciformes > Psittacidae > Strigops > Strigops habroptila. Next base: position 107,231,406 of record NC_044277.2, on the reverse strand, counting down.
GATCTATTCTGGCCTGTAATGCAATGAAGCAGTTTAGGTCATTTGCTGTATCAGTGCATAGAAGCACACAGACTACAATTCAGGAATAAAGGTTTCTGTAAATGTACTAAAGGACATTTGGAGTATAATTTGGGAACCAGACAAATCATGCTCTGCACTGTTTTTGGCCTGTTTCTGAACTGCGTGCTACTGTGGGGAAACAGCTTGTCATGATGGAGTTTGAGCCATCACTAGCATTTTTAATATGGCCTTAATCAGATTTGACCACCTCAGATCTAAATTACCCAGTTCCTAGGGCAGGAACTATTGTATGAATCATAGCCTTGCCATTACTAGCAGAGCTACACTTCATAATACGGGGGGGGGGGGGGGGGGGGGGATTTTCATTGAAATGTCCATTTTAATGAAATTTAATGTTTCATTAAAAGAAGGATTTGAGCAAGAAAGTGACTCAGGATTGAATTCTCTCAGTCTAAATTAGTTCTTAGTTCACTGCTTGCTTTGTAGAGAACATTTATTTCATGACCAACAGTCCAGTGCCTCACTTTTGGAGGCATTCTAGTCAGGTTTCTTAATTAATCTTTTCTGCTTTAATTTTGTCTTGGAATAATTTATGGGTTTATTTCAGCTTTCTTAGACCTTTTACTATGTATGTTATCTATGATAGCCATTCCTAGCTAGTCCATCCAATTATGCTTATTTTTGAAAAGAAATTGGCCCTGAAGAGAACATTATTCCAGAACATTGATGGTATCAGCAAGGTGCAATCTGACATTTGAACTTGGAAAACATCTTCTCTAACACCTAACAAAGTTGGTGTCTGTGTGTTTAATTTCCTTTGAAAAACTTGGCTTTTGAAGTTTTTCATTGTATCTAATGGGTGAACTGCACTCTATTTTTTTTTTTTTTTTTTTTTTTCATTTGGGTACTATATATGGATTTAAGTTTATGGTTGTACTGCAAATTTGTGATAAGTACTTGGACTATTCTGATGATGAGTCACTTCAATTTACTATTTAAATTAGTGAGAGTTGAGTAGAGAGTGAGGAAGGAGAACATTTAAGTTTATAAGGTTTGATCCAATATTTATTGAATTTGAAACCTACCCAAAGCACTATGAAATAACCCAGTGTATTTTGGAGATTGGCTTGTCTTCTCCTTTAGCCCAGAGCGGGACTGTAGTCAGTATATTCATGTCAGCATATGGGAGGCCAAAGGATGAAGTCAGAGAAAGCTCCGTTTCAGAGACTTGGGTGAGGGGAGTGGTTCATCAGGCATAACCTTAGATATCTGCAGTTTGGATGTCAATCTACGAGCTGGTTGTCCAAACACTCCCGTATAGCTGAGAGTGAAGTAGGCATTTTTAGGTGACAACTGATCTAACATGCTTTAGATCTTTTCTGTAAGAGATAAATTGTTCCTTTGATTACAACTCTGAAAAAGTCGATTGGGTGATTTGGTCTGCTCTGTACATGAGACCTGCTTTTAACCACATGAATCCCACCCATGCTGTTGTAGCTAATGGCGGATTTCTGGTACTGGCAGGCAAAACAAAAGAACTGGCAGGTTGTCATGGTTTAACCCCAGCAAGCAACTAAGCACCATGTAACTGCTTGCTCACTCCCCGTCTGTCCTGGTAGCATGGAGGGGGAGAATCAAAAAAAGGTAAAACCCACAGTCTAAGATAAGAACAGTTTAATAATTGAAATAAAGTAAAATATAGTAATAATAATAAAAGGGAAAAGAGAGAGAGAAATAGAACCCAATAAATACAAGTGATGCACAATACAATTGCTCACCATCCACTGACTGATGCCTGGCCAGTCCCTGAGCAGTGATTGGTGGCTCCTAGCCAACTCCTCCCAGGACACAGGTACAAAGTACCTAATGTAGTCAGTATAGCTAACCGTTGTCCCCTTCCTTTCATTGTCTAGAAGGGAAATCAAAAACCTCGCCCCTGTGAGGGAAACTTGCTCAAATTAGGTAAAGCAAGTACTAGTCATGTTGGGCGGGTGAACAACAAAACATGGTGTAGTCTTGGCCAAGGAACCTGATACCACAAGGAGCCAGAGAGGATAGCCCTTTGCTGGCACTAGTAGCTGTTGCCTTGCACCCTTCCCTTCTCAAACCATTGTTGATTAGACATGCCAACATTTTAAAAAGTGTCAGCAGGAACACCCACAAGTACGACCTAAGGTGTTATTAACTCCTAGTGTCAGCACAATAATTACTAAGCTAAAGACTGTGCAGAGCTAAGAGATTTTCCCTTTTGCTAAAGCCATTGTATAGAAAAGATGACAAGATTTGCAAAGCTAGAAAAAGAGGACAAGAGGGAATAGGATTGTTATGTTAACCCCATGGTTATGCTGTGATGGAGTCCTGTTCCCAAGATTATGTCAAACTTTCACTGAATAGCTACTTAATGTACAATGCATTAACAGTCTTGGGAGCAGAAGCTGGAAATAATTGCACTCTCTCCAGTTGAATATCCTATTAGGGTGCAGAGTCACGCTTTTCCTTTTGCTCTCTTTCTGGCTCCATGCAGCTTTTCTATTCATTGGCATGGCTTCAGCAAAAAGGAGAGTTGTCTCAGCTCCTCTTAAAGCCTAATAATTAGGGACTGTCCTGTGATGTGACAGGTAAGGGAGTGAACCATCTTCAGGCTGAAGAACTTAAGTTTCTCATTTCCTGAGCAGAAGTGCTAGTCTGTAGGCTACATATATGTGTATATATGCATAGCTGTAGCTCCCTCACAGTTTCTACTGGCCAAGAGCTGCTTTTTAGAAAGATGCTGAGTATACCCTCACTTTCAGCATTTGGATCCAGTTGGTGCTCTCAACACACCAAGTGCACTGGAATCCTGGCTTGTTCAGAGGAAGTTGCAGTTTCTTACCAAAAATGATGGGAGTGAGGGTCATAGTTTTTAGGGCAGAAAAATACGGGGCTATATTGGTATTTTCTGGGCATTGGCTGGACTTTCAGTTGCAGTCTTGCCTCTGGTGACTTAGTATTGGGGATTTATGCTAGCATACAGAAGCAGAACAACAAGCAGTTGTAGAGTCTTCAGGTCAATCAGGGCAATACTTAATGCTGTGCCTTCATAAGGATGCATGTTGTGGTTTTAATTATCTGGTTATTTCTATCAGGGTATGCTGCAATTACCTCTCTGCCAAGATACAGAAATTTTACGATTTTTTCTGAGCGTACCCATGGGATGTGACTGTTTGACTTGAGCTGCAAGTCACTACTGTATTTTGGGATCTTAAGCATTCTGCAGCCTTTTGAAAGATTTGGTTTTGTATCCCAGATTTGGACTGGAGTGCATGATTTCAGATCGACAGTGAGAATATCAGAATGACAGTCTGATGTGTAATACTGATTTTTGTACTGAATGCAGGTTAAGAACAATTTAACAATTAAAATAGTCCCCCTGAGAAGGAAATGGCTTAGACCATGTGGTGGTAGCATTTATTTATCCTGAAGTTATCAATATCTTTTGCAATGCATTTTATGTTTTAACATGCATACAACTAGATTTTTTTCTGCTTCTCTGTTCTGCTTCACACACAAACACACAATGCTCCAGGTGATATTATTTAAAAAATTAACTGTGTAAAGCAAGAAAAGGATATCTATTTTCTTTTTAGTGAAATATATTTAATATATTTTCCTTTTAGTGACAAAACACAACGATTTTATAATGAAGTTTTAATTTTTTTCTCAGGTGACCTTTACTGGGCATAAGTCAGTCAGTCTGAGGGCATTTGGTGATGGAGTAAGGAGCTGTATTCCATGAGCAAAGCAGTGTATTATTTTGGGATTGTGCAGCAGACCAATTTGGATACTTGTGAATTTATAGATCTGATTCAAAAGTCTTCTCTTAGCTTTAGTTAAAGGGCAGCAATTAAGACACCTAGTAGCACATTTTTTTATGAATCATGGGACTTTATCATCACTAAATACGCTGGCATCAGTATTGTGGGAATTACATCTACTTGTAAGTGGGTTTGTTGAAAATTTGTTGTGCAAATACTGAAGTACTTTGTGGAAAGCTGGTTGATATTTCTGGCTGGCCTAAATAATTTAGTATTTTTGAAGTAGAGGTGTTTAACCTGAAGTACTGCCACATTTATCTGTAGAACTTGCTGTCATAACTCTCCATAGGTGTTCACCACAGCATTAACCAAAGCTTCTGTGTATTTCTGGCATTTTCCTTCCCTCAACTACAATCTCCCACCCTTTTTCAAAGGCTAGAAAGTACTATATCCAGCAATGCTGCTTTATAAAACCTTCCCATTTGTCTTGGCAGCAGTAATTAATGCAGTGTCAGATGCCATTAAGTTCTGGGTCTATTGATTTTAATGAATAAGGGCTACTTTGTACTTTAAAGTGTGACTTCAGTTTCAGGTTTTTGGTTTTTTTGTTTGGTTTTCCCCCGCCCCCCCCCCCCCCGCCCCCCCCCCCCCCCCAGTACTGTGTACATAACTAGTGCTCTTCCATCTGTGGACTGAAAACACCTAAGAAAATATATTACATGAAGATCCAAGTCATTACTAGCCATTCTCTTAGAAGTTCAGCAAGATTTCTGGGGTAAGTCCAAGCAGGAGAAATCAAAGCTCTGACAGTTGTCTTCTACCAAGAATCTTCTTCTCTGCCACAAAACTGCAAGAACTTTCTTGCCTATGAAATAGGAAAATAAAGCAAAACCAGCCTTTACAATGAGAGAAACCTAAACTCTGTTCCATTAAAACTTGGTTGATGCTGTACTGGGATCTGTTCAGAAAATTCTGCCAGATCATGTTTTTTGAAAAATCACTTCCAGTAAATATTTATGCATCGCATTTTCTCCTTTGTTTGCTGTGGTTGATAATACTTTGCTTGTAAATCACCTGGGGATGTGGCTGCTTGGAAGCCACTGAACACGAAACCACAATCTTGCACTTGGGACTCAAGTACAAGGCCAGGTGGGGCCACAAAAGCTGGAATAGTACCAGGCAAAGACAGGGCCAGGTCTTGTGGCTCAGGGATTACAGATGACCAAGCCCCTATGCCCCTTAGGAATGTGAGTGTAAGTGGTTATGGCTTATATTCATCTCCTAATGGAAGATAAATGGAAATTCAGCCACCTGTAGTTCTGTGACAGTTGTCAGCCAGCACTGGCACTGGAAGCTGGTTGTGTGACACCCTGCAGCTGGGATTGATGAGCCAGTATGTGTGGCTAGCCGAAATAAATTTGCATCCTTTTGCAGGTATTTTACACAAGAAATGGGTGAAACCTTTTAGTTTACTAAATTATAGTAAGGAATTGAAGTATGTGCTCAATAGTAGGTAATGCATGAGGCTGTGTTTCTATATACTATGGGAATGTCTCTCAGATGTTGAGCTATATTTATATATTAATTCAATTTCTTGCTGTTTAAATTTTACATGAGCTTAATGTACTTACAGGTTAGTTGAAAACGTATTGCCAAGTTTATTAAGGTACACTGGGGGCAGTTAAATTACAAGAGTTCCTCTTTTTAAAGGTGATCAGAACACCTTTTCTGACACCCTCCACCCTCTATATTTTCAACTAGATTAGTTACATTACAAAGAACTTGTTTCCTACAGAGGGGTGCTCCACTAAAAAAAATGGTCAGGCTGTCAGATAGGCAGAAGTGGCTGCTGCCGTTGATTGATATACTTGTATTTGAAATATGATACATAAGAATATAATACTTCTGATGGAAAAAAACATAGTTAGAAGGTGGTTCTGTATGGCCTGTTTACATTTATGAGAACTTTTATCCAGCTAGTGAAAAAACATTAGTTTAGCATAATCTGAATTTAGCATCTCACAGTCAGACTGCTTAATCTAGTTGTCAGAATAGTAACAGATCACTGCAGTTTGGATGCTTCCTGGCTGCAACAATAGGAGCTTTAAGAGCGTGTTTTGCTTGGCAAGCTTGGCATTTCTTGTTGGCAAGCTGGGCTTTTCTGTTGGGATGATGTTTCTCATGGTCAGAGCAGCCAGCATTTCACGTGAGGTAGTCCTTGTCATCAGGAATGAACACATGGGCACTACTATTCAAGTACCAAATAGCAGCAGTTTGAACATTGGTTTGTGTGTATGTTAAATATCTTTAAGATTCTGTTGGAGAAAAATACTTGTATATTGAAGAATATTACAGATTTTCTGTTACATGCTTAACCTTGAGAACGAATGGTCTTAAATGTAGTTATGCAAATGTTGCTGACCAGGTGACTTCCTTGAGGAAAGGTCTGGTTGCACAGCAGAGTATGTGAAGTATACTTTACCCAAAGAGCTTCAACTGTGTATGCTTAATTATAATTGGCTGAACAATCTGATCTCAACCAGCAACTAAATTGGCTTGAAAGACCTAAACAGGAAATATTAAACTTTTTTCAGATACTGAATTTCTGCACAGGGATTATTTTATTACAAACAAAAATATGCATACAGTTCTGCTGTATGTTTGACTTTATCTTGTATATCAAGCTTTCATTTTATATGTTTAATTCTTCTTAAAACTTTGATTTTTATTTTTTCACTTTTTATTTTTCCCCTTAGCTTTAACATCAAAAGCACAAATGAGTTACTCCTTGGTATTACAGTTAATATCCCAGAAAGCATGCTTGTATCTTTTGTGATATTATCAACTTGTCAAATGTGCAAATACTCCCTGCTATGATTATTGTTATTAATAAATATCATAATATGAAATGATGTGAACAAACATACAGAGTTTCCAAAGGGAAACCATTTAAATTGGCAGTTAACATCCTGTACTTCAGTTACATGACGTATCTGCTGATGGCTAGTTTTTACATACTGACATACATTTTTATTTAACTTTACCTGGAAATGTCAGGAGGAGAGTTCAGGGAAAACAGAAAAGAGATTTTAATTAATATTGCTCACGGTGGGATGCAAGCATTGTTTCAGTTTCAAATTAGAGCAGTGCTCACTCAGGCATGTACTGCTAATATGTTATAATTAAGGACTTGTAAAGCAAGGAAAAATTAATGGACAGATCTCTAATGATGATGCTGTTCTTCACTCCTGAGTTGCATTGGAGCAGAGGGAATCAATATGGCCTCATGGTTCATCATTTGCCTTTGCTTCAGATAGCTCTGTGTGTGTGGGGGGGTAATATATATATGTGTGTGATTAAAAGTCACCAAAGGCCAGAAGTTATAAAAGGTATAGAAATTTCCTGTATATGTATAGCCATTAAATAATCAAAAGGTACTTTTAAAAGTCTAGATACATGCTTGCATTTAGTATTTTTGTAGTAGGAAATTTAGCACATATATAATGCTTTTGTCATCTTATATCCTCAGTTTTAACAACGGACTAAAATATTCCCTTCAAAAGCCTTACTCTTCTAAAGAATCCTGTGCATTGTAATTTTATAGGCAGGCAGCTGGGAGGAATATTGGTTGTGGGAACTACTGTTATGAGGAGGGCTAGTTTTATGACTTTTGCCACTCCCTTTGGTCTGTCATAAGTCACAATCAAACTGACTTCACAGGTATATACGTAAAATTGTAATAATTAACAACTTCACAGAAATAATCAAGATTTACTGTAGAGAAAATAATTCAGGTAAGGGACACTTTATGGAAGTCATAGGAATATGTTTATAAGCATGATAATTGTAACAACAAGAGGGATCCACTTTGACTTGTTATATGGAAGATTATTTAAATCATTGATCTCCTAGGTTTTGTTCAAATTTTTAAACATAATAGCTAACCAACTGGAAGCATTTCTTCTCCTTTAAGATGATTCCTGGGAGAAGTATGCTCATGTTCTGTTTGTATTGTGCATCTGAGGATGGCATCAGTGCTGCGAGGGTGGGAAAGTAATTTTTTTTTTTATTTGGTTTGAGTTATCAACTGAGTATCTGAAATTGCCGTGTCCAGATGACTTAGTAGCTCCTTCTACACCTACTCGTGAAAAGAAATTGTCTGACCTTGTTTTGGTTATGATACATCCCTGACTGATAATTTTACATGAGTATTTGATTCTCTGCCTAACATGAAGCTGGTATTTTTGTGTTGTGGAATGAAAATATCTTTCATAAAAAAGAAAGTTGTTAAAAACTTGTAGTTTAATTTCCATCCAAGAATTTCCAATTACAAACTTTAATATATGACTTGTAACAATATCTCTTTTAAGGGGAGGAAAAAAAAAAAAAGGCCTTACATAAGACACCTAAAGCTGGTAGGAGTCTGAATCAACCATACAAACTGAATTTTGAGAATTTGTTGATTCCTGATATGTACTTGTACAGCAATTGACAGAATATGTAGAATTAAAAAAACTCCAAACAAACAAAAAAATACCCCAAACCCCACACAACCCAACAAAACAAACCCAAACAAAACAATCAAAAAAAACCAACCAACCAAAAAAACCCACCACAAAACTACCCTCCTCCCCAAAATCAGAAAATGAATGAGCAAAAGAAACTTGCTATGAAGTGAATTTATAGAACTCTCACTTCTAATGATCAGTTTTATGTATATAAAAAAAAAAAATCATCTGGCATTAGCGAGGCATAGATTCCTTCTTACACCAATGTAGTCTTAGTCCTGTAAGTGAACCTATCTGAGTTCCAGTGACTAGGTTCAGCTGGCATGTCATGACTAAAAGCTGTTATTTGATAGCTCTGAAATAATCTGAAGGATCCCCATTTAAGGAATCTCAAAGCAGAATGAAATTCTTGCTGTTTAGTTAGTGTTCCTTAGCCATTTTGTATGGTAGTGACATGCAATAAGGTGTGGCTTGATTTTTTTTTTTTTTTTTTTTGAGGACACATACACACTTTTCTAGAAATGTGTTGTGCATGAAGTTATCTTCATTGCGAGAGACCAAGTTCTCCATTATTCTGAGAGTTGTCATAGTGCAAACACAATCCAAGTATCTGCTGACATTTACTGTTTCCTTTCCACCCCACCCACCGCAAAAGACACACCATGATAAAACAGCCTCTTAAGAATATGTATTATACAAAGCCAGTGTTTTGGCAGTACCTACTGAATCTTGAATGTAGCACAGCAGTAAATCTAGAGTTAAATCCTCAATTTGCTCAAACTGAAATGAACAGAGCTTGTACAGTGTTATACAATTTGTATCCCTGTTGTGGAAACTCAATAGTCTCGTGCAGTTTGGGGCTTCGCTTGAAGTTTTCAATTCTACCTTGTAATTGGAACAAACTTTTAATCCTGCCAACTTTGACTTTCACATTTACTATGTATGTTTGTTTGTTTGTTTCATTACATACATAAAATGTGATGACATGGGGCTTATAGGAGACTTTTCTTCTAAGGTTCCTGAAGAAAATACAGGGCACCAGCATTCCCTTATGCAACTTCTTTGATTCTCCAAATACAGAATATCTTTTTCTTTATGACTATTTTGTGGTAAGAGAACTCAAGGCTGTTTGTATGACTTCAGAATTATAATCCCTATTATCTTTCCACTAAAGACAACGTCTGATTTTTGATGCAAAACTTATTAAAGTCACCCAAAGTTTGTAGACGCTTATCTGTAAATATGTTCTAAAGTATATGAAGTTATTAAATTCCTTACTTTACTCTTAATGTATTTCTCCACATTGTAATTCCATGTGAAATTGAAGTTGTCTTCACTTATTTGACCTGTTGCTGTGGTGTAGCTAGCTTCCAACTAGTTAGAAAAAAATGTAGGTGTTCCCTTTGCTAAAAAGAATTCCTAGATGAGAAGAGCTGCCCTTCTAAGCCCTCCATTATTTCCTGAAAGAATCTTTGACAGCTGTCTTCCATTCTAAAAACTTGTGACTGAGGTGCTTCAGGAACTAGGTGTTAGGATAAGTGGAGCAGAAAGCTCAGCCAGATTCCCACTCCATCTACTGCCTGCTGTTGAACTGGAACGTAAGCTTGCGTTTAGACTTTATGGAACCTTAGAAACTGTATATATTATTTTACTAAAACTTATGGTTTATAAGGATATGATAATGTTGATTCATAATGTTGTAGGTAATCCATTACGATTCCAAAATTTCTCATCGGGAAGTGATATCAAAGAGAACTATCCTGTATCTTGTACAGCTGATTATTTCTACCTAGGTATAGGTATAGTATCTCACATTTCTTCTTACTGGATCATGGTCTTTTTTTATACCATTTTTCCAGTCTATGTGTGTCTCTTTTGTCATAGAATCACAAAATAGTTTGGGTTGGAAAGTACCTTTAAAGTTCATCTAGTCCAACCTCCCCTGCGATGAGCAGGGACATCTTCAGCTAAATCAGGTTGCTCAGAACCCTGTCCAACCTGGCCTTGAATGTTTCCAAGGATGGGGCATCTACCACCTTTCTGGGCAACTTGTTCCAATGTTTCACAACTGTCATTGTGAAAAAAAATCTCTTCCTTATATCTAGTCTAAATCTACTGTCTTTTAGTTTAAAACCATTACCTCTTGTCACTTTAGTTGGCTACTGTATACAAACCATGCTCTGAACCATCACCTGAGGGACCACAGGTGATCGACCAACCATAGAGAAATGGGGGAGGATTGAAGCATCTATTTTGACTGTTTTTGTACTATTTTTATCTTTACAGCATGTCCTTTTTACCGGTTCCTTTGTGTTATATGCTATACTTTGATCTTTCTGAATTCTATCCCACTGTGCTCTTGCTGTTTCATAGTCCTACTTACTAACTTGACTTCCAAAGTGATTTTTTTTTTTTAAGAGTTTGTGATTTATCTACCTACCAGATCTCTAGGGACAGTGAAATTGGTCTTTCCAAAATCCAGTCTTCACTTCATCCTTTTTCCCTTATGAAGGGTTCATGACCTTTGCCATTTTACCATCTTTTGCACCCATAGCTCCTTTGACGGGTCCTGAAAAGCCCTTCTTTTCTGCCAGAACAAGCTGCCAAGTATATTCCTCTATTGCTTTCACATGCTTTTATATAAAATAATAGGCCAGAGTGTCCTGCTGCATTCTGCTTCTAGTGCTTCTTTCTTATACTTTGTCTTTTTAACTTTGGTGTAGTTGATAATAGAGACATGTAAAATGCTGTTCAGTAGTGTACATAAACACACAAGTATATGCCTATTTGTATACAAAGTGCAAACAAACTGCAACGAGAATGTTGATTTGGTTTTGCACTCAGAAGTAGTACCTGCTTTACGACACTGAAGACTATATATTTTTGCGATGTCTAGCCAAGTTTTATTGTTTACAATGAATTTAAAGAGTTAAACACTAAGCCAATGTCTTTTAAAAAACTTTTTTGGAAGAAAAGGTTTTATACTGACACTTTGCCTTCCTTGAGTATTTCAGTTTGCATTTTCAATACAGTTTCTATACAATTGAGTGAGGTGTAATTTTACAGTAAAAGCTGAGATTCTCATCTTGAAATGCTACAGGACTTTGGGTTTTGGCAGCACCAAAATATTTTGGTATTTCTGGTAAAAATTATAGTTTTCAAACAAATTCCTAATCTAGGCAAGCTCACATAGCAAAAATAGTATTTTTTTTTTTTTATTAAAACCAGTAACTTGTCTGGGTTAAATTATACAGAAAAATTTTATCATTATCTCCAGAATCACCCCGTTCTTCTTCCTTGTTTCTGTCCCATCCAGGTATAGTAGAAACACTCTATTTCTGATATTTTGATATCATCAGTTACTGGGTTCTGAGGCAAGAATTGCAGAATTGCAGTTGGTGACTAGTGCAGATGGTAACTGAAAAAAATCTAAAGCCATTTGTTTTTGAAAAATCATGAATATGGGGAAATTTGATAGTTACAGCTCTTGTGACTGTCATGAAGCCTCTAAGAAGTGGTGGATTGAATATCAGACAAAACCAATACTATTGTAAAGAAGATTTCTAGTTGTTGTTTTTCAAAATCTAAGCTTCCAGGTGTATGCTCACTGGAAAAATAAAATATGTGTAAACATAATGATCTTCAGGAAAGACTTGTTTTTCCAGAAGTTGTATGGACTTCCCCATATATACTTTTATTTATTTTATTTTGCTATCAGCAGTGGGCAAATCAGTTGTGTGCACACAGGCTTTTTCTTAACATTTAGAGGAATTAGTATTTACGATCTAGAAGCGGTGGAAAACTCATCCTTAAGTAGCTTGCTCTTTTGAACAGATTTCTGCCAGGAAATCTTGTGGCTTCATGGCAAGCACAGCTCAATGTTTGTTTTTTTTTTTTTCCCATGCATCCTTCAGGTGGCAAAAAAATAAGGATTAAGATAAGTTCAGGATTTTTCTGGAAGCTGTAAAAGGCCTTCTGCAATTTGATTTCTCCCTGTGATCCAATCGCCACCTTTCCCTACAGATAAACCCATTTATCTGCACCTGTCTTAAGGCTTTTCTTCAAAGGAGAATGACTGCCTCTTCTTGGTAATAGTTGTGTAGCATGCTAATGAGAAATTCTACCTACTATCTATGTGTTTCTCTGAAGACATCTAGCAAATGTAGCTGAGGATGCTGAAGCTGATAAGTATTACTGCATTTCTTAGTTTTTCCTCTCTAGCTGAAGGGAAACACCTTCAGTATTTAGTTTTCCTCCCACTCTTTTAGTGACATACAGAAGAGAAAAAAAAAAAAATAAAATCACTTAAGTATGTCAGGGACAGAGACTTTATTCTACTTTCCACTGACACTGCTTACCTATGTTATTTCTATTCATATAATCCCTGTGTATTAGCATGTGGAATTGTGTGTATATCCTCTGCATTGTCTGTCAGTTACCTTGTTTGTATGGAATAAATGCATTTTGGCTGCAGCAAACCCCCTTTTGGCTCCCTCATTTTATTTTCTTGCCGTATTGAAGAACACATTTCTGAGGCACCAGATGGCCAGGTATTAAATGCATAAAGTGCATTATTTCCTTCTTCCCTCCCCTGCAGCAGTCTCTTTTCTGTTTAGCTATGTAGATAGGAGTGGTTGAGGTTAAAAGCAGGAGTTGCAGCTGATATAAACTCCAGTAAAATTAGGTGGCATTGAATATGTAAGCAAACCTTAGCACTCTTAAGCTGCTTAGAAGAGTGTTGAATAAAATTGAACAGACTGAACAGACTACTCCTTGTGTGTTTCATGATGACTGCAGGGAGAGGGGAGTTTGGAGGAAGAGCTCTTTTCGTTGGCGATAACACTTGTTGCAAGCAAGCTGGGGTGGTTCAAAGTCAGTGTGCTACGTTGCGTGATAGAAGTCACTCTCAACTGTTAATGAGTGGAGGTAAATTTTAGCATGACAGTGAGGAATATCTAGGGAGGTCAAGTAGTTAACCATGCTGTTATGGGCTTGTCATGGTAAGGCTACAGCAAGAAACTGTTATTCCCTTATGCTGGTTTACAAAACTTGTGAAATGCAGATAAAACTACTGACTTCTCACTGCTCATCTTATCTAATATCAAGAGATAAGTCTTGTGTAAATAGGACGTGTCTGAGTGGCAGGTAGATATATGTAACATATGGGTTTTCAGTGTTTTGTAACTTAGTTCTCAACTAAAAAGTAGTGGAGTGTTTTTGCAGACACGCTTTAATTAAGCTTGTCTCAGTAGACACAGTTGCATAATACTCCAGTTTTGCCAGGTAGTCTGTATCCTCAGACCCTTCTGCTTCATTGGGTTAAAGTTGTAGATTGCCTTTTAGCTCTTAAGATTTTGCAAGACAATGTTCTATAGACAGAAAAATGACTGTAATAACTTTAAGATTTTAAAGATGTTTTGATCTATCATAAGAAAATGAGGTATATTTTTTTATAATTTTATATATCCACATGAGGCGAGTTTCAGAGTTTTATGTATATTAGTACTGTTTTCAAAGTATTTTTAGTTCATCTTGGGAAGTGCTCCTGTAAAATATGGGGCTTACTTTATACAGCCATGAAGGTTGTAGTATACAGGACTACTGAAATTACTGTGACCTTGCCTGTCATTCATTAGTGAATGCAGCAGCAACATCAATCAAAATGTACTCATTGGAGAATTTTCAGCTATCACATGCTGCTCCCATAACTCTTCCTGTGTTTCTCCTAGTGTCAGCAAGATCTGACATTTTTAGAGCAGATGTGTAATTTCTGAAAATATTTGTAATTCACTTTACAGGGCTTACATATCTCGTAAGAGATGCTACAATATTCAGGCTTAAACATGTACATTTTGTGATTCTTGTGGGTTTGACCTCAATTTATTTGCGAACTAATTTTTTGAATACTAGCACAGAAACTTTATAATACCAAGTATTTAAGACTCCCATGCTAAGTTGAGTTGGTGGTCTGTAATAAAATAGCAATCAATCAATCCATTTTAGTCCATGAGAATTACTCTGTGGAAATGCTGGATTACAGCACTTTGAATCAAATTGATGCATAAATTCTACTGATTTCTACAAAGTCACATTATCTACCGCTGTGTCTCTTACCCTTGTTCCTGTTTTGCTTGGCTATGACACCTTGATCGTCATTCCTTCTGAATCCTGATTCTGATAATAAAGTGACCAGGCTGATGGCTTATTGCTTCTCATCCTGTGTTTGTTCCAGCACCTCTTCTCTGTACATCAAAATATGTGACAGAATTTCATTCTTATTTTCTGCCAAAAGTAGATCAAGAGTATGTACATCCCTGCTGCCATCCACAGTTCACACTCATGGAAGGCCATCTTTTAGCATTGCTCTAATACCTTGTTATTCTCATTTTTACCTCTTGCTCTCTGTTTCTTTGCAAAGAATTAAAGCTTAAGTTTCTAATGTAAGGCTGCGTTTAACTGGAGTGTTAAAATTTGATTCTTCTGGAGTTTATTCAGGAAAATGGGTGCATTTGTTACTCTGCAAGAAAGCCTTGGAAGGATAGCCAAGGAATGGTAAGAAATGTGAATGGAAAGCCATCTGGTCCGTGCCACTACCCCTGAGGATACACCTGTGCAAACTGGAGTGACTGTTGTTTGTTCGTAACAGTTGTGCTGGGTTTTTCGTCCATGTATCTTGCTTGTTCCTTGACTGCAAGCCTGGGGCCTTGTTGTGAACCAGTGCTGCGTACGTTACAACTTGGTGGTCATGTGGCCAGTCAGTTCCTTTGAAATTTGAACAAACAAAAGATTAATGTGTAGTTTATTGTTCTTTGCAGTCATGTATGTATGTATTGCCCATTTCTCAAATCGTACATTGTGGAAAGGGGTGGTAGGTTTATATATTATCTTGCACTCTCTTGTGTAACCTCCGTCCTTCTCCCACAAGAGGGAGACATAAAATATGATTAAACAAAGGAAGAAAGCATGGGGTATGAGGAGACCTAATTAGATAGCAACTTCACCATTCCTGAGGGAACCAAATTTGCAGAACATGTAAATATCAATAGTGTGGGAACATTTGGTATGACAGAATGTTTTCTTGTAAAGAAGAGAGATAAAGCCTGTGTAAAAGTGATTATAGATTTTTGAAGGAAGGCAAAATGTTTCTCAGATTCTGGCGGTGTTTATATTTTTACATGACGTGGTGCATTTGGAGCAGTCCTATCAAGCAAAACATTTGATTTGCAAACCTGACATCCAGGCTTGCACAGATTTCAGGAGGTGCTTTCCTTTGGAAGACCTCTAGTCCAATCCTGGGGCTTGAACAGCACTAGTGCTCATTCTCATAAAAAATGTGAATGTGTGCGCTCCACTATGGAAACCAATGTGTACAGTGAGAGCGAAGCAGAGATTCGCTGCAAAAACCCATGACTTGTGAAATAAAACACTACTGTAAATATACCTTCCTCCTTCCACTTTTGGAAGTTTTCATGCCAAAGATTGACATGTGAAATTTCATATAGAAACCCTGTCCAAACTCAAGTTTTGTCTAAAATGTGTTTCTGAGAATGAAATCTAAGGATTTTCTTTAAGAGAAAACCAGTGAAGCTGAAGTAATGGAAGAACTATTTTCCAATACTGAAATTTTTACCAAACTCTGAAATATGTAAATTAGTGTAAGACCGTAGGAAATGAGGGCAAAAAAGATGAAGTCTGTTTGTTTGGATGTTCCTTTAAATGATGCTTACATAGGGAGCAATGCTGACAACCTCCCCTAAACCAGAGTAGTCCTATATATCCATTTTTCTGCAGAGGTGCTATCAAAACCAAGTTGTTATTGATAGTCACTGCTATATTCCTCAGTTTCTGGGGCTTTTTTGTTGTTACTGATGCATTTTCCAGCAGTATTTCTCCTTCTCAGGATTATTGTTTGGTTCCTGCAATCAGACCTGTGCTACTTTCCACAATGCTGTTTTCAGCTTCTGGTTATGCCTGCTTTCCCCCCCCCCGCTTCCCCACAGGTTACTACAGGAACAGCCTGATTTCACTTTAACCTTTATCTTCTTCCGTGAACAGCCTTTGCAGGCATTATGGTAGCAGAGACCTGAGATTCTGATAAATCCTCCAGAGGTTTTTTATTTGTATTTTCCCCAACTCGTGTAAGAGCTGCCCTTCTAATTAGGAATAAAAACCAAACTAAAAAACTAAAACCTTCCAATGCAATAAAATTGTGAATGATCTGAGAAAAATTAGATTAGATGAGAATATTTACTCCCTCTTCTTACTCCATCTGTTGCTGCATGGAATAATGACAAAGTTGTTTTGTTACCCAATGGAAAGATGACAACAGAAGATTACAGGGAAGTAAAAAGAGTTTTGTGTTTTGTTCCATCTCTTTCAACACTATGTCTGCAAAAAAACCAGATTAGCTCTGCATAGTTGACACAAGCAGCAGAAGAGTAACAGTCCTGATGGAAGAGGAAAGAAGCAAAAGTCAGAAACTGTTTAAGTTATATGATTTGAAATTGCTTCAACCTATTTCTATGTGCTTTGCAGTGAAATTTATTCAATCGAGTCATAGAACAGCAATCTTGGAGAAGTCCTAGAGAAGATCTGGTGTGCCAGGGAAAAATAAAGGGTGATGTAGAGCTAACTCAGAAAAGAGGGATGAGAGACAGGGAGAAGATAGATTCTCAGCTTAACTTAAATTTCTGGGAAAAGTCTGAAGTATGCTATAGCTACAGGTTAGGCGGAGAAGAGATTCAGAGCAGCCCTGCAGAGAAGGATTTGGGGGTGTTGGTTGATGAGAAGCTTAACATGAGCCAGCAGTGTGCGCTTGCAGCCCAGAAAGCCAATCGTATCCTGGGCTGCATCAAAAGAAGTGTGACCAGCAGGTCAAAGGAGGTGATCCTGCCCCTCTACTCTGCTCTTGTGAGACCTCACTTGGAGTACTGCGTACAGTTCTGGTGTCCTCAACATAAAAAGGACATGGAGCTGTTGGAGCAAGTCCAGAGGAGGGCCACGAGGATGATAAGGGGGCTGGAGCACCTCCCGTATGAAGACGGGCTGAGAGAGTTGGGGCTGTTCAGCCTGGAGAAGGGAAGGCTGTGTGGAGACCTGATAGCAGCCTTCCAGTATCTGAAGGGGGTCTATAGGGAGGGACTCTTCCTTAGGGACTGTAGTGGTAGGACAAGGGGTAATGGCTTCAAACTTAAACAGGAGAAGTTTAGATTGGATATAAGGAAGAAGTTCTTTACAGTGAGGGTGGTGAGGCACTGGAATGGGTTGCCCAGGGAGGTTGTGGATGCTCCATCCCTGGAGGTGTTCAAGGCCAGGTTGGACAGAGCCTTGGGTGACATGGTTTAGTGTGAGGTGTCCCTGCCCATGGCAGGGGGGTTGGAACTAGATGATCTTAAGGTCCTTTCCAACCCTAACTATTCTATGATTCTATGTGAACTTCACTTGCCTTTTATAAGCCTCTATCTGATTTATAAAAGCTAGGTAACAAAGAGACAATATGGATTTGCCAACAAAAAAAGCAATCCCAAAAGTATTTCTTATGACCTAATTTCATCCTTTGACAGGGTAACAAGCCACAGGGCTAAGCACACCCAGTAAACATGGTTAAATCATGACTTTAAGGAGGTTTTTGACACTGTTTGAGACAAACAAGTTGTATCGATACTGTCCATATGAAAGTTCCTAACTTCATGCATGTATCACTGATGGTGCAAGATCCGCTCCAGGGTGGGACCTGTATTGGTGAAGACTGTAGCACGGTAGGAGGATCACCTGGTTTTGCCTGCACCGAGTCCTCTCACCCTGTGACTCCAGTGAATATCTCCATGGAGGCAGTTACTGACCAGCCATGTCTGCTTGTTTGGAGATGCTTATCTGGTGCTTCTCAATGTTTTCATAATGGTTTACATGATATGGCTGAAAGCAGGCTTATGAAATCTGCTAGTGACATACACGCCAGGAGGACCTGTCAACATGTTCAAGGACATGCTTGAAATCCATAAAGACTTAGAAAAAAAATTGGAGAAATGGACCTGAACAAGTGCAATGCAATCCAGGAAAGTGTAAAATACAGCACTTATCTGTAGTGTACCACATGTGGAAGGGGCAAGGCTGGCTAAGAAGCAGAAAATGCTCTGGGATAAAAAGTTCATTGCAAGCAGTGCTTGAGTCGGTTCCATCATTGTATTGCACAAATATCAAACATCCCACTGGTATGTTTAAGGGGGAATGTTATATCAAATGTATGGGAGAGAATCCGTCTACTCCAGTCAGCACTTTTGTGAGGCTTATTCTGGAGAAATTCCCAGTTTTGTTGCTGGAAGGGGTCTGTTTGAGCAATGTAGGAATGATGAGAAGACAGACTGATGAAAAAAATAGGTGTTCTGGAAAAGAAAAGCCTGAGAGGGAATTAAAAAGGTCTTCCTGTACTGACAATGAAACCTTGTAGTTTAATATACATCACAGGATATTAAGGGAAAACATGAAGAAAAATGTTCAAACCCTAGAGAAAATGAGTACGGAGGTAGATTCCTAGTAACATATTGCCTACAGGAATGGTTTAGGGATTTCTTGCTCCTGTCTGGAGGTGGGTGATGGGCTGTCTGATCTCATGAGGTCTCAATGTACATCCTATTTTTCCTGAGATGCCAGCTTGCCTGAGTGGAGACCTTGGAAAATCGAGAGCCAGAGGAACTGTGTGGAAGAGACAAAAAATGGAAGCAAAATATGTTCAGCTTCCCAGGACTTTAATCTTTGAGTAGAGAAAGACACAGGTGCAACCAAATGATAGGCAGTAACTGAAATGTGCCAGAATACAAGGGTATGCTGCGCTCTGCCATCTGTTATATTAGTTACAGTTCTCATTGCAGCATCCTTCAGGCCTTGCTCTTGCAAATGATTTTGCCTGCCTACACACTCAGCTTGTATGCCAGCCTCAAGCTTTAAATTGTCTTTAAACTTTGAGACATAAAAGTTTTTTGTCACTTTGGTCTTTTATGTTGCAAATCATTTGAGGTATCATATGGCTTGTGGGGGAAGTATTTTGATGGTATAGAAACTTTCCAGATGAAATGATTCTTGTAGGATGCCTGTTGTTGTTGCAGTGTCTTCCTTGTCCATTCTAAACTAACGTCTCAAGTACTGTAAATCTAATTTTCTAGTCACTGACAATTTTGTTCACTATTGTCACTGCGGGTCCTATTCAGATGGATGCCCTAGCTTTTGAATATGGGATTAATTTTGCCTAGTTTTAGCAACTTAGAGGCTTAGGTATTTAGCCTAAACAACTCTAGGCTTCTCCTCCAGGCAGTGAGTGGCAATATGTGTCTTTGGACAAGGACTTGGTGGTTAATGATGGAGGAAAGGACTTTGTGTCTGGAATGAAAGGGGAATAAAAGTTTTGATTACAAAGGAGTGGAAAGTGTGACTTGTCTTTGATGAGGAAAGTGTGTATTTTTTTATTAAGTAGTCATTAGGGTAATAAATTTTGTGGTGTATTAGTCAGTTAATTTTGGAATGTTTTGCTTAAAAAGATGAGAAACAGCTGAAGAGCTTTTATAATATAATTTTGTTTTGACTTAGTCATACATTTTGAAGATATTGTGACTTAATAATGACTTAAGTAATTATTCTTACTGTGATGTGAATGCAAATGGAACCGAGTTGAATAGTTACTCATATTTTGTTGTGTGATACTGTATGCAACCTATGATTGAGTCCTTACTGTGTGTAAATAAGCTGGATAGAGGTTGAAGCAATGTCAAGAAACAGCTTTTTAGGTCCTCTTTTTCCCACGTTTCCTTATGAGATCTGTAGTTTAATCTTTTTCTCTGCTACCTGAGAGTCTGGAAGAGCTTGTCTGACTTTAGTAGGTAGAAGTTACAAAAGATAAAACCTATCCATGGAGTTACGCTTCTATTTGAATGCAAATATTTTGCATATTATTTAAGGAGGAAAGTAAACTGTGCTAGGCCTTTACTTTGCATGGTGCATGGTGCAATCAGCAACATCAATGAAGTTTACTGGGGATCAGTGTAATCCAGCTTTGCAACTGAAATCTGGCTTTTAGCTGCTGCCCTGTAAATCACAATATAGCCATATGCATATAAAATTTAGCCGTTTATGGGAGAAGAAACATTTATTTAATTCATATTTGCATGGTAAAGGTGTGAATAGTTGTTCAGTGATCTTACATACATGTTTTAGTAAGTTCTACTTGTAAATTTTGGTTGTGGAATACTGTTCTGCATTTTTGCCTTTGGAAGTAAAGCCTGTTGAGAAGTCATAGATGGAAATACTCAAAATATTGCCATAAGCTACTTTTAATATGGTTTTTTTTTTTTTCTTAATGAAATACATCTTGGTTTCATGTTTACTTTTTGGCTTTTATTCATGATTTGTGTGATTAATCCGTATGAAAACATTGATGAAATTCGGACTCGCAATCCAAGACCTAATGTCACTATGAAAAGGTCCGTAACTGTTGGAAGTGATTTGGGACAACTTCCTATTCCCTTTTGGAGGCTGCCATCTTGTGTTCTGACATAAAAATTTCCATTACCATTAACTCTCTTACTAGTCACTCTAGTTGTGAAAATGGCTTTTAAATTGTGAACACAGTGTTGATTAACGCTGTGGTATTCTTAATAAGGTGTAGATAGATATAATGTAGTCCTTTGCCTTAAAACAATGTGATCCTAATAATCTTTCAAGGATGTTTACTCTGACACCTATTGCTGGTCATTGGGAAGACAACTGATATGAAGAGCTTTGCAGCAGACTTGAATCTGATACTGAAAGATCACTTTCTTGTAGATTTTATATGAGATTGCTAGCAATATCTTTCTTGTAAAGTTCTCACTTGGAGATAAGCTGAGAGTGAGGTATGCAGGATTTGATATTAAAGAACATGGTTTTGGGCTACCTCTTGCAACTTGCTCTGTGAAATTGTCTTCAAAAATTCTTAAAAATAAAAAATTCAAATGCAGATTTAAATTTCACTAAGGTTCTTCTATTGTTTTAGACTTGTTTCTGTTTTTAAGTTAATTTTGTCTTCTGCAGTATTCTCTTGTGTGAAAAGTTGAATGAGCAAATGCAAAGGTTATCTCATGTTTACTAGTAGGTTATAAAATTAGGATCTTTTAGAGCTTTGAGGGTCAGGAGAGACCCATAATGAGGACCTAAAGGTAAGAATGCAGTAGATTTGTATCTTCTGCCATTTAGTGGTAAAGGTGACAAGGAATCTTCTGTATAGCATGAAGTAAATGACTTTCACAACAGTTTTAACATTAGGGAAAATGTTTAGAGACGTTTTCAGTGGACTTTTGAAAGCTGATATGAACAGGAAGGTTTGGGGTTTTTTGCAGAGTTCAGAATTTATTGGTCTTGTGCTTCTTTGTAGTAGTAGTATATTTTCCCAGGCTCTTTACAGAGTGAGTTAAGCAGATCTTTGCTGAAATACCTGCCACCTATCTTTTTTGAAATGAAACTCCAAGTAATATTTGGGAAATTCACTTCAAAGTGATATTTTCCCCCCCTGTCAAGGTGTAAGGACTCTAATTATTTTTGATTCATGTATGAGGAATAAAGAATGTATATGTGATACACTCAGTGAAGAGGTGTTGCAATTGTTCTCGATTCATCCGTGCTCACGATACAGTTATAATTTTAAGACAGCTGCTCCAGTGTATGATGTACTCCTATGATGCTTTGCTTATTATGTAAAGCCTTTAATGTTTATTTTTAGCTCAAATTTACATTGGGCTGAACATGAAAACATTTAATATTATGGTCTGTATTCTCAATCATTAAATTAAACCCGTTTGAAGCAATCAACGGCAGGTAACCGGAAAGCAAGGCATTTTGACCGTGAAAGCATTAGGAAGCATGTGAGACTGCTCAAATGCAAATTGAAACTGATCACTGAATTATGAATAAAACATAACAAAAAGCAGTTAGAAAAGATACTGTTTCTAGAGCTTGTGTATAGATTCTACAGCTGCTTTTAGTCATCTGTGCAATTGCTAAGGTTCACTGAAGGAAAGAAGAAGAAAACAGTTGGCAGTGCCAATTTGTGTACTTCCCTAAACCAGCGAAGCAAAATAGACCTATTTTGAAAAAGTCAAGTAAATTGCACTATCATTTATGAACAAAACCGAACAACCCCCCCCAAAACCAAAACAACAACAAAACAAACAGGGAAATGACTATCCTGTGCGGTTTGTGTTCTAGAAATGACTGCTACTGAAGGTCTGCATGTTACTGTGTAGCTGCAGATCCTAAAGGGACAGTGCAAATCCAGATGCATTTATTTATCCAGACACAGCAACTTTCAAGCCTAGTTGGATAAGACAACTAGGGTTTTCAATGCTGAAAAAATCAGTACTTTGTCAATGGCACTGTGTAAAACAAAGACAACTGTAGACACAAATGCAGAACAGATCAAAATCAGATACTTAGCTAACACACTGTTAAATATTGCTGTGTGCGTTAAAGGGGAAAATCTGTTACCATAAAAAGGATCAGCAAACCCAAAACATCCTCAGGCTTGCTGTTACGCCGGCAGTCCAGCTAGCAGATGGAAGAAAATTGCAGTCATGCATCACTCTTAAAGACAATGCTAAAGAAGAACCTGCCGCAAGGTGTCATCTTCAGATGTCAGGGGAAGGAGTAGCTGATGTTGTAATTAATTTTAAGACTACTGTTGGGCTGCTTCAAATTGTTTAAACCAGTGCCTTATCAAAGCAGAGAGCAGCATGTGGTGCTTTCTAAGGCAGAAACCAGAGGAAACAAGTGGTACTCTGGAAAAATAAAAGCTGCTCTAGAGGCTATTGACTTCCTTTAATGTCATTTGGACAAATCCAGAAATTGATTTCCTGCTGGAAAAAAGATTCTTGCTACCAGCTGAACGTACCTAGCAAGTCAGTCGCTAAATGACTGGAAAAATGTTACATTACAAATACTTCAGAAAGGACTGGACTTGAGGGTATGGTTAACCTTTTTCTCAGGTTCAGTAATAGAAACAGCACTTTAATTTCTTTGGATTAGCTAAAATTCAAGAATTGTTCAACTGACTGAACTTGCTGAATCCTTATCCTTTTCCAAAACCTAGGAAAAAAGCAGTTCTTTTCATTAAGTTCTTCCTTTCAGTGAGCAGCAGTTTTTTCTCAGCCAAAGAAGAGAACCTATCTGCAATATCAGTTACTACTTCATCTTTTTTCTTTCATCAGGAAAGAGATACAGCAATTTTGATGTGAAAAGTCTTCAGTTTCATAGGTAGAGAACAAGGAAAAAAGGTAGAAATTAAACCCAATTCAGGCTGTTGTTTGATGCAGAAGTGTGTCTCAACTGTTGTTTCAACAGACATGCTAAAATTACCTGGCCTAATAAGAAAGAAGACTATAATTTCAGTGAGGATCAAAAGCATTGAGATGAAATCTTGTCATGTTACTTTCCTAGGTGAAAATAGAGTGTCTAAAATCTCCCATAGGATCTGTGATGACTTTCTCTCATCGGTTTGCTACACCAGGAAGATTTAAGTATGATCCAGTAATCTTTGCTTAAAGAAACAACATTTTTCCTCCTGAACTTTAGAAGTTCAGAAATTTCCCACAGACTTTCTTGCCAGATTTCCACCCTGTGGAACATCAGGTTGCTGTGCTGGGAACAGGCAAGGGACGGAGATACAAGCTGCAACATCCTGAAGTCTCCCCATTGCAGTGCTGTGATTAAGCAGAAGCGCGCTGTAAGTAAAGAGCTGGATAAACTGGTAAGCAGCCATTTTTGCTCATTCCAAGTCAATCGTGTGACTGCAGGAATAACGTGCAGACGCAAGGCTATGGGACCAAAGGTGACATGTTCCCCTTAAGCAAGCTCTTCTTATAGAGTGCATTTTGCCTTAGTTCAATCATTTATCAAGTGACTATCTCCAAGTTACTCTGTATCTCTTGAATACCTGTTAGTGGTAGTAAACAACTTGTAAAGAGAAGGAAAAATAAAATAACTCCTGAGATGACTTTATGCCTGAGGGCAAGAAGTGCTCTTTGATGTGAGTGTGGTGCTGGTTCGTTCTCCATAGCATCCTGCTTTGTGTTGTGTACAGACAACATGTTCCTTGAACAGTAGGCCTGAGGATTTGTCTGACAGAGCTTTCCACTGGTGGGATTGCATACTTGGAGACACATCACAATGTAATTTTGCTGTAAGACCAGCAGGAGGGGATGTCCCACCTGCCACAAACTCACTAATGATGCGGTTTAAAAAATCTAGCTGATGCTTCTTTTCTAATAAGGTATAAACTGCAGCTGTTTCTCATAGCTCTAAGAAATTACAATGTGGAAAGAAGTAGCACTAAAACTACTCATAATTTTTACAGTGTTTAGGGCTTTTCGGTGTTGGGTAAGCTTCTGCACGTGATTGGCACTTGTTCTGCAAATGCACCAGAACACGGTTAGCAGAGCATTCAGCTGGTTACAGGCTTTCACCAGCATCTTGGGAATTTGCAAAGCCAGTGAAATAGTCGGGTGTTCTTTCTGCCATCCTGTGGCAGCACTAATATACTGCAAAGGGCCTATTTTGCCAAGATCTGTTTAAACATGGGCTGTAGCGTGATTGCAGCTGGGGCCGCAATTAATCACTCCCTGATCCTTGCTTTGAATGGATTTGTTGTTGTTCCTGGTATATATCCATATGACACGTACTCAAAGGTGTGACATGAACAGTATGGATTTTTTTTTTTTTTTTTTACCCCCGTGTATGTAATTTAGCATATACTGCAGCAAGCTGCAATTCTTATTTGTTAGTGAGCAAATGATGATGTTTATTGTGCTTCCTATGAGAAAAATGCAAAGGGAGTTTCTTATGAATAGGATAATTGTATATCCTTGACATATTTCTAAAATAAAAAGGAGTTATATTAAGCATTAATTTTAAAATCAAAAACCCCCATAAAACAAACAAACAAAAAAAACCAAACAAAAAAACTCACACCAAAAAAAAAAAAAAACCTCAAACAAACCCCCCCCCACAACGGGTTACTACTTAATACACTTAGAAACAATTAATCTTTAGCTTTTACCTTAAAAAGAATAATTTTAATGGAATTTCTAGAAAGAAATTCTCTTTGGCTTTGTATTCCCAGATAAGCCAGTATTATTGTTACTACAGCATTTTCATTTTTCTGCCTTGGAATGGCAAATTTCTGTAAATTATCTTCATGACAGCTAGATAAAATTTGATTTTTTTTTTTAATAACGAAATTTAATGCATAATGACAATAGGCCTTAAATTAGACCTCAGAACTTAAATTTCTCAACACCTCTGTGGAATAAACCCAAAACATAAGTAATGAAAACATGAGATGCAGATGATTTTGTTCCTCAATTACTGGCATCTTTTTTTAAAACACATTTCTGTGAGTTGAAATTGTTGAGTAGAAGAGCCTGGAGCAGAAAGTGTTTGTGTGAGGCACTACTACTATAAATTGAAGCAGATTAATGAACTATTTGAATGCAAAAAGCCCCCAATCTCCATCTGTAAAACTAACTTTAACTTTTTTAAAAGCTGAAAATTATACCTCTGTTTAATGATGTTTTATTCTGTGACTATGCATGTACTTTGGTGCTCTCCTAGGAGAGGTGTTCAGCTATCTGCGGGAGAGGTGGTGCACACTAAATATTAAAACAGATTCATGATTAAACTTGGAGAGGCCGTCACATATTCTTTGGCACAGAGACTGCGACGTGTATGGCATGTGGGTGGCACGTGGATGCCACTCTGCTTCATGTACTGCAGGTTGCTCTGGTTTGATGTGGCATGGACAGGTCTTCATTTGGGTGTACTTGGCACAACCATTTCAGTTTGTTCCAGGCATGGTCTCCTGAATGCCTTTAGTTTTCCCAGTCTTCTTATGTAATTTGCATTATATCATTTCTAAATGGAAAATTTATCTTAGGAGATATTTATTTATTTGTTTGTTTGTTTGTTTTCCCCCAGCCCATAGGAAGCGGTAAGGTTTCCAGTCTTGTTAACCACCTCACTATGTACTAGAGCCATGTGATGAAACTACAGACACAGAGCAATTTTAAATTTTAAATTTTTGGTGAAGCACTGGAATGGGTTGCCCAGGGAGGTTGTGGATGCTCCATCCCTGGCGGTGTTCAAGGCCAGGTTGGACAGAGCCTTGAGCCACATGGTTTAGGGCAAGGTGTCCCTGCCCATGGCAGGGGGGTTGGAACTAGATGATCTTAAGGTCCTTTCCAACCCTTACAATTCTATGATTCTATGATTCTAAATCAAGGCAAATTCAGGGTATGTAACTGAAGCAGTAAAATACAAACAAAACAAATATATGGCTGAATTAATTCCCTTATTCTGTATTCTGTATTAAATTTAGATATTTATATTTTGACTTTTCTGTGTCTTAACTGGGCACTTGACGCTTTATTTTCTAACATTTGCTTCAAAACTAAATCATTTAGGAACACTACAATCTTTGAGGCCTAGGCACCTATATATGTTTATACCTTAGTATATTCATCATGTTTGAACTAAGTCACAAGTAACTTTCTGTTTGGTGGATACAAATTATATTTCTGTTTTCAGTGAGGTCATTCTGGAAGAGTGAATTGTTTCTCTGGTTTATAAAATCAATCTATATCCATGACTTGTTCATAGTTTAAATGCGTATATATGTGCATTGAGCTTTATGTAACAGTGTGCATTGTACAGCAGAGGGAGTATTTTGTCAGGAATAGAGAAGGCTATTTGTCACTGCATCACTGAGTACTTGGCACATTACCAGCTTTAGCAAGATATCTTTTGATCAGAAACAATCAGGCCCTAGCATATTGAACAGTATACAAGTGCAGAGGTTGGATGGGATAAGGTTTGGGTTACTAAAGCCTTTCATTTTGTCAGCTTGTACTGAGGAGATATCAATATTCCTGAAAATGGAGTGGAAAATGTATATGCATGTTAAAGATGAAATGTTCAGTTGCTATCAGTGTTTATTTTTTCTGAAGAATGGGATTTTAAAATGTTCTTTATGTATTAGTTTTGAATAAGATTTCTGACCTTTCTGTTCCCTAAATTAGTATTTCCTAATACCTTGTGGTCTTTACAACTTTTATGCCTTTGTGTATAAATTTGCAATAGTTCAATACCTAAGAGACTTTATGGCATTTTCTACTCTTCTGCTGGAGTTAAAATGCTGTATTTTGGGCATTAGTAGGGGGTCTAAACTGTGTAATGAGAGATGTGGGCAATGCTTTGAATGTTCTTCCATTCATAGTTTAAAAAAAAAAAAAAGAAAAAAATTACAATGAACAGGTTGAGCAATAGGAAGGAGTTGGGACTGAATAAATCCTGGTATTTTCGCACTTATTTTATTACCATGTTGCCTAGGATTTCAAATTTTGGACAAGGCATCTTTTGTACAAGGCAAGTATTAAGTAAAACCCCAAAAGAACTCCTTGTTTATGCTATTATAGGTGTTCATTTATAACCTAGTAACCACAAAGGTAAATTGACTTTAAATTAATGATGTCTTTCTGCCTTGTTCCTGTGCTTCCCTCATCAAAACTAATTGTTTAATTCTATTGGAATTCCAGGGAACAAGCTGTCATTGCAGCTGTTTGTTTGTTTGTTTGTTCTCTCCCCCCCGCCCCCTTCCATTTTCATTAGAAGCTATTTGTACTTTCAAATCTTTATACTGGTAACATATGTCAGTTAGAATGTGAATACAGTATGATACTGGCTTAAAATGTTATTGTAATTTCACATTTCCTAATAGAGTTTATTTTGAAAACTAGATTTATTGTTACTTGGCGTTACAAGAAGAACGGAACAAAACCACTGTCCTTAGTGGAAGGCCTGTGGCAATTCAGTCTTGTCACAGAAGTGTGTGTCAGCAACACAGGGCCCAAATCCTAGTGGAGTCTAATAAGTCTTCATTCTTGTATGTTAGTTTGCTTGTTAGGGATGTGTCAAAACAAGATGCATTCAGTTCTGTGGTGATGCGAGACACCTCACCTTGCCTTTTTATTTCAAAGATTTTTTTTCATGAGATAGCTGAATGAAAGATATAAAGAAAACTTCTCTGCTGAATAAATAGGAAGCTTCCTGGCTGTCTCACACACAAAATTTTGTTGGCTTCTCTATGTATATTTTACATAAAAGCATTAGTTTTCCTTTTATAGTGAATGTCAAAGAGTTCCTTCTTCCCATCATATGCAGGTCACTATTGCTGACTGAATCCACCTCATGCACAAGACTCATCTGCAGCTGTACCTAGACTTGAGATGTAGCATGTTTCCAGGGCAGCTGGCTATGGTCCCAGCTCATTTGTCGTTTATAGTTCGGGCTCTATAAGGCCTCTTTTTGACACAGATTTGCTATCAGCTTTTGCATCTGAAAAAACAAAGGCAAATTCTCCTAAGCCTTGAAAACTGTGGTAAGACATCCTGAGGTTTCTCAGTTAACTGCTCAGTACTCCATCACAGCAGAGAAACTCTGATTTACATTTTGACAGTTTTGAGACCTGCCTTGCCAACAGAATAAGAAACCTTTTGCTTTGCACTAGCTTTTGCTCAAAAAAAGCTGGCATCTAAATAAAACTGCAGAAGTCTGGACCTTCTCTCTAGCCTTTACTAACCTTTTCTTGTTCCTCAGGGCTTGCTGGATGTGGCATGTGCCTAGTGAGATGATCGTAGGCACCCTGGACTCCAGTCCTGGGATGTTTGTTCCCCTCAGATCAACTTTCTCTGTAGTACAACTGTTGGTCTGGTGGTGGAATTTCACATTTAAACGAAGATCTCAGTGCTTAGACACATTAATCCTTCATTTTGATGTCTTTGATAGATGAGGCAAGACAGTGCAGTGCATCATGCCACTGTCTCAGAATAATACATCCATTTCTCATGATTTTGTTTACAATTTTGAATACAGCGTGGGGCAGAGATCCCTGAGCTACTGCTGAATAATCTAGCTCCAGAACCCAGAAGCAGCAGAGTGATATCAGTATGGTGCTGTACTGGGAATAATTAGCCTTGCTTGAGAGGCAGGACTAATTAGCCCATGCACAATGTTGCTCTAACGAGGTTATATTCTCTCTGAGACCTCAGCTAATATCCCTGCATGGTGCTGTATAAATGTGCTAGTTTGGCTAGCTCTGACATGGTGTTGCATTGCAATGGGTAAATATGCAGGGTAAACGGGGGTCCAGAAAGAACTTTTTCATTTTTTTTTTTTTTTCCTTGTTTATCATTTGCAAGGGCATTGTGTGTATCTGTAGGGTATGATTCTGTCATCCTTGCTCACAAGAAGCATCCTACTGAAATCAGTGGAGTCACTTGCTTGTAATTCAGAAAAGAGCTGTGTCATTCAAGGTTTTAGAGTTTAAGACATATGAAAATGTTACTTCTCACAGAAACATTTATAAAAAAAATGACTGTCTTATATTCATGCAAGCTATCAGATCTCTATTAACATGCCTTAGTGGCAGACTTCTCTTTGTTAATTCTGTCAAAATGTTAAACAGATGTGGTTTAGCCAATTAAAAAACTTCCATTAATTTTCCTAGTGCCAAGTTGAAAAGTATTGCTCATGACCTAGTCTCAGTGCAGCCTGTCTTTCATCATTGTTTTCAGTTTTCAGTCTTGTGGAGTCCTCCTGTTCTTCATAACTTTCTGGCACAGACTTGTAGAAAATATGTCTGCTTAAGTGCCTATTGATTATGGGATTAATTTGTACTTCTTTTTCAGCATTGTTGAAGCTGATTCAGTTTCAGCCTTGATTTTTGTATTTTTTTCCCTCTGTTGCTAATACATGTGTCTAAAATATTTGAAGCAAGTCCCAAAGCTTGTGAAATGAAGTACCCTGAAAGATGTGATGACCCAAGTAATCCCCAAAATTTATCTTGTGAATTTCTAAAGCTTTAATTGGACAAAGTGAGACATTTGGTACTGGAATACTGCTATGCCCTAAGGCTGAAAGCTTCCCGTGAAGCAAACAGCACAGGCATGGCACCAGCCTGAGCCCTGGGCACTGTCCAGGTTGCGGGTGCTTAGCTTCCTACCAAGCTGTCCAGCAATTGCCACTCAGATAATTGAGAATAGCACCACTAAAATTATTTCAGAAAGGTATGGAGGAAGGTAATACTCTTCTGTACCTTTGTCAAGCTCTGAATCCACTTCATGGACAATATTATCAAACTTGTGACTTCCACTGAAGTCCTGATTGCACTGGGCTGGTCTAGTCACCTTCTCTCACCAGTGTGGAAGTGACAGTGCTGCTGGTCCCAGCACTAGGAGAACTGTGAGTCTTTTTTGACCCCTGTAATAAACATCTCCTTTCATGGGTGCACAAATTAGTGGCATCCCTAGAAAAGTTTGTCTTGTATAAAGAATGAACTTGGATTTTATGTGAGAAGGGCAGCTAGGGCCATTAAAAAGAGTGTGACAATGCCCTAACATAGCAGTGTCTGAGATATGTGGGCTGACTTTTTTGTTGTATTAGGCATTGTAAGTAGAATTACGCAGTGTTTGCAATGGAGAATTGATGAGTGATGGGAAAATAAAGCACAAAGTAGAAGTGATTATGAAATAAACCTCATTCTGACTTTGTAGCTCACCTTAGGAATTCTGAGTTTCTTGATTAGGAATGCAGTAGTTTGTCAAATGGAATAGTTTTTTCCTCCAAATAATTTTTTATAAGGTCATCTGAGAAGAATTTTATAAACCAAAGTTTTTGACAGTAAAATGGAAACTCACAGTGACTGCATATTCCATGACTGATACAAATACTGAAGGCAGACTTACTCTGTGAGATGGTTTTTTAAAGGCTATAATACACCAGTATACAGTACTACTTATGCTGAATGATACGATCTCTTTGGTGGTTTGTGAAAATGCTTACCTACTATGAAACTATTGGCAAGAAAAATTGATTCCATGTTCTCCACTGTAACTCTTGCTTTAATGTTGAAGAAAGTTTCTAAAATACCGGTATAAAATGTTATACTCCTTTATGTCTAGATATAATAGGGAGATATGAAATACCTTATCAGTTATCGTGAGCATAGTTGTAATCTTTGGGTTTCTCCTATTACATTTATGGCATATTTTGATGTTGCTCTTTTAGTGCATATTTGTATAAATTCTTACTGCTTTCACTGGGGATCACTGAAAGGAAGAAATGTGAACTCTGAAGCACAGAAATATTTCAATATTTCTTTCTATTCTTATTCAAATGTGGCTGGTGGGGTTTTTTTTGTTTCTTTTTTTTTTTTTCCCCCCTACATCCAAAGTTGTTTTATGTGTCTTTTATCTCAAATACTTAAACCCTTCTGAGATTTTCTTTCATTCTTTTCTTGGTCTATTTGATTATGTTTTATGTCTGTTTTCAAGGATAATCTTCATCTAAAAAAGGCTATGGTGTCTTAGTATGAAACATGATTTATTTATTTTATTGTTGATAATATCATTTGTGAATTCAGTCACACACTGAGCGCACTTTGCCAGAATATTAATTTTCTACAAACATGAGAGCAAATAGTGAGACATACTGTACATTTTGATTATGAAGTTAAGTGAATTCAGCTTAATGTAGAATGGAATATTGCTCCACTATTATAATTTTGTTTCTTCCTGTTGATTACCATATTTAGATCTATAAGGAACCTTTTTACAGGAAAAGAGCTGGAGAAGATATCAGAGATTGCAGGGTTGGGACAAAGAAGGGAATTGCACAGTAATTTTCTATATGTGGGAACAAAGAATGTTAAATATTTCAATATTCACTTTTAAAGCAAATTAGATCAGACAAATCACTGTACTTTTGATCTGTTTCAAAGGCTTCAGACATTTTTGTCATAGCATTTTGGTTGTTTCTGGTAGTGTTGATGCCTCAGCTTTTAACAGAAACAAACCAACCCCCCAAACATTTCTATTTCCAAGCAGAATATGTAGCTGAAGACTATGGCTGTACTGACACCTATCCTAGTGGAAAAAAACCCCCACATTTGCTTTTTACATAGAAGCAACCTAATTGGTCCACAGTATTGCCACAGCTCAACTGCAAGGTTAATGTGGGCTTCTATTCACTGAGTGCCCCAGTGTGTTCTGTTTTGAATTTGAAGGTTTTTAGAAGTTCAAGTTTATTCTTGCTGGGGGGATGCGGGCTAGCATTCACATGGTAGGTAAATGGATTAAGTTACAGTGTACAAGATGTAGTGAATCTGCACATAATGGCATTCCCACTATATCTCCCAGCACCTGAACAGAAATTATACATTGCAGATCAGTTTAATATCCTACGAGGTGATGAAAGGGTTTGATGCTAGGCTTCTGTGAAAGCTCAGTGAGAACACTAGCTAGGAATGACATGGGTGTGTATCAGTGAACTGGGAGAAAATTTACATAGCAGAGCACCATGCAAAGAACTGTCTTTATTAAAAAAAGGGTCTACTGAGCTGTAGAAACCTGAGGTAGTTAAGTTCCAGATAAAAATATGGTAATATCAAATTTTAGATAACCTGGTTGTGCTCACCCGTAGTTCTGTCACTGAGAAGCAGGGACAGGCTCCTTATACAAATGCTTATAGGTCACTTTGCTCACACAGAAGTTCTCAATCCACTGTAGACTTTGGACATTTGTGGTCCTGCTCCAAAACGTCCAGGCTGTACAGGATGTTAGTCTTCTACAGGTCCACTTTGTCAAGTCACGATGGGTTGTCCTTAGCAGATTACACTGTCTTGTTCTCAGAAAGGGAATGAGGGTCTACTGTTGCCATGTGCTCCTTGTGTCTCCAGCCCTGGATTGGCCTCCTATTGAACAGATGCTTGTGTTAACGTAATTTTCTGCAAAAGATCTTAATTATTGGCATCAAGCTAAAATTCAGCTCAGAGAAACACAGTAGCCAGAGACTGTTTCTAGACCATTTTAAGGTGTAAGTTAACTGAATTGGCAGGGAAAACTATTGACTTGTGAAGAAGGTGAAACAAGATTTCCAGTAGTTGACTGAGTTACTGGTAGCTGGTGCCAGTAGCCTCAGGGAAGTTCACAGAAACCTTTATGTATTGGACAGTTGAGTGTAGAACTGGAGTGGATATGAGCTGAGTGTATACGTGCATTGTGGATACTTTCACTAAGCTAAGACTAAACTGGATGTGGCTGTAAGGTTCACCCTGCAGGAAAGCTCTACTTAGAAAATCACATATGAATTTAATAACTGGGAAAGGAAAGGGAATCATCCAGGATGTGGGAATTGTGGAACTAGATTAAGAGCTATAGTGATCAACTTTGAAACTCAACTAAATTGCTGTAGTTTAATCTTCCCTGATTTCTCCTTTGTGTTTTCTCATTTTGCTTGTGCTTTTTGCTTTTGGAGCAGACTCAAAGGCAGCTTGTCAAACTTATGGTAACACAAGTCTGGAGTACCTCAACTAGCTGAAGTAGATCCATTTCCCAGAAATTGCATCTTGCTAAATATTTTAAAAGTCTGTTCTGGACATAGTAACAAAACTTCAGAAAGCCAGAAAAAACCTACCAGCCACACCTTTTGGGTCTTGTCCAGTGGCTACCCTTTGTTTTTTTGAACTGAGTTTATGATTTTTCCAATGTATGTGTCTATTCTTTTTACACAGGAAATTTTTGTAAATGGGTAGTAAACACCAAAGAGTAATCATATGGAGAAAGCCTGGTGTTCGTGTTAGTTTATGTTGCAAATTTTTAATAATGAAATTCTAAATTATAATCTAAGACAGTCTTTCAGATCTTCAGTAATTTTAGTATCTAGTCTTAAACCTCAGCCAGAGAAATAGAAGAAAACTAGCATAGGTTCTTTCAGGAACACTTAGCATTGTATGTTCTTATTTTGATTTGATCTATAGGAATACTTTTATAAATAATATGTGTATTACATAGATATAAAAATAGATAATTTTATAAAGCATGTAGTCAGAAGGGTGGTCTTGTGGTGGGATGAAGGAGTGTCTCATAATTCAGCTCAAATTTGTGACTTGTTGCATTACTTAATATCTTAAAAATTTAAGAAGTTCCACAGTCTGGTGTTCACCATTTTTCAACCAGAGAATTAATTGAACTGACAAGGTGTGAGGAAAGCATTATTAATCTTTTCCTAATGAATCTACATGAAGCTTAGACCAAAAGCTATAGGCAGTTTTAATACAAGATAGGTTTTACTTCATATTGGCAGTGAATTCGCTAGTGTTTTGCTGCAGCCACTTTGTAAAGTTGATATTTTGGTTATAGTATCTTACATACATATAGATCTCAAGGATAACTATGCTGCCATGCCAATCTTTCTGCTCTGTACAGTAGTACATAAAAAATGCAAGGCATTTTATGTACATTCACAGCAATAGTTAATCTTGGGGTTTAGCTGGTTTGTTTTTATTCTTCCCTCTCCTTGGAAAACGGTGGTTCTAGCACTTTTACCTGTAAAGTTTAGCCATGTTTTGAAATAAAGCATCGTGGGGGGGTGTAAGCAGTGGGGTTTTTTTCTTCTTTTCAGTGAATAGCAGATGTCATAAATTACTGGCCGTACTTGAGTCAGTTGTTATCAGTTTGACTAACACTATGTAGTTACATGAAAATGTTTGCAGCTACTGAATGAAACCAGCTTATTTTCTTACCATAAGGATTTTGAGGAAAACAGGGAAAGATAACTGTATCACTAGTGAGCTCTTGGCTTTGTATGGAATTAATTACTGCTTTTTAAATATAAAATATGGCATTTTTATGCCAAAGTCCTTTTAATGCCAACAGTCAAGAAATTCTATTTATGATTCAAAAAACTATGTTGTTTCACTGCTGATGTCTTCAAATCTGCTGGAAGCTATATCCCCACTTGAATTCAAGTAGTGAAATGGCAAATTAAATTTGTGCCAGAAAGGAAGCAGACACATTAGATTTTACACTTGTGTCCTTAAAGGGTGGTGGGTTTTTTTGTTTTTTTTCTTTTGTTTTTTTTTTTTAATGGCATTATGTGAAACGAGTAAAATTATGTGGAATGTAGTACTTTTCTTTCATCCTCCTCTATCCCAAATAAAGGGATGGAAATCTGTTAAATATTCAGCAACACTATTTAGGTGTATGCTAACTTCTTGGTGAATTCTTGACAGTGGAAGTCCATAGATGTACAGCTGTATTTGGTTTCAGAAAGCTCGTTTTTTTCCTGAACATTTATGAAGTGTCTCTAGAGGAATGAGTTACTGCTTCCTGATTTTCATCCTGAATCTTAATACAGATTTAAAGTTTTGGGAGAATATTCTGCTCAGTCCTGCCCACATTCCTTCGGTCTTCCCTCTGTGGAAATACTCAGCAAACAAAACACTGCATAGGTTTGTCCTCACTGTGTTGTCTGCTCTGAGTGGCTGAAGAAATGCAGGTGTTATCTCATATGCTTCATGAAACCATTAACAGCTAAGAAGGTCCCAACCTGAATACACTTTCCAAATAGCAATTTAAAGAATAGTCAGATAGGAGCAGGAGGATTAATTCTTGTGAACGTATATCTGGGATTGCAGAAAATACAGGGTTATTTGGGGGAATCTTCATAGTACCACACCAGTTTACTGTCAGTAAAGTCAAAAGCAGGGGGCAAGAAGTCAAGGGCAAAATATAAAACTTGTACTCGGATCGTTTCTATAACCACTTTAATTTTCTTTCTTAGAAAAGTTTTCAGATCACTGAAGATGTTTCTTCCAGCTTTTTCATGATTCTTATCCTCTCTTTCCTCAAGGTAGTTAGGCTGGTGTGATGAGTAGTGCTGCTTCTGCTTTTAAGTCTCTCTTTTGTGCATATTAGTCTTACAGTGTCCATGAATACCATTTCTTACTCTTTTATCTTTTTCTTCTGCTTGTCTTCCCATTCCCTTTTCTCACCCTCACCACTCATTGGGGGAAAAAAGCAATTACAAAATCCTGTGTACTTTATTTTCTAGCTTATGAGATTATTTGATCACTGGAAACTAAGTTGCCCAACATTGCCTATTGAAAGGTGAAGTGATTCATTCACTGACAATGGAGTAAACCATTCCTGAGTGAGATGAAGAATATACAGGAAAAGAAGAGTTTCAGTAATGTTTGGATTCATGTCCATTGAGTTACAATACTGGCACTTTTGGCCTGGCTACCATGTCTTTCATTAATAGCAGTTTAAATTTTGGAGAATTACTTTGATTGTCAGAAAGATCTCCTAATTACCAGAGCTTAATTCTGATAGTTAAGGTCAATTTCAGTAACAACAACAACAAACTGTAAAAGAAGAAATGCAACTGAATATTCTGCTGCTTCAACTCCAAAACTTAGAATTTCCAAAATTATTCTATTTCATACCCATACACAATGTCAAGAAAGTTGATTATCCTTTCTCTGTGCCTTCTCCCTGCTGATATAGTTTGGAGTGAACAGAAAGTTTTCTTTATCAAACTAAAAAGCCAGTCTCTATCAAAGTGTGGTTTTTTTTTTTTGTACGCTGGGCTGCAGTGACTGTTTAGTGTCAAGGCCAAACCCAGAAGCATTCCAGTACTGGGTATTGTTAGCATCTTGCTCAGATTTCACAGTCACATCAAATGTGAGCACTGCTCTCTTGTGAGTGAGTTTGGTTTGAGAGCTGCTGTAACTTCTAGTTGTCAAGATCTAAAATTTTCAAGAGAGGAAATTGCAATAAACAATGGAAAGTCAAATAGATACCTTGGATACTTTGCTGTAATGAATATTGAGAAGAAACATAGTTAAACAGTTTCCAAATCCAGTTTATGCACTGGTGACCTGCTTTTTTTTCTTGGAGATGTTTACTTACTAGGCATACACCATGGTCCTCATCCATTTCCCTGCCAACATAAATAAAGCTACAAAGTCTGTTTAAATTACGTAGGTAACAACAATTATATTTTTGTTTTAAAGCCACAGAGAGTTTTAGAAGCTGAATTTTTATATTGCTGGCTTCCAAACCAGTTTAGTAGCTCTATAATCTTAAATGTTAAAAATATCTTTTTTTATATTTATTTCAATTATTTGTATATTGATGAAATAAAGGCATTTGCCCTTTTGAAAGATGGCCAGGTATGCAAAGCTGGTTACCCAACACAAAAGTTAGCAGATGTTTATGTTGATACCAGTTGGGACGCAAGAAAATGTCTTTCAGAGAGGCAAGTTCTCTGCTTAATATTGGATTTCTGGTTTTCACATCAAGACATTTAACATATTCCCATAGGTCATATTTGTCCTCCATGTCTATTCATATAAATATGAATTGCTTCTTACCCTTTAGGATGATGTCACAAGTGATATTTATTATCTAACATTCAGAAGTGACTAATTTTGGGCATGAGTGGGAGAGAGAATTGCAGTTTTCTGCCCTGTGGCTTCGTACCTGAAAGAGGTTGAAAATGAGTGGACCAGACCCCCAAAAGCCCTTATTCATGCAGCTAGACCTGCACTTATGCAAGTCCATATTTAAAGGGCTGTTTGAATGTAAGCGTTAGAGGGTATCTCTTTGTGCTCAGTGAATAGTACCTATTCCATATTTATTTTCATCAGTATGTGTATACTGCACACCATATCCACACCCCATGCTGAATACATAATTATTAATTTACTCTTGTTTCATTGTCAATCACTAGTACACTATTTACATTTTTCAACAAGATTGAGTTTATTCAATGGGGAAAAGTGGTATTTCACTGATTGGGAAATTGGAGACCAGGGAGGATAAGGCTGAAACTGTCAACACTGAGAATGTACAAACAAATTCTTTTTTTAATCCCTGAGGCTTATAGGTATGTTACGTGAGAGTGGGTTTCCACAAAAACAGCTCTTGGAGTTAAGAATGATCATCTACCATATATCTAATCTCTCCCCAAAGTGTAGAATTATTGCGTGTGTTTGGTTTTGTTTTGTTTTGATTTTTTTTTTTTTTAAATGTGTTTACATATGACAGTGCACAGGGAACTGGACTGCTAGATCAGCTGCTTGCATGACAGTTCCCCTGTAAGGGGCTTTAAATGGGCCTAAGAGTGCTGCTTAGGGTGATGTTGGACTGCACAGTGATGACAGGAATGTGCTTTACAATGTATTCCACAGCATGTGCTGGACCAGCTACCCAGTCACATCAGAGGGGAGCTCCAGGAGGATTCAGCCATCTGGGTCTCAGGTTGTATTAGACTGTCTGATGCCTGCACTGGGGCTGCTGCTGGCAAAGATAGCCTTTCTGGGGAGAGGTGTGCTGTGGTTGACACTGAGCCACTTAGCCACCATGTGACTAAGCTTTATAATTATGTTGAGGTCCTTTGCCCTGTTGATTGCTTTTTGAGCTATCTTTGAAGCATCAAGAGTTCGTTTATCCATTTGCACTGATGTGCATCATCGTTTTCGTCTTTCTTATCTTGCTATTGATATTTATCTGAGATGTTTTCAGGCAAAATAACAGATTCAATATTCTTTATCCTGAAGAATAAGCAATATTTTCTCCAAAGGTTGCATATATTTATAAAGTATACTAACACTGCAGGACCAAAGGGCATCATCTTATAAAGTCATCTGTACCAAAATGACTTCTATTTTTATTAAGCATGCACACGGTCTCAATTTTTTGAAGTTCTGACAATTCCTGGATCCTGAAAACATTGTTTTTCCTTTTGTGTTGTCTTCTGCATCTGTGTTTTGCCAGTTCTGCTGATGGCAGTGTTACTACAAGCATTCTTTCTCATTTTTTGTTGTTGAATAAAATGTCACTGGGTGTTGAATTCATGCTTAATTCAAACTGTGTTATAACTTAACGGTGGTGTTATGAACTAGTGCACAGCCATAAAAGCTTTCTCATTGTGATATTAATTCTTACTAATTTGTTTTTGAGGGCTAACGGTTATATGTCCAGCCATAAACATTGCTGCAATCTGGTTAAACTCAATTAAACTTTGGCTCATTTATCACATCTCTTGTCTTATGTCCAATAAAAATTGTTTGATTATGTATAATCACCTATTTGTAGCACTTACGGGGGAGTCAGCTGGCTCCTCCTCTTGGTAACAAGGCCTGGATAAGCACAGAGAGGAATGCAAGGATAAACAGTGTGTGTGAAGGAAACACCCAAATTTGTCTCAGAGAATGTTTACCCAAACCCTACTGCTGAAGCGGACTTTGTTCTTTTTAATTTCTGCTTAACAGGACTATCAGCTGGTTTAAATGGTAACTGGGGAGTTCTGCAGAGACTTTTGAGAGCTTCAAAAAAAGAAAAAAACCAGGTAGCTTGTAAAGGAGTGGAAAAGCAGTACAATAAGTTGGTACAGCAGGGAAAGAGAAATGGTAACAGGGCAGCATCAGAATGGGGTTTGCCAGTGCTGGAGGCTGCCCCATCACCACCACGGCCTGCATCTGGGATGGTGCATCCTCCCTGCCAGAGGCTGTAGGTATCCAGCACTGCTGGGACTTGGTTCTTAGACATCTTGTTCACTTCCTGCAAGTAATTCAGCTGAGGAAAGCAGGACAGGTGGTACACACAGAGCTGAAGCCAGCACATCTCCCATGGGGAGGTGCTTGTAAGTGTGAACTTGCACCCCAGAAGAAAGAGATCCTCGTACACTGTGAGTAGGTTGTGTGTGTGCAGGCAAAAGCATGAACATAGCCATGGGGAGTAGAAATTTTGGGGACTAGTGGTAGAAGGGTGTTTAGAAAATTGTAGGCAGTTGCTATAATTTTGTAAATGCCTGGTATTGTGGTTTATCTGTTCCGTTGTTGATATTGATCCTGAATGTATAGCTTGCTGATTGCCAGTCAATTACATGCCATTAAGAAATCAATAAACCATTCCAACCCTGATTTCATTTAAACCATGTGATTTGGCCAGTTTTTTCCTGTGATAACACTGTATATAAAACCGAGGTGAAGGAAGATAATATCTTCAGAAAACACATAATGAATGCCTACTTTATTTAGCACCTCAGTTTAGGTCATGTGTTTTTTTTTTTTTAGTGTGGTGCTCAGGCTGTCATGTTGTGAAAGCAACATGGGCTTTGTTCATCAGCTGATCCTGTTGTTTTGGGATGTGTGGCAGGCTCCAAGAACTCCCTCAGTGTGGCTATTTTCATAAAACCAATATAAAATAACCATAATATTTCTTTCCATTTAGAAGTTTTTATCTTTAATAAAAATTATAATATTTCATAGTATTTCAGCATGTGTTGTCTTATGCTTCAACCAAATGTCTATTAAAACTTGAAGTGCCTCTTTGAATTGGAAAGCATACCCGGGAGGATGCTATTCTCCATAGCTGTGGCAATCACTGTCTATGTTTTTGGCTGAAAGTAGCCAGTTTAAGAAAGAAAAAAAAAAAAAAATCCTCTTAGTATTTATAGTACTTGATGCTCAACTTTGTGCTTTAACAAGATGAATTACAGTGCTCC
Organism: Strigops habroptila; assembly: GCF_004027225.2. Taxonomy (NCBI): domain Eukaryota; kingdom Metazoa; phylum Chordata; class Aves; order Psittaciformes; family Psittacidae; genus Strigops; species Strigops habroptila. The sequence goes on along the minus strand of NC_044277.2, from coordinate 107,190,662 downwards.
ACACCCATCATGTCTATGTCTGTATCTAGTTTGCATATCATATGTTAATAAAATTGGAAAGAGTTTTGTCAGTCAAGGTTATATATATAAAGGCCAAAGAACCAGGAAGGCATTCAAAAAGTTTTCACTCTCAGAGTATATATGCTGTTTTCAAATACGCAGGCTTAGAATTACAGAATTAATGGTTATTTTGAACTTTCACTTCTGTTAGTGGCACTGTGCTTTGTGTTTCAGATATGTAACTCTAATTCATGCTGTGAACTTTTTCTGCAGTAGGGTGGTATTCAGACATCCCTCTGAGACTGCGTTATGTAGAGAACTGCTTCATTAAACTTGTCAGGTCTGGCTCTAAATGAGCACCTTGAAAATGAATTCCACTCTAGGATAAGAAAATGCTTTTAGATATGTAGTTCATAAAGACTACTTCCACAGGTGAGTGAAGGTAAAGGCATTGACATATGCATGTTTTGCTGTCTCTAGCTAATGACTTGTAAAGGACAAGAATATAGGAATTCTAACACTCATTGTTAGTGATAAATTATACCCATTAAATAATTTCAATAAAGTGTTTCAACTTACGTAAAACCTCTCTCAAAATGCCAGAATAAGTTTTGGTTGATCAAAGGCTCATGTTGTTCGTCTGCAGGCTGTGACTTCAAGCAAATTGGATAAGATCTAGAAGGAGAAGTAGGGTTCGATGCTTCTTAGAAGTAGATATGAAAAAAAGAGACATGCAGGCCTTGGGATGGTTGTTGAAACAGTTTTATAGAACAAAGCATTTAATTTTAAGGTATTATTCAGAGGTAAGCTGGAATTTTATCAGCATAGATACTGTCGTTTTGCTTAATGTTTGCATTTTAGCTGATTGAAGCTATCTTCCTAGAAAAGTTGCAGGTTATTTTTAAAGGTGAGAACAATACATGCAGGTGGAATTTTTCAGCAGGGTGCTTTTGCTACTGCAAACCTTCAGACTTGATTTAATAGCAGTCTGCCCAGAAAATCAGCTTCATTCTGGATGGTGTAATATTAGCATGTACTAAGAAAAAGTCTGCTGTGTTTAATGTTATGACCCCAACAGGCTACTGTTTGTGCATTGGGAGATTAATCTATAATCAGGAGCACTTAGAAGTTCTCTCCATTACTGGGTGTTTTGTGACCACTGTGGTGACTGCTCCATTCTTACAGCCCACATCACAAATTCAGCACAACCTTTTATACTAATGGGCAAAATGATCCAGAGCTTCACAGGTTATGAAAGCAGAGCTGCCCTTTAGTGACACCATGAATAAATTCAGGCTTTTGAGGCAGGCTGATCTATAGTTGTACAAAGAGGGCTTTCTTCAGCTCTGTAGAAAGCTGGAAGTTTATAGTCAGGTCTGCCCAGTAATTTCTGAAACACTTCACAAAGTTGCAGCTTGTGCACACTGCCATGCGGACTTGGAAGATGGTTTCTGGGGACTGCACAGAGAAGTCTGTGTGTTGATAGATGTTGTATTCATCTTGGCAGGAGCTATTCAAACTTAGTTAGGTGTATAAACTATGAGCATATTCTATAAAGCTAATAAAAATGGTTGTTATGGCTCAATGCAGATGGCATCAGTACCTGGTTTTGGGCTTATGAAATGCATATATGTATTTCCATAGATAACGTTTCTCAGAGTTTAACAAACTATTAGAAAGAGCATTAAGAAAGATTTGTATGCTGTGTACATATTTCTGAGACCTGAATTCTGCCCTTGGGGAATTGGCACTGCTACTGCTCAAAGGAGAAGCTATCAAGGGAAAAAATATTGAAAATCCAAATATGAGCAAAGAAGAGATGTTTTATTTCCCCTTCTCTTTTTCCACTTGCAAAAGATTGGAAAGTAACTGATATTGCAACCATAGTGGCAGAAGCCACTGGGAATTAAAAAAGGATCTGAGGAAAAGCAAATAATATTAGTGCTTTGCTTTGTATTATATCTTCCTCGTAACCTGCTGGAATTACAGTTGTATCATGACTCTGACAATGGCAGGGTTGGTTTCTTTGTATATTAATGTTACTTTTCTTTCAGTTATTGTTACAGGCTATAAGTTGCATATCTTTGCAAATTTTCTATAAGGTACTGGTAGAGCAACTGGAAATGTATTTTTATGTTGCATGTAATTGCTGTTACTTTGGATTTCCACATCCTATAACCTGAGTAGAGTTTTGATCCCACATATGAATATTTCTTTTATCTAGAGATTCATTCTCACCATATCGTTGGAAGACAGACAAAGAACATGCAAGAGAAGAATAATTTATTACATATTCAATTCGGCGAGAACTTTGAATTTTCATGAGAATATTTCTCCCCACTTCAAACATTATATCAGAAGACCTTGGTCCTGCATATTTGCCATTTGGTCAATACGGAGTATTTCTCATTCTGAATCTTTGTGTGCTGAGAACTCATACGTTTGTGTAATTAAATGCACAGGTTGTTTTGATCCTTATTACTTGGTGGTTTGCAATATTAGAGGAATGTGGTCAAATTATATATTTTCCTGAGGTACAGCTATTGCCACAAGAGGTGTACAGTAGATGGGTTTTGTGGCAGGACCTTGGCATTTCTTGTTGTATGTAGCAATATTTCTTATTGTCAGCCCTTAGTTAGGGTTTGCTGCTCACCAGTTTGGAATTAATCAGCACCTCAGTGAAAGCCTTGATTCAGCAATTGCAAGAGGGAATCTGTATGATGTTGGTTTTAAGGGCCTTTGTACAAATGTAGGAGTTTATCATCTCAATCTGATTAGAAGATTTAGGGTGTAAGAAGAAAAGTCAGATGTCTGACATAGAAAGGAAATACCCAAAGAAAAGGAACTATGATTGAGGTAATTTTCAGCACTCTTCGTATTGGCTTAGTTACTGAAAATTTTGCTGGCAGCCCTGTCAGCTTCTATGTTAAATAACCCTCCAGTACTCTGTTCCCATTGCACCTTGTAGATCGAAACCCAGTGTGAATAAATAAATGGCAAGTCAGATGGTATCTGTTTTAATCCAAGGTGCTAGAAATAGAGACATGACTTTTAATGCAGGCGCAGGCACAACCCCTGGCCATAAAGGCTGTATCAACTCCTGCTGTTTTTTTCCTTCCCGTCCCTCTTTCCCATGAATAAAGTCATGATGGAAATTGTGGCACAGCTACATCTTCACTTGGGTGATTTGTCCTCTTTCGGCTGCTGTGGAGTAATTCTGGGATGCAGGCAGAAAGCCCATGCCAAATGCATGTTGCTAACCTATGTGTTACACCACAAGCTCAGAAAACGTGTATTGCAAAATGTTGCTAAAGAATTTGCTATTATTGTGGGCCTAAAGTTATTAGAAATCTAATGATAAATATTTAGTTACTATATATTCTAGAATGATGGGCTCAATCTTCAAAATCTTCAAAAGCACCTCAAATCTATGTTTAAAAATATACCACATAAAGATCTGATGTCTGTCACCTATATAGCTCAGTATCTCTTTTGGATGGTGGGTATCTGCAGTGTCCAGCATGACAGGCCTATGAAGAAGCTGATTTAAAAGCTTTTAATTTTTACATATAGATAGCAGTTGCTGATACTGAACTGATATTTCCAAAACTTCTGTCATTTGAGTGTTAGCCTGCATTATGATAAAGGTACATAGTATCTGTAGTTATGCTCTTCTATATATGTGCAATACATAATGTATGTTTGTATAGACAATATCATATCTCATTGATACATACATAAAATATTGTATGTGAACGTTACTGTGGTAGATGTGTTGGAAAGGTTTAGCCTGCTTATAAGGCTTACACATAAATATTTTGCTTCTGAATATATCACAGGGAGAGCATACAGGGATCCAATCAGTGTGTGGAGCATGGCAGTATCCTTGCTAAAGTAAAAAATTGCTTCTTGAGATTGCTGGAACTGAAATAACCAGCCAGTATTTCTGGATGCCGAACAACTACACAAGAAATATCCAGAAGGCCAGACATTAGAAAAGCCCTTTTATCTGAAAAGCAACCTTCATTTCTTGTAAGTCTTAGCTCACTGATGTACTGCTATTGGAAGCAGAGATGGAGCTGGACCACTGTTGAAAAACAGGTTTAAAGGAAAAACAGATTTAAAGGGAGAAAATAAAATGCTTCCTTTAGAGAGCTGATGGTGTTTTCATTTTTTTCTGTTGCCCCTTTCCATTTTGATTGTAGGTATGGAAATTGTTCTGGAATAGGTGGTAGCTGAGGTTGAGTGTGTGTTGCTGTGCAATGCACCATGTCCTTTGCTTGACTGTACTTGTGATCTGTCCTTGAGTCACAGCCGGTTTTCCAAGACCTTTCCTTTCCAAAGGTAATGGAGTCTGAATTCTCCACAGCACTGCCATTCCACTTTCACTGGCCCTGTGGCAGCAATGCTGTGCACATAATGAATTTAGGGTCGAATTGCCAACTCCTTATTAAACTAGACTGCACTGTTGGCACTGCGTTGTGAGTAGTTAGCTGGAGAAAAAAGTTTTTATGAGTGCTTGCTTTAATATTTTCCTTTCTTATTATGAGGCTCCAATATTCATCTCTGCCATGAGTTTTCAAGTTCCAGTCTTTTTCTGCATTTTGAGATCTAAATCTGAGGAGCACACAGAGAAGGCAATACAGTATATTCATATATGTGATGAAAATAGGTTATTTTTTAAAGTTAATTAGCAGATGGCTTTTCAGTTCCTCTGGAGTACCTGATTTAGCAACTTTGCATTCATGTGAGTGATCCCATTGACTTCAGTAGGAGTCTGTATGAAAGGCTGTACGCTCAGGAGCTTTTTGCCAGCAGCTGGCAGAACTTAGAAGGGTATTTCCTCCAGTCTTGTCTGTAGCTATGAGAATAAAAAGATATCTGTATCCAAGAGGCAATGTGCTAGAAATCTCTACATCTCCCTAAGCTCACTGTCTTTGGCAGCCTATTGTCTGCTGTTCAGAATGGGGCTGCTGGCATTAGAGAAGCACAAAAAAGGAGCAGAACACTTGTGGGCTCTACCAGTAGACCTGTGAATTAGGGCAGGATGCTGACACTGGTATGTTTTTTATTTTTTTGGCTCTTTAGAAGCCTCAGGCCCTCTTTAGGAGCACTGACTGTATGCTATTAAGCAGTAAAAGCATATGTTCATAGCACGGATTAGTTTTCAATTCTTAGAGAAGCAAGGAAAGAGGTCAGCAGAACTGCCACCTTGGACTTCTGCAGGGCAGACATTGGCCTGTTTAGGAGACTGGTTGACAGAGTCCCTTGGGAGGCAGACCGGAAGGGCAAAGAGTCCGGGAAGGCTGGGCGTTATTCATGGAGTTGTTTAGTCTGAAGAAAAGGAGGCTCAGGGGGGACCTTGTCACTCTCTACAACTACCTGAAAGGAGGTTGTAGCGAGGTGGGGGTCAGTTTCTTCTCCTAAGTAACAAGGAATAGGACAAGAAGAAATGGCCTCAAGTTGTTCCAGGAAGGTTTAGACTGGATATTAGGAAAAATTTATTCACTAAAAGGGTTGTCAAGCACTGGAATGAGCTGCCCTATTCGTGGAGTCATGGGTACTTGGATTTTAAATACCTGGAGATATTTAAAAGATGTAGATGTTGCAATTGGTAGGGACCTGGTTTAGCGATGGACTTGGCCAGTGCTAAGTTAATGGTTGGACTCGATCTTAAAGGTCTTTTCCAACCTAAACAATTCTGTGATTCTATCTGATCTGAGATTGACAAGGTCTATCTGGCATATGCAGAAGTGCTATAGTATGGGAGAAATTGGAAATAGAAATGCAGGGGGTAGGGAGAGACTTCCTTAGAGTTCTAGTCGCTGCATCCCAAGACCTGCAAAAGTGGCCATCTTTTTCTTCGCAGGCTCCAGTTGGAGAAGCATCTGCCCAAACTTACAGAATCGCTCCTCTCTTTCAACATCACAGGCACAATGCTGCCTGTGTCAGAGCCGGAGGCAAACTTAAATCGCTGTGGATATATAAAGGAACAAAGCAAAGGAGTCTTTTGAAGCCCAGAAACCACTTTGAATAATTTAGGGCTCTTCCTTATCATCCTACTGTTTTCGCTGGCATTTAGATGTACAGATTCAGTGGCTTAGTTTGTCAGAAAGAAGGCAGAGGTTGGGTGAATGAAACGGCTCAAGTTTGGTTTTTTCTGTAGTTCATTATGCACAGCCTCTTTCTCTGCCTGTTAGAAATAACCAGCTTTTTCTGATTATTTTAGGTATTAATTATGAAGAGCACTTAGCATGAAGTTGTTGGGTTTTTCTCCCCCCCCCTTCCCCCCCCCCCGAATGTATTTGTTATAAGAGTGCTGAGGTCTTGGCAAGTGAGTTTATAACAATAGATTTACATTTTGCAGTTTCTTGCTGTCCTGGGTTCAGCTGTCTCATTTCTTGCAAAATACCTTCACTTACCAGATATAAAATTAATAATGTCTTTTACCAAACAAAGTGAGAATGCTTTTGGTAGAAAGGTGCGTAAAGGTTTGAAATATTCCTGAAGGTCTAAAAGTGACTACTGACTTTTGTTTGCCATAGATTGCATTGGCTTTCACAGAGATGAGAATTGGCTTTTAAAAGAGAAAACCAAATCCCGCTGAATGCTTCATTTTGGAAAGGAGGGGGAGAACCGACACTGATGATTTGTTTTCACGAGATGTCTGCATTAGCTCTCAAATTACAGAGCTGATTCGATGGAAAATTGCAAGAGGCTGCTCATTTGTGACTGACCTTGCTATCTAACAAGAAGGTAGACCTTAGGCGTAATTGGGTTGATGCTGATTTGATCGCACACACAAAAAAGCTTAAAGTCTTAGATCTGCAGAAGCAAGACAATGCTCCATACTTAAATTGCCCCTTTTGTTGGTTGTCACAGGATTTTGCTACACTAGATGGCTGCTTACTGGAAATCATATGCCTTGTTCAGTAGATTGGGGAGAAAGTTATTAGTGCTTTGTGTAAATATATCTCATATGTTTTGGGGACAGAAGTATTTGCCCAACATCTTACCCCAAGAAATGCCACGCACTGTTCACCATGAAACTTGAGTGGAAGCAATAAATCTAGTGAGATTAGATTCCCTGAAAACTTTAACCACACGTTTTAAGTAGCCTGCATTAAGAACAGGTAAAATGTTAGATTTGGCTAATGAAGGTACCATGAGTCTTGAATAGTTTGTGGGGAATTGATATTATGGATTTTTTTCTTTTTTCACTGGAAATCCACGAATGCATGAGACTGTGAACAGGGAGTTTGCCTGGGAAGGAAACACAGTGTGTATTTGACTGTGTATGCATCTTGGAAGATCTGGATATTTTGTGCTACCTCACATGTATGAAGGTGGCCAGCATCATCTAGGGTGTCTGGATGACTTGTGGGGGCAGGGCTGGTTTTATAAAGCAGAGAATGAGTGAGGACTGGGAAATCTGTGAGATGTGTTAATTCGGCACCTCTCCAAGCTAGTCTTCACCGCTCCTGTGGAGCACAGCCAGCCAATTAAACTGCCTCCACTCAGCCCCCTGGCCTTGCTTGGACGCCCATGTAGATGCAGAGGATTGTAATTTGCAACTGCCTATACAGGTGAAAATTCTATCCAAACACCCTGCTGCTTAAGGACAAAGATTCTATGCTTCCAAAAAGGTTCTTTATTATTTGGGAAGATGACTACTTCTGCTAATAATGGACTTGCATAAGGTTAGGTGTATTTTGCTTAGAGGTCTGATTAGAGATGGATAGAAACAAAACTTTCCTCTGAACATAAACTGGTGTTTTAAACAACGTCTTATATTGAGGCCTTTTATACTGCAGTGGAAAAGATTTTTTTTTTAGGCTTGTTCTTACAACATCCCAGATGATGCTGCAGATAAGTTTCAACTATATTTTAGCATAGTTGCAGCATTGCTGTTTGTGACAGACTCCTCCCTTTGATAAGGGAGCAAATTTGAATGGCTGAGTTAAGCCCTCTGAAAATAAGGGCTTAAAATGAATAAAGCACCAATGTACTGTACCGCTGTAATTGCCATAGTTCTAAGACAGCATAGTTATAACATGTAATTAAATTTCATTGTATAAATGGAACATGGGCTGTGGTAGGCACATCTTTTATCTTTTGATGTATAATGACATTCAAAATATTCTCTAGTACTCAGTTGATAAACAACTTGAAGAGTCAGGGTCTACAGAGTAGCTTGTTTGATTTTAAATTTGTAAGATTGGCACGTGGTCTCTTTTGACGATACTGCATTCTGATGTGATCCATTTATCTAATGTCATTAACAGTACATGCTGAATGTACAATTAAGCTTGAAACTGTCAATGTCAGTGGCTGTTAAAAAAGGGTTGATAAAAATGAGAAGAGGAACCGCTGTTTTGTAATAAGCATCTGTGTTGCTTTTAAGTCAAGAAAAAAAAATCAATGAATTTCAATATATTGCTGTCTTCATTGCCAATGTAATTCAATAAATATGTTAATTCACTTTTCTGAACACTGAAGAGAGTTGAGAGCTTTTTGTGTCATTTATTTTTGTGAGTTCTGTTTTTCATGGGGTTTTTTTTTGTTTTGTTTTAGCTAGACTTCCAGCTTAAGTCTAGTAATAAAAAATGCTGTTAAATTGAAGTAGAGAGGAAATATTCTCTCTCAGATTTCTAACAAACTGGGGGATTTTTTTCTTTGTTTGATGTCTTTGAATTAGCAAGCCAGCAGAGAATGAATGTATGCTTTTACTATTAACAATTTTCTTTCTGCTAGAACGAAAAAGGACCACTTTGAGGTTCAACAAACAACACAATTGTCAATCCCCATGCAAATTTCAGTGGAGAAATTTCTTCCTGACCACATCACTGGTCTTTACCATGAAACATGATAGATAGACTTCATATATTTTAATCTTATTTAGGAATTTGCATGTTCTGTACTTGCATGAATCAAATCTGAACAATTTTTTTTAGAAGTCTGACATAATACCATTATTTGGTAGCAAATTATATAAACTGATGTGAGAAACACTTGTATCTCTTTACAGATGTTCCCTTGTTTTGTAATAACCACATCTCTTTTCTAAAGAAAGTATTTAAATATTGCTGAGTGCAACCATATAGGAAAGACACAGAAATCATGCTAATTATAATAACCTTTGCTATTGTGGTTTCTAGAAGAACTAAAAGGTATGCAAATACTGGAAAGGAGATGCCTGCTTGTGAGTGTGCAGAGCTGCTGTCTGTCTTGCCATCACCTTAGGTGCTGTATTATTTTGGAAAAGATTGAATGGTGATTGCTGAGTAAGTAGGAAAGAGAGCCTGTGTTAGAAGCACAGGATGCTTTTAAGGCATCTACGTATTAGAGTTTTAGCATGTGAAATCTGTTGAGAGACAAGTTGTTACATTGGACCTTTTCTGATTCTTCTCTTAATGCTTTCCTGAATAATCTTCTAAATATGAGCCAAGAAACTTAATATAATTATCAGAATAAATATACATAGCAATAGAGTGGAGAAAGAGTATTGCTTATGTTTAAGAAGGCAGAGAGTGTGAGGCAGGCAAATTCAAGCCTCATCAGAGTTAAAAAGGAAGAAAACAGTATACATCTACCCAAGGTACATCATGCCAGTGGCCTGAAAAGGTTTGTTTTGGTTTGTCCTGTTTTATTTTTGAAGAACAACTAATTTTCTAGACAGGAAATGGAGACAATGGCGTCAACTGGATGCCAGTAAAGTGCTTTGTCTGTATAAGAAACTTTTATTTAAATTTTGGCGTACAGAGACTAGGAAAGGAACTGTAAAGTGGATACAGTGTCTTAATAGAATATGGCAATGGGTAGTATTGATGAGAGAAGTACTTGGACTGAGCTTTGTAAAAGAATTTCTGAAGAATTGATTCTGTAAAAGAGCTCGCTTTATATTTTTATTAGTGACTTTAGGGCAAATATTAAGATAGGGCTGACAGAGACCTGAGCTACTTTTTTGATTTAAAAAAAAAATTAAAAAAAAAAGGGGGAAGAAAAAAGAGAACTATTACTGAAAAGGATATGCAGGTCTGAGAAGTAGAATGATAGAGTCATACGAATAGTACAAAGCGAAAGGTTATATAGTGAAGAACTAAAACTTCAACTATCGGAATATTCTCAATTGGAAATGGCAGAGGAGGAGAAGGGTCTGAATGTCTTTTTCAACTGTGGGATAATTGCACATCCTTACCATGATGTTGCCCTGAAAGATGATGGACAATTTTAGTATGCATCTATCTAGGACATGGAGGAAGATAAAAGTAAGCAGCAGTGTACACAGCCTTAACAAGACATTGCTTGGGATACTCATATGGACATTTTCTTTCAAATGTATTGAAGAAGGTTTAGTTGAAATTGGAGGGTGTGATAAAAGGCTGATTATTAGACTAGAGAATGAAGTCTCTCATCAGTGAGGAAACTAGAAGAGAATATCCTATTTACCTTTGCAGATTAAACCTGAGAGATGATACCTGATGGTGCAGCTGATATCTGTAGGTATGTTATTGAGAAAATACCAGTGGAAAAAAAGCTATTTAAGCTAAAGGCCAGTATTAGCATGAGGATGGATAGGTACTGATGACTCACAGGTAGTTCAGAATCAGACTTCGAGGATCCTTCCAAGAATTTGGGCTCTGGAGTTGCCTTCCAGATAGGAACTTTGAAGGCAAAAGGGGGATGGTGAAGTTTGCTATATTTTTATCAGAGGGAACTGTGTGATGTGCAACACACATTAGAGGAAGTTCTTTTCATTCTTCTTATTCTATACTTGGCTTGAACTCAGTTGCTATGCTGCCTGTTACGCAAAACTGCACTTCTATTAATGGTGTCAGATAGTTGATATGCATAGGAAAAAAATCTGGAAAGAATCAATATCTGCTACTGTTTATGCTGTGTTGTTAAAAACAGGTAGCTATATGGGCTGCAGAAATGACCAGGACCCATTGTCTGGCCTTGCATCTGAGCAGCATAGAGCAGTTCATGTCCAGTTGACAGCCAGTCAGTTATGCATTGTCTCCTGTAAGTGCATCTTGAAATGTTGTAGCTCATGAACTATCCATATGGTGAGCATGGAATAGTATTGTGACAAAACTATGCTAAAGACCTGTCTATCATGTTACCAATGCAGGCCAAATGCCAGTGCTCAGGAGGGTTCTGTACCATGGTTTAGTATACCAGGGCATACAGAGCCATTGGGCACTCTCTTAGGCTGGGACTGTGGCTTGTTGAGCACAGGAAATACAAATAGTATTACTTGGTTATCTCTGAGGTAAAGCAATAGATCAAATACTAGTCTACTGTAGAATGAAACAAGAAAATGATTTTTTCTCAAAACACTTGATAAGCTGCTACTGAATAATATTGTCTTAGAAATCATCAATTTCTGAAAGGTTTTCACTGTTTGTGCTTGATTCCACTTTACCAAACAAAAGAAAATAATATACTGAACAGTAAGATTTTGTAAGAGGTTGCTAATTGGAAAAGTATAAATTTTAAATTTTAAAATTGGTAAAATACGCAGCAAATTTAGGATCCCTGTGTTTAGGCTTAGACTATATTAGGCTTATTTCTTGTAAATAATACAGGGTTTAATTCCTTTTTCTGTTTTACCAGTTACCTCAGGGTTTATCTTCTTTATACTCATTTTCAAATAAGCACCTTTGCCCTTCTCCCTTATATCTCCCATGTTTGACAGAAGCTGTTTGTAAGTGTTCACAAGCCAACTTAAAGCTGTCCTTCAGATTCCTTCTGGAAATTGTCCTCCATGAAGCATACAAAGTATGTTCAGGGAACTGGACTGTATTTAGTATTGCTTGTTACTCTGCCTGGTAATGCCAAGCCCTTACTTTGTGTATCCATATCTGAGTGGCTTAAATACTGATTTATGGATGTAATCTACTTGGGGGAGAGGTTTTTAAGTTTTTGCTTTATTTTATATGTGTATATAATATTAAAATATTATATGTATGCGCATATAAAATGTAGTTATATGTAAATATATATATGGATGGATTTTTTTGTTGTATGTTTGCATTTCAAACATATTCTCTGAACAGTTATTGAGGATGCTAGACACTGCTATGATATCAATAATTAAAACTACTGGTATAAAAGATGCTGAAAGAATTGTCGATCTTATGGCACATGTTCCTTTCCTCTGGTTCTTGGTGCTATTTAACATATGCCTGCTACCTTCAGGAACAGTATTGTATGCAAATTTTTGACTTTGCATGTAGTATTATCCATCTGTGACTTCTGCTTTGTTTTGATTTATTTCAATTTTGACTTTAAGCACCACATTATGACATTTGCTCGTTCCCTGAAATGGATGCACCGATGGCCATTATTAAATAAGTCTCGAGTTTAGCTAAACATGAACCCCCTATTTTTAGTTGTAATCTTTTACCATTATTTGAAAGTGATATGATTATTTGAAGGAATATCCTCATGTTGTGTTTCACGTTCACTTATGGTGTCAAATGCTCAGGCCAATGGATCCTCTTAAATCAAGAATAAACACTTGATACAGAAGTATAGTGCATCCAACTGACTCGGCTGTAGCATGTACTTCTCTGAAGTGATTTAAAAATTAACTGTTAGATATTGACTGATATAAATCACAAAGTCAGTTCTAGTTTTCTAAGAATAAAAATAAGACTTCAAAATTTATTTGAATACACTTAAGTAACTATATTTAAGAACATCCTGCTTAATGCTAGGAAATTAACAGTTATCTTATTCATTTGGAGTAGAAATGCCTTCAACCTTTTAGGGAAAGCAAGAGCAAATTACAGCCAAATTTTCATTTCACAAGTCATCTTCATCCTGGATAAGCCAGGGCCCCAAGGTCAATTCTTCAATTTGGTATCCTATTTCCATAATGTTATTCTGCAGTGTACTTTCATTATTACTGGAGCACTGCTCGCTTTCCTATTAGTTTTATAAATGTCTATGTTAATGCCTTTTTGCAGACAAAACCACCTTTTGTTAATATCCCAGTGGATTTCTTAAGGATTAAAATATATTTTTAAGCAGCCGTTGGTTCTATTTATATTTTTTCATTGATGATTAGCCCTTGTCACCTACCCAAAAGTGGCATTGTTCAAACAGAGATCGAAGCAGTTTTTAAGAAGATGTGTTGAACGATTGGCTTGACTGACAGAAAAGGAATAATTAGAAGCTGAAAATTCTAAAAATCTTTGTAAAATGTACTAATAGATGAAGCAATGCAACAGTAGGGGGAAAAAAGGAGAGGGAGGGGGAAGGGAAATGTATTCTGCCCAGGGAGTGTCCTTTTGTTAAGATGTGGAATTCTGCAGATAAAAAAAACCCCTGTTTTCTTTGTCTTTCCTGTGCTGTTAGTGGTGAGATGGTAACAGCTCAGCTTAGCTAGGGTACAGCTGTTACTCTTAAAAAGTTGCCAGTTTTGTTTTAGGTAATTAGATGTTTACTTCTGCAGTTGTAATATATACATAAATTATGTAATATCTAAGACAAAAATGGATGAAAGATGTCTCAGTGTTCAGTAGTGTACATCCTTGCTAGGATTTGTTTGCTATGCAGCCAAGTATTCACGAAGAAGTTCTCCTCAGACCTTAGGTGCAGCGGAAAATACCAGTTCTTGGGAGCCATATTGAGGAAATTTGTCTTTCTGGGATTTCTTTTGATAGAAGGATAAACAATTTATAGATATAAAATTATTCAACAAAGTATGGTGAAAGAAGCTATTGATTGATTACCTTGATTTTCCATAGTCTACATATCTTGTAAACACTGTGCAAACCTTTTAGTAAGTATACAACAAACTCCTGTTCATAGTAACATGTTATTCATTTTGCTTTGAAGCTGAACCTTAGACTATATCAGTTGGAAGGGACCTGCAATGATCATCTAGTCCAACTGCCTGATCACTTCAGGGCCAACCAAAAGGTAAAGCGTGTTATTAAGGGCATTGTCCAAATGCCTCTTAAACACTGACAGGCCTGGGGCATCGACCATCTCTCTAGCCAGTGTTTGGCCACCTTATCAGTAATGAAATGCTTCCTAATGTCTAGCCTAAACCTTCCCTGGCACAGCTTTGAACCATTCCCACACATCCTATGACTGGATTCCAGGGAGAAGTGTTTTGCCACCTCCCTCTCCATGTCCCCTCCTCAGGAAGCTGTAAAGAGCAATGAGGCTGCCCCTCAGCCTCCTTTTCTCCAAACTAGACAAGCCCTAAGTCCTTAGCTGCTTCTTACAGGAAATGCCTTTCAGCCCTTTCAACAGCTTTGTTGTCCTCCTCTGGATGCATTCAATGACCCTTCACATCCTTCTTGAATTGTGGGACCCAGAACTGCACATAGTGCTCAAGGTTAGGCTGCACCAACGATGAATACAGCCAGATAATCAGCTCTTTTGACTGGCTGGCTCTGCTGTGTTAGGTCCAAGTTAATAGGTTTATGAAGTGGATTTTTGAAACAAAAGATGTCTTAACAGGAACTTTATCTCCCTGACACCAGCTATACAAATGACTATGTTTAATTTCTGAAATCAGATTGATGAATCTTCGATACCTGACCCTGACCTGCTGCAGCTGGAACAAAACAAGTGAGTGTAGTGCCATCAAGACAGAGAGTGGTCCTTTACCTTCATTCAGCATAGCTCCCTCCTGTGTTTTAACTAATTCTTTTTAAAGAATTTTTAAAAAGAGGAACCTTTCTCAATGACTTTTTTGTACATCCTGATATATTTGTAGGTCTTGGAGATGCAGGGTTGATTAATTTGTGCTTAAGCACCTCTGATGAAGTTATTTAGGTTGAAATTTTCAACCTTGAATGCTTAAATGTGAGTATATGTGACAACTTAATAGCAATCTGCTGAGTATGGATTCCTGTTGTGTCAGTGACATCTTGGGATAAGCAGTCACTTTAAAAAAAGAACAAAGCATTTTGATTTTAATATATAATACTAATTCAGATTTTCAGGGTATGCTATAGTCTGATTTGAGTAAAGTTCAAAGGTCCTTGAGGTGGTGGAGACTTGAATTAACATCTCACATTGTATAGAGGGTACCAGTTTAGATCCTAAACATACTTGCATAGTCTCAGAAAGGCTTACCGAGATATGTGAAAGAGAATGCTACCGTAGTTAAATTGCATCTAGACCTCTTCTGCATGCATTCAGCTAACTCCAGTGCACCTGCTTTTTGGGCTTTCCCCAAGTGTACTATTCCTAATTAGGTGCTGGTGTGAGCATCTGCTGTTGGAGTCATACTCTAGGTTCACCTGACCTCAGCTTAGGCACTCTACTGAGTGTGAGTTAAGAACACAGTCTCTCCAGAGTCAATGTGGAGAGGCACTTTTGCAGATTGTAATTAATCCTACCTAAAATTTGAAATATCATCTAAATGTACTCCCCTCTCTTTCTCTGTTGGACATTCTCCTCTTGGAGACTTTCCCTATAGTGTTCTTCATTTCTTCTAAGAATCTCCATAGATCTTGTGGCTTCTAGTGTATATGTGCCATCTATTAGTTAAGATACTTTATATTAAAAACCGTCAAAGAAAGGAAAGCAATTTCATACGGTTTTCAAATTAATGACAGTCTGCTTGCACATTGGTTGCTTTCTGTTGGCATCTGGGTCCTAGTACAGACTGCCATTCTTAATCATATTTTAATTTTCAAATAAATTGCTTTCATTATCCTTTCATTTACAATACCATGTGTGCATTACTGCTCATTAATGTTTGTCATCTACTTTCCTGAGACTGGGTTTTTAAATAGCCATGGTTGCAATGCAGTAATTAAAGATGATCCATGTTGGTTTTGTAGAAATTATTCTGAAGGCTTACCAAAAAAAAAAAAAAAAAAGAAACCCAAACCCTGAGTGCTGTTGAAATCAATTCCTTAAATGTATGGAAGCAGCTTAGCATTAGACTTTGCCTGTAGGTAAAAAGAGATACTTCTCATGCTTCTACAAGAATGGTGCCTAATGATGGGTATGTATGAAAACTGTATTTCTCTGTAATTACTGACAGACCTGTTGGTTTTGAGTATAAGATTTTATACTTAACATAAAGTAGTATTTTTTCATAATGCTTTGCAAAATTTTTATTCCAATGTCTGTTTAGCAGTGTTAGTTTCTATTCGGCCAATTCCCTCCTCCTTTTTTCCACTCCAGATACCAAAAGCATGAAGGAACTGAAACACCATGACACTGATCTTAAAATTACAGTTTTGGAATAGAATCCTTGTGAGACAGTCAGAACAGTAGCAATAACTTCTGCCCTGATTTTGGCCTAGCTATCTTCCATAGATTGTACATCATAATGTGGAAATGCTTCATGTACCTGCACTTGCAATTAGTAATTGCTTGCCTATGACACAGCCTGTAGGACTGATTTTATGCATACATAAAATTGTGGCTCTCCGTATCTGTGCCAATCTGATATATTTATTCGTTTGCTCTTTTGGTGTATGTGCTCAGCTTTTGAAATCTGGCCCTTAGGGATCCTGATTTGAATGTTCAAAAGTAATGTCACTACTGATATGGCACAGGAGTTAAGGAACAATTAATTATACATTATTCAAAGAGAAATTTAAATGGATTTTTGTGGTGTGATACTCTTTATGAACTGCCAGAGAATTAGTTGTTTTTCTTGTACTAGTATCTTAAGAAACAATTTCATGTGATGGCTATATCCTAATATAACAGTGCTTGGCCCCAGCAGTTGGAGCATACTCTTCTTGATGGGACTTGAAACTTGAGCCCTGCAGTCGCCTGCAGTGCTCCTGTGCCACAATATGTGGTTATGGCTGAAGGGGCCTCTCGTTTATAGCAGGCTGCATTTGCTTCTGAGAGGAAAGGGTGAAATACGTTCTTCTTTCAGTCTATGCCATCATTTTCTCCTAATGAACTTTGTCACCTCTCCATGGCTAAGATCTTAACACTCTCTCTCTGGCTCAGAGCAAAAAGGAAAAGTCTTAAGAACCAGAATTACTGATGTTCCCAGGGTTGTTTTCTACAGTTTATATATCTTAATGGAAGTGTAGTGAAAGGAAAATATTTGGAAATACAATTTTTTGGTGTTGTCACACTGTTTAAAATAATACTTCATAAATTATTCAAATAGTAATAATTGTGAATAGATTCAATTAGTGATAAATAGGTTCAAATTAGTAATAGATTTATAAACTTATTTGAGTGATAGAAGAATACTCCAACACCTCTGTATTTGAACCTTCTTTTACCTTATTATTGTACTCAAACAAGTTGAAATAGGTGTAACACCTCCTCTTAGTGTTCATAGCTGAACTGATAGCAGTACCTCAGCTAAGGTTGAATACACAGATTTTTTTAGGGTTTGTTCTTTTATTATGGGTAATCCATTTATCAAAGCCTTATGGCTTTATTCATATCAAGGAATGTATCTGTTCAATGTAATGATTTGGGGTTTAGTTTTGCCAAATCATCTTCAGCATGAGCTCCTCTCTCTGGAGGAAACCCATGGCAACATACCTGTCCAATCTCATATGCAAGGTTTGATGAGCTGAATCAGATTTAAAAACACTTTTCCCTAAAACTCAGGCAACTTAGTATGACAAGAAACATTGCCTTTATTTGTTATTAGAAATAATACTTTCCCTTATTTGAAATTTTTCTGTTCTTAATTGTGAAAAGTGGGAGGAGATGAGTAGGGGGAGAAATTGATAACCCTGCTCTAGGTAATCTAAATATATACTGTCTAGGTAAAATTGCAGGTTTGCTAGTGAGAGTGTGGTGAGTTTTGGGAATGTAATTTCAGGAGTTATTTTTCACTGGAAGAAGGCTGACAATTATGCCTTTGTGAAATTAATTAATTAATCCCATTCCAAATGTAAGAGAGCCTGTAGCCATGTCACAATGTATCATGATCACTTAAGACTCTTCAGCCTAAGCGCAATCAGTACCCTGAAATCACATCTGCATGGAAATCTTTGGTGCCAAAGAAAGGTGTGTTTCTGCTTCAGTAGATGATCTTCATCCTGTGGGGTCCATATGACAGCAAAGCTTTAAAATTTCCTGAAGGATATGATACTTGAAGCATTTTGCGACTACTTTTTTTTTCAGGTTTTTCTAAAATTGTGGAAAAGTGAGGCAGCCATGGAACACTGAGGCTACAGTAGAGACAATTGCTTAAGCAAGTAGTTATTTTTAAGCATGAAAATATTCCCAGTAGCATCTAGGAGAATTGCAGTGTATGTAAATATAGGCAAGCCTTAACAGTAACTGCAGAAAGAGACTGGGTATCACAACGTCCTTCAGAAGTACTTGCAACCTCAAATGCCTATAAATATTTGCTTTAAATCCATACCTGAACTTTGTGTGAAAGGGAGAAGCCTGTGAGTGTAAAATTTGTTGCAGGATATTCCTTCCATTTTCTGGGCATGTGTAAGTATATTAAAGACAAAACTTTGAGGGGCCAGAGCTCTCTGGATATGGCGACTTGGGGATGGTTAGTCATTCTTTGGGGTGGACAAAGGTAAACAAATTTATTTTCTAATCCGGGCAGTATGTCAGTAGGTTTTCTGATACAGTGAATGTGTCTAAGCATATTCTTGTACTTACTTACCACTTTTTCGTGTAGTGGGTAGTGATATAATTCTGTATATGCTGATTATAATGCAAATACAATTACAGTTACAATTCATCATGATTATGGATGGCCCCAGATTTAAATTTTAATAACCAGATATTCTTGAAAAGGTGATTATACTAAAAAATCATAATGAGAAGAGGTGCAATAAGGCTTTGTTGTTCCTATTCCAGTACACAAAGAGTATCAATATTTGAACTGATAATCAGAATCTGTGCAGAGATGAAGACAGTAGAGACAAGTAGTAATACTGTTAAAGAAATGTAATATCAGTTTTGCATAGATTGTCTTATTCTGGTCATGGTCATAAAGGTTTGAGGAATATCCCACCTACTGTGGGAAGACATCCCTCAAAGCATTGAAGCTGCTGCAATAGCTTTAGAATAAGCAGCAAATGCTTGCTTTTCGGTAATGTAATAGGGATCTACGCAACCCTTGTCTTTCCATATAAGAGGTATCAGTAATGTCGGGGAATTGCTGAGGACCTGCCAACAATGGTAAAAAAAAAATAAAAAAATGTTGTGTACGTAGATATATTTTTCTGTTTGTTTTGTGATATTAAAATAAGCCAAGCAGAAAATGATAGATGATTTTTTTTTTTTTTTTTCCCTGAGTAACAGTCACTGTCCAGATAAGGTGAGGGCTAAAAGATTTCTCTTCTTCATACCACATAATATGCCATTTTCATTTTGTGCTGCTTATAACCCTGAGTGTCACAGCTTTCTATTCTAGTCTGAATAGTCAATGAAACATTATGAAGCCGATAAGAAAAGCTGGTCCCCGTTACTTGGCAACGGCTGTTAAGCAGAGCTGAGTGCTGTTGATTGAGGAGATTAGCTGCCATAGATAAACCTCCTCTTTTTGCTGCCCTGCTGCTTATCTTTCCACCCATAACAAGTTGCACCAAATATGACAGCAGTCAGTGGTTTAGGCAGAATATGAACTTTGCAGCAAATGAAGTTTGTGCAAAAGACTTAGGGTGCTGCCTTTAAAAGCTTGAATTTATTAAAATTTTCAGGTTGTTTTCTGGACTGTCCATTCTTGGCTTCAGGGTGAATGTTTTTATTTGTGAGGGTGATGCTCCAGATGCAAGAGAAATGAGATGTCCTGTTCCTACATTGTCCATTCTTAAACACTGAAAATACCAGCAAGTATTTTTAACAGGCTCTGGCTCCTGTTCTTACTCACACTGAAGAAATAAATGAAATACACTGTAAAATTACTGCAGCTACTAGGTATGCAGAAGTTGGATTAAAAGATAAAAATTGACTATTTTGGTTCATGCCTTTGTAGATTAAACAAAAATGTCTGGATGTTGTACCTGTTTATATCTGTACATGGCTTGGAAATCTTTCTAGTTTTGGTATATCCACATTACATTTCATTACAGAAGCAATTTATTGACTGGAAAATTAGAGCTGAAATATGGCTAGGAATAGAAGCTGGTGGCTTTTTCCTTCCTCAACATTCACATTTCTTTTTCCTCTAACATTTTTAAAATGTTTGTTTATCCCTTTGCTTTTATTATTAAGTGCAGTTCTGTTTCTGTTTTTGCCTTTGGAGAGGTCTTCAGTGATGTCTGTACCACCATGCTGGAGCTGCTGGCCCTTTGCAAGCTTTTCTATTGGCCTGAAAAGGAGCGTAGGCTGGGCCGGTTGAATAAAGGCGGAATGGCAAAGCACTGGCAGAAGAGTGAAACTCTGAGGTGACACACTTCAGAAAAGTAGTCTTTGTGGAGAGATCTGGGTGAATAATTACCCATCTCATAAGTGACATAAATTCAGTGATGTTATTTAAATGTGTGTTGCTATTTTCAATAATCCAGCAGAAGCTTCAGAATAATCAATTTTGGTTAGAGGCATTTTCCTTCAGTTAGTATTGCAGTCCTTTTTGTTAGGTCTACCAAAGCATGCTAAAAAAAAGTGATGGTTTCTGCCTGGAAGAGCATTAAGCTGGCATATAAGAGGAGACAATAAACAGGTATACTATTTGCTTTGTAGTTTTATTATCCCAAGTAAGAGTCTGACACCTCATAAGCAATATAGTATGAGGGAGAAATTTAGAAAGGTACAATAAGGCACTCATTAGTAAAATTTTATTTCAGTGGGTTATTTTGCTAATCCTGTAGTTCTATCTTTCAAATTTTTTATTTTGCATCTTTGATGAACTGTTATTTCTTTCTTTTCTAGCATGAATACTTTGTTCAAAATTATTCTTATTTATTCTGTCTTATTTTAAGAAGTATATATGCTGAGTATATAACTTCTGTACTTAGCCACTCATATTGCTGGGGGATCTAAGGCTGTGAGCAGTTAAATTCCGCCCCAGCACTCCACTTAAATAATGGCTTTTAATTTTATACAGTATTTAAAAAAAACACATTATAAGTATGCTCAAATGTTAAATATTTTATCTCAGCTGTATGTATTCTGTGAATAAAAAAGGAAGCAATTTGGGGTTGCACATTTCACATGCATTGGGGGGGTGTCTCTGTACCCATTGCAAAAGCAGAAAAATCTAGCTTTTCATATCAATTCTTATCATAATTTCAGACATTGCAAGACTTAAAAGTCATGAACTGTAGCACACACAACTGAGGAGAATTAAGTACTTCTGAAACTGCTCCCAGTCCTGTTCCAGGTTTCTGTTCCATATCATTTCATCTGTCTGCGGGCTTACTTATAGCAAAAAAAGATCATCCTCTATTCTGAAGACTTCTGTGCTGGAAAAGGCATTTCACCGTGGAGCTTTTTCCAGCCCGTAAATAATCTCTTTTCCTTCTTTCAGCGTCTTTTCGAAAATTTAGCATTCATTTTAAAATTCAGACACCAAAACTCTGTATTCCCATGCTGACCTCATCGGTGCTGCATACTGAATGATGTCACCTCCTTATTCCAACTTATAGCAGTCGTGTTCATATGTCCACAAACCTTGTTAGTGCTTTTTCCTTGGTATTGTCTCAGACTGAACGCTGGGGTCTGAATCAAGCAAGGAGGGCTGTAATTTCTCATGCCCTTCACCTATTGCCATTAGCAAAGCTACAGGCGGTGCTCAGTCTCTGTCACACCGTGGGGAAGCAGCTGTGTCTGGACCTCTAATTCACTGTGATAGAAGTAGTTTCTCTGGACGCAGCTTCTGATAGGTAGTCCTAGGTATGTAACATCACATTTAGCTATTTTAAAACACAATTTTCTTGAAAACTGTCAGATTTTTCATGGTCTCCAGACTGTTCAGCAGAAACTGTTAGCATTCCTCTGTCAAAGTTTGAGGTGAGGTTCTCTGCTGTTACAGTGCCCATGCGTAAACTGCCAGAGGCAGCTTGATGTGCCATGGCTTGTATAGGCACACTGATATTTCATATTCAAGCAAGGTGCTGAGATTTCTGAGATAGCTCCAAGCAGTTTTAATAAGTCCACAGGGTACAGCATTCTATGAAGTTATCCTAGTTTATAAGGGTTTTCCCTCCCCTTCATAAAGGAATGCATTTAAGATTTCTGCTGATGTTAAGGTTGGCATAACATAATTTTCCATAATTTTTTTAATAATTTGCAGCTAGGGAACAAGATGGAGATCTTTATTACTATAATTTCATGCACGCCTGAAGTCAGTTCCATTTAGGAATAAATTCAGTTGCTCAGATTACAAAAGTAATCTGCTGTCTCAATAAATATTGTCCTGCAAAGATCTAGAAAGCTTCAAGTCTGGCAAAGGTCAGAAATAAACCAAGCTTGCTCTAAGTATTCGATATTGCATCTGATGAATATGAATGGAATGGTCATTAGTCATGTTTTCACGAGAACACTGTCTCCTGCAAACCTGGAATAATTAACTCTTAAAATACAAGCTCTTGGCACCTAGACAGCACAAGTTAAAACTTTCACTACTTTGTTTTTAATACAAAATGAAAATTAATGCAGAAATCCATTTTTCTGAACATGTTCCCTTGCAGAGTTATTTTTGCCTTGGGAATACAGATGCAGGAACTTCTACAGTCTGATCACACAGTGAAGGCATTGCCAGCACCAAAGTGGTTCTTGGCACCAACCGAAAATGTAATGGGGATCCTTGAAGTGACTGAAGTACATCTCAGTGATACTTGGAAAATTAGTGTGCATAAATAAGCATTAGTATATTTGCATCTCATTGCTTCCATAAATAAATTCTCAGTCCCTCCAGTAACCTCTGTTCACGAATGCATATTGAGTAAAAAAAAAAAAAAAAAAAAAAGAATTGTTCATGTTTCATCATTCCTCATTGCTCCAGCTTAATTTTAAACAGTGCAAGCAATAGGAGCTCCATTACTCTTCCAGGAGAGAGTTGAACAGCTTCAGAATAGTTTCTCCCTGCTTGAAACTTGTTCTGATTCAGAGTGTTCATTTTTGTCTTTTCACTCCATTTCTCCCAATAATGTCATAAATAATTAATCAACCAGGTTGCCTAAACTTTTAGTCTTTCCCATGAAGAATCAGTTCGTTCAATGCTTAAGGATCTATGTGGCTACTTCCTTTATTTCCTTTTTCTCTGAACTTCTCTGGTTTATTTGTATATTTCCAGTAATGATACGGTCAGAATTTGGTGCTGTATTCTGTCTGTCTTCGGGGGGAAAAAAATAAATCTTTTTCTAGATGGGTGGTACGTGGCCCAGATTTCTGACTAATGAGATAGCAATGTAAAGTATAAACTTACATGTTAATCTTGTAGTCCAATGCCTCAATATGCTGAAGAAAAAGAGATAGCTTTATTGTAAGCCTACTAATACTTCACTTATACTTGAATTTAAAGTATTTTTCCTCCCAGAGGAGGATTTATATGTTTAATTCTTTCTGCCCTTTTCTCTTTAGTATTGAGTAAAAAAGGAGTTGCTGCTCAGATGATTTTGATTGCAAGCTCTTTTTTCTTAGAGACACCACAACTAATATTGAATATGTAGTTTTGCTTAGAAAATTCCTATTAACATATTACAACTAGAGCTTCTTGGGTTTTTTGTGTGGTTTTGTGGTTTTGTGTTTTGTTTTTTGTTTTTCGTTTTTTTGTTGGGGGTTTTTTTTTCCCTCAGAGGTTTTTTTTTAAGTCTGGATTGGTCTCTGTGATCAAAATTAGAGGCAGGTGGTTTCTGTAATGGTCATCTGGATGTGGAAGATGTTGATTCAGTCACTGCTTTGTCATCTTTTCTTGTCGTCATCACTGAGCCAGAAATGTAGCTTTCATTCCACATAGTTACCTGGGCTGTGGAAAAATCACGTTTGGTTCTGTAAGAAGTACCAAGTTATGCAAGTGTTATTCAACTTGAACGTTAGCTCTAGCAGCAAAAATTTAAGATTTGCTTTCATTTGATCTCTACTTTTTCCTTTCCCTAAACTCCTTCCTGCCCTTTCCTCCCAAGGCATGACCATTATTTCTGTGGGTGGGAGGCCCACGTACAGCCTATTAAGACTGAGGTTCATTTCTCTGCTCTGAATTGCAGAAAGTAGGCATTGAAATCTGGACCTCTCATTCTATTAGCTGAATAACTTAGGGGCTTTTTGGAAGCGGACAGCACTTCTTTTCATGGCGAGCCTGCTCTGCCCTTGCTTTGTTAAACTGTAGCTAGCTTTTTCATGGTCCTTTCCTTCCCTCCTTTTGCTGTACTTGAGAGAGAACAGGATTTTTTTAGTTGCTTTCTTTACAATTTACATATTTCTGTTGTAACTTTAAAAAACCTTTCGAGTGAAAGTGTTTGTAATATTTTGGGACCGTACAATCCACCACTTAAATTAGCAGGTTAGTACAGAAATAGTTCCTGAAAATTGTTCCCTTTTGTTTAAAGTTATCTGCTTTTGGTTTTTTGTTGGGGTTTTTTTTTGTTTGTTTGTTTGTTTGTGGGGTTTTTGGTTGTGGGTTTTTGGTTTGTTTTTTTTGTGAAGGAAGAACAGAGTCCTCCAGAACTTGCTGTCATAATTACTCCTTGAGACAAGGGGACTGTAGACCCCAGAGGAGCTATTTGCTCACAGACGTGCCTTGGGATGATTTGGAGCCTGGCAAATCCCAGCCCTATCACAGTGTTTGCTCAACAGCTAACTAATGCTGTTGTTAATGTGAACCTTTATCTTCTAATATGATCACTTGCATAATCACCAACATGCTATCCAGTTCTTCCAATGAGCAGAAATATTCTGGGGTTTCAGGTTTTGGGGTTTTCGGGTTTTTGCTTGAAAGTAGACCAGCCATCCACGTCTTTCCTTAAATATCTGTGTCCAAAGAGGTGAGGAAAGGCATTAAATCTTGTTAAAGTCTTTTTATAGAACAGTTAGGTGGTCTGGCTTTCAGTAGAATTTACAGTTACCTTTGCCTTCCAGACAGCAGTTTATTTAGTAGCTGAGGAAGACTGTATTTATTTAGTGGGCTGTTGGTAAGAATATCCACTGCATGGTATTTTCTTGTTGGGTAGAGAAAATAGTTCGTGTTTAGAACATCTTACATAATTCTACAAAAACTATGCTTGGTGTTTTGTTTCCAGTTGAGGATTAGATGATCTTAAGGTCCTTTCCAACCCTAACCATTCTATGATTCTGTGACTTACTTATTGCTTACACACTAGCAAAAGCAGAATACGCCCACATACTCTTTTTAAACCAATCTGTGTGCACTTTGCTTACTTGTCTTATAATGCATTCCTTCTAGAAACAAATATCCTAGCTTTTTTTAATTTTAATTTTTATTATGTTTCTCGATTTTAAATAACTGCCTTAAAAACTTCCACGTACCTGTCAGCCACTAGGATAGGGAAGGAAGGGCTGGACTGAGGTGGCTGTAGCTGCGTAGCTGTGTATTCCAGATGAAGTCAAATGGATGTGAAAGCAATAAACATAGGTGGTGAACAGTGCGTGCTCCAGGACTGATCCCTGAGCATGGAACTCTCCACTAGATGCCACTGTTACTGCTCTGCAAGGGAACTAACCAAGGACTACTGAGGCTGCCCAGAGATAAGCAAAAGAAAATGGTAAAAAGCTTTTAAAAGTTTAACACGGGGAGATTGCCTCCTAGGAAGGCTGCATTCTCTGTGGAGCGCTGCAGGTTTGCGATGCAGTTAACCGTGATTGCAAGCAGCAGCTTTTCTGATGAACTGCTGCAGTGAGACTTGTAAGGATTTGCTGTTTGAAAGCATTAGAGTAATATTTTCAAAACATTGTATGAGAAATGGCACTGTAGAAGCCACTGTTGCTCTATCTTTATGCTCTCTACCTCACTTGGAAAGAGAATTTAAAAGTAGAGGTATAAATAATGGACAAATTTTTTTTAATAAATGCAATATTAAAAATATGCTGTTTGCTGACGAGTTTACTTGTAAATGTTGAATGTGGTTCTGTGGACAATATCTTCTGAAATAACCCTCCAAGTATGCAATTTCATGTCCTCTTCAAGGAATGGTAACTTTTTTTTTTTTTTTTTTTTTTTTTAGTAAGAATTTTGAAAACAAGCACTGTACTGGAAAGAAATAGCAGGGAGAGGAGAGTAAAATACTTTAACAATCTCCTTAACATCCGTGACCTTAATTACTGTATCATGAGACTTTTAGGATGCAAATAGTATGCTTTCCATTAAAAAATGATTTAATCTTTCCAGTAGGCAACTCAGGCTCTAACTGTGGGTTTTAAGACATCAAGCACTGGCCTTTTCATGAATCTTGGACTACTCTTGGACCTTACAGCACCTTAAGCCAATAGCTGGTGTGAAGAGTTTGGAGTATGTCCATATTTAGTGAGAAGAAAGAATACTTTTCTTACAGAAGGTTAAGTTCCTGAAGAGTGATGCCCACTGAAAGCTCTGCAGAAACAATAGTAGAAGTTCTCTGTAACTGCAAGAGCACAAATGATCCAGCAGCAGATGCCATTTGACACACTGCTGGGTCTCTGGACTTTTGCATGATGCCTGCAATTTGGGGCAAAACTTGTGTTTTATGCAAAGCTCTACTTTATTATTTTTTAACAATTGTTGGGTAATTACGGCAAGGAAGCTGAAGCATTGGTCAACCCATGTATGCGAATACTGTCACTGGAGAGTCTCTTCCTTTCTGGCTGCTACAGGAAGTTTGAAGAGTAGAATTTGGTGCTTCAGAGCATCTGCTTGAAGGCTCCTTCTCAAAGGTCACTTGTCAGCACCATGCAAAAATTTCCCTGCATCTACATGCAGGGAATAATTAATTACATCAGAATTTTAAATAATTACATACTAATCTAAATAATACTAACATAATAACTAATACTAAATAATAACTAATACTGCATTTAAATAGTTAATTACTGCAGAATTTTAATTCTTCTATTTTACATTTGTCAAGCTTTCATCAGCCTGAAGACAAACTCCAGTGTCTCCACCAGTCCTCATTGTTCAGTAGCTTTGTTCAGTAGCAAAATACACTCAACAAGAACTCATTCTTTGCTGGTATTGTTCAAAACTGTGCTAAGTCTTGTATACATCTTAGTTTCAATTGCCAGATTAGCCATACTCAGTGGTTCCAAGGTGGGATATGTTTCTCTGCCCAAGGACAGCTTATTATACACTGGGGTTTTTCTTGTTTTTTGTAGGAAACACTACTTAAGAAGAATTGTTTGAATCAGCTGCCCACAAATAGTTCTGCCTTCAAGGTGAAGGTGGTCACTCAGTGCAAGTTTCCAAAGATTTTTAGTACTTGTTAAGCACATGATGCCTGTCTTCCTTACCAAGTGAACATGCTGGTGCAATCAACTCTTCAAAACTGTTTAAAACTATAGCTTTTGTGCTCTCCTTTTACTTAATTCAGAACCTTGAGTTAGTTGTGAATGTAATGTGGTGCTTCCTTCCTCAGGTAATAGAGGTCATAAATACCTTCTAATTCATGGCAAATGGGCAATAATAATAAAGATGGGAATTTTCCATCCATTGTATTTGCTTCTAAACCTCTCTCAAAAATCACTCTTTCGGAACTTGTGTTTTGACTTGTTCACGGTTTAATCTATCAGTTGTGATTTTTTTCACTAGATGTTGATAAATATTCAGTGTAAATACATGTATTTGCTCCAGGGTGTTGTCTGTAATAAAAGAGGTTCATCTGCCACTATTTGAGATCTCATTGGGCACCTGGGTTACGTTGAATTTGTGTCTTTTAATCTTAGCATTGAATTTTGTGATATGTATTTGTCAAAATTAAAGACTTTAAGTAGCAGCTTGTAAAAATTTATGCTTGCATTTTTTCTCAGATATTAAACCTATTAGCAAAATAGCCAAATACATGAAGAAGTATCTCACTGTCTCCTTGGGTATATTATTCTTCTATTTTAGTCTCGTCTTTGGAAATGAATGTAGAAACCATCTAAAAGTCAATATTACCATGCTGTTAATGCAGATGTTTCCAGGTCTAAGTATAACTTATGATATTATGGAAATTTCAGATGCTACTTTTTGCTAATGATTAGAAACAGTAACACTTTAATAGCAACTATATGTGTACACTAATCAGTTGTCTCAACCTTCTCTCATTCTGGGCATGTGTAAAGAGCAGATGTCTTTTGAATATTACATTCCTTCTCGGAATACAATTTTAATCAAAGTTCAGTGTGAACACACTCATAACAGCTACGGGCATACAGTGGATGGTGGTTATTAAAGCATCACTCATGATTTTAACTTCCCTCTGCTGTATGACATTTACTGTGAAATCTGGGAGCTTTTCCATTTTCCTTTGTCCTTCACGACAACTTTGGGCAATTCGCTTGTTGGAGGCTGTTAGAGGTCACATGTGGAGGACAGGGTACTCTGACCTAAACACACTGCAACAGCCCAATATTGCCCTACGCCAGAGTGAGTGCAGCTGGTCTGGAAAGACGCACCATGTATTTACTCGCTGTAAAGATCACCGGGTTTGGACAGTTCATGGCAGACTAAGCTGGACAGTTTTTAAGTATTAGCTGTAATTTAAGTGAAAATGAGGTTGGTGCTGGACCAAAACCATTTCTGAATTTTGGCCATATCTGCCAAATAGATATCTAGAAAGAAAAAGAGGGGAAACTTCTAAAATTTTCTTTTTCTTTTTTTTTTTTTTTTTTTTTTGGTAAAATGTCTCTCCCTTGCTTCCCACCCCTCCCCAATCCATGTAATTTTAAGAAGATTTAACTAAAAGGTACCCTTAAAATTGAATGCTTAAGCTCAATTTAATTTTTCAGATTTTAAACCTTGCCACAGAAACCTTGCAATCAAAAAATGAAAAGCAAACAAACCACTCCCCACCCCTGTCAAGAAACAGAAAAACCTAGGAAAATTCCTACTTTTTTTAAAAAAACCCTACTACTGCAGTGAACTATGAAAGCTACTATTTGCACAACTCCAGTCCAGCTGTAATCCCTACTATAAAGACCCTCTGTATTTTAAGAGGTGGTATTTGCCCACTGCTCCTTGGGGCATACTACTCCTTCTGTACTCTCCTAGTACTGCTTTGAGCTGAGCAGAGCACTATTGGTGATTGCAGCCTCTTCAAAGCTTATTATGCCCATATTTCAAGTACAAAAGCCAAAGTAACTTGCGGTTTCTCCCCAAGCAGTCCCAGTGTTTTTGGATAGATTGTATAATGCAGCTCAGACTCATGTGCTAATTGTTAATTTTAGAATTTAAATAGGTTTTGTTCTATTCAAAGGCAGTGGGCTAAAGGTTTCTGAAAACTCCTGGTTTAGAAAAAAAGGTTAGGTCTCTTTTAGAGTTTGTGAGTCAATTAGCTTTTGCATCCGTAGAGATATCTTTAAATGATACTTAATACAAAAAACTTCAATTTGTGCTGAATGTGTATGCTTTTCTGAACTCTAAACTAAGCTTATAATTTTTTTATGAGGTACATTATCTTTAAAATATTATGGAATATTAGTTGTTTATGTGAACATAAATTTTCCTCCTAATTATTTGTAGCCAGTAATGCTGGTATTCCAAAATAGAGCTGGCTATTTCAAGTTGTGTTTCATTTTGAACAATCTTGTTCTTAAACAGACATGTTCTTCTATTCCTTTCTGAATCGGAGCCTTATTTATTCCTGTTATCCATCGGTTTACAAGTGACTGATATTTATGTTTTTTGCTTATTTCCAACTGCAACAGGTTTTTAAACAGAGATGAATATTTTAATCCTCTCTTAGGCTGCATTATACATTATATGGCGAAAAACCAAACCAGATCTGTGTATGCGGTTTCTAAATTAAACCTAGTTTCCAATAACAAAATTAGACTGAGAGGTAAGATTTTAATTTGGATTAACTTAATTTGGCAGTTGTAAGTGACAGGAGGATTGGAAAGGCACAGAAAGAAAAAGTTGGCTAATTTCAATGAGGTATTTGTGTTTAACAGTGTAGGCTCATAATGCCTTTTTTCTGCATCCTGGATTGGTTTATTTTCTTTTATGCCATTATTTGTGTTTAGTGAACAGCTGGGCCAGTAGTTCCCATTTGTAGTCTTTTAGCTCTGTGAAGTAGCAGAGAAAGTAATGGACGTTTGCAAATTAATACTTACCGTTATTTTCTGCTAATCTGATGTAGCTATCCTTTTTGAGCATAGATGTGATATCAGAGCAGAAGTAATTACTGTGTTAAAACTAGTACTGCAGTAGAATATTTTGCTAATTAAACTTGTTGCATTTAAATTGCTTCCTTTGGATCACTATATAGAAGAGAACTGTTTTGAACAATAAATGAAACCACTTTCTTTCTCAGAGGCCTAGAATTGCAGATGGTCAGATTGTATGTGAAGCACCTAGGCTCTGAATTAGTCTTTTGTATGAAAGAGAGAAAGGTAATTTGAATGTTTGAACTCCCTGTTCCTCCCACACATACACAGGAAGCTTGTCTCAAAATGAACAATTCTCTAAATAAAGACTAATAAGAAGCTAAATTAATTAGAAGGTGTGATTTGAAAAGACATTGATGAGAAGAGTCTGTCATTTTAGACAAATGGAATGGAGCTAAATAAATTAGGCCACATTAATATCTCATTGTTCTGTGAGCAGATTTCTTTTATTCCATTCATTAGGGGGTACTTCTTGAAATGAGCCTTTACTAGCCATTACGGATTCAGTTCTCATTTGCCAATGCCTAACACACAGATCCTGCATTAAAAAATGTTTCAGAAAATCCTCATAGTTTCTGCAAATTAATATTTATATTTCTGGATGCTGCACTTTGAATCTGCAACATAGTAGGTTCTCAACATTATGATTTTTCCCATTGAATTGTCAGTAAAGAAGTTTCACATTAAAAAGTTTGGGAGGCAGAAGTCTGAAATTACTTTATAAAATAAACTCTATGCATAATTTGTACTATAGAATCTTCCAACTAATACTCTTCCTGGTATTTATTTATTTCTATAGAAAATACCCTGTCTCATGACTTCAGTAGTCCTTTGATAGCTTTTTAAAGTGTCTTTTAAAAGGTTCCTTCAGTATATAATTAGAATACACTGGAAATGCGCATCTCATCACGCAGTTCTTCCTCTCAGAAAACAAAATGTATATTTTTCCTTTTTTTGTTATTTTTTTTTTTTTTTTTTCCTCTCTCTTGCAGATGGACTATTTGGGAGATGTCAGCGAGTGCCAGTATTAGATATCTATAGATATGACATTTCACCCCCTGTTCTTCAGCGCCTAAGGATCATCCTGGAGAAGCTCTCACAGAGAGGTATAGTAAAAACTCTGGAGGAGGGCTAGTTGCACTGGGGTTTACAATTATTTTGTACTCCCTCTGAGGTGATGTCTTCAGAAGTTTTCCAACATGATGTGTTTCAGGCCTGGTAGTGCAGACTTTATAAAAGTAAAAAGCCTTCTAACTCACTGAATCTGCATCAAGGACTCGGTCAAGCAATTTTGGAAGAGGTGCTTCCTCCCTACGTAGTGCATGTCTGTGTCTGACATGCTATACAGTAAAATTTTAACATCTGTGAATGCTGATGTCATATAAATAAACCAGCAAGAAAGAAAAATAATTTGCCATGTATACTTATGCACCACAGCATATTTCAGGATGCACGGGCAGAAAACACACAACTTCCAAATAGCTAGAAGCAGTTCTTAACTTTCTAATGAATTCAGATAAGTAGAACTGCTCTGATTTCATTACAAGCTGCATCTACTCTATTCCTTCTAATTTTCATTCAGATTTCTGAAGTTAATCTCTGTGCTCTTTCCAAAGCCAGAAAGGATGTTCTAGCTTCTGAATGGCATGACTTGAACTAACAAATCAAAATTTGGATAAAGTGAAAGCCAATAAGGTGATCAAACTTTTTAGGTACTAGTACAAGAATAACCCTCTGTTGTAGCTAGCCGCAGGACCAAGAAATCTTTGTAATCTGAATTGTTCCAAGAAGATTGTTGTAATGGTTAGTTTTGCACTTGCATCATCTGTGTGGGTGTTTGTTCCCAAATATTTTCCAAGTACAATCTCAATTACAAACTAATAATGTTGTGTTAGTATGATGCTCGTTTAATTATGAGAAGAAAATTGGCTTCTTGGAAGTTCATGACTATGCTTAGAGGCTGGACTTCTGGTTTGGAAACCACTGATTTAGAGGATTCAAAGAATATTCAGGCATTTAATTCCTGTCCAGCAGCCCATCCAAATGGAGCAAACTCAGCAAAACTTGATTGTAGTAACTCCTGGCTGATTACGTTATATGTGAACAGTACTTCTGTCTCTCTCTCATTTGTCATTTTCCAAAGGCTAAGTTACTCAAGAAAATTTATGAAAACACTGTTTCATCAGGGCAACATTGTGTGAGTTGAAAAGCTAGTATCTACTTGCTGTTTGAATATAGTGAACGAGGGAGGGGGGCCAAATTCATTGCACCAGGACACCTAAATTGGTATCTAAATTGATCACACTCATTTGGGCAGCAGCTCTCATTTACATTGCCTGAGTACTGTTGATGAGTTCTAGTAAAACTTCCTCCGTGGAGATGTCAGAGGTAAGAGACCTGCAAGAGAGCTCTGCCCTTCTGAAGGGGCACATTAAGAGACAGATGGAATACCCCAGGCCATCTGAAGACACTTGCCTGTCTCCATCTTCCTCCCTCCCATAAGATTTTGGTTAGTTCAACTGAATTGATGTGATCTCCCCCTACTAAGTGACTCTCTGACCAATAAACCAACCCTTCCTAGGACCTCTATTATCAGTAACCAACCTCCCTGGATGTATCTGTTGCAATAAACTGCTGAATGCTCCTTTTAAAGAAACATGGTCATTGAAATTTGAACTTGTCTTGTACTTTTTCATGGCAAGAGAATGACAGAGAACACACAGACTGAAACTGTGGTGGAGAATTAAACACTTTTGCTTTTATCTTTCTTTACTCCTGGCATTTAGAGGTGCATACAAAACGTGTATATGCTTTGAACTGATGTAAAGCTTTTGCAAGCATTTTTTTGTGGCCTGTGGGTATCCCAGTGAAGAGAATCTTAAATATATCTGTAAAAGATAATGGAATGCTAGAATGATCGTGTTAAAATGATTGGTGTGATAACTTTTTTTTCTTTTTCTTTTCCCCCTTTTTTTTTAAACTCTGTATCCTTGGCAAATTCTGAAGTGTTTAGTGAGGACAGACATTTGGAAGGAGTAGAATCAATATGGACTATCAGATTAATGGATTACTGACATCATGTTGCTCAGACTCTGCTGTTTGCAAGTGCTATCAGAGGTAATACATCCAGCCCCTAGGTCATGTTTTCTGGCTGTGATGGTCACTTGCACAGTTAATGCAGTTCTCCTGCAAATTGTGTGCAAAAGATTGTAACTTTTCTGCAGTATAGATAAACAAGACATTGTCAAGATCAAATAAATGTTTCAGGTAACCTCAAGAAAGGGCTTCACTTTTTTAGAGGTCTTATTTTCTTTAACTATGTAATACCCCATTCTTCTTGTCCTCTCCAAAAGAGTACTGGCTGGTTCCACTTCCTGATATTTTCTCTTAGAAGACTACATAGAAGGTCTTACAGTAAGCAAAACTTTCAGTAACATTTATATTGAACACTTTCTATTTTTATTAGATGCATATACAGTTAAGAGCCAGATATTTTGGAGGTTATTACCTTGAGTGGTTTTCTAGGTTCTTATTTAGTAATTTTTCTAATATAACTTCATTTTTCGTTTTTGTTTCCTTCTTGATGTCTTCTTGCAGTATTACTGATGTCTTCCTATCTTCTTTTTTATCTTTTTTTTCCCTGCAATAGTCTGTTGACATCTATTTCCATAAAATTAAAAAAAAAAATAAAAAATAAAAAGCCTCATAAAATTTGTCTTGTATTTGTTGATCACTACTAAGTGATGCCTATATTTGAATCATGATCCAAATGAAAGATTGTATGGTCAGGTGCTATAAACCAAAGGACAACATGATGAGAAGAGCAAATATAATTTGTGATTCTGCAAGCTCAAAATGTTTACTTCAATACAGAAGCATACAACAGAGGCTTACATGAGTGACACACTGGATTATAATCTGTTTAATAAAGAATTTTGACTAAAATTGAATTCAGGTTTCATAATGATGTAGGTTTTATGTCTTCATTGCACATTGGGTCTATCTTTGTCTACGCTACCTACTAGTAGGTTGGTCATTGAAATAAATGCTTTGGAATATTAGACAGTTTCCTACATAGAAATGATCTGTTAGAATTCAAATGCCGTTGTTCATGGTATTTTCACTCATGCTGTCCTTTGAGTCAGTCAAATCTTTCAAAATACCCTTCATGAAGATGATTTTCTGAAGATTGGGTTTTTATAAGTGTGACTATATGGGAAAAGCTCTTCTCACAGCTGCTGAAACATGATGAATCACTTTCTGAAGTTTCTAGTGTTTATAATTTATGAGGAGTTGGAACATTTCTCATTGTCTGGTAAACAGTGCAATCAAAAGGTTGCTATTTAGATAGGAGTAAATCATTGGAGAAGGGAAATGAAGGCACTATCAGCATAGAGAGGTGAATGAGTAGTCTTCTGTATCTTGTCCAGCTTGGGAGAAGATTCTTCTTGGAATATGCCCAGAATGATGAATCATCTGTGCACTTCCCTATTTGAGCTAAAATGCACAAAACACTTTTTTCACTTAAAGGGATTAAATAGACAATAAAATGTTTTATTTTCTTCTTGTCCTAACAATATTATTGTGAAGGCAAAATGATCTCATCACTAAGATTATTAGCAAGATTGTCGAAACAGTTTCATGCTGATGGTTGGTCTATAAGACTAGAAGCATGGAAAATGAGATAGGAAGACTAATCATGGTACATTGTAACTCAAGCATGAATACATAAATGGTACTTGAAATATCAATATAAGCAATAATAAGAGAGAACAGCAGTATTTCTCAACTTGCTTATTCCAAGAGGGATTTACATTTGTTTCATAGAATAGTTTCTAACCAGTGATTCAGACTACCTGTAAAATGGTACTATCTCCTATCTCTGTGAAGGTGTAGCTGCTGTAGCAGTGAGTCTTACAAGTTGCTCAGGAGATGCAGTCTGGAGGACGTACTTCCTTAAAGACATCAGAACAAGGGTATTGCTCAGGGCTACAACAAATGCCCATCTGACTTGGGATTCTGTCTCTGGGAGTGGCCACTGTGCCTGTTTAGGGAAAAAAAATGTAAGGACAGTTCAAGCATACAGAAGCATTTTTGCAGCATTTGTACCTTTGTGGTGTTATGTGCTTGGTGCCATATGGTTCTGAACTAGAAGTCATGTTTTTGTGTTTGCTGTATGCCCCACGGACATTTGCCCACACAGTTTGACAAGACACTGTGTATTAGCCTAATGTGCATGGTTTCTAATAATTGATAGCTTAGCTTCTGTCTTTTGCTTTACTTAAATTTTAACTAACTTACAGCTGTTGTCACTTTGAATGGTATTATTCAAAAAACAAATCAGATAAATGTTTTGTTTATGTAAGTTGCAGTCATTACTAAATGATTCCTGAGTATACTTGTTGCTATTTAATTTTTGCTATAGCACCTTCTTGTTCAAAACTCTGCTTTCAAAGAAAACAATTTCTTTCACACTACGATGAAGAAAGTCCTGCTTAAGATATTCAGTTATCAACAGTGTTATTAAGAAAACCAAAAGGAGTAGGATACACTTAAATTCATTTAGATCAAGTCGGCAAGATATTCTGGAGAGGCTCACGGGCTGTGGAAATAGGCAACAGATTTACAGACCATTTGAAAAAACTAGCACTTTTTTCCATCTTGTTTGTGTTCTTTGCAACCCAGGAAGCTCTTGCCAGGGAGGGAAAAATATCTGTGCTAAATTAATTCTAACCAGCTAAGTTTAAGATGATTAATAGAACTTTACTAGGAAAAAGTTTATACTGTTACAGCAATTGTTTTAAAAACTAAAATGATTTGCAGTTAACTTGAAAATTGAAATGAATGTGACTTGTCACATGCACCTTGTGAATTCCAAAACAGTTGCTAAATATTTCAGTCAGGACTATTTTTCAAGAAAAAGTATCTTTTGTTACTGCAACGAAGGTAACAGACTTGAAAGTAAACCTTTTAAGCTTGGTTTTGAAATAAACTTAAAAGGAATAATGCAGTTCTTGCACATCATTATGGAGTTACATAGAAAGCTGAAACCAGGAGAGGTAGGAGAAAGCAGGTTTTTCTTTAAATTCAAACATCGATATAAAGGAAGGCAAACTCTTCTTTTGGCCTTCAGGAAAGGAAAAAAAAAAAAAGTTTTACTTGAAAAGAGCAGTGCGTTTACATCAGATTTCCCTGGCATCAGCTTGCTCCAGACATCTGTGTACAGAGCAAATTCTTCTCCTAGATGGCTGCTGAACCCAGGAATTGAAGCATAAACCTCATGACATGCTACACTGGAGGAACTCAGTTGGGACTGGACAGATTTACCTTCTCCTGGTATCACTGTCACGCTGCCTTAACTCTTTGGCTCAATGGACAATAACACACTGAAAAGGTTGCAAAAAAATTCCTGCCTTTGTTAAAGTACTAAAACCTCAGTGATATTTTTTAGTTTTCAAAGACCTAGATGGAACTTCAGAAAACTAAGTTTCAGAAAAAGCAAAAAAGATTTATTTTAAAGCAGCAGAAAGAATACCTTTTTGAAATCCTTTTTTGAACACCTGTATGTTGCACAGCATACAACAAAATATTACAGACATTTTTCTATTTGGTTCTTTGTATGTCTACTCTGCTTATCAGGCACAATCTGATATGTCATTGACTTGATCTTTGTCATATAGGACATTTGTGAAAAATGTTCTTTTCAGGAAATTGGTATTTTTCAAGAATGTATTTGCATTACAAAAAAATATTATAGGAACAAAACAGATCCTATGTATTGTGGGAAAGATTAGGAAGTATGGAAGATGACTATTTTAATATATATTTAGTTTCATTTGAATAATTTGAATATTGCTTTTTTTGAAAGATGTGTATGTCATCCCAATAGCATCCTTTTGTTTAAAAAGAATGATCAATCAGAGCTTTTACTTGTGTTTTTGATAAAATTACACATTAACCAACATGTTTGATAGAAAGGAGAAAAGGTCTGCATGTCTCCTTTGTGTCATGTTTCTGTCAACTAGCAGAGACAATTGCCAGCTGGGATCAAGATGTATCAAGTTCTTTGTGGCCCAGATAACTTTACGGCTCTTCTTCCAGAGGAAACATAGAAATTAGTGATAATATAATGCAAATATCAAGAGCTGTCGATCAGTTCCTGCCTTCCCTCCTTTGTTTTGAAGTTCTCTGAGGCACCTCATGGATTTTAACCGCTGCATTAATGCTTAGTCTTTTCCATGAAGCTGTCTGTGCTGGCTCTTCCACAGTTTGTTCTCTTTCTGATCTTTGAAATTTGAAGACTGTCTCTGTTTCTTCCATCTGTGGAAGAAACTAAAGATGTCTTTTCTTGTTCCTGTTGGACTTCACTAAGCAAGCTCGCCAGGCTTCCTCTGGATGGCCTTATTCTCAGCATTAGACTGAGAAACAGCTTAGCAGCAGAAAGTCTTTGTATTTATTTCGGTTATTCATTAACATGCTGCTCTGTTAATGATATCAAATGCAGCTCTAACTTCATTCTTATTCTCTTACATCATCTAAAAAAAATTAACACCTTCCATAGGACCATTGGACTGGGCATATACTGGGCTTGAAGTGATATGAGTACATATGTTTTTAAAACACACTTGAAAACACAGCAATCAAATTGCGGTTCATTACCAAGTGTTCCCACACTTGGAATGTCAGCAAATACCAATTCAAGCATGAGATTACTTCTTTAGCTGCTGTATTCTCTAATAACGCTACTTTTGGAAACTGTGAATAACGATATATCATATCCCAACTAATTATGCCATTTTGTACCATTAATCTATAATTATAGCACATTTATATTTCGACATAAGACTTTTTTATCTTTTTTTTCTTATTTATTTATTACTAGGGAATTTGTTTCCCTTTTCTATTTCTGTATTCATTACATTTCCTTATCTGCAGCTTTTATCTCTACATGGCCTCACATTCTTTTAAGATATCAACTCTTAATGACACCTAGTGTTTGACATATTTTTAGCTTTATAATAGGTACTCTGAATTCTGAAACATTTAAGCTTACTTGTTCAAAATCATGATTTTAATCTTATTCATACGAAACCTCAATAGGTAGATCATGTCCCTATGTCCCTCACAGTACACAATAGTATGATTGAAGCTTTACTTTGTTTTAGTAATCCGTATGAATTCCCACAAAAGTTCTTTTTTTCCCTTTGCTATAGAGAATATATATATACTTGTGGGGTTTTTTTTTTTTTTTTTTTGCTTAAGATGTTTTAATTCTTTACCTTGCAGCTTTGGCAGAATGATTCTGACAAATGTAGCAGTTTCCTGCAAAGGCTGGGTGATAATAAATCTCCTTTTTAATCTCACTTCAGTTTTATCTCATGCTGATTCTTAGCTAACACTCACTGCATTTCACGAGTTTCTGATTGTTTTGCCTGTACATGTGTTTATGGTCATGGATAGATAGTGCAGTTCATGATAATAAAATCAGACTATCCCTCCAACACTTGTCCATTGCTCAGTTCTTTTGCAGCTTCTCACAGTCATAAAATTGCAAAAAGGACTTCCCCCCTCCCCTTTTTAGTCTGTTATTCCTATTGCTGCGTAATTCCTGATTAAGCCTTGCACAGACCTGCACTAAATATTTAACTGAAGTGTCTCCAATCTTTTAGGAAGGCTTTGAATATTCTTCCTCTGTTTGACTTAGCATACGTCAAACAAAAATGGCAGTTTGTTCCTGTGCAGAGACCTGAGCTTGTCACTCAGCATACAGAGCCCTCCTGTATCTTCACTTTTCTCTGGGGTAGGTGCTACACAGCATCCCCGCCTTCAGACTCCCAACCTCTCTATCTCCTCCAGGTTGCTTGCTGCTCCAACAAGCGCTTTTTCCATACAGCATGTTCATGTATGGGGTGCTAACAACCTCTTCTTACCTAGGAGGTAAGAAGGAGGAGGGTTGGTGCAATACAGTTTGTGCTAAGTGACCCCTTGGGCTTCTTCCCCCTCAGTCTCCTTCTGATATTTCCTGGAGTTTTTCCTCTGAAAAGGCAAAATTTTAAAAGTTTGGACTTTTCTTCTTTAAAGAATAATACGTCGACTCTTCAAACAATATTTGTTAGTCATAATCCATAAATTTCTAACCTGATAGGCTTATTATATTTATCCTTATTTCAGAAAAAAATTCCACATATACTAACTTTAATAAGGATCACCATGCACTGGAAGTATTTGCTAAGGTTGGTTTCTATGTGACTTGGGCCAGTCACTCCCAGTGGAAAAATAAACAGAGATTAAAAAATTCATTAAGTTTAAAATCGTTCACCTAAACACTTTATAAAGTATTTATGAATAATGAATACTTTTACAGAAGTCAGAAATGAATTGGAAACAATTTATAAATAGAAGAAGGGTTAAACTCACCACCTAATGAAATCATAATGAATAAGTCAATCAGCCCTACATAGGAAAGAAAATGCATTATCTTATGTTTTGAGTTACAGCTCTGACATTACCACCAATCTTCATTGGAAACTCTCTGCAAGACTGGGCATTAGCATATGTTTGCATATATGTGGGAGAGACAATGATAAAATATTCTTCCTTTTCCCTCCCATCAAAGCAAACTTTGTTTGGACACTGCCTGCAGGCTTGAGCAGAGGGCACTGAATGCTCAGAGAGCAATACACTGAATTTGAATTTAAAATCAAAATGTTCTTTGAAACTGAAAACTTCTTACTACCATCTTATCAACCTGTGAGGTGATTCCACCAGTCAGTAAATAAAAATGTAGCCTTCAATGTGAATTGCTTAAAATGGGAGAATGTTCTTTAAGCTGAGAATAACATTAGAAAGGCTGGATACTAAATTAAATTCAGAAATAAGGAAGATACACTTGAACCCATCTCAGTGGAACTCAGCTTTTTCTCCCTTGTGGGCAGCGTAAAACCTGTCTGCTTTTAAAGTTTAATTAAAACTTAGATTAGTTATGATCATCTAATTTTCCTTTGCACTACAGTGTCTGATCGCTATGTAGAAGTATCCAAAGTTTAATCTACTTCTGGTCCTCCTAGATTTGACAGTGTAATTAAGTCTCAGTTTCAGCACTTAGTATATAAGAAATCCCACTTCATGTTTCAGTAAGATTTTAGATAAAATTGGTCACTTACCTGTTCCACTGTAATCTTTCTGAATAATTTTATTGTTTCATCTTTACTACTGCATTCATCTGCTTTAGGTACCAACAGATTACCTTCCTTCATTATGCTAAAAAATGTATTGGAAGGCTCAGCCAAGCATTGATAGTAAAGCATTACTAACATTGTACTGGGTTGTCTTAAAGATGTGTCTTCAGTATGAAAATTAGTATGTAAAACTATGTGAACATGCAAACATTGGTTCTAAAACTGGTGGCTCATTGTTTATAAACAACTATTTTTTTCTCCCTAGGGAATTGTGATCTAACAACACGTGAAAATATCCTTGTTTCTTCTTGCATATGACCTTGCCCTTCTCTCTGTTGGTTTGTTCTTCACTTTTTTTCTGTCTGGGACTCTGCCCTTCACCTCTTCCCAGGTCTCTTGTGACTAATTTTTCTCCTTTGAAATTTTGGAAGAGATAACATTAATCTCTTATTCTTAGATCACCAGCTAATCATCACAGAAAGTTCTAGCACAAGTCTACTGTCTCCTCTTAAGGAAGTAGATCTTTTTCTTTCTGATCAGTTTGTAGGCAGGTGATCTCCATCCTGGTAATGCCAGAACATATTGTATGGGTGAAGATGTTATTTCAATTGCTTTTAGCAACTTTGTTGATAGTAGGCTTAAATTTGCTCTATGGGGGGCCATCTTGACCCCCAAAAATATTTAAGGGGTTGGAAACGTGCAGAACTGTTACTCCTCCACCTGCTCACTTCCCCCACCCCCTCCTTGTGCCCTCCAACCCCATTCTTAATGACAGTGAGTCCTAGGATGGTGCTTCAAGCACTTTCCCACCCTGGGTTGACTCTCCTATTGCTGAACTGATATTGTGTGCTCTGATTGTGCGGATGGCATCCATCTAGCACAGCTGTGATTCTGTGGCCTCTGTCTACTGAGGCTCTCTTTATAAACAGTAGAAAACCAGGCCCTTTAGGCTGTGGTTCATCTGTGTAATTTCAATCAACTGCAGGATGAAGTGAATCGTCCTAATTTTACTGGCCATACTGCTTAGCTCTCCATTGGCTAGGGAGTCCACAGCTGATAACTGCTGCTGTTTCATTTAATCACATAAATTTTGTCCTTTGTGTCTCACTGAATACAATACTTAAGTTCAGCCATGTTCCAAGCTATGGAGAGAGGTGTTTAGAGGAATTCAGTTGTACTGGACAAGTAGCTCCCGGTACAGCTTTAATAGTCTTATACAGGCTGAACAGACCTGAGAATCAATTTCAAATTCCTGGTGCCAGGGTCACTGAAAAAAAGAAATCACCTTTGCTGAAGTTTGCCCTGACCCATACTCTTGCAACATTTTATTTTTCTGAAATCCTCTCGGTACTCATCCGTTATCCGTGTAGCAGCATAAACTAATCAGTGCTCAAATTCTGACCTGTGTTGAATAGCAGGTACTCAGGCAATTTCTAATCCTGCTGTGCTATTTTCTCATAAACTTTTTTGTGCAACTCATGCTAGAATAGATCCTGGATTTATCTTGAACTTTAGTTTGACAGGTCATGGTATAGGCCCTTGCCTGATAACTGGTGATATGAACTTACCTTCATTGGAAGGAAGTTCAGCTTTTAGCCTTGAGAAGATTCTTGTGATCTTAACATTTCTGTTATTTTATACTTCACTTTTCTTTAAACTAGAGACAAGATAAACCTCTTTACATGTCTTTTATTTTCTGATGGTTTCATGTAGTATCATTTTCCACCATTTTCATGTAGTATCATATCAAATGGTATCATTTTCCATTTTCCTTAAAACAATGCTTTAGAACTATACAGTAGATTTACTTGGATCTTTCAGAATATTTGTGTTTTGTTGGAAGAAAAAAATCCAACCCAAAACTATCATATCTTTATAAATTTCACAATGCTGTGGTAACAGATCTGTTGGAATAGTCAAACTGCAATATTTCCCCCCTTACAAAGAAAGTAGATCTGGAATGTCCTTATTTGATACTATTTCATTAATATTAAAATATAGCACCCATCTCTGTTTTGGTGTTAGATGTTCTTTGCTAAGGATACTGAAAGCATCAATTTTTATAATAAAACCTTCTGTTTTAGAGGCTTTCACCTCCCTGCTGTTTTACTGAGGAAGTTGCAGCTGAGGGCGGGTGATGCTGAGAAGGAAATGGGATTGATTTTCTACATTTTGTCATGCAGGAGTATTTTGAGATGTGTCGTCGTCCCCCCCTCCCCTTTTTTTTTAAAGACTTTTTTTTTCCTACTGATTAAAAAAAAAAAAAAAAAAAGAAAAAAAAGCTCAGAAAAACTAATCTATGGCTGAAATCAAAGCGTGCTTGAAAAAAAACCTCGAAATGTGCTTATTCTCTGGAGGATTTGTGCTAACACATTGAAAGGCTCAGTGAACTAGCTTTTCCAGACTGAGGTTTACAATGGTACAACCATCTAGAGCTTGAGAGATCAAAAGGCAAGAATTAGGAATCGCTGGGTGTCCCACCTGGATGACTGAGCCACAGGCCAACAAGCTTTTACTTTAAAATGAAACTTCTTGCAGAAGTGGAACAATATTTGTTCTGGGAAGCAGCATATTATTAAATCAATACGGCTTTTTGTTATTATGTTACCAATGACTAATGGCATAGACAGTGTAATAGTTTATTTTCACTGATACTATTTTACGTATTTTTAAGATTGTTTTTAACCTGATTTATCATTTAAGTTTTTCTTGTACATAAATTTCACAAATTTATCTACATAAAGATCTGATTAGTGGACTGGATGTCCTCTGATGATGTACTTAGGTAAGTTGGTGAGTTGCTTTTACAGGTAATTATAGATGTGAAAATCAGACATGATGTCAGAAGCCAGGTGAAAGCTTTTGTAAGTCAGAGCATTTATAACCTTTCATAAGGTTTTCTAAAACATCCAACATCGCCCTGAATAGATGATGCAACTTTAGCGGTGCAGTAAAGAGTGAGCAGCAGGTGGAACATGCATATTGATTTTTGCACTGCAGGACATTGAATCCCACAAAGCAGAATTCAAACAAAATACAGGAACTCTGAGGGTAGTGTCACCAGTCCTGAGATGGGAGAAAATGTGTTGAGGCTGTTATCCCTGTTATAAATGGTAGTGTGAACTTAGAATTTTCTTCCTGCTGGTGCTTGCTGGTTTACTCAATACTCTGAATAATGAATCTTGTATTTTCCATGTGCTCTTCCAATTTTTGGAGGACTCATCAGGTGTTTGTCTATTTTTGAAAGAAAATTTATCAATTTGGGATTGAATTACAGTTACATAGAGAATAATCAACAATAAGTCTGCTTACCTGCTTTGCTAGAAAGCAGATTAATGGATTTAGTTTCAGTATTTCTAGGTTTCATTCATGTATTAAGCACAGTCTGTCATTGCACAAGTGATGCTTTCATTCTTTAAGATTTGTGAAATGCATACTATAGTTCCTACAAATAAGAGATTTAAGGAACTTTAGATCAAATTAAAGTGGATCCTTCATTTCCAGGCTGCAGATTTGCTCAGCTTTCTGTTACTGATTTAGTTAGGCAATAAAAAGTCAACCATTGCAGAGTGCATGTATGTTTATAGGCTGTAGTGTTGGAAGGAAGCTAATTTGTATCAGTGGGTTTACTGCAGTTGGACCATGTACAGTGAGTGAGCTGTATTTATTGACTCCATCAGAACTGGTATTATACAACAGCAGTTAAGGTTACATGGCTCTTTGTGCCAATAATTATTTTGTAACTCATAGCTTTAGAATTGTGAAAATTACATTCTCAACCTCAGTAATCATTTTCATCAACCTCTGTATCTTTTTGCTTTCCTTACAAGTTAAGGATAAAGGGTCATTGGGACTTTGGTTATTTGCTTCAGTTGTCCACCACTACATCCCATGTTTCTAATATTGAACATTGTGAACTTGAGGTGCAATTGGACTATTCAAAGAGAGTCTTTTTGCTGCTTGAATGACTCATTTCAGTTTTGCTTCCCTACTTCGCATGGGATGCTGGTTAGAATCCAACTTGCTTTCACGTATTCGCAAAGCTTTTATTATTATTACCCTATGGCAGCAAAACACCTTTTTGAATTTTTACATTTGTTCCTGCCCTGCCCTTTAAGCCATGTTTCTGCAGTCAGAAAGAAAAAATCCAGAAGTGATCATCTGTTTTAACCAGCTAGCAAGTCTGGATAGGTGTAAAACCTCTTTGCTCTGGGCTGGCAAATGATGAAGTGTAGTGCAGTACTAGTTCACTTGGATGATTCATCCTCCAGCAGTGATCAGTAGCAGATATTTAGGGATATAGGGAAGGAATGTAAGATACTGAGCAAGTGTAGAATAAGCTTTTCCTTTGTATGACTTCTGATACTCAGTGGTTTAGGGACTTCATAATTCTTGTATATTAC
Source organism: Strigops habroptila (assembly GCF_004027225.2). Lineage (NCBI taxonomy): Eukaryota > Metazoa > Chordata > Aves > Psittaciformes > Psittacidae > Strigops > Strigops habroptila. The sequence continues at coordinate 107,145,901 of NC_044277.2, read as the reverse complement.
TAAGGAAAATATATTTGTAATATGTAAAAGCAACTAAAATACTAATATTAAAGCAAAAAAGCCCTGGACTATGATAAAATAGGAAAAGATGAGCAATAATTGCAGTTAGTCGGCACAGACAGTGTTCCCCTTATAAGTACTTTGTTAGATCAGTGAGATTCAGTCTTTTTCTGAAATTCAGTCTATGAATATTAGAAACATTTTTTTGGAATATTGTCTTTCCTCAAGCAAAAAAATCCTTATTATTCATAATGACTCTTGAGTTCTCTCAAGAAAATGATAAAATGCATTTCTGGGATGGCTCTCCAGTTTTTCATTAAAATATCTTCTGCAATAGTTAGTAGTTTCTTTTTTGGCCAGGGCTTCCAAAGCTCACTGTGAACAACCCCTGGCATCCTTCAGAGGAGTTATTCTGAAGTAAAGCCACAGTTCGAAAAAGTTCTGCATTTCCAAGGACAAACATTGCATTGGTGCCGGAGCCCCGGGGGAGCACACTACTCCCCTGCCCACTCAACCAGAGGACACTTTCTCTCCTTAATTCTTATCACTGCAGTAGGGTGTAAATAAAACCTGGATATAGTGTTTTTATTCTAATGGTTTTGGCCTATTAGGAGTAAAGGTTGCTTTTTTAATGAATAAATCTGCTTTCTTGAAGTCAGATCTGTAAGTGATGATATGCAAGCTAGTGATACGTTTCATAGGAGGCTTGTCTTAGGTTTTCACAATAACAGGCCATTGGGCCACTGTCCCATCCTCACTTTTTGGGATATTATATAGACATTTCCCATGGTATCTTCTGTTTTCTGTTGCCACTGATTCTCATTGTAAATCTTTCATATATCATGTGTCTGTGCTTATAATGGAAAAGGAAAACATCTGCACCTTCTCGTTTGGGTAGGGAAACAGAAGAACTGATTTTGCTGAAATGATGACGCTGTGGAAAAGTACAGGAAAGTTTAGGAGCAACAGCAAATCTGCCATGGATCCATTTCAAATCCTGTTTTGGCACCCTAAGATTAACTGTGATCCAGCTGTGGAAAGGACCCAATTATTTGCCCCTTAATCTTTTGCAAACTGAGTTCCTGGAAGCTGTGTTCCATCTGCCTTGAAATCTGTGTCTTGGCTTATTTTTCACTAAGAAACACTCTAGCCTCTAAAGATGGACAGCTTTGGGATTCAGAGTGACTGTGCCATATGATACATCATCTGACTGTTAGACAAGCTGTTTCTTTACGGAGAGTATACTTAGTAGATAATCTAATAGGTCCATTTACCCTTTAATTTCTTACACTGATGTTAATTAGTATCAGATTCTGGCTGCATTGAACCACTGCTGTTGGCCCATCTCCCACTGCTATCTCTGGGATCAAGTTTCAAGTTTTGATGTTCTATAGTGAATTTTCATTACTATAGGATAAAAAAGGATTTTTTTACCAGCCACCACCCCCAAAAAAAAAAAAGAAAAAAAGAAAAAAAAAAAGGATTTTTCTTTTTCTGTATTTTTTTTTTTCTTTCTATATAGAAACAGTGTCAAAGCTGGTGCTTAGGGAAAATTCTGTTGGAGAAAAATTCTGTAACAGAAAAGCAGTGTTGTGATCCTGCCAGGAAAGGCATGCCAGTGTACTTTAGATGCTGCCTCAAAACGTTTTAGCAGGATCTGGGCTGACTGTGTCTTCCTTACCTATATTCTGTTTGCCATCATTGCTATGGGGCGTTATTTTGGGCAAGATGCCTTTTTAAGACAATTTTGGGTTACCAACTAACCTCTTGAGAGTTGGCTACCTCTAGTAAGTGTAAATTGTAGCAGGTGCTCTTCTAAAATTATTTTCATCAGATGTTTGCCCTATGAATTTTTGAAGTAGCTGAGCTCACTGCAGAACAGGACTTGCTGTTGGCATACTCTGCCTCAACTCTGCCAAAAGAAATGATAGAGAAGGTAGCATCAATTCACTTGGTGCCGTCCACACCACAGCATACCCATCTTGATGGAAGATGCCTGGGTATCTGTTTGGGCTGAGGGGGATTACAGATTTCTCTCCCTTATTCTGAGACCTCAAAAATATCCCAGAAGCTCCTAAAAACTAGTTGCCAGGCAAATTATGCAAAACTGAGTGAATTTTACTATTTTGCTTCTGTGTTCCTGTTGAAGAAGCAGGTTCATCTAAATGAGGCAGCATAAACATGAAACAGTGGTTTGGCTTACTGTTACAATTTATGAAAACATCATAACTTAAAAGGTTCAGCATTTGCTGTATCATATACTTCCTGCTCTGCAGAGGGATTTGGGGCAGCATATTCCAGAAAAGCAGCAATAAGATAAAGGTGCTATTGAAGTTAGAATTCTTCCTTTGTTGTAAGTTAGTCTTACAACTTAAGACTAACACATCACTGAGTCCATCTATGTCTCCCACCTCCTCCAGTTTTAATGCTTTTCTCATTTAAAATATTTGATGGGGTTTTTTTGTTTGTTTTCCTATTACAGTGGAATCTGAGCACCTCTTAATTTTCAGTATTTGTGTTCTCTATTTCCAGTAGATAAAGAATTAATGTTATCCTCATTTTACAGATGGGACATGGAAGGCCTAAAGGGTCAGGTTCACAGAGATATGTAAATGTTTGTATTTCCATTGATTTCAGTGGCATGTCTTCCACCTATATAAGATGCTTAAATATGTTTTTGGTCATGGACCTTAGTGATTAGCTGAGATTTTACAGGAAATCAGTAGCGACACAGGGATCTGAACCTTTTAGTATTCTTTGAGTTCATCTTTTTTGTTCTGTTCTTGCTGGGATCATGTGAAGTCTAAGCCTTCCATTCTCACCAAGCTGGTTTTAGCATAATGGAGGTGGGGGGGGAGGGGGGGGGGGGAGGGGAAGCTGCTTTGATAGTTGTTTGCCTTGGGCATGATAAAACAGATTCGACTTTAAAAAGGCATTTACAAATGACCTAGTGCTTGCTGGGAAATGGTCACTGCTAGTGGATCAAAAGCTAGAGGAGATACAGCTTCGGTACAGAAGTAAAATATTTTCTTACTGTTAAAAGAATCGGTATCAGAGGAATTGGGGGGAGGGGGAGGAGGGGCAGAGGAGAAAGCACAGAGTAGGTAAAAGTGATGATTCTGAATATTTATAACCTCTTTTGTGCTATTGCACAATTGAAAACAAAGGAGGTGGAGCCTGTGTTCATAATTAAACTCTAATTCTCCAGGTCAGAGGGTAAGATGACCTGTTTGTGCTATCTGCTTTTCAGGACAACATATTGGTGTGACTGATATTGCCTCTAAAGAGCAGTCATACAACTGTAATGATGGGAATGTGAATATTATATCAGTTCTCTAGGGAAAACTATAAATTTAACATTGGGGGATAAAGTGAATACAGTATCAATGAAAAGATATTGCTGCTATTTTTGTCGCTTGTGCAGTGACACTCACAGTATTGGCAATAACACATAGGTCAAAACTCCTTCCAAAATGCGACGAAAAACTATTATTCTGTTCTTCAGTTTCACCAACTGGGAACACGGATCTGATTTTAAAATAAATAAAGAAGTTTTCTTGCTTCCACTTTGATGTAGGGACTGTTGATACGGTAACAAGGTTACTTGAATTAATTCTGGAGAGGAAGGTAAATATCAAAATGTAGTGTAACAGGATAATTATATTAATTGTTATGGTAAGGGTATTTTCTTCCCCTGCATGAAATAAAATAGATTTTTCTGTGTTAAATATAAAAAGAACGAATAAAGGAAAGGCTGTTTAAAAAACAATACAGAAAAAGCAGTGAAAAAATATAAAAAGCTGCCTGCCATCAAATATATGATCTCTGAGTTCAATAAGGTAGTGCATGATGCGAGGCTACTGACATGGATTGAGGTTGCCTTGCTCCTAAGAACAGGAGGTTTTTTTAGTCCTTTTTATCTTGAAGAATAAAAAACTAATTGCTGGTTCAGTATCTATGTCTTTACATTACTTCCATTTATGTGGTAAAAACAATTGCGAGAAGAGAAGCAGACTTTTCTTGTGAACATGCAGATTAGGCAATTCTTCTTTATTTTTTTTTTTTTTTTAACTGTGAGTGCAAAATAAAAGAAATTCCAAAACATAGATTTGTGATTCTTTTAACCGAACTCTACAGTATTATCTTAGTGTGTAGAAGCTCTGCTTGTGGACTTTGTTTTGGTTACTACAGTGTAGAATCAGTCCAGACAGCTTCTGGAGGACCTACAAGTTGAGACAATAGATGGACCCTTAAAGAGCATCAGTGCAGTTTACAGAAACTATGAGACAATATGGGTCAGTTTATAGACAATAATTTTGCTATGGCAGGAGCCCTGCGGAGATGAGGAAAGGGTGGTGTGTCTTTGCATGAACAATTCGTTCTGTCAAGACCTGAACATACAGCTTTAGGCAAGATTATTAGATACCTCAAGTCTGATAGGTACAAAGGCATTTTCCCAGCTCAATTGTACTTTCAAAATGATTGGTGAAAGGAAATCAGTAGGTTATACCTAGTGTTTCTGGCTGATTTTTCCTTCCATTGAAAGTCCAGGAGAAACCTGAGAACTTATCTAGGGATTTTAATGGTGAAAATTCAATACTGCTGCCTCATTACCATTCTGTTATGGATTCCCTTCATCCGATGCCTGGGTACTACCACTTATGACAGTAAAATTGTTTAAGTTTATTAAACTGGGTGTTTAATAATGTTTAGTTGGAGAAAATAAAAAATGCATGCTAATGTTGCTGTATTGACAACCCTTCATCCTCGCCGCTGAACTGCCTGTATTTATGCTATCGTTCAACGGGAGGTTCCTGAAATGTTTGAGGATGAAGCAGTAGTGAAGACATTTCTGTCAGGTTGCTGCTGCTTAATTAGACAATGTTGCTTTCCACAATTCTGCCCAGTAGTTGTACTCCTTAAATAACAGGCTTACCAGTGACTTGTGTAGATTATGACTTATGGAACATGGTCTCCAGTCTGAGTATTTCTAAAAATTAAGTATATAGCCATACAGAATTATTTTAAAAGTCTCCTTTTCAGTTAGAAAAGTGGCAGAATAAAGAACTTTGCCTAATTTTGTAACATATTTGCACATATTTTTTAGAAATAAAATCTATATGTTGATTACTAATTGGCTGAGGCTTGATTGACAGACTAAAATATTTTTAGCTGCAAACCCTAAATCTAATTTAAATCTCATTTCATCTGTTCCAAAGAACCTTGACTGATTAAAGTCATTTCATTTCGTTGCCACACAATGGATATGATCTTAGTGCCATCTTTTTTAGCTGGCTTTTTGAGGCCAGCAGTGGAAGTGAAGCCTGTAATCCTGAATGAGACAGAGTTATATAGTCTTCTGAGTGGAAAAATTTAGTGTCTCGCCCTCGAATAGAAATGGTAAGAGTTATAGAATAAGATAGCTTAGTGCTGGTCTCCTTTAAAAATATACCTTGAAACTACCAAAATAAAAGTTATCGTCATCATACGATTGCATGTCAATATAGCATTTATCAGAAGAACAAATGTTTTAGAGTGATGATAGTAAGAATGCAACTTTTTCATCTCTGGACTAATGAGCTTAGATTTACTGCAGATGTTCTGAAATTACTTATTATCATATGATTTGGGCAGTATGAAAGAAGTCAAGTTAGTATCAGTTTGAATGATGTATGCTTTGGAGGAAGAGATAATACATTTTTGTAATAGCTGATATACTTGGAAAAAAATGGACAAGTTTCTGATGTGTCAGCCTTTCTCTTAAAGTATTAAGGGCAAGGGTTGAACAGGCATAGAAGCTGAACTGATGTGCCCCTACATGGAGGCATATTGCCAAGGCATTTAAGGAATAATGCTTTGCTATTTCCTATGCCCTGATTGTTTTGTGGGTGAGGTTTTAGCCTCTAATGTTGACTGTCTGGTAGAAGTCACATGAGTCTTGCTCGGGGAGAAGGAATGGCTCTGTGTAAGTGTTAGGACAGAGAGTTTCTGTACGTGGAATGGTAATGCAAACTGCAAATGAATCAGAGAAATGTACTGGTCCACATAAATCTATGTACTTTGACCAGGAATGTGGGAAAATTCCTAGTCGTTATTGGTTTCTCTAATTCTGCATCTTATTTCTGGCAGTGCAAGAGCAAGATATGTGAAGGAGCCATTGGACATTCTGTCAATTCTATAATTTGGACATCTTCTACCTCCTGTGTTAACTAGCAGTGGAACTGTGCTGCAGGGTAGCTTTCTCCTGCATTACAAAGGAAGTCTATTGCTCCTGCCTGATAGACAGGAACTATAGAACTTGGATATCTTTATATTTACTCAAAGGAATACTTAATGTTAGTCTCCTACTAGGATCTGCATGAAGTCAGGTATCAGCAAGTCCCTCTCAATTATTACTTGCCTAATATGATTTTGTTGTCTTTTGGTTCCGTTGGTTTGGTGTGGGGTTTTGGTTAGGTTTTTTTGGTGGGTTTTTTGGGGGGGGTTTTTTTGGCGGGGCGGTGGTGGTGTTTTGTTTGCTTGTTTGTTTTTAATGTAGCGTTGTTAAGGATGGACACTGCCTACCGATTGCATTAGTTCAGCTCAGTCCTTCAATATTTCTTTTAATTTATTAGCCAATTTGACAGAAAGACAAGGTCTCAAATACATTCAGTATCTATGAACTGTGAGGAAATTGGTAGCTGATCAGGGAGAGACTCGCAATTGAATACCCCTAAAGAGGGAAAGACCACTCGGTGGTCTGAGTGGTGTGTTTGGTGGGCGATAAGCAAATATTTGAAACCAGCCACAAGATGCAGGGAGGCACCTAAAAGAGAATGAACATTTTAGAAGAAAGAGGAGAATTAATAGAGGCAAGAAATATAGATAACATAGTTTGTAATTGCACATAGAGAAGCTTTCCATTTGTCCCCCACCCTCAAAAAGAGGATTAAATTGGTTCCCAGCAAAGTATAGACATAGATTATTTCGTCCAGTGTATATAAATTATGTTTTTCAGCAGTTAACTTTCTGTTTTCTCAGATTCCCACATGTTGTCAAGAACCTGATTCTTCACAATGTTCTCAGATTTTCCTTAATCTGAGGATATATATTGGCCTGTGATTATGTCCATGCCACCTGTCACATCTTCTTTATGGACTATTATTAAATAATCCAAAGATCCTAAGGGATGTTATATGTAAGCAAGATCACTGAAATAGAATCATTATTTATATCATTGTAATTACAGGAGGAAAAGGGAATTCTTACTGCTTTTTAAGTTAAATATCAGTATTTTACATAACACAAGTGTTTCTTGGTAGTAAGCGAAAAATTTATTGATGGAAGTGTTTAAAAGAAACAACAGGGAGAAAATGCTTGCATGTCACTAAATGGGATTAGAATATTTTTGGTCAGTCATTTCTTGAATTTATGCTCTGAAAATCAGTGTTGTCACTACCTACAGTCCAAGAAAAAGATAGACAGCAATCGTGTGGCAGTCACAACTGGTTGCTCATAAGAGGTGGTGGGTACTCCTCCCTCTCCCCGGGCTGCCCGGCTTGCATTTTATTGCCTTTGAGAAAATTGTCCTGCATGTGGAAACCTTCTAGAAATGGATATTGGCAGGAATTTCCTGACCTGTATGATTGCAGCAGAGATTCACCTTGCCAGCAGGAGAGGAGAATTTAACCCCTATTCATATAGCTCCTTTCTTACTAAATGAAGATGTGCTTTGAGAAATAGAATACATTTGACACTATATTTACCATTCATGTCTACTATGAACAGAATTATTTTATAGACAGACACATTGTTCTCTCACATATTAATTTTTTTAAATGCATTTCACTTCTGCTGACAAGCCATTAAAATTCAACATTTAAATGTCACACTTTGGCATGTAATTTGCTGTCATGAAAACAACTATGGATTTATTTTCTGGTGAGATTCTCGTTAAGTATTGAGCAATATGTCAAAACCAAAAAGTGTCATGATTTCTTAAAGAGGGGAAAAGGAGAAATCCCAAAATGCTATGGGATATTAAAAATTGCCTGCACTGTTAGGAAGCGATTTAACAGCATTGGCTATTTATTTATTTATTTATTTTTCCACTGTGGAAAAGGCAATATAATTGTTCTAGTGGGTTGGAGTTTTGATGTAATTCTGAATAGGTCAGACCAATAAAAATGTAAGGGTTAATTACTGAAGCTGGGTTCAGTCAATTCTTGAATGGCACACCACCAGTGATAAACTGAAGATGCTGTACAAAGCATTTGTTTTGTTGCTGTTATTTTTTAGTTTTTTTCCATCTTTCTGAGTCTGTTTAACATTAAACCAGTATTCCAGCATGGCTCTAAAGAGGAGTGTGCTGTTTCAGGCACAAATGCCACTGTGGAGTATAATGCCTTGATCCCCTCTGGATTTTAAAGATGACAGACGCCTTTTGCAAGAAGCAGCATAAAAATTTCGGTGACTGACACAAACTTAATTTGGACAATTTTCTTTCCTAAATTCCTCCCACACCTGCATAAAATCCATTATGCTTATTTAATCATTGTCCTTATCAGCTGTTCGGTTTTGCTTTATGCTATCAGATAGGCACTGTATTTTAGCCCACATAGGGTAAACCTATTAATCTCAGATGAAAAAAAGAAAACCAAACTATAATTTTCCAGTGCTTTCATACTAAAAGTTGTTGGTAACAGTAAGAAAAATTATTTATGCTTAATACTTTTTAATATAGTAATATTTTGAAAGTCCAGCTAACAGCTTATTTTTTCTTTCCACATTATCCATAGAAATTGCTTTACTCCTTTCGTTTTCTTGACACGAAAATATATATGAAGTGAAACCAGACAGCATATTTGTTATTTCAAAATATTTTCACAGTAAACTGTTTTCCATGATGTGCAATGACATATTTAATAACAGAGAATGTGATTACTTTCTTAGGTAAATATTATATTATCTTCCAGGCTTCTGTAAACTTTCCCTCCCCCCCCCCCCCCCCAAGTGATTTCTCTCTTTTTTCGTCTTCTATTTTTCATTTTTACTGGAAGGTATAAGAGTGTGCATAGATTTGGTGTGGCTACACAACAGTTTTTCACATGAAAAGTACTTTGAAGGACTTTCAGTAACATTTTCTTTCTGTCAGGTTACCCTTTCTTTCAAACAGTCCTTTTATAAATTCTGTTAAAAGTGTGTGTCTAATGTCAAGAGCATCAGATACCGGCAGGGATGGGCAAGTGTTCGAAATGACCTGTCATTGCAAGAGAGGAGTGGTAAAGAACATTATGCTGCTTTGAAAGAAATCTATCTGTGCTAAAGACTGTAAGAGCTCCTGTATGGATAAATAGGAGGAAAAATGCATATCTATAAAATTTTTAAATGTAACTGTGATTTTTTTTTTTAACACAGAATAATAAAATTAATACTATCGTAATGGTTATGGTAATACAGGAACCTCCCAACCTGGATTTTGCTTTTAAAAGTCCTTCCACACTCTATTACAGAAATCAAATATTAAAAAGAGAACAAACCCAGTCTTATGTAAGGAAAGATGCTTGCATTATACAGGCATCTCAGCTGTTGATTGAGGTGGGGCCCAGAGATTCAGCACCGATGGCACTAACCTCATTATTGCAGGCAAAGAGATAATCAAGTAGCTCTACAAAGGAGTTGTAATTCGTTAATGGAGTTAATGAACATAGCTTCTTCCCAAGGCCTCATTGGCATCATGGTTGCTTTTACAACAAAATCATGTTGCGGTTCTCCCAAAGCTCATGTCCTTTAAGAGCCAAGACTAGTACTGGCAGAATAGAGAGATTCTTGAAGGGAACAAAGTGTCTTACTCTGCTTTTAACAAGGGAAGGGAAAAAGGTTAAACTGAAAATGAGAGCTGGAAAGCACCTGATCCCCTTCTTAATTAAACCTCAGGTTGTGGCAGGCTCACCTGGGCAGGATGCTCTGCCTGGAGCAGCGACTAGGAAGGGCCAGGTGAGGAGCAGTAGGGGGCTGTATGAAATCTTACTGTGATTGTGATAGGCACTTGGGCTGCAAGACATGGGATGAATTCTGATGTTGCACTTATTCCTTGTTATCCTGCTCAAAGCAGACTAGGGTGCTTGCTTAAACCTGGTGGACTTCTTGGAAGACTGACCTGGATGATGGCCTCCATTTAGAACCCGTGGGAAATAACTATGCCATGGCGAGAGAAACAACATAGGAAGAAATTACCTAAGAGCATAAATAGCAAATGAAGCAGCACAATAAATAACTATTATTAAGAGTATTCAAATTTACTTTCAATTTTTCATTGTTCCTATTGAAGACAGATCTGGTTCAGAGTTTTAAACTACTTCTTTTCTCTTCTTCTCTTTATCTGGGTTTGGAAAAGTTGAGATTAGTGCAGAAAAGAGAAAATCTAGTACCCACTTGTTCCTGCTATAAACTGTAAATACCATTTAAGCAAAAACAGTGCTCAGAACACTCTAAATCAAGCCTTTATTCTCCTTCTACATCTCATCCTTCATTTTCGTTCCCCTTACTGCCACAGAGATGAATACACAAATATTTTTATTAACAGGTCACCAGGTTCAGCTTTCAGCATGCTCGGTCACTTTGAGTGACTGAATAATAGGTAGAAATTTTAATGTTAGAATAATGAGTTAAAATTTCCAAGATGTTTTTGTCTTTGTTAGAAAAGTAGAGTATGCTTTTATGTCTTTGCATCCTGGTTAGCACTGAACAAGATAGCTTGGACAGGATTCAATAGAACTGTCAGCATAGTGCTCTTCCTGAGTTAATTAGCCCTACTAAACTCTACAGTGCTTTGTTTTGTACACATTTAAGCTTTACCAGTGCCAACTTAAGTATCTCTTCATGTTAGTCCATTTGCTGTGTAGATGTACTACATATGGTCAATTTTAGGATCTTTTTTGTTTTGGGGTTGTTTTGGGGTTTTTTTGGGTTTTTTTTAATTGCTTTAAAAATGCTAAATCCTTACCTTAAACTTCTATCGGGTATCAGCTTTGGGCTTGCCCTGTTCATTGTATTTATTTAAGTTTTGTTTACTGTTAGTGATTTCATCATATTCATCATTAGAAATACAGTGGATTGTGTATTATTGCTTAAATAGATTTCCAAACAAGTCCTACATGTATGGACTTCCTGCTATAAACTAGCTTACAATGTGAAAGGCTTATAAAGTTTGCTGCTTTTCTTTTCACAAAGGAAATATTTTAGTTTATTGATAATTTACCATGGGGATCTAACCACTTACGGTAAAATTTAGTCTGCATGCAAGGAACCCTTACAAGGCCAGTATCTTCAAATTCACCATATGCATTGGTTGTCTGGTACTCTCCCTAAGGATTTTTTCATTTGGTGTGATAGCGAGTTTACATGACAGAGCTTTATTTGCCTGTTATTCACTAGCAGGTCTGTAGGTTTTAAGATTTGCGTTCCAGCTCCATATAGACTGTTGACTTCACAAAAACCTGCCTATCGAAATCTCTGCCTTGGTAGCTGGTTTCAGTAGAGAAGCCAGTGCATGAAGAGGCCCAAGGCTGAGTGATGAACAGATGAATTCAATGTTTTCCAGATTAGTGAACTAATGCTTTTGATTTTGGCTGAATAGCATAATCTTTCTCCTCCATCTCTGGTGAGTAGGTAATTCAAGGTTTAGATGCCCTCTAAAACACTTCTTTTTGCCACTCCGAGCTATTTCCGGGTTACAAATGGGAAATGAGGGGTAAGTGAGCCTTATATCACCCTGTGCACAAGGAGGAATTTTACCTGGTAGATTTGTGAGGAATTAAACTGAGAGGAAGAAGAGTGATGAAAAAGAAGTTTTGCCACCGATAAGTGTTCCTCTGTCCATATCTCCAAGGACTATAATGTTATTACTGGATAATTGATCCAAGCCTTTGCACTGCCCATAGTGGATCTGAAGTGCTCACCAGGGAGGTGCTCTGATTAGAGGCATAGCCCTTGTACTTTTCACAGGACGTTCTGCATCCCAAAACACAACTTCTTTCCTCCCATTTACATGGCATAGACGGATAGTTAGTGCCGTCTAAATGCTGCAAATGAGCTGCTTGCTACACTAACAGTTTCTAGGAGTCATAGACTATATTCCCAGGCCTAAAGCTGTTTACTGTATCCATCATCAATACCATTAAATGGTAGTTCACCTAATCTGCCTTAAGGGACACAAGTGAATTTTGTTGAGGTACTCTCAGACAAATGATTGTACAATATACGTTATTTCTTCACAGCTATTTATAAATACATTTTAAGGAGGAAAAAAAAAGGCACTGGGGGAAAACCGATTGGCTTCACAAGAAGTAACAAATGAACATCACATTAACTACAAAACATCATGTACATTCAACAGCTGTGCAAGCGATCAGGCACTGCCAACATGGATGTCACGTTTAAATTTTAATTCTACATCCATGTGTATCTAAATGCATGCATGATAACATCTAACTGCATGAACACAAATAAAATTTTACTATTTTACAGTCAGAACTAGGTATTAATCTCAGCTAAGAAGTTATGGCTGATTCAGATGGCTGGGACTGAGCAAGACCTTGGTTCTGAAAGGCACAGGGTAACTCCAGTCAGAACAAACACCAGCTCCCTTCATAAGCAGGCTGTCATTTTGCAGAAAGGAGCCACAATGCCTTACACTGAATTGCGGAAATCTGTGTCAGGAGAAAAAGCTCTCTTCTCCCATGGGCAATGCAATAAAGTAAATGTGTCTAAACAAGTCCTTTGAAACATTCCACAGGCTTTTCTGCAAGATCATTAGGGTGGTGAGGTACTGAAACAGGTTGCCCAAAGAAGTCGTTAACTCTCCATCTCCGGCAGTGTTCAAGGCCAGGCTGGACAGAGCCTTGGGCAACATGGTCTAGTGTGAGGTGTCCCTGCCCATGGCAGAAGGGTTGGAACTAGATGATCTTAAGATCTTTTCCAACACTAACCATTCTATGATTCTAGAAAAGAACTGCTCAATGCCAGGTTGTATTCCAGCCCCCCTCCCCAAGGATTTACTAGTAAGATCAAATCCAAACCAAATTGCTTTCAGTACTAGATAGTGTGATGGATAATTTTCTGGCTTATTTTCTATTTTCAGACCTCCATTTTGCAGCTTTAGTTCCAGTAGAGAAAGCTTGCATATAAAAAGAAAGGTGGGATTTTGACTTTCACTTGAAATGCCAATTAGGGTACAGAAATTCGCTATAACAAAGAAAAAGAGAATAATCTTAGAAAACATTCTTCCAAAAGGAACTGGAATCCTGTAAAATGGGGATGGGGTAAAAGCCCAGAATAGAAATTATTATGTCAGAGAAATTGCTGTTTGTGGTTCTGTTTTCTACTGACTTGGTTTAATTGAGCCAAATTTCTGAGGACTAAGCACATGGGAAGGAAGAGAGTAAAAGTCTGACAAGGATTGAAGCTTCACATTGTTCGTAGTTTAAAATTATCTTTGAAGTATTTTCCCTAAAATGGATTGTGTAACTGTTGTATTTAAGTACCCTGTGCATTTACATTGTCATGTATTGGAAGGGCAGTTACAATTAAAATATTTGATTGTTTTCTTAAATTTTGAGTAATGTGGCAAAATGTGCCACCTTTTTATCTGGAATAAATGAATTAAGGAGTGTCATAAACAGCAGCATGAGCCAGAGTAAATTGCAAGGCAACAGGTTTAGAGTAGAACTAATCAAGTATCAGAATTTCTCATCTGTGAAAAATTCTAACATTTGAAAGACATTATCTTTGGGGCATGGGTTTATGTATTGAGGAAAATTTTGATCATTTTAAAATAAATGGTATATAACTCATTATTTTACAATTCCCAGAGGCTGGAGGAGCACTGTCCACTTGAAGTCCTCAGAGTTTTGGCTCCTGTGGATTGAAGAATTGCCAGGATTGCCTGGATGTCTGCTGGCAGGCTGGAGCTCCCAGGGCTTCTCGTATAGCTTTTCTTCCCAGGCAAATGGATAGGAAAGCAGGTTGCTATGAAATATATTCCCAAATGTTTTCTAAACAGAGCCCCTGTCTCTGAAAAGTTCTAAGCTAATACAAAATTCAAATCATGCCTCCTTTTGAGTAGCCACTGTTGCCTACTCAAAGCTAACAGCAGTACAATAAAGCTATGGGCTTTACTTTTCAGTGTATGGAATTGTCTCATTAGGCGTCTAACAGACCTAAAGCTGAAATATTCTCCAGTAGCACTGAGGAATTACCCCAGGTATTTTATATCTCTCTGATAGAAAATCACTGCTTCAAATGAGATGGAAAGAAGAGATTGTTGGAGTGGGGAACAAAAGTATTTGGCCAAGGGAGCATTAAACTCTAAATTGCATTAATATTACTTAAACTATTTTGTCTGGAAATTGAGCAAAATAAATAACGTCCTGTATGGCTTGGGGATGTCATTAGAAAGAATGATTGCACTCTAATATGGCCAGTGATCATCTGGTGACTGCCCTTGTGATTTTCTGGTAAATTTGATGCAGTGCAATTAGGTTTTCAGTGATCTGGGTGTGGGTCATGTCTCTGCAGTTATTTGTATAGTCAGAGTTACTCTTAAATGGCACTATTTGACAACAGTTAAACTAATGCTGTGAACCACTGTGGTTACTCTCTGCCTGTGATTAGTAGGAGGAACGTCTTCCTGTGACAGTATACAGATATCTACCTGAAATTTAGCATGTTATGGTGGTATTTTTCACCAACAAAAAGGTTTCATAATCTCCATTGAAGCAATACTGATTCCAAGTTTTGTTTCAGAATCTAAGATACTTAAAATGGAAAAATGAAAAATCAGCTGTTATGCATCATGTAAAGTGTGCATGCTGGGCTTAAACCCCAACATGCATCAGTGGAAAATATGTGATTTAGAATTTTTTTTTTTTTTTGAAAGTCAAGAGAAAAACAAGGCTAAATAAGATTAAAATCCTCCATTAATTTAAGTGATTTTTACTAGCCTTATCCATTTTCCTACTGAGATAGGTATGATAATGTTCATAAATTTTCAAAAAAATAAGATAAAATAAGCTTGCTAGATGATGAATGAGACAATAGCTCCTTATCCATCAGTGGTTTAGCTGCTACTTTAAATAGTGTTAATTTTTGCATGTAGATGGGACCCTCTTGTGTTAAACGTGGTACAAACACATAAAGAGAGATTGTTCCTCCCCCATTGACTGAATTTAAGAAAACCATATAAAAGTCATAACAGTGGTGTTCCGAAAGGCCACAGATACTCAGTGGTGCTGTCAGACACACTACCCAGCTCACTAATACGTGTTCAGTGAACAACAGTGTTCCTCCTATTAGTCCTTATTTGAGATCTCAATCAGATGTTTCATAAAAAACAGCCTGATGACAATCCTGGGTTTATACTTTCTGCCAGGTTATCTTCCCAGCTAATAATAGGATATTCTTTTGATTCCCCAAAGGATAATCGTCATGGAGTTCAAGCTGTCAAAACATAGTATTAAGATTTTTGGAGGAAGATTATAAAGCTTTGAATAATGATCAGGTGAAGCTGGCAAAGATATGTACATGGAAACACCTGGTTTAGTGCGGAAGGTGAGATGATGAAGAAAACAGTAAGACAGGATGCTTAAGCAAGGCTGTTTGCTATATGCCCCTCTCTAAAGATGCTGTGAATAATTTTAGCACATCATGACCTCTGACCTTGTAACTCCTCTCAGCTGTTGTTGTGTGTTGTTGGTGACTTCAGTGCAGTGGAGGGCCAGGCTGGATTGCTGTGAGTAACGGAGTTACTAGTTGTTTTGGGTCAAGAATAATTAAAACATAGGAAGGCAAAGCTTACCTGCAAATGACAGTTGGAGAGCAATATTGCTTTTGAACTGTTCAGTGGAAAGAATTAGGATTACACTGGGTTGAATCGCTGTGAGTTTACCACTTACGTGACAAGGGTGGATTGTTTTGTACTGTCAATGTGCAGAAGATGCTGCTGTACCTGAGGCTGGCTAGGTGTTGTTGGATAGTTTACCTTTTTGAAATCCCTCTAGAATCAATGGACTCTTAAAGTATCGCTACATACTTGAGTTCCAGTCAAACACTGGTAATTATTACAGCTCCTTTTCCGATTATTAGTAATTTTCTTCTGTTGTCTGTTTCCTTTTTGAATGAACTTCTTTGTAGTCATTGTACCAATCAATACTGCAGAGACTTAAAAAAAGGGAAGAGGAACTGAACGTAATGCCAGTAATCAGAGGGGTGGTTGTATACAAAGGGGATGAAAAACAGATCTTTCTCCATGATCTGTGTGATAGAATCCTCCTTTGTGTTCCTCTGCTTTGATCTTACTACAAGCTGGAGAGTTTGAGGTGAAAAGTTAGTGACGATCATGCTGAGCTACCTCACACTGTCCATTACCTTGGTGAAGGAGAAGAAAGCCAAAAAGGCTTTGACCCCAAACTGTAAGATACATTTTCAGGCCTACCATGCTTTTCCATTCTGTATTGTTGGGATCATTTCCTACTGAGGCAGATACAGTCAGAGGAAAGAACAAATGTTTTCAAATATGTTACACTGCCTTTATTGCTTCCTCAATGCATTGAGGTGACTGCTTGGAGGAAATCATTGATAAGTTGAGGAACTTTTACTGGTCTCTTTCTGGGACGCTTAAGGTTCAGTTCCCCTGATCTTTGTGGTTCAAGTCAATCAGGAAAATAATGCAAAAAAAGGGCTAGTCAAAGGCACAGGGGGATGACAACTTCAGTAAAGTAAGTGAAGGGAACAAGACTATAGTCTAGATTTCATAGTGATAAATCCTTATACACTTATAGTCCAGTGCATACTAGACAGTTACATAAGGGCTGCAAGATTTGCTCTGCAGGGTTAGCACTGTTTATCAAGAGAAAAACTGAGCTACTTAGCACAGAATAGTCATTGAGAATCAGGGAAATGGAGAAACAAAACAAAATCTTGAAGTTCTAACACTACGATTTGGAGGAGGATGGCTCTTTTGAGCAGTCACAGCACGAGCAGAGAAACAAGCAGGGTCTTGGGACAGCGCTCTCTTGCACATCTAAGGGAAGGATCCTGCAATATAAGGTGAGGAGAAAATAGTAAAATTCCCTTTTAATAGTAAAATTTCCTTTAACTGTGATGGGTATTTTGGGCTGAAGTTGTTGAGGAAGGGAGAGGACAGGATGTTATCTCTTGGGAAAGGCTCACTTAACTGGGAGTTACATGGGAGCCTTATACAGAACCAACATTCCAACTAACCAAATTAAAGGCAATCTGTATGTTAAAGAAGTCAAGAATATAAACATGGGGGAAGGAGAGATAAGATATTTCAAGCACTTTAACAATTACCCTGAAACTAGATTAGAATAGAATCCAAAGAGAAATCTTTTATCCTCAGTGGAGCAGTGTGAGTAATTCTTGTTTTCATTAAAAGTTTTCATTTTTTTTAATGATGTTACATTTGCATTTTTTTTCCTAAAAGATAAGAGTTGATTAACAGTGCAGTGAGTTCTACTTCTTACCAAAGTTTGTTCTGGAATTTTTATGGACTTGCCTCTTCAGCCATGTTTAGCTGGTTCAAAGGCCAAGTACTGTGTTCAGGTCAAACAACAGGGAGAAGGAAAAGGTAATTGTGTCCTTATGTTTGTGCCAGCTGAGTACTTACATCTTCCTTTGTCTGTGGTGTAGGTTAGAGTAGCTTCAAAGCTGCCCCTGTTTGTGTTCAGGAGATGACATTTCCCAAGTAGTCATAACACAGAAGAGGATTTGTCAGAGAGTCTTTGGTACTAAGATGAACCATCCAGTCTGTGCTTTTATTATCTCATTAACCCACCATTAATTTTCTATCTAAGCTAGGAAATAAGAAGGAACAAAAAAGTTTTCATCTACACCTTGCTTTTTTTCCAACTTCCTTGACTCAGTGGAGACCATTTGGAGTTGAAGAACAGACTGGATAACCTTGCTTGCAGCATTAGCAAATCTAGCAGAAAGTTGTTGCCACGTTGTGTACTTTACTGTCCCTTCAGAAATTAGGTTCAAGTGAAACAAATGTTGGAAAAAAGCATATGGCTTATGGGGACAGGTTTACTCTCTAGCGAAAAGTAAAGTTATTAAATGAGTAGAGCCTGCCAATTGCAGAAGAGTTGGCAGGGATATATTGGCACTGTATTTTTTTTTATTTATTACTTGAAAGGCCTCATGCAGGACTTTTGAATATGGCCTTAAAAGGCTGGGTGGTATATGAATGTACAGGATCAGTACACAAATTATATATTTTGTTATGAAAGGAGAGAATATGATACTACAAAAAAACTCTCAGAAAAAACAAGCAATTAGATTTTTTTATTTTCTTCAGAACAGTTGTCCTAAAAATCCAGAACAATTAAGTTAATTTTGGAACATTTTTAAGAATTTTAGATTGGTAAAGAAATTAGTCACATTTCCAAAGTGTGATCTAGCTGCTAGTGCAAAGGAATCCTGACATATACAACAGCAGGTACTTCAATTAAGAATTTGGCTTATTAACAAGAATGGGATGTACATATTTATCTCAGGGACCTCTTGCTTACCAACATCCAAAAGGCTTTCAGATTAACACACTTAAGTAATACTTGTTCTTCTGAATCTCTGGATAAAGCCAATAGAACAAAACCAAATATTCTTTCAAAAAATTAAATGTTTCTGTAGAGATATACTCTCTACAATATTAATGCTGGTTTATGTTCAATATTTTTAATAATACTTTAGTGAAACTAACATGTTTTCCTGGAAAGCAATTTTCAAGTAGCAATAACCATAAGTAAGTAAAAGCATGTTGAGGTATCTTGGCATAAGAAAGTTGCAACTGGTATCCCACACAGAAGCTTTTGCAGGTTTGGATCACCAAGACTACAGTGTATGTTCAGTACCACTGAAGGGCCAAAAGCTAGGCCTGTAGTCAACTACACCCAGAACAACTGTTGGTGTCAGGCCATAACACTTGAGTGGTTAAGTACAGTGATCTGAACATGGCCCTTACACTCTAAAAATGTTGCAATTTGTACTTTTTTTTTTTCCCCAATTTGTTGCAAACTCTGTATTTTTTTTCCCTCATATTCATTTGACTTTATTTTAACCTAAAATAAGCTATTCCCTGGTATTTTTATACACTCTGAAATTTTTATGCTAAACGTTTTCCAGAGGGGAAAAGAAAAAATGAATTCTAGTGCTGAGTTTGTGTGTAAAAATAACATGATCATGTGGTTTGTAGTTTACTTTTAAATGTGTTGGAAAGGATTGCCTTCGTATGGGGGAAACTTCAGCTCTTTTGCAAAGCCAGAGCCTTCACTTTCAGTGGAACGAAATATATCAACGTTGGAAGAAACCGAGTCCTATTTAAAGCTGAAAGCCTACTAGATGGGACAAACCCCCTGCATTTTTAAAGGGTGAAAGAGGGGGGAGAAAGCCATTCATAAGAAGTATAAAATGTAATTTTGTTTTAAAGCTCACTAAAAGCTATATAGGTCATGAAGACAATCAGTCTTTTATTCTTTGAAATAATTCACATTACAGCCCTATGTATTACCACCCTTATCACAGAAAAGCCTTTAGATTTGTGTTGGCAGATAATTACAAATTGATTTCTGGACCTTCATTTTGACAATGGTTTTGAAAACCTTTTTTTTTTTTTTTTCCTTTTTAAAAGCCTCCTATGATTTCTCCTGCATCATACTGAAGAAGTACTGTCACGATGAGCTGGCCAAGTGTACTAACCATTTATACAAAAGAGCCAAAGAGCACAAGACCCAAAATATTCTGGAAATGAACTACTGCAGTTAACTGCAGTATACTTAATTTGCACCTATCTGTCTTATTCAAACTTGGAATAATTTTACAAATAGATGGTAATGTAACAAATGAATAACTTAAAATTTTACAACCTGCAGCTTGCTCCTTTCACTAGCATACCAAATCCTGTTTTCCTTATGTGTTTTCAGTATTAACACTGTCAAAAAGTCTTCAGGAACCAAAAGGCTTAACCCTTTAGTGCTCATATTTACCTTATTTGTGTCAAGTCTGTCTCTAAAGATGCCATAGAGTGATTACCAAATTCTTAGGCTGACAATTTAGTTTGCAGTCTAAGACTTGTTCTACAGGCAGTAACCAAGTTCAGAGTGATAATCCCTGCCTATAGGAGTCTACAGTGTAAAACTCTGTGTGTTACAGCTGAAAAACATTTTTAGGTAAAGTTGATGAGTACGAAGAGAAAAGATGAGTAACGAAAATAACTAAATATCTTGACATAGATTTGCTGTGTGCAATCTGCAGTCAGTTGGTGACAGCAAGTGCAGTGATCACTACTCACCACCTGCTTAGCTGTGCTATTTTTAAAGTATAACTGAATGGCAGGGGTAGTGAGGTTTTTTTAATTGTTTATTATTCCAGAGAATTAAATAGCGCAGTCTCAGTATTTGAGATACATCTAAAGGATTCACAGCACTAAGAATATCTAGGCATGCAGGTATGTGAAGTAGCCTGTATGATATGCAGTAAACACTGACATAGAGTAACTGGAGGCTAAATTGAAATTTTTTAGTATTACAGACTTTATTGATTTGGTTTTGAGTTGTTTTCCTTTCTAACTCAGACTTTATGTATTATTAAAATGTTTGCAGAACATTAAGTATGATACCATTTTTCTTGGGTTTAGTTTTCTTTCAGGGGAAAACAACAATCATTCGGATATGTGGCAATGGTGGCCATTAGCTTTAGCTAATAACCCACGTGCATGCCTTTAAAGTACAATTTTTTTTTCTGACAGCTCCCAGAAGGATGTAATTTGTAAACAGTATTAAGGAAAGCATATGAAATGCCACTGTCTTCAATAAGCTGTACCTCTCCAGGGAGGATACATTTTGATCATGCTTCTTGTTGAGCTTCAACCTGAATCTGAATACTACAAAATTCACTTTTCTTTTTCTGTTCTTTATTTTTTTTCCTATGTATTTACAAGCAATTTATTCCATTAACAATTTCACCTTACTTTTATATTTCAACATTCTGTTTCTCTAGTCTCCTTTGGATAAAGAAAATTTTCCACTTAAAAAATTCTTTTAGTATGACCCATGGAATACATAAAAATGTATGAAATAGAAATAATAGATGCCCTAACTTTTGTGTAATTAAAATAATTCAGGAAAGCAGGATGCAAGCAGGTTGAGAGGCACTTTTCATTTCTCAGGGGCAGATCCTTAGCTGAAATTAATTATCAGTGTTCCATTTATTTCAGTGGGCATATAACAATTCACATAGCTTGGAGTCTGTCTCCTTATTTCCTCCCTTTTTTAAGAGTATTTACCACTTTTGTCTGTCCTCCATTCCTGTGCCAGAACATATGTGTTCCTGTGTGTGTTTATATATGTATGATATTTGCTATAAGCAGTCTTTATTTTTTCTGCACAAGACAGTTTAGGATTTTTCTGGTGTATCACTAATGCGTCTCCATGAGGATGCTGTTCTCCTGTTGCTAACATAGAGTGCTGCTTTAGACAGGCCAGCAAAAGGCAGGAATTTATGCCTGCATTTAAAGTATTTAAAATCAGGGGCAAAATAAGAGAAAATGATTGAGAAATGAGGGAAAAGGCAATTAGGAATATGTTCTTCCCTTATCCTTCAAATAAGATCAGAAAAGAGATGTTGTAAGTGACATGGCTTTTTTTTTTTTTTTTTTTTCTTCCATGTTTTCTGAGTTCAGTTGTGTATGTGCTGTTATGGACATGTATCAATAGAGGAGGGATTGTATATATTGCCTAATCCTGCTCAAGTCTCTCCTTCTCTCAGTCAGAGGAAAGAGATCAGTATAGCTCAGGCTGTGCAGAGTGATATTCTTTTGGACCAGTTTCTACGCTCTGGTAATGCAAATGCAGAGACTCATTTCTTCCCTGTAACGCCAATGCTCAGACAATATTGCAGAACAAACCTTTCCTTACACAAAGGTTATTTTCTCTCTGGAGCATTCCGTTTTTTACTGAAAGGTATTGTAGACTAGAAATTCTCTGAGAGTTCATGACACCCTGAGAGCCTTCCTTTCAGAGACAAGCTGTATAATAATAATGCAGTGACAGAAAAATCGAGGAGAGGTGGCTTTCCCTGATAGCAAATTTGCCTTTAATTCTACCCTGTAGAGATTGGAATGGAGCACCAACCTTTGTTCTTACTGTAGTGCTTCACTGCTATACCACCATTTGTTAAATGGGAAGTAATTGAGGTTGAAAAAGAATTGAATGAATAAAGCTTTTGGCAGGGAAGGGGAGGAGGCAAAGTATGGGTTAAAGGTTATTCCTTGCAGAAATTTCATAAAATGAGAGGTAATATGGCTTTTGAGCTAGAATTGTTTGTGCCTCTGGAGGGGGCTTGCGTAAGAAAGGGATGAGAGCAGGCTGGGGGAGGGAGACTGAACCTGGGGAAGCACAATGAAAGTAATAAACTACTATCAAATATTCAGTTTTGTGGCCTCTTATTCATTGTGTTAGGAATTTCACCATGTGATGTGCAGCCTTGGTCATCTCTCTTGGTGGGCGAAGAGTAAAATAAGGAATTGAGGAGTCAGGAGAAGTAATGCAGATGCCCCTTAGAATATTTCTATCCAAGAAATATGTTAGCATTGCTGTAAGTTGCATTTGCTGCTTCAGAAGGAATGAATGGGCTTCATGTTTCAGCACTTTCCTGAATTCTAGGGTTCCGGTGGTCAGGAAAGTAATGAAGATATCTTCTTTTATTCTTCTATTATGGGCTTATATTTGCTTTCAGACTTTCTCCTTCACACTGAGAAAGCATTTTTCTCTCTGCCTTCTTCCCCTCACCAAAGACAAAAAAGTCTGCACTGAAAGTTAATCTTGTGTTATTTTGGGCCTGGGGACTCTGGAGACAGACAGAAAGGATTCATATTCTTGACAGAGGCCATGTCGAATAAAATAGCGCAATTATGGAAGCATTAATGTACTTCTGTCTAGTGTGCTTTCCATACTGTATTGCAGTTATTTGAAAACTTTTTGTTACTTCTTGTCTTTGTGGTTCAAATGTGTATAAACATGTGTTTGTTTTGTACAGTCTTATCTTCTAATGCACATTGAATTGTGTATTACACAATTGTGTAAAACACAAGGTCTAAGAAATTGATTTTTGAGGACCATTGGTTCTGATATGTGCTTCATGTTTTCATACATGGCCTTTACATTTCTACACAATGAAGCCCATCATTCGCTATGCCTTGCAAATTTTTTAATATAGGAATAGTGCTCCTAATTTGGATAGAAGCATGCTTTCCACTCCCAAATAACAACGAGACTGAATTAAGACCGTTTTTAGTGAAATTCCTTGGGAATAGATGCTGGTTCAATTCTCATCCACAACTTTGTCATTAAGTTGGAGATACACATACACTAGCTGCTAGTGAAAAAACTTCCATGTGACTTATTATTATTATTGAAATTGTGAAGAGTAATGAAGTTCTACCAGAGAATTTAGGATGACTGCCAACATGGGCCATTCAAAAAGAATGTATAAGGAGAATGCAGGCTGGGGGTTGCAATGAGGATATCTCTTCCCTTGAGGGCTTGCACTTGAGAAAGGTGTTAGGGTCATACTAGACAAGGAGCTCGTCGGAGCTTTCCATAAGAGTTGGGACAAAGCAGGCTAATGTGGATCATGGATATACAGATTAAAATAGTGACTTAAGTAGAGAGATGTGATTTTTCTCTAGATAATGCATTAGTCAGGCAGCTGCTGGAATATCTTGCTTGATTTTGTGTCTGCATTTGTTTAAACTATGTTGGTGAATTGAAAAAGGTAAATGAATGGGCCAGAAAAATAATTTTGAGAGAATGCCTTATAGTGAGAAACTTAGAGCTCCATCTGTTCTGCTTTTCTGAAAGAAAGGCAGACAATTTGTTTACAGTGCAGAAGGGCCTTAATGTGCCGAAAATATTGGTTACCTCTATAATCTAGCAGAGAAAGACAAGATTTGGCTGACGTAGGCTGGAAGCTGGATCCAAATGAATTCAAATAGGGAAGTAGAAACAAATAAACAAACAACAAAAGAAGCAACCTTAATCACGGGGTAATGGTTCATGAAAAATGGAAGTCGAGACACTAATGTTTTCAAGCTTGATTGAGGCAGTCCTCAGCACAGTATCACTATTGCCAAACTGGGTAAATAAATGGAGAAGAACAGTGCAAAGGATTATTCTGTATTGACAGAATATCATCACCAGTAAATTTTGAGACAATCTAGACTTAAATTTTGAATCTCACAGTATTCATTCATAATACCAGACTAGCAGCTACTAGCGCTGATAAATGTGATGCTTTAGGGTTTTTGTACAAGTAGTATGATAACAACCAGAGTAAACGGCTTACTTCATGCTATTGGAGCTTTGCTGTTCTCTTAAGCAGGAGATGGTTTTTGGATTTAACCACTTGGAACTGTTTGGGACTGTGTATTTTCTAGGGAACTGTCTATTTTCTGTATTTTGGGATTGTATATTTTCCAGGAAAGGTGTCTGTTCTCCAACTTATGTCCAACGTTACAGCTTCATCCAGGGGAACAGGAAAGTAATGGTTACTGCAATATCTGCAAGGTGCTGAGCTGAAGGTTGCATTAGTGTAACCCGGACTGCCAATTTAATAGAAACATTTTCTTAATGTGTAGTGTTCAGGAGTCCCTACATCACGTCACAGTCAGCAGGTCTGAATGTGAACCTTTGCATGAGTCCAGCTGGTAATGTGCCCACTTGAAAATGCTCTGTGCAGGGGCTTGAGCAGCCAAAGCCTGTCATCGCTTCCCACTGCTTTTAGGAGGGCTGAACTCAGGGGAACTGTTAGTAAAAAAAGTCACGAGTCATTCGCAGCTGAAATAACTTTTAAAATTGCTATTAGCAGATAGATATAAAAACTGTTAATTTTGTAAGTAATGTGTTACAATAAGAAATCATCATTAATTAAACACACTCATTTAAAGAATGAGGTATTTTCTTTGTGGCACATCCGGGTTTTCTCTTCTATTTTTATTGCTTGCAATTACAATTTATTACTTTCCATAAAAATGATAATTTTCAGGCATCCTAAGTTAAATGAATGATTCAATAATTTAAAACTGAGTATTTGTTATCTTTGAGGACAGTGAAAATGAATTGCATATTGTTTAATTTAAAATGCCAGTGTTGTGGATATATCAATCCCTGGGGAAGCTGTGAGCAGCACTGTCACAAAGAGAGAAGGGAAGAGGTTGCAGGATACAGATATTTGCTTTTCTTGTAAATAATCTGACTATGTGGCCTGATAGCCAGAGAGGCTGAGTGTTTGAAGATTCAGCTGAAGTGAATCGAGTTGAAGGTGCTTCCCAAAAATGAAATCTTCATATATATGTTTGCAGTTGACTGGAGGGAAAGAAAAACTAAATCAGAGAAATGTAGGCAGGGAAAAGACTCAGGCATGAGAGAAGTCTGAGTTGTGTGAAGTTAAACACATGTGGGCTGCTCTTTGGTATCTCAAGAGATCAAAGAGATTCCCTTTTTCTCTGAGGGGAAAATTTCATGCAGGTTTTGGAGCAAAATGGTCTGCTGTCCTGGACCAAAGTCCGTGCCAGGGATACTGTTTGACAGCTTGAATGTCACCCTGTGTATGTGACTTCAGCATCTTTGAGAGTGGCGGGCACTACATAAATGTAGGGTACTGTGTATCACAGTATCACTTCAATTTCTCATTTTCCAGTATTGCCCTGCCATTCTTGACCACTTTGCTGGTGATTTTAGGAGGTGAGTTAAATGGAGTGCATACAGCTTATTGAGCAGTTTTGCTGAATTCAGTGGAAACGGGATCAGCTCCTGTGTAATTTCTGCAAATTCATTTTGTTGAACTAATCCAAAACACTGCAAATCAGATTCTTTGACATTATGCTTCATGTGAAAATTAAACAATCATGTATCACAGGCGATCATGAAGATGTGTTAGCATGATGGTACACAAGCCATTAATTTCTGGTGATCTAAACACATGTGCACACACATGTATTTAATCTCTGTGTTGTTTCTCAGTTCAGGATCCCATTTTCAGGATTTTTACTTTGATCTTTAAGAAAAGGGAAAGCTGAGGCTCTTGGCAAGGGCTGGGAAGGTAGTAAAACTAATAATTGAGGAGCTGAATATGAAAACTAGCCTTTTGTCTCCAGCTTTGTCTAAAAGAGGAAGTGAGAAGATTTCTATCATGTATGAGTACTATCATCTCCTTTGTTGAAAAGAGAATAAATATCCTGCCTAAATTTTTTAAATAATAAAATTACTTCAGCTTTATCTGAAAAATGTACTTTATTCCCTTTTCCAATTAGTAATTTCTGCTACACATGGCATCTTCTGCCATTCAGTACCTTAATTGAAACAGTAATAATTGATGCCACCTTTACATATTTATTTCCTGGAGAAATAGTTTACACCGAGTTACAGATTTGGTAGATAAAAATAGCATTCTGGTCATGGGCTGCTCTCCTCTACTCACTACGATGATGAAAGTGATTTCCTGTTGAACAAGCAGCTCAGGACCACAATTGCATGTGCATGAAGTTTCTGATTTACAGGGGTGCTTGGCACCCTGAACTCCAGTTTAATTCAGTAGGAGCTTTAGCACCAAAAAATTAAAGTCAAGTATGTGTTTGAACATATTTTATATACTGTGTGACAGGTTCTGATTATTTTCATTGTTTGATAAACTCAAGCCTGCATTTGTTTCCCCCTCACTAAGTACTTTGTGGTGTTTCTCATGCTTATATAAAATATTAAGAAAAAACATAAAAGCTATTCCCGTTCCTCCAAAGCTCCTACCCTTCTTACTCTAAGGGTGTTTTAGCCTTTGCTTTAATGCAAACAATAGCATAAGGTACAGAATATTGTTGAAACCGGTTCGTCAGTGTTTATCAGTGATGCATCTGGCTTGGGGAAGTGGTACAGGTTTGCTGTAGTGTGACCAAGCTCAGAAATTGCTTAGAGAGTTATGCCTGTTTTCAATAGTGCAGATCTTGGAGTCACAGAAAATTCTTGAGACATCAGAGTTTATGATAATTATGTTAAACAGTGTATGTAAGGCAATCAAATGGTCATATGCATGAGCAAGCTGATATACAGAAGATATAATATCATTAACCACTGGAATATCCATGTCCAAGTAGAAAAATACCAGGACAATTAATGAGCCGGAGCTGCACACAAGAGGTCTCATTATTACCCAGTACTGTATCATATTCTCTGTGTGTGTTATACACAACAGTTATGATTAATAAAAATAATAATTAAAAAAAACATTCTGAGGACTGCAAATCAAAAAGAAGGTAAACAAATGTAATTCCGGCATTTCCTGCACTGCCTTAGTTCAGCATCTTTGTGCTTGTGTGTTACAGAGCAGTGTCTGATTATATGATCGCATTGTATTATTTTTCCACATAATCCCTGCTTCGTTTAGTGCATGAGAAGAACCTATGCTTTGGATCACCTGGGATCTGAAATAGCTCCATTTGCAAGCTGATAGTTTAAACTCCTAGCAACCCAGACATGCCTACATAACCACCAAGCTTATCTAAGGTCTTCTGTCTCAGGAAATAAATTAACCCATTCAATCCCAATAGGTAGCTGTGAAAAAGAAGAGAAATAAAGTCACATGTGGTTTTTACTTAAAAGCATTGCAGTTATTTACTGTTTTTCTACATCTTGAAGTCTTATTAATTTCTTAAATATTTATTGGCAGTAGAGTGTAAGCATGAGTGAGTGAGATGCCATCATAAATGGATTGCTGTCTGTTTTGTCTGCTTTGAAAACTGTAGTTTTTATTTATCTTTATGAAAAAGAAATAACTCCATGTCAAAGTTGGACTGCTGCGCGGAATACAGGAGCCCCACTGCCTTTCTGGGAATGTGTTAAATCCAAGCAAGGTATATTCCTGAACTGAGATTATTAACAGGAAATTTTAAATGGTTTTGAAACCCTAGTTACTGTGAGTGCTGGAGGTAAGGAATGTGTTACTATATCTACTTCTGAGCTGTATTTTGAGAGAGAGTCTGCATGAGTCGTCAAAGGTGCCTGTGTGAGATCTGACCTTTTCAGTTCGTATTTATTATGTCTTCCCAAATACACACCGTAGCTGTACAGTGCCTGTCAACATTACATTTGGTGAAACTGGTTCTCTGAAGGGAAGAGTTCTCTTTTAATCCTTAAATACTCCCCTTCTGAAGCCAGGCCTGAAAAAGAGAAAAACACCATGAAGAAAACTGTAAGAAGGAGAGGAAGAAATATTTTTAAGCCTTCTTTTCCTTCCTTTCTTTTCCAAAATCCTTCCTCCTGTTATCTCATACTTCTCCTTGTGGCCTATTCTTTATTTCACTTTGGTCTTCTAGGGCTTTTTTAACAAATGAAGTGCAAGTATCCCATGTCCAGTGAAATACACTTCATTTGTACTATTGTATATACACTATCTAGTGCACTTCCATTCACAGAAGTGTCTCAGCTATAGCACCTGGTCGTTGCTGCGTGTGCTGATCATGGAAGAAGGTATCAAAACATTTCCAGCCTTTCCAATGCTTTTGGTGTCTCCTAACTTGCAAGACTCTAATTATAGCCCTTTAAGCTCTTGCTGGGTTGGGTGTCTATAGCAGGGTGAACATAGAGGTATCAGAGGCATGGACAAGAAATAATGACATGTATATTACACCCACTGAAAACATGGAAAATATTCTGTAGTATAACCCTAGCTACCCGATCAGCATGCCACCCTATTTCAACATTACAGATGAAAACTCTGTGACATACACTGGTTTGGTGAAGACATATTCTCAAAGCTGAATTCAGTAACTTTGTCGCTTCTGAATTACATGGGGCATTCCCCACTCTATCTGCAATTTGAAAAAATAACCATTAATTTTAAGTACAGGATATGACATACTGTGGAGTGAGTATTTAGGATTGGATTGGTTTTGATTCTGAACAGGAACATTTTGGAAACTAGCTTTTAACAAATACTGGTCAGTAATGTCAAAACATTATATTTATCCAAGTGCCCCAAGCAAATCATATCAGATGGTCTGATTTGTGTCATTGCAGTTTCTCAAACCTTTCACTTACATCAGACTGTCAAAATCTTCAACAATTGTGCAGTTGGTCTTTATAGTAGTATGCCCTTCCTAAATCCCCACTGTGAAAACAGTTGTCCTCAGGTGGACTGGATCTCATCTTGTCTAGAGCAACCTCATCTATCTTACTGCTCTGGAGTAAGTATCTTTCCACCTGTTGCAGATAGAGTGGGACAGCTCTGAGCACAACTTGACTCTGATGAAGGTCTTTGGGCAGTCCCGCCATGTTTCCAATAAATCAAAATAAACTGTGTAGCTGCTCTTTCATATCTTCTCATTGTGGTGTATATCCTGTTTGAAATGGGAGGAAGTCTTCTGTGGATTGAGTATTTTGGCAGGGAAATAAAACCACCCTCCAGACCACTCTGGTAGCAAGTCTGGGTAATGGTAAAGCCACTGTCAGAGACTAAGCTTGTAGGTGGCTGGGGGAGCTACATGAGTGCCGGGGGGCGAAGGAACCACAGAAGAAAACAAGTTCTTGATCTTGCGAGTGCAGAGCACATCCTCTACAGTATGGTGCCAACAGGTACCAGCATGGTGCCAGAGCAGCCTTTTGTTGTAAGGAACCTGGAACCCTTTTTGCTCTCCACAAATATCACTGGAGAATGGGGAGGAGACCAATGTACTGGCTAAGATTTACAACATGCATGACTTTGGTATTTATTTACCTTTTATTCATCCATGAAAGAGTGAAAACTGACCATCTGAAATGTTCTTCATAGTAGTCATGGGCACACTTCAAGTGGCATGTTGGTGCAGATAAATAAGCAGCAGCATCTGTACGTTAAAATGCCCTGTGGACCTCATCATTCTTTACTTTTCATGGGCCTCACACCATTGTGGCTAGATGGGGTGGAAATTTGACTGCCCTTATTTTTCTCATGTGTGAATCAGCAGATACTCCTGTTTTTTGTCTCTCGTTGAGCAACTGGAAAGAATAAGTAAGGTCAAAAGTAAACGTTCCCAAACTTCTTTTCTTTTTTGTTCTGACTTTCTGCAGAAAAAATTTCTGCAGGTCTAACATCTGTATAATGTATAAATCATTATAAACAAGGCTTGAAAGGAACTTTAGTGTTTATACTATAGCTTCCCTGCCCTTTAGCAGTGATGAAAACTGAAAATACCAGTGCAACTTGAATTCAAAGGGAAAAAAAAACAGATGAGAGATCATAAAGGGGTAACGTGGTTCAGCTAGACTCAGCATTTGGAATATTAAGCAGATTTGACCCATGCTGAGAAGAGTCTGAGGAGCAAATTCTTCTCAGCACCATCTCTTATGTCAGGGCCCTGATTAACAAAGACATTTAAATAATGTCACTGCACTTCATACAATTTGAGCCCATTTTCTCTTTTGTATAGCTTGTGAATGTAATTTTTTTTTTTTTACTTACCATATTTGACCTCTGTCTCCTAATAGTGGCAGGCAATGATACTTTGAATTTTTATGCTGAATATAAATGTAAGCTTCAAAACTAACAAAGCTTTTGTTCCTTTCCTGATGAAAGCACAATTTTGCAATTGCTTTAAATATTATAGCTCTAAATCTGCCATTGCTACTTCTACTAAGGATTTCTCAGTGAATTCATTAGAAGTGTCTGTTTTCATAGCCTGGCTTGTACAAATAAGAGTCAGGGATTTGAAAGTTCAGGGTATATCTTGCTGGGCTTAAGCTGCAGCAGCGTTACATATGCTGAACCTGGTTTTATGATATTAGTGAGAAATAATGCAAGCTGAACTCTGAGTTCCCTCATTAGAGATTCGATTCTCTAAGGCTAAAACTAAGGCTAAGTTTTGATATTTGTTAACAGAATCCTCTGTGAATTAATATTTTCCAGGGGGCACACAGAATTTTGAAAGAACAATTCTAGAAAGATAAAAGTAAGGGAAAGCCACATGTGTTTTCCAGGCATGTGAAAATAATTTCAAGGGTCAGTGGCTTCACAGTTGGAATTAACAGTATGGCAACAGAAAGAGGACGAGGAGAATGTGACTGCAGTTCCATATTTTTTGTAATCCTGCAAACAGTGATGTTCAGACACTGTCCCTAATGAAATAATGATGTTTCTAGAAGTACATGTTTCTCTTGATTACGTGGATTTTTATTTAAAAAAAAAAAAAAAAGTAAAACCAATAACAAACCTTCTTTATTAGATCTGTTTCTAACTGGAGAAGTGGTAGAGAAGAAATGGACTAAACCTGTCAGGTCTATTTCAAGCTATATCTAGATATTCAGGGCACAAAAACTTAACATGATGATAATTTCAATTTTCAAGTGTTTTTCTACGTTTCTGGTTTTGGAATAATGGAAATGAAACTACTGTTCATTTGATTGATATACCTGAACATGGAAGTGATTTTAGTAAGAACCTGTTCTTCCCTTACTGTGTATCTATAGCAGAGTTTGCCCGAAGCCTCTGTGCAATGTTTTGAGGTAGTCTGAACTACAGTGGGTGACTGCCAACTGTCCAGATGGAAATGCTAAATCAGGCAGCAGATGAATGTGAGACTGCCTCTGAAAAAAAAAAAATTCCAATTGTTTTGCAGATTAGGAACCTTTTGTAGCTCATCTCCGTTGTCCGTCCCCAAACATTTTGTAGGGAGGTACAGGAAGGAGAGTGAAGGCTATGAGATGACTAAACACATTCTTATGTAACAGGAAATGGTGTCTTATTTAGGTCATTGCAATCCATACCACAAACACGTGGTATTTCTTCCCAAAAGCCTTATTCTAACTCCTTAATTCACTGCATTTAGGAAACATTAAGAATTTCCCCCAATTATTCCAAATCATGGCTTTCAGTTATAGTTGTATGGAATTAGAGACGCAAAGACTGAGAAGCTACTGACAGGGAATCATTTCTTCCTTCCAACAGGTTCTCACTTCATTGTCACATAGCCAAGGAGAGTTGGTGAAAGGACAGCTTTCCAGCATCTTAACACCTGTATTTTAGTAATTTTCAAACAGGGGAGCTGGAATCTTTCCTTTTATCGTTGAAATATCTTCAGGATTAGTGGATGTTATGAAAGACTCTTTGCATTACACATTTGGAAATTGCAAAATGTGTGATGCTTTTGCCAATACTTAGTAGTTTCCATGTAATCCATCTCTCTTGCAAAGATAAAAATTATCCTGCTATTGTTGCATTAAGATAACTATTTATCAAAGCATACAGGAATTAGAGAAAAGGAAGTGGTATGTGCTTAAACAGTTTTATAAACTTTACAAATCACTGCATGCAAACATCAAACCCAAATCTAAATTTTAAGAGCAGTGGTTTTATCTTTTATTTAGAATAAAACAATGCAGTAATGTAGTAATCACATTTTCTAAAGTCTCATGGAGCACAATAAAACTCTTCATACCTACTACAACATTCTGTCCCTAGGGATGATACTAAATAGAGTAAAATTGCTGTAGTAGGTTATTCATCGTACCTGTGTGTCTATCAAATATTACTATAAAGGATGGGAAAGTATTAGAACTACTTTTTCTTTGTTTGTTTTTCCTTTTGATTAATATCCCTATCCGTGGCAGGGGGGTTGGAACTAGATGATCTTAAGATCCTTTCCAACCATAGCTATTCTATGATTCTATGAAATAAAAGGTAACAAAGTATCTAATCACTTTTTGTCCTCCATTTTCCTGGATATGCTTTGGAAGTAATTTTTTGCTCATCACCATCTAGGCTGCGGGTTTTTTGTTTGCTTTTGAACTGTTCCCATTTCAAAGCCAGTTTTCTATTCTGAGGCAATTAGCAACCTGGCAGCTGTCAATAGATGGAGACTAATTTTTTTAATTTTTTTTTTTTTTTTTATTTCCTGTGATGACTTCTAGCAATAAGCAGAAGGTCTTAATTTGAATCAATGTTTTTTTCCATTTCACTTTGTATTTTATCAATGAATATTACCCCAAGATTTCATCTACCGTTAAAATGTCATTTCTATGACAAGCTCTGCCAATTATTTTCTGTTTGGTTAACATGTTCAGCTTCATTTGGGAGAGAAACAAGTGTAGGTTTTGCTAAAAAGAAAAGGAATGCTGGTTCTGGTGAGGGAGGTGCACTGAAGGTCAGTGTGGGTCAAGTCAGGAGAGCCATATGTCCAGTTTCTCCCCTGAATAAAAGATCTTTATAAAAGGAGTGTGTGAGGGCTGCTGCATCCCTGACGCTCTGTGTCTGGGTAGGATTTAAGGTGCTGTAGGGATTGTAACTTCTGAGGAGAGATACTCTCTGTTGCTGGATCTCCCTGGGTTCTCTTTATCTGTTCTCTTTCCTTGCACTGTGCTGACAGTATTGCTCCTCAGGGAAATTCCCCTCACTCTGAGAAATCCACCATGGGCAAAAGATGATATAGCTGCAGCTCTGCCGTAGAAACATGTCATTATACTAAGTCAGTTGACATGCTCTTGAAGAAGACTATTTGCTATGTAATTCAGAACCCTGAATAGACTTCCCCATACTCTTTTAAACCATGGCTGTTTCAAAACTAGCTGGAAAATGAGGATGTAGCAATGCTTTCCTTGGAAAAGCATTTGGATTTCATCATGTCAGGCATGACAACAAATCTGGCCTGTGCTGCTTATCAGAGCTGCTCTGCTCTTTGTAGATGGACATCCCACTGACACTGAGCAGGCTGTTCCACAATTCACTGGTGGCATTCAAGAAGTTAGAGGAGATATATATTTTTTTATTACTGTACTGCTCAGGTTTTGTATTTCAATTCTCTTTGAACTTGAAGATATAAGAAAAAATCAGAAGTATTCAGAAAATGAAGTATACATACTTAGGAAACAAATAAATATACAGTGTATAGTATTGCCTGATGTCATGCCAGAATAGTTTATAAATTTTGTTAGAATTAGGTATTAGTATTCTGTATCTTTTTATTATTATTGATATTTATTTCAAAAGGTGCCTAATGTGATGCCTAAAACCACATCAAAATCAACTGACTGCTGTTGGGTAGCATATGAAAGACCACTGTAAAATATTCCAGTGCAGAATGGAAGTAAGTTAATGGGCTTTGAAGAAGTGTATTTCACACAGCTTGCAATGGAAGTCTAAAAAACCAGTTGACAAGCTTTCCTGTTTGTGTTTAACTTTTTCATTTAAAGTAACTTTTCCTTTCTTTTCTATTGTTTCTGGTACATTCATTGCATGTGTGTTTACCCTGTGTGTGTTTCTGAACAGGTTTTTAGAATTTGGAATTAGATCCAAACACATGAATTCTTCAAGGGCAAAGGCAGCATCGCTTGTCATTGATTCTGCCGAGCATTTAAGAAGAAGTGACATTTACCAAGGCTTATTTTGAAGATTTATAAATGCAATATAGATTTGGCAAGAATAGCTGCTTCAATAAATGTTGTGCTGTAGCATGTAAGCATGGGTTTTACCACCAGCGGATGCACTAGCAGTTTGTCATCCAAGTAAAAATAAATATTCAATAAACAATTTGTTAGGGATGTGAGTTCACTTCTGCTTCATTCCACTTGGAAAGTCTTGACATCTGTTGCCTACATAGTATTACTAAGGGCACAATGAAATGAAGACAAATTAATTGTGGAACTGTCAAAACTGTGTCAGGGAAACTCTCCCTGGCTAACAAAAATAATGCAAAGAATAATAGGAGAAGGCATATATCTAGGCTGTATACATGAGGGTGTTTGCTATAATAGCTAGGAAAACCAAATTATAATAGCTGACTAGAAGCTATTCTTTCATGGACCTGACTTTTGGGCACTTGAAAAACTTACACTGAAAGTAAATAGGATTTAAAACCATTAGGATCCTCATTTGGACTACAAGATTTGTGTGACATGGCATTAATGTGAATTATAACAGGAGTAATAAGAACATTATGGACTGTTTGCTATTCATCATAGCAAAGTAAGGCCAGATAGTGTGGGGAGAGTGGGAAAGGGTCTATTTTAGCTTCGTCAGTATAATAGTTATGTGAATTCCCATTCAGGAGCCTTTTCTTGCACCCATTCATCCAACCACATCCAAAGAACTGGGGCAAAACCTGTTCCAGTCAACCGTCTAGCTAAACTTCACCAGTACTGATGGAGAGAAAGGTTTGTTGTAGTGTTTATCCACACAGAATAACCCACCAAAATAAATTGCTCGGTCTCTAGGAGAACCATGGAAAATAAATGGCCCTGCTTTTGTGTTGTGTGCCGCTGGGGGAATCCTGGCTGGCATTTGAGAGGCACTTCAGCAGCAGGTACGCCTGGTGACTGCAGCATGCTTTGCAGTACTGGTTCTGGGGCAGCTGAAATCTGGTAAGTTGAGACAATCTTATTTAGTCTTGGCTGTAGTGTGGGATCACAGATAAATACAAAACATCACACACACACAAAGTATATAAACATCACAGTCAACAAGACATTGTTTTTCTGAATACAGGATGGGTGAGGGAAGAGAGACTTAATTGTTTTTGACGACATGTCAATGTGGTATAGGAGTATCTTTGCTGTAACCTTGGAAATCTTGACTAATTCTAATGTACTTTCAAGCAAAAATGATCCTTCTGAGAAGCATGGAATACATTTACCTTTTAAAAATGTAAAATATTCAAGGGCAAACCTTGGCACTGCATATAGCAAAATGAATCAAACTTGACTGACTGCTAAATATAATGTAAAGTACAAAAGTTACAGTCTTATTTGGCTCTCAGGACAGGCTTTTCAGTTTATATGTTTGAACCTTTGGCGTTTAGTTAAGAAGTAGCTTATAGAGGAAATATTTTCTTCCATATGTCATATAAGTGAAGTAAAATCTGTATCTATAAATATAGTTTATCATACATAGAGACACAGAAGTAAATGGTGAGTAGGAATAGCAAATTAACAATAAATTGTTGAGTTTGCAATGCCCCATGCTTCCGT
The DNA here is from genome assembly GCF_004027225.2 of Strigops habroptila. Classification (NCBI taxonomy): domain Eukaryota; kingdom Metazoa; phylum Chordata; class Aves; order Psittaciformes; family Psittacidae; genus Strigops; species Strigops habroptila. The sequence goes on along the minus strand of NC_044277.2, from coordinate 107,109,869 downwards.
TTTATTTGTTGTAGTAAATAAAATAGGTTAATCCTAGGTTCTAGTTTACTGCTTTCAACAAATAGTCCTAAAGTGTAAAATAAATGATTTCTCTAGACTATTTTTTTTCTCTGAAAGCACTAACAATATGTGAGGTAGTGTGAATAGGGAATACCAGATGAAGGCCAGATTTGCAGCACGTAAATGGGTGAAACGGGACATTTTCAGTGGTTTGTTCTCTTGTTTCTCTTTCCTTTCCAAGATCTGTGCCTTTTGGGGCCATGATAGCGAACGTTTTTTAGGTAGATTGCCTTGCTGACGTACAGATTTGGGAAACTGAACCACAAGAATTTTGGAGTGAGAAAAAGGGAATTCTTTGTGTTTTCATTCTGATATTAGGAACAGCTAAAGAGGAGTGCATGGAACTCTTGGACACCTTAGTTCCCGGATACATTTACAGGGACATTTGCTCATAATTTCATTAATAAAAAGCAGAAATCTGGTCAATGAAATGGAGATCTTATATTAAATAACAATATACCTGTAAAATGCATGTGATAGTTGGGCTTTTCAACTTTGTGTCTTTTGTTGTGAATTAGCTTAAACTGCTACCAGAGCAATCAGATTGATTGCTGCAGGTTTCATCTATCATGACTGTTACAAACAGAGGGGTAACACTGCTGATAATTAAGGCTACATTACAATTTCCAGTATTATTTATATGTCTATTGGAGTAGTTTATAGATGAATAGAATAATCAATGTTCCTTTCTTATTACATTTAAGCCTCTCAAAAAGAATTAATATGCAGGTTTTGTTTTCTTAGCATGGGAGAAAAATGCATGTGACATTTAACCAGGATACCCTGAGGAAGTGGAAAATAAGGCACATGAATGTTCCACCACATCAAAAGTATGGTAATAGGTAGCAGTCGGTTATCTAGAAATATATCATTATTTCTTAAAGCTGGCAGCCACTGATCAGAACACTTATCTTCTGTAACAATACCAAGGGAAAGAGAGAAATATGAGCTACACCACCGATGTTTTTGGAATGCTCTAACATCATTGCTGGCGCACTTCAGTGTTTGCTCTAAAGGTTTGCTGCTTTGTATGCCATTCAAAACTGCTGATGGACAAATTTCTGGAATGAATGGTATTTTTGAAAATATGTTCAATTCCTTGATATTGAGTGCTAGTCCTTAAATAGTAGAAATACACTGAAGTTAAGAAAAAGCACTTACCTGCCACTTAGTTAATGATACATTGCAGTAGCTCCTGGTGGACCCTGTTTTTGTCATTGTTTCTTGTTTATACGAGCCCAGTTCCATAATATTCAAATGCAGTACAACTTTAACACCATTGTTTTGTTATATCCTTGTTGCAGATAGAGAAGTGAGTCATGGAGTTTGTGTCATTTTACAAGTTGAAGAGCAGATTCAAAAGAAGGCAAACGTGCTTTTGGTCCCCCCCTCCTGGTGCTCACTCCTCTGCGGCTCAGCCTGCAGGTCCAGGCTACACCTCAAACCATGGTCTTTGCCCAGAGGAGGTTCATATTGAGCATAGCATGTATAGCAGGTCTGCACAGTTAATGTTAGGCCTGTGTGGCATAAAGTTAGTGGAGCTATTTCAAAATATTCAGATTTTGGCTGAGCATAGAACACACAAAGGTAAAATTGCTCCTAGGAATAATAGCAATTTTGTATTCCCTCTGTATGTTTTATTTCAGTGTTATGTCATCATTGCATGTTTTGAGGCATTTTGTTAATGTCAGAGTTTTTAGTACATGACATTTAAACCTAGCATCTCTTGATGGTTATGAGCAAAAAATGATGAAGCTTTCTGAATGATGTGTTATGAATAGACATCAGCTGGAAGTGTGCTCACTGAGACTCAAATTTTAGGGCCTTTAAGTTCATCTTATTGTTCCAGTTCTTCCAATGTAAATATATTTTAATTCATTGAGAATCTTGCTCAAAAAATAAATCAGAGATTCAAAGAAATCCACTTTTTAGTAGTATTGTGATACATTATGGTAAAGCTGAATAGCAGCTCATAGCATGGCATATTTTAAGTATTTGGAGAGATCAACACCAGAAGGCAGTAAAGAAGCTAGAAAGAACTAGAAATCAGAGTACATGCCACTGACAAAACACCAATGTGAATCCGTGAGTCCGCATTATGAATTGTCCAAAAATGTTATTAAAGCTCACTGAGGTAATAGCTCCATGAAAAAAGGGAGGGAAAATGAACACCAAGTAGGAAATAATGTCAGTCAGAGCTTCTTTCAATAAATCCTTTTCATTTTTAATTAAAAATAAGTCAAATAATCTAATTTTTACAAACGGACACCAGCTAAATACATGGGCAGACACTGTACCGTAGCTGACAAGTAGTGCAGATTAGAATCATAGAACCATAGATTCAACTAGGTTGGAAAAAACCTTTAAGTTCATTAAGTCCAACCATTACCCCAGGACTGCCAAGACCACCCCTAAACCATATCGCTAGGGGCCTCATCTACACGGTTTTTGAACACTTCCCAGAATGGTGATTGTATCACTTCCCTGGGCGGCCTGTTCCAATATCCAATCACCCTCTTTGTTAAAAAATTTTTCCTAATATCCAGTCTAAACGTCACCTGGTGCAACTTGAGGCCATTTGCTCTTGTCTTATCACTTGTTACTTCGGAGAAGAGACTGACCTCCCATCTCACTACAACCTCCTTTTAGGTAGTTGTAGAGAGTGATAAGGTCCTGCCCGAGCCTCCTCTTCCCCAGACTAAACAACGCCAGTTCCCTCAGCTGTTCCTCGTAAGACTTATTCTCCAGACCCTTCACCAGCTTTGTTGCCCTTCTCTGGACCTGCTCTAGCACCTCAATGTCTTTCTAGTAGTGAGGGGCCCAGAACTGAACACAATATTTGTGGTGCAGCCTCACCAGTGCTGAGTACAGGGGGATGATCACTGCCCTGGCCCTGCTGGCCACGCTGTTTCTGATACAGGCCAGGATGCCGTTGGCTGCCTTGGCCACCTGGGCACAAGCTGGCTCATGTTCAGCTAGCTGGATGGCCAACACCCACAGGTCCTTTTCCATTGGGCAGCTTTCCAGCCGCTCTTCCCCAAGCCTGTAGTGTTGCATGGGGTTGTTGTGGCCCAAATGCAGGACCCGGCACTTTGCCTTGTTGAACCTCATACCATTGGCCGCAGCCCATTGATCCAGCCTGTCCATCTGATCCATTGATCAGAACCTTCAGTAATTTGTTAATTGTAATCAGCTTGTCAGCCCTGAGATGCAAAGACTAAAAATGCTTAAATGAAAAAATTGTCTGTCACGCAATATACAGTAAAGTGCATTACATCCTCTGTTGCAGTTGTTAGAAGGTAAAAACCCCCAAAGTTTACACACAAGAGAATAGTAAAAAGATAATTCAAATATTCCTCCGGCTGAAAATGCTACATTGCCTTTCACAAATTCACAGTGTGTGTTTTCTGTATGCGGGGTGAATTCAAAATGAAACCTGAGGATCACTAATCAGGTTTTTTGGGGAGAACTGTGACCTGCAGATTGTTCATCCTTGCTTCAGGCAAACTGACTTGACTAACGTATTTCTCTGGAAAACTCCCGGTTTTCAGCCACCAAGATCTTTACAGGGTTCCTAAGGGAACCTTAACTTCTGCAACTGCTGTGCTTTTATTAATAATAATAGCAACAATAACAATTATTGTTGTTGTTATTGCTGTATAAAGAGATTGTACAAATTTACACAATATATGGCCTCTTCCTGGAGGAATTTACAGTCCAAAAGAAGTGGTTTAAAAGTGGAAAATGGAGGATATGGTTCCACACAAACTAGATACAGACTTTTTGCCTATCATTTAAAATTAAAAAACCAAACCAAACACCTTTTTCCTGTTTTTAATTGCATTGGGTTTGATGCAGGACAGAGCATGGTGAGTAGGAGACTGAAGACCCTTGCTAAAGAAAGGGTTTCAGGTATGTCTGATTTCCCTGCAATACACTGATAATATCCTGCAGAAGCCTTTGTTTTGACTAACTCTAATGTTCCCTCCACACTGCTGATAAAATGGTCTGTACAGCAGTCGTAAAGACTTAGGTTCAGAACCAAATGTGGAGATGCAAATGCATCTGCAGCCTCTGCTGTACTGCCCGCTTTGGCACTCCTGTATATTGACTTTGCATGTGCAATTGAAAGCACTCCTCTGACAGCTGAAAATTGATTTTTCACGAACATCGATGGGAGTTCAGCAGTTACATAAAATGGGGGTGAGAACCACTATGTGGAGGTGAAAGAATAGTAATGCTTATAGGCATTTAAAAATACATGAAGAAGTGTAGGTCTGAGATGGATTTGCTAGAATATATGTAACCTGAATGTCCACTTAATTTTCTATACTTATTTAAGTGCCAGGACATTTCTGACCAATTGTACCTTATTACTAGTGATGTTTTAATTCCTGGACTGAAGGCACTTCAAAAGTCCTTTCCCAGGAACTATATTTTTCATTACAATAAGGCTGTCATCCTACTGCCTACTGTTAGCATGAAATTAAATGGATAAAGTAACATGAGAAGGAAGACCTGCTGATTTTGTATGCATTGTTAACTACTATTTGGACAATATCTTTATTCTGAACATTATACAGTCTAGCATTACAACCAATTTCTGCATACTAAAGAGGTCCTGCGTTTGAGATGAATGAGTGAAAGTTTCAAATGGTGTAAGACATCTTGGAAAGGAATAAGACAGAAAAGAAAGGAGAAGCGAACAGAAGAATGAAAGATATTTTGACAGATACGGAAAGATCACTTCTAAAAGGAGATTGCAGAGGAATAATGTAGTAAGGAGACCTGTTTTGCAGTGTAGAAGCAACATCAGACTTTTTGGGTTAAATCTGGAATAGTCACATGCACTTTGATCTTATTGTCAGCTAACACATGTGGGTTCAAACCTCGGTGAAAGAAGCAAAACAGTCTCATCTTTATTTTAGTATCACCATTTTGAATGCATGTGAATTACTTAGGTTCATGAAAACTCCTTGAACTGACAGCACCAAGGAAATGTCTGTGCATAGTCCAGGCTCAGAAGGAAATGGAGGAAAAGAAGTTGCACTTTTACTCACCACATACTAATTTGACTGTTGTTTTTATTATAAATATGTCACAGCCTCAACACTGCAGAAAGCCATTCAAATTAAAGATGTAATTGAACATGAGTTAAATTAAGGTTGAACATTGATATGAAGTTGAAACCATGCGAGAAGCCCTCTTTTGCATCTCTTCCTTCCTGAAAAACATTTCTGTGAAAGGAACCATCTGCTTTCAGGTTGAGGGGTCATTCATTTGTGAAAAAGATTGTATACCATGGTGAATGGCATGGGATTTATTTCAAGAATTTGGGAAGTCTTTTTTGTGTATCTTTTCTGCTCTAGTCCCTGGAAAGTAGCCTATTCTAGTTGGAAGTTAGATGGTATATTTTGCATTACCATATTATTCTTCCATTACTCTCAGCTCCAGTGGCAGAAAAATCTTACGTAACGCTTAGAAACTTTCTCTTGTACAAACCAATTATTTGTAGGTATCTACAAGAGCTGAAATAAAGTTAAAGAAACATTGCATACTGAGTCCTATGGGAGCATTCTATAATCTCTTTGGCAAATGAAGCACTCATTTGGCTTTCTCAAATCATACAAATTCCTAAAAAACTGAAGAGAGAAGCCTTCCTTCCACCTTCTGGGATAGTTACTTAGAGTAAATTAAATCAGGGCTGTAAGCAGATCATGCTGGTAATTTAATTCTATGGAGATTATCACTTTTATGTATAATAAAACAATATGAAAATTTGAAACCATAATCCTTAGGCAGCCCTTTCATCTGTTCATTCAAATGGAAGCTCTTTGCCTGTGAGTGAATTGCTGCTGAATGCAGCGACTGAAATGCTTGCATATTATAAAGATCCCACTAGAAGCTCCAAAAGAGGGCAACAAACCAATGCAAATCTGATACTCGACACTGCTGCTGGGGAATGCTGTGGAAAAGGGAACGAAACAACAAAGACTCCTGACAACTTCCAGGAGAGGGTGACTACAGTTCTAGCTAAAATGAACAAGAGTGGTGATGACTGCTTACAACTGCCAGTCGTTTCTTCAAATACAGTCTGTACTAGAATTTCTTTTGATCTAGAAGACAACACAATGTCTGACCAGAGCAAACAAATTTAATTAGAGTAAGTTTTCATGGAAGTGTACTGCAAAACTATCTTGGTAGCTTTTATTTTGATTTTGTAGAAACTGGCTTTAGTCATAATTTTCAGAACAAATGAATATTTCAAGCCAAAGATACAGGGACATTAAAAGGTTGTAGAGGTGGGTTTAACTTCTCCATTGCAACTTTTGCCATTTTAAGTTGTATTGCAAAATTGCTTTCAGAAGTTCAAGGTTGGTTTGTTTTTTTTATTTTTTTCTTATAAGACGAACCATCAGGATTTTACCTTTTGGCTGCATTCTTAGGTAGAAAATACATCAATTGAAAGAATTTTGTTATACACACAGCAATCTCAGCATTAAAGCTACAATTTTGACTTAGCCAGTACTGAAATATATGAACATTATTGGAGATGTCCTTGAGCTCTGAAAACGAAGGTCTGGGATGAGAGCAAGTGTAGCTCCTCTGGAGAATGCAGAAAAGCGTCCTGCAGAAAGGCATACATTGACCTCTCTGTTGTGAAAATAGAAAGCCAATCATTCCCTATTCTGCAGGCATTTTGACAGCTAAAGTAGTCATTAACAGTTTGCAACACATGGCATGGGGGATGAAAGTCTCTGAGCTCTACAACCGAGAGTTTTGTGGCTGCAATGAAGTAGTAGTTGAGGGAACCTCAGAGAAAAACCCTATGTGGGGACAAAATGGATAACTTTACCAAAAAAACTGTGGAAAAATAATGTCACAACTCAAAAATAGTAACATGTTTTGGTTTCAAGACGGAATACTTCTGAGGTTTTTTTGGTCTTTATTTGGGGATTTTCCTGACAATGTTTTAGGATATCAAGTTTTAGGATATAGGTTTCTCCCAATATAAAATAATGGCCTTTTGCTTTGAATGAGCTTGATATATAAAAATGATTTTGTGGCTAATATATTGATGCAGAACTAGTAATTTTGGATTTCAATTAGCACAAGAGCTGGAAAAGTCTCCTGGTGTTATCCTGTCAGACGCAGGTTTTGCTGGACTTGCCTGCAGGGCCCCATGCTGCCTCAGCCAGGCTAGTTGGGAAAAAGGTTGGGAGTATGAGCAGGAAGATTTGCATGGCCATAGCTTTGGGCAGTGAGAACTGTTGTTTCTTTAAAGGACTTAAATTGGGCTCTACTGATTCACACAAGAATTCCTTTGCAAAGTTAAAAAGCTGTTTTTCTTGCTTGGGCCTTCGGAGGAGGTGAAGATTATTTGTATGAATAATTCTTAACTAGACGAAGTTGAGACAGGGAAGTAGCAGATTAATGTTTTCAGCAGTTGCTAGTATAATTTACATGAATTAAAGATGTGGTCAGGTATTTTTGGAGAGGCACCAAGTTTCTCTAAGATGAAAGCCAGAGTCAAAACCACAGGAAAGAATGCCAAAGAATTAGAAAAATTGAATAGCCGAGAGAAGGAGATATGTATTTGAATTTTTATTATTTTTCGGTAATTCAGTGTAATTGGTATAGCAACAAAGCCAGTTAAGCAGGTTAAAAGTGAAATTGTGTGATAAATGTGAAAACAAGTTTGACTTCAATTTTGGAGACTGAAGCTAATACCCTCACCAGTGTGAATCTATGAAAATGGTTTTCTTCACTATTTACACTGCTTGTTTTTGACTTGATTTGAATTAATAAAATAATTCTTAGACTTATTCTCTCTGTTGACAGAGTCATTGCTAAGTGTTGAACATAATGGGAATGTAAACAATAATAATTTCATAATTATTTTTGCAGTTGTGGGTAATAATAATCAATTATAGAATGGTTTGAGTTGGAAGAGACCTTACAGACTAGCTAGCTCCAGCCCCTCCGGCTGTGGGCAGGGATTCCTTCCATTAGACCAGGTTGCTCAAAGCTCCATCCAACTTGGACTTATTAATTTTTAATTATGTATTGTGGTGTAGAACCCTTAAGAATAAATTGTGCTGTGAAAATTAAAGATCCAGAGAGATACCTGATGATAACAGGGAAAGACCGCATTATATCTGGAGCATCTCCATTGATTCTGATGTGTAATCTGGGGGGATGGAACTAGATGGTCTTTAAGGTCCCTTCCAATCCTAACCATGGTATGATTATGCTATGATTAATGCCGTGCCTTCACGGTCTTTACACCAGCATTCCCTTTTCAAATACATTTAGGTTATGGATTAAAAAAATTAAAATTAAAAAAAAATTAAAATTAAACCTTGGGCTCTGACACCAGTGAAAAGTGCTACTTTTTGTGGAGAAATTTTATACCAAAGGCTGTTTTTCATGGGGTATTACAACTATCAATGTTGTTTAACTGAGAGCAATTTTATATCTGCTGCTGCTGTTGTTATCATAGTATTTGCGTCACTCCAGTGTCTACGGGACTCATTCTGTCTGTCCTTGGCATTGTGCATCTGTGGGAATTCATGGTTGGGAGATGCAGGTCCTGGGCAGATCTGCAGCAGGGGGGATTGTTAGTCAGTGGTTGGGCGTCCCCCTGTACGGTTCCCCGGTAGTGACATGGAAGTAATGTGTATACAAGAGCACTGCTGTTATCCTGCTCAGCCAGTGGAGACAAATCGTAATAATTGGGTGGTGAGGCAGGAGCTGGCGCTAGGTGTGATGGCAGGGACAAAGGGAACGGGAAGTCGCCATACGGCGTCATATGCTCCTTCTCAACTTTAATTTTGATTGCAGCTGTCAGCGTGGCATTATGGTTCTTGAATGTGCTGCTTTATTGAGCTCAGTGTGTGGGAGAGATTTTTTTGAAACTGAAACAATGCTGTAAAATGATTGGCATAAGGTTAGCTTTAGACACATTGCAGTTCCTGAGATAGTTGCATAAGAAACAGCAATATTAACTATTGACAAGGAGATTTTCAAATTAGTTAAAATTTGCATTTTCAAACCATGTCTTGTTCTAACTGTTATGTGAGTTAGAAGTGCTAAGAGATACGGTTGAGAAAGCATATTCCCTTAACTCTAGTTTCTTAAGCTCTATAAAAAGTATTCTGTTTTTGTTTCATCTATTTACTCTCCTTTAATGCCACACAGAGTAGTTCTGTGTATTTTTCTTCAAAGTTTATGTTATTTGTTTTGCATTCTTTAGCCTTTAATAGAGCTACTATTGGCTTAGACTTACAAACTGAAACTAGTGATTTTGGACGCATAGTTGATAAATTAATAGTTTTATGGCTATGCTAATGACATATATGTGTTTTAGCTGAACTTTTTTTATTGTTGCACATTCATCTAAACTGGAATGTTATCTTAGTTTTTTCTTCTGCATGAATTTATAAAACAAACAGAGATGTAGTGCTAGGCAACAGAGAAGTAAACTCAAACATACATACATATATATATGAAAACTTCCATGTAAAAATCACTGTAATAACACTACACCAAAATAATAGTAGCTGCATGGTGACTCATTTTTGTGTATTGACATAAGAACATGCTCTGAGCAGCCTTAGATTGAGATTTGTGGAATTATTTGAATCCATCTACTTACACGGCACATTTGAAAAGGTGAGATTTGCATTTGAAAAGGATGAATCAGAACTAAAACCAGATTAGACAGAGATAGATATTCTTCCCCCTCCCAAGGGGCTGGAGTCATTTACTGTAGCCATTAGCATCTAACCTGACTTCAGGTAAAGTGTTTCCTCAATAAACTTAAGTAACCTTTTATTTAAGAAAAGAAGAAAGAAGGAGCAAAAGCAGAGTGTTGGGGAGGTATCAGAGACCTTTTTTGTTAAAGCCTTCTTGCATGCTTACATTAGTTCTATATTGTTTATTATTATTAATAATAATATTACTAATATAATTGATTATATTATCAATATAATATAATTGATATATATAATATCAATATAATATAATTGGTATTAATAATAATAATAGGGGGAAAAAAAGGATTTTCAGGATGAAGTCCACCTAAATCTTGCCCACATGGGGACTTTATTTCCTAAAACTTATCTCAATCCCAGACAACAGAGCAGTTTGAATACTTCCTAGCCTGGACTTCTTTAATTGTGTGCCTCACCACACAGTAAATGTGTTACCTTCCATGTGGTGCTAGAGAGGGTTTTTCTTTAGGTGGTTTCTTACAGGAAGATATTAGCAGGTTAACCATGTCTGGAACTTTTGTCAATATTCATTTGAGAGTTTTGTGATGTTTTATTGTGCATGGCATAAAACCAGAAATTCTCCTCAATTACATGATATTTAGTTATTAGATAATTACAGATAAGTATTGCATGGGCAAGTTCTATGAGATAAAATCTGTTACATATAAAATCTAGAAATCGGGTAACAACTATGTTTGGAGTTATATCATTATTTCAAGTATAATTACCATGAGATTGGCAGTGCATGTAATTAGTAAGTAATCACTGGAATTTGCCTTCATAGTTGCACTTCCTCCTTGTTGTAAAGTTCTTTGTCACAACATTTAAGTATAAAGATAAAGTAAATTGACCTCCACATGTGTTAGACTAAATCTCAAAATACTTATTTCCACTGCAGTACTAGCTTTTTAATGTTCAAAAAGTATAGTTTCATGGAGAAAACAGAGAAGGGACAGTGTGCTGTGAATGGGGAAGAAGTGAAGTAACGTTTCAACAGATATCAGCTAGTGAGATAACTCTTTTACATAGCTGTCCAAAGTAACCTTTTTTATTTTTTTTTAATCTATTAAAGCTTGTTTGTAACTAGCTAAAATTCTGCTAAAAATAAAGTCTTTCAAAATCTCCTAACATAATCAGCAGTCTTCCTTTCATTGTAAGGGAATTTTGATTAACAAGTTTTTGTACAGAAGAGCAGAATCTGTAGTTCACTCTTGAGTTCCAATTGAACAAATCTTCATTTTTCTTTTCTTTTTTAATATATTGTTCATATAGCGCACATTTTTTGCCAACATTTCAAGTTATCAAATAGTGGGTTTGCTTATTCTTGTTTGTTTGTTTGTTTTATTATTTATCAGGTTTTACCTGGCAAGATGATTATACTCAGCATGTTATTGGTCAGGAACTCTCAACCATTCACAAAATCCAAAACAGACGCCCTGATATATTTGCATCTGAAGGATCTGACACAGGAAGGTAAGTCTTCGATAGTATTTTTGCCTGAGTGACTTTTGGAAGGGTTTGAAGATGATGAGAAATAGATTGGCACTGGAGCTGAATTAAACACATCACCAAACCCACTATCTATATGATAAAGAGAAACCAGCCGTACAACAGCACTGAAAACACCAGTAGCAAAACAGCAGACAGAATGATTGAAATCCCTCATTAAGAAAATATGCCTTCCAGTGTTAATTTAGGTGCCAGAATTCAAAACATCAGGTCTTTTATTGAGTTTATGCAGTGTCTAGTTGTCAGGTCAGCCACCTCTTCATATGACTGGCTAAAAAAAGCAGACTTCTACAGTAGCTTACCCACAAGAGATTTTATTCTGGAACAAGACACAAAAAGGTGTTGAATGACATTCTGAGCAACTAATTACATATTCAAACTCATATTCTTCCAAAACATAGCTGCAATTGATTTGAGGTCCATATTTTCTCAGCTTTAGTTGCAAAATTTGTCCACAAAGGAGAAATTCATGTAAGTTCCCATGACAGAAAAAAATGTAGGGACATTTCTATATTCTTTGTATTATAGAAGCCATTTTCCTCATGCGCTTGAAAGATATTGTGGGGTGACTTAATGGTTATTGGTGGCGAGACATACCATCTGTAATTCTGTAGAGTGATATGGATGTAGGACCTGCAATTATGTCATGTTCATATATAGAAGATGACATACATACACACATGAATATACTCTTTTACATGGTTTATTCCATCCTACAGGCTTTTAAGTGCAACTCGACCACACAAACCTCAGAAGGAAATTTTAAAATGCATAAAGTTTAGGAATGTTAAAAATGGTAAATTTTGCATTCTCCTACATTATTTTAAGAAATGCAGTCTCAAAATTAGTGAAATTGAAAGAAAATGCTTTTTGTTAGAAAACTTTCTTCATAGAGGGACAAAGATTGAGTTTCTAGCCTTGATGGGCAAGATATTGAATATTCGACTTTAGATCTTCATATACCACAGTATATGGTTTGCATATATGTAACAGAACCATTTCTTTTCTAGATTGTCCTTTTATGGAGGTAAAAAAGCTGTGTAATTAATAGTGCCCAGTGGCTTCAGCTGCTTGCCTTGGTTTGTTTTGATTTAATTCACAGAATTTGACCTGTATTTCACATATTTGCTGGTTCAAAAGCATCCCTTAAAATCACAGTACAATATGTTTCAGGAGTGCAGTAAGGTAGAAACTTAACTTCTAAAGAAGATATTGGTCTATAGATTATCATAAAGGTGATAACAACATGCAGTTGAATCCATAGACATGTTTTCACTGCTATGATACACAAAATGTGTCTGTATGGATTACTCTCTCTACATAGTATCAGAAATTATTTTGAATATCTTTTGGTTTTTGGTTTTTTTTTTTAGAATGAGTGTATCTAAAATTTTATTCATGAGAATAAGATAAAATAGGCCAGATTTCCATGAGATCAAGGCTGTATTCTACAGTGTTCCAGATTCATAGTTATATAAAAATATAATGTATAAGAAGATATAAGAAATAATTTAGGTTTTAGACTGAGAACAATTTTAGGAGTTCCTGTTGTGATCGGGTTTGAGCTGTTTTGCATTTTTATCTAGAACTATACATTAAAAAAAAATCCCAAACCCATTTTGCGTATTGACACTTTAAGAACATCAGAATTTCAAAGATGTTCACTTATAGCAGTGCCTCTTGTGGATAGATTTTCTGAAGTTACCGAGTTGTGTTTCTGAAAGCATTACCTTATGTGCCAACAGTTGAACGCATTAATTGATTTTTCTGGTTGTCCATTTGCAATATATTCCGTAGGTCAGAGAACAGTAGGAACTTTTTCTCTGTCATCTTGTAGATTCTGATCAAGTTTACTATATGCTTAGTGTGCTCAATGAACTTGGTAAAACCTTATCAGATAATAATGAAATAATTAAAAAAGCAACTTAGTGTAGGTATCTAATTATCAAAGAAACATTGTGGCAGGAAGACCTTTTATTAAGGGTCACGTGTGTAATAAGGCAATATGAAGTCACACTAATGAGTCATTAATCCCTACAGAGCTAGTGAGAGCAAGAAAATAGACTCAGACACTTGAAAGGTAAATTGACTTAGGCTAAATTAGTGCATATGAAATCTGATGAAACAGAAGACATGGATTTCATCTTAAAAAAATGCTGAAACTGGGAGCTCGATTTCAAGATGAAAGTTCTTTCTTTAGTTGCTAGCTGGAGTGTACATGGTAGTTTCTGGGCCCTTATTAAATTTCAAAAAAGACTTCAGTCTTGAAAGAGGATCCAAAGTAAAGGAAAAAAATCCATTCTGTACACAGGGAATAAATGTCACTTGTGTTCAGTGGGGCAATTAGGCAAAACCACAAACGTTTATAGAAAACTTCAATGTATGAAATGGGTTATAGCATTATTTCTGTAATAAACCCATCATTAAGTCAGTGATAAGATTTTTACAGCATTTAAAAGGGGGATTTTTTTTCCCCCCTAAAATTGTGGTATCTATTAATTGAGAACATTCTAGAAATATCTGAGGTGCAGTGATTCAGACATTTCCACATAAAAGCTTCTAAAAAGCTGTTTTTTGTAGGAAATACAGAATTATTTCTGTGGATAAATAATTATATATGCTATTGTCTTTATACCCTAAAGTTCATTGTATATGCAAAGTCCTTTTTCAGAATAAATTAAAACTGAAAATACTTCCAAATAAGCGCACAGCAAGAATTCAGCTGACAGTCATTTCTCCTACTTAGCAAGTGCTTTTATGTATGTCTTTCATCCATTTTCCAATATCACTTTGTGAAATTTAAAAGCAATATTTTAATTCACTTGCAATAATAGCTCATTTAACAAATTTTACTTTCTGTGTTAAAAAAGTGAACAACAGTGATATATTGATGAACTACAAAATCTTCAAATCTTTCAGATGTATTCATAGGATTTTATTAAAGTTGTCATCAAAAGAAATTTAATGCTTTGTTAGACTTTTACATTTTAATAGTTTAAAATTTTGTAACATAAAATATTCCATCTAATGTGAAATTTAAACACAATTTGAGTGCAATTACTGTCTCCATAAGAAAAATGACAAATCTTAGACCCCAGATTTTGCTTCTACCCACCAGTGTGAGTGATTATATACTGTAAATAATGGCTTGAAAAGCTAACTTAAATACTGTCTTTTATTTGTGCATTCAGTTCCCATTGGAAATCTTTGGGGTAGAATGTGGTCTGGTATTTCCATTTTCCCTTTCTTTTCAAAGTTAGTGAAGAAATGTTAAGATAGGTGATGGAATTAATTGATGAATTAAAGATGAGTGTTTGAAACTGGGATGCCTGCTATGATGACAGCCTCTTTGGATTAGTTCATCTCTATTGAAGCAGAAAGCATACTGCCCAGCTCTTTCTAAAACTGCAGAACAGTTTTAGTCTGGCTTTAAATTGAAAAGGAGGTGGATAATGTTACCTGCATGTCTGCCCTCCATCATGAGGCAGAATTTAGAGCTCTGAAATAAATAGCTTGACATTCCTGAGGGATCAGTACTGGGACCAGAGCTGTTTAACATCTTTGTCGGCGACATGGACAGATGTTGGGATTGAGTGCAACCTCAGCAAGTTTGCCGACAACACCAAGCTGTGTGCTGCAGTCAACACACTGGAGGGAAGGGATGCCATCCAGAGGGACCTGGACAGGCTGGAGAGGTGGGCCCATGTAAACCTCATGAAGTTCAGCAAGGGCAAGTGCAAGGTCCTGTACCTGGGTCAGGGCAATCTCACCAAAGCAAATTAGATTATTAATTATATTTATTGGTATTAAATTAGTCAGGACAAGCATTTGATGCAATGTGAGCATGGAAGAAAGTCTGTTTCTTTGTGCATAAAGTAATGTAATTAAATCTAAGATTTGGAAAATGACGTAATGGTACTCTCTCAAGCTGGGGCCCTACATAAGCACCATGACATGGGCTGGTAGAATAAAATTTTACTTGCAGTGGCATGGAGATGTTGAAAGTCAAGTGCTGTCTTGTCCACCTGAGCTGGAAATCTTTTCCAGCTGAAATTGTTCATCACTGAAGAGGTATGTGGGCATATGGGTAGGAAATGGTGACACTAAAAAGGTGATTCCAGTCAAAACGATATGTCGTTCACAGGGAAGGAAGCAGACTGGGAACCCTCTCTCGGCTTTAGTGCACAAGGAATGAAATAGTTACTAGTGTTGACATTTAAATTATCGTCATTGACGTGTTGTTGGGATAGATGAGGAGAGCCAGTAATAATTCAGATTCATTGCACACAGTGCAGTGAATCCCATATAAACACCTCTACACTGCTGTTGTTTAATCACATTTTTAGCTTTTCTTTGCAAACGTCACCAAGATCTGTCTAAACCACTCAGAAAACCCTGCTATTCTGTGAATCCCAGACACATGAGAAGATCAGAAGACACACTTGTTCCACCTCATTATTCCTTTTTTAAGCTCTTTGCTGGAGCTGACTAGCTTAGTTATTTCTGCACATCCAGTAGTCTCACTTTTCTGTAAATTGGTGCAGGGCCAAATCGATGTTGAATCTCATCATCATCCAGCAATTTTTTAAATCTTAGAATCATCTCATTTTTCTTTGGGGTGCAATTTAATCATGCATACTTTCTTTTTACAAGAGTTTTCTTCCGAATATGGCTGTGCCTTGATGTAGGCATTTTATTTGATTTACTGTTAGATCATTAACTTAGATTCCTGCAATAAATTGTTAATAGTGCAAGATTTTTTGACTGCTTTTGCTGAAACACTGAATATTCTATACTTCTGTGGTTGCTAAGAGTTTGAGCAACTCTTATGTATGGAACTAACTTCAGTGGTTTGCGGTGCCTTTTTAGTTGGGCACTTTGTACATTGTGCAGGCTGGTAACTTTCTTTTCCTTGCTTTTGCTGTGCAGAACTTTGGGACAGAATGCAGATAATGAAAGAAATTACAATCTGGAAAATGATGTGAACTTGGCCAAGTCTCTTCAGCAATATCTTAAATATCTTGGTATTCTCTCCCAGTCTGCAGCTACAAATTTGTATCCAAGGAAGACGAATGACAAAGCTTCTGTCAAGGTAGTAGTATTAATGTGGTTGCTACATTCTGTGATTCTGGCTTCCTTTTTCTCTGAATTCTCCTTATTTTTCAATTTTCCTTTCGGTCTCAACACCAGATATTGTTTCTTGCTGCCTCCTCCAATTGGTTATCATACCTGGTGTAACCAGGTTGTCTCCAAATGAGTTGAGTCAGCTTCAGTGTTGTAAATGATAGAGCTTTTCTAATCTGAAGCATTTTACCTTAATTAGGATTGATTGCATGTGAAGAAGGAGGAAGAGTGGGATAAAGGTGTTTACATCTTCACTGGCTGATCTGAAACCCTTCTTATGGTATCTGAACTGCTCCTCTCCAAAAAGCTGGCTGAACTACTTTGTGAATTTTTTGCTTGTGAATTGGTGCTCAGAGTACAAGTAATATAATTCTGGAGAAGATTTTGATAATGGATCTGATGAATTGTGCCTCAACATTTCCTACTTCTTGTTGATTCTAAAGGAAGTGTATTGTGACCAATTAAAATTCATACATATACATTATAAGTATGTGGATAGCTAGGAAGATAAATCACAACCATTAAATCTTCAGTATTTGCTATGTGAAAAACCCACACAAATGTCCATGTGAGAACTAAACCTTTTTTTCCTAGAGAAAATCTGTCTTGCTCTAAGGTGGAGCTTGACAAATCTATAAAAATGATTAGATGAAGCGGTTGCATATGACAGGCCCTTACAGCCCTGCAGTTTTTGCTTAAAAAATGTGTTTATCCAGAGAACTCTATTATTTTAAAGAAATAGGCTGCTATTATAGCAATCCTTTAAAAAAATTGGTATGTGCTATTTGCGTTAATGATGAAGTTTCAAGAAAAAAATCCGGCAAAGGAAATATAGTGTCAAAGCCAAACTGCTATTTTTTCCAGGAAACAACTCAGAGACACATATACTGCAGTGTATCTGCAACAGCAACTCCCAACAGCAGTATCAGTTGTATCAACTATTTAGTCATCATATAACTGAAATGTTATTCTTGTCAGAAGCCACAAGTTTCCAATTTCCCTGATTGGCATATATAGCACTCATGATTTATGGTGTATGTCATTAGGTGTTTATCTGGGGTAAGAGAAATTTGCAGGCAATGGCAAGGAGGCTTTGGGGCTGGATGAGTGACCACCTTCATGGTCCTTCACTCTCTACTCATGGGTGCTGGCTGCAGTGAGGATATTCTGCTTTGAATCACTGGCTTTCAGAGACAAGAAAACTTGCTCAAGAATTATTTCAGTGGGTCTGGTGCTGTCATGCAAGTTCATAAATAATCCATATGGCGGAGACCTTCTGTGGGGAAGCCTGCTGTGATAACACCACCCACCAACCTTATCGAGTGTTGCCATGGAGATGGGTACTCTGAAGCCTGGGGGAGTGGGATAAAGAGGAGAAAATCTGGAAATGAAGCACATATAAGAGCAGACTGTACACTTCTATTTACTAAGAAGCATTTTAAAACAATAGCATTTGAGTCAGATGTGTTACCTATAATTGACAATTTAAAAAAAAAAGAAAAATTATCTTTAAAATTAGTAATCAGTCATGAATTTTAAATGATCCTGCAGATGTTTCCCTATCCTCTGCAAATCAAATGCAACTGCTATTCTTTAAAAGGATACCATATTTGTACCTTGATTCATAAATGTAATAAAACATTTAAACAAAAGAGAAACTAGGACTTTCCTGATCCAGGAAGCAGAAAAAAGCTGTAAAATTTCACGATTCAAGAAGTAGGAAGGAAAGAAACACAAGAGCTGCATTTGATATGGTCATACCACCTGAAATTGAAAATGCCTATCATGCACTTTAATTGCATGCTTCAACAAAATCTTGGTACTTTATTTTTGCATTTTATATATGGATAAATTATGAACCTATATTAAATAATTGTAGCAAGGTCTTATATTTTTAACTTTCTTGCCCTTTTCTGATTAAAAATAAGGGTAAGACAGAAGTACTTTACCCTACTTAAACATAGAAGTGCAGCTTTTGGGCCTTTGCCCTTCTTTAAAATAATTTTCTTTCAAGTATATATTTACGTCTGTCACTTCATTCTTACTGTCAGGAGGTAGGAGATGCAACACTACTCTGGTTGCTTTGATACCTTACCTCCTATGAGGTATAGCTGAATCTTGCAGATTTTTAGTGCTTTTAGGCAGACTTCCTGAGTGGATTCTGATTTATTCCAAAACTGTTGTCAAAGGACTCTGGCCAAGAATAAAAAAAAGGAAGAAAAAAGACTAAGAGGCTTTAAAACATGTGTTTTGTCCAGAAGCGTTATTTAGTATCTTAACATAAATATTTTTAATTAAACTGTTTTACAAACTTTTGATCTTTAGTTTTCCTACTATCTTCTGCATGTATTATCAGAATAAAACTACAGAGCTTCAAGATTACCAAGCAGACAGCACACACAGGTATGCATGAAGTTGTAAAATAAGACATGGCAAAACCTAAACTAGGTAACTCTTTTCGTATTTCCCTTCTAACAGCTGTCAGCTTGAGGACTAATAGAACAGTGAGAGAAATAACACTAGCAAACTTACATCATGTGATGGACCAAAATTCCTATAATGTCTACCATTTATTGCAGGAGCTTCTTTGAGTGATTTTTGAAGCACTTGAAGTTCATCAGTAAGTTAGAATTTTTTCTCAGTATTTATGCAGTATTTACTGCAGGCTGTAATTTAGCCAGTTGATAATTACTCTGCCAGTGGATAAATAGCAGTGAATCAGAAGATTTGGTGGGCCTGTTTCCTGAGGATTACAGTTATAAAGAACATTTTTCACTTCAGTTCAGCTGAAAAGAGTTGTTCAGAAAATGGGCACTTGGTGGCATTTGTTACTTAAGCATTAACTAGTGGGTTTTGGAGTTTGTTTCCTCCCTCCACCACCCCCAATGGAGGAGGGTTTTACCATTCACAAAATACTGCATTATCAGTCTTCGTGATTCCTTTCTGCCAAACCTGAACTTAGTATGGAAAATAACATATAGCCAGGCACATATGCATAATGAGATAGCTTGGTTTATCTTCTCTAGTGAGGCAAGAAATGCAGAGGCTTCAAATCACACGTGAATTTTCCAGCTCTTCTCCCCTCCAGTTAGAGCAATCTATAGGTGAAAAACCCCAACAATCAAAAAAAAAAAAGAACCAAACAAAAACCAAACCCAACAAAACCAAACCCCTGTAAGAAACACTATGCTGTTGGGATTCCTACAGAAACTGAGAGGCAGAGTTATGCTGGGTTCGAAGGGACAGCACATTGCTGAGATTACTAACGCTAGTAAGCTATAGAAGGAGAGCTTGCTTGCTTTGCTGCTGATGGCAGCTGGGCTGGTGAGCTCTGTGTGCACATTTGAATAGCAGGGCCATGTGGGAAGTCTTGAGGAAATCTTCAAATAAAGGAGGTGGAAAAAGGAAAAAATAGCTGTGCCCGTAGTGGCTGTTACAACAAAGCAAAAAAGAGGCAGCAAAAATGGTCAGTATGGAAACAAATATTCATGTTGTCTATTTTTTACCAGCCCTTAGCCAAGACAGTGAGAAATAATCTTATAGTTTTCTTAAAAAATCCAAACAGCTGCAGTTGAATAGTTACAAGAGAATAATTTTTTAGTCACCACAGAAAGATAAAAGTTTTGAAATGTGATCCAAATGTACTCAAAACAGAAGAAAATAAAAAAATAACTCACCTGGAATTCCTTGGTTTTTTTCTTAGACTAGCTATCAGTTTAACATATTCTCTTGCCTTCTGGTAGCCTGATTTGTGAATTTTTAAGTGCATGAGGCTGGCAAAAGTGCACTGTTTTGGTAACATAGCACTGCGCTGGCCTCATTTCAGACACCATGACTACAGCACACAGGAATCACATCTACCACACCACAGGGCTGGATGCTCACTTCCTCTCTCATCTTATCTCCCAGCTCCACTTTGGGGCTGGATGCTTCATTGGCTCCTCTGGGAAACCTTCTGAAGAGGCTATAGGAATAAGGAAGTTGCCTGCTACACTTGTGTTAGTGCTGCATTTCTTGTTGCAGGGTCTCTGTTTTATGGTTTAGGTTTTATAGCTAGAAAATGTGTGTGACTGCTCTTACTCCCTCCCCTTGATTTGGCTTCTGAGGTTTTCAGACCTGGGTCCTACCTGCTGCTCAGGTCTTCCTCAGGCTGATGTGCCATTCAGGCCCTAGTATGTAGTATAGAGGAAGAGAGAAAATAATCTGAGAGCCCTCAGGGAGCTTAATCCATTTTTTTTTTCTTTGGGTTTTAATTACTTACATTCATTTTCAAGGTAGACTTTATGTGTAAAGGTTGCAATTGCAGAAATCCCCAAGTCTTATGTATTCTTATAAATTTTAAAGCAAAGAGTTTAGGAAAAAACAGAATCCTTATATCAGAAAAGTTGCTAACAAAGGTCTTTGGAGAACCAATAAGGGAAAAAAAAAGCAAACAGATAAAGTGCCTGGTTAGTTACAGAGACATAGGGCTGGTTGTTAGATCAAGAGTACAGTGCCACTGAAAGGGGAGAAAGTAAAAACTGATGTGGTAGAGTCAGTTTGCTTGAATATAGAAGGGTACAAAGGTTAGACAAGGCATTTGGTAAAACTTTTATTTTAGTCCTTTGTACAAGAGGGAACCTTCCACCTATTGTCCCCTTTCAGATTCAGGGAAGACTACTCATGTTTTTGCTGGGTTAAAAATCAGTTGTTTGATGTCTTGTAGTTGATCTCCTGAAAGAACTAGGATGTATGATAATTATTAGAAAGGATTATTATTTATTTTAGAATATCTGAGTGCACAAGTACTCTGAACTTATCTGCAAATAATAATTACTGTGATTAACAAGTAAGAAATTACACAGTCATTGCTTATTTTAATCTGGAGCTTTAATTCAAAAAAACAGGACCCTTATTTATCTAACACTGATTAAAATACAGTATGGAATGAAGATCATCAGAAATTAATATGATGGCTGACTGCTGAAAAGTCAAAATCCTGTCTGCAATGTATGCATTTAAACTCTGCCTATATAAATGTGAAATTTAATATTTCATATCTGTGGCTTTATGTGTAAGAAAAATTTAATACACCCTGTGCATAAACACATTCATAAAAATATCAGGACTAATTGATAAACCTGAAGCTACAGAATTGCCTGTCTATCGGCATATCTGTACAACAACCATTAGAGTGATATCTGAACATCTCACAAGCATTGATATATTTATTTACCTGGTGACATTACATAGTAGGGAAGAACTAATATCCCTAATTCACAGACAGATTAGATAGCTTTTCTGAGGGTGTGGAATAATTTTTTGGTAGAGTGTAGACTGAAAGTTAAGACTCAAATCCTGGAAAAATATTTAATCTTTTGGATCATTCTCGCATCCATGGCTCTTTCCGGTAAGAGAGAAACATTAAACGTCTCTTAAGAAACAAACCAAACCAAAACAACCGTAAAACCCAAAAAACAAACAAAATCTCATAAGCACTAGAATAGAATTCGTTTGATCAAATACAGATCTGTGTATTGGTGCAAGTCAGCCTAAACTCAGTTTAAGATGAGTGGAGAGAAAAAAGAAATTTCCTAGTTGTTATACACCTATTCTAATTTAAATATATAAATAAGACATTGTGAATTCTATCCTATTGGCCATCCTGCATGAATCTGATAGCAGTAGATAGCAATTTTTATTGCAAGGACTTGTACTATACATTTGAAGATCTAACCGAATCATGGCTACAAAGCCTAGTAAAATTACAGTTGTTTGCAGCATAAATACACAGTCTGGTCATCAAATGTGACCTGTGATTATATTTTTTAGTTAATAATAGGTCAGGTGAAGATTCTAGTGCCAGTGTTGTGCTCTTCAAGTCTTAGATCTAACACCTACGTTTAGCTACAACCAATTGGTTTATATACGGTGTACTGACAGAATTTCAATGTCTAACATAGAAATCATAATTTCTCTTATCACACAGCTATCTGGTAAAGATTAATTATTTTTACAATGATCTGAAGATAAAAGCACTGTAGAGATGACATTATAAATGATCTGTGTCAAATCTGGAGTTAATTAATTTCTGGTAATTCCCAGATGAAATGTAGATTGATAGTTTTAAAATTTCAAATACTGACTGGACAATAAGATTTGCTTCTCATTCAGATCCCTCCCCACCCCTTCAAAATCAACTTCTTTTTGCCAAAAACCACAAGTTGGGAGGTTTTGTTTCTGTTATTTCTCCTGCAAGCTTGCTATTTGTCTTCCAAATATTTACTCATTGTATTCAGTACACTGGGCTCAGTAAATAAAAGATGATGGAGCTGGTACAAACTTTAAAGTGTATTCCATATTTATTTTTACATCAAACTCATCAAATGAGAGGATAGAGTTCACAAAAATTGAAATTTATCTAATCTCTCTGTGAGTGTGCTAGTGTAAACATTTCAGGACAGTGCAACAATAAATATTTTTTATGAGGGGAAAAGTCCTCACCTTACCTCAAGCACTTGTCCAGCAAATGGTTGGTTGCTTTCAGTGGGGTTGTAAAGCAATGTTGTAGACATGGATCCTGCAGATCTCTATTCACTTGCATTTCTTTGGGTAAAAATACTCTCTAAATTCATATGTTAGAGTTATAAATATATTGAATTGGTGCTAATGTGCTCGAGTTTTGGCAGATGAAGATCTTCATGTTTCTGTGTATATCATCTTTAGATAATGAGTTAGCTCAATATACTAGCATATGCCTACAGAAAATGTGTTTAAACATCATTCACTGAAACCTTAAGTAACAGACTTATTGAGATATGAGCAAACTGTTCTCAGACAAGGGAAGCTGAAATACCCTGGTATATCTACCGGCACTGATCACCAGGCTGCACAATTTCTGCCTTCTGCTGGAGGTTGACTGTCACTTTTTGGTTCCTGTTGGTAATGTTAGGGAGCTTCTGAACACAGTAGCTGACAGAGATAAAGCTGCCTCAAGTCTATATCCCCACAGGTAGCCAATAGCCAGGTGGAGCAGGTACTGCCAAGGCACTGCCAGCAGGCACCACGGGACCCATGGTCTGACTGTGGTTATTGATGCTCAGAAAACCATATACGCACATGCACACAGAATAGAGCTTTTTATCCAGAAGAATAGTCGGAAATGGAGTTGATCGAGAAGACAGGACAGACTGTGGTGATCAAACACAAGGCATGTTCAGACAAGTATACTGGCCAGTCTGCTTACATGTTATTAGTCCCCTTTACTCCCTTTTCCTGCTGTTTTACTACAGATGTTCCCCAGTCCACCTTGATCCTTTCTCTCCGGTCCTTTCTCTAAATATCCCATAATATGCCTTGTACAGTGACAAGATGCCTTTCTTGGAATCCTGTAAGGAGTCCGACAGCCCTGTAAGCAGTAACCCCTTTAGTCTGCAGGGTGATCCAGAGAGCTGCTCCCATTGACCTATCTGGTGGGTGGCACTCCTGAACCTCATGTTGATGGCTCACTGTGATGGCCTGGGGAGGAGCTGGGGAGGAGCCAAATTAGGTTATCATGTAACCTGACACGTGAAACTAACATTTTTTTGTTTATGATGAGCTAATGATGAATGTTGAGGAAAAATGATCCAGTACTCCTTCTACATCAAAAGAAACTTTGTTTAAACCCATAGGATAGAGATTTGTCAGAAACAAAGGGAACAACAAGCAGTTTGTTATGAAGACTAATGCCAGTGAGTTCCTCGGCAGTACGACTAATGGCAACTAATAATAAAAATTATTCATGTAGAGAATCTGTTGGAGAAGGTTGAAGGGCAGACATGCAGCTGAGATCATTCCAAAAGAGATCAAGAAGGACTGAGAACATTGAGACTTAAAAGTGAATTTCTTAAATATATGAAAGAAGCCGATGTATTTATGCTCTCTTTTTTGTTTTGGAGAGTTATTTTGTTTAAGAGCGGCAGAATATGCTGCTCACAATCAATCTCTGTCAGCTGAAATTGCAGCAGTAGATTATTGGATGGTATACAGTCAGACTCCAGACAATCCTGTTATTCTGCAGTTTCACAACCACAATTAAGAAGCAAATTGATCACTAGTTTTGATCAAAGGAGACTTTGAGGACCCCTTTTGCTTGATCAAGCTTTTGACACTGCAAACTACAGGGTGTTAATTAACAATCTTTGCCATCTTTACTTCTCTGATGTAGTTCCTAAGTGGTTTCAAAGCTGTTGTAATTCTCAGAAACAAAATAGGAGATAGTTACACAAAATTATTAGTGAAATAGTAGATCAGATGAGACAACTGTAACAGTGCCTGTTGCCTTAAGCCCGTGAATCTGTCAAAAGACCATGGTCTCATGCTATCCTGTCGCTGCAGGAGGCACTGGTTTGGCCTTTTTACCAGTTTCTGGGTTCTGAATTAGTCTTCTAAGTGCTTGGGTTTTTGTGCAGTGTTTTCTTGCATGCTATAATACCATTTTCTGTAGTAAGTGAAAATGTCATTATCAGCTGGTAGAAAAGGCTTTTGCTCCACTGTTGCTCAGAAAATTTAATTCTTTCATTGGTTTTAGCTATTGTTTTCAGATGAACCTAACACTGAATTTGATGCAGAGTGTGAAACATTATGTTACGCAGAGGCTTGTAAAGCCGAGTTCCCCCCTTTCAGCTAGCTTGAACATAGCTGGAAGCCTGCTAAGGTATCCTTATGGCAGTGTAGCACTGTATGGGAACAGCAGCTGAAAGAATGAAGGCTTTGTTAGCATAGGAATGGCTACTTCAGCTATGATGTTCTAATGACACAGATGTAGTGCTCCTCAGCTCCATTCCAGGGATTTTTGCACTAGAATTTACTCCATGGCACTCCTTAGGCCCTCAAGTTTCAATGTTGGCTGGATTTCTCTCAAAGTAAAGGTAAATTGAGGTGACAAATTTACAGCCCACGCTTTGATCTAGCAGTCAGGCAGTGCCACCTGTGTTCCTGTCTAGTTAGGGGTTCACATGAGTATGTGTATTTCCTATGTAGTGAGTTTGCATGAGGCAAACGTGTGGGTCACAAAGTATCTAGAATGCTTCTGGTAGAAGAAGCTAGACTTCTTTCACTGCATGCAGTGAGTTAAAGTATGAGATCATTTCATTTTTGGTAGCATTTGGAAACTTTTCTTTCATCCCACCATTGGTGAGGGAGGGCCTGGTTCCAGTGTTTGTTGTAGTTTTATTTTCTAATTTCAGAGAGCATGTTGCCACTATCTCAAATAGGCACAGTAAATTAAGTACTGTGGTGGAACCATGGTCCAACTAAACTCAGGAGGTAGCATACGAATTGATATCTGAAAATGCACAAACAGAAAAAAGGCAAATTAAATTGAGGGAGGAAAATTCCTTCTTAATGCATTCCTAAGGTATTTTTTGTTATCTCTATCTGCCTTCAAGATTTAGATAATGTATCCTCAAGAAAGGAGGTATTTTTTCATAACTGAATTTCATTGTTTCTGCACTTGGGCGAAACATTCAAATCAATCTACCCCTTAGTGGATATATTGAACAGCATTTATCTGTACCTTGGGTTGTATGTATCTAATCCTGCCCCCCTTTTTTTTTTTCTTTTTTTTCAGAAAATGTGTGGTCCGTAGACTATTGCACAGTGCTTCTGCATGGTGTAATTTAATATGCCCTTCTCTGAACTTTCATGCAGAAAATGTCAGTTACTTACATACCTAAACCATACAAGACATTGCCCTAACAATTCGATCTTCAGAAAGGTTAGTGAGTGGGGTTTTTTGATAATGTGTGAATTATTGAGATAGGTTATTTGAAAGGTGGTGAAGGAGAGGAAAATCCTGTGCAGATGGAGAATAAGATTTTTTTTTCTTTTAACTGAGGTTTTTTAGCAATTCAGAGTACTTCTTAAAGATGTTCTGTAAGTGACATGAGATAATTGAACACTATCTGACCTATTAAAATAATTTGTTCCTGATAGTAATAAGGACTTCTATTCTAACCCTATTCAGTATAAACCATCTGTCTGGTAACTGGAGTATTCCTTCTTAGTTCCACACATTTCATTTATTGTTTGTCTTTTATTGGGTTTTTTTTGCTCTTACTGGCAGTCTTTTATATAAATCCACTTTAATCAATGCTGAAACCCATTTTCTCTTTAAAATTTTGCTGCTCCTTGTTTCTCTCTGCTTCTCTGTAATGTTAGCAGCTTGTCTGAAAGAACCAACATAGGATTTTACAGATTCTTCTTTTCACTGACCATGGATTATGCCATTTAACTTTGAAGTATGTCAAACTAGAAATTTCCCTGTTCAGGAGGTTAGATTGCAAAAACACTTCAAATAAGATTATCACAGTGCTCTGCAATTGTTACTAATAACTTAAGATGTAAATTGTCACTGGATTCTAAACTACATATATTTTTCTCCTGTCTTTTTCTGTAAAAAGATGTTTTTTCCCATGCCACTTAGACAAACCCATACTCTAGGGTTGCATTTATCCATGCTGCAATTTTACTTGGATTTCACCTTGTATGTTTCAGTTGGAAATATATGCTCGTGGTGCTATGTTCTGTTTGAGATATGAGCAGTAAGGAAAGGGATTTTTTCACCTCCAAGTTGAGGATTGCCATACAGTTGTGGCACCCCTTTAAGTTGGACTAAGCTACATCAGATGGACTGATATGGGAGTGCACTGTGAAGACAGCTGAGCTGTCGGTGCTGTACTTCAATTAGAACTTCAAATATTTCATCCTTTACTTACCCGAAGTGTGACCTGTCAAGCTGCTGAGAGGCTGCCGCTTCCTGATAGAGGTGCAGCTCTGAACCCAGGACTGGCACTTACTTATATCCAATTTGCGTACAATCATTCGGTGCTTTTTCTTGTGTTTTCTTTCTTGATGTGCTTGTTGTCTGCAAGAGCAGGAAATCACAGATCTGCTAATGTTAAAGGGTATTTGGACTTGTTAAATAGCTAATCAAAAGGCAGCCACATCTCCTGACCCTAATCTTTCAGAAGTTGTGTGAGAGTGTCTAGTGGTTTTGCTCACCCTAAGACTTGATTTGTTAGTAAAGCTTTAGAGGCAAAAAAGGCAGCTGCATATAGGACAGAGATCCAAATTAGGGTACAGTTACACAAGCTGGACTGAGCTGACTTAATGTCTTTCCATGGCTGAATGGGGAATGTCATCTTCTCTGTCATGTTTCTTCTTTTCCCAGCTCCCTGTTCTTCCTTCCCCAGTCATAGAATCGTAGGATGGTTTGGGTAGGAAGGGACCTTAAAGATCACCTAGTTCCAATGCTCCTGGACACCTTCTACTAGACCAGGTTGCTCAAAGCCCCATCCAATCTGGCCTTGAACACTTCCAGGGATGAGGCATCCACAGCTTCTCTGGGCAACCTCTTCCAGTGTCTCACCACCCTCATATAAAGAATTTCTTCCTGATACCTAATCTAAATCTGCCCTCTGTCAGTTTAAAGCCATTAGCCTGTCTCCTATCACTACCTGCCTTTGTAAAGAAGTCCCTCTCCAGCTTCTTGTAGGCCACCTTCAGGTGCTGGAAGACTGTTATAATGTCTCCCCTGAGCCTTCTCTTCTCCAGGCTGAACAACGCCAACTGTCTCAGCCTGTCTTCATAGGAGAGGTGCTCCAGCCCTCGGATCGCCTGTGGCCCTCCTTTGGACTTCCTCAAGCAGGTCCACATGGGGTCTCACGAAAGGGGAGTAGAGGGGGAGAATCACCTCCCTCAACTTATTGGACACGCTCCTTTTGACCCAATCCAGCATATGGTTGGCTTTCTGAGCTTCAAGTGCACACTCCTATGTCATGCTGAGCTTCTCAAAATAAAGATAGATAAAGATCACCTAGTTCCAACCTCCCTGCCATGTGCAGGGGCACCTCCCACTAGACCAGGTTGCTCAAAGTCCCGTCCAACCTGGCCTTGAACACTTACAGGGATGGGGCAGCCACAACTTCTCTGGGCAACCTGTTCTAGTGTTTCACCACTCTCAGAGTAAAGAATTTTTTCCTAATAGCTAATTTATATCTACCCTCTTCCAGCTTAAAGCCATTCCCCCTTGTCCTATCACTACTTGCTCTTATAAAAAGTCCCTTTCCAGCTTGCTTGTGCCCAGAATGTCCTCCAAAAGGTGGCAGGGTAGAGAGTACAGGGGTAAGAAAGGCAGATGGCAGTTTATGTGAATTCTCTGTAAACTACTTGGTGTGTCTGGGACTGCTTCATGCCATCCTCTGCAGTTTCTTCTAGGGAGTGAGTATCATTAGAGACTTAATTACCCCATAAAAAGTCGTTGAAATTGAGAGAGAAATACATATGACTAGCAGTTTTTCACATCTAGGATTTGCTATTAAGTATGTAAACAGCATTCAACTTGTATTCTGACAACTGGCTTCCCTCTAGGTGTTGATCAGAGCAGTGCATAACCTGCAGCTGGACCACTGAACCGGAGCTACATTGCTGTTGTTTGATACAGTTCCCAGGGGATATTAAAATAGTTCATATGCAAAGATGCTTGATCTCTAGCTCTGTGTTCTTTGACACTGTCTTACTCTAGCCCAATTTCTTGGCATTAACAAAACATGTTTCTATGTTAAAGACCACCTGCAGAAGTCAAAAGCTTTGTGTTGGTGGATCACAAGTGAGTTTTTTTGTTTGTTTGGGGTTTTTTTGTTTGGGTTTTTTTTGGTTTTGTTTTTATTTTAATAAAGTTGCATAAGCCATAAATCTACAAATCATGGAATAGATCTCTTCAGTCATTTCTCAGGGGGAGGATAACCCTCTTGGAAAGCAGGAGTTACAGATACATGTTGTAAAATCAACTGCCTCTTATCAGAATAAATTTGTTCATATGGAAAGCAAAAATTATTGTCCATAAATAAAATAAATAAAAATGACTATGTTGATTTGAATTCTTAGTTTTTGGTAAGTACCCTGAAAAAAAAGATTCTCACCAGTCTAGTAAAAAACAAAGGGAAAGTGGCATTACTAAATTTTTCGTTGTCCGACTGAATAGAAATAGTGCAGATATAGTTAACATCAAGTTTGAGTTGTATCATTCTCTTTCTAATCTCTTTCTCTTGCTTTTTAATAATTTAATAACAGTTTTACAAAATTTGTACAAAATTATGTCTCTTTAAAGCAAATTTTCCAGTTTGCAGTTTGCGATCTACATACATATTATAGATTCTAGTTATTTTTTTCCTGGTCGGTAAAACACTAAGGATTATGCCTGTTATTCCTGCATAACAATAATCATTACAAAGCCATAATGACCCAGTCCTTTTTTTCACCTTATCCTCTCTCTAGAGCTACATCTATAATGATCCTATCAGGTACTACATAATGCAAAAACCCAAAGAAAGAGCAACTCCTTTGTCCCATGCATCAACATCCCATCAACAGCATGCTGACAATCTCCGTGGGAGGGCCTCCAACCCACATCAGCCAGACAAGTTCTCGCCAGACTCAGAAATGGAGCTTGACCAGAAAACACTAATGGCTGCGCTGCACACATACATCACTCAAAACTTGTCAGCACAAAGCAATGATAAAAGCTCTCACAGCAGGACTAAAGGCTCTCAGATATATGCTGATAAATTCTACTCTTCGCAAGTCAGTCCTTTTGATGGAACTTTTGGCAAAGGAAAAGCAGAGGATCTTAAAATGAAGAAACTGATTCAGCCAAGACCTGTATCTGGAGTGCTGGGGCCAAGCCCTGAGATGCTGAATCATAAATCTGCTTCCATGGACGATCCAAAGGACCCTTTGAGTGTAGTGGATGGTAAAGTTGATATTTTCTTATTCTAACTTATCTAAAGTTTCCCTTATGTTTACTGAGCCTTTTTTTTTTAGGGGGGGGGGAAGTAAAATTAGGCATTCTGTTATATCTCCTACTATTGGGATATTTATATCTACCATAATACATTAATAATGTTCACCAGTCTAACTACTCTTTCCCTGCAAATATCTACCCACATTCTTCAACCCACCTTCCATATGCATGCATAAATATATGGCATATATGGCACTCAGTAAGATGTAGCATTTATGTAACTTGCTATATTTTCAAGCATTCTACAAACAACACATGATTATGGGTATATCTTTGCCATCAAATCTGTTTTTATGCATGCATACCACACTATATATAGGTAATATAGAAATGCTGGTGGGTTTTTTCAGTTTCTCTGTATTTAACTGGAAATTCAAGGACCATGTGTAAAATTCAAAATTAGACATAGAAATTAACATTGAGATAAATTCTGGTGCAGAACACAGAGATGGGAGGAGTTCATGAGTTATGTTTATAGGTGAACACAGAATAATAAAATCAGGTGGGGTTACATCTAGTTTTGGCTGGACATTTTATAGCAAACAACACGTTTGCTGGATTTTCATCTTTTTTTTTTTTTGCTAATGCTGTTTAACAATGACCACATCCTGATGTCTTTTGTATGTGATAGTTTGACAAATACTTAAGATGAAGTGTTACATCTCATGGGATGCTGTTATACAGTTTAAGCGCTGCTTTGTAAGACAAGATGGGTCTTCACATTATGGCTGGGGATCACATTGAGTTTAGAAAATAACTCTTTTCCACTTTGTTTCTTTAAACTAATCTAACTATTGATGTTATTCCAGTAGTTCAGAATGCTTGAAAATGAAAGAATGGATCCTCAGCCATTGCCAAGCAGTTACATCTGTTACAGTGTAGTCACCACTATCCCAATGGATTTTGGGTTCCTTTGAATCCCTTCTGTAGTTAATATCATCCATAAAGTTTAATGTTCTTTTATTTGTTTGTTGGTTTTTTTGGGGGGGGGTTTTGTTTGGGTTTTTTTTTTTTCTTTTTCAAAAATTCCAGAACACACAGAAACATCAAAGTTGCAGCAGAGGAAAGATAATGCTTCCAATCTAAAGGATGATCAGAAGTGAAAGCATTCTTGGTATGGTGCCCAGAGATAATAGGTTTCAAGGAACGAGCTATAATGTAAAATCAGATCCAGGTGGCACTGTGAGTCTCTTGCACAGGTTAGACAGTTTTGTTGCTAGACTCAAAACAAACTAGGCACATGCTGGTTTCATTATCCTCCAGCTGTTCCACTTCACCTTTCCTGGTAGGAGCTAACCGGGGAAAAAAATGCTTAACACTTAGAGGGAATAACATGTTTCGCAATTCACTGGGTTGTGCTACTTTGACTTCAACATACATAATATGCTCTGTAGGAACTTCTTCCATTGCATTAGCTTTTAGATGTTGCATAGACATAAAATTATGAATTGTTCGAGGA
Source organism: Strigops habroptila (assembly GCF_004027225.2). Classification (NCBI taxonomy): domain Eukaryota; kingdom Metazoa; phylum Chordata; class Aves; order Psittaciformes; family Psittacidae; genus Strigops; species Strigops habroptila. Next base: position 107,078,116 of record NC_044277.2, on the reverse strand, counting down.
GGAAATAATATGGTTTCCATTCTATTTTGAGCTTCTTAATAGTCACATAAGGAAGTAGTGAGGACAGACTCCAGCATATTGTTTCAAATGCTGTCCATTGAAATGATGATGGTTTAGACTCAGATTTGCTGGGCTGACTGTACCATCTCTTTCTGCTTTCAATCTTTCTTCAATCTCTCTGGTGCTTCAGGATTTTTATATGCTTGAGGATTGTTTCTCTCATGCACTCTCTAAACCACAGAACTGTTGAAAATCTGGAAAGCACGGGGTGCAGTCTCACAAGCTCAGTTCTCTGCAAACAAAGGAACGTGACTGGGAGAACAATCCAGAAGGTACTAAGCAGATTAGCACCGAGAATTGCTGCAAAACAGTGGCAGGTAAATTAGCTAACAAGGCACCCTGAGGGAGAAATACAAGAGAAGGAAATGTGAAGCTATTTTTCTATCAGATTTGGAAACCATTGCCTCTAAGAGTAGCATGATGTGCGTGGATACTGCCTTTGTAGTCACTGTGCAACACTGGAATCGTTAATCTGTCTTCTGCACCAGCTGTATTTAGAATTTGGCTCAGTTTTAAGTGATTTGTTCCAGTCTACTCGTTGTTATATTAAATATTGCAGAATACATTTCTCTGTTACTTTGGAAAGGTCACAAAAATTAGTAATTCAGGTTGTTGGGGTTTTTTTCCAAAAAATAACAAACGTATATGTTTATAGTGCAAAGATATTTTTGTACATCCTCTGTCTTGCAAAGCTGTGGTCATTAATCTGTATGATGGTCAGCTGTGGAGTACAGCTAGTATGTGGTCAATAGAATGGTATGGTAGGAGAAGACATACCACCCTGTGGAATTGCTAGCGAAGCTACTGCTGCCATACCATTTGGCTGTCAGGCAAGCTGGCTTTGGCAGTTGTATCAATGGAGTATGGAACTTGATTTATATCCGGTATAATAGAAAGCTGTTTTCCCTTGCTAAGCTGCTATTGTTACCTACTAGGGAATTCTAGTGGTGAAGCTGGTATGATCTAAGATATACGTGCCTTTACTGTCATCATGGTTCCAAGCCAACTGCGAAAAGTAACTTGCCTTCTTCAGTTTGGAAGCTGGAGCTAAGGGAGAAATCTGGTTTGCAGTACAAGCTCTTTGGAACGTGGCTGAGCATTGCCGATTCTATTTAGAAGGGGTCAGTGGGGGAGTATAAAGTGCAAGTACATGTGCTGCTGAAGTCATGTGCCATTACAGTATCCATCTGCTATTTGGTCTTTCTCCAACAATATTTTCTGATTTTAATGAATTCATTGTAATTTCCTTAAATTACCCAAAGGTGTTTGTAAATAGATGCACTGATATTTATTTGTGTATCAGCCTTATCCAATAATATGCAAATAGTATAGAAACATGGACAAGTGCTTTAACAAGAAGTGGAAACATCCGTATTTAACATAGACATGTATTAACATTATATCAGTAACCCCATGAAGTTAGCAAGACTCTTTATGTAGACCTCCATCTCACCAGGCTGTTACAAACGTTTTTCTAACAGTTCCTCCTAGTATACTGAAATCATGATGTTCTTCGTAGAATCATAGAATGTTCCAACCCTCCTGCCGTGGGCATGAATGCCTCACCCTAGACCATGTCACCCAAGGCTCTGTCCAACCTGGCCTTGAACGCTGCCAGGGCTGGTACATTCACCACTTCTTTGGGCAACCTGTTCCAGTGCCTCACCACCTTCACAGTAAAGAAATTCTTCTTTATATCTAATCTGAACTTCCTCTGTTTAAGTTTAAACCCATTTCCCCTTGTCCTGTCACTACAGTCCCTAACGAAGAAGTTCTTTATGTGCACCACAGGAACTTTATCTGCCTCTACAGTACATAGAAATTCTGATTGGGCTGGGCCAGCCCTGTTGGCAGATCCCCTCGTGTTGACCAACCAGGTGGCTTTTGCTAAATGTGTATCCCAATGTTTGAAAGTCCCACCACTCATTGCTCTCAGTGTAGTTTTTAACAGCCCATTGCACCGTTCGATTTTCCTCGAGGCTGGTGCATGATAGGAGATGTGATATACCCGCTCAATGCCATGCTCTTTGGCCCAAATGTCTATAAGGTTGTTCCGGAAATGAGTCCCATTGTCTGACTCAGTTCTCTCTGGGGTGCCTTGTCGCCACAAGATTTGTTTCTCAAGGTCCAGGATAGTGTTCCAGGCAGTGGCGTGGGGCACAGCGTATGTTTCCAGCCATCCGGTGGTTGCTTCCACCATGGTAAGCACATGGCACGTGCCTTGGCGGGTCGGTGGGAGTGTAATATAGTCAGTCTGCCAGGCCTCCCCATATTTGTACTTCAGCCATCGTTCTCCGTACCAGAGAGGCTTTAACCACTTGGCTTGCTTAACTGTAGTACGTTTCACATTCATAAACAACCTGGGTGATAGTGTCCATTGTTAAGTCCACTCCTTGATCACAAGCCCATCTATATGTTGCATCTCTGCCTTAATGGCCTGAGGTGTCATGGGCCCACTGGGCTAATAATAATTCACCCTTATGTTGCCAATCTAAGTCCATCTGAGCCGCTTCAATCTTAGCCAGTAAAGGTAGCATATAATGCCTAAGTTTTATTCACACTGACATAAGTATTTAGGAGATAGTTTGATGAACTTTGCCCAGGTGGCATTAACAAGGGCAGGAATAGCAGCATCAGAGGAGCAGAAGGCTCCTCTATAGGTTTGTTACAGAATGGATGGCCTGTGACTATTCATTTTCTCATGTGATTCCCTGCCCCGTTCCCCCTTTCCATTTTGTTTGAGATTGAGACTGCTCTGTTATTGACTGTGAAGTGGATTTGAAAGGTAAGACTTGGCTCAGATAATAGGTACAGAGAAATGTTGGTTAGGAAAAAATGAAACAGAATGGGAATGACAAGACTATATTGACTGCATGTTGTTGAATAGCTCAGTGGTTGGTCTTGGCAGCTGGCTATGAAATAACCAAAATAAACAAAATCTAGTAGTGCTACATTAATAGCTCTTGAATTATATATGTCCTGAAATATAATTATCTTTTAAGATTTGTCTTCAAATATTGATGTCTTAGTTGAAAAGTTTTAGTTTTGATTTGGAACTGGCATATTCTCTTTTCTGATTTTATTAGCTCTGGTTCAATAATTTAGGATTTTCTGTCAGGTTATTATCTGATAGTCCTATAAAACATAAGAACAGAGAAGATAGGCAAGCAGATGCAAGGCTTCTACGGTAATCTGGCAATGCTGGCATTTCTAGCAGCTTAATTTACCACATTGCTGCTCTGTGTAACATCTTCTCCAAATGGCCATCTTCCAGGTAGCAGTTTCGCTACTTGCAAACATTTATTGAACTCAGTTTGATCAAGTCTAGTGAAAACTTTTATTGCAGTTTGAATCAATTTGCTCTTATAGATTATGTTCACAAACAAAAACATTTGGTCATTATGTTTTTACTATATTATTAGATTCATAACAGGAGATGGATACATTACAATGAAATGTGGAAAGTAAAGTATTCACAGTTTCCTGTGAAGCATTACTCAGTTTCTTTAAACTTCAGTCCTAATTTTGCTGCCTCCAAATATCTTGGCCCACAGAGTTTGGCATAAATTGTAAAATTAAATCTTTGATTCTAATCACTAGACACTCGCTTTCCTGTACAAAGCACTCTGTTATTTCAATATGATACCATAATCTTTGTTGGCTGCCACAGTTTAAAGCAGCATTATAGATTTAACCTATCTTTTTATTGATAGTTGCACTTAAAAGTGTGTTTACAATTATGCTTTTTTAAGTAAATTTTGAAAGTTCACAGCATATGACCTTAGCTGAATTTTATAATGAAATCAGTAGAATTTTGTAATATCAATATGGTGGATTATTGGAAAGATGTATTTGTTTAGCCTGGAAAAGAAAGGCATCAAAGAACCACCTTCCCAAGTGCCAAAACTCTTTGACTCACAGTAAACCTACTATTTAAGCTGCTTAAATTATCTTGGTTTATATTGGCTAATTAGTTTAGGGAAAATAGCATTAGTTGGTGACTTACGGGTCAAGTTGGAGGAAATTAATCTCTGCTTTGAGATGGCATTGAGAAGCCGACGGTCAGCTGCAGGCTCTAACCTCTGCAGCTAACACTCTGGGGTCCAAAAAATGCCAGACATGTCCAAGGTCTTAGCCTCTTTTTCCCCAATGACAAATAATCCTTTATTCTTGTCTCCCTGCAATATCACAGATGTTCTGCTGCTTCTTCCTCAGAGCAGAAGAGTCTCTATCTACTTCTTCTCCTTTGCTAGTCTTTAGTTCTTCCTCCTTTCCTGTGAAAAGCAAACCTCCTCTTTAGCCCTTTTTCTGGTAGCGTTTTCCCCTTTGCACACCTACTTTTTAATTCACTTTTATGTAAGCCTGAAAGCTGACTACATGGTTCCAAAATCTTGTTTACAATGATGAACATGTTTACAGATGAACATGTCAAACCACAAGGATTAACAGAGAGAATGTTACTGTAAGAAAATAGGTTGGATGTTGCCTTCAAACTGCTTATATATAAATTAATACATTCAACAGAGATTTAAAAGCAGTCCATATCTTCCTCTTCTTACACAATACTACCAATGTGAAAGAGTTTTCTTGCTTGCATGCATATGCATATGTATGCTAAATTCCTGTCAGCATGAATAAGCAGAACAGAGACATGATTGAAAATGGTTTGAATATACTAGAGTAAGCCCTACATTTAGTGTCTCATACTCCAAGGGACCTTAGGCTGAGTTTTGCAGAATTATACAAAATGGTACTGAAGGATATATTCAACATACGCAGTCAGAAAAGCAACTTCCCTGAAGAGCTGTTATGTACATCTTCTAACTCACCTTTAATATCCATTGTCCTTGAATTTCCTCATCTTCAAAACTTTTCTCACATCAAGGTTGTTTTGTTGTTTTGGTTTTTGGTGTGGTTTGGTGGTTGGTTTTTTTTTGTTGGTTTGTTTTTTTTTCTTCCACTAAATATAAGTTCATTTGCTTTTCCTGTCCTGAAACGTCATCTTAACATTTCTTTCTTCAGTGTGACTGGTAAAACACTCATAGCTGACAAACCAAAACAGTAAAGTTCACTTTTGACAAGATACATATCTTCTTAGAGAAATCAGTACAACTTAGAAGGTTCGTCCATTACATATACATGTATGTAGTGGACATTTATCCATATCCACTTCTAATTGAAGAGGAGCTTTTTGCTTGAAAGATTACATATCTGACTCTTTTTTCCCCTCAAAACTCTATATAGCTATTTACCTTGCAAAAAGCAAATGACCAAAGAAACCTGATCTCTAATAAACAGTAGTGGTGTTTGCAGTCTTATTGTAGCTAAAAAAAGTTAAGCTACCTTAACACTTGTCTTCAGTATTTTGAGTCAGTTTAGACTAGGAAACAATGCTGCTCTTGTAAAGAAAAAGTGACAATTTTATACCCCTCTCTTTATGACAGCTTGCTGGGTTGAAGTGGCATACATCTGCCAGTGCCTGTCATGAATTCACCTTATCATAAGCTCTAGCATCCATTTATAATACCGTGTTTTCTGTAAAGATGGCAGCATGAATGTGTATCCACTCCTTTGGAAAACAGATGCTCTTCTTGAAGGAAAACATATCTTTTAGGAAAAATGAAAGATGTTTACTGATACAAGCACGTATGCTTCATGTATGCAGCTAAATCTTGTGCTTATGTTGTTTTGTGATCCAGAGACACTTATTAAAGATGTCTTGAAGGACCTAGAGAAACACCAAGTAAATGTGGAGAATCTCAGCTCAACAGAACTGGATGAGATTGCTGATACTATTGCTAATGCAATTCAAACTGTTGGCATTCAGGAAGAAAGAGAAGAGGGTGCTGGAAAAACTAAAGAAGACAAAACAGAAGCACAAATGAAGACAGGAGATGCTCAAAGAAGGGCAGAGGTTCAGACTGGATTAGTGGAAAACACTGTTAATATACCAGGTATTGATTCTAAGAATTAAGTACAGCAAAAGATAGCTACCCTAATTTTCCTTTAGTGTTTCACATTAGTGCTAGACTTTTTAAAATAAGCTTTAGAGAAGACTGGAAGGGAAGTTTCTCTATTTCCCCCCAAAGGCTGCAGAGTTTAGCTTTGTTGTTTTCTTTTTATTGCAGATACTTTATTTATGAAAATGCATCTGTTTGTGAACCTTTGGTTGTCAAGCTTCACAAACAGAATAAACCTACACACCCACTTACACTGAAATACAAATTGCTTTATGCTGTGTGGTCTTAATTTCCCTTTCTTGAAAATAAGATTTTTAAGCAAAATGATAATGAAAAAATATTATATTCCAAGAATGTGTTTTGAAATGTGTGGGAGAAAAAAATATGTTTTACAGATAGTCATTCTTTAGTGTACCACAATTACTTGCAGTACAAAATCTTAGGTGTAAGTAGAAAACTGCTCATTCCTTTTCCTGCTTAAGGAAATAGAAGAGTTATTATGGTTATTTGCTTCTGTCTGGACATGCATTTTCATGATGATGCAGGTTCAGGAGCTACAGTAATTGCCATTAATAAGTTGATACCACAGTGGGACATAAGTTACCACTCACTCATTTTATATTTTAGGAATCTTATGATATCTAGGACATAAAAAACATGTGCTATACGTCATAAACAGTGATTTTTACTTGCTCTCTTTTTTCTTGGTGATATACTGAAACGTTTACTAGTTAGGAATATTCTGGTTATTTTAGTTGCCAGCTCTTTTTTTAGATTAAAATGATCAGACTTGAGGGTTTGTCCTGAATCACATTGTAAAAGATGAATAAGACTCAGTTCATAAATTGAAGCCAGCATTATTTAGCTGAGGTTAATGATGTGACTGCATATCATCAGCTAACAGTAGTTAAGCTGCAACATGATACTGGTAGATGACACCTATTAAAATAAGTCATCTTTTTCCACCAAAATCAGTATGAGGGATGTATATGTTTCCTTTTTCTTTAATATAAATGTCCACTCAGATAGCTAGAGCTATCTTATTGTTTCTTTTTCTTAGATATTGATAAACTGATATGAAGACTGGACACTTAATTAGCAAAATAACACTATTACATTGGCTCTTGAAGTACTGTCTATTGATCTTGTATTAATTTGCTATCAAAGTGGGGTTAGAACAACAGTACTGAATTATGCAGTGCTCTTTACTCTGCCCTTTCAGCTTTGATGTCTTAATGTTTAAACTGCATGAAAAGGCCACCACTACAAAGCAGCCTATAAGCGGTGTTTGTTTCAAATATAATGCTTTCCTTTCATAACTATGTATTTGTGCTTTTCATGTCCTACAGACAATGGAGTGCATGAAGCCACTGCAAGAACTGATAAAGAGGTAGAGTACCAGTATTTTAACAAAACAAATATTCCATCTCAAAATGTCAGGTTAATATGCAGTGAAGGTCAAAAGCATACTTCTGAAATACAAGACCTGTTTTGTGTCTTCTGTGCATATAATTCAATACCCCAGCATTGTATATTGAAGGCATATTGTTGTTGATACACTCATTTAATGAGCATTTATTTAAACCTTAACCAATTTTTTTTTTTCTTTTTAAGTTCAAAAAAGCAAAATCAAGTGCTGTTTTGCCTTTCTTTCGTTGGTAAATAAACAGAATTCGTAACAGATCCCAAAGTTCAGACAAATTCAGGCTTTTCCTTGGTTAGTAGATTTTGAGTATTGAGGTGTTCTTGAAAACATTCTTTTTTTACCTGTCCCTTGATTCTTAGTTTTGGGGAATGTAAGCACCCTTGCTCAGATAATCTCTCTGGTTTTCAGAAGCAGATAAGTAAACATACTTCTTCTGAGGGCATAGGTTTGTGGGAGGATTCAAGATTTCCTCTCTTTTCATGGGATCTGTCATTCTTCACTTTCACACTTTACTTCCAAATTGTTGAATATCAGAGGTATTTCTAAAGCTCCAGGCATTACATCTCATACTATAGGTGGTAACATCAAATTTGCTTTTGCAGCAAAAGCATCAGATTACTTTTGCAATATTCCTCATGAGTTTTGAACCATATCCTATAGTTTTATGTCCAATATTCAGCCATTTTTGAGAAATTTAGAAAGTGACCATGTGACATGTGTATTGAATAGATTTCACCATATCAATAAGAGTTTGAAAGATTATATCCAGATTTAATTCAGTATACCATTCCTGTGTTTAGTTTTAAAAATAGTAATACTATTTTTAAATAATATTTACAGAATACTTCGAGACTAGTTAACTTCTTGAATGAGAATGCATTACCTGAAAATATACCTGAAGACCTTACACCTGAAAAATCTACTAAGACAGAAACCAAGAAATCTGAAGACACTGGCTCTTCTTCCTCAGAAGAAATAAATGCTGGTGTGGAAGATGTTAAGAGCGAGACTTTCACAAGGGAACTGACGGCCGTAAAGAACAGTGAATCTGACTCCAGAGACCCGAATGAAACCCGCTACTGGATTAAGGATGCTTTAAGGCAGGATGGAAACTACCATGAAAAGCCTCAGAATAATATGGGACAAGGCTTACAACTTGAAGTGAAGTCTTCCGAGGAGAAAGAATACGGCTACATTGTAACTGTGAAAGAGTAAGTATAGCAGCCAATATCAATGGCATTTTTAACTGGAGAAAAGATAAAGTCATTGCACCTAATGAAATATGAATGCACAAGAGGAAATGCCACAGGCCTGATTTTTAATACATCTGAAACTGTTTGGAACCCGTTCAGTACTTTGATGAAAATACAGGAAAACAGTTGAATTTTCTTATAGTTGCCTTCCCTCCAATGCAGAAGATAGTTGTTTTGTAGGTGTTTTGCTTAGATCCCTATCTTCTCATGTTCCAGTGACCTTCCAATATGTCAGTAAGTGTGCTTATGGTTAGGATGTGGGCTTTAAATATTTGACTTGAAAGTAGCCTAAATATCAATGCCTGAGTCATTCTTTCAAAAAATGACATACAATAATAAAGCACAATATTTTCTCTCTGGTTTCATTTTGATCTGAAAATGCCACATATAGGAATCCAAACATCACATATGCAGCTAGTTTCGAAAGAAAGACCTAATGATTTAAGGTTATGTCAGTAATTAATTTGACATTTAATACTATATTTTCAAAAGACAGCTTTTTTCCCCTAGGGATACACAGTTTATTACAGGAGCACATAGGAGTTTAGACCAATGTGATGGGCACTTTTACATCCTTTCCCCACCATGAGAACAATGTTATCTTTTTTTTAGCAATCCCAACTCATCTTCTGTGAGAAATTAGCAGTTTCTAGGCTGAGCTTACAAATATCTGCCCAGAAATTATAGAGAAACAGAGACAGAAACTTCAGTAGCATGGATTGATTCTTTTGTCTCTCTCAGAGTTATTACAGGATCGAAGGCAATAGGATTGTGGAGGATTCTTGTTTTTACCACACTGTGTTGCTTTGAAATGCATGTGACTGCATACCAGAGAGCTGCTTCTTCACCTTCTCCCAGAGGCTTGAGAAAGATGGGGTCATGAAGAAAGGATGCCATTTGTGGGGGGAGAGATTTTATACAGTGCATGGAAGGACAGAGAGTGAAAGCTGAGGCTTGGCAGCCTGCAAACATCAGAGACAGACAGAGACTGAGACTTCTCAAGAAGCAGGGAACAAACACCCATTCCTCAGAGATAATGGAAAGAGTATGTTTCGTAAGGACTTCGAGGTTACCCTGCTGAAAGTAGAAATTACTTAGTCACTAGAATGAGAGATGCTGAAGGAAAGCGCTCACCTTGTGAGGTCATAGTGGGAATGAGAGTTATATTAATAGATCCTGGCATTGTTATCATGTTCCATCCTGAGTTTCATTTTCACCATTTTAGTGTTAAATATTTTTCGCTTTCTAAAGAAACCCAGCTCTAGAGTTTAGAAAAGATCTTTTTGGAGTTTTGGAGTACTTGCTTTAAGGAGTCCCAAATGATTTGAGGTCCTCAAACTTCTGTAAACTTATCTGTATGTCAACAACAACTGTTAATCATTATTTAATGACCAAGTGCTTTGAAATTAATTAACCAGCTTTAAAATGCTTTTGCAATTACACTTTTCAGTTGTTTTCCTGTAACATACATTTTCATTGACTGGTTTCTGTAGCAAGGTTCTCAAGAACCTGCTCCAGGAGAAACCCAATTACAGAGTATTCTAACTGTTTTCTTTTGTTTAGGTTGTACCATAGTCCTTCAGGTAGGTTACATTTCTATTTGCTTTTTGCAGAGGGGGCACTTAAGAGTCTCATTCTGTGTTTTTGAAATCAGACTACCAGAAATTCATGGGATACCCTAGTTTAACCCCACCTCTTGGTTCTTGCCTATGAATGCTATGTGAAGCAGTAGAAGCTGATTTTTCCCCAGCTCAGTACTACTTTCCCCAGACCTTTTAACTCCAACTTTTATATCCAACAGTATCTTAAAACACCATCTCCCTTTACTACCCAGACTTACTTGGCTCATAAATTCACTAAAACCTTAGAGCTTTCAAAACTCAATGTAACGGGAGGCCTTCTGACTTTTCAGTCTTCACATGTAGATTCTTCACAGTGTCATCTTAGGAGGTTTTCTTCCTAGTTAGTTCACTGCTAATGGGTTTTCCCCTAATTATGTCTGTCATTATTCAATGAAACTTGCTGAAGAAGCTTGTTTGTCCAAACGCTCTTGGTTCTAGAGGACTCCATATACACAAATTTTTCATCTTCTTTACCACTGTCAATACCAGAAAGACAAAAAGTACTTTTCTTATGTACTAGATTATTAGTAACTTTTGGGTAAGATACTTTTAGATAAACGTTGGAATGTTAAAAATGCTTATAAACAACGAGAAAAACTTTGCAGTAATTTAGATCATAAATTCAAAAATATAAGCTCATCAACCCAATATTAGTTTCTATTGGCAACCAGCTCATTCCACAAAGCATGTACTATTGGTATTCAGAAAATTTAACTGATAACTCCTTGCTACATCCTTAGCACTTTGAGTGCAACTAGATGTCATGTTCTCCAAAGACACCATAGGGAAGAAGATAATAAGCTTTCATGCTTTTTCTTTTTTTCCAGTTTGTAATCTAGAATGAGTTAATTATTAAAGAGAATTAGCTGTTTGAGTTAAACTAAAGAAAAAATTCCTTTTGTACCAGGATTATGTTGCATCTGATCTGCAGAAAACTGATTTTGGTTCAGGGTTCTTAGCCAGTGACTTACATCTCTTCAGTGATTTGACCCTTCTCAGCATTTCAACTGCATAATGTACTAATTTAATTTTTGTTGTCACTGTTGTTAAACTTGTTTGTTTTGAATAGGTTTATCTGAAATGTAAGAGTAAAATATGACCCTCATATTTCACGAAACAAAATTACATATTCTTAAATTTTATAAGAATAACAAGACCTGTACAGGAAATTCTGCATGCTAAAAATGGACTTGTCCGCTCTGCAGGAGCAGTGAAATACTTTCTACAGCAGTTCATGCATCTATACATACTATTGTTTCCCACAACCATTTCTTTAGTACATAAAGTGGCCTTAGAGAGCAATTGTATCTGTGTAACTGAGAGTTTCAGTAGGAACTTGTTTTCATGAATGTTGCTGTAATTGCATTTTTTTTCTTGGGGGAGTGAGGATAGAGAAAGTGATGTTTGTTAACTATCACTGCACAGAAGGGAAAGTTTAATTTCCTTTTAAGGAATGTTTCTTTAGTAAGCTTGCTGTATCATTAAGTACCAGAAATCTAACTGGCTGTCTGTGGGAAATAAATGGTATTAATAAATTTAATTTATAGATAACTGTACAGGCATGTTATATATTTAGATATATATAGATATGCTGTACATTTATAGATAGACTTTACATGCATGTTGTGTTCATACAGTGAAGTAAAGGGGCTGGAACTATTCCTAGTCAGATCTTTAATCCATGTCAATCTAAAAATCACTCCAGTTTGAGAGGTGATTGTAAATACTCAGGAAATTGATTTCATAATTGATCTTTGATATTTTTATGGTCGAACTTGGTGATCTCGAAGATCTTTTACAACCTACCTAATTCTATGATTTTCTGTTTAGATCTTTATGCTTTTTAAAAGTTCTCTATTTTAAATAAAGAGTAAGCTGGAGCTACAGCTAGGCATGAAATCTTTATAACAGTCTGTTAGACAAGTTAACAGGTGAAGTATCTTTCTTGCAGCAGTTAATGCATTTAAAATTATAAAACTAAAATTGTGATTTATGTGGGTGTTTCTAATCCACTCTTAACTTGAGCACACAAAATGAAATGCCAAAATATAATGAGGTACTTCTTTATTTTCCAGTACTACATCTTTGTATGGTCTACTACAGCCAATACTACATTTTTGTATGGTTTTCTTCTTTCTTCATAAAGCAATAGGTCATAGTTTCAATGCATCAATTTTTATTTGCCACAATTTTTTTTTTTAGTAGAAGAGCTTCATTTTTACAGCTGAAACTGCTGTCTTTTGGTGAGAAAAGAAAGTAGTCCAACATATTTGTACACTGGGGATAATAGCTTGAGTTCTTTTCACCTGATCTCAAAATGGAACTGTAAAGATTAAACTGAAAAGATTATACTGGCAAAACTTGGAGGTTTTTGATCATGGGTCAGTTTACATGACAGCAGGCCTGCTGGCAACAGACCTGTCACAAAGGGAGAAATGGATGTTTGCACAGGAGTTAGCAGGGCTCATTGAAAAGAGATTTAAACTAGTTTTGAAAAGAGAAAGGGATAAAACCAGGCTTGCTAGAGATAAGCCTGGAGGCGGCATGCAAATGCTTGAGTGATGGTGGTCCTTCAGTCTGTCATCTCAGTGGAGGCAGGGGATGGAGATCCATGCAGCAGCAAAGACACCAGTGTTATCGATGTGTTAGAAACCGTGACAGTGCCTGAGAATGGTCACATAGGAATTAGGGCTTCTCCTCCCAGAAAGGTGGTGGGATCCATAGCCCCACTGAAGGGCACCTACACCAATGCACACAGTTGGCAGCCGGTCACAAGTGATGTTCCCCAGGGCTCCGTACTGAGGCCAGTTATATTTAATATCTTTATCAATGATCTGGAGGAGGGGATCAAGTGCATCTCTCAGTAAGTTTGCAGACAACACCAACTTGAGTGGGGGTGTTAATCTACTTGAGGGTAAGAGGGATCTGGACAGGCTGGATTGATGGGCCAAAGCCAGGTGTATGAGGATCAGGAAGGCCTAGTGCTAGGTCCTGCATTTGGGTCACAACAACCCCATGCAATGCTACAGTCTTGGGGAAGAGTGGCTAGAAAGCTGCCTGACAGAAAAGGACCCGGGGGTGTTGGTCATCCAGCTAGCAGAATATGAGCCAGCAGTTTGCCCAGGTGGCCAAGAAGGCCAAAAGCGTTCTGGCTTGTATCAGATACAGGATGGCCAGCAAGACTAAGAAAGGGATTGTCCCACTGTACTTGGCACTGGTGAGGCCACACCACGAATACTGTGTTCAGTTTGGGGCACCTCATTGCAAGAGAGACATTGAGGTGCTGGAGCATGTCTAAAGAACAATGAAGCTAGTGAAGGGTCCAGAGCACAAGTCTTATGGGCAGTGGCTGAGGGAACTGCGTTTGTTTAGCGTGGAGAAAAGGAGGCTTAAGGGAGACCTTAATGCTCTCTACAACTACCTGAAAGGAGATTGTAGTGAGTTGGCATTGGGTGAGCTGCCCTAGTTGATGGAGACACCATCCCTGAAGGTATTCAGAAGCCATGTGGATGTAGTGATTAAGGGCATGGTTTAGTGGTTTATTGGCAGTGCTTGGTTAACGGTTGGACTTGATGATCTTAAAGGTCCTTTCCAACCTAAACAATTATATGATTCTATGGTTCTGCTCAGTGCTATAGTTGATAGATGTTGGGTGTGATCCATTCACTATGAGATTCTCAGACTTCCATGCGAGTGTGATCCAAGAAGCTATTAAGACTGCTTCAGTGAACGCCTAGGATGCCAGCTTTTAATCGTGCCACAAAGCAAAGATTTCCATGTGATTCTTGAAGAAGAGATTTGTGATAAAGACTTGTCAAAACAGCAGTCTGATTGTCAGTGGCAAGAACAATATGTCACTCCTGCTGTGTTTGCCGAGTGACCTTTCAGACGGTTGGAGCAGTGCGATCCATACCAATCCATAATATCCATCAGCACGAAGCTTCAGAATGAATTGACAGTTTCAGTGGAGAAAATCGTCCAGCAAATCCGCCACTGTGCTGCTTCAGCACTTTATTATGCCAACAAACCAACCAAATTGGGCGATTAACTTTTTTACTCTTTCCTCCTTCAAAAAATTAGTGTTCTACCACTGTAGGATTTGTGTGAAAGAGGTTTGTTTCTTTCTCAGTGTAACTAACTGCTTCGAACTGTTTCTACTGATCATAGCACAGAAATTCCAAAGTAATATTACAAAACAGTTATCTAGAGGATGTTATTTTCATTTGTATGCTACTTTGGCTGTAGTTATAAAATACCTCTCCATTACGGAGCAGGGTTAAATCAGTGTGAGATCTCAAATCAGAGAAGTCTTTGCCTTTGGACAAAAAACTTCTTCCTATTTTCTGAAATTCTAGTTGTTCAAGTATGGAAAAAGTGCCAACACTCCTGTTTGTCTGGCAGGTTATGCTCTAAGCTGAGGGCCAAGATCCCTCAATCAAAACATTTAAACAATGTTTAGCCTCCTGAGCCTCTCATGAGGAAACCGAAAGCCTGGCTTTCCAGAACATGTAGTTCTTACCACCTCCAGTAAGGCTAAATGCAAGCTGCTGAAGCAGTTTAAATAGTCAAGCTGGTGCAATTTCTGAAATATGAGATTGAGTAGTTAAATACATTAAGAAAAATCCTAATTTGAGAGTAGAAGGTTCGTCTCTTCATTGCTTATCAGTCTTTTGAGCTTTGAAGTCAAGTCCTGCTTTTCTGAAGCCATGCTTGGATACCCAATGCAGAGGAACCTGTGCTCTTTTGTGATTTACCAGAATTCATGTGCTTGAAGTTTTTAATGTAAATGCAAGCCCACAGGCAGTTCATGGCAGCTCTGTTAGCTTGTGAGCCAACTTTTGGCATTGTTGTATTAGTCAGTTCCTGGATATTTCATGTTTTGTCATATGTTAACTCTTGATTCCAGACTGTCTGTATAAAAAAAAATATGTTGGCAGTAAATCGGTTCACAACATGTTAACTTAATTGCATTCTACATGTATTTCTATGCGTTTAATTTGAGGTAGCTGGTATTCTGTTCAAATGCTTTGGAAAAGCTGAAAATGAATCTTGTGTTCATAATATAAAATTGCTATGGAATATGATTAGTCTGACCTATTTAACGTGCTGAAGAGATAGGTTAACTCCAAATGCTTGATATTATTTCTCCACCTTTACAAAGGTGATAAATGGTACTGCTTTGCAGTTAATGATTACTTTCTGCAGGATCATGTTCAGGTTAGGAACCTGAAGCTGGGTTGTACAGAACTCTTATTCTCCAAGTTTTTAGTTTTCTTAGGCAAGTCATTAAAGAATTGCATTTTTATGATCTTCATTACTTGTTTTCCTTACCAGGTTAAAATATTTAGCGCATTTTAAAATGAAATTTAAAATAAAGAGGAGAAAATTAATCATAATATCTACAGCAGTGAAACAGGGCTGATAGGTTTTATTGTTCTTTGTTACTGGAAGGTCTTGATGTTTCTTAGAAGGTGAGCTTTTGTATTCCATGAGGCTTTTCAGGTCTTTTTTAGAAAATAATAACAAAATGTTCTTGTCTTTTAACACATATATTCCAAAAGAAACACTGATTTGACCTTCTCTGCATATCTCAATGTCCTCTTTGAAGTTGTTATTCTACCTGCAAGGGTAGGTAGAATCTTTCCAAGGGAAAAAGATTTGTGCATATTCTTCACTGAACTTCTACAACTAGCCTTAAAAACTAAAAGAAATTATAAACATAAATAAAACAGAAAGGCTATTGCTACTAAAGTCTGTTAAAATCAGCAAGGGACAGAGACAGCATTGCTCATATTAAAAAAGAAGTTAAATGTTAATTTTTATCCCTCACTTTGTCGCTTTCCCTAACAGTCTCTACCCTTGTATAAATAAGTTCCAAAAATGTCCATCATTGATTTTAAAGACAAAAGTTTTACCTCTGATAACATAACTTGACCCCCTACCTAAATAATACAGATGGAAAATACTTGCCTATGAATTTATCCAGTAGAGACTATTCTGTCATTGTGTCTCAGCACTGTAACTGGTGGAGAGACATAAATCTGGAATCTTCCTTGGCTAACTCTTTACATTAATTATTCATCCTCTCCAGAGTTTCCTAGACATAAAATCATTCTTCTGTCTTTAATCTTACGCTTTCCTTGTGATACTTAGAAAGTGACAGAGATCACATCCCCCCATATTACTGCTTCGCTGCCTTAATTCTGATATTACATATTCCCATAGGAAAATGATACTTCATGCTTTTTATTCATGCACAAGAAAATAACAGAAAAATGGTAGTTACTGTAGCTTTGCCATAGAGAGCATAAATACTGGTGTGTTCAATATGAGAGTTCAGCTTTGAATATATTGAATTTCTTCTTATCTGTTGTATGTGCAGAGATGATAGTCTGTTCTACTTCTGTTGACCTTAGCTTTTGTGCTTCCAAAATCTGCTGAAATATCCCAGAACATGATTCTCACCTGCTGATGTAGTATCACTTTACACAAGAGAAGAGTCTTTCCAAGGATCCATATTTGCCTCTTCTTATGGCTTCACTTCTCCTGATGTTTTCCTCTGCTTTCTACTGGGACCAGCTTTGCATTTTTACCTCTAGAGGACTATCCAGAGCAAAATTTTCAGTTGTTGTAGCTAGCGACCAGGTGATCTGTCATGCTAGCAACAGTAGTGGCAAGGAATCACTCTGGTCCCTTGAACCAATGAAAGGCAACAGGTAATTGCAGGAGTGTGCCTGGAGTCCCCAGTAGTGCCACAAGGACCAGCTCACATTTGTATCTCCCTGCCTAGCTGAACAGATATGCCTGTTGGCCTAGTTTCCCAGAACAGACATTCCCAGACACTCCAATTTCTGTCTTTCCATACCTTCTGTGCCATGTTATCATTCGTTGTTCAGGTCTCACACATCAGCTCTTTTGGGAGAGCAGATGGTGCAAATACTCCACAACATTTCTGTGAGCAGGTCCAGGTTACTCTGCTGGCTCCAGGCTATAGACCTTTAATCACTGAGGGTGCATGTTACATATCCCTGAAGCAGGGATGGGGCTGGGAGCTGTGCTTTGTTTTTATAAACAGTGGTAGTAATTAAAACCCTGAGATGCTGCAATATCTCACAATAACATATGGTCAATATATTTAGTATTTCACAGTGGGTTTTTTGGTAATTATCATGTAGTTCATTATAAAAGAGCGATGAATTTTAAGCTTTTGAAATGAATGAGAAGGAGAAAGCCAAAGATCAGGATTCCTGGGAATGAAGCAAAATGAATCATAATGCAGTCTATTATCTACCAGTACTTTTCATCAGTGCCATTCTGCGCAATCCTGGGAAGCTCAGATGTAAAAATGCCATCATCTAATTTTCATGCCTGAATTTATTTTTTGTTTTCCTAAATTCTTAAGGCAGATAACATGTACACAACGTAAATGCTGACCACTAAAAATTAAAATGAAATAATTTTAATCTTACTCTAAAACATATTTATTTCACACAAATGAAATTGTGTAAGTAGAAAATCGGTGAGGACTAATTCAGAACACAGATAATAAATTGGAACTGAGAAAATAATTTGTCTTTCAAGTAGATATTCTGGCTTTCCACTGGCACTTGTTTGAAGAAGGTATGCCACCATATAAAGAGGTATATCTGTTATAGTATGGAGAATGATTTTTATAAAAATTCAGTTTTTATAGTCTTTAAAGTCTTTTAAAATCTTTAAAGTTTGTGTCTTTTACCTTTTTTTATATTTGTTTCTTTAACTTCTTTCTTTTAGCACTAGGTTAATCATAGAATCATATAAAACCAGACCTCAAGGACCCAACCTTTCTTGGCAAAAGCATGGTCTAGACAAGATGGCTCAGCACCCTGTCCAGCTGAATGTTAAAAGTTTCCAATGTTGGGAAATCCACCTCTTCCCTGGGGAGATTATTCCAACAGCTGATTGTCATCATTGTGAAGAATTTTCCTCTGGTGTCCAACTGGAATCTTCTCAGGAGTAACTTGTACCCATTACCCCTAGTCTTTTCCATGTGACTCCTTGTAAAAAAGGAGTCTCTGTCTTTGCAGCCAAATACCGGAACATGGTGATAAGGTCTCCCCTGAGCCTTCTTTTCCCAAGGCTGAACAAACCAAATTCTCTCACCCTTTCCTCATGTGGCAGGCTTCCCAGTCCTTTGATCATCTTTGTGGCCCTTCTCAGGACCTCTCCAGCCTAACCACATCTTTTTTGTATAGTGGAGACCAAAACTGAACACAGTATTCCAGGTATGGCCTGACAAGCACTAGGTGGAGTGGGATAATGACTTCTTTATCTCTGCTGTTGATGCCCTTCTGATGAAATCCAGTATCCTGTTGGCTTGCTTTGCTGCAGCAGCACACTGTTCACTCGTATTGAGCTTGTGTCCACCAGGACTCACAGATACTTTTCCATAGAGCTGCTACCCAGCTGGGTAGATCCCAGCCTAGTGCTGCATTCTTGGATTGTGTTTTCCCAGGTGCAAGACCTTACACTTGTCCTTGTTGAACTTCATAAGGTGGTTATTAGGTTGTTGGATATTTTTTGTCATGCTTAATTTAAACCACTTGCATTGTAACTTTTTACAAGGGCATGTAGTGATAGAACAAGGGAAAATGGTTTTAAACTGAAAGAGAGTGGATTTAAATTAGACATTATGAAGAAATTCTCTACGATGAGGGTGGTGAGACATTGGAACAGGTTGCCTATAGAAGCTGTGGCTGCCCCATCCCTGGAAGTGTTTAAACTCAGCTTGGACGAGGCTTTGAGCAACCTGGTCTAGTGCAAAGTGTCCCTGCCCATGGCAGGAGTTTGAAACTAGATGATCTTTAAGGTCTCTTCCAACCCAAACCATTCTGATTCTAAGATTCTATAAATTGGTCCAGGTTTTAAACTGCCTTCAAGGAAGAGGAAAGATATGATGGAAGAGAAAGAATGAAAAGTTGGAAGTGCATTAAAATGTGTACCATCAGTTATCCTCAATCTCATTAGTTAATTACTAGTAAGTAGGAGTAGATTGACGAGAAAGAACAATTTTGCATTTTTAAGGCTGTTTTGCATCAGAGATTTGGGGTATGACAAATGGACTCCAGTGCTCATTCTAACATTCAGCTTAAAATGCATTAGGGAGTACTTTGTTGGGTTGCATTTCAGCCTCAGAAAAGAGAACGTCACAATTATGGCACAGATTATTGCCAATATTTCTGTGCTTCTGCTAGCGACAAAGCATCTGTAGGTATTTGTTGCTATTGACACAGCTGGAGGTAGTGTATATTTGAGGTAATGCAAGTACAGGCTGGCACAGTGTCACACTCCCATTATAACTCTAGAGAGTTAATCCTTCTTGACTTCTCTGTCATTCTCATGCTTCCATGATGCTGTTATCTCCTCTGACTTTCATAGCCTGACCGCTGCCATTGATTTTTAGGCAAGTGTCATTTGTGTTACAAATTGGTCTGGACTTGTATCTGTTGGTATTAAGAGGTTCAAATATTCACACTTACTGGTGGTGGGAAAAGAGGGAAAAAATTGTAGAAAGTGGGAATTTGCTGAGCTGTCAAAACAGAAATAAGCTTAAAAAGGTTTTATGGTTAATAAGGCCTTTGAGGAAACAAGCATAGAAAAATGAATCTGCAGCCCAATGCAGTAAAATTTCAGTGTCCTTAAAATGATTGCAATAACAGTGCTGTGAAGTCAGGCAGCTCTCAAACAATCCAGTGAGTAGTTCTGTGCTCAGAAGTTATTTTGTTGCTTTATGAATCTTGAATAAATGTGAACCATTTACAAAATTAATCATTACTTACCTAAATTTAAGGCACAGACCACATTCAAACCAAATTGAACCCATTTCGTGCTGAAATACATGCCTCCTCTAAGCCTTTACGAGGGATATGTGCTTCAAGATGTATGAAACTGTACTGAAACATGGACAAGAGACTCAAACTCAGACAGACAAGGCAGGACGTTGTAATGTCACGGACGTCAAGCATCAGTGCTCAGGACTTTCATTATAGACTATCGGATGAGTTACTCTCAGGGGCACTTCCAGACAGGAGGAATAAATACAATTTTGGTGTCTAAATGTTTTTTTAGGCTTGGTAGGTACAGAAAGAATTTAATGACAACACTATGGATTACTTTGATGTTAAAACATTCCCAGTAGTCCTTGCTGTGTCACTTACCTCCTTTGTGACCTGGAGCAAACCACTCTAATTCTCAATTTCTTCTCCATTGTATGTATAATATGCATATTTCTTGTGATGAGTGAGACTTCCTTTGTGTCTGGAAAAGATAAGTAGGAGGATGGATTCAGTAGCTTTATACCAGTGGCTGCCAACCTGATGAGAGTGGAAGAGTCATGTCACTGTGTTGCCATGTCTTCTCTGATATGCCATGTGCTACCTGAGGTGGCAGGAGCACTCACTCCTTCCGCAGGGCATGTTTAGATGACACCATACACCATTTATTCCCTCCCCAATGCAACATCTTTCCTCTGGATTGCAGGCCGCATGGCTCAGATGTTGGTAGCTAGCAGCCAGATTGGCGAGGTTTGGTAAGTGACCTTCCAGGTCAAAGAATAGTGGTGTTGATGTGCTGGAAAGTGCCATGAATCCAGTTCCTGGGACATGGGAGTCATGGGGAAGAGGGGAATGAAACTCTCTTGAGGATGGTGAAGGTTCTGTTTATTGTGATGGCATGAGCAGCTCTCCCATAGTTCACTTACCACTGAAATTTGCACACAAATTCACATCCTTCTATTTCATACTTCAGTAGCTGAGTTTCCCGTTATGTTGCTTGTTAAAATATTTACTAATCTTAGCAGAAAGAAAAAGGGGAAAAAAACCCCAAAACTCAAAAAACCCCAAAAAGGTAATAAAAGAGAAGCCAAAAAAAAAAAAAAAAAAAAAAAAAATTAAACTGTCCTTAAAATAAAAGCTTTCCTAGACTTGTTTTCAGCTTTTCTGAGTTGCAGAAGTGCTGTGATCACCGACTCTGAAATCACATCAATGATAAGGTACTATTCACATTTGGCTTGGCTATTTATATCTGAAGGGCACTGAGCCTTGGCCTCCAGGAGGCCGTGCCAGGGACCCTCTCTTCTCCTTCATGGCAGCATCACACCTGAAAGACCCTCAGGAGCAAATCACCTTCTGATGAGATACATCAGACTCTTTTGGGAGAAAAGCTGCTATTGCAGCAAAACTGCAAGTTGCACCTACCCTTTAAATCAACAGGAAATAAATGGGATGCTCTTCATACTGACTTTAAGGAGAATGAGTCACAGAGTGAGGGCCAGGGTGTCACTGTGGATTAAGAACTGGTTATGAGATAGGAGAGAAAGATTCGTCATGAACCGCTGCTTCTCAGTGTGTAGAGAGATTAGTGGTACCCCATGGGCAAATTGTCTCTGTTAGGAAGAACTATGGAGGATTTAGAAAAATTCCAGATGGATTTAAATACATTGAGGGATTAAGGAGCACAATGGTAGATGAAATTCAGCTGGCATAAGTGTGACAGAATAATAGACATTAAGAAAAATAGATCTTTTTGAAAAAAAAAAAAGTATTCTTAAAACTCCTCATAGTCTGGGCTATGAGGCTGTGGAAAATTTTGAAGAAAAGATTTGCTGTATTTAGATACATGAATCCTACCCTTGGCACAGTGGCACATATTTTCAGACTTGAAAATTTAAAAGAAAGCATGTAAATCCTGAAGTCGGTGGAACATTTCCCTGCCGTGTTTCGAAAAAAATAAACCAGTCTAATACATATCACTGAGGTCAAAAGTTGAGCAGGATATTTTTTTTAAATGAAAGATTTTTACAAGTAATGAGCATATACATAATCACATTAGCTAATTGTTTGTAGAATTATTCCGTAATCTAATTTATTTTCAGAAGGAATACTCTTGCTGCAGGGTATTAGGCAAATTTCTGATCTCTGTCTGTTCTTTCCCTAGGCTGCACTGCAATGGGTGCACATGGAAACAGATTGCGTGGCTAAGATTATCAACCCAATCTGGAAACATGAGGTTCATGTGTTTTATAATGTTCATGTAAGGATGGAATGACACCGTTCTGCAGTACTAAGGAGACTGTTATGCATGCTAAGAAAGTGATACTGTTATAGACTGTTGCCTTTCCAATGAGGGGAAGCCAGTTTGATGTCAATGCACAGAAACATTATTGAAAAATGTCCAGGTGGAACTCTTAAATAATTATTTGAAGCTACAGAGTGCATCTTTCTTAAAATTCAGTATTTAAAAACACTAGAGGAAAAGAAAATCTTTGACGTGAAATAAGCTCCTGTATGTGTCTGCTATGTGAGTGACTTAAAAAATCTTATAAACACTCAAACTAAATACAGAGGTAGGCAGGACCAACAAAGCTGTTTGTCAGTTTAAGCCTTAGATTAGGTTCTAGAGTAAAATAGCATCACTATAAGATGCTGATCCTCATTGAACCCACCAAGGTGATTGTCAGACTAGGTTTTCTGCTAGATTATTTTTAATAGCACATGGATCTGTGGGGTAAAGACTCAACTGAGAATTTTACAGTTCTAACCCTGCACTCTCACCTGCAGGACCTAATCCACATGTACCTGTCATTGTTTAATAAAAGCTGATTACTGAAATTAAATTCTTCAACAGATTTAGTCTATTCAGCTTCTGTTTTCAAGAATGTTGGCTGTCTTGTTATCCATATGGTTAATACCTTTTTCCTTTAAGGCACATTTCTAGGTTTAAAGTTGAAATGCAGTTATTTCAGATTTTAGGGTGAAAGCCGGATTGCCTCATTTTGGTGCCAAACAGAGCTGCTGAATGATGCTCATTTTCTTCAGGGATGGGGATGTCATCCACTTCATTTGACATCATTGAGGTCCCCAAGAGACAAATGGAGACATACCCAGATAGGGAGATTAGGCTCCTCCTTTCTTCCACCATTTAGAAGGGACTTCTGGATACTCCAGAAGACAGTCCAGACTGCAGGGTATCTCCCTGTTTCACTGAGACACAAGTAGGATATTCTGGGATCCAGCGTGTCTAGTGCTCCTCTAATGAAATGCACCATGTGTCTTCTGCCTGTCTTCTGCTTATTACTGCAGGGGTTAGAAAATGAAACAGGAGATGGAAGAGATCTAACTGAAGTTAGTCTAAGCAGTTTTAACTCTCACAGCCTAGGAGAATGCTCTGTGTACCAGCCCTGAGTGGTAGCACTGTCCCTCATCCTTTCAATGCCCTAGTGGTTTTTCTTCAGGCATAAAAAACAACAGAGGAAGACAGACAACATGCAAGAGAGAACATGACTCTTGCAGCACTCAGGAGGAAGGAAGACTGCTGGTTCAAACTTAATTCTCCAGCATATGTCCATTTTACCTTAGTAAATATTGAAAGTGGTTTTAAAATAAAAATTAATCTAAGTAAAAAATATCTCCTTCCCAAAATTCCTAGGCCCTGGGTTCAGGTTCTGCCTTTCTCTGGATGAGATGTAGATTCAATACTATTCAAGCTGAACAGAGTATAGCCAAACTTTTGAACCTTCTGCAGGAAAAATATAGGTGGAATGGAGATGCCATTGTGCCTGAGTTTGGGTAGCAAAAGAGAGGCTGGGTGTGAGAGTGGCATTTACCTCCACAAAAAATGCACTTTCTCATGCTGCTGGGAGGTCTGTAGTTAAGCATTCAGGCAACTTTCAGGCTGTAGAAAAATGCCTTGCAATTTTAGTGCAATACTTAGTGCTCTTAGAAACAGCAAACTGGCCTTCATTGTCTCTGTCCCGATTTAAGCAAATTTTAGGTGGATTTAACCCTACCTTACTTAAGATTTCACTGGGGATTAGACTGACATTTAGGTTTAAGGAGTGCAATTCCCAGTGTCAGGCCTATTTCTGTACTGTAGATTATTCTTCATTTTTGCAGAAAATGATTCAATTGAACTAATCTGACAGGGCTGGCTGGATGTCCATTATAGTGCTGCATTACAATTGCTAAACAGAGTATTGGAAGGGCACTAGGTACAGTCTGGTAAAGACAATACATAATTTGAATGATGGCACTAAGGGAGCATTTCAGAGTTCAGTAAGTGGGTTTCTGAAGATACTTGGCAATGGGGAGGTGGAAAAGCAAATGAGAGCAACTGCTTGTGAGACTGACAACCTCAGCATAATATTGAGCTACATGTTTCTCTCCTTGGGCTGGGAGCACGCTTGGCAAATGTTAGCAATCAAGCCATCTGTATAACTGGATCAGATTTTTCACTACCAAAATGGATCAATTTATGGGATTGTTTTGACAGGCATGTAGGGAAATACAGAACATATAGTTTTTGTCATTGTTTACTTCTGTTTTTCCTCTTGTTGCCTTTGACATTGCCCACTGGCTTTTATTAGAATTTGAGCTCCATTTAGTTCAGCATGCAGAGCTGGCCATGCTGCCAGTGTCACTCCCTGCAGAACTCCTCCTGTTCTTTCATTTACATGTTTCCTTCTTGTTCTTTAACTGGAAGGGGAAGCTTTGAGCCTTGAATGCGTAAATCATTAGGGCCAGGTCAAAAATAGACATTCCATTTTTCAAAGTGGTTGTTCTCATTCATCAGATTTGTAGTTTATCTTGGGAATTTCCTAGAAACATGGCATCCATTTGTAGCATTGTTCCTATAATTGCAGCATGAAGCTGTACTGGTATTGAGATCAATATCCGGTAATTCAGCACTACTCTTTTTTTGGAATGGTCTAACTGGCCATTCTTAAGGCACATCTGGTCCCTAAGACTCTTGCCTCCTGCTCCATTTTCCTGGCATCTGGAAAGATGCCTTCCAGGCATCTGGAAGGCTACTAACTCCCCAATGAGGGAGAAGTTAACTTTACCTGAATCAGGGGGTTCTAAATATGCTCTAAAATCAGCAAGATGTGCTCTTAAAACCAGTCAGATCGTCTGTGCTGAAAAGGTTTGGAAAAAAATTTTTGGTAGGGAAATGAGGGAAGTTTTTATGATAACTGAAAGTTAATTTTTGGGTTACATGGTTTTCTACTAGCATTTCTCCATATTTGGTAGGGAGAAATATATATTGTCTTTAAAGAAAGCCAGTAGTGCTGCTCTTTCTATTCTTAGATCCAGAAGGTCAAATAATAACAGTCTTTTTTATAACAATACTAGGCATCTGACAAAGAAAGTTGATATCATTGCCTTCATTTTATGGATAGTGAAATTGAGGGTCAGGAAGATGTCACGACCAGAGTAACTTGATAGATCTCTTCCAGATGAAGACGTGTTCTATTCCTCATTCATAATTTGTTCAGCAACAGATTTCTCTCACTTATGTATAAAACCACTAAAGACAGTGGGATTGTATAGACAGATTAAAAAAAAGGTTAGCAAATTCTATACATTTTGTAGCAGTGACTGAGAAGAAAATCACTTAATGGGATTGTTCTCAGCTGTGCCAAATTTCTGGGACCAGATTTTAGAAATAGCTCCTCATAACTATGTTTTTCTTATAAATTGAACAAATGAAAAATGAAATCTTTAATAGACAATAGCAGAGGAAGATTATAATCTGACGTTCTATTATTTAAATTACCTTTCTAGGTGGATTGTTCCTTAATATTTCTGTTTTCAGCTCCCGCACTGGAAGAGATTTAGATATTAGAAGATACAGAATATTATTTTCACCAAGCAATCTAATTTTCCTGTGTTCAATGTCCAGTACACTTTGTGGAAACATTTTAACAAACAGTTACATAAAGTTGGGCTCCCAAGTCCACTCCTGAGCATTTAAATGGATTACACTATTTCTCAGAAGTGCTCGGTAGCTAACATTAGAGATACTTATTCCTGTACTTTCATTTCAGATTAATCTCTAAATAAAATATCTTTGTAGCCTAGATCTGATTTTTTTTTTTTTGTTAGAGAAAATTCCTGATTAAATTATAGGGACCTGATTGATGCATGATGATTTTAGCTCAGACAAGTAGGTATGGATTGGATTATTTATTTTTCACGTGGTTAAAATATATAGGGAACATTTCATGGTTATGTCGTGATGTTAAATCATGACATCAGAGTCTTGCACTGAGTCATTTCGTCTGAAGGGATAATATAATTCTACCATATAACATTGGCTATTTTTAGTAGACATATAAGCCATATTCTCCAGTGCAAGATCTGTGCCCTGAAAAGTGAAATTAAATAAAAGCAACAGTGAAATATTTTGCAGATGACTCTGTCAGACTTTAAAACTATATATATCTACATAAACCCTAAAGGAAATATTTATATTTAATTCACCATTTATGTCTTCATTGTCATTAACCTGTCAAACAAAGTATTTTCTACAAATAATATGAGATAGAGATTGAGTGAGACAGAGTTCCGCTACTGGTTCAGTAGAGTCTTAATCTGTCAACTGAAAAATAATATTTAGGCTATCACTCACAGATTGAGAATGCATTAGAAGTTAAAGCAATGGAAGGAAGTTAGTTATTAAATTTATTATCTATACTTTCTGACTCTCTTTTCATCTTACAAGCTGTAGAGAACTGGAGATGGAAACCTAAAAAGGACCTCAAAAGAATTATTTTAAACTGTGAGATATATCACATTTTGGTTTAGCTGCTTTTATCATATCATAGCACAGCTAACTTGAAAGAAAATGCAAAAGAGAAGTCTACAGGAAGGGAAATGAGAGCAAAGGTAGGAAATCCAAAGTAACCACTATCTCAAGATCTCAGCTGGCAACAGCTATGTCACCTGCAAAAGGTGCTATGCCATCCAACAGTCCATTCTTCCTAAGGCAAAAATCTAAATTAAAGGTGATCAGAAATCTTCAAGGCAATCAAAAAAGGTAGTGGTAAAATCAAGAAGGACTGTTAGAGATATTGCATGAGACCTTAATTTTCTTTGACGTAAAAAGTGACAGCCAACCTCAAAAAAACTTGAAAAGCATAGATAGCTTCCATGAGTAAGGCTTTTGCTGCTGCTTTTGTTTTTTCTGGTACATGCTTTGTATCTCTGAGCCCTATATAAATTATGATTTCTCTTCTAAGGGTTCACCATTACTGCGGTACTGAAATGTGTTAGCATAGGCTCCTGAGAGAAAATGCGCAAGTTGGACCTCATGTTGTAGGATGTCTTGAAATTGAGTGGCCGTAGGCCAGAGAATCACTCTGTGCCCTGCGACTCTGAGTGCCAGCAAGGTCCGTTGCCAAAAAGAGGTTTCCCTCTCTTGTTCCCCTCTATAGGGAATTGAAATGACCATCTTGACAGTTCAGAAAAAGTAGTGTGAACCCTACCTCCACCCTTAGCTTTCCTCCATGTCTTTGGCCTTGATAAAATAGTTTCAGCGTCAAGGTTGTCTAAAGAGTCTTCTTTTGACTATTGCAATTTCTGTCTGGATTATCTCACTATTTGTCCCTTATCTGAACCACTGGTTTTTGTCTTTCTTTCTTGGTGTATGTAACACTTCCCTTTGAATTAATTCCATAGTTGTTGAACCCTCACAATTAATAGATAAATTGTATTCATAAGAAAAAACTCGCTTCATAATACAGAGACTTCTTCCCATGAAAGACTGAATCAAGCAAGCTGAAAACCAAGCATAGTATGTGAAAGATCACAAATAGTGGCTGTTCCATGAGTACTGTGTACTTGCACTGGGAATGTGTGGGAAGACCAAGGGCAGGAGGATGGATGATGTTCGCAAGTTGTCTTGTGGTAACAATCCTTGTAGAAACCTGAAATCAGATGGGTGATGTCGGTGTATGATGCTGTTGCAAAGCAGGCTAGTTTGCTTAACACTGTGCTGGTGCGAACAGTGTATGCTCTCTATGTAAACAAAGCTAAAGGTAATCACTATGCAAGCCATGCGACGCTGAGCAAAATGCAACACTAAATTAAAGCAAAGCAGAAATAGTGAGTAGAATGATGTTTTGGCATTCTTAGAGAAAGGTTTTCAATATTCAACTCTCCTACAATACAACTGTCACAGAACTGTAATAGAGAGTACTAGTATGTATCAATGTTAAGAAATTGGAAAAAATGTATTGGAAAATATTGTGTTATAAATTAATAATTTTTAATGTGAATCCTCAAATGTGGTAGTGTGATCAATAATAGTACTGGTACCAAAGAGTACTGGTTCTGCAGCTTTCCTGAGCTGTTATGAATGACAATTTCTTAGCCTAAGAAACTTCATGTGAAGTTGTGAACCTATGTGTCATAGTTTGGTATTGCATGAGAGTTACTAGGACTACTCCTGGATGCTCAGGCTTGCAAAAGAATGGCCTTCCAAAACCATTTTGTCTCCCATTTTCTCTCCAGCATTCTTGCTCAGTTGTAGCATTTGAATGCTCTGATTACATCCCCCATGGCTGTCGCTGCATTGGCTTGTAGCAGCATACCTTGTTTTTGAAGCTGAGGAATGCTTTTTCAGGGGAGGAGGGGTAAGCAGGAGGTTGAGCTTTTACAAAGGAGACTCCCTTGTTAAAAAAATGACACCAGTGTATGCAGCAGACTTTGCCTGCGCTGCTGTGTAGACTTGCTATTTCAGTAAAAGCCCACTTGCTGACACCAATCATTTCCATAAAATTTAAGCCAACATCTCTGGGAGAAAAGATTTAATTAACACATAAGCCCCTGAGTCACTGTGACAATCTGCTTTCATAGTGATGGGAATAATCACATTTCTACTCACTGATAGTCCTTGAAATATAGAGATTTTATGAATAATCTGTAGTACATTTTTTTTTTTTCCTTACAGAAACAATCAGGTTCTTTTGTTACTTTCACACAAGAACATTTCTATCTTAGGCATCTAGAAAATTTCTAAATTTATCTGGTGCCTTGAGGGGCTACCTCTGCTTGTGTGACAGGAGGTCTCTTGAGCATTTGGGGTTAGTAGCATGAAGGGAGGCTGAGCAATTCTATCCTAACCAAGATCCACATGAGACATCCCATTATTTAAATAGAGGTGCCTTTAGGGCAGTGTATACAGAACCCAGTACAATAAATAAATAAATAAACAGTGCTCATTGCAGACAATATATAAAATTGTGGCAATGATTACCATGATATAAAATTAGATTAAAAAACTTTCACTATGAAGCAGAACTAACAACTTAGATACAAAGCTTTGAAAAAAAATAACCTTTTTTTCCCTTAGTCCAGTTGAAAAGATCATGTCTAATAGTATATACTTTTTTGACACCTCCTTCTCCTACTTGTTATAAATCCTTGAAGGAAAAAATGCAAGACCTTTTTTCCTCTAGGTTAGTCTCATCAAAGATGGTTCTGAATTACCGTGGCATAAGTTAGATAAGTGTCAAGATCGTAAGGTTTAATTTTATGGTCTTTGGGGCTTTATACTGTTGAGAATAATTCTATAATCACAATTTAGACAGAGAATGTTGTATCTGTTGTTCTCACTGGACATTGTTCTATCATTTCCTTACCTTTTTGCTTTTTTAATACTTTCGGGTTTGGTTCCACATTACCAAAAAATAACTAAACAAGGTATGATCTGTATATTAGGAACAGAATGTTCTTAATGCATCTTCAGAGTTGTGGCAACTCTAATAACCTGAAATTTTGCAAATATAAATTTTGCATCTAGATAAGTGCTTTTTAAGATGATGGCAGTCCTCTTGTGTTAAGCTTGATTGCAACCTGTTTTCTAAATTAAAAAATGTAAATGTGGCATTGGCAAAGGTTAAAAAGATTTAAAGCGGGTCCTGCAGCAGTGCATCCACACACATCCACACACCAAACTAAATCCTGTGTTATCTAATCAGTGTCCTCTGGACTGTGTGCCTTACTCCATTGTTTACTTTCAAATCCATAATAATTTTGCATCCTTTCACTGGGTGAAGATTCATTTTAAAAACTAATGAATTTAAAAATACGCTTTTCCCTTGTCCATTTGATACTGAGCCTGCAATTTGACTTTCATTGTTTGTTTCCCTCCTTGTCTCGTCAATCCTTTTCTCTCTTTCTGTCCTTTTACTTTATTACATTTTTTATTGAGGACTGAGATGAACTGGTTGCTGCATCATGGGCCCATTACACTTCCTAACAATTCCATTTACACCTTATTGTTTGTCTTATTGCTGGAAAATTCAGGTGATTCATCATGCCTGAAGAAGCACCTGATCCCAATTCCCTTGCTATCATGATCACTATGTGACAGGAATACAGTTAGTGGTGGCTTTCAGACTCTAAGAGGCCAAGGTGATAACTCTTTTGGGACTTTTAGCCTCTCAAGTATTGATGAGTTCCATTTTCGTAATGCTCTGTTTTCTTGCTCCCTTTCAACAGCCCCCTGAGTGTGGAAAAGGGCTTGGAGTTAATAAAGGAAGTGGCAGATCTCCTGAAGCTGCAGATGAGTGCCTTCGATGATGTCAAGTACGTACATGGAATTTGCCCCCTTTTGTTTTATTGGATTTCTCATTGGTTTTGAATAGTTTGTCTTATAAGCAAATATCTATCCTTTAATGTCAGAATTAATGAAAGTGTGCAATAGACAATAAAGAATATAATGAGGATCTTTATAATGTCGCCTACACACAGCAACAAATTATTTGGAAAAAATTTTAAAGATTGAAATTTTCCTATGCTTCTGTAGGAAAAAATAATCTGATCCAAGTGCTGTAAAAATATTACCAACCTTATCTAACAGTTTGTAGGTAAGGAAAGTCTTGTGAAGGGTCATTATACCCAGCTTTGCTGAGGGGGATAATTACATCAGGGATGGATAAGAACTTGGGCTCCTGGCTTTGAGTCTGGCACATAGCACACTAGGTCATGCTGCTTGGTCAGCTACTCATTTAACAAGTCACAGGGAGTTCAGCTATGTTGAACTACTGTCTTCCTTATGATCCATACTGGTGATTGGTCTGCATGTTAATTTCCCGAACTAGGAGATTATGATTTGCCATATGCAGTAAAAAAATTTATATTAGGGATTTTCTGAAATCATTTTGGTAGGAACATTTACTTCATAAAACTTAATTCACCCTTTTTAAAACAGAAAATAAAAATAGTTTGATAGAAAAGTAATGGAAGAGAAGGGTCAGCTGTGGGAGGGTTTGACAGCTTGCTTGAAAGAAGTCACATCTTGGCGCACAGAAAATAACTGATGTCTGGGTAGCATCCAGTTCCTGCCTATGTTTCAGAAGGTTTGGGGCTGCTTGTTTTGGCCCATAAGTCAGGTTGCTGAAGAGCAGCATCTCAGCCTTACTTGTGCTGCCATCAGCTTTTGTTTAACCTTTGATTCCCTTGTAACACTGTGTTTTAAGTCACAGTCTGAAGATGTTTCATCTTTGGTGGAAGTGTTTATTACTATTTGAAAAAAAAATAATTTACTCCTCCTACTACTGTAAATAAAGGGAGAAATATACTACTGGTGAGAAAGTATTCTTAGAAACCTGCTAAATACCAGACATATTGGCCTTAGTAGTATAGAAGGAAAATATTCCTGTAGTTTTTTTGCTAAAACAATTCTTTGTATTGTTGAATGTCTTTTTGCGTGTATTTTATGAAATGCATTTTTTATGAAAACTGAGTTTTGAAATAGCAAAATCCGATGATATTATATGTCTTCCTTGTAAAGAGAATTTGCATTCTTGACGGAATATTAGCAGATAAAGTCTGCTGCACATTTAAAGCGGTAATCCCATGGAACAATTTCTCTGCTGGAATCAACGGGTTCTGCTTCATTAAGTTCATTCATTTACAGTACAAGAGCACTTTCACCTACCTTTCTGATTGTTAGCATAAAGCCTTTTGGTTATTTTTTATCATTTGATAAATTATAACATTGCAATTGGCAGGCTGTAGGTTCATTCTCTGATGAAAAATATCCCTCCAGTGATATACTTAGCTATGAACAACCTTTTCTCTTTTTTTAAACATGTGTCATTGGGGAAGCTGCTTATTTTGCATCTAT
Organism: Strigops habroptila; assembly: GCF_004027225.2. Lineage (NCBI taxonomy): Eukaryota > Metazoa > Chordata > Aves > Psittaciformes > Psittacidae > Strigops > Strigops habroptila. The sequence goes on along the minus strand of NC_044277.2, from coordinate 107,045,844 downwards.
TAATATGCAGTCATATAACTGTACTGAAAGTACTTGTATGGTCATTACCTTAGAAGTGTGTTATGAATTATAGTAACTCCAGACAGGACTGAGCATTCTTTCTATCACCACAATATTTTTATCAGTTATTGTATTTTTAAAAGTTCTATAAATCTGTTATTTGGGAAGGTTATCCCAAATCCAAATCTCAAGTTAGTGAAGAATTCATCCATAAATTTTCTTTATTCAAGAAAATGAGGTGCTGTGACTGAAGTTAAACCCATGAAATGCTAAAGAAATGTGGAGTTGGCCAGTAGATGTAGCAGCAGTAGAAGCTTTAGAAAAAAGCCTTGCCAAGCAAAGAATTAACACTTTCTGGATTTGTCATCACTGCACAATTATCAGTAGCAAACTGTATGAGTCTGAAGACCCCGTTTAGCTTCTGAGTGGCCTCATGGAGATGGGTTTCAGGAAAATCTTGATGTCATGGCTATTCCTAATCCAGCATTGACATGTGAAAGTGTGAGAATGAGGCCTCTCAGGAAATATGACTTCAGGCGTCATGGATGATTTAGATTATTTTATTTTACTGGCAAGTAAAAGTACTCTTTTTCTTAAGGAGCAATTTTTTTGTTTGTTTGTTTTTTATGGGACATTATATAGAAAAAGCTGCTAGTAAGCCTGAGAATAAGGATTTATAAAAGGGGTGGGAATATGACATACTAGTCTACTTTGATCTACAAGCTAATTATTAGCTTGGTGTAAAATTCTCAGTTCTCTCTTTTCCCTCCAAGAATTCTGAATGATAAGAAAGTAACAGCATAGGTCTGATTTTTTTAGACTACTGCAAAGATTTCAGAGTAAAGACATGTTAATGAGAATCACAGGGTTAATTTGAGAGTATAGACAAAGCCATCTCATTATTAAGAATAGCATAAAAAGAACTGAGGAGGAAAGGCTATTTGTGAGTTCTGAAGTTCTTTAAATTCTCAATTAAGAGTTTGTGTCTTTTCTCTGGAAAAAAAAAAAAAGTTCAAAGGGATAAATTCATTACTAGCTTTAGTTAGTTTTGACTGGAAATATCTTTCGTTCTTCTCTATATATTGTTTTCCTTTGCTTTGGAGTTTGGTAAGTGAACAATTGCTTTTGCCATGGATTCCTACTGATTCCCATATTACTTCTTGATTAGTTGATGCATGGTAGTAATCAGCTTATCTGATCTTCTCTCTTTCACAGTTCTGCCAACTTTAACCGATAGGTTGCGGTTCACAGTATAGCCTCAGGCTTGGCTCCCAGTGCATTCAGTCCACTTCTGCAGTTGGTTTGTTGTCAAGTTTGCACTGACATAAACTTTGCTCACCCTGTGAAGTAAATGAGTGGAAATAGATCTAGGGAATTCATAATTAGAAATATTTCAACATTGAAGAAAAGATCCAACATGTTAGCTGTCACTTTTGGATACAGCCTGAATCTTTATGGAAGTAATAGTTATGCTTAATATGTTTTGTTAATGGTTATGTAGCTGTCAAATAAATTCCAGTATTTCTTATTACATCATTAGAGACCATTAAAAGGATATTAGCATGCTGATGTAATTATGCAAGCAGACGTAAAATGACTATAGTTATGATTTTATAATCTAATTATGGGTGTCCAATGCCCCATGTGATTGATTGTTGGACTGGTATCATGGATTGAAGTCAGATGGATAGTGATGTTAGGAGGGTTTGTATTTATTTTTTTAAAAACTAATTTTACTACTCCACAATCTGCAGCGTTGGCCTTCTTCATGTAATTGCTATTCTTCATGCATTATATAGTAAACCTACAAACATGAGAGGTTATCAAGAAACATCCAAATGTAATAAAAATACTACAATCTCTGAGCTCAGCTGTGAGGGTAGTGGAAAAGACACTCAGAATCCATAGTCAAAACCATTGATTAGAACATAGATGACTTACTTGGTTTCTAATGAGCATATAAATGATTTCTGAATTTTTATTTAATGTTCTCATACTTGAGGTATCTACTGAGAACATTGCTAAGGGGACTTTTCAGCACTAAGCTTAGCTGAATAGCTTTGTATGGAAAGAAAACAGATCATTCTGATTTCATAGTATTTCAAACTGCACAGCCCACCATTCTCAGTCTCCAGTTAAGAATGAGATTTTCAGCTGAATATCACATTCTCTGATGGATAGTGCAGTAACACTGATTTTTTTCTTTTCCTTCTTATTTCTCTCCTTAACCTTGTATGACTTTTCCTGTTGCCATGGAAGATCTCTCACTCTAGGTCTCTCTTTTCCCACATTTTGTTCTACTGCTTCAGTGTCTTCCATCAATTCGTCTTAATGGGCATCTTTGTCATTTTTGCCTTCTAAAATACCTAAACTCAGAACTCAAAGAACTGTCCCTTCAGGAGATGCGATGACCATCTTGACCAACAAGCTTGCCTATTTCCATATCTAATTTTTCAATGGAAAACATGTAGCAGAGCACTATATATTAATTACATAAATTGATGTTAATCTCTACTGCTGTTATTTTGAAGTGTAACAATAATCTTGGTCTGTTGTTTGTTTTTGTTTGTTTGTTTGTTTATTTGTTTCCTATGGTGTTCTTCACTACACTAACAAAATATTTGACAAATATGAATTGGTAATACTTCACTCACATGAGATATGGGGTATTATTAGGACCATACAGAGCTGGAGTTATGCATAAAGAGATTAACTTCAAAGCATTTGCTAATATGAGGTGTCCAGTCTGATGTCTCAGGTTATAACTTATTCAGCGCCTTCTGTAAAGACCTTCACATATTGAGATAGAGATCCCATTGGCTTCAGTTACCATTCGGAGTGTTGAGCAGTCCAAGAAGTCAGCTCTCAGTTTAGACAGAGTTATTTGGTCTGTAAAAAAAACATTGCCTGAAATAACTTGGCTTCAAATGAACTGAGTCTGAATCTGAATTGGCTGGTACCAGCAGAATTCAAAGTAACAGTAGGACCTTTACATCTTTACAGTTCCATACCTTATTTGCAACATAGTTCCTGAAGTCTGATAAAAATGTAGTTGAGGCCCTGAAAATACTGGTCTTTACTACTTGACCACCATTAATCCTTGGATGTCAGGGACCCTATTGAAAAAACACTTTGCAAGACTGCATCTCTAGACACAAAGGCAGACAAGATCGATTTTTTCTGTTATGCTCTAGTATGGCCTTAGCATCAACTATGGGTTTTTTACATATTTTTGTGTAAACAGCAATCTAAAAAAAGCTTGAATTTTGAATGCTTATCATAAGGAAAGCTACAAGCACATTTTTGCCGCGCTTCAAATGTCTCTTGTGAAGTAAGTGAAGGATTAGAGATACTTTCCACCTCCTTTTCAAAGAGAAGGCCTTACGCAACCAAATAATATCTATGATTATCCTTGTTCCTAGGAAGGGCTGAAACAGTTGGGCTGGAATAAATACAATTTGAAAAGCCAGCCAACCATCCCAGTGAAAAGAACTTGAACTGAGGAAGATGTCTGAAAATCAAACCAAGTGGTGAAAGTTTGGAGAAGCTTTAAATGCATTCAAATCAGAAGTGTTGGGCAGGCAGGCTGATGAATAGAGTTCCTAGCCTCACCTATTATGAACATGTGCATTGGCTGTAGTGTCCTAATCATGCTATATAGGTTTTGTTCATTGTTTGTCATGTTATTTTTCTAACACCTGAAAAACTCAATCAGCCAGTTAATCAGATTCAGTCACCCAGAACCTAAACACTGGAACAGTACTTGGTATTTTCACTTCATCATGCTGACGGATTATGACATGTGGTATATGTATGCTCTAAATGTGAACAACTCAAGAAATTATTAGTAGCTTGAGAGGCAGGATAATGTGAGAGAGGATTATTTAAGCACTGAGCAGTAGTTGGACAGGTAGTACAGTATCTTGTTAGGTTTGTATTTGCAAACTTCCCACCACTGTGCAGATTATCCATGATTCCTTTCTCCTTGGTTTGGTGTAATTAATCCTTTCTTGTGTTATATGTTGAACTCCTGTGGATTAATATTCTTGAAATGTTTTGTCTAGATTGTAGATGCTGGATTCTGCCATCTATGCCATTTAGATTTACTCAGAGGAATGTTCTAATGTGCTTATGAAAAAACATATAGTCCATCCTTTTCTCCTGAAGATGATGTAGTGTAAACTAACAATAGATGGAATTTTTATTTCCATTCCATTTATTATCCAGAAATTAAGCAACATTTTTATTTAAATTTGAACTGTGCTATGCTTGCTCTCAATGAAAAGATATACCTTTCAGAAAAGTTGAGCAATATTTGTCATCTGTTCCATGATTTTAAATAGCAAACCAATAGACTAAGGCTATTTGGCATAATTTTGTTTAAAATGTTATAAAAGCATAACTCAGAAATAATGGAACCACTTTTATTCAAACTTGACTTCTTCAACAGATTTAATGAGTCTGGAAAACAAATTGTCTGCAAAATGTACTGCTGTAACTCATTGCATGCAGGCTTTTATAAGAAATTACATTGTGTTTTCTGGTACGTATTGTCTTATTTGACAACTAATTTATAATATAAAGATACATCAATTTTTAAGGGAAGAGGATAAGGAAACAAAAATAAGGTGGAATTTTCAGCTATGCATTCCTTTACTTAAACATGAGTGATTTCTCAACCTTAGCATTACATTAGTCTTGTGGCTTTTTCCCCTGAGGTACAATATATTTTGTGTGCTTTTCTTTAATAAATGTGCATATAACCAAGATCATTTTGCCTTCTCCACTGTAACGTTCCTGCTAGAAAAATATAAAAATACATTAAAATAGCAAGAAGGATTTTGGCCTGCAGAGTTTTATGAATTCTAGGTGACAAAACAGAAAGACCTTAAAAATCTAGGGAGGCTCTTATAAATAAAAATGTACAAAGTTTGGCTTTCCATTACACCATTTCATCTCATTAAATCAGAGGATTTTCACCTTTGTAATCAAAAGCAGAATGAAATCCAGTGTTGTAGATACATGTCCATGTACTCCTGGATCCCTACTCAAGAGAAGATTTTAACAGATAAGTGAGCTTCTGAAGTTTATCTATCTTTTTTTTTATTTCATATTTCTCTGCTATTCATCCCTCTGTGTGACTGAGAATGCCAGCATATTCCTTTTTTAATAAAGTTCATAACATTATAGGGTAGGCAGGATATACTCCTTTGTCTCAAGCAAGTCATTGAATATGTGCCATTGCATTTAATTTATATAGCATTTCACATATTATTAACAGGTAACCATAGCCATTTTACAGATGGGTAAATTGAAACTCAAGATGGTTTGCTTGATTTTCCCTAAGATGGTACAGAACTTGGTGACAGATATGAGAATAGAAACAGAGAACTGTGATTCTCACTCTTGAACTAAAGCTTGGTCCACGAATAGAATAGCTAATATTAGAAATGGAAAAAGTTTATCATGCAAAGATTTGTTTAAAAAAATAGTCCCATATAAGAAATATACCAAATTAATCTTACATCTGTGTCTTTCTTGATCCTGCTGCCCTTGGCTACCTGATTGTCCTACGTACACAAACACACACTTTTTTTTCCTCCTTCTCTTTTGTCACCTGGATGGATGGATGGATTGCATGAATATTACAGACCTGCTCATCCAGCTGAAAAAAAAAAATTCTTCTGCAGTTTTTTACACCCTAGCAAGTAAATATCTCATATCCAGGCCTATGAGTTGCACCACAACCTGCCTGCGGAAGGCTTTGTATTCTTCAGGAGCCATAAAGGCAGTTGGAGCAAATATACATCTGTGGTTGCAACCAAAAGAGCTGAATAAATTCCACTTGTAGTGCCTCCTTTGTAAAACAAATGTCCCTACCTCATTGCCGGAAGGGGAAGCTCAAGAACAAATGTAGTTTGTCTCCTCAGAGCCAAAGAAGCAGCAAACAGGTTCTTAAGAGGGCAAGCAGGAGGGCTCTGGTTGTAGCACTCAGAGTTTTGTAGCTCTTTGATTTGGGGCTGTAACAAAGTTTGGGTTTTTTGGTCTTTGGTTGTGCTGCCTAATCCTCATGAAAGATATCTCTGTTCTTTCTGGCTCCTATCAAAGCTATAAGCATGCTAAACTCTGCAAAAGTCCTAATACATGAGTCATGATCTTTAATTATTAAAAGTCACTTGTGCAAACTGAGCATAAGGTGACTTATCATCCCAGTGGACAGATTTTATATGTTATTTCAACAGACTCCTTTAGCAATACAGGTGTGCAGAGGGTAAGTAGACCTGAAGTCAGTAAAATGCATTGAATGCTTACTGTCTGAAAATGAAAACTGTCTGTTGTTTGTGTACCAGGAAGACTACTAAAAGGTATAAAGAAGAAGAATGAAAATGCAAATAGAATATATATTTTTTTTTTTAAATGACATAACTATTTTATCCTTTAGCTTAAATCTTTGGGGACTGAAAGAAAAATCACTGTACATTTAGGCAGCATTTTGAAACTAATTTCCCACTCTCTCAGGGTCCACACACTCTTTTGCTGTAAAAAATTATAGCACTTTTATGGTTTGTTCTTTTAAATACTGTAATTAAGAACCTTATTTGCATGGCAGGCAATGCTGGCAACTTTCATGTACTCAGCGTGTTGAAAATGTCAAGTTTCATGGCTTGTGACAGATTAATAGAAAAATTATTTTAAAACTCTGCAAATTATTCATAGATATTGAGTAATCATAAGTTGCTTTTTGTGAAGAATAAAAATAGGACAAACTGAGTGTAGCATCAATCTCTAAATTGAGCGTTGTCTCTTTTTAAATCATTTAAATTGTAGGCTTAGCAAAATAATCTTCACCTGAGATGAAGTGAGTTGTAGAATCTTTAAAATACTCTTTCATCGCCTTTTGCAATGTAAATAGTAACAGTGTACTTAGCACATTTTTGATGCATATAGATTAAATTATTAAAATGAAATTAATCATTTATGTAAAATAATTAAAAGTCCATCAGTTAGTATCGGTTGGTATCAGAGACCCACCAAACATGAACTGCTGTTTTTGGAAACCATCTTTTTCTGAACCTGTAATCCCTTTTCTGTGACTTTACTCTTGAAATTAGTCTAATGACAGTAGTGTGTTGGTCAGAATACGTTCCATTATTTGGACGCCTAGTAGTGCCCTGTTCTCTCTCCCTGAAATGATCAGTGCTGAGTGAGTCATGGAATGACTTCATGGAGCATCATTTCAGGGAGAGAGGAGGGCACTACAAGGTGTCCAAATAATTACCTGATTTATGAAGGCTGTAGATGTAGCTTTCAGAGGTAAGTCTGAGCAGCAACTGTCAAATCCAGACCTAAGTTTTCTCTCCATGTAATTACATTTGCACGATGTGGTTGCTCTGAAGTTGTCACTCTATCTAATCTTTGTGGTCTATCCATTACACCTCACCCAGCTGCATGGTGTAAACCACACTATTGAAATGGAAGTGGTGATAGAAAATCAACCACTAACTGGTGAGCACTGCAATTAATGTCTTTCCCTTAGCAGAGATTTTGCTTTTTCATCGTTAGTGCTTGGTTATTGTCAGACATAAGGTGCAATGTTAGTAGAAAAAATCCTTAACTTTCTCTCTCCGAGCTAGCTAGGAATTTAGTATAGGGCCACATTTCTGTAGACAGTGTAGCAAGCAAACAGTTCATGCTTAGTGTGTGTAAAGGGTATAAATATGAATAGAGGATATATTTTTGGCTGCATTGCAGCATGTTGTGGAACACTGTGTGTCATTCTGCAGTTTAAAGAGATGTTAAGAGTTTCCAGAGAAGGGTGCAAGAAACTCAATTTGCTAAAAAAAGAAAAGATTTTTTTAATTGATCACAGGCTGTAAGTGCATACATGTCAATAGAAATGTGAGAATGCATACAGCTGTACATCAATGTTTGTTCACTTCAGGTGCAAAATGAAGCAAATCTTTGAACAGTAAAGATATTAAAGAGTGAAAGATGTGTGACTTTTTAGTATTAAGTCTGGGTAATGATCAATATCCTGTACTCAAGAGTTCAGAGAAGTTATTTTGTAGTAGGTCAGCACAATACATTCTTCACAGTTTTCCTGAATCTGAAGTTTAGTCAGAGACCTGCTTATGTAATATAAATAGAGTATGATGCACTGCTTCACAAAATAAATTTTTGTCAACATTTGTGGTCAAGAATGTTGGTGAAAATCTGAATGAAGTGGTCAATGAATTTACAGCTGGTCTGAGTAACAGAAGAACAAAATAGCCAGTGTACATTTCTTAATCCATTTATTTATTACATGTCAATGACCAGCTGCAATTTTCTGCCTTTGCTTTGCTCTGTAAATCATGTTGTATAAACATACTGTATTACAAAAATGCCTCTTTTAATTATGTGTGCTTCCCCATTAATTTGCTTTGATGTAAGTATGTTTATATACCTGTATATATCACATTTACAGCAGTATGAGCATTTTAATTTTTCCAAAATTGGGAAGGTGAAAAGGAGGCTTCAGTGCAATATAAACAATGGACATAAGCTTCAAATTCCTAAACACAGTAAGCACAGAAATGTGTACACATTGCAAGTCATTAGTTCAAGCCCACCAAACATTTCCTGAGACAATTACCTTCACTGCTATAAAATTTACTTTGCACAATCCTCTGGAGCATTACTAATTGCTTTTCTTAACCTCCAGAGATTAAAGGATTTTGAAATGAACATATAGACAAGTAGTGACTCTTAATTTCAAATCTAAGCTTTATTAAGGCAAGCTCTGTTTTATGAAATAGGGTCATTAAGAGGATGTTTAATGTTGGAAATATTCAATCCTAATCTCCTCATCTTCCTCCAATCTTGAGAAATTGTGCTCTGCTAGTGTTTTTTCTTTTAAATACAGTGGTATGTTAAAATACAGCAGTGCAACCTTCACTCATTTCCATCTGGCATCAGCTCTGTCTTCAAGAATACACATAACCATGTTGACACTTGTTTCTCAAATCCTTTTCCACTAGGGGGTATGATAGACTGTGACTGTATTTCACAGTAAACCTGTATAGCGTATACACACGTGAGGGCTAAGAACAGGCATGCAAAGCTTGGTACATAATTTATGGAGATTTAAATCCTGTCATTCATAAATATAATTATAACCTATGGCTTGAAAGTGATATGGACCTTTCCATATTGATAATGCTTAGGATCTGTTTATTCAGATCATTCATTTGTTGACAGGCAAAATATCTGAAGAATGTTGTTAGTCAGTAAAACAATTAATGAAAGGAAATACTTCTGTTTTACACAAAGAATATTGTTTGTTTCTGTGCATGTTGTATACCCTCCCACCTTCAGATGGGAAATATAAACCCAAGGGGAGGGCATATTATTAAATCAGCAATCAACCTTCAAGTCATTTTGGTATAAACACTGTAATTATTTCATCTCTAGTAAACAGAATGTAAGACAACAGCACATAAGGGTGACAATTTGCAATATGCTTTTAATGTCTTTGTTAAAAAACCCTAAACTATTATGGCTGAAGGCAACATTATTGGAATTAAAAAAAAAAAAAAAAAGCAGAAGTTGTGACAGCCAACAGAGGGGGTAATTAGTCAGTAAATTTCAAGTAATAAATTCAGCAGGTCATTGCAACAGACCTTACATTTTGCATGGGGAGAAGTCACTATTTATTAGCCTTGAAGCCAGAACTGCTTACCTTTATTCAAAAAAGCATCATAACAAAGTATTAGAAAAATTGATAAGCGTGATTATGATAGTATAGTCCAGATGGTTTCTAAAACTCACAATTTTCTCTTATTTAGGTGGGTGTAAGTTCACTTATATCAGAAGAGTCAACTACAGATTTACATAGGTGTAGTTGTAGTAGCATATACAGCTTGGAGGGGGAGGAAATAGACAAAAGATCTGATATAAAATATTGTCTTTCTAGATTAAAGGTGTGACCACCTAACATTTTTAATCTCAGTTGCAGCATATGCATGTCTTGGATGTAGGCTACGTTTCCGCCTGGACATTAGGGTGTGTATTTCTGATTGCTTTCACCTACAAAGCTGGCGGTGGGCTGGTGTGATGTAACCTGCCTGCCAGGAGGGATGCCTCTGCTCACTGCTGGCACTCTCCCTGATGTGTGGGAATGGTTTGTCTGCAAGTCATCAGGTCATAAACAATCGTATGCACTTCAGGGAGCCTCCGTATTTAGAGTTATGTAAAGACAATTGACATTAATATTAGCTGGGCTTCAAAGGCTTTGACAGCCACACGAAAAAGCAGTCTCATCTATCTAATTTAAAGTTCCTGGTTAGGAAGTATCAAGGGTGCATTTTATATATCTTAGAACCTTTTCTCAGGCTGTTTGCCCTCTTGTTAAAAGGCTTTTTAAAAATATTTTGCAGTCAAATAATCACTGGCTTAGTTTAAATGTTCTCATCCAACACATAATGAACAGCGAGGAATTCCCCAAAGGGCATCTATTGTTATTGAAATGTTTATTTATTGAGTGCTTTTGCCAGAAGCACCTCATGAGAAAATCTCATTTTATGAGCTCCTGAAGCAGTCAGTTCCCAAAACATTGAGCAGAAATGCAATTTTGACCAAGTAATCTCAAGGTCTTTTGTTTGCTTTTAAATAAACAGCAGAATACCAGTATGCAAAAAGTTGTGACAAGATCAGCTTTATTTTCTGTATTTTTAAAATATTCCTAGTGAAGCTCTGCTTATGTGGTGCTTAGGTGATTCCTTACCTTCAAGCATTCAGTTGCTACAGTAGAGAAAAACAATTTCCGACATAACAACATAGGAGTGAGTATTTTAAATGATTCTATGATTTCCTCTTTCCTGCACAAGAACAGTGTTAAACCAGTATCATCACACTTGCATAAGGAATTTTTTTCCCACCCCGTTTTTGCTCTTAATTTCCCTAAATTTTCTCAGCAGCACCAAGGAGAAGTGACAGCGCTTGTGATAGTGTGAACATGGGCACAACTTGGATCCTGTTGTGTTCCTGGATTGTCCAGGTGGAGTCACTAGAGAATAGTGTGATGGTCCCTGCCAGGCTTCACTCCTCTGAAATCCCTGCCTCTCACTGCCTGAGCTGGATCACTGAAATGATCCGGTTTTAATCTTTATGATTTTAATGATGCTATGAAGTGAATAGCTGCAGCGAGCAAGGCAGGAGGTCATCTGAGAGGATAGTGAACTCTGGGCCAGAGGTAGAAGCAAAAAACTCAGGCAAAGGAAGAAGGGGAGGAAATTTTTTATGTCTTTGCTGATAAGGCTGGAGTGTAACTACACTTGCTTAAAAGTTTGTGTTGGTTCCGTGTTCTCAGCTGTAATGGACAGTGCAGTGTAGATTTGGGGGGGAATATCTAAAGTTTTTCTTTTTTCACCCTATCTTTGTCATGGGACAGCTATATACTAGGTTGGTGCATGCTTTTATTTAAAGCGGACTGCAAATTGTACCATAAATGTCTGAGCAGCCAGAGAGGAATCATCATTTCTCTTAGGCTGGCAATGCAGAAAGGACAGTGCAAGATTAGTTATATTCAGTGAATGATATTGTGCAACTCCCAGATGCCTTTTATGGCTGATTATTTCACTGTTAGTGACAGAATCAGGGAATGGCCTGAATTCTTGTAGAGCAGTTATCTCAAATAACTTTGCAATTGTTGAATATTATAACCTAAAATATTATTTAAATTATACTGATAAATGCTTTATAATTGCCTAATATTATTAAAATGCATTTCTTGTACATTAATGACTTGGCATCTGGAGTGTCCTTTAGCAATAAAATCTTTCTGTTTTCTTTTTCTCTCCCCACCTCAAGAGTATTTAGAGAAAAATGATTGATTAATGACAGTTCCTATTAACTCCAGAATAAACTGTGCACAGTGCGTGCTTTGCTAGTAGAAGATTAAAAGAATGCTTCTTAGTCTTACTCTGATTCCCTTTCTGACCTCGAAGCAAAGTCTTATAGTTAATAATAGTTTTGTTCTTCCTGAAATGGAAAAAGTTTAAAGGTATTTCTGTCTAGGATATATGTGATGCAATTAAGCACACTTCATTAAGTGCTCTCCATTGTATGAATGCAAAATATTAACATGTTAGTAAAGGAATAATTTAATGCTTCATTTCAAGCCCTATAACAGAAATATTTTTCTAGTTCTTTCTTTTATGCAGCAGTTTTCCAGACTTCATTCTCTCATAAGACACAGCTATAGGAGGTCAAAACACATTGCATGTATGGTTCCAGCCATTGACTCAGATATGTCCAAAATCTTTTCCCCACACATATTCTTGCAGAACATGATCAAGATAAATATTCTGAGTTTCTTTCCAGTCCCTCTGACTTACAGTTGTGACAACAGGACTAAGCTTTTATTGATGTTAGGCATATTAAATTTGAAATGACATGTAATCTTCTTTGGATGCTGAATTCCAGTGATGATCTAGGCTGTACTTGGGTGAATAACAATTTAAGTGCCTCCATTTTGCTATCTTCATAGCAAGAATATTATTTACAGGAGTGTTCTGTTTTGAAGTTTGGTTAATATTGTTGAAATCCTTTCAGACAGGCACAAGATAGACACAAGAAACCACAAGAGGTATAAAAATGTATGCAAATGTAGCTAATGAAGCAAAAGGATGAAGGCTAAATGGTATCTTAATAGGTTCTCTTTAAAAACCTATTTTGATAAGGAATATTATGCCATGTCTCTTGATGATGAATCTTAAATTTTTTAATAATCTCTTCCAGTGTGCTGGGACCAGCTGTGACCTTCAGAGTGCGCTCAAATCTCGAAAACATTTCAACCGCAGATGTTGCCAAAGCAGCAGGTAGGTCCTTGTCCTCCATTCCCAAACTGTAACCTCCCACATGTGCATTTTCGTGATCAGTAGTACTACAAACAGCACAGAGACATCTCACTTTCCCAGAAGATTGACATTTAAGAAGGGGGACAGTTGAGAGGTGAGTGGCACATATGGGAAATTGAAGTGTAACATCTCTGAGTCAATTAAATCTGCCTGAGACTTCTTTGTTTGTCAAGGAAATGGATTAATTAGAGATTTGTAGTCAAGGCCTAACATGGTGAAAAACTCTTCAGCGTTGTCATGAACTCATAACACCAGATTGGTTATTTGTAAGTGAGGATGTAATACCTTTGCTTTTTCCAGTACTTTTTTTCAGGGAACAAAAATGTTACTACATCTTAGCCTGAATTTCTTAATCAAAAGATGGTAGAAATATATCTTTGTTGATGTGCTGTTTAGGCAATTTCAATGCAAATTAATCTCGGGAGTAAATGTGTTTCTGGAGCTAACTACCACTGTTCTAAGGACTCTGGTTGGCTCCTTGTCAACTTGTCAACTAGCTTTATTATGAAGTTGTTCACTGCAAGAAATAATTCCTGCAAAGTAACTGAATTGCTAACCGATTTGCCTCCAAATTACTCAATTTTAAATGTTTTTTAATGTTTTAAAAATTATGAATAAACAAGTTGCAAAAATTGCTTGAAAAGAGAAACAAAAAAAGTTAATTTAAATCCACACTGGCAGAACTTAATTGTCCATTAAGTTCTCCTTTTGCTTCACCATGGATCAGTTTAGTTATACAGAGAACTGCAGTAGTTCCCATGCCAGAACATTCCTGTGCAGGACCCATAGGAGAAAGGTCTTGTTAACTGGTGATTAGAGAGTATCAAATGTGATATGATTTTTCTTAAAAGGGTTTAACATGCCAAAAAGCCATAGATGTGTCTTGTCAAAACTAGGAAATATTAACAATAATTATTTAATTATGGGAACCTGAATGTGTATGATATACCTGCAAAAAATTGATGTGGCTTTTTTATAGCAATGATCTGCCTTTTAAACCTGTTGAATCTCTCTGAACGGATCAACAAATATGATGCAACTGGTAAAGCTTGCCTGGATTGCCGAAGACTTTTAACAAGGTTTTGCACTAGAAGTTTCTAAGGAAACTTATTGTTTCTTAGAATGTGGAATATGGAACGTGAACATGGTGGATCAGCAATTGGTTAAGAGGCAAGAAGCAGAGATTAGGAATAAATTATTAGTTTTCTCATGCTAGAGATAGCAGAAAAGTTGAAGGACCTCTGCTGGGACTGTGCCATTCAACATATAAATGAGTTGGGAAAGACGACGAACAGTGCGATGAGAAATCCTGCTAATAATACTAAGCTATTCACAGTCTTAAAGGTGAAAGTTGATCTTAGAATTATATAAAAGCCTTACCAGACTGAGTGACTGAACTCAAAATCACAGATGAAATTCATTGTAAACTAGTGTAAAATGCATATGGAATAAAAAAAAAAATAGCCTTTCATATGAAGTTATAGGTCTAAATAGACCATTAATGCTCTGGAGTAAGAACTTAGTTTAGTAATGGGTAATTTAATAAAAATAACAGTTCAGTCTCCATTATCAGTTGAACAAGGAAAGTGTTTTTAAGAATTATTTGGCAAGAAATAGAAAACTGAACAACGTAATTTTTTTTCTTGCATGTATTTAAATATGACACACAGTGCTGCTGCTCATACTTCAGAGGGTTTGGAAGCTTTGGTTGAAATGGAAAGATATAGAGAAAGGCAGAAGACTGTCAGTATGGCATATTTTACATAGAACAAATGGTGAAATAAGGCTGGAAACTGTATTTTGGAAAAAAACACACGTGTTATGAGAAAGGTCTATCAAGTCCAGTGTGGCACAGTGAATGTGGACGGGATTGTGCAGTTTTACAATGCAAGAACAGATGAAACTGGCAGAAGGCAGGTTCAAAATAAATCAGAATGCAGTTTGTAGTTTTGTCTGTTGTAGATAATGAAGTCTTACATGTGTTCAAAAATGTACACATTAACAAGTTCATGGAACAGACATGCACTGAAATTTAGCAAGTCCATAGGAACCTTGTCAAATTGAGGAGGTTCCTGGTGTGTCTGGCCTGTTCCTAGCAAGCTACTCTGAAATGAAGAAATGTTGTGACTAACTCCAGCAAAACTCAAGAAGTAACAGTAGTTTTTTCTTACCACTGTTGTCAAAGTAGTTGTTTTCAATTTCCTTAACTTAAATATTGCTAATAATGTAGGGAGATTCTGGGGACAAACCCTATGTCACTCCAGAGTGAGTTCTACAGATTCACCAACTTAAATTAATCTTTTATATTGTAATTTTATCTATTCTATATATTCATATCCCAGGCATTTCATTCTGTTTGTTTAGCACATTAAAATATTCAGGCTTTGATGGCTGCAGAAAGAACTTTATAGGAGTCTTACATCAGCTGCTCTCAGAGCCATGGCCATAATATTGTTATAACTAAACCTTGTGTTTGCCATTTACAAAAACAACCCCTCACAATTCTGTGTCAAACATTTTAAATTAAAAAAGCATGTAATTTTTCTTTTCTAACCCATAATTAAGGTTGCAGAAGCTTGTCAATGTATTCACTAATCAGTTCATTTATTTTAAGCAAAATTCTTACTTGCAGATCTCTAAAGCCAAAAGTAAATTCAGCTAAAAGATCAACGGCAATACATACTTACGCAAGACAGTTTTTTTAGGCTTTAATTGTAATCAGAAATTTTGTAAGTAAACAGTGTCTTGACCAAAAGCATTCCAAAAACTTAACTTACCAAAGGAAACCAATGCAAAATAAATAAGTACATACATACTTCCAGGATGGGCACAGGTAAACACATTACTCCATGGTGTACTGCTATTAGGTAACTTGATATCCATCCAGGAACTCTGAGAGCAGAACTTGTTTACAGAAAATGAATAGACCAAACTGACAGAAGAATTTCACTGTCCGTCACATCCTGAGAAACAAAAAGAATTTAGAATTTGAGATAATCAGATGTCATAATAATTATGGGAATGTTAATTATCCAATATGCAAAAGGGAGTCTATTTTTGCAGATGTTAATTAAGTGCATGTCTCACCAATATCCACAGGAACAGTTTATCTGCAGCAGTTTGTTCTCATTATTAATGTAGTCTATATGTTTTGTAACCAAAATGGATAAACTGCCTGTTTTCCTTGCATTATTAAAGTTTAAATATAGGGAACTATATGAAAGTTTTCCACCCTCTCCTGTAGAGCTTGACAAACGTGCAGGTTAGAGAAGGCATGGGACTCTTTAGCAACTAGGCAAACAGATGAGTAACTTATAATATCTATTAAAAAACAGAGATATGGAAGTATGATAATAAAAATTGTTTCTATGTTTTCTTGGTGTTCAAGATCTGTTCTTCTTGGTGTACGTGAGAGTTGGCTTGAGGAGAGACAGAGCACTCTAAAATCCTTCAGCCATGTTCTTGTCGATAAAACTTTATTCCCCATAACCCACAGTTACAATTCTGTGTAAATGTTTTGATTATTTTTTTTTTCCCCCTAGAGCTACATAATTATATGGGAAAGCTGAAAACAGAGTAATTTAAAATTGTGAATAGCTTGCCATCTCACATTAACAATACTTTTATATCTTTATTTGCTCTTTGACTATAGAGTAGAAGGGCAGCCAGCATTTTGCTGGAGTCGGTTACTTTGACACTCATAATATAGAATCTTGCATCAAGTAGCTGTCCTCTGACCTATTTCTGTTTAATGAGTCAGGCTCAAAGATGCAGTGTAATTTCATCTCAACATTTTGAAGAAATAAACTTTCTCTAGACATAGATGACCTGCTCTAGAGATAATTACACTTGGCACATGGCATCATTTAGATAAATGAATGTGGATTTTTTTCTCTTCAGTTTAACAGTTAGGCAAAATCTAGCAGAGAACAATTATCAGTAAGATAACTCTATATAAAATTGCAATATAGTCAGTATAGTAATGAGCAATGAGTTTGCTTTATAGGTACTCCAGAATCCCACCATTTATGGAAAGACATGTATAGTAACAGTAATTCGAAAAGAAGAATCTTCTGAATTTTCCAAGCATATAATTTTAGCATCAGGTGGCTATAACAATCGTATATATACTGCACATATGAAAAAGAGATGTAGGAGAGAAATGTGCGTAGACACTTAGCATTTGATTCTGTGTAGCTGCAGCCTTTTACTAGTTAGAGTCTTACTTACATTTTTTTGATATTGTATTAAAATGCAACATTTTTATGTTCCTCTACAAAGAGCTGAGAGGCTGAGAGTCTGACATGAACAATTTTGATTTCCTTATAGATTAAGTGCTAAAAATATCCATTATAAATATATTTTAAAATACTAACTATGCAAGTATAAATGATTAGTTAAAACTGTAATGCTTAAATGCATTTTTCAGCTGTTCCCGGCAGTTATTTGTATTAGCCTTCAGTATAATTCAAATATACATTTCAAATTTTAGCACATCAGATGTAAGTCTAAAATACTGCAAATGACTTCTATCTGTTCTGTGGTTCATTCTAGTCATGAAATACAGTCCTCTTTTTATTGGTCAAAGAGGGTTATCTTTCCAGTTTGCTGCATGATAGACATAAGTATAATAAATAGTACAGTTATGGAATACTTCTATAAAGCTTGCACACCTCTTAATTTCATGGTCTGAAATTTGACAAAGCAAGGCACAGAGGGAAGATAATTTACTCAATTGATGAGGATCTGGTACGCAGCTTAAATTGACTTCATTTCTTGGAACACTGCAGAGGCTCACTCTGCTCTCTAGCCAGTAAGTATTGACCATACCAACATTGTTGACAGAAACATGATAACTCTATGTTATTATCCACTATTATCAAGAAAAGTTTTATAGGATATTCTCCAGAGACAAAAGAGAGAGAACTGTTATTGAATTTGTCTTCATATAATAGAACTTCAGATCTTCATATAATAAAGTTATGTGTAATGTGTATATGTAAAGAATGTATAAACGTAGCAAAGGGAGATTAGGAGAAGGAACAACAGAACAGTTGGGAATAAATCATCAACTGCAAAAGTAAAATTATGCAAAGTTTTATTTAGTTATCCATGTATTTAGTTGAAAGCATATTTCAAATAGATGTTATTGACTCATGTCTTTAAAACATCATGGTCTCAGGGAATTTGAGGAAAACCCGAGAAATGTAATTTTGCGCAGTGAGTTCAGAATACCGCGATTTTATCTCTCTGGTTATTTTGGCTTGTGATTAAACACTGTCTGGCCTTTGATGCTTTTTAGAACATTGCTGGTTAACTGTTAGAAGTTCTTTGCGTAATATATTTCACTTAAGTGTAATCTAGGAATTTATTATTCTTTTTACTTCTTCTGTTGCTGATATAATGAAACTTGGCAATGTTTGTTGTGTTTTGGTAATGACAACAGCCATCTTTTTCGTGGTGACTGTCAGTGCAGGAGAAATGAAGTCTATATCATTAAAAGCAGGAAACTTCAATATCTGGATAAAAAGTTGTCGTCTTCTCTAATAAGTTCTTGTTCATTCTAAATAGCTATAACCACGTTGATTTTTGGCATAAATTTTGCATGTCTAGTGAGAAGTCTCAGAAAGATGAGCTCTGTTGACTCAGTCACAAACATGTCCACGCTGACATACTGTCTTGGTTTCCTTTTTCTATCCCACAACCACGAGCAATAATGGTTGCTTTGAAAGTATTCATTGGCCTGTCATTGTCAGATTCGTAATTCAGCTGTGATGAAGTGAATAGAACAAGATGAAAGTCTATGGCTGAATTCCTTCCCTCTATCTAGATTTTTGTAGACCGTGCAATTAGATGTCTTGCTCTCTGAGATGGTAACAAAGTGTGTGTCCATGAATAATTTGAAGTTCATCTTTGAAGTGAACTGACAGCGTCTGTGTCAGAAACTTTGAACAACATAACCAGGACGCTGTGAGGTCCATCTGATTTCACTTACCGTTGCCTTGATTTAAGGAAGATTACAGTTCCTTGGTCTATAATGTGAAATGTAAAAATTTGACAGTTGTTTTTCTGTTGCTAGCTCTCTTAAGTCTTTTGGTGCAAATCCTGATTTCCTCTACTCAAGTCTACTTAGATAGCATTGTCCTTTTCCACCTCTTGAGCCTTCTGTGGTGGATTAATTCCCTTTCACCTATTGTACCATCAAATCTATCTGAAGCATTTTCCTCAAATGCTTCCACTGATGAATAAATGATGTCATGATAATGTTAAGTATTATTCAGAATCTGAACTGTCTCCTACACTTCCAAATGTCTGATACAATGATTAATGAGGCTTTGAGATAGCGTTTCCTTCCCATGTTGTTCTTCTTTTGAAAAATGAGGTGAGTTTTAGCAATTCTGATGGGTGCCACCATTTGGTAAATGTGCCTCAGTCCTGAAGAATAGCAAGTTGTCTTTAGTTATGACTCTTCTCCAGTGACTTCCTTCTAATTGTGTTATGCATTGTTGTGATTAGTAAGGATGGATTTTAGAAAGAAATATTTTTGCTTTAAAACCATTTTCTGTTGAAACAGAAAACTTCAGAACTTCCTTCTGCTCGCCTTATAAAGTGATGTAATATATTCCAGCATAAACCCCTAAATCAAGCTTCTTATCTGTTGGGAACTCTAAAGCTAGTTAACAATTTTATAGTATTGGGGAGAAAAATAAGACCTACGTAGCTTTAAGTACCCAATTAATTAGATTAAGTAGTCAATTAATTAAAACAGTGATGGTTCATGTCATTACATTCTGATGTCTTTTATAAATACTCATTTGTAGAAATCCATTAGATTGGTATTAAACTGAAATAGAGACACACCATTGGTGTAGCATATATATTAATATTTTAGAATACAGCAGTACCTGAACCAGACAGTTCTAGGAAAGTTTCAGTGGAAGGACCAGAATTGAAGCTTAGGTTGGTTTGCAGCTACTCATGTGTTTCTATTAGTTGCTTTTCCTGAAATCTATAGGCAGGCCTATGGCAACAGATGAAAATAAGTTGTCTATTAAAGTAATTTATGTCATGGCTTAAAGGTTAATAGTGATTTTAAAATTTACTTTTTTAAAGAGCCCTGTGGTAATATAACTAAATGCATAATAATAATAAGGGTAGAATTTGTCTAACCTGGTTGCAGCTGTCTAAATGTTAGACATTTATTTCGAACTAATTGTCTACATTGCCTCTACATTAAAAGAAAAAAGATAGATTGTATGAACTGTCACTTACCATCAGTGGTGAAAGGTAGGTGAGAGAAAGCCATCACTAATATCCACAGAAATGTATAGATATAGTTGATGATAGGACTGCCATATATAGATACTGCAGATAAATCCAAGGAGATTGGTTGATGCCAGGATTGTAGAATTTAATACAGTGGAAAGCTTTCAGGGCCTTCCTGTAGCCTCTGCTTCATAACATATTAAAAAATATTTTTTCTGTTGCTAGATCTCTGAAAGTATTCTGGTGCAAATCAAGATTTCGTCTACTTAAGCCTTCTTCATTCACATTCTTCTTCGGTAACATATTTAAAGCTCTTTAAGTATTCAAAATTAATTTAAGATTGAGTAAATTTACAGAGATTTCAAGTTTGATAAATATTAGCATGTGTAATATTATTAAAAAAACCCCAAACAAATTCCTGCCATCAGCTTGCGCACATCTACAGCTGGTAATGCAAGATGAAACTGCCATGTAGTTAAGGTGCAAAGGGGTTTTCTCTCAAGTCCAAGAAATCATAGAATCACAGAATGGTTAGGAGTGGAAGGGACCTTAAAGCTCATCCAGTTCCACCCACACTGCCATGGACAGGGACATCTTCCACTAGACCAGGTTGCTCAAAGCCCCATCCAGCCTGGCCTTGAACACTGCCAGGGATGGGGCAGCCACAGCTTCTCTGGGCAACCTAGAATCATAGAATCATAGAATCATAAGGGTTGGAAAGGACCGTAAGATCATCTAGTTCCAACCCCCCTGCCGTGGGCAGGGACACCTTGCCCTAAACCACGTGGTCCAAGGCTCTGTCCAACCTGGCTTGAACACCGCCAGGGATGGAGCATCCACAACCTCCCTGGGCAACCCATTCCAGTGCTTCACCACCCTCTCTGTAAAGAACTTCTTCCTTATATCTAATCTAAACTTCCCCTGTTTAAGTTTGAAGCCATTACCCCTTGTCCTACCACTACAGTCCTTAAGGAAGAGTCCCTCCCCAGCATCCTTGTAGACCCCCTTCAGATACTGGAAGGCTGCTATGAGGTCTCCATGCAGCCTTCTCTTCTCCAGGCTGAACAGCCCCAACTCTCTCAGCCTGTCTTCATACAGGAGGTGCTCCAGCCCTCTTATCATCCTCGTGGCCCTCCTCTGGACTCGCTCCAACAGCTCCATGTCCTTTTTACATTGAGGGCACCAGAACCTGTGCCAGTGCCTCACCACCCTCACAGTAAAGAACTTCTTCCTACATATTTGCTTACATAGATGCTTCAAACTGACCTGTACATTTTGAAAGGACTGTCTGCAACTGATGTAAATCAACAAATGGCTGCACTGATGTCCATGGCACTTCGAATGTGTCAAACAAAAACGTATTATTTTTTTGTATAGTAGCAGTACTGTGCCGTACCGCTGTCAATATGGTATGAAAAAGTTCGTATACTAAATTTCATTCCAATTTAAAGCAAAGCAAGCAGAAATCCCCAAATCCAAGACAACCTGCTTAATGTCATATTTCATCATTCTGTTTAGCAAAATTGCTTCTATTTAGCATTTTTATGATAAGGAACACATTTTCTAGGAAAATGAAAATATATATGCAATATGGCATATACAACAAGAATACTTACAATTCCAGACATCTTATATGTTATAGTCCTGTAATAGTTTTATATATTTTTGTGCAGTACACTTAAGTACACTCTGTTTACAGCGTATCCTAAGCATATTAATTTATTATTATTTAGGAAATTATTTAGGAATTATTTAGGAATGCTTCAGTTAGAAGAAATCTCATAAGGCAGGTACATAAGAGGCAGCTTTTATGTAAAGAATAGGTAAGCAAATGTAGTATATTTTGGTGGCTATATAACTTTTTAAGTAAGCATTACTAAAGAAATTAAAGAAACTTAAGAAAAAATAGGTCAGATAGTATTCTAACTAACCTTTACCTAGAAAGAACATTTTTTTCCACCCATTAGAGAGATAGATTATAACTTTTCAAAATGTGGAACAACAAGGTAAACCTAACAACTTTAAACTATGCATGCAAATAAACACTAGACACCATGTGGAAAAGGGGATAATGTTATGTTTTACTTGGTACCAACAGGAGAATGTTCTTTATCTGATGTAACTAAATATTCTATTTTTAATATATGAAATTGGATGATTAGCAATCTTGTGATTTTAAGTGATAGCTTTCATATCAGCCAAATAAGAAAAAATTGTGAGGGAAAGGAGTGCTACTTCAGAGCTCTATGAAAAATTGTTATTTAAAGCACAAGAAAAGAAAAAAAGAACAATCCACAAAATTAATTACACACAGAATCATCTTGGAATCAGGCTGTCATCTCTTTTTGCTGGAAAAATGTAATAACATGAAAAGGCATTTCTCCAGAAGCATGGAGTTTTGGTAACAGTGTGTAGGGGCAGCTGACCTGAACCCGGTATCAATCTGTTCTCTTGGTAGAACACGATTTATGCGATGACATCTTGCGAAGGAGGCACAAACATGACCTGGGATGAAAGGGCAGGTGAAGGGTTTCTGGCTGGAAAAGGCTTAGTTAGGAGGTCTGGAGGATTCGTGTATCATCCGTCTTGAAAATAATCACTTGCATGACCTTCTGTTGCTGATAGCTTGTGGAGGAATGCATCTGAGACGGGAAATAATGAGCTCTTGATAGTGGGACGAGGAATTGAGAGTTTTGGGAGATTTTTTGAAGATGAGAGAAGTTTGTTAGCAGTACTCACACGGGCACACTTGTCAGCAGTATTCAGTTTTGTATTTTAACATTGCCTTCATTTTGAGACATCTTTCTTCTCTGGATTGAATGCTACTTCAGGAGCTGCCACTGCTACCTGATAGCCTGCACAATTGTCAGAGAATGTTGTTACTGCAGGCAAGTGGTTTGATTTTCATGAATTGTTTGTTTCTGGACTATCTATGGTCAAAGAAGGGTTTTTTTTCCCCCAAAGCTTTCTTGAACTCCAGATATCCATTCTGACATGTAAGATAAGATGGCGTCAGATTAATAGATTTTTGATTTTGTTCTTATTTCGAGATGATGTTTTCTATTGTCTGACAAAAACCGTATGCAGGATTTAGAGATTAATGACCATTGTAATAATCTGCAAATACTTCATATTTCTAGCATTAGGTAGTCTTCAGGAAAACATGTTAAATCTCTTCATTCTCTTTAGAAAATATTTTCTATAAATTTGAACATTACGGATTAAGAGAATTGTATGGCTTTACACTGGCTAAAGTCAAAAGACATGCTAGATTTAATCTAGCCATATATTTTCAAGAAGTATCTGTGAATTCACTGTGCCTCTGTTTTCTTAGGTGTGAATCTGAAATATAAAGAGAAAAAGGACTTTTTGTGAAAAGAAAAAGAAAAAGCTATAGTATAATGATTTTTTAAGATAATTCAGAGGAAAGACAGTAGGGTCTTCTGTAGTATAATTAAGATAATTTGTTTCTTTGCTGCTTCTGCTGCTTTTTTCATATTTTTTTTTCCCCTTGTTGCATTGTTGCAACAAAATCAGGATGACAGCAATCATAAAATCATTTTGTTTGAAAGATACATCTAGTGGGTTATTTCGCATGTCCCCCAGAATTGTGATGGGATTGGCTGGCAGGAGATCATATAGCTAATATTTGATAGTCTGGGAGAAAAAAAAAAAGACAGATGAGAAAAAAATGTGTATGCCAAAATCCAGAGGGTGCCTCTTGGCAAAGTTTTATAGACATTTTAGATCAGTAACAAGAAAAGGTAGGTAGCTACACCCCATTACTCCTTCCTAAACAGCCAGGTAATTACTTTTGGCATTTTGACAAGTGTTTGCTGGAGTGAAGGTCAAAGCTGTCAGCAGAGAAGATCTATGCTAATCTGCTCAGCTGGAGAAGACTCAGGTACCTAATGTTTTGTAATTAGAAGTTGTGGAAACCAGTTTTCACTGTAGTTTTTTGCTGAGCATAAGTGAACTAATAATACCGAGTAATTTTATTTATCATAGCTTACAAAACAGGCTAAATGGGTGCTTAGGAGTAAGCAAATTGGAGAAATATGGGAAAACTGATATTGTGGTACAAATGAAATATATATTTATATGCACATATATGTATGTGTGGTATTATATATACACACCTGTACCTTATAGGTGTGTATTATATATGCATATATTTGACTACGTATATACACAGAGATGCATAACACTTATTTTTCAATTTACATTGTAAAATATTAATAGTAAAAACAAAATAAAAGAAAAAAGAAAATAATGTATTTAGTGTACTTGATAAGGCTGCAAAATTTTTCTGGAAATTTCACCAGTGAAAATTCAGTGCATGCAAAAAACTCTCATTTTCTGGGGGGAGGTATCAATATAACTTCATCCACCAAGTCTCTATGAATAGATTCCTATGATGGGTTTTAAACCAATAAAGTACTTGAGCAAAACATAAAAAAATAAGCAAAAAAACCCCAAACCAACCCAACAAATATGTGTATTAAACCAAATATGAAACAATGCAGATTTTAATTAAAAATATTATTTGTTTTAGAATGTTGACTGCCATGAAAATGGTGGTGTATTCCTCTTTTAATGAGGCTAACCTAAAAAGTTATTTTTCTCCCTTATTGTGCTATTCTTTGTTACAGAAAATGGGTGTATATGCATGTATATAAAAGACAAGAAGAGTTAAACAGGGAATTTTTTAGAGGAGTTCAAGGTGTTTGGCTATGAACCTAAACCTTAGCTAGGACCTCAAGTCTACAGCGATTTCACATATATTTCACTGTTTTTTCCATCTGATTTTCCTTCTTGAACTGAAATACCTAATGCAGATATATTGTGACCATGACATTCTTACTGTGCATGGAGAAAGAATGTAAACTTTCAAAAAATAATGGTTTTGGGCAGACTGGTATGTACAGTGGAAACACAGGTCAGGATTTGATGTCCTAATCCTAGACCTAAACCTAGTAAGACAAAACTGCAGTGTTTTGATGGTTGTCATTGGAACTGGACTGGAACCTCATAGTAATCACAGTAAGGAGAAGGACCATTTTTGCTGAATTGTTTTCAACCTTGATCAGCTCTGCCAAACTGTTGAACTGTCACAAACAAGGAGCCACAGGGATGCAGCACTGATGAAAATACTCCTCTAATTCTTTTTGACTTTACATGTAATCATAGAATCATAGAATAGTTTGGGTTGGAAAGGACCTTAAGATCATCTAGTTCCAACCCACCTGCCATAGGCAGGGACACCTCACCCTAGACTGTGTAGCCCAAAGCTCTGTCCGCCCTGGCCTTGAACACTGACAGGCATGGAGCATTTACTGCTTTGGGCAGTCTGTTCTAGTGCCTCGCCACTCTCACAGTAAATAACTTCCTTATATCTAACCTGAATTTCTCATGTTTAATCCAGAGCATGTAGATAAATAGGGGGAAAAAAAAAAAAAAAGAAACAAACCCACAAAAACAAAAAGAAAAGAAAAAAGATAAAAATAAAGCTTTGATAAAGCTTTAAATCTAGATCTGAAGAGCAATAGATTCATCTGAAACATAGATTTTAGTTGAGAAAAAGATGCTTTTTTCTTTTGGATTTCATGATTGGGCTTTTATGAGAGACTGTTAAGTCTTGTTGCAGGGAACCCAAAACACAACTGATTTTGGAAAGATGGAAAGAGATCAGAAGGTGCTTTCCCCGCCCCCCCATCCTTCTTTCTATGAATGCATTTTGTGTATTATATTATTCTTTCTGACATTTCTTTCCTTGGCATTTTTCCTGTTCAGGAGAATCACCACATATTCATTCCCTTCTTTCTTTGCCGTTTAACAACTTGAGGGTATATTCTCTACCTGTGTGCAGTGATATAGCTGTGAAACTCACATTAACATTAATGGAAAATGTGCAGCTGAAATCAACCACACAGGGTGTAGTTACTACCCTTGGCTGTAAAATGGATTTGCATGTTCAAACAGGAATTATTTCCACTTAAGAACTGAGAAGTCAACCAGGTTATTACATTATTTTATGTTAAATTAAAAATATTGTAACATTAATTTTTTAATGCATTTCAAATTGAGAAATCCACCTGCTGTAGAACCTGTTATTTTATGTTACAACATAATGCTTTCAAAGTTAGCTGACATTTTAAGCAAGTAGACTATCTTTCACTTGGCAGCTCCCAGTACTTTGCTTTCTTTAAGCCTTAGAAAAATAAGTCAACAGTTATTATTTGATGGCAAGTTAATATTTTGTTAGTTGTGAAGAATCTGCCCCTGTCAGGTTATCTGATTTTAACGTGGATGAATTCAAATATTTGCAATGGTTTCCTCAGTCCTCCTATGTTCTGCTTTTCCATTCTGGTCCCTTTTTCTCTCTATCTATCCGTAGCTCTTTTTCTTACTGACAGCAGAGCTCTTACAGAATGACTAAACATCTGAAATCAGCAGAGTGGACAAAAAGAGCTGAAAGCTGGGAGATGTGGAAAGCCTGGAATATCAGAGGTACAGGTTGCTGTTTCCAGAAGTGACAGTATGGATGAGGAAGCTGATCTTCTTCTGTTCTTATTAAACTCATGATGAGGCAGAGTTTGTATATTTATTATTTTTTTTTTACATACTGCTTCAGTTTCTCTGATTTTCTTTGCCGGTGTGAATAAGCGTATCCATCTTTCACATTATATTGGTTTCTTAGTGTGTTGCTTGTAGGTAAAGAGTGTCACAGGGTTTAAGAACTCTAATTTGGTGTCTTCTGTTATACTGTTATACTGATATCTGTTATATACTGATATCTGTTACACTGCAAGCAATCACAAATGTTAGAATTGGCGTATATTTATGTGTTAAGGTGTATGTATCAAAATGAATTATAATTTGGCCTTAGGAGTTTTAAACAAACTTAGTGGAATATTGCCATACAGTTAAATAAATCTTTGCTTTAGACAGAAGGGAATAAGTATCTAGGACTCCTCATTCCGAAAGATATTTACACCTCAGATTTCTTCACTAAGAAAGAAGTTTGAATGGAAGCTATCAAGACAGAGTGCTTAGTAATGCAGCATACAGTCCACAGAATGTTTTCACTATCACATGTATACACTGTCAAGTTCAAACTCTGGTACCCCTAGCAATAAGTTCAATTTTGTTCTTGGTGTGTATCTAGTAATGGCTATCAGCTTTTCACAGAAGGTACTGTTACTGCTGGTGAGCATCCTTCATCTCCCTAATTCCTCTTCTGTATAAACACATACAATTCACACATATTCATTAAACCACTCTTAGAGGTTGGTACCACAAGAAGTAAACCTGAGTTTGGGGTAGATCCCTGCAGAGGTGTGAAAGCTATTGCTAGTCAAGTCTTACCATCATCCAGACAATTACATGGGAGAAGTTGTCTGTGCTGATACTTACACATGCTAAAGTTAGTACATTTATAACTTTTATATTTAAAGGTACTCTTCACTATTTTGACACCTTTATCTCATGAAAGAGTTAATACCTAGAAGGTAATTAATATTAAAAAAAAAAAAAAAAAGGAAAGAAAACAGTTATATCTGATTTCCACAGTCTTTTCTTTTGGAACACTGCTGGATACACAGTACATGGCTGAAGGAACCAGGTATGGCCATTCGTGTAGAAACCAGTTCCAGGAAAACATCCCTTTTTACAGATTTTAAGTGTACTGTGCTTTCTCTGTATAGCTCTCAAATTCTTTCTTTTTTTTTTTTTTTCATATCTGAACTTCAGTCACAAGAAAATACATGGAATTCCATTAGATTTCCATTTTTCACAATTTTATTCAGAAACAGTTGTACCTGATAGAAGTGTAAAAATGTCATATTGAAATGGTATAATTTTCAATTTTTATATTTCTACCGACTTTGTGCATTCTGCAGTTTTAATACATCTATTCACGAAGAGTTCTTGAGTGTGTTCCAAAATGAGCAGGCAGATTCTGCCCTTGCGCTAAGGGAGATGGTAGTCATAGGTCTCCACCAGTGTGCCATTGAAACTAAACTATTCATAGAATCATAGAATCACAGAATGGTTAGGGTTGGAAGGGAGCTGAAAGATCACCTAGTTCCAACTCCCCTGCCAAGGCAGGGACACCTTCCACTAGACCAGGTTGCTCAAAGCCCCATCCAGCCTGGCATTGAATACTTCCAGATGGGGCATCCCCACCTCCTCTGGAAGTCTATTGTAGTGACTCTCTCAGCACCACTTTTTAAAGCTGCTATTTATCATGATAAATCAAGATGTATATGATTTATGGTGAAATAGTTATTTTTTTTAATTCTGAAATTTGTCCAAATTGCCTAAAATATTGGCATACAGAACCTCTAACACTAAATATGAGAGCACACAGAGGTAGATCAAGCCTGCCTAAAATATCTTCCGTGTTTTCCTTCCAAGGATATTTAAACTTTCAAAATGCATATATCTATGAGGCTGACAGTTATCTTTTCTCTAGGAAGATTTCTGTGAAGATTATGTGAACAAAAATTCACTTTAATATTTTAGATTTCTGATGAATCCTGAGTGAGGATTACCAAATTTAGATATGACATTTATTTTGATTGTTAGCTTGATTCCTGTGACAGGATTTTTGTGTATAGAAATGAAAGAGTTTCTTTACACTTGACATATCAAAAACCAATCAAACTTTTCGTAAGTATGTTTGGCTAGTTCATCTTTTGTCCTAATCCTGGAATAGTTCTTTGAAAAACATTGCAAGTGAAAACATGACATTCTAATTTCCTTTTTTATTAATATTATTATTTTAGTTTATGAACATTCTTTGCTGCTTTCCCACATCTGCTCATTTTTAATTTTTTAGGGCATAATTTCCCACATTTTAATAGAAGATATTTCTTTTTATCTGTAATTAAATCCATAACTTGTTATTCTCAGAAGGTTATTATGGATTGTGACTTGACTGTTACAAAAAATGAATGACTTAAAGAGGCTCCTAATATCAATTTAGTGTAAGGATTTAATTTATTATTCATTAATTTTGTATTCATTGTAATAGCAGTAATCATTAGGAACTCATTGGGTAGGTATGAGAATTTCAGGCACACTATTTTTCCATAGGAATTCAGTTCGTTAGTCATCTTTAGCAAAACATAAAATGCCATTCATGCATTAATGCTGTCACTTTTTTCTCTTTATATTTCTATGGCTGGTATTTTACATAAATATCTTCATATGTATAAGCTGTACTAGAATTTAAAAGTTTCAGTACGTGTGAAAACTCCCTTGTCTGTCCTTATGGCAACAAAAATTTTGCAGTTTTAATCAAGATAGCTTCACTCAACTTATGACAGTATACAGGCTAATTTCACATTTTATTTTACAGAAAATCCTTTCAAATATTGTCAGTTTACATTGGCAAAATGTCAATTTTTTAATTCATACAGCCTGCTTTTTAAAAAAAGCATTCAGTTTAGCAATGCAAAATTCTAATTTTAATTTCAACACTAATTCATGTGTTCATCAGAACATATGAAATTTCCCATTTTAAAATGGGAATTAATATTTCCTATTAATTAATATTGTATTTTAAAGTGTCCAGAATGGAAATGCATTTTTTTTTCCCCCATCGATCCCTCAGGTGCATCATTTTTAACTGTCCCATATTTCTGAGGCTGCATTCCTTGGCCAGTAAAAGACTCTGCTCATGTTAAAAATGAGTTGACTGAATGCCTTAAAAGAAAAGACATTGTGTTTAGCATCATGTTAACTAATTACAGTAGCTGCCTTGCAGCTCAATGTTGGAGTTGTCCTTCTGTGCACGGACCCAATCAGTCGTGGTCAGTATTGTGTCAGCTAACTCAATTCTTTGTAATCAAATTTAAACCTAAGAGTGGATTTCACCTCCTCTAATTCGGGTGTCTGTCTTTTAGGTAGTTTAAGTGTAAGCTAGTCAACCTCGGCTCCCTTTACAATCAGTCGAATGTAATAAGTGCTTCCAGAGGGTAATTCGTTTCATCCCATGAGAGGTGTCTGTCTTATCTGTATCTCCTATATCTCATCTACCTCATACATGTCTATCACACTTACGATTGGTGTCTAGGATAGGTTGAGTATATGTCATTCCCTTGAGGACCTGTTATTCTCCATTAAATACAATGGGACTCTTGCTTAAATTTAGGGCCAACCAGGATCTCCCAGTGAAAACAAATCCCTTAGATCTCAAGCACCTTTAGAGCGTATTTCAGAATTAATATGTGCATAGAAGTCTGTTGCTGAAGGATAGGCAGCATTTTTGGGAGCAAGGCATTTCTGCCTTCCCTTGTGCAAAGATGGGACATGGCTCACCAAACAGTATGGTCTGGTAGCTGTTTGGGCACTGAGCAATGCCTTGAGTGACTGCCAAATGCTGCTTCAGAAAAGTATTGTTTTTGCATGACCCTGTGTCACCTCTGCCTGCCCCATGCTGATTTCTTAGGTGCTTGGGTCGCCTCGAAGGGCGTGTGCTGCTGTGTTTAGTCAACAGAAGTGGGGGAAAAGGGGAAGGGTAACATTTTGTTGGCCATGGCTTTTTAAAGTTATACCTGCTTCACCTGTAATTCTGTCTATGCGCATAACATAAGATAGAGGATGACTGTGAGGCAGTGAAAATGTTCTTCAATAGCTGTATAGCCCTATTTATGATGTCAAAGTTCGTAACATATGAAAGGGCTTAATCTCAGCCTGCTTGAATCTTAGGAGACTTCCAGCCCGACATAGTTGAGTTGTGACTCTTTCCTTTCAACTAGGATGTTATTGAATTGTTGATGAAGTTCATAATTGCAAATTCCCTGGAAGACACTGATCTTCTAAGCACCACAACTGTGACATATGTTTTGAATTTTAAGCATAGCGTTTACTTATGGAAGCCCATGCTTTTTTTTTAAGGAAATGTGGGATTCTTCCAGTCCTTTAAAAATTAAAGAAAATAGTCTGAGGGTAGAGATAATAGACATAAGTACATACCTGCAGCTGACTATTGATGGTTAGGTAGGCCATAGTATTCACCTGCAGATGTTTGCTCTTACGTTACATCATAACAGTATTCCTTAGTTTTAATCGCTTTTTAATTCTGACAGGAGATGCAAGTCTTTGTAATGGTTTATTCTACTTCAGTACACATCTAGCTTCTGCTAAAAACAAACTCCATTCACTTAAAAATAATTGATAACCTTAATAGCATTCTTCCTTTCCAATTCTAAGAAAAACCCAAACGAAAACTGAGCTATCTTTCCTTACAGAAATTACTGTTGTAGTTTCAGTGCTTCTGTAGCAGTCATTGGCTTTGACCTTACTCCAAGGAGGCTGCCATTTTTTGGCAAGAAGTGACAGTATGTGATGGAAGTAAAGTCGCCCGTTTGCACATCAATGCATGAGAACAGCAGGGCTTTTTGAAAGATGTTTTCTGGTAGGTTGCAACTGATATTGAAATTAATTTCTTTTAAGGGCTACCTTGGTTCTATTACAAACTGTCATTTCTTTTTGCTTTTCTCTCCCACTCTGTCTTCCTCTCCACCTCTTCAGATGCTTTATGCATTATTGTGGCCTGGAGCATCTCTGAGTGTTCTTCCAGAAGCCAAGGGTTTTATAAACTTGTCTAATGTAGGTTAATAATATTGCTTATGCATATGCATAAATAAATCTCTGTCTAACTTGCTGATAAGAACAGCGAAACTTGAAATCCAAAACACATACATTCCTAAAATTCTCCTCTCAACCTGCTCCTGATTGCTGGTAAAGGCTGTTGTGGTTTTCAAACAGAAACAACCCTTGTTTTGTCCTTTCCTGACACTG
Organism: Strigops habroptila; assembly: GCF_004027225.2. Lineage (NCBI taxonomy): Eukaryota > Metazoa > Chordata > Aves > Psittaciformes > Psittacidae > Strigops > Strigops habroptila. Next base: position 107,013,868 of record NC_044277.2, on the reverse strand, counting down.
TTTATAGCAACAAGTCAAGGACATCCTTTCAGGGATTAACTAGACTGTAGCTTGAGTCTCTGCTCATCATCACTCCATAGCCTTCCCATTACGTTTGTCTATACTTTTAGGAGAAACTTTGGTTTGCCTATCCCCTTTCCTGGATATTGAAGAAAATCTGGTCACAAGGCATTCTGCCAAAGAAAACTCTTCTTCATTAGGAACCTGCTGAAAGAGTTTGTCTAGGCTAATCTGTGTAAGGGAGACCTTCTGGAGGTCTCACATAGGCACATGATGGCTGAAAAAACCTTTGAGATACAGTCACTTCAACATTTCCTGCACACAGCCCAGTTCATTTCACCTTGCAATATTAGATAAATGGTCAAATGTATTTTAGCACAAAACGAGGGAAACAATTTGCTTAGGTGATGAGAAACCTTCTGGCACATCTATTAACAGATTTCTAGTCTTGTTATTGCAAGATACAGTCAGATGTGTAGCAGTGGAGCCACTTGAAACAATCATAATTATTCTTTTGTAATCGATTAATTAATTTCTTCTTGGGAAGTGGGTATCTCTCATATGTTCGTTTCTGCTAAAGGATTAAAGATTACCAGTATGTTTTAGCCTTGCCTTGCCTTTTGTTGAAACCAAACAGTTTGGTTTTATGCAGTTTGGACTTGGTTAAAAAAAAAAATAAAATAAAAAAAAATATATATATAAATAAAAGAAGAAACACAAAAGGAAACAAATTATTAAATTTGGGGAGTGAAGGAAAGTGATTTTTTACTTGGAAGAGAATATTTTATCATATGTAATTCTATCAGCTGTTAAATGTATGCTGTTAGACTTCTGCATGCAAACAGTGTCTTCTTTTGATTTGTGCCACTTCCTAATCAAATAATCTACTATGTTATTAAACAATCTTTTCATTATTCGAAGAATAATTTCAATTTTAGTTGCATTATGAATAAAAATATCAAAAAAATCCCATTTTGGGTATATCTTAGTTAGTAGCTTTAAATGTCATTGCCTTTAAAAAATACGGAAAAAAGCCATATGCTCCTAAATCACAGATGTGGGTTTTGTCACTTTTACTCAATGTGATTTTCATTTTTTCAGTATTTTCTTGTGATTTTTCTCGGCTTTAATAGGGAGAATATTATGTTCATTGTTGGTTGACTCACTGAACCTGACTCTTTTCCCTATTACAGACAAAAATAGTCTGAAAGTCACCAGCTGAAAAATGTATACATTCTCTGAAAAGTACACGGTATGACTTATATGGCACTCATTGTCAAGAGAAACAAACTATGCAGCTTTATTAGTATGTGAAAGATGTTTTTCTCTAATGAAGTTCCTTTTTTTGGACATTCTCTTTTACATACAGTAAGCTAAATCTTGCTTGCAGATAAACTGAAATTATATATTTTTAAGCCACAGGATATGCAATTTCACACTGCTTTGAAAAAAATCCTCTAGAAAATTGTCTATGTATTCTTCTTTTTCACAGCATGTATGTGTATTCTTTAGTCTTTGTAAGAGTGGATTTTTTTCTCTCAATAAACCAAAGCAAAATATTTTTTCATAAGGTATAATTGCTGCTATATTCTACTATTTTTACAATACCTGATGATACAATCTAAGAGAATATCAAATATCAACTTTCTCTCAAACAACTTGCATGGCACAAGTTACTTTATATTCTCAGAATTTTCCATGTGCTAACATCTTCCCTAGTTTATAATGTACATGAATGGTCTATAGAGCACTGTTAGGCTGTCATTAGATGAAGGAAGTGCCTACATTTGACTTAACGTGTGTAAACACTCATTATGGTCATGGTGGGATTCATTACCTGTGGAGGCATCTGGAGCCACTGGAGGTGCTGTAGCTGTCTAAGATACTTGCCTAGGACCTCACTTTTGGGTGGTCCACATCTTCCTGGGGGCCAGGCGGGATAACCAGCAGCACTTACAAGAGCACTGGACACTTAGGTACCTAAGTCTTGCTCCAGGTTTCTCATCAATCTGCAGTCAGTAGAGCTGAGAGCTATACAGCTGGGCAAGAGTAGGTGGCCGATCCAGGGCGATCTGAATAGTCCTCCTAACTATATTAGCTTTGGCCTTTATTAACTACATTGGGAGCTTAGGCAACCGACTGATATGTAGGCATATCTGTGTAGGCACTTAGCTTTAGATGTCTTGATTTGAGAGCTGAATTCCATCCATAGCTTACACTGAATATGATAGCCTAGCACTCTTTAGAGTGGCACTAAAAAGAGCTAGCACATTTATTAAGTGTAGATTTTGCTTGACTTTTCTGCAGAAACTGTGCGAGATGCCCTTCAGATTGCAAATTAGTCTTAAACAAAACTTGGCTAAAGAAAGTGATAATTTCTGTTAAAATAAGAACTTCTGTATAATTTTCTATTAATAATTAAAGCATCAGCAGTTGCTTGGTGTTACTAGTTATAAATTTACACAAAGGGATATGCTTCATCTTTAGGAAGTAAAAAAGAAGTAAAATGTTTCCTACAGGTGATTGGTTTTTGTGATTGTCCAGTAACAATTTTTTGTACTTTTATTAAGTATTGAAGTCATTGAAAAGACTTGACTTTACCTGGCATTATTTGCAACTGTTGAATGTATCTGGTCATATACAGGGGTTTCTGTCGTTTGCTCAACAGCTACTTGTGACTTTACTGACGTGTTTATTCACTCTGGCCTGTACTACAAATCACAATGCAAATCTGTATAATCAGTCTTCCTGATTAATTCCTGTAGCTGAAATCTCAGCCTCCTCTCAGAAAGGCACTTGGTCAGGATGAAGACATGAATCCACTGTTTTTCTTTGCCTTAGGGAGTTTGAACCTATCTCCTTAATCACAATGCTAGTAAAGTACTGGGAGGAGATTCTCAGCCTTTCCTTCAGAAACGTATAATAATTGAATGTTCACTGACCTAGAGCACGTGAGAGCAAAGGGAAGACCGCGTTTTCTCCAGGTATGTGGGCGCTTCTCAGGAGTTTGATGACTCATCTCCAAGTCCTTCCTTCATTGTATATTTAATGTAAATTAGTGAACTATTCATTGGAGAAAGAATTGAAACTGGAGTTTTCCTTTTGCTTGTTAAGAACAGTAGCTGCAACATCCACTATGTGAATCCAGTCCTTTATGATTGACCTTAATAATTTTTCCACTTTTGGGGGATTAATTTGATCTATCTGACAACAGTTTGATTTCTTGTACTATTTCATAATGTGTGCCAGGATGAATACTTCTTTAGAGGTTTCGATTCTAACCATATCACCCACCCTTTGTAGGGGGTGCACTTCACTTGTTTGGTTTTTGACTGTGAGGAAGGCCAAAAAGTAATGAATAAATGTCAAGAAAGATCACTTATGAGAAGTGGATGCTCTGCATAATAAACATTAGCACATGTTTAACGTAAAATTTCCTCTAGTAGAAGTCATTCCCATAATAATTTAATCCTGCTGTCTAAGATAATACAATCTCTTTGAAACAGTCTCGATTCTTAGTGCATAGGGACCTTTTCTGGATCACAGGCCAAATTTCCATTGCCTGATGAGCTAATCTGACGTGACAGCCTTATATGCAGATGGGGAAACTCTCATCAATAGTTTTCTGCAGAGACAAAGAGAAACAAATGTCTATATTCATTCTCTCACTTCATGCATGAGTAACATTACCTTTCTGTCTCTCTTTCGCTCTATTCAGGTAGTCATTGAGAATTTAAATACAAGCTTTTGTGTTTCTGAGTTAGCTTATGCATGCAAAGCTGTTTACAGAAGACTGGCGTCCTTGTCTGTTTGTTTAAGTACAGTATGTATTTTGACATGTAAATTTACGTGAGGCATATTTAATCAGTCACAATGATATGCTAATTGGATTCCTGTATGAACTGCATAAAACCAGCATTTAAAAAAAAAAATTATGAAGGGAACTTATTACCAGCTGAGGCACTTTCTAATCAATATTATGCGTCATCAAAATGCACAAAGATAAGAGTGATAGATTTTCAGGACTTTTATAGCCAATAAAGAAAATATAAACTAAAGAAAAAAAAATGTCTTTCTCTGACCAGCCTGACAGTTAGAAAACAGCAACTGAAATCCATAAATTAGAATGCCAAAAATCTCTGAAATGCCTCTGCAGGTTTTGGATGTTCACTGACATAATTTGTGTTCTGATAAGGTTATAGGTTGACCTTGTCTCCAAAAGAGCAGTGACATTTAGACTTTAGCTCTGTCTGCCCTGGGGAATTGTTCAAGTATTTTGAATATAGTTTTCTTTAATATATATTTTTATAAGCAAATCTCTAACTTGTTCAGGTGCAAGTGGTTCACTCTCAAGAAAAAGCAAGCCATACCAGTATAAACCAGCTACTATATATGCATGTGCATAAATATAAATCAACAATACTCACCCATTCATTTTCTGATCATTTACCACTGAATTTCCCTGACAATGATATTATCTCTTTTTTTTTTTTTGATATATTTATATTGCAAGTAATTTATATATGTACGCTGGATCAGACTTTAATATATATTTCAGATCAGGTGAATGGATATGCGGCCTTTGTAATGACAGTAATGACCCTGTTATAGTTAGAGGGTTGTTAGGAAGAACTTTTCCTTATGTACAACTAAGAGAGAAGAAAAAAGAGAGTTGGTAAATCTGTGCTTTTGTGATTCAGGGAACCACACTTATTGCTTCTTCACAATAACACTAATATCTTGTGCTGATGTTCATCATAAAATTTTAATTTTATTGTTGCCTTAATTTACTCTCTATGCATACATGCGTTAGGAAACTAAAAGCCTGTTGAAATATAAAATAGGAAATTAATCAGTTTAATTGGTTAAGATGGAGTATGTTAAAAGTTACCTAGTTAAGCAGATGTGAATTTTACTGTAGACCCTATTATTTTGTTTACAGTAGCTCACTTGTTTGCTTTTTTGGCTGAGGCCAGACAAACTGAGAGGACAACAAGTGTATGGTGGTCTCCTCACAGTCTTCCACGTATTAAACTCAATTAGTTTGACACATACCTTTAATTTAAACAGTGCCATTTGTGTGACCTTAGTGAAGTCCCTTAGATCTTCCTTTAAGTGGGAAAAAAGCAGCAGGCCTAACACAGGGAATTTTCTGAGCTTTGATAAAGTTTGCAAATAATAGCGTGATCCTCAGAGGAGAAGAGTTCTGAAGCAGAAAGTGCATAACACATGGGGTGATGAGAAACACAACTCTGGTTGCACAGCTGCTTAATATCCACCAGTAATTGGCTTTTATTTCTTATTCCTCACTGTCTGTGAGCAGTGTTAGTAAATAGTTACATTTCTTTACTCACAGTAGTCTGAATGGTGCTCCTGTACCCTGTGTATCTGCCTTCTTAGGAAGCAGGAAAGTATTCACCTCTTCTGCATGCCGCAGTGTCGGGAGAGTTTACTGCACAATTTAATATTTTGTGGTGAAGATTCTGGATCTCCTTCAGCACAGGTGAAGGCAGAACGTGTGCTTTTTTTCCATTGAAATTTGAGGATGCTTAAGGTATGGAAAATTGCACATCATGTGTGCACATATAATGTATGGCAAATATATTTTACCATTTGGATCTTACTGAGATTTCCACAGCATGGTAATAGCACAGAATTGCTCAGGCTTCTGTGTATTCAACACCCCTGTTTCACCTTCTGCATATTTGTTGCCTGCCTGCAATATTATTAAAATCTCTGTGTACCATGATATAGTTTTCTGAACTGTAAATAGTATTTTAAATGTTTCCATTGGTGGATTGTGTCTAGATAAATGGCACTGATATATAACATAATCTTTTAATGATGTTTGATGTTCTTATTATTCTGTAAATCAATTATTATGTTATCCATAAATGTTTCTCTGTAGATTCTGCAGTGTCATTTTACTGAAGGTAATGATTCCCAATAGCTACACCTCCATGCTAGGTAATAGAGTACACATGGAATACTTTGAATTGCAGGCTGCTCCAAAAATGCATCACCATTTCCTTTCCCTGTGTCTGCGGGAGCTCTACAGTTGTTTTGTGTTCAGACTCCTTGCAATTTGTATTTGCCCAAATGAGAAGATGGCTTTAGCAGGAAGGCTTTGGATCCCCAAGTCTGAGCTGTCTGCAAAAGCAGTGGGGGTAAGTGGAATTACAAGCCAGAGTACCTAACTATTGACATAAGAAATATATTGAAAATTTGGAAGGAAAGCTATATTGGGATACAAAATGTGCAAAGGACAGTGTGAGTTCCTTGGTGAATTTTGTGGACTTTTAGTTTAAAGTTTTTATACGTTAAAGACAATCAAATCGTTTTAGCATATCATGCAAAACCATGTCGATGAATTATGATTAAAATTCCGGTTCTAGATAAAAAAAAAAAAGAATACAGAATAAAAACAAACACAATTTATAAACAAGTAATAAAATATGCATACCATTGGGAAATTATGATAGATTTATAATGGATACAGTGACATGCTGAGTGAGACAGACTGTATCCTGACTGGATGAATTGCCACATCTATGTATTTTGACCCCATTAATGACTTTTTGATGGAACCAAGCAGTCAAGGAACCTGTGGGAAGTAGCAGCTTCATCCTGAGTACTGGTGAAAGACTTGATTGAAAAAGTTTCTCTCAATGAATTATGTAACAGAAAGCATGTTTTACTTAGTATCAAAGTACCAGCAAATGCACAAAAATACACTATCTGCTATTTCAAAACCAGAAAATACATTAAGTGGGAAGAAATATAGTTAAAAAATATAGTAGAGGTGCTGTGAATGATGTTATGTATGTTCAAGTTCTATGGAGATTATTTAAAGACATAATACTAGGAACTCCAGCCAAAGCCATGCCACATAATAAAAAACTTGAGGAAGACCAAAATCAAGCCAACATGGTGAAACAGAATGAAAATGGAAGTTGCTAGAAGATATGTCAAGAAATCTGAGGTATGTTCGAGAGAGAAAAATAGAAAGGAAGGTAATGGCAAGTGAAATATAAAAATCATAGAATCACAGAATGGTTTAAGTTGGAAGGGACTTTAACAATCATCTAGTTCCAACCCCTCTGCCACAGGCAGGGACACCTTCTACTAGACCAGGTTGCTCAAAGCCCCATACAACCTGGTCTTGAACACTGCCAGGGAGGGGGCAGCCACAGCTTCTCTGGGCAACCTGTGCCAGTGCCTCACCACCCTCACAGGGAAGAATTTTTTCCTAATATCTAATTTAAATCTACCCTCTTTCAGCTTAAAACCATTCCCCCTTGTCCTATCACTACATGCCCTTGTAAAAACTCCTTCAAAGTAGGCAAAAATGACTGGACAAGCAATTTGCAAAATTTTTAAAAACAAATAATAGATAATTTTCAAATTAATTGGAAGCATGAAGCCTTTCACAGAGTCCATAGGATCAAAGATGTTGAAAAGCAGCTTCGAGAAGAGGACACCATAAGTGAAAAATATAAGTTAATTTTATGAAGTTGTGCTCACTGTTCAAGTATTTCATGAGGTTTCTGTGAAAGAATCGTTCTTTATGTGAGACTCATCAGATGAAAGTTGTGAATGTTCCATCCCTGGCAGTGTTCAAGGCCAGGTTGGACGGAGTCTTGAGTGACATGGTTTAGTGTGTGGTGTCCCTGCCCATGGCATTGGGGTTGGAACTAGATGATCTTAAGGTCCTTCCCAACCCTAACTATTCTATGATTCTGTGATGTCTGAAATTGAATCTATGGAACAAATAGGCAAAATGAAGAGTAAGAAGTCATCATGGCGAGATGATAATACTTGCTCAAAATAATTCAAACTGCTCTCCAGAATGAAATAGCTGAAGCAGTAGGTGTGATGGGAGACTTTCATCCTAACAGACTGGAAGATATTAAATACAATCCTGGTTTGTAGAAAAGGCCACAGAAAAGATTAACAGAAATGACGAATCACTAAACCTAATGTCTATATTGGATAAATTAGTATAAATTATTCTAAGTACTAAATTGTGGAAACATGGGTGTGCATGGCATGTCAGGAATAACATAACTTTTAGAAAGGAAAGTCCTGCCTCCCAACCTCAAGCCCTTGAATTCAGTAACAAGTGTGTGTAGGAAGGAGATACCGTTGATATGGTTCCCATGTAATTCTGAAAGACTTTCAACAATTTCTCTCAACAAAGCAGCTAAGCTGGTCTGGGATAATAGGGAAGTTTTCACATGGATAAATAGTCAGTAAAAAAGGAGGCAGCAGAGGGTAGGAATAAATGTTCCATTTTCACAATGCAGAAATGTCACCAGCCTAATTCCATGGAGGTTTGTGCTCTTCAATGGATTCATAAATGATCTGTAAAAAGGACAGAATAACTTGCTGAGGATTTTGAGGTATTAAAGGTATTCAAGACAAGGGCTGACTGTGTAACATTGAAGAAGGACCTATGAGTGACTGGGCAATAAATTAGTAGACAGAATTCATCTTTTAGAAACATTATGTCATACTTAAGGGTGAAAAAACCCTCATTCCTAACGTTACGTATACAGTGATGGACACTGAGCTAACTGTAAGTACTCAGGAATGACATTTGAGGTTATAGTATATAGTTCTATGAAAATGCAAGTTCGGTGCTCAATAGCAATGAAAGCAAATCGGATGTTAGGGATGCAAGGAGAGAAAAAAAACAGAAAAGATCATTATGTCATGGTTACAAAACCATGTTGTGCCTACATCCCTAAATGCATGAAATTCTGCTTCCCTCCTTTCCAAAAGGTATATTATTATGGGCAAGATACAGAGAGGTGTGACAAGGAAAATCAAAGATATGGAACATTTGGTGTACAGGGAAAAATTAAATAGAATAGGAGTCTCTTTAAAGTGATAGGACTGATGGAAGGATATTATAGAGGTCTATAAAAACATGACTGGCATGAAGTTGTGTAGGATTTGAATATTTCTCTGTCTGCAGAACAGGAACTAGGGGTCATCAATTTTGTTATATTTTATATAACAAAGAGTCCTTCCAACATTGATTGTGCAATGTCCTCATTGCTGACTATTGGAAAACAAGCTTACAACAAGCAGAAAGAAGTGGCGTTGCAAAAAATGCAAGATCAAGCTGAGAAAATCTTTGACAGTTTGTTGTGAATATTAAAATGCATGTGGATTAAAAAAAAAAAAAAGATGCACAAATTAGTGTAAGAAGAAAACATTAATACATTAATTGCTAAACACAAACCAGCACCTCTGGCTCAGAAATGCCATGGCTTATTTGCAGCATGTTCTAGAAAACATTTCTACCTGTCTCCCTTTCTGCATACTATTTAGGATTAGTCATTGTTGGAGACAGGGTTTTAAACAAATTACCTGTGCCTTCAATTGTGTCATCAGGTGGCAAAATTACTGTATTCTGCCTTTTTTGTTTTAGCTTTTTAACCACTGTATTATTCCATTTAGGGCTCTGTATTTAAGGGATGCTTGCGTTTGCAGCTTAATATCATAATAACAATTTAGACTAATTATTAAATTCTTAAGCGCTCCTAACAGAATAATGCTATATTGAATACTATTGGTCTAGATTTATTTCTACTTGAATTTATCTGAAAGCAATGAAGTAACAATGGTAATAAAGTCTGCTTTAGGACATTTTTTTCCCTCCATTGGTTTCAAAGACTAAGATGTTACAGAGATGTCAATGTCAAAGCTACATCAAAGAAAGTAGCCACAAGGCAGTTATATATTTCCAAATCATTTGACGAGCACATGTGGCAGAGAAAGAGTATATGCAGAGAACACATGGAAGGATAAACACCAGTGAAAAATTGAGAGGAAGGAGTTTTGGAACCTTTCATTTTGCACTGGCAGTTAAGGCGGAACGTTTGTCTTAGGAGACAATACAAAAATAGACATTAAAATTATGCTGCTTTTCCTACTTAAGACAAATCATATGCTACTTTTTTTCCTTATCATATGTTGAAGAAAAAGTAGAATAAATTAGTATTTGGATATACGATGAATGTGTATCTCCTGGGTGTGAAAATTTCATTTACTCTTCTTCGAAAGGATGATAAGGCTTCCTGAGCGCACCAGCCACAGTCTCCATAAATCAAAACTTCTTTTGGACCATATGAAGTGTTTAGTTTAATTGGACCATCAACCAAGGTATTCAGAGAGATGAGAGATGACAACTGAAAGCAATTGGATACTAGTACAAAGGGAGTAACTAAAAGCCCAAGGGTGTAGCTAGGGTTCTGTGACTCCCAAACTGTGAATATTAATTGCTGCAGTTTTATTTAAAAATCATGTTCAGATTTATAATAGATTTATGATTTTTTGAGCTATAGATTATAGTTCTGTTAAGGATAACACTTGATCTAGTCTGTTGCAAAAGTGTTAGAATTCTTGTTTGATGCATATAGCTACTACAAATGAGACAGTATGAGTGAAAAGCATTTTTTCTAAGATCTTTCCTAATTTTAAAAGTAAGGAAAGACCACCGAAGGTCCTTTTAGACTGGAAAAAAAAGGCTTGTCCTGAAATCATTGGTGGAATACTCCCTTCTTCTGGGCTATGCTCTGTTGTCTGAGTAGTGGACAAAGAAATCACATCTGTCCTTGAGATTTGGACTTTGGACTAAAACAATTTACAAAAATATTCTGTTCTTTGGCACTGATGTAAGGGTGCAGGACAGAGTTGCAACAGGAAGTGGAAAGGTTACCTTAAAGCTGCTGAAGAAAAGCCACAGAGGTTTCAAGGTAATGTGAAGTTACATGCTATTTTAACTTACTGAAAGTCAAAAACATACAGAAAATCTTCCATAAAATCAGGAGTGCCAGAGCTCATGTCTTGGGACTTCCCGTAATGAAAACTGACTACCTCTTCAGGCTCTAGAGAGGTATGATTTGTGTTTGCATAAATCACTGTACTAGCCATAATTATTAATAATACTTAGTATTCAGGCTTGGAGTGTGCATGGATGTAAGAAAGAGTTTAATTCAGTATGATAAATATTAATTTTGGGGAGGCAAGATAACAGTGAGCATTCTTGTATAGTCAATACTTTAAATCTTAGTTCAGGTTATGTTTTTAAATGTAGAACATTTGGGTTTTATTAACTTTCAGGTAACTGATTTTACTTTTTCTTATCTTGGGTGAAATACAAACAAAATAGCTGCTTTAGGTGTCTGAGGCACACACCTGCAGAAAATGTTGCTCTGGGAGAAACAGCAGGAATGAGACATCATCCCTCCACAATCACATCCATATAATAAGCAACAGCTCCTCAGTGCTGACTAATGCAGAGGACCATGCCCAGGCTCCCTTATTCTGAGAAGGAGCAAGCCAGGTCTCTCAGGTTTTGTTCTTCAGGCTTACTGCAAGCAGAATTTTCCTGTCTAACCTGGCCTTCAGGTTGAATTTGTCTGTTAGTTCAGTTTGTATGTTGGTTCTTGTCCAGATGTCGTTTAGTGGGATCTTGGGAAGATGTTCAAGACCCCAGAATTCAGGCCACCTAGTTCATGTGGCTAAATTAGGACGACAACCTCTTTATGTAGATCTCAGACTGATGGAAGATTCCCTAGAGGACAATTTGGAGCATCTAAGTTAAGATGGAGCTCTAAATCACCCTGAGTAGGAGGCTCTTTCTTTCTATTCTCCTACAGAGAGGTCTTTGGAAAATTTGCTTCCTCATATACGCGCTACAAGTGCCTAAAATTAATGAGTTATCCAGCAGTGAAATGCAGGTTGGTGACACATGAAATTGTAGTTACTTTCTTCTTTTGAACCTGCTTTTTGCTAATAGACATTCAAAACTGTTAGCATGTGCTGGCTAATTTTATACAAGAAAATTTGAGGTCTTCATATGATTTCCAATAAATGCATCCACATCCCTCCATCCATTAATACAACACTGGCACTGCTAGCAAAGTTAGAGCAGTTAACATTTCTGTTAACTGCTAGTTAACAGAAATGTGCTGTTTCTAGCTGTTTCTAGCTCATATGTGGGGGGTTACAAGAGCACCTCAGCATGGCAACACGGAATTTTGTGCCACCCCTGCTTGGACTTCACCTCTTCTGTGGTATTTCATTCCTAAGTCTTTGTGAAAGCAATCAGTGAATATACTTATAAAACTTTTTTTTTTCTTCTTCCTTTTTAACATAAAGCTACACTGACTGCATTAATGCAGTGTTTTCTGAGTGCTAAAACTGGAAGGCTGCACATTCCCAGTGGTATTGTGTTGTGGCTGGGAACCTGACGTTCCCTCCTTTCATTTAGTTCTAAATTAGAGGCGATGTGAGCCTGTTTATGTAAAAATGTTTTAATTAACAGGACCCAGATGCAGCATCAGAAGTTCTAGTGGAATTAAAAAAAATATGCCTAGGATTTAGTCATCTAAATAGTAGGTGGTTTAAAGCTATCTAAATTCCTCTAGTGTAATGCAGGCTACTCCTGTAGTTGCTGCCTTGCTGCCTTTTTTTTTTTTACAGTAAGTTATGCTGGGCCATGATAAAAGGATGCCAGCGTTTCAATTTGAAACCATGGCAACTAGAAGTGATGATCTGCATGTTTGCATGACAATGTGATCATGTTACGTCTGGAGTTAATGCACATAATATACATAGTGGAACTGCTCTACCTATATCTATGAAGTGGGATGAAGAAAGGAGAGGGGGATCTCCTCTGTTGCTGAAGGAATTGTGTGTATGCAATAAAGTTATTTTTTCCCTTGGGTGAATTGGAAGGTCAAGAAACCAATAAATGTGCGTGAGTTCACCTTTTGATTCAATATATTCAAATACTGAACTCAACAAAGTCTTCCAGGGGCATCATCAGGAAGTAGAATCTCCTCAAACTCTTTCTTTTCTCTGTCTTCATACATGAAGAAGGTACCACTAAAGAAATGTTTTCTACTATGGATATAACTTTCTGCTAAAATGATGGCCAGAGTGTACCTGGAATAAAAATCAAACAATAGAATATGAGACTGAAATTTTTAGTTCCAGTTTTAAGAGCAGGTTTGAAACCAGCCCTGGCTCTAGCATTGCTATCTTTGCCTCCGTAGTAAATGAAAGCTGTACTAGGTGACTGCTTTCATTAATTTATGCTAAAGTCTGGCATATATTTGGCACAACTGACTGCAGAGTAACCTTCAATAGATTAAATCAGCCTTCCCAAATAGGAACCAGAAACTCTCACGGCAGCAGTGAATCTCTCTGTCATGAATTCTAAAGAGGAATAGCGAGAGCAGGGTATGATTTTTTTTTTTTATTTTTTTTTTTTCTCATTAATGGTGGAACAAACAGAAAAAGGTCCCTTGAAAGTTAAAGCTTAGCTACTGCAGAGTGTCCTCATGTATTATGAGTGAGAAACAAAGGAAACTGAGAAACTTCAAAGCTTCCTGTGGCATTCAGAGCTTTCCATCTTCAAAGCACCTCTCTCTTTTGTAGTTCTGCTCTGGGTTTAATTAATACATTTTAAATATTGTTACTGTAAACAGCGTCATCTTTGTTTTCTACCCAGTTCTTTTTCAGAGCAATTTAAATTATTTTATGAAGCTATCTGTCATCTTTATTTAGTGCCTCTTAACCTCTTTTCTTTTACAAATGAGTAGTCACCTCCAGTTGAGATTAAAACAACACTGGAAAGGGGTGTATGTGCATGTGAAGCAGTCCAGAAAAAAAAAAATGCTTTGCCTGCCTTTTATCTATATTCTCTAAAGTAAAAATAGGTATAACCCTCTCAGTTCATGTATTATCAATATTTTAATATTTTAAGATGGAAAAGAGAGGTTTAGAAGTAATAATGTGCCCTTTTTTCCTTTAGAAAGCTAATTCTAGACAACTGCATGAGAAAAAAAAATGTGTGAAAATTACACATCTGCATACTTGGACTCATACTTTTTTTGTTCATGCTGACATTTAATTTTTTTATATGTATTTGGGGGATTTGGAGGTGGGGAGAAAAAGAAGAGAGGTAGAACAGAGAAGCATAACATTTTGTGTCTTATTAAGCTATTTTTGTCAGTGCAGACTTAAGACATTTTACCTATTAAAATTGCATATTTCTTCCCTTTAAATATCTTTTCAGTTCTTTCTTTAAAATATACATTGATAAGGAAAGGTAGAATGTAATATTGAGGAAATGTCATTTTGCTGATTAGTTGAAATACCACCAGTAGTTACCATTTCTTAGTTGTACAAGTCTAAATGGAATGATTGTCTTATAAAAATATCACAATATTAGGCAATTTGATATTTTTTTCTCTGCTTAGTTCACTAACAATAGAAAGAAGAGGGGAAAATAGTGAAGTAACTTGAGGAAAAACATAGAAATATTTTCCAGCTCTGGTAATTGATGTGGATGCGATTGGGCTCTCATGACTCAAGAGTGTCAGTTTCCAGTCTCATTCCTGCCACCAGTCATTCGATTGAGACCATGCCACACTTGAGGCAGAGAAGAGGCATTTTTAATGCCTGTGTAGCATGATTTCAATCTCTCAGCTTTCCGAAACATAATCCTTCCTGCCCTCCAGAAAGTAAAAGAACTCGAGTCAGAGGGCACTGAAGCTAATGAAAGCTTTCCTTTTGACATCTCTGGCCTTAAGCTCAGGCTTAAAGCCCACAATGATTGCTGCTACCTTTAATTCCTTTTTAAGTCCTCTTTTCAAACCATGACACATTTCTTCCCTCTTCTATCTGAATATCCAGCATTACAGCATTGTGGCCTCAGAACATGTAAATGGGAGGGTTCCCAGTGCCTGGAAAGGAGCAGGATAAAATTTTAAATGCAGTTTAAGGGTCAGTAGTAGTCCCATTGCTGATACAGGCTCATTGTTGTCTTACCATAGCAATAATTTATATAATATTAATATTCGTAAACTTGAGGGGGAGTTGTGTTGTTAAAAGAGCAAACACTTTTGAATCTTGACTGTCTATTTGCATGTGCATTTAGACCGTGAATTTTAACTTTATGTCAACATTACTGCAAAGAATGGAAGAACAACAAACTGAAAGCATAATGTATAAAAATACAAAAATCAATCATTGTTCACCAGACTTGCGTCAGGCAAGCTCTTAGTCCTACCTGCTCCTGCAATGTTTTAGCGAAGATATAAATGGGTACTACAAACTCAATACATGTTGCTGTTACTAATGGAAAATAAAATAACACCCCTATTCTACTCTGGGCTTGTTTTGTGAATGTCATTTATTCGCAATTTGATTATTCTGTCTTTCTAGTTACACAGCATCTAGTTTGGATTCGTGTCTTGCATTTTGCTGCAAGTTTCATGCAGGCCTTATTCAGACCTTCCATTTTAATTCTTCTAAGTTAAAGTTCTTTTTCATTTTCTTTCCTTTTTTTTTTTTTTTGTTTGTTTTAATATATTCTGTGTTTGTGATGGGTGCTCTATTTTCCTTTTCCCCTTCTTTTATCTTAAAACTTATTTCCTGTAAATCTTTTTCACCTTGTTTCTATTTTTGTCTAATTTTCTGGTTCCCACTCCCTATTTTTGCTGATATTTTCTAATCCTTCCTTTTGCGTAATCCATTTTTCCTTATCTTTCTTTCTACTTCCCTGTCTCTTTATGACCCCTGTCCTCACTCTTTCCTCTCTTTGGATTTTGTTCTTGTTGTTTTTGCTAGCTGACTGTCACTCAAAATATTGCAGTAACATAACGAGAAGGTCCCCTGAGACTCCATGAAAATTCCTGTGAAAGCAGCTGTTCTTGTGATGTTTTCAGCAGGAAAAGTGCACAGAAAAGACTGGCTGGACCTGGGCCCCAAGTTGTGTTGCTGGTGAACTGTCACTTCTAGCTGTTTCTCCAAGGTCTAAAGATGGGAAGGGATGTTCTTCCAGCCCATCTCCCTAACTGTTGTTTGGAGCACTGTGTTCAGGATTTTGGCTTGATGTCAGAAATACTCTCACAGTAAATTTTTGCAAAGATCTTGTCTGGAGTTATTTGTGTGTGTGGCAGGGGGACGGTTTGTTTGATATCTTTTTAGACAAAATGTGATTTAAATCATATTTAAATAATAAAATATAGCTTCTTTCACATTTTAAATGCCATTTTGAAGTTTTGCTTGATATCAGTTTATTAATTTAACTAAGACCTTTAAGGGATTCCTAAATTTTAAAATGGAGAATAGAAAAGAAGCCACTGTAGCAACATTTTTTTGCATGCAATTCCAGAACAAAATTTGTGCTTTCTGTCTATTTGTGCACTTCTGTGTTAGGTTATAAATAAAACCATCCCTAATAAAGAGAGAATCCTAACTTTAAAGATACAAATTTAAATGTGCCCAGAAGGATATCATGTTTCTAAGGTATCATCAGCATTATAAACTGCAATGACTGGTATTAATTTTAACAGGAAACTTTTCTTTTTTATTATTATCCTTATTCCATATCTCATTGGGATATAGTATCCAGTAGAAAATAATAAATATTCCTATTGTTATTATGTCTACAAATAACTAATTGTCAGTTAGAAACACCTCCTTTATTACATACATTTTTGGTGGAATTAGTATAGGGTTTGATTTTTTTTTTTTTTACTACTAAATATATATATAATCTTCACAT
This sequence comes from Strigops habroptila, assembly GCF_004027225.2. Lineage (NCBI taxonomy): Eukaryota > Metazoa > Chordata > Aves > Psittaciformes > Psittacidae > Strigops > Strigops habroptila. The sequence goes on along the minus strand of NC_044277.2, from coordinate 106,997,274 downwards.
TTTTATATGAATGAATGTTATACAATTGGTGATTATGCTTGTGACAGGTATAGTTGGATTATTTTTCCTTAAAAGAAGAACTTACCTGTCAGGTAAGTTCTGAACCATCACCAAATTTTTAAAGTCTACTTTATCCCAATATTTTGGTAGAAAGAAGATAGAACAGGAAGCATTTGTTTATTTGAAAATGGGTCATCATTGCTGGAAGGTTTAATTTCTAATAGGCTAGTGTGTAAGAATCATCTGCTTTTGTGTGTTTGACTGGAAGTCAATGTTTCTGCACTAGTAAGTCAAATAAGTATGTGTTTCCGTGTGAATAGATTTATTTGCCAGCTTGTTATTGAAGAATGTGAAATGTTTCAGTTTGGTCTGCAAGTTCTTATTCACACAATAATCCTTTTGATACTAATTCTGTTAAGAATGTACAAATAGCTGGTAGATCAGAATCAGAATGAACAGAGGAATATAATGATAATAGCTGTCTTCTGAAACTTTAGCATTTGTCAGTCATTTCCACATGGCCCTGTAATAGTACACAAGTTTGGTAAGAATTGCAAAATACAGTAGTCTAAACAGAAAACCTCATGTTCATTTCTGCACATGTAAAGTCACTCATAAAATATTGCATAAATTATTGTGATTTCCTTTTTAAGTACAAGATCTGGACAAAAAAGCACATTATCTTTATGATTTATGGCGATTGAAGTCTACTCTTTGTCTGTCTTAGTTAAAGACATGTTAGGAAAGTGTAGAAATAAAAATAAAACATTGGGAATTTAAGATACTAATATAAATGTTAGAATCTCTTGTGACCTTTCCATTCTTTCCTACCTTTGTTAGTTGAATGCATCTTCCTTGCATTCTTCTTTTGCCTTTGCCTCCCTTACTCTGTGAATTTTGTTTTGTTTCAATATTAGAGAAATTCCCAATTAGTTGTCTCAAATCAATCGTTTGACATTCCTAGGTATTAGAATCAGTGGAATTTGCATGATAGATTTCTCTAGTGTACCTGTTTGAGAACCAAGCAGGTAAGACTCTATTTTTCTTTTTTTTTTTTCCAGCATGGTACTTTTTCCAGATATATTTTTGAAGTTGAAAAAGAATAGATCATCACTAAAAGCCATTTTCTTGGTAGCTACAAGAACAAATAGGTCATATTGTCTATATCTCTTTGGTTCAGAGGTAATTTGATGTACCTGTATTGAATGCAGTGATACCGATTCTATAATTTTATCTAAATAGGCACTAACTTCAGATGAAACTATGAAAGCTAAATAATGCATACGCATCAGAAAGCACACTGTGCCCTTTCTATCTTCCCCAGCCCTCTGGTTTCTATCTAAATCAATATCTGTGTACTGCTGTGATGGCTCACAGCACGACGTGCATTTGGCATACTGAAACTGTTACATGCTTTAAAGCAATATAGGATCTTTTGGAAAGGCACTTTTTCCTCAAAATGCTGCTGCCAATGAAGCCCCATACAAATGGTCAATAACAACCAATTGCCTCCGTTACCGAAGTCACTGAAATGGAAAAGTAACCCCATACGACAGAAAATAAACTGAAAGGAAATTTTTATTCTGGATCCATAGGAGGTTTTCTGTTTCACTAATCCAGAAATCTTAACTTTGGTAATATATGCTGCTCTCTTATTTGCATTTCTTTCTTGTCTTTACCTCTGTTCTATAAATTTTTTTTATTTTTTTTTTTCACAACATACTGCATCCCCTCTAGAAATAAGTGGTTTTAGTCTGCTGAATTATTTTAGTCCTTAGCTTTTGTTTTGGGGGTTTTGTTGGGTTTTGTTTTGTGGTTGGTTGTGGTTGTTTTCCCTTTCTTATAACGTATTAGAGAAATACCCATATCCACAGCAGCAATTTAATTTTGAGCTATCATTAAAGGTATAGTTACAGACCCATTCCTTTACTCAACAGCACCCCTGGAAATATAAGTGAGAAAATTTGAATTATTATATTCAGTACTGGAAATATTAGTGAGAAAATTTGAATTATTATATTCAGTACTAGAAATGAAAACAGGGAAATAAAATGTAATTCCTGGTGACACGTCTGACAAGATGCTGCAACAGAAATATTAGCTGGTGTTTGAAATTCAGAGGTCGATGAGGGCTTCCTAATTGGTATGTGGTTATGTTTATTTCAGTCAGGGCTGAAAATGTATGGGAGACAGAACAAGCCTAAAAATGGCCCCTCTGGCAAAATATGATAGATATTTCACTGGGAGATGAAATGCTTCCCAGGTAGCAGCTTTGTAAAAGGTGAAATAGGTTTGTTTCCTCCTTTTTAAGTCTTCCTGGGGTAGATTAGCATGTAGCTATTAAATCTCAGAGTATCTCTCAAATAATGATTCAACTGTTATGATAACAAAACCTGGGTTTTATATATGACTTCAGATTCCAGGTAAAAACTTGTGAATTAGAATAATGTGTTTTCTGTAATCCAGATTTTAAATAACCTGTCCTGGCTATTCATAAAGTGTCGTGTTCTGGTTATGTCACAAAGAGGACAAGTTTCATCTTTCAACCTTGGCCACAGCTGATGTGGAGCTCCAGTGCTCTGGGAACATACAATTTTCTTCTGCTCTAATTTCCCTGGGGAGGGCTGTGATTCCCACTTCTACCTGGGCCAGTATATAGTGGAACATGTGGGAAGTGATAACACTTTTGTCAGTATGTGTTTCTTCCCAAATTCGGGGAAGCCCTGGGAAACATCAACCTTCAGCCAATTTGCACTTACACTAGGGTAGTGGAACTGTAGGTTAGTCTTTATTATAGTGTTGAAAAGAAAATTGAGGTCTGTGAGTCCAAAGGTAAAAATGTTGCCTTAAACTTTCTTCTTGTCATTTGTGAAGGTACTTTTTTTGTTGTATACAAAGGTCAATCAATACACAAAATGTACCATACATCTCTTTTATTTCTACTTTCAGAATCTCAGGACCATTGCTAGAAAATACATTTGCAACTCTCAAGCAACCACTCTAGCATTCATGACCGTCCACTTTGCTGTTATTTGAGAAGGTATTATCTGTAAAAGGCTGAGAAAAAGGAAAGAAAATGGTGAAAGGGATTCTTTTTTTTTTTTTTTTGTCCTTTAGCTTTTTTAGTTTCTACATCTATTTTTAGTATACTATTTAAACGTTATGCATTTCCATTCTTTCATTCCAGTGACATTACTATTCTTTTATAGACAGCTTTGGTGGAGACTAGAATGAAAAAAACCTATCGTTTGTTTGTATAATTAACATTGCATATTGCTAAATCGAATCGTTCTGAATCTACACTAAGAATCTCTAGTTTACTTGTCATACATTTCAGTCTTCTAAGTCCAGAAGTTGTTACATGATGTTATATATGTGCCGATTCGATAGCTACAATTATATTTAACCAATGCATTTTAATTGAATCTATTGTAAATTAGATCAAAATATCTAAAGGTGCCTTCTAAAATTAAGTCAAAGCTTTTCAATGCAAATGTAAACCTTCAGTATTAACACCCGAACAAATAAATTTCCAAATTAATTATTCAGTTTATCTATGGTCCCTGTTGCAAAGCCTGATTTATTTTGCCTTCGTTATCTTACCTGAGTGTTTCAGCCCAGTGAATTCATATGCTCACAGTGAATCCACAAAACTGAATCACCAGGCTTGTCACATGTGCTGGCAGACCCCTGCAGTGACCCTCAGGTTGGGCTTGGTGTGTCCTCTCATGCTTAAAGTTTGTTTGCTCCTAAATCTTCATGTTCGCAGGGATGTCTGATCTGTCTACCCTTCTCCCCTCAATCATCCCATAACTTCAGGTCAGCATTATATCACTTTGTATATGGTTTTATATACCTAGGACGGGAAATTAATGTCACGCTCTAGTGCTTCTACCTTTCAGTCTTGGGATAAGTGACGTGGGCTTCAAGTATCATGTGTATATCAGCTTACTTTTGACTTGATAACCATAGCATTTGGAGTAAAGACAGGCATAATAGTAATGTAGGTCTAACATGGACTGAGGGACATTCTTGCATCCCCTCTTTTCATTTACTTGTCATCCATATGTGAAAATGTTTTTCTCTCATTTCTGAGAGAAATAAAGCTTTTCTATCCAATGGGTGAATGTTATAAATTCTGCTTGTTGAAGCCTTGCAGGAGTAAACCGGGGCTTTATTTCCTGTATTACCTTACATCAGTATAGATTATTTTGGAAATCCAAGGAATACTTTACTGCTTTTCATTGTAAATTATACTATTTGGACTCATCCTGGACTTTGACTTTACTCTCTGTGGAGGTCTCAATGGCCCATAGAGAAAGAACTGTTCCTTTTCACACTAGGATTATAAGAACTTTTTAGAGATACAAGTAGTACACACATATGCACAAGAACATGGGTCAGGTTAAAAATACAAATGCATCCTGATTCAAAAAATATTTCTTGAGATATACAGCCTTCAGCTCTTCTTTATAATTTGATGCTCAGTAGTTTTTTGAAGGAGTTTCGTAATTTATCAAATTAATTACTCTGACATATATTGGACATAATCTTATAATTCAGAAAATACAAATTTTACTCCATGTAAATCAGAATTTGGGTGAAGCAGAGGTAGCATGACAATGGGATTTGTCTTGGGCCAGCAGAGTGTCTAGGTATTTTACTTATCAGGTTTAGCATGATTATATTGTGCTATATTTTGTAACCTTAAGAGACTGCAAGCCCGAGAGCTACCATAGCATCTGGTCAAGAGTAGTTATGTTGACTGTGTAGAAGTCTGTTGAAACAGTCTCTGTTAGTAGAAGGATAGGTAGGATACTACTTACTCATGCTGATGTGACTCCAGCTCTGTGATACTTGCATTTCAAATGCTTGTCAGCAAAACATTTCCATCCAAATTTCAGTTATTTCATTGGCTGTGGTTTACAGAATGCCACGTTCATATCTTCATTCATCTATCTGTAGACAGAGCTTATTTTTAGTGCTGCAGTCTCCATGGTGCCCGGGAGGGAGAAAACATTTCTGTATAATAATAACAACTTGGAGAAGTTCCCTGTTAACATAGTGAAGATTGTAATCTGTGATATCACATCTTAAAAGTAGCAACACGAAGTAGAAAACAATAAAAAAACAACAGTACAGATTTTCGGTATACTCAGAATGCATTTATACTACCAGTTGCATGTAAACCTACTTTATTATGATGGGGTTGCAAAATCTGGAGCAAGATTAAGAAGCATCAGAGCTCCAGCAATAGAAAATAATAGTGTTATTTGATTTATCTATGTCCTAGGTACTCTTGTAGCCATACTTTTCTCAGACATCTTTTAGGAGTATGGGACATCTCTTTCTAAATAACATCACGAAGGTGAATTGTTATCTGGTTTTGAATCCTTACATCTGTAAAAGCCCAGTTAACTCTTATCAAGAACTAGGAGCAGTATGTCCTCAGCCAGGTAGAAAATCAAGTGGGTTCAAGGATATCAACCGTGCCACAAAACCTTGCCCAGTTACAATTTTAATGATTTTCATGTTTTCATTCTCACCCTCTTCCTTGTTTCTTGTCTTTTTAATGTCAAACAGTCTTCAAGGAAGAGGCCATCCATCCTTCTGTGTATTTGTTTTGCACAAGTATAATCTAAATGTGGTGGTGACTTTATTTCTACATTATAATTTTAAATGGCTGGATTTCTGTGGGTCCTGTGTGATGTACAAAACACCATTTTCATATTAAAAAAACCCCACAAAACCAACCAAAAAACCAAAACAAAACCAAAAGCAAAAATTAACAAAAAACATGTCTCACAAAAGAGTCTGTTTGAAATATTCCAGTTTTAATCTCAGTGATCATCTGGCCTAGATTGTTTCCTTGAGTTCATTACCCTGAGAATATCGATTCTTCCCTGCTGGTCAGTTAAGCCTTGAGAAACATTCTGCATCTCACTTATTATAACTATAAACCAATAATTTGTAATATTTGCTTTATGTTCAAACCCTCATAGTTGCCTTCTGTTGCCAAGTAGTTTTATTTGGAAGAGGTGTGTTTCCTTATACCATGATACTGGACTGCTTTTCATGAAATAAATTCAAAGTGATGTTTCTTTCTCAAGAAGCACAGGACGTGTTGATCATCTACAACTTCAGGGATACAAGGCAAATCCTAATTTGTCATTCACTGCAAAACTATCTTTTTTCCTAAGAACATCCACGCTTCCAACAATTTCCAGCAATCTGATAGCTTGTTTGCAGAGATAATCAGTCAGATTTTTCAGTGCTTTATAATCTTCTGTAACAATTGTGTTTTGTTATCCTTTGATCATTATCTTGATTACTTTAATTTTTCTTTCTCTTTAAGCTTAAGATCCAAGGTCTTCAAATTTGTACATTTCAACAGTTGAAATCAAAATGATTTCTGTCCACTTTTGAATAGCTGCTAAGTTCTTGCAAAGCAAATTTTGCAAATCTTTGTCTTTTAACATTATGGACAATGGAAATGAACAGATCTGCAGAAAATCCCTGATTGGAAGAAAACTCTGAAAAGATTTGAAATCTTTAGCTATCAGAGGTGTATATGCCAGTGGTATTGGATGTCTTTAGTGTCCTGTGAATCAACTCAAGAATATGAAAAGCTCAAGTAAATAAATACACAAAAGGATAGAGAAGCATGTAATTTAGATGCAGTTCATTTCTGACATGACCCATCTGTCTTTGAAAGCGCATAAAAACCCGTTCCTTCTAATAACCATTTTATCAAGTCTGACAGAGTTTCTCTTGCTGTCTTAATGCTGTACTGATCTGGGCTAAGCACACTCCGGTAGCAGTCGCGATTCAAATTTGTATTTTGTCTTTTGCTGGAAAATAGATGATTGATTGCCAGTGCAGTTCAGAAACACATGGCCATTCATTCCTGGCTAGTTTTCTTCATGCACTTTCTACAATTGTCACTGTTTCCCTCAGTTCTTATTATAGAGCAAATCATTCCCTTGCCCCTCATCCTGCTGTGCATTCAAGGTTCCCAGCTGTCCTCATTTTCTCTATTCTTTTAGGAAAATCTCTTCAAGAATCTGCTCTTCAATGCCTTTTCCTAATTTTCTGTGGTTTTAGAGTCTCTTGTAGTGCAAACCCACATGGGATATGGTCATTTGCATTATTCAGCCATATTATCTTGTTACGTTAAGCCATGCCACTTTCAATTGAATTTGTCTAGTGTATTACTCTAGTTGTGGTTATTCTTCGCAGCATTTACTTTGATCCTCTTCTCCAAATGCAACATTTGAAAACCCTCTTTGCCTGATGCTTTTCTTCTTTTTCTAAGTGTCATGTGCATGTGACTGCTGACCACAAAATACATTAGTTTAGCAAACGTTTATGCTCTCCAAATGTTTGTCATGCTGCATGCTTTGTCTTCTAAAAGACAAAGGTACAGGCATAGAGATAATTTTATGAAAAACTAATTGATGACAGATGATTTCAGATCTGTTTCTAATTCTGCATGACTGACACAATGAAGGAGAGGTACAGAAATTATCTACAGAATGGGAAAAATCGTACTTTTTTCTCATAAAGATTCAAGGAAGAATTGATTAAAGTTTCTAGAGCACTTTGGGACTCTGGGTCCCAAAAATACTGTGGTCTTCATCACACCTGAAGGCAACTGAACGTACTTACTCAGATGTCTGTAGGACCTTGTTTTGTTTGTCATCACTGGTTAATTTAATTTGTCACAGGAAACAATTAGCTAAGTATACTCAAGTACTTTGTACTTCCAAGTGGATAAGATAGTGATAGTGTTAGTGGCAGTGGCTGTGGTTTAGTGCTAGAGTTAGTGGCAATATTTTTAGCTGTTCTTTCTGTCTAAATATTCATCAGGTGCATATCAGAAAAGTAATCTCATGGTTTTATCTGACGATTAAATTTCAATATCTCGTTTACAGGAGAAAAGGGTAGAAAATTAATTTATATTTCCATACTGAGAAATCTTTCAGGAAAAAATTAAATTCAAATAAAATTTCACTGTTACTAGGTGCTTCCATACCATCATAAACTTTACTGAAGGATTTTATTTAACTGCTTTTTCTAATTATTTCTCATTAAGAGCTCCCCTAACTGAGGTGAGTTTTATCCTTGGAGAAATAAGGCTTAACTTATGGGAAGGTCTAGATACAAAATCCATTTGCCTCCCCTTTCCTACACTGAATTATAGTACTTGAAAATAAAGAATATTTTAATCCTTTTTTAAAAAAAAAGATACTGCACACTTAGACCAGTTAATTGCAGGTCTTCGTCAGAAGCCTCTTTTCGGGCTAAAGTATTCCCAAATTCTGTCAGCAGTCTGGGGTCTTACATATTGGACTCTCCTGCTGTTTGTAAAGTATCTAGAAAACCACTCCATAAATATACATTATTCAATTTTCTTTAGGACTTTTAATCCAACATTTTCTACTCTCATCCCCAATTTTCCATTGCACTGATTCACTCAGAAAACTTCCTACTCATTGATATCTGTATCAGTCAGTCTCCTTTTCCAGAAGGATTTTCATTTGAGTTGATTAGGTAATACTTATCTTGTTTTGTAGCAAACATATATTTTCTTACTTAAAAAAAAAAAAAAAAAGTCTATGGTATTTATTAACAATAATTTTATTGCTTTCCTTGTTACCTCTATCTAATTTCCCTGATTACTTATGTCCCCCAAAATTCAGAAGGGTGTACTAAGGTCTGCGTTTTCTTTCGCTGAAAAAATTTATGGGCTATTTTAATACAGATTAGTGAAAGTGCAATACTAATTATTATTTATTAACAATAATTTTATTGCGTTCCTTGTTACCTCTATCTGATTTCCCTGATTCTTTATGTCCCCCAAAATTCAGAAGGGTGTACTAAGGTCTGCGTTTTCTTTTGCTGTAAAAATTTATGGGCTATTTTAATACAGATTAGTGAAAGTGTAATACCAAAGCACTGTAGGTGGTAAAACCCAGTTATCGTTTGTATGATTAGTTTCACCTTGTAGCTGTGTCTCTGAAAAATGCAATTAACAGTTTCATATTCAGCATAGCTGGCTTTTATTCCTGCTGCATGGTGTGCAACATTTGCATCATAAAAAAAACCCTAATTGGTAAACACAGCCTTGCCAGATTCTCTGCAATTCACCCAATTCTCGTAACGTTAATTGGCTCAGCTTCAGCACACGTTGGATGGGTTTTCAAAGGCAGCCGCAGATTAGAGAGCTTGCAAGCACTTGTGTTTCACAGGACTGACTCCAAGGAGACTGAGGGAGGAAAAAAAAATATTTTAAATTAATGCTGAATGCAGGCGAGCTCTCTTGTCCAATGGTTGCCATGGAAACTGTTTTGTCTGCTAATCTGATAGCAGAGTGTATGTTTATTGGTACACATCTCTAATGACCTTCAGAGCCTAAACGCAGCTGGAAAGTAGTATTCTACCACTGTGGTCAGAGACAGCAGCTAAGTGATTACATCCTAAACTCTTTTATTGTAGCTTCTGCTGTTGTGGGGTTTTTTCTCCCTTCGTTATTGTTGTTCCCCGCTAAGCATTGCCCCAGAAATGACAATCTGCAATGCTTAGATGCATATCTTTGGTAACAGATACAGTGTGTCAGATACAGTATGTAAAGTCTTTATGGTGAAGTCTTTAAGTTGCAAATTCTTGTATGGCTGAGCTGAAAGAATCCAGCACTTTGCTGTCTTTATAATGGGTTCATTCAAAATAACCGAGATTCTAAAACAAAAAAAGAAGAAAAAAAAATAAAAATAAATTTAATATGATATTTTATTGTGGAAAAATAGGGGGAAACACGATATTCCTCTTCTTGATGAACAACCCCATTTGGACTCAATCTTTTAAACCTGAGAAATACTGTCTCTCATACCATTAGAAAAGGTAGTTCTCAAAATTCAGGAGTTACGCCTTTAAATAAGAAACATTAATTATGGCTGCTTTGCTGACAGTTTTTCATTTCGTAATAGTGGTACACAAACTTATTATTGGAGCAACTTCTAGAAGCATACAAAAACAAGTTGTATCCTAATTAACCAAGCAATCTTTCTTTAAATCTGGGGGTGTGTGAATATTGACTCTGCCTTAATTACCAGCACTGCATGCATGGATGCCATACAATAGCCAATTAATACAGAAACTCATACAGAGTTAGAGTCATGTCAGACTCATACAGAGGATTGTGGGTTTATTTTCAAATCCTACAGACCAAATGGCACCTCAGACTTGTGCAAATTGTTCATATCAACCTCCGCCAGGTATAATTTTGGCCTTTACAAATGAAGTGTTAACTAGAAAAAATCCTTGGATTTAAGGTATAGTAAATGGGAAGGTGCTGCATGGGCATTGCCAAGACGGTGCATCTCCTGCCTCCTGGGTGTGGGGGCTGCACAGTGCGGAGCATAGGGTAGAGTGTGAGATGCAGGAGAGAGGCTGGCTGCTGCCTCAGGCCATTGCCAGTCCTTGCGGCTTGCTGCTTTTTGCCTAAAGGACAAGCAGGAATGCTGCTGCCGCTCTTGTCGTCCTGTCCTGTGAGCAATCCATGGGCAGGAACTAACCAGAGCTGCTCCTTACCTGCTCCTGGGCTTTCATGGGGAAAGCTGGAGGGTCCAAAGGTAGAGAGACCCAATAGAGAAATACCTGAGGAGTAAAGAAGCAATAAAGAGTGAAAGTTAAGAAACAGGCAAAGAAAAGAAGCTGAGCTAGGAAACACGAAATTACTCTGTGATAATTCAGAAGTGATTTAGCTACTTACATCCACTTTCACCATTCTGGGGAGTATGAATCGTGAAGGCCACCAAAAAGAATGAAGGAAAGGTTTTGAAGCAGGAGAAAAAGTATAGGTGAAACTAAAAGGGAAATGTTATTAATTAAGGGAACTGAGTTATTTTGCCTACCAGGATATTCTAAGCTTTATTTTCTCACTTTAAAATATTTTATTCCAAAGTTTTGATCCTTGTCATTAATGTGGAAATAAGATAATTAATGTACTGTGGGCTATGTCCCTGTTATCATGATCCCCTCCATTTTGTTATTATTGTCAGAGCTTAGGGCACGTTGGAAACACCACAGATCTGCAAACCTTCCTAGTGGTTAGGTCTTGAAATCTGCAAATCTTACCCATCAGTACCAGCCTAAACCTACAGTTCTGCAGGCTCTGAAGGAGCTGCACCTGTTCCGTGGCCTGCAACACCAGCTTCCTGGGGAAAAGGGTTGAAACCTTTCTCCATACTGAGATATCAGGAGTTTCCTTAGCCAAGCTGCAGACATATTTATGTCAGATCTTCAAACTGAGTTAGTGCAGAGAATTCATTTTGAAACCTTTCCAGGAATGAGCTTTCAATCCCTCCTTGTCATTTCCCTCCTATTCTCCCTTGCCAAAATTTGTTCATTTGGTTTGGTATCAAATCACCTTGTCCTCAGAATGCTTTGTTTCTAGGCTTGACCCTCTCCCCGTTCCAAGCTGTGATCTTTAAAATGAAATAAATTTGAGATTAATATAAACCCTTCTTTTATTTTCATCTATATTAGCTGTTGTTTTCTTTTGAAAATATCAATCCCTGCATTTTATGAATTTGATTTAAACTGTTGGTGGCAGCTGCTTCAGCCTAACACAGTGGTATGCTAACTTAGCAGTGGATGCAATTCAAAGCTGTTTATTTGTGCAAGGGCTTCAGAAAGAAGACCCTGCTATGTATTACTGGAACAAAACAGCCATTTTCATGCAGGAGTTTGATTCTTCTCTCAATGAGATGGAAAAATGCATAAAGTAAAGGTTAGGCTGATTTTTTTTTCAATCCTTTTGAAGTTCTGCTGACCTTCTTTACAAGAGTTGACTTATGTTCACAAAAATGAAAATCTTCAAATCACTGTCAGGTACTTCTCTTTCACCAATTAAGGTATTTATCTTCACATATATTTCAAAAAATAATGACAGTGCTTTCTGTTCTCCTGTGTGAAGAGTATCTGAGACCCTTCGTTTATCTAGAAATTGATTTTCCCTTTTTTTATTTTTTTATTTTTTTAATGGGAAGAAAGGCAGTTGCAATTTTATTCTTTCATTTCTGCCATTGTTCCTTGAATGCAATCCTCCAGTCTGGTTCTGAAAGGTGCCTGACAACCCTGATTTTTTTTTTTCCCTAAATTACCAGGTTATTAATGATCGGCTTTGTATCTAAGGAAGGAGTCAGATAGGGCTACTTACTTAGTAGACTGTTTAAAGTTTATTTCTACATCTCCTTTAGGGCCCCAATCCCAATGCAAGCAGTCAATTGAAAATCTTCAGTGAGAAGGAAAAAGTTCTAAATTGTCCCGTTTCTCTTAATTACGGTTTGCTCTGAAAAGGATCCTTTTTAAAAAAACAATCCATTGGCCAATTTCTTCTTGAAAAGCGTGGTTATAGGAAATGTAGTATTTGCACTTTAAAAGAAACCAGAAATGAAGCAGAAAGCTCAGAGAGACCAGGGAGCAGAAATGGAAAGCAGAGTTTTGTCCCCTGAACTAGAAAAGGGTATATGTAAGTATTAGTGCTTTTTACAGTTTGCAAAAGTATATATTATGTCTCAATAACAAAATCTTTCCTTAGGATGTGACTCTAAAATATGTACCATGTCTGTAATGCTCTACATATTTATGCTAATGTTAACTGAACAGACCTCAGTTGAACCAGCTTTAAAATATAATTGCATCAAAATGCACTAAAAACATATGGAAGTTCCAGCCTTATATTTTTATAGAAGATAAATAGGGTAGATCAGAATGAAAGCATAATTAACTCTTTCATTTGATACAAAATATTTTATTATAGTTGCTTTTAGAGAGCATTCCAAACATTTTCAGTGTTCAGGCTGATTAGAAAAAAAAAGCCATATTTCAAATTTCATAATTCTTTTTTTTTTCCTTTGTCATGTCTGATATACAAAAAATGAAGATACATTTCTGTGGAAGAATTTATGCAAAATTTGTCGTGTATTCCTGTGCTTGTGCATGTATGTTTTGACACAACTGATTTCACTCTTCCAGCAGTTCAGGTTTTTTATAGAATCTTATAATACCTGTGAAGGGAAAAAAAAGTCTTTTTGTACTCCACCTGAACACTCTGCGTAGATATTGCCTATCATCTTAAAGGTATATAAAGAATTTGATCTATTTTTGCTTATGTTTGTAGATTGATAGCCATCATTGAAACTGGGTCATCTGTTTGATTTGTCATTTACTTTGGTTAGTGGTGATAATTATTTCTAGAAATCTCATTAGTGTAACCTTTCTGTATCTATCTTTCAACCCAGACAAAAATATAATCCATAAAAGGGTATTAGGTCTTTTTTTATGCTTATACACTGTGGTTTATTTGGGTTTTGTTTGTTGGGATTTTTTTTTCCCCCACAGAAGACACAAAATAATTCTCTTTTTTATTTTACCCATATTGAATAAAAAGACATCATGACTGCTTCCTTCCAGAAGTACTTGAGTAGTTTTTTCATCCCTTGCTACCTTGATAACTACTTCTGTGTAGTTAGTCACTGTTGAGTCATTATTGTCATCAGCTACAGAGTGCTTTACTGATTTTGCCCAACTAATGCAAGGGTTTTCTGCTGCCTTTCTGTGCAAGGGTGAGTTAGATAATCATTACACCACCTTCAGAGTAGGTAAATATCACAGGTATCAATCTTATAATTGTTTCAGGAAAAAGTGAAATGTCCTGTAATAATTTGAGAGAGATGAAGAAGTTGAACTGAAGAGAATCTGTCTGAAGAATGTATCTGACCTCCAGCTGTGTTCTAACACATCTGTTTGATCTTCTATTTACTTACCCAATTTTTTTCAAATACCTTGCAAAAAATAATGGCTTATGAAATAATAAATAAATAAATAATGTTAATCTGATTCCAGTATTTTAGGATACTATTGAATGATACGAAGGGCTAACTTTCCCCAAAATCTCATTCTTAAGCATGGGCTTGACTTCAAACTATTGAAGTAAATAGTGCATATCCACTGCTAAATACACATGGACTTTTGGACCATCCTGTTACAGAAAAAAAGGGCAAATAATTATCCTATTTCACTTTTCTCCTCACACAGCACTGCTATTCTCAGTACCTTCTCCATTACTCTGTAATGGTTTGTGTCAGGCTGTGTCATGTTCTCCAGTTTGTGCCAATTCCACTTTGCAATACAACAGAGTAGTTAAGGATATAGCAGTGTAGGATTCATATTCTAACAATTAAGCTCTATTTTCAGGACTTGAACTGACTGTTGTAGAGAATTTCAGAAGGAACTCATTTCCAAGCCATTCCACGTCCATTTTCCTTGTTTTACAAAAACTCAGAAGATACAAAGAAAATCTTTGTGTTTTCTTGACCTCTATCTAAACAAGGCAAAGCATTTGACATATATGCTGAAATGAAAATGCAGATGAAACCTGAAATTCTTTTCTTCTCACTACACTCCATCTGGACATAACATCATGTGTGGTTTCAACACAAAATTTGCTTAAGAAGCAAATTCGGACTCAAACCTTTGCCTATATATACATACACAAAAGAATAAGCTCATCATGAGAAAATGGGCCTACCATTTAAAATTCTATTTAAATTCCCTTTTGTTAAAGATGTCATTCTTTGTAATAGAAAATGGATACATTAGTGGTGCTTATTTCCAGTGCAACATCAGTAATTATGTTCCTTAATTCTGTAATCTCTATTTTTAAAAGTATGAACAAATGATCACATAAGTCCAACAGCACCAGCCATTACATAGAAAAATTCCATTGCTTTATGACTTCAAAGTTTCTAAAATAGATTAACCTATCCCCTAACAGTGAGAGGGGTGTTTCATGAAAATACTTACATGTTCTCCTTCATTCAAAACTTACTCTAACAGCCAGCTCAATTCCACGATGTCACTGTTTGTGCAGCTATCTTCAAAGCTGATCCTCCACTCAAACAAGAAGCCTATTTTGAATTTAAAGTATAAAATGTTCCCATTAAAATTCATGGAATTTGGCTTATCTATATTGTTCCGAACATTTGGCATTTTAAATAATATAGTAGCCTCCACAAAAGGCAAGATAGATTAAGAGTAATGCCAAAATGTAAGATTATGCTGTCTCTTCCACTCTGTCATTACACTAGACAAATACTGTAGACAAGTTACTGCAAAGCTCAAGGGCCACACAACATGAGAAAACCACAGAAATACAAATATATGCGATAATTCAGAATCTACGACATGCATATTCTGTTGACATATATAATTTTACCTTTTATTCATGCTATTTCAGATAGCCCCTGAAGTGCATCTCAGAGTGCATTTCTGGTTCTCCATACCCAGCTCTGTGTATTTAGATTGAAATATTAAGTTTATCCTTCTCTCGGATCATCTCCTGACCCTACAGCTCCTACATAGCACCAGGGGTTTCCACAGTAGATCTGACTTATTTGCAAACCTTCCACTTGGAGACACTGGCAGTAGCAAAATAGTTACTTGAAAGCCATTCATAATTTGTTTAGGACAAAAGTATTTCTTAAGAGAGACATAGTTTTGAACTTAGACTGCACCTAAGTTTTCCCCAGCCTGGACCCAAGAATGAGCAGTGCCTTTGGACATGCTTTACAGAGTGCTAGTTCCTTTGGCCCTTTACCAACCTGTCAATCCAGATTGCCATTGACAGGGCTTGTCCTCTCTTCTCAAAGTTTCTCTGATTCGAACAGTTCACAGTTCATTATCCAAGCTTGACAATGCAAGTTTGTATCCTCCTTGTATATCTCTCAATTGGTAATTTAGTATGTCATGCTAGAGCCTCTTCTTGCCATTGCTTTGTCACCTTGCTTACTTTTTCAATCTCTTCCGGTATCAGCTTAGTCTACAAAACTCAATTCTTTCACCAGTCTGGCCAAGAAATTTTCATAAGATTGTTTCTTCTAACATTCATTACAGTACTGGATGTCAGCTCCACTGTCACAGATGTATTCCTCAGTGATGTGTTACGGTGCTCCAGCCTTGTACTTTAAAAAGCTTTATTCGGTTTGTAAATATTTATTTAGTGATCAAAGTCTGAAAGTAGCTTTCCTTTCTGATTTTGGGGTTATTTTTTCTCTGTCTAAAGAAGGTTTCACAGTGAAATGCCACTTTTAATCTGCTTTTCTGTGTCTAGAGTATATTTTATTAACCCTTTCTTATTTTCTCCTATGATAGATTAGTAAATTCCAAAGTAGCTTAGAAACATTGCTTAGTGACCTTTTTGTTCTTTGCATTTTTTGAGGAGAAATCAACAAAAGACAACAATAGTAACCTTTCCATATTCATTACCATAAGCTGCACTGACCTTAAGAAGCAGTCTTATGATTCCACACTTGTATACAGGGTACGGCCGCTCTGCTGATTTCAAGAACTTGACAATTTTTGTCTTCTTAGGGCTGTGAGGGACAAAGAAATTAGGAATATTATAATACCTTTGCATTTGTTCAGGATGGAATGACAGGTGAATCTCCCAAACCTTGTATTGTAAGAGTAACCTTTTGTGAATATTTCCTCAAAAATGAACTTCTAGGTGACATTAAGTATAAAAGTTTAAAGGTGCCTTAAAAATCTGGTAAGAACAGGATCATTTTCATTATTGACTTTGATTTATTTAAAACTAGGATTATTGTTATTTGTATTTAATTTTTGAGAGAATGAAAATTAATTTTAAAAAAATATTCTTTTCTTTCCCTTCCCTGGAGAGGAGGATAGGCCAAATGAGGAGTATTGGTATTTAAAGGGCAAAGGAAAAATAGAAAGTATATGTAAGCTCAGCTGATGAACCTACATTATTGGATTAAGCTTGATTTCTGGAGTTTCTCTATATTTGAACTTGACAGCTTAATTAGTGTTGCTGCTAAAGTCTGTGTTGTTTTCTGTGAGATTTTCTGAAAGAAAAAGGAGAACAGAAAATCAAAAATAACGTGTAACTTGTGGGCTTCTCTGATGAAATCAAAAGAACTTCTAGTTCATAAAGAATTAAAATTGTGGTATAAATTATGGTATTCTTTATTGAGCAGCGCTGTGGTTTTAAGAACATATTGGTTGGTGATAACACAAAATTATCAAAAAAAGACAAACCTACATTCTGACAAAACTCTGAACTCACTGTCCTCTCTGTCCCAAACAACCTGAAAAATTACTATGTGCCTGTTTTGCTGCCTACTTACGCACCATCCCTTTCTAGATTATTAATGAATCTATTAAATAGCCAGTGACCTAGAAAGTAACCACGAGATACCCTGTCATTAACCTTTCACCATGATAAAAACACACCATTTAATCATAGTCTTTGTTTTTTCTCTTCTGGCCATTTGATAGTCTGGAGCAGTGTTTTCCTCTTTACTTTATAACTCTTTACCTATACTCATCTCTTATGAGGGACCTTTAAAAATCATTTTGGCAATCTGAGTAAAGTATGTCAAAAGGTTCTTCTTCATTCACTATTTTGTCAACGTATCAGAAGGTTTCTAAGATTTTAGTTCTAAGACTTGTTTTCTTCAGCACTAAACCATGCATAAAGATCTTGCTTGTTTTTTTCTGTTATGCCGCTGTCACTGCCTCCTCCGTAGTAAGCATAGTAAGCATGGAGCTGGGTTATACAATTTGGGGGATTTTTAAATATATAATATAATTTTTAAGGAAATTTGTTTTACTTGTAATCTAATTTAGAGGATAGTTCTCAAGCAATTATAGTGGCACAACTGTTGCAAGGGCATTACAAAATATGTGAGGAGACTGGAGATTGGGGGTATGGAGCAATGAAGATGGCTTTTCTAGAAAACGACAGATAGAGATACAGTTTTAAGAGACAAGACGTGGTGTTTCTTCACAGAAACAGCGCTGATTAGCCCCTTTATTATCATCATCTTCCAAGTGTTTTGTTTTTCTGATTTGAACTGTCATGTACATTCACTGGTCAGTAATTCCCTGGAGTGATTCTATAGCTCCGGATGGATTTTAAATATAACTGCAGTGTGCATGCATCAGAAGCAGCAGAGAGAGTGTATTCTGAAATTTAAGCATTTCAGATAACTTGTAGATGAGCTTTTTCAGAAGCTTGCTATTCGTTCCAGAATGCCTGGCACCTCCATTTTGATATAGTATTTCATCTTAATTGGCAGAAAGGAGCAAGGGTCTCGTGTTTCACTGAGCAAAGGATCATTTCACTTCTCAGATGGACCTTTCTCTTCCTTAACTGCTTCATTAACGTTTGACGATCTTGAGCAAATTTTTCTCATTCTCCTCATTCTGATGTCCTCAAAGTATCTCTTATTTGCTTTTCACTTCGAAAGAGTTTTAGGCTGTCATATGTTCCTCTTTCAGAGCATTGGCTGTGGCTTATAGTTCCATTGGGGTTCTCCCAAACACTTTAGTTCCAAATTTTAATTAATTTACATCTAACTAAAGTGGCCTCTTGGATCTTGCCATTAAGAATTTGTTCTTGTCTTTCTGCTTTCTTCATCATGCATTTTGATACCCTCTTAATTTTTCTCTGAGTAGCACCATTCCTTCCTGGGGATTTTATTTCATTTCTGTTTTTCAAATTCTTATTTGCCTTTGGGATATAATTTCTCAAAAATTTCTCCTTTGAAATTTGAAGAACACTTCTGGTGCTCTTTTGCTAAAAATACCCTACAGACTGTAAGATTGTATCTGGACTGGGATTGTCTCTGGTAGGACCATAAACTCTCCTTTGCCTTTTTGGTTTTTTGAGTTTTTTTTTTTTCTTTTGGATGAGAGAAGAGAAAACAAAAATCTGTCAGGGAAATAACTCCAGTTTTACAAGATTATTTTTCACTAAGAAGCAAAAGTGCAGAACAGTAATCCTGAGCCTTGACTTCTGTTTGATCAGGAAATCCTGTCCCTTACACCAATTCCACTAAAATGTGTTTTCTTCTGTGCACTGGAGCAATATAAACAGACCCTCATCACCAGACGGTTTAATAATACTTTTATCCCTTGAGGTGCAGCTCATCTGAGTGAACTCTAGTTAGAAATTAGTAGTCCCTTTGTAGTCAAAGCAACAAAAACACCTCCAAAGAACAATTCATATATTCTGTTTTACAATTCATATATTCTGCCTTATACATTTATTTTAAACACCACTTCTGGAGCTGCCTGCCTCCAACAACTATAGAGAGCACTTGAATAACAAACATGTGGGTGGTAAAGTTAGGAGTAATCAGTCCTGCCATTACCATCATTTTGGGATTCAGTAACACCTTGTACCACCACTGGCCCTTTGGGCAGATCCTGCTGTGTCCATGGCTTCTGTGGCAGAAGGGAAGAGGGGTACGATTTTACCTTAGATGTTTTATGCTATGTATCTAAAAAGGTCATGATGTTATATCTGTTTCTTAAATGGGTTTTTTTGGCTAGATATCTGTAAAGGTCATGTTTCACCACAGTCTGAGGTGTTTGTCCTAACTAGAGAACTGTCTTAGCCTGTTTCTATTTCCAGTCTGTCATAAAATAGATGCTAAAGCATAAGTTGTGTACTTAGTTATGTTAATGTAAACTCCGTTGTTCTGAAAACTTTAATGCATCCAGTTGCTTCCAGAGTGTTGATAGGTGTTCTGCGTCCATAAAGTACAGCTGGTGGCTTCCACTTTTTTGGGTTTCTCTCTTGAAGTTTTGTGACTATTTGATAATTCCAGGGTTTTTTTTTTCAGGAACAGTGTCTCCAGTTATTGAGGCTTCTTTCAAATAAATACAGCATTTTGCATGGCATAGATTTTAGAGGCTGAGCTATCAGCTATGCCAAGTTTTTTTCAAGGTTTTTGGTTTAGAAAAGATAAAACTAAAATATCTAGCTGGGGATTTGGTCTCATTTTTCTGCCGGTCGTAAAAACATTTAATAAATCTATGTTAATAACACTTTTGGAAAGGCATCTGTAAGGCCTCATGATGGCTCACATTCTGGTTCTTCAGAAGTCACCTCATGATATATCTCCACAAGATGTGAGAAAATTGCTTATTTTGTTATCATTGCTGTCACGGAGCATGTTAGCTTTTGCTACATTGAATTTCAAACTTTCCTTTTGTTTGGGTTTGGATGTGTGGTGGGAATGGAAATGTAGCTGTAACTTCTCAGTTATACAACCTAGCTTCTATGTGAGAGGAAAAAATTCATTGTAATTACCCTCTAGTAATAATTCTATTGTATTTTGTGGCATTGTGAATGTGCTTATAAAGCCCAATGAACTCTCACTGGAAAGGACCAGTGCTGTAGTTCCACTAGCTGAATTTGATCAAACGCAAGGAGGAGCAGCAGCAAGCTCTGAGAGAGTAATTGCAAACAGGAGATCTTTCCCTTGATTTGATAGTATGGATTGGATAATTTTCCAAATCACTAATTCCTCAGTACAGTGTATGGCACAGGTGGCTGCTGATAACTCAAGTCTGCAAAGAGTCACAAAGCTGGCTTGTTTGTGGCATTGCTGCTGCTGCATGTGTTGGTATAAAATACACAAAATGCTCCTGTGGAGGAGAAAGAATGAGAAATGATAACATTAAATCAATAATCTTTATTTGATTCCTTTTATCTTTGTTCAGCTCAGTAGCATAAGAAAATGAAAGCAATGGTTTTTGTGAGAAATTTGGATAGCAGAGAGCGCTCAGCCACCATGAAAGTAATTTCATATCTTAGAGATGAGCTGTGAAAGCAGCTTTTCTGTTTATTTGAGGGATAGAGCAGAGAGGCCCAATATGACCAGGAGCGGTTTGGAAAAAGCAGAAAGGAGTAGCTGCACGTTTCTAAGTGTCTTAAATCTCTTTCAGATTAGGAAAGTGATCTCATGAGGAGGCATTAAATATGGCACACTTCTTCAACCTGCTAAATGGTGGTAGCACTGCCATCATTAGCTGAGTTTATTTTGGTAGCATGCAGAGATCAGATTGTATAATTACTGTACTGGCTCTTGCAATATGTTATTGGCTCAGACCTTGGCAGACACACAGTAACTGAGCAGACTGATCAGGTTCAGCCCCAAATAGTCTGATTTTTTCAGGATGTGCAAGCCATATGACACGCAAAAAACAAGGGTTTTCAAACTTTTTACAAATATCAAATACAAGAGGAAAAAATCTTGTTTTCTGTCTCTCCCCTGCCACAGCACCCTTCTCTCATTTTTTAGTGTAGACCCCCAGAACAAGCGTATTTCTTAACAGAATTTGGAGCTCACAGTCCAGCACATTACTATTGCTCTCTCTCTATGGTCATTGTTAAATGGATGACAGCAGTTTATGGGCTGCATAGGGAAATAGTTGCATGTGGATAACGAATGCCTGTTGTAGTTTTTGTCCATGATTTAAAATCTTCCTGTTGCAGTATGGTCATGTATTAGTCTGAAAGGAAGTGGAAAAGGCCAAAGCAAAAAATCCTACCAGCTGAGACTATTTAACCTACCATCTGTTTCTGAACTGCTGACTAGCTTTAGTTACTGAGGAAGCTACCATCCAGTCAGCCTTACGGAGCAGTGTATTTCTGGACTTCAACTAATGGAGGCAGAATAAGAAGAAATGCATAGATTTTAACTTCTGTGCTTCTTTTCATTGAGATCTTGTAGACTGGAGTGCTCTTATGAAAGTAAAATTGCAGCAGCAGTACTTCTGAGGTTTTCTCATGGTGCTGTGTATTGTGGATTCTGTGCAAGTATTAAATGTGCCATATTACGATATCAAACATATGGGAACATGATACATCCAAAGCAGACTCATTCTGAGCTGGTGAGATTATTTCTTAAAGTTTTAGTATTAGCAAATTTTTCAAACATCTCTTTTGTTTAGCAGCTTTGCTCTTTCATTACTTTGCTTTCCAGTTAATTTATTGGCTCTGAGAGCACTGCAGTTTGGATTTGATTTCACCAGACAGTGATAACTAAACATCATTATAGATGGTCTGCAAGTGGAAAGAGGACCTAATTTGTTGAAGTAAATATTCCTGGTAATTCTGTAGGTGGCAGTCTTTGCTCTGCATCAGTCTTCGGACCTTTATACAATGCTAGTTATTTTCTATACAAGGATTCGTATCTTTGTTTACATCCAATTTCAGACTCTATGCAAATGATACTTTCAGAGTCAACTGTATTAATTTCTACTTGCTGTCCTAGATTATCACATTGTATTGCTGTGTGCTTCTAAACTCTTCATGGCTTGTGGTGGCAGTGATATTCATTACTGCATTCTTTCTTTTGTGATAATGGGTACACGGACAGTTTTACTGAACATAAAAATTGGTGAGTTAATATTGCTGTTGTTATGACTATTAACAGGAGCTCTGGGTTGGGTTCTGCTATTTCGTCTCACACCAAGTGGTACCTATAGCCAAAATAATCCCATTATCATCAGTGAGGTAATTCAGAAAGGATGGTTCAGCCTGGTGGGGAGCAAGGATAGCTGAATCCACTCCAGTGCTAGGAGGCTGTAAGCTCTGAGGAGTTAAATCTTGGAATGTTTTCACAGACTTGAGCAGTTTCCCAGGCTGAACAGGGAGTGGGATGGCTTTCCTTGCGGCTGAACATTGTTAGACCATACATGTCAGAGTAACAGCTGCACCATGATCAGTGTTTCTAAAAAAGTAATCTTTAAAAGAAGTCTTATTTTTTCACCAACACCTTACTCAGATTACGGGTAAAAAGAGGCTGAAGACAGCATTCCCTTTATTAAGAAAAAAGGGGGAGGGGGGAGGCTGTAAATAAATATGTGAGTTGAGAATGAGAAAATTTCTCCCCCTGCTAACAGCTCAGTCCTCCTTGCAACACAAACCCCCTTGTTTGTGAAGCTCCTGAGGAGTGAATTCTGGCATTTCAGCCCACTTACCACATCTGAGATACAAGACATTAACTACCTAGCCTTAGTTGAAGAGAATGTCTGAAAGGAGAAACCATGGGTGCGTGCCTTCTTGAACTAGTAACAATTTTATCAACTCACTGACTTCAGGAGATGTGAGACACTGATGCCACCTTAAAGGCTTCCAGCTTGTTAGCCTTTCACACACCTATTAGGATGCTCCTAGTCTAGTTCATTGGGTAAATTCAGTAATTGTCTTTAGAGATGTATAGAAATCTGAAAGGTGGCTGTCAGCAGAGCATTAGAAGCTGCAGGCTGGTTAGTAAAAAGAGCAGAGGGAAGCTGAACAAAGTAAAATCTTTACCTGCTGCCACAAACCTTTTAAAACTCCCTGGTTTGGGCAGCTTTTAGAGCATTTACTGACATAATTATGTATATACATACTAATGTAAAAGAACTTCTAGAATAGGTATTTTCAACCATAGATGCAACAGAGATCTTAAGGTAAATATGATAACTAAAATTGGATTGTATATTTCTAAAGAGATAGATGGAAAAACATATAAGGACACGATCCACTGGCCCAAATTATTATTTCACGCAATTGCATTATGGAGTGAAATAGGCTTATCAAGGGCCTCTCACTCCTGAGGTGAATCACATTAATAAGAAAGTAGAGAAATTAAGCATCCAAATGATTAGCAAATATAGAAATTCAGAGTGGAGATGTAAAAGACACTTGTACAGATCTAATTGGAGAAAATCTGCTTTTTTTGGAAGATTTCAGAAGGCAGAAATTTCCACTTTACCTTGACTGAGTAGAGTTTTCCTTCTTATGTTTTCCGTGAAGATGAAAATTAATATATTGAAGAGTCTTTATATTTTCTAGTTTGCTGGTTTAAAGCTCTTCTATAGTTTTATTATTTATTTATTATTTCAAATATAATAAAAGATGAAAGCTCAGATGAAATTTACCTAATTGATTTTCTTAAATAAAGATAATAACAATGTGCATAAAGCTCTAGAATGAAATGCCTATCATTTTATAGGTTTTGCCTACTAATACCTACTAGCCTGATCCAGCCAGTTCCTTCTGCTTTTATTGACTTTATGTTGTCTTTTCCTTTTTAAGAAATCATATTGAAATGATTTTTCTAGAACTATTTCTGGAGAGTCAGGTTTTGGCCCCCAGTATAAAGTCTCAGTAATCAAGGACACAGGCATCGGTAACTGGCTATATAACATCACTTACTTGATTGCTGATCACAGGTCCACTTGTATAATGCAAATTCAACTTCTTAAATGAGCCTGAATAGGAGCTATTGAATGCAGGCTCCTGAATACATGCACTGAGATCACTGACTGTCCTACTCCTCATAAGTGTGTGTCCACTTTTTGCATGGTGTGGTCTTGCCACATGAGATAGTTGGTTGTACTTGCGGTACTGAGAAAATAACCTATAACGCTCACGCCTCCACTGAACATGGAAAGAACTTTAGAAAATTCCTCCTAAGGGCCTGGAGAGCCTAGGCTATCTTTTAATCATGGGATTAAAGAACAAGATTATAGTTAGACCGAAAAAGAACTAATGCAAAAGGTTTGGCTTGATATTGCTGGGTGATTTTCTCACCCTCCATTCCCTCTGAACCCATGCAGGAAGAGTTTCTAAGCAGAAATGTGGGTGACCTTGTCCTCACCTATCCCCAGTCTCACTGGAGATGGGCTTTGGAGGGGAGGTGCTGAGAATGCTTTGCTTCCAGGAGACAATGGCTCCACATAGCCCCTGGGGAGTTACTGTCAACCTTCATAGCCATATGAGCCACAGGCAACTTTTTTCCTCGGAGTGGCTATCCTTTTCCCTCCCAAGTACTCAGGAACCCAGCTGTATGCCAGCAAAAACCTACCTGCATGGGGTTTTGTCTCTGCTGTTTGCAATTCAGCTAAGCTGGTTAAAGTTAAAACTCAGAAAAATTCATACATTCCTCTTTGTGATGACTTCACACCATGGGCCAGGCATAAAAACTGTTCCCTTGAGTCTGTAAGCCGATTCTGGCTATCACATCAGCATCAGTCTTTCTGCCTCCTCAATAAATCACAATGCAATTATTAAAAGTATTTTGTGATGAGTCAAGAGGCAGAAGTTTGCTGGACTGTTTTACCCTGGCCAAACAAGGAAATTGTGTAACGTGCAATTTGTTTTCAAGAGAACTTTAAAAAACACTTCTGAACCAAAAGGAAGACCTATTAAAGCTTGGCTGACAACACTCATATCTTTACAGTATTCAAATCAGTTTCTTCATCTGGAGAAAGACATCTGTTAGGACTTGTGCACTGAGAAAATCAGAGCTTATCAGGCAGGAAAAATAATACACAATTGGAAGGAGAACCAGATTTGTGAAGTTGATAGGTTTTGTTTACCAAACTACTTTGTGTTATGCACAAAGAATTTTTTTTTTAACTTGGCTCTGCATGCTGTGTAATATAACGTGACATTTCTGTATATGACAGCAGAAGATCCAGCACTCGAACTTCTCACAGCATGACTCAACACCTCCTGACAACTCAGCAAATAACAACAGAAAAAAAATATCTTTAATCAATTCCTTTACCCAGTAATCTCAGTTGTGATCATATAGAATCACCCATTAGTCTCAACTGGTACCACACAAAATCACTCCAAGTCTTTCACGACTTCATATTTAGCTTTTTCCACCAAAAAAAAAAAAACTGTATGCAGCTAATGAAAAGGTAAACTCCCTGTGCACAGATTGACATAAATGTCAAATTTTAATGATTGCCCTCTTTGAACTTCGGACAACTCATACATACTGTGAGATCCTGCATAGGAAACAGTAAATGTCATCAAGACAGTACATGGGATGTAATATATTATAATAAAAGGCCAAATGACTTGAAAGTCAAGTTTTCTTGCATTTTTTATGAAAGAAAAATTGACCCATTTTTGTGAAAGATGTCACTTAAGTCATGGTGTAATTTTTTGTTGCAAAATCGAAGTCACTGACCGAGACTTGTGTTCTTAGAGACAGCTAGACACTTTTGGAAATGCTTCTCCTAATTAAAAGATACTGGCTGATTCAACCAAAAATGCTTTCATCTTTCATCCTGTAGAAATTGGTGCACGGCCATGAAAACTGATTTTTTTTTTCCCCTCTTTCTCTCTGAGCTTTTGCAGTCTTCATCTGCAGTATGGAAACAGACTATATTTTTGGCTGAGCAGAGATCCTTCTGTTGAAAATAGCTTTGATGTCTAGGAAAGGATAGTGGAGATAGTGGATGCATCTCTGCATTTGACATTTTTCTTGAAATTAAAGAAAATCTTTATTTCACTACCTCTGATTTTATATATATATAAAAAAATAAAGGTATGTATGTGTTTGGTAAAGAATGAGAAACTAAAAGACAAAGAGATTCCTTTGAATGGTAACTTTTTTTTTTTTTGATCTTTAATGATTATCATTAATGCTTTTACAGAGCACCTCACTCTAAAAAAAATACATGGTAATACTTAGAGTAAGCCAAGAAGCTAGTCTAACATGCTGTTTATTTTACATTACTAGAAAGACTGACAAGTAAAATTGGGAAAAAAAAACATAAATAAATCTAAATTCTGCATTAGATGGAGTCCCTGGACATGACTAAAGACAGTAATTGGTGTTTCAGTTGTGGTAGTATCAGTTATCCTCCTAAAATTGTATTTCTTTTCTTGAAGTCAGCATTTTCGTGAAGTAAGGGTTAATTTAATTTCTGTAAAAATGCATAGGTAATAAGATTTTGGAATTTGAAGACACCCGCCCCCCCCTTTGTTTTACATACAGCGAGTACACAGGCATTGATGGGTACAAGTGAAAGAGGAGGAGGGATAAAATGCAATATTAATACTTTCTGAATTCCATGTCATGAAATTCACAGCAGAATGCAGCAAATTGGCCATGAACATTGGAAAATTGTGTGCAGGGTGCTCATTTTTGGAGTTTGCCCTCTGTTTTAGAACGTAATATATATGAAATTGCTGTGGAAGGAGAAGAAGAAAGAATGTGACACAGAACAGCAGGGAGCCTGCTTAAAAACATAGTTCAAGCCTCCCACGGTGGTACAGTTTAGTTGTGCAGGGAGAGGAAGCGGTCCTCATGAATCCAAGCAACAAAAAGGGCATGACAGAACCACAGGCTTGATTTCAGTGCCAAGGGTTCAGCTGAAGCACATCTCTTGGCTTGGCACCCTTGTCCTTGACAGGAGCAAATCGAGTTATCCTGACTTCTCTGTGGGGGAGACAAGCTGTAGAAGTATATGAGCTGGTCTTGCAGCAGCAGCTAAGCACTTGGATCAAATTAGGATGTCGAGTTATACCGGTGATTTCCCATCATTCCACCAACCCTGGTGGGGGAGAGGACCCAAAGGCAGGATGCTGGAAGAGGGGAGGTGGGGATGGAGCTTTTGGGGACCAAGCAAGCATAAAAGCAAAGTAGGAAAGCCAAGATCTCTTCAAAGACATCTTGATGTGTTATGATTTTCTTCAGTTTCTTGCCCCATCCCTTAAATGTAATTATTCTTCATCTGCCACTCTTTGATTGTTATTTGCTGCTCTTGGTAGCGTGTGTGGAACCGGCAGCATATGTGGGACTGGACACGCAGGCACACAAGAGATAGCTGTGCAGCGTATACAATTCTCATAGGCATATACTGATACCCTGTATCATAGGCTCTGCTAATGTGCAAGCCAAACTTCACGCTAAATAATGGTAAATGGTTTTGACAGGAGTGGGAAAACAGATGCTGGTTTCAGAACCAGCCCCTGTGACTTGTTTCTTTATCATTTCAGATTGCAGAAAACTTCACCACAGAGCAAACTCCTTGCTTGCAAAATGAAGATAATTCTTCTCACTTTTTGTTCATTAAAGTTTTCTGGTAATAATTGCCTGCCATATTATCTGGAAGTAAATTAGCTATCATCAGGCTTGACAAAGTGCTGTGGATTATCTGTAGGTTCATTCTGTTCATGTTCCTGTTCAGGGTCAGTTCAGTTCAGATGGTCTATACAGATGGTACCGTTTACTTTTTAAGAAACAGCCAACACAAAAGGAGAATGTTAAACAAATTTCAGAATTAAAAATCGTTGCACACATATTGTCATATGTGACTACTTTGTTTTTATTCAGTTTGATAGTCTCACAGTTTTTTTACTGAAATTAAAAGCTTTCATTTTTAATAGCTTTTCAGAAGATCCCTTGATCCCCAGAATGTAAGAAATGTGCTTAATCAAACAGAAATATAGGCAGAGAATTCTAAAGATTCCTACGGTGGAGGGTGATATGTATTTAGGAAGATACAGTTAGCACTCCAGAAAAGTTCAGCAGTTTAGAGCCAAATTAGGTGTGCGGAATGCAATTAAAGCAAATTGGTTCAGCAGAAATTCAGGGGCCAAGGTCTTCAGCATTAGCAAAAAACGCCCAGGGTCACTCACAATTACACAACGATCAGGAGCTTTCATACCTTGTATGAAAGATGGCACTTCCATTGATGTACTCTTCATTCACATCCTCCTGAGGCATTGACTTTGGGAACAGTTATCTGTTATTTTTTGCAACATTTTATGTTTTTCTTTAACTTATACCACTGAAGTCCCACTTCAGCTCCTGCTTATCTGAAGAGATCTATTTTCAGTTTCTTTTTAGAGGGAAGTAAACTGTTCACCTTGGTGTTAATTTCATAGTTCTGGAAGTTATTGTATATTTAAGATAAATTGCAAATTAAATCAATCTGCAGTTATAATAAGATTGCATATTAGGATTTGCTATTTTTTCCTAATATTTTAACACTTTAATTGCAGGTAAATAGCTTGGCCTAATGCATCTCAGTAAAGTACAGCACTATTTTCAAACAGTTTTGTTAAATATTAATGATGAAAGTACACAAAAGTTATCACAAAACAGTGAATAAAAAGTTCTTCCTGCAACTCCACTTTGTAATATTGAGCTTTTAAAAATATTTCAATACATTCACAGCATCCTCCACATTCAGAATTGCTGCTTAATGTTCCTGTATAAACTTCATGTTAAAAAAAGAAAATATGCTGTCATTTTGCACTCAGTATCAGCTTTAGTATTAGAAGATACAAAGAACTGAACTTTCTGATTGTCATGTAGGCTTAATTCATACATGAAATGATTGTGCTTGTTTGTATTGTAGGACTATATGCATAGTGAGCTTCTCCTGGTGCTGCCTAGACCTGCACCTCGATATACAACACTGCTTTTTGTCTCCGTTAGAGCAGGGATGCAGCTATGATGGGGCCAAGAGGTGCAGGTATATGGGATGATGACAGTCCTTCAATTCAAGAGCTTTTGTGTCTAACTACAAAACAGAAACAAGAAATAGACAGACAAAAA
Organism: Strigops habroptila; assembly: GCF_004027225.2. Classification (NCBI taxonomy): domain Eukaryota; kingdom Metazoa; phylum Chordata; class Aves; order Psittaciformes; family Psittacidae; genus Strigops; species Strigops habroptila. Next base: position 106,968,034 of record NC_044277.2, on the reverse strand, counting down.
AAATTTGTCCTCACTGTGCTGCTGGAAAGCAGAGTTACGCAGAGGCTGTGTCTAGACTTCAAAGTAGTGCAGGTTGCTCCTGTCCCCCAGTTTTTCAGATTTGAGTTGTAGCCTGAATATGTGATAGCTCTTTTCTACACCAGTTTTGTGGGTTTCCTTCCCTTGGAAACCAAGGCATCCTTGTGGGCTGATGAATACCCATGGCTCATTTTATCAAATGAAATCAAATCTCCTCAGTGCAGCATTTTCTATTCACATGCATCTAAAATTATGTGACGGCTTGTGTTAAGGAGCTTGAGCACTTGCACATCAGAACCTTCTATATAGCACTCCAGACATTTATCAGATTGTAGCATTGTTCTAGGAAACATATCTTGAGACATTGCTGTAATGAAAACAAATATTAATTGCTTTACTAAGATAGGGTGATGATTTGCTGTCTCTGTGAGTACCTCTGCATGGTTTCACAAGTCAAGAAGTTGCCTAAAGGGATGGTTCACAGTATGTCTTTCTTAAGACTGATGTCCGTATGTTGGAATTTTATATTTGCTCATTGCAAGTACTACCTCATTCCTTGTTGACTAGAATGGAAGTTTCCCAAATGCTCTCTGTCCAGCTGGTGGTAAAACTGAAGTCAGAGGTAGGTATTAGGACCTTCAGCCTGCTCACCTGTGAGAGAAACACAATTTCCCCTCCTTGCTCCACAAAAATAAGTAGCTCCCATTGAAAGTGGTGGTGAAAGAAACAGCAAAGGCAAAGACTGGGGAGCTCTGACTCTGCCACTGTTATTTATTTGTGTTGCAGTAGTGCACTGGTGTCACAACTCTGCTGTGCTGTACAATGCATAAATATGGTACAGCAATGTCTCTCAAGTTGTATGGAAATGCTCTCTTCTTTTAAAACAAATTCAGTATGGAGGTGAGGGTCTTGCCTGCATTATATGCTACTCTTGGTCAACAAAGCATTTAGTAGTAGAAGGCAATGTTTTTTCATGCTGTTTTAATGTACTATATCTGTGATGGACACATACAAAACTGGTCAACTTCATTAAAGCTTCTCTTGCTGTGAATTTACAGCCATAAGTAATTGTACAGTTTATTCACATTACCCTCTGGGTTTTTTTCTCCCTTGCATTTTCTTAAAATCTTGTTGGTCCATGTGTTTTATAAGGTGTTTCCTTAAATCATCATCAGGAGCAGCAGCAGCATTCCTCTTCTACTCTATGTATCTGCTGTATCAGGAAAAATCCTGACAGTACTGTGCAGAGAAATCTCAATTTGTACTATATACCTACAACAATTACCAAAATGTAATCATAATGTGTGTTGGGGACTCTAGTCAGAAACAGGTAACAGAAAACAAAAAAAGGATTTAAATAAGTGAGTTATTTTGGTCTAGTGAGAGAAAAAAAAATGCAGGTATTAGAATTTTATATCTAAACTCTGTCCAGGAGCTTAAAATTGTTTTGCTCTAACCCAGACAAAAAGTTTTGGATGAAAAAATTTTCCTGGTGCTTATACAAAACCCCGAAAAAATCTATTTATCTGGATCTGACTTTGTCAGTTACATAGCTAGGCTTAAGCTCGTAAGGAATTATACCTCTTCTTTGTGGGTCATTGATTGCTTGCAAGGTGACCAGCCGAATTAACAAAAATAGCCCATGTACTTCTGATTTCCTGATGCTCAAATGGGATTGAGTGAGGAGGCTCTTTTAAATGTTTAATTGTAATCAAAATAATATTAACTATGTTGTTGCCTTAGGAATTAACCTATTGAACATTTTAAAATAGTTGTTTCCAAAATATCTCATTAGGTCTCTAAGACAGGTGGTGCCTAGTCATTTTTCAATTCTCTTACCATGTTTTGATTTGCTCAAAGTTGTGTATGTATGTGTGTGTATATGAGAGAGGAGAGAAAGACCAGCTACTTTTAAAGTGGGAATTGTATTTTCTTCCTAATATTAATAGGATACCAGATGAGATACACACATACGTTGTATGTTGAGATACATATTTAGTTGAAGGATTTCAGTTGACTGTTAAACTGTTCACCTTAGTTTGTTATCATACAACCTCAGTATTAAAATGCTGTTTTAATTAAGACATGCACATCAAAGGGATTAATTGGCTTGGACATAGGTAGCAGAATACAGATTCATTGAACTCTTTTTCCTCAATATGGAATCGCTTTATGTAATGTCTCCTGATAATCTATGAGTGGGGGAGGGGAGTATTGATCCATCCCAACCCTCCCGGTCAGTTGCCAGCACCTGTAATAAGTGCTTGGAACGATGTAGAGATATTTCAGCTGCTCCAGCCATTGAGTTGGCTGCATTTGGAGCTCGGCTCAGGTGCCTCTATACAAACGCCCGTAGTATGGGGAACAAGCAAGAGGAATTAGAGGTGTGTGCAAGGCTATGGGAATATGATGTCATTGGTATCACAGAAACATGGTGGGATGGCTTCTATGACTGGAGTGTCGGAATGGAAGGTTACAAGCTTTTCAGAAAAGACAGGCCAGGCAGACAGGGAGGGGGCATTGCTATTTATGTCAGTGATAGGCTGAAGAGTATGGAACTCTGTCTGGGGACAGGTGATGAGTTAATAGAGTGTTTGTGGGTCAGGATCAAAGGGAGAACAGTGATGGGGGACATTATGGTGGGGATCTGTTACAGACCACCTAATCAAGAGGACTCTGTGGATGAAGCACTCTACAGACAGATAGGAGCAGCCTCACACTCGCAGGGCCTTGTCCTTGTGGGGGACTTCAACCATTCTGACATCTGTTGGAGGGACGGTATGGCCTGGCACAAGAAATCCAGGAGGTTCCTCGATTGTGTGGAAGACAACTTCCTCTTTCAAGTAATAGAGGAGCCGACAAGGAGAGGTGTCATGCTTGACCTCGTGCTCACCAAAAGGGAGGGACTGGTTGGAAATGTGACGCTCCAGGGCAGTGTTGGCTGTAGTGATCACAAGGTGGTGGAGTTTGAGATCCTCAGGACAGTGAGAAGAGCATGCAGCAAGCTCACTGGCCTGGACTTCAAGAGAGCAGACTTTGGCCTCTTCAGGAGCCTGCTTAGTAAGGTTCCATGCAATATAGTCCTACAGGGCAGGGCGGCCCAAGACTGCTGGTTGATATTCAAAGATCACCTGCTACGTGCTCAGGAGTGTTGTGTCCCGACAAGAAGGAAGTGCAGCAGAAGGGCCAGGAGACCTCCCTGGATGGACAAGGAGCTGCTGAGGAAACTTAGAGGGAAAAAAGAAGCTTATAGAAGGTGGAAGCGAGGACAGGTGGCCTGAGAAGAATACAGGAGCATTGCCCGGGAAGCTAGGGACCAGGTTAGGAAAGCTAAGGCCCAGCTAGAATTAAATCTGGCAAGGGATGTGAAAGATAACAGGAAAGGATTCTATAGATACGTAGCAAATAAAAGACAGACTAGGGACAACGTCGGCCCTCTCCGGGAGCTATCGGGAGAACTGGCTACCCTGGATTTGGAGAAGGCTGAGGTTCTCAATGACTTCTTTGCCTCAGTCTCCACCGGCAAATGCTCTGACGACACCACCCAAGTCTTGGAAGGCAGATGCAGGGACTGTGAAAATGAAGACCTTAGGCCCACTGTAGGAGAGGATCAGGTTCAAGACCATCTTAAGAACCTGAACATGCACAAGCCCTTGGGACCTGATGAAATCCATCCGCAGGTCCTGAAGGAGCTGGCGAATGAAGTTGCTAAACCACTGTCCATCATATTTGAAAAATCATGGCAGTCGGGTGAAGTTCCCAATGACTGGGAAAAGGGAAATATAACCCCCATTTTCACGAAGGGGAAAATGGAAGACCCACGGAACTATATACCAGTCAGTCTCACCTCTGTGCCTGGCAAAATCTTGGAGCAGATTCTCCTGGAAAGCATGCTGAGGCACATGAAAAACAATGAGGTGGTTGGTGACAGTCAACATGGCTTCACTAAGGGGAAATCCTATCTGACCAATTTGGTGGCCTTCTATGGTGGAGCCACAGAACTGATGGACAGGGGCAGAGCAGTTGATGTCATCTACCTGGACTTGTGCAAAGCGTTTGACACTGTCCCGCATGACATCCTTGTCTCTAAATTGGAGAGACATCAATTTGATAGATGGACCACTCAGTGGATAAAGAACTGGCTCAATGGCTGCACACAAAGACTTGTGGTAAATGGCTCGATGTCCAGTTGGAAACCTGTAATGAGTGGTGTCCCTCAGGGATCGGTGTTGGGACCGGTCCTGTTCAACGTCTTTGTCGGCGACATGGACAGTGGGATTGAGTGCGCCCTCAGCAAGTTTGCCAACGACACCAAGTTGTGTGGTTCGGTTGATACACTGGAGGGAAGGGATGCCATCCAGAGGGACCTTGACATGCTTGTGAGGTGGGCTGATGCCAACCTTATGAAGTTTAACCAAGCCAAGTGTAAGGTCCTACACCTGGGTCTGGACAATCCCAGGCACAGCTACAGGTTGGGCAGAGAAGAGATTCAGAGCAGCCCTGCGGAGAAGGACTTGGAGGTGTTGGTTGACGAGAAGCTGAACATGAGCCGGCTTCAGTGTGCACTTGCAGCCCAGAAAGCCAACCGTATCCTGGGCTGCATCAAAAGAAGTGTGACCAGCAGGTCAAAGGAGGTGATCCTGACACTCTGCTCTCATGAGACCTCACTTGGAGTATTATGTCCGGTTCTGGTGTCCTCAACATAAGAAGGATATGGAGCTGTTGGAGCAAGTCCAGAGGAGGGCCACGAGGATGATAAGAGGGCTGGAGCACCTCCCATATGAAGACAGGCAAAGAAAGTTGGGGCTGTTCAGCCCGGAGAAGAGAAGGCTGTGTGGAGACCTCATAGCAGCCTTCCAGTATCTGAAGGGGGCCTATAAGGATGCTGGGGAGGGGCTCTTCCTTAGGGACTGTAGTGGTAGGACAAGGGTTAAGGGCTTCAAAATTAAACAGGGGAAGTTTAGGTTAGATAGAAGGAGGAAGTTCTTTACTGTGAGGGTGGTGAGGCACTGGAATGGGTTGCCCAGGGAGGTTGTGAATGCTCCATCCCTGGCGGTTTCAAGGCCAGGTTGGACAGAGCCTTGGGCCACATGATTTAGTGCGAGGTGTCCCTGCCCATGGCAGGGGGGTTGGAACTAGATGATCTTAAGGTCCTTTCCAACCCTTACTATTCTGTGATTCTATTCTGTGATTCTATTCTATGATTCTATGATTCATGTCTATTGGTAGTTATTGCTTATTTAATATATATCTTTTGTTTTGGTGTGATCCAGAATAAGTGCAGTCATAAACTACTATGCAGAGGCAACTAATATAGGGCTGAATCTTCACATAATATGAACTACTATAACTGAAATAACTCAAATTAGCCTGTGACTATTTATTCCATCTGGAGTTTGGAATGAGCAATTTGCACCCCTACTTGGCCCTAAGGTCCAAGTTAAAATTTTTATTCTGCTCTGATCAGGAAAGCTTAGAATGAAGATGTGAAAGATTAGGAATGCTTAATTTATTCAGCATGTAGATTTAGCATTTGTAGTTTTTATTAATAAATTCTTAAGTATTTTTTCCTCTTAGCTCATCTTCTCTAGGCCAAACACTGGAATTCATGAAGAGATGATACTTTTAATCTCTTGTTTACTTTTCTTTTCTTCTCATGCTCTAAGTAAAAGTTACTTTTATTTCCCTTAGTGATTGAAATAATTTTCTTTGCTGTACTAAATTGGTTTTGTATTTCATAATTTGCATGCAAATCTAGTGAAAATACTTCTACAAATGACAAAGCTCATGAATGAAACTGCTTTAAGCTTTAGAAAGCAGGCATGTTGTCCTGAAATTTTGAAGTTACATATTTGCGTTCTTGCAGGCAATCAAATTTAAAACATACCTTAAAGCCTATCTTCTCTCCCAGTGTAACACCTGAACTTAATGCTGAAATGGGCTGGCTCAGTTCATTGTAAGAAACTTGCATTTTAACTTGATTCCATTATTTGCTGATGTAAGATCTTCCGTGTGGCCTGTAATATGTTTTGCCAAAGCGAGTGTTAGCTATAGCAGGTATCAGAAAATAGAAGGCTGCAAACTAGGGTGAACAGTAAAACAAGGTGTGCAGCAGTAACCTTTCCCACAACTTAATATGCAGGTGTTATAAGCAAAGTCATGACTCTGTCACAATATTCATTTCTTTCATGGCTTTCATATAGTAGGGAGGTTAGTGACAGGATAGGACTTCCCTAAGCTGTGATTTCCTTATCATAACTCCAAGCTTTATTGAACTGCCAAAGTATCCCCAGTTACTTTCTTCCTCCAGCTGAATCTGTTTGTATCAATAGGAAAGAGCAATGCTCTCTCACTGTTTTGTAGTCTGTGTGAGCACAGGTGAGCAGCCTCAGTACAGGTACAATAGTCAGCCAGGTCATACCTCAGGTTCACCCTGCCACACGTCCCATCCTGGGTTTGGCAGACACTCTGGTGGAGTTGCCCAGCTCAGATATGTAGGGAGGTAAAAGCCAGACTCCAAGGCAGACCTCTGCCTGCCCAGCCCATCTCATGGACCAGATAAGGTTTAACATCCTCTGAGCTCACAAACTGAGAAGTGGATATCCACTGGTGGCCTCAGGCATCGGCTGCTCAACCATTCTCTTCCTGAATAAATGACTGAGACAATGGGGTCCTGTCAAGATACCAAGTGGGTATTTTCTCCCTGCAGGAACAACTAGTTTTTGTAAACCGAGGTGAGGTAGGCCTGTTTCTGAGGACAAGTTTGGATGCAGCCTTTCTTGAGAGTGGAGCTACATGTATCTGGATGTTCATTCCAAGCCACATCAATCTGAATGTTTATTCCCAAATCCAAGGGCATCCTTTATCAGATTCCACCTCTTCTACACCTGTGTGGAACATGGGTTTAGATCCAAACTCCCTTTTGTCTGTGGTCTAGGTTAGAAATAGGAGAGATGGTAGGTGCCTGGTGTCTTCTGCACATAAAATCTACAACATACATTTGAGTGCTTCTTAGAAGCAGACAACCCAACTCCAAATCTATATGAAAAGAACAAAATCAAGCCCACACAGAAACCATGTAATGCCAGGGCTAAGGCTGATTCTGCAAAACTTAATTTCACCCCTTAGAGTGCCAGCACTCTGTCATTCTTTTAAAAATTAATAGTTTTTTCCACGACTCTGTTTCATCAGCAGGTAGCTTGTGTCTCTTTCCATTCTCTTCATGCAGTATGTGGTCCCAGGGCTTTCCTTACACCACATGATTCAAAATCTGCACTGAATACAAAATTATTAGCTGGTTCATTCTTCTCATGGCCATCATACCTGGATGTTTCACACACAGTAATGAAATTACCTGCATAATACCCAGGCCGTTCATAGGTTTGCTATCCCTAGTTCACAGGGGAAGGACACAAGCACAGACAGGGGAAGAAAAAATACTTGATAATATATCAGCTAATTTCTAAATAATATTTTTTCTATGGTCACTATAGTTGTAATCAATCTTTATGTATACAGAAATACAGGCTTAATCTACATCAGTTGCAGCTGTAAGTGTTCAATAGCTCAGCTCAATTGTCTTGTTATAGAGGCCAGAAAACGAGGAACATCAAATTAACGGTCATCTCTGGGAAACGTGAAGTGATTTGTCCAACATCACATAGGAACTCTGTGGCAGATCCAGAAATGGAATTCAGTTCTTCAGTGGCAGCTGCCTTAACCATTAAATCTCATTTTCTCATTCTGTAGTCCCTTGCTGGTTCATTATATACCTTCCAGTTCCTGAAACAAATGAGGCAGAGAGAAATGAAAGCCTCATTCACTATATAAATCTGATTCATTCCCAGAATACCATTTCTCAGAATACCATCCACACTGCACACAAAAAGAGCTGCAGCTATGCCATGGAAACATAGTCTGTGATCACATAATTGAAGATGGTTTCATAGCAGATACGTTCAAGAGATCCAAATTGAGCTGCATAAGCAATTTTAATCTGGCATTTCCTACCTCTTGAATACTTGATTTTAAATGGGGACCTTAGTAATTATTTCCAGTACTTCAAAAAGAAATAGTAAAACAGAATTTCTGCTCTGTTGAACAATACTGACCTTGAGCTTAGATGATCACAATTTATATCTTCATCTTTATAGTAGAGACAACTAGCACCTGAGCTCTTAAAGTAAATGTTATTCATAGATGGCTACTTAACTTTTATGAGAATCAATCACTAGAGTGAAAACAAAGTGTGCCTGCTTTTCATAAAAAAAACATAAAGTACTAAATCTCTACCTTCACATAGTCATATAGAGGGGACATTGGAGTATACACGGAAGACCAGAAGACCTATCAATTCCTGAATGTCTAGGCTCTCTTTCTGTCTTTGTGTACCTGCTTGTCCTTTCACTGTGCGTGTTCTGCCCCTCTCTACTGTTTTGTTGGTTGGGTTTTTTTGCCATCACATGCTTCAGAAGAGAATATTTTTCTGCGGCTGGGTTTATTGATCAGCAGGTTGAAAGAACTGATAAAAGGAGAGATGGTAAAAGGAGTGCCCTGTCTAGACACTGCAAGTGATAACCATGTTTGGAGAACAGGAAGAGCACTGAATTGAGCTGAACCAGTTTTAGGTTGTTGAGGACCTTCAGAAGGCAAGAATGCAGAGGAGAGTAGATGGAATTGGGGAATCAGGTGGAGGTTCCCTCTATTATTCTTGCCAAAGGGATCCAGGGTCTCTATTTCTTGACCACAAAATCAGAGATACTAAGTGGGCAAATGTCCTAGGCTACCTCAGTGTGTTTTGAAGTTCAACTCAAGGCTGTAGTTCCAGATAAAGTATGCAGCAGCCTGCTGCCAGCCTGTTCTCCTCATGGCACAGGGCTTCTTTCCACACTTTGACTGTTGGCTTTCTGAGGTCAGATGACATATACTTTGACAATTTTTTACCACTGGGACAGAGTATACTGCTGGGTCAAATTTCTCTCTGAATTTCTTTTTCTTAAGCAAATCAAACATACCCTTTTGTACCCAGACCTGTCTGCCATTTTCCATAGTGCTCTGCGTGCAGTTCTAATGCTGCAGTGCGGAAACAAAAAGTCAATGAGGAGTCAGGCTTGGGCATGGATAAATCTATTATTTTCCTAAAGAATTTTGGCTTAGCTTTGTTACTTCACATGTTAGTACATTTTCAGTTTCTGGTTTCTTGGTCAGGAGCCAAAATTTCCACTCCAGTTATATGCTGCTACAGGGGAAGGGTAATCCCTGTGGCTTTGGCAGGTGCCGATAAGTTCTGAAGGGAAGTAGCTTTAGCAAAGGCATATTGTGACAGGGAGCATTGCTCTATAATTCATTCCTATCCCATTTGCCTATCATAATTCAGCTGTGCAGGACCAGCTCATTTGAAAGAGCCTCTCGTTTGTTAGCTATTAGTGCATGTCAGATCGCAAAAGAAGCTATGGCTTGTTTGCATATTGTAGAGTTTCCTTCAAACTTACCCAGATTTCTCAGTTTGACTATTGCAGCTGTAGTTCACATGCAAAGAGGATTTCTTTTACATTTTCTGGTAACTCTTAATAACCTTATTGGTTTTTTTAAAACAGAATTTCTCATGTTTTATGCTCAAGGATTAAAACCACATTGATTTCTGCTGTGCTTTTGACACCTGTTTCTTTGTGTGTAATCCACCCATGCAAATTTTTAGAATGTAAAAGAAATTAGCAAAAATTTATGTAAAACTTCAGTTACAAAAAAAAAATACCATAGCTTCAAGAGTCTTTTAGGGCTTGGTTCTGGTCTAGTTAGAAATGTTTTTATTTCACTTTAGGATACGTACTATAAATTGTTTATAATTCATGAGGAAAACTAATGGTTTGCATAGAATTCTGTCCCCAGGGAAGAGGTAATACACATCTGAGAGTAAGCCCCTGGCACAGCCCCCAACACTTGTGTCCACTCAACTCCTATATTGAAAATGCTGTGAAAAGAGGTAGATGATATTCTGGTTGATTTTTCAGGAATAAAATTAATCTTATCGAGCAGTAGGGTTTACCAATCTGAGATTCACACACTGCAAAAAAGAACATGTAAGTAAGTGGAAAGTCAGAATAACTACAAAGTCAAAGTTTTGCCTATTTTATATTTGTTTTAAATGAAAACCATTGTGATGATTCTGTACAGGGCAAAACAAGGTACTTTCTTCAGAAATGAATAACTTCTAAAGACATTTAATTGTATTTTAATTTCATAAGATTATGAAATACAGTACAGTTGGCCAGACAGGCCGTGCAGGCCTGTTTATCATTAGATCTGCATGAGCCCATGCAATTGTCAACAGAAGCCTATTCCCTTGAGATCAGAATCTGGCCCTGAAAGGTCAACCGCAGAAATTGTATTCATCAGCTCCAAAATAATGAGTCTTCCCCTGTGTTTATTATTCTGCCTTTGTCTGGCTGGCATCCATGGTAAAACCTTTACATCTTTACAGTAATGGTCACCTCAGAGCCTAGATAATCCTTAAAGTTTGTGCTAGTTTACTATGCTACTATTTATAAAGCCTGTAGTTCTTCCCATTGGATTATTGCAGGTTCTAGTCATTGGTTCTCTGGAGGGTTGTTTAGTTTAGTCTGTCAGCATGTTCAAAACTGTGGGGAGCACACTGTCGTGCAGAAGGTATATTGCTCAAGGCCAAATGCAAATGTTCTGGTTTGCATACACTCCCAAAGGTTTTAATTGCTGGAGCAAGGCCTTGAACTTAATAAACAAGTATTGGCAAAGCTCACATCTGGAATAACTAGTTATGTTATTCTTTGTGTGGGAAGGGGGAGACACACACATCACAAAATAAAAACCATGGAAAATGGTCTTTCTGTTTTTATTTTCAAACTTTGGAAGAATTCATTTGATTGTTTGGAACTATATTCCTATTTATTCAGTCCTGAAAGTAATCAGAGCTGTTCTATGTGGTAGGCCACACATCTTGAAGGATTTTATAAGAGGTTTTATATGCCATTAAAAGTCTGTGGGAAATATTTCTCGTAGACTGTTTTTAATAATTCAATATTCATAATGAGGATGAATAAGAAAAGTTAAGAAAATAAATTAGTAGTATGCTGGGCTGTCCAAGGCTCTATGCAAATCCAGGCTTGATGCCACCACCCCTTTTCTTGAGCTTGTAATGTCAAGAGACTAAGGATGGGAATGGGTATTATTCAACATTACAGGTAGAGATACTGAGCTGTTAGCTCAAGGTTATGTGGTTCTGAGGCAGAGAAGGCAATGAGATTCCTGAGAGCTTCTGAATCCAGGTCCACATTTTAACCACCGCAGCTCCTTGATATAATACCATGATTATCTGATACATTTTGTCCTGCAATCAAAATGAGGGAATACTTATTCATTTACAGATGATTTGCCACAACAGCAAACTGAATGAATTCAAAGAGGAAAGTCCTTAATCCAAGTCTTGGGTTTAAGGAACTCTATTCAAGCCATGATGGGTTATTAAAATTAATTGGAAAGTTAATGATAATTATTATTTTTATTTGAGATGAAAAGCCAGAAGTAAATTTTGAATGTTGCTTAGATGTGATGTTCTGCTTATAGCCCTGGAAATTTCTTACCAATTAAAGGCAAACCCAGAAGTGCACAGAGAAGCAAGACCTTCATTCTCAGCATACCATTAGGTTGTTAATTACCCATAATGTTTATGATTTTCTAAAGCAAGTTGCTGAAATGGGCTTAGGGTAACATTCACGTCCTTTTGTGTCCTGACAATTTGTAAATTTCAGCTTCCTAGAAGGTATATCGAAGTGTAAGACTTCACAGAAAAATGTAATGAATATGATTTGTTAAGGAAAAATTCAGATTATAACATAATGTATTTTCTCTGTTAAATATACATGTGTCAAACAAATTTTTCTGCTTGCAATTGAGTGGGAAACGACAGATTTCTTGTTAAATCTATGCAAGCACAGCTTCAGCTTATTTTTGGCATTTATGAAATGGTTTTGTTTTTTGTCTCAGCAAAGTCTGCATGTTAGGGTGTATTTTCTTAAATTTCTTTTGTGACCTCTCCATATTTCTTGAATTACCCCTTTTTCTAGTTAAAGAAATACATGTAGGGAGGAGGAGTAGTGTTTGACATTTTTTATGAAGAGAAAAGCAATTCTTAGTCCTGTTGTGATACATTTTAAATTTTTGGAAGTAAATTTATTTTTAAAATATTGAAGTGGAATAGATTTTTTAATTTGCACAGATTACTCGAATTCTAACTTGTAAACATTGTTAAAAATATCTGGTTTAATTTTTTGCCTGGAAAAAACCTTATAGAACAAATTTTATTTAATAAATAAAGCAAGAGCTCCTAGAACTGCCATGTAGCTTTTTTTTGGTGATGTTTAGTGAAAGGGTGAGCGCACTGACCTTTAGACTGTTTGTTGAGTACAAGCAAAGTGCTTGAACCATTCACTCTAGTGATGTAAAGCTGCCAAGAATATAACCTATGAGAATAGGTGCAAGTACAGTAATAATTCTTTATAGACCTAAGGTTTTGTTCTAGCATTTTTAATACTGTGTGTGTTTATCCTTTCTTTTCACATCACATGTGTGCTGATGGTAGAGTTCATGTGTGAGCTCCATTGTAGTATGCCAAAATAAAAGCCGAACTGCATAGCAGTACACTAATCTACAGCATGGAGTTGGGCTCATGTAATTTAAATTATGGCCAGAGGTAATAAAAATTCCTGTTTCTAGTTTATAAGGGAACAACATGAACCCTAACAACTGTAGAACAGTTCACAAGAGACAATTTACCCACAGATGTTCTGAGGCTGGTTTCTAATGTATGATGAGCTGTCACAGGCTGGACTTACCATTTTTAGATTGTCCTATTTTTTTTTTATTGATAAAGTTAATAGTAGAATAGGACTGCCACTATTCCAGATAGAACTAATAAATGTAGTAGGTACCAATCTGAAAATATATGGATAAAAACTATACGTCTTGAGAAAAAAATAACCTATGAATGTTGTAGTTGAATGGAATTTATATATTTTCACATTCTGCAGTACTGCTGGCACTGAGAGGAATTCTAGTGAAAGGGGAAACTTCCAAAATGTTAAAAGCTTAAGAGAGATTGTATTTAGATTTGACTGAAAATCAAATAGTGGTCGTTCTGAAAGGCAGTGATGAAAAATGTTGTCTTAGACTTCAGAGAGAAGGGGTTAACCATACATACATTTGTTCAAGAAAACATGCAATGGGCCAGATGTATGAATGACAAAAAGAAGAACTAAAATACTTTCAAGAGAGAAGCAGCAAATACTTTAATCATTATAAGGACATAGGTAACTCTGATTCACACAGTCCTGCTTCACCAGAAAGTTAGCAAAGTGCAAAGTGCATTGGAAAGAAATTAAGACATAAATGGAAATTATTAGGACATATATGGGCAGCATAATAGTAAATAATTAAATGTAGATTTGGGTGGAAGTGCATCTTTTGGGCAGGAAGTTCCAAAGGCTGGATTGACCAGATCTTTGGTTACCAAGGTGGAAAAAACTGGGAGTAGGAACTGACAGTTGACTGGACAGTTTAATTCCTCTCACTAGGGTCTTTGCCAACCATGCTTTGCTTCTGGATAGGAACACGCCATCTTCTGAATGACTGGTATTGTTCTTTGCAGCTTATGGATCGGGCCAAAACTTGACCTGATCTAATCATAACTTACAATTGTGAAGAATGAAGCCATGTCTACAGTTAGGCTGTGACAAGTCTGTACCGATAAGCACAAAAAAATCAATAGTCCACATTGGCCTCCTGTAACTGCAGTAAATATTTTTACACATGACGGCGTCACTATCAAAGATTCAGCAATATTTTATGCAAGTTAGCTGGCCAGTGAGCATTGGCCTCTGAAATATTCTGCAGGAAAAGGTGTTGTCCCTTGTGAAGGAGAATTAACAAGTGAAAAAAAAAAGAATAAAGCCATAAAAGCAGTAGTGACAGATCAGGGGAGGCGAATGAATCTTAAACACTATACATATTTCTTTTCCACCAAGGGATTCTTATGGCGTAACAGTATTTTTCATGTCTAATCACTGGTGCTGCGTGTCAGTATCTCTTATTCCTTTCCTGATTTGAGTGACACAGTGTGATATGTCTAATGACAACTAGAACAAATTTCAGTAATGAGGTCACCTTGGGCCTGTATTACTGTCTGACTGCTGTTTTCCATAGAAATTATTTGTGAAAGCAGACCACATGCTCTGCATAACTTCCTCTGCTTTACTAAAAGCGACGAAAGGGAGATATGTTAAAACTTGCAAGGTGCAGATGGCTTGCATTGATCTATTCCTGATTTTGAGCTGTAAATTGATATGTAATGAGAAAGCTGCCACTTTGGTCCCTAAAAAAAAAGTTTATGGGTTTGGTTGAATTGCTTAACTTTTCTTTATAAATGTAAAATCATGCAGATTCTAACCGATGATGGGCAAACATATGCCAGCAAGGAAAATAATAAGTGTTTGAAAGATGAGCCCAAATGAAAATCTGAAGTCAAAAACCTAAGTTTTCCTCCAGCTCAAGCTGAACTGAGATTTTGGAATATAGCACAGGAAAATAACGATTCTGAGAGTGGGAAATAGGAGAAGTCAGATTAGACTTCTGTACAGTGAAATTCCACTGTTTGACAAATACAAAATGAAGCCTATTAAAAAAAAAAAAAAGGAAAAGGAAGTGTTTCTGCTTGTAAGTGTGTCACAGGAAAGTGGTTGTTTAGAAATTTTGCTCAGTGTTCCCAACAGAAAGGACAGAACTACTGTCAAATCCGCAGAGACTATGGTGGTCTCAGAACATCGTTCTGTTGTCCACCATGCAGAAGTAAATCAGGAATACTTGGACAGCAGTATCATCTAATTTAGGTTGGATTAATTCCAAGGACAACAGGAGACTTGAGTTACAGTCATGTAAAGGAGGTCAGAATACATCTACTGGGTATGCACTAGTTTTCATCCTGTAAACATCAGCTGAGTAACTTTATTCACCCTAAGAACAAGATTTCTGTGGGACTACTCATAAAGAGTATCTTGCTCTACTGTGTGCAAGACCAGGTTTTAATTAAGTTTTTAAACACGATTTATGGGAATTTAATGAATTTTGAGTGGATAGGAATATGGATTCAGTGCTTCAAAGAACACTTTATTGAAGAAAGGTCTACTAAAGAGAGAATATGTATTTGAAAATATTTTTTCTGTCAATAGAATATTTTGCTGTGTACATAGAGCCCAGTACAAAAAAAAAAAAAAAAACAAAAAAACACCAACCCAAAAAAACAAAAAAAAGGCAAAACCATTTCAGAATTTCAGCTCTCCTTTTGGCTTTGGCAGAAATCCCCTGCAATCATATTTTCTTCCAGAAGTAGTGATAAATAGCAAGCTCCTGTCATATACAATGACACTTCTCTCATTATTAAATAAGATGGTGCTGCTGCTGAAACAACAGACTATGTAACGTTTGTGCAAGAATCCCCACTAGAAAAACTAGCCTTTTATCTTAAAAATCTCACCATTTCTCATGAACTGGCTGATCATTGTTTTATTAGTTAATGATAGATTTCATTACATATTCGTGTGCATTTCAAATTCACAATACACTTACAGAACTATATAAAGATGATCATCACGCCAGGAATCAAATTATAACTAAATCAATACATTGATCAGAAAGAACATTGTTAAATTAGCTCAATTAAGGTGTTTTTTCTAGTACACGGACTTATAAAAATCGATGCAAACCTTATGCTGACTGCTTAGTGCTTTCCACAGGCAGGTATAAAATATTCCCTAGATTGAAAGCCTTTTTTCCTCGACAACTAATCCTGAGAGTTTTGCTGTCTCTTTGCAACACTCATGCTCGTTGAGTCCTGATTCTATTCTCTGATTTATAGTCAGTCAGAAGGTTAAATTAATTGAAATCAATGGATCTATACCTGCACGAGATGTTCTGATCTCATATTAAATGTTATGAAGGTAAAATCAAGCCCAGTGTTTTCTCATCTGCAATTCCATTAATTCAGAAAATCAGTGTTTTTTGAAATTTGTTACTGTTTTTACTAGTAATAAGACATTGAAGGGGAAAAGCTGCCTTTTGTTTTACATGCCAAACATTGTCACTGTACTCTTTCGTTATCTGTTTTTTGAATCTTGTATTTTAATGTCAATCACTGTTTTGATTTGGAACGATCTGCTAGATCTATTATTTCAGAGCCTTGCCTGGTGTAAACAGACAGTGTCCTGCTGACAGTTCATATGGCCTTAGATTTCACTTGAACTATTTTATACACTTTTTACAAGGGATGACCCCTCAATATTTGCTGGAAAAGTTGTGACTCAGTCATCATATTTAATTTACGCAAACTGTATCTTAGAGTTGAGTTAAAAATTGAACAGCAAAATTTAAAATATATTGAACTTTTCCTTCTCTTGGATGTTGGCCTGTAACTTTTAGAGAGTAGATAGATACATGCAGCTAATGCATACTGCTGATGAAAACATCTTCCCTATCAACTTGGATGTCATTTTCATTTCTCTTGTTTCTGTTCACCTATAGGCTGTGCATAAGATTTGATGACTCTCCAACATTTTCTCTTTGCAGCTGCTTTCGGTCCTAGCCAACTCAAACAACTCTAACACATACCAAGTGTAGCTGTTAGGTTTATTATTGTAGCTTGTGATTTGACCATTTCACTACTCTCTTTAAGTATCTCTACGGTCTTCCTTTCTTCCATTAAAAATTTATAATACTTTATCTTGTCTTCCCTGCTTACCTGATTGCATTTTTTTTCTTTCATGTAATAATGTTATGTTGTATTCCTTACAACCTTCCTGATCTGGCTTTCTCTGGACTATATGTAGTCATGCTTTGTACTTCTTACTTTAGTAATCTTCCAACTATGATTGCTAGTCTTTTTACTGTAAAGCTAAATATCTAAAATTAAGCTACCAAATCCACAGTTAGGTCCATGACTAAAAATATTTTTCTTCTGAAGAGCTTTGTACTTGTAGTGCCCAAGGAAATCAAGACTACAGAAGACAGGTGAACGATTTACTGTTGTTTCTTGCTAATTAGAAATAAGATATTTCATGGTGGTAAAATTTACTTTTTTGGGAGTTCCTTTCACAGCATAATGCTAGGTTAAGAATTGTTGTTGATACGACTTGTAAACAGTGATTCAACAGCAGTGTTTTCAGAATCCCACACATTGTATGCCATATAATATACATTATAATGGTGTAATCATGATTTCCAGTGCCTAGTTTGTGTGAGAGAGATTTGGGGCCAACTAAGAAATTCCAGCTAAAGCTCTTACACTGTTGAAATAGTCATTAGAGTATCTTTAACTTCAGTGGCATTTGACTGGATTTCAGACTGCATTCTTTAGTTCAGATATTTTCAGCTCTTTAATGATATAGTCAGCATATCTTTTGGAGGATCCTCCACCCCTCATAGAAAGATATGTGGAATAGAGGTAACATAAGCAGTTTGTGTAGGTTATGTAGGCTTGTTATTTCGGGACTTACGCCATCCTGCTCCTATCAAATATTAAACATCTCATTGAGATGCTCACTGAGTTCCCGTTATTGCAAGAAGGACTAAGCTGCCTTCCGAAGGTGTCTCCCTCACTGACAGAGTCCAGACAGCTCAACCTTGATTCCTCTGCTGACCCATGAGTGTCTCATCCCTTTTGAAATTGCACTTGATACTTGCACATTAATTATCAGGTATGACACAAGACATACAGGTGTGTGTCTTTCTGCAGTGACTGCAGGAGGCCAAACAAATTGTGTAAGGGCATCTCAGATAGCACTA
The DNA here is from genome assembly GCF_004027225.2 of Strigops habroptila. NCBI lineage: Eukaryota > Metazoa > Chordata > Aves > Psittaciformes > Psittacidae > Strigops > Strigops habroptila. The sequence continues at coordinate 106,950,154 of NC_044277.2, read as the reverse complement.
GATATCAGTGAGTAAGCAGTCTAAACTATAGTTTAGACTGGAGATGTGGTTGATCCTAGACATGCCTACATGTGAGATTGTTGTTTGCATTCCTGCTACAGTCAGTACAGTCACTTGTACTAGCTGAACTTCATGTGGGCATCTACCTTACATAAACGCAATAGCTCTTTTGACTCCCTTAGCCTTGTTGACTGCATCAATGTGTAAGTCATAGATAAGCACCTATTTTTGGCTGTCTTAATATGAGTTGGCTCCCATGCTGGAAGTAAATTTTCAATTCCATCTTCGATGTTTAGTTACCTGAAGAATTACATATTTCATTATGAGTTTACTTGTCCTATAGATTATCTCATTTTATAACTGCCTTTACCAGACAGAGAACAAGTATGTTTGCCTGTACTGCCAGGCACATGGTTTTTGAACTGCTAAATAAGGCATTGACAGAAAGCAGTCTTGACCAGTGGATTACTGACTATTGAGGTCACTAACATGATCCAGAGCATAGTTCTGGCCCACCGCAAACAGGATTTTTCCCCAATCTGTGACTATGGCTCAAGGAATGTCCCACTCCAAGGTCTGCTACCTGTAGGTAACAAGACTGCACCAGATTTTGGTTTCTTTATAACCCTACAGCACTTTTCCTGAGGTCTTTATGGCATCAAATACCTTGTATATATCCTCATAGTGTACTTTAGGGAAATCAGCATAGATGGTTTTCATGCGATCGAAATATTTCTTTGGTGAGCTACAACACAGCCCTTATTTCAGACATTTTGAACTGCTCACTGCAAACATTAAATAATTATGCCTTATGGTCACAGAGCAATGCAAGGGCCCAGAGGAGGCCCATGGTCAAGTGTGGTGTAGAGTAGAAGGGGCGTCAAGACTAGAGCTCAGTCACTGGCCATGTTTTATTTAGTACTATTGGAGTAGCCATAGTTACAAGAACTGAAGGATTGGGATTCTTAGGATTTGTAAGGGTATTGTTATTTGAAAAGAGATTTGATGGATGAGACATGGTAAATAGTAAGTTTGATTCTAAATGGAGCATAGATGTTAAAACGCTAGATGATACTGGGTGAGGAGTTGGTAAAGTGAACCAATTACTGTAAAAAAAATGATGAAGTGTAGACTGCAGGACAAAATAAAAACAGGCAAGGGAGATTTTGTTGACTGTAGCAGGTTGGGATAGAAAGCTTTATTTTGTGAAGAAAAAGGTGGGAAATTATCAATGGTTTTCCTGGTATAATGAGGGAGGTTGGAACAGTAGCAAATGGCTGGTTTTTCATTATAATCTTGATGGAAGTGGGAGAGCTGGGGGTCCCAGGAGGTCCATGTTGCTGAATAGTCCCAGTAAAAATCAGAAGGCTAAAGAACATTGCTGATTCACTAAACCCGCAAAGTTGACTTAGTAAAGTTATAGGCACACAGCTGAAGTACTGATTTGTTCTTGTATTTTCCCCCCATCAGTGAATACAACCAAGGATCACACATGGGGCAGTAGTCTCTGATTTTTATTCTATGTCAGTAAAAAACAAAGTTTTTTGTTCTATATATTAAGAAATAAAGCAGGCAAGCATCAATCCTCCTATTGGAACACAGTTCTTATTTTGAAAAGCTCATGAAATTTCAGCATCATTAGGCTTCTCCTAGGTTATCAAAAAAGATTATATGTTACATCTATTGAGAAATTTGCTCATAGATACCAAAGCCATGAATGATTAAAACCAAATCTGAACTAGAGAGAATGAATGAAAAAATCTCATTTTATCCCTTAGTGAGAAATAATGTTATGTACAGTTTGAATGGCCATGAATGTTAAGAAATGTTTGAATGTCAAGGGGAATTATAAACAGTAACATATAATACTATACTGTGTTCCTTATGATCTTAAAATATATTTACTGCTCTTAGCACAAGAGAGACAGGAGTTTTGCTTGCTGCTGTGTTCACAAGGTCTTGTTCTTAAATAGAATGAATAAAAAAATAAAATGATTGAATAATCTCTGCTTGAAATTCAGGATTGGTTTGAACTCTTTTTATTTTTCAGTGTGTTTCAAAACATTTCTTGTATTTCTGACCCTGCATGCAGGGAATAACTGAGGCCGCAATATCTTAACCAGCATCATCCATAGTATAGTTTGTTGGTTGTTTTACAATTCACTAATCAACAGTGAAAGTATAAGCTCCTTAGCACACTGATCAGGAGAGGGGCTGCATGACATGTCCACACCTCATATCCTTCAAACCTAGAAAGGAATGGTCAGGGTGATCTAATTATAAATATGTCATTCTGTATTTACTTTAAAAGAAAAGCTCATTGAAGGACTCTTAATGTAGATGACAAGTGAACAAACTGAAATGTAGCCCAAGCTGATTGCTACCAGAGAGATTACAGGATTAAAGGAGCTGTGTCGCTTTTCCCATTGTCTCTTAAGAAAAAAATTCTTTAAAAAAAATCCACCATATAATATATTTCTTTAGTCTTTCACATTGTATTTCTAATCATAGAATAGTATTTAATATTTAAGGAAAGCATTATAGTTTGGGTTAATGAACATAGATAATGCAAATCTTCCTCCTTTCCTTTATTATTTTCCATCGTTATATTATTAGCGTTATTCATTTTGAGGAAAGCATTACTAGACACTAACTGCAGGATACATGTTGCCGTATGTAGCGCATTTCATCTGAATAGTTTGGTCTGATGTGAGGAAGTAATTTTTGTTTTACTCTGCAATGCAGCTCTTTTTATTTTCTTAACGTAGGTCCTGGCTTTCTCCCAGGGGGAGAATTCTGAATTTTTTACCATTCTTGTTTAAGCTCTAAAAAATTACTTGTTATTTCCCCCTCTGATTTAGCCCCTGCACAAAAATTGATAAGGTTTAATCAAAGACACCATCTTCTTTTCAGCTACAGGGACTCAATTGGATTCTCTCTGGAGCCAGGGTATACTGAATATATATACAGGTTATATTTCTGAACTGGCTGAAAGAAACACTGTGGAGGAATGTGTGGCAATTGCCCCCTACTCCAGGGTTTTGCTGCTGCTTGTGTATCATGCCTCCCTGTAAGGGCCTGAGTTATTTTGCCATGGTTTCCTTTTTTCCATACTGCCCCTCAGCTGCACACTGTCCCTGAGGGAATGCTCAAGCCCTCTTTATTTGCATTTTCACATCCTTGAATACCGGTCAGCAATGCAGTGTATTGCACATTGATTCTGGCTTTCATCTTTTCGAGTGTGGGTATGATTTGTTATATTTCAGGTGCCAGTATGAGTGATTGTCATCCACAGACAGATGTGTTTTTGAGGTAGCAAAAAAAAAGATTGACATGACTTTTGACATGAATTTTGTCAAGACTTTAGCATGCCATTTGCTGCAATACCTAGTCTAATGAATACCTTTTACTCCTCGGAGATGTGCAATCTAATGCTGTGCTATCTTTTTTCCTCTTTGATATCTAAATGTCAATCATCAGTGGGAAAATTATGTTAGTGAATAGGTAGCATGCAATTTATCCCATAGAAATTAAATATCTATCTGGGTTAGTCAAAAGTCTTTTCCATGCCCAAATGTAATTTCTGCATATAATTTTGTGCTTGCCAAAATCTCATTTGCACATATGGAACATTGTTTTTATAAGTCATCTTGGAATATTTAATACATGTGGTGTTATTTTAAAAATAATTTTGTTCACGTGCTGCTAACAAAAGGAGAGTTACTGCCAGCAGTAGAGGAGGCTTCTTGTTACCCCAGGGAGTGCTCTGACCATTGAGTTAAACTAGTAGCTATTGTAGCCTGAGGCAAGAAAAGCCTTGCTGTTTCACCATAGACTTTCTTACAACAATGCAGCACCTTTCCTTTTTTTACATTCCTTTGGAGGTTGTGTCTTAGTACAGATGTGAAATGTACCATATCTCTGATGATGCTAAAAATTCTAAGTGACTCTACAGTCACTTCATGCTGAATTATGGTGGAAATACTATGGAGGTAGTCATAAGGAGCTCCTTGTTTACCTGAAACTATTTCATCATAACTAACGCTATCATAAGAAATTCCAGAGGGCTAATAATGATTTTCATAACTTCAAAGCACTATAAAAAATAAATTGTTAATCCTTACTATATATTCTCTAAAATATCAACAAATGTTTGTTCTGTGTTCTGCAATATTTTGTCTTTTGTGCAAAAGAAACAGTGAAGCTTTTAAAATTAAATTTCTGCTCAGTTTGGAGAGTGTGAATGGTCACCAACTTTATCTGAGAAGGGTCAAAAAGATAAACTTTTTAAGTTCATGGTTAGAGACACGTTGAGGCTGAATGATCCTTTTTTTTTATTTCTTTGTCATTTCATTTCTAAGCATAAGCAACATGAATTTTGGATGAATAAAGGCAGAAGAAAAATTGCCTCTCTGAATGATGGGAGGGTTTGGCTTCATATGTGTATATGTTTCAAAGGCAAACAAAAGGAAGTGTCAGAGCTGTCTGTTTATGTTGTACCAACTAAGCCTGGAGACTGGGTCACAGCATAGTCGATGGGTGTCTGAACCTTGGCAAAAGCATATGTGAAACGTGTAGCTTTCTCCAAACATTATCACTGTTTGCTACCTAAGATGAAACAAGAGTCTGCTGAGGGATTTAGTTCCAGGCAAATGATGAGGTCTCATCCATTCATCATCTTGCCTACTTGACAACTTTTCACCTCTTCTGACCAGGGAATCAATCACGTTATAATTCGCCTGTTTGACACTGTTACTGCAATATAAACAGTGCCTAAGACTATCATAAAATTACATATTAATGCACAAATCACAAGAGGCAAACTACCTTTCTGATCTAGTACATGCAGCTGCTTTGGCTATAGCAGATCAATAATACTGAAAGAAATTTGGCTTCAGCTTCTAAAACATCACTTACAGAGTCAGACTGGGAGGTTTTCAACAAGGGCTTTGCCTTAAGTTTTCTGAAGTCATCGCAGTTCACAACCCATTATGTGAGGTATGAACTGGGAGGGAAACATTTACTCTAGCAAGTAAATATTTAGGGAAAACCTCTTTTAACAGTAGTGCTTGGGATGCGAGTCAATACATATACAGAGATGTACACTTAACTGCAAGTATATGTTATAGCTTTAAATAATTTACGACAACCAAATACAGATAGTTTCATTAAGAATTCCTTCTTTAAGCAAGAATAACAGTAATGTATGTAGACCTCAGGTAATTCATATCTGAACACTGTATGTGCAAGTCTTCCATCTGTTGTGTGCATTCCAGAAGACATTGAACTACCTGTACTGAGAGAGAAAAAAATAAACCGGAACACACTATATAAATAAAAAATTGTCTACATGAATTTGCCTACTTATACAGTTATTAGACATTGATCTTTTAAAAAAAATCTTCAGAAAAGTACCAGTATTTTAACTTCTTTTCAATCTACCTAAAATTTAAAAATTGCAGCTTAAAAAAGAAATTCCAAGAAGAAATTTTGAAGGAAATGTATTTCTAAACATCTAGACTATTACTAAAAGATTCATTTCAGCAATGTCAAAACAGTTCAGCCTGGCAATCTTGGCACATTAGAATATAATACTAAATTACAGAAAACAATATTGCATTATTTAGAAATTAAGTTTTAAAACAAGTGAAAATAAAAATAGAACAAGATTGTACCATTAGGACAAAATCAAGTAAGAAAACCCAATGTTCCTTTTTTTTTTTTTTTAAACATTTAAATTTTTCTGTCAAATACTATAAAAATCAACATGTTCCCTTAAAACTTTCAATTTCAATGAAACAGTATTTCCTGATGGAGGATGGTTCTTCGGAAAAATGTCACCAGCTCTACCAGATAAATGCTTTCAGATAGGCACTCTTCTCTGCAAAGGACCATTAATTTTGAAACTGACAATTTCTGCAGTAAAGGAATAAGGTAGACGAGGATTGACATTACTTCATCAAGAGGAAATCCAGATAACTTCTTCCTTTTAAAAGAGAAAGAGAGCATACATTTGTTTGCTTCAGTAAGTTGGCTGAAGCTCATTTTAAGCTGAAGGGAAGAGAAAATTGGATCGAGTGAATGCATGTGAGAGATGGTATGTTTGTGTATGTCTCTGTGTGTGTCTCTCAGTGGTCCTGATATCATTAGAGCACGAGGGGAGTTGTGTGTTTTTCCACTATTGTGCTGTTGTCTTCATATTGTAACAAAATGGGAGGAGTTTTGAATGACTTACGCTTGGAAACACAGCTGCCTGGCAAACCCAGAAACCTCGTGACTGTGACTCAGTCCCTCTCTGAATGAAGCTGATCTCTTCATATAAATTTTCCACTTCATATCCTGTCCTGATGATGTAATTTCTATAACTTTTCCCTGAACCTATAAAAAAAAAAAAAGCTAAACATCCTTGTTGTATACCTCAGTTACAAAAGACAAAATCCCTACTGTTCTTCCATTCATAAAAACCCGTACCCCTGTAGGTGGACAGATCTTTTCATTCATACACACATGGAAGAAAGGAAAGTACTTTGAAGAGAAAAACTAATATGCGTGAAAGTGGTCTCCAAGGTATATTTTTGAAGAAGTGCTCAAATTCATGCACAACTTTGGTTAATGGAATTTCTGCACCTATCCCCCCTGGAGGGCTTTCAAAATATACTCTCTTTATGAGCAACTAATTAAATGTGCTTTCTGGTATGCAGGTAATTAGTTGTTTTTAACAATTATTCAGGTTATGTAGGTAAAAGATAATGATGAATTTTAATTTCAAAACGTCAATTCTTTTCCCCAACTGAAATACACTTACTGTATTCTAAAAGGCAGGTGACACCATCTTTCCAATTTGGCAGTCAAATAACCAAAAAAGGGAAAATGCATTTCTATTTTTTAGAAGTGTCAACCTGAAGGGTCTAATCCATAATCCAGTTGATATAGCAGACCTGGGTTTAGATCAGAATTTGAGTTGTTATAATTGTAGACACTCAATTTAAAAAATATGCACATATACATGTATGTGTGCACACACGCACTCTCACTTGAACTTAATCAAGAAAAATGTTCTTTGGTTTATAAGGTCAGATTAGATGATCATAGTGGTCCCATCTGGCTTTACAATCCATGAGGTTAATTTATTGATACAATTGAAAAATAATGTATAACTGTGCAAAATTAAATTTGATATATGAAGACTGATAGCTGCTAAATAGAAAAGGTAAATGAAATTTCATTAATAGTGACAGGAAGTCAGAGTTATTTGTTCTTTTAAATTTTATTTTCCTTATCACCAGAAAGCGTGTATTCTCATGGTGATGGTCTGAGGCTTTTTTTTTACCTTCTATTTACTTTTCATAATGTTGTGGCTCTCGTTACTTCAGCAAAGCAAATCTTCATATTTCTTAGTCTTTACAAGGTCAGCATGTGCTCCAATAATTGTGAGGAATTTTGACAAATACAGAAAGAAATTTATTTTTCCTAATTTGTGTTGTCATCTCTTGTATCTCTAAAAAAAGAATTAATAGCACCTATGCTGCATAAATTAAAATTTATGTAAAATTAACATTTGTGTTTCTGTCAGGACTGCTGCTCTATAGTGTTCTGTAGAAGGCAAAGGCGAACTCAGTTTATCTTGTGGCTTGAATGGCACAGATGGATGCTTTTCTTCACCTTCACAGCGAAACATAGTCAGCATTTCTTGGTGATTCCATCCTGTTACTCCTATAATTACTCTCTATTTAAAATAATATTATGTAAGCCAATCTGTGGTTGAATGCTGTTCTCATTCTCAGAGAGCAGTATAGTATCTTCACATTCAGTTTCAGACCTAGTAAATCAAAATAGCCAAGCCTAGAGGCGGCTAACACAAGTGGCTTGTATATACGACTCTTGTCTAGGATGAAGTGAGAGTCCTTGAAGGCTAGAAATTATTTAAAAATACGTCTCATGCAATCCAAAATTTCATTTTGGAGAGTGATGAGGTAACACGCAAAGTTTTACACAGCCCAGGGAAATGGAGGTTCTGCCTTCAACAGGCGGTAGAGCTGAACACATCCATAGCTCTTCAGAGCTGCTCTTTATCCATAAACTGAATTTTGTTGTTGATTTTTGTTGACATCCTGGTATTATTATGGTGATAGTGAAGAACAAAATATGCAATTGGCAGCAACACCAGCTAGTTGTTCACTGTATGTCTTTCCTGCGGTGGGAGCAAAAGAGACAGTAGTATATCTTCCTTTAGAGGAGGACTTTTTGTGAAGGAAAAAGCAATCCTGGAGAGTTCTTTCAATTCTGGTGGAAAGGAACATTGGAGCCGCTGCGCTTTGGGGTCATTAATAATTATGTGAAGTACGTTGACTCTAACCTCATCAAAGGATTTATTAGGAGCACTGGAATCTTGCTTTATGCTGTTTAATTTGATATATTATCATAGTTCCTCAATACTAGTGCTCATGAAAGGAAAAATAGAAATAGGATTTTGTGTTTTAGAATGAAATGTACTTTTGTGCAATGGCATCATACTGCTGACTTACATTCAAGTTTTTGATGTGTTTTGTGCTACACTGGTGCGCCGTGAAGCTGGGCTTCTTGCTACAGTGTCACACAGATGCTGAAATTTGAAGGTATATCATGACCAACAATTAGAAGATACCTATTGTTTCTACATGTGTTCTCTTTACTGGTGATACTGCACTTAAAAGGGAAAAACACATTTTTGCTCATCCACAAATCTATTTATTTTACCCTAGAAGGCAGTGAGGTTGGTCAGGCATGTTTGAACTTTGGTGAATTCCTCTTGACTTCAGGTGAATTCCTACCTGCTTCTCCTTCATCTGCCCAAAACTGCGTTCCAAGAGGACTATTAAAGCTACAGTGTAATACTTTTCATACTGAAGACTAAGTCCTCTTATAATTAATAGAAATATTTGGAGTATTTTTAGCTTCAAAAGACTATATAAACATTTTTACATCGTGCTTATCTGTGAGAAATAATTTCATAAACTGTAGAACATCTCACTCCAACATTGCTGATTCTCAACTTTCTTTCCTATTCTTTCCATCTTTCCCAACCTCATTCTGTTAGGTCACAAATATATTTTTTTATTGATCTGATTGCGTTAAAAAAAAAAAAAAGTTTCCCCAGTTAAGGTTTCCACATTTGTTTATTTTCTTCTTCTTTTGCACTGCTGGCTGTTGCTCTAATGTTTGTTTTTCCTTTTTTTGTGATATACTTTGCAGAGTGCCTGAGACCTCTGATGAGCAAATATTTTTTTATAGAGCCACTTGCAAACAGCCAGAAGTTCCTGTTCACTGTTTGTTTAACTAAACCAAAGATTTATGAGGAGGAGAGCATCCCTGGGAAGGTTTTGCAAGTTATAGTAGAAATTACATATCATGTTTAATCTGTGGGGTCAGCTGAGCCTTGATGCCTCACACGTTTTCAAATCGATCCTAAGCACCTGTAAGTAGATCTGTAAACCTATTCCTTTGAAGTATATTGCCATGAGGAAGAGCTATATTACTGTGACTTTGGGAGTGCCTTTACTCCCACTGTGGCGCAAAGGATAGCCACATGAATACTTAAGTAGGAGTCTGAAATTGGAATTGTATGGTTCACAGCATTTCACTTTAGAGGGACTAAAAAGCATCCTTCTCTCTGTACAAGTTTGGGTTTTTTTTTTAATTTTCTTCTGCTGAGTGTGACTTGGCCTTTAGTTAACTGAAGGCTTTTTAGGCTGCTGGAATTAAAATATCAAATTAGGTTCAAATAGCTGCCTTTTTATCCTGGCAGCTGCAGCTGGCTGCTTCTCACCTGGAACCTCTTTTGACTTGACACAAGGAGGGGAAAACCTCTTCCCCCAAATCTCATATAATAACTTTTTCCACATTTATCTGCTTTTGTGTTCTGTGGGGCATGTCATCCCTGGGATGCAGGGCCAGGGGATGAAGCATGCAAATGTATATTCCATTGGAGAGCATAGAAAGTGCTGCTCTTCAGCAACATTTAGTGCAAGCCACTGAAAAGGAGGTAGATGGTAGCCCGGTGTTGGTGATGGGGGTGTCCCATGGCAAGGCAAAACCACCACTATTGCTTGTGGTCCCTGGGAGTGATCCCCACACCATCACCAATCACTGCTCTTCTAGGTTGCTGACGTTGCTCCCTGTCCAGGAAATGCTGAAGAACCTTTTTATTGTCCTCTCCATTTTGCACAAACATCTTCCTGTTCTCAAACAGAGGAATTTATCTTCTATCTTTTCTTCAGCTTCCCCGGGAGCCAAAAAAGCCCACAAGCCAGTATCTTCCATTTTAAAACAGGTTCAAAGAGTTTGTTCTGAATGTCACTATTTTTTGGTTTTGTGCTCCTGTTTTTCTTACATATTAGATTTATCACCAAAGTCCCAGCTGTTTTCTCCTGTCCTTTTTCTATGGTTTTACAATAAAGAAGCTGATGATGAAGCATGATCCTATCAGGCATGTGGCAATCAGCACACGAGAACTGAAGTGCTGGTTCTCCAGTGTGCTTTACTGGCAAAGCCATTTCTTTCACTTTAATCAGTATTTTTATTGGCTTTTTCATCTGCACGGAAGCTTATTGGACTCTGCAGTTCTAACAAATGCAGGTTGTTACAAGGGCATGCAGAAGTGCTTTTTTTTATGTGTCCCGTAGGAAGAAATACAGAAGGGATTGCTCAGTTGATTGCAGAGATAGGGAAATGGTGCATGGCTATTTGGAGTGGATGTTATGATTTGTCTGGTTAATTCTGATGTCAGCTGAGATTGCCAGGATGACTAGAGGTGCAACTCCCAGCAGGTCAACCTTCACTCGAGCCATTCCTTTAATGGACTTACAACGTATTTTTGTGTTAAGATGTGCCTTGGTTTGAATTCTGAACTGATTGAATACTTACAAGGACCAGCAAACACAATGATTCTTCTTAGGAGTTTGTGTTTGATAGTACCCCAATCTCTAATTTACTCTGTGCATGTGCTAGAATGCAAATCATTCTCCCAGGGTTGTACAGTATTTATCCTGACCTATTATTTGAATAGGTACATTATGTAATGACTCTGTTTTTATAATTTTCTATTTTTTTATGTAAATAATAGCTCTTTTCCTCAGTTAAATTGAGACTAGAACTGACCTGATAGACACTTTTTTCTTCTTCAAATTGCTTTTTAAAACCTGTCTTTGCCATCATGGTAATATCCTTATAGTTCTGATCTTGAGGATGTGAGAGAAGGAAGGACTCTAATGATGAAAATGCTTCTTTTGAACCCACTGTTATAGCTAGGAAAAGCAAGTAAACTGTGTAATCCATTGAATAAAAGCTGTGCCTTCTTTTACAAATCTTGTCTCATAATATGTGTTAACATAAATCACCAGTGGGCAGGTTGGGGACAAATGAGTATAGATGATGTTTACAATTCTTCTTTTATAATAATAAAAAATAATGATGCATATATTTGATTGTTTTCTGCTCCATTCTTCTAAGCCACTTTTTTCTTTCACAGTATAGAGTGCATTTATCTGCTGTAATTTGAACATCAAAAGTTAGACATGGTAGTCTGAGTTAGTCACTTTATATTCCCTTGCAGTCAGTACAAAGAGGTAGATACCTCTGTTTGCCTTATTTTCAGACAGGTATACAGGATGTATCAGAGCTTTTCCTTCTATATCTACATATGTCTTTACACAGATGATAAAGTGTGGGCTTGAAAATCTAACTTTTGAATAGTGATTTATCATGAATCCATGATGCACCTTTTCTAGTTAAGGCAGGGGTGTATGGTGTTTGGTTTTTGTTTGTTAGTTTTGTGGGGTTTTTTGTCTGTGCATAATTTAGCACAATAGGATTGTTGTGATCTGAATTGGATCTGAATGCAATGGAAATAGATGGTGGCAGAATTTTCCCTAGGAAAGAAATGAAACAGTAGAAAACATCTGAGTTTAAAATGTTAGCCGGGTACTTATTTGTTAGGGCCAGTCTTCACATGCGATCTCTTTATGCCCTACTCCTTACAATGAAACTTGCAATCTGCATATAAGTGTGCTTTGCCTTGATCGCTGCTAGCTTTCTCCTTCTGCCACTCCACACATGCTCTGCTCACTGCCAGCATAGTGTCAAACTTGTGCAAAAGCTTGGATTAGAGGTGATCCACGGACAGCAAAAAGACAGAGCTCTGAGCGCTAATGATTCAAAGTTTACTTCTCATCTTCTTCTGAGTTCAGAAAGCATAATACTAATAAGTGTACCTGCATGCTAATACTAATAAATGAAAGCATACAACCTTATCATTTAAGATATAAAGCTTGATCTTTGGGGAAGCACTTAGAAATCCATAGCAGTTATATTTTGATACTAGAATATTCTTTGAAGCAAGGAATTATATGCTGCGACAGATACAGATTAAATACTCTTCCAAGTAATATTGCACTTTGAGTTGAAGAAGCAAAAGTAAAATTACAAAAGCATTTAGGAAGTGTTAGATCATCTGTGCAAGATATGTTTCATCCACATAACTGAAAAAGTTAGCAGGCTGGTGGGATTTCTAAAATAATGAACAGATACCAAAATAACCAGTAAGATATAAGGCCAAATTTTGTCATGTCACTTTGTTTTGACAAAGTGTTCACTGTTTTGAGTTGATGATTTTCTGTGAGAGAGAGTAGTTAACATGAATTTAAATCATACAATCTTACAAGCTCCAACGCTTTTTAAAGGAATAAATAGTGATTATGGCAAATGCAGAAGGAAGGCAAAGCATTCCTGGCTAATTTAGCGTGAGATTAGAATAGGACAACTTCACCATTCACAGCTATCTCCAATACCTCGTATTTCTCTCAGCATATTGCACAGGTTGCTTACATTTTGGATGGTGAAGGTTATGTCCTAGAAATACAATTTCTTCTGTATTTTTAGAATTAGAGATAGTATTTACTTTTTAACTGTATTTTTTAAGTTTGAAGTGGAATTCTTCAGAGCTAGTGATTTCTTTTCTCTTATGTATGTTCATTATTTACCTCACTGTGACTTCAAAATCATTTATGTCCAGTCTATTCTCTTACAATACAATTGGACCTCATTGCTAGAAAGTGAATTAGGTAAAAGAGATTTGAGATTTTTATGTAATTTCTACAATATTCTTCTCCATTTGTTGGCCAGCTTTCAGTGTAAATTTGAAAAATGCAGCATCATAAGTGAAGTAAAACCTACAATGGTTCTAAGGCCAGCGTCATGTACCTGAAAATATATGACCTATGGATATTTTTAAAATAGCTCTAGTGATTTTCTGGACTAAATAGTTTACATGCCCATGAAATGTACTCAAAAAACTTCTTGCACTACTTTGCCTTCATATAACCCTAAGATTTGAAAATAGTTTTTTCCTGTCTAGAGGTTCATCCTCATTATCTATTCAAAAAGAATTATATTTAAACACAATAGTAATTATATAATTATTATTACTATAATAATTATAATATTACAATTATTATAATATATAATGGATATCATATATCTTATATATTATAATTTATAATTATTTATTATGTATATTATATATAATATAATTAATATAATTTTAATAATATGTAATATATAATATATAATGTATAATATTATATAATATTTATATTTATATATTTAGAATTATTTATTATTTATAATTATATATTGTAATATAGTGTATGCTATTATATAATTTAATATATAATTATTATAATTATAATAGTATAATTATTATATAAACACAATAGTAATTATTTTTTTACTTTTTCCTATGCATTCCCATTAGCTTGCTTCCTTTGTTCCCTGGTCTGTGTGCTGATTGCTTGGGATACCTCACTAAGTAATATCCCACAGTTGCAGCACCCTGAACAGATGCCTAAGATAGCGTTAAGTGAGCCAGCTCAGGTACAAGAAGTTGGCTGGTTTTGAACTGATTTACCCATCTTCTCTACAGCGCTAATTAGCCCAGGCAAAGTCCCAGGTTAAACTGGTTTTCTACCAAATGTAACCTGTTAAAAGAAACCTCACATATCTCTGCTTGCTGCCAAATTTACCTTGAGAAGTCATCTGGGCTACCAGCTACCAACAAAGTCCTGCTGGGGCCCTTGAGCAGCCATAGAGAGCAACACTTGCAGAGCAAGCTGAGCCATGCCAGGATGCTTGGCTATGGCACACTTATGATTGACAAAAGCCTCTCAGCTGTTCAGGGGTTGCACACTGGCAAATGTTACATTCCCTGTTCAAACAGATACGTGCTTTAAAACATGTGCTGATTTTTTAGCCCAATTTTGTATGAAGTATCCTTTCATATATGCATATAGGTGTTTTCCCTTAGGAATTATGCTGCTAAAGTGTAGGCATTACTATGCAACAATGATAAATATCTGTGTTTCTATATATGTACATTTTTGTAGAATAAAAATTATGTATATGGGATATCCTTGTGGTTAGTAAAGGATATGAAGAGTTTGAAATACTAGTGTAGCAAAATGGCCGTAACAGGGCAAGACACAGCAGTCAGCTTCCTATGGCAAATGTGTAATAGCTGTTGTCGTTAGTAGCAGTTACATATCTGCCATAAGAGGAGAATAGTTCCTTGAGAAATATATTCCCTGCAATGTAATGTTGCATATTCTGCACCAAATTACACCTAAGCACTTCAGGTGTTCTTCCATTCAGGAAAAATAAAACATTCAAATTGCTGAAGACAATTTTATTCTGATCTTTACTCTCTGAAGGAAGAAAAAACCTCCAATCCTCTATTACATTAGAAACGCTATGCATTTTCCAATTCTTCTCTTTGCCATCTGTACAAGAAAAAAGCAATAAAAGTGTTCCCACTGGTAAGCAAAATAATAACAAGAAACATAGGGTGGGTGATAAAGCGAATATTATCTTTTTTCTTTTCTAAACGTAGACTGCTTGACACGCACATATAGCACCAATTTTTTAAATGGAAATGCTTGCTGTCGACAGTGTAAATATAATTCCACATGAAGCATTTGAATGATATAACCGAAACCATTCTGTTCTCACTGCTTCCAGCAGGTGACTGTTCTACAATCTAATGGATCTCACCTTCAAGAGTTTCTTTTTTGTTTAACTTATCTTAAGGTTTTTTTTTATCTGAATATCACCCCAGTACTATGTAGAATTCTCTTTGGACTTCCTGAGACAATTCCTCTTCTTAGATATTTAGATCCTTCATATCAATAGCAAAGGTTCTCCTTTCCCAAACCTAACTCATGTTACCTTCATTTGCTGCTTGAGATAGGACCTTTTCTTCTTCCCCTTCTGGCTCATCCATCCAGGCACAGATCCAGCAGTCAGGAGGACTGTGGGGTGGAGTCAAGGTCTGAAGGGGACTGGTGTTTTCAGTGTAAAGGCAAAGCAGGAGATCAGCATGGAACAAATTCCTGCTTGGTCCATAAGGAGGATTCCTTATAATTTCCTCTAGAACCAGAAATGCTTTGCATTCTGGAGATATACATAATTCCCAACTGATTCCCAACTGTTGATTAAAAATAAAAATAAAAATAAAAATAAATCTTTTCTTACAGGTCACTTACCTGTCCTTTTTGAGCAGCTCCTTATACAACAGTTCTCAAAGTGTTTAATCCTGACTGTCTAATGGAAGGGGTATAAGAACCACTAGAACATCAAGGATCACATGCTGATAACTTTAATGGTACCCCCATTTCTTAAAAATGCTTTAATGACCTCTTGGCAAACTTCAAGTAAGGAAAGACCAAAGAGACTAATACTTTTGCAGTTACTTGATGTCCTCAGAAGAAAAAATTAGTAGTTGTTATAAATAAATAAGCAGATAGTTATTTGAAATTGGAAAAAGTAATCTCAGATTCTGACCCTGCATGTTCTAGTAATAAGGTCTATCAACAAAGAAGGAGTTACCAAATCTAAGGCCTTTGAGATTAAGGAAAGACTTAAAGAGTTAAGATCAAAAACCCTGGAGCTTTGGTTCCTGAAGACCAAAAGATTTTTTAGATGGGATGAATACTTATTTGAAGGCTTTGAAATGCCATGAGATGAGATAATGCTGTAAGACCACAAGAGCTCTGAAGCCTCAGACATCATTGCCTTTGCCTTTTTTTTTTTGGTCATTTGTCTGGATTAATTTAGAGTTTACTGCACTTAAAAAATCTTAAAATCCTCACAAGAAATATCTTTAAGTTAGGAAGAATATAGTCCATGATGCCCAAAATATGGTGAACTACAAAAAAATATTTAAAGCTCTTCAGAAAAGAGAGATGGAAAAATACTGTGAAGCAGTGAAACTTTATTCTGGGTGCAATTCTGGGTGGACTCAGCCTCACCAGGATGAAACATTTTCTAAACTTTAGACAACACCAGTCATGATAGCACTGTGTTTCATTGATTTGATTCTCTCTTGCCTCACATTTAATTTATAGCTGTACAGCTGGTATGATTTAGAAGCAAATACCTTGCAGAAACTGCAAATGACACCATGTGGTGCCAAGGTATGGCCTATTGCAATTTATGATCCAGGACATTGAACCAACAAGGGACTGCAGTCAGAATTAATGGATATGTTCACAAGGAGAGTGTTTTTAAGGCAAAAGGAGACTCTCCCAGGACAGCACCCTTGTACAATATAGATAAGTTACATAGGGAACCTACGGCTACAGCCTCATGGTTCTTCCTAGGCACAGGATTCTCTGAATGCAGTCCAAACACATTTATTTGGTATCTAGAAGAAAAAGTGGAAACCCAGATAGAATGAGTTAAACCATGTTTCTGTACTCCTATCAACACATGTAATAGTACTAAACATATGCTAATTAGTGACCATGAAATAAGGGAGTCCGAGATTTTGAGGAGAATGAGGAAGACATGTATCAGGCCCTGGACTTCACGAGATCAGACTTTGGCTTTCCAGGAAAACTGGTAGCCAAGATCCTGTGAGATACAACTGAAGTAAAAAATAATCAGCTCAGGAGAGCTGGCAGGTCTCTAGGGACAGAAAGCACAAGAACACTTTCCTGGAGCTCAGGAAAATGAGATGTACTAGGAAACTGTCTTGGTAAGTCAGGAGTGAGTTTTAGTACAAAAAGTCTATATACAGGAAGGACAGGCTACAAAGGAAGAATATAAAAATATATAGAACCCAGGACACTGCTAGGAAAGCCAATCTTCACTAGAGTCCCCTGGCAAGGGACATCAAGGGCAACCAGAAAAGCTTCTACCACTGCATTAGAAGTAAAAGAAAAAAAAAAAAAAAAGAGGAAAACATGAGCCCACCTCTGAACGCTCTGAGTGGAGCAGGTGATTTAGTACTCAGTACTGTCTTTGTGACCTGCAACAAAAAGGTCTCCCAAGCCTATATATACAGAGATAGTTTTCAAGGAGAGAAACTACCATCTACGATAGTAGAAGACAATTGAGTCAAAGATCTCTTAAGAGAGCACATTAAAGTCCGTGGGTCAAGATGAATGCATACAAGGATGCTCAGAAAGGTAGCTGATGTCACAGAAAGCCAACTCTATCTTCTTTGAAAATTGTGAAGAGTGGGGGTTAAGGCTGGAGAAATTTCAGTGTTGCACCCCTCTTCAGAAAGAGCAGAAGGAATGCTTCAGGAAACAAGAGGCTGATCAGTTTCACTTTGATCCCTGAGAAAATTGTGGAGTGTGTTCTCTTGGAAGCTATTACTGGGCACATGAAGGACAAGATGATGGCTGGAACTAGATAGCATGAATTAATCAAGGGCTAACCACACCTGACCAACCTTTTTGCCTTCTACAATGAAATGACAATGAAGTAAGTGGAGAACAGTGGTTGTTAACTACTTTGACCTGAACAAACTTTTGGCATGATCCATGAATTCATGTTCAGACATTTCAGTCTCAATGAGTGGATTAGTATAACAGTGAAAAACTGCCTGAATTGTTGGAAGCAGAGGGAACTAATTAATGATTTGTACTCTGCCTGGAGGCTTGTTATGAGTGGAATAACGTATTTGCTAGAAAAGCAAATATTTGCTAGAAAAGCAGAAAATTTGACAGCCAGGAGGCAGTGTTGGAATTCATGACCAAGATGCACCCCTGTGTCAGCACATTGCCTGGCTGCCTAGGTGTTTGCTCATATTTAACATAACAAATCTGCTTCCTTTAAGAAAGAAGTAGGAAATAAAGGTGAGAGACTTACTGCAACGTTGAATTCTTTGCAGCATTCAGAGAGAGAAGTAAAGGGGCCTTAAATATGCAGGTGTACCTGGAGATTCTTGGCATAATGACTCTCGTAGGAGACTTCAAGCCTGTCCTGTCAGGATTCCTTAGGGAGCATATTAGAGTGAGGATGATGAGGGAGACATGTCAGGGATAGGAGCAAAGTGTGAGGTGATATGGGGACTCCAGGTAGTGCTCCAAGACAGAGCCATCCCAGAGGAAGCTCTGAGGCAGAGGAAAACCCTCAGACCACAGCAGAATTTCCTAGTATTTCATGGTTCCTAGAGGAGTTTAAAAGGAAAAGATACAAAACCTATGCAGCAGCATCCTATGTTTTTCCTTTCAGCAATATACTAAGGCTCACTTTAGAATGAATATTTTAAATATGTATCAATTTCCTCTCAGAAATCTAAAAATCTTCTCTCCCATCTCTCAACTCCATCATAATGGCCAGTGGTATATAGGCTTTTATTATAGCATTATCATCTTTCCTTGTTCAACAGAACACAATTTGGAGTTTGTTGTAATAGGTTCTGTTTCAGATGATGAACAGTCTGCAGCATTCATCCAAAAACTGTCACTACTTACAGGAAAGATGTTTCTGAATTACACTGTTCCTACTGTCCAAGGGCCAGGAGTCAACAGTTGTAAGTCATGTTCTCAGTCCTTAGCATGTCTTCCTCCAATATAAAAAAAACCCAAACCACAGTCAAGTTTTGATCTCAGTGAAGTCCATGGCAAAATCTCTGCTCTACATAATGATGTCAGGATTTTCCTTCAGATCTAGAAATAAAAGATCCAGAGGATGTCAAGGTTTCAAAGAGTTTAAACTACTGGGGTTGCTAGTGGAAGTTTAGCTGTGGCACCTTGGACCAGTGCCTCACACTGGCCTTCACACTGCTGTGGTGACATGGCAGAGCTGCCAAACTCCCTAGGTTCCCCCTGGCTTAGCTGTATTTGGACCACACACAGTTTTTTACACTGTCTCTGAAATAGCCATACCCATAACAGAATATAAATATTGCATATTTGATGAAGTTTTGCTTTATCAAGAGAATATTAATAACAATCTGTAAAGAAAATAAATAGAACTAAGAAAATAGACAGAAAAGAGACAGGTGAAGAATGAGTATGAATCTGTTTCCCTTGCTACAAGTCTTACTTCTGCCCTGTCCTAGGCAGGGCAAGTTGAGAACCTGTAATTGTGCTCACTGACAGGCTGTCTCAAGAAACAAGCATTTGATTGTGATCATCCTTGACAAAGATATAGGGCACGAGCACCCACGGACGCCTAATTTATGGATTTTTATCTTGTTTTATAAACTGTCTGTAGGGTTAAATTGCTGAATAGGAAATTCAAAGTCAGCTGAGACAAGGTATTTGAAAAGCAGAACTCAAGGAAGACTAATAATAATGATAGACTGAGAAGATCAGAGAGCTAGAAGACTACTTCAGCTGAATAAACAAGGAAGCCTCTGACCCCTCTGAAATCTAGTAAGCTGGTTATCAGTCTGAGAAATAATGTTGCTTTATCAGCTCATTTTTAAAAGGGCCATTTTAAAAAGTACTATGAATTGTTAGATGTATTTATAATAAAGAACCCTTCAGTTAATCCATGATTTTATTGTTGTGCACTGATTGCTGTTGTTTTCTTTAAGGTGGCTTCTCTTTCTCCTGGAAGAATTTCCTTTACCATTTCTTCAGAAAAAGGCACTTAGCCTTAACCTTAGGGGGTTGTTTAGTCCAGCTGATTTCTTTAGCTCTATAATTTTATTTTGCTTTTACTTACTTCTTTTTATCCTGAACCCCTTCTCCTCCATGGTAGCATCTGATTACAAAGTCCAGGCTAGGGTGAACATGTTGAACTATCAGTATTTATAGAAATATTATATTTTTCACTGCTGAATCATGGGTTGAGATGTAGTGTCACTAAGTTTGGCTTCAGGACAGTAAGGAATTTCCATTTCTGTCAGTACTCTGCTGGGTGACTCACAGAAAATCACTTTTATCTCACTGTTTCACAACTTTCCCATTTTATATGGAAGAGAGAGACTTTTACTGATGCAAGCATTACTGTATAAAGGGGATGGGCCTACATTGTGCAATCTATTTCTAATCACAAAACAGAAGCATGTCGGTGTGACTTTTATGTCTAACTGAAATTGATGCACAGCAGTTATGTTTTGAGTGAATTGAACTGAATGCCTATGAAAATGTGACCCTTTAAAATCAACAGGAAAAGGTTTGCATTTGACAGCACTCATATGGAGCACAACAGTGAAAGTGGTGAGGCACGAAACAGTTATGACCTCACACCAAGATTCAGCCTTGAATCAAATTATGAATTATGAATTCAGAATTATGCACAGAAAAATATTCTTCAAATTAGGTCTAACAAAGCCACAACACCGAGCTGTTTGGAGAGAACTTGCAAACACATAAAAGAATTTTGTATAAATTCATATTTGCATTTGTATACTATTATTATAACCACAAATTATTCAGACACCTTTGCTCTCATGAGCCAGGTAACCAACACTGCGCCTGGTTAGCAAGTGCTCAAACAAAACTGCAAAACAAGAAAAAATGAAAGCTCAGTAGGGAAAATATCCTCTTTTCAGAGCTGAATTCTTAATAAAGTGAGATTAATTGGACTGTATTTAGATGCAAGGATGCACAGGGATGTCTTCAGCTATGGGACTCAGGCAGTCACGCTCTGATTGCTTTAGCTGCAAAATGTGAAATGTTATGTGTGGCTCCTACTCATTTATTCTTCCAAGGGCTATCATTGCCATGGCAGATCAACAGATTGGGGCATGTGCCCAGCCGTCCCCTGTCACTGCCAGTCCCAGGGAGGGCATAGAGTGCCAAGATGCAGCATTTCACCTTGGCAGCTCAGACACAAACACATTTTCAGCTCTACAGTAGTAATTTCTATGAAAGGAGTACCAGCTGCAATTTTTATTAGGTTCCCCCAAGTATGTGCTCTAGACTTTGCCAGGGAGCTTCCCTGTCTGTAGATCAGACATTAATTATATGAACAGTGGAAAGAATTGTACTAATTAGAGAAAGGTATTTTAAAATACATTTGAAGCAAAAGCTAATAATGGAAGAAAAACATAGTTCTCTACTTCTTTTGTTCTCACTTTTCATAAAACCACTTCCTCTGGTTCTCAAAAAAAAAAAAAAAGTAGAAATTGTTGAACATACGTGCAATTTTCCCTCCCATACTGGTGCATCTTCAGTTCATGCAAAGGAAGGCAATTTTTTATAGCGTCTCAATTCCAGATAAAGACTACTCCAAATAGATTCAGTGAAATCACCAAATCAAATTATATTTCCTTTATTATAATCCTAAACGTGCTCTAGATATTTAGAAAGAGTTGTATAGAGAACTTTTTTGTAGGAGTATTCCATTTTCGTTTGGTTTGAGGTTTTTTTTATAACCAAACCAAACTTTAATTTGATTTGGGTAAAAACCTAAGAAACTTCCTTTTTTTTTTTTTTTTTTTAATTTTCCTACATCACATTGCATTATTTCTGTATTATTTCTATTTAAACTAAGTTTTTTAGTTTTTTGTTTCAGTTGTGCTTTAAGCACTGTTCTGGCCTTTTCAGCAATTAATTCTAGAAACAGAACAAATGATAACTGAAGTAAAAATATAAAATGTTTTTCATGTCAAACAATGCATTTTTGTTTGAGTTTTTGAGGAATGCTTTTTCATTATGTTTAAACAAAATTGTTAGCTGGACTTAATTTGGAAAACTTAATCCAGAACAGGAGGGCTCAGTGATATAATTAATACTGGGCTCATGTAGAAGTCACTACAGGATGGTAGCTTAGTAACTGTCCCAGTAACTCTTCTTCTTTGGATCAATTATGGAGAGTGTTCATCATTAAAAAGTGAGAAATTGTTATTGGAAAATGCTTTTAAACTATTTATATTGGCAGGTGTGTCTAACCCCATGCCATTTCGCCAGGCTTCATGGGTTTAGGTTTGTTGTTTCCTGCTTGGTTTTGTCCTAACTAGATATAGCATTTGAAATATACATTTATATGGAAAGTACTGTCCTAATGGCCACTTGTCCGTACGTCATTTGGAAAAAGAAATCCAAATACCCCATACCATGCAGAGAATATTCTTGGTTTTCCTTTTCGACATCTTCACATATGTTATTAATTAGCACCTAGGTTTAAAATGGGTTAAATTTAAATTGTTATTAACTAGCACCTAGGTTTAAAACTAGCATCTCTAATATGGCAAGAAACTCTTGATTTTACTACAAGTAAAATACTGAACATAGTGCTTTTGAAAGTCAATATTGATGAATAATTAAAAGGTGCATAAAATGTGAAAAAGACCAAGTGTGAAAAAGACCTAGTACCAAAGTTGAATCCAATAGTCAATTCAATTGCTTTGTGGCTTTTCTAAGACTGAAAACAT
This sequence comes from Strigops habroptila, assembly GCF_004027225.2. Lineage (NCBI taxonomy): Eukaryota > Metazoa > Chordata > Aves > Psittaciformes > Psittacidae > Strigops > Strigops habroptila. The sequence goes on along the minus strand of NC_044277.2, from coordinate 106,927,503 downwards.
GCTGTATAATATTAACCAGTAGAAAATTAGGTTATTTAAGTATTTCAACTTAAATGATGTTTAAAAGGCAACCTCTGCCTACTTTATAAAAGATATTTCAAAGTAGTTTCTTTTTCATAATCTAATGAGGATTGTAAATACAAGTAATATTTGTAGGTTTTATAATCTCTGTGGTCCAAAAGCCCCATGTGTCATATATCTGTATCTGAATTACTACCTTGTTTGCTGATGACAAGTGTAATGATAGAATAACTTCTATGTACTTCTCAAAAAACACGTTTTAGTTAAAGCAGGATTTAAACTCACTGAGGTCAGTTCAAACTTTCATTGGATCTGCTAAATATTCAAGGTAAAGGAAGCTTTTCAAAATATGAAATCAATACATGCATTTTGTGGCATCAGATAGTTGGTCCTCCTTTGATGCTATTCTGCTCTTCTATCCCAAGTACTTCATGTTCCACACCAAAGGCAACACTTCACTTTGAACAACTGGAGTTCAGACTGTGCATAGAAAACATACTTAAATACTTATAGTGCTTTTCTCTTCAGACGTATTAGGCTTCATAAAAATGCTATTTTCCTTTAACACTACTGCTGCTGAAATAATAATTTTAATATAGAATCATAGAGTCATAGAACGGTTAGGGTTGGAAAGGACCTTAAGATCGTCTAGTTCCAACCCCCCTGCCATGGGCAGAGACAGCTCACCCTAGACCATGTTGCCCAAGGCTCTGTCCAACCTGGCCTTGAACACTGCCAGGGATGCAGCATTTACCACTTCTTTGGGCAACCTGTTCCAGTGCCTTACCACCCTCACAGTAGAGAACTTCTTTATATCTAACCTGAACTTCCCCTGTTTAAGTTTAAACCCATTACTCCTTGTCTTATTGCTACAGTCCCTGATGAAGAGTCTCTCTCCAGCATCCTTGTAGGCCCCCTTCAGATACTGGAAGGCTGCTGTCAGGTCTCCACACAGCCTTCTCTTCTCCAGGCTGAACAGCCCCAACTTTCTTTGCCTGTCTTCATATGGGAGGTGCTCCAGCCCTCTTATCATCCTCGTGGCCCTCCTCTGGACTTGCTCCAACAGCTCCGTGTCCTTCTTATGTTGAGGACGCCAGAACTGTACACAGTACTCCAAGTGAGGGCTCACGAGAGCAGAGTAGTGTCAGGATCACCTCCTTCGACCTGCTGGTCACGCTTCTTTTGACGCAGCCCAGGATACAGTTGGCTTTCTGGGCTGCAAGCGCACACTGAAGCCGGCTCATGTTCAGCTTCTCATCAACCAAAGATGTTGAACAAGATTGGTCCCAACACTGACCCCTGAGGGACACCACTCGTTACTGGTCTCCAATTGGACATTGAGCCGTTTACCACAAGTCTTTGTGTGCAGCCATTCAGCCAATTCTTTATCCACTGAGTGGTCCATCCATCAAATATTTGTCTCTCCAGTTTGGAGACAAGGATGTCATGCGGGACAGTGTCGAACGCTTTGCACAAGTCCAGGTAGATGACGTCAGCTGCTCTGCCCCTATCCATCAGTTCTGTAGCCCCATCATAGAAGGCCACCAAATTGGTCAGATAGGATTTCCTCTTAGTGAAGCCATGTTGGCTGTCACCAACCACCTCATTATTTTTCATGTGCCTCAGCATGCTTTCCAGGAGAATCTGCTCCAAGATTTTGCCAGGCACAGAGGTGAGACTGACTGGTATATAGTTCCGTGGGTCTTCCATTTTCCCCTTCTTGAAAATAGGGGTTATATTTCCCTTTTCCCAGTCGTTGGGAACTTCACCTGACTGCCATGATTTTTCAAATATGATGGACAGTGGTTTAGCAACTTCATTCACCAGCTCCTTCAGGACCCGTGGATGGATTTCATCAGGTCCCAAGGACTTGTGCATGTTCAGGTTCTTAAGATGATCTCGAATCCGATCCTCTCTACAGTGGGTCTGAAGTCTTCATTCTCACAGTCCCTGCATCTGCCTTCCAAGACTTGGGTGGTGTCATCAGAGCATTTGCTAGTGAAGACTGAGGCAAAGAAGTCATTGAGAACCTCAGCCTTCTCCAAATCCATGGTAGCCAGTTTTCCCCTTAGCTTCCGGAGAGGACCCACATTACCCCTAGTCTGTCTTTTATTTGCTACGTACCTATAGAAGCCATTCCTGTTATCCTTGTCATCCCTGGCCTGGCTCAATTCTAACTGGGCTGTAGCTTCTCTGACCTGCTCCCTAGCTTCCCGGACAATGTCCCTGTATTCTTCCTAGGGCACCTGTCCTCACTTCCACCTTCTGTAAGCTTCTTTTTTCGTTATACCTTTTCTCAGCAGCAACTTATCAATCCATGGAGGCCTCCTGGCCTTCCTGCCACATTTCCTTCTTGTCGGGATGCAACACTCCTGAGCTTGGAGTCTTGTCCCCCATGCCCTCTAGGGCTTTATGCCACACAACCTTACTGAGCAGGTTCCTGAAGAGGCCAAAGTCTGCTCTCCTGAGGATCTCAAACTCCACCATCTCGTGATCACTGCATCCAAGGCTGCCCTGGAGCATCACATTCCCAACTAGTCCCTCCCTGTTGGTGAGCACGACGTCAAGCATGGCACCTCTCCTTGTCGGCTCCTCTATCACTTGCAAGAGGAAGTTGTCTTCCACACAATCAAGGAACCTCCTGGATTGCTTGCGCTGGGCCATACTGTCCCTCCAACAGGTATCAGGGTGGTTGAAGTGCCCCATGAGGACAAGAGCTTGCGAGCGTGAGGCTGCTTCTATCTGTCTATAGAGTGCTTCATCCACACAAGTCCTCTTGATTGGGTGGCCTGTAACAGACTCCTATGGTAATGATGTCCCCCATCACAGTTTTCCCTTTGACTCTAACCCACAAACTCTCAGTTGGCCCATCACCCATCCCCAGGCAGAGTTCCAGCTGGTCATTGACATAAACAGCTACACCCCCTTTCCATCTGCCCAGAGGCGTAGTATATTTTAAGTACATAGTAAAACTGCACAAATAATAATATGGTAGTTTAAAAGAATGAGGTAGGTGCAGTACTATGATCTAATGATAGTGGAATTGTATTTATATGTTGTAATTACCAAACAAGTGGTATGTTTTGATTCCTTTTGATGAATTGTCAACAGTGCCGCAGTTTGATTTAGACGGGCTTATGTCTTTAAAGTATTCTAACTACTAATATAATTTTCACAAAGTAATACAGTGCTATATTTAAAAGTTAATTTTATATTAATTGTTATTTAAGTATTAATATCTTTGTATTTAATTTAAAGATTGTAATTTAATGCAAGGTTATAATGAATTATTAATATCTATTATTTAATGTTATTTATAATATCAAACATCTTGTTGATATTTTTAAACAGGAAAATAGATGGGTAGATCATTATACAGTGTGAAATTAGAAAAATTAAAAAGAGATACATCTTCTCCCTGTTATCTCTGTTTCTATTTCTTCTTTTATTGCATTTTGTTTCACAAGATATTGAAGATCTAATGAATATTCAAATATATGCAAATCCTTTCCCAGCCTCATGCATCATACACTGAAAACACATACACTTTACATATAATTACATCCTATATATATCTCTTTTTTACAAAACCTGGGTGCTTTTATCCAATATAGATGAGTTTTTGTAGGAATTGCATTCCTAACTTGACGCAAGGCATTGTCCAGGTACAAAATTACAGAACATCTAATGAAGTTGGCTATCAAAAACAAGAGATGAAGCAACCCATTAATTACCTTGCATTCATTTCCTCACCCATCCTACGCGTGAAAAACAAGCCTCCTTTCTCCTTCATAGCTACACTTAGAAGACAGCAGGATGTTCAGATTCTCATTCAACCATTGGTGAAACTAACTGTTTGAAATTGCTCATTTTTCATATGTGCACAATATTACCTGAAGGAGCATCAAGTCTTCCTGCTATGTGACAAAGTAATATAGAGCGCTGTGCTCTTTTGCTGGTGCCTCCATTTATAAGAATCCCCACAACAACCAAATCCTTCCAGGATAACCCTTAAGGCACTTGTTCCTCCTGATAATTTGTCAACTTTGTTCAGCAAACTTTTTTGGGGAAAGTTTTTTGTAGCTCTTATCAGAAATCAAGAAAAATTTATTCTAATAATACATAAATTTCTGCTTTTTTATCAAATGAAAATATAAGAATGATAACATTCCATTATTTTGAAAACAGGTTGCTGAGTACTGACTGAAACAGTATATTAAAGTATTTACTATATATTAACTATATATTTACTACGTAATTGCAGCACAAAAAAAGCGATGTAATGATTTAGGGGAAAAAAAATGCTATAGTCTGTACGTAGTAAAAACTGTCCTCAATATTTTAAAGTTAATGAAATATTTTTAAAATATTATTTTAACTCTTTTATTCTCTTGCCAGATTAAGTCAGTTTTATCACTCAATGTCAGTATTATTTACTGCTACATTATATCCTAGATTATATAAAATAATACAAATACCCTAACCATTCTGTGATTCTATTAAATATATGGATGGATAAAAAATGTTTTTTTTTGGTTTTTTTTTTTTTTTTTTAGGAGAAAACCTCAAATTAATTTTGAGTTTGAATCTACAGTTTCAGAGTTATAGGAAAACACCACTGTAGAATTTGAACCTCCCTGTTACGGTCTGGGTGACTAAAACTGTGGTTAGCGGAGACATCCACTTCTTTCCATCTTGATTTTCCACCCATTAATTTGGTATCCGACTTCCTTGTGAGATCACCTACCTATTTCCGTATCACATAAATCAGTTCCTTGAATCTTTGCTGCAAACCTCCAACTGCTTTTGGCATATCATGGCTGCATATAAAATGTACGGTAACTTTTTTTTACATGTGAATGATGTGTTTCTGAGGGAGGATGAAGTGCTCTCTAGAAGTGTCTCTGTCTCTCTATGAGCCATTGAGGAAGTAGGCAAGAAGCTTTTACTAAATGCCTAATTTTCAGACATCTAAAACTGCACTATGAAACCATCTTCGGAATACAGACTGTAAAATATAGGCAGTAGACAAACCTAATCTGAACATCTGGGTAGTTTTTCCTTTACCGTCATCCCTCTTTCTGTCTGTGGGTCCATCTCCTTTTCTATCTTTGTGTCTATCTATCTGCCTTGTGCTTTGGGAGCAGTAGAACTCAGTTATGTCCTCTAAACACCTGCCATTTACGCAGTGGTATTATGCTGCTTCACGAAGAGACCTTTCTTCATGCTTGAAGAACATTGCATGTTATTCCTTTTCTTCTACTTATTTTTTGCCTGTTCTAATAATATTGTTTTCTCTAAAAAAAAAACTTTCCTTTTATTTTTTCATTATTGACATAATATCCCATCTTTTAATCTTTTCAATCTCTCATATTTTGCTGTCATAGCCTAGTTCAGCTCTGTTGTGACAACCATGCAGATTTGCGTGCCACAAAAATTAAGCCATAAAGCCCAAATGTTAGTTTGTTTTGAATTTTCACAAATTTCTGTTTCTCTTCTTCACTCCACTCCAGTGCTTTTGGGCCATGATTCATCAGCTGAACATGTCTTACAGTTCTTTGCTGCATAAGAACAGAATGAACCAGAAATTAAAATGCTTTGATAAACACAGGTCTGAGAGATGATGGTACTCTTGAGGACAGTAGCCTTTCCTCATAAAGACATGCAGTACCTAATTCAAGGAAGGGTTTATCACTATTTCATAAACATCAGGATGAAATTATGCAGTTTCTTGTGAAGAATTGCTGTCTTTAAAGATGTTATATATATATTTATAACAATAGAAAAATTTAAGCTCTAAGAAACTTCTGGAGGTCATTGGGTCCAAATCTGAAACTTGACTTCTTGAGGCCCTGCTCCACCTGAATTATGTAAATCTCAGTGTCTAAAGATTCTACAGCCTCTCAGGGCAGCCTATCCCAACACTCAATCCTCAATTCTCTTCTTTCCTTTTAAATAAACAGGTTTTTGGAATAGCATTATAAAAGAACAGTTTTTCTGCTTTCCTTTATTTATAGTCAAGACTTCAACCGATTGCTTTAATTTTTTTGTGATGAAAATACTACCACAAAATGAAACAGATAATCACAGTTACTCAGCTTTTCAAGGTTAGCTACATATTCTAGCTTTGTATTCTGCTTTTTTGCTTATATTTAAATATTCTCTCCTTACATATACTTCTTTCTGATCCCTCAGGATATCCGCTGCATCTCCTTTTTGTGGTTTGTTGTTTATAAAGAACCATGTCCTCTTCAAAACCATAAATTTTTACATAAGATCCATTCCTTGTCCTTTTAATGCTTTAGAGAAAGTAGAAAAAGTATAAGCTTCTATGCCACTTCCATCTAATAGGAACAAAAATATTTACCTATGTAATGCCCAGGAATAGAAGTACCTAAATAAGTTTTCTCCCGTTCTTGTTTTTATAAGCTTTTATATTAACTAGGGTGGTTTATAAGCAGAAAGAACCATTGAACTGATCCGGAAGCTGCTACTTACAGCTGTAGCTTTGCAGAAATTCAGGAAAAGCAGTTATCTGGAATTTAAATGACCTTGTGTGGTTTCTTTAGAATAGATGATGTGTTAGTAAGGGAAGAGAAAGGATTAAACTTTCTCTCCAGAAGCCTACCAGCTGCTTTTTCTATAGCTTCTATTATTATTTTTTAACACAAAACAGTCCAAAGGGCTCAGAAAAAGAAAACCAAGAGCAGTCATCACACTTTTAAAGAAGTGATCCACTCCTGAGAGTGTCCCTGGAAAGTACACTGACCCTCTTTCATATTATAGTATATAATTAAAAATACACACATTAGCCTGTAATTGTTAATCTTCCTCTTTGTTATGCTGTACTTTTTTTGCATTCTCCTGCTTACACCACTTTGGATCTTCTCACATAAATAGCCTGAAATATATGAACTATTCTTACTCTTATTTAAAATCTGTCATATCTTTGGATGGACACTGTAGTGAGTTTGCACTGGTATATGAAAAAATTAAGGGGCACTACCACTAATTCTCAGCATGCCAAACTGTTGTTATTTTTAATAAATAACACATTCAAGAACTGTATTTTTTTTCCCCAGTCATTTCCTCAGTTAATAAAACACTACCCTGTAGGTTCATTTCTTTAATGATCCCAAACACAACCTCAAGCTGTGTTATTTGTTATTCATCTACAACTACACTTACTGTCATTCTCGTGGCATAAATGTAACAAGACTGAGTTGGGAAAACATTAGCAATATTTCAACTGACTGGCTCACTAAATCATGAATAACACAGCTAATGCACAAGGTCATTCACTAACAAAATCTATTTGCTGTGCCTCAGAATAAAATGAAATATTTATTACCAAGGATACCACTAGTAACAGGAGTCACAATAAAGCTTTCAGGTGAGAGTGAATGGAGATGATGTTAACTTGCCCATCATTTCTCACAATAACTTTTCATAATTCTTCCTTTATGAAAACTTTGAAGGCTACTTGGTACCTTTAAAATAATTTCTTTAAAATCAGCAAAAAGTGGAAGAATGAGTGAAGCCTGTTTATACTTCAGAAATACAGGCCCAATATTTTTTAAAGAATATGAACTTTAATCATGTAATAAAAAAGCATTATGTTTATCCTTGGGTGGGTGAAGTGCAAAGTAAGGAATATAAATGCTTATCTACAGAGATAACTGGATCCTAAATGCGTATACAGAATTTTCATGTGCATGTGTGTGTGCAGGTATGCACATTTGATGGAAATAAGGAGAAGGATTTAACAGGAAAGATCTAAGCGTGTGAAGAATAGCTACTTTGCAGATCCTGAGGATACTCAAAATATTATGATTATTACTATATCATCTACAAATTTTTCTCATGGCCAGGATCATTGTGGGAAAGGCACTGTGCAAACATACAACTAAAAGGTGATTCCTGTGCAAAAGAGCTTATATCTACCGAATGGCTGGAGAGAGAGTAGATGGCTACAGAGGGAAGTACAGATAACAAGGAATTGATACTAGGCAACGTGGCAGCAGAATACCAAAGCAGAATCCATCCATGCAACATTCTTTCTCTTCTTTTTTTTCTTTTTTTTTTTGGCACAGGAAGTGATGTGATTAGCTAAGCCTTATAAATCCTTTAAAAGCTGAAGCTCTTTCGCCATTTCACTGTTTAGAAGAGCAGAGGAGACTTATTAGAAGGGTTTAAAATAAGGAGAAATGGCAGGAAAGGGCACTCTGGTTAGCTCTCCCTGAAGTCCTGGAAGCAAAGACAAAGCTTTCCTTTTCTGTAACCAGTGTGATGGAGAGGTCTCTCTTTTGCAGTTGGCTTAACTCAGTACTTCCTGGTGAGAGTTTCTGCTGGTATCATCTCTCCTCTAACAATGCTGTGAAAACATTTTTTAGGACATCTCTAAAAGGTATAAAAAAGGATACCTGGACTGTCCCACTCTCTATGGTGCCAGTTCAATTGGAGTGGATTATGAATCTGATTATAAACCTCTTATGGAGCAAAATGCTGTTCTACATCTCAGGTATCTGTGCACTTTGTGGGAGAATCCTATATTCAGAAATAAAAGTATTTCTGTCATGCTGGGGTTTTTTTTAGAGAATATTTCTGCAGCTGCAGAAATATTACAGCTAAAGAAGATGGATGAATTGACAGTGTCTGAGGCTCTGCGAGTAATACTGTGTATCAGGAGCTAGCCCTGCTGGTAAAGAGTTTACTGTCCATCAAAATGCCAGCTACGCACTCTTGTGAGTAGCCCCTTATCCTTTTTTTTTCTTTTCCCCCAGAAAAAATGTGCATCATTAGCAAAAAACCTGCTATTTAAACTATTCAAGCTTACCTGGTAAATTTTGACCGACATAGTTTGGAGGGGGATCACAGAAGCAGTTCTATCAGCAGATACAAGACAGCGGTAACCTCTGTCAAGGGTACGATAACCTCTTTCATTGGCACTGATGCATTCAAAAGAGGGCATTGGCCCACAGCCTTTATAAGACTGTCAGACTTGTATAGATTATGCAATTTAACACATAGAAATCATTACTGCATACAATTTACAATAAATGTAAATGAAATGCCTATCCGCTTTATGCATATATGGGCATAGGTCACTATTAGAGTGCCAGCAATTTCAAGCAATTTCTGCATGCTATTTTCTGCAAAAATTAGCACAATAGCTTCCTCATGGGGTGAAAATCTGTAGGAGAGTTAAAAGCTTGGTGAAATGTTTTCTGACTTCTCGCTGAGTGCTCCATTTGGCAGGCAGGCTTTCTCCTACCAACACAAGCTGTAAAGCACACCTGAGGCTGTGCATGAAGCCATCTTTGCAGCGCTCTCCCCTCCCTAACAGTGTGAACACAGCACAGGCCTGTTTCCAGACCTTCCCCTTCATGCAAATATATGGAACCAGTCATAAAAGAAATATTTGCTACTGAAAAAAGAAGGGTGGCTATTACAAGGGCAGTACAGATAATGACTTCCTCAGGAAAGAATTTTGTGAGAAAGCAGTTTGCGTATTTCCTGACCCCCTTGCTTTTGTAGACTACTGGATCTGTGACTTATTTCTAAAGGAGAGGATGTTCTTGTAAAAGCATTTTAAAATTCCTTTATACATATATATATCAAACGCCAGAGACCTTTACTTTCTAAATACCTGCAATAATCTACACATATACACATAACATGTATGTCTCAATATAAGATACATATATATAGCGTATTCCACTCACTACTCGTCAAAAATGAATACAGTAGTATAAACATAAATTAAGTATGAGGTATACATCTTCACCAATCAAGATTAATGTATATTATTATCCCTTGACCCCTTCTTAATATTCCATTTTACCATGTTTCTAAAATATTTATACCATACAGGGTGTTAAATTATAGCAATTAAGACCATAGTATGGTTTTATTAATATTTCATCAGGAATGTTTCATAATTTCAATTTCCCCGGTGCCCTTCTGTTGCTTTGCTGTACACTGTGGGGATGGAGGGCATTCCTGTCTTCTTCATCTTTGCAGAACTTTACCAGCATTTTACTTTATACAGCCAGATGCAGTGTTTTCCAGCTACTGATTTTTTACCTGGTGGCTGACTCATGTAATCATTTCAGGTTCTTTATGTCCCATTCTGGGACTCCAGCACGACAAAGACAGTAGCAAACCAGAAAGAGACCAGAAAAGGGCCATCAAAGGGACTAGAGCATGGATTCCAGAAGAGGTTGAGACCGATGGGCTTATTCAGCCTCAGGAAGAGAAGTCTAAATGGTGATTTAACTGCTGCTGACTGCTACATGGGCAGTACTATAAAAAAGATGCAGCTAGACTTTCGCAGAGACTCATACCAAAAAGATTTGAGGCAAATTGCTACAAAGGAAATTCTGGTTGGACAGAAGGAGAAAAAATATATTTTTTAAGGAATTTTGTGGCCTTAAGCTTATTTTATGGAGTGTTACTTTCCACAGTGTTGTGAAGGCAAGGAGGCAAACATTTCTCTGCAGTGGAAGGGCTGAGAGAGGTCCAGGTGGTCCTTCTTAACTGCCCATTGCATGGAACCATGAATCTTGCCTTCTAATTTGTAAATGTTGAGAATGAACATATGACGGTGAACTTTAATGTTAAACTAACTGGGACTTTAAGAAGTCCACAGTTTGTTTTATCTGAATTTTCTGTACACAGCTGAAACTTGTCACAAACTTTATTCATTATGTGAATAATTCTGTTATAAAAGGTGGAATGATACTTCATTTTCTTCTAACACTGGCTGAATTGGTACACTTTTAGCTATAAATAATGGATAAATGTTTTATGTATGCAAGCAGATCATTACGCATATATGCATTGCACCCCAAATAATGTGCAGCATTGAATTATCACTGTTAGAATGGTCAAGAGTATTAAAAATTGCCACTTTTAAAAATCCATTGAAATATATTCTGTATTTGTAAAACATAGATAGCCAAAGCATGGTTATTTTTGTTCTTAGTGCTCAAAACTCTTCTATTGATGGACACCAACTTCCTTATATTATTTTGGAGAATATTTTTGATAATGGGTTTCTGAAGCTCTGCAAGAAAGTATTTAGAATAGATAAAGGTTTTTCATTTCTCTAGCTGTAATTCATCTAAACTGGTTTTATTCATACTTCACATTGACATCAAACCTTGAAAATTCTCCTCTGTAGGCATAGCATTATCTATAGGACTGTTTTACCACTGAAGTATCTTGGAGCTTGTATATATATGTTTTTTACAAGGGTATGCCTGTGTTAAAAAAATGGATTTGTTTGATTTGTTGACTCAGCAGCCTTTTCCAGGCTTATCTTTATATATAATGAATAAATGGTACCTGTCTCAGGATGGGTTAAGTCAATCTCTGGCAATACCTACTTACTTTTTTTGACTGGTGAGGAAACCTTGACTGATTTCTTCCTTGAGACAGCTTAGTTACTAGACATGATCACAGCATTAAAAAAGCTCCAGAGAAATACAAAAGTGTTATTACATATATCCCAGACTTCTTTACTACAATGTAAATATCACATTTAGGAATAGCTCTTTTAAAAGGACAGCTAAGGGAAAACATGCAATTGAGCACCTATTTATTTAATAATTGAAAATAAAGCAATGCAAGCGGTCAGGCAGAAAGAATGTGTTTAAAATACATATCTATGTGAACAGACAGCTACATGAGGTCCTGATGTATCAGTTCTTTGCTGCTCTATGCTTAAACAGTATCTGACCATGGGACATTAGGTACGTGGGAGGTAGATGGTTTAGAGAAAGTGATGTTGTCTTAGTGAATGAGTTTAGAATGAATGAGTTATGGATGCTTTGTAATATATCAGTTAGTGGTCTAAACATGTGGTCTGTGTGGTGGGTGGGGAACTGGCTGACAGGCAGCACCAAGAAGGTGGTGGTAAATAGTTCATTTTCAAACTGGCGATCTGTCACTAGTGGGATCCTCAGGTATCAATACTGGGCCCAACACTGTTTAATATATTCAAAAGTTATCTGGAAGATGATGGGAACAAGTGTACTCTGACACAGTTTGCTGATGATACCAAACTGAGTGGGGAAGTGGACACTCTGGGAGAGCCATGCTGCAGGAAGACCTGGATAGGCTGGAAGAGTGGGCTAACAAGAAGTTCAACAAGGGCAAGTGTAAGGTGTTGGGTAAACATAATCCAAGAGCATAGCACAGGCTGAGATCTCCCTGGCTGGGGATAAGCTCTGTGGAAAGGAACCTGCAGGTATCGGGAGACAACAAGCTCAATATGAGTGAACACTGTGCTGCTGCAGCAAAGAAAGCCAACAGGATGCTGAGTTACATCAAGAAGGGCATCACCAGCTGAGATAAAGAAGTCATTATCCCACTCAGTGCTTATCAGGCCACATCTGGAATACTGTGTTCAGTTTTGGTCCCCACTATACAAGAGAGATGTGGTCAGGCTGGAGAAGGTCCTGAGAAGGACCACAAAGATGATCAGAGGGCTGTGAAGTCTACTACGTGAGGAAAGGGTGAGAGAATTTGGTTTGTTCAGCCTTGAGAAAAGAAGGCTCAGGGGAGACCTTATCACCATGTTCTGGTATTTAAAGGGTGGCTACAAAGAAGATGGAGTCTCCCTTTTTACAGGGAGTTGCATGGAAAAAATGAGGGGCAGTGGGCACAAGATACTCCTGGGAAGATTCAGACTGGACACGAGTAAAATTTTTCACAATGAGAGCAGTCTCCCCGGGGAAGTGGTGGATTCCCCAACACGAGACGCTTTTAACATTCAGCTGAACAGGGTGCTGGGCCACCTTGTCTAGACTGTGCTTTTGCCAAGAAAGGTTGGGCCAGATGATCCTTGAGGTCCCTTCCAACCTGCTATTCTGTGGTTCCATGAAAAAAACATACAGCTCTTGCCAGCTACTCAAGTATGGGGGCAATTTTTTTCTTACGGCAACATGCAGTCCTGCTATTTGCCTGACAAATGGATTTTGCATGTATTTTTTGAACAGAATTAAAGACAAACAGAGATAGAAAATTCCTAGATTGTGTGCATGGAGATTTGGCTGTCTTGTACCAAAAACCGTGAGAATGCAAAGGTGCACTGGGAGTGGTGAACATGGCCTGAATTTCTATCTGCTGGTTTTATTGGCTAGAGCAGGTTGTGAAGGATGTGTGCCCTCAAAATTGCTGGAAATGCAAACAATGTTTTAAATTACTCCAGGCAGCAAGGTACTGCATCTGAACAGATCGAAAGCTGAAATGTTGATATCAGAAATTGAATTAAGGCACATGAGATTGAAATAATATCTAATTAAAATAATTTGAAAAATTATTTGAAAATTGAATATGACATAATATTTAGCAGGCTGTTGCTAGTACAGCTATGAAGCTTTGACTTTTCTGCAACCATTTTCATTCCAGGCCTGGCTGCCAGTTAACTAGAAATTATACATGAAGCAACTATCTTGTGTCATCACCCAGTAAAGATGAGAATACAAAATATCTTTTGCCCACAGACTGTGTACTTGTCCCTCACTAATTGAATTGTAAAATTTAGTAAAGGGACACTTTTCCTTTGTATCTTGCCTCTCTAGTTAGTAATTTTTGTTTCAAGCTGGAGCATTTGAATGCTCATGTTGTGGTTTTGACTGACTTTCTTGAAGCCTGATGCTACTTCTGCCTAGGGAGAGTTGTTACAAATTCACACCTATTGCCACTGGGAAGTTGTACTCAGGGATGGGTACAGGGTCTCCTCACACCATCCTGTAGACATACATCAAAAGTAAGGGAGAGTTTACTTATATTCCGAAAAGGCTATTCTTCTGGACATGATCATATCTAAGTATGTAATTCAAAATTCATTAAAGTCCTTTTTAAGTATTTACAAAAAAGGGAAGTGGATGATGTGGGAAAAACCTGTGTAACATCGGGTTGTTCTGAAAGGAAAAAACTTACAGAGCACTGAACCAACAGTATGGTTTTTCTCTGTCCCATTGTCATTTAGTTGTGTGAATGCCTCAGCAGTTTTAGGAAGTGCACTGACTGTACAAAGGTAGGTTCACTCTGGGACTGTGTTCTTATCAACAGGGAGAAAACCCAAATATTATGGGAATTCATTTGCATTGAATTACAAGGGAAGAAGGTTTTAGTATATCTGCTATGTGTATGCATGGCACAATGTGTGGGTCTGCCAACTTAAAGGCAGTCTTTCTGGTCCACCTTATTTTTTCCACATAATCAGGGGGTTCTTTGTAGGGGAGGAGAAAACAAAGACTAACATGATGTAAATAAATGCAACATCTGCTTGTCTTAGATTTGGAAAACTTGTTAAAGACTTCAAAGCTGTAATAAATACTTACCATCTCTCTGGATTTTCGTTCCTCCTTTTTCCTTTCCTCAAAAAGGGGAAACTCTCATGAATGTGGCTCTATGAAAGGAGCTTTGCAACAAGCTCCTTGTTGGAAGACAGTTTTACTGTAGGATGGGAAGACAGTTTTATTGTAGAATTCATCTGAGAGCCTACAGTAAATCCAAATTAATTACCTTCCATCACTTTATTGACTGGAGGTCCAGTCAATATAGTTAGTGAGTCTAGGGCATGAATTGGCTCATTCTAAAATGGGCATGTAATAGATGCCGGGGGAATCATATGTCTGTAAGTACTTTTTTTTCCCCCTACATTTAATTAAATACAGCACACCCTTGAAGTCAGATGCACAGCAGAAAAATAAGGTTTCCTTGTGAATGACACCATCTTTCCACGAATAATTTTCATATTAAAGGATGGTTTCTTCTCTGGAGCAGGTAAACCCTGCAGCAGCACAGGAGACAGATTGAGGAAGCCTCCTGCGTATACCCTTCCCTTGTCTTGCTTGCGCCAGTCTGTGCTCCCATGACTAAGTCGGAGTTGCAACCTGCTTTATAGCAGACCTCTGTGAATCACTCATTTCTCAGGGCTTCCTTCTTCCAGAAGTGCTATAATGAGACTGGAGGTCTGCTTGAAGCCCTGTATAACTTGCTTCTCCTAATAACCAATGGACTCCAAGGTTAAACCTGCCAACTACAAAACTAGACACTTATATTCCTGATTATGCCACTGACAGATAACTTGCTAAACGAAATAAATGTTAGCCCTCAGAAAACACATCAGACATCCTTCAGGTTAGTGGAGACTATGAACAGTGACAATCCCTACCCTTAAACACTCAGTGACACCCTCATCATGCTCTCTAATAGAGCAAAGCCATTAAATTGTCCCCATTGTAATTTAGATCACAGAAGAGACTTCCGCAGATTCTTTCAGGTTAAAATAACTGGTATACAGAGAGTAGGCAAAATTATTCCACTGTAGCTACGTGCTTAATTATATGGAATACTGCATAAATTGTCAAGTGCAAAGAATTATTCTGATAAATTAAAATACTAATTAAATAGGCTATTGCAGAATTTTGAGAACATTATAGGGCTCCGCTTCTTCAGGTAATTTGCATATCCTTCATCTAGTGAATTTAATTTAAAGGCCTCCTTTTTTGTGTGTTTGGAAGCCCTTTTTGTTTCAGTGGAAGATTAAAAGAGGAATTTATATGTTGCTAACTGGGGTTGTGGGGTTTTTTTTCTTTTTTATTTAATAGCTGTTTTTGTTATGCCTCTTTACTGATGAGTTTGTCAGTTCTCCATTCATATTTCAGGACTTTAAACTAAAAAATCGACTTTGATGGAATGTGCAATATACCATGTTACCCAGAATTATCACTTACAGTTCATAAAATTTGCAACAGAAATATCTTCTGCTGTATATTTGTATTGGAATAAAAGCTAGCAGATAGTATACTGATATACCTTAAAAAAAAAATTGGGCCACTTTTCAAAGGATTAGTAGCTTGTTCTTAGTATCTGAATTTATTTTCTCACCACTTCTTCATCTGTCTATAGGGTAGCGACTATGGTTTATTGTCTTAAATTCTCAATTATAGTTATGCATAGAAAAGGTTAAATAATTATAATCACTGTTCCACAGCTTGAAGTAGCTGCTTGATGTGTAGTTGCTGCTTCAGCTTCAGCACCATTTTTGACAGAATTTCTTGACCTTCCTGAACTGCTTGTGAAGTTCAAGGTTAGCTAAAATATGCTCATGTACACGCCTGGAGTGAACATGCCGGCGACTGTCTGCTGTGTCTCTCTCTGCAATCTGACAGTGCCAGAGCTTGACCATTTTCAGGTTATGATTTAATCAATAACAAGTCGTGCCTTCATGCCTCCTAATTTTGGCAGGGCTTATGTTAGCATGGCTGTCAGAGCTGTCCTTTGTGTTTTAGCCGATATCAAGGGGGAAAGGGGGGTGTTAAGTAAACTTTTTTTTGTTTTTAAAATCAAAGCATCAATAATTAAAGTCTGCAGGAAATCTATGAGAAGCAGGTCAAATATGTAATAGTAATTATAAAATTCAGTGATTCAGCAGACCCAATATTTTCTATTAACTGTTGATGTGGTAGGAAATTACACACTGGGATTTAAGCTTTGTTGTTTACTTATACCCATTTAATTTTCAGCCACTCTGCTGTGCAGTTTTCTTTATTCTAAGCTACCAGAGAATCATTTGTTGGACCATTCAATTTCTTTGAAGGAGCTATGGAGCTTTCTGTTTTTATAACAGAAAAGGTTTATTAATTTATTTTTCTAGATTTTTGCATTTGGTAGAAATCTACCTTTAATATGTATGCTGGGTGTGAGGTGGTCAGTGTGGTAGCATGGCACACCTTTGCAACAAAATGGCACGTCCAAAAGAGTGAATCTTGTTACATGATGTGGCAGGCCATCAGTGAAGCACAACAGTCAAGTATAAAGTCCAGTACAAAGTCCAGAGTACAAAGTACATAGTCCAGAGCGCAAAGTACTCAAGGCCAAAAATTAAGCTTGTTTGCAAAGATTTACTTGGTTTTTAGAAATTTGTACTATGCAATGTATATATAACACAGTGAAAATGTAACCTCAAATTGCATGGTCCAGGCAACTCTTTTTTTCTCAGATGACTCCAGATGGAATAAATATGCTTATGAATGTATAAAGCATAGCATAAGTATTAAGTATGTGAGTACTGCATGTAGTTTTTAGGCTATCATTCAGCAAAACATGCGCTTAAGCTTTCTTAACTTGGGACTCCATGTTGCTAGCTGCTTATTCGCTAGCATATGAGAAAGAAAAAAAAATAAAGCTGCGTGGGTCTAAAAGGTCGACAGAATGTTCCACTCCATTTAAATCATGGGCAATATATTTATTCTTTGCTGAAGGCAGACAGAAAAGTTTCTTGGTATTAGAGTTTCTTGAGGTTTTACTTCTTGAGTCTTTGCACATACAAACTCTTACCTAAATCTTTCCACATTTTGGATATTTGAGGGGAGATTGAGTCCTAATGACAAAACTTGCCTCTGAAATGAATGCGTCATTTGTGTAGCACTTTGGACAAACTAAATAAAGTATCAATTCACAGTAATATTGCTTCTGAGGATTGTCCGCTGTAATCTCAACTGTTTTGAATATGCTTAGAACTGCAACAATCAAAAAGTATTTTTTGCAAATTAAAGAAAAAAATTCCTTTCAGTATTTTAATGTAAATTTACAGTGTACAATATGCTGTAGCACTCTTCTTGTCATTTCTGGTATGAATGTTTCCTTCAGGCAACTTCAGTTGAGAAGCCTAGTCTATCCAAACTGTGTCTGTAATCAAAGGAAAGCGATAGGTGCCTGCAGATGTGTGTAAGATAATACAAAATGACTCATCGTATTAAGTGTCCATCCCTTTCCACTGACTGCAGGAAGTATTTAGATGACTCACTTGGGTTACATAGTTGGTGACTAGACAGCTAAAGGGAGAAGAGTTTAACAAGGCTGCAAGGCTTCATTTCTATTCATAAATAAATCAAGCCAGGTACCTGGGTTTTGGCCATGAGTCCAACTGACACAGTTTGTATCTAGAAGGTTAAAGTCTTCCCATGTAAAACAAGATGACCTTACACATACCCCAAGACGAGAATAATCTCATCCTTCTGCTGTCCCCAGAACTGTGGTTGGTAATTTTTTTGGTGCGAATATTAGTGGGCAAAGGCCAAAATCATTTGAAACCATAGTCATGATTTAAAAGTATGGGCAATAGCAAGACAGTGCTCATGTTCATGCCCTGGGCATGTTTGGATTGCAAGTATATATGTAGTCTTAGTGTTACCACCTCTATTTTGCATTTAGCTGGTTTATGCTGGATTACTTTATTTTTGTTTTGAATGCTTTTACTGATATCCAAGCTGATAAAACCCCTAAATTTCAAAAAAGAAAACATTGTGCATTGCACCCCTATTTGTGAAATAAATTCTTTATCTTACCTGCTATGTGAGAGTTTGTTGTGAAGTGCCCAAACAGTGACAGTGCTGTTGCAATGGCAAGGTGCTGCCCTGCACCTTCACTGCAAGGGTGGCAGTGGGAAGTTTCCACTGAAGAGAACTGTCCAAACATATTGTGTATATGTGTTGTGTGTTATACTGTGTATACAAAAGAACTAGGATTATTTTCTCTTTTTTTTTCTTCACATAGTAATGAACAATTAATGGCCTATCTGTGCATTCAGAAAACTCACTAGCAGAGTTGCTGTCAGAGAAGGATATTCCATAGATGGCATAGGTAGAAACAGTCGTTAATTTATTGATGGAGGAAAGAGGGTTGGTTATATTCTAAATGCTGCAAAATCATGCCTAGTCCAGATTTCCTGTAACTCAATCTTAATCTTCCTTACAGCCGTGAACAAAGACAAGCTTGAAAAAACAACTGGACTGAAAATTCTGCAGACTGGTGTGGGGGAGGTAAGTGGCTTGGCGGCATTTTACGCTCTCAAAAACATTTTAATTGTTGGGTTTTTTAAGAAATCCTGGAGCTTCTGAACGTTTGTGAGCAACCAGTCTGATAGTGCTAAGGGCCTTTTTATGATACAGTTGCATCTGTCAAAATACAATCTGCTGCACAAATAGCACTGTATCCCACAGAGGAAAAAAATACTATCCTTATGAGAAAAGTGCAGCCAGCTTTAAGAAAAGCAGTTTTTTGCTTTGTTGTATCACAGGAACAAAACCCCAAAGACGAGCACAGCAACTGAATTTGTCATGTTATTCCGCTTGGTTTTGATGGAGTGCGATCTCATCTAGATCAATGAAAGTTTAAATTTGGGGTAAAGTGTCTTCAGATGTTAGAGAGAATTTGGCAGTGAATGACTGGCTTATTTTGGATGTAACTTGAAACAGAAATAAAACATGTGTCTCATTATGGTGATATCACTAAGCAAAAACTGCACTAAGCAGTTCATCATTTATTAATAAAGACGATGCAATCTGCTAAGAAACTTGTATGAGCCACTGTGATTGCTAATTCTCGTGCTAATTTTGTGTACACAGTTTTCTTTTTTTTTCCTTTTTGTGTAAGTAATTTTGTTAGTGGTGAATGCTCACAGAGCTAGACAAATGCCTTTTTCTTGTGATTACATTATTCTCAGTATTAAGAATAATGAATTAATAACTTGTAATATATAGAAGGAATTTAAGGTTTTTTCTTTTTTTACTGATTTTAAATTTTTATATTTATAATTTTTATCAGTTCATGCCTGAGAACTTAGCCAGGATTTCTGAGGTTCTTTGTGTAATTTTATTCCCATTATTATAAGAATTGCTCCTGAAGCGTTACCAACACTGATGCTTAGGGTCAAAGCTATAATTAGAACTTTCAAACAAACATAGGTGAAATCATCAGAAAATGAAAACCAGCATCTCTCCTTAGCTAGACCTGGTTTCACTAGTTGAGGTTCCAAGGGTGCATAACCTGAAGAGCCGGGAAGTGTAACCTGGAGCATGGCCGTACACCTCAGTCTGTGTCCTGCCTTCAAGCCAGAGTGAAACTCGCATTTGGCTTATCCACAAGCCCTGTCTTCTTCTGAATAACAGAAGAATCAGGACTGTGTCACAGACTATGGAAGCCCCATCAAGTAAAATTTTACACAACAGCACTCCTCATGCTAATGAAATACCTCCATATATTTTTGTCCTACTCCAGTCATTGAATGGATTCTAGTCGACTTCAGTGTCAGCTGGAAAAGGAATGCCCACTTCACTTCAGATGCTTACTCTTAAATGAATTGTTTTCTCATATCTGGTCAATGGGGAAAGAAAGCGCTTTTGGTGGATACTTGAAATGCAACAAGTTGTCACCCGTTCAATGCCTCATTAATCCACATTGTATTAATAGGGTTGTTGTAACCATGATAGTCTAAGGATATACTGGAGATAGAGCCTTGAGGACTTCCTAGGTTTTTTTAAGGACAGCTGATAGAACTGGAAAAAATGGACAAGTTCTTAGGTTAGACATGTCCCGAGTCTGTATCTTGTACTTGGTTTAGTAAAAGTCATTGCAGAACTCACCTCCATATATTTAGGCTATCCTAGCTGTAAAAAAAACCTGGTAATACTACTTGGATTAATGCTTTGGCAGAAGTTTGTACCTTGCAATCTGCCCAATATGCGTTTTTAGAAGGGAAAAAGTTGAAAATGAATTAACTAAAAGGAAGCAGACAGTTTGGCCTAAATATATTCCATGTTACATCTGAGATATGGTGATCAGCCGCAAGAAAACCAAGTGGTTTAGAACATTAAGGTGACTTAAGAACATTTATTCAGCTGCTTATATGTTTCGTTGGATGTGAATTCTCCCAGCTGTGTACTTTCTCCTTCCTAAGTCTTATCAGGTATGATTGTGTACATAATGAATACCTTTCTGCAGTCTCACCTACATGAAAAATGGAGTGCTGTAACCAGTCTGTTTGTTGATAGGGCATCAGACTCAGGCTATTTCAGGTTAAATCTGTGTTAATCCAGGTTTGCACTTTGTTTTTGACTCTGTGGTGTTTAACAGTGTTAAAATAATAGAAAGTACATATTTTAACATACTGAAGGAGCCTTTTGTTAAATGAGGATTTCTTTTTCTTCATACGGTAGAAATGGATTTATATGTAATGGTAACTAAATCAAAGTCAAGATGTTCAAATCAAAAGTACTTAGAAAAAACTCTTCAGTTTCGGAATGAGAAATGGCCTTTTTGTTTGGACAGTAGGTCAGATTCATGACGAAGTTAATGGATATGTAATCTTCACTTGCAGGACTGTAAAATAAAAAGGATTGATTTTGCATGGCAAGTTTCATATCTGAAATAGCTCAAGAGAAATATAGCTGAGATACTAGTGGCAAATGGAGCCACTGTATAAACAAATTCAGGAACTGTTCTAAGCTCAGCAATAATTCATGTGTGGCTCTGGACAGTGGAATCAGGTTTAGGTGTTGATCTATGATAAACAGATTTCTGCATTAGTAAGAAATGTGTAGTCATCAGTGACTACCCAGGCCTTGGGTACAGTGTGAGGAAACTGTCTCTCCCTCTGTGGAGAAGAAAAATACTTCTCTGAGCTCTTCAGTCTCTTGCTTTCTCTCTCTGTCTCAAGAAAAGCATTTCAAGAGCAACAACAGATTATAAAATTCACACCAAGCTTACCGAGCCGTTCAGTCAAGTCTGGGGAGGGCTGATAAATTGCTTTTATGTCAGTGCATAAACATGTGCTATGTAGTCATTAACAACATGGTTCTGAAGTCTACCACAGCTACAATACAGTTCATTATCTTTATGTCATATAAAAGATTTCCACAGCTTCAGTGATGTTTTGGGGGTTTTTGGTGGAGCTGAGGCTAGCTGCGTTGTGTCAATGTAGGGTAGGCTCTGCTTTAATCCTTTAGCAGGATTAAAAATGGGTTCTTAAAATCAAACATCAGAAGCTGCTCATGTGTCAGGATGTTTACTTAAGAGTTCTATATGTTTCATGGGAAGATTTGGATGATACAGTGCAAAACATTGTCTGGACAGTAGGTAAGCAGACTTTTCTGTTAGGTCATTGTGGAACAGATCCTTACTGGTACTTCCACAGTGCATACACCTCAACATCTAACATTTGCCAGCAGAATATTAAACATTGCAGGGATCCAGAGAGTTGAATTGGAGATTGATGTGCTGTGTATCACTCAAAGTGCTGATTATTTGGGCACCTATTTTCTTTGTAAGAAGGCTGTTATATCAGGAAACCAGGAATAACTCTGCTGTAGAGGAAACCAGTACCACCACTGAAGTCCTGAGGATGCGTGCACTGCTGTAGACCTCACTATCTCTGGAATTATATTTCCTAAAATGTTTATTTTCTGTTTGGAGTTTTCCAATGCCTATAACAGCTCTAGAAGTCCTATACAGTAGGCTTCCAAGATTTGTTTGAGTCATCGGATGCATGATGTTTGTGCCACACAAATTTATCGTGAGCTTTTCACACCTTCTTGCTTATTCAGGTACAATGAAGCTGCTGTTGTCTTTGAGGTATTTTCTTTCAATCCTCCACACATGAAATAGATCTCTGAAGTACTAAAGTCATCTTCAGAAGTTCAAGAACCTCCTCTAGTTGAGTGTATGTATGTGAGGATATGAATCGAAGTGTTGTGTTATTTATGTGTATATTTGCATAATGAAAGGCATAGTACTGGTAAAAAAACTGAAGAGCATTAAAACGGGACCCGTAACTCTATTCTCCTATTTCCCAACTTGATGTGGACCATTGTGTTTTGCAGAAAAAATACTTGTTGCTTTATACAGCTGAGCACCCCTGAGCAGCATTTGCTCTCACATGGAGGAAAAGCCTCCTTAGCAGCAGTACAGTTCCACCTGACTACTGCTGAGTTCAGGATTCAGCAGGGTTCGGAGCCCAAGTACTATGCAAATGTTGGTCCAGCTGGACTTCTGCTCAGGAGCTGCTCTCCAGCCCAAGGGATCTCAGCAGCCACCATGAACCTCAGTGTTGCACCAAGGTGACTGAGTAACCCAGAATTCTTCCACATCCTTTAGGAACTGAACCACTTCTTTCTTTTCACATGATCACTTTTGCACTGTTATAAGAGCAGAGTGTTTTTCAGTTCCACACTGAGCTTGGCTGTGACTGGAGTCTGTCTGGTTCAAGTACATCTCCAGTTTAAGAAAATTTCAAATAAAAGTTCAAATCCAGTTACTATGGCATGGAAAAATAATTGATTATCCAGCTTTTGACTGAAATTAGTTTTCAGCCACAATTTCAGATAACAGGTCAGGCTCTCCAGTGGCTCAAGAAAGCGTAATGATTCAAATCAGGTTTTGGAGGCCAAGAGTCTGTGATTTGAATAATAAATTACCTGAATCGAGGACTGAAACAAACCAAGGGAATGGCACTCTATGTCTTAAGCTGGTAAAACAGCACCCACTCCAAAATACGTTATTTTAAATTAACTCTCAATTTCCTAGTAGTGTTGCACGTAATACACTCATCGCTGGAACTGGAACTGTTTATAGGATTTGAATCATGGTTCTCATATGTCAGACATAAAAATGAAAATGGTTTTCTAAACCAAATGGAAACAACCCAAAATATATGCACAATGAACACTGTCATACCTCTAGATGTTCTAAAATAGAGCAGTGATATTTTGACATGTTTCAGGATATTCTCATTTAGAGATATTTTGATAGGTGTGGAATTATGTTGATGTTTCATAAAGAAAACTGCATTTAAAAATTCTAGTGAAGCTAGAGGACATGATAAGGCAGACTATTCAGTGATGTGCAAGCCTTTTTGAGGCAGGAGTCAGATTTCTAACTTAGTATCTTCCTTAATATTTCCAGATTTTGTCATTAATGTCTGTGTATCCAGATTCGGCCCAGAATTATATGGAAATCAATAAAAAAATTGAGTGCAGAACTTGACAAATCATTTGCAGTTGTTGAAGAATAAGGTGTCGTTTTTTCTGATCTTTTCCAACTACTAGATTGAATGCTAAGGGTTGGCTTTTGGCTTGTGAAGACCAAATGAGCCTGGGATCTATGCCAGCTGCTTTTCTTAAAAAGACATCTTGGCAATCAGCAAATGTTCCTTATCTGGAGCTGGTATTGTGCCCAGAGGTACACTGAGATAGGAGGGGATGCTGTACTCTCACTCAGTTAGATAAGGCAGCTCTGACACTGACCACAGTATAGGAACAGCATCTGTGCATGCATAAATACTCAAGTTTTAACCCAAGTCAGAACTAAGTTTTTCAACTTCCGTTGAAACCCACCCTGCTCTTACTAGAACTAATTAGACTGAACTGGAGCACAGGTGAATACGAGGGAATATACCTCTGTCTTACACTGTAAGCATTCTAGCATCCTTAGACTGGGGGATGCCAGGGAAGGCTTTTTCCATGAGCCTGCATTCAGCAGCTTTTCCTACAAAACCTATGGCTTAGAGATCAGCATATTCATTTTTTCCTGTTGCATGGGGTCTGGGACTGGAGATCCTGCAGACAGCTCTTGCTGCTGGCTTTTGCTGATCACTGTGGCTGTGTTGATTAGCAGTTGAACAGAGATTTCCAGGAGGACAGTGTTTTGGAGCAACATATGTTGCTATGGGCAAGGCATGTGTCAGGTCACAGATGGTCCCTGTGCTTTAAGGCGTGTAATTTTAAGGCTGTATATACGAATAAGAAAAATAACATTAAATGAAAAACTTACAGTCCTAGGAATATGCTTGGTGAAGGTACAATGAGGAAGATTCACCTTATCCCCTTACCCTCCCTCCCTCAAATTATCGATTCTAAAGCTGTGTAATCCTTAAAAATTCATATATTATATTTTACATAAAATGCTATAAGTAATATACTACTTTTATGGGGTTTTACTGACAGTGAATAATATCTCACTATTACAGTTTTGTGAGTATACATATATAGTAAAGTGGTGCTAATCAGAAGCCATAGAGTAGTGTTTTGAAGTAATGCTTCAAGAGCTTTAAGGAAGACAGCTAAATAGAACATTAAATTTCTCCAAAGAGAATGATGAAGCTCTATGGCTCATTTATTTAAGATCTTGTATGTTTTTGCAAAATGCATTTTAGCTAATGCTTAGATATAATGTTAATGCTATTTATTAACTATTCATTTTAGTACATAGCCCACTAGAGGGCTGCTTTTCAAATAAATTGCATCCAGAGTGTTAATAAACAGCAAAATAAAAACAAAAAATATACAGCATGAATATGTATATAATTTTACTACATTATTTTGTCATATACCTTCTGTGACTGCATATTATATACAGAACATACTATAACAGTATAAATCATGGCCCCAACTCTGCAAATATTTAGAATATGCTTAGCTTTAAGTATATAGTCAGACTTTCCTTTTAAGACACCGATAAGTTTAAAGAGGTGCCTGGATGCTGCTGAGACTGTCTTCTGTCACATATCACACTATCTCTGGTTGTGGAGGGGCAAAGTTCCAATGTTTATCCCTTGTATTTGATTTGAATATTGCATAGCAGAGTCATTTTGACATCTGAATGACAGGTCACAGCTTCAGTTTGGAAATCAGGTGTCATCAGTAATTTCTTTTCTTGTGCTCTGATTGTGACAACGCCCTCCACCTTCTTTACAAATTTCTAAAGAACACGACAAGGAAATGAGGAGATTATACTGTTAAGAAAAATACAACAAACCTGATTTTCTGAGACAACTATCAGTCTATATTGATTTATGTTTTCCTCCTGAAACAGTGTAAAAAGCACAAGTATACAAGTGTCATGTTGGTTCATGAATTCCTTTACAGTAGCACTGTGTGATTTAAAGGAGCAGAAGTGCCAAGTGATGTGGCAGTTGCCATGGCAACTATAGCAATTCAATTTTTATTCAGTATCATGTAAAATGAAACAAGATACAGTTTGCCTTGTGGCTTCAGGAACTTATGCATCCTACCAGTGTTGTTCCTTTTTGTCTTTTTTAACATTGTTCCGTTTAAAAAGTAGCATATGTTTGTTGTAAGGATTTGTCTTGGTTTTAGGCCGTGTCATGCCATTGTTTTTAGAACAGAGTTTCTTTTACAAACCATTATAGATCTGTAGAGGAAAGAGATTTAGATATCAGCACCAACTACATAAAGCCAACTGCAGGGTAATTCTGCTTAAAAATTAATGTTATAATCTACCCTATGTTTTGGCAGCCTGCATTTGATATATTCGTAAAGAAGATATGCAGGACCTCTATAAAGGAGAACGTGATTGTTTGTACAGGTTCATGAAATTCAGCATCCTCCCTCTACCAGCAGCCAGTTCATTATGACTGAAAGGAAAACAAAATCTTCAGTAGTGTAATGGTTTGGCTGGGGAAACTATAGGTGAGAATAAATTCTGTTTAACTGTCTGAAGTTTGAGTGATAGAGCTGGTCAGAAATTGTGAGAAGGGAGATTCTTCCACCCCCAGAGGCAAGAGCTTGATCCTGGCAGGAAGATGTGGATTTCAAGCAATCTCAAACACAGATTTAACTATTTGAGGAGAGGAAGAGGTGGCAGATCCCAGTCTCTCAGCCTTCTTTCTAGCAGTTCCTGGACAGCAAATGCTTCCTCATTATATAAGCACAGGAGAGTAAGTGTCTTGGGCTAAGATGCAAGCCTTTAGACATCCAACATTTCTATATGAATCCTGGCATCAGGTGCCTTATAGCTAGATCAGCATTAGTAAAATAAACAAGAACAGGCATGGAGCATGTCACGGTCTCACATTCCTCTGTACTTTTGTGTTGTTGGCATGGTCACTCAGATTATGTCCTGTGCCAGCTACTACTTTCTAGACCATTTTGCTTTGAAGTCTAAGATCCAGGCCAGAAACTGTTGTCAGCAGGCAGTTTCAGTGCAGTCTGCTTTGCAGCACAGGTGTTAAAGACATGTGTTTTCCTCAGAATTCAAGCTTCAGCTGCAGGTAATGACTTTTCTTCTTCCATGTAGTTGCAAGAATTGCTGTGCTATTTATTGTAGGTTTTTTAGTTCTAGGCTGTAAAACCTAAGATCTGTTCTTTTTCTGGGAAGGCTGAGGATTTGGTAGCACATTCTTATTCATCCTGCCCAGAACAGTTTTGCACTTGTACCTTGCTAAGTTTCCACCCTCAGAGGCAACATTGCTATAGC
This sequence comes from Strigops habroptila, assembly GCF_004027225.2. NCBI lineage: Eukaryota > Metazoa > Chordata > Aves > Psittaciformes > Psittacidae > Strigops > Strigops habroptila. The sequence continues at coordinate 106,900,410 of NC_044277.2, read as the reverse complement.
CCTGCTGCGTGTCCATCACTTCAGCATTCTTCAGGATGTAAGGCTTTATGTGCTATACATATAAAATCATATTTTAGAATATTTTTAATAAGGTTCTAAATGACAGCATGTTTCAATATTTGGTTAGGAAGATGTTTGAGTTGCTTTGACTAAGCTTTGTTAGTTTTCACTAACTGGTTTGTTTGTTTTGTTTGCACTTTAACTAGAATTAAAGGGAAATGTTGGGGCTTTTTTAACAGAATTGCAAACCTACTTAACTGAATTTGTAACTCAAAGGTGCTGTAGAAACAACAGTGTAATAGCTCCTGAACTGCAGAATGTCACTGATAGGTCTTTATTTTCACTTTGGTGCATGTAAGTATCTCTGATTCACATTGCTGGGCATTAGGCACAAGCATTAAGGAAATAACTGATCCTTTATAGCTATATATAGGAAATATACCCAGCAAAATACCCATTTCAGTGAAGAACTATATGCATCTATGTGCTGCATGCCAAGACCCAGATACAGCATGAGCACAGCACTTTGGCATGCATCAACACAGCTCGTGGGTCAGTATGACTTCTTTTAGTGCTACGGATAGATCCATCATGGAGCGATTTTTCAATGTGATCTAAGCATATCAAGTGTTTGAGTATCAGAACCTGTGATGAGAAAAAGGGACATGATTCTCTGCCACATTAAAATGACCTAGTCCATTTAATGCCCAGGGACCACTGCAGCTGACATCAGTTTGCTGTTCACTTTGCTCTTGCAAAGGGATGTCATTTTGCGAACTATTTCTCTCTCTGACTCTTTACCTTTAGCAAGTAATGACTTCATTTTACAAACATCAGTGCTGGTTTTATGATACTGATTTCTCTTGATTGTTAAACTGTTAATTTACAGATCTTTACTAAGTGAATGCAAACAAATTCTGGTCCTCAAAGCTCTGCTAATGCACGATGTTCGAATTTTAATTTCCAGTCCATCTTAGATTATGGTGATGAAAAACAATATTTAATCCCTCGTTAACACATGAATAAGCAGAAACTGTCATTTCCACCAAACAATAACGGGATTATCTCAAGAACTGTCAGTTTATGTGAAAACATTATGTTGCCCAAATTTTCATAAAAATTAGCAGTGGGTAATATTCAAGATCAGAGCAATGGAAAGAGGGAAATCTGCATTCATGGTAATAAATATTCATATTTGTCTGCTCAGGAGATGAAAATCTAATCAAGGGGCTATTGATGCGCTGGCTTTTCTTTTTTTTTTTTTTTTTTTAAACCAAGATGTTTCATCTAAATTGGGTTTGATATGGAAATTAGTCTCACTCCAAATCCTCCAGGCCATGAGCATGCTGGGATAACACTGGAGGTGTCCAGTACATCAGATGTTGCTGCTGGCATCTGCAGACAACAAACACAATAAAATAAAATAAAAAAATGACAACGTCTCAAGGGTCAAGCTCCCAGTGGCTGAGGGTGTTCTGGGTTTTTTTTCCCCCTAAACATTTTAATTTTATCCCACTTAAATCCTCAGTACTGCAGGGTTAAAATTGTCGGCATTTTTTGCTTTTGTTGACAATTACCATAAATCAGAAGACACTCTGCATGAAGCTTAATGAAATATGTATGATCTAAAAATGGGAAGAAGATAAGTGCAATATGTTGCTTTAGGGTTTTGTGTGTGTATCTACGTATCCGTGCGTGCATATGCACAACCAGAAGAGCTAACTTCTGTTTTGGGTACTGTACACTGAATGGAAGAGTCAAGCAGTTACTAACTGGAGAACATATAAAACATAAAAAGCATATCATATGAATAATACGTTCATCCAAAAGTGAGAGTATTATGTTTTCTGTATCAGTTAATATGTTCAATTAATATACTTGTCTGTTGAAATATTCAACAGTTGAAAACATTTCTTGATACTTTTTTTGTCACCACTAGTAAGAAAACCCGGTCCATCCTAAAAAAAAGAAAAAAACAAAGTGTTTGTCTTGACATACTTTATTTAGTAGTATTATTATTACTGAACTCAGTAGTTGTACATAATCTCTTGTCCTTCCTTGTACTTCTTGGGGGGGTTTATGACCTTTTTTAAGAGTAAATATATCATTAAGGGACTGATCTTTCAAATTACTGCATGTATATATATGAATACATCTGTTCATAGAAGAGTATTGTATTTTCTGAGATCTACCTAGCAGAATTGTGAATGCTACTGGGCACTAGGCAGTTTCGTCTAGCTACTGATCGCTGTGCACGCACAAGCAATGTGTGACTCATTCCTTTTAAAACTCAAAATGCCATCAGTGAGTTTATTTAATTCCTGGAAAAATTGTCATACAAAAGGTATCTTTTTTAGACTTGGAACTGGACAAAAGTCATATCAGCAGCATTCAGCTATATTGCCTGTAGCAGGAGAGAGTAGAAAGGAAAGATAAGCAGACACTGCTCTGAAAGAAAGAATATTCTTACTGACCAGAAAAGAGAATAGCTAGAATACAAATATTGCTCATTGAGGAGGTTGCATCCCTTCATTATCAAATCTATACCAAACAGAAATATGAAGATATGGCTTGTACTATTTCAGAATTCCAGTAATTTGTGCAATAAATCATTGAGAGGCAAATATAAGCAGCCTTCCGAGCATGGTGTGCATGTATTGGCAGACCTGATATATTTTACTGTACAATCTGTGCTGGCATCTTTGTCCAAAATGTTTTTCAGAGACTTTAAGTACTTTGCCAAGCTTAAAAAAAAAAAAAAAAAAAAGGAAAGAAAGAAAAAGAAAAGAAATGCATGTTACATATATAGTATACAGCAGATGAGTGTTCAGCAGCATACAGGTGTCTGGCACACAGGTGCCAGATAATGTAAGGTAATTAGATATTTTCAGGGAAATCCCGTTATTTGTTCCTAAAATAAAGAGTTGCCCATTCTTCTAGTGCTACCTGTGCACTATCAAGATGTACACCTGAGAGTGTTAATGGCCCCTCTTAACTGTTAGCTATTTGACCAGAGTGGTGCTTAGGACCAGAGCTGCCTTTTTTCTCTTTGCCTTTTCCCAAGACACTAAATTGACTCTGTGAAGTTCATCATGTTCTGCAGCAGAACAGTAGCAGTCTGCACTGAGGTTAGGCAGCACAACTTGATCCAAGTTCTTCTTTGTTCACTTTACCTTCTTACATGTTTTGCTATTAATTTTAGAGTAAATAATATCTGCTTCATCATGGAGAGAATTGGGAATTCTTCATATACGAGTAACTTTGGCTACAATAGATGAATATTTAGGAAAAAAGATCAAATCTTCAGCTTCTACTGAAATGCTGATTTTGAGTTTGTCTTAAGTAGAGAGATTATGATGATGATCTATTGATTAGAGAAGCATTAAGCCATAATATGGGCTCAAGGTAGTATCTGGAGATAAGTAATGCAGTGCTACTTGCAAGCAGTTTATCGAGTGCAGTGTGACTACTCACACCCCTAACCTCTGCAACCTGTCCTAGCTGTTTAAGGTACATTGCATTAAGTAATGTCCTTGGGTTCTTGCTGCAAGTAAGGAAGAGGCTTCAGGCACTTCGTGGACCTCAGCTGGGTCCCTTGCAGGGAGCTGCTACTTCACGTTACAGAAGCATCACAGGCAGCCTCAGGATGTGCGCTCTGACTTTCCCCACAAAAGTACCATGCATACACCTAGCAGTGCTCAGCAGGGTAAGGTTCTGTGCACTGCAGAGCTTTTTGACACTGTGGAGCATTGCTGGTTTCCCATTTGGATGAAATAAAGTCTTTTCCTAGTTTTCATGCTAGAAGCACACCAGTGAGGACCCAGAAGAGAGTGTAGGTGTAGGTCCTTGTGCAGAAGGAGGGAGACCCTGATTTTCTGCACTGCTTTTCTATATGGGCTAAACCTCATCCACTACACTGGATAATGGCCTCCTGGGACAGTTTCATTTTCTGTAGATTTTTTATTATTACAGATATTTTATGAGAACTGGGACAGGTAGGTGTTCAACATAGCTCCTGGTTCATACTGAGATCCTCGTTCTGAGTCAAGTGGGTGAAGATTTGGTTTCCCATAGGAGTGCTGTGACATTAAACTGTAGGTGGTGGTAAAGTTTTCTGTTACCTGAACTTTAACCAAAAGTCATGTCTTTGACACAAAAAAAATTCCCTATGCAAAGTTTCCCTAAAACTTGTGTGGATCTATGAAAAAAAAAAAAAAATCATTCTGTAGCAAATAGGTATTTTTTTGCATAAATCATTTAGTTGAAAAAAGGCTGAATAGTTTTGATCAACAGAGGCATTACAGTAATGCTTTCTAGACAGGATTGGGATCTCACTGGGTACCTGCCCACACACAGAGTGATAGAAAAACTGTGCCTTTGAGTGATTACAGATAATCACTCAAAAAGACAAGATTAGAAAAGAAAGAGAATAAAAATTATCATTTGTCTTATTTTAAAAATAAGGAGCTGAGTTATAAAAATACTAAATGAGATTGTCCAAATTTGAAAACAGGCCTGTAAGAATTTTGGGACTGGATAAAGTGCCCAATGCAGTGCCTGAATCAGATGTTCACCTTTCCTGCACATTAGTATGCAATTCCAGGAGCATCAGGCTGAAAGCTCATCTTCAGACTTGACTTAACAAAATGTTTTAATAATCCTAGCTATGAAATGCTAGGAGCTGATCTTGGATTTTACAATAAGAGACAAAGTGGTTGTGATACAGTATGGTATGTAAATTATATGCAAAGTATATTGGCATGCAAATTTGAATGCTAGGAGGAAAATCATTCTTTTCTAAACCTCAGAAGAGAGTTTTTCACCCATAGAAGCCAGAAACTGCCAGTAAAAATTTTTAAACAAATTGACAGTATTTCATTACATTTAAAAACATTTGTCTTTTTGTGCAAAATAATTTTGTCTCTTTTCTAAACAAGCTCAATTTCATTACTTTGCTGATAACAAATAGGCAAAAATGCTAAAAGTCTGTCAGATAACTAAGATCTTAGGAAGATGCCCCAACATATATATATTAAAAAAATATTATTAATGTGTAAAATTTTGAATTAGCATTTTAGGACTTTGGTCTTTTGGTTTCAAGAGACAAAGTTTGGAGCAGATAGGTGTTGTATGTGACCTTGTTGGTCAGTAACGTGCACAGTTGTTAATACCATGTTGTTATTGCTGTTTTGTATCCATTAGACACTGAAATGCTCCTCTGTCTATTGCCATGGTGAACTTTGGAACCACTAATGGGCGGATATAGAATCTTTCAAGAATAGGTAATATTCATAAGGCATGATGAAATACACCTGGTTGTCTCTCTGGCTCACCAATAACACAATGGTGTTATTAAGCATATTTTGATAGCGCAACAAGAGAAAGCAGAGCAATAGTAGCTCTGTCTGCTGTCTTTTCTCTTGTTTATCTTTTTCATTTTGAGCTTGAGTTTTGTGCCAGACTAATAGCCGATGGCAGTGGGCTGGGGAAATGAAACTTTTGCTGAGATTAGGGAATGTGCAGAAAACAATGTGTGAAATCTTGATTTGACAAGGACAAACAAACTGGTAAGGGCACAGAGAGATTTTGTGAAGTGAAACCATATTTGTACCACACTGTCTAGAAAAAACTATAACAACCGAGGTGGCAAAAGATCCCACCCAGGAGACAATAGAATGACATCCTCATTACACCAGTTAGAGAATAAAGGAGGTGTGGAGTTTATTCTGCCCTTTTCAATTACTGGCAGCTTATATTAATTTATGGTAGTGGAGTGACGTGTGTGTTGTGCTCTGGGGTAATTATCCTTGTGAGACTGTAAGTTCAACAGTTGTCATGCAATTTGGAGTTGCAGACTGGCAATTTTCGTAATTGAATCTCAGGAAATAAACAAAATATGGCAACTTGATACATTTCAAGCGATTAAATTTCTGCTTCATCCTCGGGACTCCCAGATTTGCTCAGCCAAATTTGGTGTCTGATTAGGAATGCAAATAACCTCCAAGAAACAGAAGAAAGCAGCCATCTTTGTTATATACAGTGGCACAACAATATATAGTATTGGCACCTGCCCTTAATGTAAAACATGGTCTTAGAAACCTGCCATCAGACCACAAGTCAGGAGAAGAATTGTCAGCTATGGCTTTTCTGGCTCAGGAGAGGTGGAATCACAGAATCCACAGTAAAATTACTTATATGCAGGGTGTGAATTCAGTACTTCTCCTCAGCCCATTCACGCTGTAAACTTTTCACAGCAAGGTCTCCTCCTTTATTACTAATTACTATGATGTACCAAGTACCAGGCTGGATTGCCTCATGCAAAACCTGACAGATTAGCAAATACTCAGAGGTTTGCTGGGTTGTTTTCCTGAGAAGATGAACGATACATGCAAGTTATTTCTGTGGTGCAATCCTGTTTGTTTACAAAAATTGTCCACCAGCTCTGTTTCATGGGGCACTGGAGGAGCCGGTAATTGCAGGCATGCATTTGCCATGTTCCCAGTTCACAAGACTGGGTCTGGCTTTTTCCAGAGCTTTGAAAGACTGGCTCACAGTTTCCAAGACTTCCCTGCACCCTTACGTGCTCCAGTGAGATGTTAGCCCACTGATTAGAAAAGTCTATTAGTAGCTGACATTATCCACCCCTAACTTAGTTGTACAGACACTTTACTGAATCATCTGTGATAGGAGTGTAGTCAACTGAGCTCTATAATCAGCAGAGTCCAGCTATGATTGGCATTGCTTTTTATTTCCCGCTACTGATTACAGGGAAAGCCAAAGGCTAGGGCCGCATAGTTAAATGGGATTCAGTTTAAAAGCTAAAATTGAATAGGTTGATCTCCACTAGATCTGAGGTGTCAAGATGATTCTATCATATAAATAACTATGTGAATTTGGAATACCACAGTCTGTAGTGTTGACTGAAGATGTGAATCGTACAAATAATGTTCATTGAACTTGATGTTGGTCTGATAAGCCTGACCTAGGGATTCCCGTGTGTGATCTTCAATCATTTTTGGCCATTCTTGACTGAGCACTGAGGCTGTGTTCATGGAGTATGTGAGCACTATGAGCTCGAGCAGTTGCATACTTGAAGTCCAGCAACCCTTCTCTCAACCTCCCAACCCTTCCACGCTTTTAAGAGGCTATAAGAAACTATTACTAGGCCTCCTACATTTGGTGTCCCCAAGATTAGGTTGAGGTGATTTCCTGAAATGGGGCTGCAAGGCGTCCTGTTACTGTAAGGATTTCCATGGAAAGAGACTGATTTTGAGGGGAGATGAAAGCTCGTATTGGGCTGGACTGTGTTATTCTGGGCCAAGCTGGATATTGATGCCCTAGTGTTTAACTTACCTTCCAGGGCAACCCTTTGAGACCCGATGGCTTATACAGGGAGTAATTTGTAGTCTACGTTAGTTTCATAGCTGATCCCACCAGAGAAAGAATCTCTTCTAGTAGCCTGAAACCCTCTCTTTACAGGCCACAAATCCCTAATATTAACCTCTGAACAAAGACAATGAAGATTTCCTATTTTTTCAGATGGTGTTGAAAAGTGGCATGAGGTCAGCCATGCTGACAGGATACTTTGCAAAGAAAGAGGAAGGTGTCTGCTGTAACTAAAGGATGTTTCCTTCTTTTCTTTCCCTTTTTACTTTGTGTTAAAGATGTATGACTTCCCAGTCAGCTCACCTTGCAGTGCACCTTTGTTTTCCAAATTAGAAAAACGAAATAAGCTGTTTCTCAATATAGTTATTGGGCAGTTTGTTGCATCAAGCTGTGAGCAATGCATGCCATGGAAAGAGCCCTGGCTGATGCCAGCAAAGGAGATGTGTGATTGGGATACAAAAATAGTCATGCCACCTTGAGTGTATGCAAACAACTGTGTTTTTCTTCTGGTAGTGTAGAAACCCCTGGTGTGTCTCCTAACCTCAAGAACAAAAATATAATAATGTTTTCATGTCTTACTTTGTTCTTTCTTTCATTGCTTGCTTACCCCTTCCTAGGAGATAGTAGGTAGTATCATGGTAGAGGACAGAGTACTTACCATGAAGAAAATGTCCAGTTGCAGATCTGTACCTGGAGGCAGATGCTGCAGTCCCTGTATAAACTCATGCACATGAGAGAGGCTGACTGGGCTGTGCCCACACCAAACCTGGAGCGTCATGCATTTGAACAGTTGTAGGCCCCTTGGATGTTTGGATCAGCCAGAAGAGGGAGACAACTCAAACATACTGTAAAAATCATAAGTTTAGAAGTGTGAAATAGTTTTGAATTTGTCTTGATTCCCTTTAAATAATTTACACGAGAATGCTTGATTCTCCAGGGCAAGGAATAATATTAAGACTCTTGTTTGAGATATAGTAAGTCTTTTTGCAGAATAGTTTGCAGAGTATATATACTATACTGAATGCTAGACAGTTGGGTAAAAATAATCAAATCTCTTATTTTCTGCCAGCAGTTTCCACGTAGTAGTTCATATTGGGGATGTCTTTTTTTGTCTTGTTTTGCTTTTAGTCTTGTTTTTGTTATTATTTTTTTCAGAACAAGTGAGCCAGTATAATATTTCCTCAAAAACTGTTTATTGAATTGGCTTAGCATTTATTTTTATTTAATGTTAAATTGGTGAATCAAAATAAAGAAAAAAATACTCAAATAGAATTGAATGTCAGATTTCTATCAAACACATAACTGTGACAGTGTGAAATAGAAAGTAAAAAATATTAAAAAATTGTAAAAGGGCAACACTGCTTATATATGCCAGTAGGTATCTGTTGCTTATTGATTTTCAGAGCCAGCTTCCAGTCATCTGACTATTCACAATTTACAAAATATAATGCAGTATATAAAAATAAATCAGTTGGAGAACTCAGGATTCCAGCATGCAGCGTTATGATGTCAAGGGTAAATGGACCCATTGAAAAAGCAACAAATGCACTTCAGTGATTGCATTTTTTTAGATTTTATCAACTGGTGTGCAGTTTTCGTTGGTCTAAACACAATGTAGTACCATTTATCTCTTATAAAATCAGTCAAAACAGAAACTCCTGTGTAATCAGTTTCACTCAGAGATGGTTTTGGTGGTGGTGGCAGTGGCGGAGGGAATCACTTTTCTCTAGTAATTCTCAGGCAGCCAAGCACACATCTTATCAGGGGTTACCTAGCAACTGTATGCTGCCATTAGTTGGAGTATAGTGATTAGTTAATAGCCCATGACTTCACAGGTTACTTTTTTTACAATTATGTAGAAGTATTTAGCATTTGATTTCTTCTGAAAACCCCTTCTCGTATAGAAATTCTTATCAGGTCAGCTCATGACTGGCACTTATCTCTCCAGTACATAGTTAGCAGTAAGTGCTTTCTTTTCCTTCAGCTTCTCCATCATAGCTTATGTCTTCCAGGCGATTGCTACAACTTAAGCATGTTACCAAGAGAAAACTGTGAAGTGTCAAAAAAAAAAAAAAAAAAAACCCCAACCAAAAAATCAGTGGAAATCTGGAACTTTTTTATATTTTAAATTTTACCTGGGAATTGCATGAACAACTCACTGTTCACATCTGCCATGTCATACTAGGACCAGGCAAGGCGAAAGGCTTTTCAGATGCAGCAGGGTCAGAGGGGCGCATTCATGACCCACTATTTCAGGTTCTGCAACATGGTATAAGTGGGAGGTGACTGCCGTACACTTAGCTCAAGTATTCAGCAGCACTTGAGTGTTTTGATGCAACCCTTCTCATCATATTTTTCCTCAGGCTATTTTTTTACCTTACAATTTTGAACTAAAAACATGTAATTGTTTTTTTTATTTTTTTTTTTCAGTAAGTGCTCTTATTTGCAAAGATCTGTTAGCTTTGAGCATAATGTTTTCATCTAATACCTAGCAAGTTCTTCCTCCCTTCCGTATGATAGCTTTATGAAATTTGGAAGGGTGCATTCCATAGCTTAGCAGGAAATACAGATGTTTATACTGCCCAGGCAAACCAGATATCCATCAGATTTGCAGTATTTGGTTATGTATGCCCATAGCCTAAAAGAGGGACAGGAGTGAATTGTCAGCTATGGCTTATTCTTCCTGCAGCCCAAATAACCATGACTGTAATGCCCATCCCTGGTGACCTGCAAGGTTGTTTTTGAGAAGTGTGGTCATACTGGTGTCATAATTCAAAACTTGTTGGCTCCTGGAAGCAGCTGGAGAATCAACCACAAAACCATGAAAATGTTGGCTGAAGGGACCCTGGAGTCACCTTGTCCCATCTCCTGCTCAAAGCAGGGTTGTTGTCAATACTGAATCAGGCAGATTTCTTTTGTGTAATGGCAGTCCCAGTTCCAGTGTTAGAAAATAAGGACCAGTTTTTGAAGGCTGAAGGAAAAGGGTGGAACTGCTACTCTACATGTAAGAAAATGTCCTCTTTTATCCAAAGTATACTAACTTGCTTGTGCAATCTGGCCTCATGCCTTTTCCAAGGACCTGTTTTCTATGCCCTCAGTCTTTTGCTGGCTGCTGGTGATCTTGGCATGTCCCTAGGACAACCATCCTGATCCTGGCATTGCTGCCATCTGGCACATGATAAATAATATTGAGTTATATTTGTCTTTCTTCCCCTGCTCAAAGTCCATGCCGTACATCAAAGGCTCTGCATGTAATAAACCTATCTGCCACAGATGTCTTTGGGGTGATGATCACCAATGATCACATAGAGCATCCTTTCTATTCCTACCAGGCCAGGGTGGTGGTAGCCTCATACTCCTGTGCAGGATGAGGAATGCCATCATTTTCATGGCTTTCTCTATACCTTGTGGACTGGCTGATGGAAGCCAGCTTGACAAACAAATTTAAAGTTCCCTGCAGCTATTTTCCCTCTGTGAATCACCAGGGGCTTTGGATGAGTGTGCCGCAGCCTTGTTTGGCTTTAGCGAATCTTTTAGAATTTACTGGAACTGTTCTGGACACACTTTCTACCAGAGCTTATTCCCCTGTGCCTACTACCAGCTCTGAAAAAGCTCAGGACCATGTGCCTGCAACAGGTCTGATTCAAAATGCAGTGAAATCAGTGGAAGATTTGCTTTGATATAGGTCTCTCACAAATGCATTAGGATCATTAGGATGCAAGGTAAAGCACAGGTAGTAGAAAGTCTACTACAGCCAACTGTCCCTGCATACAAGGGAAAGAAGGAAAATGAGCTTTTCCATAGGCCCCCACTCCCTTGGATTCACTTTCCTGGATTAATTCCATGCCAAAACCAACACTGGGCAAATTTCCCGAAAGGAAAATCACAGCTTTGCTCACCACCATACTACTCAGCAGATCCTGCCCTTTGGAAGGCAGTGGTGTCGCTGTCCATTGCATTGCTACAGTCTCTCCAGGGATCCTCCTGGGATTTTTCCAGTGTGGACTCAGTGAATACAACCAGTCTGAGTTTCAAATACTCACCACATAGCCTTTGCTAGTCTTAAAAGTGTGGATTGTGTTTCCTATAACTTGTTTCAGATTCAGGACTTTCTCAAAGCTACAACAAATTGTAGTTAGTATTCTTACAGGCACAGGGAATAGAAGGCAGAGCTTTGTTCTGTTTGTATTTTTGAACGGGACTTGCTGTGCTACTAAATGGTGATGAGGACAATGTAAATTCTTAAAGAGATAAATGTTCAAAATCCTTTATTTCTACAGTGAACTCAGGATAAAAATATAGCACAAGTTTTATATAAACTTTATGTTCCTACTGTAATTCCTATTTCATGCACTACACAAATCTGTGCATCGCGTAAGCCCAATTCAGATCAACACATATAAGTTAGTTAAAGAACAATCCATTTATAGTTCAGTAAAATTTGAAGTGCTTTATGTGTGCAAGGGTTGAATTTTGGTAATTGTAACAGAACAATAATTACCATTAACTAGTTATCTAGTCATTTTAAGCTTTCGATTCATTAATAAGGTCAGATTTTGTTACTGTTGGGAAGGACACTTAAAAAGACAGCTGCTGTGATTTCTGAATAGAGATCATAGAGGTTGGGTTAGAATGACACAAGGGTTTATGTGACTTCTAACATATTTTATCATACAGTATTACATATAAACTGCAGGTACAACAGATGGATTTTGCCTTACAATCCATTTATGCTTCATTCTGTAATGTGTGGTTATCACTGCACGTATAGAAGATGTTTTGTCTTGAAAAATAAGTTTTTCTAAAGGATTGCAGCAGGATTTGTGCTGCCATTTATTAACAGCAACGGCAGGCCACAGAGTGGTGCTACACCATGGCAGCTGCTGTTCTTCACCAAAACAGCATTATTCTTGTGACTGACTCTTTCAGTTAGCTCCACAGCAACTTTAAATCATTCATCTCTTTCTTTTGTTTTGAGGGGGAAATGTAGCTGGAGATTGACTTAAGGACCATTTTAACATGCTTGGGTCTCTCTTAAAGAAGTATCTTGTTCATTTGTAAAGTCGTTGATCAGTCCAGTGAAAGGAGCTGTTGCTACATCCCTGCCTCATTAGCTTTTTAACTGACTGTATTGGATGTAAGCCCTGCTTGAAAGTACGGGGAGGTGGTTTGCTTCTAGTCTCATCAAAAGCAGCTTTCAAGCAGCAGAATGAAGATATGGGGAGTTATTTGTTAAATTAAGCTGATAAGAATGAAACCAAAATTGGGACCAAAAACTCCTGTCCCTCATTCCCATGTTCAGATATCCTTTTTTATTCTTTCCTAATAAATGGTTTTCAAATCCTAGGAGGCAGAATTGGAGTTACTAATGACATTTTGAATGGAACCTCCCTGTCATGCTCAGGAGAGCACACACAACCCTGGGCCATGTGCTGGAGTAGCACTGCCTTGTTATTTAAGTGACAACTTCACAGACATGACTCTTTTGGCACTGGTCATATTATTTTTCAATTTGATGTGAGTATATTATTTAACACTGACTGCATTAAGGTTTTTTAGCTCCCAGAAGAGTATTTTACAGAATGTTTGATTCTCTTTTATTGCCACATTTCACAATCAACAAAAGATTTCATCTGAGCACCTCTGCATCTGTTGGCATTGGGTAACAGCAGGTTTCATGCCCTTCTTTATAGACACCTGCTTTACCAAGCTGAATAGCTAAGTGGATAATTTTAAGAACAGAGCCTACATATCCAAATCCCTCCAAAATCCAAAACATCCTAGATACAAATGACAGCTAAATAATGAGTGGTTTATCTGAAGTCTCTATCATACACTCCGACACAAATGCTTCTCTAGGAGGTGTGAGCAGCATCTGTCCCTGACATCTACACCTCACATTCACTGGTGAGCTCTCTGTGGTCTCCCTTTCAAAAACCATATGAACCCTGTGAAATGACTTGTCTCAAGTTAAATTATCTGTGAGATCACAAAACGAGGATGGGGCTTTGAGCAACCTGATCTGGTGGAATGTGTCCCTGCCCATGGCAGAGAGGGTTGGAACTAGATGATCTTTAAGGTTCCTTCCAACCCAAACCATTCTATGATTCTGTGATTCTACGATCACTAACTCTGTCTCTATCCTAGTGTTAAATTCCTAACTACTTCTGTCAACCCTCAGTATCAGCAGTGATGTTTAATGAAAATCTTACAGTATTTAAAGTACCATTGATGATGAATTAGAAGACAGCCCTGGACCATACCATTAACTTATCAGATAAAGTATTCCTACTGTAAACATCCCCAATCATAGAGTTTTTTACTTGTAATTTCTCTTCAAATTCTCCAAAGTTGTAAACTTTGAGATTTGTCTGAACTAGTATTCCTGTTGAAGTGAAAGATGAGCGAGTTTGCACTCAGGTTTGGAGTTTATTTCTTACAGGTCTTGATTAAGGCATTGTAAACTAGGCTTACGCAAATAAATAATCTTATTTTGCAGGTCACAGTACAAAGATCTTTCCTCCTGTCACAGTTATTCTCCCTGATAGTTTAAATCTGTTGTTGTGTAACTAAATCTGCCATTTACATACTCTGCCATTTACATACACGCAACATGAAAAAAGAGGGCTAGATGCAAACACTGACAGTATTTTAACAGAGGGTTTGTTTGACTAGAGGGAAAATTAATACCCAAAAGTTCAAAATATTCGATAGATAATCAAGAAACTTCTATGAGTAAATTCCCATTGTGATAAATTTACTTTCATAGTTTATGAAGACATGACAGTGGATTTTATGTACCATCTTTTAGGCATCTGCTTTCAGCCTTGCCCTGCAGTAAGTATTTAAATACTACACCTTCACCATCAAAGTGCAAAAACCAGTGCAAAATTGGCACATAGGCCAGCAAAAGACAAGGTGTCTCTATTCTGGGTTCTGTGAATGTAGCAGAGTGAAAGCTACCAGCTCACCACAGTTACTCTGCAGAAACTAAGATTTAATTCTGGCCTGTGGAGCAGGTAGGAGACAAACTTCTCAGTGTTTCTGCCTGGAAGGGATGCTGAGCAGTTGGCAAACTATGCAGAAGTGTTTTTATGGTGCAGGTCTATGAGCATGAAAGAACACAATAAAGACTTTAAATGACCATTGCAAAACAGAGTTAAACAAAGATGCCTGTAGTCTCAGCAATGAGGCTTCCTGAGCTTCTAATGATGGGGCACTTCAGTGTACACTGACTCCAGCTCAGCTTCTGTTTTCACCCAACTTGCTAATGGAAAGAGCATGTTTGATTACTAACTCAGGGAGTAGATATTTGCCCTGCTTCCTGCAGTTTGGTAGTTAATGTTTAAAAACATGCTATTTTAATAATAAAATAATAATTATTATAAAAAGAGTATCCACTGGGAATAAACATTATCCCTTAATTTCTAAAAATAATTATAATACGCATCTTAAAATTCAGAAGAGTGTGTCTCATGAATAGGAATGTAATTTCATTATTTAAATGCTGATGGTACAGCTAGAAAGCAACTGAAGTACATTATACACCAACCTAAGATTCTCATATTTTTCTGTAATATCAATTCAGCATTAGCAATGCTAAGCCACCTTCTCTTTCCTTAATAGAGCATAAGTTATTAAGACCAGTGTTTTAAATTATGTTTATGCTCTAATAGAAAGGATCTGGTTTCTTAATTTAAGAGGTGATTTAGTTTACCTGCTTTACTTGGCATATTAATTATTAAGTCACTGTCTGAGTGTCATTTAAGATTAAATCATGCTGAATTACTTTGAAAAATAGAAACAATCAGGAAAGATAGATTTAAGGAACAACTCAGATGAAAAAAGTTAACACACTAAAGCAGACCATGCCTTAGGGGTCATGGTTGAGCATTTGTAGTTAGGGGACTCAGATATTCTTTTGCACTGTGCTAAAAACTTTATTTTCATAGCTTATCAAGGCTATTACAACTAGTTTCAAAAGTACTTTTAAATTTTGAATTGGTTAGATTTGGGGCTCAGTATTTATCATATGTCCCTGATGATTTGATTTCCAAAGCTGGTGAATACTCAAAGATACAATTTGAATCAGGTGAAACCTGGAACGCCAAGCATTTTTGAAGATGAGGCTTCAGTTTTGGAACTTTACGGCATAAATTTCTTATACAGTGAGCTGTGGCTTTAGGGTAGACATTTCAGCAATCTATTTTTCCATTTCATACATTACCTAGTTGTATTAATCAAAACATTTATTTCCATGTTTACCCTTTATGACTCAAATCAGTTAAATTAATTTGAATTTTGTTTTTAAAAATTACATCAAGATGAAACGATAACTTCTCTGACAGTAAAATATCAAATTTGAAATTGTGAGAATTTAATGAATATTCTGAAAAGGAAAATTTATCAGTTTGACTATTCCTGAGTCTTGCAAATGCCTCTGATGCCTAGAAAAGACTTGTGCTGAGAAATTTCCTTTTAGTTCTAGAAGTAGAATTTTTTTGAAATTGCATGTTTGGCAAGGCAAATTCATCAAGATGAGGGAGTTAATTTTTCTTGAATTTGTGGATGGTCAGACCAAAGTATAGTTCTATCAAATTTCTTGGATATCTTTGTGTCATGTTGCAGGATGTGCATAAGGAGACACACAATCACTGCAGAACTGCAGGAGCAATTACTTTATTGGTTCAGCCTTTCCTTACACTACTTTCTCATCTGAAGTGAATGTGCAATTATTATGCTTGGGAGTTAAATATGGAATTCAAGCTCCCCTTGATAAAGCATAGCAACCAATTCTCCACCCATACCATCATTAAAAAATTCAGATCTTCCTGGCCCTTTGACTAGGCAAGATCAAGGCCAATGCATTATAACTTTCTTCAAATCTTCTCAACATCTTTAGCTTGGAAGCAGTTAAGGTAGTTCTGACTAGGCTAGAGATTCCCAAGCTTCTGTATATGGAGGCAATTTAAATGGGGTGCCTTTACAGCGTGAGGTGCAGTAATATGCATCCCCCCTCTGCTTAGAGGCATGAATAGAGGTACTCATATCATGGGTGCCAGAGCATGTTTCAGATAAGGTGATGTCCACAGAGGAGCTCAAGATCCTTCAGCCTCCAACCTAAATCCTGCCATGTTACAGAATGGAGACTAAGAGAGAATCATCACATGGCCAATGAGAGCACAAGTGTCACAACTTGCTTCTCCAGGTATTCTTATACTTTTCTCCACATACTCACTAATGGTTGCTGCCACAAGTAGAGTGTAGAACTGCATGCATTTTTGGTCTGACTCATCATGGTCACTCCTTTGTTCCTAAAGATTGAGAAATCCACATCTCAAGTTTTCTTTGATAATGAAGAATAGTTTCCATTGCTGATCAGATTCCATTATTGTAGATAGATGTTTATATCATCTGTGCAAATGTAGGAAAAGACAACACTTGCAGAATACAAAGTAGAAAACTGTTGGAGATTTAAATGATTTAAACTATGTCTGTCTTGTCTCTAAGTATCACCTCTGTCTGTGTCCAGCAGAAAAAGCAACAATAAATCTTATTTACATGACTCAAACTGTAATTTCAAAAGACTGCAGAAGTCCAACTTTATGCAAAGTCAGACAAGGCATATGTTTGCTCTCAGTCATGAAGTTTACTGAAATCATTACTATGCCAAGTCAAAATATGGTCCAGTCCAGCCTTCCCAGCAGCCTTGTGCCACTGACTCCACTGGGATGACAGGGGAGTCACTGCCTCACACAGTGGGTCACAGCCCTCCAGCAACAGCAAAATAGAAAATGAGTGATCTAGAATTATCCAAATTGTTGTAGGACTCTAGCTTCCCAAATTCAAAGAAGGAAGAAAATACACTGAAAAAAAATTAGAGTTCTTCCTTTTCTGAAAATATTTTGGATTCTCTCTGGTGCAAGTTGCAGCCTTGGGGCCTTGATGCGTGGATCATAGAATCATAGAGTTATTTGGGTTGGAAGGAACCTTAAAGACCATCTAGTTCCAACCCTTCTGCCATGGGCAGGGACACCTTCCACTAGACCGGGTTGCTCAATGGATGTGATGTGGATTGGATGTGATGGTCCTATTCACTCTGGTGCTCTTCTGTCAATATGTCGACAGGTGAGAATGAGGCTGCAGCAACCAGTGGCTGAATTAGGCTGGATTTAGGGACTTCAGAATTTATCAGCTGGAAGTGGCTATTTGATATGAAGTGGCTATTGTTACCCAGGATCTCTCCAGTTTTTAACGCACAGCTATCTGCAAACACCATTTTCATGTGTGATACTAATTCTGCCCGTCTTATAGCCACCATCACTGCCAGGGTGTGAGTGCTCCCAGCCATTAATGAAGGGATGCTGGGAACCCCTCTGAGGTGCAGGCAAGTATTATAATCACTCTTACAGCTGGAAGCTGGAGCGTAGAAATGAACTGTGAGAGTCTATAAGCCCACGTGGAAAGTCAGCAACAGACTTGAGAATTGGCTTCATTTCTTCTCACTCTCATTTTTGTACCTGCTTTTCTTTGTTCTGTCTTGTTCTTTTTCCTTATTTTGTTCCTTTCCCCAGCTGAGAGTATTATCTGGGGGTTAAGGGAGGAATTGTGCTGACAGCTGAACTACCCATGAGCAGCTCAAGTCCTGGAGCACCGTGGCTTGTAGACCTTGTGGGAACCCAACCTCTGTCAAACTTCTCACAGAAAGGGCTTATATTTCTAAGTAAGTAAGTGGCACGTTTTACAAGGACTCGCTCTTTTTTTAGTTCAAGAATCTCTAATTTGCTAGCCTTATAATTTTTAAAGCTTCTACCTGTGCTACTCACCTATCTGCTCTTCCTATAGCATCCAGCTGCCTGACATTCTTGAAGGCATTTGCTTTTCTGAATGTCCATCAAGGTAGGGAAGTAATGTGTATCCTTCAACTACAAATGGAGAATTGAGTCACTGAGAGGCTGTATTAGGCCTGAGGATGTGTTTGGTAGTGCGGGTTTCCCCAGTCCTAAGCCAACTCTCTCACCACTAGTCCATCCTCTTAGCCCTTCGTTGAAGGCTGTTGAATTATGGGACTCTGCTATCATTAAAAAAAAAAAAGTCCTTTCATCCATCCTTCCAGCCATCATGTGCTGCTATTGCATCTAGCTGCAGATGCACACATTTGAACCGTATGAAAAAAAACCAAAGGAACAAAGACAAATGTTTACCATACAATGGTTTGAAATCTTTGTAGTTGGCAACTAAATCAAAGGAATGCTTATGTTTTGATGTACAGCAGTCTTAAATCATTTGTAATTTTCTATCACCTCCTTTTATCGGGAAATTAACATCTTGATATGTAAGATCATCAGTAAATTAGGAATCAGCACCAGAACACAAGTTTATTTTTTAATGTGTGTACAAAACAAAGGACAATTAATAATATGTGGTGTAGCACTTTACATTTTAAAGAGAAAATAAAAACATTTATATATGTTAACGTTTATTCCAGCACCTGCAATTGGTGAATTTCTCTAGGCTTTGTGTCATTTTGATGTATGTGCTGTCCAAACTCTTTCCCTTGTAAAGAGTCTTCTATTTTCATGAACAAGAGGGGAGGATGGGAAGCTGTATGAAGGAAAAGGGAACACATTTACATCTCTCTCAAGGAAAAAGGTTTTAAACATAATATTAAAGACCCACTAATTTTAAAAGATAAATTCTGTGTATAAGGTGAGGGCATTTCCTGTAAACAAAGCAAAGTAATAGTTTAGCATGGATTTAAAGCTAACATATAAAATTGCAGATCAAGTCCTCCTCCCCCCAACAATCATTAATTCATTAATCCTTGAAACCATCACTGCATTGTTTTCTGGTAATTATACACACCTCATATGCTGGCTTTTTAAGACATTAATTGCATGATTAGTTTTATGATTTCTTCTGATTACCAATTAAGTTACCTTTTTCTCTCTTTTTTGTATTTCATACATACCATTAGACTTTATAGTGCTTCTTTTTTAATTTCTCACCTAGCAGGGGTTCTCACACATTCGAAGACTGCATTATCCACTCAATAAACAGAGAGAGAGTTTAATTTTCTGTGTAAAGTATTGCTGTGGACTTGGAAGGATGATGTTTCAGATATTATGCTATCAAGAGTGACATTTAATTTTACAGGGAAAAAAATCTTGTTTTTCCCTGTCATAACAATGTTCACAGAGCATGATTTTAAAGATGTGCAGAGACCAAATCAAGTGATTCTGTCTGTTGGCTTAGCTGAAGTTGTCACATCTTCCTTTTTTGCCCAACATGTATTGCCAGCTGGTCTTCAATTCTATTAGTGTAATTTCTTGTATAGAGTTCTCTGGGTCTGTGCATATATAAAGAAGTAGCATCCCATGTATCATAAATCAGATATCAAATGCAACAGCAATATGCTAATGTCTATACACATTAGGTAAAGCTTATGTAGGTGGTTTTAAAGACTTACAGACAAAAATATTGTACAAACCATAGAAATGCAAAACTAGATGCAAAAATTGTTTTTCACTTTCCATATTCCACATGCGTGGACAACAGCTGTGTATCTCTGTACTTGCTTCTTTTTGTGAACATACCTGTACGCTTGGTATATCAAATATTTGTGTGGGATTCATATACATATTCTGCATCATCTTTGTAGTGTAAAAGCAATTACATTTAATAGTCAACACTAGAGAAGATGCCTAAATGGAAATTAATTGAGAAAGGCCTTTATGTAAATGAAACATGCAACTGACTCATAGACCTGCTAGAAGAGAATAATAGTAGTCTATAGTATATTGTGTGTGTGGTTTTAAGACAATCTGGTATTGATTTAAGTGAGTACGCACTTCCAGTTTCCTGACAGCTATGTCAGGTCAGAGAATAGAAAGACTCAGAGTTGCAGGGTAACTCTAATTGGACCACCACAAAAAATAAACTCCCAAGTTTTGTGTTGATCCTCAAAATGCTTGCTGCTAAAGCTATACTATGGTTCTCTGGCAAGAAAAAAATGTCCACAGTGTACCATATGCTGTTCTACAAGCACCCTGCAGACAGCAAGTCAGCATGGAGAAATGTGCAAAATTGAAGGTGTTCCTGTAATAACAAGTAAGGACACCTCCAGCTCTATGAAAGCTGCAAATTTTTTTTTATGAATTATAGGAAAAAATATCAGGTTCTTTGGTTAACCTTTATTTTTCTGTTGAGGTTTTATTTTTTCAGAGATCTTTTAAATCTATTTCATTTGTTCCTGCTTTGTATTGAATAATACATAGGACAGCAACGAAATCTGTTAGTCCAGAAAACAGAAGATTCCAGGAGCACAGGCACCGGTTGTCACTGGCCTGACAAGTTCAGGAATTAATTTGGAGTACCCAGAGCTTGCCATTGCATTTAGTTACAACTGACAGTAACTTAAATATTTCACTAACCAGGTGCATTTATCTTTGATCTCTTTAAAAGTATTTTTTAGGCATAATCTGCATATTTCACTCATCTTTTATATTGAATAACCAATATGAATTGTTTGAAATATTTTCCAGCCTCCCAAAAGATGAATGTATGTTTATGTCACTTCTGGCTGCTTTCTAGCCTGTGTCAAACTCAATACTCTAATCAAATCAGAAATATTTCCTTCTAATAGCTGCATTTTTTTAGTAATTGCACTCTTCTGCTTTCAGCCATTCTTAAAAAGTTATACATACAGGAGGTAATGAGGTAAGACCAAATGTTGTAGCTAACTTGAAAAAAAAGAAGAAAAGAAGTAGCATAGATTTTCCTCTTTCTTTCTCTTTGGCTGCTGTTACTGCTGTTTCTGAGGAAAGAAAAATTATGAGGGATTTGCAGGAAAGGCAGAGGGGGGAAAAAGCTATAATTATGTCTTGTTCTTGTATAAAGCTTTCATTAGCAACAAGGCAAAAAGAATTCTCTTGAAGACGCATTCCATATTTTTACCAAAAACTGTTTAGAACTTTTTTTTTTTCCAATTCTGTTTCTTTTTTCCAGAAGTGTCCAAATCATAATTCATCTTTCCAAAGGGTATGGCCATGACAAATACATGCTTTTACTGCATGGAGAAAGTACCTATAGGCTGTCCCTCCTTCTCCTGTGGCACTCTGAGAAAAACTTATGCTTTCATTCTAAAATTAAGGTGTTTAGAAGTCAATCTATTTATAGCATCTCATGGTTTGAATAAAATATTATAAGATCAGGCCCTCTTACAATTTTACAGCATTGTCGGTAGATATGTTCCTAGGCATCAAGGACTATCTCAAAAAAAAAAAAAAAAAAAAAAAAAGGGGCAACCCCCCCCAAACAAACAACAAAAAAACCCCAAACAAACAAAAAACACCAGAACCCCCTCCCTGCTGCCCAAAAAAAACCAAAACCAAAAACAATCCTCAATAAATAAATCAATACAATTAATAAAATAAATCAATTGCCAGTTTGGTTAATGTAGAAAAAAGATATTTCCTTTCCTGTGAGAGGGGTTATCCCCAGTGGTTTTAAAATCAGGGCAACAGTGTATTTCAGAAAAAATAAATATAAAAAAGGAAGTTATTCTCCATGGTACTGATGTCAACTGGGTGATGATGGGCATGAAGGACTGCCCAAAGGCCTGGAACCTGTAAAGCATCTCTGTCTGCATCCACATATTTCCTGCTATTGTCATGTGAGAAACAAAGAAAGTTGTTTGCAGCTCAGATTTAACACAAAAGTGCTGCCCCACAGCATGGCTGGGATGTTGCGGCAACATAGGATTCTGCATCGCACTGTCACTGCTCAGAGCCACTACAAACCCTGTCAACCTCCACTTTCCCCCTTGCTCACTCCATTGCCTGGTTTACATGTGCCTATGAACCTCATGAGCAAATTCCTGTCTTTATCACTGACCCAATGGGGTGCCCTTGGATAGGTTGCGTAGTAATTCTTCTTCAGTAAACCACTGTATATGTGGACAGTATCAGGATGAAATAGGTTAAGGAATAATAATAGTACTGTGCTGAAAGTATTTAGTGCTGAGAAAATGAGTTACTGCCTTCAGAGAATGCTATGAGTTTTAGAAGTTTTATTGGTAAATCAGAAAAAGTGCTTTCAGAGCTATATAGCACATCCTTAAAACTAGAAAGTACAGACAAGCAGCACAGAAATACTGTCAACACACTCTCTGGTAGCCTGCAGCCTTATTTTAATAGAAATATGGATAAATGAACCAGTACCAATTCCAGATATCCCTTCATCTTGCAGACTGATGTAAACCAAACCTTAACAAAAGTTTAATAATATTCAAATAGCCATCTGAGCAACGTGTTTTCATCATCTTGCACTTCCTGCATCTGTGTGTTTAATTTTCACTGGATATGTGAAGTGCTGAAAGTGTTAAGAGAGGCTTTTCCCTTCCTAAGATCATTTGTAGTTGCATGTTGTGCAACCCAGGAGGTTTGGATAAGCAAATGTGTGGGTCCTTTTCAAACCAAACTGCACCTCCAGAATTTCAGTTTGCCCACCACTAATGATCATTCAAAACCATGTTTAAATTGGGAACAAAACTATCTCCAGTTTACAGAAGTATAGCCATCCATAACAGCACAAATGGATTAGGATTGCTGCATCAGAGAAGTCCATTAGTGTAGTGTAATGTACTGCTACAGCATAAGCCATTTCAAAAAGTAGAGCTGCCTCTGATCAACCTAAAAAAAATCCTCTTACTTCTGAAAACACAACATAAAAATGCACAGCAGGCTACAGGCCAGGTATGTCAAGTACGTCTTTTTTAAAAGTGGACTTTAACCCATAAGAGTCATCATTCACTATTAAATTTATGTTATTCTGCTATTCTTGATACAAGCCCAATTTAAATGGGTTCAGAAGGCCACAATGGATGTCTCATTCACTTCTGTCCCTTGAAGCATCCAAGGAACTTGAGGTGTTTTTTCTGGCCTCATGTATCATGTATTGACCTCCCAACAATGAATTTCACAAAAGCATGGCATGCAGCAGACCAAGTCCAGGCTTCAGTTGACAGGAACCAAAGAGTAGGCAGTCCTGGAGTATATTATACAATTGTTACAATGGGGGATGCCAGAATTAGAATACCAGTATGAAATTTCTCATTTCTTTCATCATGAGAAGGGACAAACTAGGCAGCCTTCTTACCTTGCAACATACGTCTTCCTCTCTTTGCTGCAATGTTCTTTTGTTTCAAGGGATGGACCACTGAGGAAGTCACCAAGCCTGAGTCCCATGGTTTTGCCAAGAAGATCTGGTTTTCCTCAGTGGATTTCCTCCATTTTTGACACTCATCATAGGATAAGATCCTAACTAGCATGAGGAGCAGGAGAGTTGATGGGGAGGATCCAAGGCAGATGTACAGTAACAACTGGTTTCTATCTGCGGTAACATCCAACCCTAAACCCTCTGATCCATGCCTGATTGTTCAAGCATAAATAGGTAGGTTTTATTGCTGGTATCAGTCAGAATGGAAGGACATAATAGCATGGCATAAATCACTGTATCCTAAAGCCTCCATGGAAGTTGTTAACCTGAAATGTACAGTTCCCATCATGTGCTCTGGACCGGAGAGCAAGGTAGTTCAGTTTTGGAAAATACAGGGCAGCTTTCAAAGTGGCAGGACTGAAATGCTGCACTAAGCTGCTCTAGTTGGGGATCTCATTTGAGATCCTTTGTCTCCTACCACCATTTTCAAGAAAGTAATCTTGAAAACATGTTTCTGAAGACAGGATCCCTATTTATAGGGAAAGTTGTTGCTTTTTTATATTTTGCAGGAGCAATCTTTCATATCAAAATTTGTTTGATATGGAAATATTGTATACTTGCTGCTTTTAAGCCCACCTACAAGCACACCAAGTTTCTGAATTACCAGTGAAAATTTATAACCTTTTGTGCAAAAACAAACTCAGCTTTTTAGTATGCACCTGCTTAAGCAATTTCTTTGAAAAGAGCATACTTGGATTTTTGGTTTTTGCCTATAAATAGCTATGCTTTGTAGAATACAGTTATTACAGGCTCTTTTAAATACATTTCTAAGGTGAAACATGTAGTTGCCTTATTAAAAATGAATTATATACATCAAAATTAAAGTTGTTTGCAATAACACAACATTCTTCTGTATCTTTTGCTAACATCAGCACAATCAATGGAAAACATGAAAGAAGATATCCCATATATATTTGAAATTACAATTACAATGTTGGGGGAGCGGATCTCTAAGTCAGAGGGTTTTTTCCTATGAACGGGGCTGATTTTCTTAAGATCTTGTATTTCCCACAGACCCCTGGCTCCAGAACATACCTCTGAATCAGCTTTGGAGAAAAAGGCTGCAGGAGGAGGAAGTCCTGCCTCACATATTGGGAGATACCATGAGGCTGCCTAAAATTACAAGATATACTAGAAATTAAAAAAAAAAAAAACCAACAAAAAAACCCCCTGAAAACCACAAAATAAAAAACAAATCAAAAAACAAAGAAAGAAACAAGCCACAAGTTAAATAATAATATCATTATCATTGTATCACTTTCAAGACACAGAACACTTTTGCGTACTGGCATTAGCTTTATTAGCTTTTTTTTTTTTTACAGTGTTTTGCAGATAAAACAGATTCCTGGTGCTATTAAAATAAGTCTTTGTGAATATAGTTCACATTTTGCTACAGCCAATTGGGAATGCATGTTCCAGGAGACTTTGATAGATCCATGCTACTTACTTGAATTTCTCACAAAAATGATTTATAGATTGTTGCTTGGATGAGATCTGAAAAAGTTTAGTGATGTAATGTTTGGGTTGTATCTTCATAATTGAGTAATTCTCTAGTATCCTAGTAATCTTGTAGCAATGATCCAGAATTTTGGACGATTAGTCATTCAGTTCACATCGTTTTCTTAATGAAATGACAGTCAACAGCGACAGACTACTTAGCAACACTGATCTTTAAGGTTCATCTCTGTCTTTGTATGGATATTTGAGGTGTATGCAGGCATCTCAGATGGAGGCTTTTATGTAGTGTTTTCTTATTGGGACCTTAGTATTTTTTTCCTTTAATGTTTTTCTCGTTCCTAGACTGTCATTAAAATATTTCAGCTTCCCAGCAGTACTGGATAAGTAAGCCTATGATCTAGTGCTGTTAGACACATCAAAGTTAATCACAGCCTTAATTTAAAAGAAATAACCCAGAAAGCATAATCAATATATGGAAAACAAGGTTTGCACCCATTTTGAACCAAAAATCATAACTCCGTTATTACAGTTACACTAAAGACCAGACTGATATCTTATGAAGTTTCTTTTTTTATTTAGGGACTGACATAAGTACAGGTTGATGCTTAGACATACTGTTCCTTTAGACATAATCTTAGACATAATATTCCTTTAAGCTAGCTGTCTCTGCCAGTCCTGAGAGCTTAAGAGAAAATTATGACAATTGTACTTCCTAAATGAATCACTTGAATATGAAGCAATGCAGTACATGAGCTCAAAAATGTAGCCTGTGCATTTATGATGAGCATTTGCTCCTTTTTTTTAAGTTGTTTTTTTTTTTTAAGTTTTTCTGCTTCTAGAAGCAGAACAGAGGATACATTTGTATGCTGTGTGTTTTCTTTTTTGGAAGATAAAAGTCACTTCTGATGAAGGTGCAGACTGTCTTCATCCATGGTAACATTCAAGGTATGGTGAAAAGATATCCCATATAAGCATACTGAAATTTCTTTCTTAGGTATTTTGTTTAGAGCTTATACCTGGAGGCAGATTGGACAGCATTACCAACAATTAAAGTTTCTTGGCAATTCCTGTTAGAAGAAATTTCAGCTGCAAACTTCAATCATTTACAAACTGCATAAGGGATGATGATCTTTTCTAAACAAATAAGTGTCTATAACACAGACTTGGTTATCAGAGGGGACTTTAACCTCCCTGACATTTGCTGCTTCAGCAATGCCATAGGACACAGCAGTCGAGAAGATTTTGGGAGAGTGTCAGGGATGACTTCGTGGTACTGGTACTGTCTCCGGGGCCAATCAGGGATGGTACACTTCTGGGTCTGCAGAAGAAGTGGCTGGGGAGCCTATGGCCAAGACAGCTATGGAGAAAAACTTCTATACTGGCACTGGGTAGGCGAAAAACAGGGGACCAGGAAAAAGATGGGTTCAAATTTGGAAGACAGTAGTCACAAATCTGTGCATAGAGTATCATCTTTCACCATGTGGTCTGAAGTCACTGTTTGTTGGCTGGGAGTCCCCCTGCATCAGCACGGGGATACAGAACCAATGGTAGTATTTCCACTGTCTTTCACTACTTGTACATTATTCTAACCCAAATGGTAGAGGTTTGGGTGATGGGTATTAAGTTATGTGATGAACTATATTCGTGTCAATATGAAGACGCATATTCAAATTACAGAGGGAAGAGTTGGGGTTTTTTTAATCAAAATCTTGTAGATGTCATTTTTTATTCTGAAAAAAATATTTTCTTTGCAAAAAAAAAAGCAAAGTTACACCCTCAAAATTTAACACTTATAACATTTGTGCATCCTTAATTTGTCCCATTTTTCTATGTATATTAAGGTAGAATGTTTATTTACAAAATCCTTCTTCACTTGTATGCAGAAAGGGTCAGGTCTGGCAATGAACTATGACTTTGCGGTAAAGCAAAAGATTAAGAGGTCCCTACCTCATTTGTTAAGTAAGTCAGAAAGTATAGAGGAAATGAGACAGGATAGTCTCTTGGTTAAAACAGCAAAATTTCTTTTGTTTTTACCAGAAAGTCTTTATATGTAGTTAGGTAATTTTCTTACATCAGTTTTGTCAGAGATTGCCATTTCTTTCTAATTTTCTGCATACATTCTGTGTTGGACTTGACCCATAGGTTTGGTGAGCACTTAAGCAACAAATGTATGAACTGGAGAGTGTGTGTAAATATACGAACTACAAAATAGAGAGACATCTCAAACTGAGTACCCAAAATTAATGAGTATTTTTTGACAGAGATCCTTCTGTGCCTCAAATCTGCTTTTCACAGAGGGAACAATACCCACTTATGTCTTAAGCAGGATATGAAATTCATTAAACTTTTGTGGTGTTTATTTATTGGAATAATGAATACCAAAGAAGGAAATGAATATATTGAAAATTATTAATCTATCCTTACAGCTGACGTCTGTCATCACAGAAGGCTTTGTGTAACATGAGGTAAATAAGGCCAATGGCCAAATGTGAATATAGGCACAAAAACCACTGGCCATTCTGTGCCCTGAGTGAAAAGGAGTCTTCTAGAAAAACACAAATTTGAAATACATGTACAGGGCAAGACTGATTTGAGCAGGCAACCTTAATCCTGGCTCTTCCTGACATCTAGAGAGCTTGATTTTCCAGCCTCAGTCTGGTAATTGTAAAAGGCTTCCCAGGAACACTTTGCTCCAGCTGACAGCAGAAGGTAAGTCCATGGCACTCTAAAAAATTCTTCCCTTGGGGCATACAAGTTGAGTTAACCTGCACCCCAGACACAGGATGCAAAATCAAGTCTCTCCTCCCCATTGCAGCACTTGACCCACATGCTTGGCCCCTCCAGGCTGTGTGCTAGCTGAATGTTGTTGCGTCTTTGTTCCAGTAAATACTTCATGGCAAAATACTTCAACATTCATCAGAGCAGAGACCAGAATCTCTCCCTGGGGACTGCCACAACTACTAAGCTAGTGTGATGCTCACTACTCTCTGTCCCAATGAATATTTAATTGGGCCGTACAAAGAGGAAGAGTTTCAACAGAATGGACTGAGAGGGGCCTCGGTGGGAAACCCCAGCTACGGTGGCTTCAGCTATCTGGCTGGAGGGGTGAGTCCTGATGCCTTAGGTGGAGGAGATGTTTGATCAAGGTAGGGGCCCAAATCATACAGAGAGCTGCCCTAATTACTAAGCTACTAGATGAAAAGGGGCACTATCATTTTACCCTTGTCCTTTGAAAAGACCGGACCTCCTTTGCTTATCTAAAGAAAGGGTTTAGCTACGTGAACCCTAAATGCAAATAAGTGCCTGTGTGCTGTGCAAGTGAGTCCCTGAATGAGGCAGGGCTAAAGCCATATGCAAGTATTTGACTTCTTCTACTGGCTAGGCTGGGCAGATCCAGTGAGGTGGTTGCAGTGAACCCTTCAGTCTGGCCTTTTTCTTACCCCAAAATGCCTAGTTCAGAGTTGGGAAAAGCCCTCAGCAGCACAGTGTCTGATAGGTAACCAAACTCCCTTGGGTTACTCTAACCCAAGGAGAAAAAAACAAGGGATATTTAGGGATTGCAAGATATGGTCCACATGTTGTTAGGTAGCATCTGCAGGAAATCTGCATAATCTCAGAGGAAAGCTTTTCATTAATGTAAAATACAAGGTTGCTCCTGAGAAACCTTTTCTGAAGTGTGTTTAAACTATGCACTTCAAAGCATGCTGGTGCTTCTCTGAGCCCCAACTTCACAAGAAATTTGCTCATAGATACAAAGGAGGAGAAAATCTCCAAAGTAATATATAGAAATAAGAGGAAAGAAAGGCTGTTTCCTCCTTTTGCATGAATGCACCTGACTTTCACACAAGAAAAGAAACAGTAGACAGAAGCAGCTCAAAGATCCCAGTTGCAGCCTTTTTATAGTAATAATAAAATAGCAAAAACTAAGCTTTCCCCATCATTTCAGCCTGTTGTTTTCTTGCTCATGCCCTGCCCAGCTTGTATCCCAGAGCATCGTATGTGTTGGTGCTTTAAAATGCCATAGATGTACCCTTCTCAAGATAACTGAGTGCTAACAGTAGGTGGAGATACAATCCAATTGTTCTGTAGTGTTTCCAAACAATCTGAAGCCAGCCTGACTTCCTATTAATTTTAATTAAACCTTGCAATAAAAAACAACGGAACAGTGAAAAGCATGAGCAAAAATAAATGTATAGGTCATGCCTTTAGGTCCGTTTATTCAGTAATTTGATAGCTTGTTTTGGCATAGTAGGTGGAATACACAGACCTAAGTTGTTTGTTTTTCTCTCAGAAATAATGCCTTCTGCTTTTCATTTGCCTCAGCAAAAGAAAATTATAATAAAAAGAAGATGGTTCTGAGACCAGTTCAAGCATCAGAATACAAGCTAATTTAAAAACTACATCAGCTTATTCAAGGTTCCTAGTTTGTGCATCTTATTTTTTAAAGGAAAGACAATAGGAAATGCTGGCATTCTTTTAATTAAACCTTTACCATAGCTGAATTTGAAAGGAAGTCTCTGATACATGCTTCCTCAAAGTTGAGACAGAAGGGTGACTGTCTTTCTTTGTGGGACTGAATTTGGGAGAATGAAGGGCAAAACCAGTTTTTTGCCACATCCACTTTGCTTTTCAGGCAGTAGGCACTAAGTGTTGATGGGCACTAGCTAGAACTTTTAATCACGTTTTAAGTGCTCCCAGACATGTAAATCTGTAGAAATGCCACCCCTGGGAACAGCACCCCTGAAGTCTTTATGTCTGTCCATTCTGATCTTACCTGCTGCCTAGATTTTCAGATCTTTGCAAGTTTAATGTTTTAAAATTCACCTTCAATTTATGTCCTTTTCACTTGCGATCAATCTAATCCAGCTGGATATCAGAGAACGATAGTTTTCTTCTTTTAAAATCAGAATTAAATCTTATTTGTGCTATGGCATTGCCTCTCTTTCTGGAAGCCTCCAGAAATAAAAGGCCAGGAAACCCAGCCAGCACTGAACTGAGGGGTGGAAGAAAGATTTATGTGGATTAAGGTGCAGGGAATCACTTTTCTAGGAATAATTCTGTTTTCTGAAGGTAGCTGCAATTTTGTTTTGCGCTTTTATGCAATTTGTTGTACATAGCATTTATCCTATCCTCTTTTTCATGCTTATGAAATATCTGATGATAAATTCATCTTGGTTTATGCTGAGATTTACAGCAGTGTTACAAAAAAGCTCTAACTAGAGGTAAAGATATAAGGGAAATAAAGAGATGAAGTTACTGGGCAAACAGCAGACCAGGGAATATTTTATGGAGGTACCTGTAGGTCTTGGAAATGATATTAGAATCATAGAATCATAGAATCATAGAATCGTAAGGGTTGGAAAGGACCTTAAGATCATCTAGTTCCAACCCCCCTGCCATGGGCAGGGACACCTTGCCCTAAACCATGTGGCTCAAGGCTCTGTCCAGCCTGGCCTTGAACACCGCCAGGGATGGAGCATCCACAACCTCCCTGGGCAACCCATTCCAGTGCTTCAACACCCTCACTGTAAAGAACTTCTTCCTTATATCTAATCTAAACTTCCTCTGTTTAAGTTTGAACCCATTACCCCTTGTCCTACCACTACAGTCCCTAAGGAAGAGTCCCTCCCCAGCATCCTTGTAGACCCCCTTCAGATACTGGAAGGCTGCTATGAGGTCACCACGCAGCCTTCTCTTCTCCAGGCTGAACAGCCCCAACTTTCTCAGCCTGTCTTCATATGGGAGGTGCTCCAGCCCTCTTATCATCCTCATGGCCCTCCTCTGGACTCGCTCCAACAGCTCCATGTCCTTTTTATGTTGAGGACACCAGAACTGTACACAGTACTCCAAGTGAGGTCTCACAAGAGCAGAGTAGAGGGGCAGGATCACCTCCTTCGACCTGCTGGTCACGCTTCTTTTGATGCAGCCCAGGATACGGTTGGCTTTCTGGGCTGCAAGCGCACACTGCCAGCTCATGTTAAGCTTCTCGTCAACCAACACCCCCAAGTCCTTTTCTGCAGGGCTGCTCTGAATCTCTTCTCTGCCCAGCCTGTAGCAGTGCCTGGGGTTGCCCCGACCCAGGTGTAGGACCTTGCACTTGCCTTGGTTAAACTTCATAAGGTTGGCATCGGCCCACCTCACAAGCGTGTCAAGGTCCCTCTGGATGGTC
Source organism: Strigops habroptila (assembly GCF_004027225.2). Lineage (NCBI taxonomy): Eukaryota > Metazoa > Chordata > Aves > Psittaciformes > Psittacidae > Strigops > Strigops habroptila. The sequence continues at coordinate 106,869,119 of NC_044277.2, read as the reverse complement.
CCTCTGGATATTCTCCTCTCAGTAGTCTCTCCCAATTCATGATTCCTTATTCCCATGGCAAAATGGGCAGATATGTCACAAAAGGTTATACTAAGATAATAAAAATTGATAGTTAATGGAAAGATATTTTTTAAAGTCTGTCTTTCATATCTTAACTTTGATTAACTTGGTTTTCATAAAAAAACACCAGAACACCAGAAATTTACAGTGAACTTTAGGGAAGATGCGATTATCTCTCATATGAAAAGTAAGTTACATATGTGTTTCACCAGTGTTTTTTAAATCTCTCAAGAGATAATTGCTACCACTGGAAAATACCTGTCTTTCAGTGCTGCATATCATATTCATCCTACTTATAGGATTTCTTTCATCAATAGTTCCATTAAAATATCACCCCACTCATGTTCCAAAGCAGCACTCAAAACTTAGCAATTTCTGAATTTTTAATTACACGAGTTTGTTTTTTCTTCACTGTCTTTAAGTTCTTTGCTTATGCTTGATAAATCTAGGAGGAAAAGAAAATTAAGCATTGAATGAGAGAGCACATGGAGCTTGTGTGTAGATATTTCTATGTCTCTGCCCTTCATATAACAAATTGAATTGTAAATGAACAAAAAGAAAATGTGAAGAGACAGCCACATCTAGCCAACACCAGGCTTCCAGAAATTTACTGTAGGGTCTGCCATAACCCAAAATCCTAATAATAAGATGCATTATTTTCAGCAACTGTGTATTGTGCACTGCATCACAGAATCATAGAATCACAGAATGGTTTGGGTTGGGAGGGACTTCAAGATCATCTAGTTCCAACCTCCCTGACATAGGCAGGGACAGCTTCCACTAGACCAGGTTGCTCAAAGCCCCATCCAACCTGGCCTTGAACACTGCCAGGGATGGGGCAGCCACAGCTTCTCTAGGCAACCTGTGCCAGTGTCTCAGCACCCTCATAGTGAAGAATTTCTTCCTTAGATCTAATCTAAATCTACCTTCTTTCAGTTTAAAGCCATTAACCCTTCTCCTATCACTACGTGTCCTTGTAAAAAGTCTCTCTCCACCTTTCTTGTAGGCCACCTTTAGGTATTGGAAGACTGCTCTAAGGTCTCCCCAGAGCCTTCTCTTCTCCAGGCTGAACAAGCCAAATTCTCTCAGCCTATCTTCATAGGAAAAGTGCTCCAGCCCTTGGATCATTGAAGTGAGCCCCTGCTTTGGACTCACTTCAACAGGTCCACATCCTTATCTTTGGGGCACCAGAGCTGGACACTGGACTCCAGGTGGTGTTTTATGAGAGCAGAGTAGAGGGGGAGAATCGCCTCTCTTCACCTGCTGGTCATGCTTCTTTTGATGCAGCCCAAGATATGATTGGCTTTCTGGGCTGCATATGCAAATTGAGAGGTCACGTTCAGCTTCTCATCAACCAGCACCCCCAAGTCCTTCTCCTCAGGGCTGCTCTCAATCCAGTCTCTGCCCAGCCTGTATTTGTACTTGGGATTGCCCCAAACCGGGTGCAGGACCTTGCACTTGGCCTTGTTGAACCTCATGAGGTTCACACTGGCCCATCTCTCAGGTGTGTCAAGGTCACTCTGGATGGCATCCCTTCCCTCCAGTGTGGCAACTGCATCACATAGCTTGGTGTCATCAGCAAACTTGCTGAGTGTGCACTCAATCCCACTGTTCATGTCACCAACAAAGATGTTGAACAGCACCAGTCCCAATTCCAGTCCCTGAGGAACACCACTGATCTCCACTTGGACATCAAGCTGTTGACTACAACTCTTTGAGTGCAATCAGCCAGCCAATTCCTTATCCATTGAGTGGTCCATCTGTCAAAGCCATGTCTCTCCAGTTTAGGGACAGGGATGTTGGGCAAGACAGTGTCAAATTTGCACAAGTTCAGGTAGATGACATCAGTCGCTCTTCCCAACACTGTAACCCTGTCATAGAACGCCACCAAATTTGTTAGGCACAATTTGCCCTTAGTGAAGCCATGTTGGCTGTCACCAATTACCTCCTTACTTTCTATGTGCCTTAGCATAGTTTCCAGGATCTGCTCCATGATCATGCCAGGCACCAAGGTGAGACAGGCTGGCCTGTTGTTCCCTGGGTCTTCCTTTTTGCCCTTTTTAAAAATGGGGATTATATTTTCCCTTTTCCAGTCAGTGGGAACTTAACCAGACTGCCATGACTTTCCAAATATGATGCAGATTTCATCAGCTTGATTTACTCAATCTAGAACTATGCAATAGGCCACAGAAGTTCAATTTTTCCTTCTAGGTGATGTCTTATAAAGCAGAGGCTGTGACTCTGCCAAGGATCTGATCCTGCAGTCCCATAAGATATGGTGAATAGAGCAGTGAGCACCAAACCTGTGTTTGTCACTTCGGTGAGGTTTTTTTTCCCGTCATTTATTTTGCTGATAGCCATCAATAATAGTTTCAGTGAACGCTACCACTGTGTATCTACCTGTGTCCTGGGCTGTGGATGTGTTTATAAATTGAAAGATTTCTGATATAATAGTCTGTATTTAAATAGTAATTAGGGCATATGGTGACGTTGCATCTCGATAGAAACAACTCTATTGCAAAGATTTCAGGCTGCCAGTAATGGAAATCTGACATTTATGCAGGCTTTGTGTTGTTTGAAGCTACTGGCCATTATAGCTCTGAATTGCTATGTGGCTCTGCTCAGCCATTGTGTTTTCCCAGAGGTGTTTCAAGAGCATGAAGCCATTTCTTTTCCTCTTTTTGTTTGTTTGTTTGTAAAGGGCCTAGTGAGTTATGTAGCTTTCCCTGGGAAATAAAAAGACTTGCAAACGTAACACTTATTCCTCCCTGACATTTCAAATCTAAGTGTCGGTGGTTAAACATTTAGTTACACAGCTATTTTTCTAATGAACTACCTTACTTGAAAATGACCTCTAAAATGTCGGTCTGCCTTAGCAGCTCTATTATGGTCAAATTCCCTGGTGAAGTGTGTGTGACTTGCTGACTTCAGTGGGAGCAACATACATCTGAGGGCAAAATTTGTCTCATGGATTGATTGATTGTCAGTTGTTTGGTGCCAGATATTCAAAGGCACTTAGCTCCCAGCAACTTTTGCAATGAGACCTCTGGCTGAATTTTCACAGTCTTTCTGTGAATCTCACATACAATGTGTAAATAAAAATGGGCCTGAGTTCTTATGTTCTATGGGAAGCAACTTATTCTCAGGAGCAGTCCCAATGCGTATCTAGATCCTGTTGCAATGATTAAGTACTTATTAACATGAGTAAGAGTTACAGATTACAGCATTCTGTTGACTCCTTAAAAAAAAATCAGGAGGCAAGATTTATGTTAAAGCCAATGGTCAGAGATAGGAGGAGCAGGAAGCATTCATTAGAGATGTGGAATGCACTGGGGTCCCCAGGAGCCTGTGTCTGTCGAGCCTGAGGTGTGATTTTTAAATTGCTTCTTTGGTTTTATGGGTATCACTTTACACTTGCAACTAATTGTGCCTTGCTGTTTTGAACTGACAAGGTATCCCACTATCAGCTTTTCCTTGTGGGTGGTAAATCTCACTCGGAGAATTAGAATGCAATTTAAGGGTAAATTTAAGAGACAGTATTGTTTTCTAAGCAGATTCTCTTGTCAAAACTGATTTTCTCTCTGGACTACCCCACTATCAGCAAGATATCTACATTTTCCTTCCTCAGGTTTACAGTTTGGGAATACACACCAGGGTGTTTGGTACTGGTTTCCAGCTGCCTTTCAGGGTCACAGTTTCTGCCCCATTTCATGAGGCGTTTGAGGAGTGAGAGAACCCATGACTGGAAAGCAAGGTGCTGGTGATGTTCTACAAGACTGAGCCCCAAGCCTGAGCTGTCCGTTTCACATTTAGCCTACGATCAGTATTCAGGCTCTGAGGTGACCTGCATTTTGAAAATGTTTCCACGTACATTGAACACATTTAGGAGTTGTTTAGAGTAGCCCTTTTGAATTATAGGCATCCATCTGTCAGACCTGCCATCCAAATTGAATAGCAGGGAGTTTTTGACATTTTGGACTTTACTTGCTTTAATTGCTTGATGGTAACATTTATTATTTTTTGTTGATAGAAAACCAGCACACATTGATCATTAGTTTCCTTTTGAATCTAGTCATCATCCCTTTATCAAATGAGGGGTCACTTGTATGTTGATTGATAAAGTCATGCAGATTTGTGAGCCGGCCTTATTCTGGAAGCAGCTTACACAAGAGAGAGGGTTTTTTCACAGTAGATGTCGTTCACACACTCTTATGGACAGTGTCATTGATAATCTAAGAAAAACCATATGGTTCCTTATCCCGAACTAGCAATAATATAATCAAAACTGTTGAGCATGAGATCTTAGAACTCAAAAAGTTTGGATTTATCTGAAGGATGTGTATCTTTATGCACACATAATTATACAAGGGTGCATTATATCCCATTATTTCAAGTTAAATACCTTGAATTGAGAAGGCATCTGATATTTGTGTATCTTTTTATTGTGTCATAGATATATATGTTGTAAAGAAATTCAGAGACCTACAAATTTCATGTCACACAACCACAGACCATACTACATCAGTTCCTTGTGAATATAGCTCAGTTTATACTGGACATAAAGGTTAGGGATTTTGAAAGTCAAAGACTATGATGTGGTTGTTAGAAGACTTAAATTAGCCTATTCTACACATAGTGAGAAAGATGCATAGATCTGGGCAACAGCTGAGCATATTATTTCAGAGTTTAAGCATAACAAAAGAGGCCATCATGAAACCTTAGAGACCTAACTTCAAAACAAAATTATTAATAGCCAAGAGGGTAAAAGCTTTAGTGAAATTCGGAATCCAGTTCTAAATAGGATCTCCACTTCAAGAATGAATAATAGATGGACTCCAACTGTTCTGTGGTTGAGCACAAATTAGTGATTCATTGATTGTAATCAAAAGCAGCTGCTTGTAATCAAAGCATAGGTTTTGATAGGTCATTATCAAATGATATGCTAATTTTCTATGTATATAAAGAGCAGAGATGGGGCTTGTCAAGAAAGGTCTTGATGATGCAAAATACAGATTTTCTGAGAAGTTTACCTTGGTGCTTTCTTCCTTAACTGTCCTTTATCCTAGTCAGTATTTTCTGTCTCCATAATTAGTTTCAGTTTTGCAGCAGCTTATTGGAAATGTCACCAACATCTGGGTTGCCGCAGCACAAACAATAATGCATTTATAGGAAGAAAGCAGGCCTTAGCCGTTCCTCTTATCATTATTAACTCACGATGAATACTCTTTCTGTGGACATGACATAAATTTGTGAGTCTCAATTTTGCTAACTGCTTAGGCAAGTATTTTCAAATTCACCTATTTTAGGATAAAATACCTACGTAAATGGAAATAGTTAGCCAGCAATACTGAGTGAATGAGAATTACAGCTATCCAGAAACTAAAGATCAGATCACTATTTAAAAGCTTAAATTTATACAGGTATTTGGTAGTAACCTTGCCCTTAGATCTCAGTCCCACGAAGCTCCATGCAAAATTAGCTCCTCTAGTGGTATCAAACATTCCATATTTAATCACAAAACATCTTTAAAGTCCAAAATCTCCATGACATACTTCCACCTTTTGGGAAGAAAGTATTATTTTGCCTGTTCATTGCTAGGAAGGGATTGTTAGTGTCAGGTAGGTATCTGGCCATCTCCTTGCTTGCTCTGAAGCACCTTATGAGCCAGAAGGCCATTCTCTGAGTTTCAGCTTAGGCTGTGGAACTGAAACAGAGGAGGTGGGAAGGCCAAAAAGGACAGTCGCAATCCCCTAGTCTGACTTCACAGCACAGTAGCTAGTTCAGTGGAAATTAGGCCAAGCTCAGTATTTCAAAAGGAGAGTGTAACTGTCCCTTCATACCACATTATTCATTTGCCATTGATCCTGGCATTTGCAATCTGTAGTTATTGTTCACTCCCTAGCTGCTTTTAGGTATTCAATAGGAGTTTTCCATATCAATACAAAAAGGATTTTTCCATTTCAATACAGGAAAGTAACTTTTTTTAGCCTCAAACCTTGCTTCTATAAACCATTCCCTATGTCACTGCTAGACAGTCTTGCTGTGGTTGCTATTTAAATTGATTTGGAAACTAAAAGTGCTATACCTCTGTAACAAAACTGTCAAGCTACTGAGCACTGGATAAGTATTAGAATAACATGAATATGGTGGCAAACAGACAGCTCTCAGATGGGCTGTTGCCTCTCAGTCTGGCTCGTAAAGTGTGTTGTTTGTAGAAGCATGGGCAACTTGGCACATTAAGTTGGGCTTCTATTTCTGTACCATAATTTTTTGTAGCTGGTGTGAGTTTTACTTTCAGGATGCTTTCATTTAAGTGTATCTGGTATCAGGACATGGCTGCAATATGATGGCTGCTGTAAAGAGGAAAACCCAGCAACCTTGCACTGACACGTGGCTACATGGTGCACATCTGACCTCTAAGGATTTGCACAATAAATGGTTGAAATGCTTAAGAGGGAAGTTCTGTCCTCTCAGTTGTAGGATTTTGCATCCAGAGTGTTGAAAGACCTGTCCTGTAGTCACAAAGGGAACTAGTGATGCAGGCATTGGTACTGTCACATAAGAAACATACCAGCATCCCCCATTACCTACAATGACCCATTGCCCCTTTCCAGCTCCTCTGTGGAAGAATATGATCACAGCTGGTCTTCTGTATCTTCCTAGTGGGTAAACACCTCTCTAGTTCTGTAACTGGTCCCAGTAGTGTAATGAACATTTCTATCTTATCCTCAGCTTTTTCCCTGAAAATGTACCAGGTCTTAGAAACATTCTCACTCATCAATATGTGCTTATAAACCAAACACAGTTCAGATTATGCCACGGTTTCTGAATGGAAAACCATAGGAAAACAGAGGATTCTTTTCTCACTAATCATGAGTATTGTAAGTAACATAGAAAATTGTAAGTAACATAGGCAAAACCAGTAAAAAGTGTTGCCATAGGCTAGGTGGGTTGGTGGTTTTTTTCATTCCCTCTTTTAGAGAACAGGGTATAGTTTTCTTCAGTGAGGCAATTTAAGGTGAGTCATGTTGCTAAATTGTGAATGGATTAAAATAATCCCCTGATTTACATCATGTTTGAATTTGGCCAACAACATTTATGAATGCAGATGGACAGATAACAGCAATGTCACAAAAATAAATGAAATCTCAAATATCTAATTTTCTTTTTTACTGAGCATACTCTGTCTTCATCAGAAATATGGCATGATCTAAAAGACAGTTAATGGTTTACATTATTTCTAATAGCTTAGAGATATTAATATACAATTAATAAGAATGGCTGTTGTGTGAGTTTTTCAGTTTTGGACAATATGACTGCTGACAGTCTTGGGTTAATTCAATATCCTATTTGTGCATTCCAAAATGAAAACATAAAAGTATTTTTTCATTATATATTTTTGAAGGAGAAAGAAAACTTCATGTAGTTATTCTCTCTTCTTACACTCATCTCCCTAGTGTTTCTCACTTTTTTCTTTCATATAGCAATTTAGGGGTCTGATGGTCTAACTTTGTGAAAATTAGATTATCTAGTTCTTTCCATCCTGTACTTCAGAGGTTAATATGGAGAAAACAGAACCATCATTTGGTCAAAACTTTAAATCATTTAAGTACAAAATTAAATTTTGCTATTCCAGAGTCCAGGGAGCAAGCAAGTCATAGCAGAGGAATGGAGAGAGGGGATAAAGCTGTTGCTGCTGAGATGTGAGGAAAAGATAAAGGCACAGTGGCAATGGTGTACTCCAGCGTTCACCCCAGCAGGAGTCACATCCTAAATTTTTCCCTTCTGAGTAGCCATGGTGGCAGCCAGCCTGGATGGTCAGTGCTTTGCCATGGCCAAAGTGGGCACAAGAATCAAAGGCTTTTATTACCTCTAGCAGTGGTTGACTTTGCTGGCTTTGCCTATTTCTAAGACAAAAAAGTGTACTCACATAAACGATAAATAAGAAACAAACATAAATTCGATTTATAAATAGCATTAGCTTGCTTTCTTTCTTACAAAGGTTTTCTTTGAAAAAAAGAGAAGATAAATGATACCATCTCTAGTATTTTTCCAGTCTCAGCCTTGAGCCATTATAATTGCTTGAACAAAGGTGAACAGCAAGCTAAACCAAGCTGTGCATTTTGGCTTCCTGTTTTGCTGACTGATGTATTGTTATTTGAAGTGTTGCATACCTCATTATGTGCAGTTAATAAAGTAGTATTGTGGGCAGATCTGCAGTGCCCTCAGATCTATGGAGCAGGTTAAAAAGTGGACCATCACTTTAAGGTTGTGAAGCAGAAAAATGATCTGCAAAATTTGCCATGAATAACTGTGTGCCTTCCATTACTCTCTGTTGCCCCCTTGTTTTCTGCTCTTAATCACAGCCGAAACAGCCCATTCTCATTTTTTTCTCCACACATACTCACTTTGGTGCATTTCTTCATCTGTTTGTGGGGTTGTATTCAAATATTCACACTGAGACCACAAGGCTAAAATGTCATTTTTATTTCCTAGTGAAAAATGTCTTTGTACTAAACAGGAGAAGTTAAAATTTACACCTAACTTCATAGAAGGAGTAAAATATTTTTTATTGACCTGGAATTTGAACACGGAATTTCCTTAGTTGTTAGGGTCTGGGTGGAAAAAGAAGTAAAAAAATTAACAATTTCCACACAAGACTTCAAATAAAGAGATTTCATGTAAAGGTTGTAACACAAAATTCAGAGCTTTCCACATCTTGAAAATAAATGTTTTAAGAAAGTAGAACAAGCAAATAAACCTAAGAGATTTTTATTTCATAGAATCCCATGTCTACTGTTGTTGTGGTCAAGCCAATTAACAGAAAACTAGTAGCATGGTTGGGTGTGCTGAAAGCTGTTGATCTTGAGTCCTTGGCCCCTTCAAGCTATAAATTTTCCTCTCTCTGTGTAATATCTTTTTACACCTCTGCATGCATGAAGGTGAACAAGGAGACAGGGACACTCCTGCAGCAGATCTCAGAAGCAATCAGATGCTCTCAGCTTCTCTGTCCCCACACACAACAGTGGCTCTTGTTGTAGGCTTTGACATCCTCTGCTAGTGGAAAGCATGTGCTCTCACCAGTGCTAATTAGTATGGCAGATGAGTCTGAGCTTTGCCTTCATTTTTACTGCAGTCTCTTTTCACCTCCTACACATATGGATACACTCACCACCAAGCTCCAGCAAGTCCAGACGTCCTCAGACTTTGGACCACCAAAACATGTCTAAAAGGAGCAAGTGCATACATGCTATGAGCAATCCAAGTCTTTGAAACTTCAAAGGGTTTGTACTTCACTAAAAATGTTTTAGGAATCCAGGTTGACAGGTTTGAAGCCACCCTTTGGATCCAAAAACTTAAAATGGGCAAAAGCGATACTGGAAGAAAAGAGGAGGATTTGTGAAACAAATACTTACAAAAATTCTCAGCCATTCCTTTATTTACAGGAATATGAGCCTTAGCTAGCGATTGTACTTCTCATTTGTCCTACAGACCTCCTTTATGGAGCAAAAAATGGGTAAGGCATAAGCAATCAGTTAAACAGAACTAAATTAAAGTTGTTGACAAAAATAAAGTCATAATGTGCGTTTGATTATTCAGCTTTGGTGAAACAAATATTTTGGGCAGCATTCAATCTTTCATTGTTTTTATGACCAGTATATTTGCTGCCATGAACTCAATCACAGCACAATAGGAGGTGAGACTAAATGGTTTGACACATAACAAGTAATCATGATAAAAGAATTGACACTCTACACAGCGCAGAGGCTGTTACATTTTTAAATACAAAGTTCATTTCAAGATTGATTGAAGTCTTCTCCCTTACTTCTAGCAATGGAATTAGTGTATTATTGTGGCCCTTCTACAGTTCTTTGTCTAGTGCATGGCATTTGCAGTGAGTTCAGCAGTATTTAAAAGTGCATTTAGATTTGAGTTTTAGAATAATCTTTGCAACTACTTTTCCCCCTTGAAACTTCACAATGAATTGGATACAGGAGATGGAGGAGGGAAAGTAGGAGGAGCTGGCATTAGAGCTGCAGAGGATACCGAAGGATTCCGTTTTTCCAGAGCCCAGGTAAATTGCTAGAGATTTAGCAAACAGCTCGTGCCATTTGTCTGAACATGACCTTGAGAGGACACCTTCTTTCTGGTTTAAGGGGGGTAATTTTGTTTCATGCACTTGTCAATCTTCTGGTTATTTCTCCAAAAGCAGGCAAGCGTGCTGAAGAAAATGTGTGATAATGCTGAGAAGTGGCCCACAAAAGTGTAAGGGTTGATTATTAATTAAGCTGAGACTGCATCCAAAGCTGCAATGCTACAGTGCAAAATTATTTGTTGTTTTTGTGGGAGGCTTTTGTTGGCTGGGCTGGCACAGTTCAGATCTTACACACAGGGTTACTTGCAAACAATACAAAATTATCTGTATATGGCAGTCCACACTTTTTTTGCAAGTCTTGTTGCTAAAGGCACTGATGAATCCAAGCTTGCTGAAGGGTTGTGTTGGAGCAGATCTGAGTTAATCAAGATGATTTCTTGGCTCTTGGGTATTCCTATGGTTTTAAGTAAATCAGACTTGTAGGGCACTCCTAATTGCTTCACTAGCTTCAATATGCAACCACAAATTACAATGGTCTGCCCTAATTTCTATGCTGAATATGAACATGTTGTGAAGTGTTTGTGTGTGTGTATGAGAGAGAGAGAGAGATGGCATTATCTAAATGGTCAGTGTAGGCAGGAGATTAGTTTAAGGCTGCAGCAAAAGTTTTCCCATCATTGTCTTTAGTATGCTAATGCTCTTGTTCATTACATTAACTTTAGCATTGCAATTAAGAAGAAAAAAGAGAGTAGCAATAAATAATGCAATGTTTAAAATACTGAGTTACAATATATCCTAAATCTGCTAACCCTTATCAGTGAAAACTCAGATTAGCTGAAATCTAATGTTAACTCATGCTGGGAGAAAAATTTCTCTGGATTTCAGTAATTTTCCCAAATCAGATATATTTCTTTGCAATTCATTTGGACTATAACAGTGCCACACAGAGAACGAATATACTACCTCTTCAATGATATGACCAACAGAAATTATTCTTTAAGATCTGTTTGGCTTAATATTACTCTGAATCATGAGAAATGAGCACTGGGAAGCCAAGAATTGAGCATGGGGAAGGCACGCTATGGGCAGCTTGGGAAACCAGCAGGTCCCCATTACCTCCTCTGTCACAGGGTACAACCTACAGACGATCTGGCAGGAGGAGATGTGCACCCACATCTCTCCAGTGCAAAGGCAGAGTGTTAATATGAACCACAGTACTTGGGCATTAAAGTTTTGGATTTAGCACTGAAGCAGCTGAGATGCAGACATGCTTCTGTCAGCCACTTCTGTCATAGACAGGTAGTCTCAGCAGGAGGACAGAAGAGACCCCTGACAAGAGTTACATCTTCACCCCTTCAACCAAATTTCTCTCTTTTCCAGTCACCCAGTTTAGCAATGAAAAAATGTCTGTCAGGAGATATACCCTTATTGCATGGAGTTCTTTTACTGGTAATTAAGATTCTTGTAGGGGTGATGCACGGTCAGGTGTGGCTTCTTCAGATGACTTCCTGTTTGCCAGGAGGCATGACGTGGATGCAGAGATACTTACTGCAGAAAAAGTGCATGGCAGCCTGGCATGTTGGGAAGCAAGCTGAGGTCCCAGCCAGGCACTTCTGGATATTTTAGTTAAAATATAATTAAAATAAATGCAGTTATAAAACACTCAGAAATTTACTTTCCAAGCTCAGTAAAACCTACAATACTTAGGTGTAAGCATCACGTGTGGTACATTTTATGGGGCTAGTAAAAAATTTTCCTACTAAATTGTTTTAAAAGATGTTTTTAAAAGATTTATAGTGGAAGATAGTTTCAAAGAATTATTTGAATTCAAGTTTTGGGGGTATTTTAGATCAGCTATGAAATGTTGGACTGCATACTTGGGCATGTTTTCATAACTGCACTACCTTTTTTTTTTCTGAAATTTTGAAAGAAGTCGATTTTAGAACTTAAAAATCACCAAAATGGCAATGAGTCATAGTAAATTATTTAAATTAAATGTTTACAATGAATCAAATAATTTATTAAAATTTGCTATAGGACAAAATTCAGATTGTTGTGTTTGATCCAATGAATCAATTCAATTTTTGAAATCCCTTATTTTTTCACAAGGCAAGAAAGACTTTCCAGCTCAGCTCTCCTATTTTGTGTGCAATACAGCAAAGAATCAAGAAGTGGAGAGTTAAAGCAATTTACGGCTCTATCTTCTTTCTTACTAATGGCATCTTCACTGCAAATCAAGCCTACTCCTAAATTTTCTTTAGAAATTCAGTAATGCTGAAGTGAAATCTGTACTTTTCTAACCACTTTAATAGGAGCAGTATCTTACCCTAACTAACCAGGCCAGTTAGGCATTGGCACAAGCAGTAACTTACGCTTCGTACAGCAATAATAATTTCAATTATATACAGATAATTGTTCTGTATTCATAAAGACAGCTCTAAGCCTTCAAAATCAGGCAATCTGTATTTACTAGTTTGAAGCTATTTCAATTTTATCTATCTTTTACTTTTGAATTATTTTTATACAATTATCTCTCCCCATGAAAATTCTTTTCTGTGTTCATTGAGCATTGGAGAGCAGTATGTTTCCATTTGAAAAGTTTTAGCATTCCAGATTAAAATAGATCCATTAATTATTGTTTTTTCCCCAAATTAATTTCATCTAACTGCTTCTATATAGGTCTCTGCCTGTATTGTACCACTCGGATTTAATTGTAAGGAATAAATAAAAACAAAAGATTCATGACATTTCATGCACAGGGAGAAATGACAGCACCATCTACCATAATGGTAGATGCCTAAAACTCCCAGAATAAGATCACCTTTGCATTTTTCTATAAATAAACAATCCCTAACTTCTTCAACCTGAACTCTTCCCTACAAAAAATTTTTCTAAATTTCATCAATATTTAGTGAATCTATTTGGGTGATCACAGAATCATAGAACAGCCAAGGATGGAAAGGACCTCAAAAGATCATCCGGTCCAAACTTTCATGGGTAAGGGACCCTAGGTGAGATTATCTGGCACCCTGTCCAATGGCATATGGAAAACCTCCAGCGATGGGGACTCTGCAATATCTCTGGGGACTTCTTCCAGTGAATGATTGTTCTTCTTATAAAAAATTTCTTTCTTATGAAACCCTTTCCCCTGCAACTTGTATCAATTGCAACTTGTCTTCTCCATGTGACCCCTTATGAAAAGAGAGATTTTGTCCTCTTTGTAGCCACCCTTTAAGTACTGGTACACAGGGTGATGAGGTGCACCCTGAGCCTTCCCTTCTTGAGGGAGAAAAGGCCTACCTCCTTCAATCTTTCAGCCTTCCTTTGGACCATCTCCAGTCTGCCTCTGTCTTTCTTCAATTGTGGGGAGCAGAACTGGACATAGTATCATAGAATCATAGAATCATAGAATCCTAGAGTAGCTCCATGTGCAGCCTGTCAAGCACTGACTAGAGTGGAATGATCACATCTCTGCCTCTGTTAGTAAGGCTGCTGCAGATGCAGTCCAGGATCTGATTTGCCTTTCTTGCTGCAGCAGGGGACTGCTGCAGCAAGTAAGCAGCATTGGTCCCCCAGGACCTCCATGTCCCCTTTGGAAAGGTGTTCCCCAGCCACACAGATCCTAGCCTGTGCTGGGCTCTTTGATTATTTTTCCGCAAGTGCAGGACTTTGCACTTGTCTTTGTTAGGCAGAAAAGGCCTAGGCTCTGTGTTACCACTGGTCAGCAGTAATGGAAACATCCCTCTAAACACTGTTTTCAGCACAAATCCAAACCATAGCCCCCTACTAGCTACTGTGAAGAAAAATAGCTCTACCCCAGCCAAAACCAGCACAGCAGTGCAGGTTACCTTATTTCACTTCATCCCAAGGCCTAGGGCAAAAACTAAATAGTGAAGAAAAAATAGTCAGCAGTTGCTCATTACTCAGGGAGAACCAGCTGAGGACTTCATGAAAAAGTGGTTTGTGATCATGTAATTAATAGCAGTAGCAAAATACATGTTCATGAGCTAGATGGAGTCTGGTATTTCCTAGTTTTTCAGTGCTTGTCACTATAATCTTAATATTTAAAACATTTCTTCTGAGTGTGTAGCATTTTAGTCAGGGTGGGCAACAGAAATCACAACTGACTCCCAAACCTAACACTTCTAAGAGGCTCTCCTGGCTTCTGGGCACCAAGTATCACCCAATAGTGGCTTTTTGTCTCTCCAGCAGCGCAGCCAGTCTGTGGGGACTGTCCTTCTTTATGAAAGGCAACGAAAGAGGTTTGTGGGGTTTTTTATCTTGTGATCCATTTCACAGAAAGGGTTGGGTCTTTCACTTGCATGCAAGTTATCTTACACATATGGATGACATTAAGAATTCAGAAATTAGAATTGAAAAGGACTATCTAAAGCATTTCAAAAATAAATGTGGGATGGCTCTCACCAGATTTATTGTAATCAATAAGGTGAATGGCATTAAATACCCAATAAAGATCTTCTCAGATCTTAATCACTCCAACTCCCTTTATTCAGGCTTGTGTATTCTCTCCACAATAGTTATTTCAGTTGTAGCAAAGGCAAAGTACTAGAAACTGAACACATGCAAATAAAATTCCTGCACGTCCTTCAGAAACTGTCTGTGCAGCCTGTAATTTCTAGGGCAAAGGTTTGATGTCTGATGCTTCAAGTGAAGTCTGAAAGTGAAACAAACACTGTCTCCTGTGGAGAAGAAAATGTGTTGAGGAAGTTTGTCCTTTTTAATCAGAGTACCTGAAAAAAAGTGTTAGATCTAAAATATATAGTTTTTGTCGGAACAGACTTCTGTAAAAATCCAAGCCAGGGAAATATATCTGTGGGTTTTAATAAGATTTATATGAGAAAATAATTTTTTAGAGAACTCTTTCTCCATGCTACCAACCTAGTCAGAGCAGTAAAGGAACCAGGAAGTCAAGATAACAAAATAAAAAATATGGTAGATTACCTTTTTAGGTAATCTAAAGATAAATGTAGAAACACAATATTTCATTTAGAAACAGGGCTGTGATTGTTTGTTACAGCACTTTCAAGATCTCCATCCCTCTGTAAGACTACAGAAAAGAGGTTCAGGAAAAATTTTCAATAATTCCTAGAGGCAGTTCTCCAAACAATGCACCCACCATCAAGTTCCTGTTATATCATTGGTTTCTTATGTTGAAATAAGCATCACAAGGTCTTTTTCAGTGCATTAAATGTTTTTAAGCAAGGACTATTTCAAGGTAATATCTTGTAAAGTGTACTAGGGCTTTCCCATACACACATGCTTGCAAGTGCGCGTACATGTGTGTAAATACATACATAAAGTCTTCTGGAAGACAGCATCTCATTAATACTCTTAAATCCTAGACAGATGAGCACATGCCAGTGTCACAAATTTATCTAAAGGAAAGAATTTATAGCTTTGTACCAACCTTTACAAAAACAAAGGATTAAGATCAGGGGCACTGGCCATGGAAGTAAATATGAACCTTTCCATCAGATTCACTAAATGTCGCCTATGGCTGTCCCTAAGACAATGTTATGCGTTGATTGTATCAATTTTAGAAGTTTGCAACACGTATGACATCATACAGAAACACAGGTGGAGGAAGGGAGGGAGGGAGTGGAAGAAGTCTTACCTGTGTATGATGATTTGGTCTAAGTCTTTGAGCTTCCTTGAACTCATGGCTGCTGAGAGATAGTAATTTTGTCAGCAGTTTCATTATTTGATGCCTAAAGGTAGGCAATTACATTTTGTATTTGAGTTTCAAATACCCTCTGAAAACCAAGTGATTTATTTAAGTGCTTAGCCTAATTTCTGTTACTTATGCTGGAATATATTGGCTAGCATTCTTCAAAAGTTTGTCTCAGAATTAAAAGGGATATGCAAACATATTTTGATCTGCTCAGATTTTTGTTCCTGCTTCTTTTAATAGGTACTAAAACATCACATACAACCTTTTGTCCGTTTCCTTCTCCACAGGGCTATATTTATAAATGGTTTCACCTTTAATATGGCCCTGCTTTCCTATTTTAGAGAACAGAAATGACTTATCAGCCTGGTAGCAGATCCTTATTTTGTCTGCCTCCTACAATCCATCAGGAGAGGGTTAAGAAAAAGACCAGTTATCTCATAGCAGTCAAATTCTTTGTACATCATTGAGTTTTACATTGAACATCTCTGTGTGCTGTCAGCTGCAGAGAAAGAAGATTACACTGTGTGTCTACTACATGAATACCCTGTAAATACTGCTTCAGTGCAAAAGGCAGATTTCTAATCGGCTATGGAATAAACAGAAACTGCTAGTTATTTTAGCATTAAAATAGTCAAATTTGGTTGCTTTAACGCACAACAGTAATTTACTTAATGTATTAATTATCTAACAGCACCACAGCCAAAATATCCAAGGAGTAAAACAAACCCTACAAGTTAGAGAGGTTATGAAAATATTTAACAAGAGCAGTCCTACATACTGGGCTGCTCACCAGCATTTACAGCGCGAACAATTCTTTATGAATCTATAAATGATTTTGAATCACTGATCCCCAATTTGGTGGGGAATAAGGATAACAGGGGTGAGGCTATGAAAGATTGTTTGGGGGGTTGTGTTTGTTTTTTTCCAAGACAGTCTTAAAGACCATCTTTCCAGACACTATTGAATACCATCGAAACAAAAGCTTGTACCTAATTTGATAGGAAACAACTGCATAAGGGGAAGAGTGATAATATAGTATAGATTTTATATTTTTAAAACATCAGGCTGTGCCTTTGTAAGCATACACATGTTGCAGGTCAGCTGTTATGGAAATGACAATGCGGGGGAGGGTGGGGGGAGTGTGTGTGCAATCAGTAACCAGACTTGAATGTATCTTGTCACCTAAAGCATGTCTGTATATAGCAATACATAAGGCTCTTAGTACATTCCAGAGGAGAAAAAAATCTGAATTAGAGCAGTGAAGGTTTCTTGTAGGATGCTCTTGTATAGTTTGAGAAATGACAGAGATCTTTATGAAGTGATACAACACTTGCAAAATCACAGCAAATGTGCAGATTGCTCATTCTACTGTTGGTGGAGATTGTAATAGTATAGCCTGCATGGGGCTTTGTTTTCACAGTCAGACACAGAAACAAATCCAAACTTCATAATTAGGACATAACCCAAATCTCAGGCTTTTAAAATCCTCTATTTAACTCTGCTGTTCATTATGTTTCCCTAAGGACTCAGTACTGACTGGTAGCTGAAATCTGAATGCTGGCCATAGGAGGCTTTTACAAATAATAGCCCTTGTAAAGTCGATAGTTCAATAAACAACCTTGCTACTACAGATTTGCTGCTTCAGAGATTCCTATATTTAGAAGTCCTTTTCTTGCGGCACTTGTAAATATTATTGTTTAAAATTAGTGTAGATCATTAATAAGGTGCTATAAAGACACTGCTTTAAACTTCACAGAGAAAATACCAACTTCTATATAAAAAGATCAGGATTTGCAAGTGATATGGTAGAGGAGAGACAGCTATCATGATGGTTTTATGTCATCTCAGTTTAATACAAAGAAAATTCTGCAAGTCAGTAGCTATTCTTTGAAAGTTTTTTGTTATTTCTTCAATTTTCATTTCAATACAGAGGGGAGTCTTCAAAGTTTTTAGATATTTTGGTTGCCTCAGTTTCTTATGCAACACTGGAAGCAATAAATGGGCTGCTTACAAACAGGAATGCTGTCCTGCCTAATGAATTCCATGCTCTGCTTGTGACCACAGGTTACCTGCATGTGGCTGCATCCTTGGTAGAAAGAATAGGTCTAGGTCAGTGTCTTTAAACTTCATGTTTGGAAAATCCAGCTTAGTTATTGTGGTTTGTTTTCCGATCCACATTTTTAATAAAACGCAAACGTGTAAATGCCAGGGAAAAAGATGATATTTTTCTTAGGTAACCAATTTCTCTTACTGTTGCCAATTTGAATTCTACGTGCACTTTAAAAATTGTACTTCTTCAAACTTGGGCATGGCATTTTATTCCAGGCTAGCCTATAAGGAAAGAAAGGGCTTTGAACTCTTAACCAGGACATTTTAAGAAGGCAGGAGGGAAAAAATTCTTTCATTCTTGAAATCTGGCATCCTTTATTTTTTGTGAGCTTTGAATTACTGTTGTTGGGGGGTTTTATTTCTCTTTTAATGAAAGTGTTGTGGGGAAAAAAAAAAGAGAGTCCTTTCTAGTATATGACATAAAAGAAATAATAAGTAAAACTGAAAATAGCTGGAAGAAATAAAAACTCTTTTGGTCTTAGCTTTCTCTTGCTTCAGTTTTCCATCAGTGTAACTCTCTAGCCTAGCCTGGGCAATGGCAGTCACAATAGAATTAGCTTTTTCTAAATGCATTTGTGAAAACACTTGTTTCTTCAACTATTACAGAATTAAATTACACTATTTCCTTCCACACCTATTCATTTGTTTTCTTCTAGAACTATTTGTTAGAGACTAAGGTCTTAGATTGGCTAATCAAACCTTCTCTCAGGCACAGATACGCACCGACTGGATCCAGTAAAGATCAGGGTTCTCACGTGAAAATAATTTACAATTTAGAGACATTTACAATTATTTTTTCTCAAGGTAATAAACCCCATATATATTAAATAATACATAACCTCTCATCATGTGATTGACTTTGCAATGTATGCTGGCTCCAGGCTTGGAGTCAGTTGCAGATCTGGAGCCTTGTTTTGTATTTTCGAAACACTAAGCATCTCATTTCCCACAGTAGTATTTAGGAACACTGGCTCCTCAGCTTTAGCCTGTCCAACCACAAATAAGGAAGTCATTCCAACCGTAAACTAATAAGAACTTTTATTGTTGCCAAAAAATGTGTTAGAAGTACAATCACAGGTTTAAAACTCAAAATATACCATTCACTCTATCTGGAATGGATTCCTGATGCTTAAAAGCTTCATTTCAATCCCAAAGCAAATATGAGCAACTTTGAATAGCTGTGTACCATCTTTTGAAGTTATTTTTATTAAAAAATAAAACAAAACAATAAAAACCAACCAACTTTTCTTACTATACTGTATCCTCAAATCTTATTAATCAATAAAGCCTTAAAGTGGCAAGTCAGTCACATCCTCCCACTAGGGTAAACAATGGTTTAAACCCTTTCTAAAAATTGCTTTCTTTTTGTCTCTCTTTTCCATCATAACATTTGTTTTGTTACAGGCTGCAAATGTGCATTTCTGACTGCACTTTGTCACCCACAGATTCCACTGCGCAGTGGGTGGAGAGCTGGGGATTTGTGTTCTGTTTTCATGCAGAGCTGTGCATTAAAAAATGTGCTGCTGCTGTTGTATTGTGAGTGGAACATCTTACCAAAACAGATTAATGATAGTCTTTCCAATCTAAATAAAATTAAATAAACCAACTTGATTGCTTTGTATTCAGAAAATAAGAATACAAAGAGAAAAGAAAAAAAAAAGGCAAAAACCTTAAATCTATGATGATTCCTATGCATGTGTATTGGGTTCTGGTTCCATTTACAATAAACTAAAGTCTAGCCCTTTAACGAGGGGGCAAGAGGCATCAATGGTGCCTCTTGTTATTAGTTCGACTTTTCATTATGAGTAATTCTGACCTGTATAATCAAATCAGATTATGTGTGAAAAATGAAGCTATGCTATACTGAAATGCAGTGTGAAGGTCAAATGTGGATTTTGTAGCTATGGAAGAGTAAGAGACAACTCATTTTTTAATAGACCAAGCAAAATATTTCTGAGTCTGAAATACAATTCAAGAGAGAGATAAAAGAAACAAGAAAAGAAATGTGTGGCTTGAACACCCAAAAAGAACAAGAAACTGGAAAATATCGTTTCCTAAGACAACCTCTGACACAGCTTGATTCCAGTCACTAACTTTTCCTCTTCTGTTTTGTTTTCTGTACACAGGGAATTACAATACTCATCAAGGGTCTGGGTCAGGCCCCTAGTGTTGTGAATGAAAACATATCCACTGCCTGTAGTAGTAGCTCACCATTCAGTGCTTCCAGAGATTCATGCTTATTTATAAGCAGATTGCTCCTGGGTTAATTTTTGTTACTTAGAGGTGAAAAATGTCATAGTGATGTTCAGGAAGTGAAATGAAAAGACAATATTGCCTCTGCATTTAAATGTTTAAATTCTCTGTTGTGCACTTTAAGTGAAATGTAGACATTCTAAGAATGATTATGGCATTAATCAAAAATGTGATTGGGATGGATTTAACACATTTAAAACACAGTTTTGTTAGTTTCCTTTTCCTTGCTTTTCCAAAATTTGAAACATCGAAAACCCTCTGATTTTAATATTGCTGAATGCAGTTGAAAATAACAAAACTAATAAAAAACATACTTCAAAAAGCTAACAAAACATACTTCTAAATAACTTTCATTTCAATCCCAAAGTAAACATGAGCAACTTTGAATAGCTGCGTACAATCTTTTGAAGTTATTTTTATGAAAAAAGAAAAAAAAAGATAACTTTTGTTACTATACTGTACCCTCAAACCTTATTAATCAATAAAGCCTTACAGCAGCATCCTCCCACTAGGGTAAAATTTAAAATATGCAAGTGTTACCACAAATTATCTAGCTTTCTGTAGCAAAATACCCTCTGTGAAATTGATGCTTCTACTCAAAAATCCCCAATCTAAATGCACTCACAATAAAGACTGCAGACCTGTTTAAATCTAGAGAAAATAATTATATAGGTCAGAAAAAATTCCAAAAGGATTGAACAAGCAAGATATGAACTTGAATCTCTGGGCATGGGAGCCTACAGACTGTGAGGAACAAGGTTTCAGATATATACCTATATCCTGGACTGTCCTTTGTTCCTAACCCAGAAAGGTCAATCCCATTTTGATCTTTGAAAAAGAAAAATACAGACCTATCCCTGTGCCAGTTCAGGCTTTGCTTCAATTCACCCTCTCTGGCCACAGCTGTCTTCACTTCGGAAAGGTCTAAAGGGCTGCTACTCTCCTTCCAAGTGCTACTCATTACAGGCATGTGCTGGGGTATCCCAGTCTCAGGGGAAGAATACAGCCTCCATGTACATCTTACAAAGGTTGATGGTTCATCTATTTTCCATCTGATGTAAATTCTGGTAAGGCATCGATGACTGGGTTATTTTATTTTTGCTGGTATTGATGTCTCAATTTATTTCCTATTTTTCAACAGACTCTTAAATGCTTGCCTTGTGCTCTAACAAACTCATCTTTTTTTCTGTTCATTAGTGGTTTATTACCTTTTGCAGAAGTAACTTTGAATGAACCAGAGGATTTCATATGTAGTGTTGCCAGTTGTTAAACCAACACTGACTTTCAGTAAGGAATTAGTCTTTGTCTCTCTAGTTTGCATATTAATTTAAGTTTGTGAGGGACTTTGAGATCTTTTAGATGACAGGAAATACATAAACGTGAGTTTTATTATGCTGGTAAACAGAATAGATCCTAAAAATGCTTTCACACAATCCTACATGATTTTATGTGTTAATATGAAGAACTTGTAAATTGTCAGCACTAACAAAATAATTTGCTGAGCTGATTCTTTAGGACAGTTACGTATTACTGAGATACTCGGTTTTGCTCTATAAATACAAGTCTATGTAAAGAAACATCTACATCACTAGACACCACTGGAGGAGTGACATTTCTCTATTGAAATTCTCAGTTTAAAAAGGTGTTCCAGTCTCTAATCTTAAATAAGATCAAAATAAAAAAATGCAATGGAGAAATGATTACTACTCATGATCGTGTTTCAGTCCCCAAAGTGAATGAAAAGACACTTTACTAGAGGAAGATGAATATCATGGATTTGAGGATATTGGAAGCTTTGCCAATTTTTTAATTAAAGTATGGGGAGTTGCACAGGAAGCTTCAGGAAACAGTGGGAGAAGAGGAACATAGGCTGCTCCGTTTCATGCAGCTTACGCTTCTCCATAGGGGAATGCTGGTTTCCAGCAAAGACTTTGTTTATGCAAAAGCTTACCTTTCCTTGACCTGGTTTGTCAGTTTGGTCTGAAATTAGAGACTCTTTATTAGAACGTCTGATTAATTGTATATCATAATGTCTGATTCAGCTATAGACTTCAGTTAGCTGTCATTTATCCAAGTTTATCCAAAACTGAATAGCAACTTCTTGGGCAACTTATCCTTTATTATATCCTTTATTATATTAGCTCAACATGAAACAGTGCTAAAGAAAGGATCTGAAGTTTGTCTCACTCTGGCAAAGGTATAATTAGCCTGTTCATTTGTTTGCAGGCTATGCGTGTTGTGTGGTACGCTTCACTAAAAAGAGCTGAATTGCAAGAATTGACAGAGAGCTTCCTCTCAGTTCTCATCTCCCCAAGGAAGAAGGTTATATCCTTTTCCCCTGGCAGAATGGAGGACACCAAACCTCAGGAAGCCTTTGGGTGAAGCATGCAGGGGTCAGGGACTGTAAATAGGAACCTACACTGCAAAGGTAGAGAAGAAGAGGCACTTGAGGAAGAGCAAGAGGTCTTCTGTAGTTTAGGAACAGCAGATACAGCAAGTTAGAGGTTTATGCCTTGTCTTTGAACCAGGTGGTCCACGGTGGAGCTGACTCTGAACATTACACTAGGATTTTTCAAGTGTGACGGAATGTATACATATTTAGTAATCAGATCATTTCTTTTTTGAGAACAGGCCATGAACCCAGTGAAGACAGGTCCCATTTGTCCAGATAGTAGCCCAGATTTCTGCATTTTATTGATTCATCCTCAGCAGTGCAAGGCCTAGAGTTAGCAAGTTTTGGCAGTGCTTGAAAAGGCTGACCTATATTGCCATTTCCATAGCATTGGCTATCCTAATTGGCAAGGTTTATATGATCCACCTAATCCTGCATTTTTGACATTACTTAACTTCAGGACCATAGCTCTGTGAAAGCTTCTGGAACTAAAAATCGCTAACTTTGTGTGACATGCTAGAGTATAATAGTTCTTTGTGAAGTCCTAATCCAGTGCTCCTTGTACGATGACTATAATACAGCAGTGTTGGAGGAGGAAGAGGGCTCTAGAGTGAAGGCTCTGTTTTACCAAATGCAGAATCCCTATCTTTCAGAATTCATCGATTTCCCAAAGTCAGAAACCAGCAAAATGTTTCTCTGAGTTTTTTATCAGGCATCAGTTGGTGTTTAAATGATTATAAGCATGTTATGAAAATTGATCTTTGCTCGACTTAAGCAAAGTTGCTTTATAGTTGGAGCTAAATCATTATTGATTTTATATTTTTGTATTAAATTATATATCACAGCTTTGAAGTGTTAAATGCATGAATAAATAGAACTCATTTTTAAGGTGAGTTGTTACACATATTCTCCCAGAAGGTGGCAGCTGGGGAGCTCATACTACTACATAGTATGCTCAGACTACTACAGTGTGAACATTTTGTGTAGAGGAAATAAGATTATGACAGAACAATAAGGGGGAACTACACCTCCACCCAACACCATTCACATTGTTAGGCTTGAAGTGGAAGTTTGATCTGAATGTTATCCTGAGCATTTTTAACAGTATGAACAGAATTTCTTTTCCACAGAAATATAAAATAATCAGAATTTTTAAGATAACTGTATATTTAAAATTTAAAATTATAAATATATATGAAGGAAGCAAAAAGTCTCTGCAGAGGGAAGAGATGGGAATCCAAGCCAAAGTAGAGTGGGTAGGTCTAGGTGGCCAAAACCCAAAGAGGACACTGCTGTGGTTTCTAGGTCTGACTTGAGAGGCTCCAGTGTAAGGTCATAGAACTTGTGTCATATGGCAGAAAGATGCTGAATGATCAGAACAAACTGGGAAATAAATATGGGGAGAGCAGGAGTCTGTGATGGTGGTGGATGCAAATTCCTGGAGAATTTTTAGAATGGGAGGGTTTTTTGGACTGACTCTTGAAACTAAAGTTTGTTTGAAGTGATGACACAGTATGTGTAAGAAGGTGGGTGGCAGCTCCCAAAAGCTGAAAAGCTGGGGTTCACTGGGGTCAGAAAGCAGAATTTTGCAGCTGTTGTGACTGCAGACAACTTGGTGATTATATAGCAGGGTAGTCTGGCTTTTCCTTCTCCTATGCATAGTTTGAGTCACCTGTGAAACCCTTGCATCTTTATAGGGCTGCTCTTTCCTAGAGTAACACCTGATCGCATATTCTTAAGAATACCTTTTAAAAAATTGAAAATTAATATTTCATTGTTTTGGGGGAAAAAATCTTAAAACAAGGTGGGTAGTAATTAAAACCAAAAAAGGTTGTTATTTCTAAAAGAGTGAGCTTTATAGCAATTTAGGTTAAACTTTCTTTATATTAGATCAGTTTCTTGAACACTTAAAACTGTGAACAACCAAAAGCATACCTGTTTCAGAAATAATTGTGAAAGGTCCAGCAGAACAGTCTGTATATCAAAATGAGAAAAACATGTTTCAATGGCCATTTCGAGCCCCTTAATGCATGAGTTAGCTGGAGATATGAAATACCAAGTTTTGACAGAAATTTTGTAGCTAAATAAATGTCATGAGTTTCTGTGCACTGAAAATCAAAAAAAATAACCTTGCTTTGTGATGAACAGTTCTAATATTGCTGGAATATTAGAGTGAGTTTTGAGACCAATTTTTATAGACAAAGCCATATTAAAAGACCTGCTAAATCAGCAGCAATAGTTTCAAATTCTGGTTTCATTTGTGCTCCCTCTTTATTAAGAACAATTATAATTAACAGTTTCTGTGGGAGACTCTCAGTTTTAGCTTTAAACCTTCACAGGAATCTCCAGAAGAGCACAACTGTTCCCTGTTCTATGAAATTTAATTGGCTTTAACACGGTTCCTGCTAATAAAATAGAAAAGTAATATATCAGTAGGTGTCCTCCCTTGTTGCTTTCTCCTATTACAGCAATCCCACATTGGACTGCAAGTGCAATTTGATTCGCAAGTAAATCAGGAACAGTTTCTTAAGCGGCGATTTGTGAGGCACACCACTGTTGCAGAAAGTAGCTTTGATTAGTGAGTAGTTGACATCCTTCCCTGGAAAACCTCATATTACAGGGAGCGTTTTGCAGTACTTTAGGTGGAGAAATTAAAAGGCTATTGATCTCTTGTTCGTTAACAATCTGATTACACTTTTACTAGGCTGGCTGCCTAATGCCCTGTCAAAATTCACACTTGGCTGCCTGTCATGCATCTGCACACTTTCCAGCATCAGCCCTGTAGGATAATATGACATTTTTTACTTTCTGTCTCAAACTGTTGTGCAATCTTGTCCTGTGATATTTACACTTATCTAGAAGCAGTTGCATTTCAGTGCTTAGCGAGAGACTCCCTAGACACAGTTGAGTTGTACAAATGTTAAGGCCCCACACTTAAAATAAATATTCTAATGCTCATACAGTATTAATAATACAAATTCATAATATTTATAATACATCCCAGGGGAGAGGAAAGGAGGTTCACTTGAGTGTATTACAAAAAGATTTGGAAACAGCTGCTTTCTTTCCTAGCTCATGGCAGCTGATGGATGCTGCTGCTGCTGCTGGAGACAGTGCTGCCTGACATCAGGTAATATATGTGGTGCCGAGGAGCTACAGAAACCCTTGGGATACAGGGAGCCTCGTGGCACGGTTGTTCAGTGTGATCCGATACAACAGTAAGTCATTAGCACTGTAAGAACAGCAGTCGTAGGAAAGCCAGCATACCCATTGCCAAATCTGATCATAATTTCAATTCTAAAAGTTCCTTGGAAGAAGAGGGTTTCTAAGTTACACCTGTTGGAAAATACTGTCATTCTTATTTCCCCAAGGAAGATAAATTGCACTTTGATCAACGACAAATCAGAAACATCAGTCACTTTTGAGAGCAAAATCTTTGTGACCTGATGCCATATTTTTATTCTGAGTTCTACTGGATGAACCCAAACCTCAGGTCTGCTGCCTTTAAATTTTAAAAATAGTAAAGATACAGTAACCAGTGAAATATCCCATCAAGCAATTAGGATTAGGGTTAACAGAAAAGATCCTAAATGGAGTTAGGGCTTCAGTACTTTGAAAATCCTACAAGAGTTTTCAGCTTCCAAAGGATGACATGATCATAAGCATTCTGACCATCTGCTAGGAGATCCAGCAGAAGACAGTGGTCTGTGTAAGCACAAGTACAGAACAAATTCATGTGTTTGACCATTTCATAATGCCTGCTCCTTTCAGTTTATAAGAAGGGCTTGCTTTCAGGATAGCAATATTCATTCTGCCTTTCTCTAACTTTTGACTAAACAATCAAAATTATTTTGTTAGATTCAACAAGTATTTTAAAATATGAGGTGTTCTTCTAACTACACTCAAATTAGCTGCATGGTAGTTCTTGTTCTTGGGCAGGCCACGGCTCAAGGTTGTCTTATTAAGTCCACCTGTAGGTAGTTTTAGACCTGTTAGCTTTTTTTATGTTGAGTACCTCATGCTCATCCTAATCCCCCATTATGCATTACTGTGTGCATTCTAAACTAACAGCATCCAGGTTAGGATGTTATTTGATAATGGTTAGGATGCAGCAGCTGAGTGACTTTGTCAAAGAGGTGTTTTAAAACCCACCAAAATGCACTCTGTGATCTTTAATTACTTAAAAAAAAAAAAATAAGTCTAAAATATAGGAAACCCAGCAAAAGTAGCTGTAGCTCCTGGGATATCAATGAAATTGTAACCTAATTAATATAATACTGTATATAAGCATTACAGGTAAGAACTAAACCAATGCCTTCATAATACCTTGTGACTGTGCTTATATGAGTTGCTCATATGAGGTGCAACAGAGTTGCAATAGCTCAGTCTTCTGTATTGAAATTGTAGTTTCATTTTTGGTAGGGGTTTAACGTGTTTTAAATTATATTTCTATATAACTTCATTATGTGTAGCTACTTGTCAGTATCCAGCAGCTAACTCTGAATCAGAGTAGATCAATTTAGCTGTTGCTATTGTGGGGGAGCTATATTTCTTTGGGAGCTACGATATGCAGCTATTTTCCAAATATATCAGTGAATATGAAGCCTACCAACTGAATTGATTGAAGTTGAGCAGAGGAGTTAAGTTTGCTTAAGTTTGGTGCAAAGGTTCTGCAAAGTTCTGTTTGCCCTCTCTCCTAAAAGAATATAAATATGTATAAATGTTTATAAAGTGTATATGAATCTTTTTAAAAGAGGATAAAGCATACAAATGTGGTCTTGTTCCATTTGTAAAGGGGCAAAGGCTGATTCACTTATCCAGTTCATTTTTTAGAGAGACTTTGGACAAGGGGGAGGAAAGGGGGGAAATAGCTTACAGTGGGTGAAAAAGGAGGGTGTTGATGCTGCTTTTGCTGTTTTTACTATATGGCAGAGTGGGAATTACTTACAGAGCTGGAAATAAGTAAGACACCAAGATAACATTCTTCCTGCAAAAGGCATTAAAAAGTCCCATTTTATGGTGTGTTTGAAGGACAGGTTTCAGAGAAAAGGTCTGAGCATTCTTTTACCCGGACCATCACGACATGGTTGGTCCATGGCTGTGGAGCCTGGGAACTTCCTATGCAAATCCAGTGCCCAAATCACAGAAGCAGAAGTGCAGCAGATGCTACTCCTGCAAGCGGCAACTTGGCTGTTCTCTTTTTTACTGTGCTGCTGGGGAGTGAGAAGATAAAGGTGATGAGATCATTAAAAAAATAAAATTCCCAAACTGAACAAGTGTAGAAGGGTGATACTATTTGTAGCACCTACTGTATGCGTATGTGTGTACATGTGCCATCGCAGGTCACCAAAAAGATTACTTAGACAGTTGAAAAGGGAAAACCTGTACCCAGCTTTCATCATAGTGATGGTCCTGGAAATGCCTTTATATATCCTCAGATTTATGACTGGGAAAGTCCCCTTGCTCTCATTTTGTGCTAGTCTCAGGGCTCAGTTCTTAATGCAGCCCTATGAAAACAGAAACCTGTAATACATGCCTGATTTCAGCTGTAAAAGGTTTTTGTTCCTACAGTGGCCTCCCTTTGCTGAAAATCTGCTCTGCGTGAGCTTTCTCAGTGTGTAATTGCTTGAGGATCTATAGGTAAGACTTTTCAGTACTTAAATAACTAGTATATGAAAACTCCATGGTGAGGCCTTTCATAAATCAGAGGAGGCTTTGGTGCAATTGATTTGATGATGCAGTTCACTCTAGGGGCTGTGGATGGTGGAGTCTAATGAAGAATATTGAAAAGGTTACAGAACTTTCTCTTGCTTTATGTGCTTTTTGTCTTGAGGCTGATGCCTGAATGGTAGAAACAGTCAAGAAGTTATTAAACCCCGCATCTTTCAGTTATATTTAAAATACAAATCTCTTTGTTTCAAGACACACATTTGTCCATGTTTTTTCTTTTGGCAGTGCAAAAATTATTTCTGGCTAACCATTACCAGTTTCTGTTTCTCAGACTAACATTTTTTCTCATGCATGTACTTCAGAAATATGCAAGAATCCAATTTAGACCTGTGCTGTACTAAAGGTGTTCATGAAAGAACATACTCCTCAGAAATACTTTGGCCACTGTTACTTATTCATAATGTTTTCCTTCCATCTTCCCTCCCCTGCAAGGAGTTATCATGGCTTGCCTGAGTTCTGTGTTGCATTGTAAGGGCAACATTTAAGCCCTGTCAAGGATGCATTGCAGGAAAATGGATAACAGTAAACAATTCTCAATATGGCATTTTAGCATGAAATTCTCTGAAGGCCTTTGTTAGCTCTTTGTTAAGAGAGAGCAAGCACAGTGTTATTCAAGATCAGGCCAGTGTTTGCACAAAATATAAGGGAAGCCCTTTCTTTGGAGGACAGGGCATATAACTCGGCAAGCCTGCAAGCAGAAAAGCTTTCCTCTACAGCATGTGCATCAGGATTTTTCTGTATGTCAGTCTTTCTGGAATCGTATGTTCGGAATTAAGTAAAATGTATAGTAATGTTCACTTGGATTTCTTAATTTAGTCAAAAAGACTCATATTTCTTTTAGCCCTTCCTTTGTTGTTTTTTAAGGGTTTTTTCAAGATAGCAGAAAAGACTTATTTGGTGAAAGAAATCTTTAGATAGCAGTGTCAAGCTTATGGCACAAAGGCAAATGCCATTGCACTCATACTGCTTTTATGTAGCAATCACGTTGTACCAGAAATAATAATCTCTTGGTAAGCTAATTTCAAAATGATGATAATGACATTGATCTCCTTTCTAAAGTACTTTGAGATTTACTGATGAATGTCTTGATGCAAGAAATAGATATAAATTATCATCAAAAGCATTCATGTACAGAAATTCCAAAGAAAATTATCAGAAAATTTGGGTTCCAAAGTTTAGTACTGCTATGGAAATTCTTTGTTCTGCCACTATCATAAGAGTGAAAATGCACATAAAAATATGCAAAGCCAACAAAGTAACCCTATGTGTGAGCCCCCCCTGCTGCCTGTGACTGCCATTACCTAGCAAACCTGTTCGGAAGATCACCACAGAGCTTATTTATGAGATTCAAAAAGAAAGAAGTTGTGGGAGACATAGTGGTTGGGATGAGGATCAAATCAAGAGAGATGTCAAACTGCAAAGGGATATTTCCCCCCACACACACACTCCCCAAAAACTCTATGTTTCGAAGAAAGCAAACATTTGACAGACTTTATTAAAGCTAATAATATTGTTTGCTTTCAAAGGTGTAGCTATTATTTCCAGAATTTCACTAAATGTAAAATAATATTCAAGATATATAGGGTCCTTTGCATTTATGCAACTTTCACCAAAAATTTTAATTTCACTGTCTTTAATAATAATATCTTCTCAGCTAGATTTTAAATTCTATGTTTCCAATAGGAAAGGTTTGGTAATGAAAGTGCAGCTGCCAAGGACTTATACTCTACAGCCTTGCAGCTTCTTTGCTCATTTTCACCTGCTCAGCAGGAGAGGCAAGTGGGAGTGAGTGCTACAAGAAGAACTATATAGCACATTATGCCTTTTGTGCAAAAGTATCGATATCTAGGCAAGGCAGTGAAGGATCAGGTCCCCTAGGAAGTATTCAGGAAAACAGATTGCACCAAAAGTTGTGCTCCTTCAGCTGAAGTAGGAGGTGGGTTGCTCATGAAAATTACCTTCAGACTAGGTTTAAAACCTAGCATCTATGCTAGAAATGAGACCATGACATATTTTGCAGTTCTTGGGTATGCTGTTTTCTAACTGATGCCGATATGAGCCACAGTACGAGTGTAAATTCTCTGGTTTGGTGATTCTGCAGAATTACTATTTGTTTATATTTTTACTTTCCTGGTTTAATTGCCTATATATACTGAAGAAATTTCTCATTTCGATCAAGACATGAAGGAGATTGGAAGGAATCCCATATATAAGTACATCTGCTGTCTATCTGCTCTGTTATTTAACATCAGCTCTTTGATTTGGTATGAACGATCTACTGTAGAAGAGCTACAAATGAATAGACATAGACAGGCAAAGACATTATAAACCACTTCATCTGAATAGATAGATCTGAATTTATCTGAATAGAAAGCCAGTGGAAGGAAGAAAATACAGGGTGAAGTTGCCCAGTACTGCAACTGATGAGCTGCAGTGTTAACAGTGTAAAGGTAATGATGGAAGATCTGGTGTAGGAAGATAAAACTGGGAAGACCATAGGAACTGAAGCAAACAATGTTGCTGCATGCCAGCAGAATTAAGGTGCTGTCTTTCCTGGGAAGCTTGTCCTGAACTGCTGTGTCATTCCCTGAAGGCTGGAGACCTTACCTGCACTTCAGAGACTTCGGGATTCACTGAGAGCACTGTGGGAGAACAAGAAGGTAAAGCTTGTTCAGGGATTAACTTTAAAATAATTTAAAAAATAGGTCACATAAAGTTACATTCTCAGAGGGACTATACAGATATTCAAGGCAAAATATACGCCGTTAAAAAGTGAAAGAGCTTACATTGTACCTTCCCAAGATAAGCGTGGGAATGCCGTTTTAAAGCAGACATTTCTTCCAGAGAGTTGTGCAGGTTTGTTCTAAATTGTTAAATAGTTGCTCTATATCAGTTTGAAAGCTGCTGAGCTTCAACAGTGTATGAATGTGTGCAATGCTTACATAGCCTTCAAGATGAAAAGGACTGTACGGGTTTTATCTGAAAGTCAATGGCAATATTTGTCAAGACTTTTGTGGACTTTGGCTTAGGCTAAGCTGTTGTTTATAAGTAGTCAAAATAAGGAAACGAGTGCCATTGCTTGGCAAAATTTAGGACTTCGGACTTGGGAACCCCTTCATGGCTTCACTAACTTAGGTACCAAAAATGAGGTCAAGGTTCTATAATCTCCTTCAGATGTATCTGCTGTTAGCTGAAAGCCTTGACATTTTTATGCTATGAAACTTGTGGCAATAAAGTGTCAAGCTGTCTTACGTAAAACTTTCAGCAAATTGGGAATCCATCACAACTGCTTAAGAGAACTCTTTGAAGGCTACTGTTGACCTTGGATTTATAACTGTCATGTTTTTGACATTCCCTTTCTTATTTAAGGTGTATATTCACTTTGCACTGTCTTCATCACAAATACAAGCTGAGACTGATGAGACCCATCCATTAATTCCAGCTTTTTTTCATGACACATCTTACACATCTCCTGTCTCACCTCCAGCCTGTGCTTTTCATACTAAGTAGTAGTCTGAACTTGTGTAAAAGCAGTTGATTTGCAAAGATACAAGGGCAACTTGGTCTTTCTAAATAATATAGTTTAACCTCTTGATATTTAAATGTGATTCCTTCCGGGGATGAAAAGTGATGATATTTCTATTTACGCACTGAAAGTCATTGGAACTTGTGCTAAATTTTAGGCAGTACCTAACCCCATTGAAGGGCTGGGCTCAGGGTCCTCATTGTCTTGCCAGATTCAGTTTCCAGTAACCTATGACTTGATTCCCCTCCTGTTTTACACCTAAATAGTAGTATTAAGTTCAGAGTAGTTATTCCTCTGCTGATTTTGTCTTGGGCATCTAGCCTGAAGCCTCAAATATTAGATAACTGTGCTGAAACAAGAGCCCTTCATTTGTTGTTCCTGCTGCATAAGGAGGGACTTGTGCCCATAAGGAAGGTCTAGTTACTCCTGACTCTGGAAACACAAACAAGGGAAGCAGTGCAAAGATCATAAAGAAAATAATATAGAAGTCAGAAAGGCAAGGTAACTTCCTTATTTGAGCCAAATCCTGAAATAAAAAATATCATTTACTGTCATCCTCATCTTAATCACACTGCAGAAACTGAAGGACACTTCTGGGATAGGTTTAGTAAAAGGGTTTAGTAAAGGATTATGGTTACAGTTGCTCCAGTACATACAATGTGCCATTTTTGCTTTCTGACCTGTCAATAAATACTTTTTTGTAAAAGCTGATGGGAAGCAACCACTGTGCTGTTAGTGAGCTAGATGTGCTAATAGGGGCACAATCTACTAGGCTGCTGGGCAAATAAAATGCTGGGTTTAGGAGCACATTCTTTGCCTTTCTCTTTGGTGAAATAAGGAAATCCTAGCTGACCAGAGCATAAAGAAGGTGAGTGCAGGGAAATTGCTTTATGTCACCTCAGTTCACCTATTCGGTATTTTTCTGCAAAGAGTTAAACAATGTCTTTAGAGGAAGGAAAGGGGAAATGGAACAAGGGAAATCACACATAGCCTGGAAGGGGTCACTGGTGATAACAACAGGGTTGTTATTAATTGGGGAAGCCCTCTAGCCTGGCACTACCTAGCTTCACAAATTGTAATCTTTCCAGTCTGAAACTATAAGTGCATAAAACACTAAACCGTGTAAATATCTGCGTAATGGCATGAAACTGGGGGAGCTGCCAGAAGTGGCCAGTCATTAGTGAAAGAGACCCTAAGATCATGTTGCAGTTTTGCATCTTCCAGATAGAAAATTGTATGGAAGGTTAGTTAAGGAGAAACATGCACATACACCTTATTGTATGTACCCCCTTGACATGCTGTGGACTGTTGGTAAGTTCTGTACTGTTCTCATAAATATTTGGGGTTTTTACTCATCAAAGAGGTTTCAAAATGCTAGCTAGAGTGGTAATCCATACTAATCTCCATGATGTGGAGAGCTGGTAGCTGCTGCCACTGGCTGTGGAAACCAGGCTGGTTCCTATGGACAGTTAAGTTACATTTAATTTTAGGGAATCTCACAAGAGTTTTTATTTTATTTTTTTCTTAGAGGAAAAATGGATATTGTCCTCCCTCTGACTCAGTTGCTACCAAAAAAACCCAAAAAAGTTTTACTCTGCTTAGAGTAATTTTATAAATGTAATCAATTTTGTTCCTAAAGTATACTTTCCAGAGCTTTTGGACATCCTTAGGTAGTTTAAAAGGAATGAAGTGAGGTGGCTGGCAGAAAAGGAAGAATTAAGAAGAAAATGTATATCCATTAAGGACATAATACCATAGCACTAATCCTGCCATTGGCTATTTGTGCAGGACCCTGGGTCTGTGCCTGTTCAGAACCACATGATAACAGTCAAAAAGTATTGTATTTTGTTGTGCTTGTAGACTGCACCTGAAAGGGGTTTTTTTGTTTGTTTGTTGTTTGTTTTTTGTTTCCTACCCCTAATTTGGACTTTTTATCTCAGGGCTGTTGGCTTTGGTGAGCCAGCCAAGCTCTGCCGGAGCTGAATGCTTGGTGTTGCATGTGTGCATAAGCATGCAGCAAAAGCTTAGTTATTGTCTATATTATCTCTGTGCACTGGGCTGTGATTTTTCATTTTGTAGCTCTGTCACAAATTGGTGTGCTCAAACTGGTGGCACAAAAGAAAGGATTTGGACACATATTGGCATGAGTTTCATTAGCCACTGCACTGCCCTGGTCTGAGCTGCTTTTACAGATAAATCCTGTATTCTTACCCCAGAAGTAAGCAACAGAATAATTCTTTAGGGGTGTATTTTGTGTAATCCCCATATGGGAACAGTCACATCTTATTTCATTTTACAACAGACGCTTTGTTCTGCTAAATGCTTTCCTTTCCAGGGAGGTGGGAAGGAGGAAAATAGCTTTTCTTTGGTTTTTAACCTGTGCTACATGTCTATGTCAAGTTACAGAATCACTAAATAGATTTGCAGCCCACAAAATGAGCTTTGGTTTAGCTGCAACTTCACTGGCTGTTGTTTTGATGCCCTTCAGCTTCCATAATTTCAGTGAGAGAAAAAGGCTCCTCATACCTTGTAGGATTTTTGGGAGTGGGCCAAGTGAAAGGTCATATGCAACAAAAGGTTTTCCAACATGGGGCAGGTCAGGGAAGCTGAACATTCTGATAGAAGAAGAACATAGAAAGGCATCATGAAATTATTGAGCTGCCTGCCCAGAATCTGAAGTGCTTTGGACGTTCATCACATCTCATCCCTCAGCTATTTTTATTCTTTCTGGTCCTATTTTTTTTTTTTTTTTTTTTTTTTTTTTTTTAGCACAAAGGCCATATTTACTGTGTTTGTGCGGATATTAGCACACTTCCAGAGACAGCAGAAACTGGGCGCTCTGAGCTGCGTTTCTGCGGACGTCGCTCTTGGCATCAAAGGCAGCGTGAGCTGTTCCCGCTCTTCTCTTCTTCAACTCCATCTGTTTATTCCATTTATCCCAACTGTTCACTCCAGGGGTGGCTCCTCCGTTGTGCCATTGCCACTTTTTGCAGAGCTACAGATGAACTGGTTGACCTCAGCTGAATTAAAAATATGCTCACTCTTTTTTTTTTTTTTTAATTCTTTAACAGGATCAGTTGTGAGTTGAGTTTCTGAATCTAGTTCACCACACAAACACATCAGCATGACTGAGGGACGAAAGCAGGCAGAAAGAACCACATTGTCCTGTTTTGCCTCCTAGAAATGTGTCCTGAAACTGTGACCTGAAGCACAGTCAAGTGTCAGAACCAAGACAGTCACTACGACCCTTGTGTCTTGAGATCTTCACTTCCCTTATCAGCATGATTAGAGATAAATACGGGACCAAACTGTACTTCCAATGCATTACTAACACCTTCTTAGAACTATGAAGAAGGTGGATGAGTATTTAAGGACGGAGCTTGGCATATTGTTAGGTTTGGATTTTAAACTGTCTTCTACCCTTCTGTTCAATATATTCCACTTCCTCTTTATTTATATCTAGTACTTTGTGAGGTTGCCTTTATCATCTGATTGTTATCCCCTTCTCAGCCATGCAGGAACAAATTTTGGCTTTCTTTGCTGGCTCACCTTTTAACTTGTCTTGTTCCAGTGCTGTTTGTCTTTTGCACGCTGAATGCTAATGAAGTACTATTTGGTCTGTCTTCAGCAGTCATTTTCTGGGTAATTTCTTTAAGCAGCAAACACTAATTCCTCCCACTCTTTAAAGTGCCATATGGGATCAGATTACCAGATTAAACATGATCCATTTTTGGATGGCATTTCTGTCCCATGCTAATTCTATTAAAATTATTGACTATCTGGCTGAAAATACTGCCTTCTTAAGACTGACACACAGCTATTTTCAAGCCAGAACAAGAAGGGCAAAGGGCCATTTTCAAATGTAGTTTCTAACGTCTTTATCTCAAAGTTTGCACTTACGTGAACATATTGCCAACTGGATTCCATTTGTTCATGTTAACAGGCACTGCTACAAATGCAAAAATATGTTTTTAGCAGTTACCCTTCTAAGAAGTATTTCCAATCCTAGATGATGCGTGCAATAATTTTGAAAGATCTTGGGGGGGAGGGATGCTTAGTAAGAGAATGTGATCCTAGAGATTATCATCTTCATTCAGACAGTAAAGTTGCTTGCATCTTAGGAGCAGATGATAGTTCACAGGCTGATATCTAATAGCCTTAACAGAGCTAGATGGATGTTGAAAGAACTGGTATGAGTAACATGTTTAAAGGAATAACACTGTTCTCCTGGATGAATGTTTCTTATGCATTAATGCATAGTGGGTGGACTGGGTTTGATAGTCAGGGAGGAGCAGCCTAGTAGTAACTGGGCACTTGGTGTTATCTTCTGTCGCCAGTTTTATGTTTATTTGGTGAGGTTGAGTTCCTGCTCTAGAATGGAAAAAGGATGTATTATATTTAGTCTGTGGCTGAAAGGTAGCTGCCTGACTTCCTTACCCAACCCACTGGCTCTCCCCAGTAGGTATTATGGTACAGTATATGGGAATTCCTTCACACTGGAGGCTTCTGGGAGACAAGGGACTACTTCATCAGCCAAAAATGGTATAAAATGAGATTTAAAATCATTAGCATGGCTTCTGCCATTACAGTCTCAGCAGATACTGTAAACTTGCAGGATTGGATTCATCATTTGCATTGATGCAAAATTGGCCGTGACTGCCAAGAAACAATTGACTATTCCTCCACAGCTGTTTTTTAATTACATTAGAATGCTGCAGCGTCTGATGCAGCCAGTCAGCCATGGTGTGGACCTGCCTTCTCCCAGAGAGACCATTCTAGAACAGCAACACTTGCTTTGAGATGAAATCTATAGCAGGGGTCACTTGTAAACAGGTAGCAGTGACTCTTCAGTCATGGTCAATTCATTTCTTTCCCGGGAAGCCATCCTGCAGGACAGCTGACTGCAGAGAAGTCAGGTTTAGAAAAATAACACTGAAAACGTCAAGTCATCTCAGATCATGCTGGCACACAGCCCAGAAGCTTGTAAAAACGCAACTTCATCAAACAAAAAAGAGTTACCAGAAAAGGAATGGAACAGAAAAGGAAATACCTTCACAGCTCTAACTTGTGATGTTTCTGTGTTTCATACTCTATGTACATTCTATGATTCTACAGCTCTTGTTACCCTGTCTCAAGTGGGATGTGATGGAACTGGAAGAACTGCAGAGATGACAGCCTAGGCAGAGGAACTGAACAGTTTCTGTACAAGCAGAGACTGAAT
Source organism: Strigops habroptila (assembly GCF_004027225.2). Classification (NCBI taxonomy): domain Eukaryota; kingdom Metazoa; phylum Chordata; class Aves; order Psittaciformes; family Psittacidae; genus Strigops; species Strigops habroptila. The sequence continues at coordinate 106,832,040 of NC_044277.2, read as the reverse complement.
GCACCAAATCTCTTCACCCTGGAGAAAAAGGAGTCTCATGGTGTGCATAATACTGTGAACAACAAAGATGTAAAAAGGCGTACAAAATTATAAATGATCCAGAGGATGCAGAGAGGAGATGATCATCCCCTATTACCTCAGAACAAGTAAAGGCACCCTGAAATTTCTAGGCAGCAGGAAAGCACTTTTTCTTCATAATGCAAAATAAATTGAGGAATTTGTTACTACGGGATGTTTTGCATACTGTGCTTAAAGAGGTTTGAGAAATGATTGGACTTATTCAAGACAGAAGGATGCATCATAGGTTATTAAATGCAATGGTCTGGATACAACTTTCAGTTCAGGAAAACGCGGTGTCTTTGCAGAAACTAGAAGATTACATTTAGGGAAATACAATGTTACAGCTTTGGGCTAAACGATGACAGATTAGTAAAAGGATCATTTTTCAGCTTTCTTCACTTCTCTGGATATTTTACATGCTTTCTTTCCTGAGAATGGACCATGGCCATGGGCAGGGACATCCCGCTGGGCCTCCTGGGCACAGCCACTGCCTCAGGGCCAGCACCCGAAAGGCCTTTCTCCAAGGCATGCTGGGCAAAGGGGCAGCAGCAGGACATGCCTTCCAACCCTGTCACCCAGCTTTGTTGCCCTCCTGGATGCATTCAAGGACCATGTTCTTCTTAAATGCTGGGGCCTAGAACTGCACCCAGTACTCAAGGTAAGCCTGCACCAGCACTGATTACAGCAGGACAATCACCTCATCCTCCTTTTTTCTTGGTTTGGGTTTTTTTGTTACTAGTTCCCAGCTTCCTGGGTTAACACCCTCCTCCTTTTCTGGATGCGCTATGGTGGACGCTGGTGCCCCCTGCACAGTCTGGGCCCGGAGCAAGCAGTCCAGCTCCCTCTCAGCTCCCCGGACAGCTTTCAGCTGCTGACAGCGCCCCGCAGCTCAGCCCCTGCTGCAGGAAAACCTCCACCAGGGCGCACCGAGCGCAGCCCTGCCCATGGCGCACCCTCGCCCCCAGAGACCAGCGGAGGCACTTTGTGCGCCCCGAGCTCCGCGCCGCAGCCTCCCCTCCCCGCGGCTCTGTCCGGAGCAGAGCTCCCGGAGCGGGCCCTGCCCGGAGCCGAGCGCGCCCCGCCCGCTGCCCGCCCGCTGCCCACCCGCGCTGCCGGCGCCAAGGGCCGCGCCCCGCGCTGCTCCCGCGCTCCCCGGGGCGGGTTCTCCCCGCTCGGGCGGTGCCTCCCTCCCGGCGCCGCCCCCGGTGAGTCCCTGCGCGCGGCAGCGGAGCTGCGGCTCCTGGTCAAGGCCCGGCGGGGCTCGGGGCTCGCGCGGGGGCTCCCGGCGCTCGGAGCTGGGGCTCCGGGGCGCGGGGTTTGCCTCGCCCCGGTGCTGAAGGCTCCTCTCTGGAGATACCTCGGCAGATGACGATGGGAGGAAGTCTGCTGGCATCCTTTTAAAGAGTTGTTATTTGGTACAGAACGGTTAAAATGGAGAAGTACTACTCACGAGGGTTTGGATAATCCAAAACAGTTTGCATCTGGGCTTGTCAGTAATGCATTTCCAACTCTGCAGAGGTTCTGTACATCCTTTTTGAGCTGTTACCACTGCTAATGGTGAAGATGACCCTGTTTCTATCTAGCAGTGGAAGGTCCTTTGGTGTTTCTCCTTCTCACTGATGAAAAGCAAAGTGAGGTCCTGACTCTGGAATTTCTTGAGTGAGGCAGACTCAGGTAAGGTAGAGGGTAGCACTGGGTAGCAGGAACACCAGCTTTGACAGGATCGCTCAATCCAGTGTGTTTATCATGCCTGAACATAGGTAAAAATGATGTCACTTGGGCATATGGGCTGATAAAATGAGTTGGCCCTTTGAGGAAATAAAGCAATAATTTCCCCAGACAGAAAATGGGACAGATAGGCAATCTGCCATTTTTATGCCGCTTTCAATTTTTTGTATGTTTTTCAGACCAATTCTTTTTTTTTAATCTACTGTACATATGAATTAGATACAAATTTTCAAGCCCAGACATTTTACCTACTTGAAATAAGACCTGAACCTGACTGGTAAATTCATACTACAATTCTTGTTTATTTTTTCTGTGCAAGAGAAGTGAGAATATGAGTAGGGTCACCCTAACTTCTAGAGAAATTGCTCAGTGCAAACAGCAGGTGTACACCTAATGTTTTTCTAAAATTATTTAAATATTAAACAAAACTATAATTCACATATGTTGATGGTGTCAGCTTAGAGCTAATTAGTAGATTTGTTTCACTTGTAATTTCATCAGGATAAGGGAAAATTTACAAGCAGTTTTTGTTCTTTAATCATTGTTATTATAGTGTATTATTATTTTTAGGGTTTCAGAGATATTTAAGTCCTTTGTAAGATAGGAAAAAAGCTGATCTCTTGTTCAGGTAAATACACTTAGTATAATGCAGAAACTGGGACTCACAGACAACACTGAGGGAGAGATGCGTGAGAGGGATTTATCCAGATGACCATGACATTTTAAAACATCTTTGCTTTCTGTGGTTTCTTGCAGATGAGATAGTGTCATCTTTTGCAGAAAATTGCTATAATAAGAAAAGCGTCTGGGAGTAAAAGTAGGATGTTGTGCAGATATTGCGGAAGGAACCTGTGAGAAAACACAGCAAGGGCAAAGAGGCTACTGACAGCAGCAGAGTAGGGGGGATGGGAGCAGTCACAAAGTGGTCAAAGGTCCACGATAGGAGCAAGCACTCATGAAATTTGTTTTGCTGTATTGTGGTTCAGAATCATGTCTTTCAGCAGTAAAATTCTGGAAGGTAGGAAGAGGGAGGTGGTTCTCCGAATCCAGAACATTATTCACTGAAAATCTCCTGTGAGAATTCTCCCCATTATCCTGCACGCACTCCATAATTTTAGACAGCATAAGACATAGTAACAGCGTGACCCCTGAGGTCTACTGAATAGCAACAAATAAAAGTTGAGGCATTAAACTTCATACAGTACTGTCGGAAAACCGAGGCAGGAGATTAGAAAATTGTCATTTTTAAGTAGAGGTGATATTATCCTAAAAATGAAACTATATTAAAAAAAAAAAAAAAAGGATCTTTGCAAATTTTAAGTCCTAGATTCAAAACGTAGGTGATAAGTCTGAGAAGCGCTTATTTACAGAATTCATGGTTTGATGAGTTTTAAGTGAATGATGAACGTTTTGTCCCTATGTATGTTCTTGTGCATTTAAGTAATGGCTAGAATTCCCATTGATGCCCAGACCTCTTGCAGAGATACCTTTCAGGCCTCTGTTGCATTTGAGTGGTATTACCAGTTAAACTGTTTTTCAGTAGCAGTTAATATGCTTATCTTCCAGGGCTGTTTCAACAGATATTTAGATTGCTTTTCCCTACTAGGGGTGTTTAAATGTGCAAAATCAATTGACTACACATCTCATTTAAAAAGACTCCTGGTTTGGGGTACATCTGGCTTTGCACCGTCAAATGGCATGCCATCGAGGGCACTTGTTTTTAGAAGGTGCTTAGCCCAATATATGAAAATCAGTACCTTTTTTACTATATTTTCCTTTTTATTCTTTCTGAGCACAACGAAGTAATTATTTAGAACAATTTTGAAAACAGGCTGAAAGATTATCCTCTGAATATTAAATCAATTAAAACCAAAGAATATGACTGCTTTTGTTTGCTGTAGTAAGTTTTCAGCTTACCAGTGGAACTGTATGAATACAGAATGCTTCCATTTATGCCCATGACTGCTAAAGTATACATGGCTCTGCAGAACAGTGTTTGGTATCAATATTGTATGCCTTTTCACTTCCTGTTAGAGAATGGATAATTTAGGTCTAACTTGAAAGAGCACTTGGCTCCAATGATTCTGATAATTGAAATGTATGAGAATTCTGTTTAAATACAAATCTAATCAGGATATCGCCAGTTGCCCAAGTGGAATTCAGAGCACTGTAATACTTTGATCTATGAAGGTCTTTTCTAACAGGAAAGAGAATTAGTCTTGGTTACTAAACAAACCAAGTTTGCTTTATTTTCTTTTCCTTTGCCTCTGATGTTTGTTTCTTTTTGAAGATCTCTCCGATTTTATTCATTTTGGTTTTCTCTCTTTGTGTTCACTTCAAATGTCCTCTCTTCCGATTCTTCCCTGTGATTCCTCAGATCCCTTCTTTCCACAGCAGTGACCTACTGCTATCTCAGTCCGGTCTTGCCAAAAACTCAGCAGCAACATTATTTTAGAATAATAGAAGGCAGTTGCTTTATTATAACTTAAAAATTGAGGCAGTTCAAACTGTGTAAGAAGGTTCAGACTCAGCAGCACTGGGTCTGGCCACTTGGTAGATTATTATCTAGGAAATCGCTTTTCTGAGGGGGAGTACCATGATGCCAGATCCACAGCTAACCAAAACTGATGACCTCCAAATTCGCAACATCCTGAAGGAAATAAATTTGGATTTCTTGACAGTCTGTTCTTTGATTTGCATTGCCTCCGTGTGACTCGTGTGTCCGTGCATTATACTTTAGACTTCTTTGTTCATCATTGTGCTGCTTCTGTCACAGGGTCCATCACACCACACTTCACTAAAATACCCTATATTTGTTAATGACATCTCCTACTTGATGCCTGTATCACTTTAGAGACAAAAAGGCTTTACACTTGTGCTAGCAATTCTCATTTACGGGAAGAGAAGGATAATTCAATGGCTGTAATACTTTCCATTATTCAGAATGACATAAAATTAGTTCCCTGCTCTATTGCAGCTTTTCAGTGCAACTTGCTCTCTTTGACCCAAATTTACAAGGCCTCAATTTTGCCAGTCCCTGTGTTTGCTATTTACTCTTGACTGACAACTTCTTATCAACATAGACCTTCTGATGGGTATTCAATAAAAGGGGAGAACCAAGTCAAAACAACTGTTGAGAGTGGATATTTCCTTGCTGTCTATGTTGGGATGCATCTATATGGACAACCCACTGCTATGTTAGAAATGATCTCTTTAGCTCAGAATGAGATAATATAGGGCTTAAGTGGAACTCAGGTCATTTAATTCTCATCTTACAGTTGTATAAACTATTGTTATATAAATAAGCACTGTGCCACCTTCCTTCTTCGTCTTCCACCTGCTGTACTGGTAGTGTCTGTGGAGTTTTCCAGTGAACCAAATCCTAGAATTTATTTACAGGGCTTCAGATCTTCCGTGTAGCTATAGCACATCAGTTTGGTGGCACCAGACTCCATTCTTGCCATATGTGTACATTCTAAGTTAGAAAATAAGGGGATTTTAACTCTTTCATACACAGTTTGAATTTTGCAGTTCCCTACTCTGCGTATTTTTTTTATTTTTTTTTTTTTTTACTTTACACCAACATTTCCCAATTCCTCAGCCAGCTAAGGCAGATGGATATAAGATGTATTAATGGAAACACGCAAGATTTTAAACCTAGATTTTTATTATTCTTTTCCTTGCAATCACCTGTGCCTCATAGTTTCACCATATTACTGTCATTATTGACAGACTTCTAATTCAGTTTACCTGAGCTGTTGCAGACACAGTTTTTTTGTGTAAGGTTTATGGCATAGTTTGACTAGCACTGTTTTAATGTCTGTGTCAATAGGGTCTTAATCGCACTGAAATCTCTGGATCTCTTAGATTTACCAGGAGTTCTCCAAGGAAATCAGAATTGCAAAGGCTGGAGAAAGCCCCAGAGGCTTTCCAACTTAATTACGAGTGAACTCTTTCCCTGTAAATGAAGTGGTTCTTTAAAATGACTTGGAGTCTCCATTGACATATTCTGACAGTGCTATGATGAAGTACAAAGTATTATTAGAATTATGTTCCCCTCTTGTGACTCTCTCTCTCTCTCATATATCTTACGGCAATAGCCATATTTTGTGAGTACCCATAGCATTATTTTTTCTTGTACTGAGAGTTAAAAAACAAAAAGGTAAAAATAGGTTTAAAAACACTGCAAAATAACTGATCTCTAGCATTGCAGTCTGGACTTTCCTAATTTTAAATATGACATTGTAAATGTGAAACAATCATTGATAGAACAGCTTTTTAATGAATGGATGAGGTAAAATGATTTATAGTAGTCTTAGTCCTATAAAGTGTCACTGTCTTGCTATATTACACATTTAAGTGACACTGCTGTAAAAAGCAAATGGTACATTCTAATATTTACTGTTTCGTTAAACATCTTTTATCTGCAAAGATGACACGATCTTCTGCACTGGTCAGGTATTCCTAGGTGCCCACAAAATTTTTGAGCCGTTTTCCTTCTGGTTAACTGAGCAACACCAAATTTGAAGTAAAGACAGATAAACTTGAAACAAGCACAAGACAAGCAGTCCACATTCTTCAAAATTTGCTCTAAAACCTCTTATTTATGGCTGATTTCTCTATCATTCTTCCTCCCATGTAATTTAACAAACAAAATATTGCCTAACCTTCTATTTATATCTCATAAATCTCACAGAGTGGTACTGAAACACAGTTTTTCTGCTTAATTCAAAATGGGCCAGTGTCTGCCTATGGCTCACAGAGTAAACATAAAATGGCAGTTATGAAGGTTGCTGAAATATCTAGGTTTTACACTGATATTGGGGCTCTTGCTTCTAATTACTATCTGTTTGGAGAATCATTAAAGTGTAAAAGGTTTTGTATGTTAACCAAGTCATCACAGTAAAGTTTGGTAAATATTTTAAATAAAGGTTCTGCTCTGAGGAAGAAAAAGGCCAACGAGAATTTATCTGAAGGAACTTGTAATGCAGCTGATGGGTGTATGGAAAGGCACAAACAGGGCCCAATTCTTTTTATTTTCCTGGAGTTATTCCTGGTGTTTAGGCTGGTGTGACTGAAAGAAATCAAAGATATTTTCTATGCTTTTCTTAATCTATTTCAACAATAGGAAGGAACCTCATGAAAAAGGAAGTATGTGCAAGTCACTGCTGTTGCGTGGTGTTAACGGATGGCACTGGTAACTTTGCAGCATAGATTGTTCCAGTTTTATAATTAATTCCTTTTGCAATAAAGCCCGTTCTGAATGTTCTAGATTCTCTTTCACAATGCCATCATAGATATTTTCATTTGCTGAATAGTTCAGTGATGCCCAGCTGCAAAAACTAAGGAGGCCTCCATCCAAAATTTGGCCCTGGTGTGCCACCGTGGACGTTCTGTGGTTGCGCCAGTGATCTGCTAATGAGTCTTTTCCAATTATTGATTCTTTTCGTGAATCAAAGCTGTTTGGAAACTAGCATTTAATGGATTTAAGTACAAAACATAAAGGAATCTTATGGTCTGCTTCTGAAACAAGACCAAATTGTACATAAGGCTCGTCTGTTCTCTCAATGCGGTTGTGCAGAGAAGGAGAAATTACTTGCTTATTTCAGGGCAAGGGTGTTTTAATAAAAAGAGAAGAATGAAACAGGGCGAGTTTAGCCATTATTGCTTTGATTGCTGCTGGCTCATTAGCATTGGCCACGCTCCTTCAGATTAGCAGTAATTAAACTGTGAAATCAGACCGATTGCCTTAAGCTGAGACACCATACCAGGCTGTCAAGAGAAATCACAGGGGATAAATCAAGGGCCCTGTGCATCTCGGATCACCCTTGGCATGGGTGAGAGTGTGAGAAGCGGAATAATGAGGACATTCAGTTTTTTGTATCTGGTGAACTCTCGGCAGACAAGCTTTGGAAGCGTTGTCATGACGATGACAACAGCAAGGATAAACTCTTACTCCCACTAGCTGCGGTTAATGAAGATGATAATGAAAAATTATGCCAACATTACTGCAATTTTTTTATTCTGACTGGCACTTGTAACCTTACGCCTAATGACACAACACAATAGTGACAGTAATTGTGCATTGATAAATGGGGTAAAGATGCTGAAAAAATGTCTGACTCAAAGATACACAAGTTTAGTTAGCTGAGTAATTTCTTCCAATAAGTATTTGCTTTGTTCTTTGAACTCTCACTAGGTGGTTTTGGACTGTGCATGCCAAAAAACATCTCTAATCACTTTTTATTGTTTGCTAAAGAATAGGCCCAGCAATTAAAGCAAAGAGCGCCTGTGTTTTATTTCTTCTGAGCAGAACAAATGCGATCAAGATAAATAACAGTAATAAAACAACAATACATTTTACAAATTCTGAATGGGTTTACAAATTCAGTGTTTGTTTAACTGCTGGTTTCTGGGACATCCAGTTTGTCCCACTCAAAATGTAAAGCTTTGGTGGATAAATCTACCATTACATTATGTAATGGCTGTCTCGCACAGCCACCCCCCACGCCCCTGCCTAAATGTCACCATTTATTCAGATTGCATTAGCACTTACGTAAGTGTCTCTTTCAACCATGGCTCCTAAAGCATTGCACATGGGGAAGGATTTACAAATATGTAGATAGATAAACAAACTGAAGGTGTGGTTTAACAATATAAAGTAAAAGTAAAAACTTTCTCCTGTCCTACCCCAGCCATCTGTTTCTATTTTCTTTCTTGTATTAAGCCCCTGATCAATCATGGTGAACCAGCTCAAGGTGCTAAGTGGGTGAAAATTTGTTCGCTTCATATTTTTTATAGTCTTTTACAACCTCTGCTCCCTGGTCCAGATGAGGGCCAGTGCTGGGGCAAGAGAAGTAGCAGGAGCATATGGGCAGAAACGGCAGTGAAAGCCGGTCTAACCAAAAACTCAAGTCCCACCTTGAAGCACGAAGGGCATGGGTGACTCTGGGGAGGGATCTGCACTTGAACCACTCGCTTCCTTCCAATTAAGCACTGTGGGACCATAATCCTGAAGAGGCTTATGGAAGCTGTACAAAAAGTGCTCACGGCTAGGACAGTGGCAGCCACCAGTGCTTTTGCAAACACATCTCACAGTAATTTCCAAAGGGCCACGTGGCATGTCGGGAATCCCTCCTGCTTCCCCAGGCCGCCTGCTTCCCACTGCTGAAAGGTTGATGTTGTTTCAACAAGCAAGCGTGATACAATACAAAATAGCAAACTCTTTCAACTTATGTAGTGGATTCCAACTCTGCTGAAATCCAGCATCCACACTCCCACTTTAGAAGCCACAGCACTTGGCTTTAAAGAATAGCCCGATTGAATGCGTGAGTATGCTGCAGCACAATAACCTCTCTGGGATTAGACAAATAAATGCAAATGAATCATTTAATGCAAACAAATCACTTAAAGGAGTAAGTGTTGTTTTATTTACTCCAAAACTACCTAAAAGAATAGCTCTTTTGATAGCTTTAGTGAAGTGTTTGGGGTTTTCTTCTATGTAAAGTTCTTCTGTTGCTCACCAATGGCCTCATTCCATCAAAGCTTTAGAAATCTAGATTGCTGGATGTGGGACTTTTTTGTTCAACCAGTGTTTGTTTTGGTTTGTTTGTTTTTAAGAAAAAAGATTAATCACAGAGCATTTGGAGGTGTATCAGATATAGGAGGGTTTCTCCTTGACTAAGTGGTATTTGTCTCTTCAGTTCTTGAAAGGCGATATGAAGACAGCACCGTAGTGTTTGTGATTCATGGTTGCAATTCTCTTTTTATTGCTGAATGCCAGCAGTGAATAGAAGCTGCAGAAGGACACATTTCCAATTACTCTATCTCAGAGTTCTCCATTGCTTCTTGACAGAGACTTCTCTATCTCTGAAAGTGAGTGTAATGCAAAAGTTTATTAAAAAAAAATGTACACACGAGTACATCAGAGAAAGATCTCTTTGCTCTTTCAGCTATGTTCTTAGTTTACTCAGTCTCTACCCCCTTGTTGCTATTCTTCCCACTAGATAAATAAAGACAATTTAACCATTAGAGAAAGGTATTACATGAAGCAGTGTCCAAAGAGTATTGAATACTGTTTGGGAAGAGATGACACTACTCCTGAATCCAAAGCAGTGGTCTCCTTGCACAGCATGACAGAAATGGCTTATTAAAGCCAGATCGTTCCCTCAGCATGCAATATGAGGGATGGGATGGTGGGGGTCCAAGTAGGAGATTGAGAGATTGATTTCTGCTTCCTGAAGAGGAAATTTTTCCTGGACTATGGTCTTTAGTCCTTGGTGAGTTTGGGCCCTTATTGTGTAGTAGGCTGGACCCAAGTCTGTTATATGTGCAGGTATGAGCTTGATGTAACTCAGATGGAATTTCTGGCCCAACAATTACTTCACTATTTCTTCACATGATAGTGGGGGGGTGGAGAAGAAGAACAAAAGCCTCAATTACATCATCCTTCAGTGTCTTTAACCTTTACCAGCACCAATTTTAAGAGAGAGATTTTTAAAAAGCAAGACAGGAAAAACATCAAAATACACCATCTAAACATTAACACAGGGCACAGCTCCCAAACTGACAGAGAAGTCAGTGCTGGGGAGAAGTCTGGAATAAAGGATCAAAAGCAGACACACTCTCTGAAGAATGGAGGATAACAGCACAAAGCGCCGTGCACTGAGCGATTTTGATTTAAAGCATTTTAAAAGAAAACTCCATTTACTTTAGAGACTGACAAAAGTTTACATTCATGAATGAGTTCTTTATGTATTTAAGAGGGATGACAAGAGACAAAGGGAATATTTGATGAATGTTCAGGCAAGATTCTGAAAGTCAGACATCGTTGAGGGGGGGCAGAAGGTTTTGGCTTTTTCTTCCAAATAACTGCATCTGTTTGGCGCTTTGTGTTTCTGTTCTGTGTGCTGGATTTGTGATAGAACCAGAAAAGGTATTTGGGAGCTGACTGAGAAACTTAAAACATATGAAAGGTTTAGGAAAGCTATGGCTCGCATCCTTTCAGAATTTCCTTTTCATCTTGCCCTGTAATGGAAGACCTTGGCTAAAATTAGCAGCTGGCAGAGACAGGACAGTTGTAGAGAAACAAAGCTGTGACTTGAATTCATTGAGAGAACAAGTAGGAGAGAAAACCAAGATAGTTTTGGTGCATTTTTGTTTTCTCATCTTTCGTTTTTAAGGCTTTGATGGGGATACTTCTTTCAACTCTGCCTTGTATCAGAGTCAACAAAAAAAGACTGGACATCTGTACTTCAAGGGTGTCACTTTGCAGACTGATATCTCAGCAGTTTGAAGGGGCTGTGTGAGATATGGGCCCACATTTTAATTTGCCCTTCTGTCCAGGGGCAGTAACTTTGGCAGAAGGATGGGAAAAAATAACTGAGAGCAGTAACATCTAAACCACCTCAGCAATATTTGCTGGAGTTCATCTGTTACAACCCACCTGTTCTGTTAAATCAGCAAATCTTGAGGTTTCAGAAGAAGTTCTTAATTATTTTTGATGGACTTTAGCTTGCAGAAGAATAGGAGGAAGACGATACCACAAATTCTGCAGGTAGATTTTTAACATCATAACCATTATTATAAGGTCTCTTATAATAATCCTCTCTCATCCTCTCTTGGTGGATGAAGTGTTTACTTCTTGTTTTAAAACATTACTTTAAATATTTGGAAGGCAGAATTGCTGGTGGGTTATGTTAACGAAGCATCATGGTACTGATGGGAGCAGGGTACCAGAGTTAAGGTAGCAAGTGTAGAGATCTCTAGGTCTCTAGAGTAGCCTAAGAACCAAAGGCTTTAGCTGGACAGGAGCAAGAGGGCTCTCAGTGCTTTGCTCAAAAGAGAGCAGCAAGGTGACACAAATCAGTGATTGCTCTACACCACACTACACCAGTTCAGAATTGCTAACAAATAAACAGATAATATTCCTGTCTGAACTGATGTCAGCAGACCTTATGCCAGATTAAGTAACAACTGCCCATGCCAGAGTTTTACTGCATATGCCACTGTTTCCACATAGGCCTTTTCTTCTGAACCATTTTCTATTCTCACAATGTAATCACTAGAGTCGCTGCACAAGGATGTTCTTGCCCCTCTTTCAATGCAAGTTCAGTGCAAGTCTCTCCACATAGTGCTACATCATTCTCGGGATGTTGCACTATTTTTTTCAGTAGTCTGAATGGGTGTTTTTTCTACCCAGTGCAGCAAAGCATCAGTCATTCTTTGGATTTTTCTGTGTTGGGCAGGCAAGAGAACATGTGGGATACCTGTGAAATGAGGAAGATATGATTATCATGGCCTTCTCCTTCTACTTTCGGTGGTGTAGACCCATGCCTATTGTTAGGGCAGATAGTCCTTGTGTTCCTTCATGAGCCAGGACAGCAGAGAGTAGGCAGAAGTCAGAGTGAAGGAAAGGCACTGAGGTTGTAAAAAGGCTTCACACAGCTATATGTGGAGAAGGAGCCAAGGAGCCACATCAGCAAGCTTCTACCAGTAGCCAAACTGGAAATCAGTAATATACCAACATCTTGTACCTTATGCCTCAGTTGAGAGTATGAAATAACCCTAAACCCCTCTGTGCTTGTCCGTGGTATGTCAAGGGGAGGGATGACAGCAGAGGGGGTTTGTCCGATGCACACTGTGCTAGGGCTTGATCGTCAGAGATCATGGGGGTGAGAAATCTTTTCTGTGGCCCCTGTAACCTTTCCAGCTACAAAGAGTGATTGTTGCTTTGGCAAATAAAGACCTTTGCTCCCACTGCTGCAAATGAGGTAGTTCAGGGCTGCTCTGATGGTGCCGAGATGCTGCTGCCAACATGGCAACACCTCATCTCATCTCAGACATGGCAGGCAGGAGGAGCTGGGAGCCGTGCAAAAAAGCTCAGGGCTGGCACCCAAAAATCTGCAGGGAGGGCAAGTGGTGGCCAAGCTGGCTGGCAGGCAGTCTAGGATGTCAGCACCATGTCCGAGGCTCGTGCCACCATGCAAAAGTCTCCTGCAGATTTGCACATTTGGCAATGGCAATGCAGAATGATGGTGTTACAAGAGCCACGAGCTACCTCTGGCCTCGTCCCGTATCAGGCTCCTTCCCCACTGTCAGTGCTGACTTTGGACACAGGAGAGCAAACAAAATGGTAACTTTCAATGAGACTTAAGCCTTGCTTATGTTTCAGAGTTTTTCATTTTAAAGTAACAAGGCAGCTCCATAGGGCTTAGGTGCATCTGTTTTGATAGAAAGGTTTGGGCAGCAATTGCTTACTCTTGTGATTCCAGGCTGCTTACCCTCCATTTCTTTCATCCACATCACCCCATATTATACTTAGCATTTAGAAATTTAACTCAATGCTTTTCTAATTATATAGTAATTCTTACTATTTAAGGTATATTTAATGTCCAAATTACTCTATTAATTTAACTTTACAACACTTTCCATCATGTGATTTACATGACCCCTGTGAACTTTTATATCAAAACTTCTGTATCGGTGGATATTCCCCAAAGAACATGGCAAGTTCCTGTCACCTCACAGAAATCAAATAATTCTGAAATGTAACTTGGAAGACAAACAATAAATATTATGAAAATTATAGTTTATTGTTTTTATATTCATTATAAACTGATTTCTTCTTTTCTCATATCTCAAATCTCTTCCTCCTTCTTCTGGCAGAAATAGTTGTATAGAAATATTAGAATGACATATTGTTATTCCATATTCTGGAAACCACCTCAGATTTTCAGTTGTTGGTGAAGGATTGAACTTGTGAATCAATTTAAGTCAGTGATAGCTTTGCTGTTAACTTCACACATATCAGGATTTTGTCTAGCTGTGCCTAAGGCATTTGAGTTAGATTTTCTGTATTATTTATGCTGTTACATCTTTAGGAATACCACCGGGGAAAAAAAAAAAAAAAAGGAGGAAAATTAAGTCATAACTTAACCTAGAGAAGGAAGTATACCAATACAAAAAGCATGTGTTGTCCTCTCTGTTTTGTTTTCCCCTATTGAAACTGCCCCTTCCTTCTAGTAGAACTCAGCTGTTCTAGTGGATGTTTCCAGCCAGTCCATTGTACTACAGCATATATACCTTTGCCTACTGGTAGCCAACAACTCATTTAAAAAGTCACCTAGATCTGCCCTATGGGATTATTTGTATTACTAAATTAAGCAGGTACACAAATGCATCAAAGATTAGGTCTGTTGGCACAGTTTAGCTTAGTTTAGGTGTTTTGATTGTTGTACTGCCTTTCCAGAGTTCAGCCCCAGAGCTAAACTTTCAGACTTGGAGTTTCTTTTGGCAAGGATTTCACCACTTCCTAAAGCGGGCAGCATGTTGCATGAAGTAGCCTCTTTCTAACATTAATAGTAGTTATCTATCAGGTGTCAGTGAAAAAAAAAGTATAATTGCAGCATTGGTCGGTTGATCCTGTTGGCAGAAAATTATCAAAACTACACATTGCCTTGTACCTTTCCGCCTCTGAATTAATCACTCCTGGTTTCCTTTACAGTCAGTTGAGAGAAATAGGCATTTTTCAGATGTGATTCTTCTGGCCTATTTTAAATATCTAGTTTAGGACAAGATGAACTGCAGCCTAGAAGTGTCTATTCCTCGTTGCCTATTATAAAAGGAGTCTAGACATCTCCCAGAGAAGTAGGCAGCCAGATTGCAGATGTTTTTATTTGGCATTGTGTGTCTTCATGTGGCATGGATGACTAAAAAGGCTTCTAAGCTCTATTTTGTTAGAATTATTCCAGTACAGTAAATTTAAGCCTCAGTACTGAAAATGAGAGATCTTTTTATAGGTTATTATTTTGTAGATAGCAATTAACCACTCAGAAGAGCTGCTAGTTTTGACACGCACATACTCAGCCACTTCATGTTTTAATGTTAAATTATATTTGACATTTAATTTAAGCTCATATTGCCTTCATTCAAAAATAAACCCTACTGCATTAGTAGTGAGGAGGTGGAGGGATAATTTTTCTCCCCAAATTCACACTCAGTGAAATCTAAACTGGTTCTTCATGCTTATTTTTTCAAGTATATTATGTGCATTCTTCTGAATATATCTGTGCAATTGCTTCTCAGATACGAGGGAAAGAAATCAATGCATCTATCTTAGTAAGCAATTACAACATAAAAATGTATTTTTAATAGGTGCTTTGAAGGTTGCACATACTGTGAGGTTTGTTGCCTCTTGAACCAGTTTTAATAAGAAGCAACATATACCATTTATTCATTGGGCAGAGCAGCACTGATCTTGCAGTGTGTAATGTGATCTCTTTAGCTCTTATAAATTAAGCAGGATGAAGACTTAGCTGACTGGCACACATGTAAAAGCAGAGTACAGGAGGAGGTTCTGTCTGGTGTCCTGCCAGTGATGTTTATCCTACCTGAGCAGGAACAGAGATCTGTCCCATGGGGTCTCTGCTACAGGTCTGGTCCTGAAAAGAGGCTGAAGGGAGGTTCCTTCTTCCTTGGTATGGTCTGGCTACTATGGGCATAACTTAGCACTTTACTTTGCAGGCTCTGATTCACTCCTTGGATGCATCCCTCTTATTCTTAAAAGAGCCAGGCCACACTTTACATCTGTCTACCTTTTATTTCATAACTATGCACTCCACAAAAAATGTTGCCATTCCAGGCAAAGCAGCAGAATTTCTCCCTTCCGTAGCACTGCAGCACTGCTGAGTGAAGTTTGAAGTTGTTATCCTGAATGCTGGTTTCTGTGAAAAACCACATGGAACACTTGGGAGCATAGTTTATTCAGCCAAATTAGAACTAGGCCATCTACATTCTCTTCATTGTTTAGCCATTCTGCCCATCTTGGTTGCTCCAGGCTTTCCATGCACACCATGACCAAGACCTGCTGGGAAAACTGAAGTCTTTGGCAATGGTGGAACTATTAACCAGCAAGGTTTGCAGTCATGGGAAGTGAGTGGTGATTATTCAAGGGAGTTGGTCATCCCTATGTATGGCATCACTCAAACATTTTCATTGACCATGAGTCTCTGAGTCTTGTAGATAGAAACAAAGCAAAAAAAACCCATCAAAATTAGAACCTCCCAACACCAAATAAGCCAGTGCAACTACAGCTCCTCTGGCACATTCATCTTTGCTGTTAAATTGAGCGATTTATCCACCTTGCAAAAGACATTAGCATTAAGGGACATAGTCTTTCTCAGATGTAATTCATTATTAATCTTAATGGGATTATGCTTCAAAGACCGCTAAATGCACGTCTTCAAAATACTTAAATTACTCCTTATTATTACTTCTGACAATAAAATAAATAAAGCTTAGTTAAATTCTACATGCTAAACCCAAATTACTTTTTTCTTTTCACTGTGCCAACCAAAGCAAAAACAGACCATTCAAAAAAAAGCCCAAAACTAAACAAACAAAAAAAAACCCTAGCAAAAAACAAAACTACCAAGCCCTCCACTCAAAACCTTAAGATATTAATGGATTGTGATTAACAAATAATCATAAAACCAGTTTGAAGAGATTTGAAAATGCATTTTTCATTGTAAATGTATGCAGCATCAAAAGTATGGTTACAGTGAGAGAAGAATAAATATTTAACATCAAACAAATTTCTTTATTAATATAATTACATGGTGCAGAATGCATTTCCTAATATTGCTTTAAAATAAATTTTTAAAATTCATATTGCAAAGCTAGCATTATCAACAACAGAATCTAGATAATAGGTAAATAGCTCTTTGGGTGACATTTGCTTTAAAAACAGCAGAGAAAGCCAAAATTTCCATTTGTCTCTGTTTTCTAATGCAAATTCTTCATAAGCTTTGCACAGAATAAACATGTTCAAGCTGTGCCCTGGCTATATGGAGTTGTGTGACAGGGAGACATTTTCTGATGTTTGCGCTAATTGCATTGGAGCTGGACTCTTCCTAGGGGTCCACTAGGTCACTGCATGGAGTCATGTGGAGGGAGAAAAGATAATATCTTGGATAAATGGTGTAGAACATTGCTGCAGATAGACTTGCCAGATGCTCGGGTTATCCCTGTGAAGCTCCAGGCTGGAGTACATGTCAGTCGCCTGTGCCATGGTGCTTACTCACCTGCAGCCAGTACTGACCATGTGTCTGGGGTGCCTTGGTATGCTCCCTTGCTCAGTATTTCTGGCCTGAATTGAGGAGTGAGCACATTCAGGGCATAAAAGAAACACATCTGCTTTCAGAAAAACAGGATTAGGGCTCAGGGTTTGTGCTACCCTAGCTTGAATCCTGTCCAATCTTCTTCTTCTTTGCTACCAGCTGAAACAGGCTCCACCACAGTGCACAGTCCAGCTCTGTATTTCACAGGTTGTTCAGAAACAGGGCCATCTTCTTTAGCCTTTTAGGAAGTCTCCACAACATGTTATTTAATTTTACACCCCCCCGCCCCCCATTAGGGGGGCTTCAAGAAGTGACATCTCCTGACACTGGGGAGATACACCTGGAAACAAATGCAGGCAGTGCAGGAACAAACATAAGGATGATGGTACAGAAGACAGGACAAATGTGAAAATGAAGGACAGATGAACTGGGCTACCTGCAATGAGTCTGAAGCTAGCAGTCAAGGTCTCATCAGGATTGAAAGCAGGACACAAATTCCTAGGGTGATCTTCACACAGATACTTGTTTTGTGTTTCTCTGCTAGCTTAAAATTGTGTTTGAGTGACATCCACTCTACCTAACTTGGTAGAGAGTGACTGGTCATCTGGACAGTTGTGTCAGCCCCAGCTGGGCAATAGGTTTTTGCTTACTATCCTTTCACACATCCTTTATGTTTAAGTAAATTCCTATTGATCTGGAGTGCAATCTTTAGGGCTGTGGCTTTGCCAGGCCTGGTCAATGGGGTTCACAGCTACAGGTCCACATTTGTCACTATTGCAGTTAGGCAGCAAGGCTTGTATTTAAGTGTTAAAATAGGTATAATTCTCCAAATGCTTATTACACCATGCCTCAAGTTAGGACAAGCTGCATGTGCCCACCAGCTCTTGAAATCAGGATAGTCGGGCACATTTGTGTGAGTTTTGGTGCTGAGATCCGTCTGCTGAGGTTGAACAGTTTAAGTATGGCACATGAGGCTTGTCTCTGTTTACAGAGATTTTATCTGAACCAAGTGACTTAAAATGTTTTAGTAAATGTATTAAGCCATTCAAGTGCTCCTATTAGGAGCTGCTGTGCCAAGGCTTGAGTATTTAAAATTTTTGTGGATGTCTGTGCAGACTTTGGAAGACAGTAGCAGGGGCTGAAGTCGATGTAAAACAGAGTACGTAAAAGTATGCCCAGTAGAGACAATATATGGGGTTTAAAAAAACCACCTTACATTCTACTTCGTAAAATTTAAGAAAATGTATTCTTATTGTACTTTTTTTTTTTTTTTTTGGCAACACTTTAGCTGAAGTATGAAAAAAAAAAAAACTAAAGAATTTGGTCTGCTGTACCAGCTTTGGCTTTATACTGTAAGTGGTTCCTGGGAGGGAAGCAGGTCCCAGTACAAACATCAAAACTGGGCTATTTTATGTCAGGTCATCTAAGAATTTTCATTTTACAACATAGAGAGAATATAACTGAGGTGTCAAAATCACAAAGGGAAAAATTGTTGTTAAAGAGCTTCAGTGAAAGTTTTGCATTTATTTTAAGCAAATGGAAATGTGCACAATGACTGCATAGAGGTGAACAGCTCTTGGGCACAGGGTTGTTAACAAGTGTTAAAAAAACTGCATCATTACTAAGACAAGAAGTAGGAAAGCAGGATCTAGCTTTCTTATTTCTAGATATTTATGGCTTGTATAAATGTCAGAGGCCACATAACTGACTTTTATTGGTAATAGCCTGAACTGTATTACAATGTGTATACATAGTTGTTATGGCAATATATCAGCCAGCTGCCATACTCGGTCAGATCTGGTTGTATGGGTTATAATGGGGCACTATTCAGGCTCAGGAGTTCTCTTCAGATAGGAACCTTTGTGTCCTTTTCTTATAAAACATTTATATATATATAGTCAACTGCTATAACAAGGAACCATAAAACATCTAATCCAGCAAGACATTTAGCATCTTCAGTGCATGTGCAATCACTATTCAACAAACAGAAATTAAAAAAAAGATACTTTTCTCCTACAAAAAATTTCTTAATCTGATACATGCCTCATCTAGAGCACTTAATGGTGAGCAAACAGTGCAAGAATCTTATGCAGCTTAGTTAAAATCATGTCATATTGTGGTTTATGCAGTAGTTTTGCTGTTATTTCAAGGGTCAGAGCAACTAAGATTGCCTCTGTTTAAAGGTTGCTCCTCTCTGCTGTTAAAGAGAGCCTATTCAAATAAAACCATCCATACACTGAGGTTTTCTATACTAAACTTTCCACATTAGTATTTTCAATACACACTTAAACATTTCTGATGAGAAAGTGCACATATATTTCTTAGTGCTTCAAAACCTATGGTTCTGGTGCAGTTATTAGTATTTTAGCACTGCATAACTTCTTTGATTTGTTACTTCTGAGACCTTGCACTGAGTAATGCTAGGGAGCCTTTCCCACTGGAACTGGTGGTCTTTTCTTAGAAATGCTTTAAAAAACAGACTCTCTCTGTGTACCTCAATGTTTCATACTTTTGAGGTATAGGAGCTGAATACTTTCATTTTAAAAATGCCGAGGTCTGAATGAGTATGCTTTCAGATAAAACAGTATAGAAAGTTACATGATCAGAAACACAGTTTCTACAGTATCTAGTGGAGTGAAAGAAATTCTGCAGATGTATGGGAAGAGCAGGACTGTCAGTGCGTTGGACCTATGGGTATGGTCATGAGTAGCTGAGTGGGCTTAGAGTTCAATATCACGCCCTATGCAGGAAGGAAGGCTGAGAGAAAAGACAGGGAGCTATTAAAGGAGAATTCCGCCATTTCTGTTTGTCTTGATATCTATAGAATTGAGGTTAGATCCAGCAGACCCAGTTGATAGATGATTGTACCTGAAAGAATTTGAGAAGCAAGCAATTTAATTATAAAGAAATATTTTGTCTCTAGTGATAAACCACACTCAAAGCAACTGTCAGTCTTAAGGAAAATTTTACAGATCCTGATCTAGAGCAATCTAGACTTCTCATTTCTAATTATATATGTTCTAAGTACACTGTATCTATACAGTTTAAAATTAAGATAGATTTTAAATCTAAAAATAAAGATGAGGTTTTGAATAGTCTCTGAAGAGAACAAGTTATTTCCAGAGCTCATTCAACTTTTATAATCATTTCCATGTAATAAATGAAAGTTCTCCTAAAAATACTGATGTACCATTACT
Organism: Strigops habroptila; assembly: GCF_004027225.2. Taxonomy (NCBI): domain Eukaryota; kingdom Metazoa; phylum Chordata; class Aves; order Psittaciformes; family Psittacidae; genus Strigops; species Strigops habroptila. The sequence continues at coordinate 106,811,936 of NC_044277.2, read as the reverse complement.
TAATTAAACTATTCCATGCAGTACAACCTCAAAAGCCTGGATGCTTCTAGATTTAATCTCTAGTAAATGTACCTTCATACAGAGAGAGCAGGGAGTTAGGAAAATACCTGATTTTAAAAACAGCTGCAAGAGAAATTATGCTGTTTCTTGTGCTAATACAGATCAGTCAGTATGGATGAAAATAGAAAAGGTCAACTTAAAAATGAGGGAATTTTTCTTCTTGCCACAGGCCTTCATTTGCATTCTAGCTAAACCTACGTTGGAGATTTTTTTTGTGGGTCTAATGAACTCTTGTATGGACCTGTGTAGAGCTGTGAATTTCAGAAATGCTTGGAGGGGTCGGTGGAAGGAGAACATCTTTCCTAGGGACAGGATTCAGCCTTTCTCAGTGACTAGACAAAGCAGCCTCGATATCTGGTTATGTGGCAGAAACCCCTATGTTTAACTTGCACTTTGAATCAGGTTCCCTCTGTGATCCTATGGGCTGTTCACAGAAAGGATGGGTATGGAGCAAAAATTCTCCCAGGAAAAAATCAGCTGCACCTTGATGCGAGGGTTACCTGGCTGATTTCTGCTAAACTTTGCTCCCTCTTAGCCACAGTCTCTTGACAGGAGGTGTGAAGGCATCTGGGGAGGGCATCACTGTTACCACCAAGCTGGCAGAGTGCTCACCACCTCAGGTACGCTACCACTTCCAGCTATGTTATGTGGTCCTTCCGGCCTCTCATGCACTGATTGGGAGAGAACAGGTCTGACCCTGCGCATCTGCACACCTGAAAGAGAGAGTGTGCCAACTAATTACAACCTGCAGGGATAGTACTATGGTTCTTTTAACTTATGTTGTGTTTATAAGTAGTCAATGGCAGGCAAGGATTAACGCTCAAAAAAGCATATGCTGGTTGATTGTTAGGAGTAATACTATTAAAAAGTGATAGTGCTCAAGCTATAAATGGATGCAATTTAATAGAAAATATTAGTAGCAGAGCTGTTCAGCTGAAGCCATGGCTAAAGGGACTCTGGTTTAATAACTTTCTAATTACAGCTGTATAAGCTGGGTCACTTAGCAGTAAACTGTCAGGTTTACATTTCCTTGTGTACTAGGTATTGCTCTGTGTATTAGCCCTGCACTAGAATTGCAAATAGAAAATAATTGGGTTGCTTTTTAGCCTCCCCATACAGTTAAAATTAAAGGCAGTGCAGATCAACACAATGCCTTCATGTGTGTGATTTTAACCTTTATTGATTTTCTCAGTTTCAGGGCAGCATGACATTGGCTAGAGAACCATGCTGATGTGATGGCTGTAAAGCCGCATGGTGAAAGGAGATTTATGCAATATTAGATTAGTTCCTGGTATTCAAGAGCACACGTTATAGAAAACTGAAGGCTCCATTTTCCGAATTATATGTATTTGATATTATTCCTTAGGGCAGAGAAATTTAGGATCATTCTGTTTATGAACGGCTGGCGGTGGCTTTGCCAGTCAAAGGTTCAAACAAGGGTTTGAAATTTCTGAAGAAAATCTGATGCCTGGCTGAGATGCATCAGGTGAGTTTTCTGATAGGATAAAAGGGAAGGCAGGAGTGGCTTTAAACAAACAGGCTCATGGAGGTTTCTACCTAACATCTTCCACATATAACACACTTTAAATTTTATTAATTGCAGTTGTGCCTGTTACCATGACAGCTAGGTGCTGTAATTACCTCACACCTCAGGGAATTTCATGTTTAATACGGCATTCAGAGTCTATGTCCTTACGTTTTGTTTTTATTTTGTAACTTTTTTGTACTTTGGGGTAGTATTGTAGGAAGCAGAGATGTGCCATGAAAGAAAAATGCATCTTTATAGTCTCAAGGCACCACAAGCCTTACATAGCCATGGCCTGAGGAAACAGCAAAATGTAACGATCTCTTTGGGGATCAAATGCAGTGACTGCAGCTGTTTTATTCCTTTACAACTGCCCAGGATGTCTAGGATTCACTGAGAAGAGCTCCTCAGTGAAAGGAGCATGCTACACTGTAAAACGACTTTTACAACAAGCTTTATAGGGTGAAAGCCACAACACCCTCATCCAGAGGGATTAGCCTGAGGTCTAGCCATGAGCTTCTGCATAGTCTAGGCATTTCTGCCTTGGGGAAAGGCCACAGCAAAAAACTGTATTTAGGAAGAATGTCCTTTTCCATTGGGATGCCTTTGAATTGAGAGCTAGCTGCCATAACCAGGTGTGCTGGGCACTAGGGGTATCAGAGCAGGGCAGGGACCACAGTACTGCAAATCCTGAAATACAAATGAAGGAGAAGGAAGGAGGCTCACACACAGTACTTGGGAAAATACATCCGTTAATCCCTTCTTTAAGGTGTTAAGCAGGCTCAGCTGTCATGCAAGCCTTGTGCTGGTGATCCACTGCAGCATACTTTTTCTAGAAGCTGATTTGAAGCTCACTTAAGGTACGATATTAATTTGAAAGAGTGTTGTGAACAAAGAGATAGAGGCTAGGCAACATCCCCTGGGCAAAATTGAACCCTATAGACTGAAGCTGTGGATTCAGGCATTTACACCCAACCAGTAATAGTTCATGGATCAAGTTTCTCACCTGATGTAGCAGCAGTGCCATTTTATTTGAGTCTGTCAGCATTTTCACATCATAAACCTCAATGTTGCAATATATCTCGGCTGTTTCTAATCCCTGAGAGCTGATACTTGGCATATAAATTGCTAACCCATGTATTAATTTGAATGAAGAGGGTAAAGCTATGTCTAAGTTATGCAACAAATTCCATTGATTTTTATTTCAGTTACAAATGTATTCTCAGTCAAACTCTTGTAAAATATATTTTCTTCTACAAGAGAAAAATTGCATGTTCATTATGTTTTACATGAACTGGTATTTTTATATTGTTTTTAAATGCTTTTGAAATAGCTATTGTGTTTATACCAGATAAACTTTAGCTAGTATTCTTTTTTGTACATCATTACTCCCTAATATTAGAATGGCATCTGTGAACCAAAACCAAATCTGTGACCTGAGCAGCCAAAGTCCTTTGGCTTTGGTCTTGTTCTTAATTTATGTAAAGGTTTGCTAGAAATTTATTTTGAACCTTAAAGCCATGTATTACAGTATTTGCTGACAAAAATGCACATCTCAGTGAGAGGCAGAAAGATTATTATTGTTCAAATGTCACAGCATTCAAATGCTGGAGAGATTTCTAACAGCATTAATAAAAATACATTTATTTTAATCTTGGGTATTTACAGAAGAACACTGGTTATGTTTTTGACCTTAATCCCATTGCTGGTACAAATTTATTTACCTGTGTGCTAGGAAGGGACTCTATTGATTCTTTCTTAAAAAAAGTGGGGGAAAAAAATCACTGGCGGATAGAAAATAACCTCCAGCAAACAGAAACGATGTACCTAGGATATGCAGAACATAAGTGCACTTCAGTCTCTGTGTCATACTGCACTCACATGATAGCTTGACAAAATCAAATTTGCTTCACCTGCCTTTTAATGAATTTTGAGCATTCTGAAGAGAAAATGCTATTGTAGCTGGAGTGAATAACTTTTGGCATATTAGTATCTACCCCTCCAAAAGTCAGTGAGTTTTCTCATTACTAGGGAGATTTTACTGAGATGTTAAACTTCAAAATTGTGAGGCAAATCAGATCCTCTGCTGCTTTAAATCAACTCAGTGCTTTTTCTTCCCCCCTGAACCCATACTGCCCAAATAGACTATCAAGAAATAGTGATGTTCAGCCAATAAAACACAAGTCAAAGTCTTTGGTGATGAGCTGTCAAGTAATTAGTGATCCTGAGCTCTGGTACTGTTACTTAGCAACTTCTGAGAATGGATTAACCTTTTGTGGGCATTCCTTTCACTGCATGTATAAGAAAACTGCTTCTTAGGCTCATTCGTATAGTCAGGTATAAGTCTCCTATAGATCAATCAGAGATTTCCCTAACAGAAATATATGCATTGCATTGGATGTGCAGTGAGCTGGGTGCATTTGAGATAAACCGAGCAGCAGGATCAGCACAGCATAGCTGATCTGCCCATGTGTAATAACACAGATGTACATCAAACATGTTTTTCATTGATAGATCAACTATCCGATGCATAATCCAGGATTCCACTATTACAATAATTCATAGTTCAATGTGTTTTAATATATGTGGTAACATATTTGTTATAGCATACAGAACAGGCTGGCATATGTGCAGTGACATTTTCTCTAAGATTTCCAGGCAATGCTTTTGTCAATCTCACAGCTGTTAAAAAGTTCTCAACAATAAGCCAAATTCCCCTCTCCTGCACAAAAGAGAGTAAACTTTGGAAAGTCTAAATACTTGGGAAACTTTGTTAGACAACAGAGTGCAGTGTGGAGACTCCTTTTGAAATAAGACTCACCTGCAGGTGAGCGCTGTCTATTATTTTGTGATCTGTTCCTCTGATGTAAATACAAAATCCCTAAGAATATTAATGGCAGTTTCCTGTGAAACTTCTTTACTGAAACAGGAAAGAACAGACACTATAAAAAACAATTCATTTGACATGACTGGTAAAAGAACTTATGCTGTAGTAAATTGTCAGAACCATTCTTTATTCCTCTAAACAAAATCACTGCTTTCACAATTGCTAAACTTTTTATTATCTTTGGTGAAAATAGTTACATTCACCATGTTAACTTTCATAGTTAACATTATATAGGATCACAGAAATGGTAATTGGAAGGAACATAAACAGGGCTAAGCCAATCTCCAGCTCAAACTGCAGCTATCAACAACACGCTCTCAGTCAGTCATGGTATGGTCCTCCTAAGTCTTGAAAACCACCAAGGGTAGAGATTCCACAGCCTCTTTGGCCTAGCTTCATCTCCCAGGCCACAGCTGATGACCATTGTCCTTGGTATGTGATCTAATACTGATGCAAAGACTTCGGCTCTGACACCTTTGTAACTAACCCTTAAGTAGCAGACAGCTATAGATTGCTCTTTCAATTCCTCTTTACCAAATGTACAAATACCTTAGAGTATCAGCATTTGTCTAATATGCTTTTTGTTCATGTGTTATTTCTAACCTGACTGTCCAATCTCTGTGTATGTTCTGCTCACACCACTAAGGGGTGATTTTCTTTTAGTACATACAGCTTGTTCCCACGGTTTCCTGTACTACATCTCTTCCGGTGCATGTGGGGAGCAGAAGGCCAAAAGCATCTGTACTATGAAAGGTTCCTCCACCCTCTGATGACTGATTTCAGTAGGTGGAGATAAACATTTCAGTGATAGCAAAGGGCAAGAGTGGGCTCAGATTATAAATGATCTGCAAGTTAAGACAGCCACAATAATATTTTGCTCATCTGTTTTGGCACAGAAACAGTCAAGAAAGATTAGGCTCAAATGCTTTGTGCATTTATTTTTTCCCCACTTTCATTAACCTGGGATGGCCAGCAGGTGATAGCAATTTATGCAAATCCTCTCTCTGTAAGACATTTTACCTTTTGACAATAGGCAACCAAGCAGATGACACAGCTACAGACAAGAGGGTTTTGAGGACCCAATTTAAAATCTGAGCTACCATATTTTTTTCAAAAGCTTTTCTAAGGATAAGATACGAGTGTAATCCCTTAGTTTGGTGCAAATGTTTTAAGACTTCATGTTTCTAAAATCCAATTTGAATTAGCCTTGAACTTTAAAGCTGTTTATGTCTACTGAACCAAAAGACACCATGTGATGCATATAATAGAAAGTATTGTACAGTCTCTCTTTTTCTCCTCCCCTTTTGACACTGGTCTATAGTATTTGCCAAGAAAATCATCCAAAGGCAAAATGTCATAACTTTAGAGAAATGAAAAGGCTAGTCCGTTTGCAGCAAAGGATTTACAAAGCCTTCATTTCCTTAGGCTTCTCTAGCTTTATAATTTATTAGAAACTCTTGCCACCAAATATGCTTAGGATGAACTTAACATTGTGTGTGAAATTATTTCCAATGGCATCTTGTAGAAAATTCTTGATACTCACAATGGCTTGGACAAGTCTGCTGCATCTTTGGGAATCAGCACTTTGGGAATCTGCATGCTGATGAGACTTGTGAGAGGAGGGTCCATCAGATAATGAGATGTTGGCTTGCTCTCATTTCAAATCATGCATTATTTAAGAAATGAGAAGAAGAGGTTGAGCAAACTGTCATTAATTCCCTCACTCACAACATCAGCCTGCCAATGCTTTTGCCCAGAATAGACATCTTAATTTTGCATACTTTTAGTATTTATCTTGATTTTATCAGAATTTATCTTATTTATTCTTTTCAAAAGTCCTGATGCTTTGGGCCTTGGAACAGGTTACCTATTTGTGAATTAGGTTATTCCTTTAGGTACAACATGGATTTAATGAGGTGTATCCTGTTTTAGTCCTAACTCACCAATGCGGTTAGAATAATGGAGGCATGATTCATAAGCACTATTTCTGAAAGAAACTTTCTTCTAGTCATTATTAGTTAAAAAACTCACTGTTATACCAAGTAGTTTATTATCCAAGCCTATATGTGTTGGTGGTAAGTTTCCAAAGGACAAGGAGGAATAGTCTTTTAGTTACTACTACTATTTTAGTAGCACAGTAGTCACAAGGCTAAGATTCAAATGTTGCTCTGACTCAGGGAAGTCAGTTAAGGGTAACCCTGTAGAATGAATATGCCTCCCATTCTGACAGGTTTAGTACCTGTGCTTCTGGGTGTATTGTTTGGGTGTCCAGTGTCTCAGAGAAATTCACCATGAAGGTTATACCTTCAGTGAGTAGGAAGGTTTGCATATATAATAGATCCTCCACAAAACTAACATGCTGAGCAGGGAAGTGCCTAAGGGGGGGAGGGGGAGCAAAAAGGATTAAGCCACATATCTATCAGGAAAAACAGCGTATCGGGAGATCTAGATGGGAATTAAAACCCTGAACCACCTTCTACTAGTAGCTTTTTATCCACCAGCCAGTTTTCAAGAAAAAGAAAATAGTACTAATTGGAAACATTGACAATGGCCCATGCCTTATCTTCTGTCCTGTAGATCACCAAGGACATAGGACAACCAGATTCAATTTCTATGCTTTGAGAATTATACTTACATGTCTGGTCTCCTGGTAGAGGTCGTAACTCGCCAGCACATTCTCAGATGTATTCTTTCAAGCTGTCCTATTGAAGTTATTGCATTTTCCATGCAATAATTAAATATTTGTTGGACTAGAAGGGAGTAACATGATAAAATCATAGATCCATGGAAAAGTTTGGATTGGAAGGCACCTTTAAAGATTATCTAGTTCCAACCCTCTGTCATGGACAGGGACACCTTCCACTAGACTAGGTTGCTCAAAGGCCCGTCCACCTGGCCTTGAACACTGCCAGGGATGGGGCATCCAGAACTTCTCTGGGCAATTTGTTCCAGTGTCTCACCACCCTCATTTTAAAGAATTTCTTCCTTATATCTAATCTAAATCTACCCTCTTTCAGTATAGAGCCATTACCCCTTGTCTTACCAGTGCCTGGTAAAAAGTCTGTCTTCCTTCTTAAATGCCCCTTTTAAGTACTGAATGACCACAGCTGAATGACTCAAAGCTTTCTTTTCTCCAGGCTAAACAAACCCAATTCTCTTAGCCTTTCTCCGTAGGAGAGGTTGTCCTCTTAAACCACGACAGAGGTGTTCCAGCCCCCGATCTGTATGTGTCCATTGCTAAACAAGTATATAAATTACTAGTATAAAGCATAAGGAAACTGGCAGCAGGGACTTTGGCAGCCTCTCTAGTGAGATCTCCCTGAGTGTTTCAGATGTTTCGAAGCAAATTTGTTTTAACATTAATGACAATGTAGACCCTATGCACCAAATCCCTTTTAAAAGGTGAAAAGATCCTCATGGCAGAGTACAATGAACACACCTGCCATCTGCTTCCTACATCCGTAGGTGATGCTTATGTTCAAGGGCTAGTACCTGTTTCAGCTATTTTAGATTAAACTGCCGAGATGACCTAAAAAATGGTGTCTTAACAAAAGAGACACTTAAAGCAAATGGATAATCGACAAAGCTTTATTTACAGGGTATCAAGCCATTATATTAATGTTTTAAATATCTGGCTTTTGTCTCATTCATCTGTGCGTGAGTGGGAAAAAAATCCATAACAAGAGTAGCTTCCTAATGAAAATAATATGAACAAGAAAAATCTTCTTAGCTTTAAAAGTAAATGCCATGATCTATGTAAAAGTTAGTCTTTTGATACTGTTTGTGTGACCAACATCTTATTGAATTACCTTTGTGCTACTTTTCCACTCTCTAAACCCCACTCTTCAAAGCTTTATGGCTGCACATTGCTGTGTGAATAGGCTTATGGATGCTATGAACTCTTAACAAAAAAATCCATTATAATGATACTTTGCTGTTTCAGGGATATTCACTGTATAACAATCCTAATGGTTCTGGCAAAGTAATAGGTATGAAAATGGTGGGTACAAGATAGCTTCTCCCTGCTTGAGTTGATATATGAAAGGTTCTGGTTCAAGTTATCAATGATCTAAACACCTGCAGCACTTAAACTCGCCTTTTATTTTTGTCCTCAGCAGTACTTCCATTGCATTCAGTAGGACTGCATACATGATTAATCTGATCGAGGTCTAAGTAGTGAAAGAAGTGCAGCCATCAGTGCCGTAGACAGAAGGCTGTGCCTTGAACCTGTCTTCTAGTCCCATTTTTAACCCCTGGTACTCTTATCCATGTGCCCACACAGGAATAAGCTTGGATGTGTCTGCATGCAGAATGTTACTCTGAACAAGCATTTAAATCCAGATGTAAATTAGTTTCATAGTTTGAGTCCTCAGGAGAACCAGACTAAACCTATCCATTTTGATTCCAGACTGTTTTAGAGGGTTGATCAGGAACATTTGTTGAATGCAGAGATCCCTTTCAAGTGGAAAGTAGAGAGTGAATATTTATTTGATCTGCTTTTAAAACAACAGGAACATCTTCAGTCAGTAGTTAAGGGTTCAGTTTCTCCATTAAATGATTAAAGACCAAAGCTGCTCTGGCCCTGTGTGTAGTCACCAGAGAAAGAGTGAGATGTGTCTCCTCAAAACATTTCAGCCCACAGCCAGAATTACCCTGTAGAGCAGACTTGTTACTTTCTGTTGTCCCAATAGCCTACAGAAACTAGTTACCCAATTTAACCAGCCAAAGAAGATGCCTCAAGTTGGATAACCTCAATCTTTCAGGTCTTTTGCTGCTAAACTCCATTACAAATGTACACTGGTCATAATGATTATTTGCAATATTTGCAAAATAAATGTTTCGCAGAATAAAAAGCAGTGATTGAGCTTTGAGGTCTTTTTTTTCATTTTTTTTTTTTTTGTGTGTGAAGACAGCCACAGTCTGATATGTCAAAGATGTCTTTGTCACATTTTCTAACATGTCAGGAATATAAAAGGCATTTAAGTTCTTGGGTAATTACTGATGAATACTTTGAAGGTATATTTTTTCTGTAAATACTGGAACTGTTTGAAAAAATATTCCCTCCCAAATTTTGGTCATCAAACTCCAAATTATCATGTAGATATTAATTAGTTGAAGTAGGCAAGCAGTAGGAGTAAACTGGAGAACTGGCTAATGGAACAACTGGGAAGTAGGCAAGTGGACAGATGAAGTAAAATACTATGAGTATATGTAACGTGAATAAACACATTGATTCTACAAATCATGTTGTTTGTGAAAATGCTGGTGAGTCCTCAAAACATTGTGAAATTCTATGGGCACTGAAAATTCATACTAAGTCAATATTCATTATTCAGTGTTGACAGTGACTTTCTTTCCAACAAGTGAATTTTTTCATTCATTCAGCCAGGATAAAGAAATAATACTGTGTTAATTAAATGCCAAACTAAATGGCACAAATAGTTAGTATGTAAAAATTAAAAGGAAAAGTTCACATAATAGTTCAGATAATTTTTTTTCAGATTCTGAATATTTGGCAAATATTTATGAATTATAAATGAACAGCTAGAAAATTAATTATTGACTTGTGAATTATTTACTAACCAGAGCAGATGTTAAAGTTCTGCATTATTTATTATGATGCATTTATTTCAGTGCTTAATATAATCTATGAAGATAGTGATATTATAACTATTATTTAAACAGATTGATCAGTTGTAATTATTATCCCTATTTAACAGGGAAGTCAACTAAGAAACACAGGAAGGGATATTTTCAAAGGACCCAAGGGGTGGCATTGCACAAGTCTAACGGAAATTATGAGACTTGCATTTTGAATCCCTCTGGTACTTGTGAAAAATCTTTCACAGGGAGGTTAAATTGCATGCCCAAGAGAAGTCAAGAGCTAGCAATAGAGCCTGGGAGTTCTGGTCCCTACTTAAATTTGCTAGTGATTTTATGCAAGGTCTCCTCTGTTTTGAGGCTGAGGTTTTTTTCATGAACGTTAACTAGAATGTTAAGTCTCATTAGATACCACGCTTTCCTCGCTAGCGCAAGCAGTTCATCTCTCTGACTAGCCTGCAGGTAACAAATTCATTATCCATATATTCATATATTGGGGGTTTGCCAACCAGTTAATTATTCTGTTTTTCCCTCTTTCTCCCCAAGATTACATTGAAATAAGAGGTTGCTCTTGTTGTTGTTGTTTAGTGAAACTAACTATCCCTTAGCAGCCACCTCATTAAACTCTACATTTTTCATGTCTTATGGGTGAAGCTCATTAGATAGATTGACTTTGCATATCCATAGCATATTATGAAATTGCAGTCTTGGCACTATGATGATATGAGTGAACTTTGAGCCATTCTGAAGACCAGTTAGAATTCCTCCCCCCTCCAAAACAAAACAAAAAAACCAAAAAACCCAACCAAACAAAAAAGACAAAACAAAACCCAAACCCGACAGATTGGGTTTTGTCCCTTATCATTCTGGTTTTGGCATTTTTCACAAAGCCACCTTTGTTTATTCCTGCTTTATGGCACTTGTTACAGGAATCTGTCAGAACATCTGTCTATCAGCCGTGATATTTAAATCATTTGCATTGTGCCCCTCTTGCTTATTTTTAAGCCGGGGTAAAATACTTGGACATCTTGTTTAATTTAATTTTTTTTTCAGTGCTTGGTTTGATTTTCAAACTCTTGTTAGCAGTATTGTATCAAAGCCTTGCACAGAGCTTGGAGATCTGAACCCATAATCAGTGAGTTCAGGCTCCTTCTTTTAGCTAGAAATCAACGCAATCTGGAGGCAGTTCTCTTTTGGTGGTCCCAAAGAGGAGTTGCACCTTATTCAAAATGGATGTGCCACCTCTGAATACCTACCTGTAACTTTTCAGCTTGGACAATGGAAGAAAAGATAGAAAATGGCTGTGGTAGCACAAGGAAACCTGTATACATGATTTTTATTTTCTTCTGGTTTGTATTCAGCTGTGTAGGGAAACAGATGCCACAAGCTTTACAATTTGTACAGCAACTTTTGGCTAAAGACTTGAATGCCTCTTATAAATTTTAATGAATTCCACAACAGCCTTGTGAGACACTGAAGTTCTGCTGTGTCCACTTTACAAATAAGAAAACTCAGGAACACACAAATGCACAAATGTGATGACTTGCAAAAGATTATACCAAATGTCATGAGCAGACATGGGAAGAAAACTAGAAACTCTGCCCATTTATCCCTTCACCTTCCCAGGGTTCAAAAATATGTGGAAATCTGTAGAGTAAAATCCTTTGCTGTCACTGTTAGCTTTGTATGCTGCTCTGATGAGATCTGGCGTGAGTCTGAAGATGGAGATCACCCTGTCCTCTTCCCACTCATCCCTCATCTCTGTCTGCCCCATTGTATGCCAAAAAAAAAAAAAAAATTGGAGAGTATTACGTGTTGAAAATAAATTGTTTAATTTAGGATGAGCACCTTGGAGAATTCAGAGAAGTCTGATAAGCCTTGTAGTTAAGGAAGTTTCTGGTTGTCCCCCTCACCTGGAGTAGGTGTGCTAATACCGGCTCAGATTGTGGATTTATTGGTCCAGCTTGTGAGATGGTTTTATACTGATGTGATTTTCTTTGTGTGGCCATGACAGGATGAACAGGGCTTTCCATGAAGGTGTCTTGACCTGCCCTTAGACAGGCATCTTGATTTCTCCTCCTAATGACCCAATCAGCCCATAAAATGTGCAATTCCCCTCTCATCTGCCCAAATCTTCCCAGCTAGCAGCTCTAGCCTATACCTACCATTCGAAGCCTGTGATACTAACTGTGTTAAAAATCCTCTAGGTTTTAAACTAAACCTTCTGTTGTGCTGACAATCTTATTAGGCCAATGTAAGGAAATAAATAAAACGTTTGCATCTTTTATTTTTCCAGAGGTCTCTGTAAGCCTCTTTTACTTCAGTTGTTTTAAAAAAAAAAAAAAAAAAAAAAAAAGAAAAATCCTGTCTTTCCTTTAAAATCAAATTGGGGCCTATTCTTATTGAAATGAGATGCATAAATCATTCTGCCAGGACAAGTTGTTCAGACCTGATCGTCACAAAAAATCATCATAATAGTCTGGTATATAGAAATTAGTGTGAGCACACATTTTCTACTGTGAGGGGCAAAAAGTGATCTATAACAAGAAAAAATACTCTGCTGGGATCTTTTTTAATAAAGAAAAGCAGCAAGCCGCTGGAGAGGTGTTAAAGTCGATGTACATCTTAGTCACGGAGTTTATAGCTGAATTCCAACAAAAGAGATGTTAAGGTATGGTTTGGTGTTCCTGCAAGTAAAATCTGCTGCACTGCACATATTTCATAACCATTTAGAGTTTTGCTGACAAATAGATTTGTATTAATATTTGAAATTAATGTATAAGTAAGAGTGCTTGATTTTCTTCAGTGATAAATAATCCAGCAGTTCTGTCGATGATGAATGTCCCTGCTCTTAGAAGCCTGAGAGCTGACACTCTGAGGAAAAATGCATAATGCAGCTGCTGCCCCTGAAATCTGGCGCTAAATTCAGTGCAGGGTTTAGGAGCCTGCAGTGAGAAGTGCCTACATCCACAACTGCAATCCAACTGCCCTCACTTCTCTCTCCTTCAGTTATTGCCTATTGTTACATACATTTCTGTGTGATTGTGAAGGTCTTGTAGCACTTTGGTTTCTCCAGTGGTGACATGCAGATCTAGCCTGGTGAGGGCAGGCAGTTGCCCTGCTCCAGCCAGCAGTGGGGGATGTGGGCTTTGTCCAGGGAGACGCTGTGCTGCGTGAAAGCTTGTCTGCAGCAAGTGAGAGCACAGCACCCACTCTGCATCTATGCATTTACAAGAAAATAACAACTTTTATAACACCACTTGCAATTATTTGTGTCATCCACATCCACTCTCTGCAAGTAAGCTTGGCTGGCCTGCTTGCCCCATGATGGTCATGCAATGTTTCTGCAAGAAGGTGGTGATGGGCTCTGGTGTTCAAGCACGGCCGCTTCTGTGTGTGAGAGCTTGCAGATGTGCTAAGGCACAGGCTGGCTACCAGCTGGGCCCAAGCTCTCTCTCCAAGCTCTCTCTCTCTCAACATTTATAAGAGGCTCCACACTCCATGCTCACACAGTTTTGCAATGCACGAACCTTAGTCAATTCTAGTATGGGCTGAGAGCATCTTTTAGAGGCACAGAGCCCTCCTTGGTCCTAACGCCATAAGGGAGTGGGAAAGAAGGAGTGCTCCCCAACTCTGAGCATGCAAGAGGGGTGGTGCAGCATCACTCTTCAGACCTGCAACTAACAGTAACCTGCTGATGCAGGCGAGAGATAGCAGCTGATGTACTGACGCTATCAGTCGGGACACATTTCCTTAGCATGCAGCTGGGGGACACAGTCACTCAGCCCATTTTCTCCATTCAGGGAGTTCACCCTTGAAAATTATGATTTGTAATTGTAGCCCTAAACCATATATTGTAACAATGAAATAATACAGTCGCCTGATTTTTTCTCCCATAAAAATGACTTTGGATTTATTCCCTTTCTCAGCCACTGGAAAGCAATTTATAGCTTTCTTGTTCTCTAGCTCTTGATTACAATGAGGTCCAGCTCTCTAGCCAAATGTAGAGTTTATTTTGTTTAACATCCATTTTGTTAAATGTGTTAACAAATTGCAATCAAAACTGTATTTTGTTTATATGCTCTTAAGAAATTCTCTTCCCCTCCTTACCACATGTCATCAATGATACTCACACAACCAAGACTAAAGCCAAATTTTTGGATCTCTTCATTTAGTGTTGTAATAGGGACTAAAGCAACAGAGCCTTCTTAGTCTCAGATCCATGGTCTTCATCTTAACCTCTGTTTCACACAGCAGCAGAGAGCAAAAGTCAGGGCTCTGTGGGAAACCCACAGACAGGAAGCAGCTTAAGAAAAAAATAAAATATCTTGATGATATGTTTGTTTGGTTTTCTGCTCATTATCCTTCAGGCAGACGAATTGCCTTTTAAAATCCAAAGTGGTATGGAGAGGTTGTTGCAAAGATGTCAGTGGTCAGACAGAATGGGGACTGCAAAGAGAAATTAGAAACTGGGCTGATATTAGGGCAGAGAGACAGGCCTTGTTCCTAAGCATCTCTCCTCTACTGCTTGATCGGCTGAAGGAGCCTGGCTATGGAGTAAACGCTTTGGCAGAACCAAAGTGCTACCAAGGACACTGGATAATATGCTGCATTTTAGCCTAACTGTGCATTTATTGCAGGCAACCAAGTACAATGGGGAAATGTCTTGTAAAATGGTCCAATTTTAATAAAGAATCCTACTGAAGAAAGTGCCAGATCAAATGGCTGGGATGAGAACTAATTTTCAACCTCGTTCCGTCTCTCATTTCCATGCGTATGAATGCTCAAACTTGTGAAGAGTGTGGAGCATTCATAGATTGTCCTACATGGATAAGACGAGAGAGCTTTTGTCATCTTTCTGAGACATTTCCCCTGTTGAGGGACCACTCACCCAACATCACCCTAATTAAAAGTGAGCAGAGGCTCTCTAAAAAGAAGCTTGATATTCTTTTTTTAAGGCACTCATGTTGTATTCCTATCCAGAAGGAGTGGCCTTTCTATAGAGGCTGGAAGGAATCAATTTACAACCACTCTTCTGCCTCTCTGACGCAGGAGAGTGCTCAGGGACCTGTCTGCTCCAGCCCTGTAGTTGCTTGAAAACTGCAAAGTGTCACAAAGTAACTGGAGTGGGCCAAGATCCAACCCTCATCCATGGATGAGATAAGCTGATGTAGAAAGATATCATTTCTCTTTGTCATACATATGATAGTCATGTTTCCAAACCCTGCAATCACAAAATTGTTTAATTTTCATATAACGGTAATCACAGTTATTACACTACTCTGTTATGGCTGGGGGGAAAAATGAGTGGGAAATTTGTTCTGCATGAAGCTACCAGATTGAGGTATACAGCAGACACATGATCTGTGTCTGCATTAATTTACCTACTGACTGCATCTTAAATTTCATATCTGTTCTATCATACTCTTAATTAAGCCCTAAGTAATTTAAAGCTTTGAGGTGGACTACTGTTTTATTTCTATCTGTGGTGCATAGAAGTGTGATTCATACGTGTGAATAAAAATAGATGAGGACAGACCTTCCCTAGTGTACACTGTTACAGCTCCAGCAACTTGTCTTTTGGAGAGAAGACCAGAGAAGCAGCAGAGAGATTTTTGTCATGATTTTAAGACAAGCTGTGTTACTCAGACATGGCAGAGCTACAGGACAGTGCAGAAAGGGCTTCAGGGCTGAACTTCAGGCTTTTGTGTTGGTCCCATTTCATATCTGTTCCTATCTAAAGACAGATGAATGATGAGATGAACCTGGAGAAATTCTCAAAATAGAAAGTAAATACATCCTGCTGAAGAAACAAGGTGAGGAGGTCTATTGAAGAAGCTGGCACCTCCCTTTAGCAAATTTCACACTTCACATGAAAATAGCCCACGTTCAGATGTGTGGTCAGCAGGGAGCTCTCTGCCAGGACAGCTTCAGCACATTAATCGCCTGTCTTTTGTATCCAAATGCAAAGTCATGTCGTGGCACCGAGTCCAATAAAAAAATAAATGTGTTTCTAATCTAGACAATGTTGAACATCTTGGTTTTGAATCAAACAGATATGTTTCTATGTGAAACTCCTTCTGTGGCACTGAATATAAACATAATTACCAAAAATTCTAAGTCAACTTCTAGCTGAAAACATGGTATGCCTGTGTTTCATAGCCAAACCTTCCCCTGCAATCCTTGCTGGCAACGGTATGCTTTTGCCTCTTGCTAGATGCCTATTATTGGTGTGGCTGCAGCACAATTTGAGATAAATGTGGGAATATGACTCTTGATGAGATCATTGCTGGTGAAAAATTACACTTAAATATTTCCAAAACCTGCTCTTTCTTTTTAGAAATCGTAAAAAAATAAACCAGAGGCAAGATATCAAAGATACCTCAGTTACAGCTGTGCTACGCACTGCCCTTTTTAGTTTTAGGAGGAAAAATACTACAAGTGTTTATCTTTCAAATTGGCAGGAAATTTACAATAAAAATCTATAAGTTAATTTAAAAGGTGGTGTCACTTCCTGAATACATTTTTCTGATGGTGTCTTCTACATCTATCTGTCCTGATACCGCACCTCTCCTCACCTTCACACAATTTCAGTTTCATTCCTTGGGTTTATTCATCTTTTGCCATGTCATTCAGTTGAAGTGGGAACAGAAAAGACTATTTTAACTATCAGAGTATGATAACAATATAAATTAATGAGTGACAAAAAAATAATAAAATAAATCTTGTCTTTGAAATTTCTCGTTAATATGGGAAATATATGTAGCATTTTTGACAATTTTAAATATTCAGCAAAAACCGAGTATTACAGCAAAGAAAAAAAATGTGTTTGGATTTTTTTTTTTAACTGGACTTATTATTTTATGTTTATTTCTCTTTCTGAGTAAGTGACAAATGGGAGGGGAAATGGAGGAAGAAGGGTAAAAAAGGAGGAAATAGGACTAAGCAGGAATGGAATGATTTCTACCGCTGAAATTTCAGAAGTGAATTTCTAAGACTCCTTGCATTAAGAAAATGAAAGAAATAAAACATTTCTATAAGAGCCTGCAGTACAAAAATTAGTTCAATTTTGTTGGTTTTCCTCATTTTCAGGTTGGCTCTACTACAAAGAAAATGAGAAAACTGTCTTTATTATCATTGATCTAGTTCCATTCAGCCGTGCTATTTATCTACAGCAGAGCCAGTAATGCAGACAGAAGGCACAATGGCTTTATATTATTATCTCCTCTAAATATGCAAGAGTTTATGAATAAACAATTTATTGACTTTTTTGTGACCAGTTCTGAATTTTCTTTAAATTTGCATTATTATTACTTGCCAAGCACCTTCCACTTTGACTCCAGCTTATTTTCTTCTGCTTCCATATGATGAAAGTGTCGTATGCAGATGGACATTCTTCTGCTCTGCCAAAATCTGTCAGAGTTTGCCAGAGTTTGCCGGCTATCCCACAGAAGAAGGACGGAGTAGAAAAGTATGTGGGATTAATGTTATGCTACAGATTGGCACAAAAAAAATTGAAATTAACTTATATAGCACAGTACTATAGCTTCAATTAATTCAAATTAGAAAAATTCTCAACTTAAAATTTTCTTACTTTAAGATGCAACATTAAAATTTTCCCTGTGTGTAGAAAATATCTGCACTGTGTCTCATTTCAGACATTTTTCTTTCCATTCATCTGGTCTACTACCATGTAAGTATGTACTGAAAGTTATTCTTCCTCTCTGACTACCTTTTTCTCACATTCTGTGTGTTTTGCCACTCCTGATTTTTATTCCCTTCTTCCTCAATCAGGTGTTTGAGCAAGATATGACAATGTTCAAGTTTTCTCTGGGGATGTACAGAACAAGATAAAATCAAAAGCTGGGTCGTGTCTTGATACATATTTACTGAGACAAAACCATCTCTAACTTTGAAAGAGTGTATGTTTATGGATATATTTTTAAACTAATGACTCACTGGATTTGTTGCAGTTTTAAATGGTACATGAGTAATGCCGAGGAGTCTGTATTTAAATGTGAGGGAAATCTTGACATTTTTAAAGGGAATTCTCTGGTATTGTTTCTATGGTAACTTTTCTAAAGAGATTATATTTGTTTCAGTTGATTTTTAATTGTGATCAACAGTAGAGTAATGAATATAATCAACATCAAAGAAAATAAATTATACTTGCTATGAGCAGTTTCAGACCAGCAGGAGGCTTAAGGGACCAGTTGCACCTCACTTAAGTCCTTGAACTTGACTCGGGGTTTTGGAAGTAGGGTGAAAGGCACAAGCATGTATGAGGGAACATAGATAGTAGGGTTACCACAAAGCAGTCCCCAGTAGTGCGAGGTCAAATGTTTGGTTTAGTGAAACAGAAAACAGGATAATCAATCCCAAGGCTTAATTTATCTAAAGAAAAAAAAAAAATAAAGTAGTATGTTAATGACATAAGGACGTTAGTGCCTTTGCGTGTTCTTTTATCAACAGCATCTTCTTCATTTGCTCGAAAAGCTGAACAGCAGACTGTTTCTGTGAATCATTGTAACTCTTAAAACTTTCAGTACATTCATGTTTTAAACAATGCAGTACTTTAAGGCATAGTTTCCTTTTTCCTGTGAAGTCAGGCCCTAGTGTGCTTTTGTCCTACAAGCAGAGGTAGGTAGTAGGAAAAGGTGTGAGCTTTGCTGGTGGCACTCATTTCCTGGAGTCTGAGGGGAGAGCTGCACTTTCATGCTCAAAGCATTTGATCCCAGCACCAAACCTGCAGCTCTTCCCTGGGTATGCTTAAAGTTCATCGTGAGATCTCCATGGGACGTTCGAGAGCTGTGGGGACAGGATCAGAGGAAGGCTGGAAGGACTTCCAGAGGAAGTTTTTCCATAAGTACTGTTTCTCATTAATTTCCTTGAATTCACAAGGGAATGTAACTCATAAAACTTAAGAGCAGCTATGTTGGAGAGTATCTAATTCATGGTGGAAAACTAAATTCTATATGTAGTTTGGGACAGTGAACTCCTATATGTTCCTGAGCTCTGCATTTGAAAGGGCTGTATCATTAGTATTACTGTCAATTTAAAATTTGAGTTCGAATTAAGAAAATTCTTTGAAATTTTCTTTGAGACAACTTGGACAAAGTTACCACACACACAGTGATTAAAAGGAAGGAAGAGGCAAGAAGGTCTATGTTTTCAAAGGCCTGAGCAAATCACAAAACAAGTGATAAACAGAAGATCTTTTCATAAGCTCTGACTTTCCCTCTGCAATTAGCTTTGCATGAGGGACTTGTCAGTGTGTGTCTTACCAAGCTCTGGCATGACCCCTTCATTCTCTGACAAAGTTATGGGAATCCAGTGATAGGCATGTGGACGTAGCTCTCAGTGCCACTTGTAAGGCCACTGTTTAAGGGTGAAAGCTTCTGTTCATATAAATCAGCACCGCTGCTGCTCTTCCCTTTAAAAAAATGTGACTTCAGTGATAATCACTTCAAACACCAAGTGTCTGAGTACAGGTAAAAGCATAGAGACCATACCTACAGTTAGTGCAGATTGATATGCCTGTGCCAGCAAAGCAGTGACTCTGAAGTCTTACTGGTTTTAAATCTATAGAACTTTGTTTCGAAATTAATTGAAAAAATCTAATGAGTGTGTGTATGCGTGCTTCATTACATGCAAAACATAGCTTAAGTACAATCTTTCTGATTTCATATGTAATCTGAAGGCATGAATTTAAAGCATGTATTTTTAAAATGACTGTGCGATAGACTCATTTTAGCATGCTATCACACGTGATTAGTTATCCAGGTTTTGCAGCTTGTGGTTGCATAAACTGAAGTAGTCACCTTCCTGTTTCTATAGCCAGAAAAGGCAAATTTTCCCATGTTCTTGAATGCCGTATGACTCAGACAAGAAAAGAAACTCTCTGAAAGTTATCTAGTCTCTATTCTCCTTCTTAAAAGTGCCAGTCTTCTTTCTCTTTTTGGTGTCAGGATCATCTTTATCTTTTTGGTAAGTGTTCATATTTTCAGGAGTCTAAGTTATATTAAAAATGCCATGCATATAGTGCCTACTTGCTTCCCTGACCAAAGGCCTGCTTCCGGTCCAGGGGCATTTTATCTTTTCTTAAGTAGGACTTAAAAAAGAAGAGGAAATCCCTGGCAAATCATTTTCTAAAATAAGGAATTGTGGTGGAATTGTGGGTGGTGTCTTTATTACATACAGTGAAAGTATAAGAAGGATTTTACTGGGTGTCTGCCATCTTTGCCAAATTATCCATTAAAGTCCAGCTCCAGGACCAGTATTACTGGTGACATTGTTAATGCTGTCCAGACTTCCACCATTTCTGTGAAACGGTTTGATGTTTCACAACATAAAAGCAAGACCCTTATCAGAGACCCTAAAAAAATGGTAGCATCAACTAGAAATCTTAAATGGAGTGCTACCAGTGCATGAATTTTAGTTGGTCAGGCAGTGCTCTGTAATTCTGACATTTGTTGAAACTTTGTATACTAATTTAAATGCTGTCTGAATATGTTTTCATGGGAGGCATTGCTGAATTTTCCACAAAGATGGTTGTTCTCTGCAGTCAGAAATGGGAGGTTGGTGCAAAAAGAAACCCAATGGGACTGTACAAAGCACAATAGAACTTTGTAAACCATCTGCTTTAAAACTTTGAACTATTTATAAAAGCATTTTGTTATTTTAAGTTTATAATGAAAACAATTTAAAACTAATAAAAATGATCTAACATCAGATTCAGGTAGGTTGGGAGTGAATTTCGATCAATATAATGAAGGGCAATTTTCTAATGTAATCTGTGTTTGTCCTGAGGCTACCAGTATTAGAAGATAAGATAGAAAGAGCAATATTTGTGTCAAAGGCAGAAAAAACCACATCTTAATTTCAGATCTTATACAGATTTGCAGCACTAGCTACTATTCTGAAAATACTTTTTCACATGTAAACTGTATGAGTTTGTTTTCATCTCAGGAAAGAAGATACAAATACCCTTTTCACAACAGTATTAAAATAGCACTTTAACAAAACTAATCTGCTGATGTTACAGTAGAGAAAACTGATACCTAACAGCTCTCTGAATTCTTTGCACGTACAGTACTGATGCATAAAATCAGTTCAGCATTTCAATGATAACCACATTTTGTTATAACAAGATCACAGTGTAAAATCATGCATTTCTCATAATGTTTTACCATTAAACAGGTGTTGAGTTGGCATTTTTATAGAAGCTTCTTGATCAGGCTTTCATAATAATGGTATCTAGTTTCATGTTAAATTAATATTTTTATCGATATTCTGCGAATATAAACCTAATCACAATGCAATTATGTTTTAAATATTGCAAGTATTTTTTTGTGAAGTACTGATTTACGTAGAGCCTGACCTGAAAATATTTACTATTGTGTTCCGGTTGCTATTCTGATTAGTGCTGTTGATTTATAATAAATTCTCAGATTGAGGTGGGCAGGATTTGGCCCCAAATTACAAAGAAAGAGACTCAAACTGTTCTGTAATATACATAGCACATGTTTCAAAACACCTGCTGTGACTCCCAAGGTATTTTAAAACTTTTCCTTCAATATTTAGTTTTCCTTCAGCTGCTGCTGCTGCTCAAATGTTTGAAGGATAGAATTATTACTGAATTAGGTAGAATGACGCTTTTTTTTTTTTTGACATAACTACTAACAAGACTGCTTCTGTCTTGGCCTGTGGTTTATCTCAAGAAAGAGGTTCACCTGCAAATCTAGAACATGTCAGCTTTAATTAAATTGAATATTAAAACCACAGTTCAACCAGTTGTCTTGTAATATTTTGTCTGTGGATCAGTAAGCATCACAGGCAAGTGAGATCAGAGAGATCTAATAGGTTTTTTGAATTTACCTGAGAAAATGTAACAAAAGAAAATTTTCATTTATTTAAAAATGTCTAAAAAGGCATCCAGGTTTATATCACTGATTACCTTTATAAGCAATATGCTATCAGAATGCCACTTTTATGGGGCTGTATCAGCCTCCTAGAAGGCTGAGCTGACCTTTTCAGACACTTAGACTCTATTTCACTAATGGGAACCCCCAAATATTTCTGCATCTCGTTACTACTTAAACAGTCAAAAGGGCCAATGTGAACTGAGAACTATCAACAGAAAGATTTGCATTCAAGTTTGTTTGATTTGATGAAGCATAGAACTATTTTATTTATTGAAGCTGTATTAATGTAATTAAAATAAATGGAAAATGCACTCTTAATTAATATTTTAAGCTGTCTCTGAAGAATAGTATGCATCTTGAATTTAGTTATAATTTTTAAACTGTAAGACAGATTAATTAGATTCAAACCTTAGCCAGAATGAAATCATTTTCTTAATAAAGCTAAGAGCTCTAGAATTTACTTGGAAGTAGAAAGAGTCTGGTGTTGATCTTCACAGATGAGCGTGAGAATATAAGACATTAAACTCAGTGAAATCTAGTGGTTAAAACACTGCTAAGCCCATTTTCAAATTATGGTCCTAGGGGTTGGGTTTATTTGTAAGAAAGATGTTGTTTTCAACACGTGAGGGGTCTGTTTCTTTCTTAATATGTGTATTCCTAAAGTTAAGGTAATTTGAAAAAAATGTGTATAGGAAATTAATATTTAGAAAAGACTTTCTGGTCATAGGAGTGAAGGAAATTCAATTTTGATCTTAAGATCCTAGTGGACAGAAAATCTATGGAAAATCCTCTGCAACATACTTAGATTTGTATTTAAGGAGCAAGGCTCTAAAGGATATTAGATAAAACTTCTAAACAAAACAACAAATGAGATTAAATGGTGTTGTAGCTTTATCATACATCCTTTAAAAGAATGAAAATCTATTTCATGCTATACATTGTGCATGCATTTGCAGAACGAAGTGACTAAACTTAAAATTGCAGACAGATCTGTAGTCAGAGTTGAAGGCAAAAAGGTCAGTGTGGTTTTCAGCTCCCAGTTATGAAGAACAGATCTTTAAGGAGCCCTGATGAACATTGCCGGTTCCCAGAGAAGAGGTTTGTTCTGTGCAAACTGGAAATACGTTTCAGCATCATTCTTACTGAAATTGCAAGATTCAGAATATTTTGAGTTTAGGTGTAGTTCAAATACAGCTCTTGAATTTGGATGAATGTTAACACAAATCTTCAAAATGCTGGTATTTTAGGTGTGCTAAACCCAGAGAAACTGTCTCAAAGTAATTTTTACTGTTGATCTCAAAAGTTTTCCAAGAAAAAGACATGAAACTTTCTAGAAATTCTATAATGAAATGCTGCTGATGTGAGGGGAGTTTTGTTTTCCCATGTACAAATGCATTAAATCATATGAGAAAATGTAGTTAGATCACTAAATGTAAGCTTTTCAATTGAAAATGAAGTTTTATCAAGTACGAGTAAGTTGATTCACAAACACGGGCTGTGAGTAACAATACTATGAAAACTTTAAAAACAGTTTCTAAATTTGGAACCAGTAAACTATTGAAAATTATTTATTCTGTGTGGCATCACATCCTACATTTGTAATGAATAGCATATTAAATAATCTCTGTTTATTTCTTCCCTGTGATATAACCCTCACAGATATTTGCCATCCCTTTAAAGGTTGTATTTAGCGCATGATAAAAGTAATGAAAATTGCATTAAAAAAAAGAAAATTATTTTAAATTTCAGTACAAATTTCTCAAAATTTTGCTGTTAAAAAGATACATATTTTAAATAGTAATTTGCTGTCTCTTGCTACTTGGCCAGTCAATTTCACGTTCAACCAGTTCAGCCCCTGACAGTTCTGGGAAGATGCAGTATTTGCCCAGGAAATGATAATTAATATATTTGTAAATAAGAAACACAAACTACAAAGCTAATGGAAGTATTTATCAGTTTCAGTTCATTAGAAGGATCAATATGCAAACACATGTGTCCTTTTAATGAAATCTCTTGGTGGGTTTCTTTATCTTTCAAGTTAAGTAACATAGGTTAGCGAGCAAATTACGTACGCTGGGGCTCTTACGGGGGCAGGATAATATTAGTCGAAGAAGGGTGCTATCAGGCTGACAAAGTAACAAGTTGATACTGTGCACTACATGTGTAGCTGATTAAATGTTTGGAGAAGCCAGGTTTGCATTAATTTGTGGGAACGTAAAGGATTTCCCATGAGCAGAAGCCAGGTAGGAGCGTGCAGATTACCTCTTCTGCCTGGAAACTTTATTCTCAAAAACGGGGTTGGTGTAGACAGCATCTTCCTCGCCCTGGAAGGTGAAGAGGGGGTGCGGGTTTGTGGTTGTGACCCTGTGGCACAACTACTCTGCTCTTTCTAAGCGTGGCAGAACGGCCCGGTGCGGTGGGTGGTGATGACACTTTTGGTGCTGTCCTATAGGTTTAAGTGATGTGTCTCTCCGGGGGAAGGAGGAGATGCTCTGGAGGCAAAGGCTGCCCTTATCCTTCCTTGACTTCCCGGACAGGCTGAACGAGGCGCCGGAAGGATGAATACTGTCGGGGGCGAGGGGAAGAAGGGGAAGAAGAGGGCAATGAAAGGAATATCTACACGGGGCTGCTGCCGGGTCACCGGGACAGCCGCGGGGGGCGGGGGGGGCGAGCCGCCTGCTCCCTCTGGGTCCGGGCGGGCTGCAGCGGGCCGTGCCCCCGGCGGCTGCCGGTGCGGTGGGGCTATGGGGAAGGGCCCGGCCCGGCCATCCCGTTCCAACCCCACATAGCCGTCCCCTCCGTACCGTCCCGTCGGGGCCGCCCCGTGGCTGGGTAATGGACAGGGAGGCGGAGGGATACCGTCGCGGGGGGGGCGAGGGGCAGCTCTCCCTCCCCAGTTTGCAGCTCTCTCGAGAGTTTTGTCCCGGGGGGCCGGGACTGCTGCCGCCCGAACACGGGAGGCGGGAAGGGAAAGGGGAAAGGGAAAGAAGGGGGTTGCCTCAGCCCCGTACAGAGGAGCACTGGCTCGGTCCTGCGCGCCATCCCCAGCCGTAGTGGCAACGGGAAACAATGGGGAGAGGGAAGCGGGAAGGCGTTTCATCGGGGGTGGGGGGGCCTCCCAGGGACCTGTCACCTGCACTCGGCAACCACCCCCCACCCCCCCGTTCTCGTTCCGTTCCGCCGCCGGGGCACGCCGCGGACAGATGCCTCGAGGGTGCTCCCGCAGCGTGTTTGCCGGCGGCATGGTGTAATCTGGGGAAGGCGGCGAAGATTGCGGTATCCGTCTCGTTATACGGGTCGGTGCTGCCCCGGGCACCTGCGCGGAAAAGCGTCTTTAACCGGGACGTGGGGCTGTACAGCGCCGGGCACAGCGCGGCCCGGCTCGCCCGTACCGGCAGCGCTCTCAGCAGTGGCTGCCGTGATTCATCTAACCGAGCTCCGGCACTGTCCCGTGGCTGGCTACAGCACACGGCTTCTTCCCAATTTCGTGTGTTATTGGGAGAACGAGGACGGAAGGGGAAAAGTTTGGTGCTCCTTTCACTATATGGGTTGTTCGGTTTTGGTGTTTTTACGGAGGAAAGTCTTTTCAGGAAGAAACGTTGCGGGATTCTTTGCTGTATTGTCATGCAAATGATCTTTAGGTTTTCCTTGCTGTCCTTGTTTGGTTTTATTTTTGGCTTTCCGTCATTGTATCCTCCGCTTCCATCTTGCAAGAGTGGCACCAAAAAGAAAGAAAGGGAAAAAAAGAAAAGAAAAAAAAAGGAAAAGGAAAAGAAAAAAAGGGAGGTGGGGCGCAAAAAACCCCCCAAACATCAAAATCAACGACAACAACAAAAAAAAAAAAACCAAAAAGAAAAAACCAAAAAACAAACCCGCAACCCAAAAAACCTCACACACATCCACAACAGAAACCCCAAACAGCTTTTCCAAATGAGTGACACAGCCCGTGTCCATTCATCGCCTCGCTCCGGCGAAGGGTTTCTCAGCAGCCCAGACCTCCTTAGCCAATTGCTGCCAGCAACATGTGGAGGGGAGGCATCGCTATAGCAACCGGTGGATGGGCCATGTGCGGCAGCCGGCAGGGGCTGCGAGCGGCCCGATATAAGGAGGGCAGCGCCGGGGCGCGCCGGCATCCGCCGCCCGCGCCCGCGCCCCGCGGGGGCCACCGGGCCGCCGGCTCCCCCCGCCCCGCCGGGAGGCGGCTGCGGGCTGCGAGGAGAGCTTGTGCCTGCCGCCGTCTTTGTCTCCGCTGAGGAGGGGATGGGGGGGGAGAGGGGGAAGTTTTGGCACCGAAGGAGGATTGCTAGAGCCCGCCGAGGTGCGCTGAGCCCTCCCAGGGAGGAGCCCGTCCCGCTGGCCGACTGCGGCGCCATAGCAGCAGGTAAATGCGGCGGCGGACGGGGTGGGGAAGCGCCGTCCTTCGGGGCGGCCCGGCCGGGGCCGTGTGCGCGGCGTGGGAACAGGAGCGGGATGGGGGGGCGGGATGGGGAGCAGCCGCTGCTGCCGTATTCCTCCCCTCCCCATTGGGCCGGGCCGGGTCGGGTCTCCGCGAAGCAGCGCGTGCGGCGGGAGAGGCGGAGGGAGCGAAGTACGGAAAGCCACTTCGCCTCCTCCCGGCCCCGCGGCCGCGGCTCCGAAAGCCCCGGGCGCCCCCGGCCGAGCGGTGCGCCGGGTTTTCCTGAGCGGTGCCGTGCTGGACTCGGGTCCATCGGACAGGAGAGGGGCGAACGAGAGCGGGCCCTTCCCGCTCCCCTCGGCCCGCTGCCGGCTGGGGGCCCCGGTGACGGGCCCCCCCTTCCGCGGCGAGGGCGCGGTGGCTGCCGCCGGAGCCCCATCTCCGGACCGGGGCGGCTTCGGAGCCGCGGACCCGGCCCGATCCCGCGAGCAGGGGCAGCCGCTCCGCGAGTGCGGTACCGCGAGGCGGCCGGCTTGTTGGCACTGGACTGTAAGGGCTCTTTATCTAATCCCTAAATTATGTGCCTTCAGCATCAGCATTAGATCAGCGCTGGCACTACGGCTTATGTTTCTCTTGCTTGCTGAAGATATTCGATTAAGCTTGGCTATCGCCGACCGTCGTCTTGGCTCGGGCTCTGACAATTTGTGATTTGGACAAGCTGAGTCCCTCTACTTATCTTTTTCACTCTGACTTATAAAGCCTAGGCAGAGGAGGAAACCTGCTTCCTGGTGCTCCCGTTCTGCTTTCCCCTAATTGCTTCTGAGTCCTTAGAGACGGGAATGGAAGTTTCTTCTCTGTGGTGGTGTCTCCATGCCCTCCTCTTGCTGCTACCCCAGAGCCTTGCTGCGCGGCTTCAGGCAGGACAGGCTGTGCTCCTCCATCCCAACTCGCCTACCTCCTCCACAGGCATGGATGCAGCTGTCCAGTTTCCTGAGTTGTGTGTTATCCCTACAGCATCTCAGTGATGCTGTAGGCTTTTGTGCTGTACTCTTTAACTAAACACTGACTTAAAAGAATACCCAGATCCTAAAGCAAATCTTGAAGCACTTTAAATTTCCTCTTTGCAACCTTATTCTTTCTGCACCACAAACTTCTCTGGGGTTCTTGGACATCTTGGCCTTTCAGCATCACCTTGTAGTGGGATTCAGGATAATAGCTATAATTTCTTGTAAGTCTAACCAGAAACTTCACTTCTGTTTGCCTTTAGGAAGCCAGAAGAAAATATCTACCATTGATCAAGGGATCTTTGAACTCGCTGAATTCTTGATTGTATTCAGTCATTGTTCACAGTATTAATCCTACTAAAAGGTATAGAGACGCTCCAGAGTGCTTTGTGGTGTTGAAGGTTGCGGAAAGATCATTGTACCCCTACAGATGAATAGATCTGTGGCTCTTGCAGTGACCTTTCTCAGTGATTTGAATAAGCTGCAGTTCCCAGAAATCCATCTGCCTTTTGTGTTTGTCAATTTGTCTAATCTTTCCGACCCCTAAAAGAAGCAGAAAGTACCTTCCCATCCAATTTCATCCTCCCATTAAATTGACCTCATTTCAGGTGATGAACTGATGTCTGCTGAAAGTGATCCTGGCATCAGGCGAGCTTTCAGGGAGGGGGGTGAATAGGGAGGCAGGGGATAGCAGCCCCAGAAATCTCTCACTAACTCTAAAGATAGTAGCTTAAACCACCAACAAGTAGCCCAGACTGCACGGTTCAGGAGTGCCGTGCCAAACACAAGGAACATTCTATGCACTGAGGGCAAACATCCCCAGGCCCAGCTTCCCCAGCCTAACCTGACCCGGAGCACAAAGCAGGGGAGGAGAAGCAGGAACCAAAACCGAGGGAGATGCTGCTTTCCCTTCTGTTTGCTTTCTTCTTTTATTAAAGGAAAAAAATCATATCTTATATTTCCTGGGGGCAGGTTAGGGTAGCCAGGCTCCTCCTGGTGTAAAGTGTTTGGTTTTCTAGTAACCTATCAAAACTTAACAAGCCTAATGTATCTCAACCTACCTCTCAGATAACATTACAGAGGGAAATTACTAGAAGTGATTTTAAGTTTAGATTCATTTAAGCAAGCAGACATACACCGACGTGTGTGTGTGTATATAAACATATATATCATATATATATCCATACACACCCACACACATCCCTTTCTTCATGTTTTCTGTATTAAGGAAATAATACATATATCCTTTCTGGCTTGTTTTAATGTCAGTGGCTGTGACTGTTAGCAAAGGATCCTCTTAAAAAAAAAAAACCCCAATGAACTAAAACTTATTTTAGTGAAGTTTATTTTTAAGAATAATGATTTTCTTGTAGAATTCTTTTCTTCTGCCTAGGTACTTTTTTCCTTTCCTTGAATGGCAGATTTGCAAGTACAATTTCATCTGCACAGAGGAACAATAGCTTTCAGTTGCACAAAGGATTTCTCCCACCCTGAATCCAAACCACAATGCCTCTTGCTCTGATAATAGCTTCTGAAAAGATTTTGTAATGCACAGAATTAATACATGATTATTTCCGCCTCACTTCTCTCATTTATTAGATTCTATAGTGAATTTCAAATTAAAAATAGCACCTCTTGAGTTTTTTAACGTTCTAATATTTTGAAACGAATCGTATTCAGAAGTTCCTCTTTTTGCCCATGTTTACTAAGAAACTTGCATTTTTTTATTATCGTTCAGAAACAAAACTGTGCAATATAAATGTAAAAATCAAGATGTACAAAAAAATTGCAAAAAATTATAATGTCAAGTTGTTTTAAAATGAATTGCAGTGATTTTTCCTTTGCAAGGTGGAAGAGAGGTCAGGTGAAGTAATGGCAAAGTGGGTTGTAAGTTGGGAATATCTTTTTAAATTTATGAAGCAAAACAAAACTTCAGTTAGAGTTTTGCTTCAGCAAGGGCCAGAATCAGGCCCATGTCCTAAAGGAAATAATGAAGTGTAATTCTGCTAAGGCATCCGGAAGGTGAGCTTTCGCATCACTGCATGGGGAGCTCCTCTCTGCTCTTACAAAGACTTTCTCCCACACTTGCCACATAGGTGTGAGAACTTATTTACATGAAAGCGTACATTAAATATTTACTGACATTTGCCTGGGATTTGTTTGAAATGTCGGCTGTTCTGCTGCATCATGGGATGACACCGCGGAACGGGACGCTGCTCTTTGATTAGAACAGTGATTTGTGACTCCACTGTTATGGCTGCTCTAGTTACTGACTCACTTTTGGGTGTATATAGAATGTGTTCTGTCGAGGGACTGGGAAAGCCTACATGAGATCAGATCCTAAGCATTTTTTCTTCCTTCTTAAGAAAAACCCACAAACAAAACAAAACAAAACAAAAAACAAAATAACCCCCAACCACAAAGCCCCACAGAAGTGGTGCACTTCAGGCAAACACTGTTGAGTGTATATAGTAGGTGTAATGTTGTTCTGAGACAGGGTAAATCTTTGCCTCCTAGCATTTAAGATCAGGCCTGGCTATTTCAAAGCAAGTAAAGACTGGCTGAACATCTCCAAATCCTCTGTATTTTAGAGTCACTTCCTAAGCCATCCATTTAGGAATTAGTTGTTTTCCTTCACTGGGACTCTCATACTACACAATTTTCCAATGAGACAATCATTGAGAGGAATGTCAATATATTCTATTACACAAAGTTTTAAAAATGCGTAGTTACATGTAGCTGAGTTTAATATTTAATTATGTGTAATTTATGTGGTCTATTTATTTGTTAAGCCTTGGGGTTGAGGAGGGGGAAGGTGGTTTGTTTTTCTTGTTGTGCAACAGCTATTGTTCCCCTTCCACCCCAGGAGCAGGCACCATGGCAGCCCCAGCCAGCACAGGGAGAGGTGTTCTGCTTTAAAAGACATCCGACTGTAAATGTCAAATTCATAAATATTTAAACATTTTTCTTTCAATTTCAAGTCAAGTTTGACAGGATGCCTCTAATTAACCCTGGGCTCCGTTTCAGGCTGGGGCCTTATTGCAGGGAAGAATCAGGGGTTTAGGTGAGGTGGAGAAATCTGTGCTCCTGGCTGGGGAGGGAAGGGGGTGAGAAGCAGGGGGCTGGTAACTAACTCGTCGCATTAATTTTTACCCGTTTCCTAATTCGATGTTTGGACAGACATCCGGCAGGATAAAAGGGCAGTGGGTTTCTCCAGCTGAGTAGGGGGCAGTGGGGGCTGTTTCCTGATGGGGCGCGCCTGGGGGGGGGGCGTGCCCCGCTGCCCTCCGCGGCGCCGGGGATCTCCAGCCCGGAGCCTGGGAGCGCCGCCGGTGCGAGCCCGGAGCCGGGCGGCGGGGCTTCGCCGTCGGCTTTGCTCAGCATCTTACCCGCAGACACCAGTGCAGGGTATTTCCCGGGAGCCGCGGGAGGCGGCGGGGAGGCTAGCCGGCGTGCCCCTAAGTATTAATCCCCCCCCAGAGGCAGAGAGGGGAGACCGGAGCTCTCCAGGCCCCGACGGCTTTGGAGGTAGTTCCCCCAGAAGCGGGGAGGAGGGCCGGCGGCCCCGCGGCATAGCCCCTCACCCTTCCTTATCAGCCGCTCCGACGGGGCGGGCAGCGCGGGCGGCCGCACAGGCGGCGGGCAGCGGCCGTGGCCCTTCGTCTCTTCCCTCCTTCAGAGGGGCCGCCATCCGCACGTAGGATCGGGCAGGCGTTGATGCTGGTCCCCCCAGACGTGCGGGGGTTTTGAGAGCCCTCGACGGCCTGGAGCCCATCACTAGGGACACAGCTACACTGGCTCCCCACGGAAGACGCTTACCGAGGTGTAAGCAATGCCAAACACCCCACGGAAGGTTCTTAACTCTTCCCCGCATTTTCACGTTCCCGGGTGCAGCCCTGGGGACGGGCGGGGTATCTCGGCAAAGGCATCTTTTGTTAAGGGCAGCCAGCTCCGGGGCCGGTAGCCCCGGCTCTGCGGGGAAAACTGCCGGGCGAAGTTGGAAGCAACACCTAAACCCTGTGTAACTACAGGGGGAGAAAGACCAGCGCGCTCTTTCTCTCCCCGGTGTTTACTCGGGGCATTTGACAGCACTTCGCTCCCACCATTTTCGTTGTTTCCCTCGCATAGCCCGTTCCCCGGCTGCTTGTGCGGCTCTTTCACACGGCAACCGGAGAAGGAAAATCGTTTAAATCTGTGGTTGCGAAAGCAGAGAATCAAGAGATTCAGGCGCAGTGCCCGAAACTGTCCCCGCCAGGCTCTTCCTTCCCGACAGCGGTGCCCCTGCGCGCCCCCGGGGCCAAGGCGGGGGAAGGAAGGAGTGGGGGTCGGCTCGGGCCGCCCGGGAAGTGGGGCCGGCGCGCGGGGGGTCCGGGGGTCCCGGGGAGGGGGAATGAGGACTTGTCCCTGCCTCTCTGATGGGAGGCCAAACACCGCGGCGAGGCGGATTAGCATCCCGAGGCGCAGCGCCCGGGGAGGGGGCGCCGGCACTTTGGCTGGAGCTGCCTTTTTAGATGCAGATTGCGACCTCTGGCCCCGCGGGGCCGGCGGCCTTTCACGAAGATGCTAATGGCAGAGCGCAGTAGCCCTTTACCCCCTCGGGCCTCCCGGCGGGAGCTGCGAGCGGGCGGCGGCTGCCGTCGGTGCTGCCCACTCCCCAGGTCCCTTCCCCCTGCCCGGTGCGGGCCGGACCGCGCCCCCCCGGTCCGGCCGGGGCACGTACCCGGCTGGGGCCGCGGAGAGCGGGGGGGGGGGGGGGGGGCCACGCGGGGAGGCGGCCCCCGAGCCCCCCGGGGTTGGGCGGAGGGTCTGGGGTGGGGGCAGCCCCCTTCTCCTGGTGGCTGTTGGGATTTGGAGGAGGGGCCGGTCGCGGTTTAGGGGAGGGAGGAAGGAGAGAGGCGGCGGGTCCGGCGGTGGCTGCGCGGGCGCGGAGGCGGTGGCGGGCGGCCCATGCCCGGCCTCGGCGAGCTCCGCACACGCCCCCCCGCCGCCCGGGGTTTACAAACCCGGCAATCCTCCTCCTCTGCCGGGCGCATCCAGGCAAGCAAATCCGGGAGCCTTCCTGAACCTGCATTTCCATTAACTCAGCCTCAGCCCCGGCTAATCCGCAGCACTGAAGGCAAGGAGGCTAATTAATGACAAGCTTTTACAGTCAAGACCAGCGATAATTGCTTTGGTGGCCTTTATGATTACAAGATAAAAATGGACCGGGCCTGACATAAGAGCCACTGTGTACACTGCAAGACAGGAGGAAATTAAGAGCTGGCTAGCTGAATACGGAGCAGAAAATTACTAATAGAGGAGAGATAATGAATAGGCCGGCTAGGCATTCATGGGGAAAAATCCATTTTGTTACCACGCGAAATTAGGTGGTGGAAAGGAGTTTGCTAATTGTTCTCATCTTGTAGCAACCAGGACTGAGGCAGGGGCGTGCTTTTCAATTCATTTCCCTGGTAATTGTGAAAGGGGGAATGCAGGCCAAATGAGTCTTGCTGCAATTTGCGCGCCTGGTCTTTTCATTTTCATGTTGCGTTTTTAATTGTTGCTAATATAGCTTATAATGAAGCTAATGAGGGGAAATTATTGTACAACTTTTTAGCACATGGAGACAAGTGAAATGCATAAGAAGGATTCTCTCCTATTCCTGCAAAAAAAAAAAAATAGTAATCTGGAGGAGTTTGGAACTATCGGGCTTTTTTTTTAATCCTTCTACAACAGACAAAAGGAAGGACTGCCACCTACTTTCTTTTTCTCTCTCTGTCGCTTCGTGTTTTATTTTACACTCAAAGAAAAATAAAAGGGATTATCCCTCGCTGCCCCCCGGCAGCTCCTGGCCCTGGATGAGGGGGCGCGGAGCTGCGGGGCGCGCCGCGGTGCTTGCGCGCAACCAGCGCGCCCGCCTCCGCCTTTCGGTAGTTAAATGCAAGCCGCGGGGCGGGGAGGGGATGGGATGGAGTGGAGCATGTCCGCACTGCTGTCCCTGTCCCTCCGTTTGCTTCCATCCTTGGCTCAAAGTTAGCGCTGCCCGGTGTTTTCCTCCGACGGGGGCTCCGCGCTCCTCCGCGACCGCGCAACTCAGGCGCTGCCTCTCTCTCCTCCCCTGCAGAAAAACAACGTCCCGCCGCTCCCGCAGCGCAGGGAAGAGGCAGAGTCCGCCAAATTCCTTCTTCTCACGCTCCTCTCCCTCGCCTGCATCGCCGGGGTCCTGGCGGCCTCGGGGATCGCCTACTGCCTCCGGCACCGCGCCCACCGCCGGCTGAAGGAGAAACTCTCGGCCCTCGGGGGCGACGCCGGCTCTGACGCCACCGCTGCTTACCAGGTAACGACCGAGCTCTTCTCTTCCTCCTCCTCCTCCTCTTCCTCCCCTCCTCCGGCCCTGCGCCCCCGGGGCGCCCGGCAGAGCCCGGGGGGACCCTTCTCCACTGGGAGCCGAGGGGGTGGGTTTGTTCCCTATACTGCTTCCCCCGCCCCACTCCAGTCGTATTCCCGCGGATTCACTGTAGCAGCTTTTTACTGCTGGGTATTAATCTTGACTATTCTGGAGGTTGCTGTAAATTCGTGCCTAATTAGAAGCATTAAAAAAAAAAAAAGCGCCATTGAAATTCTCTGAAAAAATAACATTAATATCCATAATCTGTCACCCCTGCCACTATTAATAACAAAAAATCTTTAACATTTATGAGGAATGGATTGCATGGTTATCTGAAGATGTCTCTCTTTTTGAGTAATCGACTTCTTCAGGGTCTGATATGAAAAGAGCCTTTGACCCGATCTGTTGCCACCTTCTGCCATTATTCAGATAAATGAAATCTAATGCTGATAGATGGGGAGGTAAACCAGGACTGGTTGTGGGAGAACAATGGTAGCAGATGTGTACCCAGTAATACGGGAGCACTGCTCTCAGATTTCCTGAAATAAATCAGAAACCTCAGGCTTTCTCTTTCAGTTACAAAAGTATTGGGTGGAGAGACACTCTGCATCTTCCCAAAGTTTGTTTTAGATCATGGCACTTATTTCTCGGTGTATTGCTGGTGTGGTAATGCATGTGTTATGGTCACAAACCACAGAGCCCTAGTCTGCTATCCCAAAGTATTTGGAGTGTGACCAGCAATAAGAATTCAAGAATGTGTAAACATTGTTGCTGTAGTGTCCGTGTGTGCTGTGCACCCTTAGGGTCCCGCTAATGG
Source organism: Strigops habroptila (assembly GCF_004027225.2). NCBI lineage: Eukaryota > Metazoa > Chordata > Aves > Psittaciformes > Psittacidae > Strigops > Strigops habroptila. Next base: position 106,777,355 of record NC_044277.2, on the reverse strand, counting down.
CACTCTACTGTCAAGTTTTATTTTACCTTCTTGTCCTGCTTAGGATCAGACATTGTGGCCTTGTTGTATTCTGGAGCTGAGGTAGATTCAAACTGGCAGCTGGGAGTTATATGGGAATAAACTCATATTTCCTCGCAAAGTTTGGGTCTCCGTGTACCTCTTGCATGTTAAAGATGTGATGTATTAAGTACATCTCCACAGGCTGGGTCGAGGGAGATTTTAGTACAGAATTATAAATATGAATGTTTTTGTAACAATTAGTATCCTCATGGATAGCTTTGGTCTTCAGTTTAAATGGAATGTTTACTTTAAAAAAATCCAAAATCTTTAAATTACTTCACATCTTTAAATTTGCTGACTTACAAACGAGAGAGAGAGCATTTCCAGTGGAAAAAAGGAGTGTCCTGCAGGATGAAGTGTGAACAAACCAGCAGTTTGTCAGATCAGTTTTGTTGGCCAAAGAGACTATGGTCATAAATATTTTTGTTTGGTTTCAATAGGGAACTTGTTGTTGGCATATTTAAACCACAGAAGAGATAGGTAGTCTTCTTCTTCTGTTAAATGTGAATAGAAGAATTCTTAATTTAAAAAAAAAAAAAAGCCCTCCAGGTTCCAAAATCACACTTGAAACTGAATTTGTGATAATTAACAGGACAATCTTCCTACTGACAGCTCTAATTAATAGTATCTGTAATTAAAATCGTGCCCTTCCAACAGGAAAATTGTTTGAATTTCTTGGAGTGACCTTTTTTGCCATTTCTCCTGGGAGTATAGTGGTTGATATTGATTTTATAATGAGCTCTGGTTTGTTTAATAAGAATCTGTAATCCAGACACTAAATGAAATGTGTGCTTCATTTCTTCTTCCCAGATTTATATACATTTTAAAATCTTCTTAGTTAGATCTGAGAGTGGCATTTTCTGTTTAAAACAACAACAGTGCTTTGAGGATGCTGCTCAATTTTTCAATAGCGAGACTGTATTAATATTCTTTGTTTCTGACCTTTGGGCCCAGTCCTGACCACCTGACTTTTTAAACATTTCCATTGGTTTTTCAGGGTAACTGTAGTCATGAGTGGGAGGAAAAATGTTTTTTCTTAACTACAAAGGTTTCTAAGGGCTTGGCTCTCCTCCCGTGGAAATAAATGGGAATTTTGCCATTTGTTTCAGTGGCAGCAGTAGGAGGCCCCAGTATAGGCAGACAAAATACTCAGGCAGTTTTGATGCTGCTAAGTAGCATTTTATCAAAATGAATCACTGAGCCTCATTCTGTGTATAATAAACTATTCATGTGGATTTGAAGAGAAGTAGGATTGAGCCCTATTCGCATCATCAAAATCGCCTTATGTTGAGCTGTGTTAAATGTAATGGATATCTGGTATGATGCATGTTTTGGATAACATCAATTAGGTCTCAGAAAAGCATCAATTATCTTTTTCCTTATCTTCTCTGGTACTCATAGGGGAATAATGTAACCCGTATTAATATAGGGGAAGAAAAAAGCAGATAGCTTTCAAAATTGTACCTACTTTGTTCTCTTCTGCTAAATGTTTCCCAAGTATGTACTCGGTTAACTCAGTGTATTTTAAAAATATGAAACATTTCAGCAGCTGCTGCCACTAGACTTTAAAGCATGATACTCCAGTATGTTGCTGCTTACAGCTTAAGTGACAATTCACATATTTTTTTTCTTATTTGAAGGGGGAGAAATTGGTGGGTATGAAAGGGCCTGGTGGCCCAATGTGATTCAGAGGGAACACTGAAATATTACTTCAATTCACATGCTTCTCAAAATGTCAGTGGTTTGTATCTTCACATAAACAAGACTGACCTAAATTTTCAACATTTAGCAGAAGCATTTTTCATCCTAACCCAGTTCAGCCAGGAGAGTTCATTCAGGGTTTTACTCCTTCCTTAGTCACCCTGAGAACTTTGAGGAGTTTTTTCCCACAGCTGTTTTTCTTTTTTCTTTCCCTCCCATCTTTCCCCTCCCCCCTTCTTGTCTGTGCAGTGAAATACCAGCTTGAGAAGGGGAAAACAGACACATCGTATAGTCAGGGAAATAGCAGGTTGGCTGCTAAGTCTCCCCCTGCACCTGAGGTGTAGCGCCTGTCATGCAACGTCACTCTCCCTTGGGCACTCACCTGCTAGTGTGAGCAGCTCTTGTGTGAGCATGCTTACCTACTAACATGAGTATTTCTTGTGTAAGCGCATGTAGAAGTGACTAGTCTCAGACAGGACAACCAATACCATTTAAAACTTGCAAGCAGGCAAACAAAATCTCTGCAGTGCCCTTGATGAGCTGTCAAATGTCCCGATACTGCTTGAAGAGGTACCTGGTTCTTCAGGTGCCTGGTAAGGCAAGCAGCTGGCCTTCAGCGTGTTCCCGTGAGCTCTGGGAGACTAAACCTTGTGGAAAGACTAAGTACTACTAAGAAGGGTAGATGCACGATTGCAACTTCATTGATCTTTGAATCACTAAACAACAAAATTGTAGGATGGTTTAATTAGTAGCTAAGGAGCTTTTCAAAATTCATGGAAACAGTGTATCTCATAAAACATTGCATGTGCATAAACCGCATTTTATACATAAAGGCAGACAATTTTTGTGTACCTTACAAACACGTCTCCCGTCCTTTCAAATCACACGTGTAATGATTAGATAAGTCAGTGTTAGCATTCACAGATGACTAAAAAGAGGTTCTTGCTGCCTCTGCATTGCCCCTGCGCATGCGTGCACCTGCACCCGTGTTTTTAATTGTTGCTCATGTTGCTTTGATCTTCTTTGAAAAGCAAGTTTAGCATTCTGCAAGCCCACTCGCTGGTCCAGGAGATTAGGGCAGAAGCGTTCTAGGAATTTTCAGCAGGCACTCTTTGATTTATTTCACAACACTGAGCAGATTTTCTTCATGCACTTTGAAGCATTTAGAACGTAACCCAGAGAGAAATGGGCATTCAGACATTCGGGAGGCGGGCTGCAAACAGGGCCACTAAGTGCACATCTTACTTGTCACTGGTCCCATTAGCAAGCAATTTATTAATGTAATGAGTGTATGTTAGTGGCTGCTACTATTTAGGGATGCTCTGTTTGATTCAGGGTGATGTATTTGTGAGTCCAGCTGAACCCTGGCATTTGACCCCCATGTGGGGAACGCTAGGTTGTGCGAGATGTTAAATCATCAGCATATTTTATACTTTGAGCTGCAGAACTTTCCTGTGAACATGGTCTTCTGCATCATTGATAATGCTCAGCAAAATGTTGCCCATAATGGAATTTAAAGGCACAAGTTAGAATGCACTGAAACTGGCTTCAGTAAACCAGCCTTTTAATATTTTGTGCCAATAATGTTCTTTTTAATTTTCCTTCATCTCCGCCAAAAGAACTTCCTTTAAAAAGCGAGGGGGCAATGACGAAACAGTCTACAATGAAGTTTGTTCTTAAACTGCCTGAAGTATTCCATGTTACGAGCCATATGCTGTCAGTGCAGCTGGATTACATCATCAGCTGTTTTAAAAATTTGTTCAAATAACCTGGTTTGGCAGGCATATAATTGTAAATTATATGTTAAATTCTACATTATTACATGTATTACATTATATATAAATTATATATTCCTTTGTCAGATGCAGTCTTATTAATTACATGATCCTTTTGGATTTAAAGCCACCAAGAACTTCTGCGTGCTTTTATAGATTTGATCCTGCTGGTATTTTTTATTAGAGATGTTAAGAACACACTATTTACGACAATTACAATAAATATTTTGCTGCAAATATTTTAAAAGACTCCAACTGAAAGAATCCACTGGAGACATACTCTCTACTTAATCATCATGCCTGGTTTGTGTGTTTAAATACAGATAATTCACTACCTCTAATATGGCTTCTACACTGTAGACTGACTTTTGTAAGCAAACTTGTTATTATAGTATTAGCCCTTAATGTTACAGTAATACTGTATATCAACTCCTTAGAAAATTGATTTTTGTGCGGTGAAATAGAAAAAAGAATGGAAAATTTTTCTGTTCTTATTTGTCAAGTTCTTAGTAGTTTTCAAATTAACATCAGGATTGGGACCAAAGTAAGCTGGTGTCCTGGGTTCAGCTGTAACAGTTATTTTTCTCCTTCTTAGTAGCTAGTGCAGTGCTGCTGGTAAACTGGAGATAATCAGTACCATAAGTATTACCTCTTACGTATGTAAAACTTCATTTTCAAGGACCCTCCTCCACTTCAGCAAAAAAGATATCACTGAGGTCAAGGTGTATTCAGTACATGAGTATTTAGTAAACATTTCATAGGGAATACGATTAGTAAGGATTTTGGATAGATGAAAATTTTGCCTTAAGGCGGAATGCTAGGAAGGGCTTGCTTGTGTTTTCTTCTGGGAAAACAAAGGACAATGCATTTTTAATCTTTTCTTTTCCTGCGTCCTTATTAAAAGAGAAAAAAAATATAATCTTGAGTGACTATGTAAAGCAATAAGACAAACTGTAATTGTTTCTAATAAAGCATACACAGGGAGGCCTGTGTATTAGAAGAGTTCTTGTCCATTTAAGTCCGCTTATTGTGTATTATATGAACAATTTTCTCTATCTTTAATTAGAATTTTTTCTTAAAATAAATTCTCAGGAACCTGCAAATACATTGTATATAATGTTGTTACATAAACCACTGTACTTCGAGGTGAGACAGTTTTGACAATGTACGATTATACTACTCAATAGTCATACATTGCAATAATGGGAGAGGAAAAAGAAGTGGGGAGTTTTAAGGTGATGAGAGTTTACCTTATGCTTAAACACTTCTATGAAGTCGGTGGGTGGCCAAAGCAGAATGAGGCAAAACAGAAGGTTTACAGATACAGATTTAACTTTTAATCTTGTTGGTTTGGGGTTATATTGAGGTTTTTTGTTTGTTGGTTGGTTTGGGGTTTTTTTGTTTGTTTGTTTGTGGGTTTTGTTTGCTGGGGTTTTTTTAATCTGGTTAGTGTTCAGAACAATCCAGAATTCCTGTGATGAAGTGGACTATGTAATTCCCTAACCTTGCTTCCTGTGGTAGCCATAAAATTAAATTAAATAGTAGTAATGTTCAGAATAGCATTTCAAAATTCTGTATGAATTTGTAAATCTGCAGAAGTTTATCAAACATACCTGTTTGATAATTGGGGTATAAATAAATAAATAAATAGGGGTATATTTGCTATCATACCTCTAACATTGAAAGTCAGCTTCAAAATACTGCTTAATGAGAAATGCCCACTTGAAGTGCTGAAGCTCAATGGCACAGATTTCAGCGGGCGCTTCAGGAAATCTGTGTTTGAGTTTGTTGTATCTGTCTTTGAGGAGCAGTGCTCTCCCATTGCCTCCTCCCCTGCTCTGCCCGCTGCTCTAGCACCCGCCGCTCCAGCAGTGGTGCAGCCCTGGGTAACTGTACTGGCTGTGTGAGAGAGGTTTATTGGGCTCATGATGAATGGCTCTCCTCCAAGCAGGTCCTAGTTAAGAAAATAACTTTTGTAAATTACTCAGTGTTGGAGAATGAGACTGGCCCTGACCAGAAAGGGTTTTACCTTCACAACCCATGTCCTGGGCTGCTGCAGCACTGGCAGTGCAGCAACACTTTTGAGTAAAACACTCTTTATATTAGGGCTGATAGGTGGAGAGAGAGGTTTTTTTGCAGGTGTAGAAGGAAAATGAATATGCATGCAACTCCTGGAATGCTTGGATGAGAAGGTGCCATGTGGGTTTAGGTGTCAGAAATATAAACCATCATTTCCAAGTAGTTGGCTGTTTATCTGCATAGGATTAGTACAAAGCGGCAAAGAGGAGGTGATGTTGGCCCTCTCCTCTTAAGTGACTTCGTTTATTTTGCCCTGTCTAAAGAGTACAGTATTTGAGCTTAGTGTTTTGTGGAACAAGGGCAAACATGCTGCAAGCATCTTGCAGTATAATTCCTGTGTATTTAGGATGTAAGAAAATCTAAGAAAAAATAGTAAGAGGGGAAATTTAGTGACTCATTTATAATTACTGGGAAATCCAGAGTCCTTACCCAAACACTCATTTCTTAGAAAATGTGCTGGAGGTGCTCTGGACTTGCAGGCTGCATCTTGCCTGGTAAATTAAACCAGTAAATTGTTCGAATGGCCCTGGCACCATTTCAGGCCAACTTTCTCCCAAAGAATTGCTCAGCACAGGTAGCACAGGCCAATAAAAAGACATGTATGTGTTCACTGGTCAGTTTTCTTAATAATCTGGCTGTGGCCAGCCAGTTTTAGAGGGTGAGAATTACTGTTGCTTTATCTGCTCTAACTCCCCATCCTGGACCTTTGAGGTGTGGGCTCCCGCTCCCAAGCATCCTGCTCCTGAACATCCCACTTCTGCTTCAGAGCCCCTTCCACTCATCCCTGCTGTGCCATGGGCTGTTTGCCAGCTGAATGTGGGCTGGTTCTGGATAAGCACAATGGATTGTCTCCCCCTAGTAAATTGATTATATCCCAGTGCCTGTATGTTATAAAGAAGCCAAAGATAACCGCAGCCTTGCCTAATGGGCTGGAGAGTATTTGATTTGCAGTCCCAGGCCATACATCATCTCAAGTGTCCCGATTTCTTTCTGGAATAACTATGCTGTCTTCAGTGGCATTTTTTTTCTGATGTAATGTAGAGGATAATCAGGCCTGTCTTTGCTACACACTTCCGCCCTTTTTTGAGTTTTAGGATTTTCCTTTTTCTTTTGGAGCAGCTCTGTTATCATGTTTCAGATTTGACACATTCTTCCATTGTATATTCTCTGAACACTCAGCAGCTAGCACTGTGGTCTGGCTTGCTGAACCTTTCATATTCCTTCAGAGTGCTGTAGTAGAAGAATAAACTATATTTTTTAAAAGTTTTTAACTGGGAAGTTTTTCATATTTGCAGAACAAATCTTGTACCAGGGTCATCTTCCCTGGAAGAAAGTAGGAGTTAATTTTGTGTACATAAAGAACCGTTGTAGGTGATGTTTGTCTGTTCTTGTGGGACCATGTTGCCTGCAAGCAGAATTGGGTTGCAGTTTATTCTCTGAAGTCTATAAGGTACATAAAAAGCATTCTTCCTACTGCTTTCTTCTGCGTACATCTGTTCATCCTGCACACAGGTCTCACACGGTGGGCAGTGAAAGGGAAGAGGAGAGTGGATGCAGTGTCGCTTCCTTTCTCCTTCTTCACGCGGGCTGGAAGACGTGTTGTGCTCGGCAGCATGCTGTCAGAGCAGGTCCATGTCCTGCCCAAAGCCTGCGAGATCTCAGCTTCAGGGATCTTTGCTCTTCCTGCACTGTGTTTGTATTCAGCCTTAGGGAAGGAGTTGAGGCTTACTGCAGCCACCTAAGGTTTTACCCTGGTAAATCCATACAGACTTGCCTATTTTGTGGGACAGATGAAAAAAAGGTAGATTTCAAATCTCCCTGTAGCCCTGTTGTGCAGCTCTTACAGGGATGTCGCCAAGTGGAATATTCTAAGTGGACTGTGATGGTTTTGCTCATTTTATTGTGGTATAAACTGTAAGAAAAGAAGTTTGGGCAGAGCAGACTGGAGTTCTCCTGGAGTCAGGCTGCTCAACTGCTCCAATATTCCCAAAGGCACAGGTGAGACATGCATGTCAAGCGTCCTTGGGGGCGCACATGACATGGGAGGACAGGGGGACCCATGGATGGCCTGTGTGCAGAGTACAGAGTTGGATGTTGAGACTGTGATTTGTGTTGACTGGACAAGAATCCCCATTTCATTCCTCACAAGAGGGACAAAGCTACAGTTCCAGGGACAAGGACTTCCTATCTCAGATATTTTTCTTTTCACATGTTTACATGCACAACATAGATCTAAATGCTTTCTAGCAGTTTAAAGAACTGTGAAAAAAAATTTGAGTGATTAAATGCACACCAGCAAGGTATGGTAAAGGACTGAGGCAACTCACCTACTTCTTTGTACTGTGATTTTTGCTATTTTAGGTTCTAAGCTCTCATAGCACCAGTATATGTCACTACAGTGTAAGTCAGCTGGGGCGTTCTTGCAGCTTTTTGTATTCTAGTTCAAGTTCCCAGCTTTCAGTGTGCAGATCCAGTTTTCATCACTTGTATTCTTACCAAACAACCAAACCAAGACTGTAAAAGAATGGTCCTTAGAAGTTAAATCCTTCAAAGAACCAAAATTAATTTGGAGGGGCTGGGAAAGAATAGCTTTTGAATTGGAGAAGATAAAGTTTAGTGTAGGTGGCTTATCCAAAGGAGAAAATGCATGAGGTTTTCCCTAAGCTTTGCTGGCCAGTTTTCTAGACTTTTTGCTGAAGACGAATGAATTTTATTGATGTTTTGGTGGGATGACTGCATTCTGAACAAGCACAGATTTTGATCAGGGAAATAGTTTGTTGAATTTTTAATATTTTAGACTGCTATAATCCTATTAATTTTTTTTTGTGCAGTTTTTATTTTTCTGTTTTCCTGTCATATGTGCAGGCTTCTTGATGATTCCTGCTTTTTCCTTCCGCATAGGACTGCTGCTGCTTTGCAGAACCATGTTCACTCCCTTTCCCTTCATCACATGTTACCTAACTTGGAGATACATGCATTTCATTCAGGTGGGAAGGCTTTTCCTTGATCATGCTGTCAGACAACAGCAGAGATATATGGTTTGCAGTGGGCTGCAGTGGAGCCATAACTACCAAGCGTACCCATTTCCTACTACTGCTGGTCTGAACATCTCCCTAATCTTCAAAAATGTATCAGGAAGAGTATTCGCATGTCAGAGAAATATCGATCTTTTCCACTATTAATAGAAGAATGAGGGAAAGATGAAAAAGAAGGATTCAGTATACTGCTACTTTTCTGACAGTGTGGGGAAAAGACACTTGGATTTTAAGTTTTTCCAACTTCTCTCCTGGAGTTCATTCTGGCTTCCTGGGAAAGAAAAATGCCTCCTGTGGAGTGAAACAGTGTGATTTGCTGGAAGAGGTTTTGTTGCAATGAAGGGTACCAGTGGCTGGCTATCTATGTAAGAGGAGAAATGTGGTGGAGCTGAATGTAATTTTGAGAGGAAGAACAATCTACAAATGTAAATCCATGTTATATAGTGAAACTATGTCATACAGCATCTCCTTCTATACTCTGAGGAAATAATAGTACAGTAAAACGGGAACGTGAGCATGTAAATTCCATATACTGTCACCCACAAGAGTGAAATAAAGAGCTGCAATTCCTAATTAACCTCACTGGAAAGCTCTTGGGTGTGAAGTTAAAACATACAGAAGGCTTGCCTGGCCAGCTGTTCCAAATTTCAGCTTCGTTTTGAAGGTCTGGGTCAACCCAATGGCTCTCCAGGCATTGTTGACTAATGATTTTGTTTGCTTGTTTGAGGACTTTAGAAGTTAATTAAGTATAAATCAATGCTTGAGGCTTCTGTGAGTGCTGGTCACTCCACTGCTGAAGGAACACTGCAGAAATGAAGGGACTGAGGAAAAAGTGACAAGAATGATTAAGGGCATGGAGAAAACTCGTATGAAGAGAGATTGAAAAGACAAATTATTTCTTCTAGAAAAGTAACAAGTGGCAGTGTAGAAAATAAAATAAATATATATAAAATAAGGAACTGAAGAAAGAGTGAAACTCTTATTCTGTCTTCTGCTTAGCACAAGGGCAAAGATGTTCAGTTATATTAAATACATAAGAGACTAATAGAGGACAAGCTATCTGTATAATAAAACTGCAACGTGCAACACTATTTCTGCAGAATGTTGTTGATACACAAGTTGTTAGCAGGCAGATGAAGAAAAAATATAAAAATATTCTAGGTAATAAAATAGCTGATGATGTTTTAGAAGATGTCTATAATTTCATGCCCCAGGTCTTAAAATAATCCAAAATTAGGATGTGAGAGTTTTAGGTGTGTGCCTACCTTGTTATGTGTTCTCCTGTACTGTTCCCATGGTGCTTCTTGCAGACAAACTGGTGCCTGATGGAGAGGTCCAAGGTGGAGTAACAACTCCTGTGCTTGCTTAAGTTGGCAGAGAGACTCGGGAGCTTCAGTAATGGCCAAGGAAGTTCTTTTGTTTAAAAGGAAACACACGCATTAACTCCTTGCTGCAGGGTATTTATGGGGAGTGGTGCCATGGGGCAGTCAGGGGTGGTGGGGAGGTCTGCAGCTCTCCTCGGAGTGGGCGGTGCCAGGATACAACTGTGATCCACTTTAGAGCATAGTTGTACGCAGGGACAGTGCATTTTTGCAATGTGCATTTTTTGCTATTGCTGTTTTCTTCAAAATACGAATTCTCTGATCATCAGTACTGATTGAGTATAAAACCTCTATTAGTTTTTTCCAGTCTCTTGTAACACTAATAAAGTGAATGTGTAGAAATATTGACCAACATTTTTAATCCTTGAAGGCTTTTGTGGTGTATAATAGAAAGAATGTCTGTTCTCAGAGGCAGGATGGAACTCATACATACTATTTTTTCCTGTAGTTCAGCAGAGTTTCTCTGTATTACCAAAGATTTGGCTCATAATAGCCGGCTCTGACCTACTAGCAACTTTGTGCTTTATAGATCTCTTTTTTTTTTTATGTTGTTTCCTTGTTCACAAAATTTGCATTTGTTCTTCCTCGCAGAGTTAAAGGGTGATCTCATTTTTATTTTCTGTGGGGAATGGGTGGAAAGCGATGACTTTAGTTTTCAAATCAGGAGAGGGTAATGACTGGCAATTTCAACAGTCATGATAGATGATGGTATGAAAAAAGATTTGTTGCTAATGGCCATCCTTGATAAATATTTCCTTATCCCAGCATCACCTCTTGTGTGGATAGCTACCTGTTATAGAAAAACAACAAAAAAAAAAGTATTTGAGGTTTTTAGATGTTTTTAGGATTACTTTTTGTATTTCTCTGACTGGTTTTAGTACCTTTGTTACCATGAATGCAGTTACACAGGCTTAAGGAGAAGCAATAATAGTCTTTGAAATGAGATAAAATAACATTTCTAGACATAAACTTGTGGCTATATGTTTGTTTCTTTCCAAGCTGGAAGTGCATGCTAAGTCCTGCTGGCAGCTGGGAATTCTTATTTCTAGCAGAAACGATGTCCCATTTTTAGTCTTTCAGGGCAATAAAAGAGTGGACTACACAGCCTTAATGTATAGTTTTCCTGAGAAACTACAGCTGGCTTGGGACTGTGTTTTTTGCCTGCTTTGGGCCCCAGGCAACTATAAACGCTGGGAGTGAAAAAGGAAACATTTGTGACAGTTATCTTTTAGAGCACTGACATCTGCTGGAAGCTGGTTGGGCTTTGGGTGGGTTAGACAAAGTCAAAATACACGATGAATTTGCGCATGGTTCTGTGTGGCCTTTCAGGTTAATTCAATTGTTACTATGGTTTATTTGTAACTCATACTGTGCTGTATGGCTCTCACTGTGCTAGCAGTGAATTTACTGTGCAAATTCATATTAAGAAGCAGCTGTGCCCTCATGAGCATGTATTTGAGTTAGTTAAAATGAGGAAAATACGGAAAAGATCAAGTTTGTTTTACGCATTCTTTGTCTAGTTTCTCCTTAAGAAATCCTTCCTGTCCCAGCTTTATACTTACCATATACTTGTAAAGCACTACATGCAACCACAGCTGAAATGTGGGAAATGCAATTTAGAGGCCAGCATTGGTTGAAACCACACAAAAAAATATTCCTTTTTTATTTGGGGGTGGGGGGGGTGGGGAGAAAAAGGTCAATCTCATATCCTGCTGCTTCCAGAATTACAGTTGTCTGAACTGCGAGACCATGAATGCTCAGACACTGTCAGGAACACCGTGAGAAAAACCTGGGTGCTTTTACACCAGTAGATCTCAGGTGACTTTAGGTCTGTGGTTTGCAAATGTTTCCTATTAGAAATAGTCCTTGGTTTCCATGGAGGCATCCAGGTAGTGTCTTTAAATTCTGAGAGAAACCACCATGATGTCACTATGACCATGATGTCGTTATGCAGGGAAGATATCAGTTCAAATCAGTTTGTAAAAACCATGAACTTCCTTCATATATTTTCTATCATCTGTGAAGTCCAGTGTACTGCAATCATGTGAAGTCAGGCATCTGTTTCATAAAACTCTTCCAGCTTCTAGAAATCAAACTTATAAACTGTTGTACTTTCACAATCCCAGTTGAAGTGGTCTCTTGCATTTTTGTATAGGAAAAAAATTCCCGGTAGAGTAACCTAAACATGGTCTTCAGATTTCACTGATGCTTTGGAAGGCAGTATTATCCTGAAAGAGGCCTGTGCTTTCCTGGCATGGATAGCAAGGAAAACACACTACTGTTTTTTCAGGGAAATATCATTAGACCTATGCAGTCACATCTTTCATGTGACTTTCATCCTATGTGGTGACAGGAACCACATAAAAGACCTTTCCCTCCTTCAGGAGCTTCTGGGCTACTTAGATGTCTGCCTCACTGAGGAGAGGTTACTGAAAGAATTAAAATAAAAATATTTCCTTAAACTGTATTGCATAGGCAGCATCTTTGGTTCCGTACAAGCCAGAAATTTTCACATCTGCTAGACTTCTGGAGATATATACAAGATCATGATGCCTTTTTGTTTGATATGGTAGGATAAGACTGTGCAAATGTTTGAATTTAAAGAGAGGGAATAAAGCAAATAAATACAAATAAAGGAAAAGTAGTTTTCCATATAAAGATAGCAGTGTTTTCTGTGCCTTTCCCCTCCTTCATGACCTCTACTCTCTTTGTGTACATGCAGAAAGGGGAATCGTAATTACATGAGTAATCACCAGGAAACACTCACAATGCTAAAATAATTGAATTTTTTTATTTCACAGGCCATAATTAAAATTGGGGTTTTGTTAGGAAAATGAGTCTCAAGCCTGTGTTTGACTGCAATGCTCTCAAAGAGAAACAGCAGCCCTGCCCTTTATGTCATTTAGAAACCAAACAAAGCAAAATCCCTACACCAAGACTCAAGACTTCTATCCAGATATACAGAGTGTGGTGCAGTACGAGAGGGCAGGTAGTAAACTGAACTAGACAGAGGGCAGGTAGTAAACTGAACTAGACGGACTAAGGCTGTATTGACAATCAAATAAATAACATTTTACTTTCTTCTGTTTTTTTTCTCCCAAGATCTGTTGCATCCAAGTCTAGATAAATAAGAACTATACAGAGTATGGTTATGTAATGATAGTTTTGTTGCTGTGTTTCTCAATATATTACACAAGCATTTTTCCAATATCTCCCTTTGTTCCTTTCCTGAAGGCACACTGATCTCCATAGTTGCCTTTTCCGGCAAGGGTAGAAAATATATGTACAAATATTCCACATATGTAAGCAGCTCTTTTACTCCTGGACAAAAAGTATGTTAAAATGAAACTAAAGCTTGAAAGTATGTTTCAATAACTCAAAAATAAATGGTAATAAAGCTGTAATTATCCCCAAAGCTACAAACACAGTAAATAAAGTTAAATTTATAACACCTGCAAGCATATTAAGTATGCAAAAGCAAAACAAAGGCAGCCAAATGACTTTAGCTTCACCCTGTAGTAACACTAAGCAAATTTAGTTAGAGAATAATGATGTTTGTAGTCCTAGATTCATTTGTTTAAAAAAATGAGCTTACCTTATTTTTTTCATTTTTTGAATCTCACTGTGTTATGACTGCATCCACAGCAGAACAGTTGAATCCATGCTGTACGTGCAGACCTCAGCTCATCCTGTTAATAATGCCGCCTTAGTTTAAAGGAAAGTGAGGCTACTATTTAATTCAATGTATTAGAGCTGAGAAGAAAAACATTTTTAAAGATCTTATTCTTCCATATCTAGCATTTAAAAGTTTACATATATTCTTAGTTTTCATTGTGTATTTTGTTATAAAGTATAGCATTGAATCTTTTAGAATTAATAGTCAGCATTTTTTAATTTAAAATTTCTACAAAGCAATTTTGTTTCTCATGGAAAATGAACACAGTGCTATTGTGATCATGCCTGCTTAAGCAGATTTGTTTCTGATAGAACATTAGGCAGGTCAGGTTGAAAGGGCTCGATGTACACTCAGCTATCACTTTTAATAAACAGTAATTTCTTTGTCTAATGTCTCTGCATTTTATTAATAATTATACCATGGAAGGGCTTATCCTCTCTTATATTTTGTTAATTCTGAAAATAATGGTGTCACACTTGTTTCTGGCCTAGCTCAGGATATTTCCATTTGAATTTGTCAAGCAAAAGATTTTTAAAAGTGTGGAAATGTTAGTCGTATTTCCTGGACTTTATTTTTGGATTTATGTAAATTTGGCTATCGGTTACAAAAAATAGATTATTTTCATTAATATATACTAATTAAATTACATATATTTTTCTAAATAATCTGGAAAGTTGTAATTTCCCTCAAATCCTGGGGCTCCTATTAAGCAGATCTGAGGTCAGTGTGGCTGGGAAAAAAGAGCAGTATTTTAGATATGAAGCTACTTTGGATTGAGCAACTTCATTTACAGTGCACCTTGTACCAGCTAGATGAGAATGATTCATGTGCTGTGGTCAGTGGCTGGACTTAGGCTACCTGAAGATATTGCGTAGCATATTTGCATTCAGTAGGCATATTTTAATAAACAGCAACATACTCACTGGAGGCAGCTTGTGGTAGAGTGGCTTGTCTTAAAGGCTAGCGAGTGGAAAGCCAAGATGCAAGTTTGCCATCTCTTAACCGAGATCCTCAGGTCAGGTCTCTGCCTGTAACATGCCACCCTGAGGTTTTCAAGTACAAGTTTTGCAAATAGGGGAAAAGATTCAGTATTGACCATTCAGGCCTTAGTTCCAGCTGATTTTAGTTACATATACCTATACTCTTAGTCCTTACCAGGGTGTATACATAGATTTCTCTCCAAAATCAAACATTTTAGCAAACTGTGGTCTTAAGAGATTTTCCAGATACCTACTATGTTAGTTGGAACTTGATGGAAGATAAAAGTTTCTGCAAATTATCGTTTTCTCTCTTGCCCTTCTGTGATGCAGATGGCTGCAGTGCATCAGGAAGACAAGTGGCAGCAAATGCTGCTGCTGTCACTGGCTGAGGATGTCTCTAAGAGGTGGCCTGGCACTTTGGTGGTGGCAGGCAGGTTGCATCTCTAGACCAGGCCTGGACAGGTACCTGTGGGCCTCGTTTCTGAACAGACTTGATGCCTCCTCGGTTTTCTTAGTCGTTTCTTCAAATTGAGAGATCCACCTAACAAAACATAGTGGCAAGACTAGCTCTCCATCCATGTGGGTTGTTGTCCATGTCTCTTAATGCCCTTCTTTAAAATGTGGATAAATTACATTTATACCACAGTATGGTTCATTCAGAAGTGGACTGCATGGATTTGAAAATCCATTTTTTGTACCTGAGGGAAATAGTTGTTGCCTTGTGTTTCTCCCTGTCTCTGTGAGGACAACCAAGTATTAGGCACACTTTAAAACCTCCTTGGAAGACTTCCAGGGGTTTTCTGAGAACATTGTTTATGGTTTGTTTAAGGTTATCAGTTATGTTTCAAATAAAAAGCTCTCTACAGATGATCATTGCTCTGTACTTTGAACTCATTTAACTGGACATTATTTACAGAATATTTATCTTGGTTATGGCAGTTTTTGTCACACAGCGATATTACTTTTCCATTATATAGTGCATGTGACCACCACATAAGTTTGATAATAAATGCTGGGAAATAAAAAACAGAATAAGTGCCTCAGTGTGATAGCAATTCCCATGTGATGGGAAATAATGTCATAAACTTCAAATTACCTTTTAAATAAATGTTTACGTCCAACCCATCCATTAGATCATAGCCTGAAGGGTCAGAAGGATCATTTCTTCATATTTCACTGTATGCATTATGATTGCTTTTTTAGGTGTAAATGATGTTTTTAAATGAAGAATGGCACTCAAACTATACACAAACAACGGCTAGACATTACTGAGTCGCAGTACGGCAGAAATAGCCTCAGCCACTCAGCTAAATATAGAAGTGCAGCAGTAAATTGAACTCATTCTTAGAAAATATTTTTAATGGTGTGCATGCTGAGACGATACAGAAATACAGCTTGTGTCATTCTCACAGTCTGTAGCTTTGACATTTTAGTCAAGTTTAAATTCTAAGTGTGGTTTGGTAGATGGCTGATTTGCTAAATGCTTATGAGGGTAAACATTTTGGAGAGTGGGGAAGAGCATCCCTATTTTTCTAAGTGTGCGGAGAAGTGTATGGGTAGCAGATACCACATTAGTGAGGGTTTTAATCATCTAGAGCTTTGTGTGCTTGTGAAGTGATGACACCTCTTTAAGTGCCCAGGCATGATGTTTCCCTGAGAGCATCTGGTGTGAAACACCCCACACGTTGAGATGCTGCTATTCCCAATACCTTCCACGGGAAGGAGACATTGCTGACCATCTCAAGAATGAAGCAAACCCACATCCCATATTTAGACATTTCCTAGCTCTGAGCTGGACCTCCCCAGTCCATATGTCCTGAAGGAGCCTTTTTGGCTCCCCAAAACACCCCACACATGAAAGCTTTTATACATGGTGGTGTTAACTGTGTTATCCCTGCAGTGCTTAGGCTAAAAACCCAACCAGAAGTTGAAATGGTGGAGCTAACAAAGAGGTGGCTTTGAAAAAAGGGAAGCTGTAGGTGTCCTGAGGTTGCTGATGTACACACGGGAATGGGGCAGGTTCCTCAACCTGTGCTGGGCTGGCTGGGAGTGGGGGAAGGAAGAGCTGTTAAGGGCTGTTAGACCAGTCTGGAAATAAATTCAAACAAATACCCTCTGTTTACAGTCAGGGGAAACCCCATTGTCTTGGAGATTTAAAACACCAACCAAGAAATTCAGTGATGTTTTTGCTACAACTATGATTTGACCTTCCTGTTTACATTAAACTTTTTTTATGGCTGTGTGCAGTGACGTGGTTGCTTTGTTTAAGGTATTTGACAGTTACAGCAGTTCTGGGAATAATTGTTTTGGTTATATATATGTCAGGAAAGAAAAATGTTAATATTTGAGATCAGGTTACTTTTTTTTTTTTAACTTATTTATATTTGTGGTGTTTCTTAACTTTACCTTCTTTTGTGAGGACCATTAACAATGTTAAATTTAGTTTTAAAACAATGTTTCTTAGTAACATATTAAATATTTTGTCCAAAACATTCTTTTTAGCTGGAGGTTAATCTACTCCAGAACCAGTTGGCTATAATTTTGCTTCTTTTGTCACTATCATTTGTATAGAAATGGTATATTAACTTCTTAGAGTTCACTTGATCCCAATTTCTTTTTTGTTAGTTGAGGTCTATAATCCTTTCCACAGCAACCACTTGTAAAAGCAGAGGATTATGACTTGAGGCAGGATATGAGCAGCAGGAACAGATCAACTTAAAAACAAAGATCCTGCTGAATACAAATGCTATTGTTAGCATGGAGTTGGGGTGAGTCAAGTAGCAGGATGTCAATTAGAATATAATAAATTCATATCTAAGCCACATGGCATGCTAGCCAGAAGACACATCCTTTCAGCAGTTATGTGATAGACTACATATCTTTATACCTTTCCTTATTATACTTTTGCCTAGTCAAATAAACCATTTTCTCTGAGAATGGCTCTTATCTAAGTATCTGCACAGCTTTTTGGTTTTCTGTTTAGTTTAACTGACGTATCTAATATGTGTCTGAATGTCAAAGCATTTTTGGAGGATTCCTCCCCCCCCCCCAATACTTTTTCATGTTAAGGTCTGTAGGAAGTAAAAAAGGTACCAAATGTCAGAAAATGTTCTAGCCAAGTGTGGAAAAAACCCTACTTTTTTGTAAAAATTTGAAAAATTCTTAGATGGCATGGATGAAATTCATGAATATACAAATACAATGTTGGAGTCAAGTGGCAGTTTCACTTGGGACAGTTTGTACAGTTATTCTGACAACTGTCAACACATACCAGGAGAAATCTGTGCCTCCCAAACTTCTGTTGACTGTATTTTTGTAATAGACAACAAAACATATCCTGGTTATTATGATACAAATTTTGTCTCAGTGTATCTTAATTTGTGTGTGTATATATATATGTATATACACACATACATACATATATATAAAAAATTTATTACACACCAAACAATAGTAAAATTCCACATAAGCATCTCTAATGGAAAGTCAAACAGAAGCCTTGGTAAATGAAAATGTTTGGAGGGGTCTTTAATCATTGCCATGTGGTAGCAAGAAGAGACTCGATATAATGGTTTCAGTGGGTTTGTTTGAACACTTGATGCTGCATGGATTAGGATCCTTCTTCAGTGTCCTAAAGTTTGCAAGGTTAAAAAACCCCCACACATAGACTTAAAGTTATATTTCTAACTGTTGTCTGAAAAGATTTTATTGCACTTGATATATGGACGTTTTCAGATCATCCCACTGATGGCACTTTGGCTGCAACTATATTATCAATGAATAAGAAAACAGAAGCCGTGGCATTTCAACAGTATGAATTCTTCAGACTGTATTATTTTGTTAGCCTGAGGCAAGAAACGGTGCTCTTAGTGCTTGTCTGTGTAGAATGAGTAATCTGAGACAAATGTGTAACCACACCGTGTGTGCAATATGTCCACATACTATGGACTAGCCAGTCGTGCTGTGCGCCACAGGCAGCCAAGTATCTCTCATGGACAATAGACATATGTTAAAAAAATGATAATTTTATTACGCTGTCTGGGATTTCACTGCATATAACTGATTCTAAAGCATTATAACAATGATGGTATAACTGTGGATCTGTTTATCCCATTAGAGTCAGAATTGTGTACTGTAAGGAGCTGGTTTTGCCAGCAGGATTTTCTGTTACCTAACCAGAATTGCGAATTTTTGTGTGAATTCTGTGCATGGGAGCAACTGAAAATATGTATTCCCAGTACAATCTATTTCGGTATTTTAACATGGCTTGCATTAGTGTGTGTGATAGCTTGAATTTTCTTTCTTCGTCAAAGCTGCTTAAACAATACAGTGACAGATTTCTGCTTTTATTCTTCGTTAATGTCATTCTTCATCCTCTCTGCCCCACATCAGGGAGGAAGTGTTGTGAGTTTGCTATTTTAATGAAGAGAAATGAGGCATCTATCAACTAGGATTTATGCTGGAGAGCACATCAATTCAGTTGCCTTGAGCTTGCTGAGTTTGCATATCCAGGGCCAAGCAGCGTTCTCAATTACTCCCGTGCAACCCCATTAACTTCAGGAGGCTGAGCAGTTCAAAAGTGGCTTTGGAGAATGCAGGGTGATATTAGGGGGAAAAAAAGGCTATCTGTTAGAGAAGTCAAGCTCCAAAATATTATTTTTGGTTATCTAGAAGGAGATGTGCGTGCAGTCATAATTACACTTTCGAAAGGTTAGGGTAGTCATCATATAGTAATTTCATTGAGTATTTCTTTGTAGATCTGCCTAACAGAACAGACAACCTCCTAAAAATCACTGCAGTGAGGGGGAAAACACTTCCAGCCCTGGAAACATATTGTAAATCATATGTCTTTAGTAGGCTGCATCCTGTAATTACTCTTAACCGTAGGTTGTTTCTTCCTCTTTCTCTCTCTAGGAGCTATGTCGTCAGCGCATGGCAGTGAAAGCATCTGATCGCCCGGAGCCCCTGCATTCTTCTCGAATAAATAGCGTTTCTTCACAATTTAGTGATGGGCCCATTCCCAGCCCCTCGGCCCGGAGCAGCACATCATCCTGGTGTGAGGAGCCGGTCCAGTCCAACATGGACATCTCCACCGGTCACATGATCTTGGTAAGGCATTTTTGTCTTCACGGCATGAGAAATTTCATCAGAATTTAAAGCACCTGCTCAGCTTTTGGAAAGAGAGAACTTTTAAAGAAAGGGAAGCTGTCTTTTCACAGGTAAAAAGTATTCCTGAGCTTTTTATAATTAAAACTAAAGGGCTTTTTATTTCCATTTCCTTTTCATTAAATCTGGGGTTTTTTCCTCTCTGGGGAACATTCTTTTATCTTGCACATACGAATTGTTTGTGTGCTTGCTTTAAAAAAAGATAAGCCCTCTGTTGTCTGTCCTATTAATTTATGTTTACCTCAGCTTGGAAAACTGAAGAAAAACTGCTAACTTTCTGATCAGCTTGCTGCTTTTTCTCATGATCTTCAGTGTGCAGTTATCTGAGCTGAGAAAGCAACAGAATATCAGTGGTATGGAGCAATTTGTTTTCCATTACCGCTAGAAAAGTGATCTGAATTTTGAGCCTTGCCTGCATTTTGTTGTCCTTGGCTGAATTTCTTCCAAGCTAGATCTCTTCTGTGTTTGAAATGGTCCAAAGATACTCTATTGATGGAGTCTGCATGGAAAGTTTGTGTTACTTCCAGACACGACTTGCAAGCAGTATTAGCGTAGAAGATGAATATGTGAAAATCAGTGTGTATGTAAGGGTCAGAGTCCAGTGGTTGGGACTGGCTGCTGCTTGCTTCTGTCTCTGTTAGCATCCTGCTGGAAGAGCCATAGAGTAATTCCTGATTTTCACGCCTTATTTTCCTCCTCCTTTAAATATTTGCTGTCTTTGTAGGGTGCGTCAAAATTAGCTGAGAAGTTAGGTGATAGTGAAGATGTCAGGTGTTATTTTGCTTTCTATATTTGATTTCTGTTTTTTATTAGTATGGCCGATCTAAAGAAAGCACCTTTTCCAGTTGGTAGTGTTGCCACGCTTTTGGAAACTTCCCTGTTGATTACGCACTGCTGAGAAGACTCAGCAGTGGGGTGTCTCAGAAGAATACTTCTCCACCATGCCATACTTTTGGGTGACAATTTTTCAACTTCTTTCTCTGTTTTTCTGGACTTATATTTGAAAGTACTATCTTCTCAGATATTTTTCGAGTTCTTATAAAACACTTTACATAATGGAGAAAGGAAAAGAAGAGCTACTTTGACCTTAGCCAAGTTACTGACCTCCTTCGGCCTTGGTTGTGTCAGCTGTAAAACTGAGCAAAAGCAGGGCAGGTTTGTAAACCAGCTGCTTCATCAGAGTATGTCATCCTGAGCAAATACTTCTTCCCCTGCCCATGCTTGTTTCCCCCCTTCCCCCCAGAAGGAGTTAATTATTATGCTCAAATCTGGTACATAAGTGCAGTTTTGAAGAGTTGCTCCCATGACAGAAAAGAATTTGTTACAGTTTTTACTGTCACATTTTTGCGTAACCAGAATTAAAATTCATTTGATTTCCTTTCATAGTTAACTAAAATGCTTGGGGATGAAAAGAATGTCTCTAATTGCCCAACCTCCAAATAAGTACAAATTCCTGTCAGAAGTTTATAAGGCAATATAGTTGTATGGAAATAAGAGTGAAATTTCCTATGTAGGCAGAATTATGATTTAACATTTGCAAACAGTTTAAGTTACTTTAAATTGAGCAAAGTTATTTTCAGTTATATTATTGGGAAAAATAAAAAATCATACAATCAATCTTAAAGCAGAGAAAGTTTCATGTGGGAACCACTTACTCTGGCTCTAGGAATTTCTGCAAAGTTGCAAGAAAGAATTGTCTTTATATGGTGATAAATAAACTTTAAAAAATACTCAGATTGGTCAGGATCATGGTTCTGCTGTTCAGTGTCCATAATTCAGTCAATCCTGTTTAGCCCTGGATGAACTCATACACATGTTAGGTATCTAACAGCATATGTTGTATCTTAGACAATGAGGGTTCAAAGAAGGGTAAAAGAAGTGCTGTAGTGTCTTGAGAGTACAAACCACACAGAGAGAATAAAAATAGTTAAT
The DNA here is from genome assembly GCF_004027225.2 of Strigops habroptila. Lineage (NCBI taxonomy): Eukaryota > Metazoa > Chordata > Aves > Psittaciformes > Psittacidae > Strigops > Strigops habroptila. The sequence continues at coordinate 106,755,569 of NC_044277.2, read as the reverse complement.
TTGTTTAGTATAAAGTGAACAAACAAAAATCAGTGATTCAGGAGAGTCTGCCTCTGTGCTTTGAAATACAGCATGGGGAAAAATTGTGCTTAATGGATGTAGATGATACAATTAGGAAGAAAGTATGGGTTAGAATCAAAAGGATGCATTTAGCCTGGATATCAGGGCAAGCCTAATAGGAGGGTCAGGCAAGCAGTGGGATGTTTACTTAAGGGAAGTAGTTAAACTCTAAATTCAAGATTTGCTGAAGGCAAAGCTAGGTTAGGTATACATGGGAAGATCAGCATCATTCAGCTACAGCACTGAAGCAGATGATTGGACTTGATCAGAAATGCTTGTGTTTTGCTTCACCATGGGTCACACTGAACCTGGAGAGCTGACCTAATTTATGTTTTGCTCAAAAATAAATGCACGTATCTGTAATACCTTATTTGTCTGAATTTCTCTCCCTGTGGAGATGATGTGGCTTGTTGGACTTCAGCAGAAGCAGCTTGCCACAAGGTGGGCTTTTCCTCCCCTTGCCCTGCAGCTAGAAGTGGAGGAGAGCGAGGGGCCACTTTCATACCACTCAGTACAAGAAGTTTTCCAGTTCTTCCCATTTCCTGCTGCCATAATCCTCTCATCTTTTAAGTTTTGTAAATATTTTCCATAAAAAATACCTCAGTGCCTAAAAAGCAAGGAGAAATATTAGCAAGAAGCCTAATAAGAATGCAAATACCATCTGCTTGGCAGGTAAATGCACTTACAGGCCTGTAAATGTGTTTTTCAGCTCCACAGTGTGCAATGAAGTAGCAGTTAGCTGAGTGAGGGCTTCTCAGTCTTTATTGTTCATAGGTGCCAGCACCTCCCCAGAGAAAATAAACCAGTGGGTTGCTGATAAAGTGGCAGTGGCAATAGTTTATTTTGATTTATTTACAAGATAAATCTTTAATGAAAGTAGCTTAGAAGAAATGTGTCTGTGACTGTTGATGACTCCGTGTAATCTGGCTCAGAGGTAGCGTTGGTCAGAAACATTTCTGTAAAGATGTTTAATTTGCTGGAAAATGCTAACAGGTCATACCTGAAGTGATATCCAAGCCATGTCAGCTTTGGATTTGTTGGAGCTTGTGGCCACAGGTACTGTTTTCTTGGAGGGCTTGCTACTTGTGGTTAGCCTGTTGTTTATAGTGCCTGAGGTCTGGAGAAACCAGGAATCTTCCAAACCCATGTGGCTGTGGGGCATTCTCCTCACTTAGACTGAACCCATTCTTTCACAGAGAAAAATCCTGCATTTCTGCCACGTTCCTGTACTGCAAAGGCAATGTCTGTGCACTGCTGACAGTAGCATGAGGTAGTGTGTACTGTTGGCAAGAGGAAGCAGGGAGGACTCAGGAGGCCCAGAAGGACAGCGATAACAACATTCAGAGCTTTTTTTTTTTTCTCCTTTTCACGTTCTTTTTCCTCACATTCATAGCAGGAGGATGGCGCATATGGCACTTTTTGATTCTGTCTTTCTAAAAGATCCAGACACTTTGGAAAGTGTAATTAGAAGAGCATGTTTTATGCAGTCATGTTTGTGGCACTGGCTGGCTGGTTTCAGCATGAGCAACAACAAAGAAGTGCCCTCATTTCGGTCATTGGTTTTACAAGAAAACAATTGATTTTCAGAAGGTCACATTAAGGGAAAGAGTAGGAATTTAGGATTAGGTTGCCATCTGCTTTATTCACATGTGTACATCTATATTTCAAGTGGCAACAGAAGTCCTGATAAAGCGCAATGCTTCCCTTTGCACTCCAGCAAGAAAACCGGGGGCAGGTTGAAGGTGTCCTGGTGAGATTTAGTCTCCCTTGACTTGGGCTCCTAACTTACATATGTATTTTAGGCACTTAATGAAGCAGTGCTGTTGAGTCCATAAATTCCCTTTTAGTCAGTGGAGTGGGTGGCTATGAAGGTCTCCAGAGAATTAGGCAAAGAGTGGATTTCTCTTGGGGGGCCTTCTGTTGTGCCTGCACCATCCTGTTGATGTCTGCAGCTTAGATGAAGGAATGTATCTTTTGTTCTTGCTGAAGTGCAGGTTCAGCACGTAAGTCAGGTAGATTGGATCCCACATCTGCTTCATGTATTACCACGCTTGTTTGGTTAAAATAATTATAATCTTTTATGAGTTTTTAAATGAAGAACAGTACTGCAGGAAGGGAACGTATGGTTTTGGTGATAACATTTTGAGGTTGTTATCTGAATACCGTATATCAGAGGGAATTTGCAGAAGCAGAAGTGATTTTCTGTGACTTAGTTTTTTTTTTCCTTGTTAAGACAGACATGCAAAATTTGGAGCATTATACATAAATTAGAATTTCAGAAAGTGTGAATTTACAAAAGCTCCTCTTCAGTACTTGTTTAAGCCGGAAGTCTGAGGAGTCTTCTCCCTGAGGGCATGAAAATGCTGTATGTATTGGAAATAATAATAGTCTGTGTTAGGTTGTGCGTACTGTACTTATCAGAAGGAGATGAAACTTTCAGAACAAGGCAGTAGGAGCAATGAACTAGAGTGTGAAACCTAGGGCCTCACATCTAGGAGGTGTATACATTACCCATGTGTTTGGCAATATGCCTGCAAAACAAAAGGACTTTCCCCATAGAGAAGTGGAGGGTGGCCTCTTGTGAGAACTTTGTGTCAAAAGAAAATTCTGGGACTGGTTGTGTCCCATAAGGTGACACAACCTGAACTGGGGGATATGGGATGGAAACTTGCTGGGAAACCAGTCAAACCCAAGATGTTGAATTTTGCATCCACTTTAATTCTGATGCTGAATTAATGGCATGATTGCTGTGTAACTGACAAGGGTAACAAGGAGGGAATAGTTTCCAAGGTTGAACCTGGGGTTTTTGATAACATTGGTATCCTGCAGTCACTGCATAGTAAATTTCTGATGGTTTATAAGCAATTTTCCCTCACATTCATTTTTTAAAATAAAATGTGTTTGAAATGGACTCTCTGGGGTAGCTGCTATAGATTTTCTTTTAATTGAATATGGAAGAGTGTATAACTGGGTGACAGAAGACACATTCCAACAAGAGAAAATGTTTGTTAAATCCTGCACCACATTTTGCTGCAATTCCTTGATTTTATTAAAGCTGCAATAAAAGCAGGAGCAAAAGGCATCTAAACACTTTTTTTAAAAAAAGAACATTTATTTTCTAAATAAAATGAGACTCCAGCATGTGAGGACCAATAGCACTGTGCTGGTTGCAGGCATACTTTCCACTTCGAGCTTAATCCATATACACATAAAGCATTTCCTGAGCAAAGGAGTGTGATGCATGGTACGAGTGCAGTGCACTGCCCAGGGACATGTGCTGCAGAGGTGATTAATGCTAGCAGGGAGAAAGGTGAGGAGTGCAGGTACGGAAAGGAAGGTCTTTGTCAGAGTTATTGTGCGTCTGATTATTTAGTGGGTTTTATATTTTTTTTCTTTTTCCACCATTTCTTTCTACCACCATTAATTTGTCTTTAGTTCTTTATGAATTTCAAGAATATAAATACTCTGTTTAAAAAAAGCTTACAACTGAGAAAATGAAGAAAAAAATCCTTCCTTGCATGGGGAGGGAAACAAGGCAGTGGCAAAGTTTAGCTGAAAGAATAAACTCTTTACACGAGTGCTAAGTGGATCTAAATCCCAGCTCATCTTTCAGCTGTGCCAGTATAAATAGTTGTAGGAGTCTCACGAAATGTAAGTCCCAAGAAGGCTTTGGCCCTAAAGGCCATTTCATCATGAACAGTCCGACGAGAGGAATCAAGGGAAAAGGCTGTTGTGTATCATGTTACTCAGTGACAAGATAGCCAATATCCCAAAAAGACGTAAATACTGTGGATGGGAAATCTTTACCCTTCTCTCCCTGAGTTGTAGAGCTTTTAGGGACTAGTGGAGCTGGTTGCTTCCTGAAAGATCTGCTGGCGAAATGGTGTTTATTCCTTCATTTTAGGTTTGGTTTTTCCCCCCCCTAAATATTTACATTATTTTGAAACATTTTACCTCTGTTTGTTTAAAGCCAGGACTTGAAATATAGGAACAAAGAAAAACTACAGAGAAAAGTGCAAAAAATCTCATTGCATATGAAAACAGGTCTACTAATAGAGCCATAAATCTAGTAAATGGATGTATGTACTACATAGATTTCATCAATAAAACTCAGAAAAAAATATTCATGAATAGGTTACCCTTTGATTCTTCCATTCTTATTTGTTTCATGTTCAGTTGCCTCCCTTTTTCTGTATTAATCTTGCGAGTGGGCCTTAGGAAATAATGACAGTTGCAGAGCCAGTATTAAATCAAGAAAAGCATTCCTCTTGAATATGGTATGAAATTAATTTCAACATCTTTTTTTTTTTTTTTTCTAAATTCTTCCCTCTCGGTTGTTTTCCCCAAATGTATTCATGATTAGAAATAACTCGCGACCTTTCTGTGACTGCATCTTGGTCTGTCATTTGACTGTGAGGTGTTTATTCCAGCTTTGTTTAAACTGCTTTGGTTGAACACTTTTAGCCACATTATATCATTCCCTGAGGCTTTTAGTAGAAAGATGAAGAAAACATTTCTGTTGATATTCCAGAGTACTAATTTTAAAAGCATTACATTGAGAGAGCTATATGAGACAAAACTAGCTTATGCAGCTCTGTGCACAGAGTAAAAAGAAAGAATCATTGCCGTGGCTGAAATAAAACTTGGTGGCTATCTGAACTTTTTTCTCCCAGGTTTTTTCATTTCTAGAGATCATCCATGTGATGTCCATGTGAGATAAGTACCAGCTGTAGCAAGTAGCAAGAGATGTTAGGGGGCATTTAATAAAAAAGATCCGGGTTCTGATACTTCAAATTGAAGACAAGGGATGTTACTGGGTCCTCAGCTGCTTCCAAGAGTCTCATTAGTGGCATAAATCAGAGATGAACACTCATGCAGGAGGCTACTGTTCTTGTCTTTTGTTTCCAAATGTATCTTCAGGAATGAAATGCTCTTTGCTGTATTTGTCCTACTGTGTGTGCTCACGTCATGCATTAAGTCATTGATAACTCATTGTAGCAGTTAATCATATATTGGATCTAACAGCTGGAAATGCCTATTTGGAAGGAGGATACTAGAAAGAGAGTGGTTCAGGAAGACTTCTCAGGCAGGAGGCCCGAGATGATAATACATGTCATAGAGTATTTCTGAGCTGTTAGCAGAGTTTGGACATGAGAAGAAGGTGCGTTTTGACTCACTATGGTATAAAGAAATGGCTCACACAGATTAAAAGACATGGTGCACTGCTAAAATCAAATGAGGTGTGGTAAATGGGACTACAATTTCAGAGCTTCTGAAAACACATAACAGTTCAGGATGAAACTGGTGCTTGCTTCATGATACTTGGAAGGGCCATCATAGGGGCACTATGGTTTTGCACTGTTACACCAGTTGCAGTTTAAGATGCCTAGAAGAACTCCAGTGGTATTTTGGAGAGCTCCTTCTCTTCATATGGGCTGCACAAGCAGACATTAGAAGTGGCCTGGTTAAGATGCTATTGGTCACGAAGACAGCTTAATCCCTCCACTGATTCAACAAAGTCTGTTTATGCTTATCTTCAGGGCAAGATAAAATAAAATTATACTTTGCTTTCTGCAACTGTTTCTGGGATTAAGCCTTAATTTGGCAGTGTTTTGTAGGGTATCAGAATTTGGGTGGTATTTGGAAAATTTAATGTGTAGGACAGACAAAATGCTTCTGTGACGATCAAATTTTGCATATGCACCCACGACACAGCTGTGGAAATGTTTTTAAATAGGGAGATAAACATTAAAATAATCTGTGAAGTTTGCTTGTGGATGACATAGTATTTGCTGTTCTGTAAAGGGACGACTATGTTATTTTTTGGTCCAAATCAGATAATGTTAAAGTCTACTACCCTCAATATAACTTCCCTCTCCCAGTATGTTTTTATGAAATACACAATTTTACTATTAATTTGTCTCCCTTATATAATTCTTCTTTTGTTTCCAGCTACAGTAATATGTAGCTGGCCAAAAAAACCCTGTTCATAGCAGGGGAGAATTACGAGTTTCTTCTTGTTTCTGGCTGTTGGATGTAGCCTGCATTGCGCTAAGAATAGAAGGGAGCAGTAGCAAACTGCTCAAAAGCATTACCTCCTCCAAGCATGACCTGTTATTGTTGTGGGAATGATTCTCTGCCCTTTTCGGAATGACTATGAAGGCTGGTGTCCAGGTCCTAAAATGTTTCTGGTTAGTAGTAAGTCCATTAACGTCTGTTGAAGATGGTTGGTTTCTGGATTTGGCATGTCTTTAAAAACTATTTCTCTGACTATGTGTCACATCTGCGTTATTTTTAAGATGACTTACGTGAAGGTTTGCCTCCTTCTGACCACGTTTTTTGTGCTATCTAAAATACTCCAGTGAACAACCAATAACCCTACTGCACGTAGCAACTAAGCTCTAGTAGCTGTTAAGAGTGTAGTGAATTGAAGCACATTTCTGTACATCTTTCGTTAAATACGTGCACATGCAACAAATTTCTTTAAAGAAGCAAAAAATTACAATGTCTCCTTCTTGGATACATTATATTTATACTTCTATCACTGAGGAGAGTCTAGTAATTACAAAGTTGTCTAAGCATTTTTGTTTTAAAATGAAAATGGTACTGAACTCAAGAAAACAAATACAGTCATTTAGTACTGACTAGTTCTTACATTCTGTTTATATTTAATTTAAGTGGACTTTAGCTGCTTGCAAATAAAAATACTAACAGACTAGCAATGCACCCCATGATTTGTGTTCTTGCTGTCATGCAAATTCACAGAAAGAAGGAAACATATTAAAGAAATTTGATAAGACCAGGTGGTCTGAGTGAATAATTTCCCTTTCATTAACATATTCCCCTTATTAACTCTGTAATTAATTGTACATAGCTAAGGAAAGCTATGGAAATTGCATTTTGAGATGTATCAAAGCTGACTTTATGCTTCAGACTTCCATGCAATTTACTATTAATGAAGCAAGAGATGGAGGCCCCAAATCTATAATTATTACTTACTATTTGAATGACAAGCAAAGAATTTTATCAGCACAGTTTCAAATGATAGGGGATTAGCAGCTAATGTTGAAATTGTTAATCTTTCTTATTAAAATAATTTTGACGAGAGTGTTTAGCCTGAAAGAGGTTTCTGGAACATCATTTACCATTAAAGCAGCTATTTTCTGAAGCTCAGTATGAATTTGTCTAAGTTTGACAGCAGGGTGCAAATATTTTTTAAATGAATGAATATTTGATGGGAGCTAAGGCTGTTCATATATGAGCTGATGCCGAGCTACTTGCTGTGTGCATATTCCTGGAATGTGTAGCAGGATGGTAGTTCAATATCCATCTTACCAAAGTGAAGATGTCTACTGAGATAACAGAAAAAAGCTACAGCAGAAAAATCTGAGAATTGAAATTGCACCCAAGGCTGTATCTGCATGCATCTGATTAGCAGGTGGGAGCCCAGTCAGAATTGGGTGCTAGATCTTGGTGATATTTTTATGACACATGAGAAGTCTATAATTATGTTTGGTAAAAATGTTACCTCATGTTTAGCTAGGCATTCTTACTCCTTTAAATGGTAGTGTATTTTCAGTTTTCATATATTTTTAGTAGTGTCATGTGTCTTGAGATGAGTATTCAGCTTTCTATCCACACGTATGCATGTGTACAAATACCATGTACAGCAACAGTATTCTCATATAAGTATAGATAAATATTTGTGAGCAGAGGTATAATATATACGTCTTTTAAATGTTAATGAAAAACTACTTGGCATTTTAAATTTTAAAACTTTTCCTTGCAATATTGCAATTTTCATCTCTTACAGCAGTGTACAAATGAAGCTGACAAAGCTGTTTTCACTCCTCAGGATGAGAAAATTGCAAATATGTAGTGACATAAATGGTGAAAAGCAAAACAGTGATAATTTACGAAATTTAATTTGCAGTGGTCTCAGCCACATAAGTACTGGAGATGTATGTTAAAGAGCACTATTAATTTGCCTGTGTCCCATTACAGAAAAAAAGCTAATGTAAGATATGTCACATATCTTTGCCAGTGACAAATCTTACCACCAGAATAGATAGAGATCATTTAAATGCTTTGACTAAGACATTATTTGCATGAGTAAATGGGCTCTGTATAAAGCAACAAACCCCCAGGTACCTGCTCTACCATGATTCCAGGCTTTACCTTTGTATGGACCATGTTGAAACTTCCTTGGGTTCACTCAGAAAACTACAGGTTACAGAACTAACCTTATATCTGTAGTCCTAAAAATGTTGTTTCGCAACAGTCTTGCAGACAGAGTGGTATTGAAGCAGAAAGTACTGTAGACTGTGTACTGCGGTCTACATTTATCAGACAGAATCAAAGGGGTTTTAGCTTAAGCATAGCAATTGTTAAATAGCGTGCAGTAACAATACCTGAAGGAGCACTTTCATTATAAAATCATGTTTTGAATGTATTATAATTATGTGTTAGGTCAAAGACGTCAAGGGTTCTTCTTAATCTCTAAGAATCATAACAAACCATGTAGACCACAACAGTGAGAGACAGTCACCATGCCAGTGCAATAGGCTGGTGTAGTTAAGAGTTGGCATTTGTCAAGGGTGAAGTTAATGCAAAATCCAAACCCAAAGCTCTTCTAAACGCAGGAGTATTTCTGATACCGATATCTGCCTACTGCTTTAGTAGGCAGGCATTCAGAAAAGTTGGTTTGATTAACCACAGCAACCATACAAGAAGCAGCAACATAAAATACCCAGGGCAGTGCTGGCTGACATCAGGAGGGATGTGGGGCTACTGCTCAAGTGGGCATCTGTGATACCTGCCTGCGAAAAGTTCTTTCTTTTTATCTCATTGCCTCCTTTCATCTATTGGTGTCTTTGTTTGCACTAGACCAGTTTGTCTGAAAGCATTATAATAGTGTCTAACTACTATTAACGTAGAAAGTATACTGATGGTTCCTAATAACTTTATTTCTTCTGGAAGTCCAGGAATTACTTTTGTGTCATTTAAAGTTCTGCAGGAGTCAAGAAAACTCTGCTGTATCTGAGCGTATGCACCAAGCTTTGACTTGCCATATGTGTATCCTCACAACTGAATTGTGAGAAACCTTGTCCTTCAGGTATGATTCTGCGGCCTGATATAAGGAATTTTGATTAAAGTCACTGGGAGGCTTTCCACTCACTTCAGTAACCAAAATAATAATAAGCCAACTCTTACATAGCACTTTTGATCAGTAGGTTCAAAGCCCTTTTTAAAGGTCAATATTATTATCCTGTCTTTTTAGTCCAGGAAGCTCAGGCACAGACAGGGAACTGTCCTGACCAAGGCTAACCTTAAGGTCAGAAGCAGAGCCAGCCAGTAGTAGACTTTCATTCCCTGATGTCTCTGTACTCTGCTCTCACCACTGATCATGTTAGCTTAAATAGAAAAAGTATCATATCGAAGGGTAATATTTTTGCCCTTTTTTGTCCCTCATTAGTCTTTTTTAATACATGAAAGCATAAAGGAGTTCTACACTTGGGTTCATCAGATTTGGTTCTGCGAGTTTAGTTTGGGCCTCATTATCTAAGAGCAAACTATTCCGTATTTGGAGAGCTGGCTGGAAGATATTAAGTACACATTGGAAAAGCTTATAAAAACCAAACTGAGGATGTGCAGTTACCTTAAGATGGAAAAGGATGTCATTGACTAATTTTTTTTGAGTCTCTTCTGGATTGGAAACAGTTTCTTTCCAGAATATATTCGCAATCTGCTAGATCTTTAGCTATCTCAGACATGTGCACATGCACTGAATTTTAGGTTCTTTATTTTGCTTTTTCCTTCTGTATAGCAGTAAGCTGTACTTGTACTGTCTACTCAAAACTACTACTGTCATTCTCTCAATGTTTTCTCCTTGGTTCAGCATGTGAAGGGAAATGTTGCAAGGAAAAGAAACCACACATGAGGAAATGTTGACCATTATCAGTTATGACCAAAATTTGCTTCTTCCCGTAGCATTTTCTTAATTTGCTGTGTTCTGGTTTTTGTTTTTGTGACTTTCTTTGCTATACAGTGTCATCTTTCATCATTTCACTTCGTTGTTGGCCTCTACAGTCTGTTCTTGGCTTCTTTTTCTGTCCCCTTTCACACTGTCTTTCCCTTGTTCTTATTTTGCCCTCTTAACACTTCAAATATTCTTGTCTATGGATTAGATCAGTGTTCCTCAAACTTCTTTAAAGTATTACCCCTTACTGACTCCCATGGAAACCTGAGAGTCCCAGGAGCAGGTAGGATGTCTTCAGCTTATATATTTCTAAAGCTTTTGTACCACCATTACACAATCCCTTTTGAATGCTTTCATGAGAAAAATATTTGAGAATTTGAGAAACACTGAGCTAGGCCAACCTCAGCTGAAAATCCTATGGCGCAGAGATAAAATGTTGCCTAAAAATGGGAGTCTTCCTCTAGACTTGGGAGCTGAGTAGATGCCAGCTGCATCTTTCTCATGGCCAGCATTGCTGAGTCTCCTATTGCATGGTTGGTTCAATGTGGCTGTGAGTGTGACTTGGAAGGGTTAGGCAGAAGTCAGTAATGTCTTCTCCCACAGTCATCTCCATTAAGTCCTGAAAGTACTTTGTGGGAAGAGAGTTTCTTCCCTGCTTTCTGCCCTCACTGGCAGTTACTGTAGTTGGGTTGCTTCTCTGCAGTTTGCAGTGTGGAAACATGGAACTTCCTAGGTTGGGGATGTGGTTCCAAAATGGTCTTGAGTATGAGGATTTGACCATTGAAGATGTTGGTGTGGTTTGAAATTTCCTGTCTCTGACTGTTAAGAGAGTTTTCTAAGGAAAAGGATGATTATCCAGCCTGTTCTTTTCCTGCTCTTTCTCACAGGTGACCATGTGTTCACTTGCGCTTATGCATATTCTGTCACTAGGCTGTGGATATAGCGTGGATTGCAAGACTTCTTGGATTTCATATTGCATATTCTGAATTTTCACACAAACCTCTGTGTGTTTGTGTACAAACTCTCATTACCAATTTTGATCACCACCACCACCACTGAAAAGCAGAGGGATTTTCCTTTATGAGTCATAATTTACTCCTGGAGAAGCACCTTTTCACTTTTATTCACATATTTAAGGAGAGTAGTAAGAGTGTTACTGCCTATCCCTTTGCTCTAAGGATGTTATGTCTTTAGAAATAATATTTTCCTTTCTACCCTCAAGATGGCCACTGTCTAGCAGAGGCATAAATCGCCAGACTATCTATAAATCATATCATGTGCTCTATCACTTTGATGTACTTGGTCATAGTTGCCTGGGTTTTCCTAGTCTTATTATCTCTGGAGAACTTGACCACGCTTGAAGAGAAGATTATTTTTAAGCATGACGTTTTTAGAATTCTATATTTATCTCTTAGCAATCTTTATATATAGTAAATGAAGATGACTGTACAAGTGCTCTGAAAAGAAACACAGACTTTAATTCATTAAAATCTAAATTTGCAAATACAGTACCCAACTGGGAACCCAAATTTAGATGCTTAATTGAGTTAGCAGGGCTTGGAGAGGAAGAAGGCAGGGAATTTGGTTTTGTGTTTTCAGCCAGGTAGTTACTGTGTAGTAATATACTTCTCAAGTTTTAATTTCAGACATAGAACATAATTAGCATGCATATAAATGAATCATAGATATGTCTTGGATTGTGGTATGATGGTCAAACCATTAGTAAAAAGAAGAAAGGATCATCTCAAAAATCGATTTAAAGTGAATGGCAGTTTCCTCTGAGAATGTAATTGGGTGTCAGTGTTTTTCACAAAGAGTCAAAGGACTTGATTTGTATATGTTATGCAGTTTTTCTGCTACTTTTTATTCAGTAGCTTGAGCTTTTACTTTTTAACAAAGCTACCAGAAGCACTTCCCAAAATGTCTCAGTTGATGAATTCAACTGACACTATCCTTGGCATCAGTTTCTATACTGCAGAGTTTTCTTTAATGGAGAGGTTTAGAGTTTTTTTGTTTGGATTTATTTTTGTTTTTAAGAAATGTCATAACATATCCCATGCTGTGAAATAGCAGTATTTGGCTAAGAGGTTTAGCCCTCCATTTTTTGAAATATCATTCTTCCTTTATTTAAAGACTATTTATTATTTAAAACTTTTACTGTGACATCTACCACAAGATGTACAGAAAACCTAGAAACTGATCTTGGCTAATTCATCTTTTAAATCTTTATTATTTAGTTTGGCATGTCTTTGTATAAACAGAATCTAACATGCATAAATTAAATTCCTCTACTCATCAACCACTTAAATCCTGTGCTTCTAAACAAACCCCCCAAACCGAAACCTGTTCTAATGCCATTAAAGTCAGAATATTTGGTGTGCTCTAATTACAAAAATGTTATCAGATACAGATTCATGAAGGTTGCATGACCTTTAGTCCTGTCTATAAACATGATCATGGGAAAAGCTAAAAACAACAGTCAAGAAGACTGAGTTCTGAATTTCCATGCAAAATAAGTGGTTTAGGGGCATATTCTGTGACCCTGTGAAATTCACTTCAATGTTTCTGCCCTTTTATTTCGCATCTGTGGAACGGCAATGATACTTGCCTCCCCTGCAGAAGTAATGTGAGTACTTTCAGACAGTTGGACAGAAGGAGCTGTAGAAATACAGAGATTGTAAGGGAGCAAATTATATTCCTTTTATGGTAATCATATTCTCCTTTTTGTTGAGGTTTATTTCAAGCAAAGTAATTGCAGGGGTGAAACTGCATAGGCGTAATTTAGATTTCAAGAAAGGGGGTAAGGAGGAGGAGATGAGGGATGTTGTATTTTAAGACCTAGAAGACACCATGAAGTAGCTGGTAATCCTTGAGAAGGGATTCTTTGTAGAGTGAATTTCTTTATCTTCTGCTATATTTAAAGAGCCAGGTAGAGTAAACATTTCATAATAAAGCATTCTTTTTTTTTTTTTTTAATGTTTAATTTCTCAGCTACATTTCCTTTTAAAAGCATACCTACCTCCATATTCTGATTCAAGCAATGTTTAGCATCACATGTATGTTCCAAGATTTCCTCCAGAGCTGAAAAGCTTCATTAGTCCACACCAAGTTGTATCCAGCCATTTCATTGGGATTTCATTGGGCACCTTTTGCAGCTGGGAGCTGCAAGAAAAGGGATTAGCAAGTGTTTGTCTGACACACACTGATCCCAGCACCTGCTGATTGGATTGAAGTAATCCTTTTACAAGTTACAAAACTCTATTATCAGAGCATTAAGAGAGGGGGAGGCAGTGATATACGCTACATCAAGGGTGTATTAATTTAGGTAAACAGAATGTAAGTTGCCATTTAATGTACTTGCGAATTACAGTCATTCTTGCAAAAGTTGCATGATAGCCTAGTCTGGTAGATAATGCCATGCACTGCTCATGCAAAGATGATACTTCTCTAGAAACGCAAGAGCAATCATTTAAAATTATTTTAGATGGCATGCTTAAAGCACAATTGCTCTCTATATACATGCTTAGTTGTTTAGAGTAATCTTTTCATCTGCCCTTTACATCTAAAAATATAAAATTGAACCTGTGGAATGCCATTTTTTTATTGTTGGCTGACATCACCGTGGAACTTAATTTATTTCCAAATAATACAACCTATTTGAAACAATCTAGGGACATTATTCTTAACCAGACTGAATAGTTGCTTTGACAGAGAATTGCCTCCCTCTGTTTTGTTTCTAGTTTTCCTCCATCACCTACCATATTGTGTATGATAGTAGTAGTGGTTTATGCCAAATTACTAGCAAAGCTTTATAGCAGTTCTCTTATTTGCTTAATTAAATAAATACTAAATTGAAAAGGGTTCAAAACTATTCTTTTCACTGGTGTAATCAGGTACTGAGAAATATGAGAAATATTAGATCAAAACACGTTATGGTAGTAATATAGCTGTAAACACTGAGTAGTAAAAATGATTTCTTAGTGTATTTTACCAAGGCCAAATACAAATTCCCAGATTTTGTTTTTCTAGATTTTTTTTCATCTGTGGTTACTTAGTTCTCGCTGATAATATCCAGACATCCAGGATGGCACAGAACAAGTTAGAAAAGACAAAGGAGCCTTCAGCCTGAAATCACTTACTAATCAGATGGTGAAATCCTGGCTACAGTAAAGGCAGGAGTGTTGCTGTTGAGAGTAGTGGATGCAGAACACTCCCCAAGATTGAAAGTATATGAGACTTCATAGCCCGATGTTAATTACTGAGATTTCTTCCAGATACAAGCTCTATGAGATACTGACAATGAGTTGCCACAGCAGGATTTTTACTTTTTTATTTTTATATATATATACTCAAAGTAACTAGCCAGTAAAGTCACATTTCTCTACCATTAATATTGAAAACTTGATTTGCCATGTTAGGACTAAAGCTAATGCTTTTAACAACAGTTATGGAGTGGCATTTCAGAGATGGAACTGGTCTTGATAACAGCTATAGGCTCTGCATTATTGTGGGGTGGTTGGACCAGAGCATCAGAAACATCTATGGTGCTTCAATAGAACTATAACTATTGGAGAAAACTTACTTTCTTTATATGTTAGTTGATTGAAGACTTAAATTGGTTGTGATAGCACATGCCCCCTTTATTTAAGCTCTGCTTTGTTAAGGAAGAAAGGTAGGAAACGTATGGGCATAGTTTGGCTCTGCTCCCATGTTTTCTTCTATGTGGGGCACCACTGAGAGTATTCTTCATGGAAGCATGTGTGATTGGCTCCCAGCCTTTGGTCTCTGCAAGCACACCATGGCAGCTCAGAGAGAAAGACTGACCTTCTGTAAACAAGGAAGAGCCTGAAGTAACTTCAGTATTACTATGACAAGGTTTTAAGAGGTATGAGAAATTATTAGAAAATGTGGAGAAACATTGTGGTGCTCTGCATGGTCTGAATATGGTCAGGATCATAATAGTGACATATCTCAGGGAGCTTTATTTGAGCAGATCTGGACAAGTATTGGTGCACCAAAATAGAAGAATAAAATAATCATAATTTTATAACAGAGGAGTGGGGAGAAGGAAAGAGAAGAAGACAAATGAACCTTTCTATTGCTATTCCCTGAGTCTGGACTCCAGCCCTAGAAAATAATGAAGCATATATTAAGAAAGAAATGGCCGATTATCTAGCAAGAGATTTTTCAAGGGCATAAAAGGGAGATAAGTGTGAGGGTCTCATTTAAGAGGATGGAGAAGGCTGGAGTCTTTTCTTTGTGCATTTGCTAATCTCCTCCATCCTTTCCATTGGATATTGCACAATGAGTAAGAATGTGCATAATTATACAAAGAATAAATCTTGCCTCGACAAACTTGATTGCTTTTTATTTAACTAAAACTACAAAACCAGTAGATGAAGTGAAAACAACAGATGCCATTTATCTAGATTTTAATAAAGCCTTGAAACTGTCTCATGAATAGTTAATTGAAAAATTAATATCATTTTTTTAGAAGGCAATTATGTGGATTGAAATGTGGCTAAAGGATGATACACAAAACGTAATGATCAAAAGCTATTTATGGGAGTGTCTGGCAGAGTACAGGAATTGCTGTTAGATCCAGTTATATTCAACTTTTTAAATAATTACCTGGAAGTGGATGGAAGTGACAATAACTTTTACAAGTGGTATCACAGTGTAAAGTTCTGCACAGAAGTGATGACAGAGGAGTAATTCGAAAGTTTGAAAACTTTAGACTTGAAAACACGTACAACAAATAAATTTTCTTTGAAGAGAAGAGTCTCAAGAAGAGATTTCCATAGTTTGCATAGATCCATTAATTCATGATTTGTAAAAATAGTGAATTATATACATGAAGATCTGAAATATATACAAGTGAAAATTATACAGAACAGCAATACTCTGTGTAAGCAGACTTGGGTTGAAATAAATGGATTGGTGACAATTGGTAGCAAATTAAGTTTGCAATAGAAAAGCAGTACTGTAGATATTCCTATGTAAAAGCCATCTCAAATGAGGATTACTGTTCCTTCTTGAAAATATTTGAGTATTTCGAAAAATACAATGTATAGTCAGAACAGTTTGTATCCCAAGATATAGTAATAAACTTTGTTTTAGACTTCTATTTTAGATACAGGGCACCTAAATGTTAGAAGGTTTCTTAGTGAAGTCCAAGAAACAAGACATTATTTGAAAGCCTGGAAATGGGTAACCAGATAGGCTTCTTCTGTCTCTGAATTGTACAACACTGCGAGTAATATGAGTGGGAACAGAGAAATTTACCGTGAAGCCACTAATAAGGTATTAAGCCAGAAAAAGGAAGGACAAAATCATGTGCTGCATTGAAAGTAAATTGTCTTTTTTCAGAAAAGTATTCCTTGTACATACAGTCAATGCAATACGTACATAAGACAACAAAGAAGTTTAAGCAGAATAGCGAAACTGCTGATGTGTCCCGTGACAGAACAATGTAGCCTACAAGTTAGGAAGGAACAAAGGCAAAAAAAAGCTTTTACTTAAGTCAATTGGAGAGAATAACAAAACAGATTGTTTCAAGTATGATCATTTAGTGCACAATTTACTATATAATAGCTAAGGCAAATTCTCTCCTCTTCAAATTGCTTCCAAGGAATCCACTGAAGCATCATGGCACTGCCTGGCCCTCTTGTGTTGCATAACCAGCGGCAGTTTGAAAGCACTGACTCTCACAGTTAGGTGAAAGGTGTGGATTTGCGTGGTCTCTGTTCACAAGGATTAAGATAATGTCCCATCCACTTCTTCAACTGACATCTGAGATTCGATTAAACCTGTTGATCTGTCAATTTAACAGTTGCCCATCTTTTCACTAGAAGAGACATCCTCAGTCATGAAAGGAGTGTCTAATGAAGTACCGTATAGAAAGTATGTTGTAAAAAATAATTGCTTTTTGTAAAAGCTGAACATCAGCTAACAAAATAGGTGTTTTTAAAACAAATATCTTGGCAGATACAAATGATACTATCTGTGAAAAAGGTATTCAGTCTCTTCTCCCAAGTAACAAGTGATAGGACAAGAGAAAATGGCCTCAAGTTGTGCCAGGGGACATTTAGATTGGATATGAGGAAAAATTTCTTCACCAAAAGGGTTGTCAAGCACTGGAACAGGCTGCCCAGGGAAGTGGTGGAGTCGCCATCCCTCAGGTATTTAGATGTGTAAATGTGGTGCTTAGGTGTGGTGGGCTTGGCAGTGCTGCGTTAATGGTTGGACTTGATGATCTTGAGGATCTTTTCCAACCTAATGATTCTACGATTCTATGATTTGGTGATTGACCAGACAATTAGAGTGTATTTGTTAGGAAAAAAAAAAAAAAAGGTAAAGAAAACCAAAGTGGTTTGACACCATATTATAACATCAGCTGAGCACTCAGGAGGTTTTACCAAAGCCAAGCCAGGCTGCCGTGCTCTGTCCTTGTTCCTGTGTTCAGGCATGCTGAATCTGTCATAGTATTTGCCACTGGCATTGGCTCTCTTGGCCAGAGATTGATTGTCCCTGGGACAGTTTTTCATCCTCTGGCTGAAAGCCCATGTTTTCCCTTACAACAAGCATGTCTCACACAATAATAATAGATTTTATGACACGTCTTGCCTTTCCACTTCATGTCGATGTGTCCTCCTTATTTCCATAACATGTTTGGTAGCAAGAGTATCTTATCTGTGTATGCAAGGGAAAGTATGAGCTAGGCCACCAGTTGTTCCTGCAGGTAGGCCCTGTAGAAGCAAAAATATGACTTAATGAAATTCAAGGTACATCAAGAGATCTCTCCAAGCAGACAGTGTTTGTTCAAATAATAGCATATTAAGGGACTTGTCTTGATGTGGACATATTGGTGAGACCAGATCTCTACCTTTCTCAGCAGGTTTTGAGGAACATTATGATAACAGTGGTGACAACTTCTATTTATTTTACCTGCTGCTCTGGGACAAGGAAAATCATACGCATGTTTGACATGTTGGTAATGAATTTCTTTTGTACCAGGCAAATGCAGCAGAATGTCTTATGAGAACATCCTAATTAAGGAGTGAATTTGAGGAGACATACAATCTCTAAAATATCAGAAGTTCCACTCAAT
Source organism: Strigops habroptila (assembly GCF_004027225.2). Taxonomy (NCBI): domain Eukaryota; kingdom Metazoa; phylum Chordata; class Aves; order Psittaciformes; family Psittacidae; genus Strigops; species Strigops habroptila. Next base: position 106,737,420 of record NC_044277.2, on the reverse strand, counting down.
TTAATGTACATCCAGCAGCTCCCAAGAGAGTGTTTCAAAATCACTAAGCTTCTGTTTAGCAAAATGGGGATGAGTACAGGGGCTCTGAAGGGCTGTAAATGAAAGATTACTTAACTCTGAGGGAATTGTCTGACTCCTGAATGTTTTAAAGCAAGCTTCTTTCTCAGTAGCTTTTTTAAGCAAGTGTAAAGCAGATGTTCATATTGTGCAGAGCCTTCCATGGGTCTGTTCAAATAGTCAAACACCTTTTCAAGATCTGTCAGGAAGTGCTCCGTGAATCTGATCCATGAGATGCAGGTGTTGAAACTACACAAAAGTTGTTGTCTGATTAAAGTAAAGATTTCAGTGTGTTTTCATTTGAACATTCATTTCTCTTTACACTCAGGATTCCCTGAAAAAGTAAGGTAAATGTAAAGAGTATTCCTTTTTAAAGAGAGATAAGTTATTTAAAAATTCATGTGCTCTAAAAGCAATCAAATTACCTTAACCGTGTCACATTTAACAATTTGAAAAGAAAGTAAAATTTCTTTTTAAAATACAATCCTTGAAATCATCAAGTAGACAAGCTGGAGCCAACAGGAAGCTTCTTAGTACATACAACCCTGCCTTAGGAATCAAATGTTTATGGCCATTTTCCTACAGATTCGTGGATCTCACAGTATTTTAGAGAGATTCAGTGTTGGCAGATCTGTGTATCTGCATAAAACATCCCTGAAGTCTATGGGACATTGTGATGGGCATGTCAAAATGAATCAGATTTTAAAACTGTGGTTTAAAATGGGAAGATGCTACGGGCTGGTCCTTGGCTGCCTGATCTCTGCCTGCTGCATGCTAAAGAGCTTCTCTAAAGCCAGGAATCTTGGCTCAGTGGTTTTGCAAGATTTTGCACTTTTTTCCTGTTGCCTCATAAAAATTCTTACATTCCAACCAGTCTCTGCATAGGAGGGATTATCTTTCTTTTTCTTTTTCTTTTTTTTTTTCCTCTTATTTTTTTTTTTTTAGTATGACGTTCAGTGTGCATATCCAGGCACAGATTTACTAGGAGAAAAGAATGGGGTCTTTAGCCTCCCTCCTTTCTCCAGCAGCAACAGCCTTTTGGCAAGGACAAGCAAACTACCAAAGGATGGTTTCATCCCCTTAACTTGTGGGTTAAGGCCTGGAACATGTTAGCTCCCCTGATGCACGATGGAGCCATGTTAACTCTCACAGTTCGCTATCCATCAGGTCACAACTCTGTCCACTGTGATGCTTTTTCCTTCATTATAGAAAAGAAGCAAACACCCAGAAGGTTATTTGATTGTATCTAGGCCACCACTATTTTTTACCTCCTTTAGAAACCTTTCTTTTAACGTAATATGTTTCTGTGTCCTTAAAGATATCCTTTCTGGAAGCGTCACTTCTTGAATTGCTTTTCAGTAACAAGATTGATTTACAAATCTCTTGTAAAGGCACACACACCCAACAAACACTGCACAAAACAAAGCTGTGTGTCAGGGGCTCTTTTGTAACATTCAAGCTGCAAGAGAGAGCAGTATCCTGCTTCGCTGGTCGAGTGAGAAGCATGGTGGAGTGACAGCTTTAGCAGAACTCCCATTTGGCGGAAGACAAGCTGCAAGCTTTTTGCACCTTCTGTTAAACCTGTTGAGAGGGCATGAGAGCCTTTCTTCCTTAAAGCACGCTTGGGAAGAATTCGGCATAACAGAGATTGTCTGAGGAAAAGGTTTTCTAAGCAATTTAACTGCTTTTTGTACTTTTCAGTGAACCTTTTCCAGGAGGTTTTTCTACACAAGCTTTTTTTCTACAGATTGGGCTATATTAGTGAGTCCTCCAGCAGGAGCTGCTTTGACTGATGTTTGGGCCAGAGCCACTCACAGCTTTGCTCCCGACCCCCATCCAGACTCTGCGCCTGGCCCCTGAACAGACTGTTCCTTTTTTAATCTGTTTAAAGATGTTAACTTCAATCTACCTTGCTCAGCCAGCCTGTAGCAGACCCTTACTGTAACGTCTCCTGTCCCTACCCTCCCTTCAATCCTAACCCATAAATAAGTTCTCATTCAGCTCCTCATCCATCCCCAGGCAGAGCTCCATGCACTCCAGCTGGTCATTGGCATAGAGGGCGATACCCCCTCCTTGTCCCCCCTGCCTTTCCCTCCTAAAGAGCATGTACCCTTCCATTCCAATACTCCAGTCATAGGAGCCACCCCACCATGTCTCAGGTGATGCCAGTAAGATCATAGCCCTGCAGGCATGCGTATGTCTCTAGCTATTTTTGCTTATTCCCCATGCTGTGTGTGTTTCAATAGAGGCATTTAATCTGGGCCGACATTGAAACCGACTTACTGGCTGGAGTAGCTGGAATTCCTTTGTGCTGCTCTTTAGGTGCTCTCCTACTGTCCTGCAATCCCCCTCCAGGCTCTGGGCACCTCTTGCTGACACTGGCGTCAAGCTGGTAGGAGTGGGATGGATTGATGACAGGCTGTATAAGGTAATTCGGCTGTATAAGTAGGCTTACAGTACCAGGTGATCACTTGCTTAACTTTGATGTTAAAGCAAAGGAAAGATTTCTGGTTTTTCCCACCCTTCCTCCTTTCTGCTCTCTTCCACTCTCCTACTTGGATGATTTTCAGGTCCATGGGGTACAGGAATAAAGAAGTTTTTAGTTCACTTTTGGCAAACTTTAGAACTGAATTCCTGATCCACTGTTGTACTGCATCTCTAGGCTTGGGAGATTTGCAAAAACTTAAAACCTGAATCAATATACTCTGATGGGCCATCATTCTTGCCACAGCCAGTTCATTTTGCTTTGGTGATGCTTCTGTTGACTTTACTGAATGCCAGGTACAATCTTTAACAACATATATTAATATTAATTAACACCACTTTCTCAGTTCAAGGCCATTGCTGTGCCAGCCCATGTGCAGGATGAGTGCCTAATGACCTGGTACTTGAGCCATGACACTTCAGCCTGGCAATTTTTTAATATTGCATCATTGTGACTTGCATATGTATTTGAACTTTTGTTTTAAAAGCCTCTGGTTTGACATGAGTTGCTGTTGTAGTAATTTTTATCAATGGGCTTTTATTTCTTTTTCATTGACTGATGAAAGAGACATTTAGGCTCACTTTTTCTAGGTACTGAAGAAGAAATAGTTTTCTCCTGAAGCTCAGTAGCTGGGGATTTTATACATTTGTTCTCTGTTAGCGTTGGTACATGTTAGCGTTCTCAATTTGTACAGCACAAATAAGCTTCAAGTTAACTCTCTGAAGTGAGTTAGCTATGTAAGACTGTTTTGCCCCCAAAGCTCAAGATTCCCATGCTTTCCATCCTGAGATACATATTTTTAGCTCATCTTTGAGCTTAGCTAAGTCAATACTTAATACAGTATTCTTTTAATTCCAGTCCTACATGGAAGATCATCTGAAAAACAAGAATCGTCTGGAGAAAGAGTGGGAAGCTCTGTGTGCTTATCAGGCTGAACCCAATGCCACCACTGTTGCAGAGCAGGAGGAAAATATCCAGAAGAATCGCTCACGGGCTGTAGTACCATGTACGTATGCTTTAATTCGGATGATTGCATTTGAAGTTCTTGAAACTTTTCTCAGTATCCTTTGCACAGTGATTTGAAAGCTACAGATGACAGGTGAACAGAGTACAGAATATATATGTACTAGAAAACTCTAGCTACACCTATGGGCTGATTTCATGACCTGTTGTCATGTCAGACACTGTTTATCTCCATGCAAGTTGCATATATGTTACAAAAATGCACAACTATGTCACATAGCACTGCTGCTGCAGCTGTGCCATCTCATGAAATTCAATAGCCAGAGTGCTTTTCAGTGCTGGAATATACTTTCTGTACAAGGGTGGCATCTGTAGCCATTCAACAGAAAGAAGTTTGGCTTGTGTTTAGGCAAGTTAGTATCATGTCCATCCAACACTAATACCAGCAGTCTATAATCACAGCTAGATGATCTGTTTATCAGATACTCAGCTGTACTGAATGAGCCCCTTTAGGCTTCAGTGGATAAGCATGCAAACTGGTTTCTCTCTCTCTGCTAGGCTTAGGATAAAAAGAGAAAGAGGAAAAAAAACAAACAAAACAAAAAAAAAGAGCAGCCAGTGTTTATATTCCTAGAATCTGCTCCTTCCTGTAAGCAGACACCTTTCTCATCTTGAAATAAAAGCAATGCTTTCACACACTTTATTAAGCAACCAATGAAACAAAACTGAAACTGAGATTATATGCAGTCCACAGCAACAAAAATACCCTTAATCAGTGTGCCCACAATCCAGCTGGGTAGCTTAGCAAACACAGAGAGCTATTTTAATTTTTAAAGTGCCCTGAAAACATTTATTTTCCCTATGAGAGCCTTGAGTAAGTACCTTTTCTCCTTTAGAAACGGGGAAATGACAGGTAACACATTAAGTAAATGTCAGAGCTAGATTTAGAGTGAAGATTCTTTGGAAGTACATGATAATTTAACTGAGCCCATCAGTTCTTGCATTATACTTCAGCAGGGTTTGGCTCTCTTTTTGGCTCTTTTTGCAATACTTTGCTGTTTAAGAGAGGGTTACAGTAGTTTGGTGATATGAATTCTCGTGAGTAAATATAGTGCTGGTTAAAAGCCTTTTGGGACAACAGCAACAGTTTGCTGACTTCCATATGTTTTCTGAGAAAAGTTCCAAAGAAGCCATGAAAGTTGAAGGAGTGCAAGACTTCTGTGCTATTTTCCATCCTGAAAAAATGGCATTTAACTGACATGATAGGAAGTGGAAATGGCCCCACGATAATGTGTATTGATTCAAGTTAATCTTCCTGCGTAAAGTGTTCTTTTCAGTGTGGACCTACAGTCCGACTATCTTAAGCTATTCTAAATCTCTGCTCATAAAGAAGTTTGTGATTGCTGCCTTGGAGATAGCATGGAAGCTACAGATGTTGCCAGAAATTGGTGATGGTTGTTCAGCTGATGTAGGAGACATGTCTGCATGATGCAACAAGCAGTAAGGTAGGGACCCTCAAACCATTCTAGCTCTGAATCCAGAAGTATCATAGCTGCAGCAGTGCTAAAGAGCAGAGATTTTTAGCTTGGGTGTTATGCCACACTAGAGACCCGAACTGTTCTTAGAGGTAAGATAGACAGTCTCTTTTCATCAAATTGTACCATGTGGATGAATCAGCCTATGCTGATCAGTCTTCAATTGACAAGTCTCTGCCATTGCTTCTTCCTGTTCTTCCCATCGCTGAGTCTAGACTGAATCAGTACTACCCGGGAAAGTATTTGGACACGGGCAGGGTGGCTGCAATTTATCTGAAGATTTAATTAGAAGTATTTTAGCACATTTAAAATCCCTTAGTACTTTCACAAGAGTAAAATGCTGGGTTTTAGCTTCGTTACAATGTAGAAGCTTCTATTATAGCTATTAGTGTGCTGTGAATTTTTCTTTTTGGCTGAATTGCACAAAATTACCTGCCCTCAGTTTCTGAAGTTGCTGCATACTGGTAAACAGCTGCCATGTTATGTCTTTTAAAACTGCTTTGATGATGGCTAGAGAGTGTAGCATAGAGTTTAAATGATATTAAATTTTGATAAAGTGATGGGTATTGTAGATTCTAAGATTGGATAGAGATGAGAAAGACCCCAGTTTGACCACCTTTTTTTTTACCATGTTTGACATTAAAACTATAGCAAAAAGTCACAGATTTGCTTCATAATAAAATAAAAAGCAAAGCTGATGTGTTTTTCATATGCTACAAAGTTGTTATGCTACATTCAAAGTATTCCTACAGAGTGTCTTGCTAGCATTTACTTACCCCTTTCATATTGATAATCACCTTGACAAGGTAGAACAAGATTGCCAATTCAAAGATTTCCTCTTAGGAAGGCTTCAAAGAAACTTTAATATCATGTTGTATTTACTTCGCATTTTCCTTTCTTAACCAGTCTTAAAATAATATGATATTATTTTTTACTGATTACATAACTGATGTAATTTCTAAATTAACATCTTTAATCTCACAATTTTATCACAGCTTACTCTTATTCCTATCTTCTCCATTTAAGAACAGTTTTTGAAATACTTGATACTGCACTGAATTAATTACTAGTTAAAAAAATTTTAACAATTGAAGTAACTTGGACCTCCTAGATTAACAAAACTGCACCCTTTTATCCAATCAAGAAGCAGATGGCTATAATTTTGAGAAATATGATACCTTTTTTCGGTATGAACACACAAGCAGCTCAATCTGTTGATGTCCCAAAAAAAAAATCTTTCTATATTCTATTTTCTCTTCTTGTACCTCTGCAAAATAAAACCATCTCAATAGGGTCAGTACTGTATGTTCTAATTTATGTATACCATAAATACATTCAGGTATTTTAAATATTTGGCAGACAACTTTTTTCAGTAAACATCTGTCAAAACCTCTCTTCCGTAGCAGTGTCCATGGGTCATGGTATATATTAGAGCAACCTGCTTACTGCTGTGCTTTGGTTTTCCTCCAAAAGAAAGCAAAGCATTGGGAGCAGAATGTGTGCCCAGGTCTGAGGCTTATGCGCAGTTAGAGCACAGTCAGGTAATGTGCGCTGAGGACAGGAACACCTGAGCAGAGGGTGCTTGCTCTGGGTGTGTGCATTGTCCATTTCACTACTGCATGTAAAAATAATGCTCTGGAATGAACGAACTTGATTTCAGTTCAGATCTGAGAAGAGTTCCGTTTTGTGCAAATAACCTATGGGCAAAATAGTGGTAATTAACAAGTTATGATTCTTTACAGTCTTCAGACTGCTCCACTTTTGCTCCTCAGTAGTTCTTGAATTTCTTACTTCAGTGTAGTTCTGTATAGTGCTTTGTATGAAAAACAATAAAAAAAAAGTATCAGTCTAAATCTACCCCTTTGGCTAGTTTGGGTCAGGTGTCCTGCCTCTGCTTCCTCCCAGCTTCCTGTGCCCCTCCTTGCTGGCAGAGCATGAGAGGCTGAAAAGTCCTTGATCGAAGTAAGCATTACTTAGCAACAACTAAAAAGATCAGTGTGTTATCAGTGTTATTCTCAGACTAAAGCCAAAACACAGCACTGCACCAGCTACTAGGAAAAAAATTAACTCTGTCCCACCTGATACCAGGACATTGGTTTACGGTGAAATTAATAGCTCTAGGATGCCTTCGTTTATCCTGTGTGAGCTTCAGATGCTGATCCAATAGGGTACAAGTCTTTAGGTCTTGTGTCATACCTGTTATCCTTGTGCAATGTCTCATCTAGTCTACAGTTTTTCAAACAGTATGACATGTTTGTGTTTAGCCAATTAATCAAACTCCATCAACTTTAACCTAATCCACATGAAGATATCTGTACTTAGACAGCAAAACTTAGCTTTCTCAGTCTATAAATTGAGTATTTTTATATACTGCAAAGTCATATGTTTGCTTTATATTTTGTCCTTTATCCTCTGTCCTTTATACTTCATAATTTATACTTATATCAATATCCATCTATATGTTTTGCTTTTCTTTTACCTGTGACTTGGCTGGAGCAACAGCAAATGCAAAATAGTTCAGCATTCAGCAGTAGCTATTGTAGATATTTGAAATGATGACTAGTTGTAGCTTGGCCAGATTGCAGTAGCTAGTAACAGCATTTGTCTTCTTTCTCACTTCCTTATTATTGTCCCTCTCCCTTCCTATTTCTTCATTCATCTTTCTTTCTTGCTTTTTAGACTGCTCTTATATATCTTCCTTTTCTATCAACTTCTTCCTTCCTTTTATTTCCTGCTTTTCCTGCTTCACTTTTTTTGCTTCTAACATAATCAATATGCAGTTTACAAAAAAAATCTTGTACATTCAGCATTTTCCCCACAATTGCTTATTGTTAACATAACAAACTGATGTCCATGGTATCCTTTTTTTTTCTTTCTTCTTTTTCTGCCTGTTTCTGAAGAGCTATTATGCTAGTTCCTAGAAGCTTTGAGGTGATAACAGGCATAGACAAGCACAATCTGTTCATTGTCAATATGAATGCTTGATGATGCCACTAAAGCACACATGGGTGCAAACTTGATATAGGCAGAAAACACATGTACAACCTTTTTTACACACTTTTTATTTTTTCATGAGCACAAACAAAGTCTCACCACCTTTTCACTGCCAAAGCCTTAAGATGTCTCACCCTCTGATTAACCCTCCATTGGATAATGATACAGCACACTGAATCAGTGGGCTCCATTGGATAATGATATAGCACACTGAATCAGTGGGTCTGGACAAAACATTATGTTTAAAAAAAAAAGACCCTGAAGTTACTGATCTGACTCTTGACTTTTATTGGAGAGTCACACTGACATCTGTTTGCTAAATACTGATGAATCACTGTCTACTTTCTCTCCCTCATCCACTTGAGGGCATTTCACACATTTTCTTTGGTGATTAGTTCGAACACTTTTGCTATCCAATGAATGGGGGTTATTCTGAGCGCTTACTTAGCTTAAGATACGTGAAAGACCACATTTAGTGCATGTAACCTGCATATCTTCTGCATAGCCAAAAGGTTTCAGAGCTGTAGTTCTTCAAGCACTCTGTGACAATGCTCATGGTAAAGTTTCCTATAGAAAACCTCGGATAGCCCCAAGATCTCAGATGTCACAAGTTCATTTCTCTGTTTTGGATTCTTTGTGCAGTGGTGCCAAAGTAAGGTGGAAGTGAATAATGTGCATAAAAGTGTCCCTTTCTCATCTTCTTTTTCCTCCTATTGTGTTGAAACGTAACCAGAGGAAATATTTTTATGTGAATAGTGAAGAATGGCTCTTCATTCATTTGACGTGACTTGTTCACCTCTAATCTTATTCCAGGAGGAGGTTGCTCACGTTGGTGGGTTAAATAGTGTTGATGAGGTTGAGTGACTATAATCAACACTCATACAAGCACAGCTTTGTCTTGTTCACATATTGAATTGCCATGACATTAATGGTGAATAAACCTAAGCAGAGCCCAAACCTTCTGCCTCTACGTTCCTGTGTGGTACCTATAACACCTGATAACTCTTTTATTGTTCCTCTATATTAGAATAATGATTGGTACTTAACAGTTAAAAAAGCCAACTTGTAATTCTGCTCTTAAGAGTGGCATCACAGGCCACAAGGCAAGATACAAAGGGGGACAGCGTGTATTCCTGTACTCTTATTTTATCTATTTGAATAATTGGTGTAAAGATCCTTTCAAAACATCAATATCCATGTTCAGCTTTAGAGGGTTACAGAAAGGGCAGCTCCACAACCTCTCACTGCAATATACTCTGCAGGGTAGGTTTGCTGAGAAGTATAAATCATGTTGGTTATGTATCACATATAAGTTTTTGAGATTCGTATCTAAAGACTTAGACATCTCTCACATAAATTACCTGTATGCGGTCTGGTCTTTCTTTAGTCAGTGGAAAGAAACGGGCGCTTCTCAAGTGCAATTTGGTCTGTTTGAGACAGCTAAATTGGGATGAGATGATTCATGACATAGAAATATTTCTTTTCTCTTAGCAGAAAGTGGGTCTAGATGACTGGAAGAGATGCAGACATCTGCATTGTCACTGCCTAAATACAGACACATAGAAACATATGTCCTGAAGTTAAAAAAGGGACTGGAGTTTGGCTGTACCAGCTCTAAACATAATTGAGCTAGCACCACTGAAAATACAAGTTAAAAAGTACTAAAAGAATCATGACAATGGGCAAACATAAGTCCCCTATGTCCAGAGCTTCTGTTTTCTTTACTAGTGGTGTCTGAACTAGCTACATTACCACAGTGTAAGATATCTATATGTGCTCCAGTCATACTTTTAGGTGCAGTTATCAGCATTTTCTCTCTCCCATGGTCATCTCCAAGTCATATTGTCTCCCCACATCACTAGCATAGCACCACACAGCACTGGTCTTTGATCAGGACAGATTAACTTACTGTCCAGCTTTCAACTGTACGTTGATGTTCCTGCTGTTCATTTTACACAGAAGCCAGGCAGATAAAGTCCATCAGCTTACTACTTCCATAACCCCACAAATGCAAGTGTTTTCTATAATGCTAGTTTTTTCTAGTTATTTGCCTAGTTTCTAGCTTAAACTCCCTGAGCAGTAGATATTCCCCTTTTTCCTAGCTACAACCTAGAGGTTGTAGCACATTATGGTGCATCTCGTGAAGACATCCTTTCTGATACTCAGCCCTTACCATATCTTATTGCTTCATTCCTGAGTCAGGCTGTGATGCTGTGGCTGTATCAAGGCTATGTGAGATTGGGAGCCAGAATATCCTTTCTGATATTTACTGTTTGCCTGTCTTGAAAGGCACATTAATCTGGCTTTGAATTGTTTAACTTCAAATGGGTAATACTTGTATAGAAACTTTCTTCTCTTATTTTCTCCTTTGCAGATGATCATTCCAGGATATGCCTGAAAGGTGAAAGTAGCCACGACAATTCAGACTACATCAATGCTAGCCCAATTGTAAGTATGATAACCTATTGGAAATAATCCAAATAGCCACTTCCTGTCTTCCCTTGTTAAAGTATATTAACTTGAGGCACCTCACTCCTCAGGTTGTGCAACGTCAGGTTGTGAGCACCTCACAACTCTGATGTCTGGGGCTGTCCTTTCAAACTGAAGAGAAATAAATCTTCTACATATGCATGCAATACCCTCGAAGTTTATGTGCTAAGAAAACAGTCACTAGATAGTCATAGTCCTACCTTCTAATACTGTCAGGTTTTTTGTGCTTGGCATTATTAATTTATGGATTATAAAATTCAACAATATACCCTTAGTGGAGCTTTTCCTTTTCTGAGGACATAAAACTTTCTTGTTCTTTTTTGCTAGTTACAGTTGTAGAAAGAGTGGTTTGTGTAGGCATGGAGAGCTGTGCTCCACAGGCTTCTGAACTTTTTCTGCATCGGGAGGTGATGTTTCCTCTTACCTTTCTTCCTTTGTTGCCCTTCAGATCATAGCTTGCTGTCTCTGAGCTGTTTTGAAAGTGAGAATGAGATCCTTTACCACTTGTGTATTCATTCAAACTGCAGAATATGTCAGTCCAATTTTTGCATCCACATACTCCAGTATGGACCAGCTGCCCTTTCTCACCCTACGTAAGCTGAATATGAATCCTTTTTGTCTGGGGAAAATGACAGGGAGAAAAGATCTCTATTTTTAGACACAAAATATGCATGATAGAGCCAGTAGCATTGGCCTGTTATAGAATCTCAATGGAAGTGTCATGATACCCATTTGAAGGACGGAAAAAGGCACTGTGTCCTTGGCCTTTGTGAGACTGCTTGTATTGGAGTCACTTTTGCTCATGGTTCTTATTCACATTAATTAGGCGCTAAAAAGTTATTACAGGGAAACTATGAGAAAGAACTTAGGATGGAGAATTAGATCTCTCTGCAGTGGGCTGTGTATGCTATTACTGGCTCATTTTCCTGGGGAATATCATTCCCCCAGTTAAATCACTTGTGTGGGCAAGGCAGCTGGCAATTTGCAACAGCATTAAATTGCAGCCTGTTTCCTTCCAATGTTGTTGACAATACTTCCTTTAAAAAAAAAAAAAAAAAAAAACCACGCAAAAAAAACCACGACCCACCAAAACACAGATCTCTAGAAACTGTTCTCAGAGCTTTGTCTTCGTTACTTTCAGCAGTGTTCAAAAGCTTCATTTCCTTGAACATATAAAAATGTTTTAGTCAAAGGAGTTAAAAAATACACAGAACCCAACAGACATCTTTGGGATTCTTTTGTTTTTGTCTTAGGGTAGAGGGGAAACCAAAGCACATGAATGCTTCAAGGATTGCCAGCTGCCATTTTACAGGACAGAGTAGAGCAGGTTTTGGACTGCTTTAAAGTATGTCTCTTACTAGACCAAGCTCTAGTTGGCTCTCCAAGCATATGTATCCTGCTTATAAAGTAATGCACAGTGGTCCAGCTCCAGTACTTCAGTGCTCTGTGTCTGCCTGTCTTCAGGGCACATTCGGTGAGTTATGTTTGGTCAGTAGATGCTGAAAGGTTTTGTGGGAAGCACAGGAGTGCAAAGTGTTAAATGGAAGTGAGATACTGTATTCTTATGAGAGCTTGGTTGTAATTTGCATTACGATATGGTGCAGAAGTGGAATTGCGGCATTTGCAGACAGTGCTAAACCAGGTTCAGTGTGGACAGCAGTACAGATGCTGTATTTTTACCAAGTAGCCAACATGGGCTTCTGCAACCTGCCCCAAAGTCTGTGCAGACTTAACTGTTTCTAGTACACAAATTTAGTTGAGGAAGGGGTAAATACTTACATGTGTGTATATGCCTGTTGCAATTATAATTCTGGGTTATAGTGTATCTATTCCCTTAACTACACTGAAGAGAAAAGTACTAGATTAAGTAGTGGGGGGTGGAGAGACAGGACCAAGATATCCCATTAACATAACTGTAAAGAGATTTGCTTTGTCAGGACGTCTGAAGCTAATGCAGGCAGACTGTCTCTGCTTCTACAGCTTTAGCTCTAATGGTTTTACAAGGGGTTGCAATCTTGCCTTTCCATCCAGCATTTAATAAGGGTATTTTCTTCTGCAAAGTTAGAAAGTATTTTATTTTTGTAGCTTTCCCAGCTTCAAAGTTTTGCTCAACAAACCAAGCCACACTGATGAAGCAAAAGTTCTTATGGTTGCCTTCATATCTCTTACAGAAATATTTCTATGCACAGAGGTAAGTGGGTGCACAAGTGTTTCATTGAACTGGGACAAGCAGCCAGTATCTCGCATAGCCATGAAAACATAAGATAAACTCTTGAGTTCCTCTTCTTCATGGTAGGATAGGGACCTTACTATGTGGGAAGGAGTGCCACAGCTCACATTTCTGTAGATGACCTGTTATTTGAAGGCTAGAGAGCTACAGAGGGTTTTGTGAGTCCATTTTACTAAGTCAATAGTCATTTTGTTATCTTGAAAGCATTAGGTAAAATGTGTGTTTCCTGAAGGTGATGCAGTGGGAGGCTGGTAGGAGGAAATCACCACTTTGAAAGCCCATAGTTTGGAATTTCCTGCAAACTGTTTCATTTCAAAATAAACTAAATCTCTTCAGGTTAGTGCGAACATAATTGTTAATCTGGTATCATTTTTGTATAATGAGGTAGAGTGTAGAAGTGGAAGAGACATTCAGTCTGTGTTTTCTCCACCTCAGAAGCCTACTTCTATTATACTGGGAACTTGATTCTGCAGTATTTGCTGTGGCTGTCCAGCTGTTGCAGCCTGAGCTAGACATACAGCTGCTGTTTATTTGAGATCTTTTCTATTAGCAGATACACATTTAATCAGCGTCTTTGTAAGTGTACAGTGGACATGGAGTCCCAGTAAGTCTGCCTTTAATCACTCTTGCAAAAATCCTACCACTTCTTTCCTTCGGACAGCTGCCTTTCAACTTAAATAACCTCAGTAATTATCATGTCGATACAATGATGTTCCTGGTGCATTTTTTTGCCTTGCAGTGCTTGCGGTAGGAGTGAGCATTGTAGTGAGCTGCAAGATGGGCATTAATAGCACAGGATCAGTACGGTCTGATCTGACTGGAAGAGGCTTTTTCCTCCCTGCATGTGTGAGCTGTCTGGTAGGGGGAGAGTGTAAAATAAAGTAATTATATTTGAGCTTTAGAAAGGGAGGCTTCCAGTCGTGTAGATGTCACTGGGTATCTCCAGCTTCTGGGTCAGTGGTCCAGTCTCCAGCTGGGGCTCACTCAACCTGAACTTAAGTCTAAATGAGTGCAGCAGTACACCATAAAAAAATCCGTGTGCTAGACAATGAGCTGGCCACCTGCCCACATGTTTCTTCCTTTTAAAATATGCTATTCCCCTCAAGACCTCCTTTCTCTCCAATATGTTGTGAAAACTGGGGTTAGATTGATGGCCTCAACACGGCTGGGAGCGGGTGAGGAGAATCAGCAAAGATTTAGTCCAAGTTCTTCCCGTAGGTCTTTAATTTCACTGCAGTGCAAGGCCAGGCAAAATGAGTCCTCAGGATAAATTTGCAGGGTAGAAGTGAGGTAGAAATCTGTTTCCCTCCTCTCTGAAATAACATAAAGTACTATGATAATAACTCTGCTATCGGCAGCTGAATGAAAGGCTTGCAATTACAGCACAAGAAGACCCTGACTGTGCAGAATAAAACTGTGATAATTACTTCTGTCATATTTGTACTTAGTCCTCATTAAATTTCAGGAAAATCATCCAGTAGTAAATAATGTGCAATCTTTGCTTTTAAATCAGAGGTCATGAAAGTAAATGGGAATTCTGTTTTTCCTCATAGGGTGTCTGAGAGAGAAAAAATCCCATCAACTACATTTAAAAACTCAGTTTGCTTATTATTGAAGACACCAGACTGAGGAATGTCATTAGCATGACAGTTTGTTCAAACACAGCATACAAATTTCATCACCAAGAATAGACTCTGAAATTCATAATGGCATTCACAACCAGATTTACTTCTTTCATTCCATTAGGGGTTTTAAAGGAAGGATTTAAAAATTGGTTTAAATTTTAATTCAAACAGGAAGCTGAGGACTAGTCTACCTTTTTAATTTTAATGCTGAGATGAATTTGATTACAAAGTTCATCTGCATTCACTGGATATGCTTTCTTTTACAAAAACAAATATACTTTCCTACTTTTAGAGGCTGTGTATACTCTAATAAATATATGCACCAAAGGTTATTGGTGTTTTTTTTGTATTATAAGCACATTAAACTGGAAACTACCCAGTACCTTGAATCTATATGTATTTTTAAGGTGGTAATTAGAGTTCAACTTTATTTCTGTCATATTTGGTCTACACTGGGTTGCATTCTCATCACATATGATTTAGGAATATTTCATCTGGACTTGGAGGATTTAGATCAAGGTAAATATGTTAGACTGAGACCATATCTCACTCAGCATCTTTCTGTGTGGAAACTAAAGATCTGACAAGCTGAGAGGGAAGGTAAATGGCAGGAATGAACCGTTGTATCATTTACATGAGATTTCAAAATGGTCATTGATGCCTATTGACACTTTTACTTCAGTTTACAGTTTTAGAAGACTACTTAACAAGAATCTACATGTACCAGTCTCTAGTCCAAATACAATAAATCTGACGATTTACTTTCAGAATGTATTGATTTTTCTATATTTCATCAGCATTACAGTGAAATCATGCAGCAGCCTGATGTCTATCTAAAAACTCAACAAAATTCAGAGTTCTTCAGGGAATCCTTGCAAAATCCTAGGATAAGGCAACTGGATTCTAGAACTCTTGAAGCAGAAACTAAGGGAGAAGCTTTTATTCGCTAGTAAAGCAAAGGTGGAATTTTTGTCTGATATTAATCTAACAAAGGTGCAACTAGTTGCGATATTGTGTTCTTTATATATTTTCCTACTTTAAGATACTGTAAGTCAGCTTATATTACAAAGCCCTGTAGAAAAACATAACTGGTGCCACTAAAGTTTTCTGTAGTTTTTCTTTTCCAACAAAAAATCTGAGTGCTCCTCCTTTTTGTTTCCATTTGCTTTTGATGTTGGAGATGACTGAATCACTACAGTCAATTGCATGGTCAGTTATAGTAATCCTTGATCCCTTTCTTTCCCGAATACAAAATCATGGAAAAATAGATTGAAACATTATCACCAGACTTGCCTTTGTTGTACTGCAGCAGAAAATGAGAATTCCACCATAGTAGAATAGTTGTAATAATTGCAGCTTTTTCTTTCCAAAATGGCTGTTCGATCCAGTTCTGATGTAATCCTTGTGAACTTTGTGCTTTGATGGAGACATAGACGGAAAAATCTTGTTCTTTTTGAACAATTACTATTAGGGTGATTTCTGAAGGTTGTTCTGATGTAAAATGTTAGCAAACAGTCAATTTTTGTTTTAATACTTGATAGTATAGAGCCTGCTGTTATCTGTTCTTCTCTGGAGAATAAATTTTCTGTTTTATTTTCGTGAAATGAGAAATCTGAGGGATCCTTGAAAGAAGATAATGACTACTGACATAGAAAAAAGCCTGTTACTTGATCCTTGATTAGTTAGTTTAAAACCTATTACTGACTCTATTTCTTTATTCAAACTTTTGTTAACTTTGATAGATTAAGATGCCCTTAGTGTTCTTGGTGAACTTGAGAGAGTAAAAAAGAACATAACAAAAACATTCAATAATCATTCCTTGCAGTCACCTACTCACATTCAATTGAATGTGACCAGAGTAGTGATTTTTCGCACTTTTCTTGAAATATGTGGCCTTTAAAACAGTACATATAATAGAAAATTGATGAAACCAGGAATTTCATTTAATTAGTTTAATCTTTGCTCGTATTTTTGTTCAGTTAAAGATAATTTAATAGTGTGATAGGGCTTTCTGCCATCTTCTATTTGCTTCAAGCAAGAAGAGTTTCTGCTCATAATTGTTTTCTGTGCAACACAATGTGCTTGGAATGTAATAATTGTAATTGTCTTTTGAATTATTGTTAAACTGCTGATACACTTCACTACTCTGTGCTTATTGTAATGTTTGCCACGTTCCAACAGCACCTTTGTGACAGAGGTTGATTAATGCTGAAATGCCAAGATTGGCCTGTTCCTGATTTATCAGCTGAATGTTGAGAAGTATTTCCTCCCATGACAGCGCTATTTGCATCATCCTCATTTTCTTCTGCCTTTGTTTTCTGGCATGTCTACATACAAAATAATTTAGTAGAAGAAGAAATTCAAAATAAATTATTATTTTTTAGAAAGTTTGGTGTCGTCACTGTCGGTTACATTTCCAAGTCAGGCACTCGCCTGTTAGTCAAGTGACATCATTTTCAAGTGGGTGCAGCCTACAACAGTTTCCAGTGGGTGTAGCAAGTCCTCCTCAGTGCAGATCGATTTTTCTAAGCTAAGATTTTTAGTTCCAGCATAGGAAAACATTTAAGCACATGATTAAATCCTATAGATCTCTGTGGGATTCAAAACAAAACAACAACAGAAACGATTTCATCCGTAATTGAGCAAAAAAATACTTGAAACCTGACTTCATTTAATCACATTTGCTGTTGTTTTCAGATGTGTTTAGTTCAGTGTCTCAATTCTTACCAAAAAAAAAAAAAAAAAAGAAAACGAAACAAAAAACCAAAACAGTTGCCCATTTTGAAATCATTCTTAAGGTTTTTTCACTAATACTGCTTCTGAAGAAAGCTAGTTTTTCCCTCATCTTAAAATATCCACAGTAGTAAATGTCCTGCTATCAGAATAGCTTTTGTCAAAAGGCAAAGAAAGCAAGCTTGAAATTTGTTGTGAGCAATTGCTTGTTGTGAAGAGTTATTTGCTGATAAGAGAAGCATCTCAATGAAGCTCAGAATAAAATGATGGTATTATAGACATCCTGGTCTAGGTTTTTTATAACTATGGGTGGTGAATCACAAGTAAGCTTTTATTCTAAATGGATTCAGTAACTTCATTTTACCTGTGTTGTGTTGTCATGGAGAATTTTAATATTAAGTCCAGCTTAATTATACATCAGAAAATTAGAAACATAGAAGTGTTCTCTTCCTTTTTGCAACATTCATCATATTGTTGTTCTGTTAGAATAACTTACATCTGTTCTTTTATGGTTCTTCCCTCTTTTATGTTGCATATAATTATGAGGTGCCTTCTTTTATGCTGACATGTACCATCACTGAAAATTTTGATAGGCTATGAATAAATTCAGTAGATGCCTGTTAATGCAAATGTGACTCACATTCATTCTTATTCAGATCTTTACTTATAGAACAGAATCATGTATTAAGACAAATTCTTACTTCAGCTACATAAGTATAAATTAACTCTTGCCAACTTCAGTGTCACCGAGTCACACCCACACATCTGAGAGCTGAACCGGGTCTCTTTTCTTTATGTTCAAAGTTTTGTCTTGCCCAGTTCAGAGTTAGAATGAGTTTGTTTGGGTTTTAATCCTATCAGCAGATCTTCTTTTTCAGCAGAATGGGTCCTAAGGTTTAGAACCAAGAAAACCACCCATCAGTTCAAAAACATTCATTGTAACACACTAATCCTATTTACTCTTGATGGCTTTGTTTCATAGATTCTTTATTTTTTCTGCTCAGTGAATTTTCTGCTCCTTGAATTAAATGTAATAATTAAGGTCTTTAAGCAGAACTTCCTCTATTGAGGCCAAATCCATGCATTTAGATAAATCAGCTAACCAGAAAAAGCCAGAAACTGAATGTGTTCCCCATTTTTTGCTGGTTTTCAGTTACATGTGCCCTTGACTGGCATGGTGGAAATGGAGAACATATTTAGATGTGTGGAGCATTCTTAACACTCAGTGTAGAAAAATGTTTCAAATGGCTCTTAGGTTGCTATGAAACCACAAGTACTGATCTCAAATAAATGCCTTTGTCAACCACCATAAATGATCTTGTGCTCCATATTGAGGACATAGGATATTGCTCATCATGTGTGCCGATAGTCATCTATCTTTTTCCACAAAAGCATTAGTCTTTTGTGGAAAAAGTTCTTCTCTGAGCTTATAAATAGAACTAAATTTCTTTGCTTGCGGGGCCATGACAGTCCTTCAGGAAGTCCCATGTTTTGGTGCTCACATGCTAGAAGTCTCTAACACAGCAAGGGATTTTCTTTTAAATAAACCCAGTCTGTGTTCTCTTTCCTTATTCCAGATGGACCATGACCCCCGAAACCCTGCATATGTTGCCACCCAGGGCCCTCTTCCTGCTACTGTCGCTGACTTCTGGCAGGTAAGTTAAACAGCTCTTTGAAAACTGAATTTAAGTTACAAGTCAAATGTTTTCCTGTGCTTCTAGAAATGTAAGGTGTATAAAAATATATTGTGTTTGAGTCACAATAGGTGGAAAAACCTTTGTTCAAATGTCTTTTTAAAACCTAGGGTGATCAGGATGAGAAGCTGTGGTGATGCTGTAGATCTAGTACCCCACACTACGTCAAAGCTGTTTGGCGCAGTGCATTATTTTTCTGAAGGGAAACTGAGTGCCACAGATTGCAAAATGGTTTTTTGTCAGAGAACTTAAAAGTAAATCAAAACAAACCCCAAAATTATCTCTCCTGTGAGGAGTTTCGAGATCTAAGACAAGCAAGAAAAAGTATTTGTCCCTTGGGCCGTGGCCACCATCCCTGGAGATATTTAAAAGATGTTTAGATGTGGTGCTTGGGAACATGGTTTAGTGGTGGACTTGGCAGTGCTGGGTTAACAGTTGAACTTGATGATCTTAAAGGTCTTTTCCAACCTAAACGATTTTATGATTCTATGATATTCAAGCCATTTATGTATATGACAAACCCTGTAAAGAATAGTTGATCTGGAATTTATATTGAAAGCCTCAGGCCAAAGTATTCATATTTTAGTGCCAGGTCTCCATAATTAAATTACAGCCAAGGACTGGATGATTTTCAGAGGGCCTGACCTTCTTAAGAGTGTAGCCAGAAGTCATTGTCATTCTCCAGATCAAAAAGGACCTAACACTATGTGCCATGAATTTTTCCATTGAAATCTACTTCTCACATGTCCCAGTTCCCCAAAATGCTTAAATTCTTATGTATTTTCCCTACCAAAGGTAGCTGAGTTAAAGGCTGAGTTAAGATCCTGCCACATAAATTGAAGTAGGTGCATAATTATTTGCAGGATTGGGGCTAAAGGCAGTAGTTAGTGATGCACAAATATGAGCTTACTTTGCATGCAGGTTTTTTATGTGCTCGTGCAGCTCTAAGATTTAGACATATGCACTCCACCAGGCTAGGTGTGTGCAATTGTGTGACAGATATGCTGCGTTAGTTATTCCTTTGTAAGTGTGCCTGAAAGCTTACTGAGGATGTTTGGGGAGGAGGCCAACTGAGGCTTATCATCAACACGAACATATGTTTTTATCTTTTGTTTTGCATCATGAGTTCAGAAACACTTGTTCTGAAGGTAAAGAGTAACTATGTACAAATTTCTGAAGTGCCCTTGTATTCTAGGAGCTTGCATCAGTTGAAATCATCATCTGTCTCCATCTGCATCGCTTGGTCTATGATTAGAAAGTGTTAACTGATCCCTAGTGAAGGTGTTTTTCATGTCACAATTTCCTACTGTTTCTGATGAAGAATCAGGACATTTTCAAAAAGTTTGTTTGATTGTGGGTGCCTGGATATTTAAATGCTCAGTCTGAGATATTTTGGAACTGCTTCTTAGAAATGCAGAGCAAATGTTTTCTGCTTGAAGTGAGTTGAGTTGTTGGTCTGGCTTAAATTTTCAAGTAACTTGTGGGTTTTTTCTTCATTATTTGGTAATTAGACACAACTGAGAACACTGATTTATATTTTTTTGCTTGGCAGGTGAATTCCTTGTAACAGGCATGATACATGAAAATGTGTTTCTTAAGTTAAACATGCAAAATCCAATACCATGTTAGCTGTTCTGTAATCATATAATTCCTAAGGCCCAGGTTTTTTAATTGTATATTTTTGCATATTTGTGTATTTGTATTTTGTTTATTTTTATCTGTAACTGCACCTCTACATGTTGAAAAAATAGATATTCTCATTTTTAGAGGCATTTAAAAAACCACACTTTGTACGAGCATTTCTGCTGACGCAGAAGTCAGAATTAATCATGCAAACATAGTATGAAGAATATATTTTGTTCTTCTCCCATTCTAATCTGAACAGTTGGGCAACCTGTTTGCATAGGCAGAGACTAGAACTGGAATGTTATTTCTGTGATCCAATCATATTCCTTCCAAATATCCTTTGGTACTCAAAAGGTCTCTTCTCGACTTTCTGTCTTCATGCTATTTGTGAGTGTAGAGTCTGCACTCTCCTTCACTTTCCTTCTGCTCTTTTTAGCTGTTTTTCCTCCCAGTTATCCAGCAATGAAAGTTCACTCCATCTCCCCACCAGATTTGCTGTAAACATCTCCACAGAAACCATTTGGCAGCCATGGTTCAGCATCTGCTCAAGTGAGGCTATGTGTCCATTTTTGATGTGATATTCTTTTATTGTTTCTTCTGTTAGGTTCCATAGAAAAGTTTTTTTTTCTTACATTTATTTTTATGATGACTGTCACTTCAATCTACCTGTATCAGATTGATCTATCACACACTTTTCTCAAACTTCCTGCAGATCACACGTCAATGTGCCTGTTACTGTCCCAAGCTTTTCATGTGGCCTAGGGTATCAACCAGGTGTAACAAGCAGGCCAAGAGAGATTAACTCCTTGCATCCATAACCACTGACATGTAGTAAGTCCATTGTGCAAGTCAAAAGCCATGGCTTGAAGTTGTTGTGCTTTATGCCCAGATGCAGGAGCAAAGTTTCTGTCATTTTTGACCTAATTGTACCTATTTAAAGGTAAAGCATGGGAAACCTGCACTTGCTATGGAAAATAGAGTATTAACTCCTGTCAGGGCAGAATCCTTTGATGTTTACTTGAATACATTTTTTTGTGTCGTTTATAAAGAACATGGTGCTGCCACCAGGGATTGTTTAAAGATTCAGTTATTCATTCCTGGTACATCTTCTCAGTGGTTCTCCTCCCTCTCCCTCCTCCGCTTAATACCAGCTGTTGCTTTTTTTCCCTTTTGTGTGCTCAGTGAAGCAGTTTTCTGACTGATAGTGAGAAGAGTGACAGACTCCAGAGAGACCTAGGACTATTCTGCTGTTCCTTGCCTAAATGCACAATGTCATGCTCTAGCAAGTTCAACAGAAACTCTTGGAGCTTGGCATCACCTTCTATGGCAATATTTAGTAGATAATATTGCTATTTTTTCAGTCTTAGCTGATAAGATTCTCAAAAGCCTAGTTGCATGGTGCACACCTGCCACTCCATTTTATCTTGAAGTGGCTAAAGCCCCAGGCTACCCCACCAAGAAATTGTTATTGTTTCCACTCCTGTAGACATTTCAAGCTGATTTCTAGAAAACACTTGTCTAAAAAGCATGCATATTACTTGAAGGCATAAGACAGCTTTCTTGCCATTTACACAGCTGATATCCGTAATGAAATCCAAACTGCTCCTGATTTGTCCTGACTGTCTGGATTTCATGCTCAAATTCCAGAGACACAAATTCTAAACCTATTTTCCCTTAAACTTGCATTAGATTCTTCCACCTATAAGTGACTATGTCTACATTAGCAAGCAGTGTAGCCCACTAGTAAGTCACAGTAGTTACTTTGTAGGTTTTACTTTAGACCAACTGTTCAGTGGTCTAGTGGACCAAATGTCTGTTGGCAGGGGAGAAAGCTATAGATATATTTGGAGGAAGCTTCTTCCGAAAGGAACCTAGAGCTCTAACGCTGCTCCGCAGTGCCTGCTTCTCTTCATCTCTGTCATCTACATGATCATGTGGTTACATCCATTATCTCTATTTAAGATCAAACAGATGATGTAGTTTTGGATAATCTTTTTTTCTAGTTTTATTGGCAAGCCTCTCTAAAACCTGTTATGTTGATCCAGTGCCCAGTATTTTTGTGCAAGTGCTATTAGACACTTAGCAATCAAATTCCCATTTACTGTTTTCAAATCGCCCAGATCTGAACAAAGATCATGGTTAGCTCAGGGTCTTCTCTGTCCCAAAATGGGCAAAGCTTTTTCTTAAAACATGGATGATGCTTTGTCCAGGCTCATCTTGTTTAGCATTCATACTTCTGATGAGCAGATTCATGCCTAGTACCACTATGGAACTAGAGGGGGACCAGTTTCAATCATCTCACAAGTGACCACTTCTTGAAAAATTATGTCTTTTTTTGATAAGGTGAGGAAGAAGAGCAGGTTTTGTTCCTGAGTACCATCTAACTTGAGCCACTAGAGCTGGCCATTAGACTCAACATTTTCTGTACACCTTTCTATTTGAGTTTTCCTGTTGACCTGAGAGAGATCAACTTGATGGAAGTTTTTCTTGCAAAGATGCAGTCTTTGAGCTGAAGGTAGTCCAAACTCCTGTATAATAGTCATTTTCAAATGGTACTCAATATTGTATATTTTGGAAAAATTGTAATGATAAAAAAGGCAAGAGACTTACTCTGGCATTTCTAATGGTGTAAGACCACTTCCAGGCATCAGACTTCCACAGCTGTCTGTGTCCCTCCAGTTTACTTCTCCAGCTCCTTCTATTTTTGGTATAGCTCCTCTAAGTCAACAAGTGCCAAGTTAGTTCCAACTTTCCTGGCTTACTTATTTCTTTGAAAACTTTTTAGCCTGCAGGAGTCGTGTTGTCAGTCACTTCATTGATCTGTTTTGCCACAGGGCTTCCTAATCTGTCTGGATACTCTGTTTGCGGCTCAAGCCGAGATTTCATCTCTGCCTGCATGTCATCTCTTAGACCGCTCTGGAAATTTTCCAGCTACTACTTTAATTAATTTTGAAAAGCTTCCAGCTGATTTAAGTCTTCCTTTAATTTCATCTAGTCTTGTTTTCATCTCTTTTACCAATTACTATTTCCGAGAGATACCTCCTTCGTTGATTCTATTTTGGTTCAGTGGGAATTCCACCTCACAATTCCCTTTCTTGAAAACTGGATGCCTCTCCTCACATGGTATTAATCCATTTTTACCTGAGTGGTTAAACAATTTGCCAGGTCTGTGGGTTGTTTTCTTCTCAGCTGGAAAGAGAATTCATCCTCAGGATAGGGTTTTGCTTTGATATAGTTCCATTTTATTTACAAAGAAAGTACAGAGTTTTATTTCCTCGAACAAAGACAGAATCAAATAACAGACAATAAATTCTTTTTTCCAAATCTCATTCACCCAGTGTTTTACCCCCAATCTCTTTTTCAGCTTTTCTTCTACCAGATCACAATGGTAGTTTGTTGAGCTGTGCTGCGGGTTTCTTTATTTCTTTTACACATTTTTGCTGCTTATCTGGATTAATCATCTTGCCTTGATTAATGCCTCTCTCCCTGCATTAAGCATATCAGTTTCTAGAGAAACTTATGGGTCCATATGCTTCACGTTTCTCTTGGTTTTGATGATAACTTCTGTAATTTCAGTTATCAGGCTCCATAAAAGAGTTTGCTTGTTTCTTACATTTATCTTGAATGAAAGGTGATGATTTTGTCCAGCAGCTTCAGTGAGATTTCACTCAGCTCTTTCACATAACGCTATTAAAATTCAACATCTCTTTGAACATAATTCAAAAGAAAGAGGATGTAGAACATTTCTGATCTATAACAAGTTTTCGCAGCAGGAGTTCCATGTTGTGAATAATTCTGGAGGCATAAAATTTTATTATTTTCCGCATGTGCTGGGTTATAATTCCATGAAGTATTTGACATCAAGTACATGTCTTAACTTGCAACGTATTCTGAGAAGCAGAGATGATAATACGCAAGAAACTATTCCTAGGAGTTAGGAAATTTAAAACTAACTGTCCTTGCACTGAAAAATTGTTCTTAATTATGCCAGTTTTATAAATTGCATATCTGCTAGGGTTCATCATCTCCAAATGGACATTTCTGTAGAAGGCCATAATTTTTCTCTCTGGAAAATACCCTACATTATGCCTTGCTTTCATAAATCTACTCACACTTGCTCTTCTTTCGCCTCTCCCTGTTTGGAGGGAAATGCATTTTCATTGTTTTTTTATTTTACTGTATTAAATGAAATAGAGGGAGGGATCAGGCAGTTCCCGCTAAGTGACTTAAGAGGATATGCTTTAATTGCCTTAGAAAATGAAATCACATATATATTTTTGAAAATATTTGGTTTATTTCTGTGATGTCCTCCCTCTATGACCAACATAATTAATAAGTATATGAACATAATATAACTTCTATAGAAGGAGTTGAGAAATATGATTTTCCTCATTTTGCAGATGTCCAATAAGGTTCAAAGCACCTACAACAAATATAATCAACACTTATAGTCTGGACCAGAAAATTCTGTCTTTTGCCTGAATAGGTCTGTATCTCAGGCTAGATAGTTCCCCAGATGCCTTAGTCCCTGTAGGGCTCCAGTCTGGCAAGGATGACAGAGCAGACACCACTCATAAACAGCACTGACCAGGAAGGCAGATGGCAGGTGCTGCCCCTTTGTGATTAGGATGCTCCTCTAGGAAGTAAAAAAGAGCTTTATCCTACATGTTCTGAATCAAACCCATGCTTTTCATTACCTCATCTTTCCTCCACTATTCTGCAATACATGAAATAGTCTTGAAATTGGAAATGCTCTTCAACCTTCCTATTAAAGCTGGGCATCTTTTGCTGACAAACAAAAAGAAAGCCCACTGGAGTAGAGGTTTGCACTATTGTGGTTATAGAAAGTGGGAACATCTCATCTCTGCTCCTTTGAGTATTTTCCACTTTTACTGCAAGATTATTAAATGTAAAGTGCAGAAGGAGTCCCAAGAGTAAGACCAGAGCCCTAATATGAGCCAGGGAGTTGGGTTGCCATTTGCTTTTTGTTGCCCCCAGTCCTGCATTTCTAGATCTAATGCTATTTTAGAATATTTTTTCTCTACTCATATTCAGGAGTAGATTATCAACACTAGTTCAAAAACTGACCACTGTTTTCCTCCCAGGTCATACCACCCTATTAAGAACCCTGTTCCCGAGTTGCAGTCTTGAAGACGTAAATCTTTGCATGTCTGACAACACTTGCTTCTCTCTTCCAGTTTTGGAATTCAACAAAAGAAATACAAAATCCTGTCAGTTGATTGTTTGCTGTGTAAAAAAGATTAGTCATCAGTGATCTCCAAGGGCAAATCCTGGTGGGCTGAATGAGTGTCCCTGTAAAATCGGTGTTCCAAGCCCATGGGCTGAGTAGGAACAACTGTACCAAACCCTTCCCTGCTCTAATTGCTGGTTTCTGTGCTCCCAGTTCAGCATGTTTTATGAGTACTGAAATTAATTTACAGACTAAATTATTCTTCTGCATTTTGTTCTGTGCAGAACACAGTGATTTCAAGCAGTCTTGATTCCCAGGTTTTATTTTCCTTGCCTGGAATGGGACTTCCTGCATGTCTAATCAGTTCTCACCTTCAGAAAGAAGAGCAGATGAAAAGCGACACAAAGCAATTCAATGTTTAAAATATGCATATTTTAATTTAATAAAAGAAAAACAGCAAGGGAGAGAGAGGCACCGAACAGTAGCCCCTAGAGCTCTAGTAACTTGTCAAGCCATGTGAAATAAATATAGCATTAGGAATTCCATAGACGTTCAGTAAAGGAGTGTGCATTTACCATGCTCATTTCTAATTACGGCTCTGGTTGGAGAAGTACTTAGAAGTGGTCCTTTTAAAATTTCTATCCGTTTATTGTTTATTGTTTAGGTTCCACCTTTCCAGTACCAACGTGAAAAGCTAATTACAGGCATTTTTGGTGGACTTTTCCTCCTTAATGTGATTTTGTCAGCACTGCAATACTAAATAGTGTTCATATTTAAATTATTTAATAATGAGGCTTGAGTTAGGAGTCTGCTGAGAAGAATAAGAGCAGTTTATGTCCCTCTGAGAAAGCAGAAGTTATTGCTACACATACAGTCATCTTGAGTTTGCAATTCCCATTGACTTCCAAACAAGTGTTGCTGCAGCAGCAGGGATATAACATATGGAGGCAGTTTAACGACCATGTATTTATATGAGGTGCTCTCTGAAGCCATCTTTTCAACTGCTAGAGTCAGATTTTTTTGTAATTAAATACAGATTGTTGATTGCTAATTTTTCAACTTATAGCTTTGTTTAGCTGTCTGGCACAGCTATGACATTGCAAATGGCAATTCTGACCTTGACAGATTTGACCCATTACATGTCAAAATGATAAGTCATTTTCAACCAAATTCTTCGCAGAAAAGGTTGCTTTTTGACTGGCATACATTGTGAAGTTCTAGTTGATAACAAAAATCTAATCCCCCTCCCCCCTTTTTTTTCCAGTTAAAAGATAACTCTTTTTTTATTACCCATTAAGACATTGGGGTTTGGTTTTAAAATATTGCAGAAAATACCATTTTCTGATTGTGTCTGTTCAATACAGTGTTTCCTATTTCCAGTGGAGAACTTTAAAGAAGTCACAGTTGAGTTACTTATTTTCAAGATATGTAATGGGATGATTATCTGATCCTTGCTTTGTTGTTGTTTTAGAAGTTGTTTATTCATGCTGAGTTTTAATTATCATTAGAAATTATTTGGGGTTCATTTGCTTGTTTGTCTGCTTTTCCAGATAGTTGCATTTGCCTAAAAGACTGAAAAGGTGAATTCTTTAGTTTGCTGGAGGTCTCTCCCAGAAAGCAGCTGGTATAATTAGCCTGTTATAGGCTGGATTTAACTGAATATCTACTTTCTGCTTTTATCATTACTTTGTAGAAAGTTCTTCACCAGTCCCCATCAAAAGAAGAGTGTCTGGTCAGAGCACGTGTTTTGTTATTTCCCCATCACAAAAATAAGGAAGAAAATTACTGAAAAAGGGGTTTGGGTAGGATCATTTGTTATAAGAAGAAGCTTCAAAATGATGAAGTGTCTGAAAAAAACCAAAGGGATTCATATTAACCATTTTTTTACAAGCTAGCAAAGAAGGACATTTTAAAATATAAGCTTTCAAAAACTGGTGTTTTATCAGATTTATGGCAGTGTTGTAATGCTGATTATCCTATTTGTGACTTTATTTTTCTCCTTACTTGAAAAAAACGAGCAGTTCTGTGCTCCTTTGCAAGTAATTTGTACTAAATATATTTCATCCCAATGTGGAAGTCCTTTGTAAGAGACTGGCATGCTGGGTACCACAGCATGAGGTCTCTACACATGGTGGATTTCATCAACAGGGAATCCTGTGGATGTCAGACACACCGCTCATCTTTGGGTTGCAGGATTCAGCCTTTAATTTTCAATAAATGGGACTGGGATGGTGTTATTCTTGTCCAAGAAATGTTTTGAGAATGGTGCAGGCTGCAGGTAGACGTCGCACAAAATTACACACTGTCTTCCTTTTTCAGCAAAGCATGCATTGTGAGCTCTGTAGTGAGCACCTGTGCGTAACTCAGACTTTATAACTTCCATTCAGAAGACTCCATTGAACATTTCTTCTTCTCCTGAAAGTATTACCATAAATTACAAACCAGAAACTGCCCCTGCTAAGTAATCTAAACAAGTTTAGTTTTATATATTATAAATATATATGTATATATTATATAATATATATAAAAATATATTTACTTTTCATAGACACTTAGGCAAATAAGGCATAATTTTGCTGAGCTCTACCTAAAGAGAAAAACCTCTGCCCTAAGGACCTGATATTCTCTTTATTCTGGTATCACGTGCATTGACTTACTTTCTATTGTGCAAGCATACAAAGTTCAGAATTACATGAATTACTGTGAATTTGCAACTGAGCCTCCTCCTTTATTCTCCAAGCCCAGCTGAAATGTCTCTTTGATATCCAGATGTGCTTCTCCAAAGACTGTACTGGGATTATGCAGAGTAGGTCTGTGCTACCTGTTCCTTTGTTGCAATGACACACTCTTCAGGGCCACTTTCTAATACACGGCCATGTCTGGACACTGCACACAGCAAAGTGTTAAGTGTTGGGAGAGCTTTTGAAAAACTCATCACCAAGTTAAAGATGGGGTGGTGAACAGGCGACAGTATAAAACGCCATAGACTGCCTTTCTGCATTACATAGGAGTACCAGCCTAATGGTCCAATATTTAAGTTATCAAGGAAACAAAGAAAATGCTGTAGTCCTCCAGTCACAGGCTGTGAGTCTTAGTGAAAATCCCATCTCAATGGTAAGCACAGGAGATGCAGTGACAATTGCTTGTAACAGGGATGATGGCACTAGATTGTATTGCCTTCTTGATTTAGTAGATTTGACTTCCACATTTTCACACAATGACCTAAAAGAAATATTATACCCCAGAGTAGCTTTGAAATTGTTTGTTTAAATTAACTTTCATTTGGATTTATGCTTAATGAAATCTTCAGAGATGCAGACAGCCCCTCCGTAATGAAATGCTGTATCTTTGAACCAATGAACAGGGTTGCCAAACTGTAAGGATTCCTCTCTAAATGAGTGGGCTTTTATAATGTTACACTTGGGTGGCACAAGCAGAGTGGTAGATGATTAGTTTATGGTCTAGATCATTGTATTTTTATTACACTCATAAAAACTGTGTTTCTCCTCATTTTCGTAATGGCTTCAATGAGCTTCTATACCTTCTAGAGGCACATTAAATCGTTATGTGATGAAAGTACTGATTTAGTGGGGCTAGTTTTAAAGTAAAATGCGTGTTTTAAATTCTTATCTTAGTCCAATTGCTGACTAGAAAAGGTGAAACTATGTTAGAATGAATGAGATCTGTATCATCTTCCTTACATACAAAGAAGGTTCCCAGCTGCGGCCTAAAACAAATGCAGTACAAAAAAGATATAAATGATAAATCTACGTCTGTCTGTAAAATAAATTATCCCTCAATTTAAAGTATTTTAGCTGATTTTGTGGCATTATGAGTTTCTAACAGAAGGGTAAGTGGATTACAGACATTTTTTTTATTTAAAAACCTTTTTAAAGGAAAAAAATAAAGAAGGTAAGGAAGATTATTTTTATTCCTTACATTCAACTGTAATTTTTTCCCCCACTTCTGTTCAAATTGAAATAACGCTGTTCTCTGCAAACCCTAGATTCATTTCTCTAAATAATTCTAAGCCGGTTTTAAAAGTTGTTTTAATTATGTTGCAAAATGAAAAAAAAAAAGGAAGAAAAATGTAATTTGTTTCTCTACATGCAAGCTATTCTTAAAAGAGAAGACAACATCATTATCCATGAATGGGAAACCTTTTTATTTGATATGTAATTAAAAAAAAATAATCCTTGAATTGAATGTATCTTCTCATCTTTGCACAGTTTAGACAAAGGCCTTTTTTGTTTACAAAATTTACATGTCAATACAGTTGCTTATAAATATTTCTGTGAAATAAACATAACCCTTCACAAAAAGAGCAGTTTTCTCTTCATTCAGTAATTTTATATGCTAGCAAAAAGACAATGAAAGTTGTATGCAAATATAACATCAATGTACAGCGTAATAATAACAGTTTTTAGTGATTATGCTGCTTGGTATTAATTCATAGGAGCCTTTTTGTTCAGCCATGGGCTGTGTTTGGAACAGAGATACGCCAGACCAGAGCATCTTTGCTTGTTTGCTGTTTGTGGAAGGTATCCACAAATCCATTAGTTGGGGATGTGCTGGATTCCTGTATCCTACTCTGTGCCTGGTCTAAATTATTAAGCAATCATGCTGGTAGTGAAGAAATACTGTTTTCCTCTGTTCCTGCTGTACCTGTACACTGAGTGCACCATCTGCAGCAGGAGTTGGACTTTCCTTCTACCTCCAGAAAAAAAAGGAAACAAAAAAAAAAGGAAAGTAAAAGGGGAAAAAAGAGCTAGAAAAGAGAAGAGGAGAGAGAACAAAAACAATAAAGAGAAAGGAGAAGGAGAACAAGAAAAAGACAAAAAGGAAAATAGAAAAAGAAAAAGGAAAAGGGGAAAAAAGAGAAAGGAAAAGGAAAAAAGGAAGATTTTTTTGGAAAAGGAAAAATGGAAGAAAAGAAAGAAAAAAGAAGGAAGAAGAAAGAGAAAGTAATGCCCATTTGCAACAAATCTTTTATAAATGTCTGCCTGGAGGGATGATTTCTTCATCTGAAATGTTTCTGGAAGAACAGATTTGGTTTGGGTTTTTCCTGCCTTTTGCTCATTACTGTTGTTCAGATCCAACTTTTATGACTGTTTCAGCAATGCCGTACTTCAATAGCTTTTGCTACGTGGCAAACTGTAGAAAGACACAGGGTTGAGGACACAAACAGGTTTGAGCACATGTGACTTTAGTAGGTCTGTGCTAATTTAGTATTAAATATCAAGTCCCAAGTAACTGTGTGTCCTGCAAGCATCATTCGGCATTCCCTTTGTGGATCAGAAAGTTTGACAGAAAAGCAGCTGAACACCGTACCAGGAACAAGGAGAGGTTTTGTGGAAGACCCTAACTGAAATCATGGGAAATTCTTTAATATTTCATGGACTCCTGCAAAATATGGTGCCAGTTTATTCAGGGATTTGAAAGCAGCTGCAGAGTAAAAGTGTCTAATGAAAATGAAATAAATTTCCTGTGAATGGAATAAATTTTGATTGTGTGTCTGAGTGCAGTAATTATACATGTCACGCAGTAATTAGGCAGTCACAATGTGGCCACGGTGTCTTTCTTTGTCTGCAGATGGTCTGGGAGAACGGCTGTGTCGTTATTGTCATGCTGACACCCCTCGTGGAAAACGGAGTCAAACAGTGCTACCACTATTGGCCAGACGAAGGGTCAAACCTCTACCACATCTATGAGGTACCTAAACAGAATATCTGGTTGTAAACGTGACAGTAAGTGTACGGGTTGATTTCATTGATTTCATGTGGGACAAAATGGTGTTTAAGCCGATCTAACCTGGAGGTCGAGCTGAGGGCTCTTAAATACACTTTGTGTGCCTTCAAGTAGTTTTAGATTTGCAGAAAACACAAGTGCAGTTTTAATAGCTGAATAAAATCTAATAAATTATGAGCAAAGTATTAACAATGAAAAAAAGGACAATAATTTGGTTTTTCAAATGGTTTTGCAAGTAGTTGAAATATAAAAGCATGTATTTATATTTTATAGGAAAATAGTATTTTTAGAACTGGTGAATTTTGCCTTAGGAAAACCATGTGTATATCTCTGTAGAAAAGCCTCTGTATAGCTTTAGTAATTAATGCTGTCTATTTTTACCTCTTGCTTCAGTCACAACAAAAGAAATTATATATTTTTATTTTCTGCTTTACATTTCCAGCCCAAAATGTCGTATCACCAATTTTGTTGCAGTGTAACACTGACAATGGCTATCAGATTTTTCCAGTTGTCCAGCTGAGTAAAGGAGGAAATTGATAACAATGCCAAATATGAAGAATAGGAAAATGTGAAGAAATACTGTTGTTTATACTAAAATGTTCACAAACTCGTTTTCGGAAAAGATGAGCTCTGCAAATAACCTGCATTTTTTAATGCTTATTTTTCTACATAGCAGAAGAAACTGACTTTTCACTCCTCATGTGAATTCAGCGCAGATTTTTAAGACCTCTGGGAGTGGCCTGGGCAGTGCATTGTGGACATTTCTGAGTAGAAAGCAACTGGAGTCTAACATATTTTCAGGCAGCGTCTTTTGTATTCACATAAAAATATAAAGTTTCAATTTCGTGATTTTTCCTTTTGCATTAAGACTGTCAAGAATTTTTCTTATGTTTTCAATAAAATAGCAGTGGCAGCTAAACCCTTCCTGACAACTACATTGACTGCTAAATCAAAAATATTTTCCCAGCACTGGCCAATTTACTAATAAAAGTAAAACTTTCATGCAATTCCTTCATTTCAGACATCTTACACCTGCAATCCTGAAGATGTGGCTTGCAACTGAAATTGCTGATCTCCGTTTGTTCCTTCCTGTGGGGTGTAGGTAAACCTTGTCTCTGAGCACATCTGGTGCGAGGATTTCCTCGTGAGGAGCTTCTACCTGAAGAACCTGCAGACAAATGAGACACGCACAGTGACACAGTTCCACTTCCTCAGCTGGAATGATCAGAGGGTTCCTGCTTCCACAAGATCACTTCTGGATTTCCGCAGGTAAAGCACAAAGTATGACAGTTTGTCTAAGACTGTACAGATCTGAGGAACTAAGCTAGTCCTTTTACTTGTCCTTTAAGTATTTCTGGTTTGAAAAGGGGGTCCTCAGCCTGTGATGCCACAATGCTAGACTAACACAAAAATCTGCAGTAGGTTGATGTGTAATGTTTTTTCACACATAGATGTTGCCTGGTTTTAGGACATACTCATTTCCCATTTAGAGATAGATACCTTTCCTCCCTTTGTACAGCTCTTCAGTGCTTCTGTATTTCTTTGTTTTCCAAGTATTTATCCATTCTGCAACTTCCAGGCTTTTTGTGTGGCTCCCCTAAGATCCTTATTGCAGGAATCTCACAAATAAATTACGTAGTATGAGCATGCTTGGAAAAAAAAACCCTCAATGGAGTCATATGGCAATAACAGCATTCCCATGAGAGCGTTTGCTCATAAGGATCAAACAGTGAGGTCTGTAGACCTTCTTTGGCTGCAAAAAAGTGGAAATTTGAGAAAACAGATGAAAATGTTGACAAAGCGTACCCTATGGAATTTTCAAGAAAGTCAACGTGGCTTTAAAATACAAATATACAAAGGCAAAACCTGTGAAAGTCCTTGCCACCTTCTCTAATGTTTGCCGTGTCTATCTAAATTTTAATTTGAAAATTAAAGCCATGCATGATAAATACTGGTCTGAAATAATCTTCATTTGATTGCAAACTGTGCCCAGTGCGTCATGTGTAGGTGTTAGCGTGTATCAGCTAATCCACAGTGATGCGCTTTAAGACTAATGAATCTCTGGGAGGTTTGGGGAGTTGGTTCTCAATCCACAAGCAGCCTGTGGGATAGCATGTTTTCCTCTCTGTACTACAATATTACCCACAACCCCCCAAAGTGATTAGAAGGGGCTCAGTGCTCAAAAGGTCCAAACTTCTTTCAATATGCGCTGGGAGCTCTGACTGATGCCAGTCAGATTTACACTTCTGCACCTGAGAGGGAGAAGCTGGCGTATATCCAAAGGGAGCTGGTTGTACAGTTCTCTGTTGGCAAAATTTT
Source organism: Strigops habroptila (assembly GCF_004027225.2). Lineage (NCBI taxonomy): Eukaryota > Metazoa > Chordata > Aves > Psittaciformes > Psittacidae > Strigops > Strigops habroptila. The sequence goes on along the minus strand of NC_044277.2, from coordinate 106,703,730 downwards.
GCCCTTAAAAATTTAGGACTAAATGCCACCCTTCATCCATCACTATTCTCATAGATATTGCAAGGCTTTTCAAAGCAGAGAGTCATCTCACGTGGTGCAGGTCAAGTAACAGAATACAGCTGTACTGCGTCACTAGGCGCTATGGCTAGGTAAGAGTATAAAGCTATGCTACACAGTAGCAACACAAAAGAAATTGTGAAAGAATGAAGCACAGCCATAGGAGGGAGTTGAAATTGTAATTGAATTTTCTTCTCTGGCTCTTCTTCTCTGGGTTCAAACTTTACTGTGATTTTTATAGGTTGATTTCCCTTTGCTTTGGTACCGAGGAAGTTGCCTGTTGTGAATTTCTGTAGAGAAAAATCTGAACTGGTTCCATTAAGCTGTGTGAGGCTGCAGCACGGAGCCAACACAGCATCTGATTTTGCTCTTTCTGAAGTTAGTGGGAAATCTGCTAGGAATTCTAACTATACTATAAATGAGCCTGTACAGCCAGGACATCCAAAGTTTGGAGCACCTCCACTCTGATTTGCTTCAGTAAGAATTGAGGTCCCTGCATGAACTGCAGGATTAGATCTCCAGAAAGTCACAGTGCACATCTCCAAGAAAGTAATTCTTAGAGTGACATTGTGTAAGGGTTAAATAGCCATGTTGAAGAAGTGTTGTGCAATACTTTGAAAAAGAAAGGTGATAACTAGATGAGAAAAGTAGTGGAGCTGCCATTCTTTGTATTTAAAGCCAGTATGGGAATGAACCTGTTAAGATTTAATTGAATTCTGAGTGTTCATTTCATATGTATTCACAGTCCAGTGCAGGGTACTGTAATCATTTGCTACATGCAGATTTTGTACAATGAACTCATAATACTGAATACATAGTAAAATTCCGCCTGAAAAGGAATTTTGGCATGCACAATAGCTGGTTTATGAATCTCAGTTTTCTTGGTCATCTGACGTTGCTGATTTTTTTTTTTTTTTAATGACAAAAAACCTAATGCACTATTGCTAAAATAATGTATTTGGAATTCATTTATACAACCCATGTTTTGCACCTGAAGCTTCCTATTCAAAGTACAAACTCCTCTGAATTACAACAGCTGAGTCATAAAGGCCCCACAGTAAATGTCTGACAGCGCTACCACACTCATAGTAAGGTAGTGCGAGGAAGGGGCTGCTCTCATTTCTTTTAATCTTATCTATGTTTTTATGTGCATTCAGTGTGTTTGTATATATATATGGATATGTGTGTATATTTATATATTCACATACATATATGTAATCAAGCATATACATAACCAACCCTCTATTTTTTATAATTCATCACCAAGAAAAATTGGATTCCCAAAATTACCTTGCCCAGAGTCTGTGGAAATATGGACCTTAAAATTTTTATTGAAGTAAATTTTACAAGTCTCTTTGAAAACCGAAAGCTTACATTTCTCTTACTATGTATCAGACAGTGTTTTAGATGATTTCGCATCTAGCAGATACATTAAACTTTGCAGAACAATCTGTCATACTTTCATAATGTAGGTACAAATTGCAAAAAAAAAAAAGAGATTATTCTATACATTTTTAAGATCTATGCACAAGACAGTCCCTGAGAGGTGAGGCTACTACAGAAACCACTGGTCAGTTTTAAATGCTTCTGGAGTCCTAATTTCATTTTGAACAATAGACCAATCATTATTGCTCTGGACTAGCTTGTTAGTCATGCACTGATATGTGTCATTAAATATTTCTTGAGCCCAGAGGGAGCACATTTACACTTTAAAGAGGGACTGCTAAGCTAAAAGATAATTAGCATCACATGTGAGGGCTTTGCTTAAAATATATATCTATTATGCTATCACTTCTTGCTGTGTGCAATGGCATTTACTAACACTGCTCACTTTAAAAATGGACAAATTCTTATTTTGCCAGCTAATTAGCGGTTGCCAGTGTCATTTTTGTGATGTTGCAGCTAGTAATATGAGCCCAGTTGCATAGTCACAAAAGTGATCATTGGAAACTGTGACTCTGCTGCAGGGACAATGTGGGAAACCCCTTTTCTGAGCCTCTAACGACCTCTGACCTTTGCTTGCTGATGGTTTGCATGATGATTTCTTTTTCACTCAATGAGCCAAGGGTTGGTTTGTATTACTAATCATTCTTTCTGAGTTAATTCTTCCTGTATATGTATATATATATAATATATATTTTCTTCAACATTTAAGAACTTTGCTTACTGATGAATTTTCAGTTCACTCTCATTAGCCAGAACTAAGAATGAAATGAGATGTTGCTGCACTTCTAAATATTTTCATAAACTATATATAGACAAATCTATGAACCAGCTGGATTGAAACCCTTTGTTTTAATGTGTTTTCTGAAATGTGTGATAATGAAAATGTTTGAATCGCCTTCAATAAAACTGACAAACATAAGGTGTCTTTCCCTAACATGTGTCTCTGACTGTCTGATTTACTGAGAGGTCTGATTTACTGATAGGTTGAGATCGAGTTTCTCATTGAAATTATATTAGGACTTTGGTAGATGGCTAGTCACAACATGAAAATATCTTATTACTGGTGCCATACAAGGAACAAAGGAACCACACAAGCAGAAAAAGAAATGGGAAATACCCCTCTGTAGTTATTAGCTTTTATTTAATACCTTAAATGCAGAAACAACTCTTTACTAATGCACGTGGTGGGGGGAGGAGGGGATGGAACAATGACCAGCTGCATGTAGGGGAATGCAGACTGACTTTGTCAGACACCGTTACAGATGTTTCAAATATAATCTACTTTACAATACAAAAAATTAATACCAAGCTTTATATTATATAGGAGGAGTAGCTACTCAGATATGACCACCAAGAACTGAATGGTTCATTCATGTGAAAACTCTCCTGCAGCTTAAGTCACTGAAGTTTTGCTTGGTAGTGCCTCCATATATATGCATTTATGGACATTATAAATGGTCCATTTAACTTCAAAAATCAGGTGCTTCTCAATGCCTTGTCACTTATTTCATAGAACATTTTTCTACTGCATTAATTACTTACATCCAAGGAATATAAATAGAGACAGAATGTCTCTGCAAGTATGATTTACATCAGTAAGCAAAAGAGTAAGAATTGTGAAAAAATCCTGAATTCTAATGTTTAAAGGGAATCATTACAAGAACTTACTATTGTTAACAAGTTTGGTTTGAATCTTAAATAATAAAAAGTAGAATGTGAAAACACAGTTTCTTGGGACAACACCAACATCTCCATGGTCTGTTTGGGTTGAGTTCCAGGTATCTTGACTCCCTGTCAGATTTAGAAGTTTAGGCATCTTTAGGCTATACTGTAAGCAATGTTTAAAGATATATGCATGTTTTCACAGCACAGATGTTAGTGAATAGATGAACAGCCAAGAACTAAATGATTCAGTAGGTTAGTTATGCTTTAAAATTCATAATAACATTGTACCACAGTTGCCAAATTCCAGCAGCTTACTTCAGTTTAGCAGTCAAGATCCTATATAACACTTGTGCTAAGGAACTATTAGAGGGTTTGCGCACCCCTTGAAAGCTACCTTATGAAATGGTTTTATACGAGACCTTCTAGCTCCAGTAAACTCAAACATCTCATCAAGTAAATTGAATGAAAGGTTTTGATTTCCTGAAGCAATGCTTTCTCATTTTAGCCTTTATTCAGCTTGCCTTGTTAACATATGTGTGCATATTTTATGGTTTTTGGGGCTTGTAACATACTTGACATGCAAAATATATCCTAGAGCAGAAGAGAGGGTTTGGGATTTTGTTTTTTTTATAAGGCGATTTAAATAGATCTAAACCAATTTTGTGGGCTCTATTCCTAGACCGAGTATCTTGTTTTGCTTTAGCACTAGTTAATTCCTTCATTGAATTTACATATCAGCAGACCTGTTCTGTAGCTGTACTTTTATTGATTGACTTCACATAGATTCTTTTGCCACTGAGAATGTATAATCAGGAAGCTGTGAAAGACAATAATGTGTAAATATTAAAAATATAAGACTTCTGCACTGGAACCAAAGCAGTACAGCTTACTGATTGGTTTAGTTATTTTTACCACAATAGATTACATTTTAGAATTTTGTGAGAAGCTTTTCAGGAGAATTGGTATTTGTCTTTTTGGGGAGAACTGGTTTAACAAATCAGCACACATTGTACAAAGGATGCTGGAATAGCCTTTTTAATTTTGGATTCAGTTTGATGGGCCTTGATATTTCTTTGAACAAGCTCATGAACTCAAAGTTGGCTTAAAAATTAAAGCATCTCAAGATAATCTTAGTTTTGGAGCTAAAACATGAGACATTTGAGAAAAGAGCTCATTTATTTTGCCTAGCCAACAACGATAATGGGATGTTTTCTGGGATTTCTACAGCAGCAAACCAGAAGCAAACTTGAAACGAGATTCTGTATGTAACAACTGCTTGTTATATTAGGAAATTATCAACCTGACTCTTTCTTTAAAGACTGCAATATTTGTTTTTTCTTATTGTTTATTTTTGACAGTTGGCAAAAGAAACAGTATGTAATATGCTCAATTAATTTTTTGTGTCTGTTTTATTTCAGAAAAGTAAACAAGTGCTACAGGGGTCGCTCTTGTCCAGTAGTTGTTCATTGCAGGCAAGTACAATTTCTAAAATAGCTTTAGAGAGATGTCTCTGTGAAAGAATTTAATATAGATATAAACAATATGGGCAAATTAAAGCTTTAGATGAATCACTAAATGGATAGTGAGGTAGGCTGAAGGTGTTACATGTAATTCAACTGGGTTTGAATGCTGATTAATACTTGGGATCTGTTTTCATAAGAAAATAATCCTTTCCTGTAATTTCATAGATGTTGTGCCTTGACCTGTTAATGTATGGCCACCCTTTCCAACATAAGTAACACTTCAATTTCATAAATCTCCTTCAAAATGATAGTGGTTGCTTGCATTCCCTCCCAGTTTAGTCTATTTTATTAACAATCAATTATGGTTTATTTCTTCTTTGCTTGCTTTTAGTCATCTTGGTAAGAGGAGAGCAATGTCAGTTAGTGGAAACCTACTCAGAGGTTGAGTAATCCTTTAAGGATAGTTTATCTTTAGGCCTGACAGTCTGATAGATGCACACGAAAGCTATCGGGCAAGTCAATGGAAAACTTTATCATAATAATGTTAATGTTTGGTTTTGCCATTGGAGGTTCTAAGGAGGACGTTGCACTTATTTGTTGATTGTATTCTTGTAGATAAGGAAGATAGAAAACCAGCGCTGCTAAGAGGCAGGTTTTTTGACTTGCGGCCCTCCACTTTGGGCGGGAGTGAGGGAGGAAAGGATATGTTTCTCATGTGTGGCTCAGCAGGGGCACCTTCCACTGGTTGCAAGGAGGCCCTCTGCGGAGGTGAATGCTCTGGAGGAGGCTTGTCTGCATTGCCCTCAGGAAGCCTGAGAAAAGAAACATTTGTTGCAGAATGAAGAGCCTCCAAGTTTCTTCCTCTTTCCTTACTGTGATGGATGGAAATGTCTACTATTAGCTCAGTAGTTTTTGTTTTTATTGGGCCTGATCGCTGCCTTGTCTCTCATTATTCAGCTTAACTAATAAGATTGTGTCTTTGTTCCCTTCATAGACATAGAAAAAAAATTATTACCATTGCCTCCTTTTCTCTAAGCAGTGATCTCGTAACTGAAAGAAAAAAACCTCTGTCTACAGAGACTTAACAAAAATTAAGTTTCAGAGCCTGCCTGTAAACAGAATGTGATAACGCGCTTCACGCTGTTCTATTATTTTTCCTTTCATTAATTCTTGTACACAAATTGAGCTATCAATAAAAATAATGGCTTAATTAATAAAACTACATACCAGTCTAATTGGTCACACATGCACCTTTGTAAAAATTTTGGGGAGGCAAAGAAAAAAAGCTTTTACTTAAAGTCTTAATTATGTTTGCTAACAGCAGCTCTAAAAGAGCATCATGCTGGCAATTACACGTTGCTCTGAAAGGGACACAACCTGCATTCAGATGAGGAAGCTTCCCCCCTCCCAAGGCTTGGTCTCACATCTCTGAGGAAGGGCTGATGATACAAACAAAAGTTAAAGCTGTTTCTTAGGAATTATACAATATTTTTTCTGGTTGTTGCAACTAAGGAAGAATTAAAGGGAAAGGTAAAAAGAAAAACCAGACCTTTTGTGATGTATAGTGAAGAAAGATTACAGTAATCAAATATTTTGGTTCTCGAACAGGTCTTTCTATGCATTCCCTCTGGCTGCTGTGTTCAAATGCAATCAGCGACATTTTGGGACGTTCTGGTTAATGTTCTGGTCTAGCTTATTCTGTGGTTCTTGATCACATATACAAGTGACTATAAGCTCATTATATATACACTTTTTGAACAGAAATGGTATCCTGTTTTAGGGTTAGTGACTTTTCCACTGTTTAAAATGCTTTCCTTTCATAAGCATAACTTGGCTTAAAAAAATCAGAACAGAACGCTGTAACCCATGCAGACTAATAGTTAATCTTCCACAAACAGCTTGTGTTAATTCATTGCAAGGTTTCTCTCTTCTCTCAGTATCCTGCTTTAGCCCCTTGTTCTCTCCTTTTCCCCCATGAGTTAACAGTATAACACTGAGGGCAGGTACCTTCATGTTGAGTCTAGATGCACATTGATAGGCTTTATTTTTTCTTTTTCCCTTTCTGTTGGCAGTGATGGTGCGGGAAGAAGTGGAACCTACATTCTAATTGACATGGTTCTCAATAAAATGGCCAAAGGTGAGAATCGAAAGGCTTGTTACTTCCTCAGTACTGAAAGATGTGCTTGTGTTGCCATGACAACGGAGGGAGCAATATTCACAGAAAATCTGAGAATAAATTAGAGGGAAATTGTACTCTTTCCTGAGCGTTCTTAAGTTTTATTTTCATAGCAATTTCAAACAACAAACCCAAATGCAAATGCTTTGTGAATGAGCAGGTGTTTTTCTGCTGTTGAGAAGTACTTGAATTTTTAAACTTATAATTTAAAATAGTTATTACAGGTTTTAGAAGAAGATACCTTGGGGCTGTAGAATCCTTATTTAGTGAGTATGTGAGTTAGGTCCAGGGCTGCTTCGTGAGTGTTGCCCAGTCCTCTGTCACCTACCCAGCCACAATGGTCAATCATGATTTCTTTTTGTAGCTGCCTATTGCCTAGAAGAGATGGTACCAGACAGGGCCTCATGTGCTGGACAGATTTGTCTCTTAGGAGGAAAAAGACTCCAGTGAACAGCTTAGAGGACTGAAAATAAATCATCTAATGCTCTATTACCAGTGCTGCCACTGTCCAATATTGAATAATTTTTTAAACTTTTCTGTTCCTTAGTTTCCTTATATGTAAAATGTGATTTTATGAAGTAGAAAATCATGTGTCAACGTAAATACATACTGTGGTTTCTTTAAAATGAAGTCTATAATTCTCTAGAGATTGTGGCCATTTCTTTACTTTTTATTGATTGGTAAATGGTTCATGGTGGGAAGTACTTGGGATATCCTGAAATAATCTTTTTATGTTAGAACTAAACCAAATTTTTAATACTGATACTGTCTTCAAAAGACGGAAGCTAAAAGTGAGCATGTAAACCTGACTGTAGATTGAAACACATAATAGTCAACTTTATTCATGTGTTGTACTCCTTCTTCATTCCTTTGACCGTGTTTGTATTACAGCTTCATAAAACTGCATTTTAAGAGGAAGAGAAATCTTGAGGTTGAAAATGAACAAAAAATAGTAATTTTCCTTTTTTACTTCTGAACCTGAGTTCTTAAGAAACCTTGATCTGGCATTATGCAGATATGTGTATTTAAAGAAAAAGTCTTGCTTGTAAAAATGTATATTAATTTATAGAGAGAAACGGTGTTTAGTTCTTTGAGTTCTAGTCACTTTACAGTTGTTTAAAATCTTCTAGTGTAGACATGTTTTTATATGTAGTTTAAAAATACACTCCATGCTTTGAGGTCATCTGCTATTGCATCCTGCATATCCCAGTCCTGTGGGACATAGTGGCATCAGAGAAACTCTTCAGAAAGAAGAGTTTAGCATTTTCTTTCTCTCCAGATTCTTTTAACATGTCTTGTCAAACGTGGACTGAATTTTCTGCCTGTGAGCATCACGTGGAACTAGCTGTTGATCTTAAAAGTAGTTGTGTGTTTGCCTTCTCCTTAGCACTGTCCTGAAAATACATTTTTCAGTGGGATGAGATTAGTTTTTCATGCTCGTTGGAAAATAGTTTTTCACTCTGTGAAGGAATATGGAGATATTTCCAATGCTTGTTACGTGCCACGTGACAACCCAGTCTTTAAAAATAGAAGCAATGGTATGCCATAAAATTAATGTAGACCTTTGTTAGGTATTTGTTCGGCTCATTTCAGTCATCAGCCATAATGAAAACTAGATTAAAAGTATATGCAACTTACTCGCATAAAGAAGTAAATGAGAAGTATTTTCTAGCTTGGGGCTTTCAGCCACTTAAGGGAGGGTTGACTTTGTTGTAAAAGCACTGAAGAATGCCATTTATTGACTCCATTGTACCATGTAATGTCAAATTCCATTTTAAGTGTGGGCTTAGCGCTTCACAATACCAGACAAGTCATGTGAAACTGGCCAGAGAAAGGCATCACAGGGCTTTTTGGAGATCGGTCACCCCCATTTTGTTCTTGACCTGCTCCCCTCTGCCCATGGGGGTGTGCGATGCGAAATCCCCTGACCTGGTGCTTTGGCTGGGGTTTAAATGAAAGATCAAAGGGCAGAGCGGGCATCTCAGCCCTGCTGAGGTGGGCCTTTCCCAGGCTGTCACACTGTGCGGCCGCCAAAGGTTTTGTTCGGGCGGGAACCGAGGCCCAGCCTGTGCGGCCGGGGCCCTCTTTGTCTGGCCTGAGAAGCTGGAGGCCCAGGTTGAGGATCCAATGTTCATCAAATGATCAAAGGCCTGAAGCCCTGGACATGAAATCTTTCTTTCCATTTCCTTTTCTTAGAGAATGAATTGCACAAGTGGCAAAGAATGCCCTTTCCAAAGCTTTTATGTGGAGTGCGAGGGCTAACTTCAGAGTCCTTCAGCGCTAAACATAAAAATGTAAGTGCACTTTCAATCTGGGCCCAGCTGCAAGGCCAGCATCTAGTAACATTTCTTTCAAAAAGGCTTTTAAGGATTAAGGCGTTCAGTCTTTCAAAAAAAAAAAAAAAACCCACCAAAAAAAAAAAACCCCACCAAAAAAACCCGGACTTTTAAGAATAAACTTAGAATAATTTGAGTTTCTTGTTCCACTGTCTGGTTTATTAGAAAGTAGACAATAATGCATTTTTAAATCAGAGTAAATAGAGGAGTACTTAGTTTCGGCAGTGGGAAAGTAGAAAGCAATCAATAAATGCCTTGGCTCTTTAGTGTGGTTTTTAATAGGGTAGGACGAGAAAAGGAGCTCCTTTTTCACGTAATGATTTACTTCCCTGCATTCTCTTAGACAGTTAACTGTAAATGCTTTTGTCATTTACAATTTCTTCTCCTACTGCTCATTGAATTAGTGCTAATACTTAGTCTATTAAACATGTTATAAATTCATATCTTCTGCTGTCTTGCCTGTTGCCATCCCTCCTCTTAGTTTAGATGCTGAAAACCACCAGCAAGGGACCTCTTCCTAAAGCGTAAAGCAGGGGAAAAGAAATCAAGTTGGGGAGGGTTTTGTGCTTGACACCTGCCACGTTGGTGTGATGGCCTCAACCCCTTTTGAGAAAGCAGTAATGAATTTTTAAAAAAGCAAAGCACCCCATTTCAGTGCACTTGCAGGACAGTAAAATGGGTATTGAGAGTAGAAATGCCCCCTTGACGTACCTGGGGGGGTTGACCTGGTGACAGGACACACAAGAGCTCACATGAAGCTCGCAGGAACTCTCGCTCAGCAAACGCCTTTGTGGCCCCCAGCTGCCTTTGAGAGCCACACAACACTGTCCTGTGGGACTCCCTCTGGCTCTGCAGAGCATCAGGAAGGATTTCCTGTTGGGTTGGACTTCTAATGAATTTCGCTGTCCTCTGTGCAGTAAATGTAATGGCTGCATCTATGCATTCGCTCCAAACAGCCACATTAAATAATCTTCTTAGATACTGGAACACTCAAAGAACCAGTGTCTGTTCAGTGCTATCATTCCTGTGTCCTGTCAGCAGAAACTTTTAAATTCAAGTGTATTCTTTTGTTTAGTTGTTCAGTAACTTAGTAATGCTATTTATCATGTAGTTTATTACTATGATTATTTCTCTTGCTAGATTCATGTGCAGAGTAGTTAAAAGACCCTGATCCTATTCCTACGAAAGTAATAACAAAAACTAAGTGGTATTGAATCTGGCCTTACAATAACATGCTTAAGTACTGTTTGATGTGTTTTAACTATGACAGCTGTTTAACTATGATACTATTTTTACATGGGTGTTACAATTTTAAGACAGTTACCAAGTTACCTTTCATTTCCCTGATAGACAGCTTAAGACAAGTTTAGTTTTGAGAGAGAAGTTAAGAAGTGATTTATTTCAACTTCATGTGCACTTCCATGATTTAGATAAATACAGAAAATTACAATGGATTGTTTTTGTAGATAATAATGCTTGCTGAATTTTTGACAGAGACTGTTTTTCGAGGCTGATTTCTACTGAGAATTTCAATGTTCTCAATGTATTTAAAAGTTTAATTCTTCGTAACTAAGGAAGATAAGCTGATTTAGATTTAGTTCTACTTGATATTCCTTCCTCACCCCAAACTCAGAATAACTCTGAGCTGATCAGGGTTTTTCTTTTTGTGTGATCTAGAGGAAAGTTGAGAATCTTCTCATTTCTTGTCTTTCCTGCAGGCTTATTGTAGTGACTAAAAGTTTGATATATTGCAAGACATTTTTATTGAATGTTTTTGGCATGAAAAAGAAAAAAAATGAGATTATGAGTCTTCCCACTTTCATTTTTCTGAACTGAGAGGCTTGGATAGTGTAGATAATAGTTTGATTTTTAGATATTAATCCAGCCAGCAGCTGCTTAGGGTTTGCTGACCATCTATTTTCTTGTGTTTGAACTAGCTGGAACGAGATGAGTCAAAGGAAAGGCGAATATGAATTTTAAAATCCTTTTAAAGTATTGCTTTCCGAATTCTAAAACCCAGCAAAAAGATTTGATTTACCAAAGCCAAACCAGCGGTTTATTCTCTCACATTCAAAAGCTTGGATTATAATTGATGAGCACACACACTCTGGCCTGGGCTGGCTGCAGAGGTTATCTCCCCAAGTCCTTTCCTTGCCCCCGCTACCCTATTGTCTGAGGGTCTTGTGAGTCAGCTCCTGAGCAGATGCAGTTTATACCATGACATTTTAAGGCAAAACAAAAGATTCCTTAATTCACCCTCTGACTCATCGTGATCAAATGATTTTGGCTAATCTGAACCCTTGCTGAGGTTTTGCTTATCTGCTGTGTGGATTTAACAATCATAATGAAGTTGTGGGGTTAGCTCATCTCTGAAAGGATTTTATGAAAGAAAATGCTTGCCCATATTCATGTTAAAATGGATTCAATCTGCTTATTTTTGAGTCCTTATGCAAAGTCTGAGAAAATTCTATTGTTCAGTTGTGCTGATTCAAGTCCAGAGCAGACTATTTCTGACATGCTCTTGGGGAATAAGGGAATATTTTTTCAGCCCAGGATCCAGCTTCTCCCATGAAAATAAAACTTAACATACTATGTGTCATACAGTGGTTGGGAGAATATATAGTATAAAAGAGAGATTAGATTTTTTTTTGGGGGGGGGCGGGGAGGGGGGTGTGGAGGTCTGGTAAAGGACAAAAAGTGGGATTAGAAATAGGTGGAATTCTGCAGAAAAAAATCAGGACTTAAAAAATTAATTATTTTCATGTTCTCAGTTTGGATCGATCATGTTGCTGGTCTTTGAGATTTGGGTGAGACGGATTGTTATCTCTAGGAAAAAGAAAAAAAAATGCAGGTTGGTAAAGCCAAAAAATTAAGGTTTGCTTTGTGCACTATTGTGCTGTCCACAAGACTGTCTTAGTTCTCAGCAGCAATGATGCTAAGCATGTAAATCTGAAATGTTACTATTTCAATTTCTGAAGGAAGTTCTTAGTGTTCATGTAAACATATCATATGTTATAAGGCTGTTTTTTCAAATGAGCTTCATTTATGTATTGTAACTTTTATGTAATGAGTTACCCTGGAAACACAATTAGGCAAATAGTGCTCATTCTTGCAGCCTTTCCCAGCAGATAATTAATCACAATGAGAGCTGGGCCCCCAGCTATAAGCAAAAATGTATAGCAAATGTATAGGACAGTTTTTTATGGTCCAGTCGGTGATGCTCAGCAAACTCTCGCTATTTAGAACAGTGTTTATTTCCTTCGTAAAACACATTTTGACATATAAATCTTTAAAGCTTTTGACTCATTGACACTAGAAAGTCATCGATTATTAGTTCATAAAATAATGATAAAAATGTAGCATGTTCTATAGGCTGCTGTTGTGAAATGAATTAGTGACCATGGGGAAGATGGTGTTGGTTAATGTTTCCTAATGTTGTATGGGCTGCATTTTTAGCAGGTTTTCCTATATGGCATATAGACATTTCAAACAAAAAGCAAACAAGTTATTAGCGTAACTTCTTTGGCTTTTTTCTTCCTTGTACAGTCAGGGATTACTCTAAAAGAGCCATATTTCTTGAGTTATTTGCTGTTCTGGGGATTTTATTGGAAAAAAAATGGGACTAGAAAAGTGTGGTAGAAAGCAATCCTAATTATCCAGGGTTTGAGGCAAATGAATTGTGAAGAAAGACTGATCAGACATGGGCTGTTCCTTGGGAAAGGGAGCACGAAGGGGGGTCCCTATAGAGCAGTAGAAGATCCTGAAAGGAATGTATTGATGTCAGTAAGCAGCTTGAGATAGTGACTAATTTGAAAACAAGAGGTCATTGACTGAAACTAAGGAGGAGACAAGCAGATAAGGAATTTGGGCGGCATTTTTTCACACAATGGGTAGGTTAGAATATGGAAGAGTGAACAAGCTGGTCATAGAAGTACTGTGCTATCAGTTTAAGAAGCAGCTGGGCAAATGTTTAGAAAAGGAAGTTTATATACAGAGTGAAGAACTACTTTTTTCTGTAGCTAATCTCATGCAGCAGTCCGTAGAAGGATTTGAAGAGAAGTGTTTAATTGACCAGATGGTAGTCTTCTGGCTGTAAAGGGTACAATGTATATTACCTAACTAAAGCGTAATTATTGCACAAGTTCTATAGCTGAACCAGCCTAGTCACTTTTAAGTATAAACTTCATTAAAGAATGAATCTGTAGTAGTGGCATCTTTTATTCAGGTCACTCCATGTGCTGTTTTATGAAAGCACTGCCACCTTTGTGCAACTTAAAATGAAAGTAATGTAAAATGTAGTTCTTACAAGTTACTAGATTCATGAGGGTGAGCTACTTCTGTGTTCCATGTAAAGAAAATTCAAATTTTGCAAAGGGGACTCTGAGATTTTTGGAGGCCAACTAAGGCACGTTTTCAGAAGTGTCATTTTTACAATCAGAATTCTTAACTTTGTTCATGTTAAGCACTTGGAGATAAAATGCCTTTCAGGTAATTCACCAGTAGTTTCTGGAAGAGGTACTAAAAGAAGAAAATCATGGAGAACTCTATGGGGGCTGGTACTGAGGAACACCTATAAGTAGGCAGTAGCTGCACATCTGCAATTCTTGCTATGTATACACTTTCTATGTGTGCATGCGTGTGTACATGCACACGTAAGTTGAATTTAGATGTGTGCACTGGTATCTTCTGGAGTGACCATAGTTGATTATGGGATATCTTGCCCCATATGGACTATAACTCATTAACTTCTATTTCTTGCATGTAGCAAGTTAGGCATATTCCTTTTATTTTTAACTTCTGGGGAGGTGGAGGGAATGTAGATGTAAAAGAGAAACAATTACTATATGGTATAGAATGTGGTGTCGCATATTCTCATGCACGGTGGAAGTGAGGAGGGATTGGTCCTCAAATTAGCATCCATTTGCATTCAGTTACAGTGAGTGGTTTCTGCATGTTTTTTCTGCAATGACAAAGAATATTAGCTGAAAGGCTGACATGTCAGTAGTGAATTTCTATCCCTGCAAATCTGTTAAAATCAGTGTAACTTAGAAGCATTATTTTCCTGAAGCAGTTTTTAAAATATTAGGCAGTTACTAGGTGTTTCATCTTCAGTATCACTTTTCTTTGGATTGTGTACTGACAAAGCCATATCACTTACATTTATAAGATGCAGTTTTCCAGTATTAGTATGAAATGTGTGAACAATTATATAATATGTACTCTCTGTGTGTATGACTGTCACAATAATTTTCATTACTTCACTTTTATTCCTTCTCCATTTATATGCTTGCTTTTCCCATTGGCTTCTTTTGTTGTGGTTCTTTTGTTCTGGTTTCTAATAAAGGCAGTGAAATTTTAATTTGGGTCATTGTTAGGTGTATAGAGACATATTTTGTCTGAAATTACAGGCAGTTCACTAATTCAGGTATATGTTGGGTCGATCACTAAATATATGGATGCACACAGATTTTGTTCATCTCAGAGACAGAATAAGCTTTTAATGAAAATACCAGCCTGAATACATTTATCTTTTTTGTTATCTTTAAAAGTGTGTCCCTCACTAGGTTTTTGCTGATGCTTTTTTCTTTCCATGAAAAGCATCAAATGATCCTCCTGGCCAATAGCAGAACTCCAGCAGCTACAGCAGCAGACATCTGGATAACTACAAATGAAAATTGCTTTTATTTTTGTAGTTTCTAGCTGTTGTTCAGATCTCTTTTTCAGTCTTATTATTTACAAGTGTTTGTATTTAGTGGGCACTCAGACAATGCAAGTTGAAGGAAGAAAATACTCTTGTTTCTTTGCAGCAGAGCACTATACAAACAGCAGTTACTCTTACAATGTGTTTTTCACTTCTCTGGCCTTCTCTACACTATACTGCAACTGATTTATCTTTTCATTATGGTTCCATTTTGCTTTTTCTTTTGTCATGTCCATCAGAATTGCCAAACTGGAGAGGTGAGGGAAGAGGGGAAAGAAACAGGCACAAAACACAGATCTCAAACACCGTTAGATTTGGCAGATTCTAGTATTTGTGAGCCTGAAAATGCAGGCTAGAAACTCAATTCTTTTCAAGCCAGGTTCATTCCATCTAACTTTAGCCATATAAAACATCTAGTATTAAGCATCTCACCTAACCTAGTTGTCTAGGTCTCCTCAGTCATCAGTGGAGAATGGTATGCACCTCTGGAGGATAATTCTCAGGCAAATGAATTGCCCATCAGAGCTTCCCCTTTCTCTCTTAGCTGTTGGGAGAGGAGATGACTAACTTCGATTCGAACTTCAAGGATGGCTGGAGTAGATGAGATGAGGCTGGGCCTTTGAGACTAAGCTGGTTAGTAAATATTACCGGTATGCCATTAAAACTAATGGTCAGTGAAGAAGTGGTGTTACACCCCCCCTAGTTATGACCCTTTCTTCTTTAATCAGATTGAGTTTGCCCCTCATATGGTGTGATTAAATGTTTCACTGCAACATTAAGTACTCAATGGGGCAGACACTTGCTGGAGCAGCTACAGAAGCCATCCTTTAGAATCTGTCAGTGGGAAGCTGGAGGCATCTAGGGCTTTAGGAGCATTGCAAATCTGTAGCATATCTGCTACGTCCGGCTAGCTTAGGCACTGGAAACAGCATAGCAATGGCAGTGTAATAGTCCATGAGTACTGATTTACCTCCAAATGCCCCAGCGAGCCCACTTCTCTTTCTATACGCTATCACAGCCACCAGTATAGATGGGCCTGTTTCGTGTGTTGGGCTCCTGGCAGACCTGGATCTAGTTACCGTGTGTCCTTCTTTAAGGTGTTTCTTTCCTTTGGTTTCCACAGTTCACAACCTTCTTGCGAAGTGAACTGTGGCTAAGGCAAAGCTGAATGCAGAAAAGAGGCAGAAAATGTTGCACTGTAAACCCAAGAAAGCTTGTTTGTCAGAGTCTTCACATTGGGAGGGAAAAAAGGCAGCATAAAGTTGCTGTGCGTGAGTTTGCTTTGACCAGGAAGCATCATTTTTAGGCATGAGTCATGCAGTCATCACCCAAACATGAAAAACACTTGTATTCTTCCTAAACACAGACACGCTTTGATGAGACAGCTCGTCGTCCTTGCTGACACTTTATTTTTTTCCCTAATTTTCTTTCTCATGTGTATTTTTGCTATTTCATAGTATTACAAGTGATTCTTCCATGGCGGTCCCAATTGCCTGTGAATACTGCGCCCCATGTGACTCTGAGGCTAAAAGGCTGCCAGTCAGCAGCATCTTGCAAATATTATTGGATCTTTTTCAGCTTCTAGCAACAGCAGCAGAAAGAACTATATTAGGGACTCTTCCATCGAGATTATAACAAGATGGGTTTTAATCTGACCTAACAAGTCTCTTTGCCGTTTAAGGCCTAGTCCAGAATCTGTACGATATACTAAATATAAAAAAATGCATTAAGCATTAATGTCAGTAATATCTGACTAGAATGAATTCGAATACTTCCTCTTGCAAAAAGAAAGGCACTTCACAGGTCATTTCTGTATTCCCCTTAGTGCTCCATTTTTTCCTGTTGGGACAAATGCTTATTGCCACACAGATCATCATCATCTCCTTAAGGAGAAATGATAACAGTGCTAATAATCCCCCATTTACAACAGCTCATCATGACTCCTACATCATATATTCAGCTTTATGATCAAGGGGAACAGAAAGAGGGCTGAGAAAGGTGCAAAGGGTATTGGAAAAAAGAGTAGAATATCTGTCTAGGTCCTCACCTCTCTAGTGTCCAAGTACGTTGTAATCATTAATGGATTTGCCTTCGTAACAACTTACTAGGTGGGAAAAAAATGGTTCATTTTATAAATGATGGTGTGAAACATACGGTGAATTTAATGATTTCACCGGTGTGTTGCAGGAAGTCAGAGTCTCAGCCTGGAAAAAAATTCAAATGTATCTAAACATAGCCATCCTTTAGGACTCACATTAACAAAATTATAGCCATTATGCAGACTTATAATCATATCTTTTTGAGAATATATGCTGGTAGATCTGAAAGTTGTTCCCAGCTAGAAAAATCCTTTTTAATTTAATATTTATGAGTGATATATATTTGTGAAACATTCACAAAGAAAACTCTTCAGTTTGGGTTATTTAAAAAGAATCCCCCCCCACAAATAACAGCTTTGATGAAGTATTTAAGGATCATTTTATTTTTATAAATACACAGAAAATTCAGAGCATCTAGAATCTAAAATATTCCTTTTAATACAGTGCTTTAATATAAAATTCTATCAGTCTCACAGAATCTACTGCTGCAGTTTCATAAGTAATGTATAAAATAGGACTTTTGACTTTGCTTTCAATGCAAGTATGTTCAAGCCTATTTCGTAAAAATAAAATCTCAAAGCTTACCTTAATTAAGCCAAAATTTTCATACATTTATGTGACAAATGCTGATTGTTCTTATAACTGAGAAAGAAAATATACTCAGCACGTTTTCAGGTGCACAAGCTCCGTAGTTTGATGAATCTGAAAACCACTTTCAATGCCTTCATTTTTCCTTCACAGCTGATATATTAAAAGATATTACCCCTCTTGACAAACTTTGTCTGTCATATTCCTGTACCATCACAGTGACATCAGTGCTGCTACAATGTGGAACGGATTATCCTCCACAGAGTGTTTCTCATGTGTCTCATGCTTAGCAAAACAGGTCCCCTGCCATGTTTAAGGGAATGAGAAGAGAAGGAATATTTCATTATTAAGTCATAAAACTAACATTATGTAATTTAGGATGATTTTAAATATTCCGATCTGCTGGTCACCTCATGGAGCCTGTTGCAGCAGCGTTTGGCTAGTTCTTTATTTATTGAAGGACAAAAAGGCAATTCAACTTTTACCCATGTTTTTGTGACATGCTGGATACTCTGCTTATGCGCCTATCTAAGGGCAAACACTTTAACCCCTTGGGATCTGCTAATCAGGAGCACCAGCTGTTAAGTGCCAGTGTGCATCCTGCATTGGTGCCTGTGGGAGAGAAAGGGTTGCAGAGGATATGACCCTAAACTTCAGAAACTGCTTCTCTCCTTGGGGGCAAAATATCATTCAGCTTGCATCTTTTCTTGTTTTCTTTTAGTTTATCCAGTTAATGTTCCTGATGTGGGTTGTTGTGCACTCACTGTGAATGCTTGAAGCCTTTAGGAAGATGATAGTTAATTACCGAAGTTAAAGTCTGCTATGCATTGGTGTGGAAGTGCTTTTGGAGGTATTTACTCAGCTAGCTCACTGAGCTGTTAAGGACAGGAGGAAGGCTAGTGGTATCTGGCTCACAGTGAGTTACTGCAAATGCATGTTCTGTTTAAAAAAAACCCAAACATTGCACATTACACAGCCATTTTTCACAATACTGCTGGTACAACATTAGCTCAGTGTCACACTAAGTTACATTCGTACATTCATTTAAAACAAGCAATGAAATCCATTGTGAAAAAGGAACCTGTCACAAACACAAACCAAATTTATTCCCTGCTGAGTAAAATACAGTCAAAAGGTGAAAAGGCAGTTTTTTATTCTTTAAATGCTCCTCTTTTAGCGCTCCCTGTATTTTCTCAAACAACAGTAGCACTGTTAAGCAGACAGATACATATTGGTGGGGAGAAAAGATAAAAAATATTGCCTTTTGACACATTTTATGTTCTCTTTTCCAGTTGTCAATGCTGTCTAGCCTAGTATTTTTAACCCTTCCTCTAGATTATTTGTTTTATGACAATAAATTGATATCTATTGCAGGACTTCATAGTTTAGTAGCCTGAGCAAAGCACTTCCAATAATGGAATATCCTTGGAATCAGTGGGTCAAGTTCTTCCATATTTTACTCTAAACAACTGCATCAAATTTAGCTTGTATATGGGCTTTCCAGATAAGCAATATTTAAAATACCTGAACAGTGTTTGGATATTTTGCAGCCATCTCAGTAAAAGTGTGATTTGACCCTAATATCCTTAGTCACAATATAGAATCATAGAATAGGTAGGGTTGGAAGGGAATTTAAGATGATCTAGTTTCAACCCCCCTGCCATGAGCAGGGGTGCATCATACTAGACCATGTTGCCCAAGGCTGTGTCCAGCCTGGCCTTGAACACTGCCAGGGATGGAGCATTTACCTTCTCTGGGCAACCCATTCCAGTGCCTCACCACCCTCACAGTAAAGAACTTCTTCCTTATATCTAACCTAAACCTCCCCTGTTTAAGTTTGAACCCGTTACCCCTTGTCCTACCACTACAGTCCCTAAGGAAGAGTCCCTCCCCAGCATCCTTATAGGCCCCCTTCAGATACTGGAAGGCTGCTATGAGGTCTCCATGCAGCCTTCTCTTCTCCAGACTGAACAGCCCCAACTTTCTCAGCCTGTCTTCATACGGGAGGTTCTCCAGCCCCCTTATCATCCTCACGGCCCTCCTCTGGACCTGTTCCAACAGTTCCATGTCCTTATGTTGAGGACACCAGAACTGCACGCAATACTCCAAGTGAGGTCTCATGAGAGCAGAGCAGAGGGGCAGGATCACCTCCTTTGACCTGCTGGTCACGCTTCTTTTAATGCAGCCCAGGATATGGTTGGCTTTCTGGGCTGCGAGCGCACACTGAAGCCGGCTCATATTCAGCATCTCATCAACCAATGCCCCCAAATCCTTCTCTGCAGGGCTGCTCTGAATCTCTTCTCTGCCCAACCTGTAGCTGTGCCTGGGATTGCCCCAACCCAGGCGTAGGACCTTGCACTTGGCTTGGTTGAACTTCATGACGTTCGCATGAGGGACTCTCAAGCATGTCAAGGTCCCTCTGGATGGCATCCCTTCCCTCCAGCGTATCAACCAAACCACACAGCTTGGTGTCGTCAGCAAACTTGCCAAGGGTGCGCTCAATCCCACTGTCCATGTCGCCGACAAAGATGTTGAACAAGATAGGTCCCAACACTGACCCCTGAGAGTCACCACTTGTTACCGGTCTCCAGTTGGACACTGAGCCATTGACCACAACTCTTTGCGTGTGGCCATCTAGCCAGTTCTATATCCACTGGATGGTCCATCCATCAAGTTTATATCTCTCCCATGTAGACACAAGAATGTCATGCGGGACAGTGTCGAACACTTTGCAGAAATCCAGGTAGGTGACATCAGCTGCTTTGCCCTTGTCCATCAGTTCTGTAGCCCCATCATAGAAGGCCACCAAATTGGTCAGGCATGATTTGCCCTTGGTGAAGCCATGTTGGCTGTCACCAACCACCTCATTGTTTTTCATGTGCCTCAGCATGCTTTCCAGGAGAATCTGCTCCAAGATTTTGCCACCTCACAGAGGTGAGACTGACTGGTCTGTAGTTTCCCAGGTCTTCCATTTTCCCCTTCATGAAAAAGGGGGTTATATTTCCCTTGTTCCACTCATTGGGAACTTCACCTGACTGCCATGATTTTTCAAATATGGACAGTGGCTTAGCAACTTCATCTGCCAGCTCGTTCAGGACCCGTGGATGGATTTCATCAGGTCCCATGGACTTGTGCACGTTCAGGTTCCTAAGGTGATCTCAAACCTGATATCCCTCTCTCCCAATGTCATGTAGCATATGCTGCATTTTTTGTCACCTGAAATGGCACAAAAAGCATAAATAAAGTGTTACTGGGTACTGTAGAATGTTGTGCCACACTGTTGTAATCTCAGATTAAAGAGAAAGGCTCAGTGTAGCAAGGAAGTTGTTGAATTTGTGTCAGATTTCAACAAAAATAATTCCAAAGAGAGCTGAAAACTCACACTGCAGTTAAACACTGAGCTCCTCTCACCTGTGAAGGCAGGTTGGGTTCAGACTTCCTTTTGTGCCTTGAAAATCTCTTCTTGTCCACTTCTGTCACCAGAGAACTTCCTACACACTATCACACACATCAGTGGAAGTCAGCTGAATTTACATAATATAACAGCAATCTAGCATAAGTTTGAGTAGAAAAAAAGCCCTCATCACAAAATGAGGTTTAGCAGTGGACTAGCAGTATATATTTAAACTCATTTGTTTTAGGCACAATAAGCGAGTAGATGCAGAACATGTAGTGGTGGATGCTGAGGAGGAAGAAAGGTTTGTTCATGTAGAGAGAAAACAAGTAATGGTGGCTTTATCCTATGCCACTGATTTCATACTTCTTCCTGTGAGTTTTCTTGTTCCAAGTTTTTTTTCTTCCAAAACAGCTGACCATCCTTGCAGCACTGTTTTGTTGATCGGCGTCTCAAGGCACTTAGGTAGTTCCCATCACCATAATATCAGGGATATTTAGAAATGGAAAAAGGGCTAGCAAACCAACCTCTGCCTCTGTTCACCTTTCCTCTAACCCTGTGGCGTCTCAACAAGACAGTTATTAGGGCAAAATCATACTTTTCTTTCCTTTTCCTTTTAATTACCTGTGGCCGAGGACATCACAAGTGCTTGTGGGTGGCGTGCTCATCACAACTCATGGGCTGGATGACACTAATCAGTAAAAACTGATGTTTCAGGGACTTCTACTGACAAGACTTCAAAACAAGCTTCCCGTTAAGCATACTGTCCCACTATGACTATTCTTACATTCCAGTGCAAGCATATGCTTTGGTGCTTTGCTAAATCAGGATTTTATAATCAGGCATTGTTCATACTATTAGGCATGTCATTCTGCTAATGATGATAAAAAAGCAAGCATTGGTTCACAAGTAAATGCCTGCAATTTGCATTACAGAAATGAAGGAATTAACTCTTTCAAAGATAAGCTCAGAAGCCCATCTAGCCATTAAAGTTATTAGATCTTGTCATGAACCTTTTCCCTTTTTGTCCTGAGGCTAGAGTATTTTCAGCTAAAGACCGTCCCTCACTGGAGCAGGGACGTATGTGTTTGCCGGCATGGGGAAGCCTATGCAGCACTCAAGCCTGCCAGCTCCAATGGGAAGATCTCCAGGTCCATCCCTGCAGCACATCTCGGAGGCCAGCTCGGGGCTGTGGTCAACCTCAGACATGGATGTTGGTGTCTTAAATTTTTCTCATACCTTAATTTCTGAAAGAATTAATTCCTCTTATGTTGAGCCAAGATGCTACTGGGACATTTTAATTCCTGGTAATCTAAGGAGGCCACAAGTAGGCTGTAAAGTGTGCACAGTACTCGCACAAGTCTGCTCCCATGGACATCTTGTGGTGGAACAAGAAAATCCCACCTAGTTGCACATGTGAGACTAAACACTGAAATGCGCAACCAGTGTTAGGGTTTACAAAGAGTGTACCTTTACCGATGCTTTCCAGATGAACTGCCACTGCAAAACCTGCAGCAGACTTTAGGTATAATTACTGTCACTGTTACCAGACTTCACAGCATATGTGAGTATGTATTGCTTTGCTCCATTGTAAGGAGGTTTGGGGGGGGGGGGTATTTTAAACTAAAGCTTTCTACTTTTTCCAAAGATTATACCTGTAAAATCCTGTACAATTTGGAGGGGGGTGGTTTTGGGGGGTAGAGGAAGCAAAAGCCATAGAATGCCTCAACCCATGGTAAGTAGTAAGAATATCTGTCAGATACCCTTTTTAAGTTGTCACTGTTATATTTACTAAATGAACTCATTCCATTTCTGAAACAGCTGAAGAACATACTTTTATTGATATGAAGAATGTATTGCAAATCTATTATTCTTGGAGAGCTGATGTTATTTTTAAATGTCTTCTAATATCTTTTATCAAAGGAAGCCAAATTAAATCACTATTAGTTGCTTTTTTTGAATTTTTTAAAAGATGGTGCTGTGTTATAAAGGTGAGTTGGGTAAATGAGAAGGTGCATGATGTTTACATTGACATGAACCTAATTACAGTAAGACTTAAGCCCTTAAATTACAGAAGTTGTAGGAAGAGTGGTAAACATTGGGGCCAAGCCTCCAGATCCAGTCCTGGGAACTAAATATGTACATGCTCTAGATGTGTACAAGTTAGCTATTGCAGCAGCAATGCTTTAGGTGCATGACACGCAAATTAGGCACCAAGACCCTTGTGAATAATTGGAGACATTTAAATGCTCCCAGAAGGCAGTCCCAAATTGGCATAGGCTGCACCAGGAGATTCCTAGGGCCGAGGCAACAGGAAATGGTTGTCAAATTGCACATCCAAGGGCAGTGGTCTTCTTCAGAGCACACCATTGAGTATCCTTTAAAATAGAGCAGATTTCAGAATTGTAGCTAATCCCTGTCCTTGATAAACCATCTAACGGTAAAAGTATATGTACAAAAGAGGAGAGACCAAGCTCAACATCTTTCTAAGCTTCAGAAGCTATGGACCCATATCTGCCCTAGGAGAATGCATGGCCAACTAGGGCAGTAAGGAATAGGGGAGCAGAGATGGGGCAGTTACACTTGGACTAGGTTGACCCTCTGCCCATCTGCCTGATGCTTTGGCATTGTACGATGTTCTTGCAAGATGCAGAAGGGGACCAGTGTGAGAGACCCAGACTCTCTGTACCTGAACTTCTCAGCTTGAAGGATTTGCAGCAAGGTTTCTATGCTTGAAGTTCATAAAGGAGGAATCAAAATCCTGATTTCCTCTTAATCCCTTCAAAATACATGTATCAGGTTAGGCATTTCAGGAAAATGAGGAGCGTGGTCTTGAAATGTCTTAAACTGGAGAAAATTGAGAAGGAAATCAACATCTCCCTTTCCCCTTCAGTTCTCCAGGCCAGAACCTGATGATGATAAGGAATGTGAGAGGCACAAGAACTTATTTTGATCTTCACAGATCACGTCTTAAAAGAAAGCACCTCCATTTGCAAGAAAGGTAGCCAGTCCTCAAAGCAGTTCATCTGTGCGTGCCTATTTTCTGCATCATGGTGCTACCGATCACTACACAGCAGCGGTGTCCAGACATCCACAGTATAACCTAAAGAAAATGCCATAGATTTGCCGGCTGAAGCAGTGATCATGCAGCAAGATGATCTGGCAGGTCATGAACTAGGAAGCCACAGACAGGTTTTCTGGATCTCAGCTGCAGGCTACAAAAGTTCACCTAAATCTTGTTTTAACAGTATAAATCTTTGTGTGGTTCAGTCCCTTAATTCAGTGCATACTCTCAGAAGTGACAAAGGGACACTTGGTGGCATCGGCACAACAGACCCTTCGGTTCTGCAAAATGTATTCTACTGTAGGTGCACAGGCATTTTTAAGAATTTGTTTTTCTCTGGCTTTTCTTGAATTAATGTTAATAAAAGCTGCCCCAACCTCTTATTTTTCTATATGAACACAAAAATTGCAGCTGCCTGCCAAGTCTGCTGAGAGATGGATGTAATAATTTTCAATTGGACTGTTAGCCCAAAGGGAACCCGATAGCAAGAGATTGACAGACGCAGCATGGATTATCTTGCGCTCTGAACTCAGCCCAATTTGTGGTTTGTTGCAGGTGCTAAAGAGATTGATATTGCTGCTACCCTGGAGCACTTGAGGGACCAGAGACCAGGCATGGTCCAGACAAAGGTACTGTCAATAAATCCACTGGGATTTTAAATACATTAAAGGTCTTTCACAGTAGTTGTTTTCATGACAGAAGAGAGAGGGTATGACCTAATTTAACACAGGTCGCTTGCTGATTACTCTGTTTGGCTCCCTACCAACTGAGGTTTATTTATGCTGAAGATTTATCTAGGCTACTTTCTTTAGCATCTTGTATCTTTAGCATCTGCTCTTTCTTGTAGCATCTCCAACATCTATCTTGATTACCATATATGAAGGGCAGTCAAGACATCAAGCTATAGCCTACTAAAGAAAATGTGCATTTGAAAGAATGTTCTTACTTTCATCCTGAAATATGGATTATTTTCTTAGAGTATCTGTGCTTAACTGTGCATGTAATATTTTTATTAAAGCTTCAACTTATTAAAGAGAATGTAACTGCTGCATGAATGTAACTTTCTGGAGAAAAACAGTTTTGAATTAAAGGAAATATTGTAGGAAATTGACTCATTTTTAGTATCTTTGTACAGAAGAGCTTACATCATGCCTGAAGCCATATCCTTTATGGATGTAGCATGGTAACTTTATTTGTGCCCTTTGGTTAAGTGAACATCTTACTCTATAATTCCTGTCAGTTGTAATAGTTTTGACATTTTTCCACAATGTAAAAATTTTAAAGATAGCTGATGGTGTGATTGCAGCCCCTTAAATTAGAAATGAACCTTTTTGTTATTGACAATTTCAGTGATGCATGGAATGATCTATGATTCTGTGAATGATATTTTGGGGTATTAGCTGCAAGTTAAGAGCTGCAAATATGACAATCAAGAAACTCATTCATGTCATGGAGAAAAAATAAATTTGTATATGTCATTGTAAAATATCAAATGAGAGTTACAGCCCCAAACTGAGTAACAAGAGTGCTGTGACAGACAGTGCCATGACCAGGCTGGAACTGATAGGAAAGTCTGCAGCATTTAGGGAATTGAAATTGCTGAGGAACAACGGTGAAATATATGTGTGTTGCAGGAATCATTGGTTCGTAACTGTTCTTAAATCCCTTCCTAATCATTTTATCTTCCCTGTAATACTAGGAAATGTGGTTCTGGAGAACAGTTGGGGGGACGTTAAGTATTATTTACCAATTAAGTAAGTGCATGAGAAATAAAGATGAGCCAGTCAAAGCTAACTAATCTTTATCTGCAAGTAGGACATAAAATTGCAAAAATCTTTCTTCTGCTTTGATTATTCAGGCTGGAAAAAAAAATGCAAATAGCACACAGTATCCAATGTCACATATATTTACTCTGGGGGAAAATGCAAGTCCTAAACTACTGTGTAAATGTATCCAAAATATATAGCTGATCTGTAGAAATATAGAGCTCAGATTTCAGTTTCCTTCTCAGGGAAGAGAAATTGCAGCTTGTTGCCTTCAACAAAAGAAAAAACAAAGTTCCATAACCAAAGAATGAGGTTATGCGAACAACTTCTCTTACTTAGCTCAGAAATAGTTACCTGGGTCCCATGAAAATTTCACTCAAGACGTGTTTTTCCCCTCCAAACATTTATCTGGAAAAACTCCAGAAAAGAAATGTGTCCTGTGTTTTCATCCAGGATGAAAAATTTTCTAAGGATATTGCTTCTCTCTCCTCTTGCTCCTTCTTCCATCATTGTGATTTTCTCAAAAAACACCCAAATCACTTATTCAAACTAATGTCTTGCAAATTATAAATATCTGGTTACATGCTAGCAATGCACGATCCCCGGAGAATTTTTCTGATGGATTTAAACAAACCCCTGTGCTTTCCCAACTGAATACAAATGAGGAATATTAGACTCTTGGAGTAATTTAAAACGATGGATTAAAAGTCAGGTTAGAAATGCCAATTACAGAATATCCCTAGGCAAAATAAACACCAACTTACTTCACCAATGTTATTGTGTTTCCAGCAGGCAGCGCTCCACATTTTCAATGAGCATGTGAAAGATTTGTTTGCAACATTTTGTCTTCTGGAAGGGATCTTTAATTCAAAAGCACTGTATATAATAAATGATAATGAAATTATCATAACGGCATTTTGCATTTCTGAGAAGCATAATAGAGGGTTTGTGGTTTTGTTTATATTTTTTTGCAGAGGAATCATAAAATAGAATTGATGTGCCACATGTGAGAGGAGAAAGTAATGAAGGAAGAAGTGTATTCTCTGTGATAGGAAGAATATATATTCCCTTTTTTACTCTCTCCTATATCTTTCCTCGGGCATATCTGTAATATTTAGCTAAGGTTCTTTATTGGGTCATATATGCTATATTTACTCAGTTTGTTTTCTTGGGAATTTTTATTTGTAGATTTAATGAAACAGCCTATTATTTTTTACTAAATATGTCCTTGTCATCTCTGCATTATAGGTGATGCCTATAGGTGATGCATATATAGGACTGATGCCACACAAAATGCCTGTCTGGCTCTGTTTTCTAGGCAAAGCTAGATGTTAAAATTCACCTCCAGTAAATCTTGCCTATGTGAATAGCATATGTGAATAATAGCGCAGCTCTACAAAACAGCAAACTGAGCTTCTTTAAAAATTATTGAAGTTAATTTGCTCTCACTCTGGTTGTTGTCATGAGAAGGTGCAAAAGGTGTGTAAAGGCTTTCCTTTGGAGGCAGCTGATTTACATCAAGGGAAGCTGCACTGTTTGCATGTCACCTGTGCATATTATGCAAAAGGAAGGAGGAGGAAGAGCTCAGCTGCACCATTCCAGAAAGACCATGTCCTCATACATCTCATGTGTCTGCTTTACTGTCCCCTTTACTGTAGTGTTTCACAGTCAGTTTTGAGCTCCGGCTGTGAAGGTTATGCTTTGTAAGTTGTTTTGCCTCGGTAATGTAAGGTTGCACCTGATGTTAGCTGGTGGTCTCCACTGAACTTGTCTCCAACATCCATAATGAGCTTTGAAGTTCATGTTGATCACTCCATGGTCCTCATACGAAACAGACACTTTTCTTCAGGTGATTCAATGATGCCCTGTGCTCATGTGAGGGGTACCCTTCTGTGAGGGGTAAAGCTAGTTGCAGGTCAGGTGGTCTCTTCCCTGACAGATCTTCACAATAAGATGAACACATCTCAGAACAACAAGGTTAAAGGGCAGATTTGCCCAGTGAATAACTTTACAATAATATATGTTATTTTCATCAGTGGGACTAACATTAAAGTACTGCAGTCCCTGAGCTTAAAAGCTTTTCCTGACTGTAAAATACTCAGATGAAGAGCACATTAGGTAGCCTCATTACCATGGGCAGCTTCCCTTCTTCCGAACTGACGCCCACATCTTGGAAGAGGCATCTGCACAACTCTGAAATTTGGCTGCATCACCATGTCAACTCCACCATGCTTGGATCAGCCTCTTCTGTTCTTGTGCTCCCCATGCTCCAAGGACTGGTGGTGACAGGGACCAGCTGTCCCACTCACATCTGAGCTCCAGCATCCTGGGAGCACCTGCTTTGCCCCTCTCCTGGCCAGCCCCAGCACAAGGATTTCCCACCCTACCCAGGCTGCTCCACAGGTCTCCCATCTTGCAGGGCTGCACCAATGGGCTCCAGCCACTGCCAGTTCTTCCTGCCAAAGCTCTTTCTCTCAGCAGCAAGTACTTCTCATGCACCAGCTCAAATTTCCTGAAGCTTTATGAGCTGGTACAAGCACCCAATTTGGTTATGGCACAGCATGTCCAGATGAATGCCCTCTTTGCCTCCACTGCCCTCCAGCTCCTCTCAAATATTCAGCACACTCTGTTAAAATACAACTGATACTCCTGGGTGGCCACCAGCATCTCCAGTCTTTTCTTTAATTGCAGAGACCTTGGGGAGTGCGGAGAGGCATAGGTAGGCATACACACCATTTTCTGTGCCTAATGAGGACGAGTCCTACTCCTTAGGGTGAATTGATGTCTGATGGAAAACTGTTGGCGGCAGTCCAGCAAATGTACAAGGATGCCACTTTGACAGCACCAACCAGACAGCAAAATTCTTGAATGTCAATGTCTCTGAGAAATTATTCTGAGTTTTGTTCTTTTTCTGCTCAGGAACTGTGCCCATGATTGCTTCTCTCCACATGGGAGATGACTGCAGTGGGGTAAGACAAGGCGGAGAAGTCTGGCACTGAATTTTAAGAAATAAAAGTCAGCTGCCTTTATAAACTAGGAGTTGCACATCTGTAGTTTGTTCTTTCATCCTTCCTGCAGATTTCTACAGTAGAGTGAAACACTCTGGAAAATTAATTCTATTAGTCCAGTAACTGTCTTTGGCAGCTGGCTGTATTTTGCAGCCATCCGCCACTGCTGTGTACATACCTGCAGCCATCCCACGGAGGTACCTCCAGCCCCTGGCAGCTGAAACTGAGGGGCTAGAGGTACCTACCAGACGTCCAATTTTCTAATTGGAGATCCAGATAGTATCTCAGCAGTGACGTCAGGATGCTTTGCAGAGTGCATCTCAGACCTCCATTCTCAAAGTCAGTTCTTCAGCTGCTCTTGACTCTGGCTGGCTTAAACCACTAGATTACTTCTAGAAAAGTAGAAACTTCTCCACAGTCCTTGTCAGGTGTCCTTGATTTGCCTGTATTCTGAGTAAACTGCCCACATTTCTTCCTTCATCTGAGAAGTTGCAAGCACCGAATCATCCTGTCAGATACTTCAATAAGCTGAATTTGGAAGAAAAATTACTTGCCTAGAAAATGTAACTTCTGCTAACCTTGAGGAAGTAAAATTCCTTTGTCCTTCTGTAGTACTACACAGTTCAGGAGTGTGTTAGTGTTGCACTTAGAAGAGGTGGCTGTTCATGGCTGTGTCCTTCACACCTCTGCCAACCCAGAGCAGAAGCCTGTTTGTAATTTTGGGTTTGTTCTTACAGTAAATTAATAGCAGAGAAAAGCCTTCTCAAGTATTTTTTTAAATAAGAGTGGTGTAATCATCCTTAGTTACTTTGTGGGTGCAGAAAAGCCATTCAAATGGGAGGCTGAAAAAGGGCAATAACAGGTAAACCAAAAAGCAGATATTGTTCTATGTAATAGATATAAGGTGAGAAGATATTTATTCTAGCCAATTTCAACTACAAACAGTACTGAGAGAAGCCAAAGGCTCTGCTTTGCAGCACCTCACCTATTTCATATCTCAATTATGTTAACGAGTTTCCATCTCTGTGTCAGAAGGAAATGGCTAGTGATCAACTACTCCCAAACCCTTCTGACCATGCAATTGCAATGCATCATTGTGTCCCAATAGCTTAGTTTCTGCTACCAACATTTTTCTCCATTACAATGACTCCAGCTTCAAGATGCTGTCAAACATGTTATATGGCATCAATAATCCCAGAACATTTTGTTCCTTTCCATTGCAGTGTACAGTTCATCCTGCATATTCATATTTTTAACAATGTCTTGAGGATGCTCAGCTGCAGAATAGTGCGCCAGGCTTTTGGAAAGTGTTTTGCTTTATTATTCAGAGTATACATTTGTTCTCTCCGCAGGAGCAGTTTGAGTTTGCTTTGACAGCAGTTGCAGAGGAAGTGAATGCAATACTCAAGGCACTTCCCCAGTGAGCAGCTCAGTCTCCTGAAGGTTCCCACAGGATCTGTCCCTCGTTTTCCTCATCCTCAGTCCCTGTGAATGTTCTTGGAAACCGTGACCTGACCTTAACTGTGTATCTTCTGTTGTAACCACATAGTGATAGGGTCCTTACAAACTCCTATAGCTGGTAAAAGTTCAACAGTTAAAATGTGTATTCTGGTTTTTGGGGTTTTAAACAAATTTTTTAAAGTACATTGAAGCCTCGGATTAAGTGACAGAACAGTCCATCTAATTCCTTTCACATCCTTGAAGCCCTGAATGTCACACTTTGAAAGCACACATTCATGTTCTTAATAGCAAATATACAGTATTGTGGGTAATTAGTGCAGTCAATATAGTCTCAGAAAATAGTGTTCTGTTATATTTTGTAACTTCTCAAAGGCTGAATAAGGGGAGGGAGGGGAGCCTGAAGAGGATGTCGATTGTTCCTCTACAGTGCCAAGCTAGAGCACGAGACAGTGCTGAGGGTGTGAATAAACACAGGCCTGTGTCAAAGAGAGCTTGCACCTTCTCATGGTGGGCTTTGGCAAACAAATGTTTTCTAACTGTTGTTTACTTTTCAGCTTTGTGCCATGAACGGAAGAAAATCTGAACTATGAGTAAATAGGTTGCACAGTTGTTTCAACTCGGGAGAACAAGTTGGTCACACTAACGGGAAACCGGGGAATAATGAGCACAACTCTAGCCGTGTACCCACCACTGACAGCACACAAAAAGAGAGTGTAGACTTACCTCAGGTGATGAGGAAAGGCCCTGTCAGCAGTCAGGTAAATGTCTGGAGCTGTTATGAAAACAAATGGTTGATTTTATGGGATTACTGAGGAAGAAAACGGGACTCTCGTCTTTATATTTTTGCATATTCCTCTGTAAAACTGTGCTGTGCCATCCTTTTTAGCCAGGAAAATATATTTCTCTGAAACCCCGGCTGAAGGAGAAATCTGCAATCTGCATTTTATGATTCTCATCAAGTTTGTCTGATCCAGACGTTTGTTGCACCTTTCTGCTGAGGCTCTGCTTGCTCTTTGTTCTCAATTATACCTGTTTTAATTAACCATTAAGGGATAAAGAAGCACACAGGTTGAATTTCAGACATTCTTGTGTTCTCAAAATCCTAATGCCTACTGTTGCAAAGTAATGCTAAAATATGTCTGTAAATGGTTTGGTTATGCAATCTTGCTTATGTGAACTCACAGGTATAGTTTTGGTACTCTTCTGAAGGAATTTACATTCTTGATAGAAAGTACCCTGGTACGTTTAAGTGAAGAGCCTGAGAGTAAAATTATCAAAGGTACTTAAGTGATCTAGGCTCTTAATTTCATTTTGAAAAATGAATACTTGGATGCTTTTTCATATGTTATCCTACATCTCTGTGATTTAAGAATCTGGGGTGCTTTTTTTCTAAAATCTTAAGAGTGTTGTGTGCTTGAAACCATATTAGGCTAACCGTTTGACTTTAGCACTGAAAATATATCATTGAATTTCATTCGGGAAGGGGAAGCTTTTATAAACTTCTGATCAGTGAAATGTTAAAGATAACAATATCACAGAGTTTTGCTGGCACGAGGTAATAGGCATCTATCAAAATCAACCATTTTGTGTTGTAGGTGTGGATATTGGTGATTTTTTCTTTTTAGCAATTAAAAAGTTATTAAAAAAAAAATAAAAGCAGAAGGCTTGTTACTTTTTGCCATGTGTTTTTTTATGCCTTACTTGGTATGTGCTGTTGCTTAATTTGTGCATTCCATTACAATAACAGTACAAAGCAGTTACTGCAGATGCCATCATCCTCTTAAGTACACATACTGTACATTAAGCCACATGTTTATTTTATGGCCTAAGCATTTTAGAGCTTTCCTAGCAATAACTAAAAAAACTAATGGAGTATAAATGAGAAAATTGCCTTTTTCATTTGATAATTTAGGTTTAACAGGATTCTTTTATTACTTTAGCTAACATAAAATTGCAGATCAGGGCAGATGAGATCAGTTTGAGCAGTATCAGCAAGCGTGTGAAGTAGATTTACTATAAGCCATGTACTGCAGCTTTCTGAAAATACAGGTAGTTATATCCAAACAAACTGTCCAAAGAATCAAAATTAGAGCATCCTAAGCCAACCTCTCCGATTATGGGGTGAAATTAGTGCAAGATGCCATGCCATTACCTACTGCCAATGGTCTAATGGGTTTTTAGCACAGATTTCTGCCCTGGGATTCATTAGCGTTTGCCTTCTGACTGTCCCTGTGCACACCACAAACATGGCTGACAAGCCTTTCGTTTGCACTTCAGGAATATTTTTTAATTGTTCTTTTGCAAATATTTGCATTTCATAATAGCAATTTCAGGGTGATCCCTATTAATTCACAAGCAGCTGTGTGTCGGACTTGAATATTGCTCTTCATGCTTCGGAGTTTATTTAGCATAGATTAGAGGGCATTAATCTTCCCCAAGGCTAATGGGGCAGGGATGTATTGTTTTATTCATACTTGTAGACCAGTTTACACAACAGAAAGATGCAGTCTTACTCAGAGGGTTAGAGTATCTCCCACTGAATGTCATTGACAATCCTGTTAGTTCAGCCATGTTTTGTACAGTTCTTCCACAAAGAGGTGCCAGGTTTATTCTGTTAACCATAAACTATCACACAGAGTATTTCCTCTGTGTATAGCATATTGTTCACACCTCTCAATAAATGCTCTGCTTCTGGGGGTGATAATCTGCTGCAGGGTCTGTTAGTGAAATGCAGGTTTCAGTTGCACTGGGGCGATCCGGAGGGGTTTTGACAGTCCATTTCTTGGGAAGATGCCAAAGCCATGGATGAAGCCACAGAGGTGGATTTCTCATGTAGGGCAGATATTTCTTTACCCTTTTCACTGCAGTTAACTTAATCCTTGCGATTTGGCGAAAGATGTTATTCAGGCCACCCCTGGTCACTTGGCTGGACATGGGACCTGCCCTGAGTTCACTGGCAGGTTGTGTTGAGCTTCTTCCTGGAAGCCAGGATCACCTGAGAGCCCAGGGACAAATAAGACCTGCCGTCCTTCCCTGTTCAATATTCTGCTTGATCTTTAGTGAACTCATTGTAATTGAAGCTTGGGCTGGTGCCTGACATATAGCCATAAGCAGCAATTGTTTAATATTGACCATCCTTGCGTTCTTGATAAAGACAAATTGAATCTACAGGTGCTGTTTGGGTGGTTAAATCTTTAAATTACATTTAAGGGGGGGAGCTGCAGGAGGGCAATTTAACCCCAGTGCTCACAGTTTTCTTCCTTGCTGGTCAAAGCCTGCAGCAGGGGGAGAAAACTCTGTTTTCCCACAGGCATGGCAGCGAGCACGGCTGCTATCCCTGAGCAAGGCCATGGCCTGACCAGACTCCATGCTTACATAGTCACAGTGTGTGCAGATATGAGGGATGGAGAGGTGGTTGTCACCAGCGTTGATAGTTCATAGAGCACAGTTGCTCTCTCCAGGCTTCGCCCTTCGCACAACAAGGGCCAGAATTTAGAGGGATGGAAGGGCAGGACAGCACTGTTCCCCAAAGCCCAGATCCTTGAGGTTCAGCCCTCGCCACAGAGAAAACAATGTGGGCTGTTGGCTTCACGTGTTTCAGGTGTGAGCTCTAACCATTGCTCTTGACCACCATCTGTGGGACCCAGTGCAGCCCAGGTAACATCCAGTAGAAGTCCTTGGCCATTGCGAAGACCAAGAATGAATTTCAGCAGAAAATCCCATATCCAAATCTCAATCTAGTAGCAAAGCAAGCAAGATTATTTTTATAGATTTAAACATTTGAAACTTTAACATTTAAAACATTTAAACTAAACATTTAAAACACTTTTTAAAATATTTTTAAAATCTACACCAGTGTCTAAACCTTGTTTCTGTCTCTAGCATGCATGCAGAACCAATCTCCATCCATCCCCAGGGGAATGACAGCTATAGTACCTGTAAGGAGTTCATGCTTTATTAGTCAAGTGGAACATTAATAAAACCCAGCCCACTTCATAATTTCCAGAATAGTCATTAATTAAAAAAACTGTTTATTGGAATGGAAAACAAGTATTTTATTAGCTTTGTTACAGAACAATAGCTCTCCTAATTTTTATTCTGCATATTTTATTCTTTCTTTAGAAAATTCTCTTAAGAAGCAGTTGAGATAATTCGCTTTTTAAAACTGTACAGTTTCTATGGTTTTGCTTTTTAAATGACAGTACACTTTGTAGATTTGATTATTATATTTTTCTGTTGAGATTACATTGGGCATTACAAAAGCATTCCCCACCACAGTGAAAAGAAAGCTATCCTGTTGGTTTATTGTAAAAGAAAAAAAATAATTAAAACAAAATTGCAGAGCTGTGGCATACTCAATCCAATTAGAGCATGACTCTCTACTACTCTCCATTTACCACATTAGAAATAAAGTTACACCAGCAAGATTTCATTTGAAGCTGTTCTTGCATGCTGTTTGTACTGTATTTGATGGCATAATATTGTTTTGTTTACAACCTTTTCTTTCTTGTCATTCTATTATATTCTTTATATGTATATAGTTTAAAAAAAAAGGAAAAAAAAGATTATACAAAGTATTTTGTTCTACCTCTGTACAAATCATATTTGTGAATAAAGTCACACTGTCTGTGGAGTATGGAATTGTGAATACAGCATTAACAGCTGGTGCTTTGCCTTTATTTGAGGGGTGGGACCGGTACCTCCGTCTGTTGCTGGAGAGCTGGGTTCTGAATATGTGAGGTGGGCACGTGGGGCTGGCAGAGAAGGGCTCAAATGTCCTGCTGGCGGCTTAGAGGTGCACGTTTAATCTGCTCTGAGCAGAAGAGGTTGCAGCCACCTCTGGCTTGGTTGTGTGGCCCTGTAATATTGCAGCTTCCAGTGTTTTGATCAAGGCAGACTATTGTGTTCAGACCAGAGAATGAAGCAGGCAAGAAAAAATTTAAATTACACCGACCCTCCTTCTACAACCAGAAAGTGGAAAAATTTGGCCTATATTGTGTGTCATAGAGTGCAGGAGTTAACAAATGGAATAAATGATACCGTCTTTCAGGAAATTAGAGGAAAATGGTTTTGGGGAGGCAAGGCTGGTGGATCAGAGCGTAACATAATGGGTGGTACGGGCTGCCCAGGGATTTATAGTTTTAAAATAGTAGCAGGATTCACAGAAGGATTTGAACGGGTAATAGAAAATACTCACTATTATATTAAATAAGGTTAAGAGGAATAAAGTCTAGGTTCCCACATAAGCACAGCATAAAATAACCAGTCTTTTCCCTGAGGGATAGGAAGTAATTTTCCCATAAGCACTGCCCATTATGTGAAGGTTTGTATCTTTCCATGAAATATCTATTGTTTGCTGTGATCAGAGGCAGTCTTCAGGATTAGACAGCCCTGGTATGGCAATTTTCATGGTCCTATTGTGTGTTGAAATTCCACTTGCATTTTGAAGAAGACTTACTTCACCACTTACTTGGAAATAACTAGAAAAGTGTAAATAGAAAGGTAGAAACGGTCCTGGTCCAGCTCACTCCCTTCCCATCACAAAAAATCACATTTTGCATTCTTTAACCTTGTTTATGTGGTTATGTGTTTTAATATCTATGCCTTTCTCACTGTAAGAAGGTGACTTTCATCTTGGAAGCAAAATATATGCACCATTATAGCTATTTTCCTGGTGGTGTAATTTAAGAGGCCTTTCATCTCCAAGCTAGCTTTCTGAAGCCTCTAGTAACATCACATGGAGGACAAAAAGAGAAAAACATTTAACTGTATAACTACTGGAGCATTATGTATCTTCCAGGCCAACACAAAAGCCGTCAGTTGCATGTACATTGATTCATGCAGCCAGTGCTTGCTTTTATTTAATGCTGCACAGGTACAAGCAGCCTTGCCCTCCCTGGTGCTCTGACTATAGGATAGTGTCTCAGCTGCTGCTAAGGGGCATTACTTTGTTGCTGGTATTCATGATTTTGTAATTACAGCCGTAGCTCATTATCAGCAGGCTGAGTATCGGCTTCTGGTACGGCTCAAGAGCAAGCTAGGTTTGAGTATTAGCCTGGAGCATCCCTAGCACACCTGAGTATTCTTGTTGCACAACCCATGCTATGGTAACAAACCTCAGAGCTTGAGCTGTTCACGCTCCGCGGAAGCAGAAGGACAGAGCACTCAGCAAAACAGGAGGAGGAGAAAAGAGCTGCCCATCTGCTGCCCTGCTTGGTGCCAGCATGAAAGGGAGAGACTCACTTCTGCTCCTAGCTGAACTACTGCAGCCCCATATGCAGCATAAAACCCAGGAACTTTTCAAGTTGCCCAAAGTTCCTGAGGGTTTTATTTTTAGAATTTGCTGTAAAACTTAAGTGGTGCTGATGGGATTGGTGTTCCTGTTTTGCATACTGAACAAATACAAAGAACTGTGCAGCCAAAGGGAGGGGTAAACAGTAGGTTGGGTTTATTCTTGGTTTAGTGATAGGACCTGCACACCATGTGCTTGGAACAACTGAATTCTGGGGGAAATCCTTACTGCAGTGGAGTTAAGCCAAAAATTGATTTCTCCCCTTGAGAACACACCTATGTCATGCTCTAAATATAGATAAATCAGCAATACAGAAAAAAGACTCTACATGGATGACTATCCTGGGAGATATAAACTTAATCTAAGTTTTGGATTATATGACTTATATATTGCCCTGCACCAGATTTTTCCCTGTAGGAGCTTTGGCCACAGCTCTCAAAGATACAGGAAAGTTTTATTCCAGCATTTCTGGTAGATGTTGGAAGTGGGATTTGTCTTAACAAACTTCTGAGTAGCTTTTGCATGGAGTTCTACAGAGGACCAGCTCATCATAACCTTGCTTTGTAGTCAGTGAAGGAAAATAAGCATTTTTAGGGTGTGATTTGTCTGATCTAGTTTGGATGTCTACTTTACTATAAGGTGTTTCACCCTATTCACCCCATACCCTGAAACAGGGAATTTCAACATTTGACTATGTGCTATTAGAGAAGCATTTCCTTTTGATGTTGTAAACCTATTCCCTCATAATTGCATTGGGTCACTTGTGAAAAAAAAAGAAGGGAAGTAATTTCTGGTTTTATAGGCCATGGATTTATAGACATTCTTATCCTGCTCCTGCTCAGTTTTTCCTGTTCTACACTGAAGGCTCATTTCTCTTCTTTGGAAGAAGTTGTCCTGTGCCTCTTATCACCTTTGCTACCCCTCACCTTACCTTGTTAATTTCTGTTTCTATTATGCCTGCTCTGAGGTGCACAGGGCCCAGGCTGTGGCCCACTGTCACATAGTGATGTTTTTATATTTTTCCCTTTCGAATTTCTAACACTCCGTTGCCCCCTTCTCCAACTGCTGAGCACTGAGCTGGCTCTCACAGAACACCTTCATTCACACCAATACCAAATCCTTTTCTTCAAGATGACAGCTCTGTCAGAGGTTACCATTACATCTTTATTGTTGGGGATGTGTATTTCATTATGTGCATTACTTTGTGTTTGTCACCACTGATTTCATCTGCCATCTCTACAGTCCTGCATCATAACAAGTTCTCTCCATAACACTTATTTGGTGTTACTTTTGTTTTTACAACCCTAGATAATATGTGTCATTCACACTCTGACATCTCAATATCCCCTCCCCACCTTTTTGACATTGTTTATACTGGGGAATCACCAACACTGCAAAAACTGTCCCTTTCTTCACAACCTCTCTCTTATCTTTTAATCACTCATTAACACACAAAAAAACTTCCCTCTAATCCAATGGCAGCTCACTTTCTGCAAGAAACTTTCAAGAGGCAGCCTATGCCGAATGGTTTTAGGAAAGCCAAATACAAAATAGCGAGTAAACCACCCACATCAACACGCCCACTGATTCCTTCAAAACCTCTTAGTAGGCTTTTGAGACATGACTTTCCCCTGCAAAAGCCATGTTGCTTCTCCCTGCCCCTTACACCATCAGTTATGTAGGATCTAGACACATAGAGTAAGACACCTATTAAAATAGCTTTGGTATCCTTTTGGAGCCAGTGGGGAGCTACTGAATGGATGTCAAAATAGAGCTCTGCAGCTCAGCAAGTGCAACCCCTACCTCAGGACAGCACTTGAAGGACATTGCTCAGGGTCATTTCCAGAGAAGTTTTGCATATCTCCAGAGGTGCAGATTCCTCTGGGTCATCTTTGTGAAAAGTATCTTTTCAAGACCTAACTGAAATTTTCCTTAATGCAGATTGGTTGCTAATCAACTCCCCAAAAGGAGATGCCTACACTTGAAGAGACAAATCCCTGCCTAGGCTCTACCAGCAAGGTTGTCATTTGCTGTAGTGGACACTCAGGCATTGTCGTGGTTTGAGCCCAGCCGGTAACTCAGAACCACGCAGCCACTCACTCACTCCCCCCTTTCCCCTCCCCCCGCTCCCAGAGGGATGGGGAGGAGAATCGGAAGAATGTAACTCCCACAGGTTGAGATAAGAGCAGTCCCACAACTAAGGTATAATACAAAACCACTACTGCTACCACCAATGATAATAATGATTAGTGAAATAACAAGTGGAGAGGATGCAATTGCTCACCACCCGCCGACCAATACCGAGCCCGACCCGAGCAGTGATCTGGGCCTTCTGGGTAACTCCCCTCGGTTTATATACTGGGCATGACGTGCTGTGGTATGGAATACCCCTTTGGCTAGTTTGGGTCAGGTGTCCTGTCTCTGCTTCCTCCCGCCTTCCCCTCCTCCCTGGCAGAGCATGCGACTGAGAAAGTCCTTGGTCGGAGTAAACGTTACTTAGCAACAACTAAAAACATCAGTGTTATCAGCGTTGTTCCCAGGCTGAAAGTTAAAAAACACAGCACTGCACCAGCTGCTAAGAAGGAGAAAAATGACTGCTATAGCTGAAGCCAGGACAGGCATGTAGCACACATGGAAGCATTTATATATGTGTCCTAATCCACGAGCTGAACCCCACCCTCCGGGCAGGATTCGGTGCTTGTTTGTGAGTGTTTGATGTCACTGCAGATGCTGTGGGTGTCCTGCCTAGCCTCCAGCACCCATGCCAAATGGCTGAGTCTGAAATCTTGTGTTTTGTTTATCAGCCCCATGCTGGTGCCTTAAATCAGGTGCCTCAAATAGTGTTGGATGCCTACATTCAGGGAACTGAATCCCACATCAAGTGTCTACCAGTTGGATTCTGTAGCTTCTATCAAATTTCAAGGTATGAGAGGGAATTTCACAGGACAGCAGTTTTCCAGATATAACCCACTACTCCCAAAATGGCAGCACCTTTTATAAACCCTCATGCCTGTTTCAGCACCCGTCAGTACTGGATTTGAGGTAGTGCTATGACTTCGGCAGCAGACAGCATCACTCGTACACTAAGCTCAGCACGAGGTGCTGTGATGACCCACAGCACGGCACGACTGGAGAGTAGTCTTTATGCTGAGTAGTGCTTAATGGCTTTGCATACCTCACAGCTGGTGACAGCGTTGTGTGGGAGCATAGGCACTGTCGCTTTCCAGCACAAGAGGGGAAAAAAGGGAAAAGTGGCCAAAAACATGGTATTTAGACTTCTGAGTTCATGTAAAAAAAGCTATTGAACAGCAGTGTTCTAGTAGCACTTGTTTCTAAATGTGGCATCCATTTCCTTCATGCAGGAAATCTGCTCCATTTTCCAGCAGATTTCGTTTGTGTTGTCCAAGTTAGAAATGTTTGTTCCTGCATACGGATATTACGATAGAGTGAGCATGAGCAAGACCAGTTCTGGTTGTGTAACTGATGCTACACCTAATCTGTTGGGCAGAAGCCAAGTGGACCCACAATTTTGCAATCCTGATAAAAGCATTGCCAGTACTGAAAGGAAGCCTTGTGAGTGGCTGAAGGGGAAAAACAAACCACCACTCTTTCCAGAATTACCTTTTGATTATTTATAGATTTTTTTCCATGAGCAGGAATACACATCTCTTTTTAAAAGGGAGATTAATTTAACATCTGGCGTGTCTAGCCGTGCATGGCTGAAGGAGCTGGGTAAGTGACCTGACTCAGAGAGACGTTCCGTACAGAACAGAAGGTCTTTAGCATTGACTTTTTTACCTGTTCTACTGTTTGTTCTAAGTAAAGCCCATATTTTTTGTCCTGGGTTGGGTTGGGTTTTTTTTTAAATAAGTTATTATAGAAGCTGAAGTAACAAGTTAATTTGAAATGAATTACAGTTCTGGCCCCTCATACACTTCCTTGCAAAGACCCACAAGACAGGCAACCAAGCCAAACTGTGTTCCTAAGCTGTTAGGTAGGATTTGGCCTTCCTTACTGTTTTAGCACTAAATGCTGAGTCTTTTCAAGAAACCATTAGGTTGTGTCTGTGATATTAAATCACCTTCTTTATTTCTCTCTGTGGTTGAGGGGGTAAAGGCAGCATAGCAACATGATGAGATAATGAGATGATAATGTTTTTGATGCACTGCTGGCTCTTGCACTTTCAGGTATTTTGTTCTGAAAGATTTTGTTGTAGCTGTGTTTGCTGAACCAGACTATACCATGTCTTGCTTGGAATATCATTTGTGCCAAATTCCTGCCCTGCTTGACTTCCACCTCCCTTATCTGCCACGGCCAAGATGCCAAATGGTGATGGACATGGTGTGTGGGCTGGTGCCCTTCTGACATGAGGATGTAAGACATAAGAATTGAAATCTTGAGACTGCTGTTAACATGCTTTCTGCAGGAAAGATGTGTGTCCTAGCTCTATAGCAGAGAGGTTACAGCAGTAGCTTCATATGGTCACATAAACTAAGGATCAGGATGGATGGACACCTTTGTAGTGATCTGCCAGCGTTGCCATCTCACTGCTTGGGCATGTTCCAGTCTCTAGCAATCGTGTTCTTCTTGGTAAGAAAAAGAACATGTGTTTTGTCAGTGTTGTAGATATTTACTCTGGGAGTCATTCACAGCTCTCTCTTTTCTGCATCCATCCAAACTTGCTTTTCTGTGAGTCGCCAACATATCTAACATGCACAAAACCATGTAAATGTCCACAAAGCTTCTTTTTAGCAGAATGCTGGCTTGTAAAAGCTTTTGTAATTTTCCTTGGTGAATTCCAGTCCTGTAAAACAGGGCTTATGTAAATGGCAGGCACAAACAGCCCTGCCATACATAACTGATGCTATTTTCCCCATCCTAAAGCAGATTCCTGCAGATTCCTACAGACTCCTGCAGCTACATATACAAGTCTAGCTGGGTGTGACCAGTCTGAGCCACTGAGACCATCACATTTTAAAGGTTTGTTCTGAATAGATAGCTGATGCTACATGTGTTATGCTATTTCTAGTGTATGTCAATTAACAATTAAATGCTGGATGAAAATGCCATTATAGCTGTAATTTTGGCATCTGTGAAAGCTCATTTAATATTATTTTTTTAAGTCAGGGAAAGTTATTTAATTAGGTGTATGATTTTCCCTTTAATGTACAGTGAAATATGAAGAGTTGGGCAAGAGGGAAAGGAAGCACCAGGATCTTGATAAAGTCCTCCTGCCCATAGCCAGAATCCAGGAATGCCTGATGCCTAAGTGCAGGTTAAACCTTCCAGGAGACCACAGATAACAGCACAGCAGTATATCACTAACAGATATTTTTATAAAACCTCTAATAAGTATTCACTTACACACTTTCCTCTCCCCATCCCATGTGCTCCCCAACCCTTCAGTCTGTAATGTAGGCATAGAGGGTAGGATTTGCTTCCCCTAATCCAACCAGCTGAAAATGAAGTGGTAGTCCCAGCTAATCCTTTCAGCTTCCTCCCAGATCAGCAGAGAGAGATAAGCGTTGGTAAATTATTTAGCCCAGAATTGTTTGGGGGTTGAAAGTGGAAAGATACTGTTCCCAGTGGAGAATACAGGCTGGGCATTAGGTAGGCACTACGTTACTGAAATAGCCTCTCTTGCAGGAGATCATCTCAAGATGTGGAAGGTCTTCCTCCTGGCTATGGGCTTTAGGTCTGCCTTGAAAGTTGCCATTCCCCAGCATGCCCAGGACTTTGATTAGGGAAACTGCATCTCTTATGGGAGTGTTGCACTGCCAACAGGCAGCTGGTAGACCCAGCTCCCACAATGTCCTCTCTGACATTCCAGGCAGATGGCAGCACACAGTTTTGAGCAAGGATTGCCCACATGTAGGCTAAGTCTGTGTGAGGATTATGCATACTAGATGTTTTGAAGTTGCATAGAAAAAGAAACCAACCCAAACAACATTACTTTTGTTTTTCTTTTCTAGCCAGACTATATAAAGAATAGCAGGAGGTGTTCCAGCTCCTGGGCTGTCCCATGTGCTGTGAAACGTTTGTGCTTCTGCCACCTTTAAATTTAAGTTTGCAGATACTTGCGATGGGCAGCACCTCTCGAGTCCTGAACCAGAGCTGAAAAGCTGCCCTGGCATGGTGCGAGATAGCTCAGAAGTAGATAGGGATGGAAGGCATCCCGACACTGACAAAGTTTGATGCCACCCGAGTGATGTTGTGACCATATGGGTTAGTATCGTGTCCACACCAGAGATGCAGAATCATCAACTTGCCCAGCTGCAACCAAAGTACAGCCTTCTTTTCACCACATTTTGGCCAAAATTTCACCCTTGTTCAACCTTTGGGTGAAGGATGGGGGAGCCTACTCCACTCACCTTGCACCAAAGTTGAATCAATGAAGGAGATTTTTGCACGGTAACGGGTAAGCAGCTCCTGATCTGAGAAAGGACAAAGGTGCGGGGGGTTTTTCATAACACAGTGTGGTCCCGCCTGACCTCAAAGTCTCTGAGACAGGGCAGCAGCCCTTGAGCAGAGCGGTATCAGAGCTAAGTGATGACCTGCCCTCTTACAGCACCAAGCACAGGAGAAAGAAGAGAGCAGCACCAACGAAGCTGAGCAGGGATTTCTTTCCCTGCCTCACCTCAGCGTGAGATATGCTGATAGTAGCATCATTTTGTGAATGACAAGGTCTTCTGCCCCTAGAGAGAGGGGCATAAATTCATTAGCCAAATGAAGGGCTCAGAGGTGAATCATGACAGACTCAGTAATCTGATAAAAAGAAATGCTTCCTTATTAAAATACAAATAGAAAGCTTTATTATTGTTATTTAAAAACCCTGTCTTCCCCACTGAAAGGCCAGCAGATAAACGATATGGTACAGATCACTTCTGTTGGCTCTGGGAAAAAGTGAGTTATGGAAAAGAGTGGACAAGACAGGTCTGCACTTTTCACCTGACTGGTCTGGAGACTTTATTACTCCTATTCCTTATGTCTTTTCTCCTTCCTGTCCACCAGGCTACTATAACTTGCTCTACTTTCCTTCTGTATTTGACTAAACATCAATAGCTCCACTGTCTCTGAACACTTTCTGGCACTTGAAGGGCAACAACATGAGTTTGTGGTACCTTAACTTTCTTCCTGATAATATTGTTTTAAGCTTTGCTTCTTTAAAACGCATTTTGTTGGGCAGTCACAACTAATAAGACTGTGCCTGTGACTTTTGACTGTACATTTATGTTCACTTCTCTGCTAACATAGTGGGGTTTTCCCACTGTGGACCATACCTTGCCTACAGATCTATATATACATAAACAATAGCAACAGAAAAAGAAAAAATAAGAGCACAGCTAAGTAGTTAGCCAACAGATGGGTAACTGTACCTCCAGACATTTGTGCTGGATAAAATAGTGTCACAGCACTCCTACCAGGCACATGTTCGCTTACTCATGGTTGGGCATCTGTAGCTTTTGGTGAGCTATAGAGAGTCTGGAGACGTCCATCTTGGCCCTGCTAGGAGCTCGGAATCATTTTGTCCGTACTGGTGTCCTTGCAGAAGTGAGAGGCTGGCAGCAGTGGCTCTCCCGCCAGTTCCTTCCACAGATTTCACCAACATAAGGTGGTTCTAACTGGTAAGAAACTGTGAACCTGCATGCCTCCCAAGT
Organism: Strigops habroptila; assembly: GCF_004027225.2. Classification (NCBI taxonomy): domain Eukaryota; kingdom Metazoa; phylum Chordata; class Aves; order Psittaciformes; family Psittacidae; genus Strigops; species Strigops habroptila. The sequence continues at coordinate 106,659,556 of NC_044277.2, read as the reverse complement.
AAGCTCTCTTCTATCTTTCAACTGGGAATTTTGATGTGCTTAAATTAATAAAAGGGAGGTGGTTAAAGACAAAGTTCTAAAAAGGAAGTCAGTAAATTTGTTTTCCTCATGAAAGTTCAAGGATAAACAAATACTTTCATTGTGCCATATATAAAATAGGGATGATGATGTTGACTTTTGTTGAGTACTGGGATGTGCATGTAGATAATGACACAATCCGCGGCTGATTCTTCTTTCTCTCTTGCATGGCTACACAGAGTGGGTCAGGATGCAAAATACAAAGTCGAGATACCTGAGTTGCTGTAAGGATTCCTGGAGATAATTTAAGAAATTGGAGCTAATTGGAAAATTTTAAATTGGATTTATTTTAAGGGGGGGGAAAAAAAAAAAAGTCTGCTTTCCAGCTAGCTGGAGAGTCAGCTGCAAACCTGACAGACTTCTATTGAAAAAATATCCAATATTTGGCAAAAAATAAAAGGATGAAAAGAAATAACTGAAAATTTGCTCTTCAGGACCCTCTAATTCAAAAGACCTTTTCCTGAGGCTTGGCTACTCCAGACTAAGACTTTAAGCCCAGTCCCCACAGCTTGTGGTTTGAGTAAGAAATTCCATTTTTGCCCATCATTGCATAAAAATTCAGGCTGGATTCTGTGCATTTGCCACCTGCTGGGTTCTGAGGGAAAAAATTACCACCTACCATGTCCAGAAATGTTTAATCAAAAATCACCTCAGCCTTTGAGGAGTTTCATGGCTGCAGATATAGTCACAAATACTTTGCCTACCATTCGAATAGGTTGTCCAGAGAAGCCGTGGCTGCCCCATCCCTGGCAGTGTTCAAGGCTGGGTTGGACAGGGCTTTGAGCAACTTGTGGAAGGTGTCCAGGCCCATGGCAGGGGCATTGGAACTAGATGATCTTTAAGGTTCCTTCCAACCCAAACCATTCTATGATTCTATGATTAGCCTTAAAGACAAAAACTAGAAGGTAATTCAGAACCCAAGCGGGTGTTTAAAAGGTTGTGATAGACGTCATTTTAAGCATCCTTATCATTGGGGCTTCAGTCCTAATGGTTCCGTGCCTGGGATTTGACATATGTGCCCTGGTTTCCTCTCCCATATCTGAGAATAGTGTGTTGCCTGCCATGTCCAACCAGACAGGCCAGCATTAAGCATTAAACACACCAAGTGGCTAATGTCCGTAGCTGGCTGCTGGATGGACCACTCTCCAGGCAGTGCCTGCATTAGTTTTTCTCATTGCATCCTCCCCAGGAAGGTCCCAGGGTTGTTGGCCCTGCCAACAGGCACAACCCTGCCAGATGAGGCCAGGGCTGTGCCTGCCCCTCCAGACATCCCCCTCTGAAGGGACTTGCGCAGCCCAATGCTGCTGCGTGCGAGTGCTTCACCATGAACACAACAGGCAGTGGGGGATACCCTTTACACCATCCTCCATTTAACACACTGCCTGTCAGATGCATTTTCTGTTTATTTCCTCCTTTTTCTGAATCTTTAAGAGAAGGTTTAGAATTCACTACAGTACTTTCTGCCTTCAGAGCTGGCAGGATGAAGAGCTTTATTATTCCAAATCCAATCCTGACACCACGTAGTCCCACAGAAGGGGAGTTAAGTAGTTAAGTGTTCCATTCCTACCCTGCCATACTGCACAAGAGGGCTGGCCTCTGCCCCCACACAGGTTTGGGATATTGGGCTCTTGTCTCACCAGCTTCTGTCTGACCCAGCTGCCTGCCAAAAGCCCACGTGCTCAGACCCTGGCTGTGTATGTAGGGTAATCCTTCCCTGCGCTCACCAGGACACCATGTGCTTGCAAATGCTAATTCCTTTGCAGTCAATGTTTGGAAAGTTGCCCCTGCCAGCTCCAGGGACTAGTGTCTTTCATCTGCAACACAGGGACAGGAGCACTTTTAATAAGGCTAAAAGGACACTGCCCTGCCTTTGAAAGCAATCCACTCTCCTTCAGCCCTCAACCAGCCATTGCTGATGGCTAATACTGCAGACACCATGGGAGGTATTTGCACCAACTTCTTCATGTATCTAAATTACAGGCCTAAATTAGCAGCCTGAAGTTATTAGATCATCAGTGGTTGGAGGTAAATGCTGGGCCCTGTGGCTAAGCAAACCTTCTCCCATTGCCACAGAGGGAGCTGAGGTCTCACCTGCAGCATTTCATGGAGATGCTGAATTTTGCGTGAGGGCTGCTCCTCTCTCAGAGAGAGATGAGCCTTGGCACATCCCTGCCAGTTCCCTGACCAGGTCATGTTGGCTTCACCAGACTCCGTCCATGCCCAGGGAGCACAGGGGCAAGGCAAGCTGCAGTGCTAGGTTATTAAAGTGGAAGAATGAATAATTTTCACAGATTCAGTTAGGAGCTTTCAGATGTATTGCTAAGACATATCAAATGTACGTGATGAAAGACTAAAAGGTGAAACTGAAAACATATAAGATTATTCTTGTTCCTACCTCTCCTGGGCCTTATCCAGCAAATGCTTGACTTTGGTTTTTCATATAGTGCTACTGGTTTCAGGAATGATGTTCACAGCGTGTTGTATAGAATTGGGTCTTTATTTTATCCATCTGCATTTCTCCTCTTATTTATTGACTTCTCCAGTTCTGATGATTAGGTCAGGCTGTGTCACATACTTCAAGTACTGAGGCCAATTAACACTCTTTCTGGGTGACCAGGATTGCTGATCGATTAAGCTGCTCCATCCCACTGAGATTCCTTGCTGTTGCAAAGGCAGATGCAGTCATATAAACCACACTGAAATAGAATTGATGAAAAGGCAGACCTGAATGACAGCCTAAATGTTTTTTTTTATTTCTGGGAAGAACCCAAACAGGGGTTTATTCGACTCCTCTTCCCAGCACTTGGAAACAAGTAAAAGCTGTCATTAAAAAGAAAGCCTTTTGGGCAGGAGGGGAGGAATTCAGTTCAAACTGGATAGAACCAGCTAAAATAACCTCTAAACCAAATATCCCTCTTCCTCCCAGAAAATGTTGAAAGTGAGAAATCATAGCAATAATAAAATTGAGGCTTCTTTTAAAAGGTGTCCATATTTTGCATACTCCCATCTACCAGGAGAGATGTATTTTTAAACAATATTCCAAAGCTGTACAACTCATGCTCCTCAATTTTTCAACACCCAAATTAAAATGTAATTAACTGGATATAAGCATGTACGTGACCCTGAAGAGCTGCTCCGACAATATTTCTTTCTGGAAATCCAACCGACATTCCAGCTTGCATGATACTATAAGGGACAAGAGTCTGCTGGTCTCCACTTTGAATTGAGCCTTTGACTGATTGATGCCTTGCAACTTTCAGTGCAGGCATCCAGCTAATTCCTTATCCAGAGTGGTCCATCCATCAAATCCATGTCTCCCCACTTTAGGGACTGTGTGGGACAGTGTCAAATGCTTTGCACAAGTCCAGGTAGATGGCGTCAGTCACTCTTCCGTTACCTGCCAATGCCGTGGACACATCATAGAAGGTCACCAATTTTGTCAGGCATGATTTGGCCTTAGTGAAGCCATGTTGGCTGTCAACAATCACCTCCGTACTTTCCATGTGCCTTAGCATAGTTTCCAGGAAGATGCTGGAAACTGTTCTATGATCTTGCCAGGCACCAAGGTGAGACTGGCCAGCCTGACCTAGCACCAGATACATCCCTTGGGCATCAATCCAATTTTTCTTACTCCCAGCCAGAAGAGGAGTTAAAAGCAATCCTCATCACTGCATGAAAAGCAAACTCTCATAATATTCCTGACTACACACATCTTCAAAAGAGCACTGAGCAGTTGAAAAGCCAAAACTTCAACACAAGTGAAACGTGGGTGAATAGCCCCATTAACTTGTAGTCGGCATCATAGAATCATAGAATAGTTCGGGTTGGAAGGACTCTTTAAAGGCCATCTAGTCCAACCCCCCTGCAGTGAGCAGGGACATCTTCTACTAGATCTGGTTGCTCAAAGCCCCATCCAGCCTGGCCTTGAATGTTTCCAGGGATGGAGCATCTACCACCCCTTTGGGCAGCCTGTGTCAGTGTTTCTCCATCCTTATCATAAAAAATTTCTTCCTTATATCTAATCTGAATTTATCTTCTTTTAGTTCAAAGCCATTAGCCCTTGTCCTATCATTACAGGCCCTATTAAAAAGCCCATCCCCATCTTTCTTAAAAGCCTCTTTTAAGTACCAAAAGGCTGCAATAAGACCTCCCTGGAACCTTCTCTTCTCTGAGCTAAACTCCAACTCTCTCAGCCTTTCCTCATAGGAGAGGTGCTCCATCCCTCTGATCATTTTTGCGGTTTTCCTCTGGACCCTCTCCTACAGGTCCATGTCTTTCCTGTGCTGAGGGCTCCAGCACTGAATACAGCACTCCAGGTGGGATCTCACCAGAGTGGAGAAGAGGGGAAGAATCACCTTCACTGACCTCCTGGTCATGCTTCTTTTGATGCAGCCCAGGATACAGTTGGCCATCTGGGCTGCAAGCACACATGGTTGGTTCATGTCCAGCTTCTCATCCACAAGCCCTTCTCTACATGACTCATCCCAATCCCATCATCCTCCTGCCTGCACTTATACCTGGGATTGCCCCAACACAGGTGCAGGACCTTGCACTTCACCTTGTTGAACCTCACGAGGTTCACATGGGCTCACCTCTTGAGCTTGTCCAGGTCCCTTGGGATGGCATTCCATCCCTCAGGCATGTCAACACCACCACTCAGCTTGGTGTCATCTGCAAACTTGCTGATGGCACACTCAATCCCACTATTTCATTAATGAAGATATTAAACATAACTGGTCCCGGTACAGACTTATGAGGGACACCACTTGTCATCTATCTCCATCTGGACATTGAGCTATTGACCACCTCATTCTGGATGTGACCATCCAACCAATTCCTCACCCATGGAACAATCCACCCATTTAACTCATCTCTCCAATTTAGAAAGAAGCATGCAGAGGCCTTACAGAATTCAGATAGATGACATCCACAGCACTTCCCTTGTCTACCAATGAAGTCAGTTCATCATAGAAGGCCACTAGGTTAATCAGGCAGGACTTGACCTTGATGGATCCATGCTGGCTGTTTCTAATCACCTCTCTGTCCTCCATGTGCCTTAGCATAACTTCTAGGAGGATCTGTTTCATGATCTTCCCAGGCACAGAGGTGAGGATGACAGGTCAGTAGTTCCCAGGGTACTCCTTTTTGCCCTGTTGCAAATGGGTGCAATGTTTCCCTTTTTCTAGTCACCAGGCATTTCAGCTGACTGCTGTGACTTTTCAAATATTATGGAGAGTGGCTTGGCAACTACATTGGCCAATTCCCTCAGGACTCAGGGATTAATCTTGTCGGGTCCCACAGACTTATGTATACTTAGGTTCCTCAGGTGGTCTGAACCTGATCTTCTCTTACAGTGGGAGGGTTTTTGTTTCCCCAGTGCCTGCCTTGCATTCCATCCGCTTGAGAGGTGTGGCAAGAGAGGTTACCAGTGAAGACTGAGGCAAAAAGAAACAGACTTCATGTACATTGTGAGTCTCCCACTCAGATCAGGGCCAGAGCTATGGTAGAGAGGAGCTGAGTCACCAGATGACAGTAGCTTTTATCAGCTTTTTCAGGTAGCTGGAGCCACAGGCCTCTCAGAAAAGCTCAGAATAGGCACTCTATCATATTTCACATGAAAGAATGCTCAACTTTACGTTTTCTCTTTTGTAAACTGCCAAAAGATACTCCTCTGACACTAATGCTAGCTGAGCTGATACTGAGGTTTGCAGCATCTGAGAAAAAAGTAATCAGTGAAAGTGCAGTGGAAAATGGGTCTTGGAAAAAGCAGAGCAGAGCTGGAGTGAAATGTGGGCAGAGGGTCCTTCCTCCAGAGCAGGAGTATGGGAGCACCAAGGTGGGAGAACACAACACACAGGACATTTGCATTTTCCTTTCAGTTGAAAACTGTTATTTACTCAGGGGCAGCCACAATGTCCCCAGCTCAGATTAGCACCCTCTGTACCAGGCACAAACCCACTGCAAAGGTCTGCTCCAAAGGTCTGCTCCAAAGGCCAAGAGATGAAAGTTAAGGATGGAAGGAGCCAGATTATTGATTTAGTTTGAAGGTAATTCAGGAACCCTGATGAGGTTCCCAGTCTGATAGTCTGGGCTTGTTTGGCAGAACAACTTTCTGTCGGACAAGGTCCTGTTCTTAGTCTTGACTCCTTGTCCTGGGATTTGCACACTTAGCAAATCCAGTCTCAACCTGGCTGAAGATCTGACAGGGCTCTCTCTATGAGAAATATCCTGTTAGCACCACTAAATGTTTGGATACATCCCCACACAGGACATTGTGAAAACAAGATTGCATTGTCCCCAAACCTTCTCTTGGGTATGTGGATGATTTCCCTTGTGACCTCTACTTTCTGGTTCCTTGGCTTGGATGGTCTCTAATGCCAGTCAGTTCATCAGCTTTTTGCAAAAAGAGAGTAATTTTGGAAAGCTGAAACATGGTCTTAATTAACATGCTATTGTGGTTAATCTGTTTTACCAATCCCTTAATACAGAGAATCAATAGTTGCAGAGATCAAAGTTGATGAGTTCCCTCACAGGAAAGAAAAATCTATAAAACATAGATGGTTACACTTCTCAAAGCTGCAAATTAAAAGCAATGAGTTCCACTAAACTTTACCCCAAGGTGAAAATTGCTGCTGTTTTAACCCAAAAATCCTTACACAGCTCTTTGAGCAGCAGAAGGATTGTGACTACTGCCTTCATAACCGTCCTCACTTGAATGGCACCTCATTGCATGACTTGGTGGATTTGCAAAAGTAACAATATTTTTCTTGGTACAGGCCATCCAATTGTATGTGGCTGTGGCAGTTATCTAAATACAATAGTAGAAACATTTAGCCTTGCAGACTTGTTGAGACAATTTACGAGGCATAGTATTAACTGGCCTTACCTGGCTTTTACTGTGATTTATGAAAGTCAAATATGAATCATAAAGTACTTACCTGTCAAAAAATTCTCTGCCATGAAGGATAATATTTTTCAATTTCATAGTATGCAGGAAAGATTTAGCCCTGCAATCCTTTTGTGACCTCTTTAAAATTCTACAGACTGAAAAAACTGAGACCTGGCCAACTTCCTCCTGCTTTGGTGGAATGGAAACCTACCCATAGAGGATAAGAGCTTTATCCATCTTTGCAGCTGATTGTTATGGTCTAAATAAGTTAAATGGCCCTTGAGTTGGTCATCTGTATAGGGCTTGCTCCTTCGCCTCTGATAGACATGTGAGAGAAAATGGCCACATCACCCCCTAAAATGTGCTCAAACATTATCTCTTAGCAGATTATATGCATGGCTATTCCTGGTGTGAATAGGATAACTTCAAGAGAGCTAACTCATGTCATACTGATAGGAGCTATAGAAATATTAGACAAAATGGAATGGCCAACCCGTTAGTGAAGGTGCTTTCAGATATGGAGCTTAAAACACATCTCAACTGATACCTCGTTAGATGTTGGTGCAAGAGATAGAAATTGGCCTCAAAATAGCATTCAAACAAAACCCATGTTTTGTCATAGCAACCAGCTGACTTTGCAACAGAGAAATTACTACCTTGCTGTTGTGTGGCAGGTACTGTAATGTGACACATACATGGAGACAAGTTTAGCTGCCAAAACGTGTGAGCTCAAGCTGCAAGTCCTTCCACTCCTCTAGGGAGTAGCTGTACAACATGTGTCAGTGAGGCAAACAGCTGGACACAGCCAACATGACAGCTTTAGGGTGTAAAGGAGGAAAAGGACTTCTCCCAGCCTGCAGGGAATATGCAGTAATTGTGGCTTACTCCCTGTGTCTAATCACATTTAATTTTACACTGACAATTTATTTTATGAATCTTTTCTCTAGTGGTCTGCTACAAAAGGCTAACAAAATACTCACACTTCTCAGACAATCTGAATATTGGAGCATTTACTGTGGGGAAGAGTTATAGTTCAGGCTCTGGGAAGATAAACAGCCATTGACCAGCAACTTGCAGTTTCAGTGCCAAATTCTTACTTCATTCTTTGTAGCATCCCTATGTAAAAGCCATTTCCATTAGGTACTTACAGTTGTCAGAAAATCAGTCAAGTTAATTTGTGGGCCATCCAGTGGAACACAAGGAGCCTGATGGTACCTTTGCCTGGACATTGGAATTGGCATGATCCCTTTGGGTGTGAAATGACCAGATCAGAGCACAATTTACTATAAAGTTCTAGGCTGTATCAAGCACAGGTTCCCCCTTATGTTTGATAATTCTCATATAGGAATATCGCAATTTTCTAGCCTTTAAGGTTTTTATATTTTCCTTGGAAAATAAATTTTAGAGGTGTCCAAAAGCCAACCAAGAATAGAGCAAGGAATAGAATAAGAATAGAGTAAGGAACATATACACTCATAACGGTGAGTGTAGTAGTCAACACGTGCTCAGAAGACCTTGTGCAATCTCAAATACCATTGTTTAAGCATTTATTTATAGCTATGGCTGTCTGAACATGGCTTTCAGTCAGGAAGCTGAGCAAACAGGTACCTCCTCTGTAAAGGAAAAGCAGTCTTTAGGGTCTCAGAGCCTCTGAAAAAACAGCTGAGTTCATGGTTGGGCTTCTTGCTGCTGCACATAGGGCATTCGAGTAATGTAGCATCTGCCTGATTACCTCAAGGGGACACGCAGAGTGGGTAAGGTGCACCACTGTGAATCCAGTTATCAAAGCAGACCCTTCACTGTACATCTCCTGTTATCAAACTTCTGTGTCAGAAACATTCTCTTCCAATTTTCTGATAAATCCTGACTGCTGTCGGCCTAAGTTACTGATGTGACTTTTCACCTTTTGAGTAGGTCCTTCCCAAAGTGACTTCCCAGAGTCCGTTTTACTGGACTTGTATAAACATTCTGAGATTAGTGAAACTTCAGTATGGTGTGCCTTGATCCACATAATGTTATTTCCTCTGCTCCTACAAAGACTAATGTCATCATGACAGCATCTGAAAAGGGAGTCCCAAATGGTCTAGCTCATGGGACTTGGTTGTCACTGGGGAAATCATAGATGTCCAAAGTAAAAACAAAAAATGGCAAAAAAAGTGTTAAGTACCATTCCTCCTAGCACTAAGCTACCAAATTCCCAAAGGATTTTTGTAAAGCATTCCCCATAGTATGTTTCTCCATCTGATTAAAATCTCTTCTTTGTTTAAAAATAAGTCTTTCATTCGTTCAGTTTTCTAAAAATATCCACACTTCTAGCTGAGATGTTGCTAATTGGTGACATCTTTGTGTTCTGAGTCTTACTCATTCCTCATCAAATAGAAGAGTCAGGCTTCACTGATTCTTTGTGTCAGTGTTAAAGGCTTTACGCACTGGACGTACCTTTCCCTGTCTTATGAAAAGCAGAGTTTGTATTTTTTGTTCCCTTAATGTGCACAAGATTCTGAAGGTCATTTCCTGCCAGGGCTCCTGACCCATCTCATTACTGTTTTCATATATTTCCATTTTCTTTCTATGGCAACTTCTTTATAACAACCGGAAGAAGAGGCTGTGTATTTTAAAGGTCTGATGGTGAAACAAAGTCACGTCCATGAATAACTGAGCCCAAATCCAGTGCTGTAATCTATGTGGGCAGGATGCAGATCCATTAATTCCATTAGGACTCCACATGTAGGACAATCCTGTGAATAAAGCCAGGGAAATCAATGACTGCTGGTGGCTTAAATTCATTGACAAGAACAGAACTTGCATATATAATGGAAGTGACAGCACATACAGGATGAAATCCTGGCCCTCCTTGTCCACACTAGGGAAGGGAATTTTGAGTCAGTAGTTTAGATTCCACTCATTGTTTTTTGTTTCCCTCCCTCCAAGTTTTAAAGACATGCAATTATTTGCACAAGTAGAATAGGACTGGCAAATTCAATAAGGCAAGTTTTTGATAAAGGTCTTTTGCTAATTTAGTACTGGGCTTGGAAAAAAATATTGCATAGCCTTAGGTTGGTGAGATTAATGAAGTGCATTTTGAAGGTGTCCTGAACTGGCTGCATTAGTAAATGTATCTAAGCCAAGACAGCACCAGCAGAGAGAGCAAGCAAGATGCTTGACTTACTTAGAGACTTCAGCAACTGAAGAACACACTGAGGAACCAGAAGTAAACCAAGCTACCGTGCAATGAGGATGCAATGGGCTGCTAATTGCTGTGGGCTGAGGAGGTACAGAGCACCCCACATGGAATGAGGAAGAAATTGGGAAATCCCTCTAGAAGATGCCAGGCTGACATTGCCTCTGTACAGTAGAGCATGGATGAGCAAGCCACCTCTCATTATCACTTCCATCTCTCATGCTGGGCTTTGTAGTGTGATAAAGAATTAGGTTTAGCAAATTAGGTAAGGGAAAGGGAATTTGGAAATGACACCCCTGATGATTGATGATACTAATAAGTATTGTGCCAAGGAGACCCCCTTCCCCCATCAAACAGGGCACATGCATGCACAGCCTTGCATACTGTCTGAACATAAACATCACTGTATACAACATAGATTGAGTGTTTAGAGAGAGGTGAAATTAAAAATGTACACAACGACCTTTATTCATGCAGTGTCTGTACAGTGCTGCTAAATGTACACACACTATTCATCTAAGCAGAAGCATGCAAAAAGGTACACAATTTACATGCACAGGAATATGTATATTTTAAAAATCCCCCTGCACACATATCTCCTTTTACAAAAAGGTAACAGAACCAAACCATGACAGATGATTGTTAATCTTGTGCTGCAGGAAACTACAGCTCAGTTCCCTGGTTTTGCTTCATTTCAGACAAAATTCAAACCTTTCCCCTGGGGGGGATGGTGTTCTACAGGGGAAATATTTTTGCTTCAGCCTGTTCATTCAGACAGGGAGAACTGGGAGTAGGGTTTTGGTAGGATGTGGGAGAAGGAGATGTACTTCTCTGCTTCAAATGATTCAGAGTAAAATTTGAATTTGTCTGTCACACGTCAGTGCTTTAACCACCAAGCTGCATGGGGCTGCCAGGATGGAAAGACTGGAAGGTACAGAAATTAATATATATATGGCTGTACTTGTCCCTAGTCCATCTGCTGGGTGAACCATAGCTCATTTAACCATCTTCCCACGGTGTTTCCAATTCACTGGGGAGTCAAGTGGGGAAATTCTCACTTTAAGGATCTGCCTTCAAGTCCTGTTCTGGCTTGAGATGGAGCTCTTATCAGCTTCTCATGGGCAGCATCTGTATTCAGGCACCTTGGACACACACAAAAGTGTGTGGAAGCTTCATAATATTTTTGTGACTGCTCTACCACCCAGCTGGTAGATCTGTGTGTTGAAGGATACCCAAATACCCATTGAAGAGCTGGACCTGTGTTGCTATGGTGATGAGAACTGTATAAAAAGCTACATGGAATGGAATAAAATATTGTATTTAAATAGATCCATGCAGATCTACAAGTTTATTTCTTTTTTAGGTTTCACATCCATGCACACTGATGTGTGCCTGCCGTAGCTTCAATCTTCTGCTTTGGTTTGGCATACGGGATTAGGTGAAATGGCAGTGCGCTCTTTGCTCTCTGTGCTGCAGTCAGCCCATACAAGGACTTGTCATACAGTGAAAACTGGAAATGCTACTTTTGCGTACTCATCAGGAATGTGTTAATCACATAGGAATCACAGGTAACTGGTGAGTGGTAAATACTAAAAGGTATTTGAAAGATGCTGTAGATGTGTGCATGTGTGTGTGTGTGCGCGTGTGACAGCAGACTTTTTTTGCAGACTGAATTGGGGGCTATTGCTACCTGGATGACTGCGAGCCTGAAACTTACGTATTACTCACTCCCAAACAGTAACAGTAAAACTAATGCTGACTTCTTTCCTCAGGGTATTTTCTTCTCTCTTCCTAACATTTTAAACCAGAGTACTACCACTGTCAAGAGCTGGATGGGGCTTCCCGCATACAACAGCTCCTCGGTCTCTATAAGAATAATTTTAGAGCATAGAAAAACTTTGTTCTGCTGTCAACAGAGAGGCAGCTTTTCACCACTTCAGCATGTGGAGTCTCCTTCCAGCAGGTTCCTTCTGAAGTTGTCCCCTGCGCTTTGTACAATGATAAGAGACTCACAGTCAATCCATTCAATGTAATGGCAAACACAGCTCTTCATCTTATACCAGCATACGTATAAAATTCTTCCAGTCCTCTGGTGCATTGTCTTTTAGAGCAAAACTCTTGCTCTCAGATTTTTCGGTTTTAGTCTCCTGGTCTGACTCAGCCTTGTTTCAGAAGCCTGAAACTGCATTTGTGCTACAGATAACAGCTACAGAAATGCCCAGAATTGTCTAAATCACAGAATCACAGAAATGTTGGTTAGAATGGGCATCTGGAGGTGTCTAGTCTCCATCTTCCCTCTCAGATGTATCACTCACACAGGGACAGTTCCATGGCTTTGTGTACCTGAGACTCACAAATCTCAAAAGATGGAGGTTGCACAACACTTCTAATAAGCTCTTCACTGCTGTGCCCTCCTGCTAAAACATGTTTTCAGATTGCCAAAAGTGAAATCCCAAATTGCATTTTGTGGTCCTTTTCCTTCTTTTAGTGCCTGGCACCACCAAGAATGGGCTGTGCATCAATCCCTTTTAGTTACAAGTTTATCCCTTAGCCTTCTCTCCACACAGATCAGGTCCAGCTCCCTCAGCTTCTCCTTGTGAGCCATGAGCTCCCAGCCTCATGCTATCCTGGTAGATCTTCATTAGACCTACTGCAGTTTCTTCCTATCCCTTTTCAGCTGTGGACCCAAACCAGACACAATATCACATGTGGGATCTCACCAGAGCCTAGTACCCTGCTCATTGCTGGCCACCAGCTGGCCATCAAGCCATTGATTACTCTCCTTTGAGAAGTGTCAATAACACGGTCTTCCTGAACTGCAAGGATCCCGTGAAACTCTAACACTATCATACCTTAGTCCTACTCTAGCTGGGGAAATCTTCAGGACAGAGAACATCAACACCATGGTCAGCTTTATTATAGAACTGTATCCTCGGCTGCATAAAAAGAAGCATGGCCAGCAGGTTAAGGGAGGTGATTTTCCCCCCCTACTCCACTTCCGTGAGACCCCACCTGGAGCCCAGCTCTTGAGTCCTCAGTACAAGAAAGATGTGGACCTCTTGGAACGGGATCGAGAGGTGAGCCACAAAAATCGTCAGAGGGATGGAACACTTATCCTATGAGGAAGAACTGAGAGAGTTGGGGTTGTTCAGCCTGGAGAAGAGAAGGCTCCAGGGAGGTCTTATTGCAGCCTTTCAATACTTATAAGAAGATGAGGACAAACTTTTTAGTTTGGTTGTGTTAGGGACTGTTGTGGTAGGACAAGGCATAATGGTTTTAAACTATAAGAGGGGAGACTCAGATTAGATGTAAGGACAGAATTTTTTATTATGAGAGTGGAGAAACACTGACACAGGATGCCAGAAGGGTGGTAGATGCCCCATCCCTGGAAACATTCAAGGTCAGGCTGCATGGGGCATTGAGCAACCAGATCTAGTTGAAGATGTCCCTGCTCACTGCAGGAGGGTTGGACTAGATGGCCTTTAAAGGTCTTTTCCAACACAAAACATTCTATGACTCTATGATTCTATGACAGAACAACATGAAGGTGGTTTTGTATATTATCACTGGGCAAATAATGGTTATATAGGTTGCTGTGGCCACTTCGGAATCATTTACTTTTGTGCCAACCAAAGGGTAATGCATTTATGCTTTCTGTCATTGAAAGCACTGGTGCAGCCTTGCACCTGAACACCCTGCCACACAAAAGAATGGCCACCCCTAAGTCAGTCATCTCAGCTCCCCACACAACACTCAGGAGCAGAAGGAGCTCAACTGTACATCCCTGTAACCACCACCCACCCTGACTTGGAAGCCAGCAAAACTGTGGAGCTGCAAGGTGGAGGTTATTCCCTGCGAGCTGCACAGAAATAGCAAGAACTTATGGGCCCTCACCACTACTAAATCTTTTTAAGGCCTAAGACATAAAAAGGTGGTTTCCCCAAAACCATTTCTTCATGAAACCTGGTGGCACTTACAAACCTGATGGCATCACAGCCTCAAGCACTCATGTTCCTGAGGCAACTAATGTATTTTCAGACATGCCCAGAAGTTTCTCAGTTTTAACAGGTCTGAGCAGTTCAGCATCTATTTTGGACATGACTCCTGTTGATATTCACAAATTAGGCATCTGTCTTGCATGCAGGGGAGCTAAGCTAGTAATTCAGGGGCAAAAGAGCAGATGATATACAGAGAGAAAGACAGCAAATAACCAGCAAAATCTACTGTGACAACTCACTGCCAGTCCCCTGTCAGTGTCCCTGCAGATCTTCTTTTTCAGGATATTGGCTGCCTGTGACATTTTTTCTTCATCCAGCATTCAAATTAGAGTGATCAGAGGCTGACCTGCAGAGTCTAGTTCATCATGAATTTTTTCCTACTGATTACATAAATAATCACAGGAAGGAAAGTGCCTTTTACATTAATACACATTTTCACAAGCTTTTGTAAGAACATAAGCAGAAGTATGTTGAGTGGTAAAACCATGCTTGAATTGTTTTATTTATCTTGTGAGTCTAAAGCCCTGTCATCTGCGAACTGACAAAGCTGTCGGTCTAACCTAAACTCATCTCCATTTTGTAACCTATTAATGCATTTGGAGTGCATGGGTAAACAACAACATTTAGCACTGATGTTCCTCATGATAACTTGTTTCTCTGGGTGCATTTTGTACCCTTTTTTTTTGTTTTTTAGGGATTAACGGCAGAATCATGGGTAAATTCAAGGGATTAAGAGGGGATTCTTTGTCAAACAACAGAAATGTGCAAAAGCAAAGAAATAGGCAACCTGCCATGCAAATGAAAACTAGAGGTCAAGTAAAAAACATCTCTGGAATTGCCTAGAAGAATATGGTGAAAAGAGACTCCGAATGCCCATTACAAGGGTAATGTTATTGGCTTCCTGCATTTGAGAAAATACAGAGACTGTATAGTAAGGTCACAATGATGGAAAAACCTGCCTTTTGGATGACCCACCTCATCTTCAAGGAAAGATGGGCCAATGCAGCACAGATGTTTCTTCATCTCAGTTAGTGAAATTTCTGAAATTAACTCTCCAGATTTCATTCTAATGACATGACTTCCCGACAGATGATTGAAGGTCATGGGAAAGAAGATCGAAGCCCCTGTGTTTGGTTGTGCAGCTGGGGTAGCAAGTAGAGAAAATGAGTCACAAGCTTTAATATTAAACATAGATGTCTTTACATTTCCCAGAAATTAGTCTCTGTACCTAGGCTCTGCAGCCACTCAGCCAGCTGGCACAAGAGCCCAAGACACCTTTTGAGCACTCTTTCATGTCACCGCGGCAGAAGTTTCCTCTGTTCCTTTCTCTTCTGGCACAGTTACGGAGCCTGCTTGTGGCTGGCCAGAGTCTCTTCAAGCTTCAGATCTGTGTTCAGCATCACAGCTGGGTCTTGCTGCTACCAGAGCTAATTAGAGTCCTGCAGGTCACTGCCTTCATGAAGATGTTTTTGTTGTTCTGGTACTGAGTACCCTGTTCTTTTGCTACTGGCACTTATCCTGCTTTCAGCAAAGAGCCCTAAAGCTCCAAGACACCAGTGAAGACAGACTCTCAGTACAATAATTAGGCTCAAAACCAGAAGGAAAGCAGTCCATTTTCTCCTGCCACGGCTAGCATCACTTCTTAGGTCCTCTCTCTCTCGCATCCTAGATTGCTTTGCGGCATGTGGAATGGTAGCATGCTGTAATTAAGGCATTTGAGTCTAGTTTGTTGCATCTTCTGCTGGAAGGCTCATGGGGTTGATCACAGAGGAATGATATCTATTCATCTCTAAGGGTGAAGTTTCACAGGCAGATGGGGCAAGCTCACAGCTCACTGCTCTGGGGGCCAGCCCTATCCCTGGGCATTCCCCTGCTGTTGGCAGCACTGACCCATTGCATCCCTCACATTGGCTTAGCTAGGAATACGGTGAAGCAAATCAGCTCAATGATCTAAACCTTCATGTCTTCCTTTTTTTCCCCACATGAATCTTTTTTTCTCTTTAATGGTACAGATTGGGTGCTAAGAG
Organism: Strigops habroptila; assembly: GCF_004027225.2. Lineage (NCBI taxonomy): Eukaryota > Metazoa > Chordata > Aves > Psittaciformes > Psittacidae > Strigops > Strigops habroptila. The sequence goes on along the minus strand of NC_044277.2, from coordinate 106,643,383 downwards.
GTCCAAAGAGCTGAGTGAATGCAAGGGAAACAGTTAGACCACAGGATCTGTAGTGAGGACATCATTACATTTTTTAGACTATGAGCTGTAAGGCTGAGCTGTCTCACAAAACCTTATCCTAAGAAGTACCCAGGATGTCACTCACTGGGAGCTCACAAAGGAAAAAGGACTCTGGTCTTAACATCTTCTTGAAAACATTTAATGTTAAAAACCATCATGTATTAAGCAAAGATTCTGCTCAAAAGGACCCTTCCATACAGTATTTGTGGTATTCTGTAAAGGGTGCTAGACTTACCTGCCATATCTTACGACAAGAAAATGAACACTGACTATTGCATTCTGAGCATAGGTAAAACCAGACATAGACTAGAAAGGAAAGAGAAGCTCTCTATTTTCTGTGTAATTTGTGGAGCCTTTAGATACGCAGTGGATGGCCAAAGAGGAAATGTTACAGCAACACTAAAACAAGAGAGATACTTTCTTCTGCAGGCATATCAATTAGTCGCATGACAACACAATTGTCTGGTTAGGTAAGGAACAAATCCCATTCTCAAAGAGGCAAAAGTGAAATGTTGTTTTGCTGGTCGGCTTCAGTGATACTTATCAAGAGCTATATCAGTGCGACATTAAGAATTAGGCCCTTTGTGCTTAATTTTCAGGAAAGGTAAAAACCTTTTTGAATAACCAAAATATGTGAGTATGGATTGCATATTGCTGGAGCCTCTGGAACCAGATTCACTGCAGTGCTGGAAGTGTCTAACTGCTGCTCTATGTGCTAACTTCCAAAACAGCTGTCCTCCAGACCTCCTCAGTACCTAAATTACATAGATACCAGAGCTCTCCCTCCTCTACAGAAATCCCCATGGCACCTGAATTTCAGCTACTGCTGCTCCCTATCTCAGGCTCACAAATCAAATGTTCCCCTGCTTGCTGTGCGCATGGGACCTGAGCTGTTCCATTCTGCAATAAAGACATAAATATTCATTAAGTCTCGGGGAACAAGAAGCTGTAAAGAGTTGATTTTGCAGCCTTGGGGGGTTGGATCCTTACCTGCACTGGAGATGGGGCAGGGCTGGGTCCCTTAGTCTGTAAATTCTGAATTCCAAATGCAAAGGAAAAGGCTCCTGTGAAACAGGAAATAACTGATGGGATTGGCTGAGACAGCTATGTTCTCTCTCACGCAGTACCCCAATGGTAGAAAATCTCCAGAAAGAGGGTAGGTCTGGCTGTGAGTTTCTGTCCCTAAAAAGACAGAGCAGGGATTTGATCTCAAGTATTACTGGAAGAACTGGTAAAAGGGTGTGTAATGGGGAGGAGTGTTTGACTGCATTTTGTGCTAAGATGCAGGGAGGTGGAGGAAAAGCAGGCTCCCAGTATGGCTGTAGGAGCACCTCCTCCGGCAAAGGGAGAAAATTTATCATTGAAACTGATGTCAAGTCATCAAATTGCAAGTGAAGGTTTATCTGTGCAATTCAAGTGCCATGGCACCTGGCAAACTTTATCAGTGGAAACTCTGGAAATTAGAGAATTAAATGTTTCCTGTAAGGGGAGAGGAGAGAGTTAGAAAATTTACATTTGGACTTAGAACATAAAATGGCCATTAGTATCCTGAACCGTCCTTGTAAATCCAGTCCCAAGGCTGTTGCTCATTTTTTATTCTAAGTTACTGTCTTTAACCACTTGCTCCTTCTCTCCAGGATTTTCTAAAAATAGTAAGAATAATAACAAAGGGGGGAAAAAACCACAAGATTCAAAGACCAAATCGGGCAGAGCCAGCAGCGCACAAATGATCACTCTCTCCCCTGACTGTATGGCAGGCTGTTATCAATGTCAGTCTAATTCCCTCCCTCTGCTCTTGTGATATCAGCTAAACAAAAGGGGCCAAGCAAATCCCTGGTGTCACCCGAGGAAGCTGCGTGAGCCACCTCAGGCATGGGTTTGCCCAGTGCATTTACCAGTGCAGTACATCATGTGCTAATGTGCGGGCATCTCCCTGAGTGGATCTGCACCTGGTCTGTGGTCTAGACCAAGTATCTGCCTGTCACTGCATTTCTCTACTTGTCTGTTGGACTCCTACAAAATATATTCTTGCCTCTTTTGTTTAACCTTTGTCTTCCAGTTTTTGTCTGACTTGTGAGTTCTGCCTAATTAGGAAACTTTCAAATTCCCTTGTGGCCTCGAGTTTTCTCATGCAGAATTTGGAATTAGTGTGTTTTTCTGGCTAGTTTTCAGGGCTGTGTTCATGCTTTTTAAGTGCTAAAATAACAATTAACAATACTTTGCACTTCCATACATTTATTTTTTCCCCTCTGGGGATCTCAAAGCATTTTATAAGTGTCTGTTAATTAAGACTCAACATTATAAGGAAAGGAATGTATAGGGACACATTTCCACTATAGATACGCAGCCATCTCTGGGATAGATAGTAATAACTGGTTTAAGAGAGTTACATATTGAACACCAGACAGCAGGTTTTAGGCTGGAAAGTAAAAACAATACAATACAATACCTAGTTGAATGTGCAAAAAGGATTTATGGAATCAGAATTAAATTATACAAATGAATTTTAACTAGGACTCCAAGGTCAGTCCTCCTCCCACCCGAGGCCAAAAACACAGTTTCACAGCTTGTACAGAAACAACCAGCCCCGATAACGGACTTAAACAGAGCACTTCGGCCTTGCTGCTCCCCACGCATCTTGCTGGGTCTCAGGCCTGGTCCTAAATCAAGAGGAAATAGTGCCATCTACTGAACCATTAGCCCCACCACCTACCAGTGCTGGGGGGTGATTTCACAGCCAGAGGCAGTAGTCATACCCATTCCCAGTGTGTAAAATCCAGCATATTTTCTAAAAGTGGTGTATATTCAACACATATACAGAGAGGGAGATAGACAGCAGAAGAGTCAGTATGCCAGAAAAGATTCAAACTTGGGTTTGTGCAATTATGCCATTTTTTTATTATGCTGACAAGAAAAGACCTGAGCATGGACTGAAGCACCAGCTGGAAGCTGTGTATTTCAAGGCCCCACGGTAGCTAGCAGTCATGTCTTGTCTTTGCTCCCATAGTCTCCAGAATATTAATGAAGGAAAGAGTGTTTATTATTTTCAACACTCCTTCTTCCTACAAGGATAGTATTAATGATGTAAGGAAGTAAACAATTCACTGAGCCACAGAGCTCTAAGTTATTAATTTCCGAGGAACTATCCTCACACCAATCTAGGAACTGGAACATTGGAGAATGGTGTGAATAAATATGAACACAGTCTACACTGTGGCTTACAAAGCTCAGACATTGGTCCTGTTCATCAAAAATGCTCTTTTTCAGCAATTGCATATTTGGACATTGACAGCTAAATCCATGCAGGTTTAGCTTGAATCTTGCCCAGGCTCTTTGCTGCGGCTGCTGGTACAGGTGGAATGGTTGGAGCTGCCAATCCTAAAGCAACCCAAGTCTAGGCAAACAGGCACCTACACTCTGCCTCAGTTTCCAGATGAGTCAAGACTTCTTCTGGTACCACCAAAGTGGTCCAGTCATTTCCCTATTGCTGTTACGGCTGCAGCATGCTGGGGCATCTTTAGTGTTACAGTTCAGCATCACAGGACAAAAATCAGGAGAAAGCCATGGCAAAACCCAGCACTGCTCTTTACTGCTCTATGAGTGCCTGGCTGCTGGCTGCTGCTCAGTTCCCTCCTGCTTGCTGTCTCTTCCCTGTGACTCTTGACAGCCTGGCTGTACGAGGCTTGGCTTGAAAGGAAGAGTTGGAAACTGCTTTCATCCAGGTTACAGGGTGGTTTGCTGATCAGAGCACTCTGGAAATCTGGGAAATGGGAGAACATTTCTACCTCCATTAGAGCTGAGAGCCAGATATTTCCAATCCCAAATCAGTGCTCTAACTACTGCCACATAGTTCAAAACATAAGAAATGGCACATCCAGTACGAGGTTCCTGCGTTTAGAAAAGGGTGATGAAGCAGATTTCAAAGGCATGAAAACAACTAACATTTCCAGTGGTTCCCCTCTGCTTTCTTTATACCTCACAAGTAGGGGAGACAGGAGCAACCTCTGCAAGACTTTATAGTGGCTTATGCCTTTGCATCATCTGGCAAAGAGATTTAGGTAGCTGTATCCATCTCTTTTTCCTTCTTCCAAGGCCTTTAAAGTTTCAGCCATGCAGGCAAATTAGACCAATTGGTTCAGGCCACGGACAGTAGTCCTCATTACCCCTTTGTGGTAATCCATTAGATCTTTCTGTGCAGTGCCAGGCAGACCAGCCCTCAGAGTGCTTTGCAAAATCCAGGCAGAAAGGTGCATTTCAGGATCAGCTCTTGGCAGAGCTTAAAAGCACAACGCCAGCTCAAGGCTGATCCACACTACAGGTAAAATTAATTCTGCAGAGAGAAGATTCTAAAAGTTCTCTCTGGGCTACTGGACTGTCTGCCTGAACATTTTGTGAGAAAGAATGGGAGATGCTGGAGCAGGTGAAAGAGGGAAGGGACAGGCCTGGGAAGGAGAACTGGACTTGCTTCTCTAGTTGTTGCTGAGGAGGAGGAGAGATGGGAGCTAACCCCAGAATAGTAATTGTTGTCTCCTACAGTGTCTGCCAGCAGCTGTGCAGATAGACACTGGCCAGACTGGGGACTGAGGCAGCACTATGCCACATACCTCGTCCGAGCGAGGCAGTCTGCCAGCCCCTGCTAGTGCAGGGAACCACCAGCTGCGCCTATCTGTAAAGGCAATCCTGGAAGAATGACGACAAAGGCATAACTTTGTGTCCTGGAGCACAATTTTTCCCAAAAGCTCTGTGTTGGCGCAGAGATTCATCTTGCTGGAGTCTTATGGAGATATGGGACCTTCCTAAGGAAGCTCCATGGCACACCGTGGCAGCTATCCTTTTCAACCACCGCCATCTGAGCTTGCATTATCGACCTGTTGGGAAAGGAATTCAATTTTTCTGAAAGAGAATGGCTGGTTTCATTTTCTTATATATGAATCCACATTCGATTGCAAACTGTTTGAACATGGTACTGAGCACAGAGGCCCTAATCCTCACCAAAGCCCCTGGGTGTGCCTTCACTACAGGAACAAATAAAAACAGTGATTGCATTAGGTATCCATTCATCAAACCCGGGTACCGTCTAAGGATGCCGCTTCTTACTGTCCCTCTCTAGTGCATTACCTTCCAAAACAAAAATAATTTCAAATAATAATTTAAGTTTCAGGTTGCTCAAAGCCAAACACTCTTAAGGGTAGGCTGTCAACTTTCTAGCACCAATTAATGTATTGATATAGCTTCTGGAGTAGTGACATTAACAGCATCTTCTTACAAAGATACCTGCAGGTAATATCAACCCAATTACTATTGAATCTGAAGTGGGGGAACTGGTGAGCCTGCCTTAACAGAATTACAACAGAATTACCAAGATACATTGAATTATTTCTACCAATATGGAAACTTATATAAGAGCAAAGCACTGAGTGAGACATATTTGTCTTTATTGAGCAAAGCTGAAGCACAGATGTTCCCCAGGCCATTCTGGCCCGTGTTGGTGATATATTCAGAGCTCTGGATGTTTCAAGTACATACATCCTTAGCCATGGTCCCTCTGCTGTCCTTACTGATTTTGATTAAAGGAACAGACCCTTAAAGCAAAGAGATACCCACCAACAGAAAGGTGTTTTATATCTGAAGCAGCACAGCCAGGAAAGAGGCTTAGCACCAAGGTGGGCCATCAAAAGAAGATGCTTTTACCAAGGTACAGACTGGCACAGGCCATTGATCCACTGTAGCAAAACCCAGTGGCCAAAACAGTGTTTAATGTCCTCTGGACTTACTCCAGCCAATTCAGAGATGTTAGCTTCAGGGTGAGGAGAGTGGAGAATGTGACCAGACAGGAACAGTCATGGGGCATTTCAGTATAAACAAAAGGAAAGGATGTTTCATGACAGAAAGCTGGGATATGTCCATCCTAGCTTTATGTGGCAAAAGCTTCTACTCTTTCAAAATTTGAGTCTATCCTTTAAACAGATCTTTTAAAATCCTAATGTGCTGCAGCCATGCTCTGTTACTTTTTCACTTAATCCACATACATATACACGTGTATGTATGTACATATGCAAATACCTGATTTTTATTATTAAAAGTGACCCATTAAAGAAATAAAGGAGTAAACAACGCACAGGGTGGACAGTCCTACTCAGAGACATTGCTTTCACTGGTTCTCTTGCTTTGGTCGACTGTTGTATTGTGCAGTAGTATCTTCTCACTGTCTTCTCTTAATTATCCTTAATTCTATTAAACAGACAAACATCAACTGCAAATAATGCATGTTTAATTATGCAGTGTTGGTGGCTGCTAATGTATCAGCATCAACTTTTCTTTTAATATTTTGGCAGCACACAAATGAAACTGCTACAATATGTTTAAATAGCCTCCATCAGAGTAATGGTCATGAATCCATCGTATGCACAGTAGCCTCACCTCTGCCCATAGAAGGCCAGCAGGGATGGTGAAAGGGAGCAGCTCCCATCCCAAATGAGCTTCCAGATGCCCTTGCTTGATATGGATCTGATGGCAGGAGGCTAGCAAATGGTTGCCAGGTGACCCTGGAGATAGGCAGAAAGCACCCTCATGTAACACAAAACAATCATTTTCAAAATAAAGCAAAAATTCTCTGGGTTTTGTCATCATCATTATTTGTAATCGCTTCTGAGGATGGAGAAGGCTTGCCAGACCAGATGGGACCAGCATATATAATGAATGACACAGTACACTGCACAGGAACCAGAGGTAGCTGAGAGCAGTAAGGCCCCAGGACTGTCACTTCTGCATTAGTGGCAAACAGATACACAGGGAAGTCAGCAAAAGATGCAGCCGTTTTCACAAAGACATTGCAAAGATGCCATACGATGGACAGCATTTTTCACCTGCAAACACAAAAAGCCTGGCATAATCTGGTACAGCGACCACTGGAGCCACTCTTCATCTGTGCCATGGTAGACTTGGTCTGGTCCTCCAAGGGTCTAGGATCTTCTTGAGTGTGGCTTTGTGTGGCACATTTGCCACAGGGTCTGTAATTACAACCAGAATAATTTGTTTTATGTTGAACAGGTCTAAGTGTAAAGGTAAAAACCTTTGTGAGATGGGATTTATTTTGCTAGATGCTTTACTTTGCTTTATTGTCTTTATTGCCATTTCCATCTACAGACTGCCTGTGCAGAAGTGGTACATTTTCCTGCCATTACACAACAGCTAAATCATATTCATGCACCACATTCCCATTTCAGAGGCTGCAAAACACCTCAGGATGGCCCTGTGCTTCAGCCTTTCCCTTGGCAACCTCTCATCATTTGCCAGTATTCAAGCAGAGAAGCCCTGTATCGATTCCTAGGCTAGATGATAGTGGACCTAAAGGATTGTTTGGAAGCAATTGGATAGGACAAGCCTTTTACAGTGAATTGGTCAAGCTTTTACAGTGAATTGTTCCAAGCAGATTTGTTCTTATGCTAATTTACAGGAGTACTGCTTGAAGACACTGTTTGCTCAGAATGAGGCTATAGAAACGATTTAGCCCTTAACATGCCTGATGCAGTTGTCCTTCCACACCCATCCAAAATACTTTAAATGGGGTGAGGAAAATAGGTCTCAAGCCAGTGCTGGCCCTGCTTGAAGTGGAATTTTGGACTGGGTGGTCTCCCAAGTCCCTTTTCAGTGTGAATGATGCTGGGACAGTGTAGTGGTGAGGAAGAAACTTGAGCACTGTAAAAGCGTGTTCAGAGGTCTTGAAGAATTCTAAAGCTCATATTGCCAAAAGTGCCAGTAGAGACACCCTTCTTCGCCATTTTTGCACAGTGGCCACTAACTGAATGAGTTAAGAGCTTAAAACACCTTTGTAGTGCAGAAGCAGTTCCCTGCATTAACACAGCTGAGTCACACAGGCTAGAGACAGCCTTCCACTAACGAAGGACTGGCACAAAAGCTGAATAATGAAGAGAAGCTTACGCTGCTGCTGCTGCCTTTACTCCGGGACTTGTTTTATTCTTGCAAGCTCTCAGGCAGTCACCATTCATGCACAGGTGCAACCATAAAGGGGCCAAATGTGGAAGGCAGGGTGTGACTAAGCCCAAAAATGAGCGACACAAATGCATTATTCATGCAGAAAGCTTACAATGCTCTGCGATTCCTTTCTTCAGAGCAGATCACTCCGCTATCAACATCAGCTACATGATTTTTTATTTCTGACACCTGCCTTTGTTTCTTTTCTACCTCAGAACCAAGGTGACCTGTATATTCACATGTAATGTTTGCTCAGACCATATTTCCCAGAAATGCTGGGTAACTTCCCGGGACTTTAAAGGAATAGCAATGACACAAGTGGTGACTGGGTCCAGCCGTCTTATGGTGTCTGTCCCTCCAAGCACAGGATTCAGAGCATTGCCAGGAGCTTTGTTAGAGAAACGTGTTAGAGGAAATGCAGAAAAAAAGGAGAGGAAGAGGAGACCAGAGAAAGCAAAACGGGAAAGTGAGGATGGGAAGAGAGAGGAACTCCCAGTCAACTTAAAAAAAAGATGGAAGCTTGACTTCGTTGTTGAAAATAATAGGGTTTTTAACAGTTAAAAGGTTTTAAAAGGTCATTATGCATTTAGCAGCAAAAGAGCAATATGAATTTCTAAGCAGCAACATCTGGAAGATCAAAAGAAATCATACTTCAATCAACATGAAAATCTCTGCTCATTACACACAATCATATTTAGTTATTAATAGACAGCGGCTAGACGCTGACATTTTACACATTTCATCCTATGATGCGCCAGGGACACTTCTGGCATTTAGTTTATCATTTTCATCAGTGTCATGGAAAGAGTGACCAATATGACCCCAAAAAATCTCACACTGTCAGTCATCGTAAGTGAATTTATCAACACATATGAAATCGGAATCCACATGAGAGTTTTAACTGTTTGCATACTAAATTACTTCATTCTTCATGCTTCAAAAAAAAATCAGTTTTGCATAATAAATAATGATAAGGGCCAGCAGACAATTATATAGGTGGAAACAGTATGCAAAATACTTAGAATTCAAATTTGCTGTCTGAATATACCCAGAAGTTGCTTAAGTAATCAGCTCAGCGGCTGTATTATCCATTGTTAGAGCATAATACAAAAGCTCTTCAGTTTATATTAAAAGCAGCCCAACTTAAACTGCAGTTGGCACATGTCCTATTAGTATTTTCCTTTTGTTAGACATCTTCCAACTGATTCAGATGTGCAATTAGGTCAATATTAAAATTAAATGGTCTGTTGTTTTAATTCAGGTCTTCAGGAGGAAGGAGTCAGTCCAAAAATAATGTTGACTCCATGAGCACAAAAGGAGAGTGTCGTAAGCCAGCAGCCCTAGCCTGACCCTCTACGTTGCAGTGTCAGAGGGAAGGCTCTTAACTGAGAATGGTTTGCTAAACTGGCATGTTCGATTTCATGACTGATTTTTGTGTGTAATAATTGCATTAAAAATATAATGAGAGTGGGTTTCTTTCTAGTTTTACCAATCACTATGGCAAACATGCTGAGATGCTTCAGACAGAAATGTGATTTCACTTCTAATGACAATTATTTTTGGACTGAATTGTAATTTAGTTCATTAATTAGATCTGTCACTGCATTTTCTAACTCGGTTATTGCATCCTTTGATGATTTTACCAGAATTATACTTCTATTTCTGCCACTTTGCATTCTACGCTTTAATAATTCTTCAGACAAATATGCTAGGCAGTTGATTACATTTTGTGGCAGCAGTAATGTAAACCCTCTCCTGTGTTACATTGATTCAGAAATCATGCTGATCACTGAACCAACAAGCTAAGCCAATACTGCTCTGAATGAGTGAACTATTCAGAGGAATTCAGCCAGGGACAGACTGTGGACATGCTTTTTTAGTTATTAAATGGATATAAACTGTTACAAGCAATCGTAAATGAAAACAAGCTTTTTAAAAAAAAAACCACCTTGAATGTTCTAAAATCCATTTAGTTATCAGCAAAATGAGATCTTATCTGCTAAATGATTTCAGCAAGTTGGCATGGGTTTATTATATATTAATGAGCTGGCAGATTTTTCAAGATCTTGCCATTTTGACAACTTTAAAAATTAGATTGTTTTTATGTGAGTTCTGGATTTTGCTGACTGAGAACTGTGGGTATAGTTAGAAATTCACTTTTGGAATAAAGACAATAAGATCAAAATAGTCACATCCAAAAAATCTCCAGCTCTTCCAAGCTACCGATTCCTCCAAGCCTTGCTGTGTACCCAGACATCTGCCAGTCAGGTGCTGTGTGACGTGGATTACAACACAAAATCCTGATTCTGAAAATACCCACCACTAAACATAGCTGTTATGGCAGTGAGCAAGCCCACTAGGCTACGCTAGGTTGTAATTTCATTGTCTGCTCTGAACAGGCGAGGGCTTGTAGCTGCCCTGCAGCAGGGGCAGAACAGGAATGATCACAGTTCCTTCCCCTCTCTTCTTACTCAAAGGAGAAACATTTGCTGGGCTGCTTTTCCTGGAATTAAACTGCTTCTTTTCTCTCTCTCTCATAACAGAGGGATCACAGATTACCTGATTCTGCCTGCCATCTTACCCAGTTTGGACCCATCCCTAAAAAAATGTATTTGACAGAGGATTTTTATGATACATATTCAGTGAGATTTGTAATGCCACTTTATATTCATGTTTATTGTAGTGTTGAATTTTTTTCAGAGTAACCATGCAGTGTCCTAAGAAGGTATCCTGTGATCCAGCATTCGGTCATTTGGCTTTGTAGATGCTATGTATTTCCTAGTAGCACACTATAAGACTTCCAGGACCCAGGGACCAGCTAATCACTTTCAAATAGTCTTTCTCCTGCATTTCATTTAATTCGTCCAAGTGGGCTTAATTTTCAATCCACTAACCAACAGCACAGGGTAAAAATATTTGTAATTATAATAGTTAATTTGTAATTATTTCTTAACCTCCATGGATTTCTTTTCTGGAAGTGGATGCTTTCTTGAAATGTTGGGCTGCGAAACAGAAATGGATAATTTCTTTAAAAGGCTCTATAAGACCTGGAAAATGGAATGATGCTGATGTACCAGCCTAGTGCTCAGAAAGGCCTTGCGGGGATAGGAAGGAAACATTGAGTGGACACATCCCCATGAGGAGGCTGTGCATTTTTCCATAATCCAGGCACTGAAATTGAGCATTAATTCTCTTTGTTTAAACCCTCTGCCATATGTTTTTCAATCATAAAAATTCACTTACAAATAACTAGACTTTATAATAATAGATTTGAATCTGAATTGTTAAAAAATCCAAGAATTTGACTAAAAATAGCCAAGAATTCCTTATAATGGTGCTTTCCAGACTGAGGCATGCACCCCAAGCAGGAAGCGCTGGTGGGGATGAGCTCATGGGCTTGGAAGTGGAGTTGCAAGAGATGATGTCTGCGAATTTCTGCCTTATCGTCTGCACGGATTTTTGCAATGTTGTCATAGTTTAATTATGGCAATTTACCTCCTCTACTATAAATGTAGTTAAAAAAACTAAGAGAGAGCTTACTCTTGGTCTTTTTAAACCAGGGTTTTTCTACCCCGGTAAACACGCCATGTGAAATACTGATACTTTACAGAGTCTACTGTGCTCTGTGGAGACGGGAGAGAGGGTAAAAGGAGAAGAATTGTTAAATAGGCATGACAGAGAAAGTTAAAGCACATGGACATGTGGAAGAGGTGGGGCATTTGGCCAATTATTACCAAATCAGGCACTTTGAACAAAACTAAGCTGTTAAATGTATAAAGCTGTCGGAGCACCATCTGAGCAGGGCAGGACGGGTGTGGGTTTGAAGGGAAATGGCAAAAAAAGAGTCGCTATTTACACCTACTTAAGACTTTGTAAAATGAGGTGAAGAAGTTTAGGTAGAGGGAGCAGTAAGAGGGCACCTTTGTACTGCAAAGTAACCACCCCTCTTCCTTGGATGTAACAGCGTGCTGGCCCTTGTCCCCACAAGGGTTTTCCTCCCACATGCTCTGCCCCAGACACTGGTACGTCACAGCAATGCACTGGCTAATTCAGTAAGGACTGGCCATTCTCCTGGGAGAGAAAAAAATCCCTGAAAAATCCTGGGGCACAGCATCCCTGGTGGGTCAATAATTGGGTGGAAGAGGGGAAGAGGAGGAAAGGAGCAAGAGGTGTGTCAGGCAAGCAGAAAAGCAAAGGAGGGAAAGTACTTGCCTCTCAGCATGAAAACTGCCCTGTGACATCTGGTCAGGATGCTTGTAGAGCAGCAGGGTTCATACAGGTTAAAAAAAAACAATCCAGACTGATGGAGGCCTGAAGCAAGGCAAGGTGGGCTAGCTGTGGGAGGACTGTCAGAAAGGATGTAGTCACTTTGAAATAGAGATGCCTCCGCACAAAACTTGTACCAGTGCAACTCATTCCAAAACAGAGTCATGCTGCTTCCAAAGTGGTTTAATTAAAGCAGAATCAAAATGTCAGTTAAAAAAAAAAAAAGAAAAAGAAAAAGAAAAGAAAAGAACTTTTGTATAAGGACACAAGGCAGCTGATGCTAAAAAACAAAAGTTGTAGGGGAGGGGAAAAAAAATCCCAACATTTCCATGTTGCCAAAGACCTTTCTCACTGGAGAGAATTTCAGTTGAATAGTTGCCACTGCTGGCAGCTGGAGTCGCAAACTGAGCAGGGAAGCAGCAGGGTTCTCATTCTTTTGCCTTGCTGACCAAGGACTCTGACAATTCAGCTCATTATTTTCAAAGGCGCAGCTCAAAGCAGTAAGCCCAGTGCTTGCTGGGCCCACATTAGTCCATTTACAGCATTTGTACCAGCCAGTGACCAGGATTCTGGCAGGGACCAAGATAAAAACCATTTAGGAAAGGAGGTTTGGCGAACAGCAGCACTGAAAAGCACTTCTGTTTTGGCTGCACGGGGGGAATTCAACGAGAAATCCAGCACAAGCTGCACAAGGCTGCCGTTATGGGGGCACAGTACAAGGGACGGAAGGAGAGAATTTTACCCCAAGAGAAGCTATAGGTGTCTTTCTTCTACTGAACATTAGCGGCCAGTTTAGGGACATTTAGGGACACCCATGTGCCCTTTGGAAGGGGGATTGAGGAAACCAAACTTGTGACTGTTTAACTGTTGCTTTTGCCCCAGACTGGCTCGGGCACCTGAGCAATTCCTTAGCTGCAAAGAAGCACCTGCCTTTACTAGCCCTCATGTGAGAAAAGACACCAGTACTGGTAGCAGCTCAGGAGCTGTTTTTTGAAATGGCACCTCAATGACAGGCTGGGCCAAGCCAGCTCATGACAAGAAGAAACTCAGAAAACCTGCAACAAAGGCGCTTGGTTTTGTTAGATGTTGTTACAGATTTTCTAGTCTGAAAACAACAGTAAATAAAGCCTAGCAAAATTTCCTCTAACTGAGAAATTTCACTGTGGAGCAAATTTTCCTACCTAAGTTATAAACCCAATGAATTAACAATGCTACAATGGAAATGATAGAAAACTCCATATTATAATAGTGCTATTGGGAATGTCTAATTCTGGTAGATGTTCTTCCCTTTGTCTTATTATGGTTCCATTCTTGCCAAGCTGGAAATAAATACATTAAGTTAAACTGAATAAAAATGCCCACCTAATTGTGCAGATGCATACTTAATTAATCACTTAATTTAACCTACTTAGCTTCAATAGGAAAGAAATGTAATCTGACAGTCAAGGCAGCAATATTTTTCCATTCACTCTAGTGTTTGAAAACATCTACGTTTTTTAAATAGTGCCTGCATTCAATGGATTGATGCTAATGGTTTTGCTTAATTTGGTTTTAGAAAGGTTGTGTAACATTTAATAGGTAAAGCATGCAGCCTGGGTAACAATAACGGTGCCATTATGTGTCTGGTAAATATTAACAAATTTTATTAAAAACAAATATATATATATATCTGTGGATAGAGAGCTGAGAAAATTTGCTTTGGGCTGAAACTTGATCAAAAAATTGACTCCAGAGTACACAATGTTACAAAACAGTGCAGTTAGTTTGTTATATTTTAAATCTAAGATTCCCATGTTAATGGCTCTCCGGTATGCATCAACATAATGCAGCATTAAACAAGCTATGTTACATTGCCTCCACAACGTATTTCTGTCCATCAGTGGGGAGCTGGGCACTGGGGACCTGATCTGTAGCTCCATGCAGCCAAAGGCTGATCTGCTTGTTTTCCCTTGCTTTCCGGTCACCTACAGAACTAGGTGGCACCTGTGTCCCAATGAAAAGCACCAGGTTGTGCTGGGCTTGCTGCACCTCTTGCTTGACACACTGAATTTACCAATTCTGATATTGCCAGGGATGGCAGCAGGCACATCTTCTCCAAGAGCTGTGCTTTTCTCACCCCAAATAGTAACTACTGACCTCAACACCTAATACACTGTTGGCAGCAGTGGCAGATCTGCTCTCCAAGGCGTCTGGATGGTGACTGTTACACAGCATGCTACAACCCTGCTTGTTTTGGCTGCACTTAGAAGTGGTCCTGTTTGAGGGAACTAAAAAAAAGCTGGGATCCAAATACTTAGCTCAAACAGCACGCAGGCCTAAGCTGCAGCCGCACCTGTCACGTCATGGTGGTTTCCAAAACAGAAGAAAATGAGAGATACTGGGGACTATTAAAAGGGTTAGTAACAAAATCCCACACCACATATTCATGGAAGGCTTTTGGGAAGGACTTCATGAAAACTCCCAAGCAAAGCTCAGTGCAATTACTGATACACTCAACATAAGTATGTGCTTATATCTTGGACTGGGTCCAGAGCTGTAAAGAAGTAATATCCATAATAACACTGACTGCATGCCTCTCCATAAGCTATATTGAGCTACTGTACTTGAGGACAAAACTGCCATGGCACAATGCTCTTGTTTACAGATATACACTCACATATTCATATATACAGATATAAACACACACATGTACATGAATATATGCTATATATGTGTGTGTATAAGTGCATGGCATCTACCATCTAAAGATCATAAGATGCTTTCAACATAACATTCGTGACTTAGACCGTCTACCCTGAGCTCTCTTTACAGATAATGGATTTTTATCTCACTAGTAGCTCTGGAAAAATGTCATTGAAATAACTATATCTCAATCCAAACTGGTTTGTTAGTTATCAGCAAACAGAGAAATATTTTTTAAATTACTGTATCAGGTAAAACAAAATGCTTCATGACCACAATAATTTATTTTCTTTTTGATGTTAAGAATTTAAAACTTATATGAAATAAATTTTCATGTCATTTCTAGCCAAATTGTACTTTCCAAAAAATATAGAATATACCACCCTGACACTATTAAAAACGTGCTTCCTATGAAATTAGAAAAAAAGAAATACATCTCAGTGAGATAAAATTTGTTTTGAAGTAAATATTTATTATCATGCAGTCTTCTTGTTTGGCCAGAAATTTTACCTAAAACAGTTCATTCAGTTCTGTCTTTTGGGCCCAGCACCTGGTTCCTGTTGTAATTTTGAAGCTGTAGACAGATTAGAAGTTTAAGATATGTCCTTAATCCCCCAGTCCTTTTTTGTGCAATTATATATTTGGTGGTGTTGGGGTACAGCAGGAGACAGTAGGGGAGGGAATACATATGTAACAAATGGTACTTCAGCTACATTAGTGCTGGAAAATGAAATATTTATTTTGGCAGTGAATGTATTAATGGTAGGAAAAAAGTGAAAGGAAAGTCTTTACTTGTCCACAGCATAGCAAACTATTTTGCTGAATGTGCTTCTGACATGCATCATGGCCAACAAGTCCCTGCAGGTTTTCTCCATCCAGCTTTGCCTTCATCCAGAAGACAGCTAAGCAAACCCAGCAGGTGAGCATGTTCTCCTGCCTCTGCCCAGGCTGTGGCAAAGAGGTTGTTACCTACATGCTGCCACATCAGTGCCGGGTGAGGAGGAATAACCAGACGTGGCACAGCATTCCCTGGGATGCTGCCCCTGCATCTGGCTCTTTCTCCCACCTTCACTGAGCAGCAAAGGAAAAGAGAAGGGTAGAAAGGGAAGAAGCTCAAAACCAAGATCCACTGCTGTGGCTACTGTGACCTACAAAAAGATGTTTGTCTCCTACCTCACACATATGGATGGCACATTTGTTGGGCACATCCTTCTCCTAGGGCAAAAATTGGAGTTAGACCTGGCACTGCTGGGGTCTCCAGCTGCCTGTAGCCAACAGAGTCTAACAGCCCCATATCCAGGGAGCTGAGAAGGAAACTGATCTTCAGGAGCTAGAGACAGGTGGAGGAAATCAAAGAAAGTCTAAAAGTGGTTATTGCCTAAATGCATAGCAATAGAATCTAATGAATATCCAGCTGAAAAGATAAGCACAAGCATGTGGAAGAAACCCTGAGCAGTGAATAACAAGAACAGAAAGGCAAGGCTATGCTATGATTTGTTTAATCAGAAATATAATGAGTGATGGTGAAGGAAAAGGTCTTGCCAGTAATGCAGTACAGCTGGATCCTTGGTGAGGCATAAGCTTTACTCTCAGAAAGTCTTTCTTGAAAAATAAATTAATATTGGCTTGAATACGGGCATTGTCACACAGAGTGACAACCAGCTGAGTGGCTGTAAACAAAAGGTAATGATAAATGACACTGCATCAGGTCGGTGTGTCTGTGTGGAAGTGACGGCCAACGAGATACCATCAAGAAGAGGCTGGAGCTGTCAGAGAGCTAGCCCAGTTTTATTTAACATCTTTGCTAATGATCTGGAAAAGGAAGGAGAAATGCACAGTATTTACTTCATTTGATTTTCAAGAAAAGAGGCAAGACTCTCACCTGCTCCTGGGAGACCCCTAATATCAAAGCACTGTTATCCTACTGTCTGCAGAGAGATGGATTGCTTCGAGGCTGCGCAGGCGATTGTTTGAGAAAGCGCCCGATGGTGGAGGTGGTGGCAGCAATACAAAAGAATATGTAGTAATTATCTGCCTGGTGAGGGGGCTGTACAGGAGCAATCCAGCTCTTGACGTAAGCAAAATGCAGTAAAGCAGATAAATAAACCTCTGTGTGTTGGGGGTGGGGGGAGCAGTTTCAATAAATCTGCAGGGATTTTTGCTCCAAATTATTTTAAGTATCTGTGATATTTCCGTGGGGGATTTCTTATCTCTTCCTTCCATTGTCAGCAGGTTCATTCACTTCACAGAAATATGAGTAAAGAGAAAGAGGTGAGATAGCATTCATTACCTGGATCTTGAGGATTTTCATGACAAGGGGGGAAAAAAGTAGCAAGAGCAATGTTTGAGTGTGCAGACCAAAGGAGGAGCAGAGGCGGAGAGAGAATGGTGTGGGTCAGGCAGAGATCCCACAAAGTACACTAAAGCCAAGGGGAAAAGGACTATTTTCTTTCAGACTTCTACATGAAGGCAGGCCTGTCTCTTGTGTCTTGCACACCTTGCTGCCAAAACCGCAGCAACACTGTTTAAATGAGAAAGAGAAAACCTTAAGACAGGGAAAAAAGAGTAAAGGGCAGACAAAAAGAAGTTACAAATAACCCTTCATGCGGGGTGAAGGGATAATCCCTCCACACCACAACAAGCCCAGGGGATGGAGATTGCTCCCATCTCTCCCATCCCTGGGAGTGAACTGCTTCCGCTCCTGTGGCTAGAGGAAAGGGGGATAAAAGCAAGGAAGCTCTGTTGGATTTCTCGTACGCTGTGTCTGATTTCTCTCATTCATACAGAAGATGGCTCTTAGCAGGTTGATTAAAAAGCAGATCACTTAACCACTCCCCTTATTTCCTGATCATTTCTGCTGTATTGCGTAGGTGGTGCTATTGTCAGATGCTGAAAGACATCAGGATTTGAGGAAGAGAGAGAGCAAGGCAAGGAAAACGAAAACAAATTATTTGTAATTTCAGGAATTCAGCAAGTGACTCCAAAAGAGTAGTGCACATCTGTGCTTCTGTCAAGGCTTTGGCAAACTAAGTGTACTGTTGCCTTTTCCCAATTTTGTCTTATTTTCCGAAAGGTATTTTTAAAAGCGATTTTTTCTTTACTGCTGCACTACAAGCCAGGGAATAATATCCCCATACACAGGTGACTCCTGCCATTTCATTGTAACATGCAGGGGAAAGCGTGTCGTTGCTGAAGATCAGTATGCTTGAAACACTTTGAATATTGAGGTTGAGAGGTGGGAGGATGTTCCCAACAGCCTGTGTCACATCCTTAGGTTGACCAAGTGAAGCAACGGTTGAGGTGAACTGACATGGTTTCATGGAAGTCAGTCTTGTTCCCACACCTGCCCTTACAGCCGGAAATGATGGACTTTCAAGTAATGTCACTCTATGTGTTTGGACAAGATACATGAATGTATAGGTACTGTTGGAGTACAAACAATTAATAAGGATGACCAAAAATGTGTCTTCAGCCAAAGAACATCAAGCATCAGTACGCAACAGCTTTTTAAACAAACCCTTCAACATTGCCATTATAAAATGAAATTGGTCTTTGGCTCTTTAAAAGGTTATTTCCCTCAGCTCTGAGTGGTATGAATACAATATGATTTCATGACTTTAGATGGGTGGCACTGTCCAGAGCAGGCTGTTCTGTATCACTGAGATGCCAAAATTTGGCTAGCAGAAGTGGAAACACAGCAGGTAACAACCCAGCAGAGGTAGGCTAATGAAACTGTTTTATTCTGCTCTGCACTGTGACCCATGTTACAACAGAAAAATTTATCAGATTGTTGTTCTCTCCTTGTGAGCCAGAAGAAGGGTGGGTTGTTGTGCCTCCCTGAGACACAGTCATGACCCCAGGTCAAGAATTACTGACACGATAGCCTAACGAAACTCTTCTCTTTGACTACGGCAATCAGATCATGCTGAGAAACTTCCACCTCTCTTGTCATAAGAGAATCAACAGTCAGGATTCAATCCTATTCCTATTCAAGGGCAAAGATGTCACTGGCATCAATAGGAGCAGCACTGGTATGAAAGAGTTCGAATGTCAAGAGTGTATTTGCAGAAACTGATTCCACTGAAGACTATGCAGATATAATTATGCTTCTCTCTTCCCTATTGCTCTCCTTTTATATTATCTAAGGCAAAGTGCCCACAGAGGACACAGATGCACTCTATTAGATGTAGAGTGAGTATTGTTAAAAATACCCTCTCTAATACCAACTACATATTTACTCCTTTGTAACCCCATCAACTGTGACACTATGTAATTACAGATTGTTCAAGAGTCCTGTGTGCCCACTCAGCGCCAGAATGAAAAACAACTAACAAAAACACAAAAAGGAAAACAGACAACTGAGCATGAGCCCTCCACCATGCTCCCAAGAGGTTCAGTAACTGAATATATACTCTACATCTCAGGGGAGATAACGCCCATCTACAGCATTCTCCTCCTCAGCGAGATGCTTTTACAGCACAAAGTTGCTAACAGAGGAAAACAGCAACATGTAGGAAAGTAAAGATTATACAAAATCGGCATGGATGAGTCACTTTCAATTTCTTATTTCTATTGCAGAACCTTTCAAAAAAAGTCTATGGTTTTTATGTCAGTAATGATCTCTTCTCTCATGTTGTGTTGGTGCAGCCAGTCCTATGTCAAAACTCCACCTAAAAGCCCCAAGAAGTGCTGTCCCCATTGCACAAACCTCAGTCCTTGTCCTGTAATCAGCCCTACATGAGCAGAGCATCGGTAGATGCAGGTCTGCTGAGTTTTGGGAGCACTGCATGGATGAGACAATCTTCCCAGGCAGATCGAGGATCGAGAATGGGGCTTAAGAGACAAAGTAACAAGTGAAAGGATAAAACCCACTGTGAAGTACTGGTTAGTTTTTTAAAATGTAATTTAGCAGGTGTTTAGTTATTACCCTGAAAATAAGGCATGAACACTTTCATGACTCATATTTGTGCTTCAGTTCAATTCTCTCTTCCATGCTATAGCTATAATTTAAAACATTTGCTTCATCCTGAGAGAAAAAAAAAATGAAGATGTTAGAAATAAATCATTGCTGCAGAAATTACCCCCCACAGGGTACACACAGAAACTACACCACCAGCAAATGTTGAATTCTGATCATTGTTCCTCCTTGGGGAAGAGCTGTACTCACCTTCTTACTTTGGATCCCTCGTTCCTTCTACACTGAATGCTTTCATCTGGTCAGCTATTTATAGCTTGTGTTACAGTCCCAAAAGCTTGCTGGGATGGGGACTGCATTACATTTTTGTCCTAACCTTGTGATGTCCTAGACTGGCAGGTCTATCTTGATGTTTTCATAATGTGAAAGTTAATATATTAATAAATACACTAATAACTGGATGTGTAGGGTGAGAAACTAGACTTCTTGACAGAAGATTGCTAGAGAAATTTTTGCTGTTCCTTTATGTTTAATACGGACTTGGTAAGTTAAGTGGTTGGAGTTTCCTATGATTTTGCTGTGTCTCTGCTCCCCACCCAAGGTTTGGTAGGCCCTATATTTTTACTGAAGGTAGGAGCACTGAGGGCACAGAGCACTATACAAGATGCTACACATTATCACTGCTTTTAGCCAGTGTTCCTTAACATCCATATGCCTCTTTGTAAAGCACTTCCTGCATCCTCAAATGATATGAAAAGCAACAGCTCCACTGGCAGGAACTGACTTCACTGGAGGTTGGCTGATTTATGTCAGGTGTGGTCCAGGACAGAACACTGTCCCTCAGACATTTAGTATCAGTGCTGTAGAGATGAGCTGACAACCTGTTTGAGGGTAGGCTGGGAATGTTTAGTAGAGATTTGCTTTTCAAGAGGAAGTGCCTCTTCCAAATACACAGTGATCAATCATCAAGCAATTCCTTTTGAACTTCTCTTCTTCTTTCTTAGATAATTTCTTCCTCTTTCTTCATCACTTGCTAGAAAACAGTGTTGTTTTCTGACAGTGCAGCATTTAGAAGGAAACTCTGCCAGGGAGATGCAGGAAAAGCAATAGTTGAGATGTGCTGTTTAGAAGCAGAACTTCAGGTGAGTTATAGAATGACTCTATCAGTTTGTATAGGCATATATATATATATTACCTGGTGGAAAAGGTAGCTAAAAAGGGCTTTCAATCTTCTTGACAAAAGCTTGAACAAGATTGAATGGCTGAAAGTTGAAGTTAGACAAATTCAACCTTGAAACAAGATGTAATTTTCTTGCCAATAGGATAATTGAACACTAAAAAATTATCAGTGAAGATGAGGGTCTCACTGCTGGCTGGAGGTTTCAAGGTGATGCCACATACCTTCCTAAAAAATGTGGTTTAATACAACTTCAGGATAGGAAGAATTCCCTCTCCCTCTCATGAACAACTGGACAGGTGGAGATGACTGAGGGTTTGGAGACTGGGACTTTTTGTTTATTTGCTTTTTTGGAGTTTGGAGTGGGTTTCGTTTGTTGTTTGTTTGTTGTTGGGGGTTTTGGGGGGGGGTTGGGGGGTTGTTTTGGGATTTTTTTCTTTTTCAAAAATCACAGACTATAACTGACAGGAAGGCTCCAAGCAAACTAGATCTGAACAGATAGAGACAAATGTTCCTAGGTACTAGGTTTGTATTTCTAGCTCACATGCACAAAATCATATTGATTGGCAGATTTAAGATTGGAAAGAATTTCTGAGGTCAAATTGGAAAGAAATTAGTTAAAAGATGGGCAAAGGTATCACTTTCACTAATAGTGATCAATTAGGCATGTCCCATTTAATAAACTCTCCACCATTGCTGAGGCCTCACACATACTTGGCACTACAGCTTGTTCTTTCTGTTCTATGCCTGTGGCATGCAACTGTTACCCCTGAAGACATAAATTAACTAAAGTCATCATGCTGAAAATATATGTGAATCATGTAAAACTGACAGACTGTATTATAGAGGAGATCAAACTAGGTGATCTTATGGTGCTTTCTTACCTTAGAGGAAATTACTCTTAGGAAATCGAGTCTCTATGTTGTTTCCATTGATCACAATATGAGTTTTGATACCAATGCCAACAAAATTCCTATAAATTCAGAGCTAGCTTAGGCAGATTCAAATATGCTAGCTTTCCTGATAACTGTGAGTTCAAAACTTTCTCGAAAAGCTCAAATAACACAACACAGCAGCCCACTGCTTTACACAGGGTTTGCTGAAGGGGAAATGGAGATTTTCCTTGCAAATGAGCTGAGTAATGTTAACTATTACACACTAGTTATTTATGCTACTTTTACACAACCAGCTACCTGCAACAAGGGCACTTACTCCTTATGAAACAGCCATAGTTCTGGTATCATGGTCCTTTCTCCAGAAAGATCCTACATCATAGTAACTTTTCTTTCCAGACTATATGTAATAGAAGGTATTTGCAATCCAGTAGAATTCTGGCATATGGGATCAACATCCAAAGTCTCATTATTTCTCTTATTTTTTTATCTCCGTTTTGGATAAATGGTAACATTTTGACCAATTCTATTTGACCACAGAATACGGACAAAACAGTGTGGTGTGTCAGTATGGTAATTACTGCAAATACACAGTAATTTCTGGATGTGTATTAGACATCTCACTGCCGGCTGGCTTCAGCTTCCCAAGTCAGCTGCCAGCTGACTCGAAAAGCTGAAGCAGCTACCAAGCTGCTTTTAAAGCAATTTCTGAGGCTACACTTGCAGCGATCCTACCAACAGCAGCTGCATGAGGAGTGGGAAGGGAAGGCAAATAGCCAGTTGTTTTGGAGTAACTGTTCATGGCTCATTCAGAAAAAGGCCCTTTCCAGGCTCAGAAACAAGTTTTGTGTGGATGAGGATTGTGCGGGAGAGAGCAAACACCAGCATGACTGAGGCATTTCATAGAATCACAGAATTATTTAGGTTGGAAAGGACCTTTAAGATCATGGAGTTGAACCATTAACCCAGCACCGCCAGTAAACCACTAAACCATGTCCCTAAGCACACCTACCTGCCTTTTAAATACCTCCAGGGATGGTGACTCAACAACTTCCCTGGGCAGCCTGTTCCAACGCTTGACAGCCCTTTCAGTGAAGGAATTTTTCCTCATATCAAATCTAAACCTCCCATGGTGCAACTTGAGGCCATTTTCTCTTGTCATATTGCTTGTTACCTGGGAGAAGAGACCGACTCCCACATCACTTTCAGGTAGCTGTAGAAAGCAATAAGGTCTCCCCTGAGTCTGCTTTTCTCCAGGCTAAACAGCTCCAGTTCCCACAGTGACTCCTCACAGGAGTTGCGCTTTAGACCCTTCACCAGCTTCGTTGCTCTTCTTTGGACACACTCCAGCACCTCAATGTCCTTCTTGTAGTGCAGGACCCAGAAGTGAACACAGTATTCAAAGTGCAGCCTCACCAGCGCTGAGCACAGGGGGACTATCACTGCCCTGGCCCTGCTGGCCATGTGACTTCTGATACAGCCCAGGATGCCGTTGGTCTTCTTGACCACCTGGGCACAAGCTGGCTCATGTTCAGCTGGTTGTCAACCAACACCCCCAGGTCCTTTTCTGCTGAGCAGCTTTCCAGCCACTCTTCCCCAAGCCTATAGCATTGCATGGGGTTATTGTGGCCCAAGTGGAGGACATGGCACTTTGCCTTGTTGAACCTCGTAAAACCGGCCTCAGCCCATCAATCCATCCTGTCCAGATCCCTCTGCAGAACCTTCCTATCCTTCAGCAGATCAATGCTCCCAGCCAACTTGGTGTTCTCTGCAAACTTACTGAGCGCTCTAAGTTTTGCCTGCAAACTTACTTGCACTTGATCCCCTCATCCAGATCATCATAAAGATATTAAACAGAATTGGCCCCTGACTTTGTTCTGAAGAAGTTTGTCTCCTAGTGTTGTATCATAAAAATGTATAAGCCATATCCTACAGCATGTTAACAGCATGCATGTTAGGAAGCACATTGCACCGTGTTATATTAGGACTTTTTCTCTGGTACATACCATTCAAGGACTAAACATGAATTTAGGGGATCCCTGAAAATTGAAAGAGATGGTAAAAACATCAGTAAGGAAAGAATCAAACCATGCTGTTAACCTGCAAAATCATTGCAAAATTTCTTGTATTTCACAATGGAAACACCCTATTATGGACCCTATTATGGCTCTGAAGTTACAGGGCCAAATTGCTTTGCTGTTCATTCCAGAGTGAATGTCAACATTCTTCTTCTTTTGCAGCACCTTGCCAGGGACATTTTATCAAGCAGTATCAGTACATATCATGTTAGTTCTCCCAAACCAGATCCTCTGCTTCCTAGTCACCTGAAAGAGTGCCCCATCCTCCATGAAAGAGCTACTTATAGAAAGATTCATCAAGCTATTAACCTGCCCACACTCTGGTCCTATTTCTTCAGAAGTTTCATTTGCCAATTTAGTGTTGTAGCAAGAGGTACAACTCTTCCAGCTGGTTACACTCACCACCCACCACCTAAATGCTCCAGAATAGCACACCAAAGAGCTCGAAGGTAAAGGTGTGCAAGACAGAAATGGGCTTGACACAGGTACTTTTAAATACCACGGCAGAAAAACAAGGGTAAAGAAAGATCCTTGCTGTCATGGAAAGTTTAAAAATGAGCAGGTGCCCACTATTTCCTGCACTTTCAAGGCCTGGCACTGAGCCCACATGTCTCTTAGGAGAAGGATTTTCACTGAAATCCTGGCCTTTAGTGAACCTGATGTGGAATATTAGAAAGACCAAAGAGGGTATGTTTTGAAAAACGCCCAGCAATGCCACAGAGGTGAGACCAAATGGGACGGATTTGTGCCTGGGAAGCTAGAAGGAGGCCCAAGGATAGATTAAAAAGGACTCACCATATCCTTGTTCATACTAATAAGAAAAGCTGCCTGTCTTACAGTTTGCCAACAGAGTGTTCCCAGTGCCCTTGACCTGAAACTCACTTTACTTTTGACATTTCCTGAGCAGCTGGCATTAAACAGTGGGTTTCTCTATCTGGGCTGTGATACTCTACTTTATCCTTTGTTGATTCTCATCAGCTTCATCACACTATACAATGTTTGTGGATTAATGTAAACTCCATGAAGATTACTGATAGCATAAACCGGTTGAAATTACTTCAGCAGAAAACGTTTTAAATTATAGAAGGATCTTTGTGAAGAATATGTTTGTACTAAAGCACTATTTTAAAACTCTTATTGTTAAAAATGCAAAGCTTTTTTGTTCATACAGTCCTTAATAAAAAAGGAGCTTTATAACGTTTTCATTCTTTATAAGAGTATTGAAATAAGTCTTTTGTTTCTAAAAGAAAGAGATGTCTACTGAAACAGTAATATTGAAAATTGGGGGGGGGGGGGAGGAAATTTTGATATTTTCTGTGGAAATAATTTGATTTTTTTTCAATCAGATGCTACAGATACAAAGAAAAAAAAAAAACAAACCACAATTTACTTCCTCTCCTTCCTTTCTCATAACCACTCCTGCTTTCTGAAGATTGCCTCCTGCTCCATTCTGGCCACACACCAACCTCCCACTCATCATGCACTAAAAAGTTCTCTTTCCTCATTCGTCTCCCTCCTTAGGAGCCGCTTGTTTTGTGTAAAACTTCCTGCATCATTTTTCTCCCTGTTGATGACTCTGGACCTTCTCACACTTGACCTATTTCCCAGTCTGTATTGTATCAGTTTGAGTCAGGTTGTTAGGTCCATACCATAAAGGCCTCCAGCTCCACCTTTGCCCCTCACAAATACAGAAAAGGGAATTATAAAATCTTAATCAGGAAAACTCAGCAAGATTTCTCCTGAAGAGCTGCCTACAAAATGTCCTGGGGGAGACCCAATGCTCACTGGAGTTGACGTCTCCCTGCCCTGCAGATTCAAGCACTCTTTTAGTGAAGTTAGGAAGAAGGCATGAAGGCAAAATCTATGCTGCAGACACTGTTACAACACCCAGTGCTACTAAGACTTTTCCACAACCTGACAGCATAGCTACAGAAAGAGCTTGGCTGCTGCTGATTGAATTTTTCTTGTGCTTCCTCAATAGAAAGCATGGCAAGATACTAAGGCCATTTATAGCCCTGGAAATATCTATTTGTTTAAATTGCATATGTGCTTAAGAAGTCATTTGCTGCCTCTTTGCTGACTATTTAAGCTATTCCAAATCTCTTGGTGCATGCTGTATTTATATAGGTGTAGGAATAATCATCTTCCATTGGGTTAGGCATAGAGTATTAGATACGAAAATAAAGATCACAATCAAAAGTTTAAAACACAATTATTTGGTTCACAAAAACATGACCTACTTTTCCTGCAAGTACAAACTGTTCACGTATCTTTCATTTTAACGTATGTTGCACAGAACCAAAAAAATAAAATTAACACATCCATATGCACAACTGTTAATACAGCGTTTTCAGCAAACTGCATCTCAGACATTTCTCAGCATCATTGGGTCTCTAATGACACATCTATAGCCTGGATTTTTTTTTTTCTAATGGAGTTTGATAAATGCTCTCTCAGGAATGGGTGGGATAGGCAATACAGTTTTGTCTTAACCATTTTCTTCAACAGAAAACATTTTGATAATAGAAAATAATAAAACATAAGGGCCATTGCACCTGAAGCTTGTAGGGACTGCCTAATGGCCAGGGTTTCGAGTAAGTGTTTTCTACTCCTGTATGCAGCATTTCATAGACTTTCTTAAATTATGTTTTTTTCAGTACTCATTGGTTTTTACACAACAGAACATTTTGTTTAATAATCCTAGAAATAAGGTGTCATTCTACTCTGAATCACAGGAGGGTCGGATATATATCATCTTCATCTCAGAGCTCTTGCTTAAGTGATTTACTTCTCCCTGAGGAAGAACCATGAACCAGTCAGGATTTAAGGTGTAAAAAGCATAAATTCCATGATACAAAATCTGTAGAATTTCATCTAATTGCTCAGTCATTTCCTTGGTGAATAAACCGCTTAGTGTGCAGCTGTCTGAAAAAACAGGGCTTTGAGGAGGAGTGGGGCTGCCTCGCCCCTCACATTAGTCATGAACCTTCAAGGTACCAAGATACCTCCACTGAGAATGCCCACACTTGGCTGAGTCTGGCCAAAATTACACAATCTGACTCAAAACAAGGATCAGGCTCATTATTTTCTCTAAAATTAGTAATTTTTCAATTGACATAAGTCCACAGAGGCTTGACACAGAAAGAACTGAAATAATTTATCACTGATATGAAAAAAAGAAACCAAACAAACCAACAAACAAAACTCTGCGTGAGTGATGTCGCTTCTGACATCAGTATTCATTAGGCGCATTAGGTATAGGAAAATATAATTTCTGCAGAATAACATCCACCATCATTCTTAATAGATGAAGATTAGGGAAATTAAATGAATTGTAGCAACCTGCTTATTCAGATATGAATCATCAGAGGCTTTGTCCATGTGGGGAGTTCCAGCTGGGGAGTTATCTGGGGGTAACAACATCCAGTTCTGCACTTGTGTGAAGCAGGCACGTTATAGATGTGGCACTCACAGGGAACCTCTCCTCAGCCAAAGGCTATTGAAACCATTAGCGAAGGCCTGAGCTGCACAAACTGCACCAACAGAAAGTCTTAGGACATATTTGGGCAAAGGCACCTTTTACGAGGCAAGAAAATCCAGCACGCTGGCTGGCCTGGCTGCTGCGTTCCTCCTGCTCCATCTCTTCCATGCTCCAAAGGGACAATTTCCTCTCCAACTGTTAGAAAATACCACTTCTGGTGTTTGCATCCTATTTTGTCTCTGAACCAAAGGCAGGGGGGAAGACATAATACCCCAATGGGTCACAGAGTTCAGTGAAAATCCTACAAGCTTTTCCTGAACAAATAACAGATAGTGACCTCTGGCCCTGCCTTTGCATAAGAATTAACATCAGTATTCAGGAGCCACCGCTGTGACTGGGGACAGCCACGCAAATGCCAGATTCTGATTTAAAACCCAAATTATTTTTTTTTCTTTATTTTTTTTAATATTTTTTTTAAGAACCCAGAAGAAAAGGGGGGCCTTGCAGCTCATCTGCATTACAGATCAGGCCTCTTTGAGAAAACCAACCATCCATAATTCATTACATGTTTCCTGCAGGGCCTGGAGACGGCCGAGGCCCTAGCAACGGAGTCATAGCAACAGCACCCGGACACAGCCAATCGGCGGCCACCTTCCCGACGCCGTTTAGCCAATCCGGCGTTGCGATAGAGACCGGGGCGGTGGCGGCGCTGCCGGGCGCGCAGGCGGCCGCGGGCCCGCGCGGGGCGGTGCGGTGCCGTGCCGTTAACGGCTGGTGCGGCCGTGAGGGAGGGCGGGCGCGGCGGGGCTGCGCGGGAGAGGCGACGGGGGTTGCTGTGTGGGCATTCGGTGATTTTGGAAGTCTGTCCGGCCAAACCTTAACAGTGGGTGCAGGCGCCAAAAGACCCGGTGGTTCTTGGTCAGTAGGAAGTGGAATAATGATTTTTTATTTTGTGGTAGACAAGAGTACCTATCTTAAAACACTTGGACCTTGAGGAGGACTTTCCTGAGGAAAAACGGCTTGCGTCTGCCTAGCACACAACCTACGTAAATCTCTTTTCCTAATAAAGATTGTTACCTGCAAATAGCTGTATAATTCGAAAAACTTCATATTCAGCTGAGCTTTGTGAAGCAGAAATACTCTGCAACAACTCGCTGTAACACGATAAATGAGAGATCACATTTTAAAGAATCAACTTAAAAATCAGGTATTTTTGTCCTCAGTTGCGCCCTGCAACAATAATTACTATTTTGTGCCTTTGCCTTTCCATGCCGATAGCGTGTCTTACCTCACACGAGACGGGCATTGTTCTCAAATGGCATACGGGAGAACAAAGCAAAAATGCAGCAAGTGTGGAAACAGAATAGTTGCGAAAACAACCAAAAAATCTGCTGTAGTAGAAGCTGTACTTGGAAACAAAAGTGCAGAAAGCACTGGAGCCTCCCCCCATGCAATTCTTTTGTGAAGTTTTGTTAACTCTTGCGAAGTCGTAGTGCTGCTACACACTCAGAAATGTGTAATTTCCTTTCTTTGAGGGGGAGGGAAGGTACTGAGCTTTGTTTAGATTAAGCAAGAATAGTGAAGCCAGAAAAGCATGTTGATAACTAAAGGTACACGATGGTGGCTTACTGGAGCCATCGCGCTCTGTGAAGTAGCATCATTTTTCTCAGAAATGCGTGAAAACTTGCTTTTGCAATATTTGTATTTAACGTACATTTTAAAAGAAATACTTGATGTCCATGTATATGTGGGTACAGAGGTCTATAAATCCTAGTATAAAACTGTATCTTTTATCATTTATCTTTGGGGAAAATGAAAAGCAATCATTTATCCGCACCTGAACATTACACTTGAAGCCGAGATACTGTAGGTTATCTAAGTAAGCATTTCACCCTTCACCCTAAAAGCTGATCCCAAATTCCACTCTAATGCATATGTTGCTCAGATAGCAAAAGCGGAGATTAGAAGATTTGCTATGAATGCTTCAAAGTACATTTTGGGACTCAGTGCCCCATATTGAACTTTAACAGATGATGCATAAATTGACTAAAGCCATGGAGGCTGCCAGGGGAAGATTGAAAAATATGTTCCAATCTCCCCTCATATATTTTATAAAACGCTGAAAACGCCCTGCTTCACTAAGGCCAGGCCTTCTGAGATTCCACAGATGGAAAAGCACCAGATACTAACTTTCTTGACCTGACAAATGGCTGAGAACTCCACTGTATCACTCATTCCTTTCAACAAATTAGTAGAACTAATTACTGTGTTTTCTGTTCAGAAGCAGCAGTTTTTCCCTTGTTTGAAGAGAAGCCATGTCAAGATTTTTACAGCAGTATTTCGCAGCGGTTAAACCTGAAATCAAAATGTTTATTTCACTTTAAAAAAAAAAAAAAGACAATTAGTCAAAATGAATCTGAAAACATAATCACCATAAATTAAAATTTGTATTTTTTTTCTTGCCAAGAAAGATCAATTTATCAATTTCATATTCTGCTTGCAATTAGACACAAATGAAGATTTGAATGTCAGGCCTGTGGCTGTTCATTAAAATCATTTCATGAACCCTGTGGTCTGCATAGTTAAAAATAAGAAATTGCCTTCCAAGGTGGTTAAGTCATCCCATAACTTTATCCTTAACTTTGACAGTTTCCATGTAGGGCTGGAGGCCGCTCACTCTGAAAGGCACAGCGCTTGCTAATGAGCTGTTACAATCACACAACTTAAGCTAATGAATTTCTTATCCTGTTATGCAGATATAAGTTTCTGTTACAAGTAAAAAGATCTCTGCTTTTGAAGTGGATTTCTACTTTGCATTTGGGGAAGGAGGGGAGGAAAGGATACTACAGTGACTGAAATTCATTGTGGTGTTCTGCATTATTTTGTAGCAACAACCAAATCATCACAGGAATCCTTGCATGCTCAGTTTGAAGTGTGGAATGCTCCAAGGCAGAGCCACAGATCCACAAGCATGGGTGGCAGTACGAGCTCACACTTGAATGAATCAAGCAAGTCTGTGCAGAAGAGCAGATCCTTTTCCCCCTCATATCCTGGAATGACTGGGCATGGGCAGAAAGGCTTGGTGCTGTGCAGAGGACCAGTGTCCCACCAATGTGGTGCCCAGTTTGTAGAATAGTATGTCACTTCTATTTGCAAATTCTTCGTTTGACAGGGAGTCATCCGGAGCACTGATGAATGGTGCCAGTCTGGAACTCCAGAGTGCTGAGGTGCTCTAGAACACAGGTGTTGCACACTTACATGGGGATCTCAAAGCATTTTGTAGCGATTTACCACCCAAGCCTCACAACATCACAGAGATACATTTCACCTGGGCATAAACCTGAAGTTCTTCCACATATCTTCTATAGAAACAATGTGTTATCTCAAGAGCTGGATAGGAAATTCTGGACTCAGTGTGCTGAAAAGTGCAGACTGCGGTCACAGTAGCAGGGGTCAACATCTGCCATAAGAGGTCATTCTGGCTTTGTAGAGGAAGCGGGGAGGAGGAGAAAAGAAAGACAGAAGTCTGGACAAGAATATGTTCTCCTGTAAATGGTCTTGGAGCGTGTCAAAAGGAGCTTGAAGTTTTGCTGAGGAGTTCACGAGGAAGTTCTGGGTACATGATAATTTATGCTGCCAAATTAGTTTCTCTATTCAGCCAGTCTTATGAGTACATAAAAAGCCTGCACATCTCTTTTGAGCAGCTTGCTGTTCTTGTCGTTTAAAATAGTTAAGGCTGAAATTGTAGGATGCCTTGACGATGTACAAGTGTGTTTTCTTCTTTAATCTTGGGGCCAAATTCTTCTCCCAAGGTAAGCAGCTACACAGTGCTTATTTCCCTTGGTTCTGCTTTGGCGGTGGTAAAGACAACCTCGTTGACTTCAATGGGAACTGCAAACCCTTATCTGTGAACAAAACTTGGCCCCAAGACTTGAAAGAATCAGATCACCTGTGAAAAGGAAGCTCTTGGCAAGAACTTTTAATTCCACATTAGCTCCTTAAAGATCTTCCCAGAGACTAATGTAAAGATGGAAGCCTGGTCGTGGCCTGACCAAAAGCGCGTGAAATTCAACCAGAACACTGGCATTATTTCAAAGGGTTCAGGTCAGGCCCTAAAGGAGTTGCCTCCAACAACCCAAACCTCAAACAACAAGCAGGATGGGTGGTTTTATTTATTGTTTTCTGTCTGGTAACGCGGAAACATGATTTTCCAGTGTATTTCACATGAGCCTTGCTTTCTTACTGTTCTTCACAGGAGATTAGTGTTTTCGCTAAATTTAGGGCTGGTTTGTACCCAGGGGTCAGTAGAAATTTTGCAGTGGATTTGCAGCAGTTCTGGACAGTGTTACCAAAACCTCCAGGTGACTCAAAACCTGTACTTCAGCATTTTACTTTTATTTGGATTGTAAAGCTTTGCTCAGCTAATTCTGCTATGCCCCAGCAGCCTGAAAAAACCTCTAGGAACTGCCTTTTGCTATTGTCTCTTTCTGAAAGGGGCCCAGGTACTGACTTGTGAGTTCTCTCTATACAAAGCAGAGAGAGGGAAAAAGAACTAATCTCCGCTGCCCCCCATGTGTGAGAGAAAGCAAGCGCGCAGGAGAGTGTGGGTGTCCACAGCAAGAGCAGGGCTCAGGCAGGGGATGACCTCCTGCTGCATATCCACCACAAAGAGACCATGGCATTGACACAGCCTAACTGCGCTCCTTCAGAGGGGACAGATTGAGGGGAAGTGACCCTTGGTGCCCTCCTTCTGCAGGGAACCTTATGAAATAACTGTTGCTCTTCTCTTCCTTCCTTCCTCGGGCAGGTCAAAGAAATTAACAATGAGAAATCTCTCTTTTACTTGGTCATTCAGAGAGCAAGAAAGAAAGAAACTTTTTCCTTGAAAGGGATGAGAAGGAAGTGTAGAGGTGCTAACCTTGACTATTTACTTCAGTCTTGGGAAATTCGGTGTGATTCCAAAGCCAGTCCAAGGGTTCATGAATGGCAACGCAGTGGGCATCAGCAGCAGGAGCTCTGGGTGAGGCTGGGTGGGCCTATCTGGGCTTGGTTTCTAAAGAGGACTTATAAAATGATCCCTGGAGCTCCGTTCCCAAGAACCAGGAACATCAGGAGGTTCAGAGCTGTTCAGCACCACTCCCTAATGGCACTTGGTAAATTACCGGTGAAACCCGGTTCTGGGAGGAGGATCCTGGGGGCTGTGGGAAGGAGAAAGCTGCTTTGGGGAATAGAAAAGGAAGCAGAAACAGTCAGGCCCACTTCACAGCTGTGTGAGCGATCTCTGCCCATCTCCACTGAAGTTCACAAAATGCCAAACCTTGAACCCGAGGCCAGGCCTGAGTAAGTGTAAGCGTCAAGGAAAACATTTCATGCATAGCCCTGGTTCACATCTCTTGGCTGTTGAGGGCAGTAGGTAAAGCACACAGACTCAGTCTCTTCCTCTTCAAAGGAGTTTTAAATGTCTCTCAGATGCACTTGGGGTGAGTTGGGGCGGGAGGGAATGACCTTTGGATTCTCCCTCCAGAGGGAACCTGAGAAAATGACCTTTTGGCCCTTAGCTCTGCGGGTGCTCAGGAGAGGTCAGGAGGAATGACTCTTGGTCCAGTCTTGTTCTCCACAGGGGCTGGGGCTGGGGAGGAAGAGAAAGAACTCCAGGAATATGTGATCACAGGAATTTTTGTCTTCCTCTGAAAAAGGGGCATGTTTACTTCATAGCTCCTGTAAGAAAAATAACCTGCCACTGAGAAGCAAGCCAGTGCATTTAAAACAAGAAAGAGTCTCAACTCTGTGACCTAGAAATCAAGGCAGAAAGTAAAAGCTAATAAATAAATAAATAAGTAAATAAAATAATCAGGAATGTCGCGCAAAATCAAGGGGTGCCCTCTGAAGAGGTGTAATCAAGGCTCTGAGCCATCAGTTATAATGGTTTTGATTAAAGAAAGCTGTGCAGAAGTAATCTATTTTATTTTTAAATGGCCTGATTTTCCCTCCCTACTCTCTTGGAGGCTGAACCTAGAACGACTTGAAGGAGGACAGGAAATGTTCAGTGAAAAAGGGCAAGTGAAAAGGCATGCAGTTAATAAAGAAAACCCACATCCGTTTAAGTGACTTTTGGGTTTTGATGGCACACATTAAAATTGGCTGAAAATAGCAATGCTTTAGTAAAATAAAAACATGAAAGACCTTCCAAATTCTGGTTGATCAAGCCACACAGTTCTGCACTTCCTCCACCAAACCTGCAATACAATTATAGGAGCAGTTGTCACACTTAGCTGGGGATGGGGCTCATCATATGCTGTGTACCTAGAAGCACAAGAGGCTTTATTTATTCTGTGTATCCTTCACAGTGTAAAACACTTAAAATAAAAACTTACTTCCTACATACTTCATATTTATTCACAACTTTTAACTTCTTCACTTGTTTCCATTATAGCTGAAAGCTTCTTTAAGTCTGAAAGTCTTCTGTTCTTATATAGGGTCAAGCATATTGTCTTTGCTTGATACATAAAGACAAATAGTAGAAAAGAACCTCAAAAGAACCACAGCTGGAGTGGGAGGGGAGGGAGGTTTACATTTTCTTCCTCAAGAAGGTCAGATGTTTATTCAAGCCTATCCAAGCCTTTTGAACAGGGCATGGGCTGTGCTGGAAATCTCATGAGAACAGCGCTTCCTGGAGAATGGAAGGGGTGGCTGTCTTCAGAACAGCCGGACGCACAGCCGGACACAGAGCGCTCTGCTGGGTTTAGAGTCTGACAGTGCTGAAATACAAGGTACAGAAGCAAAGCCTATTATTTCCAAAATTATTATTTGAATAAAGCGAGCTGAGTTCTTGTAATAACCTGCATTGTGGCAGCAAGAGTAAAGCGTGCATTATTTCCTGCCAGTTACGCACTACCCAGCACTGAGAGTTCCTCCCAAATGACTTACATGTTGGAAATGGGGGAGGCTGTCCCTTTAACCTTATTTTAAAATAAGCTGCTTAAAATATTAGAGCCTGGAAAAGCAAAAGGAAGCCAAAACTTCTACTAAGCGCACAACTTTGGTTTGGTAAGTTGCATGTTTCAGTGGATTCAGTCATCCAGTCACTGCTAAAAACAGGCCTCATCTTCACTTGCTGCCGGTGAAACTTTGGGGAGGATAAACCAGCTGCTTGCAGTTGGTTTTATTTTGACACCTTTTGGTGCTTCAGGTTCACGACTGTGTTATTATCATATTCCAAACTTGACATAGAGACTGATATACACAGAAAAAGGTATGCTTCCATTAAAAAAAATAAAATCACCATTGTGTAATTTGGCCTATAAAAGCATTGACAGCACATTTGCAACACAGTCAGGCTGTTAAAAGTTGAACATCTTAACACTGATTCACGGAGGGTGGTTGTGAACATGAGCACAGGCAAGATGCTGATGACTTCCTCATAAAGGTAGACAACAGCATTAGACAGTGACTGCAGCCACTTCTTCTGCAAGAACTATGAGCTGGAAATGCTGCTTTCCTGACAAAATACAGGAAATCCAAACAGATCTGCAAAGTACAATTTTTGTAGAGGCTTTGAAATTGTCTCTGGCCACAATGAATGGGCAAAAGCTTATTGTGTCCTCCCATTCCGACTCATAATTAACATTTGATTTCTAAAAGCGTGGCAATCTTGTATGTTCTTTTCAGTAACAGCATGTGTTCTCTATTCATAGGAAATCAAAGTTGTATGATGTTTACATTTCAGCAGCATGCTTCAGAGAACAAATTTAGCCATTCACAGCAGAGCTACTTTTAAATAACATTAAGAAAATAAGAAAGTCATGGAATAGAGGACCAAATGAAGTTACATGCCTCACCTGCTGAAATTACTTTCT
The DNA here is from genome assembly GCF_004027225.2 of Strigops habroptila. Taxonomy (NCBI): domain Eukaryota; kingdom Metazoa; phylum Chordata; class Aves; order Psittaciformes; family Psittacidae; genus Strigops; species Strigops habroptila. The sequence continues at coordinate 106,607,980 of NC_044277.2, read as the reverse complement.
CAATATGCTGCCAGTTGCCTCATATTCTAAGGTCTGGAGGTAAAATACACAATGGTCTAAAATAAAATTGTTTAACCCATTTGTGAGAAATAATGTAGTAGCAGTCGTGGCCTTGCCTGTATCCATCCAAAGGACAGACCATCCCTTTCCCAAAGTGAGACTCACCCTCCCCAGATCTCCGGGAGCATCCTGTCCAGCAGCAATGTGACACATTTTCTGCTGTGAGAAAGATTTAGATCCTTTCAAAAAACTTCTTACAACATACTTATGCTTTGGTATGCTGCCCATTCTAAGTCACAGTTACGAGAAAGCACCCAGGAGTCATTTATCAGGCTTGTGGTACCCTCAGGTACCTCGGTGATCTCTGAACCGTGCTGTGTAGGTACACCTTTGTGTTGCTCTTCAGGACAAAATCAGCTCCTTTAACCATGAGAAGAAGCTGGGGAAAAAGAAAAAATTATCCAGAAATAATGTCTTTTTTTTGTCCTCTTCAAGTAGCAGTTGTTTAGGTAGTAGCAAGAGACCTCTTTTGAAAGGTGTACAAAGGAGAAAGTAGTCTGCTTTTAGGTATAAAGTCACTTTAAACAAACTGGAATTCACATCCTAATTTCTCACATCAACGTGGTGAGAAATGCACAAATGCACTGGACAAATCCGCATGCTTGTTAAGGATGGAGAGGCTGCTTGGTGTGTCACCTACAAAGCTGGGACCTGGCTTCAGCTGATGGTTTGTGTCCCAGCCTTGGTCAGTTTATGTGTACTCTACAAATTACACAAGAATCTCTGGAGCTCACATTCCATGCAGATGAAATATAAAGCCACTGAGTTTTTGACCTTGATGATTGAAAAATGTGTTTAGTAGTTTAATATTAAGTGAGAAAAGGCAATGTGTGACGGAAATCCGTGCCTTTGAAATCCGTGAAGTTCTTTCTGTTAACATCAGTGAGCTGTGGTTGTGAGGATATGTGCATTCGTGTGAACAAGATGGAAAATAGTAAGAAAAATCACAGTAGCATTGGGACACAAATACAACCACAACTGTTGTGCGGGGATTGGTTGTCGTGCCCTTGGCATGTGTTTTTTGTCAAAATACCACAGAGCAATGGCTGTTTGCTGGGTATGTATTATAGCACATACTGACACAGAAAGGGGAGGGGGCATTCAGTGACACATTCTGATTAATTGGTTAACAGGAGCTTCCTCATACTCATTACAGCTATTCAGCCATATCACTTTCTAAATCTGAAGACACAATTTTATCTGAGAGTCCATATGGCTTATCAGGAAACTGTGCATATAGAAAACTACCACAATCCTGAACCAAGATAATATTTATCTAATAGACCATAACAGCTCGGGAAGAGTCAATATGGTCTCTCATTTGAGCATGCATTTTGATATGCATTCTACCTATCCAAACACAAGTCATTTACATTGCAAGCTATCTGCCTGGTAAATCCATGTTTAAGTAATTCTTAGTGGATTTTTTTTACAAAAGAGATTATAAAGATCACTTGAATGTGTTGTAGTCCATGGACTAATTTGGAAATTACTGAGTATTTGCCTGGTAGATTGTAATGGACTCTGATGGAGCTGTTGGCTTTTATCAGCTAAACCCATATTTTGATATGTAAGCACATTTGAAAAGAAAAATGTTTGCAGAATAATCAGCCAGGCTGCTCTGCCTGACTTGCAACATCCTGCCTGCTTTGAGTCACCAGGTTGACGAAAGGAGCAGACTCTCTGCTACCAGCACCCAGATCTGGCAGAAATGAGCCATTACTGTAAATTCTCTTTTATCCCTACAACTCAGAGAAGCCGAGGAGTATGAAGAGCAGGTTGCTGGGGGTTAATGACTGAGAAGAAAGTGAAGAGGTAACCCTGCTCACCTAATCCCATACCACTCTGTGGAGAATATCATATGGTGAAGCCGTACTTGCCCTGAGAATCCGGAGTGTGTCCCTGGCTGTGTGTTCAGAGAGCCTTTAACAGTGTAGTTAATAGACTTAATCTTCCTCTCTCTCTGTATTTTCTGTTCTGTTTTCCCTCTGTTGGGAAATAAAGAGAAAAATGGAAGAGAAAGCAGGGAGCATTGGAATATGGAAAAAGAAAATTAGTAACAAGATGTTAGGTTTCATTTCAGTGTTCAGATACTGTTCAAAGTGAAGGTTCAGAAAATTTTCAAAGAACACAGGTTTTTTGTGAAAGAGGCACAAGAGAATATTTTTGACAGGTTTGTTTGTTTGTTTGTTTAAGGCAACATTTTTGGCAAACTACAGCCAAGGAAAAGTAAGTCTTCCTGAGGAGGCACAAAATCACAGTAGCCCCTCAGCATAAAGTCTGAGAGCCCACAGTAAGAGGGATGAAGGTGTCTCTCCACTGAATGCAGAGGGACCCCACGTGGCTGATGTAGACTACATGCCTGCTTCCTATATGACTCAAGTTAGGGGAAAAAAAACCTACTCAAATTCTGATTTTTTACCAGATCCTCTCATGGAAGAAAAGTGGAAAAGCAGCCATGCAGTATTGGCCTCTGCAGCAATTTTTCATAAATTATCAAAGCAAATCTCCCCATATATCAAGGTTCACAATCCTTTTAGTGTAAATTGATTTAAATTACGTGTTTATACCATCTCCAAGTCATTTGGTGGCATTTCCAGAAGAGGCAGGAGGTGCTGACACTGAGTGGAATAGAGAGAGAGTTATTCTCTGTTGGAACCACACGGATGGCAAGTGACCTTGTATGCTAGAGTTTTGGAAGGTCTTGATGCAACTGTGCATAAAGTTGCAGTTATTATCGTAATGAGACATTTATGAAGTCAGCCACAGAATACTAAAATTAAAATTCTGATAAATGATGTAAACTGAAATGCAATTTTTTTATCAGATCTTACTTTTCTGGAGGATTATCTGTAAAATGGCAGTTGACATAGTGCCAATAAGATAGTATAATAAAAGGAAGTATTTAATTTACTTGAAAATTCATTTAGATTTGATTATTTGAGGGTCTGTCATCAGCTGTTAAGCTGCTGGAACAGGCATCAAGACTTAAGAGAATGACTACATTACCTAAACCCTTCCTACTAGCTAAATAAAGAAATAAATATAATCCATATTCCATTGAAGCTACTGAAGAAGCAAGTTGCTGATGGTGGAAATGAAAGTGGCATGAAGGAATTAAGATTCTGACCATAGAGCTTGCACTAATCACTGCAGCTTTGCCTTAGTTTTTGAGAAGAGGACTAGAAAGGAATATACTGAAAAGAAACGGGCCGATTTATGCCCCGCCATGTCTTGCCCATCTTGCAGAGTGAATGAGGAGAGAAAATGAGCCTTTCCCTGGTATCCCTCACTTATATTGGTGTAGTATAAGGGTATCTAGGAAGCCCCAGCTTGTTACTGTGTTTTGTGCATGGTAAGTGTGCCACATTTAGTTTCCATTGAAACAGCAACACAAATTCACCAGTACATCTCTCTGAGGCTTCCTACATACCTATCTTGTCCATCACCTACCAGCCTCAGTCCTTGCTCTTCCTCACTTCCTACTGCTGTCAAACCAGTGATAGTTGTGCCTGATATTCTCACCAGTACTCCTATACCAAGCCTGTCTCTGACCATAGAATCATAGAATAGTTAAGGTTGGAAAGGACCTTAAGATCATCTAGTTCCAACCCCCCTGCCATGAGCAGGGACACCTTCCACTAGACTAGGTTGCCCAAGGCTCTGTCCAGCCTGTCCTTGAACACTGCCAGGGACGGAGCATTCACAGCTTCCTTAGGCAACCCATTCCAGTGCTTCACCACTCTCACAGTAAAGAACTTCTTCCTTATATCTAATCTAAACTTCCCCTGTTTAACTTTGAACCTGCTACCCCTTGTCCTACTACTACAGTCCCTAAGGAAGAGTCCCTCCCCAGCATCCTTATAGGCCCCCTTAAGATACTGGAAGGCTGCTATGAGGTCGCCACGCAGCTTCTCTTCTCCAGCCTGAACGGCCCCAACTTCCTCAGCCTGTCTTCATGTGGGAGGTGCTCCAGCCCCCTTACCATCCTAGTGGCCCTCCACTGGACTTGTTCCAACAGTTCCGTGTACTTTTTATGTTGAGGACACCAGAACTGTACACAATACTCTGAGTGAGGTCTCACGAGAGCAGAGTAGAGCGTCAGGATCACCTCCTTCGACCTGCTGGTCACACTTCTTTTGATGCAGCCCAGGATACAGTTGGCGTTCTGGGCTGCGAGCGCACACTGAAGCCGGCTCATGTTAAGTTTCTCATCAACAAACACCCCCAAGTCCGTCTCCGCAGGGCTGCTCTGAATCTCTTCTGCCCAACCTGTAGCTGTGTAGCTGTGCCTGGGATTGCCCCGGCCCAGGTGTCTCCTGTTCTGGTCTCCATATGCATAGCTTTTGTCTCACCAAAGTAAACCAGTGCATATTTCTAACCACAGAATAACTGCAAGCGTAGCCATCACATTATCCCTGTTTTAAGGAGGAAGGATTTGAAACAAACAGGACTAAGCTTAGAAAAGCAATGTTCGCCATCAGTGAGAATGGGCCATGTTTGAAGCATTTATATAAGTGCTCTGCAAAATCAGAGCCCCAACCACCTACATGCCTCAGTTTCCCCATTATCACTGGGGAAGATGCCGTTTACTCACATTACTGTTGTGTGGTATGCTCCCACTGATCGTATGCTCATGATGTGCTTGGGAAAATGCCATTAGCTTTTCCAAAGGTCTGAATTGCCTCTTTTTAATTTTAACTGGTTTCGCTCATAACCTCCAACATTCTCTCCCTGTAGATTGCATCTGTGCGTGATTTCTTTATTGGTAAAATTAAAATGCATCAGGAAAGTTCCTGAATAACAAAATGCAGCACTCTAGTCTCCTGGAGTTTAATTATATTTGTATGCCCATTCCTGCTTCAGTGACTCTTTCAGAGGTTCCCACTCACAGCTGCAGCTAAGTGGGCACATCCTAAGGTGACAGATTGAGAATATATGTTCAAGTACATATATAAGTGTATATATAGATTTTCATTCCTCCTTTGTTTCTCCCTCCCGCTCACTGGTGTTAAAATCACACACTTGCAATTTAAACCCCAACATACATTGTTATTTAAAAAAAAAAAGAAAAATTGCTCACCTTCATCCCTCACATTTCAGAGAATTTCACACATTATTTCCCTCATTGCTCACCCTCATTCCTAGTTTGACAAGGGAGTCTCAAAAAGCTAGTGATCCTCTTCTTTGACCATCTCCTGTCATGCCAGCAGAAGTATTTCCCACACCACAGTGATCCTATCTAGGTCTAAGCTGACAGGTGGCTAGGAAAGCTTCAGATCCAAATCAGACTTTGTGACACAACTGACACATTCCTCCTAAGACTCTGTGGAGTCTCATGGCTTGTATAGCATTATATTTACCTGAAAAATGGGGAGTCCGATCAATACTGTAAAACTCTCAAAGTTTAAGATGCTCACGCTGGTGGGGCAGGGGAAAGCCGTGATTCGGGGTTACATTTTTGCTTCAACCACACTAGTGCTGCTTTTGTGTTCAGTTCCTTTGAATATTCATGTGATTGAATTCTGTGTCCATTAACATTCACAGAAAGTGAACCTCAGAGCTGCACATATATTTGCAAAAGCAGCAGTTTACATTTGCACACTTAGGTATTCATAGCTAAAAGCACTCAAGGAACAAAATCGCTACCATTTAGCCAGCCAGTCCCACGCAAAACTGTTTATTACCAACTGATTTTTGATCCTGCTATAGAAATCTTTTTGCTTGCTCATAGAAAAAAACTGTGTATTTAAATAATCCAAGGAAATCACTACTTTCCATACATTTGTGCCAGTAGAAGAAAAGCTTAGCCAGACTACGTATTATAAAGTATTTGTTCAGAATTTGGACCTTCCTGCCATGAAAGCGTGACCTCTTGTAAATGTTAGTGGTATAGAAACTATGACACACAGCTGAGCAGATACAGGCTTTTCAGCAGAGATGTTACACATCCACCTGACACAGTTAATTAAAATGTCACTTCTATAGGAGTAAAGGGAGATGAATGTGAGCCAAACAGCTGAGCAGAGAATTTTGTTTTGCCTTTGAGCAATTCACTGTAATTTTGTTTAGACACAGGATGGTTTTTTTCCAATTGTATTGATCAATATAAAGCTACAAAATTTACCCTAAAAACCCACTGGCATATTCAAACCATTTTCTTCACAACTTTCACTTACTGATCTTAAACTTGAACTGTTCAGCATGGTGACCTGGCTCACTAACATCAGTGCAAAGACCCCTTTTGATTTCCATGGGCGTTATAACAATCTTGCCATGAGGGTGTTTAGCATCAAATGCCGTACTTGCTGTACTAAGCGATGATGTGGGGTTAAGCCATCCTCCGTCAGGGTATATGAAGTAGCATGTGGTTTGTTGAAAATGTAGCCTAAATACAAATGCTAAATCGGCACAAATGTCAGGAGCATGTTAATGATGTGTGTTGACGGCACAAAGCTGGGAGGTTTTCCCAAACAGAAAAGAACCGGTATGTTGTACAGAAGGAATTGAAGGCACTTTGGACTGAAATAATGGAAATGGGGTGAAATTCATTCAAGGTGCAAAACACTGATACATCTGGAACTAACACCCAAAACACCTCCTGTAAGATGGGAGCTCATCATTGGGAAATGACAGAAAGGTCATGAGTTGATTGTAGCGCAGCTGCGAGCCACCAGCCTGGGGCACTTGGGAGAAGGCTGTCTTCAGTTATACCAGGAGTAGTATTTCTAGGAGACCCAAGGATGTATCTAGCTAAGTGTCTTGATCTGGTGGGCTGATCTAATGGTGCACTATTGCCTTCAAAATGAAGACATGATTATTGTGCCCTTTCCCTACAGTCAGCCACATGCTCCCACTGTCTCCTGCTATCCATCTCTGGTTTCCTCAGACCCTTCTCATGGTCTTCTGCTGCCTGTCAGTCCAGTCTCCTATAATATTTGGTAACCGAGGGAAAAAAAAATTTGTTTTTTTTTTCCTGAATTAATGAGCTGCATCCATTCACAGAGGGATCCAGAGACATCCAGACCTGCCACATGGTAAATGACAAGAGTGTGTAGCAGGGAGCAGAGATGGGCGAAAGGGAAAGGAGTAGGTCCTTCTTCTACTGGGAAGTGGTTGTTGGGTCAGTGCATCCCATTTTGGGAAACCTGCTGCCATAGTGTCTTTGAATGAGGCTCTGTTCAACTAGGAGTTCATCTGAAGCATTGTGTACCCTGTGATGGTCACACAGGGATGGATCTTTCGATGGTATCTTTGCAGAGCAGCCAGAGAAAAGTGTTCAGACTGCCTCGCTGAGATGCTCCTGGAGAAATCAGAGGTTGGGACTTGCTTGCCAGTTGAAAAATGGATTCTGCCAGGTGGCAGCTTCTCTGAGAGACTCATTCCTAGATCTCTAGTTTGTGATAGCAAACTTGTGAAACAAGAAGCAGACAGTGTCCTGCCTTCAGGGAAGTCTCAAACTCCCCAGAGTCTGGCATGCCAGCATACAAGTGCTGCAAATACCATTATATGGCCCCTTTTGTAAACCTATTAGGGGTTTTGTTCCCTCTACTGAAAACCTGGTCCAGGACCTTATTCCTCTACTCAGTAAAAATCTACCAATTTTCAGCTAAGTGTATTTAAGACCAGTGTACACATGGGATCAAGTAAGCTCAATAGCAAAACAAGAAAGGAGGCAATTAGCAAGATATATAGCCAGGCTGTTAATTACCACACTGCAAGCAAATAGTCACAAGGAAACAAATACAAAAGGCAAATCAACTCAGCGATGGCAACCAACCTCCAGCACCTGGACTCCCCAAAAGCTTTTCACATGCCAAACCTGGGAATCAAGGTCTGGAAACACCCTGCCTTCCAAATGACCCATTTCCATTTCTACTTGTATTCCTGCTGTACCAGCTTCAGGAGCTGGTGACCTGGTTTTCATCCAATAATCCCTTCTGGAGCATCCCTTCAGCATCAAGTGGTACAGCCACTTACGCATCTTTGTCAGAGAGGCTTTGGAGATGTTACACAAAGGTAAACAGTCTTGATGACTCTATCAGGACCCAGATCTGGAATAGCGAGAGAGATCCTTTCATCCTTTCCCATGCAATCCCTTTGCAGTAGCCATGCCATGCAGCACTTTCTTCCCCTGCAGATACTCCTTGACTGCTGTGCCCACGTCTGCAGGTCTCAACATCGTCTAAGTGATGCTTGAAAGAATACAGCACAGTGATGAGGAGTGCCAGGGAACAGGTACAACCAGTGCAGTGCTCAGGAGGGCAGGAGTACGCAGAGTCTGGGCAAAACTTGAAGGACGAGGTGCTTCTTGTCTTTCAGAAAGAGAATGGGGAAATAGGTCTGGAAAATAGTAGGAGGTATAAAAGGAGAGATGTGAGAACCGATGAGTTATGTGTATGTATACGTGAGAGAATAAGAAGCAAAGTTTCAAACTGGCAATTGGTTTGGGGTTTTTATTGACTATAAATTGAAACTCCAAGCTGTAATTAATAACCTGAGCCTGGACCTTACCTCTTATACAGAGTTGCTACCACATCTCTATAAAATGTCTTGCAAGGAAATAGCTAGACATAAATTCTGTGAAGCTTATGATTTCCAGCATGTTACCAACTTTCTATAAAGATCGTCTGTTGTTATAAAACATGGCAGGAAACATGGCCATAAAATGCTGCTTGGAAATATCTTTTCCAGCAATTGTTTTCACTTTTTGTGTAACCTTTTTAAAGTTCCTGTGGCCCATTTCCCCCACCTTCCCTTTTGATCTTGAGTAAAATAAATGCAGTAGTCATATGTGAAAGTATGTTCAGAGACCGTTAATGCTATTTTCTTTTCTGTGTTTATGTCAGAATTCACGCTTTTTGCTTTGGAGACAGTTGTTTATACCCACGGCGGAAAATTCAGATTTGGGCTTGGGGCTGTGTGATTGGGCTGAGTTGGCATTGCCATGTTTTGACTTTGTGGATTTATTTTTTTTTTTAATACAAAATTCTTTTGACTTGACATGCCTAAAAAGGGGGCAAAAGCACCTAAATGCTTTTATCTCTTCTCTTACACATGACTGCAACAATAACATAATAATTTTCATTTTAAAGTGCACGAATGCCATTTTAATCACTTATTGAGCATCTAACATAATACAAAGGAAAGGATAAAATGGAATATTTGTGGCTGCAGAGACAGATATCATTATTCAAGGGTAGAAGCATGTGAAAGGGTAAAGGGGGTTTAAAGAGATACTCTTTTGTTGTACTTAACACTGATAAATGACATACAAGTCAGGATAACAGGGCAGAGCTCCTGTCAGGGAGACAATGATAAATGTGGAGTCTGGGACAGAAAGGTCCACTAGACAGAAATCTGTATATGACACGTTGTACATTTGATAGACTTGCCCGCATGGTCTGACTAAGGCACAAAGTGTTCCTCTAGGCTGAAGTTATGGCCCTCAAGCACATCTTATACAATCACTGAGCTCATGTTTGTGTTCCCATTTTTGTATGGCAACAAAGATCAATTCCCCTGAATCAGTGCAACACACAGGACTAAAAACAGTGAGGAAAAATGTTCTTACAAATATAATTGATATCTCTTTCAGGCTAATCTTTGTATAATATGAAACAAAAAGCAGACAGTATTAACGCTGTCAAAAAAAAAAAACAAAAACAAAAACAAAACCAAAAACCCCAAACCACCTTTTTTTAAAAAAAAGGCCCAGAGTTAGCCTGTTAAGCAAAATATTTGTTTAAGAGAAAAAAAATCTCTAATTATTTCTTCTTTGTGAATAGAACAGAATGTCTATGATTTATGCAGTAAGCTTCCTACATCCCATGCTCCAAAGCAACATGACCTGTACTTCTCAAATGTCCTCAGCATCAAAGATTAAGATGGAGGAGTGGAGACAGGCAGAAAAGGCATTCATGTCCTTAAGAAGCAATTTTAACAGCTCACAAAGAAAAAAAAATCCAAGAATACACTCATGTAACATTCACTGTACCCTCTTAACAGATGACTAAGGCTTGCACTTTCAATAGGAGGAACGTGCATGAAGGGATAAGTGTGGTATCAGGTAAGAACACAAAGGAACATTGAATGAAAGTAATTCAGCAAGATTGGTAGAAGATTAGAGGCTGATGGTCAGTCCCTTTTGGATTCCTTTAAGCATACAGACGTTTTTACTGGCATATACTGCCAGTCTCACTAAGCGCTGTAAGTCTGATGACGTAGTGGAGAATTGCCAAGTTCTAGGTGGAAGCACTTTCTCTGTTAAACGAAGTTATGAACATAGCGAGTTTCATCTCATACTGTAGGTGAAGCTACCATACACATGCCTGCGGCTACCAATATGTGCTGACACAGACTAACAAAGATGAGTCACAAGGGCAGCACTGAAACCTGAATCTCGAAGCTATCCAGTTGCCTATCTACAAGTGCTGGCACCTGAGCATCAGTTTAGAGCCAGCTACAATACACTGGGTGCTTTTGTCTCTTCCCTTCTCCAGTACAGTCCCAAGAAGTGACTCATTAAGTGCAGAGGCACATTTGCGCTCTAAGCCACAATTTCCTCTCACAATGAATTTAGGACTGGAAAAGCAGATGGATAGAGCCTTGATACCCCTCTACAGCATTGTGCAAAGGAGACAGAGACAGCAGCACAGGAATCTATGTTCACTTTCCTGCTGAAAACTCCCTTCTTCCAAAGTCTATTGGGACCGTGGGAGGGACCATTAATGGCGCTGTCAAAAATGTTTTATAGGGAAAAAATATTGGAGGCCTTCCGCATACGTAGTTTTGCTTTCCAAGCACTCACTAATTTCAGGAACAGGTTCTCCAACCTGTTCTGCAGAGGAGAGGGGGCAGAGACTATCTCCACAACTCTACAGCTGAGGTGAAATCCCAGGGCAGGGTCCCTGAAAGGGTGGCCAACCCCAAGCCCTTCTTACCAGTTATTGATGTGGGAAGAACCACAGACCTTAACAGAGTGAGGCCAGGCAGCTGAGTGCCCACAATAAAACTGCAGATTTTGAGGGGATCTTAAAAAGAAACAAACCCCTTAAATAAATTCTGGTGTGTTTTGGACCAGTGCTCTTTAGAAGCTATGTTTAATATTCCTATAATACAACCTCAACACTGAATACGAACTGCCTCTGCTGCTATCTACTCATGTCCTTTGCCTCTGGATCTGATACATTCTTTGTACGCTAGGAGCAGTGGGCGCAAAGAGTGTACGTGTTTTTAATGCAGCTTTCCTCCTCGCTGCAGCTCACTAACACTAGCTCTTGCTGCAAGAAGGGCTTGTTTATCCTCCCATATTTGCACATGTACGCTGGCATGTTCTGCATCGTTTCAGTACTGCAAAGTCACTAACCAACAAGGGTCCGTATATGCCCAAAAGGGCTTACAAAATACCCCAGCAAATGGATGGGAGCCCCTTCAAAGCATCCTTTTTCATAACGTGTTGCCTTGGCACCACAGCTAAAACTGGTTCAGTCTAAACAGATTCATTTGGGGACGAAAGGGGGGGAAGGGAGGAAAATAATATCCTATCCCTGTCACACTGCTTTCTGTCTTAATTTGTTACCTCTTCTAATGCAGGTAAGAGTTAGCATCCTGATACAGAAATCTCCTGCCAGTCCCCAGAATCAAATAGTGCATTAAAATAACAGACGCCACATTTATGATTTTAAAACTATATTGCAAGAGTCTCTGTGATTAAAATGCATTTCTATGACTGAGTCTGAATGCTGATTTCAGGCTAGGAAAGTTGTTGCTTTAGGACGGAAAGAGAAATATGCTGGATTTTCCGTTTTTTCACTATTACAGTACCTTTTGGTATTAATATAATAGAAAGGGAAGAATTTATTAAATGTTAACTGTTTGTTATGTATATCTTGGGTTTTTTTTCATTGTTTGACAAGAAAAGAAGTGAAATAAACTCTAGGGGGACTTTTTGAAGAAGAAAAGTCTATTCAAGAGTAATGTAAAATGCAAATTAAATATTTGTTCAGTGTTTAGTCATTCCTCAGAGACTAAAAGAAATTCTTCATCACAACCTCTATGCTGACCTTCACATCAAATCAGAAAGCTTTAGTGTTTATGTGGAACCATATACATTGTCCCTATAAGCAATTGAAAAGAAAAAAATGAACATTTTATAGCGATTGCAATTTGTTTCAAGGATCATTTTGTGAGAGATCTTCTCACTGAAGACTACAATTTACTTTTTTACAATTCCATTTAATGATTTGACATTTGAGACACTTTCTAATTAATTCTGTCTCTGCCTAAGCTAGCTGTGATAAATATAACCTGTGCAAACAGGATTACATTGTTACTTTTAGAAAATATATCCCATAAGAAAAGATGAAGCTTCCACAATAGGACTTATATCATGATAGGATTTATATCAACTATATTGTAAATGATGAAACTCTTATTGTTAATCTGGAGCAGCTACTGCATTAAATAGCTAGCATGAAAGGCTGCACCAAGTAAGGGGAGGAGCATAGACTGCTTAATACTTTACAAAGTATTTTTCATAGTAAAAGTTATTTTTTTAGCACATGAAAACAGTTATTTCAAAGTTTGGCATTTGTAGGATGCTTATTTATAAAACGCTTGCTAACCAAAATAGTTCCCATGTTGACCACATCCACACAGCAGTGGTCAACGCAAGGCAATCCAGCAGGAATGTAGCATGTGTATTCCCCTTTGTAAACCAGAGGGAACCGTCCCAAGCAAGGACCGAGCATCGACCAGGGGATGCTGTGGTTAAAGAAATCACACTACAAAAATGGTTTCCTGCAAATCAGTGATGGGTTCATTTTTAAAATGGCTTTATAAGCAGTAGCTATGACAACTGTTGACAGGATTTAGAGAGACCACTGGACCACCAGGCAGAGCAGACTCTTCATTAACCATGTACAGTTAGCCATGGAGCTTGCCTACTAATCAGCAAATAAAAAAAGCATTTTGAAATCTGACAAACACTCCTGGATACTGCCCTAAAATTGTACACTGCAAGTTCAAACTTTTTCCTTGCATTTACCTTTACTTCCAGGTAAATATTCCACATTCTTTTCTCTTTTTGTTCAGTAGATTAAAACAGGGATGTGAAAGGGCAGTTTTACAAAAGTTGGGTATTTTTTCCATCAAAGGGCAAAAATCTCTAAAAGAAAATTATAACATATTGAGCTGTTCATTATTTGCTATATAACAGATCATGCTGTGGAGGAAATCATAATTGCAACAACTGGAATAAGTCTAATACATCTAAATTTCTGTTTCTATGGTGACTTTAATAAATATTCTTTTCAAGATAAATTTAGACACTCAGGAACATAAATGTTTCCTGCCTTCTGTTTCAGACAAAAATAGAATTGTATTTGCAGAGATATGTTTTAGACACATTTGGCATGTCTTCCCCAGATTGGCACTTTCTTGGTGACTAGTATCATTTACAGAAAAGTGGTGGATAGCCATAAATATTAGTTTATTTAGCTTAGAAAAAAATGTGGTTTGGCAAGAGTCAGCTTGCAATAACAGTAGACTTGCTATAGAAAAGGGAAATTCTGCAGCTCCCAGGGACTGCAGTATGAGATGATTTCAGCTTTGCCATGGCCATCACTCTGCAGCAGTAAGAGGAACAGCTTGGCCATCAGAGATGACTTGGTTGCCGAAATGTGTCTGGTGGCTGCAGATTTGTGCTACAGCTGTTCCTAGCCCGGTCTTGAGGCCTTTGCTTGCGTGAACCAGCCTCAATTCAGCACAGGATGCTCAGCCAGTTGGGCTTTGCAGGAGCAGGCCTTCTGATATCTCCCCATGAAGTTTTAAGCTTTAACATCGGCCCAAAGTGACAGCATTTTTAGCCTTTCTTTCTTTTCCTCTCATGTCTATAGAGCTAATAACTTTAGGGCGTGTTAGGCATTTGATTTTAAACCAGAAATAATTCGTAACCAGCAAAATAATGCCCACGTTTGGTGTCTTCCACCGGAGAGAATGCTGGGGCAGACAGGGCTAGAAGCGCTGGAGCAGGTTGCGGCTGGTTTTAGTTTTGTAGTGGAGGTGTCCCTCCAGTGGCTTCTCAAAAAAATGCAGCATGGAAGAAGCAGCCAGTGTTTTATACTGCTGACTGAAATGAGGTGCTCTCACGTCTGCCAAAGCTAACAACATGCTTTATCACCCTAGAAATAATGGCAATGAAGTAGGCAAACTGATGTGAACACTCATGGCTCCTAATGGAGTTCACAACATCTGACCGTCAGGAAATTTAGGCATGTCCTTCTCTCGAATGAAAAAGAGTTATTACCCTCCTTTATTTATCCTTATGATATATTTATTTCTACCTTAATGGCAAACTCCTGAATGCGATTCTTACCCCAAAGAGTTTATATTCAAAGTGTAAGAAAAACTATACAGGAAATATGGGAAATCATTAACAAATATATTATAATGTACTCTTGTAGTCTGTGTAATGTCAAAGGTGGGTTTTTTACTTAAGCCTTATGGCAAAGGAGAATTTAAATAAGAGCTTTGAAGACAGCTCATGATGTAGCTTTGCGGCTGTTTGCAAGATGTCTCTCCCAAGCCCGAGGGCCTGATGGAAGAACACATACAGGTTCTTGTTGGAAAAGTTAATGAGGGAATGATGGCACCCAGCAGGGAGTAACTGCCTTGACAGGCAATGAAAGCTGATGCAGAAGGTAAGGAACTGGCCAAGCTTACCTTGAGAGCCAAGTCAAGAAGCTTATGTTTCATGTAAATGAGAAAAAGCTGTCAGTGTGGAAAAAGAAAGATAAGAGGCGACCCAGGCTGGACAATGACCTTTGATAGCCCATGGGTAGGAGCAGGGTAGGATTGAATTTCTTAAGGGCAATGGAAAGGAACCTGCAAGGATCTAGGTGTGAAACACTGGGTGTCTGGAGGAGGGATTTACCTGTGTGCATTGCTGGGAAGGATTGGCTATTAGAGAAGTCAGAAATCAAGAACCACTGATATTTCAGTAATCGCAGCTCATCTAAAGCCCAACTAATATGCTGGCCAGGTTGGGAGCCTGAGTGACAGACAGAACAGTGTTATCACCTGCTATGGTTAGGAAACGATGTAGAAAGGGGGAAACACTGGGAGAAAAGACAAAAAACAACCAAAATCAACTGGGTATTCACAAAGATATACCAGGATCTTAGTCCAGAAAGGAAACGTGATTCAGCTCCTGCTTAAGACATGGAAGTCGAGGTGTCTGCCAGGGTGGCTGGTGTGTAGGGTGCCATTACAGTCAATGTCAGTCTGACCACTGGAGCCCAGAGGGCAAGTCAGATGGCCAAAGGTAGGCCAGTACTTTACAATGAGCTCACATTTTTCTGGGGGTCAACAGATTGCATTAACTAGAGCTCCACTGTCTGCAGTAGGTACTTAGACAGCAGGGTCCATGGAGGCAGCTGCCTATGGGTGCTAGCGCCCCAAGGAATCCAGTAATTCAGAGAGTTGTCAGCATTGAAAAAGTACTGGACCTGGGGATCAAGGCAGTCCAGTGATACCGCAGAGAGAAGAGAGCCAAGAAAGGAGCAAATGGACATGTAGGAGGAGAATCAGTAAAGGATAATGTCTTGCATGGAGCAGTACCAATTTCATGTTGATTCTAGGCCAGCAGAGCTTTGGCCGTCAAAGGTAGTGAGTATTTGTTTACTTTTATAATTTTATGTAGCCTGAGTGAGGATTTTCATAGTCCTAGGTGGACTTCTTTGAAAGGTAGCTTTTTATTTTGTTTAGCTGTGTATTAGATTTAAAATAGACATGATGTTCTCATCACAGCATGACCCATTACTGGACAGGTGGGAGAAATCTTAGCCACAGTTTAGTTATAAAGCACATCGTATGTCTTAAGATTAGTTCCTCCTAAAGCAAGAAACAATACGCACACTTAAATGCGTCTAAATACTTGTTTTTAACAAGAATCACAGAACATTTTTCATTTAAATAGTATCAGGGACAGTAAGCCTCTTCCCCAGTCTCACTGACTTTTACAGCACTTGAACATTTAGCGTTTAACATTAAAATATAAGTGTTGTGATCTTTATTTTTGGATGTGGTTTTACTTTGCTATAGAGCTGCTTAATTCTCTGCCATATCTGGAATGACATTTGCCATGGATGTCAGCCAATAAGTTTGTGAAAGTTTTTCTGGTTCCCTGGAAACCTTCCCTAACATCCCACCCTGCCCAAAGTTTAGACAATGACACATCTCAGCATTACATACTTCCCATGCCTCAGTTCTGAAAGGGTTTTTCCCTATTGCATATGAAGAAGAGCTGACATAGCCTAGATTGGCTTTTGAGACATTCTTGGAATAGTCAAGATGCTCTGTGTTTAAGAGAAATATTTATTTTACAGTTCACAGCCAAGGGCAGCTGGCCTGGCTCAGAACCCACCAACTCCATCAGGAATTGGCTCAGGCTGATTGGAGCTGCTCTCAGCCAGCCAACACATACATGACCCACCAAAAGTGTAAACCTGAGAACTGGAGGAACTGTGCTACCAGTTAATAATAATAAAAAAAAAATGAGCTTATATAGATAACTCAGAGCGAACAATGTCTGGCCTGCAATTTCAGGAGGATTTACCTTTGCCCAAGCCTTAAAAGGTTTAGAGAGCCACTGAAATGCAGATCTGGGCCCCAGCCCAGTGCTCTCTGGGAACAGGAGAGACACGTATCAGTATCATCGGGTACCAGACTCCAACCTAAGAGACCCAAGGAGCAGAAAAGTAGCTTGCATGGCAACAATTCCAAAGGGAGAGCACTCAAAACAAAAGGAATTAAAATCAGAATACAAGTTGGTTTACTGGAAAAAAAAACAAAAAACAACAACCCCCAGTATAACAACTACTCCATAATAATATTCTTCAGACTTTTTCTCCATATAGAAAAGTCTTCCAGCACTTCCTAAGCCTATCTGAGAGACTTCCAGCAGATTTCCCAATTTCCAGGCATTTTGCACTGTCTTGCTTGCGGAGCATCTGTTTCTTCCAAAATAAGCAGGACTTACTTCTGCTGATGTTATCCCTTTTACACATAAAATAACATGGGTAGAACAATAGCAAACAGACGTGATATATGATATATCATAAACTATAACAGCAACATCTCTCTCTGGCCCAGGAGGGTTATTTAATTCATCAGGTTTAATGAATGTTCAAGCATGGCACGTACTGATTCATACCATCTAAATGCAGCTCTGTCATTAATATCAGATAAATCTTTCTAAGCAAGAATCTATGCTTTCACATGCACACACAAAAATGGCATCTGTGCTACACCAAGGGCTCATGTTTTGGCAAATAAATTCAATTGGGATCTCGACTAGTGGTTTTAAATAAAATTATTCTACACTAACAGAGTTTAGCGCTTTCTAATATTAGTGCTGCTCCTGTGCTGGGTCAGTAAGAAGGTGCTGAGACCATGCAAAGAGCTGCTATGAGAAACCTAGCAGACAGATTGGTATTTGGGGGTGTCATGCTAACACTGTGATTTTATTCTCTGTTTGTGAAATCTGTAACACGTACTTAGTAATAAAGCCTACACAGAACATGTATTACAAGTAAAGAGAAGAGACAACATGAGACTTGAATTAATAATATAGTGGTTTCCAGCCAGAGGTCAAGGTCAAAGAGCATACTGATAGCGAAATCAGCAGCCGTTATTTTCATGTGCCTATTTCTTGTCCACAGCCATACGTTATGCTGAAAGAGTCATGTATACATCACGAGCACACTGATGAGAGCTTCTGGCAATGCTCCAAAACTAGGCTATAAGGAGCAAATGACAGTTGGGAACTGGCAAATTTCTGGATTTTAAGTTTTTAAAATATGAATGGATTTTTCAGGGGGTGAGGGAGACACCAGTAAAATATTTCCCTGGCATCAGAATTATTCTTCTAAAATAATTCAAGGAAGGCAGTACTGGTCTACAAAATCCCGGTTAGAAGAATTATTAAAACAGGAAAATGAGGCAGAGTAGGAATTATGGTCACTTTACTAACAATATAGAACAATACACATATATTTATTTTGAAAGCTTATCATTAGTGCCAGTCATAAAAAAATGACTGAAGCTAAATGTATAAACTTGTAAAGATATGGAATCCATTTTAACTATATACTGAGCAATTCTTTACTACAGCTAGCCTTGAAACAGCTATATGTAGGTAAACAGCATCCTTGAATTCTATTTGATAACATAATATTCACATACTAAGGCAATTGTATTAGAAGTCTTGAGGTTAGAAAAGGGTGATGTAAATTCACCTGGATTGATATCTTGGCTTCAGAATAAATTATGTATTTTAAATAGAGTGAGTTAGAATTAGATTTAAAAGCGGAACTTCGGCACTCTAATACCTAAAAAGATGACTGTTTCAAGTCACACACCTTCGGGAATGGCATCAAGATAACTGACATCTCGAAGTGTTGTAGGGGAAAGGGCTAAGAACACCCACTTCCATATGAAGCTCTCCTATGGAGAGGACTCTACTGATGGTAGATGTTAAGGTCAAGTCTACCATTTTTTACAAAATACGACATCTTGGAAACAAGGTTACTGCTGCATACCTATGGGGCCCATTACATGGTGCTCACAGCACTCATGGGCTGTAGGAGTCTTGCTCACCAGGTCTGGCACTGGTGACTTGTGCTGACGTTTTCTCACACTATATGAAGTCCTTGAACAGCTGTTAAAGATACCCAGTTATTTTCCACTTAAGAGAAGAGCTTTGTGGGCAGACGGTAATGTTGTGAAGCCTTCAGGTAGCTGAGGGACGTGAACCTACAACTACTTCATTCTAGCAGAAGGTTTCATCTGCTGAGCGTAAATTGAGACCATCTTTAGGCACATGGGCCTTTTCAGGGTAGGCTGAAAGTGAAAATGGGCACAGAGCACCCCACTGGTGACTACCAGCAGGAACACGGGTTGCTGCATGGACTTGGTGGTTGTATGTCTCTGAATGCAGAACATGTAGTGATGTGTAAGGAAATCTCCAAGGAGAACCTGAGGAGGCTCCAGGCTTAAGACACTGTCAGATTTAGCCAAGATAGGGTGGTGGCTGAAGGATGGGCAGGTAGACTTTGAGCTTTGGCATTGGAATTGCTTTTTTATCTCTTTGTGCACTGCCTGTAGGAAGGAGATAAAAGTTTTTCACCAGCTGGCAGTAGAGTGACAAGGAAACTGGAAAAAAAACAAAAATAGAACAAGAATAGAGAGAGTTATACAGTGGTAAAGGCTTTGAAACTAAAAGCTGGCAGACAGAAATATATTACCTCAACAGCACCAGAATCTGAAGCTGAAAAAGAGAGAGAATTGTGCCAGTCCTAGAATAGTAACTTTCAGAAGAGTAAACTGAAAGCCCAGAAGTAGACTCCAAATTAAAACTCTATCTGTTCTCTCTTTAGGGGAAAACTGTTTTAAGACACAAAGCAGGTGGTGGTAGCAGGTGTCACAGTGTGACAGTGAAGGACCAGTCACTGAACACAGAGTACACCAGCAGTCTGAAGATGATCAAGTGAAGATGCCCAGTTATGCTGCCCCAGTGTAGTTTAATAAAATACTGCAGGAGCCACATAGTAAGAAAAGCAAGGGATGCACCAAATGAAGGTGAGCTTCTCTGTGCTCCCTGGAAGCAGCCACCAAGCCAGTGGGAGAAGCTGCAGGAATGGAGAGGGCTGGAGCTGGACTGAGCCTAGAGGAAAAAAATTTTAAGTTTTAGTAAGGAATAATTTATTCACACTCCAGTAATAGTTTGCCCAATTTCTGCTACTTGTAAATACCATCGCACAGTCTTGCAGTGACAAGGAGGCAGCGAGGCAGGCAAGCAATGGTGCTCCTAGCAGGGAGCAAACAAGCTTGTACCGCGTTCTCACGGCAGAGGCTGTGCTAATATGAGTATGCTCAGGGCATGCCTGGCATTTTTGGAAGCCTGAGCAGATTCAAAATAGTTGAGCGCTGATGTGTCTGGGATCAGCAGCCCAGGTCAGAGGGGATTAGGAGGCAGGTTTTGCGGTGGCGTAGCTGCTTCCAGCTCTCCTGCGTCAGGCAGCATTCAGGACCCTTCGTCACTGACTACGTGCTTTTCTGCTCACAGCCAGGCCAGGTCACTTTCATGTTCAGCACCATGGGACATAGTTCTTCCTAGATTTAACCAAAGGTATAAATGTTTCACACTGTCTTTGGCGTCACAGTGCAAAGCAGTTTTATAATTGTTAAAGTGGATGGACCTAGGAGGATGTACGCAGTGGTCCTACTGGAAAGGCATTAACTTAGGGGCTGTATTGTATATATTTTTTTCTTCCAATCTCTGCCACAGCTGGAAAAAAACAAAAAAACCACCACCTCAAAACCCCACTACTTTCTGTTTAAGTTGCTGTAAAAATCCAGTCCATGCGTGCTTTGATAGGAGATAGCCTAATCCTCTTCTTGCTTGAGTGGTCTCTCCAATTTCTGCAGTAAAGCTGACAAGTCCCTTTGGGTTTATGGTTAGGGATTTTTTACTATTTTTTTTTTTTTAACTTTTTTATTTTTTCTTTTGCTCTACTGATTTTACCTCAGGGGAAATCACTGAGATTTTTTTCCACATGCAATAGCTTCTTATTTATTTAGCTAAGCTATCTAATTCCATTAAAGGTAGCTGTTCTGGGTGCCTTTTTAAATGTTCCTCCTTTTGCTCTGGATTCTTGACATCTTACAGCATCTTTTTACCACACTAGTTGGCTTGGATAGTTAGGGTTACATTAGGTTTCTCTAAGAAGCGGGAAAACATATTTAAACTCCTCACAGAGGACAGTTACTGGGTCTGTTCCACTCCAGTGGGACTCACATCCAGCATGCCAGGGGCAGAGCTGAAGGAAAGACAGAAAACAAGCAGTTCCATTTCTTCTGCACTAGCCCACTCCGCAAAAACACGAGTACCTGCAAAATGGCAGGTTTCAAATGCAGAAGTTAAATAACTGAAGGAGTTTAATAACTTTGCCTGTGATGGGTGTGCTGAAATTTTCCTCTAGATCAAGAAGGTATCTTTCTATAGCCATGCTCTGTGTCACATCCCGGAGTGATGGATGTCATAGCACAGGAACAGCTGAATAAAGAGTTACAGGCTGGATAGAGAATTATGCCAAAGGGCAGGAATGTGTTATTCCTGCAAATACCATTTAAGCTGTTCAGTTTTGTTTTCTCTTGACAAACATGGGATAAACTAATTGCTTTTTATTTTACGTTTTATTTGAATTACATTTACAATTTTGCAGATAGCTGTAGACAGAAGTGAAATTAACACCCTTATCTCTGGGAAAGCCCTCAGATATGGCTGTGATTGTACAAATACTTGCGCTACAAATGCAAGTAGGTAGAACGAGAGGGAATGCAACAAGAGCCACCTGCAGAAGGGTGGAGCAGGGCACTTGGCAGACCTCACCCATCTCCATCTCTGGTGTGTCCAGATTTCAGGGAGAGAGAGAAATCTGTGGGCTCGGTATTGGTAGTAAGGGGTGTACTCTGTGGGGTTGAATTTCATTTTTATAAGCTACAAGACTTACAATCTGTATTGCTCCACATTATTTCTCTGCATGATTGCCTTGTGAAACGGCGTGATTTTAGTCTGAAGAATTAATGGGCTAAATGGATTGAAGGGAGTACAAGAGAAAAGGATTAAATTACCTCATTTTATATACGGGTAACAGGGATAGAGGCTGACTTGTAACCATTTAAGACTGACTCAAGAAAGCAGGAGAAGAGTCAAGAACTGCATGCAGATCCTCTTAAGTCCCAGGCTACTCTCGTAACCATTGAAGCCACCTTCTCAAGCACAGTTACGTTTGTAATGTGGCCATGCATCATACATCAAACCACTTGCTGCCTCCAGCACACCCTCACTCCAGCAAATTTCTGACTTTGAACTTCATATCTCTAAGGGCCGATTCCTCCAGCAAAAATTGTGCTTTTAGATTAATATGCTTTGCACCCCCGAATGCTCTGGAATTGCAGAAAACCAGAAGGACTCTAAAGAAGAAATCGTAACAGATTTTTTACAAAGCTGATAAATTAGGCTAATGTGCTAGGAAATTTAGCTGTATCAAAAATGAGGATGAGGTAGCTTACAAAGTAGAAAGCTCTTGGCTGATGCCAAAAAGCTGTTTTAGTAGCAGTTTCAATTTTACGAGAGTCAGGAGCAAAGAACACAACAACCTCTTCCTAGGGGGAAAGCAGAGCACTGCTTTATTTATGAAGTCAGGAACTTGACAGGAGTACATTAAGCTTTGTGGAGCAAAGCTGCTTCTAAGCTCATAAATGATAGCAGGATTTGGGGGTTTACTCTGTAAGTATTGGAGTTAGCTCATCACAGTAAAGTGCTCCATGTTTGAAGCAACACAAATTAGTTGGCCAAAGCTGCCTTAAAGTAATGTGGGTTGATGGGAATTCTTCACCACTGCATTTGGAAGGATTCATCATGATTTAATTCACTGAATATCAGTATATATTAGTGCAAATAGCACAACCACTGCCAGGGCTAAATTGAGGAATGGTTAATTCCACTCAGAAAAACATCGTACACTCCACAAGGTGTAATTTAAATAGGAGGATCTTTTCAGGTCTTTTCAGGATCTTTTATAGAGGACACATCCTGATAATGTCATCAAATTATGACCAGATTCTGAGGCAGCAACATGGCACTTCCATTCCTTGGCTAGTCTGGTTCCTGATCAAAATCAAATATCCTTTAAGAGTGAGATTCAGTCTAATGATACACAGAGCAATAGCTTATTTGTGTTACGTATGTGAAGCCTTAAATAAGTTCAGAATTTTACCTCAGACTACCTGTGTAGGTATAACCAATGTATAACGCCTCTTCAAGTTCATGTGTCATTATCCCAGTAAAGGTACTGATCACTAGAAATACAGTGCTAAAACACACAGTGCTGAATCCTGCACCAATAGCCACATAAACACACAGAAATATGTCCTCTCCAAAGTGGGACAGCAGGAAAAGCTGCACCTGCAATAAGGACATCCACGTGACAAAAATCCCAGACAGAAGGAAAGAGCCTGATATAAAAAGTATGGTATTTAGTTTAAATTAATCTTCAAAGTACAAGAATACATCTGTGCCCTGGGGCTCTAATTTTAGATAAGGAAACAAAACTGTAGCGTCCTTTTGACAGCTCTCTATCCAAGTCTTGCAAGTCAAAGAAATAAATGACACCAAAGTCCCTTTAACAACACTGTAATTATATTTATCAAAGTATAATTATAGCTACCCTGGCAGTTGTATTTATGCTGTTTTACCCACTGAAACCCATTCCTTGTAGCTAACTCAGCATAAATCCTATGTTTAATCCTGGCCAGAGATGGTCCTACCTGTGTAAAGACACTGGAGCCAGACAGGTAGCTGCATGGAAGAAGCTGCTGTTTAAGGAACTGAGCAAACTGAAGCACCTTCTGTAAGGGACGATGCCTTAAAGAGATAATTAATTCCAGTTGTGCCTGGGTGTTTCTCTATGAGATACACTTGGGTTTGCCATGAGAGCATAACTTCAATGCAAGCATCATTAAGTGAAATTATATGGCCCCATGTAATGTAGCAGATCAGATTTTCATCATATTCTCCTCTTGACCATAAAACAAAAAAGTTCCACTGAGGAGACCCAAATCAGGCTTAGCTCACCCCAGCATTTGGCACTACCTGAACATAAACTCAGAGGCCTGAAAATTAAAAGCTCTGTAGAAAGATACTCAGAAAACTGATGATTCCACTGTTGTAAGACTGATAACAGCAATTCCAGTTTGCTTCAGCTTCCTAGCTGCTAGTACAATATCCATCCTCTTGGCCTAAGAAAAGTAATTGAAAATATTCAGAAGGGTGCTTAAGGTACATACACATATGTGTATGTGTGCATGCATATTTACCTCTTTGGAGAAAGAAACAACTTTCAGGTTTTCACTTCCTCTTGACCAGAAATCTGCCCCAAAGCAGAGCAAGTAAGGCTAGCAGGAAGAGCTAGTAAACCATCTCCAAAATAAAACTTACCTGAGATAAAATTGGCTTTTCAAAATTAATGATCAACCTCTTCCCATCTGATGTACCTGCTTCCTAAGGAACTTAACAAAAATCTCTTGGTTAACTATTTGTTCTGAGCAGCTCAGTTCTATACAAAGAAATAATTTGGGCCGTGTGTCTTTGGCCCTTTGTGCAGGATTAATAGTGTATTCACTGTTCAGCCTTTCCAGTTCAAACATACAGATGTACCTTTTTGGACACAAGACTGCTGGTGAAAGAACTGGTCCCTTATGCAGCGCATTGTGGGACAGGATCATTTGCTGAGGTTAAATTTGATTCCTAGAAGGTGAAAATTTCCACCCCAGACTGGAATCGTTTGGGTGGCTCTCCAACATCTGGTGGTTTGGGGCATCACAGCTCTCCCAGAGCACCCATACTTGAAGGTGGGGGGCCCCCATGCCCAGCTGAGGTGACCCAGTGCTCTGCTACCCTGGGGGCTGTGCCTACTCTTCCTTGGCATGGGAGATGCAATTACAAAGGAAGAGCTCAGGGTTTAGCTTCAACTGTACTTGCTTGCAGCGGTGCTGATATATGCACTCAGTGAAACAAAATCCTTTGCCTGTGTAAATACACCAGAATTGTAGTTTCTGGAGAGTTGAGGGGACTTGGAGTCCATGTCTATTTTTAGTTAAAAAAAAAAAAATGAAATCCAAAGCGATGAGGAACTCCTTTACTTCCTTTGACCTAAGAGAAGCACAAAAAGTGTCCCCAAATAGGTAAGCTCTTTATTTACTTGTTCTTCCAGAAGCACAAGATGTTTTCGGCATGGGCATTAGAAGAATAGGGCCCACACCTGTGCTGTGTGGGAGCAGAGTTGGCCCACAATAGCCAAGGCCAACTGGTAGGCAGCAGAGAAGTGGCTACAAAAGAGCAAAAATGAACACAGTCTCATAGGACTCCGCAGACGTCTCTAGTTAACGTCTTGCACAGCTACTAGGTGATGCGGTTCTGCTTCCCTGCAGTTAAATTGGTCCATGGGATTTTAATAATAAATCCTCAGTTCTGACCATCATCTCTCCAGTGAGTGAAATGGTAGCAGGCGCTCGAATGTTGGCTTTCCCCTTCCTCCTTCTCCCCCCATCATCTCCAGCATCCACAACTTCCCTGCCAGTGTGCTTTACTTCACACGTACGAACTGCTTCCCACATAGACATCAAACTCATAAAAAGAAAACAGATGTTTTCTTTAACATCATCATCTCCAAAAAAAAAAAAAATCTTAATAAAAGCTGAGATTAAAAAAGTAGGTATTATAAATTGCTCCACAGGACTAGACAAACAGCTTTCACACTCCAAAGGTAAAAGCCTTATTTCAAGAAAGCAGGCACTCTGACAGCAAGACGCAGACCACTATCGATTGCTGCTCCCATAAATCACATTTATTTTCCAAATAATAGGAAGATTCATTGTTTTCTGCCAAGCAGCGTCACCTGGTAATAGGAGCCAGTCAAAGCAACAGTAATTTTCACACCATAAAAACAATATCAAGCCTGTTCACTGAGTAGGATGAATGTTATTGATTAGGAGAAAAACATACCTATAAAAACAGGAGACAAAAGCAAAGAAATTAAGTAATGATGTATTGGGTGTGTAATGAAAGGTCTGTTAACATTTCCATTATTCAGCTTCCCTCCCCAGTGCCTCCTCTGAAGCATTTACAACCCTGTGCAGAAACCTTCTCCTCAAACCATGGCTGCAAGGGGTTAATGGTGCGAGACCGACACTTAAAGAAGGGGAGTTCAAACCATAGCATAAAAATGAAGGGAAAGGTCCTACCCTGGTCTCTGTTTATTGGCACAGCAAAAACCCCAGGGCATTTCACTGAATTGACTTTTTCTGCTGTAGAGAGACATAGGGCTCAACGGACAGGCACTGGCAAAGAGTCGCAGTCAGGAGAAGCCACCAAGTTGTGTGAGAGGAGACATGTGTACCTGACCCAGATTGTCACCTGTGTGAAGGGCTAGAAACCACAGGCCCACCCCCCAGTCCACTCATAGTCAAACAAATAGCACAAGAAAAACTGAACATATGAATCCTTATTCTCAAAATTTACCTAAACTTAAAAAAGAAAAACTCTCAATACCACTCATGTACCATCACCATACGTACCATCATCATGTACACCAGATACCTCCAGACTGCCCAGCAGGAGGAAAGCAGCTGGCTGAAGGTCTCACCAGCCCAGTGGTGCGGAGGGACTGAGCCTCATTGGTCTCCACCAATTCCATCACCCACATCCCACAGACACAATTTCATACCCAGGGCTGCTGCAACGTCCTGAAGGGTCCTGTGTACTGGTTACTGACCACAGCAATGCAGCCAGCAGTAACAGAAATGAAAAGCCTACTCTGAAAACCCTTTAAGCTTTCCTGCCTGTGTCTAGGCATCTGTCACTCTCTGGATTAAATTGAGAAGCATAGGGGCAGTCTCTAACCTCCTGACTTTCCAGATCATGCCTTCGTATTCTCAGTTCTACAGCAGCAACACGCGATGGCATCATCACCCTCTTCTAGTCAATAGCAGCAGAAAATAGCCCTAAAATAAAGGCAATCTCACAAACTTTCCTCTCTGCCAAGACAGACAATGTCATCCTGATGACTGGAGGTTTTGAGCAAGGTTAACCCTTGCTAACAAGAGACTGATGACTTTTCTGTGTGCAAAATAGATTCTGAAGGCAGTTCATTGTTCACAACTTAAACAAAACATTGCTAAACCACAGACCCAAACCTATCTGCTAACTAGCCTAGGAAAAACTTAGTAATCTCTGCATGAAGCAGCAATTGTTTCATAATTGGGCTGGTAGAAACACCTATAGGTCTCTAGTTTTCTCAGCTGACACATCACAATAAAACATGATATGAGGTGACTCATTACCATCGTGTTCTATCACATCCCATCTCCTAATGCAACTGGAGACTTGCATTACATGAGCTGAATAATATTTTCCTACATATTCATGATAGAAAAATCTGTGGTTCCAAGGGAAGTCATTTTGTTGATTAAAAAACAACACCATCAAACCTGAATCCTGCTGAGAAAGAAGAGGCTGTGGGTTCAGGTGCACCCAAAAAAACCTTTCCTGCAAACCACAGCAGGGCTATCTGCTGGAGCAGGGGCACAGTGAGCAGAGGTTACCTGTCACTGAGATTGAAAGCCTGTTGGGCAAAATTGTATTTAAAGTGGAGCTGCAGAACCAGATGAACTCTGAGCTTTGACAGATCCTGGCACAACTTTTTTGGAGGGGGAGGGAGTGGATCAATGGGCCAGTTTTGGCTTTGCACTTTAAGAACCAGTGTTTGATGTCCTGCACCCTCTCGTCTCTCTGGGTCCTCCCTATCACTGGAAAAATAGGTAAACTGATGTTTCCTCATAACTAACTTCTCAGACATTTAGTATTTCCCAGATGACATCAGTGGCCCTAAAACCCAGTAAGTGAACACTTGCATGCAACTGTTCCTGCACAGGAGATGCTGAGGGGAATAGGGAAAATCGCAGCCCAGATTGCTACGGATGGTAGACATCATCTGCATATTGGACAAGAGGTTGGAAGTGGAAAAGCTGTCATGGCCAGTGCTGCAGAAATCAGGGAGTCACACTGCCCACATCTCCAGGCACTGTCTGCAGGGATGTGTCACACTGAGACCAGATGTGTCTTCCAGAGGTTACTGGACCTGTCTCCCTGGTTGACAGGCACCATACAGCCAGTGCTGGTTTTCCATGGGAGCAGGCGAACTGGCAGTGGCCACACCAGGCGCTTGTGACAATGAAGCACTTAGTTCAGTGCTGCTGGCCTGCCAACCAAGCAGTTACAGGCTGTTAATGCTTGCAGCCTGAGGAACAGCAAGTGGTGGCAGGAGCTGTGCCTGAGTCAGAAGGTGCATGTCTTGTTAGCTGCCAAGGAATGCCCTGTGATGCGCTTTCGGCTGAGGGGGTGGGAATGAGGATGAAGGTGTGTGGGACCACGCTCTGGAGATACCATCGCTGCCATGAGCTCATGCATTCTCATTCCAGAGCCTGTGAGAGTCTGGTGAGACTGAGGACATCAGAGCCAGGTCTCAAACACTGGTCTGCTATTCCTGCATCCCAGGCTTTGCAAGGCCGTTTTCTCTGTCAGGCTTATAGGGGGGTATTAGCAGAGGGGTATTAGCAAAGTTATGAAGCGCTCATCATAATCATCTAGACGGTCATCACAATTTATAGAGCTGAGCAACGGCCACTGTTTAATGAGCTTTCCTGACCTGTGAGGGCAATCAAAGGTAGGAAAAGGCTTTTCTGCAAGAAATGGTTCAATATGCTGGACCTCTTGAACCATAAAAGAGTTAACCAAAGGCTGGCATGAGCAAAATGTGCCAAACTGCGAGTAGCATGGAAAAAATGAATGAGGATGTGGTGTTCAGGGTCTCTATCAACATCAGGATGGAGAAGGGGGTGAAACCAAAGGAAGCTGTAGGAGAGAGGTTTAAAACGCAGGAGCTATCCGATTACCCAGAAGAGTCAGATGAGGGATCCCTTGCCATAGGACATTGGTTATTGAGCAGTTTTCTCGGTTAAGAGACAATTAAGTGGAAAAAACTCAACAACATACTGGGCAACAGAAAGACCATTTCTGGATCCAGGGATCCAGAGCCTCAGACAGACAGAATGCTGCAGCTGGGAAAACACTTTGGTGAGGTATAATTACATGCTTAGCCTGTTCCTATGCTCTCCCTTAGGCATCCACTATTAGTCACTATCAAAGACAAGACAGTGGGCCAGGTAGCTGACAAATCATTTTTACGGGTATAAAGTGTGACTCACAGCACTGGGAAGGCTCTAGTGCTGGTTACCTCCTCGCCTTGAATCCCAAAGCAGTAAAACCAATGCTGTCACAACACTACCAGTATGACAGGTTATGGCTTGCATCTGCTGCCAGGATCAAGTCATGCACCTTAGGTGAGTGTCCCTTCCAGGTGCCGTGGGAAGCGCTTGCTTAGTGCATCTGAACATCTCTTGAGAGCTCTTTCCCTTCCTCAGCTCTGAGTGTGCAGTCTGTGAAAGAAGCTCCAAACTATCGCTTGATCTTACATACCAATATGCAACCAGCACTGCTCAGCTTAACATATTAAACAAAGATGTCACTTGTTGGGGCTCCAAAAATCAGGCAGAAACATATATTTCGTAAGTTTTAACCTAATATATTTAAGGGGTGTATTCCTGTATTGGCTTTGGCGTGCTCTGCCATTTTGCACTGTTAGCTTTCATCTTTAAAGTCAGACATGGAGGCATTTTTCTGAAATCAAAGCATTCAGACTCGCTACAAGAGCATATATTTTGATCTTCCTCTCACACTTCTTGCTTTTTTGGCCTGGTTTTGCAGTGATGACGTGAGGCCTCCTGGAAGAGGCAGAAGGAAGGTGTCAGATACTTGACACTGTAGTTCATGATGTGCCAAATGACATGAGCAGTCTCTGCTTGTTGTGACGAGAGCAAGGTAACCTACCCCACACTTGGAAATGTCATCTCAGGTCAGCTCAGCCACTTTGGAAGTGGCCACTTCTCTCACTATCAGTAGTTAACAGCTGGTGGCTAAGAGGGCACCAACGAGGTACTTAACAAAGCTGACAGTTCCCAGCACCTCGCCTAATCCTTTTTAGCTAGAAGAACTTGTGAGAAGTCATGCTGTGCTGACACAGAGCAGCTGAATCGAACCTGGTTTCAAATATGAACATTTATTAAAATGGAGATCTGTTTGTAGCTTTAAGTGCCCTGTTTTAATTCTTATCCGTGGAAAGAAAAATTGCCTTCCTGGAGTTTTCAGTGCTACGGGTAGCAGTGAGCAAAGTTTTGCAAATAGTGATTAAAAGTCTTTTAAACCATATTTCAACTTGCTTATCGGGAAGAGGAGAATTAAATATACCTAATCACAGGAAACTGTACCACCACCACTACCCCCATCAATATGTGAGTTGCAGGGGAATAAGGTGCTCCCCAGTCAAGGTAATGTGAGAAAGCACTAAAATGTGAGCTAAGTTTGGACATAAAGGATTAGGACTGCGCAGAAGGAAGATAAATGAGATCTGAAATGCAAGGACTAACCTGTGCATCCCAGAATAAACAGTTCTGTGCAACTGGCATAAAAAACAAAGAGGAAAAAATGGAAATAAATACATTTCTGTATGGGCAGAATAAAACAATGACATTCAATATAGTAACAAGCTAATCCCACCACTTGATAGGTGAGATTAGTTTGGTAGTACATGTCTAGGAACATTCCTGAAGAACAAGTGGGTACGAGTCACACATTTCAGATGTGGTTGGCAGTTTAGAACTTCCCTAATGGTAATGGCGTGTTTTCCAGATATCTGACTCTCCTCTTTTCAAAAGAAGCATCTTATCAGTGTATTATTTCAACAAATATGTACAAAGGTTCATGAGATGGTTCTGAAATGTGGGGGAAAAGCAAGTTTCTGTAAAGGCAGCCAAGCTGACAGAGAAAAACAAAGCTTTGTGTCCTCCAGAAGTAGGATCTACAGGTCTGCAAGCTGCCCACAAAGGTGGGTAGCAGCATGGAGCAGAGACTGGGCAAAAACTTGAACAATACATTTTTATCATTTTGACACCTACACACTCTGAGATCATTTATTTAAGATCAAAGTCCTGCCAAGCCTTAGTTCAAAGACCAGATTGTGAACATCCCTAAAAAGTGTGGAAACCCCACTGAATTAAAACGATTTTCATAGTGACAGCTTCCAAGTGAAGAGCAGGAACCCTTATCTGTTGGTATTTTTTTTGTTTGTGATAGTGTCTCCCTATCTTGAGATAAAATAATTTTGTTTTCAGTGTATCACTTTAATTGAGCTGTTACTCGGCTGTCCTCTATCCCAATAGTTTAATTTTCTCATGGGATGTAGTTTGGGTCTCTGAGCCCAGGTATCTGCTCTGAAAAGAATCATTTTGCAATACATTTTATAAGTCGCATCAGGTCTGTATTTAAATTAGCTCTGTTTCTGTCCTCAGCTATTCCACAGAAGTGTTGTAGGAGGGTCAGGAATCTTTCCCCAGCTTTCACAATGCGTTTATTCACAGCCACTCTTAGGCCAGCATCATCTGTTATCAGTTGTGGTGTCTCACACCCACCTGCATTTTTCCTGCCCAAACACATACTTTAAGCAGCCATATCATCCTGCAGCCTTCACCTTTGGCAGATGGATGCACTGAGATACAAGACCTCACATACGTGCCTGCTCATACATACGTGGCAGACATGGCACCATGTCCAGGCTGTCCTGCAAGCAGCATAGCCATGTGAGCACAGTGCTACACCCAGGCTGACCAGGGGGAAAAAGAAAATAAAAATAGACTATCAATCAGATCCAAAAATACCATGTATGTGGGACAGCCCACACATAACCATGTAAAAAAAAAATATGTTTCTCCTGAAGTTTTTGATATGCTGTGATTTTGTAACATCACGTATTCTTCTGACACTAGTTTCTTTCAGCTTCATGACAGAAGTTTAGTGCTGCTCATAAGCCCTACCTTAAGTTATGCTCTTCAGAAACCCACCTCTTCAAACACACACAAGTATATATGAATATGATAAAATTAATTTTATACTGCATTTCTGTTTGGTATTCCAGAACCTTTTTTCCTCTCCCTGATAGACAATTATCAGATGCATAAAATTTACAGTGTGACTTCAGACAAATAACTTCACAAACTTAAATCTGGAAGGCTTGTTGTTATTATAAATGAACCACATTTCCTCTGTGTGTTAACATTTAGATGTGTGGACATGGGGAATGAACTGAAACCCATTATTACAGTTCCTTATTCTCTTTTCTTGGATTTTACGAATATCATATGAATATCAAGTTTATTTGCTTGTAAAACAAATTAATTTCTCAATTGTATGCTTTTTCTGCGACAGAATTATTTCTACCATGCCATCTGCTTCACAGTACTCAGTTAAAGCAGTTACCCTTCAGTCAAAATCCATGAATAATCAGGCTGAGGAGGAAGAAATTAGGCTCAATGGCCATGGGCTCTCATTTCTTAATTTCTGGGCAAGCTCGGGCAGATTCTAGGTAGTTATACGAAACATTATGCCCGTGGTTCCCTTCTCTGGAGACTCTCTGTTTCCCAGGTGTTTCTCCCTGCAAAAGCCCAACTGCAAGCATGCCAGCACCTTTCTGGTGGGATAAGGATGCCCTTGGCGAGGCAGGATTCCTCACTAATTTAGAGCCTACCTTCAAGTCTCCTACCTAATTAATGCTCTATCCTCCTCCTTCAGGCCTAACACAGGGATCAGAGTCAAGGAGATATTTATGTACCTAATCCCAGTCTGTTCTAACTCTTCAAGGCACATTCCTGATCTGGAGCCACTCTGTCCTGTGACGCAAGGCTGCTCACAACACACGGACAGCCTGGGGAGACCAGCCCTGCGCTGGTGTCACCTCTCACTTCCGCCACCCTCTCCTGTTTTTCCAAAACATGGCCCATTTTCCCAACATTTAAGGAGCACTAAGTTTACAATTACCATATGTACTGTGAAAGACTTCTCCCAGAGTGCAGCAAGCATACTAAATGAGCAGCTATTCAAAGTGGTGTGTATTATCTAGGATGGATATTTCTTGTATGGCAAATGTGCAAGCTCTGTTTGAGGTATACATTCCTTATAGCAATGTTTCCAGCCAGAAAGAACCCTCCTTTTCCAGTATCAGCCATTTGACACTGGGACTTACCAACTTCCTCTTGGATTTAGCAAAAAGAAAATCTTTGTATGCTTGTGGGCATTTTGTGAATGCGGACTCTCTGCCTTTTACTTACAGCATGAACTCCGATTGAAAATAAACATGAACAACTGATGCCAGCTGTAGTCTACATACAAGTACAGTGCAAGAAGACAAAGTATAAAGGAGAATTTTCTTTATTTTTAAATATTAGTAACACTGCACAAAACAAAAAAGTGGTACTTAAGTGACAGAAAACCAGTACTCAGTCTTATTTCATATTAACCATAATTTAAATAACCTAAGAGAGTTCATGTACGGTTATATGTTTGCACAGGTTTACATTGGGTAACATAAGCATTTGAAGCTGAACTGTACAGATACCAGAGACACCAGAATTTGTTATATCATGCTAGAATGCAGACTTGATTTTTCTGTTTAGTTTCTCCTTTACACCAGTATGTGCATTCCAACATCTTTTAAATGTTAGGATGAGTGAGTTTCTGCAGGAACTGTGGACTTTCAATATTGCCAGGTTTAATGATAGATACATCAGCATATTGGCAAAGGGAAGACAACAAAACAAAACCATAAGCTGCTAACTCCTACCTGGAGGTTAAAAAAGGAGGCAACATACTGACAAGAAACATGCAGGTAAATGCTTAAGGCAATGGAAGGGCTCTGTACAAACTAAAAGGTTAAAACAAGCAATGTGTCATGCACATGAGACAAGTACAGGAAGCAAGGAAGTAATCTTGCCAGAAAATACATATTTCTTTTAAAATTAAAACATCTTTTCAAGCTAAAACAAATTAGTCCTGCATTAAACTGATGCAAAATTCTTTCATACATAAAGATATAAGTTCCTTGCAGAAACTACTTGATAAAATCTTATACAGATGCTGAAAATGTTTGTTATCTAAAACCTACTCAGCAGAAACAAAGATTTTAAAGTAGCACTTAGGTCATTTGTCTCTAGGTTCTGAAAATAAACTTTTAAACTAAGGAATGATTTCACTAAATGATTCATCAGGAGTCAACTATGCTTAAGGAAGTCGGTAGGAGTGCTTACACGAGACCATCATTACACTAATTTTCTTAAAATCAGGAGAACTTCATGGTACAATTTAAAATGAAGGAACATTCTAATAGGGACAAACCTTTGCTGCCCAGCTTGCGGGGGAAATGACCACCCTAAAAGTCACTTATTAAGCTTGCATAAATTATCCTATAAGAGCTCATGTCTCCATCCTATTCCCAATGACATGAGTGAATAGGACTCTTCTTTCACCAGGCCTGATGTTGATACAGAGTAACCAAACAAACCGGCATTTACACAACCCTTTATATCCTAACAAGACATACACTAGACTAGAGTCATTTTAGTCCCAGGGAAGGAAGAGGTAAGAAATTCAGTAACGCTTTCCAATTTTTAAACATATCACACTTCTAACCAAGATAAGCCTCGTTCAAATTCCCTAACCTGACTGACAAGAAAGCCACTCTGTGAAACTAAAAAGAATAACTAAAAAGAATAAAAAGTGCAATTTTAGTACAGTTTTAAACATCAGTCACTTCCTTGCTAGCAGTGTGAACAATCAAAAAATATACACAAAAGAGGTGTGCTCAAATGTAACAATAAGTTGTCATTATTATAAAGGTATTGGCATAGCAGAGAAGTCCATTTTAGTAACTCCCTTTGGTTGACTTCTTCTTCTTCTGTTCCTCTCTCTGCTTCTGCTTCCTCCTCTTGCTGCCTTCTTTGTGTCCTGAAGGAAACATGGCTTGTAAAACACTATTCACAGCATTTATGGACTTTTCCCTCTAGCAAAAGCACATGTTCTCTGAATGGTTTTATGAATCTTAAAGAAAAGGTCTAACTTTCTAATGTGGTTTGGTTTTTTAAATGGTGATTTCTACTATATCCCCAGTTCTATTATATCCCTTACATAGGATAGAAAGAAAATACTGTCAATCTTTGAAGTTTGAAAAGATCTGGAGGACTTTCAAAAGACTTCAAAGCCATTCAGGAAAAGCTTCAAAATTAGAGCACATGCAAACCCAGAATAATTTTCAAAACAGAAGTAATAAATAATACTTATAAAGCAGGAGCTATTTAAGTACTGGCGATTCCTGCTCACAGTAGTCAGTTACCACAGTATTTGCATTTTCATTTTAAGACTAGGGAATGCCAAGAATCCTGAGTAAATAAGAAGATGCTCAGTGTTTACCAATATGCATTTTATATACAGGTGATCAGCCTGCTCATGCTTAACTATGCACCATAGATTACATTCTACTGCAGCTCCAATGGTGCATGGAAGCATTGAGCAATTATTTGCTACAGGTCCAGTATGCACAAGCCTCCAGCCATGTGGTCATCATCCCAATGTTCCCCACCTTCAAAGATGCATGAACACAGTTCTTACTCTGCATCACTTCCTCCAAGCTTGCAGTAAAATGCAACTTGCACTCTTGCATGGACAGTGAAGGGTGCAGAACCAACACCACATTTGCCCAAGCAAAAGCTAACCTCAAAGCTAGTAAACATTTCCCTCAGACAATCATTCTGTGGTGCTGTGAGACAGCTGGAGGCATCCTTCAGCTCAGCAGTGCTCTGCCACTGGGAGTTAGAACAGTCCAGTGAACAGGGCCAGCACGGACTAGAGGAGCCCCTACAAGCCAGCTGAGAGGCAAGGCTGGGAGTCACAGGAATGGCCCAGAAAGGGCACGGCTCTGCTTGTCTGGAAATCTCTTTCTTTCCCTCCAGTCTGTCTGCAGGCAGGCAGAGATGACCCTGAGGAAGCCATGTCACCATTGCCTAAAGAGACTTGGTTCTCCATCAATTTAGCACCAGTAGTAAAATTAAGATGGGAAAACAAACCGGTGGGAGGTCAGAGGAGCATGAAGCCACACTGTGGCTGAAGTCTCCTCCTCATCAGAGCTCCTCCCAAGTGCAGTTAGGGTTGTGCCCATAGCAGAACCGCAGGTCTTTGGTTTAAGACTTGGGGAGAACCATGAGATAGTCTTTAGGCTAAAATCGCTTGAGACATTACAAAAAGCTTGTATGTTAAAAGAAATGCACTCCTCTTTGTAGCAAAGACAAAATGTTCCTAGGTTATCATTCTAGCATGACTTCATCTTTTGCAATCGTCTGAGTCAAGCAGCAGGATATTTATTTAGAAATTCTGCCATGAGTGATTAGCCTGAGCAAAGTTAGAGTGGAAACCAGCTGTATCGTTTAAGGAAGAGAAAAACTGGCAGTGCTTTGCAGAATTGCAGATGACTGTTATCCCTGCACCCTGCTACCTTCCTGAGCTACAATTCTGCCCCAGGGACACTGTGTGAACATCTCCTAATTGAAAACTCCATCCATGAAGTTTACTTCAATGTGAGCCCCTTGGTCACTTACACAGTGCCAAAAATAGGATCCCTTGGCATTTAATTTACTGCTGTAAGGCACACATCCCACAAGGTTTCAAGCATCTCTTTGCTTTCCCACAGAGGCCAACTGAGGCAGAAGAGACGTGCTGACTCCTGAGAATCAGTCATTGAAGGGTGTTACTCAAAGCATTTTTCCCTTTACTGCAGGGAAAAACAGCATCATATCAGCTGATGAGAACTACTTCAGGTAATAACTATGAAGCATTAATATTTGGGGAAGTATCATTAAACCCTAACAGGTTATTAGCTTCATAATTTTCTCATTTTTCATTCTCAAAACACTGTCAGTATTTCTAAAAGGCTCCCACATCCAGGCACGATTACATCTGATACTGCTATTTATATCACAATACTTTTTTTTCCCCAAAAGTCCATTTTCTTCAAATGTTTGAGATTCTGAAAGCAATTCTAGCAACTCTTCCTTAAAAATACTGTGAGTCAATGTAAATTATGACTTGAAATGAATGCCACATAATTCATTGTCTTACAAATGAAACAACCCAAATGTTAAAATAATGTGATATGAAGATATTCAGGCATTTGACAACATGGTCTCCTACCAGCCACCAGAATGATAAGGGTGAAAAGTGGAAATCTTTCAAGTGTTATCACTAACACACAGAAACAGATTGGCCAAAGCAGGAGATAACACACAAATACAGAGTATTCCTCAAGAGAAAACTGCCAGGTCTTTTCTGTTCTGAGCCTGCTGTGATAAATAATTTCACTCTCAACCATTTCCTTTTCTACCCCCACCTAAGAAGAAAGGATAGGTCAAACTTTGCCAGGCTTTCAGCTCCAGTGATGCAATGCTGAGTGATAACAGCTACAAACCTGATCCACACAACTGAAGCAGCTCCTAACAAAAATAAAACTGCACACTAAAGATGTAACCCTTTGGTATGTATTTCACTTGAATACTTCAACCAGCACTCATTAAAAGCACATTTGGCTGCCTTGGTTACAAGACTAGCCCCAAAGTCACGAGAGAACAAAATCTGCTATTTGATTAATTTGCAATGAATCTGTGTCCTGGTGAGCCGCCAGCATCATGAAGTGGTCATAGAAACAACAGTTCTGGCCTTGGAGAAGGGCTTTTCAAATTCCCACCCTTAAAAGCAATTTGTTAGCAATCTTAAGTCTAGAAATGCATTACAGGGTGGAGGGAGAATAGGTTGCTGGAAGCCTTCCCAAGCTTTGACACTGGGAAAACAGATTCACTCAAATGCAGAGAGATACCACCCTAACTCAGTATGCTCTTGCTTTTGTCAGCTGCTAGGAGCAGAGATGGATAAAGCAAGAATCCACACCATTTGGAATTACACTTCATTTACAATGAGGACAATTCTTGTCTAAAACAAACAGCATTGGCTGGCCTGCTCTTTCCATTTCATCGTCTTCTCTTCTACTTCTGGAAGAGCCTAAAGAGCACTGAAGCTATTACAGCTTTCATAATGCTGCTGAAGGCTGAAACCAACTTCCAACAATGCTTAGTAGCAACATCCTCAACCCCTCAACAAGGACCAAAAAACAAATTGGGAAGCCTCTCTGCCGTGTCCCAGACTGACTTTCCTTCTGGTGTCTTACTCGTTCTGACTTTCCTGCTTCTCTGCCATCTGCACCTCCCAAAGTCACAGGTTTGGTCAGTCACTGACTATGAAACTTGTCACATTCTTGGGCGGCGACTACAAGGGAGGTGTGCACATCGAGTGATTGATCCAAAGGGACAAGTGTCCTACCCAACCCATTTGTGGTATCCTACTTCTTCCTGCTCTGCCTGACATCTGCCTGCTCTACCAGGATGCAGAGAGCAGTCATGGGTCTGCTCCACCTTCCTTCTGCCGGCACAGGAAAGCATAGGAGTCAGCAGAAGGAAACAAGGTGTTCCATCATGACCAATGATTAACAGACAGCATTGCTGCTTCTTGACCCACAATCCACCAGTAGGATAGGCCTTGGCCTGGTTTTTATAAATCTCCTGCAAAGATGAAGACTTTGGAGGAGCTTCTTTCCACTTTCAGGCTCTGAAGCACTGAGGTTGGGGTGCGAGGGATTCATGTTTTCTGCTCAAGTCCCAGAGAAAATGATTTTTGAGATTTACTATTTGCTAAGATTGTGGTCAGTCTTTTGCCCTTCTTTAAACCATGAAAGCAGCCATAGCTCCAACATGCACAAAGTTTTAATAGGGTAGCAGGCCATGTACAAGTTGGGTTCTGTAGTGTTTTCCAATTTTCTGATCTTAGAAAGATCTCTCTAGTCAAAACAATAAGTTGTTCTTTCAAAGGCAGCTAGCTTACCTCTGGGTTGCAGCCACCATCTGTTATTTTAGACTGACCATACTTCCATATGCCATTATAAAAATTCACCCCAGATCACAGCTCTAGTATAATTTTATGTGTGCGATTCAATTTATAATTACAGCTTTACACTTTCACATTCCCTCCTTTTGGCCCCAGCCACTGCCCAACACACACCACAGTTTGACCTACTAATTCTCTCCCCGCATCCATAGCTCCTGGCCCATGCCACAGAGCATCACAGAGAGAGAACCTGCCTTTATATCCAGGCCTGAGGTGACAAAACATCCCACCCCGTCTAGGTATGCTGCTCCACTATTTAATTATCCCCACTGTTAAATCCAAGGAGCGAATTCTCCAGTTTCACTGGCCAACCCAGTGATGTAATTCCAACTTTGATGTGTTCAGGGACTGAAAAACTTCAGCAACTTACTGGGGCCTTCCTTCATGCTTGCTCACCATACTATTCTCAATACCAATTCTGCCTAGAATTGCTACAAGAACATACCAAGCCAGATACAACCTACTTGCCTGCTATTAAGGTGATACTATTACTGAATAGAGTTCAAGGTTTTACTCCCACATGGCAAGCAAAAGCTTGCAAGTCTATGCAGCCTTGGAAGCCCTTTCACGGGCAACCCAGCTACCTTCTACAGGAAGTAAATGGGTAATGGGATGCTCTTGTACTAGCAGCCAAAAACCATATGTGAAGACAGCTCTGGCTAAGCCAAGGAACAACCAGCCGGCCTCCAAAACCAGCCAGTCTTCCCACTCTCTGCGATGGAAGAAGACGGATATTATCCTGTCCCATCACACATAGCTACAGCCAGGGGATGTGGAGCAAAGGGAGAGTGAACTCCCTCCCATCCGCACGTCTAGCATTCTTTGCACATTAGATTTCCACAGAAAACAGTGGCTTTGCTTTCCTTTCTCTTTCCATTAAATGCCTGAATACAAGTATGTGAGGGAATTATAAAGTAATTAGTTTGGATAACCAAGCATATAGATTTTATTAGTTAGTAAAGTGTAATTCAGGAAAGCATATGCTGGTAAAAAGAACGGAGACTGCATTAAAGATGAAATAAAGTACAAATAGCTCAACTTTCCAGCAGAGGAATCCATGCCAGGAAAGGATCAAGATTAGTTAAGCTAGTTCTTTTAAAGTGGTTTCTTCTTCAGAGATGCCAGTGGATAAAAATGCAGCAAAAATGAATTATTAATGGTGTAAATTTTAGGTTAATGCAAGCTATTTCATCCAAAAGGAAGAGAAAACCTTGCAATATTATCTTCCAAATAATGATCTTTCGTATCATGTATTTTTCAGTATTTTAACAATTAAACATTTCAACCATTCTTGCTAGATAAAGGTCAAAACTCTCAAACCCAAAGAAGTCATTTTTTAAGGGTAGTTACCACTACCTCTACTATTAATGGCTGCAACCCCCCCAGGTCTCTGTTGGCATTAATACCACTTTGACACAGCTTGGGTACCACCAGTCAGCCATACATCATACTATCAGGAAGCACATTACTTGCAGTACCTGAATTCTGATTAAAAAATTACTTGTTTGGAGCTATAGAACTGTTTCGAGATATGCAGTGATTTCAGAGCATAAAAAGTTTTATTCTAAAAGTCCCTTATAGAACCAGGAACAGTATGAAACTCAGAGCAATTTCCACTAAAACGCAAAGTGTCAATGTTAGATGAAGAATCAAACTCTAATTTTTCTATTACATACCAGCTGTAATGCCTGGAAATCCTGACTAAGGAGAGGATTCATCTCACCTCTGGATATTGGTTGCCAGTCTAAACAAGTTGGCCAGCCTTTCTCTTTGAGCACTAGAGAGAGATGGCTGTTTCCAGAGGCATTCCACCACATATTCAAGATGAAACCTATCCCCTTTTCCTTCATTTAAATTTGCTACACACTTACAAATTAAAACTCAAACATTCCCGCTCTTAGAGCTGCAAAAAGAAAACCATTCCACTGCAGGTGAATCATTAACATCTGAGGATTTGCTTGAGGTGCTCTAGCTGGGACAACGTCTAAAACTGCCACGCAGTCTCGCTGCCAAAGGCCACACACCAGTGGTAGCAAAACAGTCAGATTTGAGGTGGAACAGTGCCTGTTTTGAGGCCATTGAACAAAACTGTTTTCCACCAAATTGAGTGGGCTTTGGACCAAGGCAGAAAAAGATGCTATTCTTTCCCAGCGCTGGCCCGTGTAAGCACAGCAGCTGTTGCAGTGATCAATGAGAAGCCAAGTGGGAGCATATAAGTGGTCTATGTAATTACAGCGCTGTGCTGGTGAAGCCTGCTTGCTGGGCAAGGCAGTTGGCAGAAGTGAACACCCATGAAGGAGAATGGCGTTACTGGCCAGGGCTCATGCACGAACTTCCCAAGGAGGGATTAAGACACTCACGTAGGGTTTTATGACTGACTCGACCAGTCCTTCAGCAGCCCTGTCCATCAGAGGAACAGCAGGCAAAATATTTAAAGCAACAGTAAAATCTTAGTCTTACTGCAATCAAGTTTTCACCCTGAATCTTTTACGGCAGTTCACAACCGACTGGCAGAAGAGAGGGTTTTGTGATCATACGAATACCTCTAGAAATTCATTTTAATTGCAAACTTGTGCGTCTTGGATCGTAGATTCACAGCAAAAAGTCCTCAGCAATCTTAAAAATTGCTCCAAAATTTGCAAGGTGCATGTCAAACTCAGATGCTCTTTGGAAAGCATAATGACATATTGTTATGATTGCAGAGAACCTCAAATCTCCAAATGCAGAGCCAAAGGTTTGTTTTGCTGGCTATAGATACAGGAGACAAAATCTAAAACCCTTGCATGGGAGGTTTCAGGATATCAGCCCAGAGGTTACATTCAGGCTTCTGCAGAGGAATCTTAAACTTTTTTTTTTCTTTTTTTAAATAAAAGATTCAACTCGGCCATCCCTAAAGAGACAAAACTTCCAGCAACTGATCAGGAAGACATTTATCTAAATGTCTCTATTTTTATAAGCTGTCATCCCACATTATATCGTTAGGTCTTCCATACAGAAGGCAGCATTAGATTTAAAGGCTCATAAATGCAGTAGAAGTTGGTGCAGCACTGGGAGTATGTGAACACACATTTTGGGGTACACTGCATGTTTTTCCATGCACTGTGTTTACCCTAAGGAGCCTCATATGCTCGCACTTCACCTAATTCAGCACTATTAAGAATGGCCCTTGGTTTGGGCATCCAAGTAGAAAGGCATCTTCACGTTTCAGAAAAACCTGTCCTGGCAGTCCTGGATGATCTTTGACCACAGGTTCAAATTAAATTAAGTAGTTATGAGGACTCTGTTGTCCAAGATAGCCTCTGGACTGTATTGCTAAAACATTACAGACAGGGAATATATCAAAGGACTAATTACTTCCAAAAATAACTGGGACACTCGCTGTGCTTCTGCATTCACCTGAATGGTCTCAGCCTTCTCTACTAGGATTTACGTGCCTAAAATTGCAGCTTCCAGAAATAATATCAACTTGCTGAACTTTGCCTTGAACAAAGAAGCCAAGCACAATTTAAGTAAATGAATGTGTAAAGTATTGTGATCAGTTAGTCTCTAAAAGCCCTTCACTTTTAAGAACAAAGAGCATGGGCACTTCAGCAGCATAAAGATATTTGCCTCAGATCCTTGAATATCCCAAGGCATTTCTGAATCTAGACTAAGTTTAAGAGCAGAGCTAAATGCAAGATGAAGGCACATAGGCTGCTGT
This sequence comes from Strigops habroptila, assembly GCF_004027225.2. Classification (NCBI taxonomy): domain Eukaryota; kingdom Metazoa; phylum Chordata; class Aves; order Psittaciformes; family Psittacidae; genus Strigops; species Strigops habroptila. The sequence continues at coordinate 106,565,612 of NC_044277.2, read as the reverse complement.
TTATTATCTATCGGGGAGCTAACATTAGGTCAACACACAGCAACAACCTCTTGCTTGACTTTTTGGTTTTGGCTTTGGCTTTTGACTAGCTGATAGGTCCTTATCTGTGCATTTCTCATCAACATGCTTGTGCACACCTGATAAATAAAAAGGGGTCTCCAAGCTGCTTGTAACCCGGCTTCTATCTTGTTCTTCCACCTCATCGCTATTATAATGATAGGCATATCTGGGGGAACTGGCAGGCTTGTGAGACTTCAGCAGGCGAGGGTTGGTCGGCTGGAAAGGTAGGGCATGTTGTCCTCTCCGTCTGCACTCCTCAGCAAAAGCTTCTTCATCTGCCTCACCTGAAAAAGCAAAGAGTGCAAGAACAGTGAGCTGCACCCAAAATGCTTATGTTTAGCCTGAAAAACATCAAAACTGGGCTGGAAATTGTGTGTCAAAACTACTGCCTTGACTGTGGTTAGCTCACAGACAGTCCCCATCTATATGTCAATCGGGGAGTGTGTGGAGCTCTGTCAATGACCTCTCACCTCACTGAAGCCACCCAAAAGTCAGCTAGATATGACAACCCAGGAACCACTGTCTCCTTTTTCCCCAAGGGCAAGGTGAGCGAGCAAAGCACATGGCTTTGGTTGATATTTTTGTCCTGTGCAGAGCATGTCATCTCATTCCACCTCACGTGGGCCATCTGCCTAGGAAGGGTTGGCCCTCCTCAAGGAAAAGCTATAGGGAAAGGAGGGAGAAATACCCAAGCTGGCTATAGGGATGGTGGGAGAAGAACAAAGCCAACTTGGGTTCAGAGGGGCTGGATATTGGATATCCACAGCTGGAAGGATGGTAGAGAAGCGTGAAGGACCACGTGAAGATGGGAATTGCACTGAAGATGCAAGAGGTAAGCCCAGTCCAGGGGGCAAGGCCAGCATGCACAGCAAAGGCGAATGAACGCAAAGGAAATAAACCCATAATGTTTGCAAAAATATGAAATATGAGTTACTCCTGTCATACTCATGCTGTTGTGCAGATGACACTTTCCTTTGCTGCAGACTCTTAACAGTACCAATGCTGTACCGTAACACAAAAAAAACCCAGCAAAACCACACATTGAAAAGCAAACAGCAAGACGACAAATAAAAAAGCCAACCAGAGACATTCAACAGGGAAAATGATGGGTAAAAAACAAAAAAAAACTGAGAAGAAAGGTGTGTACCACATTTGTCTCTTAAACGCTTTTAAAAGTTTCATTAATTCAATTACTTAAGTACTTTTAATAGAGTTGATGAAATATGGCGTCATTCTATTTGCATCAAAAGTGGTGTGTCACATTCTGGAAGTTTTTCCTGGGATGTGCCCGGCATCAGCTGCTTAGGGAGGGGTGTGTGCTCTCAGCTAATGCGTGTGCTCTTAGTTCATGGCTGGAAAATGCTTTGAAGATGGAAAAAGCACCACGTACACTGTAAGGAACAAGAGCAGTAATACCCACTTTGTTGTGTGCACCAAACCACCACCATTTTCAAACAAAACAGGTTGTATTGTCTTTACCTTGTAATCGTACATGGGGAGATGCTTCTGAGGGCATGAGGAAAAGGAGGCAAGGTATGTTTAAAAAGTCATTTCACAGTGCACTGTGGCACAGGAGAAGGGGACTCCAAGACGTGCCGCATATTGCTCCGCTGTGCGCTTGAGCGCCTTATGTGCATAGGTATTATGCAGAGAACCCTTTTTCCCAGGTGATTAAATGTCCATTCCTCCCCCAACACTAACACTTTTTTACCCTGGAATCTCCTGCACTTCCGAAGGCACGAGCAAACAATACAAGAGCACAAGTGATGGAAACACCAAGGATGTATGCATTTAGACACCACCTGCCTTGCATTGTACCAATGTAAAACTCTGAGTGCAGAGTTCCCCTTGCAGAAGGAGCAGGCTGGCAGGACAGCTTTTCTTCCTCTTGCATGGAGCACAGCACTTTAGCTACAAGAGGCAGTGAGCAAGGGAAAGCTCAGAAAACACTAGATACAGAATTGCCGTCATTTCCCGTAAGAGGGTGTGGGATTTTACAGGCTATACAAACAGCACTGAGGCGTGTATCAGTCTGATAACACTTGGTCTATGAAAATGAAGGCTATAACAAGCCAGCATAGGAAACCAATGTACACCAGTTGCACATACAAAAACCAGTCAAGAGAGTTCACTTCCCAACAAATTATAGTGCACCAGAAATAGGAGAGCCCTCCCCTTCCATGGAAACACACACTGCGTGGCTTTCTGATGGGTAAAGTCTTGCTTGATGTGTGTTTAAAATTTATATTGGCAAGCAGACGCAGGAATGAGAAATGTGCTGTGGACATTCTCAAAGCTCTGTGCCTGTGCTTGTGTGTGTGCATTGCAGAAGCACCTCAATCACACATACTAACAGTAGCGCAAGAATACTGGACTCAGGGAACCAGCATCCCTTTGGAAGTTTATCTTCAGCCTTTTCCTTCTAAGTTCCCTAACTTTCTGTCATCAAGGATTTGCAATTAGAATGTTTGCTGAGATCAGCTGACCTGTTATACCGCAAGAAAATTCCCCCTTAAGCTGCCATCAGCCTTACTATGCTATTTGAGGTGAAAGCATTGGCACACTGGAGGGGCTGCATCTGCATGCCACTAAACACAGTACAGTGGCAACTGAAGTCAAATACTTCATTTACTTTGATTAGACCACAAAGCTACCCAGTTTTCCCCCAGAAGAATAATTTGTTTCTTATTTCTGGGCTGCCCATGCTATCCGCCATCTGTCCTTCACCCTACAGTGGAGCCCTGGGGGGATGCAGAGCTGCTCCCCACCACTACACATGCAGCACATTTTGCTGCTAAATCATAGAATAACAGAATGGTTTGGGTTGGAAGGGACCTTTGTAAGTCACCAAGTCCAACCCTCCTAGAACAAGCAGGGACATCTTCAACTAGATCAGGTTGCTCAGAGCTCCATCCAGCCTGACCTTGAACACTGTCAGGGATGGGGCAGCCACAGCTTCTCTAGGCAACCTGTGCCAGTGCCTCACCACCCCCATCGTAAAAAAATTCTTCCTTGTATCTAGTCTGAATCTGTTCAGACATTACTCTTCAGTTCAAAGATATTACTCCTTGTTCTATAACTACAAGCCCTGCCAAAAAGTCTGTCTCTTATCTTTCTGATAAGCCCCCTTTAAGTATTGAGCCAGACTGAACAAAACTAGCTGTACCAATTGCAAATATGAGACTTGAAAAGAATTTACTCTGGGAAAGGTCAGCCACACAGGGCATCACCACCAAAAAGTGCTTAAACATTGCTGGAGCTTTGTCAGCAGTGATGTTTGTCCTGGAAATGGCTTTTAGGAAGACAGCTGGTGCGAAGGGGGGTCCATAGCCCAGTTCAGAGCTGGAATATCCGCTTGAGAAGCAGCTTCCAGGGGTTCTCCAGCTTTAAACAGCCCTCTGTTCCCCCTACAGGTCCTCCTCGCCTCCTTCTCCCGTGCCTCCAAGCCAGCAGTCCCACGTGAGCGCCTGGGCAGCCGCGCCGTGAACCCAGGCAGGGGATGGGACTGACCCGGGTTAAAAATAACACTCTTTGTGCGAGCTTATTTTTAACCCAGCTCAGTGCCTGGATCCGGCTCATCCTGTGGCTGCCCCAGCTGGGGCAGGGAAGGGGGCAATTACTGGGGGCTGCTGGAACCAGCATCCAGATTACAGTGCCAATCAAAGCTCTTATTCCACTAATGCAAGTATTAATTACAAACCTTCAGCTATTTCACTTCCAAAACCAGTTTGGGGAAGTTGCATTTCTAAGGGTTAATTCTGAAAATGAGGGATTTAGTATTACTAGTACATTTAAAAACAATAATTAATGTTTGGGGTTCTGGTGCGTCAAGTTCTTCTAAATGAAAAGCAGCTGCTGGGGGGGGGGGTGGGGAATCAAACACGAGCTGTAGCATCCTAAAAAGCTGCATCAGGACCAAAACCTGCCGTCTGCTCCAAGCAAGACGGGTTGAAAAAGAATTTGTTATAGCAAAGTGCTGCTGTATGAAAGGGGAAAATATGGATCCTTTAAGCTGTAATTAACCAGTAGAGGGCAATATTGCCTATCGTGAGGGTCAACGTTATCAGAAAAGTCACTGCCAACCCGTATTTATTTGGTAATACATTGATTTGATATGTCTAAGGCAAACCCCGAGTACAATTCTTGGACTAGGTGGGTGCTTTAGGGGAGCTGCCAGCTAAACCAAGGGGTCCATGTGTGCTCCTAGGAAATGGAGGTAACACACAGGAATAAAAACACTAAGGCAGAGGATATTCCAGGTGAGGTGGGGACAGGTAAGTCACAGAGCACTTTACGAAAAAATAATGCTAGCACAGGGGCTAGCATTATTATTTTGTGTTACACTTAAATAACATTCATGTATATCCTGGAACTGACCTGAAATCCTACCAGGAATCAGCACTAATTAACAGCAAGATAGTAATTAACAGGAACACACTGAACAAACCAGGGTAAACATCCTGAGGATATCAAACCACTGATTTACATTCACCATGTCACTTCCCGCGCAATAGGAAGCGGAGCCTCGTGGTTCCCGCACGGCAGCCCCACCACTCACATGCTGTTTTCTTACACGCCTAACAAAGAAAAATGCATATATAACCAGGATTTTCCCCTGTATTAAGAAACAGAGTGGGCACACCGGTTTGGTTAGTCCAAAGGAAGACTTCCCCAAGGCCAAAAACACCACACAGTCCTTCCTGTAACCAGCATCAGAAGATGCAACTGGTGAGGGACATCTGGCTTTATCTAATGACACAAGACTGCCCTGAGCTCAGCTCCAGCCAGCCAGTTGTGCAAGGATGGCTTGCAGGAAACTTACTGCATTCAAATCTTTCTTAAATGATGGCCAGCAAAGTGTCTAATATTTTATAGGTAAGAGGCAGTGTATTTTCTGAAGCTCAGAGCAGAACACCGTATTGCTGCTTCTAGGGAAGACTCAACTGGAAGTCTGAGCTGCTACCCATGCCAACCAACAACACAACAAGAGGGCTAAAGAAAAAAAGCTTTGCTTGACTTTTTCCTCAGCCTCCTATTACAAGGGTTTGGAATTTACCCTGTGCCTATGGAGGGCACCGGAGTTTCTGATGAGTCAACTACATCCACTGCTGCTGGGGAGAGCTGAGCTCTGACTGAAGGGAGTTACCCAAAACAACAACAAAAAAAAAAAAAAAAAAAATCCCCATTTAAATACATTTATCTGAAGTCAAAAGCACTATGATCTTTGGAGTCTGTTGATAAGATTTTTGTACTGATACACTTTTTTGCTGTTACAGCAGCTCTGATATTAATATTTACCTTAGCAGAAGATACCAGGGTTCTTCTGAGACTCAAGTCCAATAGAGAATCACAGAATGGTTTGGGTTGGAAGGGACCTTAAAGCTCATCCAGTCCCAACCCCCTGTCATGGGCAGGGACACCTTCCACCAGACCAGGTTGCTCCAAGCCCCATCCAACCTGGCCTTGAACTTTGCCAGGGATGGGGCAGCCACAGCTTCTCTGGGCAACCTGTGCCAGTGTCTCACCACCCTCACAGTGAAGAACTTTTCCCTTATATCTAATCTACATCTCCCCTCTGTCAGGTTAAAACCATTCCCCCTTGTCCTGTCACTACATGCCCTTGTAAAAAGCCCCTTTCCAAGTTTCTTGTAGCCCCTTTAGGCACTGGAAGCTGCTCTAAGGTCTCCCCACAGCCTTCTCTTCTCCAGGCTGACCCAGCCCAGCTCTCTCAGCCTGTCTCCATACGAGAGATGCTCCAGCCCCCAGAACATCTTTGTGGCATCCTCTAGACTTGCTCCAACAGCTCCATGTCCTTCTTATGTTGAGGACACCAGAACTGCACACAGTACTCCAAGTGAGGTCTCACAAGAACAGAGTATAGGGGCAAGATCACCTCCTCCGACCTGCTGGTCACACTATTCTCTGCTGGGCAATCTCACACTTGAGAGGCACTCACTGGATCCGAGAACTTATTTAATGGAAATAGCCTCTCTACAGGCCTGGATTACCTTGGGCTGAAAAAGTCCTGGAGATTAACTGGTTGTTTTGTTCCTTCTTTTAAATGCCCCATATCTAATATACTACAGCACAGAGAAAACATTAGATCAAGTAACTCTACAAAGGCAGAGACGCAGTGGTCTATTTTGGGAGACCAAACTTGAAAGCTGTTTTCAGAAAGTTGCCAAATCATCACAGTTTCTTTTAATTTCTGTTGGGAGTGAGGGATGCTCATTATAAGATACCAAGCCCAGGGTACTTTCCAAAACCACATGTGCACACACACCCCCACCTCTCCTGTAATTTTAGGCAACACACTCCGCCAAGAAAATACTCCCTCACCATTACTGGAGGCTACATTGAGCAAGTTCTTCTGATTAATTGTTCTCAAACCTGTTTCTAAATGCCAGGAAACACTATTACTGTGACGCTTGAGAGCAGGAGTTATAAAACCCACTTCCAGCCTGTGCTCTCTCGGGTTTGTCAGACTTGACAGGAACTGAAATTTGCATCAAGTCCTCTTTGGAAAATGCCGCTGTCTGAGTTTGACATTGACAGATCTCTCCCGCTATTTGACGGGATGCTTATGAGAAAAAGCAGCCATTTTAAAAATCTACTGATAGAAAAAAATGCAAATAGTCTCAAAAGCCAAAAGAGCCTGAAATCACTCAGAAACCATCCAGGGAATGCGGGAGCAGCTGCCCCATCTGCACTATCGCTCCTGGGGGCAGAGCTTTTGTAAACCGCAAAGGGAATTTATTTCAACACTGAAGTTTATCAGCTAAAGCACAGGATGGACATTTTGAGTCATCTCACATAAATCAGTGGCTTTCACCAATCACTGGCAATCATTTTTCTACCAGAGCAATTGCATATTCCTCTGTGCTAGAGAGCATGAGGAGATCTAGGGTTTCCTCCAGATGACTCTGCCATCACCAACATCACCGTGCTCAGACATGCATTATGTCTTCCTGCACCAACTCAAAACCTCATGTTAAAGTTTTAGAACATGGGAATTTGGGCCACATTTTCCCAGACTAGAACCAGCACTACTATTTCCTCAGCCATGGGAGCCAGGAATTTCCTGCAAAGAAGGGAAAAAACTCCACAAGAGGCAGGAAACAGTATGGGGGGTGGTAGAAAGCAGCCTGGGAAATGAAAGGGGGGAAAAGAAAGGCTGGGATTTGGGGAAAAGGAGAGAGACTGATGGAGCAACTCTCACTGTGCTATTTCTGTCCCGAGAGAGCCATGGCTGCAGCACGTCCAGTATCCGGGAAAGGGCAGGCCTCAATACTTTTTGCTCTGCGCACACAGCAATCCTCTGCTCTTCCGGCTTTAAAGGCTGGCAGTGGACTTGCTCCTTTTATTTTTGCCCTCATATCCAGCTGCTCGGGTGCCAACTCACACTGTTCCTAGCAGCCTGTGCCCCTGCGGTGCAGGGCAGGGCAGGGCAAGTCCCACGCCAGGTCCGCTCACCCTCCCCGCCCCGCAGCGGCTCCTTTAGAAAGCTCAGCCTTTGGATTGTCCTTATTTTTGAGCCATGTGGATTTTCACCTACCACCCTAGTACATGCCTGAGCACCCCATTATATCCTGTGTTCAGCCCAGCATGTACCAACACGAATCCTGCATTCCCAGCACATCAAGTTACTCAAGACAACAACGTTTTGCCACAAAGATAACCCAATCTGCAACAGATCAGGAAAATTAAATGAGTGTACACCACACACTAACTACAGTGGTGCTGCAAATGGGTACTTTGAAAGGAAATGTCATCATGCTGTTCCCCTGAGCAGCTAATGTGGATCTATGGTTAAGCCACTCCTGTTTGACCATGTTGGGTGACACCGCACTCTGCAGCCTGACGTATAGAGAGGGGAGTTGCTGGCAGAGCTTGGATTTACCTCCTTACTGCCAGAACTTACTCACTGGAAGGTCTTTTAAAGCCCAACAAATGGTTCTACACTAAATTTGAGGCCAGACAGAAGTGCAGGCTGAGCACATCCAGGCTTTTGTAGTTATTTTGCTTCTGGCAAAGCATGCCAGGGCATCCATACAGACATCCATACAGATTCCAGGCTCAATGGGGCTTTGAGCAACCTGGTGTAGTGGAAGGGGATTGGACCTAGATGAGCTTTGTCCCTTCCAAACAAAGCCATTCTATGATATGATTCTATGATTATGCCAACTGCTCTCATCTTAAAGGAAATGCGAGAAATGCAAATGGCAGGAGGTAACACAAATCCCAGGTTTCCAGCAAGCAGGGGGATGACCCCATTTGCATGCTGCTGCTCAAAGTGAATTTTATTGATTTTAAAAGACTTTATCACACAGCGGCCTTTTATTCATTTCTGCATGGATTTTGAAAGGAAGCAAAGAACAAGGAATAAGCCTCACAGCTTGACATATATAAATACAAATTAGCAAGATTTCAAGCTCAGAGTTTGAACAAATGGACCTGATTTTTAAACTGCAATTGAGATTACTAAAAGGATGATGCTTCCTACACTTTTCACGGCCATGTCAGATCTCTATCACAGCTTCCTGCAAGTCACATTTTTATGCCACAATGTTGAAGTGCTGCCTGCCAGACCCCCTTAAAAACTTGCACCAGGGGCTCCTGCACCTCCTGCACCCCAACACACTCCCTACGCAACAGGTAGGTGAGATGGGCTCAGATCACTGTAACCATTTCCCTCTCTTTGTCCAGAACTGGTGTCACTAACATGAAAATACTTCATTTGGTTGAATATTCATAATTCTTCTTCCATCTCACCCATATTTCAACCTGTCGTGGTTTAAGCCCAGCCGGTAACTCAAAACCACGCAGCCGCTTGCTCACTCCCCCTCTTCTCCCCCCCTGCTCCCAGAGGGACAGGGAGGAGAATCAAATGAATGTGAATCCCACAGGTTGAAATAAGAGCAGTCCAGTAACTAAGGTATAATACATAAACCACTACTGCTACCACCAATAACAATAATAAGGGAAATAACAAGGAGAGAGGATACTTTTGCTCACCACCCGCCAACCGATAGCCAGCCCGACCCCAGCAGCAATCTGGGCCTTCCGGGTGACCCCCCCCAGTTTCTATACTGGGCATGACGTGCTGTGGTATGGAATACCCCTTTGGCCAGTTTGGGTCAGGTGTCCTGTCTCTGCTTCCTCCCGGCTTCTGGTGCCCCTCCTCACTGGCAGAGCATGAGAGACTGAAAAGTCCTTGGTCAGCATAAGCATTACTGAGCAACTTAAACATTGGTGTGTTATCAGCATTGTTCTCAGGCTAAAGCCAAAACACAGCACTGCACCAGCTACTGGGAAGGACAAAAACAACTGTTACAGCTGAACCCAGGACACAACCTCAAGCAAAAAATCCCTCCAGGTTCCATCTCTACCACAAGGAAGCCCCACAGTTTGCATTTCACTGTGAATTGAAGTACAAACCAAAATACTGCTGAGAAGAAAAACCTCAGTCCTTCCAGTGCAACTTAATACTCACTCCTAGAGGAAAACAAATAAACAAAAATTCCACAGGACAACTATATGCAGCCCAGCCAGGTCCGTCACTGTGCACCCAGAAAAAAGGTGCCTTCCACTGGTGTTTCTCATTCCTGGTGTCCAAGCAGAGCCCCACAGACCTTCACAATCACACTCATGCTCACACTCCAGAACATCCCAGTGCCAGACAAATGGTCCCTTCACTGCCCTGAAAGACAAAACTTTTCTTCTCGCCTTCAAGTGGTAACTTCCAGGAGTTACCACCACCAGGTCAAGCAAAACTGCCTCCAAATTAGAAAACTCTTCACACAGCAAGCAGAGGAAAAGTGCTCTTCTAATCTTGCAACAAACAGATCTCTCTAACTCTTAAAGAGTTGAAGTATTAATACACTGTCTTATATTTCCACTACTGGCCCTAATTAAAAAGAACATCTCCAGAACAGCTCTGAGCAAGCCCTAATTTGCAGATGATGCAGTTTTGATGCACATTTTTCCACTGATTATCAGCTTTAAACCAGTCTTCAAAACCTTAATGTACAGCAAACCCAGATTACTATAAGGGAAAATATATAAAGTAAAAAGCCATGCAGTTAAATTTAAAAAGAAAAGAATTTCATGAGTGACTTCAGAAAAATGTGATGAATGACTTCCCTCATTGTTTTGTCAACACTTCCATAGTAATTTGGCAAAAGCACAAAATCACCAAGTTTATATTTTCATCAAATGGCTATAAGCACTGTTGAAATCTCACAGACACGAGGCAGTAAGAGCAAGCTCCATGTTTTATGTGGCATAGTCCACACTGCATTAGCTCTCATCTTCTCAGGCTAATAACTTGAAAACATATTCTCCCTTCCACCCTGACACTTAAATATGCCTTAAATATGACACTTAGGGTTTCACATATTAATTACCAAAAAAGAGATACTTGCCCTCTCCAATTATACCCCACAACGTGTAATTCATTTCTCATCCGTCTCTGCATTACTAGGACTAGGGCAAGTAAATCCCAGCTCCCAGTGCTGGCACACATCCCTGATAGACAAAACTCTGAAGGGCATTGTGTTTAAGTTGACATACAAAAACCACCATCTTTTAAATGACCTTGACAACAACACGTGCTCGTAGTCTCTTCTGACAGCTCAGTAGGTTTCAGCGTTTCATGAACCTCTGTCACAAAACCCAATCCTATCTCTGACATCCTCCTGACAACAAGAACACCAAGCTGTTAGTTGGCATTCTGTTTCATAATATTGACATGCTAATGACAAACCTGAATTTAAAAAAAAAAAATAAAATAAAAAAATCATGTTTCAAGTTGATGTTCAATACTAATTTTGACTGAATACTGTATTTAATTAGGAACCCATAACACCATGCTTACAGGAGCCGTAACTCCCAGACTGCACCACTTTTGTTGTTTGGCACATCCAATCCATCAGGGAACTCTCGAAGTTTCTAAACAATCTTTCTTTCCCATCCACAGTCAAGCTTTTCAGCCTGTGCCTTAAAACCCACAGCAGTTTAGGAATATAAGTAATTTTTCAAATCCAAGACCTACCAATATCTAGATGTTTATACATGCAACGTATAACACATACACATATGCACATGTATTCATACACAAAAAGAAATTGCTCAGTGTATACTGCTCAAACTGAAGTTCTGACCAAAATAACCAACAAATGGAGAGCACAGAAATGAATTTTCTCAATTAAAAAAACCAAACACCACACCAGAAACATTACTACCATCCAACAACAGTACTTACAATTATCTTTTGTGCCTGGGAACAGTATCATCAGTCGGTTTATATGCTCCTCCTGCAGAGATCCAGCAGGAACAGGGAATGCTTTACCAAGAGAGCTTCATGAGTTTTGGGAACAGGAGAGTTTGAACAGCAACATTAGTACTTGCTTGGCGGATCCAATATGGCCACACATCTCCTGGAAATGCCACCCCAGCGCTGCCCACCATGCCTGGAACAACGGCTGTTCCCATCCTACGCTGATGCAGGAGCATCATCCCACCTTCTCCTTTTTAATACACCTCTGAGCTCCATGGATTGAAGCACCAAGAACAGTAACAACTGTTTCCAACCACGATCTCTGGGGCTAAAGCATAAAAGCAGGGGGGACAGACCAATATTTAAGGGCTACCACAAAGGCAGAGGAATTCAAGAGGAACACATCCAAGGGAGCAAAGAGCAACTGAATGCCCACTGGCTCTCAGAGGAGAGGTGGACGTGCCTGGGGAAGGGATGCATCCACCGAAACTGCACAACAGGACAACAACTCAGCACCTGAAGCCTCCGCAACAAGGTTTTGCTCAAAATCACCCAGCATATGGACGTACCCACCTGTCCTGTAATGGCAGTGAAAGCTTTTCCAAGCATGTAAGTGACTGTCAGTGGGCTCATTATACTGTGCTATAAATATTTGCAAAACTTCAAGACCAAATCATCAGAACTGCAAAGGTTTCAACTGTTTAACTCCAATTTTGTACTAGTAGCAGCCCAAAGTGCAGGATTCAGCAAAGCCATTCCTCCTCCCTCTGGAACACCAGCGAACTCAAAACCTTCTCAGAAACACTTGTCAAAAGTTTTACTAAGTTTGAAGATGTCAGTTTTCATTTACACTACAGTACTGCTCCTCGGCCTTGTAAGATTATTACTGCTCCCTTTGAGAGGTTGAAAATGTCCTGCAGTCAGCACAGAGATATCAAAGGGAACCTACAACAGATGCTCAACAGATAAGACTGAGATTCACCTGCATTTGTTATCATGCAAGTCGACAACTGGCACAAGTCGTCCCAGACTTTGCACTTTTGAGAATGTTTCATCACTTTCCAATTAAAATTGTGACCCTGCCTGAACTCCCAGTACTCGACACAGCGTGGTATCTCAGCAGAAACCATCTCCTTTTACAGTCATTTTTAACAGTACTAAATATAAGAATTATCAACTGTTTCTAAAGAACACGTTGCTTACTGAAGAATGAGCAGTGAACTGGATTCACTGTCACTGTGGACAAGGCAGTCATTTCGCCTTCCAGGAGGTGGAATCTGTTTGCATAAGCCTTCAAAACACTGAATTTCTATTGAGAAAGATAAACTGGTAAGTAAAACCATGCTGCTGTAACACTAACACACTGGACACTGATGACAGTTCAGCTAGGATATCTAGTGTCCACCTCTATCACAATTTCAACTGAAAATTTGGAGGGCCTGAACTGTCACAAAAAGAGGAAACTGGGGAGGCTTTGACCTCTGTAAGCAATACATCACCTAACCTACATTAAAGCTGCACTTCAAGTTGCTACCTTGGCTCTGTGCCACTCACAGGTCCATACTCAGCACCAGAGAAACTGATAATTTGGGAAACTTTGCCACCACACCCAGAAAATACATCAGCGAGAATCTGGAGCACGGCACGAACAAAGGGCTGGCTTTTTGTTCCAGAAGGCGGCAAAATCTCCCCCTCAGAGAGCTCTCATTAAAGGGCTTTCCACTATTGGAAACTATTCTGTCCAGGGCAACAAGCACCTCCCCTATAACAGAGCGCACAGGACGGGCATGCACTTGGCTTCGTGATTTATTCTATGAAAAGGGTTACCAGGGATGTAGTCATCATCTTCCATAAACATTTCAGGAGCAAAGCGCACACGTGATCTCAGAGCAAGTGCTAGAGGAGAGGGAAGAGTGGAAACCATGTAAGAGTAATCAATCCTGTTCTTGATTTTGTTCATCAAGAAGAGCAGGAGGCTTAAACACCTGTGTCTTCTCAGAAAAATGGTTTATTTCCCTGAGTTCAGCTTCCTGTTTTAAGGAGTGATTACGAGAAGCATCTTCTCGAGCATTCACTGCATTAGAGAGCACTTAAAATTCACCTTCTGTTCCATGACACTTTTCAAGACAGAGTTTTATGTGGCAATAAATAGATTAATGGCCACAAAGCCGCTTCTGGGTAGGATTCAGGACAAATCACTCAACTTTCTTTTAACCTTTTACACAGGACTACCTTCCAATTCTTTCGGGCTAATTAAGATGGATCAAAAGTAACTCAACAGCAATGTTTCAGAAATACTCTGAAAATTACTTAGTCCCACTGGCAACAGATACAGAAAGTTACCATATAGTAGTAACTGGCATTGATGTAACACCTCAAAAACATGAATATGCTTAGTAAAGTACACATAGTTTTCTCTTAATGGTGGCAAAAATTACCATCTACTTTGTCATTTTGTACTTGATTCTCTAGAGAAACCACTGCATTTTTCCTAAAAACACCTGTGAATGTCTCTTCCAGTGATGTAACAGGGGACTTAAGTTGTACAGGGAACAGAATTGCAGTTCCTAACCTGGAAACAGGTTCCATGCGAGACGCAACTCAAAAAATTTGAAGCTCCTTGGAAAATATGGATAAACGATGCAATTCTCTCGCACAGACAAGTTACAGCTCTGATACACTTAAACAGCTAGTTTTGAAGTGGTTTACTGCAAATACAGTCAAAATACAGGGTATACACTTTGCCAACTACAGGAGGATTTCTGTCAGAGGCTTCTTTCAAGCCAGAAAAGGGCAGAGCACTATGGCACGTACATTTGTTTGCTTTTCCATCAAAAAGTTTCCTTGTCACTACAGCTGGCTGAGTCTGCACTGGTGAAGCTGTACTCCTTGACCCTGCTGCGCAGCAAAGCCTCACAGTTTTTATTATTTGTACAAGAAGGAGACTGCACAAAAGCTATTTTAAGAGCTGACTATTTAGACCTCTAAATATGGTTAATTTGACCATAGAAGAACTCAGACTTAGTTTTGGAGTTGCTACTCCCTCCAAGTGGGACAACTTCCCCAGAAAATTAGGAAGGACCTTAGAGTTACCAGGACTTTGCCATACAAAAGTTTACGTTTTGGTTTAGTTCCAGACTATGTTGGTTATATGACCCAAATGCTGCTGAGTTATAATTCCAGGAATTTGCGTTTTCTCAAGCATCTCTTAGAAATAAACTTGATTAACAAATGCAGCTCTGGGTATATACAAAACCCAAATAAGCATCCAGAGAGTGCCTTTTTCACATACATAAGTGCTGTACGAGATGCTTCTGTAGCTGTTCCTGTAGAAGTATTTTTCTGACACATTGCAGTCAGAGACATTTAGCACACTACCAAAGATAACCCACTTAAGAAAAAGCCAACTTTCTTCATAGATTCGCAGAATTATTTGGGTCGGAAATGACCTTAAAGCTCATCTAGTTCCAAACGCCCTGCCATGGGCAGGGACACCTTCCACTAGACCAGGTTGCTCAAAACCCCGTCCAACCTGGCCTTGAACACCGCCAGGGACGGGGCAGCCACATCAGAGTCACTCAAAATTCAAAACTCAAGTATTGCTATCCACATAAGATTTAACACGCACTAAAAGTAAAAACTTTACATTTTTAGAATGTTGCCCACATTTAAGAAAATGAACTCTTCGAACAAAGATTCATTTGGCAGAAGGAACGAACATTACATTCATTAGCAAGAGACCTCCTAATCTTTATCTCAGGACCTGAAATTAGGTACTTTCAAGCTCTGCAGTCTGTTGGTGGTGAGAAGACAGGAGATGTACAAAGGCTGAAATTCCAAATCAAGTTTCCTAGGACAGTCATCACAGCCCTTGCCCTGGTTCCTCCTCCCTCCTCGTCACTAAACACCCAATTTGTCCACTACAATCAAGCAACTACTTACCTTAACAGATCCAGAATGTCTTCTCCCACATGAAGTCCACTCTCCTACACATCCCAAACTGCATGCTTTAGGGCAATGGTCATCAGGCAATAATACTTGTGCCCTAGATGTATGTGTTGTCTCCTTTCTTCCCAGCTACACTGCTTACCTGACACCTCCTGACAGTCAAGGCGGTCCCTGCACACAGTCCCAACCAGCCCTCAAATTCCTTCATCAGGAAAGCAGCCCCCTTTCTCTTACCGTGGTTTTGTGACTATGTCATGTGCATTAATGTTAACGCATCACGAGATGGAGGGACGAAACTAAGATGCAGACTACAAAGAAAGGCCTGAGGGAGTCACATCTCAATCCATGCCCCAGGCTCCCGAGTTCCTGCTCAGTAAAGCCCAAACGCTCACTTCTCACTAAAACGTGTTTTTCAGAAAGCTAGTCTTTTAAGACACTGAAAGCCAGAGCAGCTACTTCTCTTGGCAGGTTCTTCCAACAGTTAATCGTCCATATGTTAAAAACATATGTTTATCCTTTCATTTGAATCTGTCTAGCCTTATACAAATGTTTATACCTTTCTTCCAAACAAGGTGGGTGACCTTTAGTAAGCACAGTTTTATCTTACTGGTGAACACATTTTTCTAGAATCAAACTGGAATTTGGAACACCATCCTCAGGCTGCAGCAGCACTTCCCTTGCCTGCGCCAGCAGGGAAACACCTGCTCAGCGACACAGAGTTGGGCGGGCAGGGAACAGGCAGGGTGAAGAGGAGACACAGCCAAGTGCCCACCACTTCTGCATTCACTGGCATAACTTGTGATCATCTTCTCCTGATGAGAAAGGCAAAGGCCAAATGAGGAAAAGAAGTTCTTGAAATTTACAACAGCACAAAACAGGCTGCACTGGTTTCCTGCTTCTCCCCTCCTGGTTGCATGCCCTGCAAGTTATGCTGAGAAGCAGCATAGTGTCTACCAAGGATGTTAAGATTTGCCTTTCTTCGTGGGGCTAAAACGTCCAACCCCAGAAAAGACAGAAGTAGGACTAGAGGTATTTAATGAAAGAACATTGTGGTGGTGGTCCTAACTCAGAATGTGAGTCTTCCCAAGAAAAAAGATCTTCCACCTCATTGCACACATTCAGGAGCTCAGTCAGAGACTGAAGGCAGGAGGTTCATGACCATTACTCATGCTTGTAGGTGTATCCAAAACAGCTGTAGATTAATTTCTAGCCCTCCTCTTCTCTCCTGAACCTCCCAGTTTATACAGAAGAGGTGAATAACACTCTTTTGCTACTGAAGAGCAGGACACTTGGTGATAAGGACCTGAGCCTATTTCCTGTAAAGCACCCAATATTAAGAAATGTATACATTGGGATGATCAGCCTAATTCTGGGAGGTGTCTGAATGCCTACTTAACAGGGCATGTCCAAATGAATCAAAGTACCCAAGTGTCTTCTGATGAGAGGCAGGATTATTATGGAAAGCCTGACTAAAGTCCTCTGAAGACAAAAGGCTTAGATTTCTGGCTCTGGCCAAGAGAGACTGGAGGAAAGGCTGAGCCTTGGCCATGTGAGTTTTCTCCATTTTCCTCCAGAAATACTTTCATCCAGAAGTCCAAAGCAATTTTAAAACATCCATAGTCTAGCTCCCTTTAGAAGAAGAGTGATGGAGACAAATGCTACAGAATATGCCCTTTCACAAAAGCAAGACAGAGTACTCTGTTGCTGAGTAAGACAAATATTGCAACAGAATGACAAAGTCAGAGGCAGCCTCCAACTACTTTATCCCAGGTAAACTCCTGGGAAAATCAAGCTTGTGACTGCAACCAAGATAGAAGAATGCTATTCCAGCTTCAAGCAGCTCTGTTACAGACACAGCCAAAAGAAGTCTCTCTTCTGGCCATAAGGAATATGTGTTCCACAATGCGAATTCTACAACCAGTCACACAGGCTGGATTCTGCTCCCATACTAGTAACTCATTTGAATTTACAAATAAAAAAGAAAGCAGAAGATGTGGTATTTGATTTTTAACAGTCAATAAAAGGAGGAATTGAAGCCTTCTTGATGTACTACGTAATTTGTTTCATCACATAGAAGTCTTTACAAACTAGGTGTTAATATTTAATCTCTCTCAGAATTAACACTCAGGTGTATGAAAGGATTCAACTTAATTCTGACCACTGGTAAACTCGGTACTACAGGGTTGTTTGGTTTTGGGTGGGTTTTTTTTGGTTTGTTTTTTTTTCTATTTTTATGAAGTTCATTTGAAGTTGGCTGCATTGAAAGGAATGGCTGAAAGAGCTCTCATTTGTGATTCACTTTAAAGGTTAAATTATAGGGCAAAGCAAAGTTTTAAGAGTTAATCACCGTAAGCCTCTAAAAATCTATTTTCTTGATTGTCTATTTTAAGTCAAACTCAAAACTGATCTATTTTTAGTGATTTTAAAATGAACCCACTGTACTGCATTATTTAAAATGCCAGAGAAGTAAAGAAACAATTCTACCTAGCAACATCCTTTTAATAAAACTTTTTACTTCTCTCCCGAATTTAATATACCTTAATCCCCACCATTCCATTATAAAGCCAACATTTTCTCAGGCAGAAGTCTTCAGCTTCCTTTATTTGGGAGATAATTAGCCCTCAGGCCAGCAGCACAATCTACCTCACACCAGGACTTCCCAGCTTTCAGATCTGGACACTATCACATCCAAACTACTGCGTGTATTTTAGACACGGCAAGCATGATAGGAGACATGGTACTCATGTAGGTTTTCAATTAACTTTCTACCAGCTGTTGTAAGAGAGATAACACCTAACCCTGCGCCAAGTCTGCCAGAACATAGCTTTCAGAGAGGTTCCAATGAGTTGGAAACAGCAGTCAGCTTACAGAGGTTCAGGGTTATGGCTCAGATGGTCACAGCATTTTAATTATCATACTTCTTTAAAAACTGACAGCAACATCTCAAAAGCAAGGCTTACTGGTTTGTGAAGCGGAGTATAAACCAACCATCTTCTGCTCTAACTTTTCAGCAGTGCACTTCACTCAACAACCAACTCCAGTCGAGGGCTTTTTTTCCAAAGCCAAAGCAGATCAAGCAGTAAACCCACTAAAATTATAAATTCAAAAGGCATAGTTTGTAACATTAACAAAGTAAACATGCTTCATTCCAACAGTATTGCAACATAAGGAACATTTCGGCATTTTGGCTGGAAGATAAAAAGGCTTTACTTAAGACAACCACTTGAAGACAAGCAATAGCTACAAGAAAACCCAAACTGTCTATGTTGAGTACTGTGGTCACAATTCAGTCCCAAGGTAAAGAAGAGCCAAGAGAGCAGAGAGTACAAACAGGCTCCCTTCTCCTATGGCAAAATTAGTAAAGTTTCAAAGTTCAGGTTACTGGTGATTCGCAGATCAAACAAATGCCTGTATTGCAACTACCTGGTGAGAACACCATGACTTAAAAAAGCCTAAATTCCAAGACATCCAAAATCAGAGCCCAAGACACAGGTTTACCAAAAGTACTACAAAATGCTTCCACAAAACGATTAACAAATATTCTGATACTAAGATAAAGCATCACACTAACACCAAGCACTTTTCAAAACTTCTTGGACCATAAGCATCACACAGCTATAGTGTTCATTTTGCAATGCAACCACCTTTAGAAATAAGCACTACCCTGTTACAACCACAGATTAAACAAAGACAAACTATCAAGCTCATTTCTCAAACAGAACAAAAGCAGAATCAGGAACAGAACTCACATTTCCAAAAATAAAATCTCACTTTCTTTATCACTGGACCATCCTAGAGATGTGTTCTTCTGAAACACAGAAGTACAGCTAAATACAGAAGACAAACCTCCCCTTACACCTAATGCCAAGACACTGAGGGGAAGCAAACAGCACAGCTGAACACGAACACTGACAGAGATATAAAACCCCTCAGCTTAGAGATGATGGTGATTTCTTATAGAATCTCTTTTTCAGCATTCTAAGATTCAGTCCACCGATTAATCACAGGTTGATATAGTACACATCTTACAAACACTATGTATGCTTAGTCTGCAGAGCAGTTTTGCTGGCGTTGCTTGTACCACCAACCAATGCCTGCAATTCTCAGCAGAGAGGGTGTTGTAAGAACAGAGAACTATGATAGCTGCAGCAATTTTAAAATGTGAAGCATTCTAAGGCAAAAATCCCAAACATCTCAAGTCAAGCCAAGTGAAAGGGGTAGGCGCCATGCAATTGAAAGAGAAACTTGTGTTACAGTGTACTGCATTGAAATTACTGCCATGCACCAGAGACCTAAAAGAGGTTGCATCAAGAAAAAGCATTGCAAAGTCATTGTATTCTACCAATGAACTTTGAAGCGGAGCATGAAAAAGTAAGTGACTTAGCAGGTTCAAGAACTCGATCTTAGTTTTTTCCAAACCACTGGAGGAAGCTTAATTTAAATGTACCTTTAATTTAATGTACCTAAACATTCAGAATTAATCCCTTCTCTATGAAGAAATGCTACTTTGAACCAAACAGCATCTGGTTTGGAAAGCTACCTCATCCCCCTGTTTGATGCCTAGCCTTTGCTAGAATTAAGAACCTTTTCTGTTAAGCATTTTGTGCTATTTTGGCCAAAATTTAAGGAAATTTGCTGCCTTTGATGATCCATCATTCCTAGCAAGTAGGTTTTGTACATCCATGCAAATTACGCATTAGTAAGGAATGACATAAATTTTTCAGAGCAACCTAGTAAGTGGGTTTTCAAGAGAAAAACTCATTTCAGCAGCATAAATAAGAAATTGAATATATATGTAATAGGAAGAATTTAAATTGGATCTACAGTAAACACAGAATGAGGATTTATTGTGTCTTGAAAATGAAGTTCGATGCAGTATTATTTAAAATAAACCAAAACACTGTGTTCTACATGTTGAAACAGGTGGAGCCCTATTAGGCTTAGATCAAGTGTAAGATGACTTACATCTGGAACTGCTAGTCCACTTGGACCAAGACCATGTATTCAACCTAGTTCACCACCAGCCTGTTCAAACGCTGGTATATGGGTATCTGCTTACTACTGTAGAAATCCGCACTGATGAATTCTGCCTTCTGCTGACTCATTTCTTCTTGTCTGTTTTTGTTTTGCCAGGTTTGTTTTGCCAGTTTCACCCTGGAGCAAACTGTTTGTATGTAAGACCCTGAGAAGGGCTGCACTTTTCTGGGTAAGAGTATCTAAGGCAAGCATGTGGGTATGGATTTGCCACTAGCAGCAATGCTATCATAATCACGTTCTTGAGGTAAGTGATTTAAATGTTAAAGAAGATTACCTGGAATTAAAATAGAAGGTGAAGTTTAGCAGCGCAATGTAAAACCTATGGGTATCCACAGGAACGAATTCAAACTCAACTCCAGATTGTCCTAATTTTATTTGACTTGGTTAACCAATTTTGAAGCACTTTTTACAGTTAACATAACTTAAAGGAGCACACTGTGTCCTATAAATATAAATTAACATTTTTAATAACTTGAGACATCACAACAAAGCCAGATTTTGAAATAAATTGTCTGTTTAGTTATCTGGATCAAGAAGGAACATACATGGAGAAGAAAAAACAGCATTAACAAGAAAACACTGTTTAGTTCTAAACTGAGTTTGTGCTTCTACACCAAAAACACAACACTGAAGTAACAAGAATTCTGCAAAGAACTTGAAAAGGTACGTAACTTCTGTAGCCCCAAAACCAAAGTACACATTTATTTCTTCTTCTACCTGTTATTTTGTTTGGTTCTACGAAATGAGCATTAATGGTAGAGGGACAAATGTACAAATACTTATTTTGCTGCTAATGGGAATTCTGTTGTAGCAACCTGTTAGATGGTTGGTTTGGGTTAAGTTGAACTGGGTTTCCTGCATGATAAACAAAACCAAATCTTTTCAATGTATTTAATAATCAACGCATTTGTTAGTACAAAGCAGCTGGTGTTCAGCAAGAAGGCATTAAGGGATCATTTGAAAACACCATGCTCTTTTTTTTTTTTTTTTTTTTTTTTTTTTAACACTAAGCCCCCCTAAAGAATTTGGTGAAGGCCAGATGTTCAAAGCTGGTGCACAGAGAAAAACTGCACAGCCATGATTTATGCATGAAATTACTCTGAGCCTGGCAGGTGTTAACATATGCCAATAGTTATCTGCATGCCTTCTTCATGACATACAGAAGTTAAGTCATCTTTCACTAAACTTTGAAAATCTGGTCTTAGCTACGAATTAACACTTTGCTTCACTCCATTAAGTTAACAAAAGGCATTAATCCATCTTGCAATTTTTGGTGGATGACTAAATTAAGCGTGAAATTTTAGTACTAATAATTTCATGCAAATCTACAAAATAAATGTGTTTGTCCTCAAAATAAGCAAACAAATCTTAATTATTATTTTCCTGTCTATTTATGTTCACTACAGATTATTTTTCAAAGCAATCTTAGAACTTAAAACTTAGAGAACTTCATTTTTAAACAGTTACTTTAGGCTTAGTTAAAAAAAAAAAAAAAAAAAAAAGATGTACTAGGGCAAAAGATGGAATTAAGAGTCAGCCTCTGAACGCTTCTTAAAAAACAGCTGCTTCAAATACAGGTTTAGAAAAGAAATTAAACAACACGTTTTCAGTCACGCTGAAGAAAACATCTGCAAAGAAAAAAGACCCTCATCCTTGAAGACTGAAGAAAAGGTGGTAGGGGAAAAGACAAAAAACACAACTAAGAAAAAGCACTGTTTTCCCAAGTTGCCCAAATCACACACAGACACAAGAAGGTTACAAATGCCATTCATGAAAGAATGCACCACAAACATCAGCATTTATTCATGTTGATTTTTTTTTTTTAGCAAATGACAAAAGACTCAGCTCACTGGCTTCACTTTTGTTTACCTTTTGCTTACATTACACATTAAAACATTTGTCAAAACTTACTAAGTTGTCTGCATTCATGCACAACTAGAAAACATCCTTAATTTATTTAAACCAGAAATGCATTACCAGAAATGTAGTAACATTGTTCACTATTAAACATTAAAAAAAAAAAAAAAAGTTGAAATTATTAAAAAGGTTATCCTGGAAATGTTAACTTCACAGCAGACTTAAAACTACTAATTGGCTCACATTTCAAATTGGAAAAAGCAAGATTCATGCTAGTGTTAGTGTACATCTTGCCCTAGCACTACTAGGTTCACCTTGATCATATATAATAAAAAGAAAAGTGCATACAGAAATTTACAACAATTTTAAGGACAAAAGAATGGTCCAATTGATGTGGTCCCAACAATTAACTCAAAAGTCTATGACAAATACGAGCTTCGGTGAGCTATTTATACTACTTAAGTACGGATATACAGAAAGTCGAGTTCGTTTGAAATCTTCAAAAAAATGTTCCTGTCAATCCTCAAATGGTGGCTGTTATAGCTTAAAATTCTGTTAAATGCGTGCGTTGAATTACTTGTTATCCAAGCGTAGCAGCTGCTCCTTACCATTTATTGTTAGCGACCTTAACTGGCCATCTTCTTCAACTTCTACTCTCTCTTGTCCATTCTCAACAATTCTGTAGAACAAAAACCACAGCCATTTTAAAGCCCTGTAAGCAGTTTGAAAATATATGCCCGACCTAGGTTTTTAGACAACAAACTATAAGGGAGCACTGCCTGCTTAATGTAACTGTAGTTGGCAAGCTTTTGTACTTAACAGTGCAGAAGCCATAACTAGTAGCCATCTGCATTCCCCTACTGATATTCTTATTTACAGCAGGAAAATTGCTTTCTGGAAGTTTGAATCCTCCAGTTAGTAGAGCTCACAGTTACAGCTGTCACCTCATACACTGTCAAAGTTGTACTGACACTACACTATTAATTAAGGCTAAATGTCTTTTGACAGATCAACTGTACAATCTTGACGTAGAATTTAGTACCTACCCATTTGTTAAACGCATAATAATCTAGATCTAATCACAGTTCTGCATGATGCAAGACATGCAAGAGAGTCTTTAAGCCACTTTTAATTTATCAGAGCAATTAATTTGCAGACCTACTGTATACCAAGTTTATGACCAGCATGCATATTGCAAAATTTAAAATATCCCTGACGATTGTTAGAGCTTCGTGGGTTTGGGCTTTGTTTTAGACATGGAAAGATAAGGAATGTTTAAACTATTTTTAGAATATTTAATTTAGGCATAAATTTTAACTATCTGGGAATTCTCCCCCTCATGATCCAAATGAAGAAACCACATGGATGAATACACATTTTTCTGGCTATGAGACTTACTGACGAGAATACACCCATATTAAAAACAGAGAGAATGGCTTCTTGCCTGAAACAAAATACTACTCAGAAGACTTTCATTGGATATGCTGAGATATGTCTCTTCTTTAGACTTAGCTACCTTGTGGGCAGACCTTCTACAAAAAAACAGGACCTCTTGGAGATATTAAATGTGTCTTCCTAGATGCTAACCACATTTCTTGCTTCTCCCCCCACTTTCTAAATATAATAACAAAAGATATGACGTGGCATACTTGATTTAGCCTACTTTCTAATACTAAAACAGACATGGTGCCTTATCTTCTTTTGCATAAACACTTTCTTTGCTCTCTCTCACTTGGTACAATTCCCTCGGTTTTCAGATTTTTCTGGAATACAGAGAAGTATCATGACCACACCAGCACATGGTGACAAAGGCTGCACTTAGGTGGTCAAGACAACAGGATCTCTCAAGTACAAGAGGACAAAGAACAACCTTGAACTCTGAAGTATGGGACAAAAGTTACCCAGCAAAAAAATTGGTTCTCCGTTGCTTTTCTGTAACTTTTTATTAAGTACTGAAATTACATTTAAGTACTTGTTCAGTACTCCTATAACTTATTGATCATAATGTTCTACGTAGGTTACTCTATAGCTAACTAATATTTGGGTTTCCCAACTGCAATGATTTCCTCATCACAAGCATGAAATACAAGAAGATACACTGTGTAACAGCAGCTGAAAATTCACTTTCCAACAAACAGGAAAAGTTTTCTCCAAAGCAGGTTTCAGTTGTTTATTTCACTTAGCAGACAAGAGAAAAATACTTTTTACACAAAAACTTCACCCAAACACTGCCTAGGAAAGCAAACTAGAGCAGATCTTAGGGAAAACTGTTTCAAGTTTCGTCATGTCTGCAAAATTTAAAGTCCTCTCAATCCCCAGTTAAAAGCTTCACCATCAACAGAAACCACGTGCACTTTTCCCTTCCAGCAGCTCAAGCAGACTTGGTAGACAGTAGTCAAGGACCATAATAAAAGAGGCAGCCCTACACCAGAACCTCTGAAGGCCAGGAAGAGTTCCATTGCCAGGTCCCTTTCAAACAGCAAACAAGTTGCAAGCTTTGTTTTTCACAAGGGCAGTTCTGAAAGCATGTTTTACACATCCGAACCCTCCTCAGCTATGAAGAGTTTAGACAAAGAACACTGTCTTCCCCATTTTCACATGCTACAGCTTTAAGTAACTCAGCAATGCCAAAAAAAGTCAGAGAACCAACAGAACTTCCCAAGAATTTTTAAGCATTCAGAGAAATCCAAGTAATGCAATGACCACAAGAGCCAAAGTAAAAATACATACACATACATATATCACTATATTTATGTGTATACACATATAGTATACTCACATGCATATATTTATAGTTATGTATGTCTCTACATATAGTTTCATACAAATATTTTTATCACTTACCTCTTTGTAGTAATTTTTCTGCCATTAACTATTTTAGTTGAGGTTGATACCGATTTGAAGTTACCCAGCCCACTGCCACCAAATGACGTAGAGGAGAACGAAGTAAGGCCTCCATGTCCCAGTGAACCAAATGAAGTAAAACCTATTAAGAAAGAAGGTATGTGACTAAAAACGTATTTTTGCATGACCATGGGATCCGAATCAACACAGCATCACTGACTAGATGGCATTAAACACCAGTCTGAGAATAAAACACAGCCCCAGACCCATCAATTTCTCCCATAGGGACCCATATTTCCAATTCCAAATGCACAGCATTGTCCAAAAACCATTCGTCATCTCCTCTCCTGAAGAAAAGGCATTCAAGCCTGCTTGCTGAGCTCAACTACTGCATCATTCTATCCACTAAGATAAAGCTAGTAACTTTAATTAATCTGATTTTTTGCTTTAATGTAAATGTTGGGATTCCCTGAGTTAGCGGACAGAACAAGTTTTCCATCACTAGTATCCCAACTAATATCCAGAATCTTAATACTTGAAAGGATGCAGAGTACCAACAACTCTCAGCAACCTCTGAGATACAGACATCTGCATTCAGATTGACTACCCCTGAACTAATAGTAAGTAATACCATGGAGTTTAGGCACGCATTCCGACAGTGTATTTTTAGGACCTTAAGTAAGAGCCATCATACCCCAACACCTAAAACTAAACAGAACAAAACCAATTCTAAAGCTACATAGAAACTCTAGCACCAAAATTAAGAATACAAAGTTCTACTTTTTATAGGTCTGTTCACTTTTCATGAATTTTCAGGCAGACCAAACATTTTAACTATACCTTTGCTCACATTTAGACCTTACAGAGAGCAGATAAAGTGTGGCCTCAATTTCTCGAATGAAGGCAACTTTTTAAAAAAAAAGTATTCATCAGCTTATTATATTGAGATCCTTTGTGTACCAAAACCAGATTCCTTGTGATATTTACCTGTGTCAAATGAAGAAAAGCCACTTCCAAAAGTAGGGAATCCACCAAAGGCAGAGAAAAATGATCCACCACCTCTGCTTCTGCTTCCTCTTGGACCCCGCCTGACACCAAAGAAGTCCTCAAAAGGGTCTTCTGCAAAACAAAGGACAACATTTAAGAGGTCAGTATTACTGAGTGATTCTGTATTTAATCATTAGGAATTAGTCATTAAAAAATAAATTTGTTTTATATAAGATTCGTCCTTTCAAATACTTGATGCAACTGAACTGAAGAGTCCACCAAAAAGGCAATTCCTATGCTCCTTCTGGACTAAATTCTGTCTCTCTTTTGGACCTAAAAATAATTATAAAAAGTAGTTGGTTTATTTTAGCTGCTCAGTATTAAAAAATCCCAGTAAACCTAATGTAAACACTTTAACATTTTTCAGTATAATAGAAGCGGCAAGAGCTACAAAAATATTATTGTTTCCACCACATGTTCATATAGCATAATACACTGGAGGTATGGTCAAACTTAAATCAGCATTTATTTGAAGCTAACTATGTCCAGTCAGTTAGCATTTGACAGATTTAGCACTGCTCAGACGCACAACCATGATCCCTACACACCAAGCCACCGTAAGGCAAATCATTCAGCAGGTTTACACTCCCTGCTGTCACACTAAGTTTTTTCCAATGTGTAAAGAGTAGCACTACAGATTAAACACCTAGAATTTGAATTTAATTAATCTTAAAATATTGCACACAGGTACCTGAACTTTCTAGCTTTACTCCATTCAAGATTTACTGTGGATCACCACAATGAGATCTTTAAAAGGTAACTTCCAGATAGGTTTTTATCACTTACTGAAATATAAAACCAGCAGCCAGAGATTGATGACTTATAATCTTAGTGTTTGAAGTGTTTATTTTAGCACTTGCCACATTAGGTACTTCAAACACTTATTCTGATGCATATTTAGGTAGTAAAGTAGGGAGGTTTACACAGTGTCTCAAAGCAGCATTCAGTCCCCACCAAGCAGGGGAAAGAGAGGATAAATAAAGGGAGTCATGGATAAAATGACATTTCAAATTCAAGTACAACTGTTATGTCATTCAGAACAGCTGTTATTTCATCCCTATCAGAAAGACAATAGTCTCTTTCAAAAAAAAAAAGGGGGGGGGGGACACAACAGGCACCTACACAAGTAATCCTTATTTACTTTACCACATTCTCCTAAAAAAGAGTTATTACTAGAAGTATCTGAAAACTGGTTTTTACTAGTGCTCTGAAAACAGAGGACAATATATAAAATTGCAATCATATAACAGATACTCAATAAACATAATACTTGCATTAAAATCAGAAAAGTTTAGGAACTTCTGCTACTCCATCAATCACAACTCTCCCAGAACGAATCTTGTACAATAACAACAATTTTACCAAGTTTTACAAGTAGAGACTCAGTATCAAAAGATAAGTCTGAAACACTGCTCAGAATAAGCTTATACTAAAAAACGTAGAAACTGGTGATAGCAGCAAACAGAAGTAGGAAAGCAAGGAAAGACTCTTGTAACTGTATCACTGTTCAGAACTATAAATTGACAAAGCAAAGGCCAGAAATGCAGTATTTATTCCACCTCTGGTACCCCCAACAAAATCCAAGCCAATTTATGATAAATCACCACGTTAATGCAACAGTGACGATACTAAAGCAATCAATATGATAACAAAAAAGCATCAGTTACCATGTGGTTTACATACAATTACTTAACAGAAGTGAAATGTCACAATGTATTTATACTGAACAAAGGCAGGCACCAAGATTGAGACGTACATTCCCATCAGCAAAGACAAAATGCAAAGAACAACAGAAATAGCCCTATCCTTGCTCTGGCTTCCACAGTTATTTAATAAAACAAGGCAGGACCAAACATCTATCCTACATACACTAGACAAACAAGTGATAACCTTCTGTTCTAGCTCAGGTGGGGTTTTTTTGTGTTATGCCTTTCTTTTTTCCACGTAGAACAAGTTTTTTTTCCAGTACAAAGATGGCCTGTTATTACCTTCAAAACAGAAGAAAGTAAACCAATGCTTGGGCAAGGAAATACGGGAGCCGGAGCCTACCATCAAAATTATTATTTCCAAAACAAGCACTATGCCCAGTAAAAAAAAAAAAAAAAAAAAAAAGCTGTTTTTTTTGTCAGTCTAGCATATCAGCTAGCAAGTAAAGCCACTGCAGTTAATTGTTTTGTACTCCAATTTATTCTTACTAGAGTGACTCAGAAGTTAGTTATGAAGGTCATTCACTCACGTGTAGAAACGATCTATATTATATTACTCCCACTGTTAAGCTTTCTATTTATAGCCCAATTTTTCTTGTTACCTGGAGTTCAAATAAAAACAAAACAACCCACCATGTAAGCTCTGAGGTTTTAATCCCCCACAGTACAGCAGCTTATTCTACAAGTGAATCTCTCCTCCTCAGCAGTGAACCACAGAGGTTTTTAAGGGAGGATCAAAGGACCTCCCAGAGATCCCTGTTATCAACCCAGCTTCTAAATGGATTATTGCCTACTCCTAGCTACACAAGGGGGGGGAAAAAAAAAAAAGAAAGATATCTAAGAGAGACTTGTACGTGCCTTATTAACCTTTGGCAACCCTACACACTAAAGAAAGAGGTTAGCACTTGGTATTAGCAAATGTTCTAGCCTCAGGTGATTTCTGTTAGCAGCCCTGCTAGTAATTCTCCAGTGCTCTTCCAGTAATTCTCCAGCAAAAAGGATACCTGAACCACTCTTCTGCAGAATGCTCAGCAAGATGGATTGTCCGTAGACAGAAAAATGCGTAGGACTTTCCTGAGGGAATATTTCTTTACTATCTTGACAGCCATCCAGGTACAGCATTCGGGGAAAAAATAATGCCAAAAATGGAGGAGAGAAGGCAGCAGAAGGCTTCTGCATTATCACTTGTTGCACCTACCACCAAATACACATTAATACAGCAACTTCACGACTACTCAGACCCTGTTTATGCTTTTAGTTCTTAAATCAGGATGATTAATACCACTCAGCAAAACAACATTTCAGTCTGGTAGGTCTATTTTTGTGATTCTGCAGAACCTTCCCATGCCCAACAACCTTTCCACATAGAACCATTTGGCTAAAGCCATCTGACATAGTGAGTATCACAATATCAGGGTGTTGTGGGTTTTTTAACAACTCCTTTTATGATAGTCATTTTGGTGCTTAATTTTCTTATTGTTAGAAGCATATCAGACAACTGAAAAAACATGAAACCAAAGAAACCCCACGACCTAAGCAGTGAAAAAAAGACAAAAACAGCCAAACAAACAAATAAAACCACCAACCCCACAAAACAAAATAAAACACAGCTCACAAGTGAAGGCCTTTTTAGAAAGGGAAAATACTATATAAATACTATACAACTGAAAAGCTTCAGAAAACTGAAATGCTAGACTAGTGTCACATTAATTCACCATCCAAAAGAAAACACTGAGCTATTAGCTTTCCATTGCATCCGTGAGCTAATCTGAGTCACTACTGGCAAGACTGGTGTATCTGAAACAAAATGGGCTGCAAAGCAGCATACCATAGGCATGGAAAGGAGGCAAAACGCAAATTATCTACATTTGAAGCAGTCCACAATTCAGTCGAACTTCATGAAATTCAGACCAATTTAAGGCATTAGACTCACAATAAACTAAAAGTGCCTCGTTTCCTACAGCAGTCGCTTCTACCGCAACACTTGCACCCTGGTAGCTGCTTGGGGAACCAGACCAGGAACAGATAAGCTGCGAACAGCATCTCCAGATGAACAGAAGTTCAGCCACACCGATCCTTTGCTAAAGTTCACAGCGTGACCATAAAAGCAACTGTGCTGGTTACAAAGACGACAGCAGGAAGAAGTGCCCAAGGGTCAAAAGCAGCACAGGAAGGTGCTTTCAGCTGTTGAACGATGCTATCCCTGGTGAAAAGTGTTGAACACAATTCAATGCAACACAATCATTCACCTCCAGAAAATCGTAAGTGTTGAGATAAATTGTGCACTGTCGGCAAACATTCTCACATTGCACATGTTGCTGCAGCTGGAGACATTGATAATCTTATAGGGACAGTATGCAAAGAAACATTACCTCATAAAACCAGGATCACTGCTTGGTCACCACTTACTGGATTACTTCTCCAGCCAGTGAACTTTCTTTTCTTTATTCTTTGTAACCAGCACCACACTACTGCCTCTGCCAACGAGACACACAAGCCAAACGCCCTCATTGCAGATGCAAGATGACACTGTAGCTGCCACACACTGAGCAGAATAATGTTGCAAGGCTGCTCAGCCCTACACAAGGAGGCAGTTAAACTCAATGCCATTATTACAGCCTGCCATGTTTCCGTAAGCAAAGGCAGCACAGCCTGCCTGCCTGCCATCATTAAAAGCATGCTGTGACTTCATGCCAGAAGAGTCTGAAATGTGGGTCTGAATAATGTGTTCATGCAAAGTGCTACAGATACATGCTACATACAATAAAGTAGAATTCTGGGAGTAGATGTTTCTATCTTGCTTCCTATTTGAAAACAGTTTCAAAGATGCAGATCAGCAGTAGACACACACAATCTCATGCTACAGCTCTGGAGTGTACCCAGGTACAAAAAATTGTATCATCAGAACTGGGCAGAGTGCAGAAACCTGTAAAGACTTTCGCATGGAAATATTTTCTTCCTTGACTACAAAATAAGCATACTGTTAATGCTACTTACTCAGAAAAGACACCAAGATGCTGTTGCAAGCACTGCTGATTCACCTGCCTAGAAGGTTTCGCAGCACGGTTTTTTATCATTGCTTACTTCCACAAATTAGATGTCAAACAGATGTTTGCCTCACTTACTTAAAGAAAGTTTACCCACAGAAGCATTTGAAAGTCTTTCTAATGACACCTAACAGAAATCCTGGGATTAATAATTTTCTAGAAAAAGGAGACTTAAACTTGATGTTTGAATGCTATCTATACTGTACTCTAGCATCTCTGTAATTATGGTAAGTCCAACTCTAATTAGAATTTCATATTTACCAAATCGATGCCCAAATGTTCAGGCACACCTTAGAAACGGAGGAACTTTCCATTAACATTCTATGTCCTGCTCTCCTTGTGCTACGTTCAGCATTTCAATGACCAATTCAACCAGTTCGCCATCCAAGAAAACAAAACCAAACCATTTTCTTGGGGAGTGAACTAGCTTGGGATGCCAGAGACAAACCTCCTCTTAGACCAATGTGCTATTCAAACAGCTTCTCAATGTCTACAATAGGTATCAGTCAAAGACTAAAGTTTTAAGACAGACATGATAATTTGGAGTAGGGGCTCCTCCCTTTCAGCAGCAAAAGCTATATATTAGCTTAGTTACCCACTGAGCCATAGCATTACCTATTCCTGTTTGATAATGCTGTCTGGGCGAGACAATTACTGTGTTCCAAAAGCCTTCTTCAAACATACCAAGTAATTTCTGAAAAATTCATAGCAGGGAGATTTGGACCATTCACTGGATAATTATGATCCAAGACCGGTGCTTACAAAATACAACTGTGCACATTCATACCAAAGCAATGAATGCACATGCAAATCTGAGCACTTCATAAATTGCACTAAAAGCTGTAAATTTATGCCAACAAAAAGATTAATTACAAAGAGGACAATGTTGTGCAAGATAGCTTTAATTGAAAGCCACCTCCATTTTCTGTTTTAAGAACCCATTTGACTAACAAATACATTTTGCATTAGAACTCCTGAACATCATAATTATCAGAAATGGGATTACATGTGGATTGAAACCATGATCTGCCTCTTATGCAACCTTCTGCCCTAGTTAGACAACTTTCTGTCCTTGAGATAAAAAGATCGATGAAGTTATTTCATTCCTGAACATCCTAAAACACAGATCATGTAAAATAGAGTTTGCAACAATTCCTGTATATAGATTTTCCTCTTTCTTGTCAGGTGAAGACTCTTTAGCCTGGATGTTAAAAGTAACTCACTATTCTTTACCAGAATGCTCATGCTTCATTTGATGTAATCGATATTACAATAGTCAATCTGCAGTACTGAACTATACAACTAGCTAGTTGACATTCTCTGTGACAAATATTTATATCTAGCTAGCCATGTAAAGGTGTTAAGCTTAATTTTACCTGTGGTTTCCAACAGTATAGATTTAAGAACCACATAAACCAGGTAACCAGAATTCTCCAGGGAAAACTCAACAAAATGTATATGGGTTTATATACATCAGCTGGTCTTAAATTTAGATTAAAATACATTGTGAATTCTACTTCACAAACTCAGAAAAAAAATTAATACATTTCTATAAAATACCATCTCAGAAGGTACACTGAGAATATTGAAGTGTTTAGGAACTACAGCAGAACTATCAAGATTATGATCCCAGACATCAAAGTCTAGAGAGAGCGTTCATTTGGAGCAATTTATCACATCACATTATTAACATATTTTGCCATGGATTAAAGCATGGCTCCCTGTGGGATTCATTGAACTAGATATACAGGCATCTAAAGCTGTCTGAAATGCCCTGCAAAAGCCTAACAAGCTTCTAGATACTGCTGCTGGAAAGTACTGCTCTGCTGTAGGTCCTGAGCCCATACAGAAACTACTCAGGCATCTCAAATACCCTAAACCATCTCAAATGTCATCAGATGTGTACGTGAAGCTCAATGTATATAACTACTTAAGGAGCTGCTTAAACTACTAATGTAATGAACTACTTGAGTTGAACTACTAATGGGCAACGTTATGCTCTTGTGATATCCATTCCATCTTCCAATACAATTCCTTACTGATGATAATCCCTTCTGACATATAACCTGTTCTTGAAGTGAGAATCTGAAAAGCCTCTAAACCAAAACTAAGTCAATTCTTTAACAGCCCAGAATCAGTGTCAAGCATTTTCTCCTACATCAAAACACATCAGTTTCTGTTTCTCACAGTCCCTGAAGCAGCAGTCTTTAATTTAATCAATATACCTCCGTTACCAGTGGTAACATTGGGATCCTTCCCTAACTATGAACCATTAAAATACAGCATAAGAATGTCCTTGAAAAGTTTACAAGTAAAATATGAACAAAACACTACCTGCAATACAAATCAACCAAATAAAGGCAAGCACCATCTATAAATTGAGTCAGATATAGTTTAAGTATAAAACAAACTTACTGAAATGAGAAATCAATCCCTTTATGAAGAGGAAACAGTCAGTTCTCATGCCAAAGGACAGCTGCATATGGTACAGAGTGCTCCTTGCCATCTAACCAGGCACTGATATTCCAAGGCAGTACTTTGCAATATAAAAAGTAGTACTGCATAAGAAGCATTACCATTTCTTCTGTTACAAGGCTTACCATTCATCTATACGTCAAAGAGACTAAAAACTATCACTGGAAGAGGTCACTAGGAAAAAGCAGATTCTGCTGTAACCGGCTGTTACAGAAAACAAGTACACATGTCAAAAGTTGAGTTAACCATCTGTCATCTTATCAGAACAAGTTTTTAGAAGTACTAGCCTTCATGCACCCTTATTTTTACAAAGAATTTGCCTGAAAACCAGTGAAGAGAGATTGTGATGGGCACAGTTAAATTCGGTGCGACACAGAGCACATAACATTAACTTTGCTCAATTTGGAAGTGTTCAGAGCTGTCTTCAACAGTATTATAAATTTTCATTTGAGAAGTCTGAAGGGACTCATCAGTTACAAATCACCACAGAAGTCTTCACACATTCTCCTCTTTTTTACAGATGAATAAAGATGCCTGTGTTTATAAAGAAAACTCTCTGTAACTGCAATCGCAGTGCAACACAGCTCAGTGGAGTTTAACAGACTTGATTCACGGCACAACTTTAGAAATCCTTCACATCGCTTAATTTATAGGGATTATGCATCTGAATGGCGTTCTTTTTACATATTCAATGGCAATCAGGATAGAGAGAGTCCCACCTGCACTGTATGTGCTTCACTACATACTACTTCAAACTGTATAAAAGGTGCAAACATTTCAAAGCATATATTCAATTTCATCTTTAATTCCACCAGTGCACATTTTAAAAAGCATGACCTCAGTCCTTATTCAGCTGCTTATAAAACCAATTATAACTTGAGTAGCTCTTTAAAAAGTCACTAGTTCCACAGAAAATTCAAAGTTGAAAACTCTTTTTTATTAGATGAATTCCCTTATTCTTCAGGACAAAAGCTGTCCCACCAGCTGTGGGTGTTTCAACACAGCAGAAGCTACAAGGGCTCTGGTTCACCAACACAAGTATTTGTGTTACACATACAATTCTACTGCTTGCTTTTGGCATTACCAAATGCACTACATTCAGCTGAAAGCCTCTGTATTTTCACACTGGACTATCTTAAATATTCACGTAAACGCAGAGATTGTTGTGGACGCTTTTTATACAAAGCTGTGGGAAAATTGTTTTGAGTCACAGTTCCCCATATCAGAGAACATCTTAAGCATCATAAAGCAAAAAAAAAAAAAAATTTTGGAAAAAAAAAAAGTGCTCACTTTGAAGCTTTCTGACAAGAAAAATTACAAGAGCTTTTACTCAGAATCTACAGCTCAACACAGGTTTTAGGACTACATGAAGTAGGTAATCTGCTTTTGAATAAATAAACTTGGGTGTTAAACAGGGAAGAATGTTTTTGGAAGCATGCCTTGATGTCACAACTGAGGAATGTTGTTATGTCCACTGTTTCCACAGGGTAAGATGTATTCCTGTTCCTTCACAGGAGAGGGTAAAGTAGCTGCAATAACCCAGGAACTTTGGCAGTAGTGGCACATCTGTGTGATAAGCTCCCGTCCCTTAACTGTCTTAGTGGCCCTTCACTGGACTCTATCCCATAGCTCCATCTCTTGTACTGGGGAACCAAGAACTGGACACAATACTCCAGATGTGGCTAACCAGTGCTGAGAGCACTCATCTGAACAGAAATCCTCATCCAGTGCAGGCAGTGAAGAAGTTGCATCGTCCCAGTTTAGCCCCCGTTTCACTCATCAGTGTTTTGTGAGATGCTTCCTCCAATCTGCACTTTACTACTTCTGCCAATTTGCCACTGGATCTAACTGCTCGGGTTCTGCTGCTTATCCTTTATCAGATTCTTCCTCTAGTTACTCATATAATTCATCAACTAACATTCTACTGAATTCAACCTCTAGCACTTCAACTCCTTTTCTAATCCTTCATTAGAGTCATCCAACAACTGATGATCTCGGAATAGCAAACTACAGAAAGATATCATTAAAATCTGAGCTGAATTAGCCCTGCGTGCTGCCAGCAAAGATAAAAAAATACCTTTGAAAATATTAAAACACCTTCATACATTGTTATAGAGATTAATCAATATCAAGGCACTGAATAGGAAGAAAGCTTTGTTTTTTCAAGTACAATTCTTGCAGTTTTTGCTATGAGACTACTTACTTTCTCTAAGCAAACACCGAACACAGGATCTGTTCCACTTTATAGGTCAGCATTTTATGCAGTAGAACATACACAGTGATTGCATAAGAGCTGCAACACCTCTGGAAAGGCTTTCAATACACTACAGCAAGCAACATCACAAGCCAAAAGACCATTAGCACTATGGTAATAAGATCAGTTTCCTTTAACTACATCAAGCATCCAGGCTTCAAGAACTATTTAAGTTATCTGAGCCTTTAGGGGTTCTATCCCCCAAGCAAACATGTGACATGAATTTGGGAGAGCATCATCTACATTATGTTTGTAGCTGTTCTTGTTTTGATACAAGAAAATCATTCCTGCTACGATCCAAGTTCAAGCCAAGAGCTCTGGTGTAACAGTTACAGTTAACTTGTCCAGTCCAGAAGCTCTCAAAGCTACATTAAATATTTACAGATAAAAAGAGATCAAATTCAACAGATTAAGTTCACGCAGTCAAATTCTCTAAAGGGAATTCCAGTGTATACTTTTTCTGTTGAATGTTAGTTCCTTCCAACCTAGAGACGCAGCAGCCACAATTTTATGGCTTTTTAAACCAGGACTTCCAACAAAACACATCTGTTCTGTACTATCAAATGAACCAAGAATAAATAGGTAGGAAATAAACATTTTAAATCTAATACAAAATATCTATTGCTTACCTCCAGTTCTCAGAGCTATTTCTAATAAAGCTGCACTAGGTATACTTGTTTTGCAAGAGTAAAGTTTTAGCCCACTTTAGATAAACATAACTAAAACAGATGGACTACTTACCAAAGAAGTCAAACGAAAAGGGGTCCCTTCCACCAAAAAACTCCCTGAACACATCTTCTGGGTTACGGAATGTAAATCCAAATTCAAATGGATTATCACGATGATTTCCACCTGCAAAAAGATGTTAAATTTCAGTTACCCTCACACATTCTTACTAACAAGAAAGTTCAGGCCCGTATGGTATCTGAATAATTTAAAAATATAAACTCATCTCTAAAATTTCTCTTTCCAACTATGAAGTCCACACAGTATTTCTCATAATTCATTACCTTGTCTCTGTTTATAGACATCAGTAATACCTTTTACTACAACAAGAAAAACTGTAAAAACCATTGTCATTTCAATTTTCAGGAGGTTACATTTTAGGTCGTAGTCCAGATATTTCCAGATTCCTGTCTTTAAAAGAAAGCTCCAGAATAGAAAAAGCAAAGAACTGGTAGTTGTCAACATACCTCCGCCTCCATTTATTAAGCCTTCTTTTCCATATCTGTCATAGATCTCACGTTTTCTAGCTACAAGGAGAAGTTGTAAAAGTCAGTAAATAGGCACACTGAATTTCATAAAGAAAAACAAAACAAAACACCAAAACACAACAACAAAAAACATAACTGGTATTCTCAGCTATACACTTCTCAAAGCTAGTTTATCTGTGAAAGTTCTGGCATGTATCTGGATAAACATTTTTACTGAGGATTGCCAAAGCAATTTAGGCTCTAAAAAGAACAGGTACTAAACCTTAAGACTTCTACCATTTAGCTGTAGAACCTCTGGTCCTGTTGTATCAGAAAAAAAATCAGGTTTAAGGACAAACTTCACAAGGAAACTTGCCTTTAAAAAAATATTGCAGTCTTCATCTTTACATAGGTATCATAGCTTTAGGTTGTAAAGGATCTCTGGAATTCAACCTTCTCCTCCAAAACAGTCAAATCTCAAAGTTGGTCAAAACTTGCCTGGATAAAGCCCTGATCTCCTCAGTCTCCAAGAAAAGATTCTACAGTTTCTCTGGAAAACAGTCCCAGGGCTCAAGCATTCTCATTGTTAGCATTGTCTTCCTTCTATCCAACTGGAATTTTCCTTCTTACAAACCTCAACCACTGCCTCTTTTCTTTCTATTGCACAAGATCAAGCCCATTGTGGCAGAGCTATGAGAATGAAGGACAGTGTCTGTATGAGTGACTGCAAAAGCCCTCAAATTAATTATAACCACTTCTCGTTTAATAAAGGCGAATGACGTAATGTTAAAAAAATGCCATGGAAGGATGTGACTCAAACTGCTTGCTTTCTATTATTTTAGAAGGCATGGAATGGCTCTTTCTTAATTTCACTGCAGACCAGCCTTCCAGTATCCATGAGAAAAGGGAGAAAAATTAATTCTACGTTACTACAGAAGATAAAACTGCTTTGTTGTTTCAGAAAGGGAACTTCAAGAGCTTACAGAGGCAGACACTCAGTTATTTTGCTTGCATTGGTGTAGAAGCATCAGCCAAAAAACAGTAGGGGCATCTGATTTTAGACTCTTAATATTAACATACTATTCCCACTGGAATCCTCTTAGTGAAAGATGCTTTTGAATTTAAATAGCATCACTGAAAGAACATGCAGTTACCTCAAACAGCTGCTGAAAAGTAAAATACTCCTGACTAACAGGAATTAAAATTTTATAAACTGGTCATCATCTCCAAATAATGGAAACTTGCAATAGGATTCCCCCCCATACCCCCAGCAAAGCTTGGTACATTACCTGTATTGCCTTTCTGGAAAGCAATTTTAAAGAGAGGAGGTTAACCTACCCACCAATGTAAAAAGACCAAAGCAGTAAGGTAGACAAACTGCCAGAAGGAACAGGGAACAGCAAAGACGACCAGAGGGCTCACAAAGCCTGAAGTTCATCTTGAAAAATGTAACGTTCTTGAAACCACAAGGGAAGTGTGTTCTATGATCACCCAATTTCAATATTCTTTGCTCATATAACCCCTTACAGAACTATTCTTCTGCGAGAAATTTGTATTCATTCAAGCCTGTAATAGTGTCAGAAAATTTCATTAAGTCTGCAGAACAGCTGACTGCCTCTCAACCACAGGCCTCAGGATTCAGATATCCCTGCTGCACAAATGATCGTCAAGACACCAGTAACTTAGGATTTGGTCTAGATTCAAAACCAGGCAGCATATTTAGAAGATGTTTTAAAATTCTAGCAGTGTACTCTTTCCAAAGAACTTTAAGATCTGTAAAACAACCAGACCAGTATCCTATTTTTATCTTGCTCAAAAAAAAAAAAATTGCATAAGAAGGTTAAATTACTCTAGATGACAAATATACAAGGAACTGACAATAAATTAAGTTCTCTTAATTTATTGTCAATTAAGTACCAAAAAAAAAAACCCCAAAACAGGGTGTACAAGACTACAGCTTGATAAACAAGGCCAGATTCTGAAAGATAATCTAGATGCTGCTAGTGCTTTAAATATAGCTTTCCCTTGCTCAGTGGTCTCAGGTGAAATCAAGGACACTTCAGAAATAGCATAGACAGCTGCAGTCAATTACAGGGGAAAAATAATCAAAGTAGCTTAAATCACTTTGTTATGATTCAGGCTGCTTTTGCCAGAACATCAGCAGAAGTTAATGCTGCTTTCCAAGCAAGAAGACAGGGGTGAACTATAAGCTGAATTCCTGCACCACGTGGGTGAAGCTAACCAACTTTTTTTGAACAATTCAAAATAAACACTCCTCAGTACCTCTGATGACTGAATTTATGGAATTCACCCAAAAGTAATCCAAATTTTCAGCAAGGTTTACAGCATGCTTGGCTTTGTCAAGACTAGTTTACTGTACCAAGAACTACAAGCAGTAGGGCCAGCAGCAGATACTTCAGAGCTTGTCTAGCCTGACTTTTATTGGATAAACACTGTAATTCCCCTGTACTGATGGTAATATTGGGCTCACCTCCCAAGATAAAAATGACTTGGTATTCAGAGATAGATCTTCAGACATTTCTGAAGAGGGCCTGGCAAACATAAGATCTCAATTTCTAGAAGGAAACTGATTTGGTTACTCACCTACAGAGATGCTAAATTTTTTGTTTTGAAATTTCTGCTTATTCTATCTTATCTGCAAGCTTCTTTTTCTCTCTTTTCTCTTGAAAGGGAAGTAGTTGAGCTGGGTGGTAAACCAAAGTTACAATATCCCTTTTAAAGCATCATACATTAGCACTTTCAGCCTGTTAACCAGACTAGAGACAGGCAAGAGCCCTTTTAAAATACTTACCATCTGACAAAACTTCATAGGCCTCTGCTACTTGTTTAAATTGCCGTTCTGCCTCTTCTTTATTGTCTGGATTTTTATCAGGGTGCCATTTTAGTGCCAATTTACGGTACCTAAATGGAAGAAAAATAAAGGATATTCTACTCTGAAATGAAGGAATGCACTTTACAGGTAAACACAAAATGTTTCAAACAAGTTGCCAGGGATTAAAGCATTTAGAAATTCCCCAGTGCTTTGTATCTTGCATTTAAACCAGTATCAACAGATCCTGCAGGTACACCAAGAACCATCTACTCAGATATGATTAAAAAAAAAAAAAAAACCAAACCAAAACACACACACACACAAAACCCACACAAAAAACAAACACCCAACAAAAAAAAAAAAAACCCACCCCACAAAGAAGAAAGTGGGTTTGGGGTTCATTAGTTGTTTTGAGAATATTCCTGTGTTTCTGATGATCAACATACCGCAGGTCTAAGAAAAACATTCCATAACATTTCTACTATGGGCTTCTCCTTAGAGCTCCATAATTATTTAATACTACAGCCAACCATGGGAAGCACCAAGAGTATTCTTCTGGCACAGAGAAAGACAGTAATGCTTCAGGAGTAACCTGATACCAAACTTTGGCAGCAGCCTAACACCAGTCACTTCTTTGACTGCTACACCTGCACACAATTCCTAACCTCAAATGAAATATTTTAGGCAAAGTGCTCATACCTACTTAGAAAAGCAAACCTAATCTTGCACTTAAGTTGGAGTGTTTCACACAGAGCCATGCAATAATACAGTTCAAACATTTGAGTTGACAAAGTAGTATGCGCAGCAATTTGCGAAACAATAAGGGAGGAAAAAAAAAAAACCCCCTATAAATCAAACTTCCATGCACTAACTTGGTTAGTTAAGTTCGGAAGCCTGGGAGAAGGCAAAACTGAAAGAGAGTATTTTCACGTCACTTGAAACTGCAATTTACTGGCAAACAGTTTCGGTATACTAGAAATGAGTACTACAGAAATGTGTTCCAGCTGTTTGCTGAAAAGTAAATGGTATCTTTTGAAAATGTTAAGAACATCCATCTTATAACAGTAGACAAACAGTAAATCTAAACAAAGAACAGTATGTAATTCCTTTGAACTCTACTAATTTCCTAATTTTATGGGTGGGGTGGAGAGGGATACTAATGGATGTTTAGTCCATCCAAATCTAAGCACAGAAACCAGACCTCATGCTAAGAGCGAGCTAGCATCCAAAAAAGCAGCATGTCAAATATTTGTTAATAACTTTGTAAAACCACCTCTGCAAATGGAAGGGAAGACTAGTTACTGCAATTCAGCCAAAGAAGGGACTGCCACTGCCTGTACCGTATCAAGTTTGGAAGCACACTTCTACAGAAATGTATTTAATGGTGATCAAAAACCCAGTGACTGACAGCATTTTCACTTCAGCAGTACTCAGGTTTCTTTTCCCAATTTCACAAGAATGAGCAAATGCTTTTTCTTCAGAACACTGAATATCTCTCTGTTAGCAAAGCTATCACCTCAGATGACTAACACTCATCCCAGTATTAACCTTAAAGTGAGAATCCAGAAACCATGTGATTATATTTGTTCCTTAAAATATGTAACTTATATTTAATCTATGTCAGTTATACTTACGCTTTTTTAATATCCTCTGCTGAGGCATGCTTTTGCACTCCGAGAACTTCATAATAATCCACCATGTTTCAGTAGTTGTCTTAACAACAGCCGAGCCTTTCAAGTCCTGTAACAACAAGAACTTGTAAATGAAGCTTGTCCAGTAATGCTAC
The DNA here is from genome assembly GCF_004027225.2 of Strigops habroptila. Lineage (NCBI taxonomy): Eukaryota > Metazoa > Chordata > Aves > Psittaciformes > Psittacidae > Strigops > Strigops habroptila. The sequence continues at coordinate 106,524,247 of NC_044277.2, read as the reverse complement.
TTCATAGAAGTCAGGTAGGAGCATAGTATCTTTCACTACCTAACCTGATCTGAGCTGCTGGTTTTTAGAAATTCAAATGTTCCAAAGCCCAAAAAATAAAGATGCTTACAATTACTGTTATTCTCACATTCTAACATATTTTTATGTTTCTTAATCCCCCTAAAACACAGTACACAGAGAAAAAAGTATACAGCAGGTTCCTGAAACAAATTAGACTGAAAAGCTAGATTTAATCAGTATATTAATAAGAGTGAGTACAGTGTGCCACCATCTTGATATATACATTAATAACTGAATGCAGAAGAAACCATGTATCATTTTCACTTTGTCTTCTGATACCCATGTCCTGTCTTAAGCATACATAAACATAAAGAAAGGGCCACATCTTTCACATCTACTCTTCAGAACATCACTTCCACTGAGATGCTCCCTTTAAAAACACAATGTGCGTCTTAAACATCTAAAATTCCACCTACAGATTCTAATAAGCTGTTCTTGTACTCAAACATTGGCTGAAAATTCAGTGCCAAAGCTACTGAATTCCATTTACTTTCTTTATGATTACCAACATAAAGCACATAGCCAGGCAAGACTGCTCAAACTACAGGGTTAACCAACCAACAGAAGAACAGAAGCACCTTGTGTTTCTTAGTATTCAGAGAATGAAGTTTTCACAACAGCCCTAAGAAACCTACAAGTTAAAAAACATCCACCCTGCTCAATTTAAATACTGACCATTTCTTGTCAATATCAAGAGTTAAAGACCAGTTATACTAACCATTACTCCAACTAAATGACCACGAAGATGGAAGAATCTTTCTAAAAATGTCAAGAACAGTTCATGTCTTCATGCAAAGACTTCTTCTCCCCACCAGCGCAACAAGTCTCCGTTCTGGCCAAACCTTCAACCACCTTTCCATCCTACCACTGCTGCTGTTTCAAGTTTTTTTGAAGAAGGCAACACTGACTTCTCCCATCAGTTAATAACTCACTGCAGGCAGAGTCTCACAAATGTACGCAAAATATAACAATACAGCAATGTATTAGTCACATTTTCTTAATCCGTGCATCAATAGAAATTCATTTAAATCACTCCTCCCCCAAGTCATTCAGTGTCTTTCATTTCAGCCAAGGCAAAGTCTCATCTTCACAGTCTTTCACACAAATGCTGAAAGAATCAAGCATGATATAGCCCAGTGAAATATTCTGAAATTAATTTACTGTACTAGTATTACATGTATCTTTCAACATCCTGGCATATAAACATTAAAGAGAGACTTCCTTTTAAAATAAATTGGTACATCTTCAAAATACATTGCTGTTCTAAGTTAAAGATTAATGAGCTTAATTTAGGGATTTGGTTACACACACATTTCCTCAAATGGCAAAACCAGTTTAAGAAATACCCTGCCACACTACCTTCCCCCTCCAGTCTACTTACAGATGCACATGTAGTGGAGGAGCTATGGGCTTTTAAAACTTGGGCGGTTTTAGCAATCTAGTTAACCATACAGTCCCACAAACACTTACAAAATTAAAGTGTAGCAGGTAAACAAGCCTCTAATTACTTTGCCCTTTGAAGAAACCTCCTCGCTGAAAAAAAACTGTAAGGGTATAGTTAATTTTGTGACCAACACCAAGGGAAGTTGGGAGACATGCATTAAAATTAATGCTAATACTAGCACAGTAATGCCAGGGTTGAATATGTAAACAAGGAAATTACCAACAATATCCTAGAATATTTGCTAACAGCTAGACTTACTAGTTTTGCTGTTTGCCAAGCAGTGATTAGAAGGAGAGCTCTATGAACATACAGGTGAGGAGCAAGGCTAGCAAGAGTTAAATATGTTATCAAATCCTGTAGCCAATCCTTATGAGTAACAGCATATACGGAACACACAGTTTACAGAGAGAAATCCGGAGGGGTAAGGGGGGAAATTTAGTATAAGTCAAGCTTAAAGCCAAAGGCCAGAACCCCTCCTAACAACAGGTACTAGCCTAAAACCAGTCAGCCAACAGCAGGAAGCCACAACACGTAAAAGCACATACAATACCACTTAGTGTTTTTCCCATATTCGTCTTTTTTTCTTGCATTAGCAAGTCAATTTAGGCAGATATCTTAAAGGGAAAATACAAACCTCAAGCTCCTAGTTATGATAAGCAGGTAGGAAATGCAACTTAGATGTAAAAAATAAATCACATCTTTTCCTAGAGAACCTTGTGCACACTGGTATTCATGTTGATTTCAACATATACTTCTTTAAACACTTTAGCTGTTCGTTTAAAAAAAACTGTGCTGCAATGTTACATGTTCTGACTCAATAGATACACCAATGTATCCTAAATAACAGAAGCCTGAAGCTGAGACCAAAAATGAGGCAACATGACCGGCTCTTAACAGATTACTCTAACCCTAAAAAGCAACTCCTCCAAGGACAGGGGAATTATTTCAAAGAAGTGTCTGGGGTTTGCATATTCTTTTGTGCATTATTGTTCAGTTTTTACTTGCCACCAATATAAAGCCTGGAATTAAGACAGGCCAGCAGCTCTCTAAAGAAAACAAACTGTTCACATTCTCCTTCTCTTAAAGATTCGGGTGACAGTAAGAGTTCATCTCTGACTGATCATTATTTCTATCTGCTAGTTACCATAGAGCATAAATGGCACTGTTACAACTTTAGGCATCAGAGGAACTTTTTTCTTTTGTTCTAAAAGATCTTTGGAATATTGAAATGAAGAAAATTCTTCAGCAGCTTTTTTTTTCTTTTACTAGAATCATTAGATCCACGGCTAGTAGGAACTACATGGTAAAAATGCCTTGATGTTTCAAAGAAGCAAACCATATACCTCCCTGCAAAATGAAAAGCAAAAAAATTCTCAACTGTCCTAAATAAAATGGCATGTCAAAAATCTTCTTCCAACCTCGTATCTCTCAAACAATCTGTCTCCAAAAACATATGCAAGGCTTATTAAGGGGTTTTTTTGCAAAGCCAGAGGAAGCCAGCTCACATTAGGTAATTTCCCACCTCCAGCCACAGAAAAATCTTCAAAGTCTCGGAAGAAAAAAAACCAAGCAGAAAGACTCCAGATAAAAGAAGCTGTTTTCATGGCCTTTCTTGTTTGCAAAAATCCAGTTACTTGTGTTCATAACTGTACTATGTTTATAGGATGCTATCCGCTACTCTAAATCCTCCTCTGGAGCATGAACAAATGGAACATCCAACTGTTTATGTGAACCAAAAGCCTCCACAGCTTACAGATTTCTCAGTCCTCATGGGAGAAGTCAGCTTTGTTGTGGCCTACCGAGCAGAAGCCCTGACTGCTCCTACCTATTCAAGGCAACTACACGGTATGCATGACCAGGCTTGAGACCTGCCTCTTAGAGCACAGTCCAAAGCTACATCAGTTATCTTGAAAACTGGCTCATAAACTGTTTACAGCAAAGTTCGCAGCTACATTAAAGGCATGAGGAGAATCACAGAAGACAGATATCTTAGAGACCTATGAACTTTTATAAGATCAGATGACAAAGAATAGAGGAAAAAAAAAAAGTCATCAGATGCAGGGATGACAAAGCAGCACCCCTAACTAAATATGGAAGGGAGGAAGGTATCCAAACAAGAAATTCTTAAATCAGTCAGGAGGGAATTCAGACAGCAAGGGGCATGCAACCTTTGCAGTCAGCCTAGTCAGAAAAAGTTATCTATTTCTGGCCATGAAGCAATGGGGCAGCACAGAGAGTCCTGAAAGACACCAGAATAGCTCCAGCTCAGTGACTAGTGCAGTAAACCTGGGCAGAGAGAGGAGGAGTTCCAAATTCCTGATTCATGCCATTCACAGAAGCAGCCAGTCACCAACATCCTGTGCAAGGTTCATAGCCGTCCAATTCCTAGTACCTGCCCGGCTTTCTATGTACGTACCCAAAGGATTGCGTCCCGCTGGCAAGACAGGAAGAGTAAATACCCTGTTCTGAATCCCAGTCCAGCCTGAGCTTGCATCTGACCTACTCAACAACAACTGAGCTATTTAGAGACATCTCTGGCATGTTAATAGATGATGCACACACTCGATCTTTGGAATAGCAACCTATGATTAAAAAAAAAAATATGATTTTTCACATTCCAAGAGTTTTATTAGAAAGCAGTGCATCGGCTGGACCTGTTCAAATTTTATACTCCTTCAAAGTAGAAACAAGACTACAGTACCATTAATACTGTTGTGGATCCAGAGCCATCCAAAGAATACCAAACAACACATATATAGAGACTTTCAAAGTTTTCTGGTACTTCTTAATTCGATTTTTATATAGGTAAGACACCTTTAATAAGTTTCTTATTATTTACAGTCCAGCAAACTCAGACATATACAAATATTTTCGGTCTTCAAGTAACAAACTTAACCTGAAGTCCGGTCACTTCATTTGCCCACAAGCAACAGATTTCAAACGTAACCCATGAATTGTAATTATTTGCCTATATCTCTCCAAGCTACCCATTTAAAAGAAGGGTAAATAAAGACCAACCATAAAGCACTAAATATTTGTCAAGGTTTCAAAGACGCAATTGTACCACTGGCTCAAGGAGTTCTCACTGGCTTGTAGCAGTCACTGGCTTTAACACACAGACACTGGTTACAGAAAATGCCTTCTGGTGTCATCCCACACCCTTACCAAAAAAAAAAAGGCAAATCTCACACCACAACTCTTCAGAGCAGAACACTGCTCAGGCAACAATCGAAGGCATTTTATCTAGTACAGCTCAGACACACAGGAAGCTACACAAGTCCCAAAACCATGGCCAGCTCCCAAACAAAATGAAGAGATCTTTGTCAGTTCTAGCAATAGTATCTGGGACGTGCCACCCGTAACTGAGCTGAGACCATAAGCAGTCCCCTGGCTGTACTAGTAAAGGTTCACTGTGCTAGCGCTATGCAAGTGCTAACAGAAAAATGCCCACACTGTATACCAGAAAACTCTGATGAGTGCAATAATAGAGAGTGAGAAAACCCATGTAAAATTTGCAATGAATTAATCTGACAAATACATTTAAACAATGCACCAACATTAATTTTTTCTTCCCTCTGATATAGGCATAATGTGGTACAGAATAAGGTATACTAAAAACTTCAGTACTTTGAACTTCTACTTACCCAGGAAAGCCTAGAAAAGCTGCCACAGTTTAACTTCACAGTTCCTTAAATTTATTGTTTCACAGAAAAATGCAAATTTACCATATAATTAAAGTTAATAAAATATACTTAAATAGCAATGTTTATACTCATTACATGAGTACTACTACCAGAGCATTCCTGCGAGATGAATGTAATAAAATGAACATTCTAAAAAGCTTAATTTAGAAACAGGATGTTTGCTGTAAGCATGAGACTAGGTCAGAAAACAGGGTGGATTTGAACACTGTGATTATTATACAAGATGATGCAGTTCATGCAGGGGAAGAGCTACCTCTTTCCCTGCATGAAGAGGCTGACTGCTTTACCTTGTAGTTCAAGTCCTATTTAAGAAAATAAAAACCACCACCACCACCACAAAACAAAAAAAAAAAAAAAAAAAAAAAAAAAGAGCCACCTGTACAAGGCTCCCTCGCCCCTCAAGGCAAGAGGTTTCAAAGAACCTTGTCTATTCCTCTCCTCCCCAGGGGCAATGAGACACAACTGTGGCAAGAACTACAGGACTTTCTCATCTGTATTACTGCCTGGCACACAGAAAGCCTTCAGAGGGCAACAAGTAAGAATCCATTAAAAAACAATTAACCTACCAAAAACGGAAACAGAAGAAATTGAAACTCCTCATCTGTGAAAGAAATGTAAGCTAGCTAACAAAAAACAGGAAAGGAAGTGGATCAGTGACCAGGCTACCCTCACACCCTTGGCCAATACTCTGCTGCTTATCTAGCTGATCTATCAGCATGCCTTAAATCAAGGGGTACTTATTCACAACCTCTCCTTAAAGCAAAGGGGCATTTTTCCAAAACACAACAACTCAGGTGTCCAAATTTGGAATTGTGTCATACAAATATCTGAACACTGGCACCCTCCTAAAACTAACCATAAAAGGCTGTTTTATACAGAGTAAAAATATTCCTAACTCATTTTAAAAAACATATGATCTGTGTTTGATTAAGTGATTAAAAACAGCGAAAGCTTCAACTGGCAAAGGTCGGGTTCAGAAAGTTTCAGCCAAATAACCACATGCAACCAGATGATCCTTCAGGGAAAATAGTTTAAAGTTTCTACACACTTCCCCTGAACTACTTTTTGAAGACACAATAACTTTACTTAAGCCAACCAGCAAGAAGAAATGTTGCACTTAAGCACACACCAATTTCTTTTTCAGAACAATGACAGGCTGTCATAGATTCAGACTACATGTTAGTAACAGAAAAGAATTTTTTCTAATCAATAGAATTAACAAAGCTTTAACAAAAACTGCCTGCAATGTAGCTATGAGTGGCTTCAGACTTATTATATGAGCTTTATGATCCTTATTAAATGGTGAGTCCTCACTAATATCCACAGGATTTCAGTACTTATTCGGAACGAACAGAAAACAAATGAAGCCTACAACTAGTAACTGTAAGAGTGAAATTCATATGCATAAATTGTTTAACAGTTAAACAGAAGCAGGATAATGTTTTCATTAAGTCTGAACTTAAGAAAAATCTAACACCTGTTCAAATTCAGTATTTCATCAAAAGCAAAGAAAATATAACTTAAACCTGCTAATATAATCAACTACAGTTTTAATTTAAATCTATCTTGAAATAAACAGTCATCATACAAAAGATACAAGAAGTTTTGACAAAGCTAAGTAACTTCTCACTAATCCTTCCATTCCTCAAATAAACCAACACAAAAGAAAAGCTGTTGACAGAAAATGTTTCCAGGATACAGCTGACAACGTTCGTCGTAAGTGCTATTAGACAAGCGGAGCACTTCCTACGTAGGGAGCAAAAACCTAAAATATTAAACTTCATACAACTTAGTTGGAAGTTAAAGCAATGCATTCAAAACATCACTATTTATATGGTAACAAACAGACGGTCTGCTCAGGTCCGGAAGTCCAGTGTATCAACCTGACCGAGATGCACTGCCCTCTGCAGCCAGCAGCACAAGAGTAGAACACGCGAACACGGGTAGCTGCACTCCACCACCAACCCAATGTGACACTGCAGTCAATTCCAGGCTAGAACTTCAGTGCCTCTGGACTTGCAGTTAAACACAATAATAACCTTCATCTCACATAACGTCAGCTCCCAGACCTAACTGCACCAAGCACAGACATACAGATGCAGCAGTTTTACTGTTCAAAAGAAAGCCATGGGTATTTCTTTCCCCAGTACAGTCCAAATACTATTAGGAACTCATATATCATTGTTACTCAGGTGGTGATTTAACATAAGTTGTTTCCTGTCTCCATGTACACTCCAAAACTTCTAGTGGATGAAAGAAGAAATCAGTAGGTAGAGAAATTTAGATATCTATTAAAAAAAATAAATAGCAAAACACATTATCTCTCCAACTAAAAAGTCTGTGTTACACAGAAATAAAGCCTTGCATCCTTTCTCACAAAGTCCAGCCAAGATAAATTAGCAAACTGCATCAATCTAGAAAGACAAAAGAAAGTACCAGAGGAAAAAACTGTTTTGGTAAGAATGTGCTGTAGCCAGAAAGCACGGGTTCTAAAAAAGACAAATCTGATGGAGAACGAGGGGAACTTTGCAGTTTGCAGATAGAAAATTATTAACATTGCAATTTAAACAATACTGCCAGTAAAAACAGTAATTTAAATTTATCCTCAAATGTCTGGGATTATTTAAGAAAATTAAATCCTACATTAACTTCAATTTCAAATGGTTTCGTTCTCCACTGAAAAGGCAGCATGAGAACCAAAAGGGGAAAAACCAAAGTTTTAGTATTGTGCTCTAGTTCTCACTTTGGTTGTTTAAAATAAAAACCCACAGAAGCAGTAACCATGGACAAGATCTGTAAACACATTTACTCACTGGTCCAAACAAATCTTCTCTGACAACATAATCCAGCAAACTAGATGGTACTTTAACTATCAGGCTCTCAAGCACCAGCTGAACATAAAATCCCTCCTGACTGGAGTACAAGGATCTCCAAAGAGTAAACAAAAATTAAGGTCAGGAGGAAGCAGTAACTGCAACCTCAGAGGACCAGGGAGATAAAGCAGAGTTTCATTCCAGCTGTTCTCTCTGTGTCAACACCTTGTTCTTAACACTTTTGGACACTTTATATCCTAAAAACTCGGGGCCTGGTCACTGATTGACTATGCAATGTCACAAGCTTGACCACTTGCACATTAGCATTGTTATAAATTTAGCTTCTATTAAGTTACTGTGTCCAGATGAGAACCAAAAGAACAGCTTATTATTACCAGAATACAAACCAAATTTGCCCAGTATTTTGAATAATTTTTCTTAATGCCTTCATTCGAATGGCTTGAGCCTACAGCACTGGTTTTCAGGTGCCCAACGAGAGCTCTGACAGTAAAAACATAGTACAGCCTAAAGCACTGTTTCAAACAGGAACACCGGTCATAAAATAACTTCAGTTCCCAACTCATCGTCCTCTCGGGACTCCAGCAAATATTGACAACAAACTGTGTTCCTTACGTACCTGGGACAATGCTCAACTCAGCTCGGAACTTGGCAACAGCGAGTTCAAAACACCCGACCACTACTGCCTTCACCCACAACAAACCTCACCACTGACCCTGCTCTGAGCTATAAACACAGAACAGATCTGTGTTTAACTGATCTGCTTCTATCAGAAGGAAAAAAAACACGTTTATTCTACAAGCATACCAAAACAACACACTGCGGAAAAAAAGAAAAAAGGACTTTTAAGTAAAAGGCCTGTTCAACGCGATCAAGAGCAAAGGTGAACTAAGGCTCTCCCTCACCTTTCTGTAACTGGAACCACTGCAAGCAGAAATGGAAAAGCGGACTGTATTCCCCCCGCCCCGGGCCTTCTCTGCTTACAGCAAACCGGAGACAAATCCGACCTGGGATCGCACGGCCCGGGGATCCCCAACTCTATCTCCCCACTCCGCGCTACGGGCTGAACCCCAGGCAGCCGCGGCGCGCGGGGGCGGCTCCCTCCCTCCCCCCTTCCCTCCTTGCCCGCCCCCAAGCGCCAGCTCGCCGCCCGCTCCGCTCCGCGCCCCACGCCAACCCCGCTTGGGCCGCCCTGGGACCGCCGCCATGCGGCTCCCCAACGGCTATGGAGAAACCTCGGAGGCAGGAGGCACGCCGGCTCCCGCGGGGGACCCGCCGCCGCCGGTGCTCCAGCGCGCAGCATGGCGGCGGCGCCGGCCTAGGGCCCCGCCGAGCCGCGCCGGAGGCCCCGTTACCACCAACACTGTTGCTAAGAACCGAGGCCTGGCCCAGAACCCAGCGCCCCCTCCCGCTCGCTGCGCTGCCCTTCCCCTGCCGGTCGCGGCGGGGCGGGGCGCGGCGGGGGCAGGCTGGCCGCCCCTCACTCACGCACTCATTCACTCACCGGCGTGGTGCCCCCGGAGCGCTGCCGCCTCCCTCCCGCCAGCAGCGCCGGACAACGGCAACTGCGGCAGCTCCTCTGCGCCGCAAACAGGAAGCTCCGTCAGCGTGCGGCGTCACTTCCGCGAGGCTGTTTCCGGAAGTTTCTCGAACGGCGTGCTGCTCCCCCTCCCTTCTCTCGCCGCCCGCCGCGCGCGGGGAGAGGCCGCCCCCTGCCGGCGGCCGGCGGCGCTGCAGGGGCGGGGCCGGGACGTGCGGGTGGCTCAGCGGGAACAGGGGAGGGTGCCGGGGGGCTCTGAGGGCTGGAGCATCTCTCGTATGGAGACAGGCTGAGAGAGCTGGGCTGGGTCAGCCTGGAGAAGAGAAGGCTGTTGGGAGACCTTAGAGCAGCTCCCAGTGCCTAAAGGGGCTACAAGAAACCTGGAGAGGGGCTTTGGACAAGGGCATGTAGTGACAGGACAAGGGGGAATGGCTTTAACTTGACAGAGGGGAGATGTAGATTAGATATAAGGGAAAAATTCTTCACTGTTGAGGGTGGTGAGACACTGGCACACGTTGCCCAGAGAAGCTGTGGCTGCCCCATCCCTGGCAGTGTTCAAGGCCAGGTTGGACACAGGGGCTTGGAGCAACCTGCTCTAGTGGAAGGTGTCCCTGCCCATGTCAGGGGGTTGGAACTGGATGAGCTTTAAAGTCCCTTCCAACCGAACCATTTATAAACAGGTGAGTTTGCTTAAAAGCCAAAATGTCTTCCCCCATGGGTGTCTTTATTTTACTCTCAAAAATAGTAACCCTCATGCCTGGTTCTTCTGGGGCCAGATTCAGCGTTTTCCAGCTGGCACCTGTACAGATGCTGTTTGAATACATTTAAGCATCCTTTGGGTTATACTTGAGTATGTGGTTTTCTGAGTTGTCATGGCTGAGAGCAAAGTATAAGCAGCCAAGTTACTCTATTTTTAAAATTTGGACTTTACCCATGATTTAAATTTGCTGTAAAAATACATTTCTCATCCTTTATTTAACAAGTTGGACAAGGCATTGATTTACAGACCACCAAGGTGAAATTTCCACACCTAAAACGTGTGTTCCCCAAATGAAGTAAACTAAAAGGCTACTCATCATTCTGGAGGTGTTTATGTGGGAGTGGGATCAGTTCAAATGGAAAAAAGCAAGCTTGGAATAACAGGAAAACCTAATACAACTCAGCAAGGCAAGAGGTAGGACAACCCTAAGTATAGGCTTGGTGTTTTGATGCTAAGTTGCGGTCATGGAAACAAGTCTTTAAAATTAGATCAAAGAGACACTGAGCACCATTATTAGTTTCTCATCAGCGAGTAGCTGTAAAGTCCAAGTTGTTGATCCACTGGGGAAAGAATAAATAAAGATGACTGGTGGGTTGGACTGGCTCTTTCTAAAAGGTATGGTTGCAAACCTCAGGAGACTCCTAGCCTAGCAAGTGCAAAGGCAAGCAGCAGGTCAGCACTGTGTCATTTGGGAGGAGATCATGTAAAATTTTGATTTAATGCTTTAAACATTTATTGATTTGGAAATAAAGAGTTTTCCCCTTTAATGAATGATTACAGGTGAGAACAAAGTATGAAAAGTCTTCACACACTGTTTTAGAAACCTCCCCTGCGGTACACAAGCTTGGAGTAGTGCATGAGGCAGTTACTTTAATTCCTTACAGAGTAGATTTTATATTAAACTTATGGTATGATGGATACTAACCATAAAATTTTCATTTATCCACAGAAGCCAAATGGTGGCAAAGAAGTGTAATTCCACTTGGAATTACAGGGTTGAAATCACAACGTTGTCTACATCAAGGCAACCAGGATCACCAACTGCCGCTTTAACACCGTTGTTGTACGGCTGACAGCATTACATTAATTTTCTATAGATTTTCTAACACTGTTCTGACTCTAGACTGCATGGCTCTCCATTAGCACTCTTCAGATACAGGAACAAAGTTTGGAAAGGCTGAGAGATCAATTTTGTGCTTGGAGAAAGTAAGGTATGAGAAGCTCAACATGACTCAGCAGTGCCTACCTGCAGCCCAGAAAGCCAACCATATGCTGGGCTGCAACAGGAAGAGCATGGCCAGCAGATCCAGGGAGGTGATCCTGTCCCTCTGCTCTGCTCTTGTGAGACCCCACTTGGAGTAGTTTCAAAAACACAGACATTCATGGACTTGTTTTCCTGGCTTTTGTTCGTTTTCTGAAGGGAGAATGTTGCTTGCTGGCAAGCAGTGAAGGAAATGGTACTTTCATGCTGCTGTACCCAGTGCACTTGCTGCCTTCACCCAGCAAGGCTGCACACACACCACTGACCCCTTCGGATCTTCAGCAGGTCATCTCAGCTTCTAAGACCTTCCAGGCTAATACCATCTAACCTGTATATGTCCAGGCAAAGTCTCTGCTTCTCCCAGATCATCCAAAGCTCAAAAGAGATACCGTGGCTATGAGTCCTTTGCTTTTAATTGTAGCACTCTGTTAAAAAATGTCCATAACCATAGTCAGGTACTGCTGAACCACCTTTTTACCCCCTTTTCTCTCATTCAAGTTACATAGTTCAAGTACCAGAGGACAGGACAAACTAGTTCCTCAAGAATTAATTAGAATTCTCCTGTCCCATAGTTTGGTTTGTTCAGTCACGCTCATTTCAGTGAAGATTCATCAGAATTATTTTTAAACTTTAGCTCTAATCATATTTAGATGTCTTACAATGGTTTGAAAGTCCTTACATAAGAACTGCTCATGTCTGTTTTCCACGCAACAGGACCTTGCAGTATCTCTATAAAAAATCAACACAGATAAACAAGAGGAAGAACTGCATCAGGTAAAGAGCCAAAACCGCCTTCCTCCTCACCAGAGGTAATGTTGTGGAAAAGATTTTAAGCCAGATTCATAGGAAGAGGTAACGTAGGAAGATCTAATGTTTAATTAGATCCACTTATAGGACTAATGAAAGAGAAAAGCTTTAAGATTCAGAAAACCTTCTTCAAAGGTATTTGCAAAGTATGACGTAAAAGCATTCTGTGTTTTTATGGCTAGCTGCTTGCAGCAAAAGTCCGGAATATTGTGTCAGGGAGCATTAAATCTGACATTGCTGGCAGAGGATCAACATTCCAATAACAAAAGCTGGTATCAAAGATCCAGGCAGACCTGGGCCGGTATCCAAGTGCCCAGTCACAAGTTGGAATAAACCCTGTTATCAGAGGATCTTCATTGCTCAATTTTCAGCCCTCACCCGGGAGCATGAGGGGAAGGTTCACTTCAGCTAACTTCAGCTGTCTAAAAGTTAAGCATCTAGTTTAAGGCCTCCACCTATGAACAGAGAGAGAAGGAGGGGACACCTCCAGGGCACGATTTCTTCCATCCGCTTTGCAGATGTATTTTAGCAAAGAAAAATCCCCCCTCTGGAGCTCTGTCTCTGGGTTGCCTCTCTTTCATCGGAAGTGCCTCGACAGCCACCTTACAGATGGCTGAAGTTAAGTGAGATGAATTCAGGCCTAACTGGTAGCTATAACCTAATGATGGAAATCATGTGGCAGCATTCCAGGAGGTATTAGCAATTCGCATAGTTCCCAAATCCTTTTTTTTTTCTTTTCAGTAATTTTTTATGACTTACGGAGGTCAATTATGAAAAGCCCATCAGAACACAAGAAATACTTAAAAATGCTGCATTAGAGAGATATTAATATTGGTCGCTCTGATGTGGTAATGGCTGTAGCCTTCCCGGCCTGCTGCTGTGGCCCACTGCTTAATGCATCCAGTTTTTCTATTTACAGATTCTATTTTTGGTATTAGCAAAGAATATGAGCATATGTATCAAAGACTGTTCTCACATCATTTAATTATAGTACTACTGGCAAAGTAATTCTGGAAAGTGCCACTTAATTAAATATAAGCATTAACTTTTTGCTGATAGCTTATCAGAAACAATTAGACTTGAAATATGGGCAATACACCTAATGTTTAAAACTTTAAGTAGAAGCATTAGGAGCAAAAAATAACCAATTTTCATTAGCATTCTCCAGAGATTTTCTGCTGAGTATAACCTCGATTTTCACTGGTAAGGTGCTCTTTAGGTAATCAAGAAGCTGCAAGTTTATCTGGACTCCTCATTGTAACCAAATGCTTGAGCCAAGTGGATGCTTTCGAAAGTGTTTAAAATATTTATGCATAGCTGGAGGTTTTGCCAATTCCCCCTCAAGTGTCAGATGTATTCTACTGATTATTTGGGGTGTGCAGGCAACAATCTAAGAACCGTTGTGGGCAGTCAGAATATGTCACAGCTTATGGCAAGTGCTTACTCCTTGCAAGGACAGCTTGATCAGCATTTCTGTCGATTAACTCAATCAGGGATATGCTTTCTTACCGATATGCCAATGCCAAATATTAGTTAATTCTATGTTATTTTCCATGAATAGACAGATAGATCTAACAGATAATTAGACCTAAAATACCTCTGCAGAACTCTGAGCTCTGCTGATATTTGCCTGAAAGTGTAGAGAGGAAAAAGAAAAGCCGTAAGCAGAGCTGTAATCACAGACTCACAGAATGGTTTGGGTTGGAAGGGACCTTAAAGACCAGCTGGTTCCAACCCCTTCCATGAGCAGGGACACCTTCCACTATCCAGGTTGCTCCAAGCCCCGTCCAACCTGGCCTTGAGCACTGCCAGGGATGGGGCAGCCACAGCTCCTGTGGGCAACCTGTTCCAGTGTCTCATCACCCTCACAGGGAAGAAGATGAATTATTATTAATGAAAAGAATTATTCTAATTAAAGGGGCTAGAAGGAATCAGTTTCTTCGGAAGGTATGTTTGACAACATACAGCAAAACTACACAGCAACTGATAAGAGATGCTTTTCATAGGTCTAACATTTGGGTAAGCAGAAGTAGCAAGATGATCTGAAATAACACCATCTGGTGAATGCCTGTTTCCTTCTTCAGCAATCAAGAGCTATGTGTAACTATAAACAGAGAATAAAATAGAAATTATGCAAAACTACTTTTCAGTCAAATGTTACACAGAATGAACTAACAGCTGCTCTGGGAATGTAGAAAACAGTGATCTTAAATATAGTAGGACATTTAAGCAAGCTGTTCTTACCAATACATTAATGGAATGTTTATTTTCTACAGAGCTGTGGACAAGTAAACCTAGTCCCAGACTGAAGAGCAACTATTCTGCCAATGCAATGTAACAATGATTTAACTGTCACACAAGAAATACTCATCCCTTGACATGATGCAGGCATGAAATCAAGCCTGCAGGACACCTCTCCATACCTTTATGTACAAGCAGTTCCATTGGTGCCAGTCAGAATTTCCATGTTTCTCCTATTTGCCTGTCTGAATGTGCTTTGCTGGATTGCACTTAGCACTGGGCTACCCAACTTCTGTAGAAGGCGGCCAGATTACAGGAGTTTGTCCAAGAAATCGCACTTCTAGATACTTGACACTCCTGGTGGCAGAAGAATTAAATACACATGTAGGTGATTTAACATTTAGCATTAGCCCTATGATTTTTGCACCAATGTTTAGCATCGTATCTATAATAACTTGTGAAAATATCTGAGACTTCAGTTTTTACTGACTCTGTTATTTTGCAGCTGATACCAGATTTGCAATATCCTTGAAAAGACAAAGCAGCACTGGAAGGTGAAGAAGCAAAGTCACAAGATTTTAAATCCAACCGTACCTGGTTAAGTACCATAAAGCAGCCATTTATTAACAATTACAGATATCTGCAGGCAGGAGGAGAGTTACTGTAGTCTACTCAGTCCCCAGTCACATCAAAGTCCATAAAAGGTATTTTGAGGATGCCACTGTGTTCACTAACAAGCAAATTGAAGAGAAAGACAATTAAGATTTTGGACTATGTGGCACATGAGGAGAGGCTGAGAGCAGGGGTTGTTCAGCCTGAATAAGGCTCACATTCCCCTTAGCACTGCCTTGTGACAGGATGAGAGACGATGGGCACAAACTGGAATACAAGAAATTGTGTTTAAACCTGATTAAAAATGTTTTAGGTAAAATGTAAAGGTAATTGAACACTGAAACAGGTTACCCAGAGAAGTTGAGGAGCCTCCATCCACAGAGACATTCAAAACTCCATGGGGCAAAGTCCTGAGCAACCTGCTGTAGGTGACCCTGCTTTGAGCAGAGGGGTTGGACTAGGTGATCTCCAGACACTCCTGTGTTCTTTGAACTGGATTCAACTAGTACAACTTCATAATCACTTCCTGCCTTGTGTTGCCTCTTTACACACATCAGAAATTTTATGAGGTTTCCAGCCTACCAGACACATACTGAAAACCAGGCAAGATGTCTGAGCATTTGTGTTCTGTTCATGCTATGAATTATGAAGTGCCCTACAAGAGGAGTTTTCTGTAATTTCCTGTTTGCCACATTTTTAGTGGCAGGTGAGCTGAAGAATATGTGGTGCTATTTTTAAGTATTCCAAAATAAGCAAGCACATTACTAACTTTATAAAGTTAGTAATAAACTAATTGTGGAACTAATTGTATATTTAGCAATGAAAATAATAGAAATGCAAAGGGAAGCAAGCAGATAATTGTAATCATCAAAGGAGACAAAAATTAAATTACACCTTCAGAGGGGCCCACATATGTGCTAAAATTTCAGAAGAAGCTGAAAGAGATGTTTTTTTATGTATTTGCTGACAAAGAATTAAGAGTTTCTTGTATTTTTATACAAGGAGTAAGTTTTGTTCTTTGCAAAGATTCTGAGTAAGTTTTTTCAAAGCACATCAGTGATCTTAGCTATATGTTTGAAAGACACGCTGAAACAAAGCTAAACCTTCTCATTGCAGTTTGACAGAGTGGGAACTTCACATCTCAAAACCCGAAGTTGCAAATCATCCTGGAGCAGTAAAATCATAGAATCACTGAATCATTTAGTTGGAAAAGGCCTTTAAGATCAAGTCCAACCATTAACCTAGCACTGCCAAGTCCACCACTAAACTGTGTTCCTAAGTGCCGCATCTACACATCTTTTAAATGCCTTCAGGGACGGTGACTCAACCACTTCCCTGGGCAGTCTGTTCCAACAGTAGTACCTTCAAGACCAGTGAACAGTTAGTGTTAGCTTCCCCTTTAGAACCTATTCAGTACTATCAATCTTTAGCATGAGAACACCAAATTTACTGTGAAGAAATGAAAGAAAAGAGTGTTTCTGCAAAGTGTCAAGAAAACTCAAATTATTTTATTCACAAAAGCAGAAGTCAATAAAAATATAGATATCCTGATCAGTTTTACAGACCATGTTCATTTCTTCTCTCCTTCACTGACAGGCAAAGCATCATGAAAAAAAATAGTAACAAGCATTTACATCACAAACCATTATTAACACAGATTCATGTATATGAGCAAACGTTTTAAAGTTTTTGCATATAATTATAAATACAAAAAAATTACAGGTCCAACAAAACATTCCAAGAAAAACAACTCTCGTTTTTTCCTTGTTTCTGTGCTGTATTATTTTCAGTGGTGAAAAGTGTGTGCTGTCTCGCTGGCATTTTACAAATAGGTTTTGGGTTAAACTGAAATTTAGCATGAGCTCACTCCCTGAAGCGTTCTCTTTGAATTCCAAAGCCCTTGATAGATCAGATTAGGATGTTTGTGCTAGATTTCACAAGCGATGCCAAAAAGACAGTCTGCACTGCTACTAATAGCATCAGGAAGCTCATTGGGGTTTAGTTATGGAGCACCCCGCACAAAAGTAACTGAAGATACATCCTTGTTGTTCAAATCCAGCTTCTGTCTGCTCAGTGTTTATGCATGAAACTGGAGCCAAATCTTTCCTCTGCTGTAGACATGAGTTCTGCCTAGAAATCACAAGTGACTTTTGTGAAGTTTATACAAGTCTGGCTTTCAGCACCATGATGGAAGACAACTGAGATTAAGGAACAAGGCCAGACATTTCTGTTTTGGTTTGCTGTGGTTTTTTGTGGGGGGTTTGTGCTGTTTGGTTGGGTTTTTTAACCCAGCTACTAGGACTAAACCCACATCTGGAAAAATGCCCACCAAGATAAACAGACCAAGTGCTAATTTTATTTGGTTTTATTCTGCTTTTATGCCTTTTAACTTTAGAGAGATGAAGAATTTGTGACCTCTTTCATTATAATGGTAACTGTTGACAAAAATGTCTTTTAGAACAGGTTACAGAATTATAAACCAAGAATTATTTGAAAACAAAAAACAAACAGAAAATGCTGTCATTTTTCAAAAGGCAAGTACTGAACTAGGACAAAACACTGAAGTACAGAGATTGACTTTCAAAAAGGGTTGTCTTGTGCAGAAAACAACCCGTTATTATTACTGCTGTAATTCTGATAATCAAAATCTACAATATTTCAGGTTACTTGCATGCAAAGTGCTTCCTGCTTCTGCCTACCTGAACTCTGAGAGCATCACAACTGGGAGAGAGTTTGCTCTTCTTTTAGAAAAGAGAAAATCCATTTTCATATATAAATAATTCTTGCTACAAGAGATCATTTAGACTACCTAGCTCCTCAGGCCATAACTATACCTATATTATTTCTTATACCTTTATCTCCCATTCCTTAAAATATCCAGCAATAGGTCATTGAAAAGCAGGGACTCATGCTTCATCCTGACTACAGGAAAAGAGTTGACAGAATTGAAAGCACTTGTTGCCAAAGGAAAGCCCTACCCTCTTCTTATTGCAGCCTGGGTACTCACAGTGGTGTAAGCTGCAGAACAAAATCCAGGCGACAGTCCCACTGACTTGAGCATGTCAGGGTATCATACTTTATGTACAGAATCTGCAAACCGGTATCACCAAGTACTACAGACTGAAGAAACAAAAAGTCAAGAGTATTTCCATCAAATTCTCCACTGAAGTCTTCTGCAGGTTCTTGCAATTACGTGACTGCATCTCTCTGCAACTCACCCTTCCCCCCAGCCTACCCTCGCTGTTGAGCTTGCACTCGCGGTACCAGACAGGAATAGTGCACACTATCACACTGTCTCCTTTCACAGAAGCAGGAAGCGTACATTACCAGTCATGAGCACTTGGCATGACTTCAACACGATCTTCAAAATTCAACTATTTAATAGAAAATTTCATTTTAGTTTTACAAAATACAGATACACCACTACCCAACGTAGCAAAATAATGGAATTGAAAAATAATTTCAAAATATTTAATGCATTAGGTTCTAAAATAAATAATGCTATCTAAAGAAGTGTTCAGGTTTTACAATTACGAGGAGGCAGTTCCACTATTACTGATCTCTTTTTCAACTTCTTTACGAGTTCCATAGTTTGTGTAGAAAAATATACAAGAAAAGAATTTTGGGATAAAGAATAACTTGGGTATGTAACATTTAACATAAATAAAAAGCCTAAAGCAAAACCAAAAAGAAAACCAATTGTTTTATTTCTGTACATCAAGACTACAAATAGTATTTTAACACATCATTACCCAAATTAAGAAATTATACATTTTTATATGGTTACTAGTAAACATCTTAAAATCACTCAGTTTTCCCACATTTAAAAGGATATTGCTGGTTACTGCTTATTAAATATGAAATCCAACAGAGTTTCCAGTAACAGCAAAATATTTTTTTGCATAAGAGATGAATACAAATTTGATTGTAATTTTTGATGATTTAAAATATAAAATTAAAGTTCAGAGGGATGCACTTATGGATCTTACAGTTTGAACTATAATTCCTTTCTCTAAATGGACTGCAGTTTGCATATGAACACCCAACAATGTGCCTACTACTAGAGGATCAGTTCCTTCCATGTGAAAGCATCTTTTTTCCCAGATATCAAATTATATTAAGCAGCATATACCCACCTACTTTTCTTAGCAGAAAAACCGCAGACAGACGGATAGAAAGGCTGTTTAATCACCAAAAAAATAAGGAGTTTGACTAGTGTCTACGGCACAGATACAACATTTCAAGATGGAAAGAAATGACAGGGGAAAGGAATGTGAATACCACAGGCTTCAAATATAAAAGATAAAGCCTGATAACTTTGGTTCAAATAATTTTAATAGTTGTTACATGTGTATTTTTCCAAAGTGATGACTTCTGTATATACTGTGTATGCAATAGGAGTCTGATACAGTTAAAAAGAAAACAAAAAGTCTGTACAGGCACAAAAGACAGAAACAGGACAAAGAAAACATGGATAGTTACATCCACTCACAACAGTGTTCAAGTGATAATGATGCAGCCAAAGGTTGAACTTAAAATAATGCGAATCAGATTTCTCCAAGATATTTCAGAAAGCACAAATGGAGTACTATGAACGTTCTATCTCAGTGCCTACCATCTTGAGGGAAGGTTGTGTCCTGCGTTCAGCTGTAACAGTTATTTTTCTCCTTCCTAGTAGCTGGTGCAGTGCTGTGTTTTGGCTTTAGTCTGAGAACAGTGCTGATCACACAGTGATGTTTTAGTTGATGCTCAGCAGCACTTACCCTGATCAAGGACTTTTCAGTCTTATGCTCTGCCAGTGAGGAGGGGCACCAGAAGCTGGGAGGAAGCAGAGACAGGACACCTGACCCAAACTGGCCAAAGGGGTATTCCATACCACAGCACGTCATGCCCAGTATACAAACAGGCAGGGGAGTCACCCGGAAGGCCCAGATCGCTGCTTGGGTCGGGCTGGCTATCAGTCGGCGGGTGGTGAGCAGTCGTATAGTGCATCACTTGTGTTTATTGGTTTTTTTCCTTTCCCCTTTTAGTTTTATATTCTCTCCCTTTGTAATTTCCCTTAGCATTATTAGTAGCAGTAGTAGTTTTATATTATACTTTAGTTACTGGACTGTTCTTATCTCAACCCGTGGGGTTTACATTCTTTTGATTCTCCTCCCCATCCTGCCCAGAGAGCGGAAAAGGAGGAGGGGGGTGAGCAAATGGCTGCGTAATGCTGAATTACCAGCTGGACTTAAACCACAACAGGTAGTATAAAACATCAGTTCTGCAACAACTATGATTTGTAAACAATTCTACAACGTAAGTAAAGATGTTAGGTTATCGGTAATGAGCATTTCCATCCTCTCAGTTATGGGATATCTGCAAACATCTGCTTCACTTCCATCTAAAAGATTAATTACAGGATGTTAGCCCTGTCTCATCCCAATGTGCTGCATGGTACACAACTTTATTGCCAGTTTGTGAAATTATTTGTTTGAACAGCACAAAGCCAAAGCTTCATCTTTGGTTAATTTCACCGAGATGTCACGGTTCTTTAAATGTGCTCTTTCGTCGCGTAACACAGAAAACAGCCACACTGCACACAGCATTCATTGTTTTGAATCATAAAGCAGTGTCAATGTAATATTAATTAATGAAAGCTAACTAAGAAATTGTGTTTAAAAATGAAACTTATTTGAGGGCATTTGATAAGACACAAGAGCTGCAGAAATCTAGACAGAACTCCCTTAAAACTGCTGGGGTATGGGTGCTGCTTATAGAGTAGGCACTGGTTAGTTCCTCTGCAGATCATCCAAATAAGCATCAGTTCGACTCAGCTTAATTCAAATCCAGCAGCACATTCAATGGCATAAAGAAGCTTGCTTCGCATAAGATTTTCATCATAAAACTCAGGCAGCTTCAGCAAGTTCATGCAGGTACTGGCAGTAGGTAGCCTGTCTAAATCAGATCCTCCATTGTGAATGCAAAATGCAGGATATAACTCCTGAAAAATGCAACAGAAAAAAAGGTATCAAAACTCACATACAAGCTAAAGCCTATGTCCTAACAGCTGGCACAGATTTCTATGAAATAAATCATTAGATTAAAACCTGTCACAATGACATACTCAAATGGCATTTTCTTTCATTCCTGGTGGCTCTGAAAGCACTCTTGAATTGTGCAGTGTCTCCTTCTAGCTTGTGTCCACCAAGATCCACCAATTTGCAGAAGACAAAGCAATTTATTTGGTTCCCAGAAAAAAAAAAAAATCATTTGTTGGTGTTCATACACTCTATTCTGCAAATTTATGATGCTACAAAAACAGTGAAACACAAAATGGGAAAGTAATACAGCCACACGCAAGGAATTTTTTGTTGTAATTGGGAGAAACAACTGGGATTCACAACTGCAGATTCTCCTTACAAAACCTCCCAAATGCCCATGGATGCTGTTGATTCTTCGGGAACAGGAAAATGATGGGTTCCTGCTACCCTGAAGCTTTCTGACAGTGAAATACATGTTGAACACACGGAACGGGCCACTGGCAGTAACAGAGGTAAATGAAAAAAGATGTTCTGTCGTGTTCGAATGACACATAATATTTGTCATTGTATAATGACACATCATCTTTGAGAATTTTACTTTGGGTTTTTTTATTCTTTCCGTCAGGGAAGACGCTGTTTCTGTACACACAAAAATCCCAACAAAGGCAATTTTGCTCTAGCTAATGAAGCAGTGTGCTATGCCAGGTGCAACACTCTCCTGCTAAATAGTATTCCATTTTTATGCACAAATTCTACACAAGCATTTACTTGTCTTGTTAGAGCGATGCTCTGAGGAGAAAGAGGATGGATGAGTGAACAGATCTAAGAACAAATTTGATAAAGTTATAGTACTACCTCAACTTCTTTATGGCATTAAAAAAAAAAAAACCCAAAAAATAAACATACTTTGATCAAACGTACCCTTTTCAGTGTTTTCCTTCTAGAGCTCTTAATCCTGACTATAAAAAAAAAAATGTATAAAATACATTTTTCAAGTGGCTGAGTATCAAGCCATCATTTCCTTCTACTCCCCACTCCCCCCAAAGAAAATGATATTTTCTTTGTTAAAATCAATTGTCTGATGCAATGCTAAAGGCATTTCTTGCCCTAAGGGGATTTGTCTAAACTCATCTTCCAGCAAGCCTACAATTTATGAATTTCAAGATGAACAGCATGACATGGTCTAGTGTGAGGCATCCCTGCCCATGGCATGGGGGTTGGAACTAGATGATCTTAAGGTTCTTTCCAATCCTAACTGTTCTGTGATTCTATGTGTAAGATTAAGCAAGTATTTATACTACCATGGTCTAGAACTCTGAATCGATAGGTACTTCGTATTCTCCAAATAAAAACTAACTTTATCTAAAGTAATTATACTCAGTGTTTCTTCGCAGAGAGATTATAAAGTCACTCAGCTGTTATTGGGATCATATTGATATGCATAGCGAGTCTGTAATGATACAAACTTGTTAAACCTCAATTATTCTTCTAATGTGAAAACTATTGATCTGAGGAGCAGACTTTTAAGACATTTTCTATGCAAAATTTAATTGTTTTAATAAAATCATCTCATTTTTTCTTCTGAAAAAGACGATAAGGAAAAATGTATTTTATGTTACCTCTAAATATATATGGTACCTCTAAAGCAGTGCTTTTGCTGGCAAGAAAGTATTAATTTTATCAAATGCTTGCCTGAGGTAAAACAGTTCTGATTTTAGAAACTGGAAAAAAAAAAAAAAAAAAAAATCGCAGCTCCAAAGGCAAAAGGTCAATGCGACTCTAAGCTAAATTATTGTTCAAATGGAGGCCTTGAAAGTATTTCATGGTTAAAATGCTGTATTTTTAGTGTTCCTTTCAAAATGCTAATTGAATTCCCCTACTTTAGCTTTAAAAATGGAAAAATTAAGTTCTAAATTGAAATGTCGTGCCAAGGGTACCATTTGTTGCATAATTAAATACTGTACAGCGGGAAACTGCAATAGTTTGGAAGTGAAAAGTATCATCAATTTATTATGTGACCTGATTGGAACTTAACAATTTTCAACCACGCTTTAATGATTTTTTTTTTTTGTCTGTAACAATCACATTTATTAAACTTATTAAACTTTAATTAGCTTTAGTAAACGTTATTCTGAGTCTGAAGCTAGCAGTGAAAGTTGAAATTTTTTGAACAATGCAAAGCTAGACCATGCTATTTATAAGCTATGAACATCAAGACATTTCCTCATCTTAAATTAATGCACCAACTTTAAGAAAACGAGACAGTTCCACACTATAAAGCATACAGAAGATTTCAGAGGAGAACCAGAAATTGTGTTCCTCTCAGAAAATTACAGTACACTTACTAAAACTGTAAACAAATTCTGAAGATAGCTTGTGTTAATGTCTACCAACATAAATATATTCAGGCAGTTACTTGGCTGGTAATATTCAGCATTCCTGCAGCTTTGCACTCTGCACCTTCAAAGCTCTAAACAACACACTGTCACAGGCTACCAAGACATTACTGCTGATGACAATACCAGTTACCCATTTCCTGTTCTGATAAGCATTTCCCAGCAAATCCCTTGTTTGCTGGTAAATCCACGTGAACAAGATACTTCTGCAAACACCATGCAAGTACTGACATAACTCCCACTCAGTGCTGCCCAGCAAGGCAGCAATAATGCCTTATCACTGTGCTGTTGCCAAGACTCTTGCATGCAGCTGAGCTTGTAAGTCCATTGTACAGTGCATTAATCTTTTAACTTATTACTATCATGCTGAAAATTTGATGACTATTTTACTTCCATTTTTTCCTAGCCAAGTATGTTAAAGTCAGGTTGTGGCCTATCTCCCAAGTACACACACAAACTTCAGCTTTCCACACTTGGCTTCTCTCTAATGTGTTGCTGTCAGCCTCAGTATTTTTAGACTTTTGATTCACTTCCTCCATCTCTTCAAATGTCACGCTGGCTACCTCAAAGCTGGGTAGCTACATCTGCATTTCTTCCTCTCCCCTTGTAATTAAAAAGGATGACAACAAATGGAGATTTCTGTTTATTTTGTTTCCACACAATAGTTTCCCACTTCTCTCTTCATTACGTGACTGATGCACATTATTCTATCCTGTTCTCATCCCACAGTTTTCTAATAGTTCTTCCCACTGTCCCATAAAATCCTGTTTGTTGCTAGAGTACTGTACAGGGATATTCACATGGACTTGGAGAGTTTAAGACAAATGCTTGCAGGCTTTTAAATAATCAATCACAGAAATCAATCAATGAATACCCTAGATAAGATTCATGTGATTAAATAGCCATCTCTGTTGTATCTATATCCAAATCTAGTCACCCTGGACACTCTTTACTGTTAAAGGGGATCTAGTTCATATGTTTTGTGGAGTCTAAGACATCATTCATTTCACCCTGAAGTAGACACATGGAATAGTCAGAAAAATTACTGACTGGAAGTGCCAGTTCCTCTCCTTGGGGCCTATAAAAGGAGTGTAGCTGAGCTACAGATTATAGATACTGAAGATGGAGGATATCTGCCTATCCACATGCTAACAGCACCACACAGCACTTGCTACAGCAGCTGAAAGGATTATGTAAAGGGTGAGACTGAACGGAGGGTTACAGAACAACTGTACCAACAGGAGTTTTATATGATCATACACTTCAGTGGCAGTGCTGCATACCTAAACAAAGCAGCAGAAAAATAAACAAAAGGATTGAAGGGGGAAGAGACTGTGAAGTTGCAATGTAAGGGGACAGACAGAAGTCAAACGAAAAGGCCCATGCTTCCCTGCAACATGTGGCACTAGAAACAACTCTTCCACTTCAAAATTGCCCTGCAGCCTAAAAAAATAAGCTATTTAAGCCACTGGGAGTATTCTTTCATCACCCCTAGCAAATGATCCACAAACTACTGTATATATGTTAAATCGTTCAAGTGTCAGAGGTTTGTGTCTGAGACCACTGTGATTTCAATACTGGAGTATCTTCACTTTTTGTCTTCCACAAGAAAACTGTATTCATGAAAAAAGAGAATCATCAAAAGTTTGAAAATTCTAGAATGAATTTCATCTAATTCAGTAAGAGAAAAAACAGGGGTATTATGCAAACATCTAAGTTGTGTCTATGGAAGAGGGGGGGATTGTTGTTTTAATTTTTTACTTCTGACATCTTTATCATGTGTCACCCCCATGAAACACAACAGGAAAGGGCCCAGACCCTAGATCTGAGAAGAAATTCTTCTAGCATTTGCTTTTTAAGTATTTTTTGAATGCTGATAAAAAACCCAAACACATACCCCCCCCCAATAAAACAACAAACTAACCCACCAGAATGAACTTTCACAGTATGATTCAAGCAAATCTGTGCAAAATTCCAAGTATGTTGTTTCCACCTCCAGACTATTATGTATATCTGAATTCCTTGTTCCTATATAAAATATTAGTTACTGTCCCTGAAGTATTTCTACAATGAGAAAATATTCATTCAATACCACGTCTTTTACAAAACAGCTAATAAACCTTCAGGACTTACACAATACCTGCATTCATTTTTACAGGTTCATCTACCTATTTTACCTAATACAGGAAATTGGTTACTATTCACCGCTAATTATTGTACCACAGTACCTTAAAATGTGATCATTTACTAAGTACATATACTCAAATTTTGCTTAGCAGCAAATCTTATTCTTACGTGTAACGAACTGGATGATGCAGTGCCTGTATTTGTTCCACATAAGCCCACTTTGTATTAATTTTACTAAATAATACAATAGTAAGCATGCTGTTGACCATTGTGCTGAAGGTGCAAGTGTTGCTATGAAGTAATTTATTCTTTTATTTTCTTACAGAAAAGCACTCAATGTTCCCACATTTCAGAGGAAATAAAATCCATAGCTGGTTCTTAGCCAGAATTTTGCAGCCCAGCTGAAACTCATGGCTAAAATACCCCCAGAATTTAGTTGCAAAAGGTTTTCAACTTGCCTCAGCCTCTCTTTAGTTTTAGAAGCAGTAGACAAAAATTCTCTTCATACTTAAGCTTCACTGTAAATAGCAATCTAAAGATAGCAGCCAAATATTTAGATACAAAGGGTAAATGGTAATTAGAAGGAACCATAACATATCTCCCACTTCAAATGGTTAAGAGGTTCAAATTTAATAGCTGCTTTTATATCCTAAATCTCTTTTGCCTGATTTAAAAGGCATTGTTCTTAACTCAACCTGTTCCTTGAAACTGGTAGCAATGTGCTTCTGCACAGTGACATGAAATGGCAGCCAGGATCATCCATGACAAAGAGTAACTGCGCTAACCAATGTGTTTGTAGGCTTATCAAATTTTGCAGTTAAAATAGAAACCAACAGAACAACATTTCATTAAATATTTTAAATATATACTCATTGTACATGCAAATGCAAACACTGAAGCTGTTTCTGTAGCCACAGAGGAACAGTCTTCTCAAATTAAAAGCTTGTATCATAACCTGTAGTATTTACAGAAACCTGCCAGGAAGTCAGGAAGACATATACCTTAAACCCCAGAAGAGGTGGTCGAGAGCAGCTTGTTACAAACTTGAGTAGTTTGCGTTTCTCCTCATCAGTGAAACTTTCTACAACTCTCCAGAATATTTTAATTACAGGATGGTCTGCTGTGTAGCCACCTATAAGGAGATTTAAATTATTTACAGGGAGAATAGTTATATATAAGAAATAAATTCTTCAGAAAACTGGCATCAATCTTGAAAAGCTTGGGGAAAATACCATAACCAGCAGGCTTACACTGCTGACTTCCAGTATCTACAGATCTCTTTAACCACTGCATTTTGAGTTTCTCATTCATTGCTTACCTATAGCTACTATCTCCCTCAGCTTCTTAACTGCAGTCGTCTTCTCTGAATCCTATACATTTATTTTAAATTAATTTTATTTAGTTTAGCATTTACCTAGTAACCTTGGATTACTGCCTTTTACTCCAAGAGTCTGCAAAATCTGCAAGACTCAGGATGTTGTTTAATGAATCAGCTTACCTTGAGGTAAGCCCGGATGTGAACTGATTATATACTAGCTACTTTTTGATTACATTCATGATAAATGCAAGGGAAAATGAAGTAAGATACCTTGCATTTCTCACAAGGGAAAAATACAAGCTCTCTCTTCAGGCTGAATAAGAAATGATAAGTGTCTGAATGCAGTTGTAGAAACAACTATCCCAAAGTCATTTGCAGACTTATTTTCACAGCAACCAGACACAACCATTGACTAACATCTATTCAGAAAAGGAATTACACATCCTCTAATTATACAGCTATAGACTTGTGTTTAAGTGTCTGAATAAATACACTGCATGCCTATAGTTTTCAACATTTACAAAATTAGGTTGTAATCATAATTTTACTCAATCTTCTGAGATTCAGGCCTGTCTAGAGAGTTTGGCCCGAGTTAACAAGAATGACCTTGCAACTTTTTTTTAAAAGTTGTGATAAAAAGCAAGTTTATTTACTCCTGAGTCATTGTAATACATTTTTTTATTTAAGTAAAGTATGCTTACCTGAATAGTTTGTGAAAGATTTAAGGTCATCCAAACTAATAGGAACCTGGGCACCGGAAGTCAGAACCTAATTGTGAAGGAAATTAGTTACATTACAGGCAAAAATTAGCATTTATTTCTGTTTAAATCAATTGTTTTCTGCTGTTTTAAGCTAAGTACCTGTATTTCCTGTTGATCAAACATTCGAAGCCATTCAAGATTCACAACATTGGCGAGTCCCTGACGGAAAGCAAGGCAATGCTGTCGAATTTGTTTGTTTAGCCTGTAGTCTGCCACCAGATGGATGTACGCAATTCGGTTGGCACTGGTAACAGGAATATCTTTTCCACCTGGCTTCAGCTCAACCACCTATAAACATAACAATTTTCATCATCTTGGTAAACTTTAATTCTGTGTGCTGTAACCATAAAGTTGAATTGCAAAACATTCCAGTAAGTGATGTATATATTTGAAGTTCACTAGAATATACTCAAGGATATTCACCTCAAAATAAGATATAACATTATGACAAGTTATAAAGGTACAGGATTTTCTGTTTACGCATTAGACCACATTCTATGGCATCCAGTTTCTAGATCTAAACCTCCAGCTGCGAGTGCAGTTGACCACATGGCCCTGTGGTTTATTACCAGTAAGCAGATTCAGCAAAGTCAGAGCTCTTTTAGAGGAGACAGTGTGTAATACTAAATTCCCCACTGCAACTCAGATAGAAACTGCGGTGAAAATCTTCCCCTTGCCAAGCTTACTGCTAGCTTCACTGACGTTATTAAGTGCCCTGGAAGAGAGAGGGTAGCCTGTATCAGCACAGAGCTCACACAGAGCACTGTCTTTCCAGCTGGATTGAGAAAGCTGTGCTTGACAGACTAGGCTTGACTGTTTGGTGATCATGAATTCTGAAGGATCACATTACAGTAAAAGCAATGTCTGCTGAGTCAAAATTAAGATTCTGATACAAGCCTAATTTACAGAATTATAAGCATTTGCAATTCCTGCTGTTGAAAATCTAGGCTGCATTTGCTCAGTACCTTCGACAGAAGTAAGAAAGCAAACAAACAAAAAATCAAGCCTGAACCTTGTTTTTCTACTTAGCTTAACTTGTTCTTCAAGTACATCAAAACACCGCAGCATGCAAGAATTCTTAATGAAAAAAAAACCAAACTAAAGATACTGTAATTGCATTAAGATATAAACCAGGATCAAAGGTGTTTGTTGTTAAAACACTAGAGACTTCTACAAATTCTACTCTTTACTACATGTGGTTAATTCTGTTGAGTAGCAGCCCAAATGGAAGGGATTACTAGAGTACTAAGAGGAGGATTAAAAACGTGAAAAGCTGAGATACTGTCATCTTCTGAACCCTTCCAAAAAGAATTTGTTTTTTACACTCTGGAGTCAGCAATTTTTATTTTTTTTTAAAACTACTGTGACTTCAGTCTGTGGTAACGATCACATCTTTAGAGCACAGAGACTAAAACGTGAATAGCTGCTCTCCTAATATGTTACCTGATTATGTGAGCTGTTCTAGTACTAAGCAAAATGCAAAATGGTAAGATTAAAAAAAAAAAAAAAAAAAAAAAAATCACAGTGCTTTTGAGCATTCAGATTTTTACTTGATTCATAGCTTTTTAGGGCCAAAGGAGAACATTAAGATCTGTGAATCTGACCTCCCAGATAACACAGGCCAGACAATTCTGTCTAGAGATTACTGTATTTAACTCGATAAATCCATAAATGAGGTAGAGCACATTTTTTAGAGATAGGCAATCCTGGTGTAAAGACTCCATATGATGGAGTATTTACCACTTTCCTTGATAAGCTAGAACAACCTGAATTACAATAGGTGTTAAAATATATCTTACTTTCCGCTTTAATCCTTCAGCTGCAAGCTGCTTGCTTTTGTTCCACCTACAGTAAAAAAATTCCCCAATACTCCACCATGTCTACATGCAGGTAGTAATGACTTATGCTTAAACCCTCATCCGGGGGTTTTCTGGTAATCTAACTGTCCCTTTCAGATTTTGTCAATGTGAGATTACTCCTACCACTGCTATGTCAAAGTATCATCACAGTCTGAAACAAAAGGACTAATGTAACAGGAAAAATAAATATATTATGCCATAAAGGCTAAGAAGGATGTAAAAGAGAAGAAAGAAAGCAGTAACAATTGGTAGCAGTAAATGTTCATGCAGTTCACTTTTTACTCATTCAGTGTTTTCATGGCATCTTAAAGGAACTACTGTAGAATTCCCCCTTATTCTGTCAGGAATGATTGTTGAAGAGTTCCTTTTCAAAAAGGACACACAGTAATTTATTACATCTTTAAAGATTTATCAACTTGCATTTTTATTCATCGCATTTCGCCAGTAGATGGTGCAAGATAATAACACAGGTTACACTGGCGAGACTAGAAAACTACCCAAAACGTTCAGACTCGTGTCATCACCTTATTTTCTATTATTTTGTAGATCAAAGTTGAAATGATTTTTTGTTTGTTTGTTTAAACTTGGTTCATTATTGAAATCACGTATTTTAAAGGCAATGAAATCATACATATTATTTAGATGAGCATTCAGATCATTCAGGCAAGGGGAAATATAAAAATGGGACAAAAAAGTCCTATTTTTAAATATCTGCAAGAAAAGGTGCTTTGCAGTTTTTAGTATTGTGGACAGAAGTATCGAGGTAGGCCTCTGACTGAAGGTTAGATACACTCGGAACCATGGTTGCATGCACTTAGGGTTTTATTGGCTATAAATTCTATGTTTCTGCAGGTAAATAAAAAATAAAATAAAATAAAATACATTTCTATTCTTAAGAAAATGATCACAGTTTGTAAAAAAAAAGAAGTAAATCTCTATTTTATGAATGGCTGCAGTTCAAATGAACAGTTCGGACTATAACTTTGAGTTACTGTATTTACTATTTGAACATTAGCATAATAATGAAATAAATACACAACAAAAATCAGGAAGACAGTCAATAACATATTTGTCAAGCAGAATTCAGGGGTGCTATCTTCTGGCTTATTGGTAATAATCTGTCACACAAATCAATTTGTAATATGATTATGGGCAGAAAACGGCAAGTCTCTGTTGACAGACAAACTTAACGTCAGCTGCTGGTCACACAGATCTGGCAGTGGCAGCTGCTTCCCAAACTAATGTAGAAAAGGAATATTTAGAGGGTAAAGTGGGAAATATTTTAGGAAAGAATAAGGTTCCTGTCATCTAGGCATTCTTTTTTTGTGTGTGAAGACATATCTCTTCATACAATCATAGACTTCCCAGTGCAATTTCAAAAAGCACTCTTAAAGATAGTCAAGAACTCTTACAAACTTGGTTTTAGAAGAGATGAAAATATTTTATCTTTTCTCTTGGACTGTGATCACTTTTGTTCACATCACCCCTACAGTTTTTCACTATTCTGAAAATAAGTTGATAAAGGTTTTCTTTCTTTCCCTCTCATCTGTCTTCCAGATGTTCAGGCAGGAGTTCCAGGTAGGATACTGCATCTGAACGCCTAAAAACGCATTTGCCTTAAGTGTTATAAATCTGCCTGAGAAGGATCAGCCTCAACTTCAATATTTTGCTTCTGAGAAACCTCCAAAAATCATTCATCTAAACCACTGTATCCTTGTAAAGATGTTGCCAAGACAGAAACTTTCAAAATTATTTTTAAGGCTTCAAAATTTTCTCTCATGGAAATTTAAAGGCAAAGAACTCTCCTTTAATGTGTCAACATATTTTCAGTAACGACAATGGCATTCACATCTGTTTAAAAAGCCAAAGAAGGTGTCCTGACACCAAACTTTCCCTTCTGTATGGATTTCGTAGAAACTGCTGCCATGGGTATTGCAGGGCTTTTCTGTGGATTTGTGCTTTTACAATTTATGGAGTATTCTGATCATATCAACTGTTCCAATCCATGTAATCTCAAGAATCACTGTTTGAGGCGACTTGCTGTAGGACAGAATCTGCCATTTTTGAAGGAAGAAGAATAAATATTTGAATCTTCCTCTCTTCCCTTGGACAGCCACAAAACACCTTCCTCACTGTTGACGTCTGAAAAGAGGAGGTGTTGTCTCCAGTTCACTAACCTTACACTTACAAGCATTTTAGAATCATTTTCTCACATCTACAAGATAAAAGGAAAACTAAAATCAATATACGCAGCTACTTGAAGGCACCTGTACCTATGGACTGACATTCTTTTGAGGCTGTTTTACTGGCCACCATTTTCTGCAGCAGATCCAACAGTTGAAATCTAGGCTGGTATCACTGCATTAGATAGTTCTTTATCAAAAGCTAAAGCTATTTGATGCTGGAAGATAAGGTTGATGGCAGAGCTCCCCTAATTAGCAGGTCTAATGTGCAAATTATTAAGTACCTTTTTCAACTTCTGCTGAATGCACTTTGACAATAGTTTAATGGGATCTAAAAGCACATTACAGGATTGGAATCAATACGCTGATAATAGAATTTCTACTTTCTACTACTGACAGAGGCAATAGAGCCCCTTTTGAATGTGTCTTTCATAGCAGATAATGCTTTTGTGTCACAATTGCTGGATGGACACTGTCATGAGGATAGCTATTTACAATGATAGATTTATGATGCATTTATTGGGCACAATTTATTAGACACTAAAGTGGTTGTTTAGCTGAAAACTAAACAAATGTACATGAAAACTAAAAAAATGTACATTCAACATAAGGAGTGCAAATTAAGCTCTTTTCCCAAAGTGAATTAGCCTTACCTTGACACAATTAGTTAGTATGCAATGGTTACATGAGCCAAATACCAGACAAAATGTATTATCCATATGAAGTTTATTAAGGTAATGAAATGGAAGTATAAAAAGTAACTTGTTGCATCAAAACACAGAAGACAATGACAATCAATTAGTTCTGTTGAACTACACTAACATGCAGTCTCATTAAAAGATGGTTAATACTTCACGGGTATTGTGCACTCTCTCAAAGTATAAACACAGCAAAACAGCATCAGAATATCTAACTTACATTTCATTTAATTACTGATAATTATATTTAATCTTCCTTTTAAACTTATGCCGAACAATTAAAATCCAGAAGTCTTGGTAATACCAGCCATAGACCTCGGAGAATTTTAACGAACAAATCAGGCTTCTTGGCAAGAATGCACCTTTCTACAATGTTTTTGTTGCAGTAGGTAGAGCTGGCAATATCTCTAACCTGGATCTCTACATTATTTCTGATTGATTTCTCTTTTCTATGTCCTTCTACCTTACTTGTTGAGATAGTTTCTGACTAGCGTGGCTAATTTTTCAGGACATACAGTGTAGGTGTATAAAGTATGGAAACTAAAACCTCCCCAGAAAGTATTAGCTACTTTTCATTTTTAGTTAAGAGACTAAACTGAATTTGTATTGGCTGCGATCAACAAAACTATTACTTTAAGTGCACCATAAAGAGTCATTGGGTCATTATTATTTTAATCCATTATGATTTCTAACTGATTCCAAAGCAGGGCAGTACTTCTATCACTTACATATCACCTAACTTTTCCAATTATTTGAAGTGCAATCAAAGAAACAACATAAAAGATTTTGTTCAAGAAATTATCTCAGGCAAAAGAAGTTTTCATGTATGATTGTTAGAAAATAATCACTATAGTTTACTATTTAACCAACCAGACTTTTAAGTCATCATCAAAAGTTGCTTTTTCAAGTACACGATTAGTTATTGTCTACTTATACATACTTTCAATACTTGAAATATTGAGCCAGAATCCCTATGATACCACACAACACACAGCACCTTCAGCAGTTGTTTCCTATCACTTTTAAGTTAAAGAATGACTTAGTGGGGGTAGTAACAATTCATCGGTCATACATAACAGGAAAAAAAGAAAAAAAAAAGGAGCTAAAGCCATTCTTACCTGTGCTTCCCCAAGGTCATTATTTACCACAGTGAAGTTTAGTCCAAGTTCTTCCACATCCCCTTCATAGCTCTTCAGAAAAAGCAAATTTTTGTACATTTCTGGATCTAATGAAGCTAAATGATGAATGTCAACATCAGCACTTGTCCCCAGTAGTTTAGAGAGGAAAAAACTAGCAAACGGCAGCTCCACCAGCATATTTTCATAAAGAGCCTGAAAAACAAAGCAATTAAAAGCACATTAGATTTTATTGTTGTCGATGTAGGAATTCTGAAGGCTGTTGCCTATTTCTCAACCTTCTGGTAACTCCTGAATAGGATCTTCTGGTATGGCATTAGCCCATGTATTGCAAAAATTTAACAATATTATCTGAAGTTTGAAATTTGAATATTCTTGTGAAATACCAAGCTCCCAAATTTTACAAATTAATTATGTGGTGATTTAAAAGGTAAGGTCACTGCTTATCTGTCATTAATCTTCTTGTCCTAAGCATAAGAGCAAACAGGAAGTGTCATCAATTGCATAGATTGACCAGAAAACCGAAGTTTATTAAAGGACAATGCAAATGCAGCAAGAATGTCTGCCACAAGTATTTAGCATTTCTACCTGCATTAGCATCATCACAAGCAATATTTTTCCATTCATGATACATGTAAAATTGTCTGCCCCTTAAAATTAACTATGTAAAACCATTATATTCTCAACTAATCCAAATACATTATTTCTCTTGTACATTGTACAGATTCATCGCTGCATATTTCTGGTGAATTCTACTACTTAATGGCATCAAACCATACTAATTTTCTAAGCCAAGAGCTTACCAGTTATGACCGTACCATATGTCCAATCCTTCCTACACCTGGCACTATCCCCTTCAGAAGATTACTGAACCAAAAATGAGCCTGACCCAAATATGCAGCACTCATGAAAAACATATTTTTACTGTAAACTGAGAGTTTCCCCAAGAATTTTCAAAAATGCATGAAACTCCAGCAATACCACTCTCAGTTATCTATATGACCACATTTCCATATAATGCAAAGCAACTTTGCATATTTTTCATACAAAAACTTCTTATTTCCTTCCAACCAGTACTTATGGTAAAGCACTTATGGTAGCTCTCAAAGGAAGGAGAGATGGAAACTTCAGAGCTCGAAAGAGAAAGCATGACATAATTTAGAGAAAACCTACATGAATACAGGAAAAACAAGAGACTGTTGCCTTTAAGAAAACATTCCTGAAACATGCTGCCTGTGCACAGCCTTTCCCGTTGTCCAGTCCGTTTGCCACATCAGCATTTCTAATGATGCCAACCAAATCTTTACGCTATCATTAATATCACTGCCAGGCTGATCAGAAAAGACATCATCAACATAGCATTATTGTTTGTTCTCTTTTTACTCTTCAAGAGCAGTGCTTTGGCATTACTTAATTCCCCCATAATCTGCTGCATACTTAGGAAAGGAAACACAATGAGGCAAAAAAGGGAAAAAAAGAAGAATAAATGTAGCTGTAATCATTCAATGATAATCCAACAAAGACGTTAAGAAAAATATACACAATTCCTTAAACTTTTGAAAGAACATTTCTGTGAGGTGAGTTAGACCTTGCAGAAAGAACTGAGAATAACGAGTTCAAAGCCAAAGGGTGCATTATATTTAGAGCTGTATGATTTATTCAAGGTGTAGAAGTCGAAATCCTCATTTGTATACTTGACTTTAAAAGCAAACTAAAGGGATAAATCATTAATTTGCAATGTATAAGGTCAGTGTTTGCTGTTCCTGCATTAGTAACAATAAAGCCATTGTAATTCCTTAAATATATCAAAGCTACCCGAATTTAAAATGGAATTCCATCTATGACTCATAAAATGTAAATGCAGAGGTGTAATTTTTTACACAAGGCAGGTTTAAGCCTTTAGAGCATTTAATATACAAGGACTAATAAATGATAGCACTAAAAACTATGATCACATCAGCTAAATGGATTATAAATTAAATTTCCATAATGTATGCAACTGAAATACAAAAGTAGACATAAATCAAGGTATTTTCTAAACACAGGTTAATTACACAAATTCAAAACCTGTCTATTTTTTATGTAAAATAATCCACTTAGCATTTTTCAAACTGATCTTAAGTCTTAGCCACTTGCAACACTTGATCCTAGAAGCCTATCAATAATTCCTTGTCAGGAAAAAACAGCAATAGGTATATTGAAGAAACTTGTATGTTATTTTTCAAGTGTCTGTCTTTTATGAGTGTTTATTGCTAGAAATTGTGCCAAAATGATTTGAAATAAAAAGGATTAATTATAGTAGAAGCTTTTTAATATAAGTGAGTGCAGCTGCAATGCAATTAATGCAAATTGTGGCGCTATCAGGAAAATAAATGTGAACAACATCACTGGCTACTTCTGTTTGCTGCCAAATAACTTCAGTAATTTACTACATTAAGAATCAATAAAAAAATAATGCATTTCAAATGCAACACTATTAATCTTCAGGTAGTTCCACAGTGAACATTTATAACTTCATCTAAAAACTATATAAAGCATTTTTAAATAAACTAAATTGTGCAACTTGAGAATAACTTTAATTACTCCTTCACTTAGCTAAGTGATTGCAATATTATGAAAGTACTTTTTGGAAACAAGACGAACAGTAGTGCTTTAATTAGTTTCCAAGTCAAGCTATCCTAATAAAGTTTGATAAAAAATGCACTAAAACTCTGCTAAATAAAGTCATGATAAAGTTCGGGTTTGTTTCAAAGCAGTAAAAGACACCATTACAGCTCCAGCCCTGTGCAGAGATGCTGAGAAATGCTGTGTACAATTGAACATGACTAAACAAATCAAAACTTTATTTTTCAGTTTCCATCCAACTTCCCTGTTTCTCAGTCAGCATAAACTAATCAAACTACTTGTTGCTGCCAGAAGATGCGATTCCACCCATTCCTGCCAGGGTGATGAAACACATCAGCTTGCTGATTCAACTAGGTTTGTTTGCAAGTGGAGTAGTTCTATAGTATCGGTTACATGAGCATTACATCATGCTGAATAAGGTTCAAAATTTTCAGATTATTTGGGTCATGCTTTGTCGGGGTTTTGGGTTTGGGCAGGGTGGGGCGAGTGTTGGTGGACACAGCATGTTTGAAGTTGAGGTTTCTTTCAAGTCAGAATCTGATCCAGCTCACAGCTACAGCTGTAACTCGGTAGGAACAGCAATGCCATTTGTTTCACAAACCTTAGAGCAGCCAGTTGTCCAAGGAAGTGAACCCTAATGAGTATTTTTCTTACTCCGCTGATCTAATGACTGAAAGGAAGAGTCACTCCTCTCTTTTCTCTTATGATCTGTCTTGGGGAGCTGTTAAATTACCTGATTTTAAACTTAATTTTCTGTCCATTGAACTCTCTGAACCAGCCTCCTGCAACATCAACATAAAGGAGGCAGGAGCCCAGAAATGGTGAAAGGCAAGGGAATGGTGAGCACCTCTTACAAAGGTAACCAGCTATCAGATTAATTAGCTGTCATACAAAGCTGAACCATTAGAATATACTTATGTATGTACTTTAATATAATACAAGGTCACATTCTCCCCACAGAAGCGGTCCTCTTTTTCCTCCAGCAGCCAATGAGTAACAACACTAAGGGAAGAAACTGGCTTGTTCTTGGAGGGAGGTGACTTCTTTCTGTTTGACCAAGTCTAAAGTTCCTATTCATACACTGCTTCAAGAGATGAAAGCCAGCAAGCCTAACCAATATATATTTTAAAACTAACCTCAAATTTCAAGTACTCTCACACTTTGATGAGCCTTTCCTTTAACTCCTGTGGCCATCAGTGATGGGACCAATGCCATCCTATGTGATGAATTCTCAGAGTTCACGTTCCCAACTTTCCTATCTAACGAGCCTCTTGACTTCACTGTCTCTCATCCTGTAGTCCCATAAACTGCAATTTACATAAAGCAAAAAATGCAGATAGGAAGTCATGAAAGGAGCAATTGGTGGTCAAACATGACATTAGACTTCTAATTTCTAACATTGGGGGGAGGGGGCCCACAGGACAACACACATGACAAACACCTTAATAGAGCTTATTATACCCCTGCCTCCTCAAAAAGCAGGGAGTAGTAGCATTTCACTTCCATGGAAACGCAATTTGGAGATGCAAGCTTGGAGCAAGAGACTAGTCTGAAGCACAGACAGGGATGTCTACATCAAGAGCATTCACACAAGCCACAAGCACTTATAATGCTTGTAGAGTGACGCATTCCCAGTAGCTAAAAGGTTAAGCTTGCTGAAAGGGCCAACCTGGATTTCCCAGCACTGTTTCAAACTTGTACAGGTTAGGGATGCTCTTTAGGCAGAATTATGACATCTCTAGATAACCATTAAAGTAACCTAAGAGCTTCTGAAGGAATTAAAAAAAAAAAAAAAAGGCAAACAAATCTAGCTTATGGGAACAAATCACTTTTGCTACTCTTCACCCCAGTGTTTTCCCAATTATCTCAAGATATTTGCTAGCCTTTTTCTTTTTTTAGGGTTGGTTTTTTTTTTTAAATGCTTAAAAAGTTTTTGTGGTTAAAAGGCCAAGAGCAACTACTTCACTACGGAAGAAGTAGTAGTCAGTAAAAGGAACTTCACGCACCTCCCTCCCCCTCTGTGTATGAATGCCTGGAGAACACACCAGTATATTAAAAACAAGCAAAATAACAGAAGACCTACTGTGGTTAATAGGTTTTGACTTCACACACAAAGCACACAGTCTGGAGTCTACTGTTTCTCTTTCAAATAGTATTAGCTAGTTGTGATTACAGCACAGTTCAACTGTAATTGATGGCAACACGGACTAGCTACAAAAGCCTTTACTCCGTGACACAGACCACAACTCGGTCATCTAAAGTGAAAAATATTATGTTCATATACTTAGATATCCTGAATGCATTCATTAAACACCTGTGATGTGGGGCACGAGGAATGGTTCTTTAAGGCAGGCAACTTTCAGAATATAGGCTGACAATTAGTAGCTTTAATATACTATGGAAATAAGATCTCAGCTGAAAGGACAGCTGTACACAGCATATAATAAGAAAGGAGGAAAAATTACAGTTCTCTGGAGAAGGAGGGCTTTTTTCTTGTTTTCAAAATAATGCAAGTAATAGCTTACTGGGACTATACATGGTAACTATCACACTATTATTTAAGCACTACATGGTCAGACAAGGTATTGTTCAGGTATGACCCCCAGCTCTTCAGAAAGAGAAGACTTTGTGCCACATTTTAAAATGACAAAATTTAAGCCAGTCGAGTCACTGCAGACAAATCAGCTGTATATAGGAGAGGTTACATGAGTGTTACAACATGTTGAATAAGGTTCAAATTGTGTAAACAAATTCACAGATGAACCAACTAAACCTCCCTGACTGTAAGGCAGCTCTTGTGCCTTTACTTACATTTTCAGGTCTACAATTAATTTTCTCATTTATTATTTTAACTAAAATCTCTCAAGAAAATAATTAATTGGTCATTGCTCCCACCTTCCATTAATCCTTTACAACCCAGAACTGTATTTTAAAACATAAACAATGCTAAAGTCATACCCCGAGAAAGACACATAGTACTGCCTGAGTTGAGGCAGCAAACGACTGGGCTTAAATTCAGTTATTTCCCTAATCAGCCCCCAAGACCATAACCCTTTCTATTTCAGTCATTTTAAACAGTTACTATTAAATAATACTTAGCACTTACAGAGTGCAATAGATCTTCAAAGCTGTACAGAACCATTAATAAAAATGATAGAAAAATAGTAAAACCATTAGAACTTCCTTCTACCTTATTATTTATATCCTAGAAATAGCTCATCACACTCACAAAGCCTTTGGAGCCAGCAAAGCCTCTTCTACCCCAATAAAAAGATAAAACTAAAAATATGTTACATTAAAATTAACATGTACTTGTATTTTCAATGCATTTTTAAAGCTAGTGTTTAGTATAAGATAATTTCTTACAGATATACTTAACGTGCTTTAAAGCAAGGTAAAATAAACTGATACTGTTTCTAATGCCTATATGGTAAAATAAACCTAATGCTATCAAGTGTGTGTCACAAGGCAGCGTACGTCTGCTGCCTTGTAGTTTTAAGTTACTGTTTCTCAGTTCTCAGAGCAATACAATAGCAGAGACATCTAGATGCATTTGTATCACCATAGTAATGGAAAATGTGGTATATTATCTTCCCTGTTTGATCGCAAAAATTCATACTGCGCTTTTTGTTCAAATAATGAATACCTCTTCTGTCTTTTAAAAAAGCAGGAGTCCAAAATTCGACACGTAGATGCTTTTAATTAGGCTTCTGGGGGAGCTCTATTAACATCCCTTGCGGCAACACTAGTATCCTCAAAGTTATTAATGTCCCCGCCCCTTCAAAAATAA
The DNA here is from genome assembly GCF_004027225.2 of Strigops habroptila. Taxonomy (NCBI): domain Eukaryota; kingdom Metazoa; phylum Chordata; class Aves; order Psittaciformes; family Psittacidae; genus Strigops; species Strigops habroptila. Next base: position 106,484,068 of record NC_044277.2, on the reverse strand, counting down.
AGCCTTGTGTAAGTTGATTTTACTTCCGATTTGCCACCTACTGGGAATTGGAAGGTCAGTAAATACAAGTCCATAGAAATTCCAGAGACTTGGGGTACCAAGACTCAGATACAAAAGGCCCGCCTGAAAAATTTGCTGCAGTCAGTGTAAATCCCCAAAATGGATTGCAGGTGCATGATAAGCATAAAGCGAACTCACAACTGACTCATGAACACATTACCATAACAATGTAGGAATCCATTTCCAAAGACTTCATTGAAACGTATCAAGTATAATGACCTTGACTTAATTTTTAACTTAAAAATGGAAAGTCATGCTAGCATTTTTACTCTAAGAATTTAGGACATATGTAATTTTACTACATTAATTTTTATTACCAAAATAGAGTGCTTCAGAAATATTAGTACTTGCAGAAAACCACCATTTCATCAGCTTGGTACTTTCTTTCTGTTTTAATAGGAACAGTTATCTCTGTAACTTTCACCATGTGTAAGATATAAATTGCTATCGACGTCATTTGTGGGGGTTTTGAGGGATGGGAGAGGGAAGGACAAGAGCTACCTATGGATGCTCCAGTTAACTGAAAGTTATCATTCACTACTGAAGTTCCAGTAAAGCCTTAATAGATTTTCTTGTCTCAAATTTAAACGTAATTTAGTAAGAGCTGAAGATAAAAGATGGATCTGCTTCTAAGATAAATCTGTATTTTAACAGCAGTGAAATTAGTCATTTTTAAAGACCATTCAAGTAGAATAAAGAATTTCAGTAAATATTGCAAACCTAATTGATTGAAATGGACGTAGGTGTTCCCAACTGTGAAAAAAGATCAGGATACCATTACCACACACTCTAACTGTTTATTTATTCCCTGTCTAGGAACCTGATTTAGAGGCAATAAAATGCAATCAGTACACAAAACAGAAGCAGGAATCATCTGCTAATGGAACTTTTAATTGAGGAGTGACCACTGACATGAGGTAATTCTTTCCATGCAGAACTCCTTGCAGAGACCTCTATGCACTTTATCACGGTAAACAATCACTAACATATGCATTAAAGAAAATTTAAATACATTATGACCCAATAAATATCACAATCCATCAATACACACTTTTCTTTCCTAAAGATTTAGAGTTAAAATACCACATTTCAGTAGTCTTTTAGTGCTAGACATATATTTACAAGGTTGCTACTAACATAGCTATTTGTAATCAAAAGATAATTGGTTATGTTAAATGAATCAGTACACAAAGGAATTGTCAAGCTGAATAACCATGTCAGAAAATAGATTCAGATTAGTTTACATCTACATTCATAAATCATGAAAAAACTCCCATAAGGTATCAATTTTGCTCTTACAATTGTGTTTCTGCATTGTAAACATATAAGAGCATGCTACTTTACATGCTGAATTTCTGGTCTGATTCCATTTCAGACGATTCAGGATTTTCTGAGACAAATGATCATCATATAACTTGCTTTTGAGCAAAATGCTGAGTCTACAAAATCATGTGCAGGGTAACTAAAATTAATAAAATAAAATGTTTATACAAATTACCTCCTCTTTGTATCAGTACCACTAATTCCATACCTACCTTTCTAGATACTAGTAGTATGAGTTGTGGCTGCAGTACTAATTAAGAGTTTACTGATTTAAGCCAAAATGGATCTTAATTAATTGGACAGTAAGCAAAAGGAAAGGGTAGCCTAAAAATCAGAAGAAGAAAAAACAGCCACCCTCTAAGAGTCAGAGAAACAACGGACAAATAGCAGCGCAATGCTTGATATTCAAGTATACAAAACCCAATTCTTCTCATTGTTGAGTTTTCCTGCTTTGTTTTCTCCCTACAAGCTTTTGGCGCAAAGGGGGACACAAATATGTTACCAGAAATATTTGCTTGAAGGTTTTAACTCTATATGTGCAGCTTATTAATGATTTAAAAGTTTAGGATCTGATCCAGGCCTTGCTGTGAAAAGACTCCCATTGATTAAATCTGTTTTAGGTAAGGCCCAAGGATGATTGAGTACTACTATAGTTTCTCTGCAAAACAGATACCATGGACACTGCTAATCTTAGGATTATACCTTCCAGACAGGAATCATACCTTGCACAACAAATGATCTATCACAGCTCTATTCAAAGTTACAAACAGTAACCACAGGACACACTCTTAAGATATAGAAAAATAATTTATTAATAATTAATGGTCCCACATTTACTATTAGGGTAATGAAATTTGTATTTGATCTACTATTTCCCTTCAAATGCTTAATTTTACCAAAATACATATAACTTTTTTCAGTCATGTGTGTTTAACAACATTTAGATATCTACAGAGAGTAGTCGATTACATCAGTATAGTAACCTATAAAAAGTCGTATGCAAATAAACAAATTATACCTTCATCAATATAATATCTACTAGGCCATGCAAATGAATGACCTCCTATATAACATTAATGATCAAAGACTAAACCTAGATCGCTTCATCTATCCATCATCAAAACCATGCTAAAATTTCAAACTGGGTTTGCTCAGTCCTTGCCACTTCTTCTATCACAGTTCTTTATCTGGATCCACAAAGGAAGAACTCATTTCAAAACACATTTTTCTCTTTATACTGCCTTCCCAACCATTTAAGACAAAAGCTAAGTCTTGGGAAAAGAAATATAGATCTTTTCAGAAAACTCCAGTGTCTTCCAAGGAGTGCAGATTCTATTGCTTAGTAAAAGAGACTTAAAATTATATTTCAAAGATAGTGTGTATGTTCTTCAGCAACATCTATGTGTGACTCACTAGTGCTCTTCAATATGCTGGAATAAGAGAAGAGAAATGCAGATGGTAGCATTCAGTATAACCAAAGATCCTGAGTGTATTAGGCAAAAATCACTAGTGTCAGAATCACTCTGTCAAAGGTACAATTATTGTAAAACATATTACATGCAAAAACTAGCAGGTTTATGTCAAAAAGGAACAGGAAACCATAAAAATTATCATTCTAAGCTTTCTTTAGACTTCCTGCCATATTCTTAAACTAATGCTGATACGTCATGAAATTTAAGTAAATTGTCATAAGAATTAGCTACTTGCTGTCAAGTAATTCCAAATGTGAAGAACATCCTTTTCCACAGCATCTGCCACATTAACATCATTGAATAAATGCAAATGTGAACTGGAAATGGAGAAAGATAATAACAGCATCCAAGACCGAGTTCAGGTTTGAGCATGGTGAAATTCAGATTTTAATTCTGTATGTGTCACTGTTCTGCTGATCACTGTTTCTGCTGAAATGGTTAACAGGCGTTTCACCCCTTCCAGATTTGCAGCAGACCATTCAAGAATCAGCATGGAGGAAATCCTTTTAAGATTTTCAGGTGTTGCTTCCAAACTTCCCTTCTCTGCCTATGTCACTTGAAGTTTTGGCAGCCTGTCAAAATAACAACTTTTGTGTTCTCCTGAGCCAAGTCCACTACACTGGAAGGTTGCAGCAAGAAAGTCTGCACATGGAAAGATTTTTAGCACTACCAGAACAACTACTGCATGTGGAAAGGAAGTTAAACCAAATCATGTGCCTCCCCACAGCCCAATCCCACCTACTGAGAGAGCAAAACGATTACAATGTCCCACCCATACTTCTGTGACGCCACACAAACGACAAGACTTTACTTTCCAGAGAGAACAACAAAGATAATTTGGGGCTGGAACACCTCTGTGTGAACATCCCTGATGGCCCAGGACACCCTCAGCTCTCAGGCGAAGCCTGGAACTCAGAAAGTCACTGCTATGCTTCCAGTGGGCGAAACTGGAAAGTTGCAAACCCCGCAGTGGTGGGAGACTGCTACCAGAGGCGTGCACAGTAAGCTGAGCTTTTACTTTTAAGGAAGAGAAAGGAAAACGCTTAAAAGGCACCGTCGTTAAAATAATATTTACATTACAGAGTTAAGTCACTGAAAGTTGAGAAATGTAAACTTTGGAAGTGTTTGAGTAGCTGTTGTTTAAGCAAACTCATTTCTGCCCCCCCTCCCCTTTTCTTTTAAAGAATTATTTCAGACAACATAGGCAATTACATGATCACATGGCATTATTTCTATAAGACCTTCTGCTCATTCAGTAATCAGTAAAAGCTGCATGGACAGCTGTGCAGTTTATACACTGTATAGATTACAATTTCCTCAGTAAGTACAAAAACACACCCCAAATTGTCAGCAATTTATCTAGGGTTAAAATAGTTTCTAAGATACACCATTTTTAAAGGCAAGTTTTAAATTTTCAGATATTTCTGCTTCTTAACTGACCAATTAACACAGAAGATGTCAAGCTGTTAGAAAATTCCTGATGGGAAGGAAAACTGAATTAGGTGTAAATCTATGGTACTGAAAGGTAAATGCATTTGGGTGTTAGTATGAAATGGTTTCCAAGAGACAAGAGTTTCTATAAATTATTATATTTTAATGTATTTGTTTTCTGATAACACTGAAACTTCTTATGTGAGAGTTTCTGGTGGCAGCGCTCTTTACATACTGGTTTCCACAAATAAGAAATTGCTGTGGATGCCTGATTGCTTCCTTTGCATTAGATCTATCTTGTTTACAAAGGGGCTTTTAATAATCCACTATTGCTCTCAAATAACCCTGTGCAAAGCATCAAATGGACACATTTTTGAAAACGGATGAGTGAGTATTCAATAACTTAACTAAGATCACAATACCGGCAGGTTTTGAATAGTATGGTCGTGCCTTATCTTTCTGTTTAATTCATCAAGTCTCTAAATACACTACTAAAAAGGTGTCTGTGCACCTGGGTAGGGGTAATTATTAAGTAACACTGTCAATTCTTACCTTATGTAAACATACTGCAAACACAAAAACAATTTATGCTTTCAAAATGTTAAATAATAGATCTTCTGATTTTAAAAAGACAAAACCAAAACTATACCTGTACCACTCTATGGGAGATAAAACACATTTTGCAACTTCTGTCTTTATGCTAATATTTGAAATCCAATTACAGAAGGCAATGTGTTGTTTTGACAGAGGAAATTAAAGATTCAAAATTACAATTTTTTTTTTTTTTTTTTTTTAAATAATATTTCAAACTTCCCCTTAACAATTGAGCCCTGCCCTGTTCCTTAGATAAACACTAAACATTTTTGGAGTGAAGTAACTTCCTCACAATACCACAGCAGTATTTACTTCCCTGCTCCAAAAATCTATAGATGCAGAAAGAAAATGGAGCCTTGGATATGTAACATCGGTCATAATTACAAACTATTGTATTAGTAATGAATCCATCTCCCATTAAGAGCAGGAACATCCTTCAGAGATTATATTATTTCATTGAAATGGCTGATTTGAAATTTTCATTATTTACCAAGTTTGTATATTGAAATACCTAGGATGCATTAGCAGAGAATTTGCCTACAAAGTGGCAGTTTAATCTCAGTCAGTTGACTGGCAACTCTAAAGAACAGCGCTCTGTTTCAACAACTCAAGTTTGCCAACAACATCCTCTTAAACCACTTCCAGCTACACTAAAAGGACATCCAACTGCATGTTAAATCTCATTGCAAGCCAGCAGGATTTTAGCCTCCAAAATACTTCAGCAGTTAAATGGGACTTCTACATGTTAAATACCTTCAGGTTTAGATAGCTAAGTAGCAATCAATCATTTCTTTTTTCTGAATTTGTATTCCAAACCTTGTCCCACAATTACTAGCTTTACAAAAATTATTTCAAGGACTTGGAAGGAAAGTGCCTCAGTACTAAAACTGACCATAAAAGAAAATTTAATGTAATGAATGTTTGTAATGGTTTCTTTTTTTTCTCCCTACCCGTTCATTTTTCATCTAGCTCAACAAGTGTGTACTAGTCTTTGAACATTCACACCACCAAAATATCAAGATGCAAAACACACAAAAAACTCCTAGCAGAGTAAGTGAAAATTAATTTGCATATGGCATTCAAGTATGGTAAATGCTCATGGCAAATTTTAAATACTAGCAAGAATTGTACACCTCATACAACCAGACACTGTTTCTGAAAATATTAATTTCCTGTATTCCAAATGATGAAAACATAACTGCAGTCAAATTCCAGAAAGCTCCAGGTTAAAAATCCCCATAATCAGAGCAGTTCTATTAGCTTTAATCAACTTAGCATTAAGCGAGAGGCTAAATACAAGAGCAGACATATGCACACTTTGCTCAGCTGGCAGTCACAGTATCTCTAATTCCCAGTACTACTCAAGTATGCAGCTTACTAAACTGAACCAGAAATTTGGGTGATATATAGAAATAATGTTCAGATCCAACATACGACAGTTATTTTTCCTCAACTCTAGAAAAACACGTCATTTTTTTTCCCATCTACCCCTATCTATAAAGAAAACATAACATTACTGAACAATTCCAGTACTGCTATAGCTTTATACTATACAACACTGCTTTTACCTTTCCAAGCATTCTTCCAAGAAAGTAGTAATGTCGGGCATAAGAGTCTCCAACGAGCATCTGTGCAGCAGGGTTGGGGTAAAGAAGTCCCTCATTGGTGGTTTTAAAAAATCCCTGGTTGGGGTTAAATCCTGATTTAAGTAGTTCATTCAGGAATTCTCTGAAAATGCCACCACCATCAATACCAGCTTCATCAAGACCATGTGCATTAAGTAAGTGAACACGAATGCGCTTTTTCAGGTCAGGTTCTGCAGAGAAAGAAGAGACACAAATACAACTATCTGCTTGAATTTTGTTTGGATAAAAACACACGTAGCTACACAACGTATCTATACTAACTTTATATAAAAAAATTGAACTAGTAAATAGTAGCAAAAACCTATTACTGGCTTGAATTTTGGCAAATTCAGTATGTGAAACTTGCTCTGAACACAGGATCTTGCTGTAAGAGCCATCAAAAGATGGAATGAAAAGACATTTAGTAGGTGAAGAAACCAAACCACAGAATATTTTAAAAAGAACCAAGAATAATTTGAAAACTCTGTTTATATAAAATATTGTGAATTCAAGGCTCAACATTCTCCTGTCTGAAAGGACCGTCAATAAACCCTGCATTCCCTTAAAGGGGCTGATTGTTACGCCACACCATATAGTATTTGGAATTAAACATAATATTTTTGATACTTTGGACTCAATTGCTATGTCAAGTAATTCCAGTGAGCAAGGTGTGGTAAAGGTGGACATGTTCCAAAGGCAGGTGTTCCACTTGTTTCATAGAATGATGCTACTTGAGAAAGAAGCAATAATTAATTGTTGAACTGTGTATACGTAACAAGGAAGAAGGTCCTTTTTTCTCAGTTCATGAAGGCTTCCCAAGATCTAACCAAATACACAACTTTTATGCAAACCCTTGCATTGACTACACTGGCGTCCCAGCAAAGCAGCCAGTAATAAACCAGTAGCAATGAAACTTTCTAATGCTTCCATGTGCTACAAGTGCACACATTATGGGTGGACAGCTGATGTTTATGAAGGAATCTTCAGCACCTTGTAGCAACAGAATTTCTCCTGAACCACCAAGTATCTTTCTCCCATTAGCAAATGCCTCTACATCTGCTACTAATTTCCCATTTCACACTTAACTATTTTTAAGTTACTTATTAGTATTTTGTTCAAGTTAAATGCTCTCCTGCACAAAAATTCTGCTTGCTGTAAATAGCAGATGGCCATTTTTAGCCACAGGCACTGCAATAGGTCCACTCACTCATCACCATTCGAAACAAGAAAATAAGACTACTGGCAAAAGAGAGTCTAAAGCATACAGACACGCTTTGTCTAGAGACTCCTGAGATATAGAGCATTGATGCTAGAACTTTTATATATGGAAAATGTTGGTTCAGTGCTTTTTGGGGTCCTATGAAGAAAACTATTTGCCTCTTCCTCTATGTACTGACAACCAGATTTATATCAAGGAGGGAAGAATGGTCCTAAAACAAATTCATATATCAGAACAGGTGATCAGGCAGAGGTGGACTCCAAGTTAGTGTAACCTCTGCAAAGGTGAGTTCAGTTTTATAACTCATAACTAGAATGTAACTGAATTGTTACTGGAGTCCACTGGAGCGTATTGTGGAATATTCTGAAAACTACAGTCACGGGAATAAAAATGATAAAATGCTTGCACATTATTAAGCATATGACAACTATATAAAAATATAAACCCACGAGAATCAACCTGGTACATTTCTGCCACTCCAAGCTTGTTTTCTTAATAAACTTAATTATCTCAGTTAAAGTACTACAGAAACATTAACTTTGAACAGCTCTCTTCTCAGGGCCAGTAGACAAACTGGATGCCTCTTTCAAATCAATGTTCTTCACTCTCTCCTCATCAATTCTAGAACCTCATCTATCATCTGTTCAATCTCCCAGATTGATTTTAGTTGATTCATTCTACAGTCTTGAAGTCGTACTGGGAAGCCCAAAGCCAGATGCAGTTCATAAGTGCTGAAACTGTGAGTTATGTTCTTGCTAATATGGCCCAGTATGCAGTTAGCTTTCATCTCACCAAGGGGAACTCTTTATTTGTTCAATTTGTTGTCCACTATGAACCCCACAGTCCTTTATTGAAAGAAACATTTTCTAGCCAGTCAGTGCTCAGCCTGTACTGCTACAGGTACAGGCTTTGGTCTTTCCTAAGCTTCATGAGGTTTCTGTAAGCCTTTTACTTCAGACTGTTGAGGGCCACCCGAGTGGCCACCTGACCTTCCAGTATACTGACTGCTGCCCTCAATTTCATATTGCCTGTGACCTCACTAATGGTGGAATATATCCCAGTATCCAGATTGTCAGATTGTATGTTACGCTTAGGAAACATGCATTCTAAAACTGTTTACTAGTTTAAAAAAGCTACATGAAGTTGAAATGCAGTCTTCATAGAGAATGTGCTTCTCAGTTAAAGCTATCTTCTTATTAAACAAATAGGTTGGCTTGTCTGTTACATCACATTGCATTATTCAAAAGCTTAGACTGCAGTTTCTGAATTGTATTTTCACATATTTGGGGAGACAAGAAAGGGCAACACAACAGACCCAACTTTTTCTGTTTTCCAATTCTAGAGTAAAGGAAATTATGATCTCCAGTAATTTTATACAAACCGAGAATACCAACACTACTTCCCCTCTAAACTAAGTGGTTCTCCAGGAGGGAACTTAGGTGGCACAGCAGGTGAAATTCACACGGCAAACCTCAAGTATTTGGCAAATACTCTTTCTATATGCAAAAATACCATACAGCTAATAAGGACTTCATTTTGACATGTTTTATCTACATTGGAATTTTGGTTTCCAGCGTAGCCGCTCTCACACAAAATCACACTAAGGTATGATTGAAATCAATAGGGTAAAATATATACTTCTCCATACTATCAAAGTGTGCTGCATTAACCTTATCAGCCATGCTGTACCTAGCAAATCCTGTGCAGTCTAGATATATTTGTTGACACAGATTACCAAAGCAGATAGTATCAAATAAACTATACAGATAAATATACAAACTGCAGTTTTATTGGCAAGTAAGTGGGAAGAAAAGCCCCACAAAAGTAGGTTTGAACTAAGGAAGGGTGTGTTCAAGAGACTGAGACTGCAATAATCAAAAAGAATGTGGATGAGAATTACTTTCTGTAAAAATTGGGGAAGTTTAACTCTATAAGAACTTTCACACCTTAGTGCTGATACACTTTTAACATCCTACTCAAGTAAGCAAGTAGTAACTACATGGCAAGAATGGTTAAACGTTAGAAACAAGCTGATAACTTAACTGTAAGCCTACCATTTTCAGGAGAAAGTTTATCATAAGCATCTTCATAAATATAGTTTCTTCTTATAGTGACATTAATTCCATCCAAAAATGGCCCATCTCCTTGAACTTCTTGCTTGTCAGCATAGATAAGTCTTTGAAAAATCTGTTAAAATGAGTGAAAAGAGAAATCATGTTATTGTGCAGATCCAAATATTCAATAAGAAATGATTATTCACTGCTATTACTGTGCTTTGAGTTGCTTCTGGGCACTCACTTTCAAGTGATTTGTCTTCTCTCTCATTGAGCTTCAGAAATATAATACAGAACCATGTCACAGGAAAGCGGAGGGGACAGACATGCAGAAAACTTTTTTGTGCTAAGATATCATCTCCAGTTCTTTCTACATAAAAAGGCACATCTACAGACATTGTGTCAGCGATTACAATTTCCTCTCCCTAACTTTCAGAGTCCTGAAATGCAAAGTACTCAAAAACAAAGGGGAAAACTCACATGAATATTCTGCACACAGAGGCCATCCTCAATACTAGTAAGTAATTTTTTGTAAGGCTTACTTACAAGAAACTAGATATCTGTTCTCTCAGGAGCAGTGAGCAAATAATTCAAAGCAAAACAGTGGATAGCACTGCCATATTAAACAAAGAACCAATTCAAAAAATATCAGCTGAAGTATAAATGGAACTTCATGTTTTCCCTTTGCAAATCTTCACAACAGGAACTTGTTACAGTTCACCTGAAGAGTAACTGTAGCTAACTGAATTTCTATGCCAAGATTTTGCATGGGATGGGGCTGCCCAATGCCTAATAATGTTCAGTATACCCTCAATGCAGAGTGTCTGTCCTCTCTTGCTTCTTTCCCATATTCAATAAATAATCTAGTACATTTTCCAAGGGATGTAAGCTCCCAATAATATCACAAACTGCTTTCTTAACTAGGAAGATTAAGAAGAGTCTCCAGTGATGTTTAAAAACAACAAATGTACCATGGAAGAACACCAAGTGTACCATGGAAGAGCAAAATCTGACAACAGAAGACAAAGCCACCCAGTGGATAAAGAACTGGCTGGATGGCTGCACGCAGAGAGTTGTGGTCAATGGCTCAATGTCCAACTGGAGACCAGTAACAAGTGGTGTCCCTCAGGGGTCAGTGTTGGGACCGATCCTGTTCAACATCTTTGTCAGCAACAAAGACAGTGGGATTGAGTGCGCCCTCAGCAAGTTTGCTGATGACACCAAGCTGTGTGGTTCGGTTGATATGCTGGAGGGAAGGGATGCCATCCAGAGGGACCTTGACATGCTTGTGAGGTGGCCAATGCCAACCTTATGAAGTTTAACCAAGCCAAGTGTAAGGTCCTACACCTGGGTCGGGGCAATCCCAGGCACTGCTACAGGTTGGGCAGAGAAGAGATTCAGAGCAGCCCTGCGGAGAAGGACTGGGGGTTTTGTTGATGAGAAACTTAACATGAGCTGGCTTCAGTGTGCGCTTGCAGCCCAGGAACCAACCATATCCTGGGCTGCATCAAAAGCAGCGTGACCAGCAGGTCAAAGGAGGTGATCCTGCCCCTCTACTCTGCTCTTGTGAGACCCCACTTGGAGTGCTGTGTACAGTTCTGGTGACCTCAACATAAGAAGGACATGGAGCTGTTGGAGCAAGTCCAGAGGAGGGCCACGAGGATGATAAGGGGGCTGGAGCACGAAGACAGGCTGAGAGAGTTGGGGCTGTTCAGCCTGGAGAAGAGAAGCTGTGTGGAGACCTCATAGCAGCCTTCCAGTATCTGAAGGGGGCCTACAAGGATGCTGAGGAGAGACTCTTCATCAGGGACTGTAGCGATAGGACAAGAGGTAATGGGTTTAAACAGGGAAGTTCAGGTTAGATACAAGGAAGAAGTTCTTTACTGTAGGGTGGTGAGGCACTGGAACAGGCTGCCCAAAGAAGTGGCTCCATCCCTGGCAGTGTCCAAGGCCAGGCTGGACAGAGCCTTGGATGACATGGTCTAGAGTGAGGCGTCCCTGCCCAAGGTTTGTGAACCAAAAAAGGTTTTATGAATTCTAGAAACTTAACATACGTGCATCTCAACATAGCTTTAAAAAGCCCACAGGTTGTAGACAGTGGCTAAGTCGTGACATAGAGATCCCTGCTTGAGGTCACTTTCAACTGTTTACCTGTTATCCTGGTGCAATGTTGCCCATGCAGTATTAAGATGTTTTGTCAGAACTGTATCATATAAGCCTGGAAAAGCACTCCTTTTCTATCAAAGCTGTCACTGTCTTATTTGACAAATACTGATTTACTTTCCCTATGGAACTACTCTTCATTCCCTTGAGGGTGCCTTGCAACTTAGTGTTTCCAAGACAATCAGCAAGCAGTTTTTAAGTAACTGATACTGTTGAACAGTTCAGAAAAGCAGCTCAGAAAAAGAAAAAAAGTGCATAACAGAATAAGAGCTTTAAAAAAGTATGATGCAAACTAAAACAGGTAATAGAACAATTACATATTTAAAATCTAGAGAACATTCAAAAGCAAATCCAATAATATAAGAATCTTGCAAGTTTTAAACTACATACTCTATTAAAGCTCAGCTAGTCAGCTATGAGTGCAGAAATTTAATCTCTAGGTGTTATTTTCCCAAAATGGACATCCATCATCTCATCCTGAGTAAATCAACCCAATGCACAAAGGTCTCCAGTCTTGACCTTGCAATCTGTTTATTACAGATATACAACTAGTTAGTGCTCTGCTTACCACAAGAGGGTGCAATCATGTAGATCAATCATTGAATCAGGACTGCAGTTTATTATGAACATACAACTGCTCTCATGTATCTTGGAATACGTGTTTCTAATTTTAATGCAGTTATTATAAAGGGTAATATATAACTAGTAAAAGAAGAGAAAAGTAATTAACTTCAAATGTTCAATTGCCACATGAGTACTCAAGAAGAACAGCATGGCCTGTCATGTCCTTCTGAAGGGGGAAGCACCTAGCTAAGTAGAAACTTAACTAGAGTGAGTTTCTACTTAGCTAAGTGCCTTTTTTTTTTTTTTTCACACTTACTGAAAGCATAAAACTAAAAAACCAATTGCATATTAAATTAGAAATTAGGTACCTTTACTCTTTCTTCAAATGGAACTACAAAAGGTAGCTCTGTCAGAATTGCAAGTTGTCGTTCTTCAGATACAGAAAGAGGTGCTGGTTCCAAACCCACTTAAAACAGAAATAATAACTTTTAAAATTTTGGAAAGAACATTTGTTTAAAACAGTTTATTTTGTGTCGAGTGACTCGATTTACTTTGTATAAAAATATATACATTAAAATAGTTTCTCTACTGAACAGTGTCACACAGCCTTACCTTTCTTTAAACATTAGTTTCTATAAGCAAACTGAAACATAAGTAGTGAAAACACACTGAAAACAAAATATGTATAAAAACAAGTCCTCCTGTATTTTTTATTTTATTTAGAGGAAATGTTATTTTCTTCTTATTGACATTTTTATTTTTAAATTAAGAAAAATAATTGATAGAAGACAATTAAGAAGTTGTAAGCAATTACAATTTTCATCGCAGGAATACATAATATCCCCATCCCAATCATCATAAAAGTCTAAAGGTATTGTGCTTTCAACTATAACATCTACTTTCAATCAAATCATTTTAGACATAAAGCCTAAAGAATTAAACCAAATCTAATGAAACCAACACAAAGATAACATTTCAATGAGTTTTCTCTCCCAACAGCAAGGTCACAGTGGACCACATTAAATCCTAGTCCCTGCAGAAACAGTGAAAATAACATCAAGAAACTGTGTAATGTGCTTAGGAGAAGAAAGATTAGAAAAGAATTGAAGCAGCAACAGCAACAGAGAGACTCAATCGCATGCGCTCCCCAAGCTATCATGCAGTTCCTTTGAACCTTCTTATACCCACAGAAGATGTTTCTAGGAAACAATTCATCTTTGGGTGATGCACAGTAAAAGTGACAATTCTGCTCTAACTTCATGGGAAGAAACTCAGTTGCTGAGCACATATCTGACTGTAAATTGATTAACTGCAGCAAACACAAAATGGTATTGTCCACTGACTGGACACTGTGGTTAAAGGTCCACCTAGATTCAGTCTACAGAGGAAACAAACCCAGAACTCCTTAGTTGTTTCATTTTCACGTTTAATAGCCACCTTATCAAAAAAAAGACCCCAGAGTCTAGACTATTCATAGTCCATGTTACAATACTAAAGTAAATGCTTTACATTACTACCCAGTCTGGAAATTCACGATAACAGTTTCGAGTTTTTCCTTTGGCTCCTTCCTACCTGTGGTGCCTAGCATCTTGCTGCACTGCTGCAACTGGACATCACTTCAATGTTTTTTTTTCTTTTACTCCTCAAAGCACTTCAAGTAGGGATATTTTAAGCACCAACTGAAGATGACGTGACCCAAAACATCACTATACTTGATGTATATTCATTCGGGTCAGGCTTCAACATTGCAAGCCTTTGGAATTTCTGATAAAATGCTTATCTGTGATTACCCTTAGTTTGCTTAGTAAACATTTTTAATTAAAGTCGATGTATGCAGCCTATTAAGCTAACAGTTAAAAGCATTTTAAATAAAAAGTGCATGTACAGCAAAGGTAAACTACCACATGACTTCGACAGTTCAATTATTCCAGTCAATTAGTCAATTTTATCTGCATTTCTCCATCGCAGCTTCTTTCTTTAAAGAGAAATACGGGATGGAGTCATCAATACAGAGGGCATTTAGAACTCACGAGTCTGTCATTTAAGTAAATGAAAAAGCACAAATAAACATGACCATATGTGATTCAGCAGTACTTTCATGCTAATTGGCTTTAACCCATATGGAGTCAAGAGGGATTAAACGAGTCATGTGCACATTGTTACCTGCTTGTTTTCACACGTTCATGTCGACTGCACTTTTTTTAGCCTGATTTCATATGAAAATGAGGCTTACATGAACAAAGCGTCATCCTTCCTCACCATCTTGCCTCCAACACACCTTTTGAGCTAACCAGCTGAATTTTAACTTTGACAGAGAATAAGAGGTTCAAAAAACCTAAGTTTTGTTAACATTTTCAACTGCACAGAGAAGAGAAATTCCTTTAGTGACCTGATTACAGAAAAAGCAAGGAGAGCTCAGCTATCTGCTCTATTCAGTGTGTCAGCTTATCTGACAGCCAGCCAGCAAAATGAGGGCACGTAGCTGCTCTGCACCAACCACAGTACTTGCATTCCTTATCCACCAACTGCCCCAGCCAAGACAGTTAATGAAATGGAGGGAACTGGTGCTATTACAGAAGGAAGACAAGGGAGAGAGCCCAAGATACTGTACATATGAGGGGAAGGACAAGTAGCACAGCAGAGAACCTGGAAGTTACAGGGATTACTGATGTAGAGTCTGTAAGGTACACAGGATACAGGCCTGTTGAAGCCTAGCAATTTTCGCTAGATCACCTGCTTTTAAGATTTCCTATTATCAATCACTTAGAATAGGTGATTTCTAAAGAGAGAAACTAAACTGAAAAAATATTTGATTCAAAATTCTGAGACATACTTACGGTGGACCAACTAGTCGTTATCTGGCAACTAGATTGATAAGGTAATCAAAGTAAATTTATATCATCATACCTATTTTTAAGAAACAAATCATTATAAGAAGTCCTTCGATTTCAACCTTGGACAAAGCCCTTAATTCTGTACAACTCTATAGCAGCATTCAAAGGCTGTGGTCTTCTCTAAATGATCTACTGTACCTGGCTAAGATACTCAAGCAGATTACATCATCTTGAAAGAAACTATGGACTCTCACAGATGAATCATTTTACTGCTTAAAGTCCCCATTTCCAATTCATTATTAAATCTTCACAAGTATTAGTGATTTACTGATTATTTTACCTGAGCATAGCAAGGTAAAATTCCAGACTAGTGAAGCTACAAAGGTATGAAAAGCTGAAAGAAACAGACTGGCTACATGAGAAAGCACACTGACATGACTGAACTGATGGAAATTTACCCTGATTGCTAAGTTGGTCCCGTTCTCTCATCTTTCTTTGGAAATTCCATAAAGACCAGATACTTTGAGTAATCCAAGGGGTTAAGTTTCTAGCTTATCTAATTAGAGATAATATTCATAAACAGTAATTAATACTTATCATGGTACCTAGAGCTTGTTTGTTATAGCTTAATATCTAATAACTCTCTTGAGGCAAAACCTCAATGCTTTACATCTTCTGCAACTTTATTAATTTTGCATCTTATGCAACTGCCTTTCATACATGTTAAAATGTATGTTTCTAACACATGTAATTTGTCCACCTCATCATTTCCCCTCATTGATGCAAGCAGAAGCTTGGGGAAAGCTTATACCCAATACTTAAATATTCTAAAAGACAATCTCATACATGTGTATACAAATATACATTTTTTTAAATATCTGAAACAAAACTATGAAAGACTGCCTTGCTTTTGGCTATCCTTAAGACTTTTATACAAAATACTCAATGAAGCTTTATAAAAGGCAGTATGTTATTTTGACTTAGCAAAGCAAAAATTGCATAGACCGTATCTTACCATCCAAAGTAGACTGCAATGGTCCTATTCTTCCCATTCTTCTGACTCTCCAGACATGCCTGGCAGATGGCACATACAGCTGCGTAACCTAACACATAACAGTATTTTACAATTAAACGATATCTAATTACATATTACACTTTACTACAAACACTTTATTATAAATTCTATAAATACACAAAGTTGTCTCATCCAAGAGTGTGTCTGCATGCCTAAGCATCTTCATTTCTAATCACTCTTCCTTAATACTTGAGCCTTAAGGCTGAGCTGCAAAATTGACAACAATGTAATATAAAGCATTTAAAAATACCATACAATGTTACATTAAATTCTGGTATTTAAGATATTAGAGAAGCTGAGTTTGATTTTTGAGGTGTCAAATCCTGTTTATTTTGTACTGGTTAGCATCACAGTGTAAGACCACTACTACTTTCACTAAGGTGTCTAGGCATTATTTCCTAAGAATTAGAGAGAACTGTCACGCAGCAATGGAAATCTTGAACACAAAGCAAGCGAATACACAATCATCAAAAATAAACAGAAGAGTTCACTGTTAAATATTCCATGCAAAACTTCCAACTGCTAAGAAATTACCAGGTAGCCTATCTGAAGTGTAACCAGCTTCTTAAGATCCAAATTTTCAATGATCTGAAAGCTGTACCTGCACATTCTTATTAGTGTTTTCTTTAGCACACACACACGTTTTAAGCTTAATCTATTTTTTTTTAAAAGCTCTAAGGGAAAAAGGAAGTTAATTTCTACGTGAGGTAAGTACAGAAAATGCTACTGAATTTTCTTTTATTTTGGAAGAGATTTTTGAGGGGGCTTTTTCCCCACTGTACAGCAACTCTTTTATTTAGCATTTTTATTATGAGAAATACTTTAAATAAATGGAAAATAAAATGCAACAAAATGCTACCAGATTTTCAATTCTCCCCTGCTACAAATGCAGATGACTTACACTGCTGCACCATAGAGCGCACACTTCATGGATTGGAAATGCGATTTAACAGAAAAGTTTCTTAACAGATGCAACAGTTTTACATTACAGAAAAGCAGCATTACTCCAGATTTTAAACCACACTAAATCTGTGCAGCATCACTGATACTGTCAAGAATCAAACATTTTACCACTGAAACTTTAGCACCTGTAAGGCTATGTGGAAAAATGGTATTACTGTTACCTTATCTGCTTTAATGTTTTCTTGTTCTGAGAGCCAGTGATTTGGTGGGCAGAAATTTCTCCTTGTATCTCTAGATTTCAACATTTTCACTAAGTTTGTGATGACCTAGGTGTCAGAAACACATACATTCAATATTCATTCAGCAATGAGAATGAAACTGTATAATCCACAAAGACTGAATAAAATTCATACTTTAACATATGAAATCATTACTTATTTTTAACTTACAAAAACTTCCTCTTAAATACCTTAGAATGTGAGTAAGTAATTGTGGTTCACTTTTAAGACATCAAAAAAACCCAGCTTATTTAAGTCCAAAACCTAAGAACTAGGGCTACCTAGGGCTAAGTAATCTTAGGGCTACACTGCACAACTAAAAAGCTGCATGCCAGTTCAGGGAAGCCTAAAGAAATCATTACCAGCATCAAATTACTTATTTAAAGAATTTTAACACCTAATATTAAGAATATTAACACCTAACCACACAATTTATACAATGGTCTTTTACACAGGTTTTTTTGTTTGGGGTTTGGTTTTGGGGTTTTTTTTTCTTCTATAGTTTTTCAGAAGTTAAGCATGTGAATGGATGTATGCTTTTAGAAGAGCGAGCTATATAGCTATTCCTTACTCTCGTTCCAAAACTGAGATTCCAAACAATTTAGCTGATTTGTAGGTTTTCTTTTTTCATAAGGAAGAAAATTCTTAAATTTCTGTACATCGTTTTTCAAGGAAAATGCTCCACAGAAGAATGAAACTTTTGCTTGCCATCTCAAGACAAAGGTCATGTGTAGCACCCCACACTAGGCAAATAAGGGATCAACTAAAAAATGATGGGTATTTCTGCCTATAGACAATAAAATTAACTAACTAGCCAGCACAAGATTGTGTGATATACACAATGGCCAAACTGTACAAAAGCCAAAATCAACTTCAGAAAGCAGAGAAGAGGGCAGAAGCATTAAATTGGCAGCAAAACATAAAAGCAAAAGTTACCTCTCTAAAGTACATGAAAGATTGACTGCTTCTGGTTCCTGCATTAACAAACTAAAGCATTTCCAGCTAAAGGTGCCTCAGAAAGAATGTAAGTATCTGCTGATTGTATCACCTCACCAGACACTGAGGTGATTATAAACAAATGCTAATACTTTTAAGGGTAAAGGTCTGTATCTGAAAAGACACTACAGGCTCCTTTTCAGTTAATATCTTGTTAGCGTTTTCAAAGCTAGATAGAGAAAAAAATCATGTAATCCAGAAGTAGCTAACAATTTAGCAAATTAACCACACCTTCAAAGTTCTTGTCTTTATTAAAACAGATCCCAGTGTGACTAGCTCAGATGTTTATAATGTACAGTAAACCCCATTGTAAGATTGTTAAAGGATCCAACATATCAGACTGAGAAAGTCAAACCACTCCTGAGAAGAGCCTAGGCCAAACATGCCTGAAAGCAGATTACAAAATTACCATTTTCAGAAAAAGGACCAAATATTCTTGTGGTGATCACCACAGGAAGCACAAAAAGCACCTACAGTCCTAAAAATATATGTATGGAGGGGGGGCTGGTTGCAATTTTCGTTTAATATGCATATATATACTGCTTTATTGTAATGTTATTTGCAACTAAAATGTGTTAGGTAAAAGCCCTTTAGTATTTTAAGTTAGTAAGCTCTTTCACAGCAGACGGTATAAGCATTTACTTGAAAACCACCTAGAAACCGGTTTAACAAATTACTGTTTATCAGCTGAACCATCGTGGGTGATGATGTGCACACCCGTACTTCACCCAACCACAAGCACATCAGCATAAACCACTATGTTGAATTCATTTCTATTCACAAGGAATTCAAATGATGAAAGGTAATTCTGTCATTATCATAACCAAACAGTCAGAAAATGAGAAAACTGAATAGATAACTAGTTTATGCACATCTTCATAACAAAATTGGGAGGCTGAGAAAAATGGTTATCATGGTCATGAGGGTGTCTTTGCAATTTTAATATTTTTCTTGGCAGTTTCCTCCAATTCAGAAAAAAGGGAAGAAAAAAAAAAGTAAAAGAGCTATCGAGCTAACAACTACTCCATGTCAAGCAACACTACATAAAACATAATTAAGTGGAATCAATAGAATATTAAATTACTAGCCTAAAAAGACATTATCATTGCTACAATAAGAAGCCACCTGTTTTGCAACTTAGAACTACAGCCGTTGAAAAATTAATAGAAAAAAAACATACACAAAGCTTTTCTGAAGTAATCTTGCTAAAAGACAATCTTAATGGGCAGGTGTCAAGAGTAACAGAGTTTAATGGGCCTTCTACAGGATTCTGTGTCTAGATACGACACAAAAGACCTTTTAAGATCCCGTTTGTAAAGTAACATCTTGAATAAAGACAGAACAAAGAATGCTAATAAGGGAACTGTCTGATTACACAGGAATTTTCATCACCTTGCCCTTATAAAATTCAGTGCAGGTTAGATGGGTCACTGAAACTCTGTGGTCCCATTACCACTATATGTAAAAGCAAGATACAAAAAAGGGGGGGGGGGGGGGGATCAGAAAAAGTTACCCACATGAGGACCATGCTAATAAAATATTTTACAAGCAGTTGACAAACCCTTAAAGGAAGCTGGATCAAATCAGGCGAGACTGTACTAACATTTTTTTTATGTATTTTATTGAAAGACCCACTCAATAAATAATATTAAAATGGACATTTCTTTCCAATAAAGTGCCAAGCGCAAGACACATTCAAAAATAAAATTCAGCAAAATTAGCAACTTAATTTCATAGGATTAACTTAAGATAGTGAAATAATTCTTTTATTTGACAAAATCCATATTCATTTAACCATAACTTAAATCCTTCTACAGAATCTGTACCAGTGACTACACTATTCAATATTATATCCAAAAAGAGGGATTTTGCTAAATAAAGATGTAAATCTTACCAAAGACCTCCCATCTGTTAGCAAATACTGACATCACTGTCAGCAGTCTCACTGTTTTCAGATTTACCATTATCTTGCAGAAATAAAGCCTGTATTTGCATGCATATATATATATACACACACACACAGAGGAATGTATTTCATTAGATAACAATGGCATGGAAAATATGCAAAGCAAGGGTGAAAAATTGAAAGAAAATAACGGAAAACCAGGAAATTAAAGGCATAGGTGATAGAGAAGGAACATGCATTTCTCTTTGCAGGCAGCTTGCAAAATCTTTAGGTTTATCTCTCCTATTTGACAGCATAAAAGAATGAGAAGTATTTTCTACTTAAATTTATGATGAACCACTTTAGCTTTGTTTTAATGATTTGGAAGAAGATACTGTTGCCTGCTACTGGCAAGAAGCTATTTTGAAGCTGCCCTCAAGAAAGACTCAAGTGCGGTGTACAGCAGTCTTCTTGAAAAGATGAACTTTAGCTGTGCTCAATTTTTATCTGTAACAGTACCCTTCTGAAGGAGTAAACCAGGGAAGCTTTGTTATTAACTACTTTTTTGAGTAGAATCAGAGCCTTCGAGATATCCTTAAGATTTACATTTGTAACTCACCTAATGGAAGGCAACCCTGGCTCCAGGAAATAGTAACAAAGTTTAGACAGTTCCACTACAAGTTTAATTTCTGGCTGCCAAAGTGGAACAAAATAACTCAGGATTTTACAACTTTCAGAGTGACAGCAAAATAAACCAAATTCACCTAAAACATAAGCAGCTTATAAAAAGATTGACTAAATATGACAAACTAAAGAGAAGAAATAGAACGTGGCGTGATATAAACTGCATACATAATAACACCCCTAGCATGTTGTCCTTCTTAGAAAAATAGACATAGTGGGGTTTTCACGTGTGACCTTTCAATCGAAAGTTGATTTGGCAATTTAAAGACAAGTAATTGAATTAAATTGTGCAAACATATATTAGATCAATCTGTGCAAATTACAAATTCAGTGGTGCATTAGGACTGTATTCAATGCAATCAAAACATTATCAGTTACTCTCACTGCTATTAATGCTTATGCTCATAAGTGAAATGTGTTGTAAAATCAGGCAGAATAGGCTAGATAGAGGCTATCTTAGACTTGTAGAATGAATAAGCATTCCTTAATTAGCCCATCAGGTTAAGTGCAAGCCTTAATGGGCCTTTCCTAAAGTCTAGCATGACATCTTTCTCCAAACATGGCCAAGAAGAAAGTTCCATTAGCAATATTAATACAAGCTTAGTTGATCATTTTCATTCAATTAACTTCTTTCAATTAAATAGATAGCTTGACAAAAGCAGTGATAAAAGACCTGAAGGGACAGCTGATGACTCGAACTGAACATTAGTGTGCGAGAGGTCGCCAGTATTAAACAGACTGTAAATCTAGCATTCAATTTGGAAAATGCATTTCTTCTGCTCCCACTTCTTTAATGAGCAATTTTAGCTGACTAGATGTGTTTGCTGCAGAATTTTCATGAGAAGTCAAGCACTCCTTTTTTTCGGCAACAGTTATATTAGGTTTTTTCCTGCCAACATTTTCAGCTTCTCTTAACTCATGTCTTCAGTAGGAGACCATGGATAAAACTAGCAGAAAATACACTGGTAGATACCCAGAAAGAACATACATTAAGTTTACATTTGCTAAGTATTTGGTTAGTATTCCAGCAAACCCAAAACACCAAGAAAACCAATATGGCATGGTACCAATTTAGTGAAGCCCTTTAATACAGAAGTACTTGAGTAATTGTATGATTCAGTTAGAATTTCACACCTACATACAGTTACAATGACATACTTATGCAACTTGCTGAATGGGAGTCCAAGTTAAAACCTATATCCTATGCAGTAACTTTTGTATAAACAGGATAAGCAAAAAATTGAAATTTAGAGTTATCAGAAGTAAAGAAAAAAAGTTACAATTATCAGAATTTAATTACTCAGTTTGGCATACACACCAAAAAGCAGCCTTCCCAAACCCATATTCCTTGTAACAACTGTGTTAGAAGTATAATTATGGGGGCAAAACAATGAACCTAATCTTCTATCTTCAGCAGAAGCCTGAAAACTTCATTGAGATATGTTCTGAAAATTGACACCGTTTACCTTGAATAACTGAATCCACCTTTTTTGTTCCGTCTGTATACATTGCTGCATTTCCGTATTTTTTGTTACTCCAACGCTTCTAAATGCTGCAATATATTCCTCACGAACCTCTGGTTTTGTTTCTGGGTAAGCCAACTTTATGATTCCTAAACATGCATCTCGAAGGCAGCGTGATAATATTACAAGCTCTTCTAGTGTAAAAGGCATCATTGATGATTGTCTTTGACCTGCGACTACATAAAGCACAAGCTTAAGTTTCCTTAAAGGACCTTTTCTTAACAACTTTGTTATTAAAAAAAAACAAAACAAAACAAAAAAAAATGCAAAAAAAAACCAAAAACCACCCCCACCAAAAAAAAAAAAAAAAAACCCACACACATACAAAAAAAAAACCACCCCCAAAAACCAAAACCCACACAAAACCAAACACCAAAACAACAAAACCCCCACTTATTTCATAGGAACTTTAATATTCGCACACAAAATTTAAACCTACACCAACAAAACATCAGACAAAAAGAGAGTGAGTACATATTCATAAAGGCAATCAGGACTTGTAAGTGTTTGCAGTCACAATTATTTTAATCATAATATTCTCTTATTCGCTTTTGTGCTGCCTGCTATATTAAATTTTTACATTAGACTACAGGTTCAGCCCAGAAGTAGTTCAATCTCTTCACTCATTAAAAATTATCATGATTAAGAACTTCCATATCAGACCACGTATAGCTAGGGTTCCCAAGGTGCAGACCATCATTTTTTTCCTCTTTTTTTTCTAAATGCAATCACCATGAAAGAGCCAGCTGACAGCTGAGTGCTCAGGGGACCATCAGCAAGTCAGCCCAGAAGAGCTTCCCCACAGATGTCAGCAAATCATTGTCCAGGGAACTTTGTAGCCTTACACAAAAACATTTTGCAAAGCACTGTTATTTAGTATGATTGAAACTCACCTTCTATTGGATCACCAAAGAATTCGTTATCGTGAATAGAAATAAGTGAATGACTAAACAAAGAACTAAAAAGGTAGAAGAGAGGGATAATTCGACTAGAGTCTTCTAAAGACATTGGAGAGCCTCTTGAAATCACTTGAAGAAGTGGCACCATAGACCTTAAAATATAAAAATGCAAGATTAAAGAGATGGTTAATTATATACTCTTTTTTAAAGTATTCAGCATTCTATTACAAATCTTTAGTA
This sequence comes from Strigops habroptila, assembly GCF_004027225.2. Taxonomy (NCBI): domain Eukaryota; kingdom Metazoa; phylum Chordata; class Aves; order Psittaciformes; family Psittacidae; genus Strigops; species Strigops habroptila. The sequence goes on along the minus strand of NC_044277.2, from coordinate 106,460,246 downwards.
GTAGTTCCTACAGCAAAATAAGGACAGCGCTCTCAGTTAGATAACTATCTCCCATTCCTGCAAAATAAGGCTACTCTTTTTCAGTTCTTGTCACTATAGTATCTCAGTATCTTGATGATACATAAACTTTGGCATTAACTATTACTGACTGCAGAGACTTTCTGATTTAGAAGAGAGACACAAAGCAAAGAGAGTAACTAATCTGCATGTCAGCCCAGAACAAATCTGCAGGTCCAGTGCCTAAATTCCTGGGAATCCAGCCATCAATTTCTGCACTAGTCAAAGTATATGAGATAAATACCACACATTTAGGACGAAGTACTTGTAGCTTCAGTGTTAGATTGATCCTAGTAAACACTCCAAAACCTGCAAAACATCCACCTTATTTTAAATAAAGATTCTATTTATTGATTAGCTGTAAATAATTAGAAATTATTTACAGCTATCCAATTTCCAAGATTTTGCTGTTTTATGCAATCATAGGAGCTAAGTAACCATTATGGTTTTGGTTTTAATCACCTTCCATGAGCACTGTCATACCACTAATTGTCTCATTCTCTTTTCACTAGATATGCTCTATTTTAACAAAGACTCAGTTTCAGAAATGGTATAATACATACCCTGTAATCATTCGTGTAGTCATTGAAGATATCAAATACCAAAGATGCCTCAGGAATCTGGCATTAAAGGCTAAACTATAAAGAAGCCTGCAAAGGAAAATTCAAATAAATTGTGTCTTCCAAAACACTATATTCACAAAACACAATGCTTCTGTAAGAACTTATCGGTCAAACATTTCTCAAATATAAACAATTTATATTTATTTTTTCAAGATGGAGGTTCTTAACTCTGCTCAAATCCGGTGAAAGCCCCAAAAGCTGAAATAAACCAAGTATATAAATCCTTATACCTAAAATACAGAGTTTTCATTAACTCAGCAACAAACCACATGATATAAACCCATGTTTGCAGTATTCCAGAGAATTAAACACACATTAATAAAAATAATACTCACTCAGAGTTATTTATCTGGGATTTTTTCAAATTCTAATCTAGAAAATCATACCAGTTAGTTAACAGGTCATTTCTGTGGTTCTTCTGACATTAGCAAATACAGCAATTTTTGTGAAAAGTAGATTAAAATACCTCAAAGCTCATTTATGCTAGAAGCAAATACTGATTTAAAATTATGCAGCAATTTTACTGGTGTATTCTGCCTGGCCGACATAAATATAACATCATCAGTGGAACAATGCCTGTCAGGACAGCTACCATACTACTAGTACTACACATAAACTAATCCATCTGTACACAGAAAATTAGTTATACACCTTTAAAAATAAATGTGTACGCTCACAAGTCAGTTATATACAGGACTGACTTTAACCGTATTATTTCAGACATGATAAACTTTTTATAGAAATGAGAAACAAAAAGCATCCTGCAATTAAAAGTTCTCCCCTAGCCTATTTTGCCCACTGCAGGAAGCAACAGATGTGACAAACATAATTTGAAACAATTAATGTCTTCTAGGAAACCAAACAGGATTTGACTGACTCAAATGTCATTTTTCAGGTATTGAAGAGCTGCATTCAGTTAGTTATCCTAAATGCTACTTTCCTAGCTACTACTATTAGAATAAATAAGGTAAAACAGATATTCAGGTCCCACATCTCCTCTCAGTGATCAATAGCCTCATACTATCAAAATTTCCTGTGACCGTGCGTACAAGCAAGAGAAGGCTGGGAAATGAGAATGCGGAGAGCAGACTAACTGCTGCCTGAAAAAACAGTATTAATTACAGACCACGTGGATAAATTAAATGTGTCAGATGGCAAAAGGAAAGGAAACACACATTTCATTAAGGAAAAAACTAACACACAAGTAAACACATAGAAACAGTTAAGAATGGTTTAAGCAGCAATTAATTCAAAGACATTGAAACACAGAAAGCACAAGAAAACCTACAGGCCCACTCACAAACAAATACTGCAGAACGCCATATGCCTCTGGGTCCTCCCTTACTGGCTGAAGCCTCGCAGGCTCTTTCTGCTGCCTTCACTGAAGCACAGCCTCTCTTCGGCACCCACACAGCTATTCCCTTCTTCAGGCTCTAAATCCTCATGCATTCACCAAAAGCCAGTCACACAAACAAGGAACTGTGTGAGGATGAAGTAGCATCAGGAAGGGCAGAACTCTACACTGCACAGGAAGGATAGAGTTTCACAGGTATGGGGACTTTTGGAAATAGACTGGGGGCATGTAGAAGGTGGTGAAATGAAATACAAGCTATCTCTTGGCCTTTGTTGAAATATCACCTCTCTTGTTTCAATACATAGATTTTAAATACATAGGTCTGTACTTTTAAAAAGAGTTGGAAGCTTCGCATACTCCAGAGACGTTGAACTTACTAATGATCACCAAGATACAAGTCAAATTTGAAGCAACTGCAGCTAATGACAGTCTAAGGTAAATTTTACTGTAAAATTAAGTTCTCTTTTAAATATGTGGAATTTGTGAAAACATCCAACCTGAATTTGATACATGGGAATTTTACTTCCTTCTGAAGTCATATTATTTTGACATTTGGGTGGAAATTATGCATTATCCTGTAGGAAGGGCCTATTATATCTAGCTAATTTAGAATAACGATTTCTATTTTAATGTTTAACTATCTGAATGATAGCTCTGATGTCTTGGTTTCTGAAGAGAAATTTCCTCAGTGACCTTCACTTTTCAGCCTCATATTTGAAATGAAAAGTAATTTGGCATAGTGCCGTTAGGTCTCATAGGACTTCCAAGTAAAAACTTGTTAATTTTACAATCATCCCTGGAAATTATGTAATAGTTTTAACAGCAACGAACAAACATTATGGACACTGAACCTATCATAATGTAATTCATTTTTTCATTCTAGCAATATTCAGCAATAATGAAGGGAAAAAAAGACAAATCTTAAGAGCTTATAATCATAACCTTTGTCTAAGTTTTAGCCATTTTTTTTTCCATATCCATGATTCAGGCAGTCAATTATAACAACTGCTATATTTCATGGCCTGATTCCAGAAATGCTGAATGTATTCAACTTTCACGTTTCCCTTCCCTGAAAATCTGGTTAAATACAAAAATGCAAATTTGGTAGAAGATGTTATCATACAACCTATTTTGTCAATATGAAATACCTATGAAATATGAAGCAGATGAATTCATCAATTCTAAGGCTTTCCATACTGTCAGCAGAAAATAAACATGAAACTGCGAACTTAACACAGAAAGGTGAATTAGGCCTTGTGTTTCAAAAAGTTTACATCACTAGATGTACCTGAAACATAATTCATTGCGAAAGGAATTACAACAGCAACAACCTACTACCCTCCCACTCCAAGTACAGAAATTGGCTTTCAAAGTAGAAGATAACCGTAACCAAAAAAGAACACCTCTCCCTCCCTCTCCCCTGCCAAAAAAAAACATCACCACAGTGCAAGGATGGCCTTGAAAAGTCGCCTCACTGCAAAAGTTCAAGAAATTGGCTGTACTAAAAAGTTTCAAAATTTTTGGCTTCACACTGAAAAAAAAAAAAACTAAAAAGCCTAAAAAAAAGTTGAATTAAAAAAGGTAAGAAATAAAACCTTTGAGAATTAAAATAGGTCAAAATCTACCTCTATTGGTCTTTGGCAGAGAAAAGATCTGCATCTGCTAGAAAACAGCATTTGCAGATAGAACTACATTAAAATGACACAGCACAAGATAGTAATTCCTGATAAATGACATTATCAGGATATTGATATAAACTATCCCATAACATCTCACAGATCATGCATTACAGGGGTATCTTATATACCCTGAAGACAAAGCGTTGTTAATCCACAAAGTTTTGAGATTAGTTAATATAAAGCTTGAGCATCCAAATAATCTTGATCACTTCTCCATTAAAGAAAACAAACAAACAAAAAATACACACACACACACACACACACACACAAATAGCAGAAATCAAAAAGATTTGACATTATCTCTTTTTAAGTAAATTATTATAATCCAACTTGGGAGTTTCATTTTCAATATCTGTACTATTCTAAAAACAAATCAAGCAGCTAAAGTTTAAACCCTGGGGTTTTACCCCTCCCATGCAGTGATTCTGAATTTTCTTGAAAATCTCACCACATACCACCAACTTCTTTGAGACCATTCTACATGGTTTTATATAATGGATTCATTAATAGATTTTCTGTGAAGTTCAATCTTCAGATTTAGTACTGTAGTTTGGCAGAGGAACCATTTTTCTACTACCAGAAAGGATAAGCTCCTTTCAAGTAGAAAAAGGCACACTGTCTCAGCCACAGGCTATGAGAGAGTTAAATTTACTCCAGTGATTTCTGTTCAGCATCTATTTTAATCATACCAAATTAAATTATCTGCTCCCCAAAGTAAGCACATAACAATCATTTATTTAGAACCTTGATTCTCTCTGTAGATACCTAATTGTCCACAAAGGCCGCATGATTTATGTCTACTTGCCAGAACGGTATTTTGGGCACCTCTGGTTTTAAAAAAGTGTCAAATTCCTCCTGCGCAATGGGACAGATTAAATGACCCATTAAGCTTAATTTAGCTGAGGCACCACTACAAGTTAATTAGTTAAAGGCAAGATTTTCAGTCTAGGTCATAAATTGGGCCCTGTTTCCCACTGAGACCATTTAAGTTAATGAAGAGAATACACTAGAATGAGAGGAGCTCACACAGTCTGTGAAAGGTCACTGCTGCCGGGGCAGCACATTTTGACACTTCAGAACTGCAAGGTGTCACAGGTACGAGACAGCATGCAAAGCCATCGCTAAATGAACCATACCGGTCTCTATGCCGCTTTATGCTTTTTGCCTCACTTTGTATTGAACAGAGAACAGAAAGAAAAAAAAGAAGTAAAAACTTCATATACAATGATTCTGGTTTTGAGATACACCCAGCAGTTTAAGAACATTCCCTACAGAATGACTAGAACAGCCTCATGTAAAGCCTGAATATTTTCAGCACACTTACGAAGACAGGCTGCTCCTATTACACCAGAATGTCAATTTCCTAACAACTCTCAACCACAGGTTAAGATCAGCAATGTTATGTTAATTCAATAGTAGCAATATGTGGTCACTATGAAACGGTTAAACCCAGATCAGCAATTACTCTGGGGCACTGATCATGCAGCTGACAGCTACTGAAGTCCTAGTAGCAACACAGTTTCCATCAGTCTAATACTAAGCTACAGTGATGACCTGAACTCTGTGGTATTAAATTACACACCTAAATATTTTGCAGAAATAAATTTACTAGTTATTTAAAGTATAGTTTTGATGAACGAAAGTCTTTCAAATCTCTTTATAATGACAACTATGCTTCAAGACTTATTTTTTCTCCTTTTTTTCATAACTGTATTCAAAAATATAGATCAACTTTACAGTGAAAAGATGAAAGCCCTGCCTCTCTCAAAACAAGCACAATCCCCAGTGACTTCATTGAAATCAGGATTTTATTCTACACCTCTCATCTGGCTTACTGAACACTAAAACAGCTTTTCAAGTCTTCTGGCTTTTTTCTTTAATTGGGCTTGACTGCATGTTTACAAAACAGTAATCTACCTTTGGAACCCACCATCCTCTGTAGAGAAATCAGAAAAGAGCTTTAGAAGCTTGCTCTTTATGTTCAAAACTACACTGTACTTTTGGGTATCTTGTTCTGTTCTTTCTTAAGTCTCTGTTGCAAACCCGAAGAAACAACTGAGCTAATGCAGCAACACCAACGTTGCTAACACCATACAGTATCATCATCGTCCAATCAAAAATGTACTGAGAAGCCACAAGAAGAAAAAGCATTCAGCTTTAGCGGACTGACATGTCTATACTATGAGTTTCTCATCTTTTTTTCCCCAAGAAGCAAAAAAAGCCTCAGAACTAAAACCAGTACAATTTGTTGTTTCCTTTCTTCCAAAGCATGTGTTAACTTTACCCTAATTTTCTTTACAGTTATTGAAAAGTTATTTTCAGTTACTACTTTCTTTAGATTCAGCACCTCAGTTTGCAGATTTGCAGCCTTTATGTTTTTAATTATAATTTTTTTCTATTACAGTTTTAAATGCTGTTAAATATTCATGGAATACTCCAGATTAAATATTGCAGGGATGGGGAATCTGTGGCTGCCCCATCCCTGGCAGTGTTCAAGGCCAGGCTGGATGGGGCTTTGAGCAACCTGGTCGAGTGGAAGGTGCCCTTGGTCGAGGGGTTGGAACTAGATGTGCTTTAAGGTTCCTTCTAACCAAACTATTCTATGATTCTGTGAAATAAGCGAAGTCTAACAAAAAAGGCTAACAAGCTTTTCTAACTTTTCAACCATATGACTGTTTCCAAACAGAAAATATAAGAGCATTTCTGAGCAATTAGATACATTAAATACGTTATTTCTGCTTAACTATTTCTACATGGTTTAATTGAATAGATACACATTATTCTGAATATTAAGTCATTTAAAAGTTAGTTACAAAAACAAGTGAAGCATCTTTCAAAAGACTATCGTTAAATTTGACAAACTATTCGGGCAATAAAAAAAAAAAATCATCAAGCAATTAAAAAAGTGGCAATTGATGAAAAAAATCTTTTCACTGTCTTTTGAAATGGCACAATATTTAGTACATGTAAAACAAGCATCAAATGTCCTTTGAAAAACACTCAAAAATGATGTTTAGAACAGCCGCTTGGTAACTCAGGCCAGGTCTCAAACGCACTGAGAAAGGACAAAAGATTCACACCTCCTGACATGATGCCTGGCAAACCTAGCACTTACGATTGATTTGGAAGCTAGAACTAGTAATTAAATATCTACTTTAATTTACTAAGTATCTGAATTAACTTCATTTTGACCACAAAAGTAATCTCATTGGTATTACTGACACAAATGTTAATATCTCTACTGCTTATTTCTAAAATTTGTACATTTAACTATTTTGGGGGTATTCAAAATTTGAAATTTGTAAATTGCTTTCTGTTATAAGATGTTAAGTAGAGCTTTCATAACTCCTGACTTTATCCAATGTGTAACTAGCTTGTTACCACAAATAACTGCAAAGACCCAATATAGCTTCTCAGAGGAAATAAATGCCATGCTCATACAATTAAAGTTCTGTGTGACTTTTTTATTCATTAAACACCCTTTTCCACACAGTTCACCAGCAAACGTTAAGTCAAAGCAGTGATGCGTTTAAACTCAGTAATTACTATCCAAGGCAATGTACTACTCGCCACAATAAAGCGGGCATACTAATTCAACTGCTGCTATGATCTTCAGGTCTCACATCCTGCTCTAATGCAATTAGTCTACAAAGAACTAATTACCCTAATCGAACAATCACAGTTTCACTGACATCTTACTTCCTCTAACAGCTATAAACACCATTGGGCTAAGATAGCACCTAATTAGTTTTCTGTATCACTGTTTACAATGCAGTTTGAATTATGTTTACAGCATTCCCTAAATACTTACTTTACTACCAGCAACTACATACTTACTCAAAACTACTTGCACCAGAGCAGTGTTAATACTTATGGGTCTTAGTCTGATAATAAAAAGGTCAAAAATGCACTTCCATTGTTAGTAACATTTGTGGTTTGCAGTCTTTGTAAAAGACCGCTGTACAAATTAACAAGTCTTATCTCCACCTCAGGTGCCAAAGCCTTTTCCAAACAATTAACAGTGATTTTCAACAGGTAGGAATAATTTTAATTTGTAGCAAGAGAAGCTTTGTCTATATATTACAGAGGGTAGTGAACACATTGGTTTCAGTGCTCAGCTAGCTAGAGAGACTGTGGAATCCGTACCACTGAAAGTTTTAAAAACAAGCTACACAAACTTCTGCTAGAATGACACTTAGCGCTGCCTCTGAGCAAGGGGATGGATAAACTCCTTTCAAGAATCTTTGCAATCCCTGTTTGTGTGTGATTTTCTGACCACAAACACTGATCAGTAGCTGTTCCATAGTCCTCAACTAACTTACTTGCAGCTCACTAAACAAACCAAGAGCTTACACTTCTGGATTTAGTGATTACTCCAGAGAGAGCACAAGGAACAAGAAATAAAATAAGAAACACAAAGAATCCACTCTTTGGTTTGCCTAGAATTATTATTTACATTTGAAATTATTTATTTCAGGTGATGATAGAAGAAAAAACAGAACAACATCACAGGCTATTTAAAACAAATCTAATAAAACCAATTTTAGATGTACTACAGTTCAACATCATTACTTATACTTGCCTGACTTTTGGCACCATCATTCGGTGTTGTACCATTAGCGTGTGGCAGATTGATGCCATCAGGGTAAAGACCTCTTCACTAGCTGAATCTCTCCAAACCATATTCAGTAGAGTGTTTGTCTGCTGCTTTGTGTCCAATTTCTTTAGACACTCCTCAGTTATGTACTGAACTGATATTCTCCCATCACCCTGCAAACATATTGAAGCAAGATTTGCTTTAAGTCTTTTTAAAGAGCAAGTATCCCCCTTTTTAAAAAAATATAGTATTTCAGAATTTTGCTAGAACTTAAGAGTTTTCTCATACAATAATTAAAACATAAGCACGTATGTATATCCCAGTAGCATTCTTAAAATTATCAGACCAAAGAGCCAACTTAAGTCATCTCTTCCCCCGTGACATCAGGGGATATGAAATCCAGGAATGGATGTCTACTGTAAGTTCCTTCATAAACAGTATTTTCACTTCATGACCATCAGTTAACAAACAACAAAAAACTTCAGGGTGGCTAATACATGTTTGGGTAGCACCAGAAGTGTATCTAGTCACCTCTTTAACATCACCAATATCTCTAAGCCACAAGAAGAATCTGCCAATATTTACATCACATATGGTATGTGCATATCTGGCATATTAAGTATTTTATTCACACTATCTTTGTAAAGATTTTGTGGTAACAGTAACACACTGCACCTAAAAATGTACTGGTAAAAGGCAGCATGTAAAATGAAATGTAAGTAGACATCACAGGAACAGTATCTCTTAGAAGAGCTGGTATACTTTTGCTTTCAACACTTAACCAATAAAATGCCAGAAGTCTTAGAATGCCTGAGAGAGACAAAAATCCAGAATTCATAGCTCGGTGTGGGGAGGCAAAATAATCTATGAGACTCTCCAACTTTGATTGTTCAAAGCCTTGATCCAAGTGTTAGGAAGTTAAAGTTATCGCAGATTCATTTAACTGGTGGAAGCTTATAGTGAAAGGTTCTGTTTATAATACAGTCTCTACACATTATTATACAAAGCTGGTGTTCCCCCTTTGAGGGCCTTCAAGGTAGTGGGTATATTTAAATAGAAAGCTAATTCTATGGGGTAAAGACAAGTTGGACTTGTAATATTTCCCTGAGAAAAAAAATGAACACACCAAGTTGGAAGATCAGATTGGTATGCTTCATGACATCTTAGCATCATCACAGAATTAAAGAACACAGAGAACAGCAGAGTCTCTGTAAAATACAGATTTAAAGAGAAGTTTGAAGTTTTTTGTTAAATAAAAGCTCTGTGCTTCAGCAGACACACTATCAGTACTTTAAGATTTCTTATTACAGTAAAGGTTTTGTTTTTAATGTTAGCAACTAGTTCCACTTGCTTACAGTGAGTGGCCATCTATCTTTTTAGAAGTAAACATGCTCCCTTCTACATGTAGCTAGAAAAATACTGGCCTTATGGCGATCGTGTTTTGCCTGTATTTGCTACTGCTATAATTCAAATTCATTCAAAGAAATTCTGTATTGCTTACTGGTGTAGTTGTCATTTTACTGATCTCTTCATCCTCATCTTCAGAATCACTGTTTGCATCTTGACAATTTGTACCAGCAGTAGACACAGGCAGCTGAGAGAGGTAAGTCTGGAGTACCCTCAAATACACAAGAAGTCCTTCTTCTGAAAGGGATCCTGTAGCACACACATTGAAATAAAAGATTGTTAGCCAGATCACACTGCACTATATTTTACCAGAAACACCTGACCAAAGCACATTATGCCAAATCTTACCAAATAAAGTGTCCTTTTTACCAAAAAGGGTAAGACTATCTAATAAAATATATCTCTCCAACACTTTTATCCCCAAACTGTCCTTTCTGCTGGGCAATAAACCACACTGTGGAAATATATAACATATATTTAAAGTGCATGTAGCGCTAAGACAGGGGGGAATGGTTTTAAACTGAAAGAGGGGAGATTTAGATTAGGTATTATGAAGAAATTTTTTACTGTGAGGGTGATGAGACACTGGCACAGGTTGCCCAGAGAAGCGGAGGCTGCCCCATCCCTGGCAGTGTTCAAGGCCAGGTTGGACAGGGCTTGGAGCAACCTGCTCTAGTGGAAGGTGTCCCTGCCCATGGCAGTGGGATTGGAACTGGATGAGCTTTAAGGTCCCTTCCAACCCAAACCATTCTGTGATTCTATGAAATATGAAAAAACAATGAATTTGCCATTCAGCTTTCTCACCCAAGTATGTTTCTCCAACTGTCAACACGAAGTAAAAAAGCCACGGAGCTTCATCACTTTTCCTTTCTGCTAATAATAGTGCATTCAGAAAGAGTTCATAAGGGAAAATGGTCTGCACATCAGCAAGCGCTGGAATGATGAAATGGAATATCTGATCTGTAAAAGGTGCTGCCAGAAACTCCTCTGTGAAGGCTGCAAAAATCTGCTGCCTGAAATGGAAGAAAAATTGTCTTTATAGAAAATACAGACAAAATTTCCCACAATTACATCCACAGAACAGTAGATCAATTTGCAAGTTTGAACACATCCATCAAGATGACTGTAAAGATGTGCTCCATTAATCCTCTGCTAATAAACCAACTTTCTCAGATTTCTCAAAAATTAACTACTTATACTACATCATTTTCCTGATGATCCTGTGTGTAACTTTAACCTTTAAACTTTTCATGAACTCAGAAAATCATTCTGAAGTTTGTTGTTTATAATCCTGAAATAAAAACTATATTAAAAAAACACAATTAGCCTTTTTTCCCCAAAAATACTACTTTAACACAAAACACTATCACATGTGATACAATCAGTCTGATTTTTGTTCCATCTGTCCACATACCTCATTCTTTCTGCTTGTAAGCTATGACTTCACTATTTCTCTCCATAAACCTCAGCTGTCACAAAGTTCTTTTTAACTCTAAAATTCATCTGCATGTAGCTGCATCTCTGCTCTCATCTGAGTTTTTCCACACTTATGTTCCTACATATTGTGATACCTGCTGTTCCCTATGCTGTTTACTGCAGTCTTCAGCATTTTATTGCCTTTATCTTAAACACACCTGAAACTACATTGTTCCATTGATGTACTGCATTGCCAAAAAGTCATTACTATTGCAAATAAATCAACAAACTGCAATAAAAGAATAGCTAGACACTCAAGAAAAACAATTAAAAATGAGTATACAAATATCTACTACTATCTTTATTTACCTTGCACCTTCTGGACAGGAGCTATATGTAAAGTGCAATGGCTTCAGAACATTCTCCAGAAGTATTTTTGCAATAGGGACTCGAGAAACATCAGAATACTCAATACTCGAGGGAAGCTTATTGTTAATTAACAAATAAAGCGACTTGTAGTAGCCTGCAAATAAGAAATATAACTTTTTAAATGCAGTATTATTTTTCTTTTCTGTATAAAGCAATTCATGTACTCAACATTAATTGAATGAATTTTATAATTCATTGCATGCAACTTTACTTAGGCAGACTTTTTACAATAGCCTAGCTCACACACATAACTAACAGCATATACCAGCAACCTCTTCAGAAACACCACTTTATGAAATCATAGGAAGATAACTGCATTCAGAGTCAATTTTATCTTCAAAGACCAAGCACTTCTGATGATGAAGTGAGTAATTTGATATTTTTAAACAGTGACCTATGAAGAAGATGTTCTCCTCTGAGTGACTCTAGTCATGTTTTTCACACCTGTCCTTCCACCCGTTCAGAAATTATGGAGTTTTCCTCTTCTCCAAAACATGACCGCATCACACAGGTAAGAGCCCAGTTGGCAGAATGTCTCAACTCTATAAAGAACTTGCTTTAGCAAGCCGAGGAACACAATTATTGTTTCCAAATCAAGGATCTCTCAGACAGTAATAAAATACATTGCCACACCAGCCAAAAAGACACGCGTAGAGGGTAATCTATTTTTGTCTCACTAAAGTACAAATGGAATCATGTGATTTCATTCTTCTTAAATCAACTTCCTCTTGCTCAATGAACTCCTAAAATACAAGTTCCACAGCTGCAGGAACAACTGTAAATATATAAGTAGCATCACATCACCGAGAGGTCCAGTCTAACACCCTTTGTCAGGGACTACCTAACTTGACATACAATGCAACAAGTGGAAGTTGCCACACAGGAATAATTTAGCAATGCTGACAAGATGCACATGGAAGACAAATCATATGCAAAAACGTATACTAATATAAGCTGACTATAGTTTCTTTACAAATTAACCATCATAAATTATTAGGAGACAGAACATTTGTAGTTGCACAGAACCGTTTCTTTTTGTTTACATTTTAAGTGATCAGAAAGCTGCACTTTTTTACTAAAATTAATGACCTAACATACTGATAAACTTTCATATATTGGTTGTGAGGACTAAATATTATACTCAAGGAACAAATATAAGTATCCTGGAAGATATAATATAGTAAGCAATAAGACAAACACAAACACTTCTATAGTTTTCGCTAGGCACAGGCAAGGAAAATAAATGCATTATAATACGAGTAATTCTTTTTACTCATAGTGACTTCAACATGTAGTAGTTAAAATCTAATCCTTAGTAACAGGATAAGATAGCCTAGTCCACTGAATGTACTTTAAAACTTACACAGAATTATTCCATCAATTATTTAATAAATTGGAAGGTGCTCTTTTTGTGTTATATACCAATGAAGCTGGATCCCAGATATTGGTTTCATAATGTTTTGTCCACAAGTTTTGATAACTCAAGCTGTGGTATCAGAAAGCCTAATTAATTTTTTCACACGTTCCCAGAGTAATAAGGTTTCTTCAAGACAAAACATAATTTTGGTGATAACTGCACAATTCATTAACTTCCGGTATGTTTGCACAGGTGTAACTGATTGCAGTCTAGCAAACAGTTTTGCTGATGATGGTATAAGGGAAATAAAAGCTAGGTCACCATCTCTTTTAAGGTGTCTCTAGTGTTAGGAGGGTGAAAAGGTAATGCCAATTTACCACAATAATGAATGTTAGTAGATATAGAGAACAGTACTGCAACATAATGCCCAACTTTTACACAACTAAAGCTTAGATCTGCTGTGGGTGAGAGGGTATGTAAACAGCTACTGTAATAAAACTTTTCTTAGGTAATATCCACCTAGTCTCAAAATCTGTGGTACAAGTCGGTATAAGTAACTTAGTAAAATATTCAACTGATAAACAGAATCCCCTGTTTATGAAGAAATCAAGACAGCAATCAAAAGAAATCAAACGGCAATTTCTCAAGCAGTCTTCTCATTACAAGCAAAACATCCATCTAACACACAGGTTGGTTAGTATATGCAGAACTGAATTCATTGCGTCTGTAGTAAAGCCAAAAACATGATTAAACAACATGGTCTTCAGGTATTACACATTTTGTTTAATTTTTGAGTATTTCCCGACTACTCACCTTTTTGAATCATGTAGTGCAAAATTTGTTCAATTAATGATGTCACATAGCTGACATCTTGTAAAACAGGCAAATACGTATTCTCAGATGAAAATACCTCAAGCATTCTCATAGGAAGTGCAACATTCAGACTGTCATCATTGCAATTTTGCAATAGCCTATAAATGAAACAAAAAAATTATTTAACAAGATATTTCTCTTTTTTCACCACAGGCATATGTACATTGATTTAAAAATAAAACTACAAAAACCTTTCACATTCTCCTTACTTAATTTTATTAGGTTTCCAAGTGTTCCCAAGTAGTTTAGCTACAGCTTTTTGTTGGCACCTTTTATAACAGTAATTCTTGATTTTAGGGTTTCTATGAATATGACACTCTTATCTCTAAATCCTACTAAATTCTTGCTGTCAACGACTTGAAAGTTTGGAGGTCTATTGCACAAACTGGAAGAGAAGCAAAAAACAACATGTTTTTCCAATATGTATTACCACCCATATTAAAAATGAAGCTATGAAAGCCCCAGAGCAATATGGGCTGGGAACAAACACTGGGGAACATTGTATTCATAACTAAAACAATGTGTCTTTGATTACAGACTGAAATATTACAAATACAACCATTCCTATCCTTTTAGAAAGTTGCTTATGAAACAACTACCAGTAACCACAAAAATGGTGAAAATTAAGACCCTGTTTAGAATTAAAAGTATTTGTTAGTATGAGATCTTTATAGGCACGGTTGCCCTAACAAAATGCCTCCTTAGCCATTCAGAAAGATGGGACCTGTCAGCAAAAATTTTGACACCATTGCTAAACATTTCACTAAACAGAAAAAAAAGATACTCTGACAAAATCTTTATTTTGCAGCTGCAGCTGCAATCAAACTACCATTTTTTGCTACGATATTACACAGTCATCTTCCTTTTTCCCCAGAGTATCAAAAGCTACAGCTTCTTATGAATCTGAACTTATCTCAGGGAAACACCTGTTTGGCTACCTGTCCTACTGCTCGCTCTCTGGGCTTTTACATAAGATTAAAGTAGCTCAGAAAGCAAGTATAGACACCCATCATCATGCTGGCAACATAACGTTAAGAAGAGCTGCTTCCTCCATTCTCTTAACTGGAGGGACACCTCTTCCGCTCCTTTTGTTTTCCCGCATCACCCAGTCAGAAAGGGAAAGAGTTGCATTTACAAAACCACATTTTCAACTGTAGTGAAAATGTACAATTCAATCCAGTGACACCACAGCTGTGGTGATGTGTGACTGATATGAGCAAATATATTGTTTTCTAAAACTAGGCTTTAGCTGCCAGATATTCAAGTCACCTTGATAGATGACCTTTCCATGATCCTCCCACTACAAATAATAAATGTACTGCCGAACCAAAAATGTAACTGCTTAACATGCTTTAAATTCAAAATGAAGCATGAAGAAAGGCATCTTAATTAACACTAGTTTTAAAACAAAATATATCCAAACCATATCCTTGGAAAGTCAATGGAGCTTCAGAACATTCCCTTGTTCTTACCTAGGAAAGTACCCTATACCATGGCCTACACATAAATTTAACATAAACAGTCCTCTCCATAAAACAAATTCACATTTAATTACCTGCTGCAAAAAGAAACAAACAAGTGCTCAACATAATTTCTGAACACTTTCTAGACAGTAGCACATAGGAAAAAAAATTACCTGCAACACAGCCCCAACAGTCTTTTTATTTGGAATAAGCAAGTAAGTCTGTCTGGACCATCCAATTGCTTAACAAACTGAGAACTCTGTTTAATTAAATTCTGACACATCCATACCTGGAAGAAGATGTGCATAAGTTTACTGTTTATAACAACAAGTTATATTATTTATTTCAACACAGACATAATACTGCAATCTATTTTAGATACCTTTGGAGGACTTACAAAACACAAACTAAGACAGCCTTGTTCAGCTGAGAAAAAACAATTGTTACACAACATAAAGTACACAACTGCTAGTACTAAACTTTCAAAGTTAACGCTGAATTACACTTCCAAAATAACTTTACTCGTGAACAAATTTATCTGTTAATTTTCTGTTTTTTAATAGTCATAATTCTTCAATGTCCATTATTAATATACACTATGAATCATAATTTGGGAAATTTGCAGTTACTTTGCAATTGATATGCCAGCATTACTGACCAGTGAGGAAATAAAACATAACACACACATCTTAAGAATGGCCAGAGGGCTAAGTGGAAAATATTGTTTACAAATTAAATTCTCACAGAATTATATTATTTTTAATGAATTACTGTGAATAATACAGGATTTTTCAAGGCTTCATTTCATAGATTTTGTGTGTGTGCACACAGGCACATAGAAAATCTAGTGGTAAGTTATTCTGTCTAAATGAAAAACAGCAGAGTGCAGGTCAGCAAAAGCCAGAATTCTTAAATGAATTTACGGAAGTGGTCAAAGCCATTTTTGCATCCATTAAAAATCTTTTAACTGAAAGAGTACTTTAAAAGTGCATGAAATAAAAGTACTACAGATCAAACTATGTGACAGTACTCACCAAACGCTTAGAATCCTCATTCTGTCTATAAAAAAAGAGTAACTGACGAACTAAGAGAGTCAAATTAGCTCCATTTGCCGTGGAAAAGGTTCCTCCAGATTGGGCCAGATTAGCACAGCGATCAAATTCACTTCTTTGGATAGAGTACTTAAAAATAAGACATGCATCAATACATCAGTAATGGTTATGATTTAAAATAGAGATGCAAAATTTTAAAAACTTCATTTCAGGTTCCCATCTAAAGAGGCTGAAAAGTAGTAAAACAGATACAACACATATTTGTTAAGCTATCAAAACACACACACACTATCATAAAGCCATAACCGCTTTCTGTAATTCAGAAAGTACACATTGCAACAAATTTGTTGCCTTTCAAGTAAAGAATATCACATCTAATATTTTCATCTAGCTTACTCAACAAATACTAGCAAATTTAAACAGATACAACTCTTCATTAGTATAATCTATGAACAGCATCTTAGAAAGATATATTTTTGACCCAAAACTACCACCTTAGCTATATTTGCGGGGAAAAGCTCCACTGGTGTGTGAACGCTGCTAATACCCAGCTGTTTTCATTTGCTTTGTCAGCTCAAAAAAACATTGCATAATCCCACTGAAGTCCACTGTCACATCCATGCTTTGCGGAATCAACATCCAACTACTAAAATACTGAAGTTCAAATAAAAACGCCAAGAGGGAAAAAAGAACTTCCAGTTTGTTGGCACACACAGTACTCAAAAAGGTGAAGACTGTTCAATGGAGTTATTTATTACTAGCAAGTCTCACTTTCAGCAAAATTGCTCTACATTTCTAAATAAATAAGTACTTACTTGGTGTTTTCTGTCTCTGTACCCTCTTACAAATGACTGGATTATTATTGCATTTTTCAGCCTTCGCCTTTCTTCCTGTGAAGCAAAGCAAGAAAACTGAAAATCAACGTTGTTCAACACTGTTGAGCCGACTCCAATTTCTACCATTTTATCAAATACATTTTTATTCGAAAGGATTCTTTAATGAAAAATAAGCACTAATCATTAGTAAGGTAAAGACTTTTAAGGTTTGTATCCAACACACATAAATCATGGAGAAAACTTTTTGGTTTTAAATGTAAATTTACCACTAAGATATTGCAAAAGAACTTTTAATACTCAGTAAGTATGTAATACTAAAGATATAAAACCAAACACATTTGTATTTTATTAGACAAAGTCTTAATACTAAAATATTGAAGAATTCACCAAACTCAGTGTCAACATTTTTCTTTCATGCATGCATCAGCTAATACCGAAGATCTGCTTACTTGTATAGTAAACATATATACATATTAAAAAAATATCAGTATTATGAAGCTGGTGCAGTTTAAATATGGGGGCTAGGGGACACCAACCAAACTAACAACACCCAAAAAAAATTCAGTTATTTAGAGACAGTAGTGCTGTGAAAAGCAAAATGAGGTTTAATGCTTTAAGCCCAGGAGCACAATATGGAAATTAATAAAAATTCTTGGTCTCTCCTTCAAACCAGAAATATAAAGTGAGTCATTTTATGATGTTGTCCTCAGTAGCTAGAAAGAGTAGTTAAAATCATCCCTTTCTAAGGAACTGAAAGCCAGCTTGTTTAAGGTACTATGGAAGGAGCATTTCAGCAAGTCCCCTGGTAACACTCCAGCATATCCATCACAATTAATATCTAAGGGAAGCAGCTGCTGTAATTAGGTTTCTAATAAAAGTCCATATAGTTTCTTATGGGATGAAAGAGGGTAGTAAATAAAAGAGTTGCTTGTGAACCTAGAGCTACTAAGAAACTACGAAGATCGAGAGTAAAAAACAGAGAAGCCTGCTTAGGTAACAGAAATTTTAACCTAATCAATCCTCAAACTACAATAGGCTCATAATTCTGAGGGCCACCAAGTAAAATAAAACGTCAAAATGTTTCTATAAGTTTTGTTAAAATACATTTGGGAAAGTTCATATGAATTTTCAACACGCAAAACCTTGATTTCTAATTTATTGGCCTAGAAAGACACATTCAACTTAAGAACTTAACCTGAACTGACCAGAGAAACACCAGATGAAATTGCTATCCAATGCCTATTTTATTTTTCCTGGAAACCCTGGTTCCTAAAGCAATTTATCTGAATAAACATATACTTGAAAGATACTAATTACCACTAAAGCATGGACCAACATCGAAATTTTGATAGGCCAAAGGATGTTTTTCTCTCCAAAGTATGTAACAGTAAAAGCGCAAAGTATGGGGGCAAGCAGGAGAGAGTTTCAATTACAGAGGCACTGTCTCTTCACAATCACAATGTAATGCTTGACTAAAAAGTAGGTATGTTCTCCTTTTCTCTAGGTACAGGTTTTATCTTAGAATACATAATTGTCAATTAGTGACCCATAACTGCAAACATTTTAAGTCTGAGGTCACTGCTAAGATTCTGCTACAGGCATTGTTTTAAAAGCCATAACTGTTTTTATTCTCAGGAGTCATTCATTTTGTAAGAAACTGATATATGCCATAGAAAATTGTTGTGTGTGTGTCTGCACATACACAGACACAAATATATGACTCTGCACCAGCTTTGCAGCAGGCAGAAATAAGCAACTGAATGGCAATATATGGTGATATGTAGTAAAAAGTTTATAAAGCACAGAAAAGTCTTTTTGCATATGTTGGTAAGTATACAATGATCCTAAATTGATTCTTAACATCATTCTAAACTAACTGGTTAAATCCTAGTAACTTCATACTTAAATTTGGTCCATAATCATACAGCCAGGTTGGAAAGGACAAAAAGCAGTAACTGTCCTCAGAAACAGAGGAGCCACTGCAGAACCTGTATGTAATCTAGCAAGGATCAAGCACACCTTGCAGGGCCGAAGAGCTGTTTTCCTGATTAGCATGAAACCTACATAGTTATACCTTTTGAATAATTTTTAAGACCAACTCAAATCAGAGGGGGGAGAAAATTACAAAATTAACATACTCACTTAAATTCCATACTACTCAATTTTGTTTTCATATTGCATATATATTCATGTTTTAAAACTGGAGGGTTTTCCTTTCAGTGTCTATTCCTTCTTTGCATTATTCCAGACTGAATTACCCATGGCAGTAAGCTTCTATCACAAACCAGTATTAAGGTTTCCTTCCTCATACATCAACTTCTCTTCGCTTCCCAATTACCAGGTGATTTCAAAGCACTTTTGGATGCATTTAAACATCACTGTTGTGATTTTACCTTCACAGAACTGAGGCATGCACTAGGGGAGTGTATTACTGAAGGTCATCCAAGAAACCATAGCAGAACCGAGAGGAGAAGACAGTTTGCTGGGACCAACCCATAGTAACAGAATGTGGACAAGGCAAAAAATGCAATTTACTAGCCAAGTACCTATCTTTTCTCAACAAAGACTAGATCAAATGAGCACCAAAATATAAGGGAGAATTCTCTTTGCACCCAGTGCATGCTTACCTTCTTTTGAGATGAAAACTACCTTCTGAGAAGCACCTTAAAAGCAGTCAGTTTTTAATTCTAGTATACTAGAAGACTATATAGGACTTGCAAACTGAAACAAAACATTCCTGAAGCAAGTAGACTGCAGCAGGAGTACTTTGGAATGTAAATGTTACTACATCAAAGAAAAATCCAGTGTGCATGCAAACGCTTATGGTCTACTTTACCTCTCGTTTTCTCCTTTCTTCCTGAGTACGATGCAGGAGAGAAGCCTTTTCTTCCTGTAAGGCACAAATAAAGGTACTATTGCATTTTCATTCAAACATGATTCAAATGTGTTCATTATATTTAATGACTTTACTTTGAGGATTGTTCTCAATACATAAAACATTGGAGAAAAGTGTTAATCGTTTTCCGCACTTACAAGTACATGTAACACAGCCCTCTCAAAAGCAGTGACAGAGGGAAGTTATGTAAAAAGAAAAAGCACAAAGAGCAGCAAACTGTACTGATCCCTTTCCAAGTCTGTATTCTCAGCATCCCAATAACGTAGACAAACATCATCCATGCACAAATGGGGGAACTCAAATATAATAAAATCCGAATCCTACCAGGTAACACGAAATGTTTATAGTTTTCCTTGCTTGGAGCGTATGTAAGTCATTGGCCCAGGTGCATATAGCAAGTTGTGGCACATTCGAAGTTATAACATACTGTTCCAAAACCCAATGCTTTTGTCTAACTTGCAAGAAAGCATTCAGCTCTTATATTTACTTACCCTTTTCCTCAAAACTTGTCCAGAAAAGATGTCAAAACAGACTTGTGTAACATAAATGGCAGGAATTGTTTCTTTTACAATTTTGAACTCTTCACCCAAACTAAGGCTACAAACTGCAACTTTCAGGACAGCGATCTTTCCAATAGAGAAAAAGGAAAGAATACTAAAATATTCAAGAGACCTCTGAAGAACAGCACCATTACAATAGAACACCTGTGCATTAGCTTTTAAAACACACTCTTTAATCAGTACACATCGACTACAAAATATAAACAAAGTTTTATTTGCAGGAACCTCTTACTGGATGGTTTTCCAAGGAAATATACAAAATTATTCCTTTTTGATGCAGAGTATTCAGCTCCTCCTCCAGGCAATAAGAGTTAAAAGTACCCTGGCACCTTTCCAAATCCAGTCTACAACAGACAATGGGTTTAAGGAAACTGTTTTCTTTTTTTGTCTCTGACACATATGACTACTTCCCTTTTCTCCCTTATGCCTTTTTTATTTTAGAGAAGAAAAACAATCACACTCAAGCTGAAAATGTATCTGACTACACAAAAATAAATTTGAAGCTAGCAAACAAATGTTTATAAAATATTTACCCACATCTAAAACAACTGTGCTGGAATATTTTCAATGTCTATATGCAGATACAAAAATACGAGCCAGAACTCTTCTGCCCTTTTTTTTTTTTTTGATGACAGAAAAAACAAGGTAATGATTTTCCTTTTTTCTTTAGGATAGAAAACAATTTAACGCACATCACCAAGAGAGAATCAAAAGAAAAGAAAAAACATAGATGCAAGAAAGGAATTTAAAGTTTGGTTTGTATTTTTGATCACTTACTGCAGCAAGCCTAAAGAAAAATCCCACAAGAAGGTTAACCATCTTTTCCTCTAAAGGCAGTATTTACAGCCAAAGACACCACTAACTACAGCTATTGCCCTTTAAAGACAAGGGTTTTCCCACAGTATAAACAAATCATCATAAAATCCATACATAAGACAGTGTATCTCCACCCCAGCAATAGGATGGCTCCAGGTCTGCTTGGTAACATGAGGCAAGAGGTTCTGACCTCATACACAAAAAAGTCAAAATAATGTACTAAATTAAGAAATAACCAACAGCTTGAAGTTTCAGGACTTCCCTTCTTTTTCAACAGCTGATACCCAATGCATTCAAGAAGTTAGTAAGAGGTTCCTATTTAGAAGTGATCACAGTGACATCTCTTCAATGTGCTTGGAGAGTTTCATTGTGCGGGCAGCACCATGTAGACAGCGTTTCTGGCTTAGAAGCAAAGCTGCTGAATTTGTCCTTACACTTCAGAGCAGATTGAAAGAAAAAGCAAAATAATGTACAGAAAAGGGACAACAAATTGCTACACGTGAGTGGAGAATGTTACAAAAAAATACAAACAGTAAATGCAAGGGATTAGTAGATAAAGGAAAATAAGCAGCAAGAAGGCTTATCAGAAACAAGTAATTTTAAGTATTTGGAGAGGAAGGGATATTATTAGAGGGCACTCAGTCTATCACCAGCTTTGAACTGATCAGAAATTGGGCCTCTTTGAAGCAAGCACTCTTTAAACCAATCCACTTTTAAAAACTTGTCGTGGTTTAAGCCCAGCCGGTAACTCAGAACCATGCAGCCACGCACTCACTACCCCCTTTCTCCTCCCCCCGCTCCCGGAGGGATGGGGAGGAGAATCAGAAAAATGTAACTCCCACGGGTTGAGATAAGAGCAGTCCTGCAACTAAGGTATAATACAAAACCACTACTGCTACCACCAATGATAATAATGATAAGGGAAATAACAAGGGGAGAGGATACAATTGCTCACCACCCGCCAACTGATACCCAGCCCGACCCGAGCGGTGATCAGGGCCTTCCAGGTAACTCCCCCTGGTTTATATACTGGGCATGACGTGCTGTGGTATGGAATACCCCTTTGGCCAATTTGGATCAGGTGTCCTGTCTCTGCTTCTTCCCACCTTCCCCTCTTCCCTGGCAGAGCATGAGACTGAGAAAGTCCTTGGTCGGAGTAAACATTACTTAGCAACAACTAAAAACATCGGTGTTATCCTCGTTGTTCCCAGGCTGAAAGTCAATAACACAGCACTGCACCAGCTACTAAGAAGGAGAAAAATGACTGCTATAGCTGAACCCAGGACAAAAGGTTTGATTTTTTTTTTAGTCAATGTCACATACTTGCTTTGAGTATTTGTAAAGGAGAACACCAACTATTTAAAGGACAAATTAGATACAATAGAGGAACTCTCTTAAGACAAAGAATAAAATATTCAGGTAAGTATATCCCACCTTTAAAAAAATATCATCGGTCAAATACTAGTCTTGTAAACAAGACACAGATAGACCAGAAACACAAAGGAATGGAATCAAAACTATGGCTAAAGAATATATTTAAATTAAATGCAAAAGAAATATATCTCCTTCAGAGTTACTCAACCCAATGAGAATACACAATCTCTTCAGAAATTAAAAAGTAACAGCAGATACGCAGCAGAAAATAAACCTGCTGCAGGAAAAAGATAAAAAGAACTATGAAACTATCTTTCTTTACCTACAAAGCATCCTAACAGAATTATTTCTTAAAGACAGCTAACTGCACAGTCATCCCTGAAATCCTCCCTGCCTTGCCTCTTAATAAAACAGCACAGTGACAAAAAGCTAAACTCAGTGGCTGTTGCTCTTTGGCTGGTTGTGAATGACGACAGCATTACAGCAAGTGATGTACGTTTGACAACTCCCATCTGTATGGTCACATGACTGCTGACAGCTACAGCTGCTTTTGCACCACCCCTTCCTGCCTACCTACAGGCAGAGCTACTCACAGTATGAGATCATCTGACAGTAACTCCCAAAGATCACACCTATCTCATTCCTACTCCACATCAGCCTTTCCTCGCTTCTGCAATAGTCATGCTGTTTTCTTTCTTCACCTGCCAAACAGACAGAGGTCAGGTATCAAGTCTACTTATCAAGGTAGCCAGGCAGACACTTTAAGTGGAATGAAGCATCAGCTTTGTCTTGATTCCTTCAATCCTAACTCAAAGGAGTGAAAAACCATTTACTGAATCAAATTCCCAACACTTCTATGATATAGTCGTCTTTCTTCAGGAGCTCAACCTCCGAAATGTGGAACAGGGAATACACTGTCTGCATGTTTTGTGCAATGTTTAGTGTATTACTAGCAGTCCTTTTCCTGTCTGCTCCTTCCGCCAACAGAAGATATTGGTAAAGACAACCAACCTCAAGCTCTAGCACGCAAGCCACAGGACCATGAAAAGCCCAGTTTGAGAAGTTTTCTTCACCAAATATGTGAGTCATGACACAAAGAAACAAGACAGCAAAGAAACAGTATGTGACAGCAAAACACAATGTGACATTACAGATGGTGACTCAAAGAATAAGACAGAAGGGGGAAAGAGGTGAAAACAAGGAAGCAGATGGAGGACAGTGTACAGAAAGGAAAGCTTGTGACTACCATCAAAGAAACATCAAGTAATATTTGAAATGTTAATTTATACATCAGGATAAAACTGCTATGTACCACATGATTCACCACACCAAAGTTCAAACTCACATCACTGCTCTAACAGACCGGTTGATGAGAACAGCTGCATCTGACAGTGTAACAATGTCAATGTCAGCGCTTCAGAAACTCCAGTTAAATACATAAGGAAAAGATAAACAAATTAAAATTGCTTTCTTGTCCTCATATTGCTGAAATACACTCTTCTGCTGCAAGAGCATGTTTACACAACTCCTATGCTTTACACATCCTAGGCAAAGACTAACTAAGGTAACAAATGATATATATTATATATATACACAAACAATGAGTCTTCGCATTTTAACTCTTTGCATTGAGAGTGATAATACATTTTCAGCCCTCCTGGCTCAAAATTCAGGTTCAGGAAAAAAAATGTATACATAATTATCTTTTTTCAAATACTTCTAGTACTTGTTGACTCTTTCAAAAAGCCACAAGGGTTTATTTTCTTTCTGTAGTTGGGAATGCTACTCTATTTAGCATTACAATAGAACATTCAAAGTACAAGGCATGACTTTTAGGAAATTTTCACAGAAAAACAAATAAGCACTTAATCTTTTAATTTTGGGGGACAATCATAAAATCTTGTATGGTTTTCATCTACAAAACCCAAGAACTTGCATCTTTTTTCTTTCCTTTAAAAAGAGGAACATGACTTTTCATCTGAATTTAGCTTGAACTACATAAAAATCAATAACAACTCCCAAACCAAATGAAGTGAAGCAATTCAAAGAATAACATTCATTTTAACACAATTATTTATCAAGTTCAACAAATAAAAGGAAGATTTTACATTTACTTCTAAAGAACAAAGGTGAACAATGGGAGACACCCTCATCTAAAGTGGTTCTCAAGAACGTTCTGAGTAAAACATGTTCAGCAGCTTGAAAAACTCTGCTTCAAACCAGTTTGTGACTCTTCATATCGCTGATAATTTACATCATAATTGAGTTTATATGTAGAGTACACCATCTTCCAGAAGAAGGTATTTTAAAGTACTTAAAATATGCCCAGGAAGAGGCACTTGGCCAGGGAAAGCCTGGCCTCACTAAAATCAATGTCACAGTGCCTGCTAGAAAACATCTCGGCATGTTAGCTCAAATTTTACTGTAGGATGTAGGGAGTATCTGAAACCACTTTTATCACAGTAGTTAGAAAGCCACACACAGTGGAACCAGGACTTGACTGGAGGCTCTACAGGCCAAATGAAATGCAAGCAAGTTGTTTTTAATTTTACTCTGTCTCTACTATGATTTTTAAGATGTATATTCTATGCATCGTTGTAGTTGACAGACTTCATTTTCTCAGCATCAAGCAGGAAAAAACCATATCTATAAAAGCAGAGTTTTTTGTTTTGAATTTGAGAAAACCGCACATCACAAAATAATAGTGTAATCACTGCTGCTAGCTAACTACAACTCCATCATCCATAGCTTCCTTTGAAACAAGGAGAATTTTAAATGTCACTGAGAGGGGAAAAAGTCCACAAGACCCTAGTATGCATTAATTAATATAGTTTCCTACTGACATACAATCATTATTTTACAACCTGATGATCTCTACACCACAGATATGAAATTCAAAGAATATTTCAAGACTAAGCTTTGACATTTCAGTGTCTGAACAAAACACAGTTCTGACTCAGAATGAGGTATGTACTTGCGTAAGGATCTACGCCATTTGCCTTCCAGGGCAAAGGTCTTATGGAGCAAAGCAGTGCAATTTGATCCCACCATTCAAAAATAAACTGTAAATTTGTAACTGTAATCTAGAAATCCTGTACTATAAATCCCTAGCACCATTTCCTTTCCAATGGTGACCTACTGTAGGTTCAAATAAGACACAGTAAAAGAGTAATTCTTCCTAACTGAAGTTAGTAACAACTTTCCCCAATCAGTAAGAAAGAAACAAAACTATTTTTGAAATCGGGCCCATCACTGCTTAAATCCTGCAGACACCTATCACTATAAACAACCCCAGATCTCTTCATGCACTGGCAATCTTAGAGCCTACTGTTTTTAAATCATTAATTCTTATTCCTTGAGAAGTTACTTAAATTGTAGAATACAGACAACAAAGAGCAAATAGGGTACTTCTAGAGTTCAGAGCGGGGCAGGGGGAGAATATAAGGAATCTAATGCTTAATGTTATGCTATTAATACAAGAAAGTGTATCAGTAACTACTAAAATAAAATTTAAAAAAAACTTTGTAAACTGAATATATTTGATTATTAAAAATGTCCATGTTGAAAGAAATTACAGAGACTTTTTAAAATACAGATGGAGTCATCACTATTTGTTCATTAGTTATTTTCCATGTCTTCCACAAAAAAAACAAAACCGAAAACCAAAGAGAAATTCAGTTAAGTTGGTTTCACTTTCGCTGTCTTGACAGTGCTAACTCATCTGTATTACAAATTCTCTAAGAATACTCTATTTAAAATAGTCCTGGGATTTATAAAAGTGTGGTTTAAATATCTCAAGTGATATTGTACATTTGACTTCATAATATTCTTTTAACCATTTTTCCTGCTTAAAAGCTTACAAAATGTCATCAATACATTTCACAACCTAAACAAACCATGTGGAGCTGCAGAGCCCCTTGTACATCTCAACACAGGTACAGGGATCCCCTGCATGAATGTACTAAAGGACTAAAGCATTGTTTTTCTTAATGCTGATAAAGTTAATGAAGGAATGCTAGGCTTGACTGTACCAAATAAAGCTGATATGGTTAAACAGATTCTGCACTCTCCCACCAAGAATCCAACTTCATGATAAAATTAGTGAAACCTGTCAGCTGCCACCAGAAGGCATGGTGACACACCACCTTCAAGAAGTATGTTCACTATAGGGGATGCAACGGATAGAGTGGGAACCACCCAGGTGAAAGACCATCTGTTTCAGTCCACTGCACAGTTAGGTTGGGTTAGCTCCATGCAAACTGCCCCCCCAAAATAACTCTCTGTTTTCCTGCCTGACACACCGCAGAAATTCCACAGCTGCAGCCTTTTAGGCAATAGTTCCTGTCCTATACGATAAATCCGCAACTAATTCAAGATGTTCAGATATTGTACTACAGTAACTACCCATTTCTGAAGGCTATTTTACTTCAGAAGTAAAAAAAATGTTTTGCCAGTCACGATTAAAACTAAATCTGAAAATATCTTTTGAATAGCCTTATAAAGCATGGAATCATGTTTTAAAGGTGACAAGAAGCAACCATAAAAATTAAAAAAAAAATAAATAAATAAACACAGTATCTACACCCCAAACACATAGACAAGTAATGCAAATCGTCCAAATGAATCAGCAGATTTTTGAAAGTTGGTATGGAGCGAAAATTCCAAAAACTGACAATACTGCCTCTATATTAACACTTATGTACCATGCAATATTAAAACATTACAATAATCTTCTGAAAGGATCAGTCACTGTGATGGTCATTTTGAGAACATTCATTTTTCAATCTGGGCTTTTAAAAAAAACTAAATGACACTTAAGACTACTTTTTTGGCAAAAAGGCGCCATGGATTGAAGTGCATCTTTACAGCATCTGCAATTCAGACCATCATAACACACATGAACATAAGATGCAAACAGTGTAAAAACAAACCCAAAGCTGTCTGCTTTTATTATTCAAAAATGCCATAAAAGTTAGTGCTGAGAAAGCACACTAGATTCAGTACCTTTCTAACTGCCACAATGCCGTAAGTCCCCAACTATATTTCTATCATTGTGCTTATAACCATAGCACTTGCTGATGTCAGCCCCTCATGAGGCCTAGGGAAACACCACAGACACAAACGGCCATGTCAGACAGGGTATCAACATGTGTGACCCATGACCAACATAGTTACTGGTTGCAGCAGCATTTATATTAGCAAAACCATGATTTTAATAGTCAGATTTGCTGATCATTTGGTGTGGTTGTATCCACACCAAGAAGACTATGATTACATCTTTAGCACTGGAGTCCCTGCTTTCGTAATGGAAGAGTTTCACTAATGTGGCTACACAGGTGCAACAGCATTTGGGCAACTTCCCCAAACTCGGTAGAAAGTTATTCTTAGCATTAAGCAGCCTGCATAGACATTCTACAAGTATTTCTCAGTTGTGCTTTATTCCCCCAAAAGAATCAAAATAGACAGTGTTAAGCATCCAGATAACTAATAGAGCATCGCAGAGATGCAGAGCTATAACTATATGCTGCATCTTTCTAAAATTACACACATTCGGGAGGACAAGGGGGGTTGTCAGAGAAGTATTTTTTTTCCATGTGCACAAAAAGCTGAAAGAAAACACTTTAAAATTCAGCCATCTGTAAAACCGAAGCCTATAGGTATGAGAAACGTGATCACTAGGAGCCTGTGACGTGAGATAATGAGAAGCTCATGGAACCCCTGCAAACGCTTGCCACACCAATCTCTGCTGTAGTATGTTTACATAGAAGTTCAGGTAAACTGCAGTTTTAGAAGTAATTTTTAGTACTGTTTATATAAATTCTTTCCTTAGTACTGTACACAGTTTTTGAAAACAAGCTGCTATTTCAAGGGCATTCTACAATGTCCATATAACCAAAGCTGCAACAAACTGATGTGCACTGATGCAGCACTAGCACTTCAGTGTACCAGTGTAAAATCATGAAATCTGTGGGCTAGTCAGCATCAATCTGATCATGAAATATGACCTCTGGATTGGGCACAGTGAAGGTTGTACATCAATTTCAGTCTCCACCTCCTTTAGTTTGTAATATGTGCCGTTGGCAACTTTTACCTGTATAACACTAAGAAATTTGCCCCATATAATTAGATAAAATTCTGATCACTTTTCATTTAGAGATCAGTCAGTGTAAAAAAAGATGACAACTGTTGTTTATTTCTGTAGAAGGAAACATGTTCTGCAAGAAACACTATCAGCAAGTCAGTGTCAAAAGATGCAAAGTACCTGACGGGTACAGCTGAGGACAAGGGCCTGTCCTGCCAATTTCAGCTGGGGACTATTTATGGTATTTTTGCCTCATGTAATGCCACTGTATGTAGTCTAATGCACAGAAATGTCTTAAGATAAACAGAAAATGATTCAGATGAAAAGTTGCACAATTTAGATGCAGTTCTGTTACACATTCTCTTTAATAAATTATGTGAGACAACACACCAAAATGCAAACTTCACTGTGATTTTAATATCACAAGGTGCTGTATTTTAGCTCAAGTTTCCTAACAGTACTGCCAAGCCTTAAAAGTTTTAGAGATCCCAAGATGCTTACAGTGCACACTAACAAAAATTTCACAGTTATTTTTACCCCATTAAGATTTTAAAATACTAATGAAAACTTACTAGTTTCCCATGCAATCACGTCCAATGACAACATAGGGAATCAGTGTTTTATATAGTGAAATAAAGTGACCCTTATAAATCAGGCCACTTCTAAAAACACTTTGTCCTTACCCTTGTTTTTTGGTACTTCTATACTCTTCAGAGCTTGACTAAACATTTGACTACCCTGTCCAACCAGCAAGATCTAAACAGACCATTTCATTCTCTTCCATCGATAAATACAAGGAGATTCAATAGTCTAGTACAGCAGACAATTAACTGCTGCTCACTCTGCACACAACTAATTGACTGAACGTAAACTTGACAGAGAAGAGCTAAACCTGTGACCCGGCCACCCTCACTCACGTGGATGAAGCCTCCCCCAACAATTTGCTTTGATCCCGAGTTGTATAAGGCTGTTCCCTGCCATCCCTCCATCGAGGCGGGTCCACGCAGGACTCTCCCTCTGGAGATAAATGACAGGAGATGCGCAAGTCCTTCCCTCCTTCACCCCACGAGCCCTAGAGACGAAGGGCTCGGGAGGTGCCACCAGCCACAACAAACCAGACTGCTCGCAGGGAAGACGAGCGAAGGAGACATTTCCTCGCTTCCCACAATTCTTACTACACTACAAGCCTGGGATGATGTGTGTGGCCTGATTAAAAATAAAAAAAAATAATTAAAAAATTAAAATAAATTAAAAAAAATAACAACACAGAGCCAGGGACATCAGAGATAAACACATCATCAGGAGGGGAAGATTTTTTCCCTCTCTATTAAACCTTAGTCATAGCTGCTCCCATTTTTGAAGGCCCAATAACGATAATACACGAAGGCAAGGCAGGCTTGGGACGAGGGAAACCGACACAGACACAAACGCGGAGACAGATAGGCACCGTTCCTTACCTTCTTACTCGCTCCTCCGAGAGACACCTTGGGCCTTGTTTTGAAATCCCCTTCAAAGCTAAACATGTTTACAGCTTATCCCATCTAGAGCGGGGTCCGGCCCCCCGAGCTGACCCCGCCGAGGGGGCGCGGGCCAGCTGGCAGGGACAGCGGAGGGGCCGGCCCCGGGGCGGCACGAACCCCCCGGCTGGCACCCCGCGGCCCGCCCGCCGGCGAGGCCAGGCGAGCCCCGCGCCGCCCCCACCGCCCGCCCCCGCGGGGCTGCTCCCCTCACGGCGGCCCGGCTTCCCCTCTCCACTCCCCCCCGCCGCGGCCTTCGCTTTCCCGGTCACCCCCTTCCTGACCGGCGGCGACGGCTGAGTGTAATGGGAGGGAGAAGGAGGAGGAGGAGAAGGAAGAGGGAGGGAGCGGAGGAGGAGGGGGCTGGCGGTGCTGCTTCACTTGCACTGGGGGAGCAGCCGGCTGTGGAGAGAAGATGGCCGCCGCCCGCAGCCTACCGGGCGCGCTCGCGGGGGCCGGGCGCGGCGGCGCGCGCACCGCCCTCAACCGCCGGGGCCGCGCCGCCCGCGCGCGCCGCTGGTCGGCCTCTGGGCGGCAGCGCCTCGGTCCGCGGCGGCACCGGCGGAGCGGCGGCGGTTCGCGGCCTGGCACCACCGCCGGGGCCTCCCCGCTGCCCGGGCCTAGCCACCGGCTTGTGCCCACCCGCCCGCTGGAGCCGGCTCCACAACAGGCCCGACGGGCACCCGGTTTGTCCCGGCTACGAAGGTTTCATACAAAGCTTGTTCCCATGTTAAATACGAGCGTTGTGAGGGTGTGCTTCAGTGGTGGCCTTGGCAGTGCTGGGGTAATGGTTAGACTTGACGATCTTAAAGGTCTTTTCCAACCTAGCTGATTTTATGCAGGAGTGTTTGGAGCTGGATTTGGAACCATTGGTCTGCCTACACCACAGCCTGGCTGCAGGAAGGACAGGGTCTGAGCTGAGGGTCCCGCTTGGCCCTGGCACAGGG
The DNA here is from genome assembly GCF_004027225.2 of Strigops habroptila. Lineage (NCBI taxonomy): Eukaryota > Metazoa > Chordata > Aves > Psittaciformes > Psittacidae > Strigops > Strigops habroptila. The sequence continues at coordinate 106,428,911 of NC_044277.2, read as the reverse complement.
CTGCCTGCCACGGTGTCAGTGAGCTGCGATAACGCACATTTCATTTTTTTATATATGTATATAGATGAATATATATATTTATATATATAAATATATATATATCATTTGCCCTTGTCGGATATAAGCATATGATAGATGTTACCGCGTTGCAGAGTTCATGACCAATGTGAAGACCAAACACTGAACACCCAAATACAGGCCCTTGGGCTTACACAGGTGTAAAAATCCACTTGAGAAAGTTCCTGATGCAAGTGGTCTCTGCACGGGATCAGGACATCAACATTCAGTGAAGAGTGGAGAGAGGAGAAGGCTGTAACATAAAAGCAGCAGACCTGAATGGTGAAACTACACTTGATCCTCCACTACTTCATATTTTTAGCCTCTTGGCCGTTTTTCAGTGCTGTGATCGCATCCTTCCAGATAGGGTGGTGATACGGACAACAGCAATAACAAAAAGCAGTTATTCAGTCTTCAGCTAAGAACTGCTGAATAAATATAGGTGCCCAAATCCAGCTTTCATTTCCTTCAGTGGAAGTTGGATTGAGCCCAAACTTGTGAATTCTCACATCAATGTATCAATCACAACAAACAAATGGCAAGGATCCATGTCAGAAGACGATGTATGTGCTTCACAGCTGTTCATACCGAGAGCACAATGCCATTTAACTATCGCCAAGCTGACTGACAAATGAAATATTCGTTGAGATTTATTTGGATTTCCTTGAGTCTAAATTTTAAAGTTGCAGACTTTTCATAAGGGAACAAGTGCTTGGTGAGAGTAAACGTTAGCCTTGCATTTCCCAAGATATCATAGTGTCAGTATAAGCAAACCTGGTCTCCTATAAATACTGTTTACAAATGCAGTTGAGGTTTAGGACATTATGAAATAGCACATCAAATGTTTGTTTGTAGTTTCAACACGTTACGTTGCTGATGTAATATCACACTGCTTTATATGGGAGTGACAACAAGGTTTTTCCCAAGCATAACAGTGTTCTTTTCAAATGGACCTAAGCCTTGATAAACTTTGGAAGTCTCATACAGAAAAGCCCTAGTCTAGGTGTCCCTAGCAATTAATCAATTGATTTTCACTAGCACAGAAGCGACCTGTTAGGTCATGAGTTTGTGCCAAATTTTTATCAGTAGCAAAGCCAATTGAGGGGTACAATCCCTCCTCACATATGAAGCCAAAGAAACACGTAACTGCAGAGAGCACAGTTTCTATGAAGTAGGTTTTGGACCGATACACGTTTGACAGGTTACAGCTCCAATGTCAGAAGGACACAAGAGCCTCTCTGGTATCTGGCTGTTACCTTCTGAAGACATAGTTGGTAAATGACGTGGGCCCAACTGGTGACTCTTTTGTCTGAGAAGCTTTAGTGATTTGCATGTGCCCCTAGAGGCCACTCTAGGTGTAATTTCGTTAAATGAAAACTTGCATAACAGAATAAACTGTGTGTTTGTATCTTGAGTACAGTGAATTTATGTAAGCATAAGAGAAACGGTAAATGTGGGGGGGGTTTATATTTATTTTTTAGCACAAACCATATATATTTATCATCACAGTGGAGAAAATATAGAAAATTCAGAAAACGGTGTCAGTCAAAAAGTCAGAGTGGGAACTGGTTTAGTATTCTTAGGAAACAGCAAGATCAGGGCTGATCCATGAAGGGAGATGAATGGGCGCTGAGTGTGACCCCAGCACAGGCCGTACCCTCCCTGGTCAGGATGTAATCCCACAGGATCCAGACACAGTGGACAGAGCTCAGCAGCAGTTAAAGGATCCACTGACAGCCCCAGGCAGGGTGAAGGGATGAGTCCAGAGAGTCCAGCCATGAGTAGAAGACAGTGACATGATGTAGGTCCAAGATCCATCCAGGAGGTAAGGCTGGAGACAAGTATGCCTGAATTTAGATGGACCAATGAGCAGTGCTTGAATGGGGGTCCCAGCTGAAGCTGTTCAGGGTGATTAAGTCCTGTCAGTGCATTCATGGCCCTGACAAACATATACTCAAGGATCTATGAATGTATGTTAACATTCAATTCATACAATATGTCTCTTCTATGTATGTTAACACCCACCGGCCTCACCCGCTGCAATGAGTTAGCTCCATACACAGTTTCCCATCTTTCTCATCTTCTTCTTACTGCACATTCCACAAGATTTTTTGCATTCTCCGCGTCACAGTTCTCTGCCCTTTGATTGTTCCTTTTTCCCGCCACAGGCATATGTATTCATTGCTTCCAGGTACAGCTGGAGTGCAGAAGTCTAGTTGTTCATCAGATGCAGTTTCTTAAAAAGATGTCATTACTCAACATTTCCTTCACTATCCACAATTGAGTTTTCCAAGAGTGTGCACATACCTTCTTTTTCTTGTAAATGCACACCATCGAAATTAAAACAGCAACACAAAGATAGTCACATTTCTCAGAAACACGGGTGAAGTGTGAGTCAATCCACATTACGGAGAAACTTGTCAATAGATTCTCTCCTGGGCCTGCCTCTTAGTACCAAAGGACAGGAAAAAATTGTGGTGCATAACTATGTAAAGTCTTAGTTTTCCTTTTTCACTATGAGTGACTCGGTGCAAAGCCATCTTCTAAATGTAGCTTGTTGGCACCTTGGCATTGAGCAGAAGAAAACTAGGAATGAAGATTTGTTGGATAGTAATAATAAGAAGAGAAAATAATTCCTTCCCGACAGTGATGAAGATCTCGAGTTTATATTGTGCTGGGTAGTAAGGATAACATTACTGAGGTAACCTAAGAACTTTTAAAATTATGGACCTGCGGGTGCCTTAATGTAAGTAGCAGCACACTCTGTCAAGGAGATCTTACAGTTTTTGTACACACTCTTTCTACATACTAAATCAATGGCATTTAAATTTTAAAAAGAAAATAAATATTATACATGCTGGTTTTACCCTTTCAATGAGCACCATTTTACATCTACAATCTTTTTTATTCTCAAACTAATCCCCAAACAATTTAACTTCTGATATATTGTCCTTCTGGCCCCATTCTGTGCTTATATTCCTGATTTAGAGAGGGTAAGCAATCAAGAGTATATTTGGCAATTGCTCAGTTCTGTAGGGAATGATGGCCAAATTGTCACCATCTTACCATTACTTTCCGTTCCCTATGCAATTATAATAAAGTGTCCTAAACTTTTATGCTGACTTGCTGAACTTGGAAAATCTAAGATGCACTGACAACATCTCATTATGTGCTACATTACTTCCCAAGATGCAGAAACATTTTTACAAAAGTGCATAATAAATGATGAGTAAATAAGTTAGAAATACTTTAATATACAGGAGATGAGGCTTGAGATTAGTCCAGATGCTGTGATAGGCCAATATCTGATTTTTAGTAATGCTTTAGCAAGGTTTGCTATCATACGGACTTATGTTGGGAGGTGATTTATTTTTTTGTTAAATTTATTTACTCTGGGTAAAACACTGAAAATTAAATCTGTTCTATCAGAGAAGATACTGGCAAGACTATAATGTAAAAAGCACTTCACTTAAGCACTTCCTTTAGTTAAACCAGAGTGCCAACAGACACTGCCAAGGAATGAAGACATTTTATTTAAAATTACACTGGCAAGAGACCATCAAATTATCCTTAACATTTTCATTAAATTGAGATACAGATATAGTTAGGGTAGTAAATCTTTTCAATACAACAAGTTTATTCCTGAGCCAAGGCCAGATTCAGCAGTAATTGTAGGAACTATTGAGACCTAAAGCTTCATCTACATTACCAAAACAACTGTTCAAGGCTTTGGCCCAGCTTTGAAAAATGGATGGGCTCCATCCTGTACTACAGAGCTAATCAGATCAGCAAACTACAGTGATGCAGTTGGATTCCAGTCTGGGGTGATTGTTCCGTGTTTCATTGGCTTGGTTCAATGAGATTTTAGGGGGTTCTGTTAGAAATCTGTGAATATCTATAGGTTGTATGCAGTCCATGCTCTCAAGGTTGTAAAACGATCAAATAAGTGGCACCTTTCTTAATACTGACACTTATTCCTCTATAGAAATGTTGAGCTGAAGAGACTAAGGAACCTTATATTCATAATTTCTAAAATAAAAAAGTTATTACCCTATGGTCTTAGCTCCTTTGTAAGATCTATATAGCAAACTTTCCCTCCAGAGATTCCTACATTTCATTCACAGCTTCTGATTGAACAAGATCATTTATTTTAGGCATCCAGTCTTTGGAGGAATGTGGGGGTAAGGGCTTATTATATTTTTATAGCAATAATTTTGAAACACTGTTACATTACTTGGCAAGTGTTAGCTAACTATAAACCCTAGTTTGTTTTCTGGGGTTAAAAATTACAAACATATTTGATTCCGATACTAGTGCTGCAAAGATATTCAGCTAAAAAATAATAAGGATTAAGATGCTCTTTTCCAAGTCTGCCTAAAAACTTAAATATCAATTTATTTTAATAGGAATGGAGCATTCAGGATCCTTAGATGTCTTTGAAAGCCCAATTGCAAAGAATAATTGCCCTCAAGTGAGCACAAATATAACTTCATGTTTACCTTGTTATCTTTGGCTCACCTTTAATATCCCTATATATATGCATTGTAAAAATTGCCATTCCAAGCAAATTCCAACATGCTGATTTTACGCAGAGAGAAACATACTTGCTATATGGGCCAGTACACATCCAGCTGATGTTAAAACATGTTCCACTTCATTTTCTATTTAAATTGGTTGGAGTATTTTCACCATCCCTTGGTGCCCATGTAAACAAGAGCCTTATCGAAGTCAAGTCTTCCATGTGATCTGAGGAAAACCAGAGCAGATTATTTCTTTGGTTTAGGTCACCTGAACTTCCTTGTGATCCAGAAAAAACACACAAACACTTACACTTATATGTGTATGAGTTGATATATGGGTATATGGAAGTGGAAGTGGTAACATGGAAGTTATTAAAGCAGCACAAATAATGATCTTGTGGAAAATAATTAAGACAAAGCAAGGAGGAAAAAAAAGACCTACACGCAACAGAAATCAATTCATACAGCTTAGAGGAAACAATAGTATTTTGATATTTAAAATCACTCTGGAGAATTTACTGCAGGTACACCATGGAATCCTAGAAGATTCTTCTGATTTACGCCTGTGCATCATTCCAGTTATTCAGATTAGTTTTCTGCATAGGTGTATTAGTTTGGTCCTAAATGAGTTGTATAGGTTCTTCTATAATCTTAGATTTTGCATGGCTCGGATCCATTAATTTAGCTTTGCCTTTGATAAAAATCAGGCTGGTTACACAGAATTCAGTAGGGGGGAAGGCAGTTTATACTGCCTTAGAATAAAGTTCCTGAATTTTACTCCTACCTACTCTTATATTTCTTTGTGAGCGAAATTGGTGTAATCTAATTTTAGCTGTCTGAATATTAGGCATCAGGTCTAACCTCTTCATCTAAACCTCTTGACACACAGACACACTTCCTCTTCTAAGCTTCTCTCTTATGAATGGGTTCAGATCACTGTCTGTGTTTACTGAATGTGTTTATAGTCTGAAAGTTCCTGGTGAGATTAGGCACTTGCCATGCTGAAGTTAGCTGGGGTGAGTTAACCTTCCATGTGGCTGAAGATAAACCACACAGTAAAGAAAAAATCTATCCTTTATCCATAAAGAAGGAGCAATGATGCTTAGACACTTCTAAACAGACTTTAAGACCTAAATGACAAATGAGCAATAGAATTGTTAAGGATTATTATTAATGTCATGGAAGGATATTCAGAAAAGTGCCAGAGACTGTTGAATAATTCCCATTTTACTTTGATAAACACAGAAATTACATTTGTCTTTTGATCTCTGCCAGTAAATTTGGAGTCAGGAGATGTATTTTAAATGCCTACCACTTCACTAACCTTCTTTGTAATCATGATCAAGTAAGCTAGCTAAAAGGCATCTTTGCGTCTTTGCAGAGGACTTGGGGTTCTCCTAGGCAAGAGTTGACCATGAGTCAGCAGTGTACCCTTGCAGCAAAGAAAGCCAACCAGGTAGCAGGCTATATTAACTAGAGATTAGCCAGCAGGTTAAGTGACTTAGCTTTCTTTAGTGTTTATGAGACTGCATCTGCAGAGCTACATGCAATTTTTGGCACCTCAGGGCAGGAAAGACACTGAAATAATGGAGCAAATCCATCAGAGGACCAACAAGATGATGAGGGGATGGACTGTGTGATACAAAGAGGAACTGAAAGAATTGGGTTTGTTCAGCCTTGAGATGAGAAGCTGAAGGAAGTACCCTACTGCAGTTTACGTAATGAAAGTGTAGAGAGAAGGTGGAACCACACTCCTCTTCAGGCGACGGATGCAAGTTGCAATGAGGGATTTTTAGGTTATTTTCAACTAGGAAATTTTCATGGTGATGGTGGTCAAACACTGGACAGAACCTTGCGAAACCTCCATCTTTGGGGATATTCACACCTACACTGCACAGAGTACTGAGCAAGCTGTTGTTGCCTGGCTTTGTGCAGAGGGCTTGGGCTAAGTCCACAGGTCCCTTCCAACCTCAACTCTTCTTTGATTGTTTGATTCAGTTCACCTAACTAATAGTGTTGTGACTCATCAACATTGACTTTAAGATGAGAGGTACCAGTCCGTGATCAGTATTACTGCTCAGTTGCTGAGATCTTTCTGGTGACAAAAGGAAGTTCCTTCTAAGCCACAATGACCTAGTCATATCAGTCCCACACTCTTTGCCTCTCTTTCACATTTGTAAAACATAGATACTCCTACCTCTATTTTTGGAGGAATGCATTCGTTAATATTTGAGTCTCACTCAGAGACTGTGATGCTGGCTGCTATATATGGAAAGAGAAAAAAGAAATAGTCTCCCAAATGATGACAGCAGTGTGGCTCCCTCCTCTCCTAAGCAATGCCAACAATAATTTTAAAAAAGCCTTTTATCTTGAAACGTATTTCAAAGCCACTTCAGAGTGAGAAGAGCTTCTTAACATATGAACTTTCAGATGGCTGGGTTGAACAAAATATGGAGCTTTCCTTTAAACAATTAGAGCCCATTTTGCTAATCAATTTTTGTCAGGTGCCTAGACACATTTTTCATTATCAGATTCCAAATTGTCTTAAGCAGTATGAACTAGTGACCTTTTATCTGTCCAGTTTGGGGCACTCTGATACATCCCTGTTCAAATTAAATAAATCACAAACCTTAATTAACAAAGACTGGCATGACTGCAAAAAGCAATGAATTAGTTTGTACTCTATCTGAGAGATCACAAACGTACAGTAGTTACAATTAATGGATTTAATTTTAAATGCTGGGGCTCCTGCATGAAAGTGCCTGAGAAGTCCATCCTGGCATTCTTATTACTCTTTAATTATAATTGATGTACCTGGGAAAGATGTCAGCATAATACAGGTGCTAGTCTCCCTTAAGAGCTCATAGTCCTTGCTTGAAACAGTCAATGATATGCAACAAGGTTTTGATGAAATCCAAATTTATTAGGGTTATTAAAAGTCATTAATTATTTGGCACTGTAGATATGTAAGCTGGTACTAATTTTTAATAGACAGCTTTATATATTTAAGTTGGAGAACTGAGTTTTATTTTTAGTTTAGAACACTTCTGTTCCTCTTGGCCCCCTCCTGCCATTCCTGTTTCTTGCAGATTTTTCTCCTTTTTTTTTTTTTTTATCCCTCCTTAGGCTGAGCTCTTATCTTTCAAGCAGATCTTTCCAGCTATTTCCATTCTTTTTTTCCAGCCTTAAGAAAGGTCTTCACTGTTCTGCTATCATTGTGTGAAGCAGCTCCCAGGAGGTTTAATCAGCTATGAACAGTTATTGAAGTTTAAAAGATAAAGTCAGCTAACGTCAGCAGAAGATAAATCCATCTTCTGTAAAATAACATCAAGTCCACAGGCATTGTTTGAGGTGCAAGCTTGATTTGAGCATAAGTGGCCTGACAAATATTTTCCAAGGGTAGACCTCTGCTTCCCTCTGTCCCACATGCAGCCCAGCAAGCTGGGTTGACATGAGGCAGAGAGGAAGTCAGTAGCTGTCAAGGGCAGGACAGCTCTCAGGGCTCTCTCTCTGCTCTCAGGGCACACTTGCCTGTGCCACATGGAGAACAAGACCAGCAGCTCCTGCCTCTGCAGGAGGACACAGGGCATAAAAAGTGGCAGCAACAATGAAGGACATGCGCAGTCCCAAAAGCAGACAGTGTTGCCCCAAGCCGTCTGTACCCTGAGGAGCAGTGGCAAGGTCAGCTCAGGTGTCCCACTCTCCCTCCCAGCTTTGGTCCTTCCACCTTCTCAGAGCTGGCTGGACCACACTCCCAGCCCTTCATCCTGAGGCCAGATTCATCACATCTCCCTGTGAGACACTCTACCCTTTTCCTGCAGGATGTGTTTAAAAGAAATATTTGTTCTGCAGGTGACTCATAGTTACAGCAGAAACCTTATGATAACTTCTCCTTCTCCTATTGCCTCAGCTTCTGGAGTTATTAGACTATAGAAAAATTCCAGCAGTCAGTTAAAGAGGAAAATTAATTTTCTGGTTACAGAGATTGGAAATAGCAAGTAGGTGAGTCCTGAAGGCTCATAAAAAACAAAAGGCAATTAAAAGTAATCCCATATGGATTTCATCATCGACTTCACAAAAGGTTTGTCATTGACTTTAATGCAGTCAGAATTTTCTTGATTCCTTTAAAAAATGTATCTTTTTAAGGATGTATGATGATTAGTGGGGTCTGATTCACAATTTTTGAATATTTAGGGTTGGCAGTAAAATATTTTATGAACCTCTGCAACACAGGTATAACCATTTGCTAAATGTTGTATATTATGCATCTCCAGAGCACAAACCTATAATTTAAAAAATAAATTATGTTAGTCAAATAATGGAAATAACTTCTAAACTGTGGTTTGTATGAATTATATACTAACTTTCATCAGTTCCATTTTCTATGCTTACCACTTAACCTGTGTAGAAATTGAAATCAATAACAGTGATTGATGGTGGAGAATCAAAACAAAATACTTTTAACTGAGAAATGGAAACTTGCCTATAAACATTGCTTGCTTCTCATTATCTGGTACTCTAGTCTTAAGCAAATAAATATTTTGGCCAGATAAGAACACTGGTTTGGTCTCTTGTGGAGTACAGGACATGGAATTTGATCCATTCGCCTCTGCAGTGATCCATACACTTTGGATGAAAGAATTGAAAAGGCATCATGTGTCATGCGCTTCAGTCCCCTGCTACCACAGGGTCCATACGTATAATCCTTTCCATAAACTTCTGGAACTCCATCCTGGGGACATTTGGCTGTTTGAAGTAGAAACTGATGGTTTTCCCCTTAAGGAAGTTGGCCAATCCCTCTTTGAGTCCATCTATCCTTGTGGCCTCTGTAACAACAGCAGAATCCTCTTGCTGCATGCTTCTAAATGCTCTTCAGGTAAAAACGTAACTCTTTGTTTTAAGTTTGTTATTTGAGTGTTTATTGGTTGTCCCTTGGTGTCTATGTCTTTCCCATTTTCCTGACTAATCCCATTATAAGCTGTTGCAGAGTCTGCCTGATACAGAACCTGAAACACTTCTTTTAATTTGTAGCTCAACTCTGTTCATGGCCAGTTTATATCCATTTGTTTTTCCAATAGCATTGGCCTCTGGTTTATCGGGTTGAGTGTTGATAGACAAAATCTTTCTGCCCCATTGAGTTTTGCTAGGCAGAGCAAGCCTTGCTCAGCTGGGTTAGGTGAAGTTGCCAGAAACAACCTGAGTCAATCTATTAGCCTCTTGCCATTGAAAGGGATGATCACTGATTTTCTTCTTCTCCTCCTCCTCTCTCTCCTGGCCATAAGTATGTTTCCTGTGCAACCAGTTCTGGCTCTTGTGTGACTTTTCAATTTAGCTGATTAAACTGGCAGAAAGATAACCCAGCAATTTTCTGCCGGTTAAATGAGCAAGATCAGTTCAGCAGGTGGTCAAAGCTAGGCTGCTTCAGGCCACCTCCAAGAACTGCACCAACTGTGTCCTCTTGTAAGATCAGCTGCCTACTCTCTTCATCTTCCTATTAGCCCTTCCTCACACGTTCTGTTGACACAGCTGACTAGAGCTGGGTGCTGTGTTGCAGAGCAGGTCTCCCCTGTCATAGAGAAACTTTCACTCTTTGAAGTACTTCTGTGAATGCATGATTTCCATTTACTTTTCCCATCTCTGCATAACATTGTTGTCTCCTAGTAGTCCTGATATTCACTGGTACTCCCTGATCTTCCTTTTCCTCAGACATTTTCAGTTGATGAGTTCAATACACAGCAGAAGTTCCTCTGATGGTTCCCTTAAGGCAGGACACTTGCACAATGAAATTGGGTCTGGTTTGGATTCCAGTACTTTCAGTTATTCAGTACGTTCTTTCTGGTGGATATTCAGATTCACTTCAGTATTGATAGTGCCTCTCAACTTTTTACTGTTGGCAAATTCCTCATGTATGTGTCACAGTCACTGGTAGAAATATTGTACAAGACATGCCCAAGGCTGGACAGGTGCTAGAGAACATCTCTGGTGACCCTTCAGCTTAGACAATTTCTGCTTGACTGAAATTTTTCTTCACTAAACAGGTATTACAGTAATTTTAAGGAAAATGTAATGTTGCGAAGCACCTAGATTATGCCAGACAACTTCACAGTGATTTTTTTCCTCACCATCCAAAGTACTGTAAAGAAGAGGAAAAGTAAAAAAGAGAAAAGAATAAAAGATATACAGGTTAAATACCATCAATTACTGTAATCCTTTTGTTATTTGCATTTGCTTATATGAAGCTTTTTAAATAGGATTTGTTTCTAGGGTAGACTATCTTTGGAAGGCTTCCTGGATATACTATATTTTAAAGCTAAATTTAAGTGAGTATAAGGTCATGAATTTGTTTCAAAAGGAGACTGGTTTATGCCTCCGATCTTCTTATTGCTTGCAACTGGTGTTAATAATTTTCAGGTGACTACACTAAAGGATTTTAGGATGTTTATTGTAATTTATTTTGCAGCTAACTAAATCCCCTGCCTTCGCTTTAGTGGTTTTTAAATGACAATGATGTGGCATGTTTAATATCATTGGGAGTCACCAGGTAGTATACCACAGATGATCTTCAGATATTAATTTACCTGACTGTAGAGACAGAATAACAAGTTGTTAGTTGTAATGAAGTTATTTTTAGAAACTGTCATGATGAAGTTTGATCTTTCTTCCTGACTCTGCACCAAAGCTGATATATTTCCTAGGTAAAGCTCCTGTCCTCAGGAGCCACATGAGCAAACAAAACACTGTGTGATGCAAAAAATACATGCATATATCTGTGATATGTATTTGTTGGCTCTGCACTGTCCACTGTCTCTCTAGTATGCAAGACTGCAAGACAAGGGAATCAAATTTTATGGATACATTTAACTTTCGAACTCAAGAAAAACTGTTCACTGAGTTTCAGACTGTTGTTTCTAGGACAGTTTTGCAGAGCAGTCTCATGCTGCACTTAATATGCTAGCAACATGTCACTGCTGATCATTAATTTACTAGATAAAGTGTCTCTGGTAACAGTTTCCCAAGACATGACATCTTTTGTAGATTGTATTTTGGTTTTAAGAACATTAATCTCAAGAAATCCAATAACAAGACCTGATGGAAAGTAACATTTTCCATAGCATAACCCTGATATTTAGAAAAAAATATATAGCTGAGAAAGTATAATTATATTCAAAGAGCAGTTATTGCTGTACTTGCATTAACCTTGCAAGTCTCATGCCTAAAATGTCTATATAATGTGCTTAACCTTGCATTTGATAATGAAATATGATGGACAGATCACTATAGCCAAATGCAGAAGATGATCAGGAAATGGTCACCAACCAGCCCTGCTACAGTGCACGTGATCAAATGCTGCAATATGAAAACAAGAAATATGGCTGTAAAACCATACAATGTGGCAGATAAGGAAAAACAAGAGGGGGAAATGTAAAGAATTCGAGTTAATTTCGTCATAGTAGATCATCTAGAGACTTCCTAAAATTGGAATTATTTTTAATTTTTTTGTTTTTACAGGAAAAAGTAGCCATTACTTTTGAGTTTGGATATAATAGACACGAGAGTGAGGGAAGGCTGAAAGTATTTATTACCCTTAAGAGATGAAGCAGAGACTGCATGAGTTGCCCAGGATCAGGTAGGACAGCAGTAGCAGAGAACAGCAGAATTCAATTTGGATCTCTCTGTGTCCCTTTCCTGTAAATGGGCTGGGCTGCAAAGGTTTACTTTAGCATGGAAGTTTAATGCAGAAAATGCTGTCAGGAGTTTTGCAGTGAGGTTATGAGGTCGTTTGTGTTCAAACATGCCAAAGTTATCAAATCCTACATTGATTCTATTTGTCAACATTTTACTTCGTATTGTTAATCCACGATCCTTTAAAAAAGCTCTGATTATTGGTGTTCAGGCAACCAATGACAAATACTTTTGCTATTCTATGATTCTGTGATTAAAAGAAAATAAACATATGGATGGTATTTACAGCAAAGTTAGCTGATGTCATCATTGAAATGTAATTTCTAGTCATAGTCAAGTCCACACACAGAAACTTTAATATGAGTGAGATAATGCATTGAACTCAAGTTGATTAAGCCACCAGGGTGTAGAGACACTGAAGTAGCCTGGTCCGTGCTTGGTACTTACACAGCCACTACTAGGTAGTGTGAACTCGGACCAGACCTATTCATCCAAGGCCTTCTCACAAATCATCTGTGAGCCCAAAAAGAAAAGCTCTTCCACGTTCACTAGGAATAAAGTTGCTGACCACATCAGTTTTTACCAGTGCTGTGAATTATAAACTCAGCTTTCTCAGACAAATGAATAAACAATACAGACACAATTTGAAAGTCAGCTTGCAGTGTAATTCAAGTGGAGCTAGCTCAAAAGAAGAAACCTAAGGGAAAATAAATTGCACTACTTCTGTAGTGAGGACACTACTAAGACTAAACTAATTCATAGCAGTTATGGACATTGACTCATCCGAAGTATCAGACTATAGTTGGCAAATGGTGCAATTTTCCATCATCCAGAAGAACTAGAATGTTCATGTTTAATATTTGAGCATTAAAACTAGATGAGCTCATTTAACTATTCAAATTTAGCACCATTCCTTTATAGTTAGTAGTCATCTTGTGCTGAGAAAAAAATTCCAAGATTTTTCATATTATTCATGTGGTGTAATTAATTTCTAAGAGAAGATGACAAGTACAGTTTTGGAGGCAATTTAGAGGTGTTTAATATGAAAACACCAAAACATGTTTCTCTATTGAAGGTTGCATTGAGATATTCCCTTATAGCAGGAATCTAGGTATTTTTGTACTACAGAAAGTTGTAGTTGACTACAACTTTCAGTAGTTGTAAATTTTCTCAAAATTTACAAATGCATTTGTGGAACAGCTTATACAATGTAAGAAAATCAACATAGTTCTTTTGGGGTTTCATTGGTTTTCTATTTATTGGTAATAGTAATATGAGGGTTTGGTCATGTTTACCCTCTACTGAGGCCTTCATATGAAAAGTGGGGTTAAGGTAAAAAAAATAGAACATTACAGAGATTTACTGCTGCGAAATCTGCCTACTAGACTGTAGCAAAACAAAGGTAGAAGGTACATTGCAGCTATATGAATCTGCTAATGCAGCATCTCTTATTCTTTGGATTTACTGGTCCTTTTTAATTATGTTCATGGCGATAGCAGTATACTATTTTTAAATTTCGGCAGTTTAAAAATCTTATAAATTTGGGCAAAGATTGAAAGCTGATTCAGTAATATCTTTTTTTGCCTTGCCTCTGCAATCTGCAGATCATCATGTGGATGTCGTCATTTAATGCTCCACTAATGATTATTTTAGAAGAAACATTGTCTAATGTGACAAATGAATCTGATCACAAATGGACTTAAAATTTGGAGGATTTATGGATTTCATGACAAATACTTAAAAGGCAGCCAACATTTAGGTTTGCACAGACATATCTATTTAAAATAGGAGTGAAATTATTTTCTAATACATGAATAATAAGATGTCTCTGTCCCAAACTCTTAGTCATAGGAAACCAAACCATTAGGTGAAAATGTTAGATAAAACTATTACATTATGTTCTAACCATTTTTAAAGCAGTTCCTTTGGAAAATTTTATTGGCACATAAAATTCTCCTTTGGATCTGTCTAACAATAGTTTCTGAAGTCTGTAGGTTGAAAAATGGCCCATTTGTAGATTATTCTAAAATCTAGGACATGGACTATTTTAAGGTTTACTAATGTGTAAATGTTGGCTTTAATAGAGTCACCACAGTTTTACATTCCAGAGCTTGCCATAAAATACTCTTCCCAAAATGTATCTATCTGTTGTAAATTACTTTCCAAATTAGTTTGTCATAAAGTTTTTTTGTGGCAAATATTGCATCATACAATTGATTTTGCATTAATTACTTTTGATGAAGAATAAGCTGTGCACTGTATTTCTCCAGGATAAGACACAGGGAACTGCAGAGATAACATTTTATCAGAAGAGTAACTTCAGCTTTGCCAGTTGAGTGATTCAGCATTTCACTGAGTTATAAACTCATCTCCTGCACAGTGAGAGTCTTTTGGCTGATGAAGCCCCTCACTAAAGCCCCATCACCACAGTCCGAGCCCCAGACTTGCCCTTTTTCTGCCCCCCTGTCATTCTGCCAGCTCCTGGAGCAAGTGGCTCTGTGGCCATCCTAGCTTGCAAAGTTACAGGTCCCATGGCTCTAGAGAAAAGCTTGAAATGCACATCAACCAAGGGTGATCATAAGGTAGCAATCAGAAGCACTCAACTATTTATGGATTTTATTATCATTTTTAAGCCATGCAAGGTCTTGCAAGAGATCTTTCAGCATGACCCAGTTTGATGTCTTTCTCCCGCAGTGAGAACCCATCATTGCTGATTCAATGAGTCAACCTGATACAGGAGCTCTGGGGCCACGGTGAAGATGAGCAGCCACAGGTTTGAAGGCCAGAGCACCATGAGAAATGTAACCCATGTACCTAAACCCAAGAAAATCCACCAGCAATCCCACAGCAATCCCACACATTCCCATGAACGATCACTTACTTCATGGTACTGGGAGGCTGGTGCCGTAAGTTTTACACAGTCCCATTGTGGCTTCTGTCAGTTAAGCTATTTCAGATGTATATGATCTCTGACTATTGTGCAAATCATTCTGTGGATGTAAGCATTACAGTAACATGTATTACCATGCACACACAGAGGAGAAAAAAAAGTAGGAAATGGGATGAAACAGCCCGAATATGAGCTAGGAATTACCGCTTTACAAGACAAAGATTACTTGAATTAATTTTTTTTTAACTGAGCTTGTATCCTTTTTTGTTTCTTCATGACATTCAAGGAAGGCCTGAAATCTGTTGCATTTATGCAGTCTTGGCTTCACAAGAAATTTGTTTAGGATATGCGTTTATTTATTTTTTTAGGCTTCTTTCTTCAGCCAGCTCCTGGCTGGACCAGAAATCTGTGGTGCCTTGGAGCTGATGAGTCAGGACATCACAAGAGACAAGACACTGACAGCTGCAGATGGCTTCCACAGGAGTTCTGGGTGGTTTTGGTTTTAACAGTTGTTTCATTTCAGTTGCTGGCATTTGGGTTATAAGACATCAGCTCTTCTGGAGATATAGAATACTCCTGCCCTGACACGTGTGATCCAGGAAATCACAGCACACACCTTCCAAGATACCCAACACCATCTAGGAAAACCAGAAATCACCAAGATAGAAAATCTCTACTAATTTTAAGGCAATAATGAAGTAGAAGAAGTAGTCTTTTATTTAAGAAACAAAACAAACTCTTCACGTGTTCTTTATAAAGGCCTATCTATAGTGAAAGACACAACCTGTTCTTAAGAGTAATTTTCATGTTGCTTTTAAAGCACAAGATGGAGCAATTGGGTGTTCTGAAAGCAGAGAAAACCCCAAAGACATTAAAGAGGTCAGTTTAATAACCAAATCGGTTATGATTAATGCTCCATACTTCTATACTTTCTAATCCTCATAGAGGAAAATTCAAATGACAGAAATGGCTGATGAAAGATGGCCATCATCTGGAGTTTCCTCCTCCTTTCGTTCAAGATTTTACATGGAGAAGATTAAATTGGCTGGCTTCACAGCCCTATTTCCTCTTAAACTCATTGCTCCATTCATTCAGCCGCTGGCCACCATTTGCTAACATGATAGCTAGGAAATTCCCCTCAAAAGCAAACAAGAACGACATACGAAAAATCCCACAAAAACCTTTCCTAAAAAAACCCCGAAACAAAACAAACCTGAAATACTTTTGTAAAGTGTTAAATGTATTCCTCGCTGATTCAAAAACATAGAAAAACAATGGTACAGTAACAGTATTCACCCATAGCCCTCTCTTGCCCTGATGCTGACCCACAGGAGCAGATTGACACTGCACCAATGCACTTATTTTCCAGTCCATACCCACACTCACAACATATACACCATGAAGTAGCAAAATGTTGGGCTTTTTCCAACATGGGGAAGAGGTGTTCTGTCCTTACAGCCTCTCAGATGCCCGTGGGATGAGAAACCTTCTGTCCTTCAAGGGACACGTCTGTCCCCATCACTTGTACTCTCACTCCTCAAGATGACAGCACATATATTTCAAAACACATATGGCTAATCTGCACCCACAGGCATTTTGCCCTGTATTCACTGAGAGGAGGCAATAGGAATGATGTTGCTCATGCTGGTTTCTGATCCTTCTGATGGTTCTCTAAATGTTTTGGGTTCCCTTAACCAATTTTATGATAGAACACAGGTTTTCAGCTTTGCAAACTCTTAATTTAAGACAATAGAGCCACTTAAAATGTAATATTGTCAAATGCAATAATGAGGAAAAGGCTTACAATATCTAAAATCATGGTTACAGTGTCATGGTGGTCTGGATTTATTTTTTTCTCAGTTTCAGATCACATCTGGTACAGTTTCAGCATTTTTTCATCTGCAAACTACATGTGGAATGAGAACGATAATAAAGTTGCAGCTACAGAACTTGGGCTGATAATGAATAAACCAGAACAGAATCCAAGGATCTGGGATGGAAAGCATTGTGACTTTTTTAGCTGATTTTTTGTACTGACTTAGTTCCCAAAAGTTTAGAAGTTTGGCCTCAGCTTAATCCAGCAGGATTTGGGTCTTTTATTATTTTTGCTTCTTTTTTTTTTTTTTTAGGTTTTTACAACATGAAGCTGTCACTCAAGTTTCTCAGCAGTTTGGATAACTCACACAGGAAAGGTGAGCTGTATTTTGTCTGCCAGAAAACAACCCCAGTTCCCCTGACTTCAAAGAAGGCAGAGCTGGATCCTGATGGTCTGCTTTGCTTCTTTGTCACAGACTCTGCTTTTCACATGGTTAAAGTACTACTTTACAAATCTTGTTTGTACATTATGATAGCACAAGAGGTTTGGGTTCACTGGTCAGGCTGAGCTGTGTTCAGCCTAAAGAAGACATGAGGACAAAGGAAACCTGGACACAGACATCCCAATCCTGGGACCACTAAGCTGTTCTTCATTAATCATAGTTGCCCATGGCCCCCAGGATTTATGGTTTACCGTAATGGTGGGATTTTGTCTATATCCCTTTCCCTAGGAATGCATACAAGGGTCAGGCTGACTTCCAGGGTGTTTGCGATGTTGAATTGCTAGAAAATAATTACGTGACATATAAAATAAAAGTAAATGTCTCCTCTCCTTACAACTCCCATTTGCTTTGATGCCTGATGGAAACTTGTCAGTAATTCTGATACTCTGGTATCTGATACTCTGTTGTAGTGTCCCATCATTGTTTTTTGCTTTTCTACCTATCCCTGTTCTCCAACTCTCCAGCTTAGAAGTGTTCTGTCTTGGGTTTGTAAAACACCCAGCACATTGGGACTCAGCAAAGACAGTAAATAACATTGCAACAATAATTAAAATTAGAGGCCAGTGTCCAGTACTGCCAGCAAAAAACATCAGATTTTCCCATTCAAGGCATTCCTGAGAGAAAGAAAAGGAAAGACTCCTTTCCTTTCTTGGCACAGAGTCACGGGTGTGACTGTCAATTAGACATTTTAGGAGCAACAAAGATTATGATATGAATGCAGTTTAATCAGTCATTTTACAGCAGCAACAGTGGCGATTAGAAGTGTTTTAGTACTTTTAGGTCAAGATTTAAAATGATAGAACTTGTTGCTGCTGATTTAAAGATTAACATTACACCAATTAATCAATTACTCAGTATAAAGAATTGACAATTCATTGACATTCTTCCTCCAGGCTGGCAAACTACTATTTAATAGTTGAGGATTTAAATATAAGTGTATATATATGGAGCTAGAACAACAGCTATTTCAGAAGAAGGGCAGCTGGGAAAGTAAAGGCAAAATAAAAATAACATTGAGAACCTTGGCAGTTTTCATCAACCTCTGTAGCCACAGGGTTATTTCAGAATAAAAAATCAGATACAGCATTTGCTTTTTGTGCAATACATAAAGATACTCTAAAGCAAGCATCCTGGGCTGTGGTATGCAGACAGCCTAGGAATCACCTCCTCTCAGTCCTAGTCCTGCTGCTGCCTTTCTTAATGAGTTGTCTGAAGGTGTTTGAGGAGAGCGGGATGAACGAAGCATAGAATGGTTTAGATTGGAAGAGACCTTAAAAATCTAGTTCCAACCCTCCTGCCATGGGCAGGGACACCTTCCACTAGACCAGGTTGCTCCAAGCCCCATCCAACCTGGCCTTGAACACTGCCAGGGATGGGGCAGCCACAGCTTCTCTGGGCAACCTGTGCCAGGGCCTCACCACCCTCACAGTAAAGAACTTCTTCCTAATATCTAACCTAAATCTCCCCTCTGTCAATTTAAAGCCATTCCCCCTTGTCCTGTTGCTACATACCCTTGTAAAAAGTCCTGCTCTAGATTTCTTGTAGGCCCCTTTAGGTTTCGGAAGGCTGCTATAAGGTCTACCTGGAGCCTTCTCTTCTCCAGGCTGAACAACGCCAACTCTCTCAGCCTGTCTTCATAGGAGAGGTGCTCCAGCCCTCTGATCATCTTTGCGGCCCAATAGCAAAACAGGCAATTCCCCTTTAGCTTTCTCATGGGGCTTGACCATTCCTATATTTCTTGTCTCAAAATAAGCCAACCTGCATGTCAAATCTAGGCTCTAAATATAGCCATTCCCACCTGATGTCCTGTTTTGTTGCCAGCAGTCAGAATCACCTGGAGAGCTATTTCTGATTTGTACAAAAGCAGAGTCAAGCTTTGAATGGTGCCTCCAGACTGGTGTTTATGCTGGTGCTAGAAGAGCTAGCACCAAAGGAGTTACATGGCCATGAAATTTGCATGAGAGAGGAATCTGTCCTGAACTTCCAATGTGATCCCCACCTAGCCCAGGAGGGATAGAGATTATTGTTTCTAATGTGCTTAGAAATCGTTCTGCTGTGGGCTGGTGGACTCACTCTGGCTTCACTACACAGAAGATACTGTCTCAGTAGAGAGATCATCTAGATCAAAATGATGTGGCTACTATGGCTACACAGTACTGTGCTACTCAGCCAGGAAAGTATACACTACTATCCATAAGGTATATTTGCATCTGTGCATATTTCAGGAAGGATTGAAAAAAAAGAAGAAAGTCAAAGGTCCAAATTCCTTTTGATATGAGTATTCATACACACACAGATATTGTATAAATGCAACATATCAAAATCTTTTTGTTATTTGCATCAAATCTACCAGTAGGAAATGGAAGAGCAAAAGAGGGCTTTTGCATTTAAGTAACTTGTTAATGTCTGGAAACCAAAACAGTCACAGAACAGCAATAAAGAAGCTCTTCAATTGTTGCTGGAGGATGTCCATAAAGAGGATATAATGAAAAGGACTGCCCAAATGTGCAAGGATAATATAGTTAATGTATTACTTCTTTTATTATTTTATCATCTTTCATTAATTGCTGGCATCTTTCCTGCAGGAGCTGATTCCATGAAAAGGGCTTTTAGTCAAATGTCCTAAATGAAACGACCACTTAGAACCCAAGAACAAGGTTGAAACAAGGTTCAGCTGACTTCTCTAAATCACACTGGGAGGGTGAGAGCAAAATAACACATTGGTTTCATTTTGTGGCATCCTAATGTCAGGACTGAACCAGACTTCACAGAACCATGTCCCCAGGAGTACAGCTACATCTATATTCCGGACCAAAGACCAGGTCTGAGAGCATTAAAAGGTATTTCTACTCACCTTGCCAGCTGTCAGTTCACCTGGGCTTGGGCTTTAGCCATCTTTACTGAATTCAAAAAGAATCAAGCTGGGGATATATGCTGGCAAAATAGGCTGTAACGTTTTTTACTCTTCCTAGCCAAATGGCCAAGCCAAGGCTTAGGCACCGAGCAAGCTTGGACTCTCCCCTACAGGGAGCCCTGGGGTCAATTTTGAACAAACAAGAATGAGGTTTGACCAGTGCGAATATTTCCCCTCAGTATTGGCTATTAAAGGTCAAACAGCTTTTCCAGAGAGCCTATGAGCACTTTACCATGACAAGAGAAGCAGCACAGAGGCAATGTCCTTGTACATAGACAGCTATAACAACAGGTAAATGGATCTCCAGGTGAAACAATGGGGAGCAAGGGCTGGTACCCACAATAAGATATGTTCATCGAGGACGCTTCTCTACTTC
The DNA here is from genome assembly GCF_004027225.2 of Strigops habroptila. Taxonomy (NCBI): domain Eukaryota; kingdom Metazoa; phylum Chordata; class Aves; order Psittaciformes; family Psittacidae; genus Strigops; species Strigops habroptila. The sequence goes on along the minus strand of NC_044277.2, from coordinate 106,408,153 downwards.
TCCCACTCACTCACCTAAGCCAGCAGAAGTCTACTGTGTAGGAATACCCATAATAAGCACCGGGCCTGGCTCCAGGGAGTAAGCAAGAAGGTCAGGTGACATTTGGAAAGGCCTATTTCAGTTCTGTGCCATGAAGTTCCCATGTATGAACACTTCAGAAATGGAGTCCAAGGAAGGGGGCATCTTGCCTGCTTTGAGCCCTGGGCCAAGTCCAGTGAAGTCCACAGAAACATTCCTACTCCATCTCTATGGGCTTTGAATCAAGTGCTTCAGGCAGGAGGGTTTGGATAACTTCTCTTCAGAAGCAGTGACCACAATTACACACCATCCTACCACTTGCTTGAGAATATCCCTGTCTCGTCTTCCATAATTTTTAGGATCCACAGATACACCCTCAAGTCCAATGGTTGCCCCCATTTTCTTTACCAGAGAAAGGTAATGAACTCAACTGCATCAGGGATATGGAAGTCACTGATCACATGCACGTGTCATCACTTTTGATTGACTGATTTTTATTAAAATGCAGTGAGAGTCATATATGATATTTCCCAGCATTCAGCACGAGTACTTCCTTAATCACAAGGTATCCATTTTATGTTCCCATTGCAATCGTTTGCCATTCTTCTGTAGCAAAGACTTGCACTTGTCCCTATTCCAGCTACCAAACATTCAGCTCACATTGAAAACATAAAACAGCAAGGATATTCTGAAATTTATGGAGAAAATATCTCGTGAGAAACCCATTTGCTGATGCTGGAGGAGGCACCACAGAGACAACCCAGCAAACCCGAAGCAGCCAGAAACAAAGATAGATTTCTTTGTCAGAGCAAATTTTACAAAAATCCTGTGCTTTTGACCTTTAGACCATAACAACTGATTTTAGTGAAATTGCTCCCAGGTTGCTTGACAATAGTTGGGAGGAGAATGAATCCATATGTCTTCACTTTATATTAATTTCTAACGCCTAAAGGGCTGCTTTACTCTAGGCAGCGTGCACAGAACAAAAGAACGACCCTTGCCTCTTGCACAGGTTATGTTACTGCTTTCCCTTACTGACTCTAATTAAGCTACACTTAGCTAACTGGATTTAACTATATCTAGTTCAGCTGATATAACATATAAGGGAAACATGGAAGTCTTGATTATATTGATTGGGACTGCGCCAGTTTGTAACCTTCTGGTTTGGGACTGTTTACATCCCATCATGCTTGCTGAGAGTTTGGTGTCAGGATGCACCAAAGCTGAACAGAAACTTTTCAACACAGTCCTTTTCAATTAACAAAACGTTAGGCAGAAACACATTGGTTTAGAAGAAAATGTTTCTTCGCTCCTGGTTGGAATTTCTGGCCAGAAAGAGGAATAAAAAAATTGATTTCAGGACTCACATGCACCAAGGGGAAAGGGAACACAGGTCTCTTACACAAGCAAGTGCTGACAGCTACCAGGTTTGGTATATTAACAGGGTCTGTAGGGAAGACTCAGGGCTTTCCACTCACAGAATACAGCCTGCAAGTACAGCTTGCTCTCTTCTATTCACGCCCATGTGAGGACTTTCCGACACTGAATTAAACATTGCTCAGCCCTGGCACATTCATCCCTCATGTTGTTTTGGGAAAGCTCTTGTGACAAGAGCATGCATCCCAGGGACCCAGACCTGTGGATGTGGGAAACCATCATTGTACAGAGCCTCAGACACCACTCTTTCCTACTCATCATGCCCCAGAACACACTTAGGCTCTCTGATGCCTTATATCAGAGGCTACTGCTGCTCATAAATAACCGCTGAAGCAATTGCGATGTCACCTGAGGTAGCATCAGGACCATCAGGCATGTTAAGTTCATGGGATCCTATCCAAAACCGTTGAAATGCAAGAATATTTCATTAATCAAAGTAACTTCAAAGCATGAAGTTACTGTCAATCACAGACAGGGAAAGCGAGACACAGAGCAGTCGTGAGATTTGTCTGTTACAGACCCGGTCACAGGTGACATCCACTGTGCTTACAGTGGGTATTTCTGCAAAGGAAAATACGAACTTGAAGGCAGTTCCTTGCTGAACAAATTTAACACTTCTTTTTTTGTTCTTTTGCAAGATTATTCAGAAGTGACCTGGGAGATGTAAGCAGTCACTGCATGGTTGTGTCAGCAGTTCCAACACATGTTTGCAAGTTACAAAATTACTTTTAATGGAGTATTTACTCTCTCCGACATGTGCCACATGGCTTATTGATTGGCAGGGTGAAAACTTTGAGCATGGGAAATGTGGTGATTCACAGTAAAGGTTCTTGGTAAAGAAGAGTTTTCCCATTGACAAAAATTGACTGTCATGTGGTGACTCAGAACAAGGGCAGAAAACACACTTGCTCCACAGACACAAACCATACACTGTCCTGTCCCTGCACCTTAAGAGACAAGGACAAACCTGAATAATAAAACAGCTTCTGGAAATCTGCGTGGTGGTTCCAATACACTGGTGTGTCCAAGCAGCTTCAGGGCTTCTGCGATGGTTTTTAGATTTGTTTCGTTTCTGGAGATGGTTGTGAAAGGAGTCTCTCTGTTTCACGTTATACTGCATGAGCTCCTGTGAGATGGCCTGTACAGACCTAAAAACCAGGTTCTTCTACACCACCACTGGCAGCCATCCTGGTTAGGTTCTCTTCATACAAAGGTAAGGCGTTCAAGCACTGGTTTCACTGGAGCTTTTGGAGGGCATGGGGAATCCTTCATATCTTGACTTCATATCATGACTTGATCATTTAGCATCTCACGACAGGAGCTCTCAGCCAGGCCCAGGTAAGCTATCTACAGGCATCTTCCAGATAGTCTGCATGGGAGCCACATGGGTGGAAGATGCAAAGAAGGACAGAATGGGAGATTATAAACATGCAAGCCTCATTGTGCTGGGTTAATCCATCTATGAGATTAAAAATTTACCCTAAAACCGAAAATAGTCTGCAGACAAATCAACAACATGGATTGCAATCACATGATTGCTAGAGCTGACAAATGGCAGGAAGCCCTGATTGAGGATGAGGAGGGACCACTCCTTCAGCAGCAGCATAACCTAATACTGCCTGAAGTCCACCAGGAAACCACAGCTTTTTCACTGAGCAGGTTCAAGAGGGATTTGTAACCATAGCCAGGCATAGGGTTGTTGAGAAGTTCTGATCTGGGCCTGGGACAGGATCAAACAAACCTAAGCTGTCCCCCGATGCTGTTTCTAACCCTGACTGTTTTTTCAGACTTCCATAGCATTGGTTCAACCTACATCTATGCTCCAATGCTATCTTATCATCTATGCTTCTAAACTTTCCATTAAGAAAACCAGCAGATTTTTGTTTGCGTGTTATTTCCTTTTTGGGGAGATGAGATAAAAAGATGGCTGTAAAAATGTCTATTTGGGAAGGATTTTTTAAACATGTAAAGAATAAAAACTCTTCTTCCAGGGAAAGGGAAAGAAAAAGAAAAAAAAAAAAAGGGAAGAAAAAAGAAGTATTCCTCAGGTTGTTGAGGTCATGGATCCAGAAAGATGGACCCTGGTTCCCCTTTCTCATCCACAGCAGCAACTGTTAATCAGACTGAATTGGAGCTTTTCCACTTCATCTTTAGACTTGGTAAGTAAGTGTGTGGAAACATCCTTCTCCAGAGATTTGATTTCAGAGGTCTTGTAATTTTTTCTGTCATACATACTTTCAGTCATTGCCAACTATTTCCTTCTTTTTCTTTTCCAATTCAAGGTCTGCGGGGACATCAGACCTTTTTCAGCTTCTGCCTTTTTAAGGGGTTGGCAGTCACCATCTTGGTCCATGTGGTCCCAGAGTAAGTTCAGTGATCCTCGTGCCACGGCTTCTCATTATCTTCCTGCAACTTTTTGCTGACTGTTGCTTGCTTTCTCAAGAATTTAATAGTTGTAGGGTTTGATGATTTTTTGCCCTGCTTGCCAAAACCCAAAATATTCAAATGCTTGCCTTGCCTCTCACAATGGAAAGAACCTGGTATGCTATAACGTAGGTTTGGGAGTTCAAAACCCAGACAAGAGGAGATTGCCAATGTTTTAAAATCATTCATTTCCAAAACATAGGGGAAAGCAATTCTGTCACGATCTGTATTTTATTATCCATCTTATGATTTGTACGCCAGGAGGACAGAAGGGACATTTTCTCTCTCTTAGATTGGCCAGAATAACTCATAGCACTTTTTAAAATCAATTACATTACATAGCAGGTTTTCAGCAGTTCAGCCTGCTGTCAGATCTTAGAAAATAGGGTTGTCAGAGACCTTGAGAAGCCCTTGATCCAGGCCCAGAGTGTGATCAAAAATATCTACGTAATCTCTGATTGATCTTTTGCTAGCCTAATCTACTATAAATGATTTTGCTGCATTAGACTTCAAGCCCCTCCTGCTTCTGAGTCTATCCCTTGGTGCTTTACAGGCTGCTCATGCAGGAAGACTGACCTCTCTGATACAACCCAACCCATGACCAGATTTTGATTCTATCCACCATCTTCTTAAATTGCAACTTTATCGCATACCTGGAGTAGGAGGTTTATTGTTAAGAACTTTGGTTTCCTTTGGTGAAAGTGAAAATCCCCAAAATACATATATTTGATGCTCTGTAGTTGTGTTCCCCCTATGGTTCCGTTTTGGTACTGGAGAGTTCTGGAGGTATAAAGACTGGAGCTACTCAAACATTTTTAAACTTCTCTTTTTTTTTTTTTTAATCAGAACAGATGGTTTTGTACAATCTGAAAGGCTGCAGATGCAACGAATTAATGGAGTTTTAAAGGCAAGATTTCTTAGTTCCTGGCTAAGATACCAGGTCACTTCAAAACTGCAAATGGAAGACGGGGCTTGCCTTGTTCCCATTCTGGATGTCTGCAAACAAATCCACTTCCTAGGGGCCACCTAGAAAACGCTACAAAAGCTCTGACTGTGGGTTTAAGAAAAGGGATAGCCTTAGCAATTTCTACCTTTCTTGATCCTTTTTTTCTTGTGGGTACGATATAAAGAGACAACATTCAAGAAACTGGAGATACATTGGCTAGAAGGGCTGCCAGTCCCAACTAAGTGAGGAAATTTGCTCATGGTGAACAGTGTAGCCCTAGAAAGTGAGCCTAAACCCAGCTATTTAGAAAGGAGGCAGTATTTCTGCTGGAGTGGGACAGGTCATCTATCACTTCCCCTAAATAAAACTTCACCAAAATTTGGCCATCCTTTTTTTTCTGCTCCTTGTGCAAGGTTTCAAAGTCCTGTGTTAGTTAAATAGGTTGATTTAATTCCAGTGGTGAATGGCAGCAAAGGTGAAAATATCAGCAGTGCCACGAAGTGAAAAACTGTCCTACTCTAGCAAAGTTGTTCCCTTCAGCAAGCCCATATCTCACTGTCCTACAGAGGCAGCTGCTGACAACAAGATGGGGAATTTTGCAGTAGGTGACTCTTCATCCATATCCACCTGCACGACAGAGAATTTGCTCATGAGTAGACTTGGTTAGCAAGCCCCAAATACCTCCAGATAATCAGCAGTGTCTATTTGTGTATAAAGTTGTCATTGGATTACCGCCAGCAGTTCTGATAAAGGTTAATTACTTAGATAAATTGAAAAATCTATGTTCATTTACAAATGGACATAAAATGAAGTCTCAATCATTATAATTTATTTACACTGTCAACTTAGATGAAAGCATATTCAAAAATGTTGCTGTAAGCTGGGACCCTGGAGCCTGATTCTTCAAAGCCTCAACGGTGCTCATAGTCCTTATCTGAGTGGTAGCATTTAAGTCAAGTGAGTTAAGAGAGAAGAGGGCTTGTGTTTTGCAGAGAAATAAATTTGATCTCATTTAAGAATAAAGTGCATAAAAAATTCCCTTCTTGCCCAAAAGTCATGCATATTTGATTTGGATAGTCTAGAGCATTTTTGTTCTACAGTAAATTCATAGCAAATATAAATAGACACTTCCATATATTTATTACTCCAGAGAGACTTGTAGATGGATTTCACCTCACTTACCATACCACAAGCAAATTATGTTGAAATCCTTCCAAGATCTGAAATGATATGTTTATAAATTCTCCTTATTGAACTCTTGGCCTCAAGTAACTTTATTATAATAAAACATTTAGGTGTTTATTTCATTTATTTATTTATTGAAATGCATTCTGTTTGCTGCGAGAGAAGTGGCAGCAGTTTGTAATTTTGAATCCATCAGCTGAATTTTATGCTGCAAAACATTCATAAAGCATAAATGCACCAAATAAAAAAATAACACCCCAGCGTAATGAATTTCTGCATGTGCTGTTGTTTTCATTATGCTGATTTACAGCCACTTTAATGTACACAGTCTTCTTAAACAACTTAGAGTTGATTGTTCTGGAACTAGACCGCTATTCAAGATAACACACTCACTCTTTGCCATCATTTAGGAAAGTTATCTAAATCCCTCTGGGGGCAAACAATCTGAAATTAAAGAGTTTGGGTTATTCAACACACAAATGATGTTCAAGCCACTAAAACTAATTGTTCAAATGTGGTGGAAGCAAAATCAACACCACTGGAGCTGGAGACAAGCAAGCAGTGAGGGATGAGGGTGTCCGTAGGCATATTGGTATCTTGCAAACCATGCGCCAATCTTGAAAGATTAACAATTCCTAATGCACTCATGGTAACTTGATTTGCCTTTAATGACATGACACAATTTCAGCAATACTGTGCATTACTTGTATTCACATGCAACACCCGGGCAGAGTAATTTTTGACGGCGGCGCATGGGTTGGTATGTGGAGGGAGAAAAGCATGAAGCAGGAAGTCTCGTCACAGGGAGACAGAGTTTTCCAGCAAGGTTAGTATTTCAACCAGTGCCCCAGATCTCCAGAGGCTGGAGGAATGGGACTTTCTTTGGAATAGAGCCAGTATCAATGTAGCTGCTGTGCTTCCAGGAGATAACTGTGTCCTTTGAATAGCAGGGGGAAAAAAAGGCAAGTTTGGATATCCCAGAGAGAAATCAGTGTCACTACAAATCCCAGAGCCCTGTTAAGCAAAAACATTACAGGGATGCCTCGTAAAATGTTAGTCAGTGATTCCTCACCCTGAACAGCATGAGGCTAAGCTGGTAACTCTTTGTCATAACTGTAATTAAAGCAAATTTGCCAGTTTAGTGGCAAGGCCTGGGAAGCCAGGTATGAAACAGAACTAGAAAACACCCCACGGAAACATGTGAAGCTCACAGCAGTCACAGACTGCGCCAGGAACGGGCTTTGCCTTTTCCTTCTTGAGCATCTCCCTGTGTCACTGCTGCAGGTGCATGCTGTCATTGAGTTCCTCTCCATCTCCCCCTGTTTTGTCAAGACAGCTGTGAGCTGCAGCCACTGATGTTGCACTGTGTGAAACCAGGTGACAAAACCTCTAATTCATTCCAAAATCTGACCTTTCCTGCTCAGTTCCCACTGCTCCTCTTTCCTGCCCAGCACCCAGCATCCTCACAGGAGCAACCCCTGAAGCTACAAAGCAATAAATGCCAGCAGTGTCTGTAGTGGGAGTTAAAGCGAGTGCTGCGCCAGAGTTTGCTGCCAGAAATGTGGCTGAAATTACTACAACTGCTATCTCTTTTAATCTTATCTCTTTTACAAGCTCTCTCGCCAGCTTCTCAGTGAGCTGTAAGTATTGTAATAACATCAATTAGGTGTCCATTAGTATTGCAGATGTCACTTTTCGTGCAGCATTATGGAGATACCGATATATAAAATGTCAATATTTTCTTTCCTTGCATTATGTTAATCATGCTGTAAGTTGCCACACTACCAGTGTTCATGGAGGCTGTGATATTTATGCTGATTTAACATTTACAAGCCGCCAGTCTGCCTGGGCGCTGTGCTCCACACAAACACATGTGAAAGGCTAATGGGCTGAACTGAAAAATGTGTCTGACTTGAGTAATTTTATAAACACTTTAAACACATTAGGACACTTACACTGCTCTGCAGACACAAGGCCTGGTCCTATTCACCATCAGACTGGTGGCAAAATTCCCACTGACCTCTCTCAGACCCAACTCACTGTGCCTTAACTGAATAAATGCACAATAAATGCATGATAAATGCACAATAAATGTAGAAAATGAAGAACCGCCTCCCACCCACAGCAGAGAACTCCCCAAGTACAAGTGACATAGGCTACATGCTGGGAGAAGGGACCATGGCTGGGCTGGGCTGAGAGCCTGCGATGTTCAGGGGATGTTTTGAGAACAGCAGCATTCGGAACAGGATTTATGCCTCTCCTGTTCTCAGGTGAGGTGCCCACGATACCTGTGCCGTGTGCAAGCTGCATCATAGATACTTAAAATTACATGGGGTAGAATCATAGAATCATAGAATGAACTAGGTTGGAAAAGACCTTCAAGATCATCAAGTCCAACTGTTACCCCAGGACTGCCAAGACCACCGCTGAACCATGTTGCGTGGGTCCTGCCATTCAGTTATACATATCGTGGTGCCCTTCTAGCCTTAAGGCTGGACTAAATGGACATCTGGCAGTGCTACTCAGCTGTGCTGCATGTGCAATGTTGCACAGACAGGCGGGTCAGAGCACAGGCAAGAGCATTCTATAATCTTCACACTGCAAGGAGATAGGAGGATGGGACATACCAACTCATCCACCTCAGACATGTTAAACAAGGGGTTAGTTAGAAAAGGTGTTGGTGACTTCACCATAAGTTTTCCTTCCCATCAGCATCATCTTGCCAACTCCCACTACAGTTCTCCAGCCACCCTCCCCTTTTGCTGCATGTCCTTATATAGTTCCCAGAGCATCACCCTCCTCATTCTTCACCTCTCTCTTTTGCATACTGGAAATACAGCAAAGCAGAGGCTACTGCACCATGCTGACCATGTCCTCCTTTCATCTCCTCTTACACTGCTGTGTCCTTTTCACAGATATCTGCTGTTCCCCGTCTTCACCATCTTTCTGGGTCAGGAGAAATTGTGCAGGTGTGTGTTTGCTCAGCCCCAAGCACTGCAAGGCTTTATCTACCATGGGAGCTGCCAGGCCTGATGGAGCTGAGTAGCTGCTTCTGCTGCTGACTGTAATGGAGAAGCCTGTTGGGTTTTTTTAATGAGAGTAATTTCTGTTGACTTTAGTTGCTCTAAATGTCAGTATCACAGTATCATCCTCATTTTGTAGCACTTATTTCACATAGTCCTGACATGATAACAATGTCCACTTAATCTTGCATGGAAATTTCCTTTCAGTGTCCATTGGTCTGCACTGATTTATGTGGACACTGCTTTCTTGTGTCAGTGTGAACTGCTCTCCATAGATTTTCTGTGTCATTGATTTGCCATCATCTCCACAATCCAATACAATTTTCCTCCACTTGCATTTGATATTCTCATGTTGACACCAAAGACCTGCATCACTAATATTGTATTAACAACATTCTGACATGGGAAAAAATCCTCCTGCTAATAACATTTACTGATGTTAATTCACCATAATGCAGTTACCAGTAATTTGCTTCCAGAGGATTCAGTCTTTGGACTTGACATCCAGACATCCTCTTCAAAGTGTTTCTCTTGATCATACCCTGCAATGTAACTTCCTCTCTACATGAGTAATAACTGCGATACCAGTAATTTGTTAGATTGGATTTTCAAAGAGCTTCACAAGCAATTGTTTAATTCTCACAACAACCTAGGCAATAAATAAACTTCCCGTTCCATATAAGAATAAACTGGAGAGATTTTAAGTTTGTTTTATGAAAAAACAGTAGATGATCATTAGAGTAAACAATAGCCCAAGGGCTATGTCAGTTATGTGGGAGACCCACAGCCCATCCGCTCCTCTACCTGACCCAGATAGGCTCCAGATGGCTGCCCTGACCTGGTGGCCATTCCCCATTCAAGCATCTCATTTTTTTTGTTACAGACAGAAATTCTGGCTCAGACCCTAGCAATCTCTCTCAACAAAATTTAATCAGTACTGATATGTTCCCATGAAAAGTTTCAGTTTCAATAAATCAGCATTTTCCAAGAAAAAAAACATCTGGCTGGAAAACTCCAGCCCACTCACATCTCTGCTATCAACTACAGAAAGTCAATATTATTCTCCATCATCAGGACCGCCTCTACACTCCAATTTTTAAGAAAGAGAAACTGAAGTCCTGATAAAGGATAAGATTCTTCTCAAAAGTGTCTGAATGATTGAAGACCCCGTCAATTTCATAGGACGCCTGTTCCAAAGTCACTTGTAAGCTTTTGAAAATCCCACCCCAAATCCATCATTTTGAAGTCTGCTTGATTTTTAAAGTCTGGGGTTAAAAAACACAGCAAAAGCTAAACAAAAGCATATTCAAGACCACACAGCAAGATCATATTGTCCACACTGTGATGAGAAAGGAAAGTTTTGAACACTCTTCTAGCCAAGGTGTGGGTAGGGCAGCAAATCCAGTCTCTTTTCAAGATGTACTAATGGAGGCAATTCTTTTTTCCCCTAAACAGCCATATATGTCACTCAGCCACAGTTCTGCTCATTTACCAAAATGATCTGAACTGCTGAAAGCCACAGCAGGACCCCTGCCAAAAGGAGATGTTGGGGCCATTACCCACAGGTGTATTTTAGCAAACTTCATAGAGCTCAGCTATCAGAAACTATGGATGAAACCATTCGCAGAACACCCAAAGCAGACCAGCACAAACTGCCAGTATCAAACCTGACATACTCATAGCCAACAAAGAAATTTGAGGAAAAACAAAAGGACATTCTGAGTTGCCCACACCCTCTGTTCTAATAGCTGAAGCAACTTATTCAGCAGAGAGCTTTGGGAAAGCTCAGTATTAAATTGTCATTTTGTCAATAAAATGTAATTTCATCAATAGTACATCCAGGTGGCCAAATGTTTCCGCATAATTAATTCAACTGATGCAGTAAGGAATGTTAGAATGTTATACACAATATCAATCAAAAAGTACTGTCAATATAAGGACCATGTATAAACCCAGCTAAGAAAACTACAAACCTGTCAAAAAAACCTAAGCTTTTTTCCAAGATGGTCCTTCAATTTAGGGAGATGTGGATTCTGCTATTGAAAATACCATTGAGAAAATAGCATGATGGTCCATAGAAATACATTATTTAATTGCCCAAACTGTTTCCTTATCAGCAGGGTTTAACTAGGATCTGAACTTACGTTGTACTGTCTGATAAACAGGGATCACTGAGACCACAGTCTCAAAGGAAGCAGGATTTGTGGTTCTTGGGAGATTCTACAATTTTGACATTTGGGTTTGTTCTGAATAAAAATAAATTGCAAAATGTTGTAAAACTTTCTGAGAAACTATGGTTTTGAAAATATGCTGTCAAGTCAAGTAAAAGCATTTTCTTGCTGTTAGGATTCTTTGCTGCAAAATTCTTTGCCGCTTAAAATTTTTACAAAGGCAATTCTGCAATGAAAATGAGAGTATTTAATCCCAGGACTGTCAGAAATCCCTCTGTGCACAATTGCTGAGTGCAGCAGCAGCTGATCACGCAGGTATTGACCACCCCTGACCTCTCCCTCTCGATGCTGACGTCCTCTTTGCGTGGCACTTTCCAGATGCCGCCTCTTGCTTCCCTGCTAGCCCTTCCCCATCCCTGCCTCGCAGACCTGGACCCCTTGCCCCATCTTCCCCATCCCTCTTCACCTCCCACCACCCTTTCTCTTCTCCCACCTTTAGCATCTCTGGCTCTGGGGTCCCCCCAGCTGCCTCCATCACGTCGAGCTCTGAATTCCCCTGCGAGCCGCCGCTGCAGGCGCGGTACCCACAAGGCACGGTGAGCACCGCTCACCCAGCTCTGTGCGGCCACCGGCTGCTTCCTCAGCCCATTTCCCTCACTGCGCTTTGGTCTGACACCTCACTCCTCCAGTCCCTCCTGCTGCAGCCTATGGGAGACAGAAAAGACAATGACAAGGAGGGAAACCCTGCTCAGATCCTGACCCGGGTTATCTCCGGAGCAGAGGCAGTCACTGGGAAATGCAGATAAGCAGGCAGTATAGCTCACGGAGGAGCTACTTTTGAAAGTTTTATGATTTGGCCAAAGGCTGGGTGTGTGGGATCGATGACAGGAGGTGTGCCCCGTGCCAGGGGGGACCTGATCCGTACCAGCTGTGGCCATTAATCACGACTCAGTGGGTATGCAAACACCCTCACTGGAAAGACTTGAAGCCCGGTGAAACAATGACATTATTTCTTAACCTGGGTCATGGAAATGGCTGAGCCACTTTTGCTGACTTAAAAAAAAATGAAAAGCAGGCAGATATTTTAGCTCAGGCATTTCAGCCCCCATTGATCAAATGTGGTGAAATTAGAAGCAAGTAAAAACAGGTCTTAGAAGGGGTGTTTTAGGCATATTTATTTACAGACAAAATCAGCAGATCTGCCAGTAGTAGCAATAATTCAGGCAGGGAAAATACAGTATCAGTCTCACTCCTTAGAGAGATATCACAGTACAAGGCTCAAGGGAACAATGCAGCAGCATTTGCAGGAACTGTGTTGAATTTTATACTGATGATATATCTGAATATTTTAAGAAAATTTTCAATCATTTTATTTGCATAAATCATTCTACCATGTAAATATCTCCACTGTAATCACCAGAGCTGCATAAGCACAGCAAATTAGTTCCGCTCTTAAAATTGAGCATTTTATTCTGAAGTTAATGATATGAACTTTAAACGATTTTCTAACCTTCCATAATCAAGATCATGTTCTAGAAATTTTCATCAGAGATGTTATTAATTCCATTACCTTCCTGTAATTATTTCCTATCCTTAACATGGGAAAATTGATGTTACAAAGTGTTATCTGTTCCCAGAAAATTATAGGTACCACAACAAGTTGCCATGTTCTGCACAAATAAGCCAGTAAAGCAAAGAGAGCACTTAGATCTATCTATTTTATTTGTGTTTAATATTTTCAGTGTGTCTGCATTTTAAATGTATTTTAATGTAAAGGTTAATGGAGTTTTAATAAAGGGCAGATGGCTACTCTAATTGCAGAACACCCAGCCTACTCTTTTAAAAACCTCTTTAGCTGGCTAGACAGATATTAATAATTCTGAATGCCATTAGAAAAAGCGGAGGTTTGAATCAAATGATTCGTCAAAGTTAAATTTATTATTAAACCAAAACTGCAATTATTGCATACATTTTGCAAAGAAAAATTGTATTATCAATATATTTCCCATCAAGTGATCCTGTGAACTCTCTATTATCTATTATCTCTAGCTGAATTATGCATACTAAAGAACCAGATGTTGAACTTGCTATTATATATTGTTTTTTATCCAGATGTCAACTTCCAGCCTTTATGTTTTTTAATTCTCTAAACATTTTGCTAGTCACACAGTCTCCTCCCCACTTCACCAATTTGCTCTTTTTTTGCAAGAGCGTGGTTCCTGGGGCACATAACATGATGCAGGCACATCGCAATCCCTGGTATGTGCTTTTAAAAGAAGAATTAAGCAAAAAGAAACATAAAGCATGAGCTATTTTGTACTAGGCCCTGTGCCAAGCAGAGCCTCCTGCCTCCGGAAAATACAATGAAGGCAAACTGTGTCTATGAATATCTTCAGTTCACTGGGAGTAAAAGGTGGCCAAATGCTGCACAGGAATGAAGAAGCCACAGGTACAAATCCTGTGGGGTTTATCACCAAAATGATGTGATTCTTTAACCATTTAGAGCCGGGCACTTCAAAGTCCCCATTAAGCCCTCAGGAGCTCTGGTGTGAATCTGAAGTCACAGCAGAATAACCCCATGACACCTGAAATAATTTAAACTGGACAGCAATTTTCTGCTTTGGAAATAATTTCTCTCACCTCTTCCTGCCCCCGCTGCAGACCCCTCTGCACAAGCCCATGTACACCATAACCATCACCATCACCCGCTGAAATTAGCAGTTACATTAACAAGGTTTTAAAATATTGGCTGGAATGCGGTTTGGGGCTCTACAATGGAAGAGAAGTAAGTTTTATATCATTTTATGAATGGACATTAATCAATGCTAAATCACAATGAGAGTCTTACGGAATCACATATTACAATCTCCTAAATCGCAGAAGGAACCTGCCATGATTAATGTTACTACAATGACATTTGATAAAATTAATAGTAGGAGCAGTTCACGTTTAGGTTTTACCACATTAGGTGCTTTTTCTGAGCCCATCATGAATGGGAGGGACCTTTGGAGCCCAGGCCAGGAAACAATAGTATTTGTCACATTATTAATCTGCCCTTATGATTCATCTTTTATCCTTCCTGACATTTATGTTGTTCCTCTGACATACACACTAGAGGCCCAAACAGTCCCAGAGCTGAGCAGCATGAAGGTGAAGAGAGTCTTCATGTGTCTCCTGGAAAGGTGGCAGGTGTCCCACTCTCCATCCACATGGATCTGTTATTTCTCCAAATTCCTCTAAAATCAATTGCAAGAAGCCTTGCCTGGTTGGAGAGGGGGCCCCATGGAGGCAGGGATGGAGGCTGAGGCTGGGGCCACCTGAACCTCTGAAGCTCAAGGCAGGCTCCAAGATCTACAGACCCCAGGGGCACTCCCATTTGGAGGGACTAGTGATACAAGGTGAGTTGTAGATAGCAAAGTACAACTCTGCCTGCTACAGGGGTGAGTCTGCACCCAGCTTTTCTCTGCCCAAGCCCACAGCATCACGGAGAGGTTCAGCGTCATCCCAGGCATGGGAGGCAACTTCTCCATCCCAAGTGTTTAAGCACAAGCCAGCAAAGGGCCACCCAGAAAGCCTGTCATGGTGAGAGATGTCCCAGGTACCTGTTTATAGACACAGTATCTGAGACACCTTGTCCCCGCAGTGGCCCCCAAGCCCCCATACACTAGAGAGGATGAGGTGGGCTGGACCAGGGAGGAGACATCAGCTGAGGGATGAAGAACCAGGAGACCTTGGGTGTTTGTGTCCATCTGCCCTAAAGGGGAGCACCAAGGGAAGGGGGAGCAGAGAGCAGAGTGTGACCCCCAGAGCCCCACACTGTCACAGCCTAGCCAGGCTTGCCTGTCCTCTTGGTGCTTCTGTCAGCCTGCTCCTGGGGGGCTGCTCCTTCAGCCCTTTGTCCCCCCTCCATGGGCTTGGGAGGTCCCCCCATGACTCACAGCACAGGGACAGAGCCAGCCCAGCTCATGGAGGAGGAGGGATTTCATAGCTCCTCTGAGAAGGGGGGCTACGCTGAACCAGGGTGACCCTGGAGAGGTGTTACGTGATCTAACCCCTGCTGCCCACCCTGAGCAGCTCTCAGAGGTCTTTCCTATGGGGGAGAGGGGAGCAGAGAAGGTGAAGGAGCCACCTGGTCCCCATTGCTTCTGGTACAGGAGGGACGCATGTGTCCCCCTCCACCCCCAGCAGTGCTCTGGGTGCTAAATACCCCATTATATGTATCTAATATACATTTAATACCCCGTTATCTCCACTTTAGTCCCCAGCAGAGGCTCCTGCCCAGGACAGGCAGCAGGGGATACCCTGCGCAGCCCCTCGTCCCGTTCTCCGGCAGTGCCGCCCACCTGGGGAAGGGACTGGGGGGAGGTGGTGAGCAGGGGAGGGTTTGCAGGGGAAGCCCCAAATGGCTTCTCAGCCCCCGGGGCTCTACTGGGAGAAAAAAACCCTCAGCTTTTCCCCGAAACCGCCGGCTCTGTCCCTGACGGTCCGTTTCTTCTCAGCGCGGCACAAGTAGCGGCGCAAGCGATTTTCAGAAACGCGCGCTGCGCGCAGCCACCGCGGCCGCGTCCCCGCGGAGCACCGGGGGGCAGCGGTGCGGCCGGTCCCGAGCGCGTAAAATACCCGTGGTGTTTCCAAATGATGCATTTAGCCAGATGTTTAAGACGTATGAGAGAAGAGTAGTTAAAACCCACATTATATAGTTATGCTTAGTCTAAAATTGCATGCGCTGACCCGTATATTTTAAACTGTAAACGGACTCCAGTCATTTAAAATATTGCAACGTCGATAGGACTAATTAATTGGAAATAAGAAACGAAAGAATACAATTAAACGAGGAGAGAATCATTTTCTAATTTAATAGCGGGACATTTATAAAGATCACAAGCTAAAAGGCATCGAATGATCCTATCGACGGAGTGTTAAATCAGCGCAGCTGATTTAACAAAGAGGGGGGGCACGGCTCCAGCCCCAGCCCCAGCCCCAGCCCCAGCCCCAGCCCCAGCCCTTCTCCTCTTCCTCGTCCTCCTCCTTCGGGATGTCATTTCCACCTCGCCCCCCGCGGAGAGCCGCGCTCCGGCCCGCGCCCGCGGAAGCTCCCCGTCTGCGCGGTGCCCTCAAATATGGTGATATTTTATTAGCCCCCATTTCCTAACAATAACTTATTGCGATAAAACAGACACCCGGGGTCCTCTTAAATTGTCTTTTCATAATGAATAAATTTAAACTGGCTAATTAATATATAAACTAACCCAATTTGTCAGGTTGATTTGTATTTTAGTTAATTGTGAAAGTAATTACCACATGGGCAAATTAACAGCTTTCTGGAAATGACCAAGGCAGGGTTTTTATTTCCTTCCTGGGTGAAGAAAATTCATTTTTCCCAGCTCTTGATGTGATGAATAAAAGTCATAAATCTGGGTGATTGGTGCAGGCAGAGTCTAAATGGCTTCATATTTCATTTTAGGTTTAATAGAAATATTCATGCTCTGTTTTAATGAAATTAAATTGAAGGGGGGTGGACTGAGAGGCTGTCGGTCGGGGCTTAAAGGGGCAGCGCACATTGGGTGGGCTTTTTGTTGTTTTCTTGTAGATGAGCAAAAACCGTCGAGCTTTCATTATTCAGGATAACAACTCGCGCCCGATGCGGGGATTGCAGCAGCAGTGAAAATAGATTTAAATTATTTTGCTTGATGTTATGGGAAGAGAAAGTCCAACGGCAGCCAGGTAAAACTTTGGAAGATGGTTTGAGGAAAACACAACCGAACAACAAACAAACAAACAGAAAAACCCTGACACAAAATAATAATAATAAAGCATCCCGGCCTCCTAGTGCAGCGCCAGCTTTTTCCCCCCACATATGGGGGTTTGGATTGGGGAAAGGTTTTTGGCGGCCCCTTCTCACCGGGTGACATCAATGCCCTTTGTCTCGGAGGGACGTGCAGAGGCAGTCGCCCCCGGGCACCCAGCTAGGGCAGGATGCGCACCCAGCCGCCTGTGCGACCCGCCCCGGACCCCTCCCGGGATCCCTTTCTCCTTTCCCGGGCGAAAACACCCAAGTTTGCCAACGCCCAGGCAGTTTCCAAGTACCTGGGGCCGGTTTTGCCAGCCCGAATGCCCGGAGGGGCTCATTTTCTCCCCAAAAGAGCCTCTCCCCTCCCTCCCCGGTGCCTGGGGCCATCCCCCCCCGGGCCCGGGAGCCGGAGCCGCTCCGTAATGGATCTGATCTGTGACTTGTTGATTTCCCCTGAGCAAATACGGCTTTGATGCAGTCCCGGCGAGAGTGGTTAGCTGATGAATTGACAAAAACTAATCAGCTTTATTGGGAAACAGGTTAAGGGCAGCAGAGTGTCAATAATTCTCCGGCTGACCCCCTCATCCATTAAGAGAGGCAGGCTGATTAGACCGAGAAGACCCTGCGCTTTTTGCACTGAAATTGCTTTCATAAACTCACCATTATTAGCAGTCAATGCAAGCGGCTAATTTAGAGGAGACATCCCGAGGATGTCACATTTATCAGGGAGGTTTATGTATCATTATCTCATTTACAGAATGTCGCAGTGTAATACGTGTTTTTGGCAATAACGCTGGACCCGCGCCCGCGGCTTGTAACGGCTTTGGAGAGAACGGCCGGAGTGGGGAGACCGGGGTGTGTGGGGTCAATCAGAGGACCGACCCCCCCCACTTCACAGCGCAGGGCTCCGGGCGCTCGCCGTTCCCACCGGGCACCCCCCCGTCGGTGCCGCCCGGCGTTACCCCACGACCCTACGCACCGCCCCGGCTGTTCAAAAGGGGAGGTCGGCATCTGTTTGCCCACGGCCGGGGCAGCGGGGGCTCTGCTGAAAGGGGACCACCCGGAGGTGTCGGGGCAGCGCTCTCCTTGCGCTATCTCCGCCGAGATAACCGCGCATTGTTGGCTCCCGGGCAATATACTGGATCAACACAGGTGCGGGAGCCGCGGGGAGTTCAGTCGGCCCGGATGCCCTGCGGCACCTGGGGGGGGGGGGGGCCAAACACATGGAACGGAGCGGGGGGAGGAAAAAATATATTAAAAAGAAAAAAAAAAGCAAGAAAAAAAAAGCAAGAAAGAAAAGAAAAAACAGAAAAAATGAAAACGAAAAGAAAATAAGAAAAAATAAAGAAAATAAAAAGGAAATAGAATTTAAAAATAAACAGGAAGAAAAGAAATAAAAATTAAAAAAAAGAAAAAAGAAAAGAAGGAAGAGTAATTTAAAAAATGGTACTCGATTAAAAACTAAAAAGGTCAGAAAGGTCTGAAAATCGAAATCCTTCTCTAAATATTCCCCCTCAAGTAGGAAGGCAGTCTGGGAGCGATGAGGAGGGTGAAGGCGAACGGCCCCGGCGGTCGGGGCCCGGCCTGGCCCCGCTGGGGTGCTCCCGGAGGGCTGGGGATGTGACGGATGGAGAAGCCCGGCCGTGGCAGCTCCGGTCGGGCCCGGATCGCTGCTGAGCTGAAGCTTGCGGGTCGCTTCTCCCCGTGTCCATCAACCAAAGGGTGCCCGCGTGCGGCGCCGGGCCGGGAGCCGGGGGGTGCCCGGACGGGGCGACCCACCGGAGCCCACCCCGGGAGGCGGCTATGGAGCGGGGCGGGGGGAGATGCGGACCCGGCCCTTGCTCTCCCCTCACCGCCTGAGAAGCGTTCACGGCACCGGGCACCTCGCCCGCCGGCCGCGGACACGAGTCGACACCCGTGTCCCGAGCGCAGCCTTGCGCTCCCGGCTCTGCTTGCGCGGGGTGATTTCCACCCTCCTCCCCCAAACTGCCCCGAGAAGGGGCCGCAAAATGGTCTCCGTACGTGCGGAACGACCCGCGCCCGAGACGAGCCCGCCGGCCCGAGCTTCGGGAGTTGGCACCGGCGGTGCCCAGGGTCGCCCGGCCCGTGACAGCCGCGTCCCCGTTTCCAGCAGGCTGGACACCCCCTGCCCACAGTGCACTGAAGGGAGGCGACCCTCAGCCCCGCCGGGGTGCAGGGAAGAAGGGTGCGGGACCAGCATCTCCTCCGGAGATGCGGACAAGCGCCCATTCGGGACACTGGCTCGCGTGTAGGGCCCAAAGTGTCGCTCAGGAGGAAACGTGGGGTCAGTTGGGAGCCCCGGGCCCTTTCCCAGGGGCCTACCCGGACTCTCGGAGCCCGTCCGTGGCCTGGCAGAACCGGAGAGACTCGTAACAATGGTCCCGCGGCTCGGTTTCCCCCTCTCCTTCCGCAGAGCCCGGGGAGCGGGGTGCACGGTGCTGTGAGCACCTGCGGATGCGGGCTGTGCACGGGGCTCCTGGTGCGGGAGCGGCTGCTGTGGTGGCCCGGGCGCATCTGCTCTGCCTGTACCCATGTGCGGTTGTGGGGTCGCCGGTGTGGGGATGTTGCCGGGCATGGCCGCCCGCCGTGCGCGGTTGTGTCTGGCCTGGACACGTGCATCTGTGTGTCTGCTGTAGTCGTGACCACCTGTCTGCCCTGCCCGTGTCTGTGCACTTGCTGTGTTGTGTCTACATGTCTCTCCTGCTTGTGACTGTGTGTCTGCTGTGCGAGTGCGTCCGGAGGCTCCAGTCAGGGAGGTCAAGGGAAAAATGTGCAGGAGAGAAGGGGAATATCAGGGCGCAGAGCAAAGGGGGCCTGTCCGTGTGCGTTCACGTGTGAATGCCTATGTGTGTGCATATATGTGTGTCCATGTGTGCGGGCACACACCCTGCAGAGGTGCTCCAGGCCTTTTGCCCACCGAGCAGCGGCGGGAAGGAGAGCATGAGCAAAGCTGTCGAATATTTTGTTGGTTCTATCGGACTCTATTTCCTCCCTCTCTCCCCTTCTTTCGCCCTTTTCCTCGCTCCTTTCGCTGCTTTCAGGTCTCTCATCCCCGGGGCACAGATGGGGGAAACAGCGCTCCCTTGCTGCGGCGGCACCGCAGCCCTTGGGGCACGAAGTCGCCCGTCTCGGGGGGGCTCACGGCGGCGCGGCCGCTGCACGGGCATTTCCCGCAACCGGGCGCGGGAAGGGGAAGCGTGTTTCCCCTGGCAGCGGTCCGTGCCGAGGCCTGACCTCCCGCTCACACCGCCTCACCCCGCGGCCCCCCGGGAAACGGAGGGGAGCGACCCCTCGCCCCGCTCTTTCCCTTTTCTGTTCGGGCCTGTTTGTGTTAGATAAGCAGGTCTAATAACGCTGTTGACAAACCCGGGGGGTGGTGGCAGGCGTGACTCCCTGACCCACAGGTGTTTACTCTTTCCGACTCGTTAAAAAGCGGTCGGCGGCGCGTTTACGGTAAATATTTGCGGTGTGCGGGAACGGTGCAACACGGTCTCTGAGCAGGCGGCGGGAGCCCCCTCGGCCGGCAGGGCCAGGCAGGCCCGGCGCTGGCAGCGCTGTCCCCGCGGAGCGCAGCCGGTGCTCGGTCCCTGCACCGGGCTATCCCCGCCGTCACCCGCAGCCCGCGGCCGGGCCGGGGGGGGGGGAAGGGGGTGTGGAAGGGGGCGGGTCTCCCCCTGCTCCGCCGTGACAGGTGGGCAGCGGGGCCAATGGCGGGCGAGGCCGCAGCGGCGCCGGCCCAATGGGAGCCGCCTGCGGCCCTTGAAGGGGCGCGCCGCGGAGCGCGGCCGCACTGCCGCCCGCCGCCGCCGGGAGACGCGGCCGGCCCGGGGCAGCCCTCTCGCCGCCGCTGCCCTCCCCCGTTCCCGCCCCAGCCCACCGGCGCTCCCATGGAAAAATCCAAAAATTTCCGCATCGACGCGCTGCTGGCTGTCGACCCCCCCAAGGCGGCGGCGGCGGGGCAGAGCGCGCCGCTGGCCCTCGTCACCTCGCTGGGCGGCAGCGGCAGTAGCAGCAGCGGGAGCGGCAGCCCCCCGTCCTCCTCTTCTTCCTCTTCGTCCTCCTCCTCTTCTTCATCCTCCTCCGAGCACCCCGCCGGTGCCTCCGCTGACTGCCTGCACTCCGACAGCCCCTCTCCGCCGCGCCTCTTGGCCGCACACTGCGCCCTGGTCCCCAAACCCGGCTTCCTGCCTGGTACCGGCGCCCACCCGCACCACCACGCCTCGGCGGCCGGCATGGCCCTGGGACTGCACCCCGCGGCGCCCGGCGGGCCGGGCATGCCGGCGCAGGCGGCCCTCTACGGGCACCCCGTGTACGGGTACTCGGCGCTGGGCGGGCAGCACCCGGCCCTCTCCTACCCCTACTCGCAAGTGCAGGGAGCGCACCCGGCCCACCCCGCCGCCGACCCCATCAAGCTCAGCGCCGGCACTTTCCAGCTGGACCAGTGGTTACGGGCCTCCACCGCCGGCATGATCCTCCCCAAAATGCCCGACTTCAGCTGTGAGTATCTGCCTCCCGCTGCCCTGCAACCGCATCCCTGTCCCGTCCCGGTGCCGAGGCCTTCGGGGAACTGCCTCTTTCCTAGAGGGGGGAGGGAAAAATCCCTGCCCCCGCGTAAATAAGTTGCAGATTTAAACCGGCGGCGTCATTTAGGGGGTTATTTATTGAATTATTTTTTATTAAGGGAGGAAATAGCTATCCACAAAGGGGACCGGGGGTGTGGGGGTCGCCCCGAACAGCCTGACTTTTCCCGGCAGGTTCAACAGGAAGGTGGGAAATCGGTTCCTGCCGTTGCAAACGCCTGTTCCCGCTGTCCACAGCGTGTAAACGCCGTCGGGAAGGGGCGGGCAAGGCAGAGGCAGGAACTCTCTGGACTGCCCCAGAAATTTGGTCTCGATGTATCCCCCCAAAAGCGGGGTGGCAGGTGCCATCACTCAGTCGCTGTGCTCAATTTTATTTTATCTTTTTATCGGAAACAGGCTTATAATAATTACGGCAGGCTCTGATGGGAGCGTGGGGAGCATCTAGGGTTAGCCAAAAATTTGGGGTTCCGCGTTCCATGGGGATCATGAAGGGACATGAAACAAGTCGAGTGGGAAGGGTTTAGTTTGGGGCTGGGAATGCAGCGTTGAAGCAGAGAATCCGCGGCCAAGGCGCGCTGCCGAGTACTAGGCCTCGCGGCGGTGGAGGGGACCTTGCGTGCATCTGTTTTAGGCAAAGATCGTTTTCGGAGGTGTGAGCTCTCTGTGGGAACGGCCGATTTAACAATACCAGAGGTGTAGTTTTACGAAAATCATGCCAGGAAAAGAATTGCGATTTTTCTTTTTTTAGGTGTGTGGGGTGTTTTTGGTTTTTTTTCCTCCCCTTCTCATACTCTGCGCACACATTCACAGACAAAAAAGTCCATTGTTTTCCCTCGAATTGGGGTTGTTTAGACTGGAACATTCAGGAAATAAAAAAAAAAATAATTAGGAGAGCTGTCAGAGCCCTGCCTCTCAAACAAGGTCAGGGCGGGAATAAATAACAGGACAGAAACGCGAACGGAGCCTCGGAAAATCGCACCGCAGTGAGAAAACCTCCCCGGCGCGGCTGTCGGCAGCGGACACTGTCCTCCTCTGTCCGGCCGCTTTAGCGAGTGGCTCCGAGCGCGGCCGGGGGCCGGAGCCGCCCCTGCCCGGGGTTTGGAGGGTTTTTCCTAGACCAAATAAGCCGAAGTGCCGAAATACCTCGAGAAATGGGCAGTAGCGCTGCCGCGATGCATCCCCGGCCGTGTCGGGGCTCAGCCTCACCGTGGCCTCCCTCTTGCCCATCCCCCGGTCTTATATATATATATTTTTTTATACATATACCGTATATATATATACACCCTGGTCTTTTATATACATATTATCTGTTACGTACACACACAGAGTCCTTGAATTGAATTATTGTTTCCAAACGCAGAAAATATGCCGCTTCTGCTTTATTCTTTTTCCTGTTCAAAGGCAGTTTTCCAGCCCTCGGCACTGATTGACGCTCTGACGGGCAGCCGGTGCTCCCGGCTGGCGGGAGGGAGGGAGGGATGCCCGCTGCAATCCCGTTAATTAAACGGGTATGGGCGGACTTGGGAGTGCGGCGCGTTTAACTAAAACATTAAATGGAGCAAATTGCTGCTCCCTGGAGAGCCCGGGACCTCTTCGCCGCAATCCCTGCCTCCGTTTTATTGTCTCGCATTTGTTAGGCTCTTGGGAAATCAAGAGACATATTTTTATTGATTTAGAAGATTTAATTGGTTTTATTTATTTGGTCCCTGTGTGGGCTGCCCTGACACTGTTCCGGGTGCCTGGAGGAGATCCCTCCCTCGGTCCGTGCTCCGGTGGATAACTGCCCATCCTTGCTCCAATCCCCCCCTCTCCGCCTTTCCTGCCTCCCCCCTTCCTGCCCCATCCCGGGGGCTGCGCGGCAGCAGCGGGGCGGCTCGGCGCTTGCCTCTGCGCCCCCCTCACCCCTCGCTCTCCTTTCCCAGCCCAGGCACAGTCCAATCTGCTGGGGAAGTGTCGCCGGCCCCGCACGGCCTTCACCAGCCAGCAGCTGCTGGAGCTGGAGCACCAGTTCAAGCTCAACAAGTATCTCTCCCGGCCCAAGCGCTTCGAGGTGGCCACGTCGCTGATGCTCACCGAGACGCAAGTGAGTCCCTGCCGGCGGGGGATGCTGGTGGTGGGGTGGGTGCTGCTGTCTGGGGGTGCTGCCGCCGGGGGGAGCGGTGGGTGAACCGGTATGTGTGCGTCCCCGTCTCCCTCAGGTGAAGATCTGGTTCCAGAACCGTCGCATGAAGTGGAAGCGCAGCAAGAAGGCGAAGGAGCAAGCGGCACAGGAGGCCGAGAAGCAGAAGGGGGGCGGCGGGGAGGACAAGGGGGATGAGGATCTGCTGCTGTCTGCCCCGGAGAAGAGCGGCGGGAGGAGGATGCGGGAGCTGCCCGACAGCGAGCCCGAGGACGAGGAAGAAGAAGAGGAGGAAGAGGAGCCGCCGGCGGCTGGACGATGCTGCCCGTACCACTCCTCCGACTGCTCCGAGGCAGACGAGGAGGACACGCAGCCCCGGGGCCGGTCCGGAGCCCCGGCGCAGCCCCAGTGAGCCCCCTGCACGCCCCGCTCCCTCCCGCCGGGGTGAGCCCCTCCGCTCTCGGTCGGCACCGGCCCCGCTCCCCTCCTTGGTCTGACCCCTCCCTGCTTGGAGGGGGGTGGAGAAGAGGATCCTCCGCATGCCGGGCGGGGAAGAGGATTTACGGTGAATACAGTGTTATTGACTGAAAATCAGTCAAACCTTGACTCCCCCCCATCCCTACCCCCTGGAAGCGCGTTCCTTTCGCTGAAATGTTTTGTTCTTACTATATATCGGGAAAACTGTTTATGTCATGAACGTTAAAACTGCTGGAAATCTCAATACTGTCTTTATTTTTGTATATCATATTTATAAAAAAGAAAAAAAATGACCTCTACTTATGCATGCTAAATTATTCCCCAGGCCCTCCCCCCTGCGCGGCGGGGTGGAAAATAAACGGTGTTTTGTACTTGAGAGGTATGAGCAGCGCTCTGTGCGGAAGGAGGGGAGGATGCTGGGCTAACCCGGGCCGGGGGGTGCCTGTGCTCTGCATGAGAAAGCAGTTTCTAACACCGATTTAATTTGGTGCCGTATCTAACATCGCCGGGGGTCTTCCTGAGACAGGGGAGGAATCGAGACGGATTCACACACACACACCCCCTCTGCCCCGGGTTTGGTTTTGCTGCTTCCCCCCTGCTCCCCGAGCAGAGCAGTGTGTCCCGGTACCGGGGAGAGGCTCTGGGGCTGGGAGGGGGGAGCCCAGACATCAACGGGGCCCCTCTTCCCACCCCCCCCGGGGCTGGTCTCCAGCTGGCAAAGGAGCGAGAGTCCCCTCCCGCCCTCCCCGGTACCGGGGATGTCCCCCCCACTTCCCGGCGGCCGCTCCGGCGGAGAAGCGCGGGCTCTTCGCTAACTGCGGGATTTACCTCGCCAATAAATTTGCGGATCAATTCATCCTTGTCACCGCAGCTCTTCCCCAAATCAATTATAGCGAATTTAAATATAATCACTGGCTCATCCCCACCAGATCTGGGGCCACGTCTGGCAATTCATCCCCGCTCATGAGTTACGGCGCGGCTCAGCTCCCGCTCCCGCGGAGGGGCGCGGAGGGATCCGCACATCCCTGATGCCACCGCTCCCTGTATAGTCCCTGCGGACGGGGAGCTCTGAAAATCCGAGCGTTCCCACTCCCACAAGCCTTAAATACATATATATGTTTGGTTTATTTTTTCTTAACCCGCGTTAACCTTCCACAAGGGAACAGCACTGCCCCTCTAAAAGGCTTCTATAAAAATCCGAGCCGCGAAACTCGGGCTGCGGATGCAGGAGATTCTGGAATGGGATTATGCAGAGGAAAATCGTTCCCCACCGTGAAGAGCTTCAGGTGGTGCCGCCGGAGGTGACATCTAGAGACAACGCGGTTATTGCCTTACCGGCCCTGCACATTGGGGTAAATCATAAATCTGGATGGATCCCGTCAAAAAACTTGGGATAAACTTGATTTAGGCTCGATGTATACCTCACCCTTGTGCGCACAGTCGCGCCTCAGGCTCTGATTTCAATTTGTAAACGATTTCCTTTCGGCCGCAGGTTGTAGACAATTTAAGGCGATTGAAAAATAAAGGTATTCGTCGCTCTTCGATTTTCTACGCCGCTGCTGCGGCTGCATCTTAGAGGGTGAAGGGCCGCGTAGGGCCGCGCAATGCTTGAGCAGCGGCCGCGCAGGCTCCTCTGCCCTGAACCTGACCACGTGTCCGAATCAGTCACTTCCAGCAGGATTTACCTCTTGCCTACACCTTAAATGATCTAAAACACAGCGGTCTGGAGGACACATCGTTATCTTTAAAGTTATTATTATTAATATTAATACTAAAAAAATCAAGAGCTACCTGAGATCACCCCCCAAAAAGATCCTCCCTCAGTCATTAATTTCCAATTAAATACCCGTTAATTAAACTGCCAGACGTGAGCCACCGGGCCAGAAATATGCTGTATACCCAAGAGGTGTGTGTCCAAAGGTGTCTCAGCCCTATGAAAACCAGCCTTGCGGGGTCCGGGCAACTGCTCACGGACCCTGTATCAAAGTCCTACCGGTGTATTGTGTCTTTCTCAATAAAATTAATCTCTTTAAAGCCCAGCGTCTCACAAGAATACCTTCACTGTTCCAGACTACAAGGGCAAATATGTTTTTCAGATTCTGGATTTTATGGACGGATTAAAGTTTATTTTCCATAATAGGGCACCTAATAAAACTCATAAAGCTCTGTCAGTCTTACAGCTGGTGGCCTCATTTAACACTTTCACTTCGTAAATCATTTTACAACTTACCAGGTGTTTCCAAAACTGAGAGGAGAGGAGGGGGGAAGAGAGCAAGGAGGCGGGGGGAGACGAAATTAAAGTCACTTAAAATATCGATGGGGTCCTTCGGTGGTGGGTGCGTTTGCGCTGTCGCTTGAAAGGGCTTCAAAGAAGGTGTTGGTCCCCACGGGGGAGAAAAGCCTTTTAATCGGGATTTCCCACTCTCTTTTGAAGTGAGGAGGCTCGTCCCCACGTGCAACGCAATCAAAGGCTCCAGGTGATTAGCGGAGCTCCGGCACGCGGGCGACCTGCTCCGCGCCCCGAGGAGGCTCCGCTCCCGCGCCCGGCCCGGCCCGGCGCCCGGGGTTTGCCCAGTCGTGCAGCACCGAAAGGGCCCCGTTACCTCCCGCGGCCCCAGGTCAGCCCGAGGCTGGGCTGGGGACGGGGGAGACGCACTCTCCGACTGAGCATCACCCTGGGGTGTCGCCATCACCCAGCCCCGGGCTGCCCCTGCACCCTGCACCAGGGTCCTCATGCTCCCAGCCTGCCCCCCCCAGCTTCCCTGCACCCATCCTTGGGGTGCCCCCACACCCAGCCCTTGGGTCCTCGTTGTCGGTGGGGTTGCTCTGCCTTAAGCCCCAGAGCAGGCAGCGTTAGCAAGGTTTTAATCTAACACCCTGTTTGTAATTTCATGTTTCACTTGGTTCCCTCCCCCAGACACAGTAGGTAACAAGGCTCTTAAAACTTTCATTGCTGTACTTGAGAAGTGGTAAGTATGAACACGGACCTTTGGTAGACATTTTACTTTAAAAAGCAACATGGTTTAGGCATGGATGTCATTAACTGGCAATTTCATAAGCATTAAGTGCTAAAACAAAAGAACCAAAATAGGATCCATATGTTTGAGGTAAACCTGCTAAAAGTCTTTCAAATGGGAAACCATAAATATATAATCCCCCTCAAACTCTCCGTGAAACTGCTGGGAATGAAATACTCCACTAGCAAAAAGACTATTGATTATTTCTGAAGCCCAAACTGTTATGCTCATCCAAAACTAAGGGATTAACATGAGGGTTTTTCTGCAGTTCTTGGCAAGACCCTCTCCCATGCTCCCTCCTCCACTGACACACCTTCCCCTTGGGCCTCTATCTCAGGCACCAGAGACGCTCCAGGGTAGCGAATCTCTGCACAGATCCCCTTTCTTTCCCAGCTTTCCCCTTGCATGCTGTGGGTGCTGGGATAACCACCCAGTGCTTCAGCTGTGAAAGCAGAAACATTATATTTAATACCTGAGCCATTCGCCATCCTGCGATGCGCAGGGTGCTTCTTGGTCGGCTGTCTGAATCCCATGAACAGCAACGCAGGATAAATGGTAGAAAGAATGAAGCTCCCAGGGGATCTTAGCCTTCCTTGGGCTTTTAATGTGACCAAATTACAGTCCTTCTGCCCCCAAAATGCTGGTTCAGGTCTAGCCAGAGTTCAATACCAATTGCACTTTACTCTGTGAGTTACTCAGTGATTGTGATACAGATTTTCTATTTTTCACTAAAAGCCATGCAATCGGGATCACATCTATGGTGGGTTGGGGTTGTCCTGGGTTACATGAGGTGGTTTTGTCTTTTCAGGGACTTTTGCTTTGTTTTTCTTGCCCTGAGGAGTGAGGGGTTGTGCAATGTCTCCTCTAGAGTCCTCTGCAAGGGCAGTGGACCCAGGAGGTATTTACTGTCTCATTCGCCCTACTCTGAGGACTGAAGAGCTTTAATTCAACTGAAGTCCTGGGGCTCTCCCTGTGTGGAAATTGAAGTGCCTGCATGGAAATGTGGGATCACTTGCAACATGTAGGAGGTCAGAGTGGTCATCTAGTGGTCTTTCTCTGATCACAAGCTGCTATCAACCTTTGGTTTTCAGCTTCCTTTTGGAAAAGAAACAGGTTTTGCTGAATTAAATCTAACTGGGACTGGTCTCTAAAACCAGTAGATGAGAAGAATAATGCCCTTCTCCTCTTGTACAACTAGCAGAGCCAGTGGCTTGCAGTGAATTGTGTAGCTGGAAGGCTTAGCTCCATTTTATTGCTTGCAGGACATTCGTAAGCAGATCACAATTTCCTCTAATTAATCCATTATTTGAAATTATTATTCACAGGACTTCTGTTAATGTTCTTGGCCGATGGCAGCTTTTGGCAGGTGGGACTTGCGTCTGAAGAGGGAGCATGGATAGACAATGCAGAAGCCTCTAATTCAGCTGCCTCCTCTCTTCCTGCACAAAGGAGACAGGGATGG
The DNA here is from genome assembly GCF_004027225.2 of Strigops habroptila. Lineage (NCBI taxonomy): Eukaryota > Metazoa > Chordata > Aves > Psittaciformes > Psittacidae > Strigops > Strigops habroptila. The sequence continues at coordinate 106,379,482 of NC_044277.2, read as the reverse complement.
AGAATTCCTGTCCCCATCCAGCCCTGCTGGGCTGTGAGTACCATTTCCACAAACACAAATGGCAGCCAGCATGGATTTTTAACCTAGGGATGGGACAAGGGAGTGACCCCGATTTAGATCAACATCTCATGGGATGGGGCAGACTGTCCATTGCTCAGTATCCCCGGACGCCCTTTCTGGAAAGTACATGAGAGCCAAGCACAAGCTGCTGAGCCGCCTCCAGTGCTAATTTCTGCAGTGTAATAGCGGCTGGCAATGCTCGGAGGTCTGCATAGACCATCTAATGATTCTTTTTGGACTTCAACATGATGAATCTATAAAGCATGTATTGCTGTAGCAGCTAGGTGCAATTTTAGAAATGTTAATGAGTAATTACATAAAGGTTGTCCACAGTCATTGATGTTAATCACTGTTCTTTTGCCAGAGATAATTAAGATGACACTTCAGCAGCATCAGCCAGTGGTTCCTGCTGTCTCTGCTGCCTCCTTCTCCCTTGCCAGCTCCTGCCACAGCTCTCACCCTCCTTCAGGGATCTTCTCAACTACCTTAATTCCTCCCATGCTCTGAGCCCCGGATCTTCTCAACTACCTTAATTCCTTCCATGCTCTGAGCCCCCCAACTATTCCAAAGGGCCTGATTGGCTGTGACCTGAGGATTTTTAAACTGTATATGAGCATTTTGCATGGCCTTGTGAGGGTGAGCTGAGGGTGCTGGGAAAAGCAGATTCAGGTGATGTGAGGCAGTGATCTGCTGCCTCTCTGCTCCTGCTCAGAGCATTGCAGCACTCAGCTCCGTTCTGCAGGTAATTTGCTTAGAGAATATGTGCAAGTTATTCCACCTTTCTTTGTCCTCCACCTCCTGAAACAGCTGGTTTTCCCACCTTTTTTGCCTTTCCATGTCTTGTAATCCTCTGGTGAAAGGATCACAGGCAGTATTGATGACTACGGAGGAGCTGGAGTAACACCTGTGTAAGTATATGGTTTGCCATAATAAAACTTATAAATTTTATCCACATTCTCACTGTTCAGCCTGTGATCAGGTGCTGTTCAGTGTAACACAGGTTTCAGGTGATGGGTAGCCCAGGATGGAGGTTTTAGTGGAGTCATGCCAAGGTGAGGCGGCCACCGTAGGTGTTTAAAGCTGGATCACTCCCAAGGAGCAAGAACTCCTGGTGGCTTGCACCACACACCATGGAGAAGACCCGTTCTGTTAAGTCTGAAGCTGCCCAGAGAGGACACCTCTCTTGTTACTACAGATCCTCATGGGTGCTCTTTGCTTTGGGAATGGGAGGAAAGAAGCTCTTTCATCAGTGAAGGATGGCGAGATACCTGAAACCCCTACTCCTTTATTCTTCCAAATCTTCACCTTTAGGACTGAAAAATACATCTAGAGGTTAGATTTGAGATTGAGCAGCAGAAGAATATGGGATAATGTTGAAAAAGCTTCCATGTTCTCTTCTGCAAAACCTGTTAATCGTGTGCCTCTGGCAGCTCCACATCAGTCCTGGGTAGGCCTGGATCCTCCCTGGAGGAGGCCATTGCAGGGAAAATGTTACTCAGCATCCATGAGGGTGTCAGAAATCTGGCCAGGAATAAAGATTTGCTTCTCCAGCCCTTAGCAGTCTGAAGGCTCCTTTAAACTCACAAGCCTAGTGTAAGGCTTCACAAGAACAGGGCAGCATAAGAAACATGGATGGGTTCTAGTGTCTCTCTGGATCTGATTCTCACATCATTTTCAGACCACAGGTAAAGAAAACAAAACCCACATCAGCTTTCAAGCTGACCCATTGCCTGCTGCTCAAGCTCTGAAGGGGTGGTGAAGAGCTCCCTAGAGCCTCCCTGGACAGCCTTTACCATCACAGGAAATGCCATTGCTGTCCCTGCCTTTCTGCACTGCTTCCTGGTATCTGCTGCACAGTAGCTGCATAATCCTTGGCATAACACAAATCTTCAGAAGACCAACAGAGTTAGTTTCAAACCATTTAGTTAGGGGAATTCGGAAAGTAAACACCACCCAGACAACATTTTAAGGGTAAACTGAACTAGAGAGTAAGGAAAAAAAAATCCATTCAGAATCTAAGGCTTTGGCTGAGGAAGATGGATGATTCTGTGAATAAGATGCAAGCCTAGAAAATGCAATCGAGATGACTTATTTTTCCCGAAGGTGACACCGAGTCAGCTTATTGTCTCTGTACTACAAAAATGCATTGCTCCATCCCTTGACTGTAACAAAAAGCTGTTCCTGCAGTGGGCTTCCCTGCCTCCTGACAATACTCCTGTAATTTCACACTAGGGCCGTGTGTACCTGCACACCCGAGAGATTTGAGAGTACTCTTACTGTCTGAGCAGTAAAAGGTCCATAATGGAATTTTTAATGAAAAATGTGTCATGCTTGGAAATCTTTCACTTACGAAATGAAACCACCATTTCACTGTGACTGACAAAGGGCTTTAAAGGAACTATTCAGAAAAGGTCTCTAATTTTACTCTGTACCTCTTATCCTAGTTACATTACTTGAACATTTTTTAATGTGTTCACTTTGAAGTCCTCCATCCACAGGAGGTGAGCTGGTTTTGGTGTGTGAACTGTTTTGTCCCAGGACACAAGTTTTAAGGAATTTCTGGTGCCAGCTGGCTCTTCCTAAGCTTTTTCTTGGTAGATACTAATTTCATTTCCTTAGTGTGTTATTAGGGAAACCACATGATATCCGATTCTGAATTGTGCACGCATCTAAATTAGCGGAAGGCTACTGTAATTAGTTTTAAAGCAAGGCTGCAGGTCACACCAGAATTTGAGGACAGCACAGCTATTTTATACAGACAATTGTGATGTCCATGCCTGAGGGCCTCATGGCAAACTCAGCTTTACTGGAGGGTGAAGAAAAGTTCCTCCAAGAGATGAAATCACAAGAAGTGGCATATGGTAAAAGAGTCATATGTCTATCTACCATTCCTGAAATCAGCCCAAGCTAAAAAGTCTTGGGCAAAACTTACACCCTGCCTTTGGAAAAGTGACTCTACAGATCAAATTGTCTCCTGAAAACAAAATAGCTTCATCTACTGCAGGAGAAAATCGCGGGTTGATTCTTGCACACATGGAATCTAGCCGGGCACTAAGCTGCTGTTACACTCAATGCAACCAAAAGTTGAGTATTAGAGTTGCCAGTCATGTATTTATTAATCCGAAAGCACTGTCATGTACATTTGGCACCACGCTGCTCCTGGGCTGTAACTTTTCACGTGCAAAGTTCACTCATAGAACAATGCGAACCAAACGATCCCAGATGTGCTTTAAGCACAGTATTGGGTTGCACACCTTCGCTAGCATGAGGCAGGGCAGACCTGCTTGCGTCTGCGCTTTTGGAGCACGACTGATACCAACCCGCCATCCCCGGTGTGTGGGACAATGGAAAAAAGGCAAGTTAAAAAAGCCCTGCAGATACTTGGCCTATTCAGGTGCGGTGCTAAAACCCTGCCAAAAGGACTTGTGTATGATTTATCAGCATAACACTCCAGCCAAAGCGAAAAACCAGACTTCACTGCCCTGTTAATTCTGATACAGAAAACAGAGAAGGTTTAAAACAGCGCTGTCCAGCTTAAAAGAAAACAAAAATTGAAACCGTGATAATAGCTATGAGTGGATAGTGCTGTTTAAAGAGGGAATTGAGATCTTCTGCTATACAGCTAAAAAAAAAAAAAATACTCAAACATCCGGCTTTTAGTTCAATGCACCTAAAGCAGATCACGCTGTATTTTCCACTGGCTTGTCAGGAGTAAAGGTTAGCGCTGCAACTGTAGCTGCTTGGTGTACTTCCAGCTCAGTGTATTTTTACCAATTGAAAGCCCATTTCTGCTCATGGCGTAGTAACTCCCCCAAATCTCCTTTATGAATTAATTTTGGACATTTTAAGTGGCATCTCTCTTACTGGAATGATCAGGCAACATTTCTCACAGAGGCTTGATGTTGGCTAACACCTGATATGGAGAAAAATCGACATCTTTGTGTATGTGTATTATTGAAAATTTATCCCACAGCAAACAAACCAAAATGTGTCCAAGCCTGGTGCAACTTCTCCAGTAGCCTCTGCTGGCAGTCAGTGCTTTGTGTGCAGCTTTGCAGGAAGCCTCTTGCCATTACTAGGACTTGCTGCTGTTATAGAAAGACCTCATAGCACCAACAGCCCTGCTGTAAGGAGACACTTCGGCAGGGCTAGCCCTGCTGGTGACAAGTTTTTTCTCCAGGGTTAAAAAAGATATTTAAAACCATATATATTATAGATAATGACTCATATTTATGCATGCATAATACCTATATAAACATATTAGAATTAAATATAAAATAATCTCAGCTTTCCTTTTCACATGTACCTTTTATCCTTGGGATGCAACTGGACCACAGAAGCAACAGCTTGCAGATGTGTATGTATACCACCAGCACACTCTGACAGGCCTTCTACCTCTGTCAAGCTGTGGCAGTTTGGCCAGTAGGGCCATGATAAAAATTGTTAAACATGGCAGAACCACTCGCAGCAACTGTCCTCATACCTTCATTGTAGACTGGCAATGTATTTTGGCTTGAAAATTCAGTTTTTTAAAAAAATTTGTATTTATACATAAATGTGACAAACATAAAAGCTGCAGACAGGTAAAATCTTTTCTTCAGGAACAAAGCAATGGCTCTAATAACAGTTAAGTTTGAACAAAACATACTAGCTGGTTAGCATAAATAGTAACTAATGCAAGTCGGTGTAAAAAAAATAGCAACTGTAATTTCAGACTGTAACGTTAAAACCATCTCCTGTAATTGCATAGCAACACCTGCATCAATACTGCCTCAGGCAGCTGCAGCAAGTGAATAGACTCCAACCCATTAAACACGAGGCAATCCTGCCATGGGCAGCAAAGAGTGGGCAGCTCTGACCACCAAGCAAAGTGTTCAAACAAGAACCATCAGCCTGGCATATTTCATTTAAGGAAGATGTTTCAACATTTACCTGGTGGAGCAAACTTGCCTCTATCTCCTGGTTAAAGCAACGTGCTTCCATTTATGTATTATTAAACCACAGACACGTTGAAACACTGGGTCTACCTAAAACTCTGCAAAGAAGGTAATTAATTAGGTGGCTGCTGCAGCCTAGGGGAGGCAATTTTACTCACCAAGGTCCCAACTGCTGCAATCCACAGCAGCCAGTTTCTAGGGACTTGCACAGATTCTTTTGCCCAAGTCCAGCCTCCAAAACCAAACCACAAGGTTTGGCACGGTTGTTTGTAAGGGAGCTCTTTACATACACTCTCCAAAGTTGTGACTTTTCTAACCATCAAAATAGTGTCAATAATTCTGCTGTTAATTGGTATGAATTTTAGAAATATACAAAAGTTTTTTCCTCTTTTTCCTCAGAAGAGGAAAAAAACTTTTTTAAGCATACAAAACATGCATGTAAGATGTTTTGTACGCTTAAAAGCTGCTGATGGCATGAAATGGGCTAAAGAAAGCATCTTGCTTTGTTCTTTTGATAGTAATCTCTTCTGTGTTAGTTGTTACTATGCTGGTTTAACCTGGGATTTTGAAACTGAGCATCTCTGCTCCCAAGACATCTTGTAACCTACAACTTGCCCTCTCCAACAGAGGAAAGGTGAGAAAACCATCTCCCTGGCAGCTGGGGGAAGCACTCCTTTGCCTAAAAACACTACTCGTACAACTGAGCAAGCAGAGTATTCTATATTCAACTCTTTGATTAAAAAATAGTAATAAAAAAAATTCTTGTCCACCTCTCTTGCTCCAGAAGTGAAAATTTTCTGGAGGATGCCCGCGGGGAGCAAATTCTCCCAACAGGGAGAGATCCGAAGCAGCAGAATAGATAAGTTGGTATCAATGCAATTAGGAGGCACCAGAAGTGAATAGACTATTGAACACCAGAGGGCAAACCTGCGTACGGAAACAGGGCAGGCAGCTCTAGCGCAGGTAGATGATGCAGCTGCAGCACATGACAGTGTGCTTCTTTCCCTCCCCCCAATTTAAGGTCATTCCCTTCCTGGCAAGCCAGCTAGAGTAAAGCTAATGTAAACAGCAAGGCCCTTAGAAAAATTGCAGTTTAATGTGTAGTGGTAAGGTGACAAAAGAAACAAACCATTTACACTGAGTGTTACAAAGAAATCCATGATTATTTAACATCTGAATGGAAAATGCAAGCCAATTCTTTAGGAAGGTATTCTCTTAATAAAAGACTCATACTGATATCATTCTTTATGCCTATAAAAATTCAATTAACACAAGTGATTAGGCAACTCCAATTTTAAAGCTGAAAAAACCAGGCTAAAAGAGCAATAAAACTATGCTGTGATCTCTAAACCCAATATAATCGGGCAAAGTCAGATCTTCCAGTTGCTTTACTAAAGCTTTGACTCCAACTGAAGATCTCTTCCTGACCCAGAGTCAGGTAACCAATTCACAGAATTAGTGGATAACTAACACTTTAAGAAAAAAGTTAGTTTCTTCCAAAAGTGACTCACCAGTACTTGTGCCATCTAGTGGCCTGTTTCTTCAGGCAAGTACAATGATTAGTTACTAAAAGTCTTTAGTTAAGGCTCATTCTTTAACAGATGGTGGTCAGTGTTATCTTATTATTTTACAGAAAATGGTAAAACATGCAATGCAGAACACTCTCTATGATACTCCCAGTTAGCAGTAAATTCACCCTCTTCTCCCAGTAGTAACCATCAACATGAAGCACTCATACTAAAAAGGGACATGACAAAAAACGCATTTTCCCTTTCTTCAAAAGGCCTTGTATCACCTTCAATTCAACCTGTAACAATTGTGTAGAGCAAAGTAACTGCATAAAAAAAAGAGATCCTTCAGCGTAAGAAGGCTCTCCTCATTCTCAATTATTTGGGTCTGAAAGACTATCAAAGCTTTGCATCTTTGTGCAGACTCAGTTTCTCTATAAGTTTTATTAGAAAAATAGAACTACAGCCTCAATTTGGGTTCTTTTGCTTGCAAAGCCTTGGTTGCTAGTTCAACTCTTTCTTTTAATAAGCTAGCTTCTTCAGCACTTTTTTGGGCCTGTACATTTTTCAGTAAGAAGTGGGTAAGGAAGAGTTTCAAGCCTTCCCGTAGCATTCCCAGTTTGGGGTTGTCAGATATCCTGTAAAGATACAGATCAAAAATTGCATTTAGTCTTCTACTGTTTCAGAAATTTCATAAATTTTTTGTATCTTCTTCAGTGAACACAGAAAAAAAAATCCAACCTATAAAAGGAGCTTTTCTGGTGAGGCTTTCAAATTACCAGCAAGTATACGTTGGTTTGGCAAACAGCCCAAATGCACTCAGAATATAATTGAACCTCAACAATAAAATGGAATATTAGAGCCTCAGACTTGTTTTATGTAAACAATTACATTACAGCGAAATCCAAGGCGAACACCATGTCTGAGCTTCCTCGTGTTGCAATGTAAGGGTTGAAACATCATCATCCAATTCGAGGGGTTAGCCTGTACTAACACACGAATTCTAAGCTTCACCCCACTCACACAGAAGAGTTTACTTGTTAAGAGATGGGTGTCTGATCTTTGGAAAAGGAACTGTATAATTCCCAAAGAAATAAGCAAACTTCTTACCTTCTTAATTACTACTCACCAAGGGTTCCCTACAGATCTCGCTGCTCACTTACCTCACAAAAATGTCGCAAAGGTCTTCACCATCTGTTTTGATTAACAGCATGCTTAATACTTGTCGCAAGAAACGGACTTTGGGTTTATCTAGTTCGCTGAATTCGATTACCTAGGAGAGAGGGAGAATTTGATTCATTCAAGTACTTTGAATGGATGAATTCTCAACAGCTTTTAGCACACCAACTGGCCTCCCATATATACGGAGTCTTAAGTTTGGCACAGAAGAATTAGCTGAGAACACTGCCTCCAAAAGCCAATCAATAAGGAAAGCAGAGAACTTTTTAAGGAATTAACCTGTCTACTAGTACCAGGATGCCAGGTATAATTTCTCAACTAGATAAATCCAAGTGTTCAGTAGGTTTTGTTCCGGTCTAATAAAAATCAACATCCGCTAAAAAGCACAGCACTAAATCCACTGACAAAGCCTATTAATAAAGGGGCCATAGTTCCAACCTGGGATACTCTAAAGAATGTAATCTTACAACTGTTCTAGACATAGAACTGTATACTTTCTGTATGCCTGGGTCACCACAGGTTCCCTTTTCCCCAAATGACAGCATTACTGTAACCAACTGGGTTAATTTAGTAATTTTAGAACAAGTTTTGTCTTGATTTATGACCATGAAAAGCTAAAGCTAGGTAACAGAGAAAATACATTTTCCATAGAACTAGCAAATGCAAGGAAAACACAGAAGTATTTTGAAAAGAAAGCACACCAACCTTGAGAACTGAAAGTGACAATGATTTTGTCCTTAATAAATGAACCAACAGTGAAATCAAGTTGGAGATGGCCGCAGCTGACAAGTTTTCTAAGTCTCTGATTTTATCCCAAATACTAAATTGAAATGTCACCTAGACATCAAAGGTAAAAAAAATTAATCCTATAATCAAGTGACTGTTTAAATGAGAAATAACATAACAAAACCTTCTAACCTTCTGTTCTTTATGAGCCCTCTGTGAATTAACAGAGATGCTTGATCAGACTGTTAAATTCTTTTGAAGTGTATAAAATGAAGGAAAGCAAACCTTCTGTTTGTAGTTATTTTATTTCCTATTCAGATTTCACCATGAGCATGCCTTACTGAATGCATAGCTAGACCAGGAGATTTATTTCTCAGGATGAAGATCTTAACAGGCATACATCCATTCTCAGGTATTTACTAACAGTCTTCCTAACCACAACAGTGACACTGAACCAAAGTAGAAACAGATTTTTCTTCACCTGAAATCGCCTTTGATATTCACAAAACTTGCTAGCCAAAAATGCATAGAAGGGGTTATATGTCTTCTCCTGTAAGCAGCAGTGAAGTGTAACATGAACAATTTCTCTCTCCTGCTGATCTTTTAGTCCAAGCCTGAAATTTAGCAACAGAATGAGAATCGTTTAGTAAGGAAAAAAATTACTGCCACAAAGCAAGAGCTACAGTCAACATCCAAGAGTAATACTTGAAGAAAACCCCAACAACCAACAAAAAACCCCTCAACACTACATTCAATTTCACTTGTTAGGAAATTCTTACAAAAAAGTCTTAAAAAAACACTATATGGACAAGCCCTTAAGACTGTGGGCTACATCAGTATCCTGATATGGAAATATGGAAATGCTATAGTCTTATCGACGTTAAAGGATTGGCTGCAAAAGCAAGACCTCAACAGACAGAAGTGGAATAATACAAGTGGAATCAGCGCCTGAGGAAGGAAAGGTAGATCACTGCATGTTTGTAGCTCTTTATGAAGAAAAACAGAGAGGGCACTGCCATCATGGAGTCTTGTGCAGTAGTACTGCAGCAAGTGTTGCTGCATGGTGTACCAATACAAAGGTTAAATAGTGGAACAAGAACTGTAGCACCCTGTTGTAGTTATCTCACACTTGTACGTATGGTCATGGGAGGAAAAGCAGATTTTGGACGAGTATAAGCCTGTTTGAGAAACACGTCCAGGGCACCCTTCACTTCTGTGAAGTATCTGCACTTACTAGGGATAATATATTAGGATGTTTTTCCCACTTATTTGGTGATATGAATCTTTTAATCTCTAGGTCAACTCCATGCTACATAATACTTGAAATTCATTATTGTTTGATAGCAAGAAGATGCAGTCAGCAATTTCAAATCACCTTTACAGACACATACACACACACACAGACACACACACAGAGACACACACAAAAAGCCTGAACAACAGAGTCAACAGTCAGTATCAATGTTGGCTGCCTCAGCATAAAGGCCAAGGACCAAACAGCCTTCCCACTTGAACAGCTGACCAGTCTAAAAAGAGGGCTGAGACACTTTGGCAGGGATAGGCAACTAACTCGCAAGGCACCTGTTCTGTGAATAATAAGATTTAGCTTCCCAGGCTGCAAAATGCTTGGCAGCATTAAAACCAATTAAAATGAAAAATGCTTCATATTATAGTCTGAAAAATGTCAAACAAAATTCTTTTCGTAGTTTAAAGCTCAAGTTTCACATGGCAGTGGTGTAACTCAAGTGTATTTTCTAACTAAGTTTGACTCCACTGCAACTTGCTCTACCGCCTGTAGTTTGTCATTGCTTGATTCCAATATCCCTCGTTTGCATATACCTCCAGGCATCTGCCACTGCACTGAACCACACACACGCACCAGATTAATAGAGAAAATACTGTATTTCAGCCACGCTCCCCTCCCCCAGAATTTAAGGTTTTACAACAGGAAAATCTGGGATGATTTCTAGGCTGATTGCTAATGAGCAGTGAAAACTTAGAATTCTGCCTCTCCAAAAGGGACCAGCACTGCAAGTTTGCCTGTGACAAAACTTGCTTGCTCTCCCATCAGCCAAGTTTTACCTGAATTTATTACAGAGCAAAAAAAGCTTTTTTTTTTTTTTTTTTTTGTTAAACAAGTTTCCAGCCACCAGACATGCATTGTAACTTGTGAAGTTACATTGCAGTCACTAATTTGGCACACTCTCCATCATCACTTCTACCATGACTTGCTTATTTAGGAAATATTTATGTTGCCAGACAGCTATAGCCAAGTAGATCAGCACTTTGATGTTCAATTTTATTCCTACTTTCACTTCTTTGCAGACATAGCAGTATTTTATCTTTTCAGACTTAGCATTCCTAAATATCTAAAATTTAAGTCAGGATTGTCTTTCACTGCTGAGCTTCACTGTAAACCTGTAGAGATTTCATGAGCCTGATAATCTTTGATAAAGAATATGCAACCACCTCACCTACTAAATCACTCATGACTTACAGTATTCCCATGGACTTGTGTGTCTTGATCATTTTAAGAATTTCCTGCTGTATATGGGATAACTGCCTCTGAAGTAGGTTATTTATCACCAGCAGAAGTCTGCCTCTAAGTAGGTTAGTTATCATCAGCTGAAGTCCAAGACTATCATTGTCTTTAGATCAAAAATAGCAACACCCAAACCTTTTAAAAGTAACCTGAAATTATTTTAATATGCGATTATGCGATCACATAATCATTATCCTGAATTACACATCACACTACAACAGGGTATATAAAGCTTTTCAAAGTTTCAATTTTTTGTGAGATGTAAAATTTTTCAAGTTCTTCATCTCTACGAAATAGCTTTTAAAATTGCCCTGCATTAAACTTTAGAAGCATTCATTTCCCCTGCTGTGTGAATCTGTGGTTTGTGAAGGAGATGTGGCCTTTCATCTGATAAAATGGATCAAGTCTTATTCTCTCCTCTTTGTCTCCAGTGATATTCCCAACCCTCCCTTTACACTGACACTTCTGCAATCAAAAGCTGAGCCACTTCAGGGAGCTGTTCTGGCTTCAAACTAATAACTTTTACCGTAAAGAGGAGAAAGACACGCAAAGCTATAGTAGCCTGGACTTAAAATGGTTTAAATTACCATTTAATCACACCTAAACTCTGCCAGAGACACAGCAGCAGATGAATCAACAAGGGCAATCAAAATACTTCTTTATACATTTTCTTGTGCTCTTCCTCATGAGACTGACATCCCACTTATGAATATAAATTCCCATACACTCTGGAACACATGTTCACATTGAAGTTAATTCCTTCACTGACAATTCTATGTACTTTCCATTATACTCTGCCAAATGTATGGGCAGATTTCTGAATTCCTCTCTCTTTGAGTTTGCTGTATAAAAATTAGTATCAACACACACACCAGGCCATCTGCAGACTGTTTTTCTGCCAACCCTGTATGTATACAGATTTGTATACTAGTTTAAATAGCACAGATGAGAGTCAAGGATCAATTTGCAAATTGAGCTACCAGGCCTTGGCAAGAACTGCAGCAGCAGCAGCTAATTTCTTTTAATTGAACAGGCCATATTAAGATATTGGAATGACTCCATCACAGTCTTAAATCCAAGCTGTGTTTTGCAGAAGTGGCATTTAATCAAATATTAGTTGACTTTATTACAAAGTCTGTTTTGGTTTGGTTATCAAATTAAATAATTGCATACCATCCTGGTAAGATAATTCCCTTGAATTACAAGGCTGCAAAAGAGAAGTTCAGACCTGATCTCTCTCCCCTCCCACTTACTACAGACTTACAGTAGTATTCTGACGAACACAAAGAATAGCTTAATTTAAGCTTTTCCTTGATCACATCTTCTTCTAAAGAGCTGTTTGCCAAGCGGTAAGGAAACTGGCCTTAACATGAAATGTGACCCTGAAGCAAATCCAAAGCTAAGAGGGAAGTGGAGGTGCTAGAACACTACCAGGTCATGCAACTACGCAGAGAGACCTACAAGATGGCTTAACAAGGTGGCAAGAACTAAAGGAAGTGGCAGTAGTATGGAAATAGAGCAACGAAATGGAGAGATATTTTGAAGGGGCTTCTGGTCTGCCTCTATAAGGAAGCAAGGCTGCAATAGACTTGCATCCACTAGGCCAGGGTACACATCTTCAATGCAAAAAGATACAGGCTTTTGAAGTCAACAGATGCTGGAAATTACAGTTACAGGCATGAGTGACAATAATAGGGGCTACTCCTTTCCTCCAACTGCCAGTCAATTCTAACTTCCCTCCTACTAGTCCTTGCGCCAGGGTTTTGGTCCTTCTCCTACCCTTTTACTCTACATGGATCCCTAGCTATGCACTTCTCTAATTTTATTACCAGTTAAATGCTCTTAAGCCCAGACCAGCAACGGTATTTTTCCAACCCAGCTAACGCTATTTTTAGTTGTGGGCTCTCTTCTGTGCTAGTCTGTACTTACTTGAGAAGCTTTTCAAAGGCATCCAGGTAGTCTTCGCTAGTCATCAAGACACAAAAAATACTTCTCCTGATATCCGTGTTCATTCTCTGCTTACGAGCAAGCTCCATTATCTTTGAACTCACCTGCAAAAAATTAAAATTAAATGCCATTTCATTTATGCTTGCTTTAAGAAAGCTATTTCTGCATAGCCTTGAATAAGACCATTAATGAAGATCTCTAGTAAGCTATGAAGCAGCAGCTCAAAGGTCCTGAGCTTTTGTCCAGAAACATAAGCATCAGCTGGATGCTCTTTCACCTAGGGAAATATATTTTAATGTATTTTAATTGTGCCAATTATTTTTAAGATGTGCTTCTCTAATGTAAGTCACCATGACATTCCCACCACACTACTTTTACAATCAGCTTAGATATATGCCACCCGCAGACAGACAACACTACCTGTCAGAATTCATACTAGGAAATCCACTTTTAAATCACATCTCTTTTCAACTTCCACAAGTGACTTTCGCAATTCCACAGGATAAGAAAAAAACAAGCTATCCCATAGTATTTGCAGAAACAACTCTTATGAAGCACAAGTACAACATTTTGAAAAATGTAAGAGCAGAATTTACAGTCCAAAAGCTTAGCCCAGGAAGATGTTTTTTTTTGCGGGGGGGGGTGGGGGGGTGGGGGCTCTGAAACAAACTTCTGTACCTATATGAAGAACATTCAAAAGATCACAAGCACTTTCACTTATAACTATACCTTTCCTATATGCAGTTTCTGCTGAGTCTTGCTATTTGTATCATCAATCATTGGCGCTCCACTCCAGGATGACCCAACTATCCACCAGCGACCAACCCGATCTGCACTGAGTAGAGATTCCAGGGAAACACGGAGCTGAGTGTCTTTTCCAGAACCACTTTTGTGAACCTTAAAATAACAAAATATATAAAAACCCAAAAAGCTTTTATCTGAAGCTTTCTTTAAAAACAAACAACCCCCCAAAACACAAAAACCCCAAATGCTTTGTTTAAATTACTTTAAAACAAATATTTTAAACAATTAACTTAATCTCTTAATCACAAAGGTCTTCACATGTTCCTTCCCCAACCTTTAGTTTCAGTCAGCACCCTGAAAAGAATTTACAAGTTTCCCATATGCGTTAATTTCTCAAATGCAAGAAGTTGCTTAAATCTAAATTTAGAAGCTCTATTTTTTATTAGGGGGAAAAAAAAGAGAGAGAGAGAGAGAGAGAGAGTGCAAGAGAGAATCAATTAAAAAGGAGCCACCTTCCAGCCATAAAACTTGATTAGAATTCAAGACTTGATGCTGACATTGAAAATCAGTTGCAGATTGTTCTGGTCATGATTTTCCTTTTCAACACTTCCAACCAAATAAAATGACATGACAAATTAACTTAAGTTTTGTACAATTCAAACAACAAAGAGTTCAAACTCTTTAAACAAAATAAGAAATTTCAACAAGATCCTAGAAATGTACCAGGACTGTGAAAATTCAAGAGGAAATTCTACACAACTAGGTTACCTGGCTTGTTTTTGCCTGGCCTGCTATTACTGATGTGCACATCCTGCACTTACAAATTTCTAAAAATAGTTCTTAATCCAAAGAGACAGTTACTTTTGTGCATTTTATACTAGGTTTTATACTTGGCAGCCAAACTGCCCTCTCTCCAGCTTTTCAGAAGTGTTAGACTTCCAAAATAATTCTGGTGAGGTTAGAAGAGGGTGCCTGCATCCAAAATCTACAGAAAAAAAAACCCCTTGTCATAATGACTCATTTCTTCTTCACAGTCGTTAAACTTCCCCCAGTCTCTTTTTCAAGTGTAGGACTTTGAGGAAAAGTCTTTGGCTAAGTATTATGTCCTTTCCCAAACAGTTTTGCAGAAGGCTCGTTGACTGCTGAATTAACTTGGACACAGGACGTAATACTTAATGACCTAAGCAGTGACTTTTGTCCACGAGAGTTTGACTGTTAAATGAATTAAGAAAATACTATAGCCTGTCAAGCCAACGTACAATACAAATAATTACTTCTGGTTTAAAAATAGCTATATGACATATGCCGAGAAAGTTCTCACCAGTGATCTTTGCAATTTGCGAAGTTTTTCAACTGGTTCAGGATCATAACCAGGAATCTTACGCATGTCATTATTCCTTAGTGCCAACATAGTCTCTAGCATAAACCGAACCTGTTGGGAAAAGAAATTATTACTGTGGATTATGTGCTGAAAAGTTTATTAAATAAAAGTGAAAACTGTACTTCGAAATTACTATTCTATGAGAATAAGTGGCTTGGCTAGCAATATACATCAAAATTTAGATTACATAAATGCAAATACGGAGAAAGATGTTACTTTAACTCATTATATACATCTGCGTTCAAGCTTCAATTCAAAGCTTAATCTGCTAAACACCATGGCCATTTTTTTGAAGTGTAAAGTTTATTATCAAGTATTATTAGGAGCACAGTCCATTGCAAAAGACACAAAGTAGTCTGAGTCTCATCCACTACAAGCATTTTGGTGGCTGTGTCCAAAGCACTAACAGAGAAAGATAGACAAGAAGAACGCAAATAACTGAATGCCAACAACTGAACATTAATGGTACCTGAGAAGCTAAATAGAGTGTAGCAGAAAACATTTTGGTAAATTAACACATGTATCTAAGTGCGTATTAAAGTCTGCTCAGAACAGAAAATCTTTAAAACACACATACATACCCTAGTCTGATCCTGGAGTTTCTTCTCTGCTGTGTTTGCTTTCCTCTGGGCTTCAGTAATCAGTTCCTTTAAAGCCAACGCATCATCTTTTCTTAAGGAAAAGCCCACGTTTTTCAGAAGAAATAAAATCAACTCAATCTCTTTTTCAGTGAAAGCACTAACGAGCTTTTTCAGAATATCAAAGATCAGCAGGCAATGAACCACATGGAAATTATACAGATGAGCAATCAAGGCAAGCAGGTTTTCACATTCTTTCCCCTCAGCATCACTTTTAGAGAGTTCATCAAATTTCTTCACCACAGCTTCCAAAAAGTGAGCACCGACCTAGCAGTAGTTGCATTGAGGAGGAAAAAAAACAGTTTTAAAAAACCCAGCCATTAACCATAAGTAGATTTTCGACATCTGTAAAACATTAACTTCTGCCACACTGCCACTATTAATTTTAAAGATATATTGTTGCTCCTCTCAACCAATAGAACATCTATATATCTATGTGGTGTGACAATATCTAAGTGGTGTGACAAATTCTTAAAGTATATGTTATTTAGACCTTATGTATGACATCCAGTTGCCTTTCAACATCTGTGCAAGAAAAGTGAATGTTATGAACTTACAGTACACATACATCAGAACTTGTTTACATAATTTTCATGAACACATATTAGCATCTTCCCAGCTGTCAGGCTAGCATGCTGTTACTGCTAGTCATTCATCCAGTAAGAGCTGCATGTCAAAATCCAAACACATCACAGAGTTCAGCATTCCAGAAAAAAAACCCTAAGAGAAGGGTAAAAAACACTATTGTAAACCAACCCCCAACATACCAAGTTTTCACAGTTGCTGAGCGTAAGCTTAGGCTGATTTTGAAGTGGGGATAAGTCTTAGCCATTTGTCAGTGGTACAACTGGGAAAAGAAAATTTGGAATCTGTATTCGTGAAGAGTGAACTCGTGCTGAAGACTGGAATTAGAAACCATACTAAAACATCGGCAGGTAATGAACACACTGCTGCTGAACAACACTCCCCCCTATTATTACGATGCTAATTTTTTGCTGATTGTTCCTACGAAAAGCACAACTCCCAGTAGCAGTACTGACATGCATTACAAGCCTTGACCAGCTTAGCTTTTCAGTAATTCAATTATCATATTGCACAAATGTATAAACACAGTTACTGGAACCCCAGCTTCTGCATTGCTCAAACTAATCTTAAATGCAGCTGTGCTATCACACTTTTGTGTAATGCATATTCTATATTTTACAGAAAAAAATAATGGGGCTTTTTGTAAATATGACATTTTAGATGCAAAGATGCTGTGTAAGAGTCAGTAGGACAAAGTCTGTGTATCATCTATGTATTTCTAATACCTACTAGTGTATCTGTATCTAAAACCTATTACTGGTTATTCTGCACAGTTTCAACTTCCATAACGATTGTGTCTCTCTTCTTAAAACAGCACTGTATCATTATGTCGTATTTGCAATCAGAACCGCTTTTTGAGCAGCAAAGAGGAACAAAAGAAAGTTTTATGGCAAGGCTGCATGGAGAAAGCTGCTGTAATTGCATCCATCTGATATTTAATATGATTTCAGAGATGGCATTCAGGCCACTATATGAGAAGCTGAAGAACTTGCATAAATAGATCTTTTACATTGAGATGTAGAAAGAAAATGTAGGTGCAGAAAAACCTGATGGGAACATGATGCCGAAACACCTCCGTTTTGTGAAAGACATCTCACTGAAATTAGATAAAATCTTCCCTTTGACATCAGCAGTTTCAGCAGCTTCTTAACAGTAAGCAGCAGATATATTGCTTCAATCATTCATCGAGCTTAAAACCACAAAGAAACTCCAAAAAATTTGCCATGCTTTTTGAAATTTTTGATATTATGGAATAATTGATATATCTAGCTAATTTCACTGATGATCTGCATGATCTGGCTTTAAAAAAACAGGACTTTTTCCACTGATGTAAAAGGATTTCTGTAACTGTAGTGCTTTTCTTATCTGCATATATATTGTTCAAGAATGATAACCTCATATACCCAAGTGAACAGAAATAAATTAGTCTAAACAAACAAGAGAAAACTTGAAGCTTAAAACCTCGAAGTTTTATGGATGCAGAAAGATTTTGATGAAAAAATTATGGTTTTATAACTGACCAGTGGTAACTCATGGAGGAAATAAATCAGATAAAGCAACAGGCTTGATCCCTTTCACTTGTGGACACCTAGCAAATAAGCTACAAATATTGATGAAATTCAACTAGAGATGTTTTTTAGTGACACACAACCAAAAATGAAAAGGCAATTCAAACAAAATATCAAGGGAGACACTCTACAAAAATGTATTATTAAACAAAATTAGTTCCAACCACAAGAATTACCTCAATTCCTACATTATGATGAAGAATGCTGACCAAAAGGACGTGCTCCATCAACAATCTTGCAGGCGTGGCAACTGCAGTAACACACGCATTCATGAGAATATCTGTCAGAGTTTCATTCATGTCCTTTCTGCTGTTAGCCATGTAGAGCTCTTCCATTTGTCCACTAATGGAGGACAAATTTGGTTCACTCAGCCTATTGAGAAACAAAATCCAGTGTTCACCTTTTCTTCTCTTTACATGATTGCACAATTTTCAATTTACTCAACAAATGACCTCTTCTTTTTAGAGAAATTAGCTTGGCTTAGGAAGAAGATTGAAAAGGTGACTGGAAGGGACCTTTTGTATTTTGCTGTGTTACTAAACTAACTGTCGTGGTTTGAGCCCAGCCGGTAACTTGGAACCATGCAGCCGCTTGCTCACTCCCCCGCTTCTTCCTCACCCCACTCCTGGAGGAATGGGGAGGAGAATCGGAAAAATGTAACTCCCACAGGTTGAGATAAGAGCAGTCCAATAACTAAGGTATAATACAAAACCACTACTGCTACCACCAGTGATAATAATGATAAGGGAAATAACAAGGGGAGAAGATACAATTGCTCACCACCTGCCAACCGATACCCAGCCTGACCTGAGCAGCGATCTGGGCCTTCCGGGTAACTCCCCCCAGTTTCTATACTGGGCATGACGTGCTGTGGTATGGAATACCCCTTTAGCCAGTTTGGGTCAGGTGTCCTGTCTCTGCTTCCTCCCGGGCTTCTTGTGCCCCTCCTCACTGGCAGAGCATGAGAGACTGAAAAGTCCTTGATTGGAGCAAGCATTACTTAGCAACAATTAAAAACATCATTGTGTTATCAGGATTGTTCTCAGGCTAAAGTCAAAAACACAGCACTGCACCAGCTACTACGAAGGAGAAAAATGACTGCTATAGCTGAACCCAGGACACTAACATATGTTTAATTCTGTGTGGTTGTTTTGTTTGCTTTTTTAGTATTTACAAGTATAAACAGATTAGCAGCAGTATTTACAAAGCATGGTCAATGTGCTTCCTGTCACACTGAACAGACTTATTAAGAAAACACTTTGTTCTGAGCTGTTATAACTATAGCACATCAGTCTTTGGAGAAAGTAAGTACAAAAACACCTCATAAGGTACATCAAATTCTAAACCACTGAAGAAACTGCATACTGTAGTCTGCATTTACAGGTAACAGATAAAAGAAAATGCCAATAGATTTCTTATTATACGATACTGTAAATTTAAAATGTGTGAAAGTGTGAATTACTTTTTCTGTTCTTTAGTACTTGAAGCTATGAAGTTGCTCCTCCTTAGGTGCAGTGTTGGAGAAATTTAGTTTCATTTAATTAAAAAAGAAAATAATGCTTTTTTGGGGGATAGTTATAACTCACACTATGAGGGTTTTTTTTATAGGCATACTCTGACACTTAAGTGAATTATACCTAGCACTTGCAGGCAACTGCTGTGTGGAATTCAGCCCAATCTTAAATTTATTTTCTAGATTTTTCAACTTCTACAACGACCAACTTTGAAGAATTTATATCAACAAAGATAATTATTATTAAGGATAGCAGACATCATTGCCAACTTAAAATCAGTTTGTGAAGAGAAAAGTCACATCCTTGGCACTCTTCTTTGAATGATGAACACTGTCACACTGAACCAGAAAGATTAATGACTTTGCTTATTACATTACCTATTAATGAGACCATTCACCATTTTCTTCAGTCTTCCCAATTCTTCTCTTTTCTTGTCATCTAGTGTCTCCTGAGCTCTCCTTACTTGAGGGGGAACATACTTCGTAGCACTGTGATTATGACTCTTACCAGGAAAACAGTAAGATACCGAATGAGACAAGTATTTTAAATATTTGAACACAAATATACATTTCTATGTAAGATTAATAGACTCAACTTTTAGGTATGTATTATAGAACCTAATAACTAATGCCAAAGGAACAAATTTATACAGAAAGAAGCATGCAACAAGTTACCGTTTATGACCAACCTGACTGCAGCAAAACCCATCTTCCCTTTACATGATAAAGTTATTGTTATTCAAACCCGTCATCTTACGTCTTGGTTTTAACCAGATCTAACCAGCTGCAGACATACTAACAGTTTAAGTTGGTGCCACACTGGCTAAATGACCCATTTCACTTCCTCTCCTCCACCTGTGCTACAAGACCTAACACAGGCAGAACCTCTATGATCATCCAGAAGTAACACTTCAGTTTGCAACAGATGCTAATTTTAACATAAGCTCTCTTTGCTGTCAGCAGAAGCACATGGACTTGATCTTTAAGGTCTTTTCCAACCTAGTTGATTCTATGATAATTATGTTCTCAAACTCTAAAGCTGGGGTAATTCCTTTTATTTGCTTGTCTTGTATACAGAGACAAGCCCCCATGCCTTGTGCTTTAGGGTGTTATGTTGACCTGGGGGAACTCTCCCCTCGACACCTCGCCATTGTCCCTAGGCCTTGGCAAACCTCTGAAGTCAACGCTGCTGCTGGGTCCTGCGCTGGTTTGACCCACTGTAACACTATCCATGGCCTGACTAGATAGCAAACACCCGTACTTTACAGAGGTGATGCAAACTCAGCTTTTTGTTCAGGTTGTGACATATATTTTGGAAAGCAGTCTGCGTTATCTGAGGCGAACACCCTACCTCCTCCACCTCCTCGCCCTCGGGTTTGCTGGCCTCCGGCACCCCGTCGTCCTCGGGGGACGACGATGAGCTTTCGCTCTCCCCTTGTCCTTCCACATCCTCCCGCTCGGAAAGGTCTGAGGCGTCCTCCGGCTCCTCCTCGTCCGGTTGCTCTTCATCCCCCTCCTCCGGTCCCAGCTGTCTCTCCTGCGGCCCCGGCGGTGCCTCCTCGTCGTCGCTGATCTCGCACAGCTGGCTGAGGCCGGCCCGGGAGCCCAGGGCGCCCAGCACGTAGCCCAACCCGTCCCGCAGGAAGCTCTGAGGCACCTTCTCCGCCGCGGCTCCCTCCTGCTTCTTGCGCCGCTTGCCGAGCCCCAGCAGCCGCTCCAGGCGCCGGATCTCCTTGTCCTCCTCCTCGTTGGCCTCCAACAGGGCCCGCTTCCGCGCCGAGGCGGTTGCGGAGTGGGGGACCCCGCGGGGTGTCGGTGGCGGCCCCGGCGGTCCCGGTCGCTGCTTTCCGGCGGCGGCGACGGGTGAGGCCGGGGCTCTGAGGCGGGCAGCAGGAGCCGGCTTGGAAGGAGCCGGCTTGGAAGGAGCCGGCTTGGCCGCCGGGGCGACGGGAGCCTCCACCGGCTCCCCGCGTTGGAGGCGGCGGCGGCGGCTCCGCTTGAGCTTGCGCTTCTCCTTCCTCGCTTCCCGGCGGCTTCTACGGTTCTGCCTCTCCGAGTCTTTCAGCAGGGGCAGCGGCGGCTGGTCGCCGGCTTTCTGCACGAAGTCCTGCACTGCCTGCCGCAGCCTGTCCAGCTTCCCGCCGCGGCGAGCGCGGGCAGCCGCTGACCGCTTCATCTTACCCCCAGCCACGCCGCGCCTGGGCGCCGCCATCTTGAGGAAGAGCCAACTTCCTTCTTCCGCCGCGCGGCCGCCATTTCGGGAAGCAGCGCCCCCTGGTGCGCGTTGGCCCCCTCTGGCGGTCCCAGCTCTGAGGAGGTGGCTGCAGCCCGCTTGAAATCCGTACCAAAGGCACTAAATCCGCAGACATCCCCTCTTTTTTTAATATATATATATTTAAGAGAATGTAAGGCTTGTCTCTCTTCTTACAGAAGGGACGGGAGCAGTTCATCGCTCCTAG
This sequence comes from Strigops habroptila, assembly GCF_004027225.2. Lineage (NCBI taxonomy): Eukaryota > Metazoa > Chordata > Aves > Psittaciformes > Psittacidae > Strigops > Strigops habroptila. The sequence goes on along the minus strand of NC_044277.2, from coordinate 106,357,695 downwards.
CCCTGGCTTTGGTTGCAAGGCTTGAAGGTGCGCTGGGCACGAGGCTCTCGCTGACGCGTCTCGAGGCTGCAGGAGCCAAGGGACACCGGCACCCCTGGCTTCTTCTCCACCTGGCTAGCCCTCCACTTTAGCCTCTATCAAACCTGCTAATCTCAGGTGTCTCTTCCTAAGCATGCCAGGGAAAACACCCTTGTTCATGGCCGCTGTGCGGTCCTCACTGCTCTTGGGGCATTTCCATCTACCTTGCAGCACAGGGTGAGGCAGCTGCTGGGAGAGGTGGCCCCTGCTGCAGGGATGGGGCAGGCACAGCATGTGACAACTCATCTGTCATTTATGTGATCAGAGGGAATTAAATGTCCCATGCCAGTTTGCTGCTGTCAGCAGAAAAGCCAATTGGTTGATCTTATTTTTAGTCTCTCTGCTGTAATCTAGGCTTACGCAACCTGCTGGGTGGGTGTCTGTCCCTGTGGCTGCATCCTCTGCTCCCTCCAACTTCAAAATCTAATGCTGGTTTCAGTCATGTCTGGCGGATGCCTGGAGCTCCCCAAAACACCGGATTTCCCCAAATTTCATCAAAATACGTGACAGGGTAAAGGAAAGAATTTCTCAGCTGGACAAAGTGCCACAAGATGAGCTTAGACCTTAGCAGACACCAGAAGACAGAAATGAAAGCCAGCGCACATAACCCAGTTTCAGAAAAAGGGCCGGTCTTGAATCTCCTGTGGGGACCGAATCCATAGGAAGTCAGGGTTCATTATCTTGTTCTTTGGCATTGCACTCCTGACCACACTCGATCAATGAAGTACTGCATAGGACTTGTATTTTAACTGAAAATTTAATGACTTTATTATTCAGAAGATTATTTTTGTCTTTTTATGCATGTTTCTATATTCTCTCATTACATCATATGTCCTAGATGACCCATGCTTCAGAAATTCAGCTTTCTCAAGGCTGATGCGTAATGAATCTTTCACCCTCAGTGACAAAATACGTTGCATTGATTTGTCAAGGCATTCCTTTTGCTACATTTTAAACTATATATTATGCTATGATTTATTGCTGGGCTACTCTTTATTCATGCACAGACAGCTCACATGCATTTCGCATCCTATTTATGGATTTATTGATAACAGTAATCCAGCAGCATGCCATAATGCTAGATAAATACAGCTGAATATAATTTGAGAAAATATAAGATGCTTTTAAAACTCCAAGATTTGCATCTTCCTTATGCGTCACTGGGCAATTTGTCATTCAGGGCAACAGAGCTTTCCAGTAATGGGAAATTTCACATATCTTCAAAGAGAGAAAATGTCAGTGTTTGCCTTCTTGAGTACTTCATGTCACAAAGCAAAATGGGAAAAGCATGTATTTTGTTGAACTCCATAATCCCAAATTTGGGTGAAAATGGGCATGCTCCTTTTGCGAAAGATATACTGATAGAATTATTATCACCTGTTGGTGAAGTAAAAATACTTTCTAAGGCTTAAAGCAATATTTCAAGCAAAATGTAACTATAATAATCAAGAAAATGTAATATTGAAATATCAACCTGCTTAATAGACTAATTCAGCATTCAAATCTAGTGATACCATATCTAAATAAATACATTACAACAAATATTTTGTATACTATCCTTGAATATTGTGGTTTATTATTTTACGTTTGCCAATTTGGCTTCAAGTACCTGGTAAATACAGTCGTCTTAAAATCTAAAATGTGAATAATTAGAAACTCCTGTCAACTACTCTTTCAACTTTCCTGTGTTGTGTAAATACCCAAAAAGGAGAGAAATTCAGTTTTCATTTTACAAATCTCACGCTTAGATCTCTGCGTCATATTGGCATCACTGCCAAATAGGAATTCTGAATTGAGGGAACATTTTGTAATTGTTCTTTGTTTTGACAGTGATCCCACAGCAGAAAACAAGCCACAAGGGCAGGTTTCACATTTGGAATGAAATTGAACATGCTGGCATGAGTCACTGGAAATGAAAGTTCATATAGAATTGTTGCTTCAGTAAATTTTTGTTTCCTGCTGAGATAATCTTTGTTAACAGATTTCCTTTCCTATTAAAGTGTATTCATGGATTTCTACCCCCCTCAGCAGAATGAGTGGAATACAATTCCTTTAGCCGTCTGTTATTGTCCCCTGGTCACCTCCCACATGCCATGAAAATGGGATTTAGTGACTACATAATACACATAGGTAGGTTCTGGCTTTCTTGTAATTTGCAGCTATTGAGAATATTGTGCTATTTATCACCACAGGAAATATCAAAGCAGCACCAGAAAGTCTTTTAGGCTGAGCTCACAGGGTCGTGCTTTGTTCTATCAATGGAGAAAACAGCCTGATTCATATAAGAATATTGCTTTACATTCACAGTCTTTTTTGACTATGCAGACTGAAAGCTTTGTGCCAGAATGAATTTATTCTAAGCAGCGAGAGCCTCAGAATGGTGCAAATTACTTGAAGATTCTGCTGTGGGTCTCTAGCATGGCATCCATCTAATTGAGTTATTGTGTCCACCTTGTCACACTGTCACTGGGATCAGCAGAATTGAGATTTGGTCTGCTGGGAGAGATTGTCTCTAGAAGGATACTTTTCCTCTAGAAAATGTTTTCAGAGTTTCAAGGCAGTACAGAGTTCTTGCATCTTCAAATGTCCTTCAGTTCCATCTGTTTCAGAAGGTATTGGTAGGTGAGGAAAGTGATCTCCATAGTGTTTTAAAGATACATCCTTGTTGCTCAGGATCTTCTCCTCCCCTCCCTGAGGTTATGTGATAAGCAATTTCTCAAAGCTCAGTCCTTACACAGCTTAAATCAGGCACGATGAAACCTGAATTGCACAAATACTCTAGAAAAATCTGCCTGGCTCTTACTCCCACAATTTTCACAATCTTCGTACCTGACCTTGGGCTGGTCATTTATCTTCTCCATGCTTCTTTTGTACAAAAGAAGTTATCTTCCATCATTCTGATACTAAGGCCATGCAAATATATCCTGCTGTACCTCCAGCTTTGCCTGATGAAGCAGTTACCACTCACAGCACCTTCCCTTGAGGTGCCTTGTTACTGCCTCTTTTCTGGAGCTGCCCAACAGATTTGCTGACTGAAAGCTGTTTGCTGAGTTTTTCTTACAGTTCCTTTCTTTTAGTCACCAAGATCAATGACCTTTCAGTCAGTACTGACTGGTGATACTCATTGAAAGAAATCTACAGTTAGTTTAAGCTAACTTAGGCTATTTTGATTGAGATAATTGGGAAGTAACCGTATGAGTAGCTCTGCAAGGGGATGTCTGTAGCTCCTTCCCTCCCAAAAAAAGGAAGCATCTGAAAGTGGTAACCTCAGCTGGCAAAACCAGGGAGATGATGTGTATTCACTGACTTTAATCATTAGTACCTTTTAGTTCATTGGAAGGAAGGAGTGGGTACTAAACGTTATTATTTAGATAAATGATCCAAAAGACAAGCATAAAAAAGACAGATATGCTGGGTGAAAGCAGAAACCCATTTCCCCAATCCATTAGCATTTTTAGTTTTAAACTATAAGGAGATTATCTAATACGTGACACAACGATGACTGAAAAAATTTAATCAGATGACTTTCTTGTTATTAAAAGGAAGAAGTAGGTTGCAACTAAAATGAGCTTTTAAATTAGTGCTTTGTGTGCATCACCATTAAAAAAAAAAACAATTATAAATCAGGATAGCATCATTGATCAAAGTCTCACGTTATGGCATTTTGCATTTCCTATATGAAATTTATATAACCAAAGTTTCTGTGCCAAGAAATGTAAGTCTCTATGAGAGACTTAAATCTGTGCTGAACCCTGACCTTATCTAAGGAACACTTGTATTATATTGTCATTTATAAGGCAGTTTTCATCAAAAATCTGTCAATATTAAACAAGGGACATTTCCTTTTCCCTCTGGTCTTTCACCTTTGTTGTTAATTGCTTAGCTTTAACATAGCAATTGTAATTCTATTCTCTGAAGATCAGTCTTTATTTTTATTGGCTATTTCTTTAATTCTGACAAGGCAAACAATACTTAGAAGTAGGAGTGACATTCTGGAATAAATACCTATGAATGCTTGAATTCAACAAACAAATCCCCTAAAATGAACAATTGCTGTTACTTTGGTAAAATCACCTTTTACCTATTTATTTATCTATGAAAGTGAAAACACTGGCAAGAATAAGTATGGTGCCACTTACACAGGAGCAACTGTACCAGTAGTAGTGTGCGGCATCGGTGTTCATGCCACTGCTAACACATTCCTTTTTATACATGGCGTGAGATAATTGTTTTCAGGGACAATTAATTTCCAGGAGCTTTTTCTAGCTCAGTGGGGTGCTCCTAGCTATTAACAGAAGTCTTACTGCATTTTTCCTGAGGCTTTGTTAAACATGCAAAATAGGATATGTATCTGAGCCAAATATAGTGAAGGTCTTTCCAGGATGACAGCAAACTTTGGATCTTATGCTGTAACAATGGTACCACAGTTTATACATGTTGGTTGCCATTCTACATCTTAATCTCAGTTCCTATAATGCATTATTTTATTGCTTGTAATGTAGTATTAATTTAACATACAGTTCCTGTTCAGGAATTCCACTTACCTGACCATAACCAGAGTGCAGCAGTAGACTGTGTGTACCACATCTCTAGTTAAAGACGATTCTCTCAAAGTACTTTAAAATAGCAACCCTGGTTTAACCCTGACAGAGAAGATAAGATTTCTTCTCCCTCAGTTTAGACAGACATATTTAGCAGACCCAGTCACCCTGCTTTCTGTAGTCTAATGGAGAGAAATAGTCACTTTCAGAGAAAAATCTCATCTAACCAATTTTAGGCTTCTGCTTCAGGACAAGGCGGACAGTGCCTCCAGTCTAAATCCAAAACACAGCACTGTACTACCTACTAGGATGAAAATGAACTCTATGCCAGTCAAAACCAGGAAAAAACTCCATTAACCTGATGGTTAGACTGCCACTGATTTAAAAGGGAGTCTCACATGACTGGCTTAGATGCAGGCAACTGCGCTGTAGATAGATAGTTATGTGATTTGTATGCAAAGGACAAGGCAGCAAAACAAAACCATATGCGCATGAATTTCATGTTTGCACAGAAACCACCCTAATCTACTCTTATGCTTGCTGAGATCCCTTTCAAGCAATCACCATCTTTCAAGACTGCAGTTTTGCAGCTACTTTAGGACACCCTCAATCTGCCTTGCACTTGTCCAGGTAATGTATTTTCCCATGCTCCTTCATGTTAACACCAGGATTTGTGGCCCAATCCACCAAATCCAAGATTTGATCCAAGTGAAACTAATAAGCTTTTCAGTTGGGCTGGATTAATTTTCTGATTCAGCTATAGAAAGAAGGAGCTAGCAATGAGAAAGGGAAGAGAGCTGCTCTTTCCAATATCAGCACAAAAATCACCCTAAATCACAGAATTGTTCCTGTTGGAGTGGACGTCTGGAGATCATCTAATCCAAGGCAGCGCCACCTGGAGCAGGTTACACATGAATGTGTCTAGATGGGTTTTGAATGTCTCTAGAGAGGGAGACTCCACAACCTCCCTGGGCAGCCTGTTCCAGTGCTCTGCCACCCTCAGTGTGAAGAAGTTCTTCCTCATGTTGAGGTGAAACTTCTAAATTTTTAGCTTACAGCCATTGCTCCTCATCCTGTTGCTGGGTACCACTGAAGAGAATCTAGCAATATCCTCTTGGCATCCACCTTTAAAATACTTATATGCATTAATAAGATCCCCTCTCAGTATTCTCTAAACTAAACAGGCCCAGCTGCCACAGTTTCTCCTTGTAAGAGAAATGCTTCAGACCCCTGATTATCTTTGTGGCCCTCAATTGGACCCTCTCCAGTAGCTCCTTATCTTTCTTGTACTAATGAGAAGTCAAGATTAATAAATCACTTATAAAACTACCCCATTAGCAAATAACAAAAATTACCACATTAAAGTAGCCTCCTCGTAGAATAGCTATTTCCCAGGCTGCTTCGAAGGAGAATTCATTAATAACTACAGCTGGTCCTTCTGTTGTCCAATCTGTGAACATTTGCACCTGTGCCCGATATAAACTAGCTTTTGAAATGCAGGTGAAAACAGAAATTACAAAAGCCATAGAACAAGTAGGGTTGGAAAGGACCTTAAGATCATCTAGTTCCAACCCTCCTGCCATGGGCAGGGATGATTCACACTAGCTGATGTTGCCCAATGCTCTGTCCAACCTGGCCTTGAACACTGCCAGGGATGGAGCATTCACAACATCCTTGGGCAACCTATTCCAGTGCCTCTCCACCCTCACAGTAAAGAACTTCTTCCTTATATCTAACCTGAACATCCCCTGTTTAAGTTTGAACCCATTACTCCTTGCCCTGTTGCTACAGTCCCTGATGAAGAGTCCCTCCCCGGCATCCTTACAGGCCCCCTTCAGATACTGGAAGGCTGCTATGAGGTCTCCATGCAGCCTTCTCTTCTCCAGGCTGAACAGCCCCAACTTTCTCAGCCTGTCTTCATACGGGAGGTGCTCCAGCTCCCTTATCAACCTCGTGGCCCTCCTCTGGACTCGCTCCAACAGCTCCATGTCCTTTTTATGTTGAGGACACCAGAACTGTACGCAGTACTCCAAGTGAGGTCTCACGAGAGCAGAGTAGAGGGGCAGGATCACCTCCTTTGGCCTGCTGATCATGCTTCTTTTGGTGCAGCCCAGGATATGGTTGGCTTTCTGGGCTGCAAGCGCACACTGAAGCCAGCTCACGTTCAGCTTCTCATCAACCAACACCCTGAAGTCTGTCTCTGCAGGGCTGCTCTGAATCTCTTCTCTGCCCCACCTGTAGCTGTGCCTGGGATTGCCCTGACCTGGGTGTAGGACCTTGCACTTGGCTTGGTTAAACTTCATAAGGTTGGCATCAGCCCACCTCTCAAGCGTGTCCAGGTCCTTTTGGATGGCATCCCTTCCCTCCAGTGTATCAACCGAACCACACAGCTTGGTGTCATCAGCAAACTTGCTGAGGGCGCACTCAATCCCACTGTCTTTGTTGCTGACAAAGATGTTGAACAGGACCGGTCCCAACACCGATCCCTGAGGGACACCACTCATTACCTATCTCCAACCTGTCTCAGTTGGACATTGAGCTGTTGACTGCAACTCTTTGCATGCAGCCGTCGAGCCAATTCTTTATCCACCAAGTGGTCCACCCATCAAATTGATGTCTCTCCAGTTTAGAGACAAGGATGTCGTGTGGGACAGTGTCAAACGTTTTGCACAAGTCCAGATAGACAAATTTTGTGTAATTACATTGTTTATCAGGAAAGGGTTTGTCATTTTTGCTCTCCTGAATAATTTTTGAAAAAAGAAATAAAATAAAAACAGTATGCTAACAATTAAGCAAACATTAAGAACAAAGCTTTACACAACTGGTTATGTATGTATGTATATGCCTACGGAGTGGCTGGTTATGTACAGCTTGAATATTCTTTTTCTCAGTGGAAATTTCCTCCTTGCTTACTGATGGCAAAGGTAAGCTGTCTATTTTTAGGATAACCCACATTTTCTGGATGCACTTCAGAGTGGCAGTGTTAAGCTTACTGCAGCCCATTCCTGTACGTAATCATGGGAGAACACACACTTAAAATGAGGTATGTGTCAGTATAGTTTAGGATATTATGATTACAGAACTCAACTGAAGAGACAGTTTTATTCTTCATCTTATAATTGAAGTTGTAAATTCTTAACTGCAGGTGCCGTATTTTCATTAAGTGTTTAAATAAATCCTCACAATATGGGCCCTGATCCCTGATGGGGGACTTCTGCAGCACTGTAATGAAAAGAAACAAGAAGAATAAATAACTGTGCCCTTGTTTATGAGCCACACCAAGATGTTTGTTTGAATTCCCAGCTCTTTAATTAATCCTGAGTCCTGCGTGTGAGTGGTTCCAGTTCTAAGACCTATTACCTATGTAGTGATCTTACTGCCTGATTTTGAGGTCTGCAGATGAAACACCAAGCTTGAAAGGAAGAGAAGCATATTTTACTATATGAATATATATATACTCAGTAAACAGCATAATTAAATTTATAGGAATACACGGAATAAAGATGATGTTACCTGTCTCCTGTCCACAGATGAGGTGCTTATGTAGGACTCATTTCCTTCTTTGGCATTCACAGCAGTAGAACAACACAGGCTATGTGATCTTAATGCTGCTTTGTAAATTGATCACAGCTGCTTTCATTTCAGTTTCAGTATTGAAAGAAACTTGATCTATTGTGTTTGAACACAAGACCAAAGACTAGATACAACTGAGCTCCAGTCCTGACGTAGTAACATCCCCTTTGTAGCCTTGGGCAAGTCACTTAATCTTTGAATTTTGACGCTTCAAATTTCGTTATGTAAAATAATTATAAAGATGTTATGATGTTAAGCTGAGCCACGTTAGTGGTGGAAGAACTGTTTAGATGTTCTTAGTGAAGGATGGTGAAGAGGAAGGGTGCTAGGCAAGAAGTGTTATTACAGATACATCTGAGCAGTAAAATTCGGATACTGAGCATAACCTGGTTAAAAGATTACTGGATTTAGGGTTCAATATGACCCTGATTACTTCTTTATTCACAGAAGCAAGCACAATCTCTGACCTGTTTTGTTAGAGAATCTAATTTCTTATTCTTCCATAACTTTCAGATGCCCAAGTTCAATTGCTTTTTCCCATCGGCAGAAAAGGTCATTCTCATTAAGAGACAAATAACACAAATTGGATGCATCCAATTTGCATATGTGAATATGCAAATGAGAACACTTCTCATTTTTCTTCCCAAGTACTGACCTCTGAGTCAAAAGGAATATATTTTACTCTAAGCTGAAAGTGAACTTCTGTGCAATAAAGATGACTGGGTGTCACATGGCATCCAACATATTTTATCTAATTGTGATTCCAGATATTTGATGGCAGGCAGAAAGCCTGTGGCTGGGTTTCACAAGAATGAAAAATGAGAAGTCAGCCTCGATTCCAGTTTTTGTGTAGAAACAGAGGTGATTAAGTGAAATTATTAGACCTGTTCAAAGCCAACATAAAAAATTGTTTTAAAGACCAGTGCTTAAGATTGATGTTACCAGCAGCTCCTTGATGCAGACTGGGAATGCAGCCATGGAACAATCCCAACCTCCAGCAATAAGGAAACAGATTCAAGGTCACTTGCAAGCTGAGATGCTTTATATTGGACATTTCAATGCATTCTGGACTGACCATAGGTTCTTATAGTACCAAGGATTGTCCTTTTATTAGGTAATCACTATGAGTGATTGTCAGATGAGAAAAATCTTGCCATCATTATCTATGATGGGCAATACACTATTATTCTCTAATAGAATTTAGAAACATTGTTGCATTTTATTCTTTAGTATCTAGGTTGAATAAGGGTGTGATCCAGTATTACTCTCCAGTTCCTTCAAAAGTAATTACACACTAAAAATTGCTATACATCAAAAATTTAATTACATTAAAAGTGCTTACTAATATTTTGTTATTACTTTGTTTAATCTTGGCATCTGCATGCTATCCATTAATTTCTTTCAGGAAAAATTATAGGTCACATTGTGAAGTTCTTCTTATATTGCTATGTAGTCAAAATTCCCATTTTCTTTTTTCCCAGAGCATAGCTTCAGTGAAGACATTGATTTGGGGTACATGGCCTTGTGCATGCAGTGATGCATCTAACAGAGGAAGATAACTAAGATAATACTTTATATATGAGTTTTTCATATAATCATATTTTTTCAGTTTATAATACTTAAACTTATTAGTTTTTGTATTTCATTCAAATCAGCCATTTAACTATTACCTTGATGTTAAAATAAAGTGTTTATTTGGGGCACAGGCTTCAATGCTCTTCTTAAGTAAATAAAATATAAACTGCATAATAAAATGATAAACTGGAGAGACACTAGAAACGTAATTAAACTCTATTTTTCTTTCTTTTGTATACATAGTCACACAAACTCATATGAAAATACTCTCAGTTGCTGCTTCTTTATAAAGGCAAAATACCATTTTTGGGAAAGTCAATAGACGGTGATTTTGTGCAATAGATTAGTATATTTTGGCTTTTGTAAGGAAATTCTACAGAGGACATGATGCAATGCTGTCTTCTGCACCAGCTTATTTTAATACTATGGCAGGGTATCTATATTTCAGAGAACTTTAGATATAAATAAAATAAGCACACACACATATAAATAAGATATATAAATACACAGACACACATTATGTACAAATATGCATAGAGTATATAAGTTACTTTAATGATTTGAAAATCTACGCCTTAAAATCTATTGTATGAGTGAATCTTTAAACAAATTCTTCCCAAAAAATGCCATAAACTTGTCCCACTGACACTGTGCATCAGTATTTCTTATTCCATAACATAAGGCAGGAAGAACTGCCTGAAAATTATGGTCTGTAGTTGTTTCTTAATTCATGAATCCTTTATGAGGATTGAGCATGTGCAGAGCAAAAGGACAGTATAGTTTCTCACATTTTCTGTTACTGTCAGTACTAAAAATGACATCGGCCGGACAGAAGAACATATTTGTGATTGCTTTGAGTGTATGGTGTAGCTCACAAGCATTTCTCTCTCTAATAGTGGTAGCTGGAGTAGCTCCCTCTGCTCAGTTACAACATTCCTTCTGCTGTGTGAACAAAGAATGAATTGGCTTAGAGAATTCATTCTGATTAAATTCTTCATTTTTGCTAGGTTATTTTCCCTAGGTCTGTCTGGCCATCTACTGCTGTGTCAATACTGCTGAAGGGGTAGTGGGAACAAATTGAACAAGAAAGAACAAAGCTGGACAGGATGGAGAGATACATGCTCAGGTGTTTCTACAAAGTGCTGAAATGAAATCCTCACTTGGGTTTTTCAGAAGCTCTATGGAGATTATTAGCCTGCAGTAATATAAAAATCAATTAGATGTAGGGAACTTGGAGTTGTACAGTGTCTACTGCAGGGTTACTTCACAGGCGCCAAATTATGTGAAGAATTTTATAGCACGAACAGACAAAATAACTTTTGATTCAGTTATTCTGAATATTCAAGACTAAATGTCACTTTGGTAACAGAGATGAAATGTGAAGACCCATCTGAGAGAGTTTGGTTGTTTTCTTACTTTGTTGATGATATCCAAATGTTAACACACAATGAGACAGCAAATAGGTCCGAAATTCTATTCTAACTATGCTGATTCTGGGAGAATGAGACTATAAATGGACCAAAGCATGCTGTGGGCTAGCATTTTAAAAAGGCGATGGTATCAGGTCAGTGTATGCCCAGAGTAATAGCACTTGGAGACCCACAATGGTAACAGGACAGAATGCAGTGTAGGGAGGCGGGCTGTCGGGCTACGTAAACAGTGCTCAGCACAGACATGACTACATAAAACTCTGTCATATGCTATGCAGTATTACTGGTACTTCAAAAACACCCCCTACGTCCTGTGCAATACTTTGCCAGTGACTACAAACTGCAGAGTTATTTCCTATGTTTTGTTGTTTTTACTGTTCAGGATGAAGTGACCCCTTCGTATTCAGGTTTCCCAGTGTGCCTTATAGTGACTTTTAATGTATGCTTTTAATGTATGTTTAGCTTTTGGCAAATTTGACCAACCATACAAAAAATACTGTTTCTGTAAAAGCAAATAAGTTCTGAAGTATCAACACGATATGTAAAACAGTATGAATGTATCCTATGAAACCTTGTTAACTTCGTGCTATTTTTGCAGTGTAAATAAGTGATTACTCAGAATAATACGATTTAGAAACAAAAGACCATCTGTTTCAAACAGATGACATCTTTGTAACCTTATCAGTACTGAAAATAAAAAGACTAGATTCTGCAAGTTTATCAGTGACCAGTTTGTAGGGAATATACTTCAAAGAATGAATGAATGAATGAATGAATGAATGAATGAATGAATGGTGTATGTGCTTTCACACTGAAGAAAGTCCTTGTCTCTGTGCTTCTTTAAAAACTCTGCAGCCTTCTATCCTTCCATGTATGATACAGAGCCAGCACACTGTGGTGAGCTAAGCCCATCAGCAGCAGAACTTGTCACATGATGGGCCATATGGAGCTCTATGCTTTTTTCTCTCTATAAGATGGGACCAGAATTTTGGGAGAGCCTGACTGCAACAGCCATATCAATGTGGAACATATGGAAAGTAGGGGGAATTGGCTAGAGGTAATAAAGCTGAAGGACACCTGTAGCAAGGCCAAAGCTATGATCATCTCTTTGGGCCAGAGAAGGTGCACTTCTGTGTCAGGTAGTAGTTATTACAGGTTGAGCCATGCATGACCACATCTTTGATGAGAAACCGGGTCAGTGACCATTATCATATGCTGATGGAGACAAAAGGATGAATACTGACACTTTCAACTTCATGTGGATAAGGCTGCGAGTTGTCCCACGCCCCTCGTATCAGCCATTAGCAGCGTGTAGGAGGGCAGGGCACACCTGGTCATGAAAGAAGACATGCTGTTCAACCAGTTCAAGATGCAACTTGAAAGCCACTAATGTAGGCAGACCTTCCCCTCTGCTGCTCCTTTGTTGAAAGACCAGGAGACATGCCTTTTCTATAGGTTCAGCTGACAGTGAGAAGGCTTGGGATGACTTCATTCAGGCCATGGATGAGATTTACTGAGGGAATGGCAGATATGCAGGCCAAGGAGTAGTGACATTGTCATGAAGAACTTTTGACCCTGCCTGCACACCTCTATTTGGAGCGCAGGAAAGCCTGAAACAGAGTAAGAGGGTGCATTTCATATCCATGGAAGCATATGCTAAACCCGCATCACTGGACGGAATTTACAGGGTTAGTAGATAAGAAGGCCAAGAAGGCCAATGGCATCCTGGCCTGTCTCAGAAACAGTGTAGCCAGCAGGGCCAGGAAAGTGATTGTCCCCCTGTACTCAGCAAAGGTGTGGCTGCACCTTGAATGCTGTGTTCAATTCTGGGCCCCTCACTGCAAGAAAGTGTGTTGGAGTGGTCCAGAAAAGGGCAACAAAGCTGGTGAAGGATCTAGAGCACAAGTCTTATGAGGAACGGCTGAGGGAACCGGGGTTTTTTAGTCTGGAGAAGAGAAGGCTCAGGGGGGACCTTATCGCTCTCTACAACTATCTGAAAGGAGGTTGCAGTGAGTGGGAGTCGGTCTCTTCTCCCAAGAAACAGGCAATAGGACAAGAGGTAACAGCCTCAAGCTGCACCAGGGGACATTTAGATTGGATATTGGGAAAAATTTCTCACAGAGGGGGTGGTCAGGCATTGGAACAGGCTGCCCAGGGAAGTGGCAGAATCACCGTCCGTGGAAGTGTTCAAAAACCGTGCAGATGAGGCCCGCAGTGATATGGTTTAGTGGTGGTCTTGGCAGTCCTGGGGTAACGGTTGGACTTGATGATCTTAAAGGTCTTCTCCAACCTAGTTGAATCTATGATTCTGTGTGACACACCACATGTAAAATATGGTCAAATATGTGCCTTGTAGCAAAGACATACATGGAACATCCAGCATGGGGTATCTCTGCAGTTGAAATCACTGGCAGTGTGGGTATAATTTAAATCTAATGTATGGCTTACAGGACCTAAAATTAGGAAGCTGAAAATATTTTAGAGTTGGATGAATCACAACCTATTCCTTGTTCTATCCTCCCACCTTTAAGACAGTATGAAATCTCTGGAGTCCATCATTCAAATACTTAGATATACCCAAATGTTTAAAGTCACTAGTGATGGCTTTCGATTTTATATGAGGGCCAGAGGACTATATATCACCCCAGGAGTTGAGGATCCTGCCGTATTTTTGTTACTTGGAAGTGTAATTACTCTAATAAAATATGTACTTGAGAAAAAGTTAAGCTGTCAAGAACAAATTAGCTCATTTCACATTACTGGCATGATTTTTGTTAAAAGGCCTGCTAGATCTGAATCCACTTTCTGAAAATAAGTATTGTCTTATGTTATAAAAGAATCCGTTCTCATAATCAGCATTTTCTGATAGACTACTGGTGGAATGGAGGAGTGCTATATGTTCTGTGAATCAACTACTGACCATGGGAGCTCTACTTAGACAGTAGTCTTTGATGGGGTAATTGCATAAAATTCTCCTGGTCAGGAGATCAGACTTGGCACTTGTAGTGGCCCTTTTTGGCCTTCCAGCTTTTGAAGTAAGCTTATACAGCAAAGAGAAACTTTAGCATAGCAACTGGCAGATATTGTAAAAATACATTTTATATATGACTGTTGCATGAAGACATACCTGCTGACATTTATTTGCAGTGTCCTTGAACAACATTGGATTCTCCAGATTAGATGGTGCCCATGAAGCAAACCTATTCATTTTGCTAATGAGACAGAGGAAGAAGATAAAGATTTAAAAAATGCCTGGCATCATATTTTATTAGTCACCCAATATAATTATTGACAGGGATCAAGGATGTTAAGTTCCAGAAAAGGACTACTTATTATCTTAACACTCCTGAGATGCATTTAACACATTTGAATTTAATTAGAAAGGAGTATCCATGATTTAAGAATAAATCTTGCACCTATTAATTTTAGAAATTAAGATGACTTATTTCCTTTAAAATTTCTAGCATTTTGGATAAAAGTCCTTCATAAAAGGTGCATGGCTTACTTTCAAAGACTAAATTTATACAATGTGATTTTTGTCAACCAGACTGAAAAACGATTGTAATTTAATACTGGATAGATTTTCGAAATGCCTTCTGTGTGGTATTTAACAGTACAGTCACCGTAGTCGTGATGAGTCAGATACTGAATTTAAGAGAGAAAAATAAAATTATTTAACTAATACCAAAAATGTTGGTTTTATTGTTTAAGGATTTGGCAGTGCAACTTATCTTCTCCCAGAATTGTAACATTTCATTACTCAAAACTATGTAACTAACAAAAAATAAATTGAGGATAGTTTAGAATTAGCACAGATGGTCCAGCAGATTAATGATTTGATTTTTTTCTTTAAAGGACAATGAGTACAACCGTATTAAGTAGTCAGGAACTGATAATATGGGTGAATATTTGCATTTTCATCATTTATAGTACAGTTAATGGATGGTCACATGTTTTAGAATCAATAGTAAATTGGCAGACTAAAATGTCTAACGAAAGATGTTGAATGCCCACAAATCAAAGGAGGCTATTCAAAAAGGACAGAGAAACAATGACAAATAAACAGAGCAGAGCAACTATAGGCATAGTGATGGGTGAGACTCTATAGCCTGTGCAGCACTTTATGTATAGTGCTACGTATGCAACAAACCAGAGTGGAGCAGGGGCTGGAGTAATTTTTAATGGTGCTATGTAAGCACTTCAAGAGTGGGAACTAAACACAGACTGAAGAGAAAGTGCAGGAGTCAAGAAAGCATCTGTTCTGTAAGAACAGAAAAATTATTTCTGGCACTTTGGTTTCAGAGACATGTTCTGGTACTATTATTCAACCGGTGGTAAAACAACATTAAAGCTTCTAATGATTATTTGCTAACAGAAAAAATATTGACTTCGCTCTCAAATAACAGTTCCGGATCCTATTATTATGTTGCCATGGAACCAACTCATGATATTGGCAAGCTTATGTTCCGTATGGGCAAAAATAACACTTACAACTAGTAAAGTATATATGTACTTAGTATGTCAAGACGTTCCCAAAGGTGAGAACAATTATAAGAAAAAATTGGATAAAAAACCATGGCTGGAGATGTTTTGGGTTTTTTTTTTTTTTGTTTTGGGTTTTTTTTTTGTTTGTTTTGTTTGTTTTGTTTTGTTTTGTTTTTTAAAGGATATATTTATTCTGGTCAATAAATCATTGCTAATACTACTGGCAGATGACACACAAAAAGAGTTGGCAAATAGTGGAAATAATAGAGTGGTAAATTACAAAGATAAGTTAATTATATACAGCAATCTCAAATGTTTGGGAAGCAGAAAATAAAAGAGGCTTGAATTCAGTCAAATGGCCACGTGCAAGGAATTGAGGTCCTATCTACGAATTGGAGAACAGTGATTCAGAATAGAAATTATGGATTGCTGATGATTGATATTAGCAAAGTTCAGAGGTAGCCACTGTTTTCTCCCTCAAGGAAATGATTGCTATAGTGTTTGGATTTAAATGTCACTAAAGCTGCCTTTACTCTATATAACCCTATAAGTGGTCATGGCAACCCAAAACAAAGATAAAAACCTGTTGATCTTACTTTAGGTCTGCCAGAAGGAAGGCTTTATCCTACAGCTGAACCACTGATAGCAGGGAGACAGGAATAGACACAAGTTTCTTCAATTGCACATCCCATTTGCTTCTGGGAAGTAATCCTATTTTTCAGTTCTGAAGCTGTATGCTGTTTTCCTCTACAGTGAATCCAGATCCAAGGCTGACTGATCTGGCTTTCTCAGGTTATAACGCAATTCTTGTTATGCTTTAGCTTACCAAATGTAAGACATTGAAATGATCACCCAATAAATAATGTATGTAATTTTGATAGCTTAACATTTATTTTATACTATGGTCAAATTATTTTAACTTTTCGATCTTTCTTTTGTCTTCTGTAACTGGCTGGTGAGTATGTAAAGTGCTGGGTATCATCTGTGGCCTGTGTTTAGTCTAAGTGCTCTTTAAAATCAATGGTCACCCTCAGCAATATACTACATTGGTCTTCAGGCTTTGATCTGGCCAATTCTTGAGCAGTATCTTGAATGTAATCATGTAAGTAGTTATATTAACTGAGAGACTAACTTCCTATTTTCTGCTTAGTCAAAGCTGTATTTGGCTGAATGATGACTTGAAAAGAAGGCATCACCTATTCCAATGCTCCTAGATAAGTTTAAATTTAAAGACATGATGCCAATTTCACATTTACAGATAAAGAGAGTGATCTAAAATCCAGTGACAGATTCTGTAGGAACCTTCCCAGTTAACAGTTCCACCCTTAGCAACTTCAATTTTGGCCAATTCAACTAAATTTTATTAGTTTGAATATCCCAACCTTTCTTTTTTTTCTTTTCCCCCTGGAGAATCAGTTAACCCAGTGCACATAAAATCCTCCTTGGGGATTCAGGATACCAGACACTGGGTTATCCTGAAGCTGAAAAATCATTCTTTTAAAACTAGGCTGAAAAATAAACTGAGCAAAATCTATTAAATCCTCTCAATTTTACACTGAGGGGTTAGGTACCACTAAATGTAAGCTTAATAGAAGTCTATTTTTCGTTACTCCTTTTGTGTGTGCATAACTGTACATTACCAGCTTGAGCAAAATGTTCTATTTACACCTAAATCATGCAGAGCTTATACCTGGACCAAGCTCCTCAGGGTTACTGAGGAGAATTGCTGAGGACGGTCCCTCCGGTGCTGTCCTTGTTTTGTCTGAATATGGATGAAAACCACTTTTAACCACTCTTTGGTGCAAGGTACCTTTGGCTTAATTTTTGAGGTTTTCTTTCAGTGTGCTTCAAAATACTACTTTTGCACTCCCATCAGCAATCAATGGATTCATCAGTCAGCATTCTCATCATTTTGCAAGAGCTGCCTGCTCTAGACTGCATTTCCTTCAACAGAAATAGATTTTACTGTGGTGGCTACCATGACCTTCCTTTGGGATGTAGACATGCCAGAACTGAGCAATAACTTCTGCCCAGGAAAGGATCAAAGCAATTTCCCCTTACCCCCCTCCCCCTGTCTTTCTGTCTTTTTAGCAAATACAATTGTGTATCATGTTTCTGATGATTCACCTGCTAGAAATGGAAGAAAGAACTTGCCAGTCCACAGTAAGAGACAAACTGTGTTCTCTCTCTCCTCCTTGGGTATATTTCAAATTCAATAGAGTAAAAAGAAAATATACAGCCCAAGTGGAAGTGGAAGGTTCAGTTCTGCTAAATTTTAAACTTAATTTTATTTCTATAACAACTACAGAAGTACAGCTCATTTTCCTTACAACCTTCTATTTCAGAGCAGTGTTTCATGTGTCTGCACGTGAAGTTAGAAATGCATGAAATCCTTGGTACCTAGATACAATTCTCAGACCTCCTTAATGAAATAAACTTAGTTGCAGATTCAATGAGCTTTTCTTTGCAGTGGGTGAATAATTTCTCAGGTAGCTCAGGAACTAAATCTCACATCTGGCCAAGATTCCTAACCAACTGGAAGTAGGCATTGGTATTTACTGGCAGAGATTCCCTAAAAGCCTATAGATTGCCCTGCCTTAAGCTTAGTTCTTTCCCTTGACTCCTAACTGGGGGTTTCACTGTCTCTTCTTCCCCAAACTGCTTTGCTCTTCCATTTGCTTCTTGTGGGTCATCCTTGTTGTCTGGATCAATTTGCTGCTTGACTGTGGCCTGAACGCCAACCATGCTACTCCTTTGTCTTGGTATTGGTATGTCTATTTTAACACACTGAATGCTGGCCTAATCTCTGATTGTTCCCATTTCTCCCCTTTGACTGGACCTTCTGGTCTCCCCAGTTCTTAGATCTGGTTTGGTCTGGCTACAGCACTTCTGTCTTCATTGCAAATTTAGCAAAGGCTTGAAGGCTGGGTTCCTCACACCCTGGTTATAATACCATCACAATTTATTGTGTAGGTCTTTATAAAAGATGATGAAAGCTGGGAACCTGTCTGTTCTGTACAAACTTTTCTATAGGCAGCTCTGAGAGAATTTGATTTCTCTGGGGTCAGATTCTTGCATACTAGTTATCTATTCTTTTCCAGCTGTGTTTGTTGTTATAATAAAAGATATGACTTCTACCTATAAACCTCATCTTAGTTGCACTGACTAACTCCCGAGAGGGGATCAGCACCAGCCGCTCTCAGAAGCCCCAAACCTCATGTAAAGTTCCCCTTAGCAGCTACAGATGCTTTTGCCGCTTTCAGCATCTGATGAAGAAAAGGTAAGTGAAAATAAGTGGGAATACTTGAAGAAAAAACCCAGATAGGTTATAATATTGTCTATCAGACACAATCTAGTGCTGTGCAGGGAATAGCTGTAAAGTAGGACAGCTTTTCCCAAGAAGCATCTCAAAGATGGTCCTTCCTGATCCTTCAGGTCTGTTTTTAATGGTGCTTTTCTGTTCTCCAGACTCAGTGAATATCTAGAAAGTCCCCCTCCTTAAGCAGCGGGCTTCAGGAGGGGAGAGAGATACAACACACCTCTGACCTCTCACACCCATGGTGCTGTTCTGCCTGCAAATTGTAGGTACTTGTTTGTACCTTTACAAGTATCAAAAGAACGAGGGTGAGACTGGGGCTATATCAAAGCTGAAGGAAGTTCTGCATCCATTCAGAACTACAAGAAGTACATTAAATAGTCAAAGATTAGTTTTGCTGACTCAAAAATTTAATAAATGCTTCACTATCTGCTTTTAACCAAGAAAATGGGCCAGAGGCTGGGAAGTAAATAGAATCTGAATTGTAATTGGCATGGACATCATGTATAATGTATCAATAGATGTTAATAGGCAGAGAGTGATGATATTTATTTTTGAAACTTCCTTGGAATAATGTTACATATTTGGATAGAAATAAGCACCATCTGTAATTTATAATGTGTCCTAGATTATCAGTTTTGGGTTTTTTTTGTGAATATTTAGACAGTTGATCCACTTGCAACCTCGGGAACAAAGGAAGTTGCCTGTGTGCATAGCGGGAGTTGGGAACAACTGGGAGACTGTGCCTCTGTAGCACAGCGCTTAGCCAAAACCCAGCACAGCAAGTCACCAACAGAAACCACGCAGGGACAAAAAGCTGCTCCAGAGATTTGAAGCACGAGTTTTAAGTTAAGTTTTAAGTACGATCTTTCAGACTAGAAATTCTGGTGTATTTACAGTGAAGGCTGCGCTCAGGGCGGCCCGCCTGGCCCAGCACACCCCGGGCTCCCCCCGACTCCCCTGAGGTGAGGCAGGGGGCGGACAGCTCCCCGATGAGCACCCCTCCCCGCCAAAGCCCGCTCCCTGGCCACGCCCCCTCCGCCACGACCCGCCCTCTCCCGCTAGCCCCGCCTCCGGCACTAAGCCCCGCCCATCTCCCTCCACCTCGGGGCGGCTTGGCCACGCCTCCCGCTTAGCCCCGCCTCTCCCCCGGGCGGTGCGCGGTGGCGCTGCGTGGTGACGCAGCAGCAGGAGGGGTTGGGGCGGCTGTGCCCGTCGTTCCTGCCGCTCCGCGCTCCACCGGACCGTGAGAGAGCGGCGGGGCTCTCCGCCAGCGCCGCTGCCAGGGCCGGTCAGCCGCCGCCGAGGTCTGGGGGAGCAGCCGGCGCTGCCGCTGGCCATGGTGGCTCGCCTGCCGCCGGGAGGGCAGGAGCAGGCGCGGCGGCGGCGGCCGCCATTGCGCGCGGGGGCCGCGGGACTATGAAGGATGGAAGCGGACGAGGTGACGATCCGCGAGCAGAACTTCCACAGCCAAGTGCGGGAGTACACGGTAGGCGACGCCGCCCGCGCACCGCCGTGCCCCTGCGGCCCCTCCGTCCGACCCCCGCGCTCCCCGGCCGTGCGGTATCTCTCCCGCCTTCCTCCCTGACCTGTCACTGCGGTGCCCCGGAGGCCGCGCTGCCGCGGGACCCCCCCCGCTCCCGCCGTGTTGTACTCTCCTCACCTCTCCTTTTCCTCTTCCTCTTCTCTCAGCCCCGTCGCTGGGCAGCAGTGGGGTTGTCCCGCTCTGTCCCTATTTCGTTCCCTGCCCTTCGCTGCTTCGCCCCAGCTCCCGCGTCCAGGCTGACCCGGTGGCGTGTCCCCTGTGGGCATAGCTGTGCGCGCATCTCTCCACCGGCATGGGTGTGAGGGGCCATGAGGGCTGGCTGGTGGGGAGCTCAGCACTTACCCCGGTGTGGGTTTTCCTCTCCCTGTGCGTTCAGCGAAAAGAGGAAATGCTGTGTATACATGCAGGACATAGGTGTGCTTCTGAATGTTCTCCTGTGCACTCTGTTATGTGTTCAACACCTCAACCTTCAAGTGCAGCCTTGT
This sequence comes from Strigops habroptila, assembly GCF_004027225.2. Classification (NCBI taxonomy): domain Eukaryota; kingdom Metazoa; phylum Chordata; class Aves; order Psittaciformes; family Psittacidae; genus Strigops; species Strigops habroptila. The sequence goes on along the minus strand of NC_044277.2, from coordinate 106,336,666 downwards.
TGGTGTAAGGTATGCATGGGATTTCGTGGCATTGCTTGTGATACTAAGATTCTCGTGTCTTTTGCTGCACTGTTTGCAACGAATGTGGGTAACCTTATGTTTTCCTTTACCTCTCATGTCGTTCTGAGTGCTGCTGCATGCCTTATGCTCTCCAAGTGGAGCAATACAGAGCTCGTCAGCAGTGCTTGTCCTGTCCCATCTTCCTCAACCTTCTGTGGTCAAGTGCAGCACTACACCTTACTTGCAGTTGGAAGGGGCTGTTGTGGTTTCCTCTCTAACTGCCTCATAACTATTTTGAGGACTGTTCAAAGCTCATAGAGGTGTTTTGATGAGGCATGTTTCTCTTCTGCTTCAGTTCAAGGAAGGAAATATATGCTGCACATAGGAGACATGCAGTGTTGCCTACTATGCACGTGCTATCCTAACTCAGCTGGGTAGTTGCGCTCTCTTTGCAGTTACTGCTGTATAAAGAATAATGGATTTCTTGAATTAAAATATTTTTAGCTGTATTGAGAGATATTAAATATTAATACAATATTTACAGTATTTAATACAGTATTAAATACCACTGTTAACTGATTTATGCAGGCCTATGGCAGGGCTATTTGTTAACAGAGACTTGGTTGGATCCCGAGTGTGTTAATTTCTTTTCTGTATTTTACAAATCCGCATATGAAAACCTTCTTTCTTCTGGTGAATTATTATATTTCTGGGATATTTTTTTCTGAGGAGTGCAAAACAAGTCTGTATGAAAAGAACTGTTACTTTAGGAGATCTTCTGGACCCTCGCTATTCTGTGAGTGGATGTAGCGTATGTCATGGGAGCTGTGAGCAGTGGTGGGGCGTAGAAAGAAAAATACTTTTCTTCGTAAAGAATTCTTTAAGCATTCTTAATCTCCTTTGTGCTGTGGAAACACAGGTGTATACAGGAATCGTTCATCTCTTCTGGGTGCTGGCATCTGTCTTTTCCCTAGTGTCTGTTTTCCCATTTATATTTCTTTGGGTAATTGTCTCCTCCTTATGTCCACCAGAGTCTTGTTCCAATACACTGTATGCCACATATCCTGCTTTGGTACCTAGTAGGATGCACACTTTTGAGTCTGAAGGAGTGGTTCTGTGCAGGTACTGTTACAAAGACTGAAAGCCTATTAAATTCTTAAAGAACTAGCTCATCTGTACTGCAGCTACTTTTCTAAAGCTTTTTCAGCCCCTGTAGAACAATTGCGAACTCTTCCTGTTGGTGTAGTCATGTAAGAAATAACATAAGACATCAATAACACATTTTAGAGGTGCAGTGTTGCTTTATTGGAACAATGGAGGCAGAATATTCTTGCTCTTGAAACTGTACTTTGATCTTTAATATTGATGACAAGCCATCTATGGTTTTGTTTAACTAGTGGGGATAACAATAACAATTTTGCCTTTTAAACCATGCATTGGTACAGTTGTGATCTTGTCTTTAATTTATGTTGGAAGGCCGCAGGGTTTTATGAGTGTATAAACTGCTGCTGTCCACAGCTGAGTATGCAACCTTCTTGTGGCTCTCACATAGCTGCAGAAGCATATTGCAATTATGATTACACTTGTGGTTAGTTTAAGCATAACAAAGTACATGGAGCATGTTGCTTACATGTAGCATTATGATAACACTTCCTCCTAATCATTCCTGCTCTTGCTGGTCATGAAGTTACATGGTGAATGTAATTTCTTAAAATATGCAAATAGACAGTTGTTGTGTGGGTAGTGGGTATAATCATCATCCCCTTGGCTGAGGAGGGAACGTATTCCACTTTCTGACACATGCACACGACTTTCATGCAAGCTGCAGGTAGGCTGGGGGCAGTGGAGCGATCAATAGAGAGATTTGATGTTTGTTGTGTAATATTACAGTGGAGGAAACCTCTATGTGCCTGTAAGAAGTCAAATTTATGGTGTCTGGTAGTATTGTCTTTGGAGACCTAGTTGCGTGGCACAATCTTTACTGGAAGCTAAAATGATACATTCATGAGAGAAGAGAAATCAAAGGAAGCTGATGTAATTGAAAAGAAAATCCTTTTCACTTTTCTGTTATAAATGTTCTGTTTTCTTTGAATAGATAAAGAATTTCTAGATTGTGCTTTCTGATGGAGTCCTCAGGGCACAGTAGGCTTAACTTCAGTGTAGTGCTTCATCTCTGTTTCATCTGTTCTCTGAACTGGTGAGCTAGAGTTTTCCATGAAGTTGTGTTAAATAACAGAAATTAAAGCCTCGTTACCCTTCTGCTGGTGGTGCCTGTCTCTTTCTGTAGGTGCCAACTTCTGCTAATCCCACCTTGAAAAGACAGATGCTTCTGACACATGTTTATAGATTGAGCAAGGGTAGTAAAAGATTACTATTATTTTTTTAAATAAATCCTTCATCTGCTTTTGAGGTCAGAGGTCACTGTCTGTGATTTAAGGCTTAATTTAACTCAGGCCCATTTACTTTTGACCTCATTTGGAGTGTCTGTGCGATACCTGTTTTTTTCAAGAGCGTAGCTGTTTGCAAGAAAATAATCTGCCTTGTGTTTCATTGCTTCATGGGGATGATCTTTTAGTAATAGAAGGTTAACTCCCTAGTCTAGTTTTGGCGTGACTCTTCAAATGTGAAACTGTGATGTTGGGGATCTGTTGTTTGGAACGGTTACTGGAAACACCCAGGCTCTTTCAGACTTGCATGAACTTTAAAATTCAGATTCAGTAAAGTAAACACGGAGACTGAGAACTGATGACCCAGTATAAGAGACATGACACAGCTGTGAGCTTGCTCAAAGTCAGTGGGAGCCTGGACTTTAATAAAGCTGGAGTCATACTCAGCTCTAACTAAAAGAGGCGTCTTTCCGAAAAGCAGCTTTAGTTGGTTACAAAATATAGAAGAGTGTCTGTGTTCTGTACTTGTCAGCATTCGTATGGAGGAGTTGTAAAGGGCAGACAATGTTCTGTGCTGGTCTGATACTATCTGTTATTTTTGTACACTTAATTAGTTTGCCTTTCTTGACCCTTTAATTCATTTATAGCTTGTTGCCATCTCGCACATCCATATTTAAGCTTTTAGGGAACTGCTTTTCCCTTGTGTCCTGCTATTATGTTTATATAATGTAATTGTTCCATTTTCCACTTGTATTGTTGTGACCTGTTTATTTCAAATGCAAATCAAGTAAGTGCAATGGTTCAGTCTCTTTATATTCCCCTGGGTTTATTTTTCAGAATATTCTTAGGCTCCTTTTTTTAACAGTTTGAGTCTCCTGCTCCGCAATATTAGTTTGCATTTTTAAAATTTAGATCTACTTTTTGATCTTATTTTTCCATTTACAAAACATAGGATTTTGAGTTTGTAAAAATATACACACACACTTGGTTATGAGGTTTCCTTGGCAAAATAAATATACTGTGCTTGTATTTGTAGTGTGGGAAAACTACGCAAGAAAATAATTCGGTGACACTAGAATTCTTAGTTAGAAAGCTTAAGAACAAAACACAGTATATTTGGAAATGACTTAATTATATTAAATATGTCGTGATAAATATCAGTCTTAGTACAGTAAGTTCAAATACAAAAGTGCTGTTATAACTCAAATTGCTTCTTGCAAGTCCAGGCAGATGTTGAAATGGGTGTAATATGTAGTATTATGATTAATAACAGATGCTTCCATTTGAAGGACTAAATGTTTTCAGGTGTGTAGGCTTCAGATGCCAGGTTTTCAGAGAAACTTAGTTTCTCTACTTAATGCAGTTCCCTCTACAAGAAGGCTTTTTTTTTTTTTTTTTAAACCATCCCACTTATAATATTTATTTATTTTTACAGATGTTATGGTGGTTTAGTGTGTGTCTGTGTAAATCTAAATCTAAAAATAATTTCTAGCAGTTCAGGAAGGCCTTTTTAGGTAGTTGTAACTGTGTCATGGCTTTGTTTTCTTCTCTGTTTTCTTTTTGTACCTTTTCTCTTCCCGTCCTATTTTGGGGTAGAGAGGTGTTCAGGATTCTTCTATATGAATGAGTGCAGTGTGGTTACTGCTGGCATTTTTTCCGTGTAATCAGAGAAAGCTGATTTGAGCACTGTAGTGCTCTTGTTCCTGACCACTTCTGCCTCCTTAAATTTATGCCCCAGATAAAAATTGTAATCTTCACAGATCCTTTTTTATGCCATAATTGATGGTATTCTGATAGTGGGCCAGGAAGAAAATGCTGATGAGAAGCATAGATGATTTTAAAGAAAAAACTTATTTCAAATACCAAAATGTTTTTGATTGAATGTTTATGCAAGTTTCTTTTAGTCCGTGAAGTGGATGCCTTTCATTGTTTTTACCCATATGCTGAAAACTTGAAGAGTAATTTGTATTTTAAACGTCGTCTTGTATCTCAAAAATAACTTTGCCGAGCTTTCTCAATATTGCTTCTTCTTTCTGAAGTATTTTGGAAAAGAACTGTAACTGAATAAAGAAGTATTTGTGGTAGTGGCATGAGATACAAGGCTGAAGGAGTATTTAACATAAATATATAAAATGTTGGTATCCTTCTGTCATTTTAAACAACTACCTTTACTTGTAAGCACAGGTGCTCTACTGAAGTCTAAGAAGTGATGAGTCATCTTCTGGCTGCTGGTCCTGAGGACCAGTGCTGGTGGATCTGTCTGGAATGAGTAGGCATCTCCAAATACATGGCCAAAACAAGTAGATAGACTGATGCTTATTCCCAAAGCAGGAACCACTTTTGGAGAGTTCTGCTTTTTCTGTTTACATGTAATAAGCATGAAAGGCTGAAGTGTAAAAAGTTGCTATTAGTTACAGTTCAAAAGAATTCCTTTTGAACACTGGTGTGTTTCTTTGTGATAGCAGTTGACCAAAAGAGTAACAGACTTCGTGGAAGGTGCAAACATCTGTTTAAGAAAATTTAGATTAAGATGTAAATTAGATTTGAGAAAATCTAATGAGAAGGGGAAAACACTGATGGCAGACAAACTCAGCTATCGATTACAAGACCACAGACAAGCATATCTATCTTGGGTTTTGTTTGGATAGCTGCTCCTGTAGTAGAGGGACTGGGGAAGCTGTCAGGATGTAACTAGGTGATCACAGGGTTGTAATGAATGCCTCAATCTCTGCTGTGATGTAGGGATGCTGAGTGTGATTGAACTCATAAGCACAAGACCCTCTGGAAAGAAGTGTTTTCAGAGATGTTGAGGAGGATTGAGGGGTGGGTGAAGCAGAGAGCAGAGCAACAGAGTAGGTGGTAGATGGTGGTAATGTCAGAGCAGAGGGGGAATTAGGGAGTAAGGTGCCAGTGAAGGTATAATGAAAGTGAGTTTAGTTCTGGTGACAGAAATTCAGGTTAAGGAAGACTATCTAAAGGAAACATTTCATTCAATATAAGCTTACTGCTTTTATTTGGAGGTTATGTAAGTGAGTTTTACTGCAGTGCTTTCTCCTTTCCCGTCTTTCATCCTCCCCTGTTTAATTTAGTATTTATCCTCATTTAGGAGGGTAGTGATGACTCTTGTTGAGAAAGTCTTAACTTCTGCAATACTCTATTCTCTCCACACCCTCCCCCTTACTTTGAAAACCACTATAGCTTTCCTGTAAACATGTACTGTCAAATGACTAGGGGCACTGCTTGGCAACATTAATGTGCAAGACTTTACATAGCTTATAATGCAGGAACAGGAGAGACTTTGAAAGTCATGGTTGTAGTTTGGTTTTATGCATATAATGATGAACAGCCTTGGGTGTTATATCGCTCCAAAAGGTATGCGTACAGCTGGGTAGAGATGACCTGGACTAAGTTACTACTGTAACCCTTTATTAGTCATTCACCTGACAAGTGAAATTGCTTCATACTTCCTGCAGCTTTGAGCTGTTGCTCTTTGGGGCCCAATTTACTCTCATGAAGATGGGTACAAAGCTGTTGTTAATGTTTCATGGGCTTGGTGTTAAATATGTGTTGTAGTGTTGCTGGACTGCTTTCCACACAGGGGTTTCTAATTTCTCAATTAACTGAATGTGTTAAGGGTTTTCTAACTATCACCAACATGGTTCTTACAGCCCAGTGCTTTGTACTGTTTTAATATTTTACTAATTTGAAATTAATTTGGCTTTGAAAATTTTGATTAACTGGAAAATATTATTCTATCAAACTTTATTTCTGTTCCTTCTATTTCCATATCAGGTATGCTTTCTACAGCGAGTAGTGTGTCTATAGGTGGCATTGAAGTTAGCATATGGCTGAGTTTTATATACAGAGGATAGAAACACTATATGTGTGTGATTAATTTATTTTTCCCTTTTGCCTTCTTGGCATATAGCGGTGTGGTTTCCAGTATTAGGCTCCATGGCTGTAATTGAAATGTGGTGCTTCCCAGTTTCACTGTTGGTTTTAAGTGCCTGTTTATGCCTTGAATATCCCATTTTTAACATTACCTGTTATTTCTGTTTTTAACATATTTAGCTGATGCTAATGAGTTTATTTTGAGTTTTATAATAGCAACATGTCTAAAATATTTGCCAAGTTTAACACTGTGATAACTTAGGTCCAGTAGATAATCTGCATAATTGGTTAGAATTATGAAAACAGACAAGTATTGTAGTTTAAATATGTCTGTGTTTTGGGAGTGGTGGTGAAAAAACAGATGCGCTACTTCAAATTTCTACGGTACATATGTATGCATGAGAAGACAAGGAAGAGGATGTTTATGAGTTAGGAGGAGAGAATTCATTAGTTCTGTCTTCTAAAATAATTATGCACCTTGTCCTGGAAATTAATATTAGCCAAAGAAGCTGCCTTAACACAAATTGTTTACCCAATTGTATTAAAGAGACTTTTGAGGTTATTTTTTCTGAAAGGAATTTTTAATGGAATGACTGTGAAGGTTTAATATAACCCATTATTATAGCCTGGCTGTGAAATGTTGAATAATACTTTCATTCAGTGGGAGAATGTTAGCATGATCTAGGTTGGTGCTATTGGTGCTAATTCTAGAGGGTGTTTTTATAAGTCTTGCACTAATGCTGAAAAATATTCTTGAATCCACTTTTAATGGCATTGCTGTAGCCTGTACAGGTATTAAATAAAAATGACTTGCAGTTAGTTTTTTGTGGAGTTTTGTGTGTATTAGTAGGTATAAAATACAGTACCCTGAACAGAGGTATCTTTTACTAAGGGTTGTGGAGGTGTCATCACAACTTATTTTTTTTTTTGCCCCTTTACCCAGCAACATAAATTCATTCCTATTAAGTATATAAAAAGGAATGTAAAAGCTAACGAATTCATATATTGATTTGAATTCCTGCATTAGTTTGAAGTAGGGCTCTGCTGCTGGTGAAGTTAACTTGAAAGTAGTTTTAAGTGGATGAAGTATGGAAGCTCTCTTTGAAAGGGCTATAGAAGCTGGTTTTTATCTTCAGCTGAGCAGTATCTCTCGCACATAGAATATGTTTTGGGATGTTTCATACTTTGTTATATCCTGGAAATTTTTTCCTAGATAAGCAACTCTAGGCACCAAGCTTCTGAACCACTTTTGATTTCTTCATGACTTGGGAACCAACAAAAAAAAGTGGGTCAACCTCTTGCACAGGTCTTAAGCCAGGGAGGAGTCCTGAGAGGAGACCATAGATGTAGGGAAATCATAGGTGTGGAGGGCTGTGTCAAATGAGTAAAATCAATCTGTAGTCATCAGACATGTTTGTCATTTTATCCTAAGCTTGAGTTTAGTGTGTCATGCTGTGTATAAGGCTGGCTGGATTAGAGTGAACTTAATCTACTGATAGAGCTCAGAGTTTTTTTAAAATAAATAGTTTTATTTAGTGTGCGTAGTTTGTTATAGATAACTTACTGTTGACACATCCAAATCAGGTGGCTTTATTTGCTTTTTACATGTCAATGGGATAATGGACTTGTTAGAGCAGAACTACTTGTCTCCACCTGTATTTCTTGCTGTTTATTCCTGCCATCCTTTCCATGAGTAAACAAAAGGAGTTGCCAGGTGGGACAGTAGGAGGATGTTTTTCAGTTGTCCTGTGGCATTTTAATGGCCATTAAAATGCTTTAGCAGCATGACAGCAGCAAGAGATGGGTGTATCATGCTATGTTTAGTTGTTCTCTATTATAGAAATTAAAACCCAGAAGTGCAACACTGGTACTTTTCTGTAGGTGGTAATCATGGTCAAACAAAACACCGACAGTTGTGGTTTCAACTCTTAGATGTGTTCTACAGAGTGGTGTTACCCAGTGACCCCTGTTTTCTCTGTGCTGCCTTCTCTACCTAGGGAAAAGGGCACATTCTCTAAAGTAGCTGTAAGAAGTGGAGATAGTCTTCATTATGTCTGTAGCTGCTTTTTTGCATATCCTTTGCATCGAAATGCTGGTGGATGTAATAGTAGTAACTTTTTGTTTTAATACTGATGCAGCTGCTTTGTTACTTCCTTCAATCCCTTATTTTTTTGGAGCTTCTTGATCTTTCATTTCATAGACAGCATAGTACAATGCTGTTCACTTCTTTCACTCTTCACTGTTTTGCTCCTCCAGATTTACTTCTCCCTATTTTAAACACTAGTATCCAGTCAAGTGGGAGGAAATTATCACTTCTCTGCTTTGATGCTTTTCAAGTGGAAATCCTGAACCTGTGTTTCATGCTCGGAAGTGTGTTAAATCAAAGAACCTTACTAAGGTCTGTGGCTTCTTTCTGAAAAGGATTTCCGTGGCGGTTCCTTACTGCTAAAACTTGTTCTGGAGGATGTCTAGCTTTTTCATAGGGGGAAGACATCCCTGATGCAGTCATATAGGGGCCTATGCTTACATTAAAACTTTTAAACATATTCATAAATGACCTGGACAAGGGTGTAAACTATGAGGTGACAAAGTTTCTAATGATGCTAGTTTATTCAGATTAATAGAAAAGAAGGCTGACTGGACCCCAGCCGCCTGCTTGGAGGAGAATCATCTACAGTGTCGTTCTGGGTTATTTACAGCTTGAAAACCTCTGGGCAACTGGTTCCACTGCATGGCCCTTCTCATGGAGGAGATTTCTCCTTACCTCCAGTCTCATCCTCCCACTGAGCACTGCTGTCAAATGCCCAGCTCTGCCTTCTTAATAACCCCTTCACAAGTACTGGCAAGCTACTATCAGGTCTTCCTGAAGCCTTGTACTTAGGCTGAACAAGCTAAGGTCCTTCAGCCTGTCTGCACCAGGCAGGTGTTGGAGCCTTCTGACATCTTGGTGCTCTTCCTTGCTGCAATTACCAATGTCTTTACTACATTGGAGACTCAAAACTGGATGCAGGAACTACATGTGACCTTATGAATGCTGACTGGAAAGAGGTAATTACTTCCCATGATTATTGGCCTTACTTCTAGTAATATAGCCCAGGATGCTCTTTGGAGTGTTTGCTGGCAGGGCACATTGATTGTCAGGTGTTGAACTATTACTGGGCAATGCAGCTATATGCTTTTTACCTGGTGTAAAATACAGCTGTATTTCCTGCGTGATAGTTGAGAATATTGTGCTATGTAAATAGAAGCTGTTGATCTTTCTGTAGACAAAAATGCAGCTTTTAATGCACACACAAATTACAATTGTGAAGGTTGGTTGTATCTTGGGCAGAAGGAGGGGAGGAGAGAACCTTCTGCATTTTGAGAATATTCTTTTTTAGCATGAAAGTGTAGCTCCAGCATTTGCAACAGAAGATGATGCTTTACCAATCTGAGGCATGAATTTCAGTGCCAAAGTTTTAAAGATCATCCACATGGGCAAATTAGTGTCAGCTGATCTTTAACAACTGTCAGTGAGATAAGTACTACGTAAATTGAGTTAGTTCAGACCTGCTTGTGTTTAATGCTAGGCTCTTCAGTGCCAGCCCCTTAGACACGCATAGTTACGAACTGAAGTGCGTGCAGTTTATCTGCAGCTTCATTCTCACAGGAACTGAGAGCTGTCTGGTACAGATCCAAAGGTATGACGTGGATCATGCTTGGATGACTTTGGATAACAGATTCAAAAGTATGACTCGATGGAAGAATTGGATACAAGATACCTAAGAATGTAGTGCCGTACATCTCTAGAAGTAGCCTTTCTTGGCATGTCTAGTGTGTTATCTAAGCAGGAGCAGAGAACACTTCCTTTCCCAAATGAAGATTAAGAGCTCCAGGGGAAGACAGGTTTCTTTGCTTGTCCTACCAGAGGTTGTATTTATCCTATGCAGAGATGTTAATGAATTACATGCTCCAGGTTTGAAGACTTCTTAACGTGCTAGGGAGCCCCTAAATGTAGCATAGGATCCGTGCATTTTGTTTTCAGTTACTGAGTGGTGTGGATGGGAGAACACAGAAAAAGACATTAAAATTATTAAAAATTGCTTTACTTGACTGTTTGGCTATAACCACATAAAATCCTGTCTCTTCTTAATTTCGTTTATATTTTGATGCAGTTGGTCAAACACGGACCAAGTGCATTTCCCCTAAAATGTGGGATTATAACATAGTTGGGTTTAAAGTAGCTTCCCAGGAGCAGTCTAACTGTGGCAACAGACACAACTACTTTGCCCCTCTGTAAAGTTGGAATGAATTTAAGGAAATAAATTGTAAGATAGGAAGCTATTATTTTATGTGTGGTAGTTCTTAAGTTAACATTCTCAGAGAATGTCAGAAATCCTGACATTCTCTGTACATTCCTGTACATTCTCTGCAGTGTCTTCACTGTCTCCTCAAATCAAACCTGGTTGAGCTCCAGTGAAAAACTCCTTGCAGAGAGCTTGGGATTATGAAGAATATAGCTTGTCCTAGATTTGCTGCATTTGCAGCATCCTTAGCTTTTGTCTGCTCTTATTGTAGAGATGGGTGATGGCATAAAACACTGCTTTTTGGTTGAAAAAATAGCTTGCGGTATGATTTGGATTTAATACGGTATTCCAATATTGGCTCCAATACTGTCAAATATAATAGTTTTCTGAAGAAAATACGGAATTTAAAGAATATAGGTGTCTCCCTGAAGATATCAGTGTAGCTTTATGTGCGGTGTTTTGTTGGTTTTGATCAGTGCCCTATTTCAGTATAACTACCTATGCTTTTTAATAAGTGATCAGAAATGAAAGTTGACAGGTGATTTAGGGTACTATGAACATATGTATATGTGAATTTTCCCTCTCCCAAGGGTTTTCTAAGAAAGTCAAATTAGGAGTCAAGAACTCTATTTTGTGAAGCAACATGACTATTGGTAGAGTGTTTCTTTTGCATCTATATCCAGGAAAAGCATTGAAAGGTATTTTTTAAACTAGGGTCAGCGTGCCTTAGAAGAAGAGCTGTAAAGTGAATAAGAAAGTGGCTAGTAGAGTGCCTGGCCATAGGTGTTGTGTTTGGATCTTGGGGGAAAAGCTACTATTCAGTTTCCTTGGGTATCAGTATTAAGAAAATTCTTGCTCAACTTAAATGGAAATGAAGTAAAAAATTCTGTTGTTAGCACAAAACCAAATCTTTAGGAGATGTAGTCAATGCAAAGGAGGGTTAGAACATGGTGCAGAAAGGACTTGATTACCCTGAAATAATAGATGTGGCGTGAAATTAAGGTATGGTTTTTAAAAGACATAGTGATGAACCCTAAAAACGAGTTTCTACTGTAACTTCATAGCTGCTATGTTGGAAGCAATTGGGGAGGACAGCATGGAAGGATTCAGTGTTTGAAGGATAATGCTAAGTTCCTAGCATGATTCTCAGGTGAATGTGTTGAAATATTTTCGGGTGGATTGTTCCTGGCTGGACACCAGGTGCCCACCAAAGCTGCTCTATCACTCCACTCCTCAACTGGACAGGGAAGCGAAAATGAAGCAAAAGCCTCTTGGGTCAAGATAAGGACAGGGAGAGATCATTCAGCAATTACCATCACGGGCAAAAGAGACTCAACGTGGGGAAATTAGTTTTATTTATTACCAATCAAATCAGAGTAGGATAATAGGAAATAAAGCCAAATTTTGAAACACCTTTCCCGCCAGCCCTTCCTTCTTTCTGGGCTCAACTTCACTCCCAAATTCTCTACCTCCCTCCCCCCAGCAGCACAGGGGGACAGAGAGTGGGGGTTCTGGTTCAGTTGATCACACATTGTCTCTGCTGCTCCTTCCTCCTCAGAGGAGGACTCCTTTCACTCTTTCCCTGCTCCAGCCTGGGGTCTCTAGAAGTCCTCCATGGACTTCTTCAATGTGAGTCCTCACAGGCTGCAGTTCTTCATGCAGCTGTGGGAAGACCTGCATATTCCAGCATGGGTCCCTTCCACGGGTGTAGTCCTGCAGGAACAGGCTGCTCCAGCATGGGTGCCGTCCTTCAGGAACAGGCTGCTCCAGCGTGGGTCCCTTCCGTGGGTGCCGTCCTTCAGGAACAGGCTGCTCCAGTGCGGGTCCCCTGTGGGGTCACAGCTCCTGCCACCAAACGTGCTCCAGTGTGGGCTTCTCTCTCCACAGGACTACAAGTCCTGCCAGGACCCTGCTCCAGTGTGGGCTTCCTGTGGGGTCACAGCTTCCTTTGGGCATCTCCTTGTGCCAGCCTGGGGTCCTCCTCAGGCTGCAGGTGGACACTTGCTCCTGTGTGGACCTCCATGGGCTGCAGGGGCACAGCCTGCCTCACTATGTCTGCGCCATGGGCTTCAGGGGAATCTCTGCTCCAGTGCCTGGAATATCTCCTCCCTTCCTTCTGCACTGACCTTGGTGTCTGCAGGGCTGTTTCTCTCACATACTCCTCTCTCCAGCTGCAGTTGTGCTCTTTTGCCCCCACTTCTTAATTATGCTATCCCAGAAGGTGCTACCACTGTCACTGATGGGTCAGCCTTGTCCAGCAGTGGGTCTGTCTTGGAGCCGGCTGGCATTGGCTCTATCAGACATAGGGGAAGCTTCTGGCAGCTTCTCACAGAAGCCACCCTTGTAGCCCCCCCCCACCAACACCTGCCATGCAAACCCAAGACAATTTTCAGTACAGAAAGAAAGGCGTGGTGCTGTTACATATAGCCATAAGACCTTACCTGGAGTATTGCATTCATGTTTGAGGAACACGAACTTAAGGCAGAAGAAGTACAAACAAGGGCTGTATGTTTTTTGCAGTACAAAAATATCCTGAAACAAAGAGCATTATGAGGAGTAAGAACCCAGGATAGCAGCGTGACATGACAGTGGAATCTATTCTTTGGCTATCATGGGCAACACATTCCTTTTCCCCAACTTAACTGAGTTCCACTCTAAAAATAGTTAGGATGCTGGCTTTTGCTACTCCCTTTTGAAAGCTCTTCAGAATGTGTGGTTAGAAACACTTCAGGATCATAAGTGAATTGAGATTGAAGTGATATTTCTGAGTTTGATTATTGGCTTGTTTTGGTTGTTATAAAAGAATTTTAATTTCTGAATTACCTTTTCTTGCTGATAACTTTAAAATTACATGAATTTTTGGCAATAAACTTCATGAGATGTTTACAAAACTGTTCTCAATTCTGACAGAAGTAGAAGGATAATTACACCAAAATATATAGTTACACCTTATTGCTGAGTTGCGAAGTAGCTGTCATCTAAAACTAGAAAAATAACATTTGGCAGTTCGTGTTACTGGACAGCTTTCATCTGCTGTGACCTCAAAATATCTCAGTTATCTCTGTGGTACCTTCTAAGTGCAGACCCACATTTTCATTGTAACTTTGTTATCACAGCTAGAATAGAGGTCATCTGTTTTATTTGAAGATATAAACAAGATTGTGGTAATTTTTATTCTTGTTTTAAATATAGTTAAACTAATTTTTGGCTTAATTTTATCTTTATTTGGGTCTGGCAGATTTGTAAAGGATTTTACTGACCTGTATATATGATACCTGATTTTCAAAAGTGGATGCCTAAAATTAGATATCTCTGTCTATAGCCTTGGTCTCGTTTTCAGAGGAACTGGAAACTTAGAGAAGGACTCTCTTTCAGCACTGGCATTGTGTTTAATGATACTGACAGGACAAGCTGTGTCAGAGTACTCTGAAAATCCAAGGCTATTCTCAGTTTATTTTGTTCTTCCTGATTAAAAAATAGATCAGCATATTTTTAAATTAAATATTAATAAAATTACTTATTAATAGATTTTAAAAAAATTAAGTTCTTTATCAAAACCTTTTTGTCTTTGGACCATCCTCTGGAAAGTTGGAGCAGTGGACTCCATTCAGATTCAGTAGTTGCATTCAGAGATATAGTTACAAAATCTAATTTTCAGCATCTGTATTTCTGGTATCACAGCTCTGTATTGCCTGCACAGAGACTGAACTCCGTTGTCACTTGTGGACCTGTGGCACTGTGATACTTCTGGGAGACATCTGTAGGGCAGTTGCAGGCGCTCAAATGCTAAACTCAAACATTTGGCTGTGCTTTGTTTTTTTTATCTGTCTGTCTACACAAAAGAAATAACTCTCTTAGTTTATTTTTTATTAGTATTCCTTTAAAAGTCTGTCTTTCTTGATTGAACAATTTGTTTTTTCCCCCCCTCTCATTCTGCTGATCTAGATGCAATGCACTTATTTAGATATAAATTTTTAAGGGCTATCCTCATTACCTTTGCTTTTGTTTTTCGCTTTCACTTAGGGTAGATTTTCTGCTCCTGACTTTAAGACAGTGAGTTCTTAAAGGCAACAAATCTTTAAATGATTGATTAAAGAAATAGATCAGCTACTGCCCAGTGAAGTAATCTTGCAATTTCGGATCACGAAGGAGATAAAGCTCAGACAGAAGTAGAACACATTTAAAGTGCTGATACTGTGAATTGCAGATCCAGGCAGGGCCAATTAAAATAAACCCCAAACCTTGTACAGGTAATATGGAAAAACTCATTTTAGTAGTAAAACCTGCTACAACAGTTTTGCCTCATTCAGTTGGTTAACTGCTGTGTGTTGAGACTTAAGAGCTGGCTTCTAGTATTGTGCATAAGCAAATGAATCTTGACAGTTTGGGCTGCTTCAGGTGGCTTTTCTGCCTGTGACGTACAGGTGATCTGTTTCTGCAAGCTAACAGAAAGCAGAATACGCTGCTGGTATGTAGAACTCTTTGCTACGGCTGCTCAGGTACTTATGGAGCTCAAGGGATGGGATCAGTCATCACGCAATGGGATGCTTCTTTCTTGTTTCATTTCTGACTCATGTTTTTAATAGGTATCAGCAAACAAGATTGAGGAAACAGTGTTGGGTGCCTGGTGCCTTATTCAGGAGCAAATAATTTGTTTTTCTGCCCCCCCCCCTTTTTTTTTTGTTTCCCCACAAAGGCTTGGAGGGTTAAAACTGTCTTGTTGTTTGACTTCTTTCCCCCAAGATTTCCAGCATATTTGTAGGTGTTTCGTTTTTACCAAATTGGAATTGTAGTGCTAAATCTTAGAAACAACTTGATGCAAGTCATGCTGGGTTCAAGGTACATCTGACCTAAATAAGCCACCTACCTTAGGAGGAGGGAGATTGTGCCCTTGGCTTCTGACTGTGAAGGAAATGTTGTGTTTGACTAGCCTGTGCTTGGGCATCCACTGTGGGCAGATGAGTGTCTCGTGTGTGTGTTGTTGCCTGGAATTTGTTTGATTCAAGACGCGATGGAAATAGTAAACAGAATTGCTGTTTTCTTTCCACATATGTTAATAGCTTACTTAAAAATAAATCTTCAAGAGCCCATTGTATAAAATATGATTACCCTTAGGTTACATGTGAAGGGGATACAAAGTGTGATAACTCCTACAACACAAGTGGATTCAAACTTCAAAAAAGAACCCAACCCACCCCTTTCCCAATCACACTGTAAATGAGGCTTTTTTCTTATTTTAGAGTAAAACTTGCTTGCCATATAGTTGATCCAATACCTGTTACTCTAATAGAACTGTTCTTGTGCGTTTAACTTTCTCCTAGTAAGATATAAAACATAATGGTGTTGACGTTTACATAGAATACCCTTTTGTTGATCTGAATTCAATTTTAAACTGTAGATACTGTTTTTTCAGGTTATTAGTATTATAATCTGGGCATTTCTTTGCAACCCAATTAATGCAATGTTTGTTTGTTTGTTTTTTCCCTAGATCTGTTTTCTCCTATTTGCTGTTCTCTACATAGTTTCTTACTTCATAATCACAAGATACAAAAGGAAGGCAGGTAAGCATAAACTTTTTAATATATTAAAAAAATAATTTCATTTTTCAAGTGAATAGGTGATTCTTTTTCTTTTGGCCTCCACAAGGAAAGTGGAAGAGCTAGATCTCTGACCAGAAGTGTTTCTCAGGCTGCTGGTCTTTGGCAGCCTGGACTGATCTGATTGTATATGCTGCTCTTCTGCCCCGTCTGCTCCCTTTTTCCCTGAGCCATAGATTCCCAACGCATCCTTTGTGCCTGCTCTGGCACTTCCCAGACACTTCAATGTTCCTTCTACTATCACTAATCAATGGAAGGAGTGCACTGAAGCATCTCGGGAAAGGATCAGTGAATTCTGTAGCTGGCACTCTCCAATTGAATGACAGTGGGTGCCTGTTATGGGGGTGGTGTGGATGGCCACAATCAGTTGTTCTGTTTTGGCTCTAAATTTGAACTGTTTTGAGAGGGAAGAAAGGGGATAATTTCAAGTAGATGTTTCTGCCTCCCTTGCCTTTAGATCCTCTTGTTCTCCTTTTTGTTCTGGAAAAGCTGACATGAGTATCTTCAGGCTGTGTTCTAGCACTAAAATCGAGTTCAGAGCTTTAGCTGGTAAAGTGAGAAGGTTGTCAGTAATACAGAAGGGAAGTAGTAGATTTCTTCTAAAAATGCCGCCTTTGCTCAGGTACGGTTGTTTCGGTGTTCTCAACCTGTTCCTTATGACCTCACCACTCCTTGAGATAATCCTGTATGTTTTTTTTTTTTCTTTAGAAACATTGTCTGAAACTAGTCTGTAGCAACTCCTGTTACTTTCTTGTATGTTTCTTCTAAAGACAAATAGCATTAAAAAACTGTATAAAATGACAGAATTTGACTCTTGACAGCTTATATCAACCTTGGTGCTTGGTAACAGTCATGGTGGGGAAGCATTTTTATGCATGATGATCTTGGCACTTGGAACTTTACTGCAACCTGTTGATTGAGCTATAGTGACCTGTGTTGTTATAGAGCTGGATTCATGTTTAAAAAAGTAAACTCTTCAAGAAATTTAATACCTAAAAAAAAAAAAAAAGTACATCTCTTTAACCATGGAAAGTAAGGAAGTTAGATACTTCTGATCTTCTGATCCTGATATGTATTTTGGATACTACAAAGCTGCTGCCACTTAGGGAAGAGCAGGGAGGGGGAATGGGTTTGGCAAACACTATTGGATGTACAGGCACTTTTATTACTTTCTGGTAGTTGATGTTATCACCTAGTGAGAGGAACTGCTCTGCAGCTGTCCTGACTTTATGAAAGTTTTCTGAGCATTTAGTAAGGCGAACTTCTGTAACCTCCTAGGATCTTCCTGGGTTAACATGTCTGGAACTCTTTTTCAGGACAAATTGTTTGTTGTTTCTACAACAGGCTCTTTAGCCAGAATGATTCATAAGAGACCTTGACTTAGTCTCTCAAAACAGCATGAGATTCCCGTAAAACCCCAGAAACAATAACCCAATGTACTTTCACAGAAGAATTTCAAAATAGTATGATGTTAATGTTTATTTCAAGTGTGTGCATGACTCTTAAGAACTTGAAACACCTGGCTTTATTTATTCTTAGATTTTAAAATAAATTGAGTTACCACTCATAGAAAACCTGGGAGACTTAAAAGATGACTCCAAAATTATTTCAAATGTAGAAATGCATACATTTGTGTACAGATGTATCTAGAGAAGGATATAAAGAATAAATAAAGGCTACATTATTGATTGACCTCTGAGTTAAATGTTGATGATATTTCAAAAAGTTGGAATATTGATTGAGGATTAAGTCCAAAAAACGTAAGGAGGATTGAGGAGTAAGTCCAAAAACGGACTAAAATGTGAAATAGCAGAAGGGAAGCCTTGGTGTCTTAAATCCAAAACAACTCTCCTTCCCCCCCACCAAATCCTCAGGAGTTGAGATGAATAATGGGAGGCAACCACAGCGTCATCACTACTGTTCTAAGTAGGTTTTCTAATTTTAACACTGCATTAATATTGGAAATGAAACATCTGCTTAGGGATTTAATAGTAGTTAGTATGGACCCTAAAACTTTCCTGTAGTAGCTTGCTTGCTCTCTGTGGTTTCAGAGGTGCCCAAAGTAGACAGTTTGTAGCAGCAGCCATGGTAGTAGTAGTCTGAAAGCTTGTTTGCCATAGAGCCCTCTGGAAGATGTTTCCAGGAAGTTTTGATCTGCATGTTTAAATAAAGTGAAGTAACTTTGTAGTTACATTGATTTGAAAAGAGTTTCAGATAAGCAAAAAAAAGAAAAGATATTCATTTTTGGTAGGAACACGCTCAAAATATTGATGCTAATAAATTCTTTTAGTAATTCTAAACTTTAATTGTAAATTAAAATTGTGCCTATGTATATACATTTTAGTCTGAGGAAAGATGACTAAGTATTGAATATAACCTGCTGTAATGTAATTTTTCAGATGAGCAAGAGGATGAAGATGCCATCGTTAACAGAATATCGTATGTATAGCTCTTTTTGAAGAAGTTCTTTTCCTGAATACATTGTTGTGATAGGAATCTTTTATTCTTCCAAATAAGTAACAGTCCATTTTAAATGTGACAGCAAATAGATTGCTAGAGGGCAGAAGAAAAAGATTTAATCAAGTGGCGCTTTGAGTTGTGAAAGGCATGACAAGAGGCAAGGCAGTTTGGTTTAGGGCTTTTTTTTACCTGTGGCTTTCCTGGTAAGCATGATGTTGGCCAGTATATTGCATGAGCACCTGATGTGAGAGGTGAAATTCATGCACCTGAAGTGAATATCTCATCCTGAAGTAGACATATGTATTTGATCATTTTAATAAAAGCTTAAAAAAGAATAACAAATGGAAGACAAGCACTTGCCAGACCTGTTGGTCTGCCAGCAACTCATCTCCTCTTCCTGTTCCTTTGTAGAGCTAGATATTAATCTCTGTTTTAAATATGTCTGAAGGTTTACAGAACATCTGTGAGCTGTTGCTGCCCTCTCAGTTACGTGATTTGCTAAACTATGTGGACTTGCTGCTTGCTTATTTCAATGTTCTTAGCTCTTCTATGGTGGTACTGTCATCCCCTTGGAAGGAGAGATCATCGAGTGTTTTATTGATTTGTCTTGTACCCTGGGAAATTGCCGAGAACATTGCAAGCTGTTCACTTTTAGTTGTGCATTTGTGGCAAGCTTCAGAGGTGTACAAAGATGATGTAAGTCTTAGGCACACTTCTCTCAGTAGCATCTGATAATAATGTTTTATATGAGTTTTAAATAGTTATTGCCACAAGATCTACTTCAGATCTAGAGACAAATACATGCTTTTTAAATGCTATGAGAAAATGATTCCCCCTCAAGTAGAGGAGCATCTACCCTGTGCTTTTAAGACTATAGTGAAGGCTCTTCTAAATTGAAGATTTTTTTGTAGCAGCTGTGGTCTTAGCCTGGTTCTGAATTTTTCCGTATTCAAAAAGTCTAAGAGTCTTATTAACTGTTATCCCCACCCGCACACCTATGTTCTAGTTTAGCTTTAAAATGCAACAAATATCAGCTGTAAATGTTGTGGTTTAATGTGAAAGCAGTGTAAGACAGGATTAGCACTTCTATAAAGTAATAGCCTTTCACTAAAACTGTTGTTACAAATATAAAATGCTTCTTGTTCTTTCAGCCTAAGCTTTCTTGTTCCTTAAGTGTGCATGCTATTTCCCCAAAGCAATAACTTTCAAACATATGCAGATGGATATTTATTTGTGTAGCATAATTGTCAGGACTTAATGGGCAGAAAACAAAGCCAAGCTGCTCTATCACCTTGAAAGGCTGCATTGTGTTAGGCTTCACAGTTATCGCTTAGAGTACTTAAACATCCTTAAATAAAAGAAAAAATACTTCAAACATGTAAGAGTATTTCTTAAAAAATAGTCACCCAGCCTTTAAGTATTGTGTGAATGAACGATGGATTTGTAGACTGTTAATGAAAAGTCTGTAAGCAGCTTACTGACAATCCTGTTGTAGGAAGAATCTATTTATCTTCTTTGTCATGCAATTTTGAGAATTATTTTTAATTTCATTCTAACATTGGGTTAGTGCCGTAAGAATGTGTGGGGACTTTTGAGGGGTTTTTTTTGTGGTTTGTTTTTTTTTTTCTTTTTGAAGAACACAGTTCTTTTTAATGCCACAAGATGGCATTTAATACAAGTTGTATTTGGGATCTAAAATGTAAAACCTTAAGTATTTTAAATCTGACAATTTTTCTGTATTGAAAAAGCTATCAGAAAATCCCATCATACGAGATACTCAAATAGTGCTTACTTTTTAGACATTATAAGCTGCCCTGATTTTAAAATTTCTGATAAGAGTATAGAAAGTGATTTTTATTTATTTTTTTTTTTTTTTTCCATTCTGAGTGTGCATGTAGGAAATAAACTGAAATAGGAGACTTAGGAAAAGATATTCCATGAAATTCAGTAATTTAACGTGTGTATGACATTGGAATTGAATGTGTGCGAGTACTAGAGAATAATTGTGGTAGTTGGTTAAAACTAATTATTTTTACTGGATTCTGTAAACTGCTTGGTATTTGAAATATGCTTTTTAGAAGTGAAATATTGTGGAAATCAGTTTCTCCTACCCCTTTACAATGTAAGAATGTGTTGCCTTCGGACACTGATTAATAGGTAGGTTAACTACTTTTTTTCCCCTTGTTCAGAGCATGTTGGTGGTAACAGTGGTGCATTTCTTTAAATTTCAGGCTGTTCTTGAGCACCTTCACTCTAGCAGTTTCAGCTGGTGCAGTCCTGCTTCTACCTTTCTCAATAATCAGCAATGAGATCCTGCTTTCTTTTCCACAAAACTACTATATTCAGTGGTTAAATGGCTCACTAATTCATGGTTAGTACTCAGCATAATGTAATTAAAATGGATGTCTTCGTTATACGTGCACAGATATGTTCTTATTTTCAAACTAATAATTCTATTTTCATCTAAGGTGCTAATTGAGTTTTTAACATGTTATCGGCTGGTTTTGCTGCTGTATGATTTATCACAAAAGTCTGTCTTAACTGTTGAGTGGTTTGGGTTTTTTTGTGGGTTTTTTGTTTTTTTTTTTTTTTTTTTTTTTTTTTCTTTTTGTTAAAGAATTATGCAGACTTCATGGAATTAAACCAAATTCACTGCTGTAAATATTAGTATAGAATAAAAGCTACTAGAAGCTAACTTAAAAACACACTCTTCAAACTTCTTCCTTGTGTGTTAAAGATTCATAAGACTGTCTTTATGATGATACATACGAATTTATTCTCAAAATAAAAATCTGTTTCAAGAAACTTGCTAGCTATGAGCAGTTGGGGTTGGATAGTTAAACTATTAGTGATTTATTTGTAAACAAGGAAAATAATAGAATATAAATGTATTGAGTGTGGTAGAGGCGCAATAAAAATAAACTGTTTCAAGGAAAAGATGCAAGGGAAGAATATTACTCGTACTTTCTGCGATGATGCCTTGATGTCTGGCAGTGAGTTTTCCATGCTTTCCGATATTAGTTAACATGCCTACAAGTATTACATGTGTAATGGACACATTACTGCGTCCGGTGTTTGAACACTTCCATGTGTCTAAGGGAAATAAGTGATGGAGGCAGGACACTCTTTGGTAGGTTTGGCTGGAGAAGGGAGATTGTTTCACATAGTGAAGGTACTATCTGGAACATATAATTTACAAGCTAATAGTGCTGTCCTTTTTCTGTTCTTATGAAGAGAGAATAATTGCTCTTGGGAGGATTTTTCTCTGAAAAATGTACACTTTTTGCTAAATATCTAATAATACAGAAAATTAATGAATTTCCTGATCCCTAACTTGCAAGAGTGTGGTGTTTGGTGGTTTTTTTAATTTGTTTTAAGCTAATCTGGATAGGTGAAGACAGGAAATAATGCATATTTCAGCTGGCTAAACCCCTGAGCAACCTGATTGCACCTGCAGTTTAGCTGTTTTAAGCAGCAGATCAGACTACATGACTATAGAGGTTCTTTCTAGTTGAGTTACTCCATGATCTGTTTTGTCACACATCATGGGGAATTGCTAATTCGGTATGAGACATACCATCTTCTACATGGAAGAAAAACCCCTCAGCTAGTTCTTATTTTTCACAAGGATTTGGCTGCTCAGACAGATTTATATTCTTTACTCCCAAATACGAAAAGAAATATTTATGGAAAATAGACCTTCCTTCTGTGAATGAATTGACTTTGAAAAATGACAATCAAATATTTTAGAGAGTGAAAATTACATAATAACAAATTCAGGAATTTTCACTGTCAGAGTTGCTACAGGACTTGAGAAAACTTGGGTTAATTAGAAATCTGCTGGTAAAAGTAGCTGTTGCATAGGAAGGCCTTTGAATTTCCCAGTGACCATCATCTTTTGGTTTTAATGGGACAATCTTTTGAAAGTACCACTTTCAAAGTATACATAGCATCACTTACGTTTCATAAGTCCAATAGTAATGGCTAGCAAGGAAGTAAATTCAGCATCTTGGTGTTTCCGAGTTTGACTGTGTACTGCAAAGCTTATGGTAGGGGTAGACGTAAATGAAATAAACCAAGATTTACCACAGTTGCTGTGAAGGCTTCAGAAACATCAGTGGATTTTGGATCTGGCTACAGATTTCTGCTGCTGCAGCTTGAGAAAAATTGGTGTAACTTTATTTCAAAGCATTACCTTGGGGAAGGGCTCCCTCATGCGGTGTTCAGTAGGTTTGCACAGTAGCACTGCGCTGCTATGTCAAAACCTATTCCATGTAGTGGCAACACCTTTTTGAAGTTAGTTATGAAATACCTGTGCAAATTTTGAAAACTGATAGTGCTATCACAAGCAGTCAAGTCCAGAAAATATTCATATCTCCATAATACTGTCTAGCATAGCCTTCATATACGGTTTGCATACTGCTTTGCAAATGTTATCAAATGGGAAGATCTGTATGGCTTTACAGCACTTTTTACAGCACAAAACCTACAGTTTTGCCAGATTTATCAATTAGAGATGTAGTGTGAGGTACTTGAATGTAGTATTAAGGGTTTTTATATTGTAGACTATTGCATTAGTTGTGGCATGTAGAATAATAAAAAATGTATGCCTCTAATTTTTGAAAATTATGGGCAGAAAGCCCATACCTGGGTCTAGAACAAACACTTTCATATGATGCATGTTGAACTAAACCCAGAAATTCTTCTGAGAGCTGCATGTTCACTTGTGCTATTGTTGGATACAGCCACCAGGTGGGGGTAAAACGCAATGAAACAGCCACGAGTAGAAAAAGGACAAATTGCTGAGGGTCAGATCTATTTGCCAAAGACTGAGAGATTATTAATTTTTATGTTACATTAACTTATTTTATGGGGGATGTTGTTAGGTCCCTACAAATGAAAAAAAAAAAAAAAAAATTAAAATCCAGTAGACTGCTTAAAGCTTTTATATATGTTGATGCCTTCAAGTCTCTCTCATGTAATCTTATGATGCAGTCAGTGTAGTATGAAATAATTATTTTTCTGGGTCTATTTTAATTTGACTTCTGAAATATCAAATTAGGATAAGAAATACAGCGGGGGAAGAAGAGGGCCCTGTGTGTTCTTTACTTTGAAGAAAGTGTATGTATATCAGGAGGAGTACAGCATTGTTCTTACTTCTCATAACTCTACATGCATATTGTAGCCCTGTAGTTTAATATTCTGTAAATGTGGTTCCTATCAGCTGCTAATGTGTAAATTTATGGATTTCTTTAAAAATCACCCCAGATGTGCACTGCTCTGCCCTCCCTTAAAATACTCTGCACATACTATGCAGCTTCTAAGCACTGTTTTACATTGTAGATCTACATGTGATAGAGCCACTGAAATTAGGACAACCAGGTATTCAGCTTTGTGTTAGGTAACTGAATGCACTATCTGTCCTCAGAGAAAACAGCTGAAATGAGACCCTTACCCCATCTAATAGTATTTCTACTCTGACTCTGGTGTCTTAATTTTCTGGAAAAAAAACCTCCCCAAAACCAAATCAAACCAGCAACCAAAACCAAATGCAGGCTATTTGAGTTAATGTACCCCTAGTAAGGGCTGTTAATGACATTCTTGCTGGTGTTGCTATGTGTGAATGTTTCTTGAATGGTAACTGGAGCTTCCTGGCTAAGCAAATTCAAAAGGAAAAAATCCCCCTCTTTGTTAGCTGCAGTTTAGCTACCTTTAGGCAGTCTGTTTTCTTTAGCAACTGAGTATTATATTTCACGCATCTTTTAGAGTTTTCTTGTTTTATTTTCTGTAGCTTATCTGACTAAATTTGGGTCCTGGTGCTGTTAATTGCTGAAGTAGATTTCCTACCCCTCTTTCTTTCCTCCTCCCCCCTGTTTTTATTTCTTGTTGAAGTTTAAATAATTTCCTTTAAAAAAAAAAAAAGGAAGTATATATGGTAAAAGCATTTTTAAGGGGGTGTAGGTGAAGGTAGCTGTTAAGTATTTTACATTTGGAACTAAACACAGGAATTTCTCTCAATAATGAATTCCCCAGACATTCAGTAAATGCTTCTTTCCTTCCCTATTCTTTCTAAAATGGATAATTTCAAAGAAGAAAATGAGCAAGCCTATGCTTGAGAAGAAAGAAATAAACAAAGCTGTTAGTTCAAATTTTCTTATCATGGGGGATGTTCTCTTTTGGATTTCAAGTGATAGAATAGAGTCTTCGTAATTGTGGAAATGTGTGTTTTGGGGAAGGTGGGGGACTAAGCCTCGTTTTCTCAACTACAAAATAAAAGCTGTGTTTTCAGGATGCAGAACATGTGACACTAGTTGAATCTGTTAGCTGCTAAATTGCAGGTAAGCTGTTGCTTTTAGGAAGAACAAACACTGCATCCTGCACAACTTCTGATAGGATGATTGATGATGGGTTCATGTTTAGGCACCAGAAATTGTCTGTTCAGAAGGTGTTCATCTTAGATCTTAATAGAGCAGATACCCTTAATGGAGATCAGTTATCGCTTCAGGTCGTTTTCTAAACCTTTTCCCTTCCTGCAGATGTCACATGTGTCTTACAGATGTCCTAATTTTAGTCAGTTCTAGATTTTTCACCTAGATCAGAGAATGGCTGAAGTTGGAAGGGATCTCTGGAAATAATCTAATCTGACTGCCCTGCTCACAGCAGGGTCAGAGAAGGCTGGTCAAGGCAGTGCCTATTGGGATTCTGAGAATATGTTGGAGTATGAAGATTACAAAACCTCTATGGGCAAGTTGTTGCAGTGTTTGACTACACTCACAGTAGAAAAAGTTTGGGTTGTGTGTTGTAGTGTTTTGTGGGGTTTTGTTTGGGGTTTTTTGTGTTTGGGTTTTTTTTTTTTTTTGTTGGTGGTTGTTGTTGTTGTTGTTGTTGTGGTTGTTTCTCCCCCAGTGTTTCAGTAGGTTTTTCAGTTCGTGCTCATTGCCTCTTCCCCATTCACTGGATACCACTGTGAAGAGTCCAACACTTGTTTCCCTTTCCCCCTCTCATCAGATACCTACGTACGCTTTGTTGTGTAAATGTCCCTGAGTTAACATTTGTGAAGGCTAACCAGTTCCAGCTTTCATAGCCTCTCCTTGTATGACAGATGCTTCAATCCTTAATCATCTTCATGGTCATTTGTTGGACTCGCTCCAGTATGGCCTGTCTTGTATGGAGGAGCCCACAGCTGGATGCAGTTCTCCAGATTTGTGCTACTAGTGCTGAGCAGAGAGGAAGGATCACCTCCCTCGGGCTGCTGGTAATGCTTCTCCTAATGCAGCCCAGGATGCTGTTGTCCACCATTGCTGCAAGGGGACACTGCTGGCTTGTGTTCAACTCCTCTAAGGCCTTTTCTACAAGGCTGCTTTTGGGATGATTGGTCCCCAGTGTGCTTGTCAGCCCATTTGTTCAGCTTGCCGAGGATCATCTGAGTGGCGGGCAACTGCTCCTCCCCATCTTGTATCCCCAGCAAAGTTGCTGAGGATGCACCTTCTCCCATCACCCAGGTTATTAATGAAGATGTTAAACCCAATATTGACTTCCTGGGATATACCACTGGTAACTGGCTTCCAGCCTGACTTTGTATTGTTGGTCACAACCCATTGAGCTCAGAAGCTCAGCCAACTTTCAGTCCAAATCAGAGTCTGCTTACCTAGCCCATACTTCATAAATTAGACTATGAGGGGATTAATGGGAGATGATGTTTAAAGCTTTTGATCCACAAAATCCACTGCTCTCCTCTTGCCCACTGAGCCAGTTATCTCATCATGGAAGGCTGCTGTTGCTGTTACCATCATACCTTCTGATGTGGAGGTGTTGATGGCATTTGTGTATTGCTCATGTTAAAATCTGTGATTTGTCTGAGTTTCTCTTGGAAAAAATGTGGAAGTGAGTACACAGAACTGAATTTTGTGAGATTCACTGATAGTACTAAAATATCTTTGTCCTAAAAACTTTTAAAACAGTTATCTAAAGAGCCTTTAGTGGAATGTTGTGGAAGTGGTCCACCTGAGCTTGCTGTCTGTCTCCCAAGATTTCATACATTTGCTGCTGTTCTAGTTGGTATTCAATTTTTGTTTCAAGGTCATTATACAAAGACATGAGTATTTTTCAGCAATGACCTGTAAATAACTCTATCATAAAAAACTGTTCTGTTAGACTTGTATGTATATTACATTGTTTTATGTAAGGGGGAAGTGTGGTATTTTTAACTTCTAAAGCTAGAAAGCTTATAAATTCTTTTCTTGGTTGTTGCAGGCTTGTGGAATCTTGCCTCTCTTTTTTCAAATTTATGCTTGTTTGTGTTGATGCCCTTTGCCTTTTTCTTCTTGGAATCAGAAGGATTTGCTGGCTTAAAAAAGGTAGGAAAATGCTATTAAATACAGAGTAATTACGGTACGTATTCCATTTTCAGCCCTTGTTTCTGATGAAACTACAAATTTGCGAGAATTTGGTGCTGGA
This sequence comes from Strigops habroptila, assembly GCF_004027225.2. Classification (NCBI taxonomy): domain Eukaryota; kingdom Metazoa; phylum Chordata; class Aves; order Psittaciformes; family Psittacidae; genus Strigops; species Strigops habroptila. The sequence continues at coordinate 106,309,588 of NC_044277.2, read as the reverse complement.
ATGTGTATGCTTATGTGAATGTGTATATATGGGTGAACGCTCTTGCATAAGTAGGTGAAGCGAGTATTTGGTGTGTGGCTGTGAGTAAGCTTAGGGGAAAAATTAGGGTCCTTGAAAAGCCATTTATACTGAGATCAAGAAAATGATTGAATTTGATTCTCGTTTAATAACAGAATGTTTTAATAAAGATTTTATTTTTTGGGAAATGATTTTGCTGGGATGCTAAATGGAGAGAAGGTTCAATAAATACACTAGAAATAAAGTAAAAAGAGAAAGAAGTACAGGTTTTTTCCTAATGGGAGTGGTGATTAAGTAACAGATGACCTAGAGAAAACAACCTCGACTTGTGAATTGTAAAGTTTAACAAACATCCCCCAAAAGGTTTAAATGTGGTCAGGATTATCAATAATATGTTAAGAAAACCGTCTTAAATGGGTAGAGAATAACTAAAACCATTAAATCTAGTTGAATATATTATATACACATATATATAAATTGAGAGGGCTGAGTATTTCAGCAAGGCATGGAATTTGGCAAAACAATTTCTGAACAGTAAGATGGTAACGATTATATTAATATGTTAACTAACGAAATATAATGACTATTGCTGTAATGGGAAGCTCAGCAAAATGAATTTCACATCGTAAATATCCAATAAATTAAACTGGAATGACTGTCTGGGGGCCAATTGTAGCACATTTTCATTAATCTTTAGCATCCAAATGATTACAGTTTTGTTTTTTAATGATGGTGTGCTTGAGGGATTTCTGTGCTCTTCAGATGACAGTTATTAGAAAGCAAAGGATCTTGAAAAGTAGTCTGAAATCAGGAAAACAAAATGCATTAAAGATGGGTACAAAAGATGATGAGTCACTGGATCGCACGTAAAAAATCAACGAGGGATGATTGTGGTGGGAAGGAAAACATAATTCCTGGTTGCACTGAAAGGAGTTGGCATTGAGGCAATGAAGTTGCCATTTTTGTTCTTGGGAGAATTGGGGAAAACTCAGCTGAAGTACTACATTCAATTTGGGATTTTAAGATCCATGTGGATACTTGAGAGAAAACAGGACAACAACAACAGAAGGAGATACTTGGAAAGCACAGCATGAAGGAAGACGTTAATTCAGAGAATAATGTGGAAAAAACCAGATTTGATTCTATAGCTGAAGTTACTGGGAGGTGACATAGACTGGGCAATTCAGCCATGTCAGAACGGACCCATGGGACCCAACCAAGATGGTGTGTCAGTACTGGTTTGGTGCAGCCCTTTCTGAGCTGTTGACGCTACTGGAGTTTTACTTTGTATTGACTCAAGTGTAGATGTAAGTTACTTCAATTGCAAGTTTGGATGACCAAGCTAAGAAGTTCAACTTCAAAGGAGTTTGGTGATGGGCTGCTGTGTTTAACTCCATTTATCCAGCTTGGTTGGAAAACTCTCTCCTCTTCTTCCTTCACTTCAGGTATCCATAGGGTTAAGAACTTCTAGCAATTCATTTTGTCCTTTTAGTTTTTAGGTGGAGGTGGCTCCATTTTCCTTTTGACTATAAGTATCTAGCTCAGCTAATGTTTAACTTTTCTTCTAAAAAGAAATAAACTAACTGATTTTAGTGAGGTTGGTCTCTGGCAGTCCAACTAAAACCAAGGATTTTCTCCATTAGTGTACCATGCATGGTATTCCTGGTATGTCCCCTTGACTTCTGATGGTATGTCCCCTTGCACGGTATTGCTGGTATGTACCCTTGATTTCTGCTGGCTCCAACCAGCAGATGCATTATCTATCTCAGCTGCATTAAACTTGCACTTGACATAAAACTTTAGTTATAGTGTAACTTCTAAACTTATGATACTGGCTATCAGTAAACCCCATTCAAGATAAATAGGATCACCATTACATGTTTACACTTGGAAGTACTCATGACTCTAGAGATAGAACCATAATCTGTCTGCACATGTCAGGAAAAAGACAATTGTTGGTGCTGTAGAGTAGTTTTGCTTCTTCATGGGAGTAGATGAAATCAGATTTTAGTATCAAAACCCACCTGGGAGGGGAAACAACCTAATTTAGGGATTTTTTGTTGTTGTTGTTGTTTTGTTTGTTTGTTTGTTGTTTGGTTTGTTTTGTTACTTTGCTTTCTTCTGGATGTTTTTGGTATGTCCCAGAAGCCAGGTCTGATTCTTAGTACAGATACGGCCTTTGTCCAATGTCTGTTCCACCTGGCTGCTCTATTTTAAAGTGTCCAAAATGGATGTGGACATACTGAATTGTTTTACCAGCTTTGAGTGAGCCCTGAAGCTACTGGTGAAGATGTAGGAATTGTAGTCTATTTAATATGAACGTACCTTGTCTTTGAACACTTTTCTTAGAAAGTAGCAAGTGTCACTTCTGGAGGAAGTTGATAGTTAAAATTGAGTTTGCTTTTCTGTTCAAATTCTGATGCAGATAAATTATTCTGCTTACAAGAAGTACTCTGTATATATAATCTAAAGAATTACATCACATAATAGGGTGATTAGAATCTGGGAAAATTTATGGTTACTTGAACTTGGGATTACATGTGAGCTCTTCAGTTCTAGAATCTGTGAAGGGTACTTTCCATTTTTTTTACTTAAGTTTTGGCACATTGTTTATTTCTTTTCAGAGGAGACTTTGAGACCATGATTACTTTGTAGAATTCTGGTAGTTGCACAATATAATCAAAACCAAAATTATTTGTAAATGTTTAGGGGTGTTGTTTTGGGTTTTTTTTTCCATTGATTGGGGTTTTTTTTGTTGTTGTTGTTGGGGTTTTTTGTGGTGTTTTTCTTGTTTTTTAGATATCCTAGTGTCATTCATCACATCAGAGTAATGGGCCGGAGAGATTCAACATCGTTCAAATACTATATTAACTGGTAAAATCAGATTTTAGTGATCTCAATTTAAAAGAACATTTTGTACATTTGGCAAAACTTTTGCCTTTAAGAGAAGAGCAATCTGCTGTAAATGTGAAGACATTCAGTAAGGAGGCTTGACACAGGAGATACAATCTTTAATCTTTCAGTTGGGAGTTGGATGCAAGGAGTAGGGAAAGCAATTGATTCTAGATACTCAGCTGAGCTCAAAATTTGGATAAAAAGACTGTTCTGGTGGAAGCGTTTACGCAGGTCATCTCGAACTTGTCACAGAATTACCTTCATTATAATGAATAAATAGGTCACTTGAGATGTAGGTGTGTGCAGTCAAGATGTCTATTTGAAAGTGTACATCTAAGAATTACTTTTCAAGTTTAATAGTTCTGAAAATGAATGATTAAAAGAAGTTCAGTTCGGAAATTAAATGTTTGGGGTTTCTTATTTCCCTTTTTTTTTTTTTTTTTTTTTTTTTTTTTACAGATTTTTGTTCAGCTTAAATTGCAACAGTAGTTGCAATTATTGCTGTCATTATTGCATGTGGGCCTAACCTCCAAAGTTTTTAGCTATCTGTTTGAGTGCTTATCCTAGATTATGCTGTAGAAGTTGATTTTACGTATTCGCTGTAATGTGAACTTTTGGGGAGTTATGATACTTCATCTAGCTCATACGTTACTATTACAAGCTTTGTATAGCTTCTCTTTCCGGGTTCTTGAAAGGAAGTATTGCCCCCTTCACTGTTTGTTTCATGAATCAGAATGGGTTTGATTAACCGTTTTTCAATTTACTGCAGCTTATTTTCTTGGTTGCTAGTTTACTTTCTAAATGGCACATGGCCCCTCTTACAGACTTTCTTGATTCCCCAGGGCAACAGTTTCAAACAACCAAGGACTTGCATATTGTGCAGAGGAGAGAAATACAGAAATCAGGCTCTCACCATAGACTGATGCAGTGTTGTACCAAAAATCAAAATGATTCTCTGTCTAGTTTTTAATGAAAACTACTATGTTAATTCAAAAAGGGCATATTGGGCCTAAGGGGGGTTGATCATGCCCTTTTAAAGAGCTTAAGTGCTCTTCCTTGTTATAGTTAAGTCTGCAACTGCCATTAAATAGAACTACTGTTATCAGGAAAATAATTATAAAAGCAATATTGGAGGTGTATAATATAGTTATGGGTATATGTATATCTTTATATACGTGGACATGCTATGTGTGCATTTATGCACCCATATGTATTTTCATGCACACATGTGAATTGGGTTTTCCAAGACTACTGAAGTAGTTTGAAGTCGCTGTGATGTGTTTCACCTTACCTGATGCTGTTAACTGAGCTATTGAAGTACCTGAAGTAACTTCAATCTCCTGCGTCAGTGTTAAAAACTTTTTTATATCTTTGTCTTCTGTTGTAGAGCCTGTGCATAAAGTTATATTTCTTGTTTAGATACTCTTTCAGGTCTTTGTCACTGGCCTGTTCAAATTTTGTAGTACAATTATGAAACAAAGCTGTCAACCATTTTTTTTTAATGTCAGAATTAATCTTATTCTTTACCATCCTCTCCGAAAAAGGGAAACTGTGGTATTTGCAGCTGAGCATCTGTAGTTCAGAGTGCTGATGTTTTCATGTCTGATGACTGCACAGAAAATTACATGTGTGCTGCTGTGTGAAAGAGGCAAGCATTTTTAAGGAGATAATTGCGGTACCTTTTCCTGACCTTTAAAATATGCTTTCACTTGATGTAACTTTAACTGAAATTTGTATTTATTTGAAGTTGACAAAGATGAAGATGTTTAGGAGTAATTTCCTTGTAAGAAAATACAAATAGTGCAATTTACCATCGTGAGAAACTGGAATAACTGGGTATTGCATAATCACGAGTGTAGAGTTTTAAAAAGGCTTTATGAAGTATTTTACCTTAATACTGATCTTTGAACTTGAAGTCGTGACATAAACTTTAACATGAGCGACAGCAACATCCTGACCAATTATCCAAATTATCCAGACATCCCAAAATGTTCAGAACACAACACACAGTCTGGATTAAGAGGTTAACTCCTGGAACATCAAAAGAAGTGCATGATAATAAAAACAAATAGTACAAAAATTTGAGGTAACTTCCTTGCTTAATTAATTAGGTAAACCAGGTGGAAGCGAAGAGGCCAGAGCTGGTGCTCAGAATGTCTATAAAGCTGAGCAACATGACAGCACAATGGAGGAGGAACAAAGATTTTTTTAATATACTTCTATCCTGTGTCACAGTTTGAAATTGTCCTGGTTTATGTCCCTTTTGGCAAACTTACATAAAAGTGACCCTGTACTGTATTTTATGACCAGATGACTTTTTTTTTTCCCAGTGGCTAATTTGTATCAGACCCCCATCTTAGAGACTCAGAAATGAGTAGGAAGTCCAAGCCGGTTTGTCTCAATGAGCTTTCATTGCATGCTTTCATTATTTTTGCTTGGTTTTGCCACTGATCATCCATAAATTGTTGGAAATGAGTGATTAAGGAAGTGCTGCTTAGTGTTAGTGGCACATGCACATTCTTGGTATGTTTTTTGTGGGTGAGAGGAAATCGTGTACTGCACAAACAAAAAGGAAGACTCCTGCTGGGAACCTTTCAAGGAAATTTAACTTGCATAATGTTTTGATCTTGGTGTTTATTACAGAAAATAAGAGTAATATTTCACCAGCTATTGTTATGTGTCAGCTAGTCTCTCCATCTGCTTGCCTTTCCTTGGTATTGCTTCCCAAAATCTCATTGAGTTTATTTTAATAAAAGCACCACTTAAAAATATAGCCGTTTATTCATACACTTAAAGCAGGTGAGATGGGCCAGTGTTCAGAACAGTTTATTGCATAGTGCTTGCTACTGTATAAAGATTTGGCTGTCATGACGGCAGAGTCGTGCCTGTGTTAGCAGTTGCAGCTTAGCCCATACAAGTAAAACATGGTGTGTAGGTTCCCTTCCAAATAATGAAATACGGTCGTTTCTGCTGTTAAAAGGCAGATTTCTTCCCTTCCCCTCTTTCACTGGAGCATGGCTTTTAAGAATGTGTTTTGTGAATAAAATTACATATTTGGGGATGGAGTGAAATGTTGAAGCTTTGCGAAAATAGCTACCAGCATTTTTTGAAACTGCCTTTTTTCTTTTTCTTTTTTTCTTTTCTGTAAAGGTAAGCTATTGTGAACTTGCTGAGCAGCCACAGTGTGTGCGTCTTCCATCTACTAAGTATTTGAGTTCATTTGATCCACTCTATATTCATCAATAGCTGTGGCTTTTCCTAGTCATGTTACTATATACCAAGTCTGAACTAAGATTTAAGTTTCTAATGTGTTGTGTTGCAGTGCATTGTATTTGCGAACTCTAGGTAACTAAACTTAGTAATAAACATAAGTGAAAAGTAAACCTGTTACTTTTTCCTTTTTTGGTGGTGTGAAAAATCTTACTTCTGTATTTTTCCACATACTGTACTCCCCAGTTCTGCTGTGTGTACCAGTAGAAGTCTGGTACAATGATAGGTGTAGAGCAAGTCAAAATACATTTCCAGTATGTGATGAAGCCAATGTAGGAAGTATGTTCAAAGTTTGTTTTAAACTAAAAACCTTGAACTGAAATTTAGTTGTGTTTAGAAACTTTTTTGCTGATTTCAAGCAGTATTCCATGAAAAGCAATTGTTGCTATAATACAAAATACTAGGGGAAGTGGCTTGGAAATCCTTTCAATAATGAGATTATTTCTGATTAAAAGCAATTAATTTTCTAATTTTGTCCCATTTTTCCTGGAAAAGTGATTTGGAGAGTGAAAGAATCTTGAATTCTGTTTGGAAACAACATTTGATTTTGTGTTTTATGCTTGCATGTACCTCCAACTGCAATACCCACGGGCCACTGTGTGTAATAGCTCACCAAATAGTCTTGAGGTACCCTGTTAACAGTGTATGTTTATTTGTCATTTAAGCTCATATTTATTTGTCTATAAAATCATGCAGCATGAACTGAGACTTTAGCGCTCTGATCTCCATGAAATGTTTACTAGTATGTAACTGAATTATTGTACATTATATTACAACCCATTTACTCATTCCATTAGTAATACCAGAAACAAAAGTTGTTTAATCAGTCACATCAAAGGCAGCTGTTTGGTTTTGTATTTTTGACATAAGCTGACATCTTAAGTTCAGATATGAAGTTCTTTAAACAGGAGTCATTGAAAGTGACACCACTTAACATTTATTAGACTTTTGTTGTTATTGTTTAGAAGCATATACTGATTATTCTGGTATTCTGATTTCGTAAGTAGCTTGATCAGGATTTTTCCTTCTCCCTATTAAAATAAAAGCATACTTAATTGACAGTTATACAAACCCATAACATGATCTGTAAGATGTAAGGTACATAGTTGAGCACCATATTTTAAATGGTAAATCTGGCACTGAGTGGTGCACATCTTGACTCTTCGTATGCTTTCTTCTTCCATTGAAGTTTCAGAAATGGCATGTATGCAGCTAAATGTAGTGTGTTTATAATTTGTAGTATAGAGGACAGGCACATCTAATACTAAATTTGAGAATGGCAGGAAATGGAAGCTGAGAACATTAGCATACTTGTTAGCATGTCACATTGACAAGTGTCTACATTAAACTCTGAAAACATGTTAAAATTATAGCTTTACAATGCCAGGTCCTTTATTTGCAGTTCTGCAGAGGAAAAAATTAATCTTACTGTACAGGTGTATTTCAGCAAATTAGTCTGAAAAGAGTTATGAGAGTGTTAGGGGCTGCTTTTGAGTACCTGTGATTGGAATATGTAATTATACTGTAGATTAGTATGAGATTGAAATAGCTTTGTCTGTAAACATTTTGCGGGGATGTCTGTTTTTCTGTCCTTTCACAATGACTGCAAGACCAAGTTAAAGACAGTAAGAACATGAAAATTACTACAGTAGGTCAAAAAGAAGTTTGGAGCGCTGATTGTATTAATTTTCGTATTACAAAGCTTAGACTTCAGCAGGCTTTTTAAATCTTTTTGTTTTTTGGTGTCTATATTTAGACATTTAGGAAAAACAGCTGTACAGGTAAATAACATGAATGTGTACTTCAGCTTAGGCCTATGTCATGTTTCAGTGAAAGCAGGATAAAAAGAAATTCAAGAATCAGTGGCTAGTAGAGAGAAGCTTGTGACTGTTGAGGAATAATGGCTTAATGTTAATTTGTTTTTGTAGATATATAAAACCTGTAAGGTTTTATAAGATGTCTTGCTTCAGTCAATTGTGGATATTTTAAGCAAAATCTGTCCCTTTTTATTTTACCATAAGGAGATCTATGGTTTGTTGAATATATGTAACCGTTCTGTATCTGGGACAGCTGAGGGGGAAATAAGTGAATGTTAGTTGTTGCACACATTGGATCAAGATGTGATGAGATGTGATCTGTGCTCCGTTTCATTGAAGTAGTTAAATGTCAGTTGCTTGCTTCCATAAATTAGAGTGTACTTGTTTTAAAGAGGCCTCAGAGTAAGTTACAAAAAAATAGGCTAACAGGAGATAAGCTAATAGTATAGCTTGTTTGGCATAGCTTTTCTGCACTACCTGCCTCACTGCGGCTTCATTAGCTGAGCAATGATTCAACCATTCTGTAATAGTTTAAGGGTTTGAGTTTATAATTACTTTTTTTGACCACCTCTTTAATGTCGATAGAAAAGCAAAATGTGTCAGGTTAGTCTGTGATCTTGCAACACTTTCATATACTTGAGCTAAGGATTGTTAGTAATACTGGGGTAAAAATACTGTACAAAGAAAATCCCAAACATGCTTAGTGTTATTTCAAAATGTGGTTTTCTGACCATTACTTCTGTAGCACACTGTAAGAAACTAAGTGACTGACGTTATGAGTAGGTAGAGTCATCTGTAAAACTAATTAGTTTTAGAAGCTAGCACTGGAGCATTAGTTATTCCACCTCATCTGAGCCAGGAATGAAATGCATTGCTGAACTTTTGTGCTTTCTCCACTCCTACGTTGTTCTGAACTTGTACATTGTTGCTGTATTCAGCATGCTTATGTTTTGCGGAATTTCCATAGTTCCTTGCTAAAAGCATTAACATGTAGCTGGAAACCTGCATGTGGAATAAGATGTGGTACTTACTGACTGGACTTACAGCATGACATGCTCTCTTAGTGAATAAATTGAGTGGGGTTTTTTTATGTTACAGTTTTTATTTGTTTTTAGGATAACTTATGGAGTTCTGCATGAGTAAAAATAGACATGCTGAATACTTCTGCTACTTGTAAAGTGTACAGATGGTACAGCTACCAATACGAAGCTTGAATCTCTTCATTTATCATTGATGTAAACTGAAGCACTGGGTTTTAAATTTTATCCCCCTCCACCCCCCCTCCCCCCCCCCGACACTTTCTCAAGCAGAGATCAGTAGTTTTCAAACTTTGTTTGGATGTAGCATTCTTAATGCCCTGTATAGAACCCTTCTGTTTGTGGTAAATGATAGCTCTGTATCTTAAATCTGAGATGTATTTCTTCTGTTTTCTTTTTTTATTGCCTCTTTATAATAAAATTCATATCACTGTTTCATTTAGACTAGAAAATGTTGCCATCCTTTGGGAAGAAAGGAGGTATTCACTCATGCAGGTTCCCTGAAATGGCTGTGATTCTGGGGATCTAGAAGCCTCCTCTCTTAGTCAGTAGAAAAAGGCAGATGCCTCTAAGAATTTGGCATGTCTGAGTTAGAGGCTTCAAGATGGCAGTGGACACACCTTTCCATCTGATTTTTTTGGTTTATTAAATGGTTAGAAACATCTCCTGCTGTTTTGATTTGAGCACAGTGATTTGTTTGACAAAATTGGCTGTTACAAGCATGTAAGGAATATTTTATTAAGATTCGAATGTTTGAATATTTTCACATTAGTCTGCATCTTCATTTGTGTTTTCATTGACATCAAATAGTGGCCTTCCAGGACAAGCAAAAACATTGTACCTGTTTTAAGTCTCTTTATTCACATTTGTTACTCTATATAAAAATTTAAAAAGACTTTACTGGTTTAATAGAAATGTCATTTTAATTCACAGAGAGGAAAATTGCTATATAATTTTATATTGATAATGGCAATTTTTAATATAAGTATCAATCATAGAAAGGCATGAAACCATTTTCTGATAGGTTTCATTTTATTAAATGAGGTTTTACTAGGTAAACACCATTTCTGATTCTCTCTCTAAAAACAATTTAATTCTGATAACCAGTAATGTGATATGTAGATCTTTAGTCTGTATTACTTATTTAGTATTACTAGAAATACTTCACATTAAGGATTGCTCTATATTAAAAATTACTTATTTTAAATTGACAATGCAAGGAAGGAGCTAATGCATCTGTAATGAGTTTTTATAAGGCAGCCAACAACTTTATTTACAAAAGAAGGGAGGAAGGGGGACCAATGAGTTTGTCTCCCATTTGTGGCCTTTTAAGGCTTTCTCAGCTTATTAAAAGGAATTTTGGCCAATTCCTAGAAATGCGCTTTCTTCTTGGTCTTATTCACCCTTGCAGGGGTTTAGTAATAGGTATTGACACAAAAACCCCCTTCAAGTTTCTCTTTATTTTAGAACATGAGTAGTGACCTGTGCGCTTCTACGTGTCATTTGCTTTTGGGAACTGTCTTCGTGGTTTCCTTCTGCCAGAAACACAATCACAAATTCCAAGTCTGTCTTTATACTTTTGCATTACTTATCTTAATTCTCTGCCAAGCTATAAAGACATTGGAAAATATCCATTTATCTTCCTATCACTCCAGTCTAGCAGGAAAGACTCTTTTTCATCCAAAAGTAAACGATTAGAGGGAGGCTCACAGTGTCAGAAATCCCACAGCTCCCATGTTGTTGTTGCAGGTGGCTTTGGAAAGTCTGGGAAACTTGGTAGGTGGAGGGAGTGGAGCATCTAAGAGCTAATTAGTGAGTGCTGGGCTAGCCAGTGGAACAACAGAGGAAACTTGTGGGGAAAGGGGTAGTGTTGGGACAGTCATCATTTTACTGTGTGTATCTTTTCATTTCTTCCTTTCCTTCTCCCCAAAAGGTTTGGGTTTTACGCTTTTACTATAGTGTCAATAGATCTGCATCTGTCCTTTTTAAAAAGAGCTTAGATGTGGTCCTTGTGGGTTTTTTTTTTCTTCCCTTTTTTTTTTTTCTTCCAATATTTTCTTTCTGCAAAGGAGGGAAGGGAGTCTGCAGCAGAGTAGTTGAGTAGTTGAGTACATCTGACAGCTGTTGGCTGCAATTATTTTAGTCCAGCTAGTAAGAGTTTCGCATCTTCTCTGATACTCTATCTAGCTTTTCCTCATTTTAAGAAATGGGTATATCTTCTGTTACAAAATTTGGAGGGAATGTTTTTCCAATATACAATTTCTAGGGTAAATATGTGAGAATGATGACCTAGATGTGGAAGAGCCAGTTGTCTGCTCTTTCCTTACATAGTTTGAATCCATGTATTTGAAATGATGCCTTAAGTGCTAGGCAATAAATGAATATCACATTGTCATGCTCACTGGAGTTCCTCTTGTATTGGGTAATTAAATAGATTCTAGGAAAAAAGTGAGAGAACTTTAACCAGTCACAGGGATGGAAGTCTGCAAGGAGTCCATGTTGGTTCTTAAGTCATTTCAGTGAGTTATTTGCACACAATGATATCAACAGGAAAGTTTGACAGATGTGGACCCCAAAATATACTACACACTGTGGTTTAGACACTCTTCTGGGACACTGGAGAAGAGGGCCTAAGTTTTCTTTGGCAGAGTCATCATTCCAGTGGGTGTAATGTGTCCTGGATAGATGTCCTTTTCACCAGTCCACTAAATAAAGACATCTTTTTTTTGGTTTTTGACCTCTAGTTGAATGATTTTGACTCTACATTTCCAACTTGGCAGGCATAGCTCTAACGGTTATTGGTACATGTCTTTAGCCAGTACTCAAAGAATTCATCATGGTTTTTTTTTTTTTTTTTTGCATCCTTTAACTTTCATTTTGTTTTTCTCTTCAGTTCTTAGTTTCTCTGAAATTTCTGGGTTTTGTTACTTATACTATGTAACTATTAAATTCTGTATAGTTAAACTATTTCAGTAGCCTCCTCTTGCTCTGTAGACAGAACGGTAACCACTGTGAAACAATTTGGGAAAAGATACTAACACGAAAAATCAGCTCAAAGTTGCTGGGATAGTTTTGTGACTGTGAATTTTAAAGATTTGTTATGTGGAAAATAAATACAAACTTTAAAATACACTTGTGTAGCAATGAAAAGTGTTTCCACAGGCTGAAAAGATTCTGTGAGGAAGAAGTGGTGTGGGAGAAGACGCAGTCAGCACTGGTTGCAGTCTGAGGTCTTAGGTTCTTGCATGGGCAGGGAAACTTTTTTTTTCCCCTGATTGCTTGAATCTGATGCCTGAATACATTACTTCTTGGTTAAAATCTTTTGGCCCATTCTGTGAGGGTTCTGAGTTATTGGCTTCTATGTTTTCAAACTGAACTGTGTTTTCCTACAACTACAGCTTCTGTTTCTGACTTGGTAATTTGTGGTAGTCTCATAAGGTAGTGACCCCTTGTCTAAAATATCAGTGCACTAAATGTAGTTTGTGTTTCCATGTTACCTGATGGAAAACGGGTCTCCTTTACTGATTTAAAAAAAAAAAAGTGTCTGCACTGAACAGGTCAGAACAAATGGCTCCAAGTATAGTTTCCAACCATAGAAATGGTTAGAATGCTGGAAATGATCTCTTCACTAACACTCACAAATTGAGAAAGGGGGGATCATGTGCTAAAAATGTAATGATGTTAGTACAGAATGTCCCCAATCTCGTACATGCTGTAATTCTTGTTCTTTTTCAGTCCCTCCATTTATTTTCTGCAAATGTTAGCATGCATGTTTGTTGCAGTCAGCCTCTCACTAAACAAATCTTAAGGTTACTAAGACTCCTTTTTGTCACATGAAAACAATGGGCTTCATGTGTACTTTAAATGTGCCATGATTGCAGAAATGTTTCCCAGGCTTTCCCAGTGGGTCAGGGCATGTAAAAACTGATGTTTGCCTACCTTGCAAGAGGTCAACATGTCCAAGCAGAACTGTATTCAAGTATTCAGCACCATAGAAACTTTGTTAGGACTTTCTGGTTGTGTGTGTAGTGTTGTAATTTTTACTTAATTGATAATAGTGGTTTTGATTATTCTTTTATCACAATTTGCAACCAAATTAAAATGTAGAATTAACTAGAATTAACAAAAGCCATAGCATGTCCTACAGTGGCGATTTAGTTCCAAAAATGTCTGTCTTATAGAAGCTCATAATGGGTTCATCAAAATCATTACAACCAGGTAATGTTCCAGCAAAGAAAACTTTTTCTAGAGGTAGGGGTGGGGCTGTAGCTCTTTGGTTTTATCAGGAATTTTGCCTCTTATGGAAAGAGAAAATAACATGTTGCAAGTTTTTTTACTCCATCAGCATTAAAACACAAGAACTCTTGGTAAGTATTACCTGTACATAGATGATGAAATCCTTATAACGTTAGAAAGCATTAAAAATTATGCTTAAATTGCTGGAAAATGTTTATGTTCTTAATCACAACTGGCAGAGCAAAAATTGGCAAAAAATGGCTCGATTGCCAAATTTATTTAGTAATTTTTTTCCCCAAAGGTAACAAACTGCGAGTTTCTGGCACAGGATTGTGTCACTGCTTGGAAAGTAAGAGTGTCTTCCACAGTGTATTTACTGGATATATAGTGCATGTTTTACCTTAGCTTTGAAAGAATGAGAGTTTTTAGATTTCCTTTTAAGCTTTTCCAGATTTTGCACGTGACTCTCAATGGAGAGAGGAGCAGTCAACAGGTTTCTTGCCTGTGCACTGTCCTTGTGAGTCATGTAGTCAGGAAAAATCCCTGTGCTAACTGCTGATTAACACCCGAAACCTTGTAGACAGCCAGTGTGCGGAGCAAGGTCTTCGCTTGCTACCAGTACCAGCTTAATGGCAAATTGTTCTGTTTTGTTACCTTTATATCATTCAGAATAGTTACAGAATTTCAAAGGGGGAAATACCCTAACACTTCTGTTTCCATTATCAAGAAATCTCCCTTTTCCTATTGAAAAGCTCTTAAGAAACTGTCATCAAACATATGTTCTTTTGTAAAGTAAAAATCAACCTCTAGGTGTTGTGTGTGAACACACATAATGGGAAAAGCCTTAATGTGTGGCAAGTGACATAGTAGTCATCCTGCTTAACACAAATGTACTGGGGAGGAGAGGTGGTTTTCTGAGTTAATGATACTTTTTGACTTGTATGACATTTGTCATCCCTTCAGCACTGTTGTTGCCATTTGTACTTCATTGGGCTTTTTGGCTGAAGAATTACCCTTTTTTTGGGCCATGTACTGTTTTTTTAAACATGTTTGGATATTCGTCATCCTGGATGATTTATATGTGTTAATAGTAACGGGAAAGAAACATGGTAAGAGTTTGATGCCTTCCAGAGTAGCAACTAAAAATCTGTCAGAACACTTCTAGAATAATTAAACCTTTCTTGCTGTAATTAGGCTTTTCTGGAAACATGAACCCTTAAGCTTGCTGCTTTGGGCAGTGTAAGTAGCTCAGGATTAAAAACTGTGAAAACTTCTAAATGTCTTGGCAACTGAATTTTAAAGAAGTTGAAGTCTGAGAGTCAGATCTGCAAGGCTGTACAAACCACAATATCCTTAGAACACATTTGTAGGACAGGCTTTATTTGTAGGTTGCCTTGAGAGATTCAAATGCTCTGTATGTTCATTCCACCGCACCCCCTAACTAGTGTACAGAGAAGATGACACATATTACTAGGCTTCTGGCAAGTTCCAGGCTGCTGGGGTTGATGTGTTAGACATAATTTCTTAACTAAAAAAAACCCAACCCTAACCAAGTGAAGTTTTGGGTTGATTTAGCACTCATGTTGCAGAACTAGGTGGATTTTGAAAATGTGGTGTGAGTAAAAAATATAGGTGAGCTGTTGAGTCTGAACAGTGAAACTTTGAAGTAAAAAAAAAAAAAAAAACTAAAAAACAAAAAAGGGAGTAGGGAAGGAGAGGTTAGAGGGTATAATCAGCCAGGTTTTTTTCCGCACTTTCTTGACAAACAGTTTAACTGTAATTTCTATCATAGTAGTTGGCTTCCAAAAGTTTTTGTTGACTATACCTTTTTTGTATCCTCCAAAAGACTCCTTTTATATGTCAAGTTGGCCTGTATGATGCCAAGATTCTGCTTCCCTGACAAGAGGGAACCACACAAGTAATTTGCTTTCAGAAGTGTGTTTTGGCTTCTGGATAATCTTGAAACTCACTTGAGGAAATTGAAAGCTCTTGGATGTGTTCTGTTTTCCTGTTTAGCAGTTACTGAAGATCATATATGTTTGTAGTGCTGGAAGCAATGATAGTTGATGTTTTGTTCTAGATTCCTTCATGGAAAATGGCTTGGAAATTGGGCTACTAAAATTAAAATCACTTTCCAGAAAGAGAAAATTGTGGTTCATGCTTGCCAGGGGATGGCCCTGAGTCAGAAATAACATTCCTGTCATTTTTGGACCTACAGAGAAATTTGTTTGAATTGAAGACCAAAAATCAGGTTCTTCTCAACACCTTGTAGCTTGCATTATTGCTCTCTTGTTCCCTTTTGCTTAAGTTTCATTTCCAGTTCACCTCTTTCTCCTTTAGTGTCTTACAGCTTTCCCTCTTCTCTGCATATCCCCAGGGAGCAGGAGCAACACCTGCAAAAGTGAGGATAATTTCTGAGCCCCTGCTCTAGATCTAAAAAAAAAAAAAACCAAAAAAAAAAAAACAACCAAAAAACAAAAAAAAAAAAAACAACCCAAAAAATCTCAAAACCCAAGCATGACATGAACAGATCTTCAGGGGACGTCTGGTTTGAAGTACCATGGTCTACATTGCTTCAGCCATTTCCTTTGAGGACTGTGTGTTCTGGTTACAGAGTGAGATTTTCTAATCTTCCTGATTAGAAAATCATATTCCTGGCACATAATCCTTCTAATCCTAGGCTTTATTTATAGACAAGTTTTCTAAAAAGGAATATTTTTTTCCAGGTCCTCCTACTTCCCTTATTTCCTTTACACTCCTATCTCCTCATGCACACAAACGTAAGTAGAAGTCGCGGCAATATTCTTAGCGTATAGGAGTGAAAATATGAAAACCCACCACTCTAACGTGTATTTTTATTCCGTATGTAATTTTATAACTTCAAATTCAATTACACTTTGTGTAGACTGTGATTTGCTTTTTGATACCTGGTATCTAGCATTGTAAAAAAGATTTTAAAATGTTGGTGTGGGTGGTGGTGTTTTTTGTTACCTCTCCAACTTCACCAGTGTCCCAGCAGTAACTGGCCAAGAGAAAGTAAGGGATTTGACCTCCTTAAAATTGACATGCTACTAAAAGTACTGCAGGGGTCAGCTTGTGTTACTGAACATAAAGCAAGTGTATTGCCTGAGCTCACTCTTCTCATTTAGAGTTGTCTTCTCACTGTATTTAAAAGCAACATAATTTAGCCCAACATGGAGGGAAACATTTTTAATTATTTCCAAGGGCTATGGTTGTGTTCATCTCGCAAGCCTACAGCATGGGAGCCTTATTTAAGACTGTGTAGTTGATGCTGTACTGAAATCTGAGTTTTATATTTGAATTGGTAGTGGTCTCAAGGTTGTTCTCCTTATGGCCCCCCCCCCCCCACCCAAAAAAAGTTGTATAGACGTCTAGTGTTTGTTTCAGTCTGCATCTTTCTTTGATTTTTTTTTTTTTTTCTTTAAATACTACAACATAGGATAGATGTAAACCAGTGTTTTCCTCACTGTATCAATATCCTGGAGGTATTCTTCTGGTGCTTTAATGTGCAATCCATGCTTGGTTTGGAGGTAAATAAATCCCTCCTCCCTTAAACCAGGTTACATTGCAAGTGGAATTGTATTAAAATAATTCTGAAGATAGTGAATTAATTGGGATATATGCATTCTGTTCATAATGAAGGACACCTTAAGAATGAAGGAGTATTTGTGTTGCCAAATGCAGTTTGGAAAGTTTGGAAAGTTGAGATCTAGAATAACTTTTTGAAAACCCTCATGCAAGCTGCTGGTTGTATAGTGCTTACTTTCCTTGTTCTTACCTGTCAGAACCATTAGGAAAAGAAGACCAGATGCATACTTGGAGAACTGAATTTTTCTTCTCAAAAACAATATGGAAAGCTAAAAATACAAAGTGTTTTCCCACTCTTCGTTCTTGTAGTCAGTTCAGTTTCCGTAGGAATGTTAAAGAGCGATCATAAGAGCTCATGAGGTAATTTCTCTGGATGAACCAATCAAACTGGAAAACTGATGTAAAAGGTGACTGTTGCCCCCTTCTCCCCTTACCTGCCCCTGTATTTGTACATACATAGGCACGTGCACACACACTTAACTTGCTGGGTAGCCACCTCCTTCATTTGTGTGGTAAAGGTTTCCTTTGTTTCCAGTTGTGCGCAGATGATTAGAAATCAAAGAACTCTTCCAAGTGATTCAAATGCAGTCACTCTTTTGACAGTAAGATTTAGTGTTGTATGACTGGTTTTCCTTGCTTGGTTAGAATGCTGATTTGAAGTGGTCCTGTTTACCTACACTACATTTTTTTTTGTATTGTACTCATTTGTTAATTCTGTACTCGAGACAGATACGGTGGTGTAGACTGAACACGAACAATAAATGTACTCTTACAAGTTGATCTGAAATTTCCAGGTTTAGGTGGGATTGTTGCTGTTTTTGAATGTGTCAGACTCTAATGCTCCTTTTCACGCAGGAAAAAAGTGAGGAGTAAATGGATTCAAAAAGTGCAGCAAGTGTTATGTGAAATAGAAGTGGCAATATCTTTTGTGCTATGAAGATATGCCATGACATTTGGTTCATCTGAGAAATCTGAGTAATATAATGGGGCTGTGGGAGAGAAGTGAAATGACTCAAAATAAAAATGCTAAGCCAAAACCAAAATGTCAGTGAAAAGGTTTTAGCTCAGAAAAAATAAGCATTGAATTTCAAGCTTTATTTGCATAGCTTTGCTTTTATTGAAATAAAATGAAATCTTGCTTGTATTTACGTGTTCTTTTCCCCCTCTGTTTTCAAAGCCGGGAGAATAGATTTTTGCCTGGCTCTTAAATCAGTGATGTTATTAATGGTGATGTTCAAGCTTTAAATTTTTCATCTAAACAAACAAAACTACTTTCAGCAAAAAATAAGTATTACTGAGTGTATCTAAGGCTCACCTGCTTCTTTTTGTACTGTGAGGGTGCCTGAGTGCTGGCACAGGTTGCCCAGGGTGGTTGTGGAGTCTCCATTCTTGGAGATCCTCAAAAGCTGTCTGGGCAACCAGCCCTGGGTGGCCCTGCTTGAGCAGGGTGGTTGGACTAGATAACCTCCAGATGTCCATGCCAACCTCAGCCATTCCATGATTCTCCAGAACTTATCTGCATGTGTGTGTGAAAATTCTGCATCTTTCATTCCTTACAAATAGCAGTTATTTGACAGAGACACTGACGTATGTAAGTATGAACTAATGTGCCTGGAACATTAATGTTTTAATAAGCACAGCCATATGGGTGCGTAATAGAGATTAAGTATTTACCTATATGCTTTAAGAATCTTAATTTTTTTTTTCTATCTTGGACCGTTATCAGGTATTCATTAGTGCCTGTTTCTATCTAGTCACTTCACTGAAGTTCTTAAAAATATTTATATTTCACTATTTTTAAATGATCATCATTGTATGAATCCTATTGTGTGTGCTATGTAATATAAAAGTTGTTCTGCTCTTGAAGTGAACTGTCAGTCCTGCTTTTCAGTACATACATGAGACTGCAGTATTGTTGGCGTATCACATAGCTGCGGAGATAGGTGTAACTAGTGAGAATGGAAGATGATTGATCCAATTTTCTGAGAATCAAAGATTCAAACTAGCATAGAAAACAAAAAATGGGGAAGGCTCGTTAGGCAGCTAACAGGCTTTTGCTGGAGTTCGTGCCAATGGTACTTTTGGCCAAAAGCAATGGTTACCTCCAAGTACTTGCTTTGGTCATTTTTCTTTTTCTGAGAGTGAGTGTTATTTGTGTTGTTTTAATCTTACCTGTCTCCAGAGAACACTTGCAGTAAATATGAAAAAATGATGTCTACAATTGACTGTTTCCAACACAGTGTATTTCTTTATCTGTTTTGACAATTCTAATACTCCATCCAAGGGAGAAGGATTTGATGGTCAGGTTGCCATGTAAAATATTTTCCAGGTTTGTCTAGAAGAATCTGTTGCTGTGGAACTTGAAGTCAGAGAGGCTGAGATTTGTGCATGTGTCTTATAGTAGGGAAGAAGCCACTTTCTGTAGCTAAGGCTTTCAGAAGCCCAGAAGGTAGCTTTATATTTTCCTCTGCCTAGGAGAGGAAAGCAGTCTTCAAGGTTTTTTGAAAGCTTGAAGCAGGTCTCTGTGCATGCATCCTTGAATGTCCTGGGTTTTCTTCTAATCCTGTGACTTTCTTCTGTGGTAAAACGAAGACTATATCGATGCTTACTACTTAGACTGTAATCTCTGTTTCCTGGTAACTTACTGCTCAGGTTCACAACTTCAGTGTTAAACATACGGCTATTTAATCTTCAAATACCTATATTTAGTTTAGAAGCTCATCTTCAAATAACTCATGGAAGATTGAAAGCCAGTTTCTGAGCACAACAAAAATAACATTTTAATAACTTTTAACAACTTAAAAGCCACTGTTGTTGTACACAAAATACATTCTAGGAGTAAAACCATATCCTATCCATACTACCTTTAATTTGAATTCTAGTGTTTGAGATTCTTTATGGAGTTGGGCTTAATCTGCCCACTTAAGCCTTAAGAGGGATTTTGTGAAGGTCTCTCTTTGTCTGTTTTTCCTTTGTACTACCTTAGCTGTTTTACAGAGGGCTGATGGCGGAGAGGAACTGGTATGCTACAAGAGATCAATGCTCTTGATTAGGATGTCTGAGGTCTTCAGTCATGGTTGGATGCAGTGGTTATATAAGGGAGAATAACTTTCAGGGTAAATGTCATGTAAGGATTACCCTCTTGGGTTAAGCAATAAGGGAAGAGGTAATAAAAGTAGATAATGAAGTAAACTATGCTTTCGGCTTTTAACTGCAAAGTAGACTTTTCAGTGGAATATGCCCAAGTTGGGGTGAGCCTGTATGAGAAACAAGAGATTTGGTTTGCTTGTGGAGAAGTATACTGGCAAACAAAGAAAAATAAAAGTAAAATTGTTCTGCTGGTCCCTTAATGGCAAGGATGTCAGAAGAAAGTGTCCCAATAGCTCTGTTGCTTGCAATTAGTAAAACCAGTGGTAAAACACCAGTTTAAAGAAAAAAAAAATTAGATTTTGTATATTATTTGATACATTTACATTTGCAAATCTAACACTCAACTATTAGATGGTTGTCACATTTTTAGACTCACGAGCAATTGCTGTGCTATGTAACCTTGTGGACCTGCGGGGTGTGTGTGGTGTAAGCAAGAAGCACACATCTCATTCGGTGCGAAGCATGCAGAGATGGGAGGTAAAGGATGTGGCTGCACTAGCAGCAGTGTACGAGCACTTCTTCAACCGTACACTTGAGGGCTCTGAAGACTGAGAGGAATGCTGCAGAAGCAATTGCAGTCGAAGAATGTATTTTAACTAAATTGGTGCATTGTACCTGCACGGGGTTTAATGCTTGCTGGGCTATTTGGCTATTTGCCATAATTGGCTTTCCATTCCCTTGATTGGAATCATAGATAAAAATTTGCTAATCCACTTTCTTTGCTGAAAGTATTAGAAAAGTAATCCATCTTTTAAAAATGCTTGAGCAAAATCATATGGTATAAAGAATATGTTATTGAATAATGAGATTAATGAGAACTGTAAGGCATATGCAATTTAAAACATTTTTCTATGGTTTTAAGGGGAAAAATGCAATCTGGGCACTTTAAAGCCATAAGTACTTCCTTTTTTTTTTTTTCTTTTTTTTTTAATGCAATGCCTTTTAAATGTGCATTACATGTTATGCTTTTGTCTACCTCAGAAAATGTGAGTATATATTTATGAAGAAGGAACTGCTATTTATTTTTATTTTTCTTGTGTTTGAAAATATCTGATGTAAATTTCTTGGCTGTGTTCTTTCCTCCCTCTCCATTTTTCTGCCCACAGGGCATCAGAGCACGCATTTTGGAAACCCTTGTAATGCTTATTCTTCTTGCACTGCTTATCCTTGGAATCGTATGGGTGGCTTCAGCACTCATAGACAATGATGCTGCCAGTATGGAGTCTTTGTATGGTATGGAATTCAAAAAAACACCACACTAATTTCATTTTAATTATGGAAATGGATGTTTTCAATTAAATGTATTTCGAGTAAATGCTATGTGAGCATTGCACGGGTAGTGATGAAGCTGTATTAATTTAGTCAATACCATTTGTTTTGTTAAATCAATTTTTAACATGCTGAGAAGTTTCATGTTGACATGATATATGTTAAAAACAAGAGACTTAAGTGGTATATTTTTCCATGTAAATTATTTTTTTAAGCTAAAGTACTTGAGGATTTAGTTGCCTGCAGGATTATTAACTCAATAATTCTCATCTTGAAAGTACAATTGTTCAATGTTGAATGCTTAAGAAAAAAGGTTAATTCAGTAGTGTTTGTGACATAAGTAGCTTTTTTGTAATAAGCTAAGGCTGTGCCCAATATTTTCTTTACAGATCTCTGGGAATTCTACCTCCCGTATTTATATTCCTGTATATCACTGATGGGATGCTTGTTACTTCTGTGTAAGTATTTTCCAGATTATTCCAAAAGATGAATGTTTTTGTAGATTTTTTTTTTTTTTTTTTTTTTTTTTAAGATTAAAGGAAACTTCATTGTGAAAATCAAGATTGTGAAAGTTGAGTGTGATTTCCCCCTCCTCCCCCATTTTTAACTTTAAATTGAGATGTAAATGCTTTAGGTTTGGGTTTGAACAAATGCTACCTTACATATTCAGGTTTTGAGTAACTTCATGCCTCACCCAAAATAATTTCAACTTTTAACTTTTTAAAGCAGGTATTTGAAAAATAGGGACTCTATTCTGCAAAGGAAAGCACAGTTTTTAAATGAAATATCTGCAGGTCAGTAGTACAGAGAGAAAGTTATTTTGGAACACTTGGTTTGTCCTGTATTCAGTAAACTACCCTTCCTCCTTATTTAATTGAAAATGTTCTCATATAGACAGAAGTCGGAACAGTGCAATTATACCTATTTTGTGATTATGAAAGATGTCTGGAGGTCAGTTGGACATTTGCATATAAAACAAATGCAGTAAAAACCCCAGCCTTACACCAACTGGTCCTAGCGAGAGTTCAGTCATCCATGTTCAAAAAACATGTAGATGAGGCCCTTAGTGACGTGGTTTAGTGGTGGACTTGGCGGTCCTGGGGTGGTGTTTGGACTTGATGACCTTGAAGGTCTTTTTCAACCTAGTTGATTCTATGATTCTATGTTTAGGGGAATAAGATAGGTGATGGAAGCCTCTAGATCCCACTTATAATTTCAGTCCCTGACTGCCCTCTCCAGATAATTTCTAGAAAATTGCTGTGAGGAGGACAGAACATCTCCCTTTCTAGATAATCGTGATTTCATTTGTTCTCTAGGCTTTATAGGTTTACAGCTAACACAGGGTTGTCATTGTGGAGAATGATAGTTCAAAACATCCTTAAGACTAAGCAAATCTGTTTGTGAAAGGTGTTGCTCACAGACACGTTGGTGAGTCCCCTTAGGTTCTCTGTATGTGGAGAGTCTTAAATCAAGTTTAATTATTTGGGGGGGCCAGTTAAGGGAAAAATAAAAAAAGTAGTTCTGAATGTCTCACATAGGCTGTTCAAGAGTCTGAGTGACAGCAGTTGCTGAATGGTTTTAATTGGGCAGTTGGCTTAAAAACTTCCTACTTGTGTGTTGCAGTTTGTTTCAGCAGAGCTGAAAACGCAGTGTGTTCTGGGGCTGTTGTAAACCAGTTCACCAAAATAACTGGGATTAAATACCAATTTTTGGAAGAGTTATTTGTAACTTATACAAGTGAATCACTGAAGTAAAGGTGCTCCAAGCTGCTATATCTGTGTAGCTGAAAGGTCATCCTACAACAATGGGAAGGTGATAGATGGCTGGGGTAGAGCTTCATTATATCTTCAGCTGGCTTAATTGCTGAAGCAGTGTATGAGTATTGCTGTGGTGATTGGAGCATCACTTCCATTCTCTTTTTTTCCTTTTCCTGCAGGCTTCCTCTGTCGTAAATGAAGACTAGCTTAGCTTAGCCCTTTGTATTTTTCCTGTAATACACAGTAGCCACAGTGAAACACCAGTTAAAAATGAATTTAATCCTTCTTTTGAAATCTTGTGTGCTTCTCTGTTTTGGCAACAGTGTTCTGTTATTATGGAAACTATGAATGTATATTCTCATCCATACTGTTACAAATTTGTTCTATCTCACACACTTCAGTATTTGAAGGCTGTTCTCCCGAAACTGTTGATTTTTACTAATAATTTTCTATTATCATGGTTTGAGCCTTTCTCCAACAAGCACACATGCACCATACCTGGGAACAATCACAGCCTATGATCAAAAACGGCCCATTGTTATTTCAGAGAAAAGTAGCTTAAGGATTTGGTATCTGAGCCTACTATCAATTGAAGTTGCAGTATAACTTCCATAGCAAAGCAGCATCACGATCTCTTGACCTCACAGCTACACCTGTGCTAATAGACTAAATGGGCCTGCAATGTTCTCCAGTGCTGTGGCCAAGTAGTGTCTTTCTGTCCATGATATTGCAATATGCAGAAGGTGGCTCTGTGAGTGTTGCTTCCTGATAATGCTTTCTGGACTGCAGGAACTCTAGAACTGCACCTGAGAATTGTTTGGGAAACTGCAAACTGGTCCAGGGCAAATCATGCCATGGATAGTTCTAGCAATTTACTGGTGTAGGCAAGCAAGTCTTAATGCCCAGGAATGTATCCTGGCACTGCTGCATTTACTAGTGTAGACATAGCCTCTGGTGCCACATGCTTTGAATAAATAATTACTTGAGCAACTTTAAGATACCTGATTAGATGGTGTTCCTTGTTTACAAAAAAAAAAAAAAAAAATAAAAATCAGTTATGCTCTTGGAGGGGAGAGATGCTTGTCTTGTTCAAAATTCATATGATAAGTGTGTTTTAAAGTACGTATTGGAGCTTGAAGCTCCTGCAGTTCTCTTCAAAACCATGCTTGGTTATATGTGGAATAGCACTTCGAACATCCAAATAAAAATTGGTCCTTGACTTACAAATCACTGTTTCCAATGATCTTTTTTCCTCTGCAGTATGCACCCCAGTGGGACTTTCACGGATGTTTACAGTAATGGGTCAGTTGCTGGTGAAGCCAACAGTAAGTGTTATGCAAATCTGTCCTCGTTTGCTCTCTGTTAGAAGGTGGAATGGCATTAGGGTACTTCCTTTTTGAATGCTTGCGCTTCTGTATAATTCTCTTCAGCTCATCAGTTTCTATAGTCAATATTTCTGTACTTGTTTAAAAATTTTCATAGAGCACAAAAACCTATTTTTTTTAATAGAAAAAGTTTTTTTTAATAGTATAGGCTTCTTCTGATTTTCCAATTTATATAACTGCTACTAGTACTAGTAATTATTGCCAGTATTGCCTACTGTGTTTGTTTTGTAAATGCCTGAAAAATGTGGGCTTGTTCTGAGTTCAGGAGCAAATGATACAAAACTAAGCAAAGGATACAAAACTAAGCCTGGATAAACAAGAAGGGTACCTGGAAGTACACTTGGGTGGGTGAAATTGAAGTAGCTGGCATCTCTGAGAACTTCTTATACATAGATTCAGTTCTTGTACTAAATGTTGTGAGGGAAGGGAGAAGTTTGCATCATGTACAAGTGCTCTAGTGACTTTGCTGTCATGTTTCTCAGTTTGTATTTGCTAAAATTTGGATGCACTTAGGTCTTGCATTCCTTTTCATTAGTCACTTCAACCCCGAAGATACAAAGAAAATACGTATTGTTTGGCTATCTGGAAGCTTTAAACTCAAAGCACCTGATAGTAAGGTAGACAGACTTAATTTATTTTTTTAGCTTCCAGTAGCAGTTTATATTTGCTTGAAATACTGGCTTATGTGAAAAGTCACTTTTTAATATACTTTTTCAAAATCTGCAGGTATTTTTATTTAAATCGAGTGTGAAGGTGGATAGGTTGATATGATTTGAATATATGAGGAGAAGGTCAGATGTTCTGTCCGTTCCCCTGTTCCTTAAGTCTCTTTAGATTCAAAGTGAACATAAGAGCTTTAACCTAAAATGAAAACTTAACAGGAAGTTTGCTTACAGTAAAGAAATAGATTTGTAACAGAATGGAATAATCTTTTGTGGAGTTCTTATTTGTATCAATATTGTAAAGTTGTAGATTATGTATTTAAAATACAGGTTGCTAGAACAAAATGAAGCTGACTAGTTGACTGCGGTTTTTCTAAACAAATGACTCTGATAGTCAGTTCATGTTTCTGTTTACAAATACAGATCCTTGAAGACCTAGATGAGCAGATGTACATCATCACTTTGGAGGAAGAAGCAATTCAGAGGAGGCTTAATGGTATGCTTGTTCTGATACTGCTTCAGATACAGTATTTAAACTAGAGTGGTTCTGGTCAGGAGCATTGATCTCACTGTTGCATAGCCTCTTCTCTCAAAATAGAAAATTTCAGCATCTTGGTGTGTAACAAGCATTATTAGGCTTACATTCCATTGCTCACTGTGATGTTCAGGATTGGCTTGTGGTGTTTACTTTGATTTTGTTTTCTTTAACATGTTCATCAGCTTTAATATGTGGATATTCTGAGACTGAGAAAGCAGATTGAGTAGTTGACCAGACCCACCACCCTTACTGGAAAATATTTTGGATTGGTAAATGGCTGTATTGTAGCCTTGTCAGAAGAACAATGAATTTATATTAGCAAGAGGTTCAACTTCCTGCATTATGAGTTTTGGGTTTTAGTTGGAGGATTTTTTCTGTTTCAGTTCATTATTATTTAGAATGTTAGGTAGTAATTCATTAAACATCAGAGCAGTTCTTTATATTCTAGGAGCTATTTGAATTTAACAATTTCAATAATCCTATTAATAATTAAAATGAATAATTATTCAAATGTTTTAGAATTCTTGTATGTAGTATTGCAATTGTGCACTTCTTAGTAAGGTGTTTCTGTTTTGATGTACTTCAAAAATAGTATGGAGTTTTGGCTTCTAAGAGAGAGTATTGCAGCATGGCAGGCACCAATTACAGAAAATGTAATGACTTTTACAAACCTGGAAATGATGTTGTACAAATTCTCTTCTGGATTGTTTTTAACTGCACGGATAAGCCATCCATTCACAATTTATTACAGTTGCTTCAGGTTGGAAAACCAAAGAATATTCATGTCATGACACATCCATTGTTGGATGTGACTACATCCGTTGTTGTCTTATGACTTATTTTAGCCTTAATTTTCTTAATGTCCTGCCTTTCTCTCTTACTCTTAAGTCTTCTGTCATATATCTCAATCTTCTTTCAAGTCTCAGTCTCCTTTCAAAGTTGCTTGGTCAGGGAAAGTACCTTTGATAACAGCAGATCATGGTGGTTGTCTTTATTCCAGCGTCTACAGTTTGTGGAGGACTAGTGACTTCTTTGTGCTAAAGTCAGCCATGGTTTCCAGTTTAGAAGTAATGTTCACCTTCGCTGATTTAGAAGCTTAGGTTTTTATACTGACATGGATGAAAATATATATATATATGCATTCACATACAGATACACAAAAAGTGCATGCAGTGAATGTCTTTGAAGCTGCGATGGGGTAATTACTGTTCTGTGTTTGATGTTAGCTAGCAACTGTAAAATATTTGTTACTGAATATTTTATGTTGTCATGGTGATTGTGCTTATGTACAAGAAAAGCGATACAGAAAAATGACACAATAGTTATTCGGGTATCTATTAGATGTAGTGCAGAGTGGTTTCCACTATTCAGGTAGAGAATGCGATTATTTAGGTGATGAGTGACTGCTGCTGTTCTGTGTAGAAGTCTATGCAACAGTTGTTTATATTGCAATTTAGTAATATCACTTGTGAGGTAGACTTAGCCTGTTTGTAGGCATCTACTAATGAGGTCTGGGTTTAGGATGTGTGCAGGTGGCTCCCCTCACCACTAGCTGAAAGACTAGGTTTTCTCAGTGAATTGGTTAGTATTCAACATAAAGTGGAGCTGCAATCCATTCTTGTTTCACAGAGCTCTCACCAGCCTACTCATGAGAGGTGAAAGGTGCGGGGCTTAAATGTTCTTTGACAGGAGAGGGAACTAAATTCTGTTTCACATGCTGAGGGAATGTATTGACACCACTGTCTGAAGGAATGCTTGAAAAACCGTAGCTTGGTGTACAGAGGAGATTAATTGATTTAAGCTGAAAAGTAAATAAAAATCTAAACTTGGATTTAGTTTGTAGGTGAGGGGCAATATGTCATATGCACAAGAATATACCCTGCAAGATTTTTGTGAGTAATTATTTAAGTAATTTAAAGTATGGTTCTCAATTATGTGGCAAGCGTGGAAAGTTTCATCTTTTCTGCCAGAAGTGTTTCTAATATATAGAAATTATACCCAGAAAAATAGATACCATTTTTGCCACGATGAAGACTCATAATTTTTTTTTTTATTGCAGTTTTTATTGCATTTTTTAAAAATGTATACAACTAGAGGTGTGGTGCTGTGATATTAGAGGCCATAATCAGTGACTTAACACACAAATTGTGCAAGTATTTTTGTTGCTGTATCAGAGCAGATATATTAGGCTACATGCTTCCTGTGCCATGCCACTGCCACAACTCTTCCATATGTGGTAGTGGAAATATATGTGCTTTAGTAACCCTGCTGGACAGTTTTGCAGTAAAGTGTTCTAAAATGTATACTGCATTTGTATGTGTAACCCAAAAGTTGAATTTTTATCAAAACTGAAGAGGACTAGAGCACAGGCTTAAACGATACTTGGTGATTGTTAATGCTAATTTTTATTTTATTTTATTTTCCCCTTGATAGAATAATTGCTATCACACTCATAGCACTGCTTTACCTGATCATAATTAATGTTTCCTCAGACAGTGTCTGGACATAGGAAAGGGCTAACATGAATCGCTGTTCCCACTGAATGGGCTGGGTAAACCCTGTTTTCAGAGGAGGAAAAATGTTTAGCTGTGTGAGCTGGTGCCATTCTTGATTCATATGGATTTAACTATGTGACTGTGATGCAATTGATAGGGTATTCTGTAAAGCTCTTCATATTTGAAAATATATCTAACTGTGAAAATGCATATCTTCTTTGCGGAAACTAGTTTTCTTCCTTCTCAGGTGTCTACAGCATATAACTGAAAATTGGAGGAGGAGGGAGGGGAAAGTTTGATCGTGTTATCTACCCTAGTATTTTTATCTGTTGAAGAGATACTGGGCTTTGGGAAAATGTTTGTTTCCAGTGTATTATATTTCAGTACCCACATCACTCCTACAGTCGAAGAATAAAGCTGGGACTTTTTTATATTAAAAGAAAAAAGTTGCCTTCAGCTATTAGTTTTCCTGAATCCAAAGAGACGGGTGGGGTAGGATCAAAAATACTTACTTGATCAAAGTTATTGGCTCTGAAGGTATCCTTACCTATGTAAGAAAGATGAAAGGTGTTGTTTTTATTGCACGCTAGTAACAGTGTAATTTTGAACTAATTGGTGTTGAACTGCCAATCACCTAGGGGGAATGCAAATAGATACTCTTACAATTTCCTTTGAGGTACTGAAATCTTATGTCGAGGCTGGAAGAAAAACAGAATAATACCGTTAAATTGACCTTAAATGAGCTGCTTTGTGGCTTTCTTGGAGAATCCCTTCTAACTTTTCATTGCTAGTCCAAACAAGTCTTGTCTACCGATTTGATTTATTGGCTAGACAGCGCTGACATTGAACTTTGTGCATGTTTGAAATAAAGCTAATGTTATAGAGCCTTTAAGAATTTAGCTGCATCCTTTTCAAATACTCTTTTGACTGATCTGAAACTTTGCCTTCCCCTCTTGTAAAATATCCTTTTGTATAGCAACCTGTTGTTTGCTACTATTTTTAAGGAGGAACTACAACAGCACTTAAATATGATTCAGAATTTCTATTGAAGTATCTCTTAGGGACCTAATGTAATCATGCTGACTTTGTTGGAAATACTCCCATGAATATCAGTGGTTTAAGCTCTAGATTTTTATATTTGGGGCTGGAAACAACATATATCTTGAATAAAGCTTTTCCTCAGAGACCCCTAAATCAACTCTGGAGAAGAAGAATATGTAAGATGCTACCTTGTTTTCTTTCTTTTTCAACTGCTTCTATTAAAGTTCTTGAGACTTTTTCCACTGAGCTCTATAGCTATCCTTTTTCTCAACTCATAGTAATTAGTCATTCTATAAAATAGATGGTTTTGACTTTTATCAGAGGGAATGCATCAGCACAAAACCTTATTTTTATAATGATAATTAGATTTTTTTTTTTAAAGCCAGCTTTTTCTGAAAACCATATTGTGATTACTAATTTTAAATACACAGAGAAGTTAAACTGACATTCATATTGCACATACTTGAAGTGAATAGAAATTGTTAGAAAACAGCATTTGTAGGTCTTACTTGTTGGTCCTGGGATTTGAAATATTTATATATTTGAATCCCTGTAACTATTGCCACATACACATTATGTCACTGATATCAAAGATAAATATTTAAGCATAGCACAGAGTTTGTTATGTGCAAAAATGTGTATGAAACAAGCATGCAATTAAGCATTTAAAAATCAATTTTTGAAGCAGTTGGATACCTCATCGAGAAAGTCAGTATTAATACTTTGAAATAAAAAGAGTAGAGGTTTTTTGGGTGGGGTTTTGGTTTTGTATTTTTTTAATTTTTTTTTATTGTTGTTGGTTTTTTTTTTTTTTTTGTGTGTGTGTGTGTGGTTTTTGTTTTTTTTTTTTTTTTGTTTTGTTTTTTTTTTTAAGTCCAAGGAATACTCTTGTATATCTTGGTTTTTCAGGTAGAACTTCACTGAGCTGGAATGTGGATAATGTGGGAGCTGGATGGGATGAGAAATTTACTTTATCTTGTACTGAGATTGGATGGATGAGCAGACAACAGAAAATAAGGAAATAATGAGACTGGAATATAAAGTAGTGTTAGTCTGCCAGCAGCCTGAGTGCTGTTTAGTTCTTATAGGTGAATGATGAAGATATGAGACAAAAGCCTGGACAAGACTATTAATCTCAGAAATTTATTAGAGTTTATTTAAAAAAGGTACCTGGAGCATGGTGCTATTACAGGTTAGCCACAATCAAAGGTGAGGTCGAAGGTAGGGGAATGGTCATGAGGTGAAGGGCATCAATGTGAATGGAGAAAGAAGATAACAGGACTTAAGGTTTATTAAGACCTTGAATTGTCGCTGCCACAGAGAGGGACTGACTTGGAATAGACAGGGAAAATATGAGCCCTCTTAACTTATTGTCAGGTGAGATTATGCAGAAAAAAGGGATGAAAGTAGGGCAAAAAGAGAGTGTTTCTAACTTATGCTGGGAAGAATATTTCCAGTGTGTGATTGCAAAGGTTAAAAGTTAAATAATGAGATCAGAACTGAAATGGCAGATCTCTAGTCAGTGTTCCAGAGCTGTATCATTGCTTCAACACTGTACAGTGTTTGTATACAAACTGGAATCCAGGAGAGAAACCACAGTGAGCTTGCACTGGAAAAAATGGGTGGTTGGAAGAGAATGGAAGGTAGAAGAGGAAAAGGATGGAGAGGGAAAATGGGCTGGATTTCCTGGAGCACATGTATAGATAGGAGGAAGAGTTGCTGAGCAACTTTTAGGCAGAAAATTAGCAAGGGAGAGAGGAATTTATGTTACAGTTGTCAGTTTTCAGCTGCTGTAGAGTAGAGTTTGAGGAGTTGCACAATAGTGACATGCATATGCTGTGAACTCTAAAAAGGAAAGTGAAAGAATGTGATCTCGCATGTGGTTGTGAGGAAGATCTGATTGTGGTTGTCAGAGGGGGCTCCGTGGCACAGAGAGACTGACCAAATAGGGTGAACAGATATGACCAGAAAAGAAGTCAACAAGCAGGTCAGCAATATGGAAACTGAGTTTGCCAAGTAAAAAGGACTGGGGAAAGGGAAGGAGTGGCACAAGCTGAAGCTGCAGGTCTAGCCACCAGCTTACTTAGTTTGGAGGCAATGGTCCACTTTGCCTTTAAGTTGCTAAATAATAATGCCCTTGAAGGACATCCAGAGATTCTTTACATCTTGATATATGAATCATTGAGAGAGAGACGAATGGTTTCAGACATCCAGTCTCAGGCTGCCACACCATAACTGGTTTTTGGACCTGCGCAACAGTTCAGCAGTAGCTGCTCTTAGTTCTTGCAGCAGCCAGCCAACAGAATAGGCAGGGATCCAAGAAGGTCACACTGCAAAACCTCTGATGTGTTGAACTGTTCTGGTCAGACAGAATTAGAGAGTTCTCAACTAAGCCTCTGTTTTTTGAAAAGTAGTTGAAAAGTCTCGAAGAAACACCTGAAGTTTAAAGCCACAAGTGTTCATGTGATGCTTCCTAAATCTGAATTGTTACAGTCTGTCTTACAGCACTATAGTTAGTCTCATCCAAAAGAAAATTCTGTCTTCTGTGTTAATAGGTATATCTTCCACGGTGGAATACCAGACAGCAGAGTTGGAACGGGAACTTGAAAAAGTGAAAAGCAGGAAAACAAATCTAGGTAATAAACTTTTTTCCCCCTACTGTTTCATGTGGATTGCAGTTTAATAAGTGACCTTAAGATGCTGCGTTTAGCTTATAGCAGTAACTTCATTGATTCCAGTTTGTTCTTAACCAAATTTGTGCATTTGCAATCCTTTCAAATCAGCATAGTTTCTACAGTTACGTTACATGGAATCATTGCACCCCTCTAACAAACAAATTGAAGTAGGGAGTCTGAATTGAATCTTACTTTTAACATAACTTTAGAGAAATTGTAACATCTTAACTTCCTTGCATAGAGCTCAGTAGCATGTTTTTTCATATATATAATGATATGCTTATGATTATTTGGGATAATCTAAGACATTACTTTCCTCTGTGTTTCTAAATCACTTCTATAAAAGTCAAATTGTTTTTAAGAACAGTAAAATAATTCTTAGCAGGTTTGTGTCTTTTAAAACTGGAAAGTGATACTTGTGGTAATGGCAGCCACTTGACAGGAGTCTCCTCATTTATTCAGAGGTTTGCAGGATTTTTGCATTTATTGGTGTGTTATGTGCAAAACTAAGACTGGGAAAAAAAATTGTGTTTTCTTTTTAGACATACTAGTGATGTGCTGTGAGTTAGTCTTGTCTTTTTTGCCTTACATTGCAAGAAGAAAATACTGTTTAAATATTTGAAATTCTGTTCTGTCCCTTCAGGTTGTACAAAATATACATGTAAACAGCATATTTTAATATTAGGTATATCTAACCTTTGCAGAATTGCTGTATGCGGGGTGGGGGGGGCCGAAGTGTTGTAGTGAAACATGCCTGTAAACAAAAAAAAAATCTGCTTCTCTCTGCCCAGCCTTTCTCTAAAGAGGATTCATATTTTGCATTGCTTTGTACAGCTCTTCAGGGTGGGTGTTTTTATGAACTGGTTTGTGTCGGTTCAAGATAAGATTACTTAACTATAGTTATAAAAAGTGCTTATAGACAGCTGAATGATTTTTATATGTGTTATTCTAAGGTGATGTACAGTATTAAGCTGCTGTGTTTTGTCCTCTGAACAGAACGGAGGAAAAAAGCTTCTGCTTGGGAAAGGAATTTAGTCTACCCAGCTGTTATGATACTGCTACTGATTGAGACGGTAAGAATTTTTGCCTTTATTTCCTTTTTCCCCAATAAAAAGTATGAAGAATTCTTTGTCATCTGGGGGGATAGTTTTG
The DNA here is from genome assembly GCF_004027225.2 of Strigops habroptila. NCBI lineage: Eukaryota > Metazoa > Chordata > Aves > Psittaciformes > Psittacidae > Strigops > Strigops habroptila. The sequence goes on along the minus strand of NC_044277.2, from coordinate 106,276,582 downwards.
AAATTGAGTGATGTGTGTTTAAATGACAAACTTGATACTCTTCTTGAACCTTTTTTTTTTTTAAAAAACTTAACATTGCAAAATCTGGTGGGGATAAATGATAACATTTTAAAAACGTGGAATACTTTTAAATAACAAGACTGTTTCTGCTTCCTTACAGTCCATCTCAGTCCTCTTAGTTGCTCTCAACATTCTTTACCTGTTGGTTGATGAGACTGCAATGCCAAAGGGATCAGGGGTAAAGTAAACTTTATATATGATTTCCATAACTGTAGTAAAGCTTTGGAGCCCTTAGAAAAGGGCAAGTGAGAACTTCTGCTTTAGTAATACTGAAACTAATGAGCCTCCACCTTGACTTTGCTTCTAGGTTTCGGCCCTGTGTGCACATAAACATTTATTTCATGTCATAGTGCATTTTTAATAAAACTAGTCCAGAATCTTAGTGAAGATACAGTGAATCACTAAAGTAAATCAGTAATCTGGAGTTTGCATTTTCCTCATGTTTCCTACTTTTATATGGACTAGAAATTTTTTTTTTTTTTAATTCAATTTCAGAAACTCTATTAAAAACCAATACAGAAAGCCTGTCTTGGTTTGTGTTCCACTTAGAAAACATGACATTTTTTCCTCTTTTATAATAAAAATCCTTCAAGAAAGTAAAGAACAGCACACTGAGGAGTAGTAGTGTCTTTAATCATGGGGATTTCTTTATGAATTTAGTAGTGCTTTCCCTTGTGTATTACTGTATATGAGCTTTCAGAGCTATGAAAGGTGTCTAGCAGTGATGGCTGCTCTGCCTGTGGTATTGTGAACAGCTAGAAGTGTCACCCTTTGAGACCTCTTATTTTAGTTTCCAAAGTAATGGAGTATGTATGGAATGTAGCATGGTAGGATGCAATATGCATAAAATATGAATGATTGTACTTTCTGTCTTAGTAATACATTTCACTCAGGTTTGAAAGCTAGCTGATGCCATTGCATAGGATGGGAGACTTGAAGGTTAGGACATCAAAATGCCCCTTAAACACTGAATTGAGAGAAGACTATTTCGTGTAAGATGTTAGGTTTTTTTGGTCCTGGTAGAAGTTAACTTTATGACATAGTTGCATGTATCTTACTTACTAAATCATGCAAAATATTTTTCTCCTTGTAGGGGCCTGGAATAGGAAATGCCTCCCTATCCACCTTTGGTTTTGTGGGAGCAGCACTTGAAATAATTTTGATTTTGTATCCTTTCTTTAAGAATTCTGTCTGTTAACAAGTATTCTGTCCAGTTTTCTGGGACACTGGTAATTTACTAAGACACTTGCCTGGGAAGAAGAGATACAGGCCGGTCCTTCTCAAGCACTCGAAGCATTTGTGGTTTTTGTTGGTGGAGTTTTTTTGTGGGGGGTTTTTTTTTCCCCTTTGGTTCTTAAGACTTTTAGGAGACTGCTGAGAACTTGAATGAAACTCACATTCCTTGGAGGTTCCCTTTTCCTTGATTCTCACAGCTATCTTATGGTGTCCTCTGTCGTCGGCTTCTACAGTCTTCGTTTTTTTGAGAATTTCACTCCCAGGAAGGATGACACAACTATGACAAAGGTAAGGTAAAGTCTGCGAGGGTGATGGCCCCCTCTCCTCTTTCTTGCCACCCAAGACAAACTGACTCTTTTAGTTAGTAATTGCCCTGAATGGCTCATTTGCGGTGATCAGTATTTGTTTGTAAGCTGGGTAAACACAAACTGGAAGATTTTCAAAATGCTGAATGAGTGGGAAAAAGGATGTGCTCTGTTTAGTTTGGATGGCATCCATTCACTTGTAAAAAGCCGGGAATAGCAGAGCTTGTTAACTAGCTATAGAAAAGCTAGTGAAAGAACTTTGTTCAAAGGAAACGTATTGCTAATGAGTAACTTTGATTGTGCTAACTGTACTTCAGGGAGCTTGTTTGAAATCTGAAGAACTTGGTTGCTAGAAGTAATACAGACAAAGTAATTCAAATTTGAATAATTAAACTAAGACTGAGGAGGTATATTCAGCATCATTTTGCAGTCTGAGGCTAATTTGACTTCGTACAATTTAGCACTGGCTTTAGAATAACAAGTGCTGTTACCTAACGCAGAGGAACATGCTCAGGTTTTTGGTAGAATATTCCCACAGCTGACAAGGGGAGGTGTTCAGTAACCAAGGAACAGATGACGAATTTAATTATTTTTTCCTTTGTGTTTCATTGTTTGTTTGTTGTTTGTGTGTTTTTAAAGTAATGTGTAGACATTTTTACCATAAATTGCTGGAAGTGAGAAAGTAGATAAACACACAGAATGGTTATAGTAGATAATTAATAGGGAGTTGGAATGTTCTTAATGTTTTCTAGTAATTGTTTACAGTACACCAGGAATAGTGTAGAAATAAACAGTGAATGCAGAAATGTCTGTCTACTTTCAGGAAGGGTTTTTTTTTTAATTATTTTTTGTTTTATTTCGGATTCTGATAGAATTAGAGCTGAAGAAAGTGATCTCTTGTGAGAGAAAGTTTCAATTACTCTTTACAAAGGCTTCACAAAAACTGGAGTAAAATCTAACAGCTGTGAATTTTTTCCTACTATTTAAAGTAGTCAACAGGCATTCAAGTGAAAGGAAGCTCTTTGTTGTAATTTTTTAAATAATGCTAATCCTGCAAGCAGTTACATACAAAGCTTAAGCTGATGTATCAGTCATCTATTCTAAGCCTGTGGAATAGGTCTTTTATCAAAAGTTTGCAGGAATTAAGTAAACAGTTGATGCTTTGCAACATGGTAGTCTTGAATTATTTTGAATCTAAGTATGATTAAAAGCAAATGATTACATACTTGAAATTTTTCATCTTGTGTGACACCATATGGAGAAGTGTGACAGAAGTGAGCAGGACTAGCGATATGTTACTGTAAATTGCTTTAGGTTCAGCTTAAAGGATGTAACTTTCAGGAATTCTTCTTTCTTATCTTGACCACCGTTTTTCTTTTATTTTTCCTTCAGCAATCCCATAGCTAATTTAAACGCTGTTTTATCATTTTTAAACAGATCATTGGAAACTGTGTCTCAATCTTGGTGCTGAGCTCTGCTTTGCCAGTGATGTCAAGGACACTGGGTAAGTAAAGTGGAAGTATAACACATTGTAATAAAGGATGTTTAATTGAGTTAACAAAACAAAAAGAACTCCCAAAACAGCCTGTACCTTTCATAGTATGTATTTAATTTGCCATCGCTTTCTGTAGAAAGAACATCTATGTGTGGCCTTTTCTACACTAACATGAGCTGTTGAACATGCATTCTACATACGTGAATGCAGAATATACATTCTCAAAAAAAGATGCTAAGCATTTTCTACAGAATATATTCTTTTAAAAAGGTAGGTTAGGTTTTTAAACTTCTGGTGGGAAGAATAGATATGGAGACTGCTTGATCAGGGCAGTATAAAATAGTTTCAACTGTTCACTGTGATAGTGCTCATTTTTTATGGGGAAAAAAAACCCCAAACAAAACCAACCAACTAAACATTTGGGGATTTCAGGTCTAAAATTCGAGATAACATTGAGTGTAAATGTCATCTTAAAAACAGTTAATAACTCTTCACTGAAGTTTTTTATCAGCAACGATACCAGGCTACTTTAATTTTTCCCTAAAATAATCTGCTTGCATTCTTTGTTACTTCAGTTTTCAAATATAAAAATTTGGAGTCCAGCATAATAGAACTGAAGAAGTTCTGATTTTATTGTTAAGAACTGGCAATAGCATTTGAAGTGGAAAAACTATTTTAACTGTTTGGAAAGTCAAGGTGTTTTGTATCTTCACTTTGTTTAATTAGGTAATCTTCAACTTGATTTCTTGAAGTTAGGTTGCAAGGTAGTTAATATTTTCTGCTAAATTATACTGTACATTTTCATGCTGTGTGTATCTATAGATGAGTTTTATTAGATTTACTAGATCATTTCTATAACAAACAAAAAACCCCACCTGTAATGCATTTTAGAGGGTTGAATCTTAAAATACACAATACAGAGCTAATGTTTTAAAAATCTGTAGGAAAATTTCACAAATGCAAAAGAACAGTTCAAGTACTTAAAATAGTGCAGTTTTAAAGTATAGCCAGTAAGATTAAGATAAAGACCTAAGAATTAAAACAGTTCTAGCACTTAGAGCAAGATTCTATGTTGAAAAATTAGTGGTTTAGAATAGAATTTTAACATTAGTATCGTGTCCACTAAGTTACTGCATTCATCACTTGTTTAAAAGAAAAAAAAGAAAATAATTGTTAATGATCTGTGAGATTAGCAGTTGATAATAAATGGATTCTGTGGAAGTAAGTATACGTGCTGGGTGCATTGTTGTCTCATAGGAAACAGATTAATGGTAAAACTCACTTAAAAAAAAGACTAACAAATGAAATTCCTGAATAGTTTGCCATAGAGATAAATAAAAGAAGAAAAAAGATGGAACAATTAACACACAGCTAACAAATGCACAGTCACAGCTGTCCAAACAGGATTAATAGAGTGTATTAGAGTACAGTGAGTCATGTGGTGCTTTGCAAAAATATCAGTGTGTTGCACTACATGCTACCGCCCTGTGGCATTGAATAGATGAAAAGAAATAAATATGTTAAGCAGATTCATAGCCTTTTCATTTTATTAAAAAAGCAAGTTTCTAGACTATATGGAAAAGCTTAGACTTCTTCATTATGGGAAAGGTAAAAAAGCAGAAGTTATCTAACACATGTACTGACCTTTTTCAAATTTTAAAAATGAAAATAGAATTTTTTGCAAGTTTCATAGCATTTGTATTAGATATGCAGGTGATGCAGGTCTCTAATAATTCTTTTAGAACTCTAGGAAAGTTTTTACTAAAATGAGTTCGTGCATTTTTTTAGCCTTTTAATAGTCCTCCTTCAAAAATGTTTCACACCAGCACCATATTGCCAACCACTGAGAAGCAAACTGGGAGTAGGGCACTTAACAGTCAAGAAAACAGAAACAAAGAATTGCAAATAAAATTGGTATTTCTAATATACAAAGTTTTCCCAGAATTCCACTCTGGAGTGTTATCGTTTAAGTAAATAGTGATTTTTGAACATACTTGCATGTACAATCTAAAAACATAGTGGGTTTTTTTTTTTGTTGTTTCTTTTTTTTTTTTAAATCTAAATAATTCTTTAGTATGGTAAATTGTTGCCAACTTTCTTGGGTATGTTTGTGTCCACTACAGCCGTCGCTTTCTGTTCAGCTACTGAATATTTTTTCAAATTGGAGTCTTGGAAATGTTTTCCTTTGTGGGCTGCATAGATACTGCTTCTGTAAGAAAGTCACTGAAAGCTTTTTAACACTTTTCTCCCACAAATTTACAAAATTATACTGTCAGATCTTCTCTGATGAGCAGTGACTTTATTTTAAGAGAAAAATGTAATTTATGGACAGTATTTTTCCCACCTGCTCTAATAGAAGTATCAGGCTTAATTTTTGTTTGTCCTTACAACGCCTGCTCTATTGCTAGCTATTCTTCTGAACCTCGTTGTGCCAAGGAGTATTATTTCTTTTCCAGAGAACTCTTCACTCAGTGCTCTACCTGTTTTGTTTCTTTTCCTTTAAAGGTCTGGAAGGCTCTATGTTCAAACCTGACTTTCTCAATTTTCCTGTAGCTGTACAGTCTGACTAAAACACTCTGCTTCTTTTGAGAATGTTAAGGACACTGTTTGCCTTCAAGTGTGAAAGCAGCTTTGTGTTTATTGTCCTTCATCCGTTTACCAGTTAATTCAGTTGGCTGGTTTCTTCTTTTTGTGCTAAGACCTTCTGTGCTTTTTTGACATTTCTCCCTGCTTCTCTTGCTAGTTTGATCAGCTTCAGTGACTTTTTTCCCCCCCTTATCCTGCTTTTCATTTGCTTAATTTTTGACATGTTTTTCTTAGATGTCAAATTTGATTCCCATGTTTTTAATTTAAACAACTGATGCTGAGTACAAGGAGCATTTGTATCTCTTACTATTGTGATAGCTGGCTGTAAGTCTTGGGTCTCAAGATACAATGAGATTCAGAAGTGCCAGGTTTACCCTTGAAAGGAAGATAACTGACCCTTTATTCTGCCTCTCTTCATTTATTATCACTGTTGAAGTCATGGTTCTTCAAAGCCCCCAAACCTTTTCAAAATAGGATGATAGGAGACTCACTTCCAGGAACTTCTGAGCCAGGTTATTTTCTGATTGCCTAGTTTTCTGCTGCCATTTCAGTTCTGGGATGAGGAAAGCTTCCTTCCTTTGCACTGTAGGTCTCAACTGTGAGAGCACACATCATTGACATCATCTGTGCAAATCTTTTTGGGGAATATAATGGTTCATCAATCCTAGACAACTGTTGTTTGGGTATCATCTCAATATTCTGCCTTTTATTCAGTGCAGTCCTGACACAGGCCTGGCAAAGGAACAACTGATGGCTCTTCCTCTTCTGCCTTCTGGGGTGGACCCTGCAGCTCATAGGCACTTCGACATTTTGGAAGAATTTTGCTCACTTAACTGTAGTGGTTGACTAGCCTTTGATCAGCTCAAAGCTCAGGCATCAGTGTTATGAGGTCCGCTGTGAACAGCTGTCAGCACTGTCTTTCAGTCAAACTCTTTTCCTTCTGTGCAAATGCTTGGTGGCTGTGGTGGTGGGTAGATCTAGGAGAAAAACTACAGTTGGAAAGATGTCTTTGAACTTTGGCTTCGAAAGCAGTGGCTCCGAAAAAACACTTACAAAGGCTAAGTGTTTGCTGTAAGATGTTGTGGCTCTAATGGAAAGGCTTTTTGCTACCTATATTTTTAATTAAGAAAGCCCACGACACATTTCGTCCTTTTCTGGAATAGATATGGATTTCATATCTATGAAGATATGAGATTTCAAGCAGTTTTCATACTAATACTGATGTTTTTCTTTCCTAGTTATATTTACTGAAGTTACAAAAGCAGAATTCTTATCTAAATAGACAATTTACTTAAAATCACATTATTCAAGCATTTCACTAGGAAACTTAAGAAACACTTTGATAAGTGTGTCTTACAGTTTTATAGTGGTCAATGAAGTGGAAAATGACTTGAGAACATTGTCTTGTGTGTGTTAACCATGTGTCTAGTGTAAGTAGTGTGTTGTCTGAAAGAATTTTCCTTCCCTATGTAAAAAATGATACAATGAAATTTTTGTTTCTTAAAAAATGTGATCAAGGCTTTGATGTAAATCTTAAATGCAATTTTAACAGGAATCACCAGATTTGATCTGCTTGGAGACTTTGGAAGGTTTAACTGGCTGGGAAACTTCTATATTGTATTATCTTACAACTTGCTCTTTGCTATCATGACAACATTATGTCTGGTCAGAAAGTTCACTTCTGCTGTGCGAGAAGAGCTCCTGAAGGCATTAGGTAATATAGCACTGAAAATTTAGTTTGTACTTGAACATTTCATTTCTCCAGTGTTTGATAGCCTTCATGTGCTACTGATAACTTTCTGTTACAACTGACAGAAAAGTTTCTTTTGGTGGAAGTTTCTGTAAGTTAAGATGTGAGAATGTATAGCTTTGTAGTATTTTTTGTGAGAGTTGAGAGCTAAGGTACAGTGTTGATCTTAATGATGTGCCCATGTACTTCCTGATCTGCAGTTACATTATGAGCCTTTAGAGAGCACAGAAACATTCCAATTGCTACCGAACAATTATTTGAAAATACAACTTCCACTTGTGTGTGGGTTTGCTTTTTTCTTTTGTGTTTAAAGCAGTTTGTTAATTCACTAAAAACAGTTTTGTGGCAATCTGAACTGCTTTGTTGTGATGCCTTTTTTGAGCACTACCTGTTCAGAATATACAGAAACTTAGTAACTGGCAGAGTAAAACCTGTGCTTGATATAATCAAAATTTTGATCAAATCGTGCATTCATGTTTCTTTGCCATAGAAGAATGCTTGAAACGTATTTCATACTAAGAGGATAAAATGTACATATTTAGCAATAGTGTTTTTACTACATCTTTAGTGATTAATGAAGCTCCTACCTCTTTAGAACCCTAGAATAGTATTTACTGAAATTGAAAGGACTAATGGTGAAACTTCAGTGTTATTTATAACTGTGGATTCAGTTTGTAGTGCCTAAAAGGTGCTCTTGTTAGTTTTCACTGATTACTGTTTTCCACAGTCGCAACCCTGATAAACAAAATCCAGGCTTTTCCTAGAGTGCACCTCTACTGGTGGCAATTAAGTTAAAATCAGACCTACTAAATAGGGAAATACAAAATGACTGATTGTGTAGGATTAAAACAAGCCATTCTGTGATTTTTGATGTTGAGTTTTGAAGCTCCAGGGGAACGGATTAGTAGGCCAGGGCTGTGTAAATCTCTCCATTGATTTTTATGCCGAAAATGTTTTCAGAGAAGTTCCATTGTTGATTGAGACAGATATGTGATGCAAGTATGATGTATCTGACATTATCCCCCAGCTTTTAGTTAAGGTTGTTTTATGAGAAGACCTCGATTCATCTCTTTCAGTTGACTTGCATAATCCTATTTTTTTGGAGCAACTGTTTTGACTGTAAAGGGATTACTTTGTATAATGTAATGGCTGTTGCAGAGCTCTGAAGGAAATAAATTAACATCAGTCAGCATGGGCTTATAGCAACAGGTCTGGTAAAACTTTAAAGTTTCTGTCTTAAAGCAAATGATTTAAAAGATTTATCTTGATAATTCATGGGACATCACTGTATAAAATATACAGTGTTTAGATAAAAAATACAGGCAAATTAAAAAGCTTCAAAATGCAGGTGTAGTAGGATAATGGTCACTGGATGGCACCACTTTAAGGGATATTTTAGGGATTTTTTTTTTGCCACTTGCTATCATATATTGTGTGACTTTGTGAAAATATTGTGATCAAAATGGAGAAGAAATTGGTAAAAGGTTTACATTTGACAGAAGCAGGAAGTTATAAATCCTGAAGAGTGCAGGTTTCCTGACACAAACTGGGTTTGTTTTCAATGCTATGCATAACAAACAGTGGTGTTAAAAAATGTCTCATGGAATTCAAAGAATGAGAACCAAAATTTGTGTGCTCATTTCTCCCACACGCTGGGAACTGTGATGCTGAGGATTAGAGGTTGGTGGAACATCACAGGTAATTATTGGAAGTTAACATCCCACTGCAGGCTTGTGACCAAAAGAATTCATGTAATATTGGGACTTACAAGTAATACAGTACTGAGGAGCTCTTTGTTTGTGTTTTTGAGTAATGCAGTCAATTTTGGAATTCCAGTGATGCAAGAAATTTAGCTTGGTACATCATGGTACTTCAGTAAGACGTTCTGTATAGTCTATGTTAAATGAGTAAGAAGCTCTTTCCATTTTTGAGCCTTAATTTTAGAGACTTGATAGGAGACTTCAGAGGGAAACCGTAGCAAGCAAGGAAGGACTGACATCATGCCTCTTGTGGATAAAATATGGCTGAATGTACCATCTTTCCCCACCTTCCTCCAAAAAAAGAGCAGTTTAACTACTTGCCTGGGGCAGGATGGGTGACCTTAATTAGCACTTGTAGTAGAGAACTCTGCAATAAGAACAAATGGCTGGAAATGGAGATAAACCAATTGGTAATAACGTAGACCTAAAAATAATATTAGACATATAAACAGTTTGGAGAAGTGATGGGGTCAGCACCAGTGATCTGAAGATCAGCAGCGGATGCTTTTCAGAAAGCTGCTATACTTTAAAAGAAATATTTTTAGGTAATTACGTTGTTCTTTGTAGGCTGGCAGAGTAAAATATTGCAAGCCTTACTCAGTTCTTAACATCAGATTTAAGCAATGTGCAGTTAGGCCTTTCTTCCTTCCATGCTTGTCTGTTGTGATGGACTTTTTTCACTTAAAACGCAACTGAAGACATGTCCCAGAAGTAATTCTTATCAGAGCTAGAATCAGTTCTGGTCTTCAGCAAAAAGTCCTTCTCACAAATTAGAATTTGGTTTGTGTGCATTCTTTTGAATACCTGTATTCATGAAACATGGGCGAATCTCAGTTTTTTCTTACTGTGCAATGTTTTGCAGGATTAGATAAACTTCATCTATCAAACAATCCAAGAGACTCGGAGACAAAGCCGTCTGCAAATGGGCATCAGAAAACACTGTGATTAACAATCACCTGCAATCAACAAAGCTGAAAACATCAACCTCATGACATTCCTGTCATCTCATCAACATTTTTATATTGATTTTATTTGTTGATAATTTGGGTCCAACCTAGTCTCATTTTTTTGTTGCTGTGTGCTTCTGAGGAAGTTAGGTATATCAGCTTCTTCTCTTTCCAGTGAACTTTTGGTCTGCTTGTTTATTTCCTGGTAAGTTAGTGCAGGAGGTGCCTTGAAGACTGGAAGCTGAAGAGAATAATTCATTCCTTTTTATTTGCTGAAAGTCTCACATCTTTAGATACAAACCTGCTACCATTTGAATGCACAGTACCTCCTGTGTTACGCAGACACAGCTATAGAGAATAACTTTGGGACTTGGTTAAAAAAAAAAAAAAGCAAAAAGGGTACCACTTGGAGCCCACTATGACCCTTACTGGAAATGTAAACTACCTGGAGTAGGTATCCTTGACAGTAGATAAACAGTTCCACTAAGAACATGTTAAAAATGGCAGTAACGTGTAAAGATCACAGTCCTTTCATGCTGGATACAGCAGGCTGTTCACAGCCAAATGTCACGGAGCTTTCTTGGAAGGTCAGCGTTTTCAGCTTTCTGTTCTTAGCTAGAAACGCCAGGTTGCTTTACTGGTAGCCAGACAATGTCTTATTGAAGTACAAGATGAAGATTAACTTCAATGTTAAATCTGAGCCTAGTATGCTTTGTAAAAAGCTGTGTAGACCCCCTGTCACAGCTCTTACAGTTCTGTAAGCTATCGTGCCAGGGAGGTCACTTACCCTACCAAGTACATCCCTGTAAAATTCTTTATGAACTACTGTGTATAAGCAGTACTTGTAATCAATGCAAGTAGCGCAGGCCTGGGAGGCTGCAGTTGCAGTTTTTTACAGTTGTCTTTCATTTGTAGTAAATTATTTATCTGAATTTATACTATAGTTAACCAGGATTTCTGTTCAGTGGTGTAATCCAGTATCTTTCAGTAGCCTGTTTTTTTTAATGTACACATGAACGTGTATATAGGACTATATGTGTAGATATAAATTAAATTCTAAGCTTCTAGAGATGGCATAGGCGGCTTGGTAAGTAAAACTTGTGCGTTTAGTCTTGGTAGTTGAATTTCTGCGGTGTTACAGTTTAACTGCTCAGAGGCCTTAGATTCAGGATGGCGTTGGTGGGTGGTTACATCCCTTTTCTTAGCATTACTGCAGCCTTAGGAATCCTTCAAGCAGTTTATGGTAAATTAAAAAACACTCACCAACCAAAACCCAAATAAGTATTCAAAATCTGATTGCACTTTTGTCTTGCTCTGCCACAGGTTATCTTCAAATAGGTTGGAACAGGGACACCTTCAGTGTAGCGAGTCAGATAACGTTCCTGTTGATTTCCTGTTTCTGTAAAACAAGTATGTCTGTAGCTTGAGGTCTTACACGTGATGAGGCGGTGATGACTAGCTCTCCAGTGTGGTTCCGAAACAAGATCAACCTTGTGTCAGAAACCCTTTGGCTGTTCGCCTGAGATGACTGCTCTGGGCTGTAGAACTTACTGCTGAGTGTGTGAATGTGAGCTTTTCTTTTTTTATTCCCTAGAGTGCTTCAAAAATCAAGCTCCAGTATACATGAGGATTTCTCATTTTTGCAGCTGCCTTTTCTGACTCATACTGGGGCATAATGTAAATATTGCTGTAGTAAATATGATGCTAGAGAGTTATTTTTTTGTGTGTGTGAATAGTATAAATTCAAGGCTTATTAAACTGACTATTGATGTGTTGTACTGAGTCTTGGAAGACAAAGTAAAATTGCTTGATTTCATTAAGATTTAGAAGCATCTTTTCTGTTGTTTGAGTTTAATGCTGACATTTTAGCGAGGAATCTTTACCTGAGTCAAAGTTCTGCAACCAAGAACAGGGAGCTGTAATTAAAAGTTGTTTAAAAATGTGTTTACATTTAAAATATTGGGAGATCTATTTTTTAGGGGCATCATTCAGGTATTCTCAGAGCTTGTCGCCTTACGTATTAGCATTATAGTTAAAAATAACTGAAATGTATCCACTTGTCCATGCAAAGGATTGTGTGACCAAAATTGTCCTTGTGTCTTAACAGGGCTGGTGAATTGTGGTGTGTGAGGCTAGTTAGCATTATTAAAACATTGCTATGACAACTCTTCAGACAGTTACTTAAATATAGTCTGTGAAACTGAGGAAATGAATTTAAGGAATAAATTTAGGGAGTATGAACCAGCATAGGTCTTGCTCTTCGTGCTTTTGGAGAGATGTTTGTCCCAGCATCGGTGACCCAAGAACACAGAAAAAGATGAGATTATGAGGTATGTGTGGTTTCTGAAAGTGAGTTGGGCAGTTCCTTAGAGGAGAGACAGTTCCTGCTGAGAAACACACAAGTTTCAGGCAAGAATTTGAAACTCTCCTTCAAAACAAACATTACAACCTTGCCTTTCCCACCTCTTCTGCTGTTTTCTGCAATAGGAGAGATGTATGGGTTAAGGCTGCATTAGTGAAGATTACAATGAAACCTGAAGGGTGGTTTAGATGCTCTGTGGTTTCAAGAAATTCAGAACTGCCCTGTGCAACTACTGACAGTGTTTTGTTTTAAAACCAGTTGTTCATATTCTGACACTGTCCACATTAAAATATGCCTTTGGCCTGGAAAATGACATGCTTATGCACAGCTTCTTTACAGATAAAACGCTACAAATATACTACGTGTAAGATACAGGTCACTGTATACTTTTCACAGAAGCATATGGTCACTTAAATACAAGCAACTGGTAATTCATTAATGGATATTGATACATTCCTAGTATTTTGACTCATGTAGAGTCAGGTGGTCTATACCTTCAAGGTATATACAGCTGATCTTAGTAACATTAACATCTGCCTCACTTCTTATGAGGCAAAAAGCACATGAATGCTTCCATCTTCAACTAGATACCACACAAGACCAAAAAATAGGTGTAAACTAAGTGTTTTAAGTTAGCCGTTTCTTGGCTTTATTCAATGTTGGTAGCACAATATTAAATGCAGTGGCAGAACTGTAACAGTGTGGGATTTCTAAGCATAAAGTACACATGCTTATCACTTTAAGCTAAAAAATAATAGTATTGGTTACTGTACAAATAACAGTTTTTGCAGTCATAGGAAGCTTTGTTTACTGTCTGTAATGTGGTGTTTATCTTCTGGCCATGTTCCTCTGATACCTTTTACCCTGTTGACTGTTTTAGTGTGATAGAAATTAAAGGATTTGACAAGTTATTTTCCTTGTCTGGTTCCAAAGTACCACCTCAAGTACTGCACAGAGACATGGTTGCGTGCTGTGGTCTGGTCCAGTCCATGCAGACAGAGCTTGTGCAGCCCTGTGCTTGATAGGGTGAGCACGTGAGAGGATTCTGAGGAGTGCCCCTTCTCCTGCCTGTCACCAGGAGTGATGAGAGCGAAGGGGCTGCAGCCCTCGTGTCCCACCAGATCTCTCCTGCTTGCTTGTACGGCTCTGCAGCAGCTTCACGTGTGCCCACTGCAATCTAAATTAGAAAGGAATAAGGTAGAAACAAAGGACAGTTGGCGTCTTCATGCATGTGACTTCCCTTGAATTTTCTAAGAATGTTATAGGTTATTTTCCTTTCTTTTATCCTCCTCTTCCAGAAGTAGGATGGGCTCAGGTGATGTATGTATGTACAGCAACTGAGCCTTATGCTCGGTGGACTAGCATCTCTCACTTTGAAACACCAAATCCAGCAAGACAGCTAAATCCTGTTGGTTTTACATACATCCTAATTTTTAAAATCTAGGTAAAGTCACTGAAGCAGAGACAATACACTAAGGCCATGTTAATAACCTCTTTAAAAGTAAAGGGCTTAGTTTTGTTTAAAAAAAAAAAAAAAAAAAAAAAAAAAAAAGCATTGATGTGAACTGTGAACCTTAAAGACTTTAAGGAAGTAAGATTTCCTGCCCTCTAGTGTTAGTGTTGTTATTTTAGTGCTGACTTGAGACAATATTGCATACACTAATTTCCCTTCCCAGCCCATATGTTTCAGGAGCTAAGTCTTTGAGCTCTTGAATATTGGATTTACTACTGGTAACTGGCAAGTTATTTCAGTTGCATGAACAGCTTTCGAACTTTACAAAAATGCTGCTTTGGAATTCATCCCATTCAGGGAGAGCAGTCTAATCCACCGGCCCTCACCCGTGTGCTCATAACCTCGGCCGCCTTTTTCTGCCTTGCCCAGCATTCTTACTTCTGGCAACTGGTCTCTGACATTGTCGTAAGAAGTTGCGATGCTCCTTTTCTGTTCAGGGTGTGAGGAGATCCATCTCGTGGCTTGTCCATCTGTTACACACAGCTCTAGCTGCCGAACTGGGTTACTTTGGGGATTACAAGCTCCCAGGGTTTCCAGGTGGTTGATGTGCATGTGCTTGAACTTTTTGCTTTCAGCTCAGTTTTGCTGGGGCTGAGAAGTCATCCCACGCTTTCTGGGTGTACATTTCTGTGCAGGCCATTTGCGGGGGGAAATGTGAGGAGGCAAAGGAGATAGAGCTCACCTGTGCAGACGGTCTTTTTTTCATTCTTTTTCTAATCAAGCTTTACAATTCCATTATTACTAAAAATACATTTAAAATCCTTAAGTTCATGAAATTCAGGAGCTGGTGAAACTTTTTCTCATCCTGGCCCTAATTCTTGAAGACACCTAACATCTTGGCTTGCTTTCCTCTTTTATATGTTCAAGTCATTCAGTGTGTTATTTGGTGGCTTTTGATGTTAAGAACAGGTCTTGATGTAGACAAAACGTGAAATGCCAGAACAAGAAAAATTTACATAGACCTGATGTATGCTCTATAAGAAGACTACTTCAACTGGGAAGCTTTTCTGAAATGTTTTACAATTGAAGCACTCAAACCTCCTCTTTCCAAGAGAAAGAAGACAGGTATCATTAAGATAGGAAAATTAATTGTATGTTCTCTAAAATGCCACTAACACTGAAAAGAACTTCATAAATTCTCACAATCTGTTTTGTGATTCAGAGTGCAACACAATCCTTGACTTTAGAAGCCTGTGAACTTTTGAGGATAGCTCTGTCTTGGCAACAGAGAACCTGAGGATGCTTGATAGTTCTGTGTTAATTACCACATTTTTCTAAGTAACTTTTTCAGTTGCATTTATTGCTCATTGTTTATTTGTTTGTTTAAATATACATAACATTAAATGTTCTAATAAATATAGGAGGTGACTTCAAACAGTCAAAGGGATAGTGTCAGAAATATCCTGTAAATGTTGACAATCCTGACCTGCCTAATTCTAGGCTACTTAAAAGCTGTGTCTTATATGAACGTCTCACATCAGCATAGAAATTAGGAAATCCCAGTTCTTTAAGGTTTGACGAGGTACTGGTGAGATACCCGACTGTTCCTTTGTACCTAATGAGCACTTTGGGATACTGCTTCTGCATTGCTTCTAAATGTTGTATATTAACCTCAAATGTTTGCTGTTGCTTCCACCCCCCCATTCCATTAAGTTTTATAGTCGGTATCACTGGATGAAGCTCCTTTAATGAACAAGGCTTTGTTTTGCATTCCTTGTATACTCAGCGCTTCCGTAGATAGCAGCTACTGAAGTATCGGGGCATTTGCTTGGATTTTAATATATTTCTTTTCCCACAGAGTCCATACAGAGACATTCCTTAGTTAGAATGTTCTTCCATGATGAAAATGTTAGTATTTATTTGTTTGTACTTCATCTGTTTTTTACCACTAGATTCCACTAAAACAATCCTGTCATTAGAGTGGGTTTTCTAACAAGAGCTCATCTAAGTCTGAATTAGGAGGGAGATGAAAACGGTTTAGTCATGGCACATATGTATGTACTTTTAACCTTCAGTAGTGCAAGGCAAACAGCCCAATGTAGAGAGCATATACAGCCTGTGTGAGCCTATGTGATGGCAGTTACTCCAGAGTAGCTGATGTTCTGTGGAACTGCTCCTCAGTTACCTTCCTTGTACTTTCTAGAGCAGGACTACAGCTCTTGATGTGCCTTGCTGCCTTACTTGGCTGGAGATGGAGACACACTGTTCGGGTGTGTCAGCAGCACATAACTCTTCCATGTTTTGATCAAAGTCAGACTTTGCATGGTGCTGAGGTAAGACGTGATGCTCTTCACATGTTTTCTGTACCTTTTCTATTTCATGTGTGGTTTGGGCATCTCTTTCCATGTAAAATGATTGTTCAGAAAAGAGGTGCGATGGCCGTACCTGCATGGTGAATTCGGTGCATGCGTTTTACAGAGGAATTTAACCAGTGCCTGACTTCCGTTTTCCCTCTAACCATAAGTTTCCCAGTCTGAACTGAAATACTTAGAATCACAAAATCTGTGTCAGTAACTTTTTCTCCTTCCTGGCTTTATATAACAAAGTTGAGCCACTTCTAATCTTTAAAAAATAGGTTTCAAAGTATTCTTGTCTGTCTTGGCCTGAATTCTATTGCATTAAAAACGAATGGATAGAAAATGAAGGTATACTTGGGTGGATTTGAAATATTCAAGTTTATGAAATGCGTACTTGTGCACAAAAACCATGACTAGATTTCCTTTACTTCCTGGTGGGGTTAGGAACCTAGTGCTGCATTACCTAAGCAGAAAATACATGTTGCTGTTGTCTTCAGGAAGCTTTGCGTCTCAAAATTCCCACTGTAGAGACTGAATGCTTTGAGTGCTGCTGGCCATCTTGCCACGTGGCATCAGCTCCACACAGATTTGGGTGGTGCGACCATAATGATACAGCTCTGGACTGGCGTGTCTGGGGGTGTTGCTGCTGCTGTAGTAAAAGCAGGAGGGATCTCCAGTCCTGCACTTCCAGGTTTTTCACTGCAGAGTGACTGGTTAAGATTTCAGTTTACAAAAAAAAGTAACACAGTCACTTACACAGTAAGTAACTGGGTGCAAGGCTGAGAGGTGCTGAACGGAGTCAGCAGTTCCCTCTTGGTCTGATTTGCGCTTAAGGCTTTTGGTCTTGAGCAACTCACGTTTCTTTCATGTGGATGTATCTTTGACCAAGGGAAAATATAGCTGAAAAAATATGCTTTTTGGTGTTACTTTAATCACAACAATTTTCTGTGGTCATACCTCCTCCCTACCCAACCCTTCTCACTTTATTTTACATCATCCCAACATATGTCTTACCATGTTCTCAGTTGTGGATACTTTGCTGTGTTACAAACCAAACAAAAATACTCACCGCCTTCACCAGGTTGAACGTTTTGTGAAAAGCAGTGGTAATATGTTGTGGGTTTTTTGTTTTTTGTTTTTTCCTTTGTTTGAAGTGTTACACTGAATGTTTTGTAGAAAGTTGTTTTTTTTTTTTTTTTTTTACTGTGTTTTCAATAAAGTTAAAGTGTGATTCATAGCAGAGTTTTGCTTTTCTTTATTTCAAGCAATGAAAAATATTTCTGTGGCATTCTCAATTCTCCTGTCTGTAGTTGGTGGGAATAGTTGCTTTACTTTCTCTTATTCCTTCCCCCAGTTTGTTTATACAAGAGGATGCTGATTAAGTCCTCTTCAGTAGCTCCGTAGTTTGACTGAAGGGCAATTTTTAGCTACTAAAACCTGACCGCTGCATTTCCTAAACTGTTTGAAACTGAACAGCTTCAGACTTCCATTCCACGAGAGATTTTAGGCTGTTTTTAAAGTTGAAGAAGGGAACTGGAGATGTCCAATCTGCTCAGCTGCACAGAAGTACCTATGCAGATGTTCCAATTTGCAGCAGGTATCCAGGGCTGATACAGAGGTTAAAAGCATCAGGTCTCCACTGATGGACTGTTATCCTTCAGAGAAGTCACAAAGTGGAAAACCAGGATGTCTGCTATGGGCTTTGTTAAAGACACAATAACCAATGAGAGAAGCAGCATCTTGGATGTTGTCTTTGGTGTGTACTTTATGACCTACAGCCTGAAGTACATTTCTGCACATTGCACATAGGCCTAAGCAGTCTGGTCACTGTATCTGAAGATGCTCCTATCAGTGCTCAGCAAAATAAATACCTAAAAGCAGTAAACGCTTTTCAACACTTACTCACTTGAGTGCAATCCCAACTCACTGTGACTGCTTTGTCTCATTGCTACCACAGTATCTGAAAGTTCTGTAGGGCATCACACAAGTTTTACACTTCTCTTTTGTGACTCTGCTCGTCAGAGCTTTCAGCAGCTTTAAGGAACATTTCAACACATGTACCATGACCATGCATTGCGAGCCTTTCTCTCTATGTATTTTGTGAGCAAAAACCTGGCAGGAAAACAGGGAGCTGTCTTTTCA
Organism: Strigops habroptila; assembly: GCF_004027225.2. Lineage (NCBI taxonomy): Eukaryota > Metazoa > Chordata > Aves > Psittaciformes > Psittacidae > Strigops > Strigops habroptila. The sequence goes on along the minus strand of NC_044277.2, from coordinate 106,258,129 downwards.
GGGAGGGTGGGGTGGGGTGGGAAGTGGGAGGTGAGGTGGCAGAAGGGTTGTTGCCAAGGTCAAACAGCCTGATGGTACCTGAACGCTTTCCTGTTGTTTCATTTCAGGGTTTATTTTGGTGGTCTTTCTCTACCAGGACATGTGCTTCGTAGCATGTGTCAGAATATTCAACGGGAACTTTTCTAGACCTAATGGAATCATGAAAAAACCCACAAAAACTCTCTGAAAAGGTCATTTAACGTTATGAGATTTCATTTAAACTTTGATTTTCCTAAACGTCATTTAACGTTATGAGATTTCATTTAAACTTTGATTTAGGAAAATCAAACTTTTAAAAGTTTTACTTTTAAAACTATGTAATGCTCAGCAGGGTTTTTTTGTTTGGTTGGGTTTTTTTAATTATATCAATATAATGTGCACCTATGAAAGCATCTTCCATTGAAACCCATAATGTTTCTCAATAAATACTTCAGAGACAAACATTTGAAGCATCCAGGTAAGAGAAATAGTGAAAACCATCACGTAAGGCAAGTTGTTTGCTTCTTGACATTAGATTTGATCCAGTGTTCTCTTAATTTTATGGTCTGACTCACTGCTGAGACCCATTATGACTTACCATTATTCCAAATGATCCCTAACACAAGAGTATATTGAAAGGCTGTATCGAACTGTCAGTTGTCATGGTTTAAGCCCAGCCAGTAACTCAGACCAGGACATCAGTACAAACCAGATTTAGTTACCTCATTAGGTAATGCTGATGTACACCATAACTTAAAAAAAGGAAAAATGAAAAAATTCCCCTCAGCCCCCCTGTACAGTGTATTTAAATCAGAATGTGACAGGAAAAGCAATAGTCCCTTCTGTATTCCGTGAGAGAATTCCTTGTCCAGCAAAGAGCAGATGGGTAATCTTGTGCTCCCCTCATGACTGTTCACTGACAAGAAGAAAAAACCTAGCATAGTAACCCTGATTCTATCCCATGCAAACATGCACACTGACCTTCAGTGGTATGTGTAAACCAAAAAAACAAACAAACAAGCATCCCACCGCAGGCCTCCTTCAATATTTACACTTTGTGGTCTCCAAACAATCCCAAATGATGACACTGTGAGCTTCCTGAATAAGACATGAAATACTAAGGCACTACGCTTTAACCAGTTTATGTCGTTAATATGTGATTATTTAATTAAGCACTTACGGTCCTAGTAAGTTTTATCTGCATGTCGTTTCCTAGATCCTAGAACTGAATCTGCTCCACATTGCAATTTTAACTGCTCTTACTGATTTGATTTTAAAATCTAACTTCAGGAATAACAGGGTAAGATTACACCTAAACCTTACAAATTCATGGTTTCTGTGCAACATCAAGGTTGATCCATTTGATTTGATTTATGCTTGGTCTTCATTTATATTGGTATCAAACTTTGACAGACTTGAAGTGTTTTCATCAGAAAGCTAGGGAGATATAATAGAAAACTAGAGCAGCCATGACTGTGCTTTTCAATGGCCTCTCAGAACTCAAAATTTGAGGAAAAGCAATTATGTTTTAACTGTGCCCTTATCCAGGGTCTGTTTCTGCAAATGTGAGGGTAAGGCAGGCAGTATGTGGTCGGTTCCAGGACTAGGCCTGTCTTGTGAGCTACACCATGACTAGACAGGGTGCTGGGGACAACTAACCCACAGGGAGATCTGAGATCTGGGGGTAGAGAGGGGCCGGGGTTGTGTTAAGCAAGCAGTGCCTCCTTTGTGCCTCTCCTGCTTGCTCCTTTTTCCCTCATCAGGGAGAAGCCCTCAGTTTCCTCACTGAGCTTACATTTGTGCTTCTCTTGCATTTCCCTAAGCAAGCCTCAAAGTCCTCTCAGGAGCCTCCTCAAGCAGAATCTGTAAATATAAAGAGAAGAAAACTCTTCTCCTGCCTGAGACCATGATCTATTAAGTTCCCCTGGTGCTAAGATACTATCTGCTTTGAGCTACTCCTGTATTTTCTGCAGTATGACCTGACCCAACCCATATTCATCAATCAGCAAATAACATTTAAGGTTGGGAAGAAAAAAAGTATAACTGAAATTTAAACCCAAATTTTTGTTAACTGGCAAATAAGTGCCAGCTATCAACATGAACAGAAAGGAAATAAGCATTTTGTATAGCTTGTTAACGTTAGCATGTTCTAGGATTTAAATATTAAATCCTGCTGTGTTTTAATGAATAACCTTTTTTCCCCTAGAACAACTGAAACTGATTAATTGAATTATTTCCTGATACACCCTCCCTCTGTATTTTATGCCTGTGACTTCTTAAAACTCGAACAGAATGGCATAAACTGAATATTTGAAATGCTCTATTGGTATGCAAAGCTACATCAGTCATCTGTACAGCAGCACAAGACTATGATAAAATAAAACGATGAAACAAAGCACCGAGGTGAACTTTGTCCACAGGGAAGCCTTTTTAAGTGATCCAGTGTCAGCAAATTGCTTACTAATGTGTTGACTTATGGCAACCCTCAAAAGTAAAATGAAAAGACTGGAATTTACAGCATATCAATGAATCAGTTGATAAGCTTTTACTGGTTTAATATCCTCCTAGTTTTGCTGCTTGGAGCCACTTCAAGTTAGCAACAGAATGTTTACCATCTCTCTGTGATAAAGGAAGTCAAAGGACTAAACAAATTCCAGGACCATTATACTGTTTGGTGAGATTTAATTTAAAATCGTTGGGAGAAATCATGTGGAGGGGGAGGAAGAAACTAAAGTCAACTGCATCATTTCACAGTGACTCACCTCGCTTCCTAAACAATGGCAAGATTTTTAGCAAAGCTGGAGATAATGTAATGCATTTGAAAAGATTTAATTGCACCAATAAAAGACTATACCACAATTAAATGACATACAGAAGTGACATTTATAGGTAAGATCAAAGAAATTCACTACCTAACATGCTGAAGCAACAACCTGCTTTCTGTGTATAGCAGTGCTAAAAAGTAGCCTACTTTGGTTTCAGTGACCTTTCTTATCTCCTTTGATCTAGATTATTAAAAATTTTAATGATAGCTCTAATAAGGGCTACTGTAGCACCCTGAAACAAGTCGTATGTGTCCTAATAGCACTAATACTTCAGGCTTTGTTTTTTATTTTGTGATATTTAAGCATATGAAACTTCACATTTAACCTTTGTGATCCTTCCAGAGGAGGTAGGGTTATTAAATATTAGATTGGGGGGGGTTTTCCTCAATTGTGATGCCATTTGATTATGCTAATGTTTAGGGAGTGACATTTTAAAAGCACAGAACAAGTTTGAGAGGCAAAATTTTTTTAGAAAAGCTTTTTAGCATCTGGAAGTGGATAGCTCCTTGTGAAAAATTTCCTTGGCGTTTTCATTAACTGACACTTAAAACGTATAAGAGCAAAAGCAGGAAAATCTCATCTACAATTCCCACTTCAAAGCCGCTAAGAAAAATAGTATATAGCCTTTAATCACAATTGGTAGTGAATTCATTTAAACCTGGCTAATCCATATAAGAATTTATACATTTATTTATAATAGAAGGTGAAAAAGTAGTGCCCATTTTGTTCCCTGCAAAGTCCTGAAGCGTTACATGAGAGAATGATTCCCTACTACTGGGGACTATATATGGAAACTATGTTAAATGAAGACCTACCTACAATCACATGATGAAATGTGGGCAATCTATCAGGCTGTTTCTCCCTAAGACAGGTATCTAAGCTGGGGGCCCTAAAAGGTACCCCTTTGCTGTAGCAAAGGTACCCATTGCTGTAGCTTGGCAGACTGCTACTGTAGCCATCTGAAGTTTGGTGAGAGAAATTGTAACAACTTTCTGCATATTTAGAAGCCTTCTTCAACTTCCCCTTACTGAGACCTGTTTATAGCTAAGCACAGTATCTTGAGCCCACAGAACACTAACCACCTTATTGGAAAATAAGCATATGGCTGCTTCCCCAGTCTTCCATACAGAAGAATCTAAGTGTTTCTATTATCGGTTCTCATGATGCTACTTGAGGACAGTCACAATCCACCCAAGGATTCACTTCTTCCAAACTGAAGTGTTTGAGCACTTTCAAGTGTAACATTAGCTTTCCTCAGTTACCTCCGTATTCATTTTCTCTGTTACAGGGAAGGATTTTGCATTGATTACAAAGGTAGCATAGCAACCAGCATTCTGTCTCAGTGTTACAGCTGAGAACAGTATTTCCTTTCTCTCCCCTGCCACCACACAAGTGGAACAGTGGTACCAGTTTTGTTGCAACAATCTGCCAGATTACCTCTATGGTACCAATCTTACTATCACACATAACTGCGTAACACAAGAGAGGGTCTTTGTCTCCAAAGCTCTCCTCCAACAGGATACAACCAAGTAAGCATGAGAAATAATGACAGTAACAAGGCTTTTTCTGCAAGGTCTCTTCTGTTTAACTAAAGCAGTGATTTGAAAAAACCAAAACTAAAAAACCGATTTAAGTACTGGTTTAAACCTGCTGCTGATTTAGCTTGAACCTTGGGTAAGAGTATTTCCCTAGTTGCACACACTAGCTACACTGCCATGGCCATCCTGTGTGGCTTTGTTAATCTCTGCTAACAAGGCTGTCTGGTAATCTGGACTGGAAAACGGCTTCCCTCACTCCCTGAGGGACCCTTTGGTAATTGCTGAGGATGTGTCAGAGCAGTTTTTGTTAATGAAGAGCTGAGCTGGGCTGGTTGTTACTGCACTGGGGGAAGACTGGAAGTTGCAAAGGAGGACATGAGGGTTGCACAGGGATTCTGCAGCAGCTGTGTGCTTAAAGGCAAGCAGGGTCACTACAAAATGCTTGCACCTGATTTGGTTTCATTTGTATGGGGTCAGGACCCTAATTTATTACGGTTGGACTTGCATCAGAGCAGAAGTTAGAGAAGGGCAAAGCTATGGAATGGAAATATCCAGTTCAGTGTCCAGTGAGAGGACAATGTCAATGAAAAGAAGTTATGATTGTTTATGTATTTATTTGTTTCTCCTCTTACTACACCCCCTTCATATAATTCTATAGGGAAGGAGATTACTGTGATTTGTCAAAAAGAGAAGGGAAATACAGAGCCTCACAAAAACCCTAGGCAAAAGTCAGCCCTTAAAACTAAATATTTAAATTATTTTCCTTCTACATTGTAAAGAAGATGAAGGAGTAAATTAAAGAGTAGAGAGCTGATATTCAGGAGTTTTCATTTAAGGCTGCTGAATCAGACCAAAGAAGGAAATGCAACATACCTTTTTCTCAAAGAACTGCTTTCTTAATTTTCTATCTTTAGGAGGCACTGTTTCTCTCAGTTTTTATCCCATTTTCTGACAATATATCCCCTTCAGGAAGCTTGAATTCTGTAAGACACAATTTTGGTTAAGAAGAGGAAACTCAAATTCATATAATTTTACTATTTATATGAAAAAATAATTTTATGAATATTTTTTAAACTTTTGTACTGCATTCATTCTCTTTAGTATCTTATTAAAGTTTCAAAACATTTGGAACATTATTTAAAAATAAATATTGTCCAGTGACAACACCTGTAGAAGTATGGCTTATCTAACAGCGCACTTGATTTTGAACAAGCGTGCCCCGTCATGTACTACTCTGGTCTGATACTGCTCTTCCCTACACAAGAGAAGGACAAGACTTTTTACCTGTAAATTTTTCAAGGCATGCCTCTTAAAATAAGTGCAATCACTTACAACATATATAAACAAGATAGATTACAGAATGTGAAAACAGTTCATTCATCAATCCATGAACACTCTACAAGAGGCGTATTTTTATAAAGAGTTAAGAGAATATTGTAAATCTCCATGTATTTGCATGAAATTTCATGAATTAAACTATTCCTGCTTAGTATACAAATGTATAGCTTAGTCACAAACAGTGTTTTTCCCATTTTTAAAACCCATATGGTTTTAAAAAAGGTAATAACATGGCATACAGTGCTTCATCATGAAATAGCCTTGAATTATATTTCTTACCATGAAAATCTGGAATCGAAATTACTTTTTAAGATTATTGCATTTAATTCATTAAGATATTCACTTAAGTAGTTTAATTTAAATAAGTCATGTATTATGTGGTGGAATAGTTATATAAAAGCGTACTCACTTTACGGAATACATGGGAACATGAAAGCAGCACCTGTTTTTCAAAGGAAAAAAACCAAAACCTGACTTTTAACCATTCTAACAGCTGAAAAGTAAAAAATGCTGACAAGAAGAACACTGCCTGCCTGAAAGGTCATCAGTTTCTGTCTGTTACTACTGCAGTCTTTCCAGTGAAAATAAAACTGGTCTTCTTTAGAACTTACTTAATAAATTACATCTTAAACCAGTATGTGAATTTTGTGTTAACACCACATGGAGTGGCAGGAAGCAAGAAATGCCAACTGCTACTGACTGGAGAAGATTATAAAACAAGTACTTCAAATGAAAGCCGATTAATTTTTTTCCCCTTTTCCCCACAGAGACATTAAATTTCAAGAAGTGATATACATCAAATGCAGCATTTCACACATACAAAAAAAAAAAAAAACCACCACCAAACCAAAACACAAAAAACAAAAGAAAAGTATGTTCACAGGCTACAAGAAAACTTCACCTTTATCTGACCTAAATTCCCACCAAATGCTGATGATCTCCACCCTGACAAAAGATACAGAGTTGGACAAAAAAGGCAGTTGGCTCTTAGAGGAAGGAAAAACTGGGAAAGGAGTGAAAACCAGAACAAGTAGTGTGCACTATTGAGCTGGCAAACACAAAAGGATTAATGGCTAGCAGCCAGCTGAAGAGAAAGCTTTCAGATACAGTGGCTTTTTTTCCCTTGAGGGAGGAAAGCTAACGAAACACTGTGAACAAAAAGAATTCCAGAGGCATTTCCTTTTTTGTGCCAAATCTAAAGTAACCTTTTTAATGAGTGCTGTCTTTTGCTCTCTCTTGTCAAGCTTTAGGCTTTCAGGGTAGCCAGAAACTGGCAGAATGGTCTTTTGCCAGATCCATCCCACCTGTCTGTGGACAATTGTACACCTTCAGTTAATGTTGATGTAAAAGGAAACAAAAGCCCTGTATCTAAGGTTATTAAAAGACCTTGATTCACATCACAAACTTGGCTGTAAAAACTCTTCAAGAAAAATTAAAAGGGACAGCAGGCAGAAAAAAAACAGCCTAAAATGCACTGTGGTAGGAAACTTGCAAGCAGTTGGGATAACTCTTCTAATTACCATCATCACCTCTCTGAAGCAGAACTCCAGTCAGTCACTTGTCCCTTTTGCTTAATATTTTAAACATGACAGATGAGAGAATCTAATGAAGTGTGATGTCTTTATGCTTATGTTACACACATGCCTCGAATAAAGCCAACAAGGTAAAATACAAGCGTTTCTTCAGATAACCTGAGAAAGTGACTGTCTGGTACTACGAGTACACCTACTTCCACGTGCCAAAAAGAAATAACTGTTGAACTAAACTGCAGTTAACAGAACTTGTGAGAAAACAAAATATATCTTAAAATGCATAATTAGTGGGTATTTACCAGTCTGATGAATGAAGGCTGAGATCCTATCTAACAAGAGTTTAAATGAAGTGGAAAATAAGCAAGCAAGAACAGATAAAAAGGCTGATTACCTTCTCCTGTACTGTCATAATTTCAGAAGTGAACACTACCAACCTTTCTCTACCATATCATGTCCAAAATACTTTCAGAGTTAGTTATTAATAGCTGGGTCCAGCTATTAAATAATAAATGGTATCTTACAGTACAATCTTTCTTTCTTTCTCCAGCTAATGATTTCTAGCAGTAACACTGGAAAAAGTCTTTAAACACAATTGTGTAGTCCACACAGTTATACAGTCATACACGTACCTGCGGCTGAAGTGCAAATTCTTCTCTGGATATTGCACAAGGCTATATGGAATCTCTGCGCCGTACAGATCACTGCTTTATTTTTACCCATTTTTCAGCAGCTAGTGGCAAGGAAGGAGGCTCAACTAGGCCTGATTTCTGAGCTGTAGTCAGTAACACCAACAAACCACTGAATAAAACCCAAATGCAGACAATGGATTTTCTTCATATGAAATTCATCTATGATGCACTTATTTAAAAATACTTTATACAGATACTTCATATAAATCAGACAAACCACTGGCAGGTGACATACTTCTTAATTAGCCAGTCAGTAACAGTCAGAACATTTTTACATACAGGATTTATGCAGAAATTTTTTTTAAATGTAAATTTTATTTGCCGAGTAATTTGAATTTAATACCTTATCACAGCCATTAAGATGGGGACTATTAACTAGATAATGTAACAATGCACAATAAAATAATTTCAAATCATTGGTATATATAAAATCTCTGTTAGAATTAATTTGTGAAGGTTTCTTCAACATTGCACTTTTGTACTCTTAAAATAGAAATAAAAATTAGTAAGTTGATATAATAAAAACTATTGCTGGTGCAAAATCCTGAAGTGTAATGAAACTGTGATGGGTGCAAGAGAAATAAAGATCATAAAGAAATGAAGAGATGGTCACAAGACACTGGTGACAGTGTCACTGTGATAGCTGAGCTTGGCCATCTTGGATAACTGTGAGGTGCCTTGCTGCATGTCCTGGAGACCTCATAGCAGCCTTCCAGTATCTGAAGGAGGCCTACAAGGATGCCGAGAAGGGACTCTTCATCAGGGACTGTAGCGATAGGACAAGGAGTAACGGGTTTAAACAGGGGAAGTTCAGGTTAGATAATCATATAATCATAGAATGGTTTGGGTTGGAAAGGACCTTAAGATCATCTAGTTCCAACCTCTCTGCCATGGGCAGGGACACCTCACACTAGACAATGTTGCCCAACGCTCTGTTCAACCTGGCGTTGAACACTGCCAGGGACGGAGCATTCACAACATCCTTGGGCAACCTGTTCCAGCGTCTCGCCACCCTCACAGTAAAGAACTTCTTCCTTATATCTAATCTAAACTTCCCCTGTCTTATTTTGAACCCATTACTCGTCCTATCGCTACAGTCTCTGAAGAAGAGTCCCTCTCCACCATCCTTGTAGGCCTCCTTCAGCTACTGGAAGGCTGCTATGAGGTCTCCACACAGCTTCTCTTCTCCAGGCTGAACAGCCCCAACTTCCTCAGCCTGTCAGCACATCTAGTTTAAAGCTGCCTTGACCAGCCTGGCAAGTCTCCTACCAAAGCAGCTCTTCCCCTTGTCTGACCAGCTCCACCAGCCTCCAGTAGACCTGGCCTCCCAAACTGAGTCCCATGTTCTAAATAACCAAACCCCTGACTATGGCACCACCATTTATTAACCTGCCAAATCCACCTGGCCTTTTCAAGGTCCTCCTCTTTGACCTGGAAGATCGATGAAAAAACTGTCTGAGCCCCGGAGCCCCCAGCCACCTCTCCCAGGGCTCTGGAGCCCTTATTAATGATTCCCAGGCTGCCGCTACCAATATCACTGGCACCCACATGGACCACAAGAAGTGGGTAAAAGCTGGACTTACTAGACCAGGCAGCCTCTCAGCAACATCCCTGATGCAAGCCCCTGACAGGCAACACACCTCCCTCGGGACTGGGTCAGACCAGCAGATGGGTGCCTCTGTGCCCTTCAAAGTAGAGTCACCCACTGCTATGACCCGCTGCCTTTTCCTGGAGGCACCAGTACTGATCCTCCTTACAGGTGCATCAGCTGGTTGTTCATTTGGTGCGGTGTGCGCTTCCTCGTTAGCCCCTGCAGAACTGTGAAGTGGTTCTGGGTGGGGACGTCGGAATTTGGAGGAAGCCCCTTGCTGTTAATTGTCCTCTTCCTCCTTTTTTTGTTGGGTTTTTGTTACTAGCTCCCAGCTTCCTGGATTAACACCCTCCTTTTCTGTATGCGCTGTGGTGGACGCTGGTGGCCCCTGCACAGTCTGGGCCCGGAGCAAGCAGTCCAGCTCCCTCTCAGCTCCCCGGACAGCTTTCAGCTGCTGACAGCGCCCCGCAGCTCAGCCCCTGCTGCAGGAGAACCTCCACCAGGGCGCACCGAGCGCAGCCCTGCCCATGGCGCACCCTCGCCCCCAGAGACCAGCGGAGGCACTTCGTGCGCCCCGAGCTCCGCTCCGCTCCGCGCCGCAGCCTCCCCTCCCCTCGGCTCTGTGCGGAGCAGAGCTCCCGGAGCGGGCCCCGCCCGGAGCCGAGCACTCCCCGCCCCGCCCCGCCCCGCCCGCTGCCCGCCCGCGCTGCAGGCGCCAAGGGCCGCGCCCCGCGCTGCTCCCGCGCTCCCCGGGGCGGGTGCTCCCCGCTCGGGCGGTGCCTCCCTCCCGGCGCCGCCCCCGGTGAGTCCCTGCGCGCGGCAGCGGAGCTGGGGCTCCTGGGCAAGGCCCGGCGGGGGCTCGGGGCTCGCGCGGGGGCTCCCGGCGCTCGGAGCTGGGGCTCCGGGGCGCGGGGTTTGCCTCGCCCCGGTGCTGAAGGCTCCTTTCTGGAGATACCTCGGCAGATGACCAGTGACCAAAAGAGGAAGTTCTTTACAGTGAGGGTGGAGAGGCACTGGAATGGGTTGCCCAAGGATGTTGTGAATGCTCTGTTCTTGGCAGTGTTCAAGGCCAGGTTGGACAGAGCCTTGGGCGACATGGTCTAGTGTGTAGTGTCCCTGCCCATGGCAGGGGGGTTGGAACTAGATGATCTTAAGGTCCTTACCAACCCTAACTGTTCTATGATTCTAGGAAATCTCTGTCTTCTTAAAGAAGGAAGCAGTTAAAACACTTAAAATACACGAACGGCAGATAAAGTCCAGTGTCAGTATCTCAGTAGTAAAAGATGATGCTAGGAGGTACAGCAAAGAATAGATCTTCATCATCTTTGAAGACCAGAGGAAGTAGCTTGTGTGGACTGACCAGAGCCAATGGAGGAATGTCCAAGGTATGTGTAAAAACCCAATAACTTGAGTCCGCGATGAGCCTTCCATAGTATTTGCTACAACATGGAAGAAGGACATGAGATAGTTAGAACACAAGCTGATGATACCTAGATGAGAGTTTTAGTTCTAAATGGGAAGGATCAACTCTTTCATTCACACGAAAGTCTTTGCATAAAGCAGACATTAATAAGCAGCACATATTCTGTATAAGATTTCAAACCCTCATCAAACCACTTGTGTGTCCAAATCCATTACACTAGTTAGTCATGAAGAGAAAAGGAATCCTAACAAACCAAAGACTGGGGTTTTGGTGATCTACTTGCTGAAGTATGTCGTTATTCTAGGACAGGATTTGTTAATTTTCAAGACAAGAATTCTGCTCCTGAGCTCATCCATCTACAGATGTGTATCGTTAATCATTTAAAATTTGCACAAAACTGTCTTTGATCTTTTTAAAGAACTTCTGTGACGTATTAAAGAAATTATAAAGAATACTTTCTTCCCTTAAGTTGAACTATCTGCCTTTACCTTCTTCCTTGTGAGGTCATGACATCCTTCAAACGTAAATCAATTTCATTCCACACCTTACAACAACAGGATAGCTTTGAGATTTCAAGCTGGGTCAGTTTCTGCTTTTGGAACAGTGTGGAAAGTGCTTTTTCTACGGTTTGGTTTCCTATGGTTTGGTTCACATAGACCCCACCTTGTTACTGTTGTTACCCTTGTAAAGGTATCAAGTCAAAGGTGAGCAATGCATGTAAGCCTAAGTATCAAGAGAACATTTGAATCAATGAATGGCATAGATTACATCCATGATCATACATGAATTTTCTCAGGGTCACAGAGTTTCAGTTCCTGGGCAACTCAATACCAGACATAAATGCAGCACCTCCACGCGTGCTCACAGCTTTGCCTGAAGGCAATGGGCTAGAATTCAAACCATTCCACGTCAAGCAGCAAAATGCATACATATGTATTACAGCATCGTAATTTCAGAATGTAAAATATATACTGTATTAACATAAAATAGCATTGTTTATCAATTTTGGTGTGGTAAAATGCTTTTATCTGGCACTTTTGATGGTAAAATATAGTATGAGCTTAAGAGATGTATAAAGGATCCTGTAGAGCTTAAATACTACTTCTGAACATGTGTTTTGCTTAAAGCTTATGCATGCATCGCTGAAACTGATAGCTGAGTAACAATGAAGTTTTCCTAACCAGGAGTCCTTTCCCTCTTGACCATTCAACTCTTGAAGAGCATATCTTGCAAAGATCAGTGTTTCTGCTACAAAAGTAAAATCAAATTATAAAATACATGGTACAAGTTTCAGTAAAATAATATGTGAAGTTTCATCTGACAGTAGTACATGGGGGTATCAGTGAATGAGTAAGGAAACAAGATCCCAATTTGATAGCCCAGTATACACAAAGACCAAGCAATGGTCTTTATGATGAGAAAATCTAGGTGCACAGGGAACAGGATAGCAAACCAGTCACAGCATGAAAGACAGTATCACAACGTAAAAAGTGCCTAGCCTTGATTTTCTTCCAAGCACTGTGGTCAAAGACTGTTTTAAGAAAGACAATGAGATGGCTTTGTGGAAAGCCTTTTGTATACCCCCAGGGTAAGAAAAAATGCTTATTTAAAACTTTCACAAATGGATGATTAAAGCTACCAAATAGGAAGAGATTGGCGGCAAAACCTAACTTCTAAATAATATAAACCAGATGGGATATTTGTGAGGGACAGGCTATACAGGTGTTTAGAAGGAAAGCTTTTACACAACATAGTTGATGAAGGAAAACTGGCAGCAGGACACACAAGAAGGGATATGTGGTTGAAGCAAAAGGCTCTACAAAGGTATTCTCAAAGTAGCACTTTGAATAAATACAAGCAATGAAAGCCTACATTTATCACAGCTCAAGACATCCAAGAGTTTTCACCCTTATGCATCAAGTTTACAAGTGCAATCCTTTTACTGACACACCCATTTACAACCCAGTTATTTATCATAAAATGAACATTAGCAAAGTGATCACATACATTAATCTTTAAACTGTTATTATTTGATTTTAAGACTCAAGTCCTAAATTGAGAAAAATTTAATGATAGTGGCCTGTAAGATTTTGGTTATCAGCAAACTCAGGAAGGAAAAGTCACATTAAACTACATTTTCAAAGTTGTTTCACAGCTGTAAAGTTTAAACCACGCAATTCTTACTAAGAAGAGAAAGCTTGACACAAGCCTTTGAAAACAGTGTGAGACTACAGGTGAAAATACTAATAAGCAAAACCCAAAATCAATTGCAATTTTAAAAAATCTTTCAGCACATTCTTTGAAATCACTTGCACAAGCAGTCAGAGGACAGTTCAGTCAATGAGCCAATGCCATGATTTAAAGAGAAAATACTTCTTTCTTTTAATTGCAGAGAACATGCTCACACTTGGGCTGCATTTTTTTACCACAACCTTTAGCTTCCACGATCACTCATTATTTATATTTGTGTTAACCTCAGTACCTATCTGCTGTTTCCCCCTCACTGTCCTCTTTTCTTTCAAATTCCTCTTCCAAACAAACCAAAGAAATAACCCTCCCATCTTTAGAACTATAACCGTGTAAACATAGTAATAATCACCTTTGTCCTATCACTTGTTACACTCACTTGTTGTGTATTATCTTCAGTTACCCTCTTAACCTTCAGCTCATTACAAATGGCAGATGCTTGTGCTTGTATGGAGCCTCATTGATTTACATGGTTCTCTTTAGAGCTGGGACTGCTGTGACAGTTACGATAGCAAAGGCAACATGATCTTCAGAGAGGCCTATAAGGGCATTTTTATGAAAAAGAATAAAACAATTATTAATGATGATGAAAGTTTATTATGTTTAAAACTGCAAACTGTGGAGATGGAAGGTCCTTTAAGAAATGCCTAAACAAGACAACTGAAAAGATGGAAGCAAGATGTTCATGGCAAGGATACTGCAGAAACCTTTAGAAAAGGGAAGTACAAGGCTGAAACTGGTCCGTGGGGAGCGCATTTGGACTCCTGGTCTGTAAAGATGCTCTCTGGCATTGTTTTTTTTTAAGCAATATTGTGTGTTGCTGCTGTGCAACTGTATTATTATAATACTATTTAAAAGTGAGTTTTCTCACCAGGCATCATTCCAAGCCCTCACATCTGTGACTTTTATCTTGCTGCATGTTTGCTTCTAAATTTGAAAAAGGTATTTAACTACAGGTGTTAATTCTTCTCGGGTTTAGCCCCAGGACCATTGTAAAACCAAACCTTTTTAACTTTGAGTAAAGGTGGGTATATATTAACAAAGAATACATTTAATGCAACACTAGTAAATGTCTTTTTACTGAATAAGGAATAAACCAAACCATTTCGAATAGATGTAAAAACCCCCTCAATACTAAAACATTCCACCAAATAAACACAATCTCAAAATCACTGTTTGCTTGAGAATATGAGGTAAAGAAAGTTATGACACAAACATACTAAAAAAGTGTAAAAAACTTTCACCTCTTAAAGAATTCTTCTTCATCAAGATGCACTAGCTTATTCAGTTTTATCTTCATTGTCATGAGAATAATACTTTTTAATACATTTCAGGTATGAAAAGACATGTTCAAGCCACTGATGGGCAATTCCATTGTTTACACCTGGCCTAAACTGCTGAATTTAGACAAATTTCAAAACAAGATTTTATGCTGTTTAGCATTAACGTATCTTACTGAACAGAACGCTTAGCTTCCTCAGTTTATTTTAAATAAAAACAAAAATTCGCAAATCAGAATGGTTTACCTAACATTAACTGTGGAGGACTGGGATCAAGAACATACTCCGTTATCTGCATCTTCTTTGGTTTTGTGATGAGTGCTCTTTTTTCTTAGTCCAGCATCTACTACTTCTCTGATTATTTCTTTGTTCATAGGTTTGTAAATGTTCTGGGTATTCCTTGTCCTTGACTGAAAAGGATCTGCTAATGAAAGATCCTGGAGCTGATGACTGTGTATTATGCGATCCTGTAGACCAACTGCAGAAACTGCTATTGTCTTTTATTTGGAGGAGTGGCCCTAAAAAGAAAAAAAACACAGATGTGACTAATTATTGTTATAAATTATTAAAAACCATATATAATATACTAAATTAAAAGAAACTCTGCTGTTAGCCAATATTTTTGCCTTGTGAAAGGCTTTTATACACATGCATCTCCCATACTTGAAGCCTAACATACAATTACCATAATAGGAATTTTAAGATTGATGTTTGACACATCCTAGTTTTAACTTATAAAAAGTCAAATGAAATCTTTGATTTCTCATTTATATTAAAATAGCAGCATTTTTTAATTACTGAGCTTATAATTATTATATGCAATAAACTCATGATGGACTATAAAAGTTTGGCATGCCTGAACACATTTTTACTTCAATATAATTAACAACAATCCCAAAGGCTAATGTTGCCTTCCAGAACACTGAATATAAACAAGAACATATTATTTTTATACAGGGAATAGGCTTGTCTACCTATTCCTTCATTTCCCCCCACCCTTCTGCCTTATTTTAAAGGATGTGAAATCGTACCTTATAAAAATCATGGTGCTCCATTGATAATCTTTAGCTGATTTTACATGAGTAGCATGGTTCTACAAACAGACATGTACAAGAACTTGAATAATATTTCTCAGCAGAAACAGCCTCATCAACAGCAGAAGAGAAACCTACAATTTCACTCGTTTTCTCCTTGGCCTACCACGGGAGACAGCTTAACATGTACTTCAGGAACAGCAATTAACTCTGAATCCATAAAGCACCAACTGTGCCCTTCTCCTGTCAGCCTCATCTCACCCCCAGTGCACTGCTCATAATGTACACAGAATGGCTTCGAAATGAATGGCAGTAATCATGAATTCCAAACTGATCTGAGGCAAAAATATGGCCATAGCAATAAACCTCATTGAACTGTTCTGCCAGATCAGTTTATTGTAGACAAGGAAGCCTGTGATACACAGAGCAAGGAGGATGTAAGCAACCGCTTTGGGGCTGAAGCTGCTCTGCTGTGATCTCCACATCCTCATTAGTACACCTGGAAACCCTGTGGTGTGGGTTGGTAATGGAGAGGGGGCTGCGGTGACAGACACCCTTCAGTGCTGGCTGTGGCAACTAGGAGCCACTGCTTACAATGCTATTCCATACCAGCGGGTAGCTGTTCCTGGTGGCTTTAAATTTTAAGGAAAGCTAAATTACTGCCATTTTGGGTGACCAGTGTTTTTGGCAACTCTGTACAAAAAATAAAAAATAATTCTTTACAAAAAGAACAGATGAGTGGTATCTGTATCAAACCAAATATGGTATCAAACCAAAGATCTCTGTCACCTAATGTCCCATCTCTGTCCATGGCAAAAGGCAAATGGCTCAGGAACACTGTAAGACCAGGGTTAATATACAGCAGCAGCTCCTTTAGAGAATTCCCAGGCTTCAGAGCAAGGCTTCCTGAGCCAGCAGCACTGCCCTTGTTTTTAATAACCACTGATGGGTTTCCTTCAGATCTAGAATTGTGCAAAGATACTTTTAGCCCCTAGTAGGAGTGTAGCTTCCTTTGGCTATTTTCCTGGTTATTCTCACTTGGCTGCCCTTTATTTCCCAAGAAGAGGACAGGTACAGATGCTGCCTGAGGTCCAGGTGTACCATTTCTTTAATCTTTTGGGTGTAAATAGTTGTCAGAGTCCTTCTCACCTGCTACTGACTTGAGAGATTTGTTTTCTTATGGCACTGACATTTTCCAAGCAAAAGCAGGGGGCTGTCCTGAGAGTAATCCTTCAAGCAGCATATAAGTGGAGTGATTAGTCCACTGGATGCATTTCTTCTCTGTAATTATAAGTAATTACTTTAAAGTCAAATCTGCAAATGAGGATACCTCTGTGTACTGTAGGGGAAGATGTAAAAAGCAACTGTAAGTGGCTGTCTTTAAAATGACATTAAATCACCAATTCTTTCTAAAGACAGGAATAAAAAGATAAAATAATGAATATTAAAATGAACTTGCAAGTTATCCTGGCACCAAACATGATTACTGTACCACAAAGGGATATTTTACAATATAAACTTTTAAGATTTTTAGTAATGATTTTTAGTTAGTAAATAAAGTAAGAAACTTGATTTTCTGCTGTCTAAAATTTAAATGAAAGTGTACATTCTCTAATATTTGCAAAAATAAACCCATTCAGGTGTAGAAAATCATTAGAGTGTATCAATTTGAATACAAGGATACCAAAAAATACCCCTCTCATACCTATTTTGGCTTCACTGTTTTACACTTGAACTTGGTCCAGCATTCTTGTGTCTTTTTAGTACTGCATTATTGTGTTTTGGTTTTTTTACAGGAATCCTTGACTGAGTTTCTTGAAGTTGCTAATAAGCTTCTTTTAAAATAATGTTTGCTGTCTCTTCTGTTTCTGTCATACCTCATTAATGTGATCCTCTACACATGTATGCTTAATTAAGGCTTTTCATTAAAATAAGCCTTTAATCCAGAGGTGCTGGGCCTTAATTGAAACTCGGCTAAGGTTAGTCTTGTTTTTTATTTTGGTTTTCACCTTTACTGTACTTCCTACTGCTTCTAAATGACAATGTCTGTATCGCCTTAGCTGATACATGGTCAGGAAGGAATTAAAATTCATCCTGCAGTCTTCTGGAGAGTAGCATGTCTCAGTGATTGCCATTTCTTATTAAGTGCCACCTTTCACCAAGAGCCTCCACTTCAAATGCAAAAGGTTGCTTTAAACACTCCAAGAACATTAACATAATGAACACGCTGCCTGTTTTGAAGGTGACTAATAAGTGACTAATGATACCTAGTTTTATCCATGTGTGTAAATTTAAAGTGTTAATTGTGTGTTTAAATAGTGCTGAAATTATGGATCTGCCTAGAGTAGTTGAGTTTTACAGAATTCTTTTTAAGAAGATTTAGGAAAAATGAGAATTTTACCCACAGGTTAGTAGCACTCACCTGAGGTATCGTATGATGTAATATGTTTTAAAGTCTTTTTGAAGGAGTTAAGACACAGATTTAACAACTTTTGGTCTTCTAGAACAAAACGCACTAGCCAAAAAGCAAACCCCTTTTATTCTTATAGACCTGCAACTGAGCATGGTACTAATTAGCAGAGGCAGGTGGCCTGCTGCCATCAGTGGCAGGAGAGTAACTTTTCAGGAAGAGCTCATAAATTGTGTGAGTAGAATAAATTTGGTACAGCAACAGCAATGCTAGGGTAAAGGTTTGAAGTAAACTTTGTAGTATGTATAGCTACTGTAATGAACTTCACTGGGACTGGGTCTTTCTACCATGATACAGTCTGATAATGATGAGTATTATGTTTGTCATTATACATGATAATGTATTATGTTTTTACACTTTTGCCATGTTAGAGGAATGTAATAAAAATAGTAATGTGTTTGAAAGGAATGTAGTAGTTTGTGGAGGTTACTTTGAATTGATCAACATTTGAATGATGGTTTTAAAAGAATGTGATAAAAATGTTCCTTGATACAGTAAGTAAAGCTTGTGTTGTAAACAGCTAGAACAGTTAGTGCTATACATTTTTGTAAGCTTATCTCTGGAAAGGTGGTTGTGTAGTGTTCTTACAGTGATATTGGGCTGTGATGCTGCCATGAAACCAAGCTCCAGGGTATGGACAGTGACGTTTGCATGTGTAAAGATGCAGGTTTCCACCTCCAACCCCTGCTGGAACTAAGGGCATTTATGGTGTTGGAAGTGTACAAGACAATAATTCTTTTAAGAATCTAATGTGCTGCTGTCACAAATGATGAGAGGTGGGTCTGAATGTGTTAACAAGGAATTCCAGCTTGAAATACTTCTGCTGGCTGAAGAAGGCAGGTTTTGGCAAATCTGCACATGTGAGCCATGCCTTTGACTCAGCAAGGAACACTATGTCACAGAGCTTTGTAGTTGCCCACTGAAAGGTTTTTTAAAGAGAACTGAGTCAGACACCCTTAATTATAAAAACACAGTGTCTGCTTTTTCTCGTCAGAGGTTTGAAAATGCTTTACCTTGTTTACTACTTGTTCACATAAATAGTAAGTATATTTGTTTATATGTGTGTGTACACACATATACTATGTATTTTTCAGTGTTGTGCTGATTGTTTACTGTTTGCATTTTCTGCAAGTTTCGGCTAACTTTCGGGCATGTGCTTCCAACTCAGTAGGAAAGCTGCAGAGTTTTAGTTTGTAAAGGTAGTAGAGATGTTATTAGGTCCCATTTAAAGCCCTTTCAAGTCCATGAAAAGGCTATCACTGGCTTATAGTTGAATTCAAAATCTGTTCTGTTAAGTAAATACCTTGTCCTTCTCAGGGAGGAAAAGCTTAATTTAAGGGGAAATTTGTATATGTACATTTTTGGAACAAGTTAGATTCCAAGCCAAAGTTCATGCATAACCATTAATTTTTATCGAGCATATGTCATAGTGAAAAATTTTTTACCCCAATACTGCACAGATTAGTATGGATTTATAGACCTAATTTGCCTTATATTTGCAGAAACTTTAAAATATTTTGTAAGAATGCATTGGAAATTACTTAGGTAATTTCCTAAGTAAAAAGAATAAACCCAAAACACCTGGTTTGCAATATTTATGGTGCCCGTGCATTAACTGTGTATGGTCCTAGGTTGTGTAACACTGTAGGTGTATGAATGTTTAGTTTTGGATGTATCTGTGAAGAGCTGCGTATGTTCTAATTTGTAATTTCCGGTTAGATGAATATTTGCTTAATGAAGACATTTTCCACTGTGTGGGAAATCTGTTTAATTACGTAGAGGATGAATTTTCTACAAATGTGTACTGTTGAGCACAAGCCTCGAATTCATACCATTGTCGGCATTTAATGCACTGATATTGTTTCTTCCCCTCTGTTTGTCTTTGGAGAGGTCCTCATTCCTTGAGGATGAAGTAAAGCTCTGGTTCCATCACTGCAGTCTTCAGAATTAGCACTGAAAACACAGGATTCTTTTCCTGGGTTGATGAAAGTAATTTCTTGTTTGCTGTGTCAAACAAAGCATGCTATTTGTCACATTGTGGTTTGTGTATCTTTTAAGAAGCTTTCAACTTTGATCTGAGTCAAGGTACACTCAGTAGCACAGATGACAGAAGTAACAAACCAGTGATGTGCATTGTCATTCATACAAACTCTTTAAGTCAACAAATACAGAGACTTAGATGTAGAAAACCATATTGCTTTTGAGGGGGCTTGTGCATTCTTGTGAGAAAATGCAGACCTTTGCTTTTCTGGTTTCAGACAAAGGTGTGGAACAATTTATTAGTTAAGGATTCAGTTCAGTGTCTGCAATCAAAAGGTGCCTCTTCTAGTCCAGATTCTGGCCCTTGCTTATATTTTCTAGGTAAACAGTTGCATTTAAAAGACATTGTAGATGTAGGCTCAGTAGCACATAAAAGCTGCTTTCTTCCAACTGTCATCACAGAGGTTTTCAGAGCATGCTTTTAATACTTCCAGTGCTGGGTTTGTGTCTCTTTCTCCCTCTCTCTCTTTATGTGAAATGCTATTTGAAACGGGTGTTTTTTTAAATGCGACTTTCACCTGCTTTTTACTTGATCCGTCTGTAGGGAAATTAACCTTTTGTGTAACAAGACAGAGGGTTAGAAATCTGTTTCACAAAATTACCACTTTAAGAGAACACAGAAAAGACGATTCCAACAAACAAGCAGTTGTTCTGAATGGTTGTGTGATTCTGAAAGTTATGTCTTGCCATATGTTAAAACTCTCAGATTTGGGGCACAATATGATCATTCAGCCTGGCCTTCTAAAACTACGAGGGATTTTATGCAGGGATTTTAGCAAAGTTTAGAGCTGAAACCATTTGTTTAAATAATATCTTTCAGAAAGCCATTCAGTTCTCATCTAAAAATTTTGTAACTTGGGGGAGGTTGGTTGTTCAAGTGGTTAATCATCATGACTGTTACTCTTTATTATATCTCATTTGAATTTGTCTGGCATCAGCTTCTAGCCATTTGCTCTTTTTGTGCCTTTCTCAGCTAGGCTGAAGAGCTCTTTATTAACTGGTATTTTCTCCTTGAAAAGATACATTAACAATGTCATCAAGTCATCCCTCAATTTTTGTTGCTAATCTGAATAAATTGGGTTTGTCAGACACTCTTGAGACGTTTGGCTTGGCCTGGAATATTTTCTTGTCTGTTTTCCACCCTGTGCATTACACAAATTTTCAACAAAATTAAGATACCTGAACAATGTAGTGTTCTGTTCTTTGTTTCATCGGCAACTTATACAAAGCAAACTATTTCTTATTCATGCCTAGTACTGCATGTTTCCTGATAGAACAGAAGTGTATGCAGCGAAAAACATTCTTTACAAGAGTGTTTTTCCCATAATTTTGCTTTTTTTGTCTTAGTATTTTCAGGTGAAAATGCAATGTTTCTTACATGCTGTTCAGACCTCTCATCTTTGCAAAATATATCTAATATGAGATTCAGTAAAAAACTGCAACTGTGGTGCAGCAAAGGTGAAAAGACACATCGAAAGAGTAACATTTCAATAAAATAAAATGTGCAAATACTCATGTAAGGAGCTTAAAGAAAACTCTGTGTAGGGCTTAATGTCTGGCATCAAGATAATATAGGTATAATTTATCACTTGTGAAATATGGTGCTCATGAAAAAAAATCGATGAAGTACAATAATTCATTTCTATATACCACAGAGGAAAGAGAGATCGGGATGTGGAAGTGGGAGTCTGTTCTATAAATCCCATAGGGGTTTTTTTTTAGGCAAGAAAAGTGAAGAGTGTATGGGACCATCAGAGAGTATTTGGGCTAAATACTGCTTTGAATAGGATAAGCATGATAGCAAAGACCACAAAGCAGAGGCCGTTTTCTTCTCCAATGGGATTTTAAGGAAAGTGTGAGTAGAGGTAGAGGACATGATTCAATGTCATGTCAAAATGTGATATACAACACAATAGTTAGAAGAAACCTGAAGAATGTTTGTAGTTATAGTGATAATGTGCTGGAAATGCATGAGGCCTCACCAGGGCACAAAGGGAACAAACTGAAAAGACAAAAAGCTTGTGCAGAAACAAAATATTTTGGTAAGTATTCAGCAGAGCAGATTGTGAGCAGATCGAAAAAAACTACCTGCCTCAGCCTTTGCTATTTACAAACAGCAAGCGTAGCCACAAGTGGTGATGTATATACAGTTTGCAGCAACCCATGGGATTAAAGGACAGTGAAAGTCAGAACACGTGGCATTCATCCAAGGAATCTGAAGGAGCTAAAGAATTGCTAAGTGAGTTCCTATTAAAACTTAGGTAATTAATCAGCAAAATGTGACGCAATAGAGTAAAACTGAAGGTAGACAGCTTCGTACCAAACTTTTTTTGGGGAAATGGTTTTGAGAAGGATTCCAGGAATTAGAATGTTGAATCTTGCTTTGCTGTCAGGAAACTTAATTGGTAAAACCACTAAAGATAAAAAACTATAAAGAACCTGGATGGAGAAAATAATTCTAAGGAAAAATAACTGTAACTGTTGCAACAATATGTCTTGCTGCTCCAGCCTTATAGTATATATTTTGGAAGTTAACAATTTAATTGAGAAGGTTGGCGTTACAAGTACATGAGGTTTTTAGACTGTAGTTAGTAACACAGTCAATCATAAAGAAAGAACTTGGGAATTAAGGTGACACAAATAAAGCCAGTGTGGGGAAAAGCTGGGTTGGTGATAGAAAGCAAAAGATTTCATCAGAAAAAATCAGGGGAATGTCCAAGGATCCTTCTAGATGCATTTAAACTGCCATCGAGACAAAACATGTGCCACCTCTCGTAGTGAGGCAGCACAGCAAGCTGGTTGTACTACCTGAGACACCATGGAAGCTATGCTACATGCTTTCCTTCCTGCATCATGCCAGACGTGAAGGCATAGCAGCCTGGGACAGCACTGTTGCAGAGCTTTTTGTGCTGCACCCCATTGTGAATGTGTTTGGAGGGGAGGCTGGAAGTGGTGACTAACGACATCCCAATTTGCTGATGAAACAAAATAAAGCTTTTTATTGCTGCATTTCTAGGATAAAAACCCAACCTCAAACACAGGAAGGGTCAAGGGGGAAAATAGAAATGATTAGAGGCATGTGGGGAGCTTCTTTACAAGTAAATTAAAAAGAATGGTCCAGATTTGCAGCTGATGAAAATTGGCACAGTTCCACCAGGATCAATGGCACTGTGCCAATTTACACCAGCAGAGAGTCTACCCCAATGTCTTTTTAATGTGAAAAAACAGGGCAATTATAGCAGAGACCTACAGTAAAAGACCAACATAATTACAAAAGCAAGGCTGCGAAGGTTAGGAAGTGCCAGTATTCATACTACGTGAGTCTTTAGGGATAGGTTCTTTTCCGAGTGTTGGTTAGGATCAGTTTTTATAGTCAATACAAAGTTGCTTCTTGGTTTATTTTTTTTCCCTGTAGAATGCAGATTTCTCCTGTCTTATCCCAGAGTACTCCGGTCCAGCCTTTTCTTGTACCTTCTCCCAGTTCTTATTCAATATTCCATTGGCATCAGGGAGGTTTTTTTTAACTATCCTGCCTGGTGCACCAGAGTGTAGAGGGGAGCAGTGAAAGCACAGGAGGCAGCTCCAATGCCCATACTGCTGTCAAGATGTGCCTGCTCGTCTGCCATCATGCCCAAATTAGCTTTAAGATGGGGAACTCTCCTCTAGCCTCTAAGTCTTTGCAACATACAGCTTAGCGTGAGCTGTAAAACCTTTCTGGAAAACTGAGTTAACACCGAGGTTGGTTGGCCCACATTGAGATTAAGTTGGACTTGGCTGTGTTATTAAACTGCCTGGGTTGTTGTCTAGGTGCGTATCCACAGATCTGAGGCTGCAGCCTAAGAGTAAAAGCTGTAGCTTTTCTGACCTCAGTCCCTTTGCTTCTTGCGCTGGATCCTCTGGTTGCAGAAAAAGCCCTGTCTAGACTTTCAGGGCAAGAATAGAGAATGGTCACCTGCTGGGGTTAATGTATGGTCGATGTGGTTTTATTTTCAGAGCTGTGGGAGGATGGAACATGCCAGCAGTAGACAGAGGCTTTAAATCTGCCAACTCTGATGAGACTCCCTAGAGCATACGTAGGACTTGCCCAAATTTTACCTCTTCTGCAATTGCCCCGCCAACAATATGCGTGAAAGGCACAAGTTTTTGAATGTAGACAAAACAGTTTTTCCACTCACGCAGAGGGTTTTTACAGAAACTTTCCATAAAATTTTCTCCCTGAGTCAGAAACCTGGCATGGAGAACAATTGGAGTTTGGCAAGGATGTAAGCAACTGAAAAGATGTAATAAAGTGGTGTTAAACCACTTAATTACACAGTTACCAGCTAAATAATTTGCATAGTGAAGATGTGCTTGATGCAGCTAATTGCTCTTCCTGATACTACCTGAAATAAAAGGTGAATTAATGAGAAGGAAACACAAAGTTGATGGGAGTTAATAAGATAAAAGACAATATGCATATAGATATATCTACATGGGGGAGAGAGAGGGAATCCATGTTGCATCTGTGGGGCAAGCTACTGCATAAAGTAGTAATTCCTTCTATAATTCATTATTCCCTGTGAGATTTCAATTTGTTTACCAATCACCATTTCTTTACAAGATCTTGTCACAATCTTTCTTGCTCATCTTCTCACTTGCTCCTTGCCTCCTCACGTTATTGCTATTACAAATTTTTTGTTTTGGCTTGAGTGCAAAGTTCTTCAAGGAGTCAATGTGCTCTTCTCAGAGAGGAGAGGAAGAGGGGGATACCTTAGACCCTGGCTCTGCATTTGCTTGGCATTGTTTATGGCTGTCATCACTTTGTGTGCATATCCAGCTTGACAGAATACAGTCCATTTTGGGGGGATAGGTGTTACTGAAAACAATTTCACATGACAACATTAGTAACCAAAATAATTTGTTTCTAGTCATAGCAACTACGACTGCTATACAAGTTCAGATAAACCCAAGCTTTTCCTCTTAGCAGTGTGTTGCACAGAATAGATCTTTTAAAAGGATTGTTTCTTCTTCTACAAAGGAATTCACTTAATAATTTTAAGACCTGTCACTGGGCTATTGATGGACTCTGATGCCCTAGTATTTCCAATTTTAAATTAATTCCCCCCCCCATTAATTTTTAATAGAATTTTTAAATTTCTATTTTAAACACCTATTTAAATGTCTATTTAATTTCTTAGTAAAAGAGAGTGAAGATGCATCTTCACCCTCCCTTTAAAATTTCCTAATGACCTTGATATTTCTAATTAGAGTTTATCTCAAAGGTGGAAGAACCTGTAAAAGATTTGTTGTATAGGAGACACAAATACTATTGCTAGTAATGTGGTCGTTAGAGTGCCTGTGTGAGGCTTATGTGCGTGAGAGAAAATAAATACTTATTCCAAGTATATCTGTTAATCTAACAAACATTATTAAGTCTCTTTACATACATCATCCATCCTAAGTAGAGCTTTGCAATTTTTTTTTTTTTTTTTTCCTAAAGGTTATTCTTCAGATTTGGAAGAATGAGTAAAATCAGACATTCTGGGGGAAGAAAAAAAAAAAGCCAACATTTATGGTAGTCCATACAATTAAAAAAGTAAATCACAATTTAGGTTTAGCCTTTATGCTGTCAATACTGGTGGAAAGGTAGCTGAGTAGTTCTTGTTGAATGAGATTTTCTCTAACGTTTAAGCCACCAATAAAACCCCCAGTTAAGCCCTTCATAGGAAACTTAAGAATTGACTGATGGGAGTCACATGGTTAAATCAGTGCTTGTTATTCATAATTTATTCAATGGTTGATGGAAAAAAATTGTCCAATTATTTGACAAATACTGCTTGGCAAGATGATTTACAGAGAATAATGCAAGTATTTGTTGAAGAATTTAAAGTGACAAAAAATGCCAAAATTACGGCCTTTATTCTCAATGCAGTGATTAGGGCTGATTGAATGATATTCAGACAGTTTGACTAATTTTGAATAGTCCTTACACAGGCAATATTCCTATTGACTTCAGCTGGAATTTTGCCAGAGTAAGGACTACAGGATTGGGCCTTTGAGTGTAAATGTCTTGAAAGGGTCCCTTTATAAATCAGCAGCTTAAATTCTGAACTGCAATGAAAACCCATTTTCACTTCTCTCTGTTACTTTGCCTGTTCTGTGGAATCGCTCTGTATGAATGTTAATCCCATTCCCTCTTTATCAGTAGAGGGTGCTATGGGAGTTTTGTGCTCTCCAGTAGCCTTTTGTTTATGCACAGTTCAATCTAATTTAAGTTGAACTGACCATTTCAATGGGAGTCAAGTGTGTATTTAAATGGTGTGTGGGAGCGCCATAGTTTAATGGCAAATCATTTCCTTAATTGATTCAAGTTAAAGAAGGGAGACATTTTAAAGTGGATAGTTTCAGATTCCTGGCCTCTACCCCCATACCCTCCCAAATGGGTCACTGAACGTGGTCTTATACCCTTGTGTGATTGATAAATGATAGCATTTTCATGTATTTTTGAAAGGCAGATTCAGTTTTCTAAGTTACTAGAAACATATAATGAACTAATATTTTTGAAGATGAAGTTCAGTGACTTTTTAAAGTTCCCGATTTTTTCAAAATATCAGTAGGGCTTTAATACAAAAAGGTGTTTACAAATCGCTGACATGGAAATACTCAGAAGTGGAAAAATGGTTTTTGGTAAGCCGGTATATCAAATGCCTTGTTACAAGAGTGTTAAGGTTGTAAAGTCAAGTGTAGAGAAAACAGAAAATACATAGGCAATCTTAATTCTGGTAATTTTTCTGATTGTTCATCCACATCCTGACAGGGATATTAAATTACATGATTGCACAGCTACTTTTTTCTGTGAGACGTCTGTGCCTTTAACATGTACAATAGACACCACTGAATAGGAGCTTTATGAAATGTTTCTTTTTATCTGAATTGCTTAGTGTATGCCACTGAGTTATTTGCTGCACACCATTCTGTCCAGCATTGAATGCATGATTATCGACTTCCTCAAGTACCTCTCTATAGTGCTAACATAAGAGGTAGTTTATTAATCCTTTGATTAATCACTGTTTAATGTACTTCTGCTATTTAACACAGAGACGAAGAAAAAATGATGGTGAAATGCAAGGTAAAAGTGATCACTAATCCAATCTGGGTTGCCTTAAACCTGATACATTTCAAAATACTTTGCACTTCTTGTAGAGAAAGCAGATGTGTAGCTGATGACTTCTGCGGTTCTGAATTCTCATCTCTTCCATAAATCAGATTCTGTGATCTCAAAAAATCTGTATTTTTGGCAAATAAGGGCCAGACAGTCAGACTTCAGCAGTGAGAAGTTCAGGGTGAGCTTCTGAGCCATGTAGAGGCTGTGGTCAAAGCTGAGCAGACTCCAATACTTGAAGATGACATTTTTTAACCTTAAGACCATGCTTTTTTTCCTTTGCTCATGCACTGCCTGTCTTTCAACTCGTGCTGTAGATGAGAGAGGATCTTAAAGATGGCAGTCTCATTTCCTACAATGGGTTCCTAGAGTGTTGGCCTCATTGTACAGCTAATGAAATGGCTTCAGTGGATGAACATCTAATAGTTAAAAACTACTCAGGTGCTGAAGTTAGGAGGAATTCCAGAGTGTTGGGTCAGTTTTGGTGGGGTTTTTTTTTTTCAGCCTTAATATTTATAGTGTCATCCCATGGAGAGAAATAAAACTTCAAAATTGTTGGAAAGCTGTACCTAGAAACACACTGATTGCCTGAGTCTCTGGCAAGGCCAAGATCCTTGGATGCAGTGGACAGTCTGCAGCCATTTGTTGTTCTTCGTTATGTGTCTCAGCTTCTGCTGTGCACTTTGTAGTCGAGCTGTTTTATCCAATCATCCCCTGACTTTTCTGCCTGATCCTCATTCCACTGTGGTAATCTGCAATATTCCTTTCTAATCGTGGCTGAGGAGAGGAAGGATAACAGACAGAGACAATAAAAAGCACAGGAGGGAGAAAATTTACTGCTTTCATTCCTAGGCAGTGGGTCTGGTGGCTGTGCACAGGTTGAAAGGCTAGCAAAGCTGTGCTAGGGAATGGACCTGCAATTCAGAAGGACGTGGCATGCACGCTTCAGTTGGCCCAATGGGTTTAATGGGTGGAGCTTGCTTCTTATCTGCTACGGAGTCAAAATTTCCACTCAGTCTGTGTGGGCAGATTTGTGGAAGCTCATAACTTGGCTCAATCTGTGGACATTTTCACAATAAAAACATAATATTGACGCTATGGCAACTGCTATGCCATGTTTCCAAAGCCTGATCTGAGTCACGGAGGAAGCTGTAGCATCTCCACCAAACAGCTGTAAAAGGTGTCTTTTATTAGGGGGGAGGGTGGGAGGGAGATGGGGGGAATGGGGGAAACAATGTGTTCATCCTCTCATCCCTGAGAAAGAGCAAAATTGGCTTATGTCAACATTTCTGAAGAACTTCATCCTTAGTCAGAGGTTTCCCAAACTGTTACAGTTTGAGGAAGCTGTGAACTCCTGGAAAGATTGTCTTTTAATGGGAAGTCTGAGACAGCTGTGTTTAAGAGCGCTGTCCTCTGCAGGCAGTGCATTCTCTGCTGTAAACTGTGCTCTTGCAGTGAGAATGTTTTGTTCACTACTTTTGAAGTGCCTGCTAAACACCTTAGAAATACACATATGTTGTTTGACTCCAGTCCTTGTTAGCTCTGCTTCACATGCAAATCTGGTTTCCTCTGGCATCATCAAAAGCCTTTTTATGTTTGGGGATTTTTAAATGGCAGTTGGAAATCCAAAGGTGGCTTCTATATTGTTTGAGGCTACTGCTAGAACAGGTGTGAGATGATGAGTTCCCCAAAAATGCTTGTAATAATATAAAAAAATGTTGGCTTTCTGAATTGAAGACTATTCATCTTTTTGTTCTACACTAATCAGTATGCTTCACTTCCAAATGTGTGTAACTGGAAATTTTGCTTATTGCTTACTTTCACAGTTGTTTTCTTAATGCTTTCAATAATATAATTTTCTTGTAGGTCAAGTTAATGTCATTCTTGCTTACTGGTGTCTAGAAGGTAGTCTTCCTTTCCAGCTACTGAGGAATAAGGACATTATTGTTAAGATATTAGTATTTTGACATGGCTTTTAAGTACAGAAATGAAGAATGTCTGTATTTAGGTAGATATTTAGGAAAAGTGATAGAATACTCTTCTTAAACCTACTGCTAAAAGAAAAGTTTTGGCTTGTTTTTTATTTGCTTATATTCAGTGAATTGGAAAAAGATTTTAAAGGAGACCTGTACTAGAACAAAACAGATGCAGAAACAGTAAGTGAAAGAATTGCACCTTAGAAGATGTCCTAGCAAATCTCTTCTACCCCGCTAGATCATTTATCCTGACTGGTAACAAGCAGTCAGTGACGAAGCCCATCATCATCTGAGTAGAAAATAAAGCAGTTCAAATCATGTGTGTATCCATACTTCACTCATAATTGTGTGAAGAGTTGTCAGATTTAGTTGTGCTAAAACTCTTCTTAGGGCCTGATCTGTGCTTTTAATTGCTTAAAACTGACATGTCCTGTATAATGAGTGCATTGTCACTTGGGACCTTATCTGAAAAAATGCTTGAGCATGTGCTCAACTTCCAGCCTGTGAGTTAGCCTGTTCATTTAATATATACTTAAATATCTGAGTGTAGGTTGGATTCACTTCCAGGTTTGACCGTGTAGCATCGTGGCATGCAATGAGAATCAGTTAGGGGGGGTCAGTGTCTGTGGTGTATTGCTTGCATAGTCTTTGCTCAGAGCTTTCAGTGGTAGGTTGTGACAGTTAATTGGAGGGATGGTATGGCCTGGCAGAAGCAATCCAGGAGGTTCCTCGATTGTGTGGAAGACAACTTCCTCTTGCAAGTGATAGAGGAGCCGACAAGGAGAGGTGTCATGCTGGACCTCATGCTCACCAACAGGGAGGGACTGGTTGGAAATGTGACACTCCAGGGCAGCCTTGGCTCTAGTGATCACGAGATGGTTGAGTTTGAGATCCTGAGGACAGTGAGAAGAGCATGCAGCAAGCTCACTGCCCTGGACTTCAAGAAAGCAGACTTTGGCCTCTTCAGGAACCTGCTTAGTAAGGTTCCATGGGATATAGTCCTAGAGGGCAGGGGGGCCCAAGACTGCTGGTCGATATTCAAGGATCACCTGCTACGTGCTCAGGAGTGTTGCATCCCGACTAGAAGAAAGTGCGGCAGGAGGGCCAGGAGACCTCCATGGATGGACAAGGAGCTGCTGAGAAAACTTAGAGGGGAAAAAAGAAGCTTATAGAAGGTGGAAGCGAGGACAGGCGGCCTGGGAAGAATATAGGAGCATTGCCCGGGAAGCTAGGGACCAGGTTAGGAAAGCTAAGGCCCAGCTAGAATTAAGTTTGGCAAGGGATGTGAAAGATAACAGGAAAGGATTCTATAGATACGTAGCAAATAAAAGACAGACTAGGGACAACATGGGCCCTCTCCGAAAGCTATCAGGAGAACTGGCTACCATGGATTTGGAGAAGGCTGAGGTTCTTAATGACTTCTTTGCCTCAGTCTTCACTAGCAAATGCTCTGACCACACCACGAAAGTCTTGGAAAGCAGATGCAGGGACTGTGAAAATGAAGACCTTAGGCCCACTGTAGGAGAGGATCAGGTTCGAGACCATCTTAAGAACCTGAACGTGCACAAGTCCATGGGACCTGATGAAATCCATCCGCGGGTCCTGAGGGAGCTGGCGAATGAAGTTGCTAAACCACTGTCCATCATATTTGAAAAATTGTGGCAGTCAGATGAAGTTCCTGATGACTGGAAGAAGGGTAATATAAGCCCCATTTTCAAGAAGGGGAAGGTGGAAGACCCAGGGAACTACAGACCAGTCAGCCTCACCTCTGTGCCTGGCAAAACCTTGGAGCAGATTCTCCTGGAAAACGTGCGAAGGCACATGAAAAACAACGAGGTGGTTGGTGACAGCCAACATGGCTTCACTAAGGGGAAATCCTGCCTGACCAATTTGGTGGCCTTCTATGATGGAGCCACAGAACTGATGGACAGGGGCAGACTTGTGCAAAGCGTTCGACACTGTCCCGCATGACATCCTTGTCTCTAAACTGGAGAGACGTCAATTTGATAGATGGACCACTCGGTGGATAAAGAACTGGCTTGATGGCCACACGCAAAGAGTTGCAGTAAATGGCTCGATGTCCAGTTGGAAACCTGTAACGTGTGGTGTCCTTCAGGGATCAGTGTTGGGACCGGTCCTGTTGAACATCTTTGTCGGCGACATGGACAGTGGGATTGAGTGAGCCCTCAGCAAGTTTGTCGATGACACCAAGCTGTGTGGTTCAGTTGATACGCTGGAGGGAAGGGATGCCATCCAGAGGGACCTTGACATGCTTGTGAGGTGGGCCGATGCCAAGCTTATGAAGTTTAACCAAGCCAAGTGTAAGGTCCTACACCTGGGTCGGGGCAATCCCAGGCACTGCTACAGGTTGGGCGGAGAAGAGATTCAGAGCAGCCCTGCGGAGAAGGACTTGGGGGTGTTGGTTGACGAGAAGCTTAACATGAGCCGGCTTCAGTGTGCACTTGCAGCCCAGAAAGCCAACCGTATCCTGGGCTGCATCAAAAGAAGCGTGACCAGCAGGTCAAAGGAGGTGATCCTGCCCCTCTACTCTGCTCTCGTGAGACCTCACTTGGAGTACTGCGTACAGTTCTGGTGTCCTCAACATAAAAAGGACATGGAGCTGGTGGAGCGAGTGCAGAGGAGGGCCATGAGGATGATAAGAGGGCTGGAGCACCTCTCGTATGAAGACAGGCTGAGGAAGTTGGGGCTGTTCAGCCTGGAGTAGAGAAGGCTCCGTGGAGACCTCATAGCAGCCTTCCAGTATCTGAAGGGGGTCTATAAGGATGCTGGGGAGGGACGCTTCCTTAGGGACTGTAGTGGTAGGACAAGGGGTAATGGCTTCAAAATTAAACAGGGGAAGTTTAGATTAGATATAAGGAAGAAGTTCTTTACAGTGAGGGTGGTGAAGCACTGGAATGGGTTGCCCAGGGAGGTTGTGGATGCTCCATCCCTGGCGGTGTTCAAGGCCAGGTTGGACAGAGCCCTGGGTTACATGGTTTAGTGCAAGGTGTCCCTGCCCATGGCAGGGGGGTTGGAACTAGATGATCTTGAGGTCCTTTCCAACCCTTACTATCCTATGATTCTATGATTCAGTGTTACAGTGTATTGGGTTTGTGTGGCAAGGTTTTGGTAGTGGGGGGGGCTGTAGGGGTGGCTTCTGTGAGAAGCTGCTAGAAGATTCCCCCATATCCCATAGAGCCAATGCCAGCCAGCTCCAAGACACCAGGGTCAGTGAAGGAGAAGGGGAGGAGTTTTGCTGGCAGGACTTGTGACCCTGTGGGGGACCTATGTTGGAGCAGTCTGTTCCTGAAGGACTGCTCCCCGTGGAAGGGACCCACACTGGAGCAGTTTGTGAACTGTAGCCGGTGGGAAGGACTCACATTGGAGAAGTTCTTGAAGAACTGTCTCCCGTGGGAGGGACCCCGGGCTGGAGCAGGGAAAGAATGAAAGGAGTCCTCCCCTGAGGAGGAAGGAGCAGCAGAGATGTGTGATCAACGGACGAGAACCCCCATTCTCTGTCCCTCTGTACTGCTGGCAGGGAGGAGGTAGAGAATTTGGAGTGAAGTTGAGCCCAGGAAGAAAGGAGGAGGGGGGAAAGGTGTTTCAAGATTTGGCTTTATTACTCATTATCCTACTCTGATTTGATTGGTAATAATTTCCCCAAGTTGAGTCTGCTTTGCCTGTGATGGAAATTGTTGAGTGATCTCTCCCTGTCCTTATCTCAATCCTAGAGCCTTTCATTGTATTTTCTCTCCCCTGTCCATTTGAGGAGGGGAGTGATTGGGTGGCTTTGGTGGGTACCTCGTGTCCAGCCAGGGTCAACCCACAACATACATCTTTAGAGAAGACCCAACTTAAGTTGGGTTCAGTTCAGGTTGCAGGCATCCCAAATAATTTTATCATTCAAATATAGTGTATGTTTTTCTGTTTCCAAAGTGCCAGAATGAAACCTCAGTTTCTCAAACCATTTTTAATTAGCAGTTTTAAGAGGAATTGTTGTTTATAGCTACATATTTTCAGATATGTGATAACCATGGTGTTGTGTTTTGTTTTGTTTTGGTTTGGTTTTTTTTCAAATAAAGGACTGGTTCCTGCACGAGTGAAGGCAAAGTTATCTTGCAATTTCTTTTTGTATACCAACTCCATTTTTCTTACACCCATTGAGAAGGTTAGGTGAAAACTCAGATTTTTCATTGCGTGTGAATATTAGGATGTGTATGTGTTTTTACTACTGCTATAATTCTCTTTAAGAGTTGCTGAGCACTGAAACGTAAGTAGTCAGGAGAGAATAAACTGATCAAACTGTACTTGCTTATCAGGAGGAGCTTTCTTGTGATGTTCTGTAGCATAGAAAATTTTTTGTTTATTAATTTTTACTGTTGTAAAAGTCTCTTTAGCCTACATTTCTGCAGGTTGCAATAAGGAAGCCAACAATTTTCCCATATGCTTTCCTAGTTTGTTCAGGTCACTTGCAAAATTATTCGCACCAAACTTAATACTGTTCCATCCTTTATTTTCATTATTGCTAAGCTCTTCTGTCCCGCTGTGTCTTCTTATTTTATGTTATATCCAATGTGTGGAGAAACTGTCCTCATATTGATCATTGTGGTGACCTGCCAATCACTTCTCTTTGCCCTTCACTTTCATATTTACAAGGGCCTTCTTTCTTTGATATCCTCCCAGTCTAATAAAGAGCATCTTCCCAGTGCTGGGGATGTTTAATTTTTAAATTAGGGTATCGAAAGGCCTTCTTAAATCTCAGGCAAATTATATCCAAATCTGTTTAATATTGACGTTTATCAGATCGACACTGGCTATAGTCATCTGTTTTTCCCATTCCGTGTCTCAATTATTTCTGATTGCATCCTACTGATTTTTGGTGGGTTTTTTTTTTTTTTTTTTTTTTTTTTTAAGCCCACTGCTAGATAAGATCCCCTACTTTCAAGGATTTTGATTCTTGTGTTGAAAGCATTTGGACATTCTTTCCAAGGATAAGAAAAGGAGGCACTACAGAAGGAAAAACTTGTGTGGATGAAGGAGCTGGAAGAATGAAGGAAAAGAGAGAGAATTCTAGTTATTGATCTCCCACACAGACACTATTATTAGAAGTCAGAGGTCCATGTGGAAGGAATCTATTTTTTCCTTTGTTACATTATAAAAGCAATGTAATATCCTTTTTTTAGGGCAGTGTACAATTTCTGAAGTATACCTGTAAAGTATTTAGTAGGTATCAGTGCATTTGGATTTTGGCTTGGACACTGAAGTGACCTAAAATATTTTGTTCATGATGATCCAAAACCTGCAGAGGGGCAGATCTTTCCAGTCTGAGTCACTTAGATAACACAGTGAGATCAAAAGGCCTGGATGTTGAGAGGGCAGAGCACTTACAGCGTGAATTGCCAAAAGTGGGTGCTCATCTTCTGGTAAATCTTTATGAATAAATACTTTTCAAATAGAACAAAATATATTGGAAAAACAACTTGGAAAAACAAATAGGGAAAAAATGTGTAGGGTTTTCCTGCATACAGTTTAGTGTGTTCGCTACTTATCTTGCCAGCTTCTGTCAGGAGGAACCAGGCAAAAGAGCACTCCTTGAACATCTATGTTAGATATATGCTAGTGCGATTGTTCCTTATTTTGCAATAAAGCCTTATAAGGGACTAAGACTTAGAATTCCAAATCCAATCAGTCTCCCATTTCCTTGATGCTAAAGGCAGACTGATTGGGAGCTACCGAAATATGCCCCCATTCAATAAACAATGTAAGAAACGCCAGTTTCTCCTGCTTATGGAAGCTTAGACTTAGTCTAAAGGCCACCCGAGGTCGTTATGTATGGCATTACCTCCCAGTGCCTTTATCCTGGGAATTCCAGGAAGTCATTTATCTCATGATACAATAGCCTTTGGTCAACAGCTTGTACACTTTGTACAAAAAGTAGATAATGGCCAGTACTAATGATATTGTCCTGGGAGTACAGGTTGTAAATTCCTCCCAGGAAGTGTGGCAAATACTTGGGTATTTAGCAGGAGTTTTTGAGCTAACTTTGTTGAGGGTAGCTTGTGTATGGCTTTGTGCATGGCAGTGACAGTGGTGTAGATACTGTGCCAATGCATATAAAATTTGAGGAGATGCTTGCCAGCATGAACTCCACTCATTTGATTACTGACCACATTTCTCTAACATGGAAAAGCGTGGTTGAGAAAATTGTCCACAATATACTAGCAATTCCATTGCTATTCTTGAATGTTAATCAAGGACAGCTGACACTTTGTCATTGTGAATAGTATTTCATAATGCTGATGTTATCAGGTTGCTACTTAATTCCTCATCTGTCACCTTTGGCCTTATCCTAGTGTTGGCTGAATAAATACACACCCTTCCTTTGCAAGCATTTTTAGAACAGTCAAAGAATTTTCTTATATTGCAGTTTTTCTGTCTGTAGTTACCCACTATCGCTCTTTAAAGAGCCTTTTGATGTCACATTTGTATCATCCACGTAAGTGAAAGAACACAGCTGTGACATGAAGTTCAGAAACATGGAGTGTTTTAATTTTTACTGTTCCTTGTTCTACTGCATAAAAAAAACCCCAAAACAATTCAGCTTCTGTTGCCTTTTTTATTCAGTGCTTGGAGAACTCTTGAGAATTACTTTCCTAGAGACTGATTGTTCAGTCTAAGCTGAATGAGTAATACTGGCACAGGTAGAGGAAACAAATGCCATGTATTACACTGTACTATCCCTTCCTCCAAGATTGTGTGTTAAAGGCAGCAGCTCTGGAGAGACATGTTATGGATCTGGATATGGGGATCCATGATTCACACAGCCCAATCTCTCATTATTTGATGCTTTCTGTTGCTTGAGAATCCTTGAAAGCCTAAAGGCAACAAGCAGCAACAGTTAGGATTCATGTGGAGACTGGGCTGCAAGAATCTGGACCATGAGATACTAGGAGCTGAAGTATGACCACCAGCGTGTTTCCTAGAGATATTGATGTGAATAATGAGAAGGGAAATGAGCTGGGTTTTGTTGATGACTTTAGATATGTAAAGTACTTGAATACTAAGATAGTAATAGCATCTTGCAGTGTTTTGTGACTTACTTTAGATTGGAATGGCCAGCTTAGAAGTGGCACGGTCTATATTCCTTCAGACTTGGGGATCTCAGAGGTGTGCCTTATTAGCACAGTCTATTCTTTCGCAGGTCTTTGCCACTATGTTCCTGTTTATCTGCCATAATGAAACTCTTAAATGAATCAAATTCATTGGAAGCCACCTCTGTAAAATCACATAGTAAATTTTCTTGAGTATCGAGTTCTAAGACTTCGAGAGTGGGAAAATACCTTATTATATTTTCATTGGGAAGTGGGAAAATTTGTGCTGGAAGGGAGCTAAGGAACAGTGTTTCTAGGTAGTAACATTCTTAAGTAAAATACAGAAATATTTTTGATGTCTTTGCAGTCTGTCCAGTACCTTCAGATGGATTTGTCTTTGGAAACGAATGGTATCCCATATACAAACCTTAAGCAATGACATGATCTTACATAATGTTATACTTTGTTGGCAGCCCTAAAACTTTACTCTCTTGGAAAGAAATTTCCCAGACTATATTCCCACAAGAAGTATGTTTTAATATGGATCTTTCTGCCCCTTTTTCCTTCTGTTCAAAGAAAATGTCAGCTCTCTTTACAATTGGCCAGGAAGCATTTGTAAGAGGTTAAGTGATACTACAAATATTCCTTAATTGAGTTTAGATGCATTCCATGCATTTTTACACCAGCATCAAAGAAAACATCTTTCCAAAGATAAGCAGCTTCTTCTCATATTTCAAAAAATCATCACATATTTTCATCAAGCTTTCAGGAATGAAAGCTGCTGGACTGCAGTGTTGTCATAATAAAAAAGAAAGGTGCACACAGAGGTACTATGATCCAAAGGTGACAAGTGCTGAACAAATAGCGTATGAAGATGTCTTCCTAGCTGACAGCATCTGTCTCCATCAGTTATTGCTCTTGTACTGGTTCAAATATGTTTGATCAACTTTCAAATGATTATCCTGGCAGGAGCAGGTGAAAGCAGTCATGATACTTTGATTCAGAGTAAAGTACAAGGCAGTCTGAAGGAGCCTTTCAATAGCAGTTGATACTCAGTTGACAGTGAGATTCATATGAGGAAGTTGGGTTGAAAACAGTTTTCCATTTCCCTGCTTCATAAGAGAGGTTTGGTCAGGGTAATATGAGTGTAGTAAATTTCCAGTTACTGACTTGTGTATTAACACATCTGGTATCAGATTTAGCAATGCAAGATACAAGTAGAGAAGGAAGCCCTTCTGTTGTTTTTGTACCATCTGTTTGCATCTAGTATTTTCCATTAAATGACATGGTTATTCTTTTACTTGGGTTAGTTTTCAAAAGCCACTTTGAAACACACCTATTCCTGTCACAAAACCAATGCACTTGTCTGTGTGCAACTTTAAAGCACTCCAGTTTCAAGCAGCTAAAACTGAAACCTGAACTAAACTTTCCCAACAAGAAGTTGATTATATTGGCAGCAATAACAATTTTTTTTTTTCCCATTTATACATCATTTGGCAGATTGATTCCAGTTTCTGTGAATGTATTTCTTTTTCATGAGTATTCACCAAATCATGCATGGCTATTTCCCTGATATATCTTTGGTTTTCACTCTGTGCTTTGGGGTTGGTTACCTAGTACACGTGATAATCGTTTTGCTATCTGAATAGGTTACATAGAGCTGTTGATGCACATCCCAAGGTGTTCACATTGAGTATGACGCTTGAAACATTCTGCATTCATGCAAATGGAAATGAGTTCAGGTGAATATGCATGAATGGTGAATAAAGAGATTGGTAACCTCGTTAGTCTGAATAGGTTTTGGAATATGAAAATACGATTTTTTTTTTCTGTATTTAACCAGATCTACTGTTAAATAATTTAATTGTATTGAAGAACAAGATTTAAATTCTTGCCAGCACAGAACCAGAGGAGGTCATGCCAGTAACTCCAGTGGAGATGCGGTTTCACTGTTTTGTTTAAAAACTCTTGGAATCTGTGTGGAGTCTTTCTGGGGGTTGTGTGTTTTTTTTGTTTGTTTGTGTTTTTTTTGTTTTTTTTGTTTTTTTTTTTTTTTGTTTTTGTGTGTGGTTTTGGTTTGTTTTTTTTTTTTTTCATTCAAAGCCACTTTAAACAAACCAAAAGAAATAAAGGCTCTGTAACACAAGTGAGAATCAGGCCAGTGGTGTATTTTTATATCTCTAATATCTGTGCCTCTTTTCAGCATTCATCTGACCTCTTTGTCTCATGTTATAAATTCATGCACCTTCCATTTCTTGTACCTGACATCCTACTGTTTGTGTCGTTTAATCTGTGTCTGTTTCTTCATCATCTCTGATACCTTACAATATTATTCGACCCTAAACTTCGAGTGACATAACCTAGCTTAATCAGATGGTTGGGTTCAGCTGGCTTCTAATGTTAGTTGCTGACAGTTGTTAGCCTATACACATTTGAGTAAAAAATGCCTTTTGTAGTATACATTTTACATTTTCCTTTTGCATTTTATCAAATATTTATACTTTTTCACTATTATAACCTATTAAAATTTCTCTTCTCTGCCACAAGAAAATGTGATTTTAAAAGGTAAATAGATGGTTATGCAGTTTTTAGTGGTTGTAATTTTTGCACTTCCTCGTCCTGTTTTCCTCAATGAGACAAACTCTTCAGTTGTTCTTTATTTTCCCTGAACCATGAGTTGTAAAGAGTGAGGTAAGATTGAACCATGTTGGTGCATCACAAGAGATGAAGGCTGGGCGGAGAAGTTGAGCTGTGAAGTAGAATAGAGAGGGTACAGATGGCAACCAAAACCATAACTTGAATTTTTTTATTGTCCCACATTTACACAGTTGCATCAAAATTGGATAAATTTCTCACCTGAATATGAGCTAACGAGATATTAAAATAAAATTCTGCATAGCTAGATTCTACAGGACCTCTTCTGCTTTTTTATATTAAACCCAGGAACTCATATGAATAATTTATGTTTTCTGCAATACCTTCTCAGATTTTCCTGCAACTGAACAAGACCTACCATGAATCACAGATTCATTGCTTACAAAATTGTAAAAGAGTTCCATACCTTATTCTGGATGCCTTGGAATAATATTCTTCAGTAAGTTAGTGAAAGTAAAGTTCTCCTCCAGTGTCAATAAATGGTTACAGTGAGCACAGATAGCTAAAATGCGCTCCTACAGGCAACACCCTCAACAAAGTATTCCTTTAGAGACAAAATCCTCAGGAGCTGAAAGGCCTCGGCACCTTGGTGGTGGTTGTTCTGGGATTGTACTCTCAGGTTCGCAGTGAATGTCTGATTGAGAGCCCTGATATCTTCAAAGTTTATTATCTTTGGCATCCATTTTTATGGTCTTTGTTCACTGCACTTGCAAATACCCCTCCTGTGTCCTTACAAACTCCTTTAGCAAAAAGAGGTGTACGAGGAAAAGCCTCAAGTAGTTTGGTTTTTATTTGCTGTAATGATGATCTGCACTGTTGACTTTCCGTTGTTTTTCAGTAAGGAAGCTTCGTTCTAATGTATTTTACATTGGTTGGTTGTAGTATGATGCTCAGGTCAGCTGTTGTAAATTAAACATACAGCATTAGCTTTGTTGGGGATACCTGGTTCTTGATGCAATAGATATGAATAAATGAATAATCTTTTCCCTAATTCTCATCAGTGTTCTCTTGATTCTGATTTAGTTTGTGACTTCTCTGGCAATGGTCTTGCAAGCAATGGAAAGCTTCTTAAAATCAGGAATAATTTGTGAGACATATTTTGTGAGGGGATTTTGAATATGAGATGGATTTTGACACAAGAACATGCACACAGAAAGTGGAAACTTTGAAATTATAGCCCATACTACCCCACCAAATGTCTAATTCTCTATTACATGTCACAAGGGTTGAAAGTCTTAAGTATTTTTTTTTTTTTTTTTACAGTGGCACATTAGAGAGTAACTTTGAGTCTTTGATCCATAAAATGTCCATACACACTCTTGATGCTAAATGAAGAAATAATATAAAGCCCAAGTGCAACCGAAATACATCAATAAAACTCTCAGGCACTATAACAGTTGAAGAAGTGGGGATCTTTTCAGAAAATCATCATTTTTCATTCGCATCACAGATTGACCTGAATGGTCATTTGCCATTTCAGATGCAACTGAAGTAGCACACAGCAAAAGGCATCACAGATTTGGGGCAACTTGGCTGTAAAAGAAAGGAAAAGAGGCCTTATGCCTTTCTGTTATGGGAAGGCAGAGGCTTGCCCAGTTTCAATTGTCTTTAAGTAATAGTGAGATGTTACAGTGATGGCATAGACACTGAAAATTCTTGCACTAGAAAATTTGTAGTAAAATGCTGTTGTCTTTCACCTGCATTTACTTCTATGGTATATCCTTTTGCCTGCACACCTGAAGTAATCATTATTAGTTAAAAACCAATAAAACATACGACTCCTATTCAGGTTGTCCCATTTCTCAGCATGACATCCAGCACTTCACTGCCTCTGGGAGAGGTCATGTTTGGAAGATGCCTGGCTGCTCCCATGCCTTTGGAATAGTTACATAATGTAGAATTCTTGAAGTTTAACCTGATTTTTTTTCTGTATTTTACCATGTCTATTTTCCTTCACTGAGGTTGACTCCGAGGAAATTTTTTTTGACTTTGCCTGGGAAAAGAGGACACCAAAGGCTTTTCTTATAGTTTATATCTAGGAAAATGTGAAGAGAGGTCAGGCAGAAAATTTGAATGCCACACCACTTGTTTAGTCTAAAATTGTATGTCCCTACAAAGTAAGGCTAATTAAAGTCCTTGTCTTCACTAACCAGCTATTCATACTCTGTCTTACTCCAAAGATGCCGGGTACATGGGGAATTAGTGACTGCCTGCACTGTCAGATGCCTGGCATCAGGTAACCAAGCAAGATGTCCAAACTCCTGTGATTCATTGGAGCTGTTTATATTTTTCCAGCTGGAGCAGGCATTCCTCAGCTCTGGCAAAGCAGGGAGGGAAGTATACCAAACCTCCAAATCCCATTTACTTTCTCCTTTCCCACAGGAGAGAATCACTTTGTTGAGAGACAAGGTGGTTAAAAGTTAATTGCAGTTTAATTACCCCCCGTGTATACCTTAGCAGTTGACAGAAAGGACAGCCTCTCAGTTACTATCTTCATGCTTTCAAAATTAGCCCAGTGAGGCTTTCAAAAGAGGCCTGTAGAATTGGGATGCACTTTTTACACATACAGTCAAGTGTGTCCCTCACTCTTGGTCATGCAAATGCCATGTAGCAGCATGGGTTGTTTTTGGAGAAAGATGTTGTCTCTGATTAAAATTGTAGGAATTCTGAGACCAAGCTAGGTAATTTCATCAATCAATTACTAATGAAAATATTGCTATTTTTATTTGTCAGTTCTGTGATGTTGACATGTAGGATGAGGTCTTCTTTCCTCCAGGTCCTATACAAACATGAAATAAATGGAAAAGCCTCCCTCCAAAAGAACTTAAAATCTTAAATATTCTCTGAAGGGGCAAATTTTTAGACAAACCTCTGGAAATCTAACCTATTCTGTGGCCATGGTCTGTTTTAAAAATAGAATAGTTATTAGGCTGATAAAGACTGCCTTTTAGCAGGCCTTTATTGTGCCATTAACTTGAAAATATGGTTATCGTAATATGATTTTTATTATTGCAATTTAAGATTGATTTTACAGGTTTGGGTCTAATTGGGTTGATAGAAGCCTCTACAGTGAAGTTCAAATATTTATCTGAATTCAAAAGCGCGTGTGTTGGTATAAGATTGTAGTTTACTCAGTATACCTGGTACAGAGGTGGGGTGAAAATATGTGTAACAAAGTAAATGTTAAAAGCAGCATTTTCTGGGGCAGATTGATGCATCGTAGATACAGCAGAAGGGTGTTTCAGAAATCAAATGCTGCTTTTTTGGGGTTTTTTGGTTTATGTTTTTGTTTTCATTGTAAAATGTTTAAAATTCTTGTGTGAAAAGGCCCATGTAAATGCTAAGTATTGGCTTGTTCCCATTTCTTCCACTAGCTCCTTGTTTAACTAGGGACTAATAATCACTTAGCTTTTGTATGGCTGAGTTTACTCATGAATGTATTCACTATGAGTATTTTGTCAGAGGTGTCTTGAAGTTCCATTTCTTTTTGAATCTGAAGATAAAAGGCTTTATTTTAATAACTAATTCCTAAAGCAACACTGACATATTAAGTAAAACAATACACAATTTTTTTAGTGTCTTCTGTTAAAAATACCATGCTCTGAGTGTATTTTACAGACATATTTTTTCTCCTTCGTATTTAAAGAAGGGGAAAGATGTATGCTACTAGAATTTTTAAAATACCAGAAGTGCTGATGGTAACACGATGCATCTACAAGCAATGCTCTGCAAAGCTCTGAAGCCTGTGGACTACTCCCTTTAAACTGCAAAACATAAAATATAACCTCAGACATCCCACAGGATACTTTGGCACTACCTGAACAAAGTTCCCAGGAAAGTGACAAGAGAAATACTTTGTACTTAAAATGTCTTTTCACTGGAATAGCTCTTAGTAGTGCATTTTGCAGATGGGGAAATTGAAATGAAGAGGAAAAGTAAAGCTCCAAAGCAATGAGACACTATAACACTTCTTTATTAGGAATGAATCCTTTAATTTAAAATTAAACATATGCTCACATGTTATGCTGCTCTGGGGCTGAATTGCTTGTTTAAGGTCATACAGCAGACAGTTCCAGTATAAAGTCTA
The DNA here is from genome assembly GCF_004027225.2 of Strigops habroptila. Lineage (NCBI taxonomy): Eukaryota > Metazoa > Chordata > Aves > Psittaciformes > Psittacidae > Strigops > Strigops habroptila. Next base: position 106,215,154 of record NC_044277.2, on the reverse strand, counting down.
TTGATATCAGAGTAGTGATTCTCACTACTCTGCTCTTGTCCTAGATCATGTGTAACATCAACAGCAGAGATGAGAAAATGCAATCATTAGAAAAGAATAAACCTGACAAGCAGGTGGTTAACACTTTTAGAGAACATGACATTTTCCACCTTTACTAGCATTAAACAACCAAGAGACACCGATTGTCATGGAAGAGAATATACTATCAAAAATAAATAAAAAAAAAAGGTAGTTAAGGGCATTCCATCTGCAATTCAAGGCTATATGTGCATTGAAGAAAGACCATTGAGCTCTCCTGAGAAAGGTTTTTAGTAATAGTGTGACATTGAGAGACGATGTGATTATTATGCTCTTTGACGGTAATCCTCACTAGATGCTAACTAATGTTTTCTGGATGCAGCTATATGAAATAAATATGTGCATCTGCCATAGAATTCTTTCAAATCCACAACTTTTGTTACAAAAAGTTTATAATGTTCAACAGACACTTTAGCGATAACATTTTTTCTGCTTTTATAAAGACGACGTGAATTGTTCAGTGCAGTGTGTTTGTATTGATAGGTTGCCCCAAAATCCGGCTTTGGGCTTTGGAAAGGACCACATGGTTTCTGGAGGTTTTTTTGTTGGTTTGTGGTTTTTTTGTGGTTTTGTTTTTTTGGGCTTTTTTTTTTTTTTTTTTTGACAGGATTAAAGAATGTAAAAGACTATTTATATTAAACAGATTAAGCTGTTAGTAAACATGTCCCCTTTAAATTAAGTGGTGGTGAAGACAAAGAAAGTGCTTTGTTGTTGTCAGATGGATTTGTCTTAAGTCAAATGGGCAAACAAGTTAAACATCAGTCCTCTTTAAATCCCTAATGGCTGTGCAGATTAAATCTCAAAAGGTCTGTAAAATGAGTAAAAAAAATTAAATTGCTTTACTTCTTTCCATCGTTTACTTTGGCTAAAGCATTTTTCTTCTTCCTTTTCTTTTTTCTTTTCTTTTTTCTTCTCATCCAGCTTTAGAGAACTTTGTTTTCACACTGCATTAGCATACAGACAAATATTAAACAAGAATTTCACTTCTCTGCAGTCTTGTCACTTGTGATGAATACATCCTTGCTCGGTAAGTGCTGGTGACACATCATTGTGGCAGCTTCTGCCTCTCAACAGAAGGATAATTAATCTTGCTATCAACACTCCTAAACAGGGGTAGATAGTTCAAAGTTTTATTCCATGGAGCTGCTTTGTGTGTGGTGGGATTCCTTCATTTGAAATGGCTGCCTGTGAATCATGGCCTTCCTGTGATTAGCTTTTCTTTAATGCGGGGGGTGTTGATCTGTGTGGGAACAACAGAAGGAGCAGGCTTTGTGCTGCTCTGGCTGGGCACTTTTATGCCTTAATAAAGTGAGTGGGTGCGGAACGCATTTTAGAAAAGATACCAAGAGCTAAGGTGGCCTTGGAGGAGTGTGGAACTGAATTCAAGGCGTCGTTCTGCAGATTCTTCTTCAATTCGACTGGCCACAGTGGGAATTTGGGTAGTTTGGTTTCTGGCAGGAAGAGATCTGGAGTGAACACATTGTTTATACATCCCAGCTATGAGTGTGAAAACATTTTCTGTACACATCCAACAGCTGTCAGCATGACAGTATTAGAAAGGGGACAGACTGCCAGCTAGCTAAGCACTGAAGACTGAGTATTCACAAATTTTTCCCCTATGAATTTCATCATTCTAGTAGCTCTGTTATGGTGAAAATCAACCAACAGAGTATTTGCTCCAATTGGATTTTCATTTAGTTTGTTAATGATAAAGAAACCCAACTTCATGCATATTAAAGGAGTGTTGATTGAAGGTCACAGAGGTGTTAGCTGTGGTGTCCTGGCTAAATTCCAGTTGGCTAATTACAATCTGCCTTCCTAAAACTCCCTTGTAGTTTCATTATTTAGATCATTAGCTCTTTATATTTTGTTCCAAACTCTTAGTAGCACGTCTCTTTTTTGGTTAAAGAGATTTCACTGTTGAGGTTTTTGGTTCATCGGAAGGCAAACTGAGAAGCCAGCTTTCTGCCTCTTTGAATGCAAGATAAATGGTAAAGATATGGGATTTAAGTAGGAATACATCTAGCTCTAGCAAAAAGCAACTGATGCATGTTTTACAATGTCATGTCACACTGCGTCAGTCATTTGCTGTAGTAGAATCAAATGGCACACATATGGGAAAGGTATACCTTTTGGTTGTTTTCTTCCAGTTACCTAAACACATCATTTGACATGATTTTTTCCCTCACTCTTTCATTTTTTAGTCGCATGCTACTTATTCCTGCTTGCCTGATACTTTCTACCCTTCTGGCAAGCATCCTCTTTTTGCAAAGGTTTGTTGGACCAAGCAGGTCAGATGGGAATTCTCTTTTTGCTGTTTGTCTCAGTTGCTTTTTCCAAAGGCATGTGAGCTATCTGTGGCGCTTCTAAAAGGATCATGTTTGGAAACACCTAGAAATATATTTTCTATTTGGTGGTGTAGAATACGATTGGTCTCCACTCCAGACAAACCTCTGGCTGGGCCTCCCAAAGCTTTCTGTAGGAGAAAGATGGGTTCTGTACTCGGTTCTCAACTCAAGCAGTCATGTTGCAGCTTGCAGAATTGATCCATAAAGTTAGGTGACACTTGGTATCTGCAGTATTGTATTCACATTTAACAGGAGTCACACATCAGTGGTGTTGTCTGGTAGTAACAGACTGAGATTGAATTTGACTGAGGTCTGCACTGACTTTACTCTTACACACCATTTGTGATTTTTGGTTTCTGAAGGTCCACTGTGAACACTGATGGAGGAGATGCAGTGAAGCAGCTATTTAGAAATGGGTTCAAATGCAGTTGAAATAATTGGCTCTAGAGATTAGGTCCATGCTCTTAATTGAAAAAAGGAAGGAAAATAATTTATCAATTATTCAAGATGTTTTCTTTGTACAAAATGCTGAGGTTTTTTTGTAAGTATACGTGTCTCAATATAGTGTTTTTATTGAACTATTAAATGTAATTAGAAACCAAAAGTAAATGGCATCTCAGTGAGTCAAGAAAGCCACGGAGGAGCTGAGTGGTGCCTGTAGCTTTCTGAGCACTGTCAGTTCCCCATGAAGCCTATCTAAGGGTGATTAGCTCTTTACTCAGCTTACTTCAGCGTGTTTCTAACTAATGATGATTTACCATTTTGCTAAATGCTAAGCAGCATTTGTTTGACAGAGTGGAAACTGCAGGCTTAAAGAAAAGCAGGTAAAGATTTACTACAAAGGCCCTGTCAAAATACTTCTAAAATATACTGTCATAGTGTTAAACAATTTATTAATAAGCCTATTAATACCCAAGGATTTTTTTGTGTGTGTCTTGAGGTTCTGTTAAAAACATCAGTGTTTAAGATGCTATCCACACAGGCTTAATGCCAGGGAAAGCAATCCCATTAAATTGGACCTCATAAATATTTCATGAGGTCCAATTTAAAATTAATCTTGGCATGAAGCCAAACCAGGCAGTATATTTGCTACTGTATTAAAAACAGGCAGCAGATGAGGTATTTTTTCACAATAGTAATCTGACTGGATTTTTGCACAATCCTATCAATATTTTTAATAATACAGCTGTTAGTTTTGGCAGGAAGAAATGCATTTCTTTCATCACCCGTTCATGCAAGAATCGTACTGCAACTAGCATATTTTTAATGTCATAACTCTAGATTATTTTCTTTTTTTTTTTTCCCCCGGTGATGAGATCTCTGTTTTCTGAAAAATATTTCATGTTGTTACTTAGGAGGAAATGAATAGATCTGTAACTTAACAATGAGAGTAGGTTTCTTTGGGAAAGAGCTATGAACTAAATTTTCAAAAGGGATTTAGGCAGGTAGGAGGTTTTCATTGTGATTTGAGTCTGAAGTATCTAAGTCAACTAGGAAATAAAGTGTAGGTTTTTAGATAATTTTGAGAGGATTGTGAAATTTACTTCTGGTCACGGTATTAGTAGGCAAATTGGAAGAACTGTGATTTGATGGTAGTTGAGACTCAGTAAAAATATATCCCTAGGTATGACTGAAAGCCTTTATATATTTTTCAGAGAGAACATGTCCTGATTTATGCCTCTTTGAGTCAGTCAGGGTTTTAATCGGTGGATACAGAGTCAGGATGCATAAGATATAGGGAGAGAAAGGGCAACTCATTTGCTTTGCTCATTTAGGAGATCAGATGGTTCTGGGGGACTGCCTGATGGGAAAAGAATTCAGGCTGCAAAAAAATTATTGCAAAAAGGAAAAGTCTCCTACTCTTGGCAATAAGCATCAGATGAGATCTCTAAATAATTGCTCATTTTCGACAAGTATATTAGGTGACTTTTTTTTATCTTTCATATACTGCTTGTTCTCCTAATCTGTGACCAAATTTCAGTCTCAAGAATTTCCCTTGTACATTTGGAAAACACTTAAAACTGTGTGAGCAATGGGAATAAATAATAAATACAATGACACTGTAAAGAGCTCAAGGAACAGTTTGTGTTGTATGGCTTTAAAACTGGTTTGAGGATGAAGAAGAAAGCCTTTTATGCTGGAACAATTTCTGGGAGACACTGGTAAGGAACAAGATTACAGGGTGTTTAGAGATGTGTGTTTCAATAAAGAGCAATCACCATTCATATGCATACGTTTCATTTAAATGCATTATATACACTAGCAAACTGGGAGGCAATCCTGAGACATTGAACATAATTTATTTGGATTCGAAGAAAGCCTTTGCTTTTATGCCTTACAATGGATTTGATTTACTGAGTCAGGAGACACAGTGGAAGCAAATTCAAATGGACTTGCATTTGGCTGAGGAAAGGGGAAGAGCAATAATATCAATGTGGAAATGGACAAAGGTAATGTGTAGGAAATGGCATGGCATTCAGCTCACCTGTCTTGCTGCCTGAAATTCTTGTTTAGGAGTAATAGAGTGAAGGAGGAAGGGGAGTCTTCTTCAGATAGCAGCTTGTGCCTCCTGTCTTAGAATGAATTGCATTCTCTTGTGAAAGTGCTGCTCTATCCTACTTACTACAGATGGAGCCTAGAGACCTATCTTTGACGAGATGCCTCGTCTGAAGTTAGAAAAGTTGAATCCCAAATTTCTTATTTCCTGTATGTGTTAATTGTCTCTTTTTCTTGATTGCAACCAGTGAGAGACCTAAGGGTCCTTTTAATTTATCTGGACTCTAGTGTGTTATGGACTGGGTTCTCTAGCCTTATTGATGGAAGGGAAGGGAATGAATTGCTTCCTGTCAAGGAAGGGTGACCTTGATCAAACACTATGTGCACTGGCAATACTCGATGGGTTAAGCAGGGAAGGAGCGAACAGCTCTGGCAGCCAACAGCGATTCACTGAGGTTGGGTCACCTCTAAGCTGATTGTGACAGCTAGTCACAGCTCAGCAGTGAAGTATGTCAAATGCTTCAGTTACACATAATAGTCTTAAAGATCTACATTTAAAAGAGTCCATAAGATATGACTAAAAGGGCACATGAGAAACCAGAGGGGCTTGATCTTCCAAAGAGAGGCTTGTCAGTATGGGGGAAATGAAAGATGCAGACTTTTGAGAAGTAGGGATTTCCTCAGTTCAAGGAACTCTAGCCATAAGATTTTTATTGTTTAACAAAACTTGGTGAATAGTTGAGTCTTGTTGAGCTTTCAATTTACTTTCCAGAGTTACAGAATTACAGAGTGATTGAAGTTGGAAGGCACCTCTGGAAGTTGTCTAGTCCAGCCCCTCCTGCTCATAGCAGGGTCAGGTAGAACAAGTTCCTCAGGGCCATGTCCAGTCAGGTTTGGAATATATCAAGGGATGGAGACTCCATAACACCTCTGGGCAACCTCTTCCAGTGTTCAGTGTAAAAGCTTTTTCTTACGTTTGAATGGAATTCCTTGCATTTCAGGTTGTGCCCATTATCTCTTACCCTTTCCCTAGGTACAACTGAGAAGAGTCTGGCTCTGTTTTGTGTACACCATCTCATCAGGTATTTATACACATTGATAAGAGCAATCCTGAGGCTTCTCTTCTCCTGCCTGAACAATCCCAATTCTCTTTGTACGACAGATGGTCCAATGTCTTAATCATCTTTGTGGCCCTTTGTTGGACTCACTCTAGCATCTATAGTGGGGAGCCCAGTACTACAGCTAGCACACCAGATCTGTCCTCATAAGTGCTACATAGAGGGGAAGAATCACCTTCCTCGACCAGCAGTGCTCTTCCTCATGCAGCTCAGGATGCTATTTGCCTCTGCTGCCAGGGTGCATTGCTGGATCATGTTAAACTTGGTGTCCACCAAGACCCCCCAGGTCTTCTTCGCTGCTTTCCAGCTGGCCAGCCAGGTTATAATGAGGTTATTCCTCCCAAGGGACAGGACTTTGTGTTTCCCTCAGTTGAACTTCATGAGATTCTCTTTGCCCATTTCGCTAGCATGTGGAGGTCCCTCTGAATGACAGCACAACCATCTGGACTATTAAGCACTCCTCCCAGTTTTCTGTTGTCTGTAAACTTGCTGAGGGTGCACTGTGTCCCATCTTCCAGTTAATTAATGAAGAGGATAAACAGTATTAGCCTCAGCATCTACCCCTGGGGTACACCACTGGTGATTTGCCTCCAGCTGGGCGTCACGCCAGCCTTCATAGCCATTTGAGGCCAGCAGTTCACTGTTTTCAGTTCATCTCACAGCTTACTTCATCTCACAGTTTACTTATCTAGCCTGTACTTCGTCAGATTCTCTATGAGGATGTTGTGGGACACACCACTGAAACTCATACTGGAGCCAGGATGGACATCATCTACTGCTTTCCTCCTCTGCTGTTCTTTCACCCACCAAGCCAGTTATCTTATGGAAGAAGGCTAACTGGTTGGTTGGGCATTTCTTCTTCATAAATGCGCACTGACTAATCCAAATCACTTTCTTAACCTTCAGATGTTTGGAAATGGTGTTCAGGATTATTTGCTCCCTCACATTCCCTGGAATTGAGTTGAGGCTTCAAATGATGCAAATAAAAGAAAACAATTTTTTGAATAATAAGATTTTGACTTAAAAATCAACCTCCACAGGTTAGTATTGCTAGATTCAGAAAAAGAAATAAAATGAAATGAAATAAAATAAAATAATTGGGAGTGAAGATTAAAGAGCAAGGGAGGGTGTATGAAAGCTGCAAAGTCAGTAACAGAGGTCAAGAATGGTTCTGACATTCTTCTGCCAACATCTTTGGCTTCCTTGGACTTGAAGTTGTCCAGGAACTAAACAACTAATACCATTTGCTGGAAAAGGGAACTTGCTTCCAACGATATTTTCAACCTACTAAATCTTGAAGGTAGCTGATTTGGAAATAGTCTCATGCTGAGGGAAAAGTAATTTTTATGCGTCAACTCCTTGGAAAACAATAACACAAAAGGAAGTTTTTTACAATGGAAGGTCAGTTTATTGTTTGTACGTCTTTATATACAGGATTTCATGCAAGGCCATGATAGTGCCATTGTTATAAGTCTCGTCAGTGCTTTTAGCATTGTTCCCTGTCTAGTCTAGATGCTGTTCACAATACTTTTTTATAGATACCAGATTTAAATACCCAAATATAAGAAGCTAGAATATTTTACTGCAGATAATTAGCTGTTTGTATCTGCTTTTCCCTGCTCCTTTCTTGCTTGTATCCTCTCAAAAGAAAGCAACTCTGGTTTTTTCTTGGCCCAGGATGTAAATTCTGAACTTGTAAAGACCTTCCTCAGTTATGCCAAAGAATGGAGAGCTTGCAATTGATTAAGAATGAAGGTGAGAGCTCGTATTTTATCAAAGAAAAAAATACGTTGAATGGTGGTAAAAAGATAACCTAGATGGATATATAAGATGGAAAAGAAAGAAATTAAATAAAACGCCATAATATAAATTAGGGTTAATAAAGTTCAAATCTGCTGTAATCTGGCAGCTCACCCACTCAAAATTACAGGAGATAGAAAGGCTGGAGTCTGCTAGTTAGCAACAGGATGACTGTGATTCACCAAAGTGACTGCAGAAAAGGCAAACAGAATGTCTCAGACGCGGTGTTTCCAGTAGTGATAAAGAGTGCTAATGTCATCACAAAAGGCATTGTTAAAGCCTAGCATTGTTTAGTCTAGCAAACACTGTGCTGTAAGTGTATTATGGCTTCTCTCTGTAAAACTATCAAGGGAGGAAAAACACTAGTGCTATTGAAGCTGGAAGATAATGTTGGCATTAAACAAATGGGTTTAATCATCCATGAGTAAGGCTGGCAGTATGAACAACATTTGTAAGTATCAGAAAGAGCAGTTCAAGTTCTCGAGGCACCTCCCATTGCAAACAGTGGGGAGATAAAAATTTAAATAGCTTAATGATAGAGCGTACTGAGTTTATAGAAGAGTGTAATGCAGTAGCCTATGACAGCTCACACTGTGTCCCAAGAGCCTTCTTCTAGTAAACATACTGCTAAAATCACTAGAGGGTGGGATTCAGTTACCTAGCCATAGGTACCTAGCGCCTTTTGAGATACTTTAGGGTATCAGGGCTGGCCTTCAGCTACCACTCCTGAAGGGTGGTCTCTCAAATCCTGTGTCACATCTGATGGGTGTCAGGTGGATGCTTCAGAGTCCCTATGGTATCTCAAATGGCATTAGATGCTTATGTCTGGGCAGCTGAATCAAGCCCTGAAAGTCAATAGAGGAGAAGTTAGCAAAGTTAAGCTCAGCTTTGCTTATCTCTGATTTGTAGTGGTAGTGAAATACCATCAAATTATGCTGATATAGTGTGTGTTGCATCAGCTTATTAGCTTTGATATGTGCTTAAGTCATGTTTTTTTTTTTTTTTTTTTTTTTTTTTGGTGAACTCATTAGAAATGAAGGAATTAAAACTATATGGAGCATAGTTTTTGAGTTATGTAAATATCTATTGCTGCTGAATACTAAACTGTGCTGTAGAGGAAAATACAGGAGTAGCCAGCAGAAAATTCTATACCACATAAACATCTTTTTATCATTCTCAGGAGTCTGTACTGTCCCCTTGCCTTCTGCAACTCTTTCTTCAGTAAATGATGTTCTCTCACATGTTAAATTGATGGGTAAACAGTGATGTCTCCAATCTTTCTTAAAGGTGTCAGCTTCCTGAGATGCCATTTTGTAATAGCATTACAATATAATGCCTTTTTAGATCTTTGGTTTTGGTACCAATGAATGTTTGTCTTAAATTAATAAAATATAGGATGACTTGCCTATTGAAATTAATAAAATTAGTTTAATGTTATATTGATTTAGTGAGATTTAGAACAAGCTATGCATATGGAAATAGGATCAATTAGTTTTTATTGACTGCAACGTAAATGGCGTAAATTCTCCAAGAAGAGGTAGAGGTGCCCTTAGAAGTGGGACTGTATGCTATTTAGTCAAACTTTGGAGTTGATATTAGATAAAACTGGCACTCTATGAAAGCAGATCAGCATTCCATTCAAGTTGTCATGCTCCCCTTCAAAAGTAGACTTTTATCTTTTGCCTTCAGAAGGAAAGCATGGGATTTTTGCAACCAGGTGTTTCTGACCACATGCCAATATTATTAATATCAACACATTAATAATATTATTAGAAGATTATCCACTGTGCATAAAAACCTACATAGCATTTGCAATTTCACATGTTAATGAGCTTTGGGGATAAGATGGAGGTTGGACTAGATTTGTATCTCTACAATAGCATGCAGTGTCCTGACAGCATACTAATGTTTCTCCATTATATGGGGTAAGATTTATACCAGACTACCAGCACACAAAGTTGATAGCATTATCTTTGGCTATATTTTATAGGTGAATTTTTTGAATAGGAGGAAGTTGCTTGATACTAGATAAGATTTTCTGTGAAAATTATAGAGCTGCAGCTCAGGTATCCCAGTTGTAAGCAACACCTGGAAAAGGAGAAAGCATTTGAATGAGTGGAGTGGCAATGTCTTATGATAGTTCAAGAATGTGTATGAGATACAGGTTTGGTTTTGGAAGTGGTTTAGTTTCAGTTCTGGCAATGCTTTACTCTTGCTTCTTTTCTGTCTTTGGAGTTTCAGGGATGAGGCCTTTGCAGAATTATGGGGTTTATGGCTCTGCTAATTCAATTCTACACTAGTGATTTAGATATTTAAAACATTCATGAAGAAAAGATATTTTAGATTTTCCATGGCACATCTGGATTCAGCCAACATTTTAATTTTGACTCACTTTATGATGTGGATTTTCTCTTTGGAATCTATTTCATTTCCCTCCTCTTCCTGCTTTAAAATAAACCAACAAACCACATTGAATTTAGACTGATTTCTTCTGCAGATACCTTTTTAGATGGACTGGTGTTACCCTATTTTTCCTTAACTGTCAATCTCCTTTGTCTCCTTTTATAGTTAGATGGCCCTAACGTGTTTTGATGTTTTTACATTTCCATATGCAATCTTTTTCCTTTTTTATAATAAATATTGGGATATATCTTAAGAGACAAAGGACCTAATTCAAATACTTACCTTCTAGAACATATTCTTGATTTAAATACGTTAAATAAAAATTCTCTTGTGCAAAATAAATACTGATTCTCATGTGCAAAATCCACTGTTCACTTTAGGCTAAACTGTGCATAATGGTAGGAAAAGGCGATTTGGACCCGTATTTTGGAGATAGATTGAACCTACAATGGATTACATTTAGGCTTAGTAGAAGACAAACCATTGCCTGCATATGCAGGCTTAGGTTACAGCAGAGAAGCTGTTTCTTAGCCTAATCTTATGATTTTTATATAATAGAGATAAACAAGTATTCCCAAGCGGAGTGAAAAGTCTTATGAACTGTCTCTAGAATCTCAGAATTGATATGGTGGTGTTCTTCTGGTATAAATTGGTATAGATAGGTAATACAAGGCCAGGTAAATTGTGTCAAGGAGGCATTTTTATTAATTTGGCATGCTTATAAAATGCTTTTAGTCTGGATGGCAATCAAAGCTCTGTGATTTGAACTAATGTCAAACCCTTAGGACAACTTGGTATTAACATCATGCTTTCAGAAAGCTAAAGAAATCTAGCAAGTATCACGTGTTCAGTGAATTTCGCATACCTAAAGCATTCTCTTGGTTCCCTAAGAGTAAATTTCAGGGGAGAATTAGACATTCATTTTTACAAATGTGAGTGGGTAAAATTCTCAGTTCTGATAAAGGATTTTATATGGAAGTAAAATTTAACTGTACCTGTCTTTAAATGTTGCAGGGAATAAGAGAGACTCCATATATGTGCTTATATTTGGGATTGATTATGTCTTAGATATGGTTTTATTCCAAAGATCAAGATTCCTTGAAACAGGACTTTGTGATTTTCTCTGTTTAAGACCACATCAGCCACAGATACTTTCCGAAACATCAATAGCATGTTATGGGTAAGACAAGAGATACCTATGTTTTTGGGCACTCCTGCTAACCTGAATGGCTTGTATTTCTAGTAATGGTGAAGTTTTTATTCCGTAGCTGAAGAAGGAGAGGGAGAGAATTTGATAAGTGATTGAGTTTGTTCCAAACAAATTGGGTGGCACGAAGTAAGGAATAGACATGAAAGGTGGTGAAGAGGATGGATTTGCCAGGGCTAAGGAGTGTAGGAGGAGATGAAAGTAGAGCTGTGGCTTTGAAAGCAAGCTTTGAAAGAAAGAAGGAGAAACGTGGATGTGGGAGATTTGAGAAGACACACTGAAGGAGAGGAGCTGTAGGGATCTGAGTTTCAAATGCAGCTGAGATGGAAGGCTTGAGAGTGATAATGTGTTATGGAAAATGGGAAATTAAGATGAGTTTTACAGTGAGGATGACAATACAGGACACAACTGGAGATGCAGAAAGTGGAGAAGCATCAGGATCTGGCTATGAGGACTCCACAAGGGAAAATGATGGGGATTTCAGTAATAAAAAGGCTTGTGTCATGAAACAAGTAATAAGGAAAATAAATGCAACATGAGTCAAACTGGGTCATATTCTGTTGAGTTAAATGGCCCTTACCAAAGAGAGTTTACTTACTGAGGTGCACTGCTAAGTGATCTTGAGGATTAAGGATATAATAAAAATATAGAAATGATAGGTATAACAGGATCTGTAGAAGGTGGAGAGACAAACCTTTAGGTTATGGCAGAGGAGGTTGCCTAAGAGGCTGAGAGAGGTAATTAGCTGGAGGAAATTGTCTGAGAGAAAATGAAATGAAAAGCTTCAGAATGCAAACTGAGAAACGTCACTGTTTTCTGTCAGTTCTGCCTCTCCTAAAGATTTAGAAGAGACGTTTATTGAACCAAGCAATTGCTACTATGCTAGTGGACTACAGATAGAGGAGCAGAAAGACTGGTGTTTAGAATACATGTAGTTGCCTCTTGAGAAAAATGGGCGATAATCTGCACTTTGAATTTTGTTTTAAAAATTGGCTAGATCAATTTACATCTTCCATTAAAGCAGAAACAAGTTAAATCCTAATCTCATTTTATCAGTGCTCTAGGATTGCGGAAAAGAATTTTGATTTTTGCCTCGCCTTTATTTGGATGAATCAGAGTGAGTTTTGAGAAACCTTCTATCTAGGCAGACAGGTCTGCATTTTTGTTTGTTTTCCAAAGTATGTTTGTTTGTGGTAAGTATGTTCAAATAGACATTATATTTAATCTAAATCACAAGATTTCAGGAAATGATCTAGCATAAAGTCCATAGTTTCTATTCTCTGCATTTTATAAATAAGAAATCACTGACTGTGATTTCTTGTGAAAACAATGTATTGATTTCTTAAAAGTAGGTAAACAGTAAAGGTATTTAAAAGAATCGTGGCTGTTCACTATCTTTTGGGTTCTCAATAAGTTTTTTTAGCCTTCTTGCAGAGGTTTCATTTATATTGCTCTTTCTCAGTGTTAAAAAAACTCTGGTCTGGGAGAAAGCTGATGACTTTTTGAGGACTTCACCATATTACCTTGCTTTCATAATTACACTGAGTTATATCAACTGATTTACTCCATTCTGAAACTTACTCAGCCTTATCACTTGTATTTATCAGCACAGATCTGTTTTAAAATGTTATTGGCTGTAGCAATTACAGTCTTAATAATTTATGATATTATAATACAAGCTCTTTTTTTGCCTGGAGCTCTAGAATTTATGTATGTGTGTTTTTATTTACATATTTATTACTTATGAAAGACACTTCAGTGGTAATGCTGAAAAGCAACGTCGTGGAATGCATGCACAGAAGAGTGGTTTTAAGGAATGTGCCATCCTCTTTGAGATCATCTGGTGAGGCTGGTAGTTCCAAGCAGCATCCAGAAATGATTCATTCCTTTCTTCTAACTCAGTCTTTTCCCATTTCCATGAACTACTATATAAGTGGAATGTTTTCAGCATGCTGTTTGTGCATATATTTAGCATTTGGATTTCTATTCATAACAGTGTGACTATATGGCTCAATTGCTGTCCGTCCATTCAGAAACACATATCCAAGTTTGGTACTGGTGAACAGACTCACTTTCTAAAAGTTCCATTTGATGCTTTATAAACATGTTAGGGCTGAGTACTGTGGAGCTGTAAATCTTGAAAATAATACCAATGAGTGTCAACTCATTGCTTAATGTCTCCAGACTCCTGATTTGATTGTATATTTATAAGGAACAGTGCACTGTCTTTCGTAATCTTTCTGAGTTATGAGGTCCTCAGTGTAATGTCTAGGTTCCATAAGCTGCTGGTGTTCAATGAAATTTATCTTCTATTATCCAACTAGACCAATATTAAATACTAAAGAAGCAAAACAAATGTACTGGTCTTGGTTTGAAGAAGTTAACTGCTATAAATGTGAAAGTCTGCAACTGACTTTAGTAAAATCACTCCCAGAAACCTAACTGATTTCTGTAGACTTGCAGTGTAAGAGTACTTCCAATGTGTATGTGCAGGGCCAGGGAAAAGGGCAGAAACACTAAAATGAGTAATGGTTCTCAGGTTGTCTGTGCTTATAATAAAAGTAGTGGGCGGATCCAAGTGCAGAGAAAAGCTTGTCAATACACAAGATTGTGGCTTCCGTGGGCACATCATCATAATGAAAATCTTACTCTGTATCTTAAATTCCAGTGGAATATGAAGAGTTCTCAAAATGTGATCAATAAGACAGCCTTAAAATATGACAGATTGAAATACAACACAGTGTCTTGCTTTTAAAAATGAATGGGATCAATACATTTTGTTTAGATGTCCACAATCATGGAATTGGTTAATCTTTAATTCTGAAAGGTAAGTGAAAGTGCCTGAAACATTTAGTATAATAATGCATTAAAATGATCACTATAAATGCAGTGAACCCTATGCCCTAGAGATGCCAGGAAGGAACGTGTTTTTCATAGGTAATGCTTGTTGCTCTGGACACAGTGTTTCTTCTAGAGGTCGTACATCCAGCATGACATGTTAATATCACTGGATTTTTTTTTAGTATTGCTGATTGCATGGTATTCAAGTGTGATTTTTGCTTTGGTTCAGCAAGGTGGTATGTCATGAAATTCCATACCCATGCGTGACTTGCAGATAAAGAGCTAAACAGTAATAGAAGCTCGGAGTTGAAGTGTTGGCATCGTGTTTTGGCACTGTAACTTCTGGTGGTTCCTTACTTAAACTATAGCGGTTGGGTAGGGGGATTCTGCTAGGAAGTTGATATTGCAAAAAATACCATGTTTGACTTAAGCAAACTGCTTCAGCAGCAGTTTAACCAACTCAGTGCAAATCAATGGAAGAGTTGTACAGTATTTCACAAGAAATTTTTGTTTCCTTTTTTTTTTTTTTCCCTTGTCAGTGTGATCACAGCTGTTAGGAGACCCTAGGCCAACTCCGTCAGCATCTACTGGTAAGTTATCACTATTAAACATAGAATTCTGTGTCGAGCAGTGATGCATTGTAGGATATTTTACTCATGCTACTCATGTCAGGGAAGGAGATGGTCCCACTTTGCAAACAAACTTGCCTCGGCTGTAAATGTTTATGGAACACTTTCTCACTGAAGTGATGTCCCAGCAAAGTATGTCTCTAATATAACCTTAATAATCCTTCCATTGCCTTCTGAATAGTATATTTGTTTTGAAAAATGCTTAAGTGAGTCAGAGCAATTTGTGAATTTAGATTAGAGTGAATATGTTTTCCTGAGGAATCTATCATGAGAAAGAATCATGCTTCACTGTAATTACACAGTGATGCATTATATACTTCGCAGTACCCATGCCAACATTTGACAGCTTATTTGCTAATTGCAGATAAATATGCCACTTAATTAATTAGGTGCTACACACCCTCAATTGTATGTATCTATCATACTGATTTAATTTATAGTGATACATTTGTCTGGATACTTTATTGTTCATGGAGAGAGGTGAATCACACTGTTTATTTAAGGCATCTAATTTAGGTGTGATTTAGGACACCAGAATTTAGGAACTTTTTTTTGCTGTGTTAGGGGAAAGTAGCAGGTACCTTCAGAGGGCAATTCAAAGCATGTGCATCTGGACAGATGTATACACTCCTCCTTGTGAGCAATAGTGATGAAATTAAAGAGCTTATATTATGAAACAGGATGAGTACTAATAACTAGGCATTCTCATGAGTTGCCAGAGCCTTGGATTCAATTCTTCCTCATCCTCATCTTTTTATATGTCCATGGAGGCACCTAAGCTCATCCTCTCTCTTTCTGCATCCAACTCTTATTAGTGAAGTGACTGTCCTCAGTCTTACAAGGTGGCAGTCATCTATATCTTGAAAATCTGACTGTTGCTTGCTGAAATTTGATTGTCATTTTGTACTCTTTGGGATAACATATAATTTGCTTATTTTCTCTCCCATACCATTATCTGCATGCCATAGAAAAACATTAATCATTAGGAATGACTGTAACTAAAGCATAGAAATGATTTGGTATGTGTATATATATGTGTGTTTGTGTATGCAGCTAGGTATATGCTTCAATATATGGTACAGGACATGGCAAATGCAAAGTGATGTACATAGTGTTACTGGTTTTACTACAAGCCTTTCAAGAGTTAGCAATCTATCAAGGAAGCAGACAGGATCTTAACCTTTTCTTGTATGAAATGTCTATGATTATAAAGATTTTTAAATTAAAATCTTGCTAAGCTTTGCAGAGGAATCTCACAAAGTATTCCCCCAAATAAAACTAAAACCAGACAAACAATATAAAGGGAAAGCATTGGTATATGTTCTGTTACTGTAACTTTTAAAAGTTTACTAAGGATGTTTATGATGTGATTGTCAGAATACATTTGCTTCCCAATGACATAAATAAATAACAAATCATGTCAATACATTTGAGGGATCTTAATATCGTTAAATAATTGATTTGCTAAATACATAATTTGATGGTTTTAATTAATAATATGCTGTAGTGTGGAGCTCTGTCACAGTGACCCTAAGGTCAAGACCTGTAGTTTATGGGCTATTAATTAGCCATTAAGTCATTCGCTCATCTGACCTGCAAATCTATCAGATTGATGGATAGCAGAGACCTTTATGTTCCTAATAGGTATTCTATTTAACTTTCAAAATTTTCAAGCAAAGTTTGATTACTGAGTAAAATGAAATGAAGAAAGAGCTTAACAATGTTTTTTAAGGCTATTTCATCACCTTTCACTTGAAATCAGATATTAACTTGAAGAATACCATTGCTGTCTTCACTGTTCTCCCAGGACTACTGACTGAACAGTGCAACTAGTACCTTAATTTCTTTTCTTCGAAAAGAGGAAATCAAAATGATTTTTACAGATCTTTTTAATGCTTAATATCAGGCATAAATTTTAATTGCACTTCATTTACTAAGTGGTGCATTACCTCATCCTTTGGTTTTAACAATGGATTTTCTATAAATCTTCATATGGTTAAACATGATAAACTGCTCAACATATCATGGAACATGGCAGTGCTTATTAGCACTTGAGAAGTTATTGATTGCTTATCTTGATTAATCTTTTATGGGTCTCTGTAGTATTAATTCCACAGAAAAGACTTTGGAAGTTCTGTAGCATTAGTCTCCTCATTCATACATTTGCCTTCGATTACATGGGTTTCTCTGACTGCTTTTGCTAGATTAATTATAACCTCTTTGTCACCAGATCTTGCTTTCAGTTTATCAAGAATTGGAATTTTAATGAAAAATATATATTTAAAAGATTCTAAAGAAGAGTGGCATTAATGAGATGAGATGTTTCCTGCGATTTTTTTAGAAGAAAGGCATTCTTAGGCTTCTGGCATAAGGAGGAGAAGTGTGTATCAATTTTAGAGGTGCAGTTTATGATGTATGGGTTTTGCCAGATATTCAGCTGCTTCATTTTAGATACAGCCTGGGAAGATTCCTCTCATGTTTTAACTTTATCACAAGCAGTATCAGCTTCCTCACAAAGAAGAGGAAGTCTGCAGCTTGCTCACCAGATTTATCTTTGGGAAGGTGGGCAAAGACACAAGACCTGCCAGATAAATGCTGAGTGTGTCCTTGAGGGTAGGTTTGTTATGTTCCAGAGAAATACCTGCTCTGCTCCGCTGTAGGCTATTTTAGAATCTCTTCCTTCTCATTTTGTAAATGGAAATTTTGATATGTTTGCATGTTCTTCCTGATGAAGAGTGAAAATAAATTCCACGCATCAAAATTTCTTAATGTCTTTGATTTTGGACAGTCCTAAAGTCAAAAAGCATAACATACACAGAATTCACTTGTAGGTGTAAGGACTTGGTAAACAGAGGTCACTTTAACAAAAATATCCTAACCACAAGTTTGAGAAACTTCTTCAAACCACAACATCTGAGAAATTAATATTCCAGTTTTAATTTTATAGAATGTCATTGTTTCATGGTCGGCTACTGATGGGTACTTGGGTGCTGTGTGGTGTGCCATTACCATCCCAGTGTGTTGTTCTTGGTCGCAATCTCTGCTCTCCCTCTGCTGTCATTTTGCAGTAACTCTTAAATATGCATTTAACGAGCATTGGTATTCAGGAAGGAAAGGAAGAGAAGGCTTTGTAGCCCCTCAGTGTCCAGCCTGGATTGCTGCTTGGCAGCATTATGGACTTTGCATTTGCTACCTTTTATGCAAAGATGTTAAAGAAATGTACATCTAGCATATGTGTATATTGAAACCTTAGTGGATTGTACAGTTATGGAGGAGTCCTAATCTGATGCTGGGAAATAGAAACAGGAGGATGTAGAAGTTTCCAGTGATGTACAATGGGGTCGATCCCGCTCCAATTCAGAAGAAGAGAAAAACTGTCACTGTCTGGAGTGGACCCCTGGATCCCCTAGAATGGACAGGGGATCAAACTGGTGCTGCAGCAGCAGCACTTTTGATGATCTCACTTTCTTACAGATCTAAACCACTGGCAAGAGCAACAGAGCTCTGAAGTAAATAAGCAAAAACCCCATGGCAATGAAAGGCTAGCTTTATTCTGATGTTAACATCATATTGAAGGAGTAATGAGTCATCTACCTTATTAATAATAAGCAGATTTTCAATACCAGCATATTTTATTGTCATCGATCCCTGTTGCATGTGTAGGAGCTGGAGTACAGCCAAAAGGAGAGGAGGAGTAGAATGGACCCTTGGTTTCATAGGTTAAAATAAATAAATAAAAAGATAGAAAGCAAATGAGCTCAATTCCTGTTTCTATTTAAATTGAAACAAAAACATCTTTTCACCTTGAAAAGGCCAGTGTTTCACCTTGCATCAGGACTTTTCCCTCTTCTATAACATGCTTTTATTCAGTCTTAGCCATTGAGAGGTCTGCCATCCTCATAGATGTGCTGTGAAGGACTTAACTAATCCTGGTAAAGGGCTTCACATGGAAACTGCCATGAGAATGCAAATCATGGACAATATTGATGACTGACTAAGTATGGATGTCTGTAAAGGAATCTCTCATGTCTGCATTGTATTGCTGGGAATACTTTTTGTTACATGTTAGTTGTGAAAGCTGTTGAATGTTAACTAAGCTGTTACATAGGCAGACCAAGTCACTTCTTTCAGATAGACTGAACAAAGAAATGGACCTATAGTGACTTCCTGGCCCGGGGTGTTTTATCAATCAGGAGGACAAAGATTTCACCACACAATTCTTTGGATTTCATGTAGTGTCAGAAAGGGCTTAAATGCAGATATTTTATTGATGGGAATGTGCAGGCTGCACAGATAGATAACAACCTGCTATGAAATTCTCAGTAAGTTGGCATAAAGTAGGATTTATACTTGGGCTGTAAACTAAATGGATACATTAACCATAAGATCCCTATAGGGGAAAAGAAGTGGGCAATGACTCTAGTGTAGCCTCAGGGTCATGGCAGCAGCTGCAGAGCAATTGTTCTTTGTGTCATGCAAAATGTTCATCTTCTCTTGTTTCCACATGAGTCTCTACAGAGGGAGAAAGATTTTATTCTCTAATAGTACTGGGGAAGTTATTCCAGTCATTCTCAAAGGGTAAACACATGATGTTTCTTATTAAGCTATACTGTCAATTATAAAAAAATCAGTCTGACAGAATCCTCAAGTTTGTTTATTTTGAAAAAGTAGATCAGAGAAATGTCTTTCAAATGCAAGATGGTCATATTATCTCTCTAAATTAATCTCAGCATCAAGATTATATGAGAGGGGTTGCATTTTTCAAGTTGGCTTTCTGAACTTCCTACACAAATATGATAAATAGGTAGCTAAAATGAAGAGCTGCAAATACTGGGGATGTTTGTATGAGCAAATGTGGAATTTGCACAGGGAAAAATTTAGTTTAAAATTTAGTGAGTTGGTTTAAAATATTACTCTTTTATCTCTACAATGTTTGTGGGTAAGAGCCTTCAGCTTCTACTTTGACTTAATGTGCACATGCAACACCAGTGTGTTTCTGTGTTTCTTGAAGGTGCTACCTCTGCGCTGACAGCACTTGTACTCTCTCACAGCCCTTTAACATCTGCATGCTTATACCAGCCTTCTTATACCTTATGGTGCAGGGTCCCTTTAAAATCAGTTAGGCAAGTCACGTGAAATACTTTGCAATTTTTGCTGTGTGGGGACCTTTTCAGTTAGACCCTTTCAGTTAGATGGTTTCCTTATGCTGCACTGTGTTTTGTTTTCCTTAATGAAAGATGCTTTTACTCAAAAAAATAATCTTTGTAGGAAAGATTTTTTGCTCAAAATCATGTTACACAACATCAGAAATGAACATGTTAAAAATTAATTTTCACTTACAATCTCTTCACTTAAAGGGTAGCCCATAATTCTCATAATACTCACTTGAACTTAATGTTTTCCTGTCTTCTAATGGACAGTAATTGAGAGGGATCCATCATCTAAATTATACTCTAGTGCAGAGAATCACTTAGAAAAATGGTGCTATAAACGGGAATCTCTATGGTAAAAATCAATCCCTGGAAGCTGGTTAGTTTTAAGGAAAGATATTACCTATCTGCTAGGCATATCTGTAGCTTTATTATGTTTATATTAATTTGCATATGGACGTTAATGCCATCATTTTTCTAATATGAAGTAAAATGATGGCTCCTCATGCTACAATTTATTTTTTTCTGTTTCCACATACTTCCATGGAAGACTGTGTCTTCTTCACTGACATAGCTAGGTACAGTTTGGAAGATTTTAAGGATGGCCTTACAACATTGATTAACAAACACATCTTTTTCTGCTAAGGTTTTCAAGAAGGGTCCAAGAAGTCCTTTCTTATTGACATTGGGTCTGTCCATAACTTATTCTAGGTGACTGCCTTTTTATAAATTGTGGGAAAATCCTACGAAGTAAGAACACTATTGTTCTTGCCTGCTGCACAAGAGGATCTTCTCTGCCTTGGATCCTTCTCTTGTAGCAGAACTTGATCTCTTTCTGGTGAGAGATCACCAAAACCACGGTTGGAAAAGCCTGCAGGACATGTAGAGGAAACCCTTAAGTCATAGGTTGTCAGATGTTTGAGAGTATATTTTTGGAAAGGGATCTTTTTGTACCAGCCCAATCCTTATCCATCTCCTCCTGACTGCTTCCCAGGAACTTATACCAGGGATATATGGATGCCACCCTACCAGCATGCCTATTCTTTAGTTCTAGTTTAGATAGATAGAGAGAGAGATAGATAGATAGATAGATAGATAAATAGATAGATAGATAGATGTCCCAGAGTACTGCTTCCCCAAATCCAGACTCCAAACACTCTTTTTCAGATATTTGGTGTGTTCATTCCAGCTATCATCCATGTCCAATAGCTTTTCTTTCCCAAGTGGCTGAAGCAGAGGCAGCAGCAATCCGTGGGACTTAGGGATATTTGCATGCCAAAGACATGTTTTCCACATAATTCTCGTGTTTTTTTTCTTGCCACTTACAATCAAATAGGGAGCAGGACTGACCAGGAGCTCATGAGCACTGCACCATTATTGAGAAAATTTAATACAAGGGCACTAATGAGGACCTTGAGGGTCTCATATAAACCTGATCAAGTGTCTGTGATCCTTATGTATGTTTTAATGAACGTAGTGCAAAACACTTTTATTTTCCAGTTTTGCAGCTGGAACTTTGAGATGTGGTGGAAAATATTTCTCTGAAGTAATTCAGAAAATCTGTGGAAGACCCAGGGATAAATGCAGTTGTAAATCCCAGCCCAGTAATTTAACCAGAAAATATTTATCTCTTCTCTTCATAGTCTCTTGGAAACTCCAAGGGCCAGTAGAGCCAGGTGAAAACTTTAGCAATATATACTGAATACCATATTTGAAAATTATTAAGAAATTCATCAACAAAGACAGAAATGAGTTTCCTCTGACCAGCTCTGACCTTGATATATCCTTCTCCCCTGATACCTCGTTTTTTGTTTTTAATAGCTGTGAGAAGCCTCTTTCTCCAAGAAACCATGGATATTCCTTTTGCCAGTTTGTAAGCAAAACACAAAGCAATTTAAAAAGCTGTCAGCTACAATGACTTCTTCAGGTTAAAAAATACCCTTTGTTTTTCCCGTAACTACTAATGGTTTAAAGCACTTTCATAAAGATCTTCTGTACTTTGGGGAAAGAGCTAGTTTTATAAATCTTTATTGGAAAAAAATCCCAACAACAAATCTCCCAAAGTCCAGCAGCCTCGATACAGGAAGGATTTCCTTCTTCCTTTATAGGAACCTTTTCTTTCTAATTCATCAGATTTAGACAGAGGCAGCCTGACAGTGTCTGGTGCTATTCTTCCTGTCACTTATGTATGCTTCCTCACAGATTATGATATCACAACTCATTAATCAGGCAGCAGGTTGGCTCAGTGAGATCAGAGCAGGGCCAGTGCCAGTGCTCCTTTCCTCTGATTCATCAGGTGATATTTTTTTCCTAGCGTGGTCACAGAAGTGTATAAATAGGAACAGTGTTCAACATGCTATCCTCAGGCGAAATTTAAAGGTTTCACTGAGATCAGGTGTGTAAGATGGGCTGAGCATCTAAAGTAAGATTTGTCAAGCAGATAAACTGGGTGGCGATTGCTAAAATATACTGCATAAATAGAGGGGCTTTGTTTTAAGGGCATGATAAGGGAATCTGTGCCAGCTTTTATAAAGTAATGTGAAAAGAAATAAGCAGTGCTTGCTTGCTTTATATTCTCATATAAAGGCAGACCTATTTTTTGCTGTTTTTTATTAATGAACAACAGAAGGCAGATCACTAACCACTGACTGGATCTGCTAGCAGAGTTACCTGGCTGCAAATAGTTCCAAAGTCAGGCAAGATATTACCCTGAATGGATTAATTAGGGTGCTCTGAGTTTTGTTGTTACTACTACTCACATTACTATTTCCAAAGTATTGGGGAGCATAATCTCAAGTATAACTGTTAGTGCTTGAAGAAAATAAGTTGTCACTAAAGGAAGGTAAAGAACTTTTCAAAGAAACTCTGCTGGTTTGACTTGCATCTTTGTGTCCTCTTACAAATGGGGACAAGAAGCCAGAGAAGTGATTAAATTCATACCCCTTTTGCAAAAGGTTGTTCACTGTATTGGAGTCCATCTTTTTTTTCCTCCAGGTGGGTCATCTTGGCTGAATGAGCATTCAGCCTTTTGCAGGGATGACCGGTCTGTTCCAACATGGCAGAAGTGCTAGGACATTCCTTCTGTTTCAGATATTCACTGAAGTTTTACCTTCCTCTGTGACAGTTCTGAAGAACTGCAGGAAAGGACAGTCAGTGGTTGAGGACTGAACTGTAGCTGCCTCCTTTGCAAAGGCTCTCAAGGCAGCAAGAGGAGCAAGGCTCTTTACAGCCTACAGATGACAATGTGCAACTGACAGTGTCTGGGATAACACAGAGAAGCATACTGCAGTTTTTTCGCTTTTCCCATGTCAGCACGATGTACACTGGGGAGATTGTATCGTTGCCAGCAAGACTAAGATGAGGCTCTACAAAACGTGATAAAAATACTCATAGGTTTGAATTAAAAGACACAGTTCTATCTTAGAGAATGCAAAAATCTTTGCTTTCCAGGAATATCTGACTGGCTCAGACTACTGAGTCTGCATATTCACAGGGCAAACTGTTATTAACAGTGAGTTTCCAGGTGTTGATTCTGACTCCTGAACGATCTTTTTGTTTTCACTTTGATGGCAATAACAGGGCAGTAGCTTAGTTGCAACTAAGTTATGCAAGAGGGATCCTGAATGTTATCCCGTGGCACAATGGGTTCATGAATTGTGGATTAGAGGATGAGATGTCAAATCACCTAGCAATCTGGTTCTCAAAAGAAATCCCCTTTCTTCCTCTATCTTGATTACTATGAGCTTTTTTACTTACTTCTTCCGCGTCTCATTTCTTTGTTGCAGCCTCTACAAAACCTTTCCTTGCCTATCTTCACAGCTTTTTTATTCTTCAAAGAACTGATTATTTCCTCCTTCAAAAATTCAGGCTTTGCATTCAACCTTTTTTTATACCTCTGTCAGTACCATTCTATGTGCTCTTGCCTATGATTTCTCCATTTTCCTTTGAAGCTAGCCAAGTCCATTTTCCCACGTCCATTTTTTTTTTCCCTCTTCTCTGATACAGAGAATTCTGGTCTGTATCTCTCTATTCGTTATTTATTATCTATTTCTGATGTGCACCTTTCAGGGAACTAGCTCACAAGCCTGAAGTAGAAGGCTATAGATGCTTAGCAGTGTTCATGTTAGTGTAAAAAATAATTAGGTAGACTGAGGAATAAAAAAGGGTCTTGGCCAGTTAAAGCCTTTGATTGTGCATTATGTTACTTCTTCCCTTCACTCCATACTTGGTTTGAATGCAGTCTCAGATGCAGAGCTCTTTAGGCAATCTAATTAAAAATACTTGTACAGCACCTTACCCTGAATACAATGTGGGGGCTATGGTCAGCCTGGCCGATCAGCAGTATCAGCAGCTGTCTGCATGCCTCCAGCATTTGGAGGTTCTGTTCCTTTCCCCACTATGTCAAATCGAGCTGGTCTGTGTTTACAGTGATTTAAATCAAAGTGGAATTTGGCCCAAATTTTTGTAAAACATTCTTCCTAAACTATTGCAGTGAAGTCAATACTCTTATTGTTTCCTGCTGTGCCTTTATTTGCATGTTAATGGCAGATTATTGTTGTCTTTTCCAGTGTACTTCCCCAGAGAGTCTATGCATGTTTTTATTGATTAGTTTCTCTTCATTTAACATTTAAATGGATATTTTCAAATTGGTGCAAAATTATAATAGTGTGTTTGCTCAAGGCATTTAACGGTGGTATTAGCAGAATCATCCATGTCTGCTGATTATGCATGTTCTGTACAAAAACGTTTAAGGGCTGCAGTGCAGACCTGCAATTAGGTCTGAGTTACACAAGCAAATGATTCCTGGGCCAAAAGTACCCATCTTCTCGTTTATCTTCCTCAACTGTTAGTGGAGGTGAAGTATGAAAGCAGAAAGTACCCATTAAAGTAAGAAGAAAATACATCTGAATTTGTAGCCTTCAAAAAATTTGTGAATCTTTTTTTCAGTTTGTATAAATGTTACATACTGATCCCATACATTTCGTAAGATATCTCCTGTTGTACAAGGTTGGGAATCATAGAATCATAGAATAGTAAGGGTTGGAAAGGACCTTAAGATCATCTAGTTCCAACCCCCCTGCCATGGGCAGGGACACCTCACACTAAACCGTGTAGCCCAAGGCTCTGTCCAACCTGGCCTTGAACACTGCCAGGGACGGAGCATTCACAACCTCCCTGGGCAACCCATTCCAGTGCTTCACCACCCTCACTGTAAAGAACTTCTTCCTTATATCTAATCTAAACTGCCCCTGTTTAAGTTTGAAGCCATTATCCCTTGTCCTACCACTACAGTCCCTAAGGAAGCGTCCCTCCCCAGCATCCTTATAGACCCCCTTCAGATACTGGAAGGCTGCTATGAGGTCTCCACGGAGCCTTCTCTACTCCAGGCTGAACAGCCCCAACTCTCTCAGCCTATCTTCATACAGGAGGTGCTCCAGCCCTCTTATCGTCCTTGTGGCCCTCCTCTGCACTCGCTCCACCAGCTCCATGTCCTTTTTATGTTGAGGACACCAGAACTGTACGCAGTACTCCAAGTGAGGTCTCACAAGAGCAGAGTAGAGGGGCAGGATCACCTCCTTTGACCTGCTGGTCACGCTTCTTTTGATGCAGCCCAGGATACGGTTGGCTTTCTGGGCTGCAAGTGCACACTGAAGCCGGCTCATGTTAAGCTTCTCGTCAACCAACACCCCCAAGTCCTTCTCCGCAGGGCTGCTCTGAATCTCTTCTCTGCCCAGCCTGTAGCAGTGCCTGGGGTTGCCCTGACCCAGGTGTAGGACCTTACACTTGGCTTGGTTAAACTTTATAAGGTTGGCATCGGCCCACCTCACAAGCATGTCAAGGTCCCTCTGGATGGCATCCCTTCCCTCCAGCGTATCAACCGAACCACACAGCTTGGTGTCGTCGGCAAACTTGCTGAGGGCGCACTCAATCCCACTGTCCATGTCGCCAACAAAGACGTTGAACAGGACCGGTCCCAACACCGATCCCTGAAGGACACCACTCGTTACAGGTTTCCAACTGGACATCGAGCCATTTACCACAACTCTTTGCGTGTGGCCATCAAGCCAGTTCTTTATCCACCGAGTGGTCCATCTATCAAATTGATGTCTCTCCAATTTAGAGACAAGGATGTCGTGTGGGACAGTGTCGAACGTTTTGCACAAGTCCAGGTAGATGATGTCAACTGCTTTGCCCCTGTCTATCAGTTCCGTGGCTATGGAGATGAAGCTTTTCAAAAATGAGGTTTTATTAGGTGAGACTGCATACACTTACTGCATGCAGTAGTGAAAATTTTGGCTAGGTGACCATGCTCTATAAGGACTGATTTGCAGCTTCAAGAGTATGGGCTGCAGTCTCACCAAATTACATAAAACTCGTCTGTCCTCCCCAGTATCTAAGAAGCAGCAGCATAAAAGATGAGGTTTCAGCAATTAACACTTTATTTATCTAATGTGGTTGTCTTTTTGTTTTTGTTAGGGTTTTTTTGGGAGGAGGGAGGAATGTGGGGAGCATTTATGGAATCTACTGGCCTTGCAAATTGGCTTTTGTTCCTACAGGGCTGGCAGAAACAAGTTTCCCTGTTGCTTCTGAGCAGCCTGGAGATGTGGTCATCTTTGCCTTGTTCCTTCTGAGTTAATCTTCTAGCCAGTGCTGTTACATAGTCTCAGTGTGGCACTGGGTGCCTGCTAGCAGATTCCAGCTGACAATCATAACCTGTTGAAAAGACAAGTGACACAAGACATTTTCACAACAGAAAACCCCAGCTATTCTGGCTGAATTCAACTTCGTTAATAAAATCATAGTATTGTTTAGGGTGAAAGAGACCTTTAAGATCCCAGAGTCCAACCATGTCAGACCTCCCGTGGTCTTTTTTTCTACATTTGTCTTTCTTTCCTGTGCTAAGGTGCAATAAATATAACTATTCTGCTCAACAGCTTCTCACTTTTGCTCAAAAAGTCCTTTCAGGTTGACCGGGGGGTCTTGCTTAGAAAGCATCCTGTTACCTGGGAGAGAAGGTGCTACCTCCATCAGTAATGTTCTGTTGGTGTGTTTCTTACCTCACAGTATGTTTTGCCATTATTTTTTAAGCAGATTGTGTATCTGAAACTAGAAGGCTATGAATAATCCTAAAGTAATGACAGACTAAGCTTTTTTGTGGATAATGGGTGGAAAAATATAGTTCACCTGATATGGAGGAGTTAAATGGTAAACTCTGTCATCTCTGGGTGGGTGGATGCAGTGTGTATGAATAGCCAACACAGGCAACTGTTTGTTTCTCAGGGGAAAATGGAGATTTTCACCCAATTCTGCAGGATTGGTGGAACTTATTCTAGAAAAGTTTTGTACAAACAAAACTGCTTTAGGTTTCAGATAAATGGAATTAACATATGTTTGTTAAAACTGGCATATTCCTTGAATGTCTGATCAAATGTTCTGTAAGACCAACATTTTAATGCACTGTGATTATTTCACAGGATGCAGCTGTATTTGTTAGGACACTTAAGTGACTGAATCTCAGTCCTTCTTTGGTGGCTGCAAGGATGTATCCAGAGTCCTTCCTGGGCTGGGCTGCTCAGGAACCTGCAGCAGGAGGAAGGCAAGGGTTCCCATCTGCTGCTCTGCAGAGCCTTGTGGCAGGGAAAGAAGTAAACACAGGGCTGGAGTTCTTCTTGTGACAGATATCTGTTGTTCAGGAATTCATTATAGATCTCTTTCCTTTATGCATTTTAGACAAGTCTGTTAAAGTTGGTTTAAAACAATTGGACAGGGTCTGTAACGTAGCTAAAGCCTAGAAAACTGGGACACTGAAATGGTGCTGTAGCTGGTTACTGTGGCACAAAATCACACGTTGCTTACAGAATCTGAAATTACGTAAGGATTTGTTAAAGATAGAGTTTTTGCCTTTAACTCTGCATTTCCTGGCTGTTGTCAGCTTAAAGGAAGCCCTAATGTTATTTTAATGTAGTTTGGTGTGTGGATTGCATCAAAGTAGGTTATATATTGATTGCTCAAACCTCAAAGCTCTGGAGGTAAATCTGTACTGAGAAGTGTCAGAACTTCAGTTAATATACGTATTGATAGGCATAAGATGTCACTATTGTGCTTACTGCAGAGATAACATTTGTGTTGAAATTTTAATGCCTGTAGTGTTTAGCCTTTCTAGACTATGGCAAGCTAATCAAAGAACCTTCTCTGGTATATAAATCACTGCACACTACTGAAAATTGTAGACAAGGTAGATCAAGGTTTTCGATCAATTCAGTCTTCAATCATTCTTTCCAGCAGCACAGAAAATATAGTCCATGTTGTACTTACAGTTTGATAGCAAGGAGGTGTTTAACATCTAGGCTGGAGATTAACTGTGACAAGTTATATTATGGATAATGTGAAATGCTGTTTAGACTGAAATATTAATTTCTAGATTGATGTAGAACTCCGTAATTGAGGCCATATATCAGTGCTAAAATCAATTGGATTATGCATCATCAACATATTCAAAAACTAGTCCACAGTTTCAAGATCTGGAAATTAATGTAGGAGGGTGAATCTGGCTTTGCACAATATATTATATTCTCAAACTTTGGGAGTGTTCAATATGATAGAAGAAAAGATTTTTCTCCTCTTCATTTTCATAGACTGCTTCGTTTCTCTTGAAGACTTATGAAGTGTTTTATTAAAAGATCTGTATCTAATCAATAAAGGAGATGGTTTATTTGTAATGAACACCTTATTACATGGCTCAGTCTCTTTTGCTATTTGTGAGTTATCTGCATATAGTTTTTGACCTTCAACATTTGTTCATTATATGGAAAGATTTATTTGAATACATTCCAGCCTATGGGCTGCACTTACCTTGAAATCAGAACTTATCAGTATCTGCTGTTTATTCTGCATGATTGGTCACCAAGGGCATGTGGTATTTCTCCCCTCCTCTCCCCAGTTCTGTGCTGAAAACCACAGAAAGCTTTTAAGCTGGAGCTATTTCTGCCTGGGAATTTAGATCCACAGTGGCTAATGAAGTACAGAATAATCATTGTACAGTTGAAGGCTTCTCCAATACCAATACCTGGGAGGAAAAGTGTATTTAAAACCAAATAAATTGTTTTCACAAAGTAATTTCTTCTGCATTTATCAGTGGAGGGCTGCACAGGTAAAGCTGTCCCACATTTAGGGTTTAACTCGGCTCACGCCACTTTTTGCTCTTAAAGTGGATAGGAAGTATGTAGCTGGTCAGAGCTACATTTCCCAAAATACAATTCATCTAAAAAAATAAATAAATAGAAAACTTCTGCTGGTGTGAGCTGCAAAGTGGCATGCTTGGGAGTGGTACCATTTGCTGGCAAATCAGCTCTGTAAAAATGCAAGAATGGCTATGTATAGTGTTTTATCAAGCGTAATTGCTTTGGGTTACCTTGTGAAAGACTTTGGGGCAAGTAATCTCTATATGAAGTCAATGCGACAAAAAGTCATGTATTCAGAGATTTTGAGTGATTCAGTTCCCTTCATGGTGGCTCTCCAAAACTGATGGAGTGAAATAGTTGACAGCCTAGCGTGGACAAGAAGGAAAATGCATCGTGGTTTTGGCATGATACATTTTGGACAGATTAGAAAATACTCTGCTAATTAGGGGAATTCCAGGTATGTACAGGAAGCATATTTCAATAACCCACGATTATGTTGGGTTTCGTGTAAAGCTATTTGTTTGGCTGCCAATGTGTTTCATGGTGTGGATGCCAACTGTAATATATTCAGAACACAAGCTAAAGAAAACCCTCCAAACTTTGATGCTTGATGAGTTCATAGGATGGGAACACAAAGACAAAGAACCTTGAAAACCTCAACATGAATAATTAAGGTAAATAGACACCGCTCTGTTATTGTGATTAAAACATAAGGAACTTTTGGACATTACATAGCTATCTAGAAATTCAAAACTTATTAAAACAACAGCATGCACTGTAGTATCTCTATTATCTAACTATTACACTACACAATTTATTATGAGCTGACTTACTTGCCCCTCCTTTGTGGAAGGAGCGTGCTGCCATTACCGCCTTATTTCCAGCCTCAGAAAATTACTGGCATCCTTTGAAAATACATCAAAATAAAGTCACTGGAGTGTTAAAGTTTTTAAGAGAATCCTTAATAGTTTATAGAGATGGGGCAAATAATATAAGAAATTATATTTTTGAATATATTTTATGAACTCAGGAGTATATAGCAGAGTTTTGTATGTACCATAAACTGTAAGTTCATACTTGAAGTGATAACTGGAGCTATGCCAGAGTATCCAAAGCTCTTACAGAGGAGTGAGATTTTGAGAAGTAGTTGAGGGGAAAAAAGAAGAAAGGTGAAAAAATAAGAGGAGCAAT
The DNA here is from genome assembly GCF_004027225.2 of Strigops habroptila. Taxonomy (NCBI): domain Eukaryota; kingdom Metazoa; phylum Chordata; class Aves; order Psittaciformes; family Psittacidae; genus Strigops; species Strigops habroptila. The sequence continues at coordinate 106,184,711 of NC_044277.2, read as the reverse complement.
AAAATAAGCTGCATTGTTGCTGGATGCTGAAAGAACAACATGTACAATATGCCACGTTCCTGTGACTCTCAGCAACAGAGCTGCTGTTTCTTAAGAAAGGTGATGGGTAAGGACTGGGCAGAGCCCATGTCCAGGCATTGCTGTTTCAAGTCCTGGTTTTAAGACATTTAAAATCAATCATCTGGTGCAAAAGCCCAGTCCTGGCTGTGATCACTATCACTGCCTGCTGAGAACCTTCCAGGTTGGGTGCACCTGCGTGAATGCAGCTTTTCTGCTGCTCCCACCCCTTTTCGATGGGTGCATGGGGAAGAGCAGAAGCCTGGAAAGCCCAAGAGCAAGGTGTAGAGAGGCAACAGGATTGTGGAAAATCAGTGAATTCCCCTGTACTTTGGTTCTGGAGGCTGGGACAGAGATGATTTCCAGGCTTGCATATGTCAGGGCTTCTTCTCCTGACCTTTCCCAGGGCTGGCTGAAATAGCCTTGGCCCCGGGATGGGAGCAATCCCATCATCAGCTGGTGTGGCACTCCAGGCGTATGCCAGAAATAAAAGAGTGCAACAGCATCTGCACCCTGGCTGTCCCCCTGGGCCCAGCATAATAAGTGTGGCCTGAGTGGGAAAGAGGGTGTGGTGTCAGCCAGCTGCCGAATTAATTAATTGGGAGCTGGAAATACATGGATTGACTCAAGGGCTGCTTTGCAGTGTGCGCTGGGGGATGGATTTGACACTGACCAGAGCCAAGCAGCCACAGGCTGGGCTGATAGCAGCTGATATACCCTTCTGAGGTGACCTTTTGCGATACTGCTGAGGGCCTGGCTCCCGAAACAGTTTTAATAGGTTGCAAATTTTGGTCATTGTTAATTGCTTTGTTTATAATCCAAATCTGCAGAGCTGCTTTGTTTTAATGAATCCATTGTCAAACTGCAGCTCAGACATTAGTCTGATGTCCTTTTTCATTGCCTCAGCCCAGGATATGGTGTGAAAATGTAAATATTTCCTTTCTCCAGCCAAGGAGCAGCAGGATCTATGGAGAGCATGACTGTACAATAAAAACAATACTGGGATTAAAAGACAGAGGAGGAGTCTGCAGCCCTGTGTCTCCCTCCTATCTCCATCGTTAACTTTTTTTTTAGTCTTAGTGAAATCCTCTGAGCTCTGTATAGCTCCTTTTCCCCACATATCTAAAGGCTGATCTCCAGGATTACAAAACACAGAGGTATGATGAGGCATGTTCTTCTTGTGTCAGGCTCTCTAAGAGAAGGTGCTATGGGAAGTGAAAGAGAGAATTTTTATTTTATTGTGTCATTCAGCACCTAGCATTGGAAAAACTCTGCTGCTGCAGTTTTGCTCTCTGCAGAGGTTGAATCTCTGGCACAGGGATGAAACAAATTCCTAGATAGATGCATAATCTCACTGAGATAGGGCTCACTGTAGCTAGAATGCGTATTTGTTATTTTGACCTTGAGGGCTGTGCTGGTTCACCCACACAGCCAGGGACTGAAGCGGGCTCTCCCGCTGTGTTAGCAGGGTCATTTGCACTGCAGCAACTTCAAAGACGATGAGCAGAGGAGCATGGATAGGGATATGTAATCTGCTCGTTCTGCTTCTGAGTACTAGGGATATTGTGTTTGCTCTCCCTTTTAAATATTTGGTTTCTGATCTGGTGTGCATCTGGAGGCAATGTGTTAGACGGGAGCGCTGACTTTTCTGGCCAGGGCTGCAAGGACAAGTAGTACCCTCCATCCACTGGCTCTGCTCTTCCCTGAAGGACTAATGGAGGCAAGACTTAGGCCTTTAGCTCTCCCCCTAAAGACAGCTGATTCACATCAGGAAGCTCCTAGAAATTCTCCAAAACTAGAAAGTCACCAGTTCCTGCTGCCCACCTTTTTCCTCTTGTGGAGGTCACCCTCCTTGGATGCAGGCTGGGAAAGACTCCAGTGTACCAGCTTCTCAGCAGCTGCTTCTATGGGTCAGGTGTTGTGTACCATTGACTCCAGCTGAAGGAGATGTGCCAGGTGTAAACAGTGGCACCCACTTGTCTATAGCCACTGTGGTCTGTCAATGGGGAGAGAAACCCTGTGGGCAGCTTGGACTGTGCCAGTGCCTGTGTCTGAGATTCATAATCTGTGCAGGAATCCCAAGTACATAAAAAATCTCCCTTATCCAGGATAATGAGGTGGAGGGTGAAAGAGAGAAGTGATGTGGTAACCCAGATGAAGCCAGAAGACAGGCAATGCGAAGCCTGTGTAAATTAGGGCATGAGAACAAATTTAGTACCTCTGCTTAGAAAAAAAACCTGCTTCTTTTTAGAGAACAAGAGCAGCACTGATTGGAATAGTGGCAATTGTGCCAAAGTTGACAAACACGGAAAATTACTCTATCCTTTTATTTGTTCCTGAACCTTGACAGTATTTCAGTTTCTATGGAAATGCTCTCTTAGGGATGAAACCCTTCTCATCACAGGAGGGTCATCCAAGGCAGGCTTGTGAGGAGGAGAGGAAAGGTGACTGATGGGGTTCCTGAGGCCAAATTCTTCTGTGAGCCGCAACAAGGCTGTAGATTGGCTGGAGAGGACCTGGCAGTCAGGTCTATAACCTGCTCGATGACAGAGCCCGTCCTTGGGTGGGTGGAGATGGGTGAGGGTCACAGGCAGCTGTTGCTACAGTTCCAGCCACTGATGCTGAACGTCTGAGGAGCTGCCAGGAGCGCATGCTGCTGAGGCTCTTGACTCTGAAGTTGTAGCACTTCCTAGAACATTGTGCATGTTTGTGTACCTGCAATAGCCATTTATAAATCATTCATAATCCTGGCATGCTCCTCAGCCTGGAGATGAAAAGGGAATTTCAATCTGAGATGGGGTTTGCCACGATGTTGCAATAATTGTTCTTTTCTGTGCATCATTTCTGTAAGGCTCTGCCAATCAAAAAGTTCAATGTCTTCATTATTCTGTAGGTGCATGTCATGCTTGAGGGGAACACTAGCAGGCTCACTGTTGGGACTTGCCCAGAAACAGCAATAGAAGTAGCTTCACCGAGAATCAACAGAAGCTTATCTGTACTACAGGTCTTTTCTGGAACGTCAAAGTAACATCTTAAGTTCAGAAGCCCTTAATGAACACACCAGACCAAATTCTGCTTCAGAATATGCATGTGCGGCTCCCATTGAAGTAAATGGGCACTCTGCCTGCATCTGAGATAAAGATCTGACTCGTAGCAAAGCTTAAAGAGCTATGCACTGGGTTTTAATGGACTGTCGCCTACAACAGAATTCATTTTTAAGCTCTTTTCAGTTATTTCTAGTGTTGCAATGGGTAAACTTCCCTTGTTTTGGAGCTGTTTCTTCTGCATATTGGTTTAATAAGGTATAGAAATAGAAATAAAGCAATCCAACCAGATAGTTTATTGTGGTTTCTTTAAGGCAATGTCAAGATATTTTACAAGCTTGCAAAATTACATTTATTACACTCCAATCATCTGGCAGACCATAAACACTCCTGAATATTTCTGTTGGAGGAATGGCATTTTTTTTAAAAACCTAGATAGGGAATATGAGTTTGTTTGAAGAATGAGTGAATTTACTGAACATCTTTTCATTTTCCTTTAATTTGGCCTGTTTGGCCTTTAAGAGCTGTGCCTCCAACATCTGTTTTTTCTTTGCTGACACCATTCAGGGAAGTAATCAAGGAGAAGTCTGCCATTGCTTTGCGCTCCACTAAAGTGTGTGCAGGTTTGTGTGTGTGCATGCATTTGGAAATTACAAACCTTTTCCAAGGAGGAAAATGGTGAGATGTAAGAAAGAAATGATGAAACAAGATTAACAAGGTAACAAATAAAATGAATTCCAAAGGTAATAAGTCATAATAATGGAAGTTAAGAAAAACAAACAAACGAACAAACAAAAAAACCCAGAAAAATATAAATGTTATAATAAGGAAATATACATTAAGAAGGAATATTAAGCTTAGAGGTGTGATTCCATTTCATCTTACAAAACCTAAACACAGGATGTTTTGGGACACCATACCTGTGTTGGAAGTGTGACATAGTAATCGTAAAGCAGAAAGTGAGTGAAGAGCCCAGCCACCGGTCCTGTAGTGCTTCATCCTTCCTGAAACGCTTTTCCTTCAGAGGATGCAAACCTTTCTCCTGCAGCAGAGGACTGGTAATTTGGACCCAGGATCAATATTCAGGGTTCTCGACGACCACTGAAATGTGCCACTTATTTACATGTGTATTTCGTAGGGAAATGTACTGTACAGATGTGAATAGTCACATATGCTAAATTGATGGAGAAATCTAGAGGTAATGCAGCCTTTCATATACTTACATTTGGAGCAGCCTGTGACATGAGTAAATATAAGATGAACTCTTTCCTAAATGGGAACTCATAGTGGGAATGTCAAGACTTCTCAAAGTTTTTCTCAAATTCAGAAGTTAAGACTTTTAACTGTGAGCAAGTTTAATGCCACTGTTGGTCTGTGAGCATGCCAAGTGTGCACTGGGTATTTCTTCAAGATGTAGAATAATTGGGGTTTGTGTATATAGAATGTGCCAGTTCTATACAATATATCTGTATTATAGACAAAAAAAAAAAATCTCAAAGAGACACACATTTTTTATTTTTGAGCTTTACAGTTTATAAATGCATCATGCCTATTACTTTGACTTGTTGCAAATACTGCTTCTCTCATCAGTAAGGTTATAAATCCTGCTCTACAGCAACAAGGCAATATATGTGTAAAACTTCTAGAGTGGGCCAAGACAGAGGCATTTTAGTTCTCATTGTCTGGGTACATTTGGAGAATACAAGTGGACAATATTCCAGAAAAGGCTGGGCTAATGAGAAGCCAGTGATAAGAAAAGTAGTTCCATCAACAGCACAATTTATAAGGTTTAATTTATTTTAGTTTTTTATCTTGTACAATGAACAACAGTCCAACCTCTCAGCTCATACAAGCAAAACTGGAGCTTTTTCTTCACTGGGGCATGTGAAATGTCTCCCTTCTTTTAGCTTTTCCACTAATGTAATTGTGCTGTATCCTTTCTTGCAGAGGAGCAAAAGATTCATTCAAGTACCTGTCCTTAGGTTGATTGCCCATTTCATGCAGGCATTATGGACTTTACTACTCCTTTTTCAGGTAAGAGTTAAAATTTCCAGCAGCTTTAGTAGTAATGAGGGACTGGATAAACACTGTTTCCTTAATACACCAAAATATAGGAAACGATGAAGAAAAACCCAAACCACAGCAATACAATTTTTTTTTTGAGTTGGAAAAGATGTGAGGGAGAAAGCTTTCAAAAAAAATGGCAGAAAAGGGAAGGATGCTTCACATGCTGGGCTTAAAACTTCAAATTCTGTCAGGGAAATAAACATATCTGCAAAAGTGCTGAGAAATAATGCCAGTGAATACCCTAAAATAAGAGGTGAATGGTATACATGTTGGAGTCTATATCACACTGTTTTCAGGAGTCTAAGCTTGTGCACTCAAATAAAAAACACCCCAAATCATGTGCTATTTTGGTGACTTTGCTGGGCAGTATGTATAATATTTTTCATGGTGAAAAGGTGCTGTATCAAACACACTGTTATATTGAGAGCATCCCATGCCTATTTTGTGATCCGATGGAGAGACTGGTGAGCTGTGATTGCAGAAGCTAGGGGAGATGGTAGGTCTGTATTTTTCACTCCAGGGTTGAGACATTTGTTTGCAAGCTTTTATGGAATTAACAAACGCAGTCGAGTTCTCAGAAATGTAATTGTAGCAAGTGAAAGTCTGTTTCAAAATATTTATAGCATATCTTCAATACACTGAAAGGCAGGTAACAGAAACACAGTGCAAGTGAAGGACCTGAACAGGACAGCTTTCCTCATAAAAATATAATAGGGATGATTTAGAAATATGGTTATCATTAATAAAATTCAGAGAAACAGAGTTATACAATGAACCTAACGCACAACCAAAGCTTATAAAGGTGGCCAGGCTATTTACCAGATTAGCAAAGGTGAGCAAAGAAAGATTTTTGCAAGGTGTTAGCATATTCCAGTACAAGACACGGAGAGGAAGAAAAGACAAACATTGGAAAAAAATCCCTTGTCATCCAATCTCACTGACTTGTCCCTGGCTCTGATGGATTTTTGAGAGTGATATGGGGTTTCAGTTACAGGAAGTTCTGTTCCACTGATTTCTCTGTTAATATTTCAAATACAGCCAGCGCAAGTTCTTGCAAGGACCCTGAGTCCTAAGCCAAGTACTGTTACCTGGTTGATGGCTTAATATTCCCAGGTCTGGGACTTCTGCCAGGTGAACATATGAGTGAAGTGGGGACGAGGATATTTGTTATTCATCCATGCAGAAAATATTTCCATCAGAGCTTCACAAACTGAAAGCAAAATTGAAAGAAAAGGAGATACTAAGGAGATAGAGAGCGTAAATGAACTAGTCAAGAGGATTTTATAAGAGAGATTATGTTGAGTAGTGTAATTTTTTTTCCAGTTCTTCAAGGTCTGTGATACCTGAAAACATTGGCAATTTTTTTATTTTGTTTTGTTTTGGTTTGGTTTAGTTTGGTTTTTCTTTCTAAAGAGCACTCTTTAAAGAAGAGATTCAGCTTGGGCTGTGCACTCCTGGTCTTAGTTGGGTAAATTGCAGCTCTAGAGAGCACCAGCCAGGAGACACCCAAGTTGTTGCCCACCACGTTCTGCTGATGTCTACCATTTCCAAACTTCAAAAGCTTTCCTCCCAAGTTATCCCTGCCTCTGCTCTGCTCCCAGGAGGCTCACCCAGGGAGACTCTGGAAGTTTCAGCAGCTATAAATAATAGCTGCACAGAGAGGCAGGGGTGATGCTTGAATATATCATCAAGGAATTATCAAAGAAAGATGGTTTTAGCTCCAAGAATATATACCAGCCCTAGTTTCCTCAGTTTGGAGGTTAAAAGCAGCAGGGCAAAATGCAAGTGTTTACCCAGGCTTTTTAATAGATCTGGAGTGGGGAGCAAGCCTGTTTTCCTATCTACTATGTTTTTTCCTGCTGTCTCATTCTGGTTAATTGGGTAACTCTTGTTTCTTTGAAAGCACTTTGATTCACCATATGAACACTGGAAGTATAATAAAATCAGGCTGTTTAAGAGTGTGTCTGGAAATGGAGATAAACAGTCCGTTCTCTGCCCTGTGGTTTGTTACATCTGTGAATGACGGTGAGTTCCCAACCACTGCTGGAGGCCAGCTGGATACAGTGGTGTTATGGAGGTGTTGATTATTCTTTTTTTTTTTCCTTGGGACATTCAGAAATTTTAATAAACTAAAGGCATTGTGCAATGTGCAATCAATAAGTAGAGAAACAGTCTCATGCCGGAAAGGACCGGTCTTTCTCCTGCATCAGCTTCAGGTGCCCTCCCAGTACAGGCAGCCTGAAGTGGGAGAGCAGAGCGTGACTCTGTGATCAGAAGAGTTTTGCTGTGCTCAGGACATTAGACAAAGCAACACTTGCTGATAAATTTGTAAGAAAAATGAGAGATTTGTAAGAGAAATGAGAAACCAGCACCTGAAAGTTCATTTGTGCTGTGTTGCTGTGTTACTGTGTAAGTGGTGGGAGGAAGGAGAGAGGGATGCAGGTAAAGGGCAATGGGATTGTTTTGGATCACAGCTGTATTTGTACACTGTGATGTGTACTAGGATCTGCCCCCAGTACTAAATAGCATAGGAATGCCGTGCCAGCAAAACCAGAAATAACAGCTGTTAATGGAGCTAAAAGTGTCAAAAGGATATGGACAAGGCATTTTGATGATGTCTCTTCAACACTGCTTCCAGCTTTTCCAGTCCTAGTTTTAACCTCTTGGACATCAGACTTTGGTAGAACACAGGAGTTGTTGTTTACCCTAATATTACCAGATAAAATATTATGTGAATTTATTTGGGGGGAAAAAAAAAAAAAGGACAAACAGCAAGATGTTATGCAGGGAATAGCATAGTGGCTAGCCTAATGCCAGGGTCTGTCAACCCCTAGAGCTGTGGGGCTGTCAAGGGCTGGGCCATATGCTTTTCACCAGGCTGCAAGGACCAGCGCTGGGGAGTGGGGAGAAGAGTCTCCCCAGGCAGAATAGGTATAATACCTCTTTGGTGAGCATGTAAAAGCAGTGTAAGCCTATGGGGATTCACTTTGGAAACATATGGCCAAATCTCAGGGTAAGGTGTTGGGTGCTGCATGTCTAACACTGCCAGGGCCCTTTAAAATCCCAGCCTTCATGTCTAAATTAACAAACAATTCATTCACATTTTTCTATTTAGAAGAAAAGTGCAGAGTGGACTTGGTTATTTGATACTAATTATTTAGCGGGTATAAAAGCGTATTCAAGTCCCTAATCTCCTTTCTGAGCAGGCAGGCATGCTCATGTTCAAATAGTTGCATAACTTGCCCATCTCCAGTTGACAAACCCTTCTAACTTTGTTTTCAGATCTAATGCAACCCCGCCCCTGGACAAGCTGTGTGCATAGCTGGCCTGTAGTCGATCTTGTTGTTAACGTCGTCCTCTTTTCTCTGCTATTCCTGCAGTTTGTTGTCTGCTTTTCATATATGCTTAAAATACCAACTGTTGAGGAAAGCACTGCTCCAGTATTTGTACAGTGCCTGGACCTTTGAGTGGCCATACTGGTGTTCAAGTGAATGAAAAAAATTCGGGACCATGTTTTGCACTGACCTGAGATGTAGGAGGATTTCAGTGCTGGATCTCTCTCTATCTCTTTGTCTCTCTCCGTACATCTATATATGTATACATCTATATCTGTATATTTCTATATACATCTCTCTGTGTTTGTGCATGTCTACATCTGAACAGCCACTATATGGTACCATAACAGAGATCCTGGATGCTGTGAGATGAACACAGCTTGCTGTTGGTATGAATTCTGAAAGATTTCTCATTGCCAGGTCATTTCTTTGGCTATTCACATCTTCCATTTGCCGAAAACTGACCAAAGTCAGTAGGATCACAGAGGATTCAAATCAAAATAAAACCTGGACTGAGCCTGATACTGGGAATTTTTGCTGAATTAGGCATAAATTAGATGTTATCTCCCAGCCAGTTATGATGATACTGAAAGCAGATACTTCAAACTGTTTGCAGTGTGTGAGAGTGTCTAATCTTCTTTCATATAATTTAAAAAAACAACCCAGGGACAAGGTTGTGGTTTCAAGTTGTAGATGGAACAGACACCATATTTATTTGGGTGCTGAGAAGGTCAAGGAAATAAAGCAATCTTCTTTCAGCTCCCTGCATTATTATCACAAACAATAGCCTGCTGGCACAAAACAAGTTTTAATTGATTGTTATTATTGATTTTACAGGAAGCAAAGCAGAAGAAATACAGCTTGATTTTTGTAAGCCAGGGTGACCTGAAAAATACAAAGGAGAAAAAGAGATTATAAAGCCCTCTCATATTTGCCCAGTTCCGTGAGTTTGCAGCTGAGCACTCCATAAAAGCCCTCTCCACTAATTCTCTGTTTATGTATTTTGAGCATATTGATTTTCTCTTTATATAATCTCCATCTGAAAGTTTTATTCAGATTGTCTGTTTTGTGCTGTCACAGTCTCATTCCTTATGGCCAGTAACTTAAGCACATGTCTTCCTCCTCTTTCTTTCCACCTGCCCGAAACCCACGTGGGGAAGAAAAAGCTGAACACAAAAGTTTTAGGGCAGTTGGCAGTTGATACTATGACTTGCTCCCTTCTCCTGATTATCACTTTCTGGAGCATTTTCTGTTCAGGCTGAACCCTGGGTATGGGATATTTTTCTGATCATGCTGCCATGGCAGGGAGGTTGGAACTAGATGATCTTAAGGTCCTTTCCAACCCTAACTATTCTATGATTCTATGATTCTATCAGTGCCTGTCTGGGACCAGAGATTTTAGGCTGTGAATAACCAGAGCAATCTTGTTAATTAGCCCAGGTGGGCTGGCTGGTGTTTAGCAGGGGGACCTTAGCTATAGTTAGTCTTTTTCTGGTACAGAATGGAGGCGATGGTGAACTTCATCGGATGCTGCTCAGATACACTCTTTTCCCAAGCTCCCTTTGGGCACAGATTAGGAAGTGAAGTGTGTTAAGAGAGAAGATTTTATTGGTGGTGAATAACCAAGTTTTTGCAAATGCTGAGTTGAAAGAAGATTTTTCTCACCATTCAGTCTTACAAGTTAACTTTATGGATTTTGGGGAAGATGTGTGACAAGAAGATGATGTTGATGGGAACAGCAGTGCTTGGCACTTTTGCAAGAGGAGCCAGTGATTCCTGGAATTTTAGGTAGACTCTAAATGTGTATGTGGAATTAATTAAGTTGCATTAATAGAGCCATTCTACAAAGCTTTAAAATGATTAAGAACACAGAAAATTTTATCATGGATTTTACTATGATCATTATTAGCCTAATTAATATTAATAGTAATGTTGCTAATAGTATTATCAGCTTACCCAGTATCTCTCCTCAGGGACTGTGTAAAGTGCCTTCCAAATGCAGAACCCAAAGGTGGTGTAAGTTGCTCTCTTACCTTTCTCCCTTCTTATATGTAATTCTTATTGTGACTTGGAATATTTATACAACAGTAGTAAAGAACACTAGGGTCTTCTTTAAATTTACATTCTGGCGTTTATTCCTTTACTTACATTTTCAAGATTTTCTTCTTGGCGGCAATGGGTAAAAGCTTCCTCTTTTCCAAAAATAATAATTGAAATAGTACAACTCTAGAAGCTGGGCTTTGAAGGAAAACATGAAGTTTTTACACACCCTTTTTTAAACTGAATGTTTAGTTATTTACAAGTTATTGGGTTTAAGGCAATGAAGAATGATAAATTATTACCCATACCCCTAAACAAAATCTCCTGTGGCAGTGCTTTACTCAGATAGAGACCTGGTATTTCTGTCCATAGCAGCTTGGCAACAACAGTCTTCCCAGAATGATATACAAGGGAAAAAAAGAGAAAAGATTTCTTTTTGCTTTTGCAGCACCCACCCAACTTTCCCACCAAGTGATCTGTTGTTAATGTGCAGGAAATCCCGATGAATGCACATCATTTGGTGAAAGAATGACAGCAGACACCACAGCTATCCTTAGCAAGCATCCACCTGCTCCTGTGGTGTCTTTTTAAAGCAAGTTCAGCTTACCTCTTCTCCTCTTAGTTTTCCTTTGCTTAATTGCAGGTGATGATTCCAAAGAAGCCTTCACCTGTTTGAGTGCGCTTTCATCTTTCTAGACAAAGCAGGCTTGGGCTTGGTGCTTGATCTGTGGCATAGTTAGGGCCTTTGGTATTAAAGGCGTTGGGATCACCCTGAGGCTTTTAAGGTTTTAGGGTTAAATTGATGAGCGTGTATAAAATGTAAGCTTTGTTGTTTGGCAGAGTTTTACAGCATTTGTTATTCTTTTTTTCGTTAAGAAACCATGGGGCATTCCTCAACTGCCTCTTGTCTATTAAACAACACTGTCAAACGGAGACCTCTTTGACTTGCATAAAACTTGTGATTCATTATATTGCCTTTAAAGCTCAACAGCTACCTAACTTAGCTAAGATGTCCAGGTATGTCTCCGTACCAGATCAGGATATCTGTTTCTCTTGTCTGTTTCATTTGTGCTGTGCCTACTGGATAGTAAGTGTTTGGTACACTGGAGAGCTGCAAGGTACATCAGCTTCTGACTACAGAGCCTGCACTTTGATTCGTACTCTGTCTTCTCAGTTATGGCTACCAGCATTTAGGAATTCAGAGCTGTTCCATGAAAAATCCATATGAAAAGCCAAACAGTTCCCAAATACCCTTTTTTGTGTTTCTTCTCGTCTTTTTATAGTAGGGAATAAATTGACCAAAGGCCCAGTGGAAGGCAATGTCCTGACCTTGACCGTTGATGAAGAGCATTAAGGAGTGCAGCCCATTGGTCCTAAAAATGAAAGCTGTTGCTTCTAGAAAAGTGATGTGCCTGAGTTTCTGGCTGCATCCACTGTGAAATGCTTCCTCCCACCCTGACAAGTCCTCTGGGAGAGGGAACAAGTGGTGGCTTTAGTGAAAATGATTTCAGCACAATCTGCAAACTCGTAACTGGGATTAAAAGACAGGTAAAATAGTGTTTGCTGACTTTTTTTTTTTCCTTACCCATTTGTATATGGTGCATGGAGGAATTAACCTATTTTCTTAAATGACATTTGAGATAAAGTTTCCTCTGGTAATTCCCAAAGGTTTTGGATGCCTTGCATAGGTATAATGTGGGTGACATGCCCATCCCAAACTTCCGCCCACATATTCACATGCAATTCCTTCACATCAAGACTCCGGAAAGCTTTTGTGAAACATGGTTGGACAGGAAAGTTATTGCACCTTAATGTGTTCCTGTTCTCTATCCACAGCAAATGTGAAGTAAACTGGGAGAATAAGTTACCGTGTGTGTTTGGCTTCATGGTGGCCATTTAGAAGAATATGTGTTATTTAATACTACTAATACAACATTTTTATTATTAAAACCATACACTTACACGTATATGTGTGTGTAATATATGTATATAATATATATATAACTTATACAGTTATCGTGTCTCAGCTGATTGGTGGTAACTTGCAAAACTTCAGTGACCCGGTTGCAACTTCCTGTTCATTCCAGCAGGACTGTGAGTGGTGTCCACATATACACTTAAAAAGGAGAACACTTTTTTTTTCAACAGAGAATGAAATGGAAATCATTGAAGATCTAAATGCAAGAAATGACAACACGTTAGCTCTGCTGGTGACAATGCTAGAGGCACAATCCGGCTTTGCCATTTGTCCCTTGTGTCTTAGAGGAAGTGTGCAGCCGTCAGTCTGGGGACAGATGCAACGTTTCAGAAGGAAGGCAGAAGTCCCTCTTCTCTGAGCAGCCCCAGAGATTTTAGTCACCAGGTTTCTACTTGGTCACACAGGTTGCTTCTACGCACTTTCGCTAGGGTAGAGTTCCTCTCTGTGATAACTTCAGAACTGTTTCTTACCAACTGCATAAACTTAAGACCCCTTAAGATAGTAAGGCTAGACTTGGAATTATTTGGTTTTTTCATTGGCATGTATTCATATTATACTATTGTCTTCTGAAACAAGTTTACAGACCCTGATTCATCTCTTCACTTTTGCATTGCCAAGTGAAAAAAACCGTGTACTTTTAAATAATGACAAACTTCTCCAAGTTCAGACTACTGGCTGCAAATCTGTGTCACGCCTACAAACAATCTGAAAAGTTACATGTTTTCCTGACCTTCCTTGATGAAATGATCTGGAGTCAAGTTCTCTTCACCCAAACTTATACCCTTCAACTGACTTCAAAGGAGATGAACGCGTTGCTCAGCAAGGCAGAATATAGGCTTGTTACTCCTGTAACACATTCTATATGTCATCAATACCCTTTTTCTTATCTCACTCTTCTAATAGCCAACTAAATTTTAAGTGTTTTATACAGTTGGTTCATTTGTTTTTTTTAAATTTTAAACCTGGGAAGGGTATTTTTCCCTTCCCTTCTGTTTATATTTACATTTTCAGATACTACATACATAGCCTAATCATATCACTTTGAAAGTGATATAGAAAGTTGTGCTCTCTTACTCCATCAGATTTAATCAGTTTGGATGAATTCCAAGTACTAAGCATTAATCTCACTTAAACCAAACTCCTGATAGTTCATCTAGCCTGAGTATTCATGTCAAAGACATAAAACAATCTCCTTTAATGCCCACAGTACTTTTTAAATTGAGCTTTCACCATCTGTTAATAAAACCTGCTTTGTACTGCTGGTTATGTTCCGTGGAATGTGTCAGGGGTGAGTTTCTCTTTCCCTCTGATTCTTAAAGGCCTTCTTTTTTTCAAAAGTATATGAAAATTATGCAATATAGTAACAAGGAATTAGTCACACCTTGGCAGAATCTCCATTACCTTGGCTCACATCAAAGGGAAGGAGAGAAGCGTGGTCCTTACAAGCGTATAGCATTCCTTTGCCTTGGAGTCCCACTCTGTGATGACAACTAAATTGGACACTGATGTTTACTTATTTTTCAACATGTGGGTGTAAAGCACATTGACCTTGCAGTTGACTCTTTTAGAGCACCTTTCATCATGGGCCCAAGCCCACCGTGTGATGCAGAGCTCTCTGTTGACTTTCAGGAGTCCCTGGGGAGGATTATTCGGAGGCAGAGCTGCCAAGCTGAAGTCCCCCTTTGATGCCCTCTGTATTTCAGCATCTCACATTATTAATCCTGGGAATGGTACTGTAGTGCTTCCCTGTCAAACTGTTATGGAGATTATGCTCGAAATAAATGGTGCCTTCAGATGATGTTTTGCATGATACAGGGTTTTAAGGTCATCACTTACAACAAAAGGGGAGTGAACTACAAATTAGAAAGGGCAAGAGTAAGAATCCGTGTTTCTCTGGGGCATGCTTTTCAGAGCATGCTGCTGGCTTTAACGGCTGCTGCTGCTGTCAGGATTGAGCTAGGTGTATTTGATTCTACTTTTGCCTGGAAAAGCAGGTGAGGTGTGTGCATTAGATGGTTTTAGAAGTCATGGATAGGCTTGTTTTCTATGATTCTGCATAAAAGTAAACTAAAAAGAGAAGTGTTTTTGTTGATTTGAGAAAAAAAGGGATGGATTTGAAGGGTAGATCAAGTTTCATTCTTGATGAGCAAGAGACTTGATTGTCAACATACATGAGCTGTGACATTGGAGTCAGAGCAATGAATAGGCATCCAGGTACACGTTTATTCTCCATAGGAAAGAGGCTCTGGGCACTGGGATATTTTGGAAAAGCTTTGCAGCTAGGGAAATAGTTGCCCAACCTTCTGACTTCCCCAAGTCAGGAAGTATTTCAAAGCAGTCTCTTTTGATGGTTACAGGAGAAGTGTGAACTGTCAAAAGACTGTCACACTCAACCCTTCCCCTGACATCAAGCCTTTCTTTCCAAGAAACCCGCTTCCCTGGGCTGTGGAGAAGTGGTCCCATAGCATCTGGCCTTAATGCGAACATCCACCAAGGTATGAGCAGTAGACACTGTACCTTTGTTAGTGCAGTACTTAATTTATTGTCTGCTATAAGAATAATGTTGCAAAACCTCCAAGAAAGCAGTATGGCCTGCAGCCCTCAGGTTGTGCCAAACTCCACTGTCTCCACTTCCACACTGGGACATCCATCCCTGGGACTTGCTTTCAAGACAGATTGATTTATACTTGAAAAGTAGGTAGAGCCATGTGCACTCTCACCTCCACCTCTCATCTCGTAAGTCTCTTTTTGTTATCTCAGGACCAAGAGGAAGCCCCTGATGAGAAAGCTGACAATGTTGTGAAGCTGACTTGAGGCTTGAGATGAGGTATGTGCTTAGCTGGGTTAAAAAAGCTGTTACCTACCTCCAGGTCCAGTCTTCCTTCACATCTTCTGGTATGCAGGATGTTAAAAGAAGGGCCAATTCTGCTCTCTTTAAGCTGGTTAATACACCAAAGTCTGAGAAGATCTTTTAAAAGTAACTGGCAGAATTTAGCTGAGATGATGATTACCAACGGTGATGGTGATTTTGAGTTTCAAAATGCAACTCGAACGTGGGTTTCACTTAGCAGATGTGTTAAACAACAAAATACACCCTGAAATTAAATTTGTATTTGGTTGCACAATAGCTGATTTCTTCAGCTACTCTTTCAGCTTCCTTTTAACGCTTATGTTTTTGCTTCTAAGGTTTTTGTTTGGCTATAATGAGGCTTTGTGTCTCCTGATTCCTTATCTTCTGTGGGTGGTAGAAAAATTGCTCTACTGCTCCAATATTTGTGGTTGTGTGGGGCAGGTGGTTTCACGCAGAGCTGTGCAAAATGTCTGTAGTAAATAAAAAAAGAAGGGGAAGCCTCTCTCCCTGAGGTTTCTTTATACCCCTGGAACTTCTTCTGTGAACCCCAGGAAACAAGCTAGTTTCAGGAATGGAAAGGCCCTTTGCCAATCTTTGCAGCTTCTGGGGACCTGGAGCTGGTTTGGGGTTTTGTTGTGCATCGCAGGCCAGCACGTCCTGGAATTCCAGCTGCCTCCTGCATCGCCCAGGGGTCCCACTCCTTCTCTCTCCTTTTGGGCTCCAGGCATCATTTTGTTCCACCCCTCCAAAGACTCATGCATGGAACAGGTCAAGACTAGCTCTTTGGGACTTGTGTTCAAATGTGAGATGCGGCATAAGTTTACATGACCTGATGCATACTCTCCAGAAGCATCAGTTGTGTGGCTTCTTGCATAATGAGCATGCTGAGCTCTTGTTCAGGCATAGTGGTGGATCCTGGACATTTGTCAGCTGTAGAAAAGAAATCCTGTCTAGAGACTCCATTGGCTATTGCTCACAGCTAGCTGGGGCAAAGACCAGATGTAATAACTTCAAATCAGACAATATTTAGGATTTCATGTTGCCACCTAAGGACACTAGGAATTTAAGTCAAATTTATTGTAGTAAATGTCTCTTCTTATTAATGGTAAGCTCCACAACTGAGGCATTTGGATGTTCATGCTGAAGAACTTGTAGAGTTTGAAATTCACCCTTAATGGACTTAAAATTGTCTCTGGAGCTTCAAGCTAACATCTTCTGCTATGACATCCCCCATCCCACCCAGAATTCCTGCTGCTGTTCCATCTGTACACTTGACAGTAAGGATTTCTGGACAACTGAAATCATGGATCCTGTAGTTTTGCTCTAAGACACGCGTCTTTGGCAATCTTAATGTGGATCTCTGCCTTGAACCAGAGGCCCACGCACATCTAGCCTGCCTTCTTTGGCCAAATCTAGTGAAGAGAAGGCAACTCTGAAAATCCTGCTTGGTCCAGGGGCGGCTCATTAATTCCTGTAACAGCATAGCCTCTTCCTCAGCAATGAGTCCACTGGCACTGCATCCAGCATTCTGGCAACATTTCTTATGTCCTAGTGTGCAAGCTTCATGCCTAGGTGTGACTAGGAGGTTCTCTTCAAATCATATGACATGTTTATATCAGGTTGTGGAATGGGACAGCAGACGCGCCAGTTGATCCAGTACAGAGCCCTCCAGCCACTTCTGCCTCGCTTTCCCTGAGAGCATGCCATCACCACCAATTTGCTCCCCATATCTTTGGGTACTGGATCACAAATCAGGACATCTGGCATGCAAGGTCAAAGAGCAGGAGGAAAGACTATAGAATAGGGCAGTATGAAATTCAGGCCTAGCTGTGGTGGAGCACATGGCAGGAGCCCACCTGGTAAGCTGGATGCTCAGTGCCTGAGATTTGACAAGCCTAAGAGCACTTTCCTTGATACTGGGTCTTGGCTATAGAATAAGGTGACAATCTGTGTCAAGACCCTCCTGTATAGACTCATATATGCATTAAGGAATGCAACATTTGCTAAAAATACTTAAATCCTTGCTTTTATGGATGTACATATTAATCTTAATATATATATTTTTAAATTATATACTTGATGTGTACAGATTTTATTTATTTAAATGATGATATTTCTGAACCAGGAAGCTGATATTTCTTATATAACAAGGCAGGCATAGGGCTCTGCAGCAGTAGATTGTAGTATAACACTCGGGTGGTGCAACGTCAAGCTGACAGAGAGGTGAGATTTCTGCTTCTGGACTTCAGAAGGTCAAAACAGTGCGGGAACTTTTCCCAGTGGTAGCAGCTGCAAATGTCAGGGAGAATTGTATTTCCAGCAGCTTCCCAGGACAGATTTTCACAGTCAGAACCATTTATTTCATGTGTACTTTCGGAAAAACATAATAAAAGAAGCCTGGATATTAGTTTGAGGTGATTTTTGAGGTGAAGACAGAGGCTTATAAGCAAAAGACTGCAACAAAAATTTTCCTTTCAGTTATGTTTGGTGTGTGAATAGAAAGAACACCCGAAGCAGGCACTGATCAAATACATACTTATTTGAAACTAGGAGACTGGAAATCTGAAATGTCTGTGTGGCATTTGTGATCATGCCATGGTCTTAAACAGGACTTAATAACATAAATATTTGTCTATGACAATGTCAGATTTAGTTTGCTGTAAACCATGTAACCTAGGTATATAATAATGTGGCATATGTATTCCACAGCACACCACACAGAAGCTTGAATCCGTTTGATAAACTGCTGAAACAGCTGATGCACTGTTATTTATTATGTATCTTTGAGATGTTCATGGACAGTCTATCCCTGACACTTGACTGAAGACTTCTGAGTTGTTTCAGATGCTTTTAAATGAAAAAAGGTTTAAGGTAGCACTGGGCATGGCTTTTTTCCCATATTTTGTTCTAGAGACACCTTAACCAGTATTGTCTCTGCAGACCTGTCAGAGAACTTTAGGACCGCAGATGTGTGCTTATCTGAGCAGTAACACAGCCATCTGCCTTCAAAGGGAAGGATGGGTAAGTGCCTCTCTCAGCAAGAAGTATGGGGTAGAGGAAAGGCACATTCCCAAATATGGCCCATTTTGAATAACTAGCACTCATTGTTTCCTGTTAAAAATGACAAAGGTGGGAACATAAGTCTCTTGGTATTTTACTGAGGAATTAAAATGTTGGTAGAAGTAGGTGGCAAAAGCCAGCACTGGTAATGCAACCACCTCCTCTTTCACTAGCAGCTTCCCTCTTTAGTGTTTTTTTACTTAGAGTGGAGCAACTTGGACAAGTTGCATTGCCACAGATTTTCTTCAGGGCTTGGCAGGTAGTGGAAGGAGTTGGTGGGTTGTGTTTGTAAGCTCTCAGGTTCCTTTGGAGTAGGAGCTTTCTATGCCCCGTATAGAAGACTCAGCAGATAAGTTTGTGATAGCTCATGCAAATAGTTGACAAATCACATGAATCCTTCTCCAGCTTCCAGAAGAGATCCCTCACAGGTTGGTGAAGTTCTGTATCCTGTGGAGGATAGTAATCTCCTTCTGAAGCCCATCAACTACAATATCCACAGAGGTACTAAAACCTCCCCTGAAAATTTGGCAGCACATGAATGATACAAATCTGGATGCTGCCTGGAGATTAAAACCTACATAATAGCTATTAAGGAATAGATCAGCTCTAAATTTCAAAAAAATCGTTTTGCAAACTTAAGACTCACACAAACTTCATTAATGTAACAGAGCATTATCTTCAGTGAAAGAAAATATTCTATTTTATGTCAAGTGCCATTATCTCACTGACATCACATTTCAGTATCCTTTAGTTCATTCATATGTACCTCAAGATTTATACTTAAAAAGACTCTACAGCCTGTCTCAGGGTCTGGTCCAAGACTGCTCTGAAAACATGGTTATAGGATCAGCTTAAGTACTCAGAGTAGTTCTGAATTTGGGCATTTTGATTTAAATGTCATTATGAATATTTTAGATTAAATGACAAATCTCTGGAGCTTCTGAGGTGCATTATCTGCTCAGTGTGCAGGTGACATTTTGGTATCATAAAAAAGAATTACTCCTAGGAAACAAAAGTAATCAGAAAATACTGGCAAATAACATGCTGCAAACATGACAGGGACTTTTCTAAGGCAAAAATAATCTTCTGATGATGAACTTCTACGAACTTTGAAAATTTCTTTAGATTTCTTGATAATTTAGGTTATATGTGGTAACAATGGTGTTTTGGTAACTTCCCACTATGTGTGGTTAAGCCTCCCCTTCCTTGTAGCTATGTGATGTGTATGAGATCCACATAGACTTTATTTTCATGGCTTGATTGTGCCACTCTTTCCCCATGTACACAGTGAGGCACCCATAAACCCTGCTTTTCACTTTTCTTACTGAGATGTCACTGTTCAGACAAGGTCAGAGGCAGCAAAGAAGCAGACCTGTTGGCTCTGATTGTCTGTTCCTACATTGTGAAATATGGATAGGACAGGCTGTCCACCTGGGGATGCTGGGAGCATTAAACACCAGCTGGGAGCATGCCCAAACATGCTATGACTTGTACAAAGGTTGCTAAGTGACTTAAATCCATTGCACAGAATAGAACCGTATAGCCTCAAAACAGCACAACCTGACTTAGTTTCTAGTAACTCATTAAAATGACTCTACAATTCTTTTGATGTTCTGTACTAGTCTGGTCACATTCCTTTCTGTTTTATAGCATGGTAATAACAACATTCTTGTAAACAGTCATATAAACTCTAACCTTCATATTGCTTTCTTCAGATCATCTGAAAGCATTTTCACATTGGGATTTGGCTTTCTTACCCCCATAAAGCATATCCCACCCTAATAACCCATGCCATCAAAGAAGCGAAGGGAGAAAATAGGGATGCAGAAGTTGATTACTGCTGGGTCACTTGTTTAGAGCAGCCATACCATACTGCAAAGGCAGAAAATTTTTGCAATCATTACCTTTATAAATTCATTGTTCAGAGCTATTGGGGTTTCCATTCTCTTTCAGAGGAAACTCTTTGGTCGACAGAATACTCTAGCCTGGATGTTGGATGATTAGTGCCTACCCTTTGGTGATTAGCGCCTACCCTCTGGTGATTAGCAGCCTGTACTCTCTCCATTGTTATTAATACATTGTCATACCCTGCTCATGCAAGTCTGCAACCTGCGGTAATATTTTCTGGGAGCTCAAGTTCTGTATTATGTGGCTGGCAATGGAGAATTACAGAAACAGAGAAGGCCTAAAAGGCAGAAAAAGAGGCCACTGTGGTTTAGCCATGCTTGTCCACTGATAGCATCAGACAAAAGAAAGATGACTGACTTTAGCTGCAGAAGTGTGTGCTGTATATGCTGTAAGGAGGATAGGCAGCAGTTTCCAGATGTCTGTGGCCAAAGGCTTGGCACTTAAGCATTTACTCAAACAAAAGGGCCAAGGATAAGGGACTGCACCCTTTGCAAACAACACGGCACATGGACATGCACTCACATGCAAAGAATTTACATTGGCGGAACAGTTTTGCAGGCAGTCAGTAAATATGACTTATGCCTTCTCTTCCTCCATCAATAGTTTAAACAGTCTGGGAGCAAAACCAGATACAATGATCTTCCCGACACTAAAAGACAAGGAAAATTTTCACACATTTTAACATATCCTCAGCTTGCTTGCTTGCTTTTCTTTCCCTCTGATCCTTTCTGTTCTAAATTTCTTTTTTATTTTTCTTTATTCAGGACATCTGTGCATTTTCTTTTAGATTGTCCAGTTGGAGCAGAGAAACAGAGTAATGTGCTGTGAACCTATCACAGAGCATGAAAAGGAAGCTGTAAATGCTCAGCTGAACGAACTGCCAACAATCTCTAAACAAGCAATGTCTTACATAGCGTATCTGTGGAAGGGTGGTACCTTTATAGTAGTTGCAATCTGCTGGAGAATTATTTGCAAGTAGGAAAAAAAAAAAAGTAGCTAGATGTGACAGATAAATTTTTCACAGTGTTATCCTTTGTTTATAGACCTTCTCTCCTTTTAGTGTACCCTAGAGCAAATCTCTGCCTTTTCAAAGGGCCACGCCATTGTTCAACTGAAACATTATTATTTCTTCTCTCAAGTTTGATTAAATTACTTGGCACTCAGACAGAAGTTGATAATAATACAAACGCAATGATCAAGGTAGCAGATGTGCCGTTATTCTCTTAATGGCAAATAACTAATCCTTCAAACTGTGGCTATGCAGTTTTAAAGTGATACAGGGCAACATTATAGCCAGTTTTATGTATGTTAATTGAAATAGGATTGAGAATTTATTGGGGAACATTTAAATAATTGCTTTCTTTAGAAAATATAGTCTGGCTGTTGGTTTGTGGATTGTATGTGTGTAGAGATTGCAGAGATTAGGGCCAAAGCAGCAAGCAGAGGTTGAAGGCAGCAGGCTGACAGCGCCTGTGCAGCTACAGGGGCTCAGCTGCCTTGCAGGAACTTGCTCGCGTATTTGAGCCCTAGGATAAAAGGTGTATTTTTAAAATATGCTAGCTAAAATGTTTTAATTAACACCTGTTAGAGCCCTGGAATAAGCAGCATAAGGTATTTTCTGTTCTATCGACTGATGGAAAAGTGGCTTAACAGGTGAAGCAGTCAAGGGAAATGTTAGGACACCCATGTCCTCCAAAAGGACATAGTGGTGAAAAAGGAGCTCCCGCACCCTGCCTGCAGAGATTTAAGTAGCCACAGTTCAAATGGGGATCAGAAACCAGGGATTTTAAATACGTTAGCTGAAATGGTTGAGCTAATAAGTTTTAAAATAAATCTTTTCTAGACTACACAAGCCCTGGGGGAAGAGCAAAGAGATTAAGGTAAAAATAGAAAGCATGAAGTGTCTAATAATGAGCCACACCTGTTTAGCGAAGTTCCTTATCTCTGGTCTGGTCTGCACCCCGTTTTTGTATCAGTATGACTGGCTTGCCAGGAAAGTGTCTTTCTAAAGGATGAGCCAGTTACCATGAGGGAGCCATGTGGCAGTGGCAGAGGTCCTGAGGGCAGCTATTGAGTTGTCTGCAGAAGGTGTTTCCCTCCCATTTACCCCAACACTGGAGGAGTTTTGGTTGTTTCGTGTGTAGACAAAAATAAGGACTTTTAAAGAACATCTAAAAATGATTTAATAATTTAATTATTTAATTACTTGAAGACAAGTAGTTTTCATTTACTACAATGGATCCCAATCTTGTTGGCCTCCAGGCTTTATTGTACTGTAAATATTATTACTCATAATAAAAACCAATCTAACGTTTTTCCCCAAAACTCTAAGCTTTGGTCTTCAGCTGCTGATGCTGGTTCAAACTGGAAGAGGAAGTAGATAAAAAACACCAAAGAAGACTTCTTGGAGATTTCTGATGTTATTTCATAGACCCCAAAGTCCACATAGCCTCCAGAGAAGTGTAGGTTAGCACCCCGCAACCTGCCAGTCTTCTCCACTCAGTCCTTCTTGTCTACCATGAGCTGTCACAACATGTGGTGATGTCTGACTTTGCCCATGGCTGTACTTTATACTGTTGTGGGGCAGCCCATGTGTAGGACATGGCTACAACAACAGGTAACTCACAATATTACACGTCTTTATTTTGAAGCTGTAGGGATTTTTAATTATAGACAAGAACCTGTCATTCCTTCCTGAAAAATACTGAGATCCTTTAAAAGAGATATTAACAATTAGGCCAGCCTAGGGGAAGCTCAGTTTTGAGATCTGGGAATTTGTGCTATTTGTGTAAAATCGGATGATTTTCTCCCCTGCCCATGGCCACTTATGTAGCTAGTAGAAACCTATGTGTCTCCCTTACCCCCACAAGAGCTACAGGAGCTTGGGAGTCTGAGTGCCTAGGATGACATCACAGTTTTACTGAAGTCAGAAGGAGTTTTGCCACTGGCGTCTCCTCAGTTTACCCCACACCCTTGTTGGAGCAGGCAATAATCCTGATAAAACTGTAGGACAAACAGAGTCACAGTATAAATAGAGATATAAATTATATTTGGGGTTAAGAGGCACTGATGAATATGTATTAGGTAGCTTACATAATACAGGAAAGTTGCCCCAGAGAGACTTTTTTTCCTTACACCTTCTTATGCCCTTTTCTATGTCTCTTTCTCTTACAAACTAGCTGTTCCATTCTACTAATGTGGAGGGTGAGGAAACATTTATTTATTCATGTTGCTTTTTAACCGTTTATTACAGTATACTTCATAGCTTCATCTCAGCTGTCTGATCAAGATGGAGATGTAGGCTCCATCAACAGATTATTAGAATAGACCTGAATTTGGTTATGTGTCATTGCAGTAATAAGGCTTAGTCCTTCATTTATAAGTGAATTTATTTACATTTGCTTTATTAATCCTCATAAGAACCCTATTGAGAGGAAAATACTGTATTTTGCAGATCATTTTTCTGATATGTTTAAATCTATGGTACAGTTAGAAAGCAAATAAGACAAGTCAAAAGTAGAGAAAAGAAGGAATGAGGAAACCTACAGTGATTTTTATACTCCTGTTTTCTCGTACATGGCCATCTGAAGATCGTTAAGTGTGGGATGACAGCTTGGGCTTGGTTTCATGAGCATTTGAGCTGATGACTGGCCAAAAAGGGAGGCAATTTCCCACCACCTTCCTCACTCCCTCTTTTTCCTCCCTTCTTCCCTTTCCCAGCTGCAAAGTCGCACTGCTTTGACACTGACGTCGTTATAGTTGATTCTGCTAGAAACCAGTTAAAACTCATTAACCCAGCAGAAGTCTTTTTGGTTTTCTTGTGAAGTTTATTTTCTGTTAGGTGAGTTGAACAGGCTCAAAGGGGTCAGTGACACTAGAAGTGGAGTCAAACGAAGAACAGCAGTGAGGAAGGATGAGGAATTGACTGAGGAACAGAAGGAGCTTCTCTGTTTTGGTGTCAATGAGCTGTTAGAATGTCTCATCCTGTGTCATTAAATTGTAGCTTGAATATACAAGTTTATTTGTTCTGGAAAGGTCACTTCTGATTCCTTCTCCCCTGTGGACTCTAGGCAGATTTCTGCTAGTTTGGTGAGATGAAATGGCTCACCAAAAGGTGAGCTGAGCTCCTGACACTGTACATTGGAAGAGAAAGGAGGAAGAGGCCTCCTTTGGTGGCAATGTGTTACACCGGATCAGCAAGCACATCTGCTTGCATACTACATGTCTTGTGCAAGATCACATGGAAATCTGTGGCAGAATAGAAAGCTTGCCCTCTCTCTTGCAAGAGCAAGAAAATTGGTGCACCCAAAAAAATCTCAGGATCTTTCTTCTACTGGTCCAGCCAGGATTAGCTGGTTTAAAGGACAGTGATGGTTCTCCACAGATACAGGATAATCTGCTCTATCCACCATCCCAGCTCATCCTACTTTCTATAAATCAGAGAATATTTTAAACTTGAAAGTGTGAGATTATTAGGCCTTTCCTAATTTGTCAGTAAAAATGGGTGCTCTGAAAAATTCTGACCCATGAACTGTATGAAAATTCAATTAATCTTATTAAGTTCTTGACCTTGGGGATGTCCTTTGGCAGTGAGTTCCACAGGCAGAATAGGTGAAAAATCTTTCCTTCTTCTCAGTTTTGAATTTTCCATGTCTTGATTTCGCTGAACACTGCCTATTCCTTAGGATTTGTGGCAGCAAGAACAAATTTTCCCAGCTCACGCATTGACACCTAACCATGAGACCTGTACTTCTGCCTGCACTCCCTCCTTCTGGGAGGAATCCCTCTTTATAAATCAAGGATACTGAATCTAGTCCTGACTTCCACACTGATTCCCTCTGTCATTTTGGTAACGCAGATTACCTGTTTGCCTCCGTATAGCTATGTGCGAAAGGACATAATGATACTTGTCTAACTGACAAGAGTACTGTACGATGATTTATCTCATTAAAGGGAGTGAAGTGCCTAACGTAACTGCTGCTTTGTAGAAATGAAACACGTATTTTTTAGAACTTCAACGTCCTTCCTTGTGACAGCCTATTCTCTGTGTGTGCACCAGATGGCACTGCGTTGCAGGTTCAATTATGGCACAGATGGCAACTACCTTTTAATTTTTATAAAAGGAACAGTTGATAACCATTCTTTTCTATTCCCACAAGAATCACGTAAAAAAAAATCTGGAAAAATAATACTGTATTATATTATATATTACAGAATTTTCTTTGATTATTATTATTACTTTTTTTTTTTTTTGATAAATACTTAGCACATCTCCCTTCCCTCAAATGAGAGAAAGTCTCCAAACCCTAGAAAGACACCATCAACCACCACTTCTGACCATGGAGTTTGAGAAGTACCATGCCATAAATTCCAATTTGACTTGCTTTTTTCTTGACCATAACTACACAATATACATAATACATGAGTCTAATAATAAACCCCAGGACTCACATAGTTCATTTGGGATAATCAAAGTGCACTTTCACAGAGGTATTAATAAGACATAATTATTTACATATTGTCTCCAGGGAAGAATGGAAGCTGTTAAACAATTTGCTCAAATACAAGCAGTACAGTTATAACATGGGAGGGAAGAGAACACTTTCTTTAGCCTCAACCTCTTACAAGGCTGCATTGCTTCCAATATTCCCATTTACAGTTTGTATGTGAAATGATAAGAAGAAATGGAATGCTTCAAGGGGAAGGGACTGTTGTATCCACATTGTAATTTTCATAGTCCCGCCTTAAAACACAATTTATCTTTATTGCTCACATAGAAGTGAGATGTCGCCTCGCACAGTAAATAGGCAAGGTGGACTTTGTGGTAAAATTTAAACTTACTTTAACATTTTCTTGGGTTATAAAAATATTCCTCCCTGTAGCACCTTATTTAGAGATTAACATGTACCTTTTCCACACAGTATTTTCAATGCTGCAGTTCGTGAACACCTGCTTTTCATGTCTCTCCTTTTATTGTTGGAGTTGAGAAACTGTCAAAGGAATGAAGTGTATATAGTGTATTTTTTTCCATCTGTGTAGTTTTTTTTTTGCAAACCCTGTTATCTTATTTGAAACATCACAGGGAATATATAAAAAGATCCAGAATATTGGTATGCACAAGCCATGGGTCTGTGTCATTGTGCTGAATTTCACAGTGGCCTGTGAAAATGTATGGGAAGAGCGAAATGTATCTCTGTGGACAAGGGCTTGCTCTTGGCATCATTGTTTTTTCTCTCCTCTAGTCTGGCAGGATGAAGGTCTGGGAGGAGGGCATAGGAATTTAGATAAAAAGCAATCCCTATGCTATAGGAAGGGAAAAATATCTCAGCTTTCCTCATTCATCTAAATGTCATGACTTGGCCTCTCTCTTTATGGTCTGGCAGCTTGCAAAGCTGGCTCTGAAGGTTACAGGTGAGAACAAGGCTGTGTCTGGCCTTCCCTCTGTACAGGGATGACACAGAATAAGCAATAGCATGTCTGGAATTACAGCTGCCAGTGGAAACCAATGGGAATTTGGACTTTCACTGCTGTTTTCTGAGGATTTGTCAAATGTCACTATGTTTGTTGCTGGATTTGAAGGTCCATTGAAGCTGGATGTTCCAGGAACCAGTCCTGAGGTTTGCAGCTTGCAAATGTTCCTCTGGAAAGCAAAGGTTTCAGGACAAGGGTCTAGCACTTGTTTAGGGTGCGAGCTGAAGCTCAGGGACATAAACCTCTGCTGCGCTGTACTGCCATGGTACTGCTGAGCCCCCCAGGCATGTAGCATCATGGAAATGGGAAATACTGACGCAGAGGGTGTTTTGCAGTCCTGAAAGTTGATTGTCAGAGCTAAAGAATAAGCTGCTTTGTAATTTCTCTGCATCTGCTCCTCTTTTTCTTTCAAGGTGAGGTTTTATACCCCAGCTCATTTTACAGGTCTGTCCTTAGTCCTAATGAAGCTAATGGTAAAACTCCTGCTAAGAGAAACCTGTCCTGCATTTAGAAGCAGCTGAGGACTGATGGAAGCTTTAATTACAACCATGATATTGTTCCTATAAAAGAGAAAAAATAATTAAAAAAAGGAGAGATAAACTGTCTAGCAAAGGTAGTTGTCCCTTCAAATGTGTTCTTAAATCCAGAATTGTTTTTTTGAAAGTTTGTTCCTGTTTCTAAATACACATCTCACATGATAATAAAACCCACAAATATTCATATATATGGCAATTCAAGCATTGCTTTTGCAGGGTTTATCTAAGAAGCTCTGAATAAACCTGAAGATAATCACACTTAGACCAAAGGCATACTTAGGATAAGATAAAAACCCAGCCACAGTAGTTATAGTCTAGAAGTGACTGGGGTACAATAAAGTATAGTCACAACTAAATTATGTCTTGGACTGAAGTAGATGCATACTATTAATTGGATGTAGGCCCTTTAACCTTTTTGCAGGAAGCAAACTTGAGATCTAATAATTTTTGTAAAGATGAGCTTTCTGTACTTCCAGTAATATTTCTGGGCTTTGAAAGGATCCTGACTTTCCATTCAGATTGTTTTGATGAGATTGGCTCTAATATTTCAACCATGCCAACTGAGCAGAGGTAAGAGAGGATAAAGGAGGGTGGAAGTTTGATTGCTTTATTCAAAGGATACAAATACCCTGCTGGAAGTATCAATGCTCCACTGCCAATCCTTTTAAGGTATTTTGTTGCTAGACATTTTCATGGATGTGAAAAATTGTGTCAGAAAGGAGTGTCAGCTAATGGTTCAAGTATCTCTACTTAAAAAGAAGTAGCAACCTATTGGGAAGAAGACATGAAGGCAACAGTGTTTATATCATACACAAAACTGATTAAAATTTCATTTCTCTGTTGAGTTCACCACCTTTCATTGCTGTTAACTGTGTCCAAAAGAAGGTCCTAAAATAAGCATTGTGCTTTTAAAATATACAGGATGATATAATCCTACCCTCTAACAGTTATCTCCTTATCAAACTGTTTTCATTTTAACTGCAAATTAGTACTGGCTTCACTAAGAAAAGTTTAAACCCTAATTCAGCTTGGCAAACCCACATCTACAGTTTAAAAAGTAATGGGTGATTTTGTGTGCTCTGCTTTTTTGGTGATAGATTTATTTCAAATGACCCAGGAGTGAGATTCCTCCAACGCTAGAAAGAGACATCAGGAATGGCTTCATCAACCCTAACTCATGTTCTGAAGAATTTTGGAGGAACCTAAAGTACTCCTGAAGTGCAGTTTTCAATGTCTAAATTTATGGAAGAAGTCTCCCCACATTGATTTCAAACTAGTCATCCAATCTGTCTTGCAGCAGTTGTTCAGGAGGTAGTAATGGAGAGCAAAGTAGGAACAAGCAGCTGAAAAGCTAGTAACAACTTAGGCTGTCACCCCTATTTCTTCAGTAAAGGTCTGGCCACAGCCAAAGAGGATTAAAGTACATCTTATAACCTAATAACTGAAGTGGGCTGAGGGAATATATATGTTTAATATGTATATGTTATCTGAAGAGCCAAGATTTAACAGCCCCAGGCCATAAAAGCTGAAATTTTTTAAGGACTGGCTGCAGGCGGGGAAACTACCAAACACTCACCAGTGGCCTGGATAAACATTTGCTATTAATTTCCTCTTATTGCAGATACAGTTTCATCCTAAGAGCTGAAGTTTTATGAAGGATCAGATTTTGTTTCCTTGTAAAAAGAATTACAGAAATGCTTAAAAGCCAAACCAAATCTGAGTACTGACGGGTGATGACATCTAACAGGTCTGCAAAAGCCGCTACTGCTAGGCTCAGCCAATAATGCTCTGCATATAGGAAAGGAGTTGAAATTGAAAACACATGAAATATAACTAAATATTCTTGAAGGTGAGGGCAGGTGCTGTGCAATCATTCAATCTTTTACTATCTGTCAATGGCTATTTGTAAGTGAGGTCAACAAGATATTTATTGTATGATTGAATTCTTTATTTGAACTGAAGAGGTATGATCTTTGAATAAAGATCTTAATGTGACAAAAAATCCTGAAAAAGTACTGCTTTCAATGGGAGCTACAGTTAAAGTCATGTACTAACAAGCTAGATGCCAAAAGTAGCTGCAAGGAACCTAATAATATAGATATTTGCTGCAAAAATAGAAAACAGAAAAGTAATAAATTTGTTAATCTACTCAGCTTTTTAAACCTAGATTTGGATATGAAGTTATAATTCTGTCTAATTATTGCAGCTACTGATTTTCTTTATCAAATTAAAACTTTCTTTTCAGAGTTTTACACATTCTTCTCAAGTACAGATGATGTTAACTTATCAAAAACTGATTTCCATTTAACTTAAGTCTCATTCCTCAAGTGTCACATGCGACAATGCAAGCTCCACTATCAGGAAGAATAATAAAGGAAAAGTTTTAACTACAATTGCTAGTTGAGGACCCGATTCAAAGAATTTCCATGTTTTGTATCACAATTCATGCTGATTATTCTTATGATAAATTTAAGTGACTTTTAAATGTTACATTCTTTGAAGTCTGGTTGTGAATAATACACAGGCAAATGAAAACCCAAACACAAGCCTTCATCAAGACTGTATTAGCTATTCTGTGAAGTCAAGCCATGAAAGTCAAGGAATAACAGAATTAAGGTTACCTTTGCAATCTTAACTTGGTTACTTCAGGTGTAATGAGTGGGCTGCAATTCTTAATTATATATCTACATGTTGGTCACCCTGCTGCTTCCCTTCCTCTTTCAGTATATAGATTGACCCATGTTCATTTAATGAGTAAGTTGTATTTCATTTTCTTTTTGTTATTCATTGTGTGACCTCGAGTCTTCTCTTGCTCCCTCCTGCCAGTTTCTGTTCTGAATTCTGCATTATTATTTTTTGCCTAAGCTTTCCTACAGCTTTCAGCTCTCTGCTGTCTGTGAGTTTCACAAAAAATAATGGATTTATTTTCACAGCAGCCCAACAGAAGAGATATGGTATTAACCTGATTCTGCAGGTGGGGCGTGGTGGCAGGCCAGAAATGTTTGCTGAATTTGAGTGCCCAGTTTCTGCTAGTTAGAGTTTGACTTTGCGCAGCATGGAGCCATATTTTATGTGATAGTTGACTGTGAGTGCTCAGCACTTCTGCAGCTCAGGGACCCCACAGTATCCAGCTAGGGACCCAGAAAATGAAGCTGTACAATTTATAACTGTGAGAGAAAGAGCTGGTTTAAATTGCTTGCCTAGCTTTGCATAGGAGCTGAACAGCAGAAATACAGTCAGCTCTCAAGGACAATGGTGAAACCATCCTCCCTCTTCTGGTAAGCCCTAGGAGCAGATTTAGTAAGAGAAGCTGTGAGCTGTAACCACCTTCTATTACCTTCCCCGATGTGATACCTACAGTCCAGGTCATACCTGGAGAACGGCCATGCCGCAGTGCATCTCTTATTACTGCATCTGAATTCTCTTTTTGTAATTTTTTTTCCTCTATTCTAAGATATCTGGCTTTTGAACTATATATCCCACAGGCAGCAGTCTCCCTTTGTTATATCCTCTGATCTATCATCGATGATGTCCATTTTGTGCCCGGCAGGAGGGAGAGGTATATGATCATGCTATTAAAGATAATGCCTATGCAAAAAGGGACTGAATCAGGGCTAGAGAGGCAATTTGATTCTGGCATTTCCTCACATCTGATTGCGACTGCAAGATTCTTTTAGCACACTTCGAGGTGTGTAATTTCCCATATTGAAAAAAAAAAAAAAAAAGTAGGCTACCAAAATAAGCATTTCATTATGCAGGATCACAGTAGCTCCCAGGAGAGCCAGCAGGGCTGGAGCGTTGGCCACTCAAAGCTCTGTTATGTCAGTTAGTAGAGTAGCAACATTAATAATCACTAGTTACCAGCATCCTGCTGAAAACACAAAAAGGCTTGTTTCCTATGGGGCAGGCTGGACAAGTTGTTAGTGAACCTTGCAGATATTTCAGGGCAGCAGGGGATGGGCAAAGCCCCAAAACTGTGTTTGCCGCTCCAAGTTCAGGAGGACAGCATGATGTTGTCCTGTTTTTCTAGATGGAACCACTTTTACTGTTCCTACCCAAATGAGACTGGGACAGGAGCACTTAACTACTCCTAACCTCTTTACCCAGCCACATCCAATTTCCTTCAGATTTCTCTATTGCTGGGGAAGTCCCAGGCTTCTTGCTCTGTCATCTTTAGGCCTCCCTCAGATCTTGTTAGTTTCAATAGCTGTAATTCAAGGTCCCCTTTCTCACTGGCTCGCCACACTGTGCTTCTTCTCATGAAAATGGCATTAAACTCTAACCTCCGCATGTTCTTTGTCTCGCCAAACAAACATCAGGCTACCCTTAGGTTTCCTATCTGTTCCTCAGATTAGTTTTCTTCAGTGGCCCCTATCTTCACCCTGTTACTCCCCTACTTCCAACTCAGAGACCTATTTCCATAATATTCTCCAAGGAACTTGAAAGCATGGGTAACTCTGTTCTCTTGCACCTTGAGTACCCCCAAATGGTTGGAAATGTCTTGTAGTTATCTCAAGCAGCACTCAGAGCAGCAACACAGTGTCAGATCTTTTTAGTTCCAGCCTGAAATATTGATGTTGTGAAAGACTGTGGCCTCAGAAGTGTCCACTATTCGTGTGTGACCTGCAGTTGCGATAGTTCCTTGGCGTGTATTTGTACAACAGTTATAAAGGTTGTGTTTCACAGACAAACTACATCTTAATGCCCAAATTCAAGTATCTTTTCCAAAGCATACAGGCATTAAAGTTCTAAAAAACAGGGAGGCACCACAGGATTTTAAGATGGACAAGGCAGGCATTTTTCCATGGCCTTGTTCTTGGAAATAGCTAAACTGTTTTGGCTGAAGTTTCCAAAGAAGATTTTTCAAGTTCAGCCAGGTGTCTGACGTGCCAGAGTTCAGCCTAGTCATCTGAGTTTTGCGACACTGGGAGCCTGAAATAGGAAGAATCAAGTAAACTCCATAATCATTGGTGCTACCAGCAATGCCTATGAAAGTCATATGCATTGTGCCTAATTCAGCTTCACATTTATCCAGTTTTGTGATGATCTAAATCCACAGAAATACAGGATGATGAGAACTGTGGAATATCCATGATATTTGATAGGTAGGGATATCAGCAAATGATGACAGATTATATTTATGCAAAAATGTTCATGAATAAGAATGGTATGACTGCTTAAAAAATCCCCACAGATATTTTCAGGAGGGTTTTTAAACCTGGACTTATCTTTTCAGATGTAAAGTTCAACAGTCACCCCAGAGCTAGGAAAATCTGTGGTCAGGCCTGTAATTAGTATCTGCTGATGCTATTTGTTTCTTGAATAAGTAGTTTGACAAGAAAGAAAACTGCAAAGCTAGTAATGGATTTTTCTCCATTTTAGTGTTAATCACGTGATAGTCAATGCTACTTAAAATTGAGATAAAAACCTGGTCTACAGGTTGGAAGAGCTAAATTTTGTATAAACTGTGGAGGAAAAAAAAGCTTTTAAATTGCTCAAAATTATTTAGACCATGAAGCACAGCATATCAGCACTTCTCATCTTCAGTCATTAAAACACTTTCTCTGCAGTGTCTTTCAGGTCAGACTTTCTGGAGATATTTGCAGAACTTCACATTAACCCACCTGTTGACTGCCTCTGTATGCTGGAAGCATTTTGCATTACCGTTCATCTAGAAATGTAATTGCCTTAGATCATGAATTTTTAGGACTCAGAGTCAAAATTAAATTATGATAATCTAACAAACCACTGTGCATCAGTTAAGCAGTAATAATGGCTCGTGTATGGTCTTAGCTAGTACTTTTCCCACTGTGAAAGAGTGTTGCCTAAGATAATGTGCCTTGCAAGAGGCTTGAGATCATGAACCTATGGGACACTGGCAATTATTTTGACTTGGCCAATGTGCGGAGGCTTTTAAAACTGAATTACTTTGTGAATCTGAGCCCTTGCTCACTTATAGTCTAGGGTACATGGTAGTCTCACAAGCCTTTAAAACATAGCTCAAAAAGATAGAGTCTATATGATAAATCAGCTTAACGTGAGAACTTTGGAAAATCCTAAATAATGCCTCTGAAATTATAGATATCTCATCTATCTCTGGAGGTGAAAAAAAAATCTCCTAATTACTTTGACCTTCTGCTGAATGGTTTTTCTGTTGACTTGAATATTGTGGGAGTGGCGGCATAGTTAAAGCTGGAAATTCCCACCCATTTTTCCACCGTCTCTCCCAGTAGACCAGCAGATGTTCCTCATTAACTTTTAGCATATAGATTTCTTGTTGATAACTCAGGTTATTTTTATTGCATGGAGGAAGCTGGGAAGTGCCTTGCTATGAAGCACAGCTTTCAAAACACATCTCAATATCCCAAGATTCTTCATAGTATTTCTGAAAAATATTGTGATTTCAAAGCACATTTATAAGTCTTGTTGGTTGAATCTTCGTGTATCAAAGTTCTAAAATTAAATGTAGAATATTATGTAGTTTCCTGATCAACCAGTTCTCCATGTGTCTGAACCTCTCCTTGGTTTTAACAACTGTAAGAGGTCCTGCAATCTCCCTTGCAAAAATTATTTGAAATTTTAATTGACTGAGGACTTTTCAAAATAAAGTTTACTGGCTCATGCTCCTGTAGTTGTATCAGGAGGGTGTTGCCACTGGAGACTTTTTGCTTGAAATATGTCCTGCACAGAGCCTTCTCAGTGTGCCTCTGATCCCAGCTGGGACTTCACAATTTTTGGCAATTTCTTTTGGCAATGCAAATGTTTCTTAACCAAAAATCAAAATTTGAAGTAAATAACTAAAAATGTTTTCTCCTGAGATATTTCTTAAAAAAACCACAAACATTTTTGTAATAAAACGTGTTTTCTGTCTCCTTTCATGGTGGGTCATAATGAATGCCTGCCTGTAAATGGAAGAATGCTGTCACACTTTTTGCAACATCTATTAGCTTGCATATTTTTCAAGTAATCTATCTCATCTCTTACATGTAAAGAATCCTGATGATACTGGGGCTTGTGTGTGTAACAGAGACACATAAACTATTAATACTAATGCTTACCTTTACCTTGCTGCCAGAGCTGTATCTTTTCATTGTACCAACAGAGATGCCATCAGCTATTGGCAGTTTAAATTGCATTCAGGGTAACAAAGTCAGTGCTTTGGCCAATTAATAAAATTACACTATTGACAAATGGCCGAAGAAGCTGGAATGTTTGATGCCTAATTGCTATCCAAACCACTGTAAATGAGAAATTACAGTAAATCCCCTATTAAAATATAAAACTCTGCACACATGAAGGCACACCACAAGTGCTTGGTATTAGGGAGGTTGAAGACACGACTGATCTTCTCCTGCATGTAAATAATTGTCAACGCATGCGCAAAATTAACATTACAGAAGAGTTTGAGCTCATCTATCACCAAGTGTGCACATTCCTCAGCTAGACAAGGGGCAAGTCAATGGCCAGTCCAGCATTTAAGTGAAGTGACAGTCACATGAGCTAGGTTCCTCATCACTGTGTAGAAGCTTCCTGTAGTCAAGAAAAAGAGTTATCTCAACAAAACCTTGATGTGTGCTCCCTCACATCAGCCTTTTCCTTGTCATGCTACATTCTCCTGCTTTTGGTATGTCCCTTCGGGTTAGATGCTCTCCATGCCCAGGACTACCAACTGAAGGCTTGGCTGGTGTCTAACATAGATGGCCATACTGTCCCCCGGTCCCTAGGCAGGTACACAGCAAGTGTAAGTAGTAACAACTTTTAGCTAGCACAGTGAACAGGATTAGTCCTAATTTTAGTTCTTAGCGGAACAAGGCTCAAGTCTACTGGCATATGGATACTCTGTTACATCTGTAAGGATACATCTGCTAGGCAAGGAAAAACGTTCATCAAGAAACTCGTAAATCCCTCCCTTTCCCCAGATTTCTCACCTCATGATTAGCTCCCTGCCTTCTGAAACCTGTGAGAAAGCAATTTGCTACAAGGCAAGTGTCTGTGG
This sequence comes from Strigops habroptila, assembly GCF_004027225.2. NCBI lineage: Eukaryota > Metazoa > Chordata > Aves > Psittaciformes > Psittacidae > Strigops > Strigops habroptila. The sequence goes on along the minus strand of NC_044277.2, from coordinate 106,149,368 downwards.
AGATGCAGATCATTTAGCGCTGGTTACCACCTCGGGCATTCTGGAAAGGCTCTGCTACCTGAGGTGTATTTCAGAGATCTGAATATGTGCTAAACGAGTCCTGCATCTCTGCCTTGTAGCTCTGGGAATGTTAGGCAGGTAATTAAGAAATCACACGGCACAGGTGTGCCAGGTGAAGTTTGGTAGCTTGCTTTTGATCTAAATTGAGATGCTCTGGGGATTTAACTTCTTAAACAAAAAGGGCATAAATAAATAATCAGGATTTTTTAATTTTTTTTAAGGTTGGAACATGCAGGCTATAAAATTTTGCCCTGGATGTACACAAGTAGTCAATGCTAGAAGATTGTTTAAGGCTAGGGCTTTGTTTTAAATTGAGGTGGTGTTTTCATTAACTGGAGTCTGATTAGTTTTTTCACTGGGAATTTCCCCACTGATATAAACAGGAACAGTGCTTGGTTTTTGGGAACTAACTCAGGAATAAGTTATGAAAGTGTCTTTAAAAATGGACCTCAAAAAAACCCAATCCAACCCAAAACCTGGATTATTAATTATAACACAGGAGTCAGAGCATTTCTTTTTAATATTCATAATTGAAAATGAGATGGCTTTAAAGTCTGTAATGAGTCCTTCAGCATACTGCACTTCAGTCAGAGCATTACTTCATAGCTGGAAGCCAAGAAACCAGGCTGACAATCAATTCTTAAATTATTCCAAGCCCACACAATAGCCTCTTGCCACAAAGTTTTGGCATGGTGCCTATTTTGCTACCATGTGGGTGGGGTGAGATCGGGATAAACAAGAACACAACTGCCCCCTTTTGATTTTGCATCTTCACTAAAGTTCAGTCTTGCACAGATAATTTCTGTAAGTTTGAAATGTTTCCATGTGTCTCTCTTCTTACATGATTCCTGGATAAACCTGAGACCAAAGTCATGTGAAGAAGAGTCTTCTGGTAGTTTAGAGTTTGAATAAGAAAAGGAAGTGCCAAGAAATAAGACTATCGCTCGGAAAGGTTTAGCCTGATTCTTTGGTCTTCTGAAGTAGGAAAGCTTTCATAAGCTTTCTCCAAACAAATTGGGTGGCTATCTCTGATCTAGCAGAGTGCCCTTAAATTACTTATTTTGATACCTTGGGGAAGAAAGATAGCACAGGTGATGTCATAGGGCTCCTTCCAGCCCTGCTGTGTGATGCCGGCTCCTCTCTTTCAGAAAGCTAAACACGAGGGAGGTCACATGAAGTGTGGATCTGATACAAAGCAACAACAAAAGCAGAAGCAGCACTCTTGCAACACTACTGATATGCTATAGACAATTTTCAAATGTTGATTTTATTCTTGCTTTTAAGAAAAGCAAGAGACCAATTCACATTGTGGGTTGAAACCTCTCTTCAGTGAGACTTTGATAGTGAGTGTAGTTTGCAACCTGAAGTACAGTACTGTGAGAAAGCTGAGATTGCAGGGTGCCTGTCTCTTTCATGGTTTTAGAGAGATGCCTAAGTCTGATGGACATAGGAATGCTGGTCTGGAACTCTCAAATCCAGAGCTCAGTATAGATAGTGATTTTAGAAAGCCTAGATTCTGGTTTTGGTCAGATAAAGAGAAAAGGTGAAGTAACAGAGACCTGCTAGACCTGCAGAGACCATTCTTCCTTTTTTTTTTGTAAGGTTTGGACTGCTGCTTTAATACATCTCCAGCAAGAATAAAACAAGATATTAAGTTCTTCACTGTGTAGTGTCCTGAGAGGAGAATCCATCCTGTTACAACATTACCTTACAGGTCATTGATTTGTTTTTTGCTGAAATGTGCTCTTCAGTCACCTGTTAGGTTTATCGTAACAAGGTTATTCTGTCACTTTTACACTTAGGAAGTCTGGTGCATTAATCATAGAACCACAGAATAGCTTGGGCTGGAAGGGACCCTAAAGGTCACCTAGTTCCAACCCTCTGCCATGGGCAGGGACACCTTCCACTATACCAGGTTGCTCAAAGCCCTGTGTCCAACCTGGCCTTGAACACTTCCACGGATGGGGCAGCCACGACTTCTCTGGGCAACCTGTTCCAGTGTCTCACCACCCTCACAGGAAAGAATTTCTTCCTAATGTAGAATCTGTATCTCTCCTCTTCCAGTTTAAAGCCATTCCCCCTTGTCCTGATACTACATGCCTTTGTAAAAACTCCTCTCCAGCTTTCTTGTAGGCCCCTTTTAGGTATTGGAATACTGTTATAACTCCTGTTAAAAGGAATTTCTTCCATCTCACTCATTCCGTCACTTCCTTCTCTTTTCAACTTTTGTCTGAAATGTGGAGAGAAAAAAAAAAATTTAAAAGCACGTCAAAACGTTACCACTTTCTGAAAGTTAAAATAGGTTTTTTTCCCTATTCTGCAGAGAGGAACTCTTTTTTTCCCTACCAGCTGTAATGCAGGATAATTCTGCCCCTTCATAGCATCCTTTCCTTAAGTCAGCAGAGTACAGAATTTGCCTTTCTTCAATTGTTACTACTCACCAATATTACCCACATCCCTTTCCCCCCCAGTTATGTGATGAGTAAATTAAAATGAAAGGGGAGCTTATATTCAGCTAAACACCTTGAGTTTGGGTTTCTCCCCAGCTGCTCTTTCCCCCTGCCCAGGAGCTGCTGGATTTCTCATGAGAAGAAAGAAAGTTGTTCTTCTGGTGTTTTGACTTTGAGGAGAACTGGAATATTAATGATAACGTGGGAGTAACGAGGAAATCTGGACTGCTGAGTAAACTCAGCCTGTACTTCCAGTGCTGTCCCAGCATGAGTCCCTTCTCTAGCGTTGCGAGGGGTTGTGCATTTACCACACTGCTTCTGGTCTTATAAGGGAATTCCCAGCTATGAAGAAAATGCTTTTGTCCTTCCATAGCTGAAGAACTGTTTTCTTTTAAGCAGACTTCAATAAAAATTTCTTCCCCTAAATGAGTAACGGTAAGAGAATCTGGTGAAACCACTTTAGAGGATCACAGTAAAAATGAATTGGGCACACTGGATATTAATTTGACACATCTGAGAGTGTTATAAGCATGTTTAGACAAATGGTGCTGACCACTCCACCATGGCTTTTCCCATGATCCAAGTTATTTGAATGCAAGGTAGCTTGGGACTGAAGCTGCTGGGAGGAGCTGCACTGTGGCTAATAAAGGGTCTCATCAAGTCAGGTAAGAGCAAACCCAGTGATGAGCTACAAACCTCCTAGGTATGCTGAAGCCTGGACACATAGACACGAAAGATGGCTCCCACCAGAAAACTAGTAAGGTTCCTTATTGCCTCCTTCTCATGTTAGGGTTGGTTGAGTGGCTTCCTCTTCACAGAAAAGGCTAAAGCAGCCACTTGAACACGCTCAAGTGATGCATGTTGCAATTGACCCATTCATAAAAATAGACAACCAGAGAGTTTAGCCTTATTCCTCCCACTGGTAGCATGCACAGGTTTCCAAGAGTTCATTGATGAGGGCCATGGATGATAGGCTCCCAGAAATGACACAAAGTCAATCACTGCTTTCACCATGTGGCCCAGAGTATGGAGCCAGATATCATCTTTGGATCAGGCTCATGCCGAGATCCTTCACCCCATCATGTCAATCTCTCATTGCACTGGCACCAGAGGAATTGCCAGGGAAATTCTATTTCTTGTCCTGCTTAAACAGTGAGGCCCAAGCCCTGCCAAACACAGTGGGAACTCTCCTTGGTTTCGATGGTCTTGTGATCTTTTACATCAGTAATAGTCTCAGCAGTTGGAGATAATTAATCTCCCATTTTACAGATATCAAATTGAATCTCAAAGAGCTTATGCGACTTCATGCCTCCATTGCAGCACTAATCCAAGGCACTAATTCCCCAAATCAAGATGCTGTTTCAAGGCTTGCATAGGCTGGATTTGAGTTTAGAACTTATAGTCATAATTATATGAAATTAAGAGACAGACATTAGGATCTATGGCTCCTCAACATTTGCATGCATATATGCGTGTTACTGGGTTAACAAGCATGTTTGTAAAAATATTTGTGCAGTATGAAACATTAAAGAAAACAATATAATTGTTTTAAAAAATGCAAACAATTGATCTTTTGATGGTTTAATGTGTAGCCGAGTTTTCACTCTTAAGTAGGTACTATCACTAGTGTGCTCCTTGTGTTTATCACCTGGGCAAATTTGCCATTTGATAAAACAAAAACCAAATAAACAAAATTACCAAACAAAAACCACAAGTATGTTGCTGACTTATAGCCAGATCTCCCCCAGGTAAAAGGCTTATTTTCTTCTGTTTTGAAAATGAAATCTTAATCTAATTAGATCTTGGAGGAAAATAGTTGTGATAGGTTTTCTGTAGGTAAAAGGGCTTGTTTAATGTGTTTTGTTTAAGTCACAGATTTTACAGTAAGTAATAAAATTTATTAGGGGTATTATTCATTTATAGAATCTGCTTGACAATGGCTTTTTAATGAAGTATGAGCTTCTCTGGACAGAGGTTAAGAAAACACCGTATTACAATAACACAGGCTTTGTCAATAGGTCTCTGAAACATAGGAACATAAATTGATCTCAATGCAGCTATATATGGCTATTGATTTTGGTTGTGGACCAAGAATTGTCTTGTATTTATTTGTTTATATCCTGTAATTTTCCTGCTTCCTCCATCAAAACACTTCTCTTGTCCCATCACTTTCTGGGGTACGTGGGCATGCTTAGAGTTGTACCCAAGAGCGCTCTCTTCCTGTGGATTCCTGCTTCTAGTGTCCAAAGCTCAACAGTCTGGCAGCTCAGCACTATGAAAGATCTAATACACAAGGCAGGTGAATTGTTTAGAGATAATAGGTTATATTCGGAATTACATTCAGAAAGAGATTGAAAGCAGGTGCAGGCTCATAAGGGCCAAAGCAGAGTAGACCTTGGTAATCCAGATGGAAGGAGACAAGGGCACTAAACACAGCAGTAAGGGTCTGCAGCTCCTGTGAGAGGTCACAGCTTCTTGGTCATTGGTGTATTGGATAGAGAGAGCAAGGCTCACCATGCTTGTTTGGACATCCAGGCATTGCTGAGATTTCCATGATTCCAGCATTGAAAACTTGGACCAGCAAAAAGAGGGACTACTGTTGGGAAAGGGCCAAGTGATATGTGCCATTTGTTTTAATTATTTCTCTGCATGTCAACCAAATCTTTATACAGACACTGAAGAAGGGAGCACTGCTGATGTGTGGTACTCTAGCCTCCTTGGATACTGAACCAGGCGCTGAAGGGAGAAATAGCTCCTTTAAGCCTACTACACCAAGAGCTGCAGGTATTCCTATATCCACTATTGTCTTTGTGGCTTGTTTGCTGAGAAGAGTCTTGCACAGACCATAAACGTCAGCACATACCATCCCCTTGAACCAGACAGCTGTTTTAGATGACCTCTAGACATATTTACAAGTACTCTCAAACATTTCAGAATATAAATCATTCTATTAGGGTTTGTTTATTGGCTTCCTTTTGTAGTTCTTATACAACCTATAATAAAATAGTGGTCTAGATTGTCTACTGAAACAATGGAAAGTGACAATCAACAACATCATATCCTGCAGCAGAACACTCCTACCTAGTATGGCAGCTTTTTCCATGGAGGGATTGGGAATGCAGCAAGCAATTTTCTGCAGCTGTTAGGTGGAGTGCTGTATCTTATAGAGAACTATTAGATATATATATAAAAAAAATGTCAGCCGCTGGGCGTTTGTTAGATTAATGTCCTCTCCTTAACATGAATGCATAAAAGGTAGACCATGTGATTATGCAGGTATGGTAATTATCCTTCAAAGAGTTGGAAGGCTTTGACGTAACCTCTGTGTCCCAAATGTGCTGGTTCCAGCACTCGCTAGAGGGAAGAATAAGGACTTGAATCTGCAAGCCTTTCCCATATGACAATCTGGTATTGTGCCTTATAAAATCTGGAAGAATTGTAAATGACAGTAACCTTTATAAGAACTAAAATGACTTAGCAGAGGTTGTTTTTTTTCTGATAAATAAGTCTCTGATGTGCTGTTCTAACGTGCAGAGACATGCATGAACTATTGTAAGTACTCCAATTTATAAATGCTTTGTAACAGGCCACAACAAGCTAGCATCATCTTTGAAGTAATTTAAAATTATTTTTTTACGTGTCTTTACAACTTGTTATTATACATCTAATAATAAAGCAATATCTCTGCTGCATATTATTTATTACTCCCCAGCAGTGTGTCTGCAGTGCAGTGACACTGGAAATGTGAGGGCTGAATTGGCCTCGCACCAGTTCACCGGTGGAGGGGAGCTCATATCCACACATCTCCATTCCAGACCTCTCAGGCATTCAGCACCCAATAATCCTGCAGTTCTTTCAGTTATTTTGGCTTGAGCAGATGTCCAGTCTGCTTTTACTATCCCATTAGCATTTCAACTTCAATCATTTTTGCATTTTTTTAAGTTGAAGTAGACTCTCTTGACAAGAAGGGAGTCATTGAATTGCTAGAGATAATTAGAGACATGATTTTTTGTCTAAGTCCTTACATCCATCATGAAAGATAAGTTCATGGATGATTAGTTCATGCCTGGATCTTCTGGGGGAGAATTCTCACATGTATCAGTTTATAAAGGTCTTCAAATATTTTCCTACAAAGGAAGCTCTTAGGACCCTGAAGGCACTTACTGGCCCTGCCCAGCCTCTATCCAGCCCTGCCCATGACCCAGGAACCCTATTTCAGACCAATCTGAGGCTGTGAGACCATGTCGCAGCAATGCCATAGGACGGTGGGTCTCCAGCTCTTTTTCTAGCCCCATCTCCTTCTGCTCCTGGCTGGACCCCTTGAATGACTCCTGGCTCTGCTCCATGGCTTGGTGTATTGGGGGCTGCCAGTGGGCCCCATTGCCAACCTGGCTCTGCCCACTGCATCCCCCCTGATGATGGAACTGGCACCACTGAGGAGGGCTGGGACTGTGCTAGGTCCTGCTCAGCTCCACAGCCCCAGCAGCGCAGAAAACACCCATATTTTATGGTATTTTGTATTAACTGTCTTTCCTTATTTCTAGAAAGAATAGCAAGCACAGTGTGCTGAAGTGCAGTCAGTAACTGACTTGTTTTCCAAACTTTATAGGGACACAAAGCTTCTTTCTCAAACACAGACAGCTATCTTTCCCCCAACCGCCCCCCCAAGTCTGCACCTCCTTTGTGTTCTTTTAGGTCTAGCTTGTATTACTAGTCCCTGTGAGGCTCATCAGATTTTGTTGTGTGTTTCAAGTGGAGTTGTGCCAAGAAGAAACGTTAATTTTAGTTTCTAATCATCAATAAGAACAGGTGTGGCAGGACACCTACGAATCAGTTGATCTGGGTTCTTATCCAATAAGGATATGCTTTTTAATATGAGGTCATACCAAACCCAGACACCTTTTTTTTCTCTCTGTTCAAATATCCTTCCCAGCTGCCAGCAGACAAAGTCCAATCCCTTTGTACAGTGGAGGTACTGTGAACTAATGTTAGTCTCAAACATCATTGTATACATCCAAGGAGAAAAACTTTAAATTTTCAAGATCAATGAAGATCATCTACTTTCATGATGCATTGTTCTCACTAACAGTGATGTACGGGAAGCACCTGAGAGTCAATCTGGAAACTTCGTTGGCCAGAACACAACAATATCTCTTGGTTGTTACTGCGTGGTCTGGCAGCTGTTGCTGCTAATCTGGTTATCAGGGCCTGCAGGTGTATCCGTATTTACACAACTGGCTTCTAAGGACCTACATTTATCAAGTCATGATTTATACTCTACAGATTGCTTGGGTCTTTTTATTTTTTTTTATTGAACACTGAGGATAAGACATAATAAGGGAATCCTGGTCTATGTAGGTTCAAGGTTCATTAAATTCCCCTGCATTGGTTTACCTTCCTAGATGTTTCCCTGTCTTTGCTGTGATTAGTCAATGTGGAGGGTTGGCGACAGTGAGGTTTAGGTACCATGCACAGCTGTATGATCCATTGGAGAGCAGTGCTCCATTGGGTCTGTGCGTGTGTTACTGCTGGGTGCTGAGAGAGGGGATTTGTTATTTGGGTTTGATAGCCTGTGAATATGGATCTCCTGCCTTCATGACCTGATATGTTATCTCCTCCTGGCATTGCACTGAGCCGGGAGCTGGTGCGGGGATCGCTGCTGCCAGAATAGACATGCCCACTGCAGTCCCACCAGGTTGCATCCAGATAGGTGAACTCCTGGCTTTCATTTCATGCTTTTCTCCCCTAGATCATAGGGAAGGCAAGGGTGGGTCTGGCAGACAGTGCCCTGGGCAATGGTTTATTTGAGAAGTCTGCAGGGTGTACAAATGAATGCTCACTTCTTGTATTATACTGGGATAAGGAATAAAGTTACTGCATTCCATTTCAAATGCCCGTAAGTTTTCACTAGGAAAGTGACTCTCAAGACAGTATTTTAGGTTTACCAGGCATAATTCTTTATCTCTCAGTCCCATTAATAATGAATTCTTTCTTCTCCTGCCCCTGAAGGCACCTTGCTTCAGCTCTAACATCAGAAGTGAGGTTCTGGTCCTGGCAAAACTTCTACCAACTTCATTAGGTACCTGCCCACTCCACAAATCACTTGAGCTAATGACTGGATTTCCAGGAGAAATGGTGCTTTTTGGAATGACAGAGCCATTCTATGAGGTGGTTACATGTGTAATGTCAAATTATTGTCCAAAAATACTGTCTTTTTACTGGTGATTTTTTTAAAGATTATATTTTGTTCTTGAAGATAACTTCAGTTGACCTGTGATGTGACCAACAGTTTCTTGGCAGCCAGCTGTCTTTCATGTAAAGAAGGTAATATTTTTATTCATCTTAGTTTAGGTGACCTATGGGCATTTTGATGGGAGTATATGTTCACAGCCACGATTTGCAGAAGAATAAGTCTGAAATTTCAGTTCTAACTAGACGTCTGAATGCTCCTCTTTTTCTTTCCCTTTTTGAATCTGTCACTGAAGACCCTTTCACTTTGGCAATCAAGCAGACCATTAATGGTGACTCTTCCAAAAATAAATGTTCATAAAATAAACTAAGAGTAGCCAAGCACCATGAAGCAGAAATATTGCACTGGGTGCTAGAATCCATCCCAAGTCATGACTCTGGTCTTCTTGGAATTTTGTTTAAATCAGAAATTCTGTCAGTAATTATTCATGTCCATAATCTTCCAATTTATACACGACCGCACTTTTTAGATGTAAAAAGAACTATTGATTATTTCGGCAATGGAACAAAACCTTTTATGTTATCTTGCTTGTGGTTTCTGGTGAAGTTCCCAGGTCCAGCCCACTGGAGATCTCAGAACAACATTGTGGCTGCTTAGTGGGATGGAGAAACATGCCCTTCTCAATCTCTTTGTCAAAAAGGTAGCTGCCTGGAGCTTGGTGCTCATGGAGCATCATCCTTGGCGTCAGATGGGACCAACTCTATGAGAGGGTAGTGCCCTAGTTGCTACTTAGGGTTCCTTTAGATGATGGCCTTGATTAACCAGTTTCCTACAGTGTCAAGATCAGTAATGAGGAAAGGCAGAGGATTGTTTAGCAAAGGCATTGTTCTCCAAGTGTCTTGACTTTTGAGAACCACATTGATTTCTGAGTTGTAACACTGAAGAATCGAGGATATGGATTTTGCAAGCAGAGGGAGCCGTGCTAGCCTTCATTTTACAGTGCTGAGAGATACCAGCAGATGGTGGATGACTACCTGTTTTGGAGGCCATTGAAGGGTGTCACAGCAGAACACCTGCAGGGGCAATACACTGAGAGGTATTTCTGGGCAGGGAACAAGAATAATTTGGTGATGAGCTATTTGGGATACGATTTTGCCCAAGTCATTCCTCCCTGAGCTGTGGGGGCTCTGTTCCAGGACAATGACCACAGGACAATGACTGTCCTGAAACTTACTGTGAGGCAGAGGAGTAGAAAACATGCTGGGCTGTATGTGGGCAGCCTTTATTCTCCTTGAATCCCTTGACCTAAGGAATAGCTAGAGCTAGGCATCTCTGAAGGTCTGTGAAGAGGTGACCAGGAACACCTACTGAGAATTAAAGGAACTGCAGCCAATGGGAAGCAGTAGGTGCAGTATTTATTAAAATGAGGCTGTCTTAACAGGAACTTCGGTAGATACTGAGATTTACAAACCTCTACTGATTCCTATCCATGTGTGCACAGCACATACTCTAAATTGTTGCGAAGCACTTTTTGCACTGACTCATGACCCACATTGGAAAGACAAATAGGGACAGATCATTGCATTCATTTGTGTATGTGGATAGACTGCTACTCCCTATCACCATTGAAATGCCTGTAAAAAGAATAAATCATGTACTGACAAATGTACACAAAAGGGGAGAAAACCCCAGCTAATATCTTATTGTAGTGTGGAGCCCCATTTCCGCAGCAGAGTTCCCTCTTTCAGCTGAAATGGGCCATTACTACATTACACTGCAAATTCTACAAAATTTCAAGGGAAAATAAAGGAACATTGTCATCATATTGTCCTTCACTAACAAAAGTTACCTCCACTGTTTAAATAATATCAGTGGTCTCTGGCTCCATGCATTATTTAATAATCTTGGAAACTTCTGTGACCTGTAAGCAATAGTATACTGTGATTGCTTGACAAATAGGTCGGTGTTTGTATAATAGTTGTGTCTTTGGAAGTACAAAAATATTCATCAGAATGCTTTGACTGACTTCCCCCACCCTTCATTTCTTTGGCAATTTTCCTACAGCATTGCCTTCTGTTAAACATTATTCCACTTCAAGGGTATTTGCAGGACTAGGAAGCAGGCAGTATATTATGGTCCTTGAAAATACAGGGTAGGGGAGGTTGTATGTCTTAGAAACACACACTCACACACGCACACATATATATGCCATAAGTAGCTATTACTCTTGGTAGAAATGTATTAAAAAAAGTTGGTAAAATGATTTGATATCTTGTGTGCTAAGAACCTTGGCGTAGATATGTTGAATTTATTCCTGGTTAACATGCACCCTGTTTTAGGGGGATGATAAACTGGTATTTGCTGTTTGAAGGGCGTACTTGAAAGCAAGGAACTGAGTTTGAACTTCTGGTTTTATTGTTAGCAGTGTTGCTTGCAGGGCCAGTTAAGCAAACATGTGGGCTCCTGCATGTTCCTTAGCAATACTTAAAGGGAAAGTTGTATTGACACATTCTCTATTACTGAAGTTTGAATTAGGGTGATCATAAAAGTCAGAAATGGTCTCAAACAAGAATATTGAAGAATGCAATAACTTTGTTCCATGGCGATTTATAAGAAAGTGTCTGTAATTTCACCATCTACTGCTTAATGTTAAGTGCCTTGGTGATATCTATTTCGCACTGAAAAGCTTGCTCCCGCATAGCTGCATAAGAATAATGAAGTATAAACTTCATTTAAAAAACACAGATTTTTTCCACTGCGGTGCAATATACAACATGCAAATATAAGTACAAACACATAAACATTTGTTATCATTATATATGCTGTTTCGAGTGATACAAAACATAGAAAACAGCTCCAAGTCTTTTAATGTCATTGTAAATATTCTGCCTGGTTTTGCCTCTCTTCCAGTGCATGGTTGTGTTTGTCAACTTACAGTTATCGCACTCAAAAATGTTGTCATACCACCTGCTACCAAAATTTAAAACCTACTTGCTACAGAGAAACTATACATGAAGCATTTGCTATTTCAAAATATCTGTAGTTCCATCTCTTATTGTGCTTGAAAATCCTACCTGCTTCTTGGGCAGCAAACGAACAGAAAGGATAAGAAGATAATTTTAATAACCACTTTAAAGAAAACAACTAGAAAAGTTTGATTTCGAATAAATTTCTGCACCAGTCCATAAGCATTATGTTGGCCATATTTTTGCATGTAATTGTTTAGCAGACATCTAGTTTAAGAGCTGAAACCTATTTTGTGCCTGACTGGTGTGTATTACAGTATATCTCAGGTCAAGGTCTGGTTTAACAATGAGGAAATCTTTGTAGCTTGAGGGTGTTACATATACACTTGGCATATTTGAACTAAAGCATCTTTATCTCTTCGCTTTTTTTTCCAAAGGCGGAAGATCTCAACCCTTTCAACTTGAACCATGGTAAAAGGAGTCGTTGGCATTTCAGTGCCATCTTTGGGCTGGATCTCAAGGATAAATTCCTGCCCTCTGCTTGGTTCACACAATTATTAATGCTCTAACTGGGACACACTCTGAAGTATTCTGAGTAGTTTTCTATTAATTAATTTCTAATCCTCTCTCAGAGAATACTGCCAGGTTACAACAGATACTGATAACTCCTAAGTATTTATTGCATTCAATAAATAGAGGCTTCAAAGAAGCTATCTGATAGTGAGGTGTAGGCTTTTTAATTATTTCCAGTGTTAAAGCTGTAAAAGGCAACTGTAAGGGTTCTTTTATATATATGTGTGTATATATATATATATATTTTTTTTTTCTTGGAAAATGATCAGCTTTAAAAAATTTATCTTTATTTAATTTTTAATTTTGGGGAAGAAGTTTTCTCATTCATTCTTCTAGGTTTATGCTTTGCCTGATTACTCTTAGCTAGGGAAATATATGCAGAGGGCAAACAAGAAGTGCTACAGTTGTACTTCTCAGATGAAAGAACTTACAGGCAATGCTGTAAGAATTAGAACTTCAGTGATGCACCTCACTTCAGTGGCTGCAAGGGTCCCTTGATGAAACCATTTGTCCCTGTTTTGGAAACCAAGGTCTTCAGGAGTGTAGTCCTAGTTCAGAGCCAGGATCCAGGGGCTGTGAAGTCCAGTGACAGAGCAACTACAAATGGACACACACTTTATGATCCTGGAGCAATTTGTGTCATTTTTCAGATAATGGTTAGGCAATAATGATCTACACTAATTAAGATCTGAAACAGTAAAAAAGGAAAAAAGTAAATAACTGCTTTCTTATATTAACACAGGAAAATAAAGTAATGTATTCATTTATTAGCAGTGACTTCAAGCTGCAAATGATACATGTTTACTAAATATTCACACTATTCTAATTGTTTCTTGAAGAATCAGTCAACTTGAGAGGAAGGATCTAAATGTATTTGGTTTCCTTCCTCTTAATATTTAAAGAATAACAACATTTTCAGGAGAGAACCCCCAAATACACAGACAATCTTACAAAACACAGAGTTTATGGCAAAAAAATATGAGTGTGTACAAAGTCAGGTTTAACAGGGAAAACAGTTGTTTCCAAACATTTGAAAATGTCCTTTCAAATGTAGTATTTTATGATCTGCAGTTACTGAGAATATCTACGTTTACAAGAAAATAAGAAAAATTAGATAAAATAAATGTTAAAGTTAAAAATTCATCTTAATAATTAGTGGTTTGCTCAATGGAACATAAATGAAACTTCTTAATAGAGCATTTGTCATCCTTTTACTCTCTTTGAGCTGGCCCCTCATGGTTTCATTTGCTGTCTTCCCTTATTTTTCCTACTGTAATTCCTCCATCTCCACCATCTCTCTCATTCTTTTACCCTAATCTTCATCCAAACCTTCACTATCCTCACGCATCCATGCAGTCTTGTGCCTGTTCCTGTCCACTCCAGCCATGGATTACCTTTTGTCTGTGGCCACTTTGCTTAACTCCAAAGCAATATGCCTGGTGTAAAAGTGGTCATGCTATATGGAATTTGTTTATAGTCTCTCCACTATATGGAACTTCATCGTACTCTCTCCTTCCAGCTCCTGTATATCCCAGAGTGCACTTGAGTTGTCTCATGTTCCCTGACCACAGCGGGCCTGGCTAGGCATTTCTTTCTCCTGTTACTTCCAGTACTTTCCTCCTATCTCTTTTCACTTTACCATTGCTGTCATCAACACTTCTCTCCCTCCCCCTACCCTTTTTCTCCTTCTCCTCTTTTTTCTTTTTCCTCCTATTGGGTTGTTTCTGGTTTTTGTTTTGTTTTGGTGTTTATTTTTTTTTTTTCATCCATAAGTGCGAACTCTTCTTTCTTATATCCATCAAAAATATTGTGGCAAAATTTTACTAAACTCAGCTTGAAACCATGTAACTTGTCCTTTGAGTCTTTCTACTTCCTGCCTCCTTGGAATTACTTCACATGTAATCTGTGGTCACTTCAGGAGTCATTCATTACCAGTTACTGCCTACCTACTACCTCTCATCCCAATGAGTATACATCTTCAGTTGTTCCCAGATATCAGTCTTGAGTGCCTTTCTTCAAATTCGCAAGCATAAAATCAATTTTCTATGGTAATTTCAACTCTTGGGAGAAAATTCTCATCACCTCCTGTAAAAGAAAAAAACTATTATTATTTTTAGCATCTCTAAGATCTCCTTTTCTGTGATGCTTGAAAAATATAAGTTGTACAAAGACTTTCTTATTGACATTTTCATTTTCTCTATGTACTTTCATCCTTACTTCTATGCAAATGTTAAATGGTGTAAAGGTAAAACAATCTTTTAGTTCAGTAGTTGTAGTACTTACTGCAATAGGATCCTGTTTAATATATCTTCGATATTACATTATCATTTTTCTTAGTGAATCATAGAATCATAGAATGGTTTGGGTTGGAAGGGACCTTAAAGATGACCTAGTTCCAATGCCCCTGCCATGGGAAGGGGCACCTTCCACTAGGCCAGATTGTTCAAAGCCCCATCCAATCTGGCCTTGAACAATTCCAGGGAGCATCCACAACTTCTCTGGGCAAGCTGTTCTAGTGCCTCACCTCCCTCACAGTAAAGAATTTCTTCCTTCTATCTAATCCAAATATAACTTGATTAAATTCCTGGTGAAGCAAAGTAAATTTTCCCACCTCACAAAAGTAATATGGCACCTAAACCAACTGCAAAACAAGATTTTCCACCTCTCTACATCACACCATTGTACCAGCATCTAATGAGCACTGTATCACCCCCAAACTTGTATGATATTAGTGGAAAAGTGTACTTCATTATAAGATAAATTTGAAGAAGACTTAAATGGCATTTTTATCAAATTAACTAACTTTGAAACAGCATAGCTGGGAGAGTGTTTAAGGGGAAAGAATATGATGTCCTCCCTTTCAAGCAACTGAAGTGACAGCATGTCCTGAAATCTGCAAACCAGTTCTGCTCTTGATGACAAGCAGTGACCTTGGTGGAGAAACAGTGGTTTGTCAAAAGGAACTGTTGATTTGCCATGTTTAAAACCAGCCTTCAGGATTCCAGGAAAATGAGTTCTAGGTGAGATATCAATTATAGCTTTTCTGAGTAATGTCTTTATTGTGAAAGCTATTGCTTTTAAAATCCACCATGATTCATAATAATAAATGAATATACCTTAAGCAATTAGTGTTTAGCATACAGGATTGCAGAGAACAGCTCAAAACCTACAGCAACTCTCTGAATTGCTCAGTGGTAAAAAAGTAAGAAAGGCAAGTAGATGAATTACAAGATATACTTTGTACATTTAACATCTGTTGAAAATGATGGGAGCTGAAGACACATATAGCATCTCACAGATCAAGGTTTTCTCACTGTTATTTGATCCCTCTCCCATTATATAAACTAAGTACCTACCAGACCATCCTTAGGATGTGATAAGATTTAGCTCTGCGTCCCATTCAAATCTTCCTAAATGTCCCACACATAAAGTCCCTTACAAGTGAAAACCAGAGTACAGCAGGATCTCTTGTGTTGAAGGTGAAATAGCATATCAGCTTAATTTATTTCTTGCAAGGCTCATGGAAAGACATGCTGCAGATATCTGTGTCTTTGACAGTGGAGGAGACTGTCCTGGTGTGCCTTGATATATGCTTTCTCTGCAGAGCTGGAAGGGGCTGAATTGATAACTTGTTCTGGATTTCAACTATTGTAAATGAGGGAATGCTGATGAAATGACTTCTTCATGTACTGGGAAAAAAAAAAAAAGAATATGGATCTCAATTGTTTTTAAGCAACCAAAGAAATAATTGAAAAATCATTACAAAGCAATAAATGTTTTGTATGTGATGTATGAGCATCAAGGCAATGAAAAACTGGAATCAGAGAATGATGTTTTTCTGACCTGTCTGATACAAGAAGATGATCACATGAAACTGTAATTTAAAGAAAATACTTAGGGGTTTTTTTATCCCTCATATCTGCATTACTGTAAGTTACTCTGCTGTGAAGAAAAATCAATTGTTATAGCTATTAAGTGCTTTTTAATAACATTCTTATACATGGCTTTTTGTTAAATGTTATTCTGAACTCAAACATCTTTGTAAGTATCTTATGTGGACTATATCTTATAACTTAGATATGATTCAAGTAATGCTTGTAAAATCTCCACTTAAAATGAATCTCCATGTGACAGGTAATTGGCTGCAGGCCTGTTTTTTGTTATTGATTTAACTTAATGCCAATGTACACAGGTGTGTTGGTGGGTTGTTCAAGCTTCCAAGGCACCCACATTTGGCAGGACAATAAATTGTTGCATAATAAGATTATTTTCCCCCTTCAATCTTGAATCTTTTCGAAAGTTGTATTTTAAACCTTTGTAGGTATGTACGTGGGTGAGAGAAAAATACCCAACAATGTTACCATGAGGCATGTTTCAATTTATTGTTTGAGGCGCTCAAGGAAACAGCAACATGTAGATAAGATATCTGCAAATATATATATTTGCCAGCTGAAGAGAAAAACCAAAACCTTTATATATATAAATTAGGTTGTTTCTTTGTTTTTTTCATGCTGTTTAAATTCTACATTGTTGTCAGATGAAATTGATTATTTTAGAAAGAAATACAGCACTGAAAATATCAGCTGTTCAATGTGCTTTAAATGCAGACAGCAGATGTGATTTGCCCTTGCACACAGAAATATCTGCAGCGCAGACATCCAACTGAGGCCTCATTTGAATACTTGGAGTGAAATTCTGGCTCTGTTGAAGTTGATGGGAATTTTGCCATTAACTTCAGTTGGGCTTCTATTTACTTCTCTGGTTATGAACTATGTGGCAAGGTAGGTATCCTTGAGGAACACACAGGCTAATATGGACAAAATTAAGAATGCCACAGCAGGTCGCAGGTAATGCAAATTCTCGAGAAAGCATTGACCTTGGAGGAAAAGAAGGGGAAGCATTGCTGTGGGAATGCTTTGTAAAGAGAGGTGGGAGGAGATTTCATGAAAGGATGTGGAAGACTGTTCCAAGTATAGCAGGTAGTATGATTGAACATGTAAAATAGAGAGGAGGAGAAAACACTTCTGCTTTCACAAGCCTGAAGGAAAGAACAAAGAATGAAGTGTCATATCCAAACTTTGGAAGAGTCTGAATTGGGGTAAAAGCTTTATGATGGCTCTTCTTTCACCCAGATGTTTTTCTTGGGCTTAGTTCAAAAGGAAGAAGGATTTGTTTAGCCTTCCAGATTTGTCCACTAATCTGTGTTTCAGAGTAAGGCACAGTTAGCTGTCCCGTCACAAGGGAAAAAAAACACAGCTGAGAGAGCCAACTCAGGACAGGAGTGAAACGCTTTGCCTGACTGATTCAGAGCAGCTGCGTTGCACTTGAGTAGGCAATCCCTCTTCTGGGCCAAGGGCTTTTTTTATTCGTCCTGGCACTTTGTTTCGTAAGACAGAAAATACTGTCAGCAAGTTAATATAATGGCAAAGTCCCAGTGTTTTTCCACAATGATTTCAAGGAGCCATCCGCCACAGACTGTGCTAGTTTAATAGAAGTGTATTAGATACTACTTACAATATTTACTTGGGACCTCTAATGTGTGCATTATTGCAGATCTATTATGTTTTGTAATGCTAAAGATAACCCAGTAACTTCTTAACATAAGCTGCAATTACTCCAAAGGAAGAGTTGCAGGGTATCATGTTGTGTTGTGCTCTGAGATGCCTTAGGTTAAAACTCATCGACACCATGGACAAGAAGTTGTCTGGGTCTGTAGTGTAAAGCAGATGATACACGTTCACTAAAAATCTTTATGAAATATTTATCAAAAGCTCCTTGCTCTGGATGCCCACTAGACACTATTTGAAAATTAAATAACTGTTGGTTTCTTTTTTTTTTTCTCTTGGATACCTGGAGACTTTATTCCAAAGTATATGGTGGTAGATGAAAACATACCGAATTAAAACTGCGTCAACACAGAGCTTTGTTCTAATTTAGAGAAGCACACAAACTGCTTAGAAATACTTTCCCTTTTCCCTTTTTCTTTGCAAATTTTTGCATCAGAAAGATGTTGATCTGGAAAACAAGGTGCTGTGCATGTGTATGTGTGCAAGTTGAGGATGGTGGAGGTCTGCACTCCCCAAAAAGGGCCAGGTCAAAAACTCAAAAATCAAAGCCAGGTCACTGTTTTCAAATGGTTTATTAACCCTGAAAAACAAGGCTAGGAGAAGCAGTATCACACATGGAAAATGCTCCCAGATGCTGTGATCACAGTGTGGAGGCAGGTACTGCCATGTGTGCTATTGCAGACAGTGGGAAGCCCCCTCCCTTCCCCTGTGCTTTAAAAACAAAACACAACAAGACAAAACAAAACAAAACTAATTTTCTTCAATGCACACAAGAGAATGTTTGGCATCTGGTACTGAGCAGCATTCTTGCCGTGTTTCGCTATCTATCAAATGGCACGCTCGTCCTCTGCCAAGAAAAATACTTGTTCCCAATACTAATCATGCTCCCTGACTACCCTCTAGTGTATATTCTTCCAGGACTGCTATCCATCCATGCAGCCATTTGAAAGATATTAAAATGATTATGATGAAATCTCTCACTTACTGTGCTGGCAAGAGCTGGGATATGCTCCAGCGTCGACGCATGCAGCTCCCAGGGAGAAGGGAGTGCCTTACATCTCTCTTTATTGAGTGCCCCTATCTAAACGAAGAGATGTCATTGCAAGGCTCCATGGGGAGCCACAGGCAGGGCTCTGGTTTGGGGGAAGATTGTCAAGGTACAAGCTGTTGGAGAAATTAAAAATAAAGGGATGAAAAATAGCAGTTGGTAGATGGATCTCAGAGCCTCTCGTGATTGTAAGCTTAAAAGGAAAAAGGAAAAGATCATTGTAAAATACCTAATGATGCTTGAAAGGCAGTAGCTGGGAACCCAGTGAAGAGGGTTTTCTTTTCTGCTGTTTATTTTGTGAGATTGACCTACTGTATCCACACAGGCCTCAGCTTCTCAGAGAGAGGATGGTGCAACTACAGATGCATCCCTGGTCAGATCCTTTAGGTAGCTCGTAAGACTAGGATTGAGACTTATCAGCCTCTAGAGTTCCTGGAGTACTAGCAATTTGTTCCTTCACCTGAGAAATTGCCTTGGATTTCTCAAGAAGAAAAATGTTTATTTTCTGATCAACATATTGACATGTCTACCCAGAAATGAAATGTCCCTATTTGGTCCTGCACAGTCCAAGAACTGAACCCCTTTCAGGAATCTCTAAATCGTTTGACATTTGGGCCCTTTCCTAACCATAGGCTGTTTGTGACTGCAGCAATAGGTGCCCTGAGACACCTCTGCAAACTGCTGATGCTGAGCAGTAATCAGAGAGCAGCTAGAAGCATCTCCACATGTTGCTGTCATGTGCTTTGCAGGCCACAGCTAAACCACCATCATTATGGCAAATTCTTCAGATGTTTGTACATCTGTGAGAGTGGCATTCGTGTAATTTTTCTTTCAAAATTTACAAAGTAGATGTCTACAGCTGTGCTAATCACTCTAGGCTCCCTTTAGATCAAGAAAGAGAAATAAGTGCTTTTAGAGTGCAGTTTGCCTGACCTATTATAGACATTTACTTTAGGACATGAATCACACCCAAGGTTCCTATGCATAGCCTGCCTATGTTCTCACTGACTGTACCGTCAGCCTGGGGTGACTAGCTTAAATGCACACTACACAGACTTATATACCTCTGTTTCATTACATGAGAAACACCCACTGCCCATTACAGAGCTGGCTTTGAATATAGGTGACATAGGCAGTTTCTGCAGAAGTATAGCAAACTGATGCAAGCAGTGAAGCATCCTCTTTCCATGAGGTGGAAGAAGCATCTTAGTTCACAGAAGGAGCCCTTGCACAGAAGTGTATAAGATTCAGTAACAGAAGCCACATCTTGCTGCCCATCTTTCTCCTCCATGGAGCACGAGCAGCAGGTCTCCTACAGCCCATAGCTGCTGCTCGTGATAGGAACAGGGCCTGGCCCCCCTCCATACACCATTTTCCTTCTCCCTTCTCTTTCCATCCCCTATGGAAGACGCAAATGTGAAAACAGGGGCCGTTGAGGTAGGCGGCAACAGTGTATGCTGTGGGAGAAGGGCTTAACTGAGCCCAGAAGTAGTTAAGGGACAGAGTAGGGTGTCCTGACAGCTGAAGAACTGAAGGAGGTGGGTGACCTGGTTGGGGATGCACTAAAGGGTGCACCAGAGCCTGCTCCAGAGGTGCGAAACCTCCCTGCATCCCATTGCCTGTTCACAGCCTCTCAGATGCTCCTAAAACCTGTCATAATCCCTACACCCACTTTCAGCTCTTTCCAAAATCAAGCTTCCACCTCTGAGCCTGCTTTCCCCACCCTTCAACTCACTCTCAGATGCATTGGTGGTCCTTTCTGGCCTCCTTTTCCCAAAGCCCCACTCCATTTCCTTCAAAGTGTGAGGGACCTGGAGTATCAAGTGATGCATGGCGGCATGCAGTTGGTTTTGGTTTTTATTTTCTGTATCCCATGCTTATGTTTTATACTTTTCAATATATACTTTCCAAAGTATACAACAGTTTGAAAGTTTGGATGACCTTGTTTTAGGGGAACACATTATATTTATGTGTACATTTAGATATTCTAATGAATAAGAAATAGCCCTTGAAACAGTGGAAGGTCTTCAAGGGAAGACTTTGAAATTTTCTCAGGAGCCTCAAATGATGCCTAGAAAAAGGTTTCTGATGAATTATTACTATTATTTTTAATTTAAACTGTGCCACAAAGGTTCATAATGTTTAATATAGAGGCATTAATGAAGTCATGAGGGTTTAAAAATATGAAGAGGGCAAGATTATACACAGGAGGAAGAAATAGATTTTATTAGCCTGATTGATGTATCGGGAAAACGGACAAGCTTTAGGCACAAGGTCTTTAGGTAAACAGTAATAGAGAGACTGTGACCCCAAAACTAAGTTAATGGATAGTATAAACTCTAAGGGGTTTGGAGTCAGAGTACACGCTTCTAGAAGATGCCTAGATGGATGTTTTTCATAGGAAAATTTTAATAGGGACAATAAATTGGTTTTGATTCACCTTTAGGCTTTTAACGCTATGAGATGAATGAATTTTCCTTTATCTGTAAAATATTTTGCATTTTGAAAATGTTCCTGTCTGAACTGCAATACAAACAGAAATTGCTATAAGTTTATGAGTCAATAATGAATAAATACAATATTTTGATTTGACAACTATGGCATATTTCAGTACAGTTTTTATTCCTGATATTTTTCCTATAGAATTCCTTACATTTAAAAATCAAGCTGTTCTGAAGGAAAAATTAAAAATAATGTTAATAAAGTATTAAAGCAAAAAAAAAAAATCATAATTCTACTGAAAAAAAAAAAAATCAGTTTTAAAGAGATCTTTTTCCAAACACAGGAGTGAAATAAAGCAATTATAATTGGCTTTTTACACCTCCAACACAGACAGGCAAACTACACACACGACACATGTCTGCCTCATTCAGCCACTCTGTCTCTTGTTTATAAACTCCAGATTTTTAATTATGGGACAGTTCCCATGTCAGAGCTGCTGCTGCAAATTCCTCATCCTCTCCTGACCATGCCACCTTGCAGTTCCTTCTCCTGTGCAAGTGGACATTTTATTTTCATGAGGGTTTTTTGTGCTACATAAGCAACTCCAATGAACTAGGAAACCTGAACCTTTCTCCCTCTATTATTACTTATCTGTTTTTCTAAAGCCTAAATATTTGTCACACATGCTCAGCCCATTGGGAATCAATGACTGCAATTATTACACCTTAGACATGTTGAAGGAATAAATAGTATTTTATGTTAGGCTTGAAAATAAACATGCCTCCATTTGCACATATTGCTCATCATGGCAAGTGGTGATAAAGAAAGGAAGTAGTCAATCCTGACATCCCTTGAATGAGGCTGAACTATCACAAGATCCTGAATCACTACACACACATAAAAAGAAAACAAATTAATTAGACATCTTTTGAGTAAATGTGGACCTCATCCTGAATTCTGAATTCATCACAAATTCCAAAAAAGTTTTCAAAAGATGTTAAAAATTTCTGTAAGATGTGTGGCATGTGCCGACCTTTTCCTAGCCCCTTTTCCTCCCCTTGCACAGATCTCTTTGTGATGAGCCTTTCCATCTGTCACTGCTCAAACAGGAATATCCCATAAGAGAGGAGATGCTAGGACCTTGCAGTCCCTCCTCACCCTTCATCTCAGAGACACTGACAGAGAATCTTGATCTGGCCTGAGTGGGCTTGTAGATGTGGTAAATGCAGGCCAGTGGCTTTGCTGGGAGAAGAGTCCAACCAACACTGAGAATTTCAGGGACTTTTCTCTCAGTAAGAGAACGGAGAAAGAAAAAAAAAGTAATTTTTAGAGAGGTTTAAAATTAGAGCTGCACTCTCTGATCCTAAATTTGAGCTGCCCCCTGTGATCCAGATGTAATTGGGCATGTTATTCAGACAGGGAGGGTATAGCTGAAAAAATGTTGCTGATAATCATCATAGTTATTTTCAAAACAATCTAAAAATTCCTGAAATAGATAAACTAGATACATCCAACACCCATAACAAAGAACAATATTCAAACCATTCATAATCAAATACTGTCCCTACCACATTCTCCTAGACCCTATCACCATATTTTCATATAAGTCTGAGAAAAATATGTTTTGAAGGATCTGTTGAAAGGGAAACTGTTGTGCAACTTTGACTGTTTATACAGTAATAAAATATATATTTTTACACAGTTTTATATATATAAAGTGAACCTTATCCTACAGTATCTTACTGGAGCTCAGATGCAGTGCATGACATATTGTATTTGTGGAAATAAGATCTATAACCTAATGTATTCTTGCATCAAAGAATAGTGTCTCATAAATAAATCATTACAGCCTGTCACATCTATGGTTTCACACCATAGTGTATAAAATTATGTATTTTGAGATACGGAAGAAGGTGATTATCTAATGTTTCAGCAAAAAAAAAATAATTTATCCTGTGCTAATGCATGTGGTGTCTTGGAGGCGTTATTGCCTTACCACTGTTCATTGTAGACTAATCCATAACATCAAATGAATGACAGCATTTCTGTTTTCAAAAACTGGTGCAATTTGTGTGCGGCTTTTCTCTTTCAGTAATTAAGAAATCAAATAAGCCTTAGTGAAACTATTTAAGAGGTTCTAGATATAATTAGAACACCTCATTCTCTCATAACTAATTCCTAATTAAAGTAATTTGTCTTATTGCCCTTCTTTTCAAGGGTGAAGAGCAAGTGGTGATGAATGCTCAAAATCAGGAAAAGTGAAAATTGCAGTGTGTTGATTTGCAGTGATTGAGCATGTTCCAGTTTTTAACAGCCCCCTTCGACTGAAATGGTAAATGAATCTCCAGCCTCTGTTTACGTTGCATGTGTGTTATTTGGCGCTTGACAAATGGTAGAATTTGTCGTATAAAATAGCTACCGCCATCCAGAAAGTCTGCATATATAAAAGCTGTTTTTTTTTAAGAATAGCATATTTCAAGGAAGGAGGGGAAGAAGAGATGGAGAGCATACATGAGAGAGAATAAGTCTGAAATTTGTTCCATAGGGTGAAAATTGTCCTTTTAAAATTTTATTTGCAGCTGTGCCCAGATGATGATTGATTTATCATCTGAACCAAGGATTAGTAAACAATATGTACCCTATAAAGAGCAAAACAAGTCCTTGCTCATCACTGCACTTAATTGCAGTGGTTATATCAAAGCCATATAAAATTTAATCATCAACCACAAGTAAAACTTTGCTTTACATGTGTGCTTGCTTCCCTGTTTTTCCACCTGTTTAAATGAAAGATTCTTGGAATATCACAATATGTAAATATTGTTTATGATGCAAAAAATATGCTCTTTCATCTCCTCGGTGCTTTGATGTCGTGATATATAAAGCTTTTAGTGCCACCACCTACCTGACACACAAAGTTCTTATCTGATTCATAAACATGTGTGCCCAGTGCAAACAGGCTGTATCCAATAGACGATTTTTCTTTTCCTTGTAATGTTTTTTTAACAGAGAGAAAGAGAAAGAAAGTGTAAATGACAGAATCACTCAGGTGAAAAGAATATTTTAAGCATCAGGTAAAGATAAGCCTATTATGATAGAATAAAAGATGTAGGTCAAAACTGATCCTAAGAGGTTAGTTATATATATAGATATCTCGTAAAATATGTTTTAAAAGCTGAAACCTTTTTTTAAGAGTTTTGATCCAAGTGGGAAATAAGCAGCAAGATCAGATGACCTCCTAAGAAATACAAATATCCCTAATTAGCAAGAGAAGAAAGAGCAATGCAGGAAGTAAGGTCAAAGCTGGAAACAGGACAGATGAAGCTAGGAAGTTAATAAAGTGTAGGCAATATTTAAAATCTGTGGTTCACTGGTAGCAATTTAAAGGAAAGGGTGCTGCTTATTATATAGCAATATAGTTTAATATATGATATGTCCTAAAAATAGGTATTTTTACATCAATCTATCACTGTATTGGAACCTCAGTTTGACAGAGCTTGAATTCTGATGTCTCCAGCTGAAAATGTGACACACACTTTGAGAGAGGGTGTCTGCTTGCCACCAATGATCCTCAGGGATTTTTGGGGCAAATTCAGTTTCCAAATCTTCAGGGATCCTGGAGGCTGCTCTTGCTGTGCATGTGGACTGATCAGGACTCATGGCTCGTGCACTGATGTCTATGGCAGACTAGCGCAGCTCAGGCTGGCCACAACTACCCCAAGCAGAATTTGGCCTTTTAATGTCAGATGAACCATCACTGCTGCAAGAACTTGAAGGAGTAGTGCTGGTTATTTTTTTCTTCTTTTCTTCTTTTCCCCATTTTTTTCACGTTTCCAAGAGCACCCTGGGAAATCCTTTCGTGTTCTTTATTTCCATCTAAGCCCGGGGTTGCTTTGAACAGCGGAGGTAATTGTATGGGTGAACTTCAGAGATTTGAAGGGATCAAACTTGAAAGCCTTTGACTGAAAGTGCAAGCTCCAACTGGAATCCTGTCAGGTGCTGCTAGAAGGGATGTGGCGGGATGCTGCAGCAGAAGGAATCCCTGCAGTGGGGACAACCTGGATACGTGGCTTCCTAGCACAGCCTCAGAGGCCAGTAAGAGTGTAACTGCATTTGCAGCCTCGCAATAGCACTACAGATCTTTCCAATCCATAAATTGATGCATAGGATTATGTGACTTGACTAAGGGCATCTATGGAATTCTGTGGCAGAGAATGAAGAAACCATCCGTAAGTAGCTTTTTCAGTATGCTCTGATAGACATTCTCTGAGCATCAGAGCAGAGCAGCCAAAGGGATATGAGCTGCAGGTACACATCTTTTTTGAGAGATATATGTTTCTTTGGATAGAAACCCTACGGGAGTCAGTAAAAAAAAATATAAATAAAAGAGAGGCAAGAAGGAACTGATATATATTTGACAGAAGTCTGTAGGCAATTTCAGAAACCAATAGAATTTAATAAAGTAGGTCGTTAAAATGCACAAGTTTTGTAACAAGGTTATACATTTTTCACATTTTACATGACAGCCAAAGCACTCCAGATGTGTTACCTTCCTCTGCCAGGTTTCCTAGGTCTTCCCTTCAAGCGCAGGTGAAGCTCCCGATGTTCAAAGGTTGGCCTGGGTATGTTCTGTTTCCATTTTCCACACCCTTCTCATATCATGTCTGACTATCATAACGGCTGCAATCCAGGAATACAGAAAACATGAGGAAACATGAGAGCTGGTTGGATTTTTCAGATTTGGGGTGTGTTTTTGTCACTGTTCTTTTGGTAAAGAAACAGGAAAAAAGAAAAAAAAAGTAATGAGATAATTGGTTTTCCACAGTAGATTTCAAACAACTGCAGCTCTAAAAAGAAATGAAAATTGTATTTATTTTCTCTTCAATTAAAATATTTGTCTTGGCCAAGAAAATCTGTCTCAGTAATCACATGCTGTGTCAACACCATCTGTCTTCTTGTGACAATAGGTCTCACGATGGATAGTCAAAGTTTATTTCTAATAATAAGAAGTCTGAAAGAATTCTTCTTTGTTATATTTTATGCTGTTTTGTCCTATCATAAAGCTACTTGTTTACAGAATTAGGTTTCATTTCAATGTTATCAGTTAATGTTCTCTTTCTTCACACTGGAGACTGTTTCAGCTCCTGAATTATGGTCTGCTGGTGCCTGGTAACCTCTCTGCTGAGAACAATACAACAGAGATGCTGGTGATCTTTTTTGGTCTGCATTTTTCTGCTTCTTACCTGGTGGGTGCAAATCACCATGGTTCTTGGTGCTATTGTCCTTATAAGTAGATGCATGAATGCAAACACCCCTAACTGATTCAGACCAAATCCATGCCAGTTCTTCCACTTCCAGCACTCTTGTAAAGGCAGATCCTTTGGTTGTTTCTCCCTGAATATTCAACAAGTAGTGTATGGCTTTGTCAGAACCAGCTGAGGACCAGTGTTCCTCACTAACACGTGTTGCCTTTCCTCTCTCTTCCAACTTATCCATTTCAGCCACTGAATGATGAAGAGATGTAAAACCTTGCTCAGCACAGTTGGGCACTTGCACTGTGGTAGGAAACATCAAACCAAACTTTCCACTAGCCAGTCTGAGTGCTGGTGTGATAGGTGGACCTGTTGGCTGGCAAACAAAAAGTTCAAGGACTGCCAGCTTTCTTAATGTCAAGCTCTTGGTTGCTGAACAAGTGGGTGTATGTGCGTCTGTTAGGAAAAGGAAAACTAGTCAAAGTACATTTTTATGCTCTGTAACTGCACTTAATTTCCAGTTATCAGACAAAGCACAATCATCCATCTCATGGTTCATTTTTAAGGAGTGTGGGTTAGCTGGATTGCCATTATAATGATAGTAGCATCCTCTTACTTTCTATTTACCTTGGGAATTATTTGTTCCCCTTTGTCTGCATCTGGATCTTGTGCAGGGATGGTGCCATGGTGCAGGGACAGTGCCACGGTGCTCTTGCTTTGTGGTGTGTGTTATGGATGGTTCCTACCTGAGCATCTCCTATGCCAGAAAAGGCAAGCTCTGAAGTCTGGGAAATACTTTTTTAGCCAGAACACAATGAATGAGACCTATTCAGAGTACTCACTTTCTTGATATAATTAACCATATAATTATGGAATTAAGACTCTTTGCAAAGCACATATTATTATTAATGATAATTTGTACTACAGCAGCGCCTAGAGGAAGAGATGCCTCCTATAAAATACATCGAAAAAAATATACTAAACTGACGTTCAGTTTCAGATTCAGCTACAATTTGGCTCAGCCAAACATGCAAAGACTAGGAGAAAGGAGCAGAAAGCACTAGTGCAATGGTGTGAAGTCAGGCTGTGAAAACAGAAAGTAATTGCTCAAGATCACAGAAGCTGATCTACAGTAGAATGAGAAGTTGTACATACATCTCCTGAATTGTATTGTGGTGTACCACAATATTCCCTGTCCTCCCCTTCTGTCATTTTGCTGTGTAAAATAATACTCAGTTGCTGAGCATGTAGACAGCACACTGGCCCATCATGTGGGGAAATTCTGCTGTGCAGAAATGTTCAGATGTCTAAGGAACAGTAAAAGCAAAGCCCTTATGCCCTTTAATCCTGCTGTGGTTTGTTTTAATTTGTTTTAATGTAGCTCATTTTCTACGTTTTTGGAATTCTAGTGACATTAGCTAATGTCACTGCTAATGTCAACTTACCAAGATAACCTTGGTGTCAACTGCACAGCCAGGACTGGTATTGCAAAGAAACTAATGATGTGCTGCAGTCTCAAAGGGATCAATGCTGTCAGGCACTTGTGAAGGACAAGGAATAATTTGTACTTTGCATTTGAGCCTTTCATTCCTTTGCAAAAGGCTGCCTAACTGGAATGAGATGCACACCATGAGCTCAACACTTCTTTCAAATTCCAAACATACTTCTCTAACTCCACGTATTATAAAAATAATGATTTTTATCACTCAAGAGCACTAACAAATCAACAGAGAAGAATGTAAGAAAGTTCTACTGCTGAGATCCTGGCCATGTTGTTCATAGGAAGTTAAAATGAAACTATTCTAAGCAGAGCAGAGGTGCTTAACAGTCCTTGTATGCTCCTAAAAAAAATATATTGTATCATTTAGATCAAAAGAGCAGGTAGATTTTGGTCCATTTTTGAGATGTAACACTAATCTCTGGCTTTGCACCTAATTGCTGTGACCATTGGGTGCTACATTACTAGTGGGAAATGGGAGGAATTTTACACTATTAAATCTTTATCTTGACTGTCTCTAGCATATCCACCTATATGGATGTGTGTGCAATAAAACACACTTCTGCAGCTGGCAACTAAAGTACAGGCACAGAAGCAACACAGGGAGTAGAGGTTGAAGCCTTCTCCACAAGATATGAAGATATGACCTGCAAACACAATGCTGAAATGGTTAGTCCTTGGTCTTCATTAATTTGCTTATGTGGTGGTTGAGAGAGGCGTGGCACTTAGCACAGCACTGAATCTCAAGTAAAGAATGTACAATTCAGATTAGCTGCCCTCCAGGGTTGTGGATCCAGTTTCTGGGGAGTTAAAGGAGTTAAAGGAGAAAAGGAGTGTGGCTTTTATGCTATATGTGCACAACCGACAGTGTGAATATAGTTCTTGCATCTTTGCTAATTGCAGGTGAACCAAAGTCTAGTGGCTTTGAATAGCTGGTCTTGCAATCTGCTCCTTGACATCTTAGGCTGAAATGCCACAGGTGTTTGTAATTCCACTTTAGATGGTCTAAAATTTGACCACAGACTGTTTTGGTCTGGTTTGGTTTGGTTTGGCTTGGCTTGGTTTTTTTAACCACCTTTTTTTCCCCCTGCATATTTTGATTTTATACACTGCAGTAGCCCTTGAAGCTTCAGTTAAGGCTGGACCCATTCTCAAGCTCCTTCTCCCAAACGATGGTCCAGACTGTAACCTCTCCATTCTGCAGGTGCTCAAAGAGAAGCAGGGCATTAACAGGCATAGCAGAAGTCTTTGTTCTTTGCTGTGAAAGAGCTGCTCTCTCCACACTTTCATGGCCCTGTGCTCTGCCCAGCTGATTTGGGTTTAAAAGAGTTTAAAACTTTCTTGTTGGTCTTTTTAAAATTTGGGTTCTGGAGGGATGAATGATAGTGTCCATGGAAAATACTGCGTGAGATGATGGTAAGAAAAGAAAAATCTGACAAAATGAGAAAGCAGCCAACCTTTAGAAAGAGCAATTTATATGAAACAATTAATTGTAATGGGGACAAACATAAAAATAATTTTTACTATTGCACCATACCTTCTGTTTCCCTCCTGGAAAAAGTAAAACTTTTAGAAACCTTACCTTTAAATCCTGAATATTGATCAGAGTCACCATTCACCCACACTCCTCACCATTAAGGAACCTTTAGGAAGAAATATAACAACTTATCATCTAACTAAAGGAAACAAACAAAACCAATTCTATATTCTGTGTTTTCCTTTCACCTGAGAAGTTTATTCAATATTTGTGTTTTCAGGTATGGTGCTTTTCGGTGGCTCTGATTTTTATGTTCTATTTGTACGGACCTGGTATCTCCTAATCCCAGCAGCACTTAGTGTTTCTTTAGTACTCGATATGTTGGCACATTTGTACCCATACTTGGATTTTATTTTAAGTTCCATTTTCCACTGAAACAATGTGATCAGATTGTACTTTTGCAGGTGATGGGGTCACCAAAAAAAGGGTAATATTTTTTAGATTAATGAGCTAAGGTTGCCCTGCCACAGGAAGGCTTGAGGGCTTTCTGGAGGATGAATCAACTTAGTTTTCTGAAAATTACAATTTTATTTTTACTGCTTCCCTTACTGGGATAGCAGTGGAAGATGTATTTTCTGAAGATATATTTGTAAACCTGACTTCTGTTCTCATTTTTCATCACTACAGACAAGTTTAGGATAACTGCTTGTGAATCACCAGTGAAAGAGATCATCAGTTGTTGCACTCACCACAAGTGACTGTTCAGTCCTAGTCAGTGTCAAAGCAGAGGAGTGTATATTTTTGCACGATTTTAAAAAAGGTCATTTAGCTTGGCCTCTAAAGAGGATATAACTTCTAACCCTCTTTGTTGACTTTCTCTGCCCAAGTATGGCAGAGCAAAAATGAGTGTTGCTAGGGCAGTGTTGGCTCTTTGGAAAGTTTTGCCCTGTGACATAATTTTGGTTCCTTTTAATACTCTTTATTTGTTTTGTGAGGTATTTAGAAAGCCTGGGCAGGTAGGCTGCATATAAATAAAACATTCTTCTTTTAAAACTATTTGAAATAGGAGGGATTAGTTGGTGACTGAGTATTCTTAGGGAATAATTTATCTCTTTGAAACCCTTCACTTATATGTTACTGCATTTAACCTGCAACTCTGCCAACTTTATGGCAAGGCAGAAACTGCCCAGGGTGCGTTATCACAGTGGTGATAGGGACGCGCTGGATAACACTGCAGGTGCATGTGCTGCTTGTGGCAGCCACTCCCCCAGCGCTGCAGCACTCCAGCCAGAAAAGCTACTTTTACTGAGATCAATAAATCACATCAGCCTCCTAAATGCTGTTTTTCAAAAGGATGAAATCATGGTTTGTGTTCTGGATATTTATCTTTCTTTTCCTGATGCTTTCCCCAAACCTCTCCTTGAAGGGGTGTAGAAGGTAGCAAATAATTTTGTCATAATTAGAACTAATTGACTGCTAAAGGGTTTTTGGACTTGTGTCAGGTCTAATCTTGCACTGCTCAGAATTAATGGGACTGAACCTCACCTCAGTGACACCAATATAAAGCAGAATAACTGTGATGGTTTTGAGAGTTGACTCTGACCTGTTCGATGGGTGTGCCACAGATTGAGCTGGAAACAAGAGTTAAGCCATAGTGAGCTGATGCTGGAAGGACTTAAGTACCTACAGCTCATCATGACTGCAACAACGTGTGAGCTCCGAGAACCTTTGAGGATCAGGCCCTGTGGGCAGGCTGGTGATTTCCTATCTTAAACCCTGGGGTTAGAGTAGCAAAGCAGAGTGATGTAGATGGGGAGAGGATGCTGACACCAAGGTTGTTTCCTTAGCCCCTGTGCATGGACCGACATCCTGGAGGCAATGAGGTCTCCTGAGTCCACTTCTCAAGCCAAAGGCACCCAGGGCTTGTTGACAAGCAGGATTGTCACCTCTTTGTCAGTTGCCACTGAACAGTCAAGATGAGCTTTAAATGCACCCACTGTGCTCTGCAAAGCGGCAGTGTGGCCTCTGCCGTCCCCCAGGCTGGGCTGAGAGATCTGAAGTTTGCAGAGAAACATGCTGCGTCAGGCACAACTGGGCTGGCCCCACATAAAGTCAATACTTGTATGAAAACAAATAAAATCTTAGAGTACGAGGCAGAGGCTAAAGAATGCCTTCACCTCTTTCCTTCAAGCAACTATTTTGTTAACTTGAAAGACTGCACGGGTGATCTTATTCCATTCTTTCCCTACAGGTCAAATACTTGTCATAGGAGACACCCTAGTTAATATTAAACTAAAAATTAATAGATTAGATAACTATTACATACTTTTACTGCCAATTAATTTAATAGCTGATTTTTTTTTTTTTTTTTTTTTTTTAACAAGATAGGTGAATATAGAAGCACGGTTTACGGTGCCTGTGTGAGCTCTCAGATAGGTCTTTTGTGTTACAATTACCATGAATTGATTGGGCTGACACATGTAATCCCCTTTGGATCGCCCAAGCAATATGATGTCAGTAAGAAGTCCTTCAAACAGGGCTATTAAAAAGCACGTTAAACATGTCCTTATTGTAAGCTTTATGCTAGCTTATGCTAGAATAACAGTGATACAGTGGTATTTGTTTGAAAATGAAAGGATTATATGGTCTTTGTAAAATGAGGAATTTAGCATTGGGGAGGGGCAGTGGGATGGTGATTTATTTTTTGTTTATGTTTCTCCGAATCCTTTGATATGTCAACTTCTGTCACTAACCATTAGGCCACTTGTAATTTCTTGTATCAACGAAGATGAAATACATACTGCCTCAAATAATTTATGTCAAACATTGAAGGGCATAGATGGCAGTGCTTATTGTGAGATTATAATGAGAATTGAATTGGGGTCTTCAGAAATCCATAAGTAATTTATTGTTAAAGAGCAGGCATGAATCATTCTATCCTTTAATTGTCATGTGGATGCGCTTTGCTTTCAGCTTGTGCTCAAAACAAATTGCAAAAGAAGAGTGATACCTCAGAAAAGAGGTTTCACCATGACCCTTGGTACTTATTAATATTGCTACAAGAGTGCTATGACTTCTCTTGGGTCAGATTTTGGTGTGGAAGTGAAAGGGATGCGCTATAACTTGTATTGCTTTTCATGAAGAAGAAAAACACAAAGAATAGTAGCTTATATATATACACGTTAGAAGTATGGGATGAAAATTAGTAAAATTTGTGGTATTTACAAAACTACATAATAAAGGACACCAGAGGATTTTACAGTGTGATTTAACAGTATCAACTCAGAAAGTAAATGAAGCCATTCTGCAGATTTGTTTGCAATGCACTGACATCCTCATCATTCCTCTTTGCTCTGCTCTCTTTTATCTTTTAATACCAAGATAACACTCTGAAATGGTTAAGCAACTGCTGCAGATGTGTTACATAGATGTGCTTTGTTAGCTCATGCTGCTTCTCACAAAGAGAAATTTCATTGTCAGCCTGAATATAGTTGTAGGATATGTTCTTCAGAAAATCAAAGCTACGGTCAAATTGATATAAATTATTTGCAAGGTCTGGTTTTCCTTCTGCTTTGATATCATGTAATCAAAGGACAGATTACTCAAAATTACTCATCTCGAGCACTTCAGTGTAGTCATCACAGCACTTGTCTGTGACTACTTCACAGTTTCTCATAATGCAAGAATTAGGGGGTATGCAGTGAAACTATGAAGCTTAGGACATACATAGAAAAAGAAGGTGGACTTTTTTTTTTGTTAGAAAGCATGATTAAAATTTGTACACCTTGACACTGAAATTTGTGGTAGCCAGAAGTGTAAGTTATGAGAGAATTGAATAAATTCAGGAAGAATAGATTTTCTGGTGACTGTAAGTGTGACAACATTGACACAGTCACATTTTCAAGGAGACCATAACCCAGAATGACTAGGAGGATGAATTATGCTGGGGAAGAACTCTGTATTTGATTTATCCATACAATCTTTACCTACTGGCCACGATCAGAAACAGGATACTGGGCTAGACTGGTTTGATACTGTATAGCTACTCTTACGTCCCATTGGATAACACAGAAAACTCATAAAGATTTTTTATTATGAATAATGAAGTGTGACTTTCTGTGCTTACTAGTAATAATAAAATAACACGTCATCACATAGTGCTTAGTATGTTACATAACGCTGCATATTACCTAAATGCTGCATTTTAGGTACACTCTGTTCTTACATTCCTCTGCTCTGAGAACACTCTTGTTGTGTATACAGTAAACAGGGACTGTCTGAAGAGTGGCTTTGGAAGTGAAATCTGGTGTGCATTTGAGACAAATGCTCTGATTGCTGCAATGAACCCATCACTCTTGGAGTTGAGAGTGTGGTTTTGTTACATGCCGCCTAGATTCCCTTCAAAGATGAAAGTGGAAGCTCCAATATGTGCCTCCAACATGCACCAACCGCCGGTGAGGACATAAAGGTCCAAACCAATGACTGGTATTTCAGACTGTGTGGTGGAGTTCAGATCAGAGATCGGGCTACACCTTCTTCAAGGCAAAACTCTCAGACATATATATGTTATAGATAGAAGGACCCATCTGTGACTGCTATCATATACTGATTCATTCCTAAGAGTTCATATGAAGTTATTTGCTAAATCACACATAGCTGAACAAGATCATCAGTTGCCTGAATCCAACAACATTGCACTGCTACTACCTAAAGATGCAAGTGATTGAAAGCAGTAGCCACCTACAGTTCTGCTTCTGAGTATATCAGAACCATCCTGGTCCTAATAATGACATCCAGCAAGACAGATTATTTATGCATGAGCGCAGTCCACCCTCACAGCAAAGATCACCACTGGAAGACAAGCTCTGAACATGGCCACTTCATGGAGATTCGTGCAACGCACACCACACCTGGAGGAAGAGGTAGCCCTGACCTTCTTACTCTAAATCTTTAGGGCTGAGAGAGTCAGACTGTGAAAAAAATACGAAGTGTGAATTACCCTGCTAAGGTGTAAGTCCCCACAGAGTTGTAAAGATGATGAGTTGAAACAAGAAATAGAAATGGTGCTTGGAAGGAAACTCTGGGGTGTCTTATCCAGGTCCCATGAGAAGTGGGACTGTTGCCAGCTGGAGATGAGTTCCACCATGACTTTAATAGAGTCTTAAAACCCACCAAGGGCACAGTTTCCACAAACTTTCCAGGCACCTGTTCCAGTGCTGCACCCCACTTCAAGTGCACTTTTTTTCTGATGTCCAACCTGAACATGCCAAGCTGCAGTATGGGGCTATTGCTCCTTGTTATACTGTCTAGCGTCGTGGAGAGGAGTCTGGCTCTGTCATTTTTGTAACTCTTTGTCAAGTAGATGTTGACAGCTATTATATTGCCCCTTACCCTCTTTGCCAGACTAAGCAAACCCAGCTTCTTTAGCCTCTCCCTCTAAGTCATGTGCTCTTGGCCCTTGACCATGTCGTAAGCCGTCTGCTTGGTTTTTTCCAGGCTTTCCACCTCTTTTCTGAACTGTCCCTAACCTTATGCTTCTATACCAATGTGCACATAGTGCTGCCCAGAGCGTGGTTGAGGATTATTGCATAAGTCTTTCATAGGTCTGTGCCATGCAAGAGCAATTCATAATTGTTAACTGGGAACCCTATGCTTACTAGAGATTAATAGAGCAAAAATTATGGCTTGGAAAAGCACCTGTCTAAATCCAAAAGAAAACTGCAATGTGTAAGACTGTGGTGAAAATAAAGCTTACTTTTCCTGCCCTTGGTAAAATGTGTTGCTATGGCATATAATACTAAGGAGTCACCTTTACTATCACAGGCTTTATGTCCATAATACTTTACGATTTTACTTTTTAAAAACACTTACCTTTTGGCAGTGTACCTAAGCTACACAAGTAGATGTTATTCCAAGACCTGACACATTTTCTGGCTGAGCCAACAGTTGCATGACACTGATGAACTACAAAAAGGCAAAATAAGCACTTGTGATCACTACTCTGTTTCAGTCTTGGCAAATCGATGCATCGGGATCCTTTGCTGGCACTTGCAGGTGGTATTATGAAGCTTTCCTCATGCCATTGAACTGAAGCAGCTTTTGGAGGTCAACTCACTGATGTGTCAGGGTTTGCTTTTGAAGATGTGCTTTTTGTAGCAGAACCTGATGGGGGGGGGTTTGTGATTAACTAGCAGGTCAGAGTAGGCTTTCACTGTTCTGTAGCTATTTGTAGTGGAAATAGTCTATGAAAAGTTACTCTGGGTCAATAAGTATCTTCACCATTCTCATGTCTGCTTCACAGACATCATATCTTATTCTAATGTAATAAAGTCCCAGTTGGAAAACAATTCCCTCTACATACATAGATTGAATGAAATGGTGAAGATCTTCCTCATACCACCCCTTTACAGTCCTGCATGTCATGTTGAGCCTGGCTAGCTCAGGTAGAGCATGGTATCTCTCTCTTTGTGTGTGCATGTGGGTGTATATATATACATGAGACAAAAGCGATGGTATATTGAAAAATGTGGGATCTGAGCATGACGTGAATGGTATGGAATAAGGGGTGGATACTGTCCTTGGTTCAGCTACAGCAGTCATTTTTTCTCCTTCTTAGTAGCTGGTGCAGTGCTCTGTTTTTGACTTTCAGCCTGGGAACAACGCTGATAACACTGATGTTTTTAGTTGTTGCTAAGTAATGTTTACTCCAACCAAGGACTTTCTCAGTCTCATGCTCTGCCAGGGAGGAGGGGAAGGCGGGAGGAAGCAGAGACAGGACACCTGACCCAAACTGGCTAAAGGGGTATTCCATACCATGGCACGTCGTGCCCAGTATAGAAACTGGGAGTAGTTACCTGAAGGCCCAGATCACTGCTCGAGTCGGGCTGGGTATCCGTCAGCAGATGATGAGCAGTTGTATCCTCTCCCCTTGTTATTTCCCTTATCATTATTATTATTCGTGATAGTAGTAGTGGTTTTGTTGACATGTGGACATGTGCATGTTGTTGACATGCAGGACTGTAAAGGAGTGGTATGAGGAAGATCTTCACCATTTCATTCAATCTTACCTAAACAGTCTGTAGCAAAAGGTGTAACTTATGGTTTTGGGAGCAGAAGGGAAATCCCTGTGCTCATGCTGTAACAGCAGCCGATGTCACCAGCATGTGTATCTGTAACTAAAAGTAAGTTTTCCAGGAGAAAGAGATGATGGCTTAAATGCCTACAGAGGATTAGTCATTGTCACTTCACTTTCAAAAAGGGGAGGTTCTGATAGCAAAGGTGAGAAAGGGACATATTTTGCAACCAGAAGGCCAGACCTGCCAACAGCAGATGCCCAAACTGCAGGCAGTGCAGACAGAAATAAAATGTTGCCCTTTGAAAAAGCTCTATGGCATTGAAAGCTGTGTGGTTCTGTGCTGCCTGTGTGTGATTCATGAGGGAATTATTCCTCCGCATCTCTCCAGGGGCAGGCAGAAGGCTGCAGTGATGTGCAGAGCTGTCCATGAGGACGTGGGGTGCTCAGCTTCTCCTGGGCTCAGGCATGTGGGAAGGGGTGAAGCATTCCTCTTTCCAGACCTGTGCACTAAGACAACCTGCACAGGCCAGTGCAGAAAAAAAGGTGCTCTGAGGGAGATTATTAATCTTCATGATTTAATGAAGACTGGGGAAAACAACAACAACAAAAAAAGCTAACCCCTAAATAAAGAGAATCGGAAATTACTTATAGACAGTACGGGAGCAATTGAAGTGCCAAAACACAAGCATGTAGCGTCATTTTCAATGCCTCAGGCCACCTCAGGCATTCACACAAGACTGGCAGATATGAGACATGATCTATGAAAGACCTGCTCCCTTCTGGAGCAGCAGCTGGGGGCCAGATGCGATACCCTAAGGCATCAAAAATGGCACTAGACACATATGTTTAGGCAGCTGAATCCCACCCTTTGCTTCCAGACTTGTGATGAATAAACTTCTTTTTAATTGTCTCGAACTCAAATCCCAGGTTCTTGAGGTGCTTTCCCTAGGGCTCAGCGGTGTGCAGTAGCAGCAGATTTCATTGGTTTAGCTTGGATAGAGTTGTTACAGTCCTTTGTTATGTATTTTTAAAATTGGTTTTAGGCTATAAAATCATGAAGCAGTTTCTGCTTTCATAGGCTGTGCGCATAATCCAGGTGAGACCAAAGGTTTTTCCTCACCGCAAGATGTTGATGTGATTACTCCAAATTCCACCTCCTTTGAATACCTATTCTGTCACAGCTCCCCATTAGGGGCCTGTTGTCAAATAGCTAGATTTGCTCTGAATGATAATGAAGAATATATCTCTGCTGCAGTTGTTCTCTTAGATAGTTAAACAGAAGCTAAAAACCTGTAGGAATATTCTCATTTTTCATTGAAGTGCTCAGGTCTTTATATCCTATTCAATACACTGGGACATTTGGTGGGGAAGAAATTTGGCTACTGCATACATCATGCAGAGGTAAGAAGAGGAGGCAGGAACTGATTTACTAGTATGTGTTAGCCTGATGCTGTGAGGAGCTCATTGCTCGTTGATCCTGTCTGGATTATGTGGTACATTCTTATGGAAAGGTTATAAAGAATCCACCAGAAAATGAAAGTTTTCTGGGAAAGGCATACTTTCACCCTGTATCTCTGAAGGCGGAGGTTCTGGCTCTCTTCCAACATGATTGCAGGCTTCTGACAGCTCATGAAAATAATACAGGCTTTGGGGGTGAGACAGGGACCAAAATATTTACCTGTTTTCCTAGCCTGATACATTAATATATATGCAGACAGATAGAAAGTGATACTTTTTTTTTTTTTTTTTTTTTTTTTAAATCTTGCTGGGGCACCTTCTTTAATGATAACATAAAGAAAAGCGGAGTAGGACATATTGTATCATGGTGTTGGCTGTTATACCACACCTGGTCCTTGTCTCAGCATTGAGAAGGAAGGTCAGGAAGATGAGCTGGAGCTGAAGAAGTGAGACAGGCAGAGGGGTAGAAGAAGAATTAGAGAAAAAACATTTAAGGTTCAAAGGACAGGTCTCAGCTGCCTACCAGTCATAGATGTGGAGAGGTGGATACATTTACCGTATGCTGTGCTTCATTGGAGAAGACTAATTAACACTCATGAATTTTGGAATATAATTTTGAGTAAGCATGCACAACAGTCACGGGTTATCAGGGAACTGAACTACATACAATGCCTTCACTGTCTGTTTTTCCCTGCACCTTAGTTTGTCTTTCTAATGAGCACAGTCTGAACTATGGATTGTGCATGGGGTTAAATCTCATGGTTGTTGCATGTGAAATCCCTATCCTAGCTGTTAATACCTTGTGTTGAGAGACATTAGAAAGAGCAGCAGACAACTGCTAGCGAGCATTTAATACATCCTCAAAAATATAAGCAAGCAGTTTTAGGAATGCTTTGGGTTAGCTTATTAAACATATGAAAATAGAAAGCAGTAAACATATTGATATGCTTTCAAAATGTTTATATGTTACTCTATTCTTTGATATACGTTCCCACTTGATTTTATTGCAGAGGTGGTTTGCACATCTTGCTAGATTTCTCTAAAGGAAAATGAAATCTAGGTGCCTTCAAGCTTCTGCAAGGAAGCCACAGTTCAGGAGCCCTTGTAGACAGCTGAGGTTGCAGTTGCTGAACCCACAGCTAATGAACCTCTTGGTTTTGAGTGAAACAGGGAATACGAAGTTTATCATGGTGTTGGCACTCAGACACAGTCTTCACAGCAGACATATGTCTAACTGCTTTGTTACTTAGGCGCTGAATTGAAGGATTGCCTCCACCTCCTATTTATAACCATTTCTTTGAGTACTTTGGTGGGCTCAGCTCTCAAGCAGGCAATGTATGGTGACTGCAAGATTGCTTGTCTTCATTGGCCAATAACAGTAAAACACCAGAAAGAATTACAGCACATGTTCCCTTTATGCCATACTCCTCCTTTTAGGGATCTGTAGGTCTAATGAAGAACAAGCTGTGATTTCATGACTGCTGTAAGCAAAACTGTGCAGGTTGTTGTTGAAAGGTGCAGTTTCATCTTTTCCTTCCTCCAAACACAAGTTCCTGTTACATCCATTGCACCCATACTCATGCAAACCCCAGTAAAGGTTGAAAATTACCCTGCTCTCCCAACTGGTTTTAGGGAACTCATCTGTCTCATCAATTACCTGCGTGGACACTGGTCCTGGCACTATGGGAGCACTCAGCAGGAAGGAGGTGAAAGAGGAAGGAAAGAAATATCTTGTGACAACTGCCTCCAATTATATCTGCTTGAAATAGCCTCAGCCCTCCAGTCCCAGCTGCTTTGCTCACATGTGTGATGCACCCTAAAATCTGTGTTTTTCCTCTGGTTCCTCTTACTTTCTTTGGACTTGTAAAATGAATTTTATAACAATAAGATACTGCAATAAAAGCCTAAGGGCTACACACAAATGTGCTCTGACTTTCTGCTGTGCTTTTTGATGTTCCACTTCTCAGTTTGCTTTTACACACAGTGTTAAGGAGCTGCAGGGAAATCCTCTTGGTTGCATGACTTGGGTTAGTTATTATGTTGCCCAGGGTGGACTTGGCGTTTGATCCGACATGACTCTCTGATCTGAAGTGCTTGCTGACTGTGTGTCTGGTACTGCACAGCCAATATTTTGCACTCTAAATAGGCAGGGTGGAAATAATGAGGCCACTCAATTCTGTGGCGTGTTCAACCTCACATCTTCATTTCATCCTTCGTGATGCCATCCAGTC
This sequence comes from Strigops habroptila, assembly GCF_004027225.2. Taxonomy (NCBI): domain Eukaryota; kingdom Metazoa; phylum Chordata; class Aves; order Psittaciformes; family Psittacidae; genus Strigops; species Strigops habroptila. The sequence goes on along the minus strand of NC_044277.2, from coordinate 106,109,084 downwards.
CTGGTAGGTAGCTACAGAACACCAGTGGTCTGGATGAAATCACCTGTTCAGAGCTGGCACTGGAAACTGAAAGGCTAAACTGAGAAAAGTTGGCCCTTATCCTTCAAGCTCTCACTATTACCCATTATCTGTAATGCTATTTTGGGCTTGCTGGAAACCTGGTCTACCCAGCTGAGCAGCTATGATACTTCTACGGCTTCTCACTTACTTGAACTTTTCTTTTACCAGATGTATTAGTAGGCTGGAGCTTCAGTGGTTTTAATTGCTTGAACTTTTGGCACATTATCTACAGAGCTGATCTTTACAATCACACAGGATGGGAATACCAGCTCTGTGAATATTCTGAAATTACTCTGCTTTATTCTCTCTTCATTAAGATTTCACCTGCTCCTGATTAACCCCTGTATAACCAAAAAACATGAAGCTCATGATAACTGAAAAGTTTTAGGTGTGGGCTTGCTGAACACGTTCTTTGTTGGTTTTTTTTGTTCTTGTTTCTTTCGTGATTTTTTATTTTTCCCCATATAAATGAGCACCTGTACAGTAATAGAGACTCCTAAATTTCATGCTTACACTCTAAAATCATGCTTACACAGCATAGAATCATAGAATCATAGAATCATAGAATCGTAAGGGTTGGAAAGGACCTTAAGATCATCTAGTTCCAACCCCCCTGCCATGGGCAGGGACACCTTGCCCTAAACCACATGGCTCAAGGCTCTGTCCAACTTGGCCTTGAACACCGCCAGGGATGGAGCATCCACAACCTCCCTGGGCAACCCATTCCAGTGCTTCACCACCCTCACTGTAAAGAACTTCTTCCTTATATCTAGTCTAAACTTCCCCTGTTTAAGTTTGAACCCATTATCCCTTGTCCTACCACTACAGTCCCTAAGGAAGAGTCCCTCCCCAGCATCCTTGTAGACCCCCTTCAGATACTGGAAGGCTGCTATGAGGTCACCACTCAGCCTTCTCTTCTCCAGGCTGAACAGCCCCAACTCTCTCAGCCTGTCTTCATACGGGAGGTGCTCCAGCCCTCTTATCATCCTCGTGGCCCTCCTCTGGACTCGCTCCACCAGCTCCATGTCCTTTTTATGTTGAGGACACCAGAACTGTATGCAGTACTCCAAGTGAGGTCTCACAAGAGCAGAGTAGAGGGGCAGGATCACCTCCTTCGACCTGCTGGTCACGCTTCTTTTGATGCAGCCCAGGATGCGGTTGGCTTTCTGGGCTGCAAGCGCACACTGCCAGCTCATGTTAAGCTTCTCATCAACCAACACCCCCAAGTCCTTCTCCGCAGGGCTGCTCTGAATCTCTTCTCTGCCCAACCTGTAGCAGTGCCTGGGATTGCCCCGACCCAGGTGTAGGACCTTACACTTGGCTTGGTTAAACTTCATAAGGCTGGCATCAGCCCACCTCACAAGCATGTCAAGGTCCCTCTGGATGGCATCCCTTCCCTCCAGCGTATCAACCGAACCACACAGCTTGGTGTCGTCGGCAAACTTGCTGAGGGCGCACTCAATCCCACTGTCCATGTCGCCGACAAAGATGTTCAACAGGACCGGTCCCAACACCGATCCCTGAGGGACACCACTCGTTACTGTTTTCCAACTGGACATTAAGCCGTTGACCACAACTCTTTGCGTGCGGCCATCGAGCCAGTTTTTTATCCACCGAGTGGTCCATCTATCAAATTGATGTCTCTCCAATTTAGAGACAAGGATGTCATGCGGGACAGTGTCGAACGCTTTGCACAAGTCCAGGTAGATGACATCAACTGCTCTGCCGCTGTCCATCAGTTCTGTGGCTCCATCATAGAAGGCCACCAAATTGGTCAGGCAGGATTTCCCCTTAGTGAAGCCATGTTGGCTGTCACCAGCCACCTCATTGTTTTTCATGTGCCTTAGCATGTTTTCCAGGAGAAACTGTTCCAAGATTTTGCCAGGCACAGAGGTGAGACTGACTGGTCTGTAGTTCCCTGGGTCTTCCACCTTCCCCTTCTTGAAAATGGGGGTTATATTACCCTTCTTCCAGTCATCGGGAACTTCACCTGACTGCCAGGATGCTCTGTGTACACTGCCTATCTAAGGGGATGTTCTGCCTGCCAATTGTCTCATTAACAGCAGATCTATTAATAGTCCCATATTAATATGGGACTATTTATGGGCTGGTTATCAGGGATTCATGACTGGGCTGGTTCAGAGCATGTATAACTTTGAGATGAGCCATTGAGGAAAGTGGTGCAAGCTGGCTTTTCTTCCTGAGATGATGAGTACCTTAGCAGCAGCCAGGATTGCCATTGTCACACCGTCCATCAACTGCCTTCCGTCCCTCTTAGCTGAAACCATGAATTAAGCAACTGTGGTTAAAAAGCAATAAAATTAAGAGTTGTAATGGGGAATCATTGACAAAAGGGTTACAATGCACTGGCCATATATCTTTTAACTAGCTAAATATAACCATAGGTTTCCAGAAGTTCAAAGAGTGGTGGCCTGGAGATGAATACAACTGTTCCAACTGAGTTCTGGGCTAGGAGCCAGAAGATTGTTAAAACACCTTAGAACATGCTTATTCCCTCTTAGAACATTTTTTGGTACTTGCTCTATTAGTATGAATTTTATTTCCCCACCAAACGAGTTCTCTGCCTTTGAACCATGAACAATAATGGCACATCTGTCTCTAGGCTGCTGTACTTTGAAAACTAATGCTAAGGACACAGAGGGGTAGATTTTCAAAGCGTTGTGTGGGAGTTTGTACCAGGAGTCTAGCCAAATATTTTTCACTCATACTCATCCCTGAGCCTAACCTTTCCTCACGTGTTAGAATGGCTGTTTTCTCTGCCCACATGGGGACATTTCAGAGAGCTTTTACCTCCAGGGTCAGAGCTTCAGCTGGCCAGAAATGCCTATAAATAGGGTTTTATGGATGACCTTTTAAATCTAGTCATGGATTTTTCCTCTTCATTTTTATTTTACGATTCTGGCTTTGTCTGTGTTTGTATTTGAATCTTGGTTTCTGCTGAATTATTTACCATTAGACCATGATGCAACTAAAATCCCTGATAACACTTAGACAGGTGGTGTGAAGAGATTGCTGCCTAACATGCTGCTCAAAACTGCATTGATGCTCATTGCATCCACCTGTTTTCTGAGCTGGGGAGATAGATGGTAGCCTTGTGGGAACCAGACCATTTTGTGCTGTGTTTACACTGCTGCCATGATAAAACAGCAAATAAAGCCATGAATTAAAAAGGTCTCCCTGCATCTTTCTCTGGTTGTATAAATCAGCATCATTCCAACATGGCTTCCTGAGATAAGTGATCTATTTCTGAGGATGCTTCCTTACCCACTGGCAGAGAAGGAAAAATATAACATCTCAATAATATGACTAGCCATTAAATAGGGACATATGCAGCTTTCAGTTGTAAAGACAGGTGTTGGTTTTAGGCTTTCTCTTTGCTTTTTATTAATTACCTATGCTAAAAGGAATATATTTTTGAATAGACTTTTGTTATTATTCAAGTGGCTTGGCTTACCATTCAGTAAAAACATCTTGGTCCTTAGCACTCACTACTTTTTTGGAAGGACTTTACACTGCTGTGGAAATTTTCCCTTTCAAAGACTATCTCATAGTGTTTCTTTGCAAATGCAGCGCATGGATATTTGCTGTATTACAACAAACTCCCCTTCCACTTACTACTGTTCCAAGCCTTATTTGATTTTGAAGCACTTCTTGCCATGGGGGTGTTATCATTTTTCACAGTTGAGAATCTCCTTTGATGAAGTCAGCTCAAAGTTCTATCTTTGGGTGGTTTCCCAGGAAAAACCTTTTGGCTACTAGCAATTTTCCATTTAAAAATGTTTGCTGGTTGAATTCAATTAGTGTCCTTGGAAACTTCTTGTCTTTAAAGATAGCATCATTCTAGGATTTTCACTGCTGGATCTCAGGGATTGTTTTATGTTATCAAAGGTCGAGGCCAGTACAAAGTATATATTGAAATCCTGTTCCTTTTTCACAGAGACACCATGATGTAAGGAAACTAAAACTTGTGGATCAGCAAGCTAGCCAGGTGGGAATGGTTGGATCCTTGCAAGGTGTTTTCATGCCAGTGGAAATCTCTGGGTTTACAAATTGCGTGGCATGCCAGAGGTGTGACTTGGTAAAGTTGGATCATACTTCTGCAAACCTTCTACTGAGAAAACAAATGCTTTTGTGAATAGTCTTTGGCATGAATAAAAGAAAATGGAATCCAAATGCTTGCAAAGTTCACTCATGAGCTCCTAGTTCCTGGATGGGAAAGGATGTAATTGGTTTGATTGCCGTAAACACTCTCACAACTTGCACATCATCTCCTTGAAATCAGAGTAACAGCACCTCAGTCCCACTTAAATCTTTGCATTGCACCCCCATGTGCTCAGGGTTTTTCACATAGCAGCATAAGTGTCCTGAATGCATAAGAGATGACGTAAGATGGTTGAAGTATTGTTCCAGTCATTTATTCTCACAACATTCACAAATAGATCCTCTACTTTTTTCAGTAATAGACACATCTATCATTAAAATGTAAGAATGGATAATGAGCAGACCTTGAAATGGCAGGAAACCCTCCATTTTCTGACATGAGAACTCATTATATCTGCCTGTTATTAAATAAGTCTCGTAACAATATTTTAATATGATTAAAGATGCTGACCCTCATTTGTTAAGAACTTGGGAAATTAATCTGTGCAGGGCTTTAATGTACTGGGGAAGGAAAGCATGTGAATCTTTTTTTTTTTTTTATTAGTTTCTTTCTTTGCTACTGGTTGTATCAGTGCCTTATCAGTTAAGTGCAGGAGCTTAACAATGGGTTCTCTCAGCAAAGCCCTCTCTTTTTGCTGGGAGAGGTTAAAGAACAAACACATTGCCGTGAGCTTTTAAAAGCTTGATTTCAATTACATAGTAGTAGGGCAAAGCTCTCAAACACACAAAACTTTGACTTTGTAAAGATTGTGACCTCCCAGGTACACGTGCTTTAGGGAGAAAAAATGTACTTGACATGTCCCACTGCTGTTTCCACGCACCAGGAGCTGTGTGTATTGGGAAGAGGGGAGGGCAGGAGGAGGCAGCGGCGTTTGCGGTGGGATGGAGGAAAATCATTCCTCTGGGAAAGCAAAGCTCTTCTGTTTGACTAGTAAGAAGTTAAAAGATTAATATATCCCTTATCGCGGAATGATAAACAACAAGGTTCAGGAAAGACTCTTTGAATAACTGAGTCTGATCTCTTGCATTTTGCAAGACTATTTGCCTTTGCATTCCTATTAACATCTTACAGGACTTTGTCTTTACTAATGTTTGTTTGTGGTAGTACCCACAATGTTGTTATAGGCACTTTCTAGGCTTTCAGGAAGACTTGGCACTTTCAGTCTTTGGGTGGACAGATAGACAAATACACAGAGGTCATGGCAGAAGAGCAACAAAAGGACTTTTCTGTGCAAACTGGTATGGATTTCACGAAGGGGTTTTAAGAAGGTAGTTTCTTCCCTGTGCCATTTTGCCCTTCATTTGCCTGGAATTGGAGCCCGTGCCTGCTACCAAAGCCACATGGCTCTGCAGCTTTCACATTGGGCTGCCAGCAGGTCAAAGGAGGTGATCCTGCCCCTCTACTCTGCTCTTGTGAGACCCCACTTGGAATACTTTGTGCAATTGTGGTGTCCTCAACATAAGAAGGACATGGAACTGTTGGAGTAAGTCCAGAGGAGGCCACGAGGATCGTAAGGGGGCTTGAGCACCTCCACTGCCATGTAGAAACTGATAAGGCTACACCACTGATACTGCCCATGGCATTGCTTAGAAAGAAATAAGAACAACAAAGCACTGCAAGACACTGAGATGAACTAGTTTTGTCCACACTGAAATTCAGTTTTCCTTCTCTAGCCTTCTACAGGACTCTGCCACTGAGCCTATTGGAGGGAAATTAAATAACATTCCTAAACATAAAGACAGATGCCTAATCCCCTGGTCTTTCATAGCTTGCCCTGTTGTTCAATACATCAGCTGCTCTGGAAGTTGTATGAGAAAGGTAAATGCAGCCTATGCTGTTTTGGAAGTAAAAGTAAACTGAAAGATGCACACAAAACTAAATCAAACTGCTTGAGAAAGAGTTTTAACTGCTAGGAAACACAGCAGCAGTCAGGTCAGCTGGAATGATAAAGAAGCCCAGAAAATACACTGAAAATGGTGCAGGTGAATCTCTGTTTAGTTTGCAGTTCTGGCCTCATGCCCATGCTCCAGTGGTGCAAAGGAGCAGACCTCTGCCCTCCTCTGCCCTCCCCTGCCCTCCCCTGCCCTCCCTCCCTGCTGCACATCTCCCTTGGATGGGTGACATGGCAGCCCTAGAGTGGGTTGCTTAGCATGACGTGTTTCATGAGGTCAGTGGATGCTTGTCACCATGCCAGACGTCTCTATGTTTTTTCATCCGTCTGTAAACACCCTGAGGTAAAACTCGGTGTGGTATGTGACAGGGGAGAGGAAGGAGTTAAAAATTTTTCTCTTTTTAATGCTAGGTCCACTATTTGTGTGAGCAGCAGCTCTCTATCAGGGCTGGGCTTTGTAATGTATTCCATCTGTTGATAAGGAGGCAAAATAACATTTCTAAATTGTTCAGGGTGTTTGCAGAATGCCAAGGCACTCCAGTGGCCTTCTATACAGAGCACTGCTGATGATAAATCGTAAGAGATATTCTAGAAGTGCCTATTTGCTTGTGGAAATATCTGAAATACTGGGAAGCTCACAGATTTCCCAAGGCAGGTGAAGAGGCCATTCAACAAATTTTCCCTCTACTTGAAATAATTTAAAATCTAAGTACCTAATGAAAATACAACATAGTCCCCACAGCTTCCCACAGCGATATGATCCAGTCTCAGGCTCACACGGTATAGCAAATAGCCTTCATATATTATTTTGCACTAGGTGATTTCAGTCTGCAGTACATTTTGTTTGAACCACACTCCTATAAATGCCTTCAAGGAAGGCAGGAGCCTGCCCACTGAGGAATAAATGCAGGAACAGAACCTCCTGTGCAAATATTAGTGTTCATCATCTACTGTAGCCCCAGCGAATATGTTCATAACACATGTACAGTTCAAATGAAAAGGTTACGTGCAGTACATGAACATGTACTGACATGGCCCATGTGTTTCATGTGGAAGCATATTCACTGACCTAAAGTAAATGTTGTCATCAAAACCCACCTAATTTTCCTAATATTTTTGATGCAAAGGAGGGGGGGGGGGAAGAAAAAAAAATCAGCTTTATCTGGAAAATTGAGAAAGTTTAAACTAAGTCTTTTGGAGTTTATTCCAAAATATTCTTCTAAGTTTCCATGGTAAGAGGCAGCTATGTCAATAAATTACTTGGAAGCACGAGGCTCGCTGCAAGGAGTCAATGCTGTGGTTTGTACATTCCTGTTCAAGTGGAAGGTGGAAATCCTACAAAAGGTACCTGTAAAATAATCAATGAATAAGGAAAGCCTTCCCTAAGTACAACTGCAGGCTTGCTTATGCCCTGAAGCTTAAAGGTTTATATCCCTTCCAAAATGCTTAGAGCGAAATCTTGCTTCCAGTGATGTTAATAGCAAATTGGTCATTATTTCCAATGGCTCTAGGGTGTCATAGTTACCATTTTCTTCCTTTTTCTTCATCACACTATAGCTGTGTTCAGTATTCAAATGCAGCGGCATTTTTAATTATATTTATTTAACTGATAGCATTTAATGTATCACTGGCATAGCAGCCACCACTGCGTGCAGTGCTGGGATGCTGAATAAAACACAACAGTCATCTTGTGAGACTGTAGCATGCTGTATGTTTACATATGAAAGCAGGTTCAATATGCACTACATTGTGGCCTCCCCATGATGCCTCTCTTCATTGCTTGTTAGTCCAAGAGCTTTCTTACTTTCTCAGAGCTACTGCTTATGCATATGCATATCTCCTCATAATAATGCCATAAGGCTGCTAATCTATTCTTCTTCAAACCCCTCCTTAAAACTCACTTTTTCTGTGGTGGCTGGAAAACATCCGACAATAGCCCAGCAGCTGGTGTGCTGCCACTTATTCTTCTGAAGATGATAAATACGCTGTTATCCCGACTCCTTTGTTTCCCTTTTCACTGTATCCACCTGTTGTTTTCATCCCATGCTAGAATAGTGAGATCTTTAGAGGAGAAACTGTTGGGATTTTTGAAAAATACATATATGTCACTTACCATGACATGGTTCTCTGAGTAGGGTCTCCCCTTATGAAGAAATATGGATGATTACAGACATATTGTCTTAGCAATTTTATATTCTTTCATGAATGAAACATCCCATATGCTTTCCAAATACCCTATAAAATTTGCGTCAGTATCTGCTTTGCCCATTGCAAAGCAACCAAGAAGGCAGAAAATCTCAGTCTTTGCGAAGGAAGCAGGATGTTATTTTTGTATATGGAGAAGAACAATGACAATTGGTGTAAATTTGGGATCAGTGGCACCTTCTCAATCCCTTCACCACTCCCCTTTCCTTGTGACCAGCCCAAGCCTCCCTCTCTGTGCCCAAAGGTCTCCAGGCATTTCTTCACTGGCTGCAAGGCAGGGGACTTGGCAGCCCCAGGGTGCCCACCGCAGCAAGCCTTTCCCTTCCCCAGCGTATGGACGAGTGGCACAGAAGCAGCTTCTCCAACACAAAGCCTGGTATCCTTGCCAAAAGGCCCACAGCAAATTCAGTTTCAAGCAGCATTAAGAGGCATGTTGTATACATTGTTTTATTGCATTTGGCGCTTCGTGCCCTTGAGTAGATGTAGCGTGGTAGTCTCTCTTGTGTCAAGGGCCAGCCTGCATGCAGACCTGATTCCTCTCCAAGTCTTGTCAACCTACATTAAATAATAATTTCTGCCTTCCTGCAGAGTGGATATTTGTTTTACAACTGTTGCCATTTCAATGTAGACTTGTTTCTTTTAAATTTCTAAGTCATGATGTTACATTGTTATGATGTGAGGCTTTCAGTTTTTCACTAAAGAAGTTTCTAGTCCACCTCTTTGCAGAGGAAAGATTGAAACTGTCACTTCTGAGGGGAGCCAGCAAATACAAGAAGCAGCATGCTATGCTTATGTTTGGCAAAACTGGGTTGTCCTCAGACTATTTCATATTTCACATGTCAATCTAAATGTACTCTTGTGCTTACAAATACTGCAAGAATGAAATATCATTTTTCTTTTCTCACTTTGATATTTTCTTTGTAAAATCAGAATTTTTCATTAGGCTATTAAAACACAAAATATTGTCTATCTGACGCTTTTTGGGTAACAGCTGTTACATTATTATAATTAAAAAATTTGGAAAGGAAGTTTGTTTTCACTTCAAAGTGGACAATTGTCTTGTAGAAATGTTTGTGAAAAGCCAATTATAAAAGCTGTTTTAAAATTGAACATGTGGCTGCTTTTGCATTTATCCAATCTGGAATTTGAAACTGCACAGATCGTGTGACATTTATGACTAGTCACTACAGAACAGAATATGCCAAATTTCATATCAGTGAGCCATCAGAAAAATCCAATAACAAACAGATATTTTTTAATCTGAAGGATGAAGAATCATGAGAAAACTGCAAAATTTTAGTAGACCAGACTGAAGTCATTAACTGTGTAAGTTACAAATTACTTTCTCAACTTAGGACGGCATCTATAAAATTAATGATACATTCACAAAATGTCCAAAGAAAAAAAGAAAACCTCATCTTTTGCAGTCTTTTAGGCTGTGGATTATAAATTGGGAAAGTCTTTGGAGTATTCTGTTAAGATCTGTTCCAATACATGCTGCAGTCAAAGTAAATCCATTCAATCCAGTAGGTATAGGATCAAACCTGTTAAGAAGCTCATTCAGACTTTAAAAGCATTGACTTCACAGGGAAGATGGGGCAAATATTATGGATAGGACTTCATGGACTAGCAATGCCCACTGATGATTCTGCATGTCAGGAATGAAAAAAGACCATGTTTTCTAGATGTCATTTCAATGACTGATCTGCCAAGATGCTGGTGCTGCTGCTGACAAACATGGTATCTCTTAGGGCCTTCAACATAGCATCTTTCAGGTGTTTTGTGTTGAAGTCCACAACTCCCATGGACAGCACTCAGTAGAAATGAGTCCTTCTTAGCTGTTGAAATTGTTCCTTCAGACTTTCACTCTATTAAAGGGTTTGAAATGGTCAGTGAGCTCAGCCATAGTTTCTTCTAAGGCTTTCACTGTGTGGTGTGATGCCTACCTCTGCGTCCAGCCAAGTCAGCTGTGGGAGAAGGAGCTCTAGATCAGTGCTTTGCATTGCTATTTGGATGAGCATTCCCACCTTCTTTTGACATTTCTATTTTTTCCACTTTTTCTACTTTAGCTTGCTTTCTACATCCCTTAGATTCCTGTCTCTTTCCTGAGGCCCATCCTGCTGCTCCACGTTGGCTTGTCATCTCCTCATCTTTTTTTTTGCATCTTAAAAATAAGACCAGCTCCCAACAGTGGCTGTGGCATGACCTGACAGAGCTCACTGAGGTTTTTTCCCCAGCTTATCTCCTGTTGATGGGAGCTGCTGCTCAGGATGCACATGAGCAAGAAAGCTGACCACTCACATTTCAGTAAATGGAAAGGGACTCAAAGTGACCTAAGAGATGCTCTGTGCTTTCTTGCATAATTTGCACTACACCCGTGCTTAATAGGCTGCAAAATAGGCAGTGTAAGTGGAAGACTGAAGAGGGGACTTAAGTGATTATTATGGAGTCACTAAAACCATGACATTCAAATGCAATGTATTAATAACCTTATCAAGAATAATTTGTAGTAGATTTGTAAGCTAGCAAGAAAAAGCAAAGAGAAGGTTGTGTGTGTGCATGCAAATAATACTCATTGCTGTCATGGGTATATATTTTGCACCAGTTCGTACCAAGACAACCATTACCATTAACAGGAAGTCCTCTGTAAGCATAGAGGCATGAAATAGCTAGTGATCAGTGTAAAAGAAACAACACTTACCAAAGCAGAAAAGACCATTGTCTGTTGTATGATAATGACCTCTGGGCTCCTTGGAGCTTTACACAAAGTCAAAAATGGAGTGACATGCTAGGTAGGGCTCACAAAGCCTGGGCCAGCGAAGGAGCAGAAGCCTAGCAAAAGATGAAGGTTGTAAAAAGCAGTTTCTATGGTGGTCAGCTCACTTCTTGATATGCATAATAGGTCAGTAATGAATGGATAGCTATTTGGAAATATGCGCCTGTTTTGGGAGGTTGTGCCATGCAAAGGGAATAATATGCTTTGCAGAGGAGATCATGAAAGACTTACCAAAATGGTATTGGTAGGGCTGTTATCCTATAGGCAAGGTGATATGAAAGTTCAGGACTGTTAACAGTAGTAGTAACGGTTACTATCACTTGAAGGAAGGATGGGGGATGGTAAGACCACTGTATTTCAAAGAATTTATAATACAATGTCCTTTTTTTGTGCTTTGCCAGAAACACTACCAGGACATCCACTTCAAAAGAATAGTTTGCCTAGGCTTAAATTATACTTGAGGCCAATTCCACAGCTATGCAGTGATATTAAGTAGCACAATGTCATATTATATGCAAACGCTTGTGTCTTTAGAAATACAAAGGAAATTCTGTGGATTAAAATCCAGCAAGGCGAAAAGTTATTCAATTAATCAGCAGCACTTCTTTTAGAAAGCACCATGCTGAAACTAGAGGCATGAAAATCCTACCTTGTACTTAGATGCTTTTCAAATCATTTACCTTGTCTTTTTTTGAAAAAGGCAAAAAGCAAAACAAAATAATCTTGTGCCAGTAGAAAAAAAATTGCTTTCTGTCAGCTGTGGCACGTTTAAACACCCTAAATATTTCATCAGACGCTGCACTTACTTCAGTGTTTTAAATAAGATTTAATAAATAGGTGCATGTTCAGACTTGTACAACCCTACTTTTGTCTGTAGTTGGCAATGAGCTGTTGTATGTGTTTGACTGCACAGTTAAGAATTTTAATTACTTACCTGTTCTATACAGACACTCATTCTCTTTTAACTGTTTATTAAAAATAATTCCGTAGCCATTGTGCAAGAAATCTTCCACATACTGCAGAGTTGATATGTTGTCCATATTAGGCCCCTATTCTCTGAATGTACCCCCTTGTTCTCTTTGTCCCCTACTCCCAACATCCAGTCCCTGCAATTCCCACAGACCTGAGACATTCATGCAACTTTGTCACTGGCTTTTGTGACTACTTTGCGTTGAATATCTTTGCTGTTAATTATACGGAGATATCTGAGATTCTATCTGCACACCCAAATGGCACAAGCAATATCTGTCTTAAGAAAGCACAGCTGGAGCTTGTGGTCTTTCTTCTTCCCTTTTTTTATTTTTTTTTTTTAATTTCCAACTTCTTGATTAATTTGGTAAAAAATAGTGAGAAGAATTGAACAAACTCTACAATATCTAAGTTAAGAGCCAATGACAGTAAGTTGACTGCATCATCTTCTTTTACCAATGGGCTTCCTTAGCAATGACATGTTATTAGTAATTTTACAGTATGTTGAGACTAAATGGGTTCAAGATATTTTGCATAAGTTCATGATCATTCAGCAAAAATAGATCTATCTAGATATCACGAAAGAGATGACAGGACAAATATACTCCTTAATTTTAAGTTAATGGTCAGTGAATGACTCACAGTTGGAACTTGGCACCTCAAGAAATTTGTTTGTTAATCATACCTGTGCTTCTCTCTTCACTGCCAGAGAAGTAGCCTAGCTTGAACTAGATGTTTAATTTTTAGATACCTCAAGTTACGTGAGATGAATGTCATCACAAGAGTACATTGGCAAAGGTGGCTGTAGACAGATACCAGTTCTTGTCTCGACTCTAAGCTGACCAGCCTCAAAGAAGCTGTACCATACATGACACTTTTTGAGTCAATGTATTTTACAATTTAGCAACAGAAGAGTGAAGCGGAAGAGTAGGAAGTTTTCTGACCTTATACCTGAATATGGTATGTCAGACAGCCAGAAACTGTGGCTGTCCTAAAACAATGGATGTTTGTAAATAGCTGTATATATGTAAATATGCACATAGGCAGTTATTTTCCAAATTACATCCTGTTTATGGTTTCATAGTCCAAAATGAGTCCTGAATACAACAGGGGACAAAACAGCATGAAAGGTGATTGATTACATCATTTTGAGTTCCTAAAACTTGGATGCAAATGGAGTAGATGTAAGGATTTGAGCCAAAAATATAATAGGTTATTCTTTAACTGTGGCTTTTGATAGTAGTGTACTCACTGTTGCATTTCTGAGTACATCAAAGGTATTGGATTGAATCTATAAGGACTGAAGTCTGGCAGTTTCAGGAACATCTTAGGTTCTCTAATACATCCAGGCATTTTTTTCTGTAGATCTGCCACAATGTCCTTTGCTCAGATGGGGCAAGTAGGCCAGACCTTTTACTGCTATATAGCCGATCATCTCTCCTGAGCTTGATGTTCTTTGACTTGAGTGCCACAGTGGGGTTATCACAATCTGCAGTCTGATGGCTTTATCTGGTAAGGTAAAATGGAAGGCCTTGCCTTTCTTCTTTGGTATGGAGAAATATGATTTAATCTGACAGATGACAGAGCAAACGATGTCTGATTCCATACCTGTGAGCAGATATGATGACAAGCATGTTTATGTCAAGCTAGCTGGCTGAAGAATGGTATTCAGACTCAATCTGTACATCGTGCTTACACTTTACAATGGACACCCTGCAGAGACCTTCAAACTAACATCACACGGGCTGTGATATGACATTTCACACCTCTGTCTAGAGGTACTTGCTCACTGTCCAGGCACAGCAAAGTTGTATAAGCTTGATATTATACTCAGGTAAATAGACCATGTCTCTTTGCACAGCATGGAGGTGTTGTGCACTCTCAATGCAACCACTTTGCCACTGCCAGCTTGGGTCACACCATCATTATGAGCAGGATGGGCATATGCTCAGATGATAACACACAGAGTTAGCATGTAAGTGGATCCCACCCTATCTAGCTATTTCATTTTGCTTTGCAGATTGTGTGAAAGTATCAAATGTGTGGTTTGCAATTAGCCAATTTTGAGTGGTCTTCAAATTTGCCCATGAACCCTGCCCATAGGACTAAATTTAGCATGCCTGGAATTACAGTCTATTTACATATGTGTTTATTAAAAAGCTCCAGCCGACTGTCTATAAAATGTCAATACCCACATTTGTTGGTGCTACAGCCTTTATCAGTTTAGGTATGTGAAGGGCAGTAGACCAGCACAAGAACATCCTATTTTGTTTTCAAAGCATAGCTTCTGTTTCTTGTTAACTCCCTAGAAAAAATGAGAGGCTGCTTCTCTGAAAGGGAGAGTGGGAGGGAGGAAATGTCCTTATTTGCATCCTTTGTTGTTATTTCATTTGAGCGTTTTCTCCTCCTTCCTCTTGCTTTTCTCACGTTTACTGCCTACCTTTACGCTTGTTCACTTGTCAGGGAAAGATATTGATATCCTGTTGGCTTGTTAGCTATCTGTTTGCTTGATTTGCCAGACTACTTCAGTATGCTTTAGCACATTTGGGAAAGACAGCCTTTTCTTTGAAAATTTAAAATGTTTGTATCATGTTTTTCAAACTGAAGCTTTTACAATAAAAATGGTATAAATAATTCAATTAATAAATAGCAAATGTTATCTTTTCTCTGAAACCCCAGGAAGCTGGTGACCATTTTTGTTCTACCTTCTGCTCTACCTCCTTTTCTTATGCAAGACAAACAGAAGGCACAGGGCAAAATCTTTTGAGAGAAACAAGAAGTCTCTTTTGGTCATTATTCTGAAGTGAGGACAGGTACTGAGAGCATCCCTGCCCCTTCCTTCATTCTCCATCAATCTGAATGCAGGAGATGGTCACATCAAACAGTATTGTAACAACAGTGTAAGATGGTGTAAAGTAGAAGTATCAGGAAAGATGTGCATTGATTTAGTTAGACAAAGATTGCTGAAGACAAACATTTATCATGAATGAGCTGCACAGAGTAAAACAAGATATGTCCTGAATTATAATAATTTTTCTTAAGAACTGTGAGAGCTTGTCCTCATTGAAGAACTCTATTTTACTTAATATGAGATCAGTTAAGAAAAAAAGAAAAAAAAACCAAAAAAACCTGTATTTTTTGGATAATTTTTTTAGCACCCGCTTGCAGGTTAAAGACAGTGTGTAAATGTTCCTCAGAAAAAACCCCTAGAACTCAATAATGTTAACCAAAATGCTAAGAGTTTACTTGATCTGTCCACAAATTAGATACCTCAGCTAGATTATCTGATTCCCTCCCTGGCTGCTGGGGAGGGAGAAGTATTCCCAGTGACATTCACTTCCAGGATCCTCAGCTACCTCAACAAAGTGAGATTAATTGCCCTTTGAGAATGTTTCCTTTTCCTTGGCTATAAAAGATGTCTGAAGAGCTGTTTTATATAATAACCTGCAGCCTTGAGGGAAATTCTTGTGCGCAGCCTTTGCCCACTGTGTATCTCCCAGCTCAGGTATTTGAAGTGAGTGATACGCAGAAGAATTACCACTGTGTGTCCAGACTAAATGTGCTAAATACATACAATGTACACTGCATTTTAAAGGACCGTTTTCCTACTCCAGCTGTTGTGGCTTCATGCCTATAAATTGTTACTCATACTATCTTTCCTTCTTTTTCTTCTTTGATTGGTAAGACTAGAAACTACCTGCAACAAAAGTACAGGAGGCAAGCATTTGAAAACAAAGCCAAATTGCATATTTTGCCAAATATCCTATATGCTAACGTAGCCATAGAAAATTCTTTGATTTCGAACAGTGCCTTCCACAGTGAAGTGATCCTTCAAAACATTTTGTCTCTTTCATCTAATATTGGTGTGCTATTCCTACAAGTGCTTTGCTAACATAAAGTGCTACCCAAATGCTAATTATTGTTCCTCCATGACTTGGGAAAGCAACCTTTCTTCAAACAGTCCATCAGGGATAGTTTATTGTCTGTAAGTGCACCTTGCTTATAATCCTGGGCTACTCACGGTACAAAAATGAAATCATGCTAAATCCATTTCATTCTTCCCAATATCTTTTTTCTATGAAGTAGCTGAAGGATAAACATCACTGCTGGGCCTCTTGTCTCCTCTGATCTCTGACTCTTCCTTATCCAGTCCGGTTGAATTAGAACTAGACCGGGAAGCAGTGGATTTTACCTTAATTTTTTCCTGTGGTTTCCATACCTCCTTTGTTTTATAGCTAATGTTAGTGTATGGCATTATGCAGCCTCTCAACATACAGCAGTCAGTGGTTTTGTGGGAGCTGGCTCCATAAGGCTTCTTCTGGGGGGCATGAGAATGACTGTGGATCCACCTCCTGGACAGAACATGCCTCATGAAGGGGGCTTCCTTCTGCAGATTAACACTGCCCAGTTCTGTGAACGACTAATTCTTCAATTATCACAACCAGAAAATGTTGCAAGATGAATAAGCAAAATGTCTTATTTAAAATTTTTACAATGCAATGTTCTGACTTTCTCGTTGGGAGAAGAATAAGGAATCCAGGTTTAATTGTCAGATTCAACCTGACTTTACCACTGGTTGCAGATAGCTTTAAATTGTGTGGGTGATCACTATTGTATTACCCTAAGAAGCATGTTCCTGTTTACTCTTTCCTTCCCAATATCATCACCCTGTGAAGGACAATGCTACAAATTCCTAGCTCTCCAGCATTGACATCTGCAACTCATCGGACTCTATCCATGATCATTACAACTCAGTGAAAATATTTTTGTATGAGCTTTCCATCTCATTAATAAAAGGCAATTTTACAAAGCACTTGGCAACCGCTTTACAGTAGACTTGTGAATAAAAATTGGTTTATATCATATGAAGATGTGATTTGAAATGCCTATGGCCAGGATTTATTTTCAATTTTAGTTGTTATACCAGTTGCTTTAAGAGGCCTAACATTAAGGTGTCAGAAATATTTCTTCACTTTGCTTTTTCTTTTCCAGGACACTAAAGGGCACTTTCAAGTTAAATTTATCATGAGCCTATGTGAAAATAAGAGCATCTGATGTCTGGTGTAGGTGAGTTGACCAAAGAGATTGTGAGGCTTCAAATTTATCTTTCTGTTCTGAAAGAGCAAAAGTCAGATCTGGCAATTAGAGTGAATTATGGTTCCGTTCCCAAACCATCTTTTCACCAGATACACAAAACCCCCTATGTTTATGTTTGCCACTGGTGTTTGGTGGAGACGAATGTTTCTTTAGTCTTTGTTTGCTTATGGGAAGCTTAAGGCTTATGCAAAGATTGGCACCTAAGTATAAAATAGTTTCCTGCACAGCAATAGCTCAAGGTTCTGAAGAGAGGTCAGCTTTTAGGCTTTACTTTAATTGTTGCTCTTGTAATCCCGAGATGCTGAATGTTTTCTTTAATGCAGACATGGGCTGAGTAGACAAAACTTAAAAAACCTCCAACTAAGTACGGTGCTAAGCTTCTGAATGTTTTCACAAGACACCTCGGGGAATGTGGAGTTACAGTAGCTTTTAGCTGCTTCAGTTTTGTGAAAATTTGGTATTGTAAAACCTTTCTCCTGCTATTGAGGCTGAGGATCTCATCGTTGGGAATTAGTGTGACAATGGAGCAGGGTTACGATTGGGATCCTAAAAAGCAGCGTCTCTTCTGAGGGAAACTTACTGCAGAGTTCCTTGAACTATAAAGAGGAGTTTTAAATGTCATCTCTGAAGGCAACAAAAACAATTAGATGAAAGTTCTAGTTAAATGTTAAATCTTCACTAATTGATTTCTTGTTTTCAAGCCTGCCTTTCCTTCTGAAAAAAATGCCAGATATACAAAGTCCTTCCTTTTCTTCTTTTGTGCTATTGTCACTGTCAAAAATGTAGAGCTTTGTTTTAAGCTTTATTGAAGCCGTAACTTCACCCTTTAGCAGAAATACTAACAAGATCGTAACAATAAATTCATTGAAATTAAATTGTCACCATACAGTTGGCTTGTTAAACGGGGGTCTTTTTAGTAGCCAGCTCCACAAGCTGCTGACTCACTGCTGATGTGTTTCAACACCCACCTCCTCTTGTTCCTTCTGGAGCCAAATTTCTTCAGTAGTGGCTAAATTCAGCTGAAAAGCTGGATGCCAGATTGGTTGCATTTCCCACTAACATCACTCTGTAATTTGCTGGTAGATGTCAGCACAGGAACATTCTGCACACTTCACTGCTCCATTATGTAGTGAAGCAAAATCAGTCTGTTTATTTTTTCTAATAAATATTATTCCTGGTTGACAATGTTGTCTCTCTTCTGAAACTCTGACCATCATTCTTGACTTGGGCTGGACTTAACCAAACTAATTTACTTGTTTATTTTTTATTATGCCTTCTCAAGATGTACCAATACCCAAATTTTTAACAGCAACTTTATGTATGAGATAGATACTTATCTAGTGTTTGACTACAGAAAAGATTCAGGGAAAGTAGCCATTATATTTGCCTTTTATTTTTAACTCCTCTGCTTTTTGGGAATTAGATTATGGTCTGGTCTGATTGAAGTGAAAAAAAATCCTTCTCAGCTCACTGGTCTGAGGATTGGGTTTGGTCCCTGATCTCAGCTACTAAAATCAAGGATCAAATAGCTCAGGAGAAGGCCTCTGCCTTTATTCTCTGGCCAAGGCTGCTGTCAAGAGATGTAAGAATTAAGCTAAGTTCATTCTTCAAGGGAGATAGTAACTCCGTCTTCAAATGAACCTTCAGATATGACATGTTGTGGAGCTACAGGTTATTGCTGAGCCCCTAGGCTCTAACCCTGAACTGGCTACACTATTTGTCTCTTTTAATGTCTGATATTTTACCCTGCTCATAAGGGTGAAGTAATTGAAGAAAGGAGGTAGTGTGGGTTTGAAAGGAATAGGATACAAGTGAATAAATGCCCTGAGCTCTGCTGCAGTACTGGTGCCATGAGCAGTTGCACCATGTTTTTATGGCTGAGTTACCAGCAAAAATAATGCCCTAAACACCATGTTATTATCTCAAAATGAGGAAACAGGCAGCTAGATTTCCCTGAATGTTTGGATGCCCGACCTCAGCCATCTACCTAGAATTCAAGTTTGAGAAAATAGGACTCCTCCTGGACAGACACCTGCAGCTTGGATCATCCAGTAACCTTCTACTGTTTGAGTCTGTAATGCTCTTAAGTCATCATATGACTTTTGTTACAAGCCAGACAGGTATTGTCACACCTGTATTGTCTTGCTGCTTCCAGGAAATGAACACAGGTAGCTCCTGGCTATGGGTCAGCCTTCATGAGGACTCCACATGAGCTCAGAGATCTTTGCAAATGTACAGATCCTCTGCAGATCTCACTACAACCTGGAGAACAGAGTCAGCATTTCAGGGTGCAATCATATTTGCTTTTCTACTATGCACACTACTAGAAAATTAACAGATATGAACCTAGAGAAGGGTATGTATCAGGTTTATGTTAGAAATTACATTTCCGAGGCTGCCTAGAAGTAGCTCATCAGAGGGTTATGAATTATGTATGACACTTTTTGCCATTGGTAAGGCAGTGCTAGCTGAATTAATCCACTCATATTTCTTTTTATATATATAAAGACTTAGCTTCTTTTCAGCCTTTATTCTTGCTGTAGTATAGCAGGTATTTGAGTAAAGTCAGTGATTTTTCTTCCTGTCTACTTTAGAAAACAATACTCGTAGGCTCTTTCTTTGACTTAAACACATTCATTCTTCCTAAAGCTTTTAAAAGAAGCAGAGCTTTCAAGATCAAAGATATTCATACAACACCTGTACTAACACTATTTTCAGTCATTATTGACCATTCTTTGTGATATTGTTTTATGCAGGTGCCTTTCCAGTGAGCTTTTTAGAATGTGAGGGAATACAAAAAATAAGCATATAGAGCATCTGTGTATCTTTTTATCACACTTTAAAAAGCAGAGCTTGTTGACGAATGGAAAAAAAAAAAGCACATAAATATAATCACTTCACTCCTCTGCTCCTTGCGATCCAGGGTGTTAGAGAATCTTCAGATGGTTGCTCACATTATCATGAAATCACCATGTATTCTGTAGGATTCATGGATATGAGCCAGGAATGAATATTTACAAGTGGTAGGCAAAGCGTGTCACTTGATAATAATTTTTTATTACCTCTTTTTAAATAATGGAATTTGTCTTGCCAGGGAGCAGAAATAATTCCACATGTCTTAGATTACCATCCAGTTCAGCCTGGAGAGTGTCTGGTGAATACTTACACGGAGCAAAAGGGAGAGAACTTGTAGCCTTTAAATTGTTCTCAAAAAGTACTTTGCAAACACTTACAAATATCAAACCAGAAATAGATGCGAGTTCTCCAGTGATCAAGAAACAAAATAGGGGGAAACAGAGAGGCATAAACATAAAATAACTGTTCCACACAGACTATTGCTATTGGCAGCTATGTTACATTTAGAGACTGTCCTCTTGTCCTGGTGTATTGCTATTTTAGCATGTACCAAGCATGAACTGGATGTATTTCAAGACTCAAGTATAAAAATAAATACACACATTAAAAAATGGCTATACTTCGAAGCAAAGGACAGTTGAACCCAGTGACAATTATGTACTTAGTCAGGGGTTGGATCAAGGCTTAAAGAACAAAATGAAACCACTTTCTTGTGCAAATGAATCTACATTTATTTGTTTCTTAAAAAGGAAATGTATATTTCCCTTCAGAACAGGTGGGTTTTATGACTTTAATCTGAAACAGTTGATTGTAGTGAAATGTTTGTATGAGTTTGAATGGTAAATTTCTTTAACTTCTTTTTTTCTCCTAGAACAGTAGTTATTTTAAAGGAAAAGGGAGATGAAAGAATAATCCAGTCCCAGAATGAATGCCCGGATACCAGGCACTATATGTGAGAACTGAATATTCATAACCATGTGCTTGAAGGCGAACAGACTGCAGACCAGTTAGAGAGAAAACACTTGTCAGAAAATGGTGTGATGCAGGTTCCTTCCTGCTTATAGGTCCATGAACAGGTACATCACAAACTGAAGTAAACAGGATATATTTTAGCCCCTCTCTCTATATTTTTTTAATTAATTGTATTTTATTATTTTTTCTTTTGCCTGCTTGCAGTGTGGCCCTGTGTGAAGTCCTGACATTTTGTGGCAATTCTTATCAGAACTAGCTGAACTCAACAAGAAAACCAGTGTAAGTGAAACCTACGGTCCGTGAAGTCAGTGGTAACAGTGCTGGGGACCATAAAGAAATGGGAGAGAAGTGTTCCCACAGTGTCAAACCTGGGGTCCTGCTCCCAGCGCTGAGCACCTAGAGCACTCCAGACATTAGAGATGCATGAATTCTTCCAAAAGAGGGCAGAAGCAGCATTTACAGAGTCCCCTTGACAAATACATTACCTTCACCCAATTGCAGTCTTCTGTCTCCCAGTATTTCAGAATACAAACCTCTGGCTCTGCGAAATAAACTGTAAGAACCAGCCAGGAAACTTCACAAACATTGCAACACCTACACGGCACTGCAGACTGCAAAATGTGTCAAAATCCAAAATGTGAATAGTGTTCCTGACAGCAAACTCCAGTAGAGAAAATACAGATTGAAAAATGGGTGGAATGCCGAAGGCTATTTTCACCTCCTAATATTCACATTGTTTCATTATGCTTCCGGTTTAAATGGTTTAATAATAGTTTAATAAAAAGTCTAAGGAAGAGTGTGAGCTTGTGTATAGCCCCTAGTAAAAGAAAGACGGAGGAATAAAGAAGTGGTGGCCAGAAAGACATGATGTTATGTAGCCACATATAACCGATGTAAAATTTTTTGGACATTCCAGGCAAAAAGATCAGACCCAATGTGTCACCTTGCCTCAAGGTAGTGAAATCATTAAATAAAAGTCTGAAAGGGACCACAGGAGGTAATTTAGTCCAGCTCCCTGCCCTAAGGCAGGATCACGTCTGCCTGCGTCATTCCTGACAGATGTTTGTCCAACCTGCTCTAAAAACCCTACACATGATCATGTCTGCCAGGTACCCAGGCAGACTTTCTTGTGTGTTTGGCAATGCTTGGGTAGCCTGTCAAACCGACATCTCATTGAATTGACAGTTGAAGAAAGTAAGAGAGAAAAAGAAGTATATAGACGTCCTTGCAGCACAAGAGAAATTGTATTTGATTTTACATTACTGTCTCACTGGGAAGTAATTCATACTAGTCATTTGGAATGTTTTTCGCGTACTGTTTAGGTAAAACATACATAGTGTGATCTGCAGACCGTCAACACTGGGCTATGGCAAGTAAATACATGAAGTTGAAGTACATATATGGAAGAATTCTGTGGGAAGCATTTGAAGTTTTGAGCCCAATTTAGAGGACACTGCCAATATCTGCATCCATAGTTTTAAGATCTACCTTTATGCAGTTGAGATATTGAGAACATGCACCATGTTTCACCAAAATGTCTTACATAAACTCCCTTCCATGATATAGCTCAATATACCTTTTCAAAGTGTTTCACAAAAAGTGTGTAAGAATAGTTAACATACAGCTTTGTGACTGTTGCTCTGTGATGGTGTTAGGCTGGTCAGTATAGCCGTGAGGAAGGACTTGCTGAGCTGATATGAGAGCTTTACTCTATACAGACTAGTCTATGTGTTAGAAAATTTGAGGTGGTCAGGGAAAAATATTGGTCAGTTCTGAAGCAGAGTGAAAAGTTTCAATTTATTTTAAAAATTCAGTTTAAATGTTTTGATTTATTTCTAGGTTTTGATCTTGATGAATTTATTTAAAGAGAACTAAGGCAAATTAATAATTAAAAGGTTAATAATTTTAAGGTGCCTGGTACAATACTGTAGGATATTTTTCAGGATTGCTAGCCATAGATTCCACAAGGATTCGGCCTACAGCATCTTGAGTCTAAGCCTGTTTTCACACTCACGAGGATCAGATGTTGTTCTGTTCCACTTCTGTCATTGATGCATTGGCAAGGCATTAACTTACCAATATTTTGTTTTAAAACCCCTCTCACCTACTGACAGAAGGGGCAGACAATAATTTTCCTGTTGCTAGCGGTTACTGTCAAAAAGACCATGCAGAAGTTAACGGTTTATTTTAAGGGTTTTTTATTAAATTGCTTTTCTGCTGGCAAGTAAGCCAGCTTTTATTTCTGACCTCGGTAACAGGCTGAAACTGTAAGAAAGCATGTGTCAGTCTCTGGATGTGGTGGGACAGGTCTAGGATCTCTGTTTTCACATGCAGGACTGAAGTGCCCTGTGAACAACATCTACAGTCTCACCAAAAGGTGTCCATTGTCCAGGCAATTTTATTTTGTGTTTTGATAGATTGTGGCTGAAAAGGCAGAGGATTTAATTTATGAAATCTAGTGAACTAGCTTATGCTGATACGAGACAGAGAAGCTGAGAAGACATTGTCTTTTAGCACATGTAGGAGAATGGGAAATAAAAATGTCAACACTGAAATTCACTCATGCCTTTCTCCAAGGATCCCTAGTATTTTACAGATATATGTGGGTATGCCCTCAGACCTCCTAAGCAATTTATGAGAAAAAAAATATAACTGCAATTTCTATTGTAACTATTGATTTTTTGATGCTTTTTCCAAGAGATGCCTCTCTGAAAAGTCTTGAGTTTTCAGAAATGTGTAAAACAGACATCTGCATCTGCAGTACACAAAGTTGGCAGGAAACATTAAAACCCGAAACATTAAGAAACCTAACTTCAGGATTGTAAGGATAGGCCACAGTGGAAAATATTTTAAAATCTCCCATCTTCCACTCCATTTCTTTTTATTTTCAAAAAAAAAAAAATTTTTTAATTTTTAATTTTTTTTTTTTTTAAATTTTGTGAATGCCCCTTCTAAAATGTTTGTTGCTCACTGCAAGATTTTCATAATTGTCTGTGCTTCTGGAGCACTTTTGGAGGCCTGCCTTGAAATAAGAGAATAGCAGGTTATGCTTTCTGTCTCCGCAGGAACTACCTGGTGTCTGAGAGTGGGTGTGAAGACACAATTGATGGATCAATGGACAGATGACAAAATATTTATGGTCAGGTTTGGTTTTGCTGTTCCTTCATTTTGGCAGCCTATTGTGGTCATGAACCCTGCTCCATGGCATGGTCCTTTTGGAAAGAGATGTGGAGCAGGGTTTCTTCAGGCATCCATTAAAAGCAAAGTTGGAGTTATGGCTTGTAGTCACAAAGAGAGATGGCAAGAAACAGAAGAGCATAGAAAACAGGACAATGAGCAAAATAAGAATATGGAAGATAGAAAAAGAAATATGAATCCCTAAGAAAAACTCCGGTGTACGGGCTTATGTTGCAATTGCATCCTATGAACAGCTCCTGAACATTCAGAAAGTTACTCTTCTGGAAACAGCCAGCTGCTACATTTTGTTATGAAGTCTAAGCTTTCATCCCGTATCCTTGCATGGTTCCTACTGTATATTTAATCTTATAGGCATGTGTGACAGGTTTGAAAGAAAATAGGTCAACAGTACTTAAGATAAGTAATACTTTAATCAATTTTAACGTAACTTCTGATGGATAGTGACTGAGGATAACATACTGCCTTCGCTAATTCCATTTAAAGTAGCAGAAACATCAAAAAAATCATATGGTATAAATTGCTTGGGGGACACAAATTATCTGGTTTATATTCCCATAGAAGCTATAATTTCCAGCAGGATACTGTTAAGGACATGCAATAATTTTAGTATCTACTGTGATTATTATTGATATACAATGTACCTGTAAATTCAACCTTCTTCAGTTCTATCCGGAGGATTCATTAATGTATAATGGATCTGATGACACACGAGACCTTAATGGTAAGTTGGACTTTTCCTCATTTTATGCCAGTAGATTTTTACTTAAAAGAGATATCCACTGATCTACAGCCTTCAAAAGGTTTTCATAAACAGTTGAGGGCAAAGCATGCAAAGCACAGTTTTTGGAAACTGTATATTAAAAAAATTAAAATTAGTATCATTACAGTGTTTCAAATATAGAAAATACACATTACTTTTCAATGCAGATCATCCCATGCAATACACAAGCAGTAAAAATTACCTGGATTTTTTTTTTTTTTAGAAATATCAATATTCCCCATTAGAATGTTAGAACCAGATCTCCAGCACATACCTCTCAGCTTCAGTGAGAAATCCATCTCTTGCGCAGCAAAGAGACACTTTGCTATTCATTCAGAAGAGTAAGAAGGGAAGGCAAAGCAGAGTTTTACCTCCAGCACAGGCAGCACCCTAAGTAGCTCTTGAAGATTCAGCTAACATATGCTATAATGGGATCTTTTTAAAGAAAATGAGTTGATTTAGTAAAATAACCATTTCATTTGCAGGTGAGAATGGTTTCTGCAGGATGGAACTGCCATTGTATTTTGTTGTGATACTTTTCTCACTCTCTGATCCAAATAAGGTATGTTGTACAGCAAGGTAGCACATAAATTGTACATTAATTTTAAATACTCTTTACCCAGCTTTCTTTTGGTCTACTTTTTACAACATATAACAATTATATTTGTGTTCCCCTTTCTGCGTGAGAATGATGCCTGACTTCTAAAATTAAGTCATGGAACTTTATGGAGGCCAAATCTTTATATGGTTGAATATATACTATGATTTATATTGGGGTTTTATATTCGTATAATCATATTTATATTGTTTTAAAACAAAAGAGAATTATTCTCAAAACTCAAGTAATAGTTTAAAATTTGTTATCAAGGCCTGTTTCACAGAGCTCTTTAAATCCCAATAAATAGTGCAAAAAAGTGTAGAACACTGCCAAGTTCTTTTTGCCTTGTGTTCCTGTTAATAGATAGCTCTGCATAGCAATTTTCCCTTAGCAAGGTCCTTTTTCTGCACTTGACTAACTTTAACTGGCTCAGTGCAATGGCTTATTTGCTTGTAGTCACTCAGGTGCCTAAGTACTTCACTTAATCAGTGCCTCAGGCAACACGGATGATGAAAAATCTACTGCCCCAGGGGGACCAGTCTCTTTCCTGTAACAAGGGCAGAAGATTTCACAGACTGCTGAGAAAAAAACCCCAAATGTGAGGATCACTGTAATCTAGATGTCTTTATAAACTTTCTCTCTTTTTGGCTTAGAAATGGCTATAAAAGGACCATGTATGCATCTTTAACATGCTGGTACTGGGGCTGCATGGCTAGTCCATCCAAGTGCAGTACATGCACAGCAGGTCTCTGGTGGGAATACAGCAGCCTCATGCAATCTCCAGGAGAAGGTGTATCTCCCAGTGTCCTTCACTTCAGTTGGACTTTGAGTTTTTAAACTGTTAATCAGTTTTGTAAAATGTGGAGCTCTAAAGATTTGACTTCTCACCCCTTCCCTTTGTCAGGAGGGGACAGTCCTCCACTTTACCTATCTTCTAACCTTCCTTGCCAGAGCATAAGTCGATTTAGATGCACACCATCAATGGTTTGTCTGTGGTGTAGTCCAGAGACAGCTCTAGATAGACCCTATACACAGATGGAAGCAAATGAGAGTCCCGCCCAACAGCAATGCATTTTGGAGCACCATTTGTTGTATCTTCTGTTCTAGAGAGTTCCCAGGAACCTGAAAATTAGAGATTGTTTTCATATGAGGCAGGATTTGTCACTAGATTCAGCCAAGCAGAGCTGCACACATTGATTCTCTGTGTATTACCAGTTGGTGCAAGGCTGCGTTAGGTCTTTTGCATCTAATCTGTACAACCATTTCGTTCTCACAGTGTTTTCAGTTTAAGGCTAGAATTAGTGTGCATGCTGGTCTGCAAGAAATTGTAAAGTCCTGTGAAACATAGGCATTACTGATGTACAAATAAGATGTACGGACAGATAAAAGCTACTTTATTATCAAGATGTTCCTTTTAGAATTGCTAGATTTAGGTTAGTTCCATCTAGAAAAGATTTTTCTGCTGCTGGTGAATCTGCTGTTAAAAATAGCATTGCAAAAAGTAATAAATGTTTATAGTATTGACTGTCAGTGACAGCTCTTTGAAAGCTCGAGTAATATAATTAATAAGAAGGTGATGAATTGACCCCCTTTTAATTCAGTGGAGTTATCTCAGAGATAGATAACTTTGACTCCAGTGCCACTTTGTTCATTTTTTTTTTTTTTAATTATTGGAGAACCATGTCTTTACAGCAAGTGTTATTTAAAAATCAAATGAGGGAAAACTTTTGCATAAGGTTTTTATGCATATCTGTTTCTTTTTTGGACATGAAATAACTCCATTTATAATCCATTCAAAGTATCAGTTGGCAATTTATGAACCCAGGTTTATGTATTTTACCCACGTATGAAATTAAGTTTTTTGGTGTAAATGATAGTTTGGGCATAGTGCAGTGATACTGTATGTGTCCCACTATCCACCACCCCATCCTTACCCCCATGCTGGTCTGCAGGCTTTGAGGCTGCTGTTTTAGTTTAAGGTAAGCTAAGAACCTTTTTCCATTGATCTTTTTATTCCACAACCACAAAAGTAAATGCTAGGACATTGCTACTGATTTTTTCCCCCCAATATGTGGTCATTATAAGCAAAAAAGAAGCTCACACTTCTACCTTTTAATTGGGCATTTAGCAGGACAATGTTTGAAAGCAATTAATGGCAAAAACATTTTTGTCCTGTTTTATCAATTGGTCTCCAGGAAAAATGCTGCCCAAAGTAACTATTATGTGCAAGCCAGGAAACTGTTGTCCTTTTCAGTTTTTCCCATGTCACAATTTATTCATTTAATTCAGTTCTCCAAAATTACTGCAGTGCCAATTATCTCTCTCTGTGTAGAAAATGAGTTTGGCCTACTTCAGCTTTTCCTTCATTTTATGCCTGTTTTCTGCTATTCTTCAATGAGTGAGTAATGTGCAATGTGAAAAAAGGGACGATCTTCAAAAATATGTGAAGTGTCTAGAGTGGCTTTTTGGTACCTGTGAAGAGGCCCCTTGAAGAAGCTTAACAGACAATAGAATATTGCGGCTAGCAGTGGTTTATTTTGTCCACATGACTCATTTCACACGCACCCAGGCAACTGATGAATGGAGGATTAACACAAGTTTTCACCTTATTGAAATGGGTGATTCAAAGCAAACAAATAGGACTAACTAGTTTGGAATATGAAATTAAAGTTTCTCCGAGTCCTTTTGTTATGAATCACTTTCAAACTTAATTAGAAATATGATGGCTTTGAAATTACTTTTAACCAACTTTGTTAAATGACAGTAGTTTAAATGTTTGCTATTGTCACACAATCCACTTGTCCCAAATCTAAAGACTCACAGGGACTGTTCAAACACATTAACAAAAAGTTGTTTTAAAACAAAATGAAAAAATACCACATATATACATATATTCACTCTTTCTTTGCACATGTTTATATACACTTACACAAAGAAAGAGCATTAGATGCATTTTTTTTTTGTTAATTGCATTATATATATCTGTAAATATTTATAGATGGGTAGGTGGCACTTCAGGAAAAGTGCTTTAGATGCTATCTTTATACTAAGTTACACAACTCATTCAACTCCTTAAGCTTTGTAATTATATTCTAAACAGCTTGGGGTTACCCATGACCACCATGCAACCCTATGTGACTTTATATGGTGCTAAGTTGCAACCTGTGGTCATGCAAGTCATAAGCTCCCAGTTTACAATTTTAACAACTTCCACTGAGGAAGCATTGTTGAACACCTTTGTATGCTATAGCCGATGTTCAGGGCACATGAGTGCTTTCAAACCAGGATGTCTTCCTTCTATTTTTTATAAAGATGCAATTAATTGATATTAACACCCTTTCTGTGGAGCAGATAGCCCAATATACATAGCTGGCTGTACAGCTAATGGGTTATATGCTCTTTTCCCCTGTTTTGGGGCATAACGCTCTGCAGTGCCTCTCTGATATACTAGAAGCTCCCTGCAGCTGGGTAGTTAGTTGGCTCCTTCTGTGAGACAACTCCACCAAACCCTGCATGCAGAGCTAAACAAAAGCTTCAGGATACTGTTGAATCACAATTTCTGTCATTAAACTTTAAGATTATGAGTGTGACAGTCCATGCACTGCAGAAGTGTACTGAACTAAATGCAAGAATTTTGATTTAGTGAGGTGCAGTACAGGGCAGAAAAAGAGATTTTTCAATTCATCACCTAATCTGTGCCTAATCCTTTCTGAAGATTTGCACATATGTGGGGGAGAGAGGGACCAAAGGCTGAATTTTGTTTCACACAATCAGGAACACTATGGGATAGCTTTAGCGAGATTCATTTTTGCCATGGTATCGCTATTCCTGTCTGCAGAGGGATGACAGGTGTGTGATGCAGCACAGAGGGATACTGTGATCATGGGGTAACCAAGACAAGTTGTGATATAAGATGACTTGTTAACATTTCCACTGAAAACAGCAAACATTGGCCATATTCTGACATGCACCCAGAATTTAATTGCTGGTTTGTAAGAGACATTTTGATCTGGGTTCGCCTCTGTTCGCTGCTCAGTAAGACAGGCAGAAGCTTTGGCAAATTCAGCTGCTGACGTTTAACAACTGAACACATCCAAGCTTTCATTTTTCCTTGCCCAGAGTCTTTCACCTTCATTGGTTGGAGCATATTCACAAATGTACAGGACTGTCCCATAAATCAATCTCTTCTGACAGTTGGAAACATGAGATCTTCTCAGCAAAATGTCCAGAGATATTTTCTTTGTAAGGTGGAAAGAATAATTTATAAGGTTTCTTTTCTCTCAATCTTAAAAAACGATGTTGTTGTTGTTCAAACTTTTGAAAGATTTTCAATCTGAGGCAGGCTTTAGATATGGAGAACCTTTTCACATCTCTCAGTGCAGTAATAGTTCAGGTTCTGTACAGAGGCGTGGAAAACTTCTGGTAGATATAATTAAAGTTTACAAAAAATAAAATTCCACCTTTCTGGGAAATGTAAACATTTTCAATTTTGCTTTGATTAAAAGATTTTTAATTTTTCCCCTCCCCAAGTTTTAAAACTTTAAATATTTCACAGAAAATGATCCCCTAAGCGTGCTTCATTTGGAAGAATGAAATAATTTTTTACCGTGCCAAAGAGATTAGCACATTTAAAATCTGATAACTGTATACACATTATGCTAAACAGTATTCAATATACTGCCAAAGCAAAATAAGAATTAAAATAATTTTTCTTCTGTGAGGACAAAAAAGTCAATTTTGTCATTGTGAAACATTTCATTTTACAATTCTTGCCAAAACTGTGTTTCTGGCCCAGTAAAAAATGTAGTTGCTCAAGAGGAATGTTTAGATTTTGATGAGGGAAGAGCTGAGATTCAAGCGAGTGCTGGTGACTGCAAGCCCTGGAAACAACCTGGAAGTGAACTGAGAAGTGGGTGGATGCTATCAGCCTCTCACTGGTCTTCCTTGAAGCCTGGGCTCAGTGCTGTTAGGGTGGCAGTCACCTGTCCTGCTGAAATGCAGGGCTCTCAGACTTTGCTGCTTCTTCTCTCCATGCCAATGGAAAGGCTTTGGTTTGCTTCAATGGGGATGAGCTGGATCCTGGAAACTAGTGTTGCTTGTCTTTCTGAGAGGAAAATCGCATGCATGAGAGCCTCCTGGGTATCTGGTCGTCAATAAAAAATAAGCTATTCCTACACAATAAGGAGAAGCTCTGCCAAGTGATGTGACTGGTTTGTATTGCTAAGATGTGCCATGAGCACCTCAATTTTGTCACTACTAAAGGTCATCATCTAACCACAAATAACTTTTCCATACTAATCATTACCAACTTTGTACAGCATAATGTCTCTGCCCATTTGGGCTGGATCTGGAACAGATGCACAATTCCCTCTGAGAACTCTTGATATGGTCACAAACTGGCATTTAGCATCCCTGGAGATAATTCTATAAAGGAAGCAAATCCTTTACTGTAGATAATAATGAAGTAACTACATAATTTCACACAGTTTAATCACCAGACTTTTGGATGCATCCATGATGGAACTGTGTGCAGTGTCTTCCTGAGTGGTGTCATATAGTGTTCATAAATGTATGGTTGTAAATCCCACTGAATCCATAATACCCAGGGAATGTATCAGTCTTTCACAGGAAGTTTTCCAAAAGTGTGGACAGAGAAAAATGTGGTCCTAGAATGCTTTCTGCCTCGAAGGGTGGAGCATTCAAATGGGAAATGAAGGTAGAAGTAATCTAATGCAGGGGAAGACCTTGCACCAGAAGCCTGCATTGAAACCTAGGTTGCCATGTCCAGGGTGAAGCAAACAGTATTGCCTGTTGTTGTTGGATGAATCCTAAATGCTTCCATTCTGTAACAATATCTCACCCAGCCAAGATTTTGATATGCAGTGTCAGTGGTTTAATTTTCAATCAATTCTTGGACTGGAAAAGTTCTACAAAACACTGGTCTTGCATTTAGCATCGTGATGGATGTGGTAAAGATAATGCTATGTGGACTAGGAAAAAATGCTCTTACTGTTCTTTTCAAAAAGATATACTTATTTCTAACATGACAAATGTAACAAAGGCTTCACATATTCAGTCTTGTTTGTTGGAGCT
Source organism: Strigops habroptila (assembly GCF_004027225.2). Lineage (NCBI taxonomy): Eukaryota > Metazoa > Chordata > Aves > Psittaciformes > Psittacidae > Strigops > Strigops habroptila. The sequence continues at coordinate 106,077,426 of NC_044277.2, read as the reverse complement.
GTTCCATGATGAGGCCTTTAGTGACATTTTAGCGGTGGACTTGGCAGTCTTGGGGTAACGGTTGGACTTGATGATCTTGAAGTTCTTTTCCAACCTAGCTGATTCTATAGTTTTATGATTCTAAGGAAAGAGCAAGTCTCGGATTGGAGCGATGGTGTTAAGCTTGAGGTGCAGCACTACAAGACAGAAACAACCTGGAAGCACACAATAAGATCTGTAGCCTTTGATACCCAAACTGTAAGTGAACTCAAAAAAGAAAATAAAAAATCCCTTTCTACCACCTCAAGGGTTTTATATTATTAATCCCAGTAACCAGAGCAGAATGAGCTCTGCACTCTACTGGTTAGCAAAGGAAAAGAAGATTAAAAAAAAAAAAAGAAAGAAAGAAAATTAAAAACTCTATTATTTTCCACTTAACACACTGATATGGTAGTGTTAGCAAACTCATCTTTATTCATTCTTCTCCCTCATTCCATTAACTCACAAATCCCAGGGAAGTCACCACCCCATCACACTCAACCTCCTTGGAAACCTTCCCCAAATGCATGCATAAAAATCACTGTCCAATCCAAGGAGTCACACCATGCCTGGTTTATTTTCTCCTGCTGTGTCACTGGATGCTGTACTAAGCCCCACTGCCTGTCCAGAACTGCTGTGGAGTGCTGCTGTGGGCTGTGAACCAGCTGCTGCATTGCAGACCAGGAATGACAGCTTATCAGGAGGGAGTTAACATGATTCCTCTCTCTGTAATTTGTGAAGTGCTTTGGGGTTCCACTCAGTGAAGTCTGCTATCTGAATTTGTTATTGCTACATCTTAAAGGTTACACAGTGGAGCACTGCTCGGTCCCAGTGCTTCTGATTTTTCTGATGCTTTTTTGGGAAGAACATCTGTGAATGGCTGGCTATGTCTAAAGACTGAAAATAGGGAGAAACAGGTCATTTGGCTGATCTGAGGGATGCCACATGCCCCACTGACAGGAGTGTGGGGAATGTTCACACAGCCTATAGGGTTGCCTAAGACAGAGAAAATTAAGGAGAGTTTTGATTACCCGGGGGAGAAAGGAGACAGCCATGTCTGGAGCCATGATTCACCTAAATCCTGAATCTTCATGAATGCCATTTCCGGCCCTACTGAGCAGCCCCAACTCGTAATCATCTCCCTCCACTGCAGTCCCTGTCCCCCATCCCTCCCCCTCCTCATCCAAATTGGGAAGGGGCTGAGAATTTGTCTCGCTTGAGCCCTCACCAGCGCCATGAGTGTCAGCTGCTCTGTCTGATGACTGGCGCGCTGATTATGCACCTATCCAGACACATGGAAACTCCACAGGGAAAAGCTCCCCATTGCACATACATTTGTAATCTCTTGTGAATAGAGTCCTAAGTGCCCATTAACTATTGCTCAATTACACGGGAACTCTGCAGAAGTAAATATGGCATGCACATGAATATCAATTAAAGCCATTATGATCAGTGTGGTCATGAGTCAGGAGGGAAATGTGCATAATCTTGACAGAATAACGAAGACACGCTTCATTTTACTCATGTGGATTGGAATAGTATGTTAAGCTAATAAAAGCTTTTGCATTTTTAAAAATAGTTTAACAAGCCCAGAATAGTTTCGAATCATATCCGCCTGTGATTTCAGTTGTTAAAGTTAGCTTTGAAGTTCTTTTTTAAAAGACAGAGGGAAAAACCTCTCCTGCTGAGCCTGTAATTTCTCAATTTCCCTTTCCTCCTTCAATTGTTTAGCATTCATAACAGCCCTGTCCTACCTAACACCGCACAGGTACAACCAGCAATCACATACTTGCACAAAAAAGGACTGATAGCTGAAAGACCAGACACAAATGCAGAGCACTGGCATGGTAAAACATTTCAGCTGAAAACAAGGGAGCTCTTACATAATGGCAGCTGAGCATCTGCACTGGGGGATCTTATCCTTAATCCTCCTACCCACCTACTGTCTGACCAGGGGTAAATCCCAGGTTGACACCATTACCTCTAATGCCAGTGCAAGGTGTAAAAAAGTGGTGCTGCATGGCAATGAAGACTTTATAATAAGGGATGTCTTTGCTGTAATGCATTTTTTCCTTGGAAGAAGGACAAATGATGTGCAAGTTCACCAGGGGCAGGCTGATTTCAACAGCACTTAACGGGACTACCCCAATGGCACTTGTCAATGGTTGTGGCCTGATTTCAATCCTGATGGAAACTTCAATGCAGTGTGCAAACTTTCCACATAATTTTCTTTTTGCTGAGCCAAGATATCCCAACATCCTATTCCAGGTGCTACTGAATTTGGAAACCTGTTGTCTCATACAGGATGATATAGGCTCCTCAAGCCAAAACATGGTGTCATGTCTGTCATCTCGTGGACTGTTGTCCAAGGAGCCTAAATACAACTTTAGCAACGCACATGTGCTTATTGCTTGAAGTGCATCATGTTTGTCTTAAACTTACGATAAAATTTTTATTATTTTGAAATCAGCCATGTTGTCTTGTGGCCTGAAAAGACACATAGGCTGCATCTGTGGGGGTAAACTGAGCATTGCCGATGGAGGCCAGCTGCTGATGATCCACACTGTTATTTGATGTCTGGGCATGACTGGGGATTTGCGTGGGTTAGCGGGCCTTCCTGGTGGACCTGGAGGGTTTTGCTGTGGGGAGAGTCACTCTCTGAACTCCAGTTTGTTTTATTGTTTTACTCAGATGTAGCCATAGCCCATGTCTATACTCGTACAGTTAAGAGGTGCAGGGCAGGGATTCAAGCACTTTCCTGCTGTGGTCCATACTGTTTAATTATTAGCAACTTCCTGGGCACATTTTTGCTCCATGCCATCACACTTCCGCATGATGCCCAGACACAGTGCAGTCAAAAGCACTAGCCAGGGACTGTTCCCAGTAGGCAGGATGGAAAAAGGAGGATTTAGCCTTATAGTTACAAGCCATGCCTTGCCACTTGCCATCAGGGCAAAGAACGGGCCCTGGCCCGTTTTATGTACTAGGATAGATGTAGCCATAGAGACTGGAATGTTTGTACTGCCTTTAATTAAATAGAAATTGTGTTTCCTGGCAGTTCTCACAACAGTCTAAATCTGTGGGATCAGGGTGATGTCTGACCACTGGAGTCAGAGACTGGTATGTAGCTGAAAATGTACATTGATGCATCTGTGTCAGGAAGGCAGGTAATTACACTCGATGCAGTACAAGTGGGCTGACAGACAACTGTGTATTAAATAAAGCAAATAGTCTAGTTTCGGGGTGTAATGCAAACATGAGCTTGTGATAGTTTCAGAAAACAAATTGGAACAGTCCTGGGGGACTTCCTGAGAATTACTGTACTGGAAAAATACTTAAACATTTTAATATAATTATTTTAATTTTTATCCAGTTGAGGTAACAGCTGGAAGATTTTAAAGCTGTGGGTACATTTAGATTATCTGCCAATTTGCAGCAACACATACAGTTACATCTACAGATGAAAAGAAAGTTATATAGTTCAGCAAATACAGCCAAAAAAGGAAACATGAGTAAGTAAATATTATGAAATCTGAACAAATGTCAGCTGGCCAAAGGAATGAAAGTATGACTGTAAATGATGGCATACTGAGGAACAATTATTTCAGCCCAAACCTCAGTCAGTGTTTGCAGAAATGTATTTTTATATGAAATGACTAGAGTAGGACTCATCCCTTGATATTCATTGCTAAGCAGTATGCTTTCTGTACTTTGTTAGGGTTGTATAACACAGGCAGCACTCTGCCAAGCGCTAAGTCTTCAGCACAGACTTTACAGTAAAAATATTAACCAAATACACTGCTCAGGTTTCGTTGCTGGATTGGGGCCTCATTGTCTGCAAAACAAAACTTCTCAGTAGCAATTTTTAACAAAAACTTGTATGTTCCCATTCTTTAAGTGCCCAGGGGAGCCATTGAGGTCTGTCGCTGGTTACCATCTTAGAAAGGGATGAACCTGAGATACTGAGAACAGCTTAAAAGTCACTGCAGAGCCTTGGCTCTCACTGATTTTACCTGATGTCAGGGATTAAACCATTCAAAACTTTACCGTCGTTTATCTGATCTATAAAAAATTCATAATGTCCCCCTTCCAGGAATGGGTTAAATTTAATTAATTAATAGTAAAAAGCACTCTGGGAATGGAAATTGCTCTACTGTGTGAAGGCTGACCATTAGCTGGTGTTAGTTCCCCTCTTGTTTGTCATATGTTAGCCCAACTAAGAGGCAACTCAGAAACTTCATTATAGGCAGGGGTTTGCCAATTTAAACCAACTGATTTAAAGTACATTTAACAAGTATAGTTGGTATATTTTTAGTGGTCTGTAGCAAGTTGATGTCAAAAAGGGCAGAAAGTTAATTTTTATCTCTGCTTCTTTAAATTAATAGGATGTAATTTGCTGTGAGAGACAAAGTTTCCTAAGGAAATCATTGTGTTGACAAGGTTGGTTAAATAAAGCGTCCCACAGGAGCTAGGTAATAAATAAAAACCCTGCCTTCACAAGGCTTTGTCATTATCTGGAAAGCAGAGAAAGAGAGAGAGGCTAAAATAATTAAAGGTACTTATTCTAGTGTAGTAGCTCAGTAAATGAAGTATGCTTGGATTTTCCCTTCGCAGGAGCTAAATCTCTGACCTTCTGTACCAGAGGAAAGAGCCCTTTGTGTTCTGGCTCTAATAGCCTTACCATGGTTTCATTTCTACCAGAGTCCATGAAACACTTGTTATATTTGTTTTTATTACTGCCATTCTTTCTCTTTTGCAACAAGGCGTTACTTCAATCTTTAAGGAAAGAGTAGATTGTTTTTGTTTCGGTTTGTTGGGGTTTTTTTTACCTTGATGGACTGTATGCCTTTATGTCTTTGGTTTATCTCCTGTGTTTCAGAATGTTTCTTTTACCTTGTGGAATACTGTTAGAAGTCTCTGTACAAAAGCAAAAGCTGTGGTTGCTATAGCAATAACCAATCTGATGAAGCTGTGACCTAAATCATGACTGAGAAAAATAGTACCTTTTCTCTATCACTGCAGTTACTGCTTCCTTGTATTATACTACCGTTATGCAGGATTTATTACCTAAAATGAACTCTTAGGCTCCAGGATACAAGAAAAAGTAAAGCAATACTTCTATAACTATAGAAGTTGGTCAGGGACATGAACAACTTAAAGCAGCTGAAATTTATAGGTGAAAAGGAGTTCTGCTCTTGGTAGCAAATGTGTAGATAGACCTTGGTGCAGCACAATCTATTTCTTGCAAATCCAGGGAGCTTTGCTTAAATCAGCATGATGTACTGCTCAGATTTATTGAGCATTGCAGAACCAGCAACTTGCCCAACTTTCTGAAGTCTTTGCTTCTGCCATGACATACAGTCATCGAGTAGGAAAGGGGAGGAATATTCTCTGGGAACAGTTGCTTTCTTGATTGCTGAAAATTGGTTCAGGCATCCAAAGACCATTACATAATTGGTGGTTCTTATTTGGCTGTGACCATTAATGAACCCCTTGCCAGCAGGAGCTACATATGAGGTCATTTCTGCACATGCTTTACTTTCACAATCAACAAGAGAGTGCAGCATAGAAACTAATGTTATGAAGGACAGGATGCAGCAGGATTTATCCTATTGCACTTCTGAAAATTAGGCTTTGAATCTGTGCTTATCATCTAGGCTCCCTCTATAGTCTCTCTATTGAGGGGAGAGAGAGATATTTTTCCTCTTCTAAACTAGACATCTGGGATAGGTGGGGTGAAAATTTAAAACATCTCTGTCTTTCTGTGGACTACAGAGAGAGCTTTAACAGCTTGCTTACAGCAAACGCCTGACTTTTAGATGGCTGCAGTTACATGAACTGAACTCCATTCATACTAGAGGGCTCATGCACCAAATCTAGTATGGATAACCATAGCTGTTATAGCAACATGGTGGGAGTGAAATGGTCAGCAGTATCTTGCCCTGAACTCTACCAGAGTTGAGAATAAGAAAAGACTGAGCTGCAGGAAGGTGGGAGTAGAGACAATATTGAAATTACTTGTGTTGGAGAGGATGGAGAGTGGGAAGTTGGCAAAGTTAGATAAACCAGCCTCACTGGAACAACAGATGCAGGTTGGCAATTGTGACTGCATTTAACCTAACAAGTAGCTAGCTGAGAGGTACTTGTGCTTTTATTACCCACCCCCGCTAGTCCCTCACCCATCCTTCTGCTATAAACCCAAGTGGATAAACCTTAAGGATCAAGAGACAATTAAATGTGTTTGATGGTGCTCATTGGGAAATCAGAGTTGTTGTCTTTGCTGTCAGAGATTTGGACTGGAAATGCACAAGCCAGTGAAGAAGCCTGGCTGTTGAACTATTTGGAGAGATCTAAAATTACCCATTTCTTATGGCACCTGGTCTCTTCAACATCTGCTGCATGCTTGGCTCAGATACTGCCAGCTCTCTGAAATCACACCACACATGACATAATGTGTCAGAAGTAGTGTGACACAGCAGTGACATTTAAAGGGACACGAGCTGGGCCATCAGCTCTTCTAGAACGCATGCTCTAGAGCTTTCCCAGTTTCAGCTGATGCCAAATACAAATTAGATCATTTGTGACCATTTTAAATTGTCCTGGTGTAGATGACCACAGAGAATCCTCATTTCATGAATGGTCAGGTAGAAAAAGGAGTCACTTGCAGTGTGAAGACTTAGGAATCCCTTTAATTTTGCAAAAGCTCTTTAGTCTCCCCAGCACTCATGTCGTATTGATGGTGGTGCATTTACGAGCTGGAAATTGTGTGACTATTAGCCAATGTGGAATATAATAAAATATTACAGTGACGAGACTTAATATTTCACAGCTAAAGAAGCAGAGAACTGACTCTTGCTGGAAATGGCATCCATATACAGCCCTCACTAGGAACAAGAATTCAAGTGACAAAATAAAAAAGGGGAGGGATGGAGCACCATTAAGGTTGGACAGGACGAGCAATACTAATGCCAAAATATTCAGCTGCTCCACTCACTGGTTGTGGCACTGTGGATTTTAGTGCCTTTTGACCACTTCTTCAAGTGCTGTTTTGGAGCAGGTGCTCCCCATAATCCTTTGCTTAGCTCTTACTATTTTTCTTTATATGTCCCCCCACTCTCCCCTCTCTATCTTGCAACAGCCCAAGCACTTCTGTGCTTCCAACAACCTCCTGTTTAACGTATGGCAAAGGAAAAAAATCTGTACATCTGTGTCACAGGGAAGACTGGAGACATCAGGGACATCGGCAGTATCTTAGGTCCCCAGAAAAACAGGCAATTTCTCAGGATTGTCCATTTGATCCTTGGGAGCATGTTTTTGTTAAATTTTGAAAAATTTGTGTGTCCCTGAGGCAAGGGGTTTTCTGGTTGTTAAACCTGTTCAAGAACCTTTCTAGAAACAGCTTCAGCCCCAATCTGGGATCACTGTTCAGCTTAAATCAGCTAACATGTAGCCATTTGAAAACAGCAACTGACCTTCCCTTTGCTTCCTTCTTGTATTGCTTCTTTCTGCTCCCTTGTGAAGACATCCTTTTAAAAGTATTTTTTAAGTACTAAAAGTATTTTTAAGTATTAAATACTGTAAAAGCATTTTAAAGTATTCTTTACACCTGAGTCCGCTCTGATGGCATTTGGAGGGAACCTGAGATTACAAATCCTCACAGTTTTTCTAACAAATGCTTTGTTTCTATTATTATATTCATATTCTTCCTTCCTAGAGCAGAGCAAATAGGTGAAGAGATTCACCTGGTCTTGTGTTCAACATCCCCTTTGGGGGTCCTTAATAGTCAAATGTTCATATGCATGAACATAGAATGAGACACCTTCTTCCAAGAACTGGGACTCTCCATTTTTATCCACTGTCTGTTAGAAACAGAATTTCCTTCATTGCTCAACCTCTTTCTTTATATTGTGGCTGCAATATGCCATTTCAGAAGTGTCATCACCTTTATCTTTTTACATTCTGATGTAGTCTGCAATCAACACTAGCTTCAGCGACTCTCATTACTAGCTCTTGAAGTGATTCTTCAGACTCAGCAAGAACAACATCATCATCAGATTAGAGCATCTGCTTCCTCCAATTTCAGTCTTGCCACTGTAGCTGTCAACGACGCACATTTGCATTTCAGTGCACAGACAGAGCTGATGCTGTGCCACTGTGCAGCCCTGCTGGACTTTCTTCCTGCCCAACAACCCCTGTGCGATGTCCTTTGTTAAGTCTTTCTTTTCACTTGTGTCTGGTCACGTACAGCACAATAAATTAAATAAATGTGTAAGAAAGTCCCCACAGATATTAAGAGAGCCGCAGTTTAGCGTTCAGCTGCTTCTTTCTTTTTCTATAGCACAGGTCCTTTTGCACTAGATTTTTTTGTGATGTTGTTTTTTTTTTTTCTGCCTGCATTATTCTAAATGCTGATTTACATCATTGTAATGAGTAAAGTAGCCTGTGTTTTGTTCTTTCTGTGCTCAATTTTGCTTTTGTATTTTTCAGCCCCTTTCTCCAAACATTAAGCCCATTTTTTCTTCATGTGTTTGAATAGAAAGTGGAATAATTTGGCAATGTGCACATCCTCTCAGACTCCCCTTCTCTGAGCGCAGAATGAGTTTAGTGTCTCTCATTAAGTCCCATAGCCGCTGCCCTGTTTTTCCACAGAAGTTTGCAGGTCTTACGGGAAATCTTGGTGCCAATCTAACATTAGAGTGTTCACTTCAGGTAGACAAAGCAGGCAGGCATGAGAATATTTGAAGCATGTAATGGTGAATGTTTGAGTTAAGGACCCCTCTGTCTTCCTGAAAGAATAGTTCAGATAAAAGATAAGAGATTCTGATGCTGAAATCATATTCTGATACATGAGGAAACCCAATCTGGCCTTTTTGTTTGTTTGATAATAACACACACACTGATTTAATTTCCTTTATCTCTGCAGTACTTCACAGGAAAGAACCTTTGTAAAACAGTGAAGAGGATTTACAAGCCTTGAATGCAGGGTCCAGTTCAGAGCCTGAGATGCCATGCTGCCACTCTCAGGTTATGCATTTCAGCTTTGCAGTCTTGCAGTAGCAGCTATTCCTGCTACAGGTAAATGGTCTCATCTGAGAGTCACAGTTAGCCAGATAGGACGCTATCCACATCCTTCCTTTATCACACCCTCTTGCAGAAACCTGTGGGTTTTAATGCTGTTAGGCGTACGGTTCCTAGTCTTAAACAAATGAGCTGAAGTCCTCTTTTGTATGTGTATGGGGAGCCTAGGAAAGTAATGGTTTAGCACAATCTCACTGATCTGGAAACAAAACAGCCCCAAACTCTAAAACATTTAAAGGCCAAATCTGAGAGCCTCAGCGCTTACTCATATTTAGATACATCCTCCGTCTGACTTCTGTGAGGGAGGTGAAGAGCTCCAGATCAGCTTCAGCAAGTTAAAAATGTCAGGACAAAGTAGAACCGGTTGCATTCATTCCTGATTTTGAGTTTCATAACTGAGCAGGGTGGAACTATTATTCTTTGCAAACAGAACTTTAAACCTGATTCAAGGCTGCCACAGGAATCACTACAAGCAGTTTCAGATCTAGATAATCAGTTATTGGAGACCTCTTCTTGTAGAAATTAAATGTTTAGGTCCTTAGGCTTCTTAAGTGGTGGTGGTAGCTCAGTGTGAGAACCCAGTCTTACTTCTTGAGCAATGCAGTCTGATGACTTTTGACAGGGGTTAATTTTCAGATTTCTTTTATTCTTTTTAAATCACTTCATTTTCTGTTGAGACACAGAAAAATTCAAACCTCACTGAATATTTCTAATAATTTGCCCAGGATTTGCCTTTTTTCTTTTTTTCCCTGCAGAGATTATGACATTTGCAGCTTCTATTACAGTGAAATTCTGTCAGATCAGTTGAGTTCTTGTAGAATCAAAATAGTAAATGAAAGTAATTTTTTTTTTTATGATCGGACAATAAATGCTTTTGCTTTTTCCATCTTCACATGCCCAGACAAATTATGAGCAAAGTTAAGCCATCCTGCAACTTAACTCCTAGAAAAAAAAAAGGGAAAAACTCAGAAGACAGGTAACTAAGCTCTAGTTTTTCACCTTTCTTACAAAATTTGTATCCAGCATTATTAAAGGCTGACAGTTAGTGCTTCCAAGTGCAGCAGTAAACTATGCTAGAGGCACATTGGTAAAAGTGTTAATAAAGTATTAATAAATCCTTACTACGTGGGAGTAATATTACAGGGTAGGCATTGACAGAGAGTGTTAGATCACTTACAAGGGCTGGCTGGGATCCATGTGCTCACCTGTCATTTCTGGGTGACAACTAAGAAATAAGTACCAAACTTCAACACAGTGGGCTTTAACATTTATTAACATACTTCTTAACATAAGCACTGATTCTTTATTCATTATTTCACATATTCTTCTCATGTTATTTTACAGCATTTGTAAGAAGCATATTTACCCATCAGAAAACAAAAATGTGTAAATAAATACATAAATTACAAAATAAAAAAACACACAGGAAAAATAGAAAGGAGAAATAAGACAGGTAGATGACTGAAGGGAGAAAGTCTCATGCAGCAACACGTAGAACAAACTTTTGCTGCAAAGTGAGAACACCTGAGGGTTTTGGCCTCCAGTCTATTTTCTCCTGGTATTCTGTTTCTATAAGACCCATGCCTGAATGCAATATCCAAGAAAACCCTCAGGCTTCTATTGGCTGTATTTGCCATCAAAAGAAATATTAAAAAAATTTTTGCAAGATTTCTGTCCTGATTCAGTTAGTGCCAGGAGATTTGAATGGGGTTTAGATAAGCAACCTGAAAGAAAACCTAACTATAAGTATCTGTTGTTTACCCATCTATCTAACAATATCTGGCTTATTAGAAAATGACCTTGGGGTTTGTTGTGAACCATTGCTGTTTTCTAGGCAGACTTATGGGGTGTGTTAGCTTCACAGGGCTAGAATCACTGCTATTGGGCACTAAATTCCAAAAAAGCAATGCAGCTATGTTCAGAATAGAAGAACATAACATGTGAACAAACTCATAAAAAAATGTAATCTATCTCTACAACATCTTAAAAGAGGGACAAGATCAAGGGACTAGAACAAGGGAGTGTGGTATCTACATGTGGAGATAAATGATGGTACAAGGTGACAAAGGGAGGTTGTTTGTGTTATGTTAGTAATAGCAAATTGTCAGTGAACACTGGTCACACTCAGAACCTTAGAATTTCTCTCTGAAATACACTGAACTTTCTTTTCCATGCTCTGCCTTCCTTTTCCATTCTGCTCATTCAACTGCAATCAATTGGGTTATACTGGCACAGGGTTAGAGGGATGAAACAGAAAAACAACCAACTTTTATACACAGTTGCACGTGAGGAACGGGGTGTCACAAAGGGAAAGAACATTCATGATCTTAAAGCCAAATGTAAAGTGTAAAAGTCTGATGAATTAGAAATTCTTTTGTTTCAGAACCCAAAAAGAAATGTACAGTTGTAAAGTCTTTGTCAGCTTGTATCAATATTTCATTTTGCCAGTTGAGGATAATTTAAGTTCTGTGTATTGCTAGAATTAAATGTAGTGAAAGTGTGAAAATTTAAATTTGTATACCACTATGCTAGACAGAGTTGTAGTTAAGGGCAGGGTGTAAAAGCAATTAAATGTGGCATTGTCAGTAGACAGAGAATTAGAGAATTCAGGGACAAGAAGAGGCCATTAAGGCACATGCTATTTCTTTTAATATTGTTCATGATCTGTATTGCACTAAAATTATAAATAGGCTAAGTGTGAGTGACCCAGAACAGTTTGGCTTCTGTCCTAACTAACTGGATTTAATCGCAGTTCATGTTGTCCTCCTTCCTACCTGTTTTCTGCCTTCAGCAGCGGCACTGCCAGCATCTGAGATTTCTGAGGCTCACATCAAATCTTTTTCTTCAACATTTAGCATTCAGTTCCTGGAGTCATGCGTTTTTCATGACGTGGGGTTTTTTGGGGGTGTTTAAGTAGCACCTTGTTTTGCCAAAAAATCCTCACAGCTGTATTTCATGCCAATAGGAATATACAAAATAGTACTGATAGAACTATCCTGGGATAGGGACTCCATTACAAGGCAGTGTTTGGGCTGCTTTTTGGAAATGCGTTAAATTGTAACTTTGCCTAAGCTACATCATCTAGGTCCCAGTGTGAGTAGCTAGCGGGAAGAAAGGGTTATACTGATCTAACAGTATCTTTTTAAATTCACATGTAAGGTTAAGCCAAAAAAAATAATCCTATGTAGGCAAGACCTACATTTTTAGTCCTTGGGGCTGTGGAGAAAACATGACTCAAGTGTATTGAAAAGGCTTAAACACCAGAAGGCGAATAAAAATAATCTCAGTTGCAGTATTATTTATTTTTTGTTTAATTTTCATTATTTTTGTGACAATCTCAAGGTTTTGGGGGCCTGAACTCTGGAAGTGTGATCCCTCAGGGATGGTATGAATATTGACTATAATTAGATGGCATAATCTTCGGCATGGGGACTCTGCCTACTTATGTGTTCATACAGAACTCAGCACCAGGGGCTGCTAACCAAATACAGGCTTTCTGATCCTACCACAGTGCAAACAAAGAATTAATATTAATACAACACACCTATTCCACTCCCAGATGCACATCTGCTACATGTCCACAATCCCTGCCCATCTCCCCTGTTCAGACTAAAGTTACATCCTCCCACAGTCTCTCTATTTTGACAGAAGTCCTTACCTTGACATTTTATGTTTCTGTGTCACCCTTAATCCTGTGGACCACAGATTATATATAGCCTTTCTGTGAGCCTGAGCAAAGTACAGATGCTTCAACAGGTGTATTTATACACAACCTGCTGAGAGCTTACTTGGGAAACTACAAGAGAAGATGAATCATGCTAACTCTTCTTCAAGGAAAAGGGCAAAACCCCCAAATCTTGCTGCCTGCCTAAATTTAGCTTTTGTTATTTGCTGTAGGATGAATATTATCCCTGTGCAGATGGTTCACATAAAAACCTGCACATCACTGAAGTCATGGTTAACTAGTGAACATGTGGCCTTAGGGCCACATATATTCCAGTCCATGTCCTATGTTTCTGTAGTGGTGAATTATTATATTGCTTAAATGTAAGGAGTGGGCTCCTTTTTCTCAGGAGTCTACAAATACACCATAAGATACAGGTCTAGAGTTTGATGGAGCTGCTATGGTGCAGCTCACTCTTGTATGAGGGATCTTATGCCACAGCATTTCCTACTACAATTTCCAATCATGTTAGATGCCCCATCTCACACTTCGTGTTAGAAATGCGTATATATATTCCTAGGAGACACATATTTTGTTTCAGGACCACTTATTTAGAGAACATAGAAGACAAAGTACGCATCCAGCTTTTTAAGCCTGGAGAAAAACTTTCCAGGTTGCTGAGCTGAGGTAAGTTTCATCAATAATTGCTTTGCACTTGTGTGTTGGAGTCTCCTGGAAGTAAGTACCAAAGCCATCTTCTAAAACTACTCCTTCTCTAAATAGAGATGTCTCACAGCATTTGTCAAATGGAGAAATTACTTTTTTGAAGCTATTTCAGGGTGTGTTTAGTAGACATATAGAGTAAAATTTTACCTCTTTTCATGAGTTTGTGAAAACAAAATGAAAGATAAAAAGTGCTTTTATCAACATACAATCTGGTTGCAATTCAATCTAATAACAGTCTTCCAACCTCTTATTTTTATGTTATACTCTTTGCAAACATTAAAGGGTGCAAAACTATCAATGCAGGTGTTTGTTTTAGTATTACAGTTTTATAGGACTGATCCCAGTAATTCAAGTGTGTTTAGGAAACTTTAAAACCATATATTTTGTGCCAGACTGAGTGGGCATCATTAGTATAAAGAACATTGCAAACTGAATTAAAGCTTTGATGAACTCAGCACCTTTATCTCTTCCCAGATTCCCTTGTTCTTCAACTATACTGAGAAGCAGCATGGCATTTTGTTTCAAAGACCTCACTTTTAAAATAACCCCTCAATAAAGTTTATGGAAAAAATCCATAGTCCATTACAGAGCAAATGTAGGCAAGGCCATATGTAGAAGTTTTTCACATCATTGCATTACCAGAAATAGTGCATTTTTTCCCTAGCAGCACCCAAGAAAAAATCTGTGGCACTTTATAATTGCTGTCTTTATAGTGGCTGGGGGGAGGGAGACCGTTGTGTGTTGGTGTGAATGATTTCTTCAGCAGTAATAAAAGGTGGTATTAAAATGTCACTGCAGTCATTTAAATGGTTGTTTTCTGGGAAATGAATGAATTTTTGGAGTTCACAGTCCTTAGCTGTTAATAATAACTGAGCTTGTTCTGTTGATGAACAAGTTAAAATGGCACTTTGACAATAACTCTCCATAATCAACCAACATTTGCCTTCTGTTCAGTGTGTAATTATCACAATCCTTGTATTTTCTTAATCTATTCTGGGGGCTCTGCAAAGATTATAGAAGACCAAGCTCAAAGACTGAGAAATAGTATTTGTTTTCCTCTTCAGGAGGAACAGCTCTTGCAGTTCAGCTGGCTCTGGCAGTGCACTTCCCTCAGGAGTCATTTAACACCCGTATCTCAGGTGCCTGATCCTAAGCACCAGCAGCCAGATCCTGTGTGGATGGGTGCCCAAGTCTAGCAATGGAAGAGACTTCATAGTGTCCTCAGCCTGAGCCTCCTACAGGGCAGCCTGTGAGCTGAGACAGTCAATAAACCTCATGATGCACCCACTATTTTGGCATTTGGAGACAGAGAGAGTGTGTGTATGTGTGTAAGCTATATTACGGTAATGACAGATCTTTCCCACTAGTGCCAGGGAAGTAGGATGTGCTTCCACTTCTGTGAGATGCCAACCAGCCCAAAAGAAAGGGAGCTGACAGAGACAGTCTAAACCACAAACCAGACACTCAGGGATAGGTTGAAAGAAGGATAGAGGAATATGGAAGGACCAGAGACCCCAGAAACCTGATGGGCTGTGAGAAAAGTCCTAACTCATCGTAGACATATTTGCACAAGCAGGAGGAGCAGTGAGAAGCATTTGCTGATGCTTATCCTCACCCACTGAAGGCCTGGAGAGGTCACTCTCCAACTGCTGCTTGGCAGCATGGCATATCTGTCTGGGGAGTTTGTGCTTTAGTGACTACCAGCACCTCTAAGACTGCTTTGATATCTTTGCTTATGAATAGATGATCATCATTTTATGTTCTTAGTGCCAGCACATGCCCTGTGGCAATGGTCCAAATGCTGGGGTTTTGTGTGCCAAAATGAGGAAAGTTAATTCAACACCCTTGATAACAACAATAGTACTTTGTGCTTTTGATCTTCAAAGCACTTTACAAACATTAGCTAATTAATTAATCCTTACAATACTCCTCTGCTATTATCCACATTTAGCAGATGGGGAAATTGAGTCAGAGAAGTTAAATGACTTGCCCAGGGCTATATAAGAGTTGGCATCAGGGCTGTGATGGGGAATTCCTGGCTCCTCCCTTCAAATCTCCAAAACAGCTGTGACTGCTGCTGCAGACTTGAGGCTGCCTTAACTACAGACACTGGACTGAGCAGCTGGGTAGGAGCACTGAGTCTGGGGTGCACCTTGCCCATCAGACATGGACAGTTTGAAGTGCTACCTATATACTTGCATTGTGGGGCCAACCTCAGAGATTGATGGGCTTTGTGAAGATTTTCTTGTGCTCCTTTACCTACAGAACTTCTGGAAAGGGGCTGACTCATGCCTGGCTATCCCAGCCCTGAACTTGTGTCTGTCTGGGCAAATACCCATACTCACCCGTGGCATAAGGGTCTCCCAAAGATGCTGCCTCCATGCTAGATAGTGAAACGCTAATCCTGCTTCAGAGTGAGAAGACAGGAAGATGGAGGCAGAGGTGGGAAAAGCTGAATATAAGTCTTTAAATCTTTGTTTGACAAAGTCCCCATATGGGGATTGAAATGAGAGGTGACAAATCATTAGGGGTGTGGACAGTGTGCTGAGGAAATAACCAAAGCTCTTAATTTTTGCTCACCCAGGTAGTTCTGTGTCTGATACAGTACCAAGATGGTAATTTCCTCTATTGCTTAGGGACAGGATTGCTCAAGATCTGTTACAAAATCAGGATAATAACTTAATATCAGAGGAACCATCTTCCTGTTTTGGCTCCAGGTAATCTAGAAAACTAGTCAATACTACTGGATATCTGGTAACCAATATGCATTATTCAAATAAGCTTATGATAAGTAATTATAGTTTAAAAAGTATGTTGTCATTTGTAGTGCACATTTTGGAATGGATTATAGCACTGGTTTTCATCACACAGCTGCATAAAAATATGCTGTAGATTAGAAAGAAAGTGAAAAGTCGAATAAGGAGAATCTATCACTTCTATGTGATTGTGAGAAATATTTTCAAGCAGAGGTATGCTAAGATGCTGTATTAGAAAGGTACTAACTCTCCAAAGCACAGAAAGCACATCTAATTTTAAAAAGTTAGCAAACCAAAAATGTTGTCCCAAAATTGAGGGAAATTATCACAGAATCAGAATGGCTGAGCACCTCTGGAGCTCATCTAGTCCAGCTTTCCTGCTCACAGCAGGGTCATCTAATATAGGTTGCTCAGGGCTGTGTCCTTTCAGGTTTTCTCCAGGGATGGAAACTCCACCACCTCTCTGGGCAGTCTATTCTGGTGTTTGACCACCCCTACAGTAAAAAGAAAAATCCTATGTTTCAGTGAAATTTCCTGTATTTCAGTTTGTGCCCATTGCCTTTTGTCCTGTCATTGGGCACTACTAAAAAAGACTGACTCCACATTCTTTGCTCCCCAGTCAGCTGTTTATAAACATTGATAAGATCCCCCCCCGAACCTCCTCTACAGGCTGAACAACCCCAATTCTTGTAGCCGCCCACTGCATGAAAGATACTACAAATCTTCACCATTTTTGTGATCGTGCACTGGACACACTCCAATATGTCCATGTCTCTGTTGCACTGGAGAGCCCCGCACTGGACCCCACACTCCAGATGTACCTCACTAGTAATGTGTAGAGGGAAAGGATGAGCTTTTGGTTTTACTTTATGGCCGGTAATCATAGAATTGTAGAATCAACTAGGTTGTAAAAGACCTTTAAGATCATCAAGTCCAGCCTTTACCCCAGGACTGCCAAGACCACCACTGAGGTCAGGCTGACAGGCCTGTAGTTCCCAGGGTCTTCCTTCCTGCCCTTTTTGTAGAGAGGTGTCACAATGGCCAACCTCCAATCCTCTGGGACCTACCCACTAAACTAGAACTGCTGATAGATGATGGAGAGTGGCTTAGCAAGCTCCTCTGCCAGCTCCTTCAGCACTCTTGTGTGTAACCCATCCGGCCCCATAGACTTGTGTACATCTAAGTGGAGCAAGAGGTTGCTAACCATTTCTTCCTGAACTATGGAGACTCCAATCAGCTCCCCATCTCTGCCATCCAACTCAGGGAACTGAGTACCCTGAGGATGGCTGGTGTGACTATTAAAGACTGAGACAAAGGCAGCATTAAGTACCTCAGCCTTTTCCTCATCCCCAGTCACTAGGTTTCCCCTAGTATCCAATAAAGGATGGAGGTTCTCCTTAGCCCTCCTTTTATTGCTAGTATATTTGTAGAAGTACTTTTTATTATCTTTTATGGCAGTGGCCAGATTTAGTTCCATTTGTGCCTTCACCTTTCTAACTTTCTCTCTACATAACCTAACAACATCCTTGTACTTTTCATGGGGTGACTGTCCCTTCTTCTGCAGGTGGTAAATTCTTTTTTTTCATGAGTTCAAGATGTTCTTCCTAGTGCAGGCCAAGATGCTGTTGGACTTCTTTGTGGCAAGGGCACATTACTGGCTCATCTTCAACTTGTCCACGAGAACCCTCAGTTCCTTTTCTGCAAAGCTGCTTTCCAGTTGATTGGCCTCCAGCCTGTGCTGTTGCAGGTGTTGTTGCTTCCCAGGGCTGGACTTGGCATTTGCCTTTGCTGATCTTCATGAGGTTCTTGGCAGTCCATTTCTCCAGCCCACCAAGGCTCCTCTGAATGGCAGCACAACTGTCTGGTGCATCAGACGCCCCTCTCAGTTTCGTGTCATGCAAACTTGCTGGATGTGTATTCTGGCCCATTGTCCAGATCATTAATGGAGGTATGAAACCATATTGGCCCCAGAATCAGCTTCTGGGGCACACAACCATGAGCTAGCTTTCAGCTGACCTTCATGATGCTGATCACACCCCTTCAAGCCTAGCAGGTTCAGCCAGCCAGTTTTCAATCCTCTGCACTAGTCTTTTCAGCATAGAGGGCTATCAGGATGTTCAGGTGTGATTTCCCCTTCACAAATCCATGCTGACTACTCCCCACTTTATATTTTACAGAATTATGTTTTCCAGGAGCACTTCTTTTATTAACTTAGAATGTGTACTGTCCACTAGCCATGAGTTCAAAATGTGCCGACCACGGAAAAAAAGAAGACAAATGTGTTGCTTTAATGAAAGTTAGTAGATATGTTTCTTGGGATCAAAATTTTTTCTGAATTTAAAACTGCATAGTCGGCACAATCCTTGATCTATAACTTGACCTGACTGCTGAGAATGTCAGCTCAAAACATCTCTCTCATGTAGAGGAGGGAGATTTCCCAAATCATGCAGAACCATTGTCCCAGCACCTATGCTTACACAGCATACAAGATGTTTTGAGCATCCTGAATCTTAGCTGGGCTCTTTGCTTTCTGATGGGAAACATCATCAGTTGGCACAGAATGGGAATGCCCGCAGGCTAACATCGCTTGTGTGAAAGACACTGCAAAACCATATAGCCAAGGTGTCACAACCATCTCCTCACTTGCAGGGTTGATAGGTGTTTATCAACCATGCATGAGAATGTCCAGAGCTGTGAATACCCCCAGCCATTTCTGTCTGACTATAAGGACACATTTCCTGGAATTCAAAAAAGGAGATAGATTCCTTTTGATGTTATATAGCAAGGTGGCAGGAGGCAATGAACACACATTGCAATAGGGGAAATTCTGATTCGATAGTAGGAAAAAAATGCTCACATTGAGGGCAGTCGAACACTAGAAGAGGATCCAGGGAAGTTGTGAGATCTCCAGCTTTGGAGATATCCACAATTTGACTTGACAAGCTCCTGAACAACCTGAGCTGATGGGACTTTATGGAGGAGGTTGGATTAGATAATGTAGAAAGATTCCTTCAAACCTCAACTATTCTGGGAGTCTATGAAATCCAAGTTTGTATTAGGACTCCACCCAACAATGGGGTAGGAAGGTAGTACAAACAGGAATGCAGGGCACAGTGCTAATCTGCTAATATTTCACAGCCTGAAGGGAAGGGAAATTATACCCTATCATTTCACAAGAGATGGCGAAGCCAAATCCAGAGTAAATGTGTAGAAGTTAGGGCGATTCCTCATATTACCATAACAATGGTTCAGTTGGTTTAGTAATTAAACTATTTCCACCAAATAGTTACTTCTGGCATCACAGAAATAGAAGATTTACTTGATATTAAATAATTACAACAAATCTAAATGTAGTGGGAAGCATACAATACAAGGGAAGTTAAGAGCTTTGCAAGAAATATGGTGTGCCTATTGTGAAGAGCTTTCTGTGTAGAGTTTGTAATGGTATATTCATGTTAAAAGAAGTTCAGTATGTTTCTAGTGGAAAAAATAGCTCTTGGTACAGATAAAAATAAATTGCCCTGGGATTTTCCTCTGTTAGAAATTAAAGTATCTCACAAAATTATTAATAGCTGTGTGTCTTCTTGGTGCTAGTGAATTTTTCTATGGAGATTTAATGTGGTAGGGGTTTCTAATATTTCTTCTTCAGCATTCTGACAAGAAAACGATGGATTCTTTGCTATTTATTGTTTTAGAAAGAAAGAGTAATGCTCAGCCATTTAACCTCAGAGGTGTCTGATAACACTTTCAGCGATTGGCACTAACAGTTCAAGGATGAAAGGTATGGTGTATATTCTAGTTACTCAAGGGTTAAAGAAGGTCCCATAAATAAATTATGGATGCATTTTTAGAGCACTTTGCTAAGAACAAGAATGGCAGAAAATATCACAAGGCTGTCAAATCATATTAAAGCCCATGTACTCTGAGTAATCTGTGGGGAAAACTAACAAACTGTATTGTTTGTTATGTATTAAAGATATTTTCTTAAAAAGCTGATTGGCTGAATGAACACAGAAATCCAGCCTTGCTTTTTCCTCTCTCTCACTGTTTCTCTCTTATGCTTAGTTTTAAGTATAACTTACAAAATAATTGCAGCTAACAACATATCTCAGGTGAGCAAAGACTCCATGTCCCTGGCTTGGAGTGCATGTTAATGCATATGTATAGATAAAAATTAATAGTATGTATATACATTTTCATAGCAAGGTTTTCTAAACCCAGTCACTTGAGTGCCTTGAAAACTTAACCTTACAGGTTGTTTCAGAACACATAGGCAGAAGGTTTATTCTTGATCTTCTGTTAGCAGAATAGGAAGAATTTACATACATGCCTCAGACGGGCAGAACTCCTGCTACAGTAGTTTGCTAACCATAAACCATTGTCCTAAAGGTCTAGAATATGAATCCTGTAACCTATAAAAAAAGATAAAGGCGTAATTACAGAACATGATCTTATAAAGCAATTGTGCCAAGAGGGATGCAAGAGCCCTCATCAAAAGGGTCATCTCTAGCTCTGAATTTCTAGAACTGTCCTGACTGGCTTTTAGCCTGGGTGCATGTTCTGGCTGTCACTAGACTGCCTGTTGGACGAATATAGTGGCACACCCCCCTGCATCTTCTCTGCCTTGTTTTCCATAGGAAGAAAGCCAGTGGACTAAAAAGATCGATGATGTGGCTTGGCCAGGCTTTTGTTTGGGAAATAAATAAAATGTTAGGGGTACTGCTGGTTGCCTGAGCCCAGCTGTGCATATGCAGACTATAGGCATAGCAACTTGTATCTATCTGTCTTCAACCCCCCAAAAGAGCAGTTAATTTTTTCCTGCATCAGTTTTAGGGTTAAGAGACCTGCATTGGGCCATAAATCCATCTTTCAATCTCACATGCTATTGGATTCAGGTGGACTGAAAGGCAACTCAAAGTAAACAAAAGACTTCTATTTGATAGATGAAATAGCTCAGCAGAAAAAGGACAAAAGGAATAACTGAAGCTTTTATTGAGTGACATCTCATGATATGGCCCCTTGTAAGATATATAATGTGCTAAACGCCTGAGGTAGAACCTAGGGAGGTGACTAAATGCCTTGTAATTAGAAGAAGATGCCTATGACACCCTTAGATCAAGAGTAAGAAAAGGATGTTTAAGTCAGCCTTGAATTATCTCTCTATTGGACTACATTGGAGATGCGTGTGAGATTTGGACCAGATCCCAAAGCTTGTTCGTGTCCGTGTCTTCCAAGGCATGTCTGGATAGGCACATCTCTCCAGCTGACTGATGGAAGCCCAGGATAATGGTTATCATGAGTGAAAGTCCAAGCAGAAGTGTACCAGCAAGTACAGTAAAGTCTAGAAAATTTTATAGCCAAACTGGTATGAGACTGCGTACATATCTGTAGGAGGAGATCTGAATCCCAGTGCTGTCCCACAGGACTGTTTCTTTTTGTGTTGTTTTTTGTTTGTTTGTTGTAGGTATTTCTAGTATAAACTGACCATTTAATAATGCCTTTCATCGTTCACTGAAGGGTGGCCAAGCTCCAAACCCCAGTATCTCCTAGTGTGAGTGTAGTTTGTATATCAGAAGATAGTTTCTAAAACATAAGGCATTCTCTTCAGCTGTACATTTGCTGTATAAATGCTTTGTATGCTTTACATATTCTATAAATTCTATGCTGTGACTTAGTACAATACAACTATTTATTTTATAATACACTGTCATGGTGACCTTGTATTATATCTCTCTTTGGTAGATTATCCTTGTTTTTTCAAAATTCCCCAAAAGTATTAATGAACATTTCTCTCTGAATTCCCATTCACTTCAGTGGGTTCAGGAATTTCCCAGTAGTGCTTATTATGTGTACAAACATCTGTAGGATTGGGTTGTATTTATGACCCAAAGAATACTGGACCTGGAGTCACCCATTGTGGAAAACGCCTCTCAGTACCTGAGAGATTCCTGTTTCACTGCAGTTGAATTCAAGACTCAGTAAAACCTGTGCAACAAAATTATTTTATAAAATCATGACTACAAGAGTTTCTACCACACATGTAATCAGATGCTTAAAATGCCAAAAATAAAAGTACTAATGCAGACAGGGGGAAAAAATTAAAGATTTTAAGTATGTAAGAGCAGTAATTAGCAAATGACAACCCGAAAATTCTTAGCACTACAAAGACAAATATTAATTAACTAACTTTTTAACAGAAGGAGAAAAGAGCTGTATGTAAAAGATTTGATCACTTTTCTTGACAGTTTCCAGGTTATTTGAAATAAATTCATATCACAGAAATGGATTCTTGTAGTAATTTCAGGGACAAGCCTTTTAGAAATCAGTAACCCATTGTCAATCTCATATTAATTGCTTGGCTACAGGAAAAAAAGAAACATACATTGACATATTCAGGCATACATTACTTTTAATTAGATTAGATGGGAGAAATTCTTTATGCCCGGTATAGTAAATGTTTTATCGAAGGGAACACAGTGAACATTATAAGGGCAAAAGTTGCAAGTACAGAACCCTGCCATTTATACTAAAAAGAATAAATTTTTTCAGAAAAAGAAATTGCCTAGCAGGAGAATGCAGGTCCCTCTGCTGATGGAAAGGACATGAACCCCAAGGAGATCAGTTTGAATCCACCAGGTTCAGATCTGCTTTACCATTCACATTTAAGATGGAAAGATCACAAAAACAGGCTTCTCTGTGAGAAAAATGCTTCAACTGTCATCCTGTACGGGGTTGCAGGGGTAACATATTTTGCTTAATGTGCCTCCAAGAGGGTAGGTTATACATAGGAAGGAGCATCTGCATGTTTTTGGAGAAATGGTGCTGCAGGAACTGTCTGCATTCCCAGTTTGGTTGCGTAACTCTGCTGATATTGCTGTACCACCCTAACTAGGCCACTAAAACTCCTAGGGTATGTCTGTGCACCATATTATGCAATTTCATGTAGCGATACCCAAATTCACACTAAATGATTCTCTCTGTTGAAAGCAGTCAAGCCATGCTATCACATTGCTCCACCTTATCTGTTTTAATCTTTTACAGGCTTATTGAAAGATTGAAAGCCAGCTGGGCATTCTATGTGGTACTACACTGAGCAATACTGTAATTAGCCTGCCATTATGGCATTATCCTGGTATATTTTGCTACTTAGAATTGTTTCTAGAAACTATCATGATAAATAATACAGAAAAATGCTAATGCACTCGCTTCTCATAGTGGCAATTGTCAGTAGCAGCAGTTATCAAAAAAGCATCACTCCTAGGAGAAGTCTATCAGTTTGCTGCATGAAATGAATTGCTGAATTTCTTTTCTCAACATTTGGACTTGAGCAGGTCTTGAATTTTGGCACAGCAGACCTAGGAGTTGCAGGTTTCTACTGAAATGTCACTCTTCATTCCTGTTCTCAATTGTGTCTAGCTTTTTTATCAATTACAGCTATTCAAAGTTTTTCTAGTTGAGAACACTCCTCATGTAAATTGCTGTTTCCTTCTGAAAAACGTTCTCAAGGAAAAATGCATGAACAGAAACCCTGCCACTGCTGAAAAGGAAAGATTTTCCCTGGAAAAAAAAAAAACAAAGGAAAAACATATTCAAAAGATTACCACAAGAAATTGTGTGTATTTTCAACAAGTCAAAGTTACGCTCTCTGCTATTAAAAAAATATATTAAAAAATCATACAGAGGCATACTATTAAAAAAAATCATACAGAGGGTTATACATAAGTATAGAACTTCTCAGAGAAAGGAAAAATATAGTAGCTGCCCTTAAGAGTTTGTACTTTAATTTCTGCCGGTAATGACAGTTAAGGTATCTGGGGAATAGAAAAAGAGACATATACAGACCAGGGATTACACAGCCGAGCAACCTGCATGCCAAATCCAGGCCATGATGTGGTTTGTCTGTTGGTTTTGCATGCCTAGATACAATCATTTCTTAACCACCTAAAGCTAGTTTAAAGATTATCCATGCCACAAAGATTGATGCTGTTAAGATGGATCAGAAAAAAAAGTACTTCAGGGTTTAAATCAGCCTAGTGAGCTGGATGACCACAGTCTCCACTGAGAAGGAGACCCTGAAAACCCCTTGCGTTCCTTGCCAGGTCTGCCTGGGGAACAGAGAGATTCCCTTCTTACCCTAAATCTGACAACAGATTTAACACAAGCACAGGAGCAAGAGGCACTGATATGGTCCTGAGGTGCAATTCAGTCTACTTTCTTTTCTCTTGTGAGGAAGACAAGGAAGAGGTTTAAGATACCTTACACATCTATCAGAAAGTTTTATTTTTAACACACTGTGTCTCATTGAACCTCCTCCATGACTATGAGCAAATTGCTCTTTCAAGCAATGTAGAAGATGGAAGATGACTGGTGACATAGTAATGCAAAGACAGCACAGATGTTAAACAACATATTTTTGTAGGTGGCAAATACCCATTGTCGACACAGTTAACAGAGGTTATTTTCATACTAATGAATTAAGTGTGCTTGACGCGAACCCCCAGCATGGAGCTCAGCTGCCGTAGAAGGGTCCATATTCACACTGTTGATTTCCCTTACCCTCCAGAGTGGAGTGACTGCATGCAAACCCCTTACTGCAAGCAGTTTCTGGTCCACAAGTCATATCTTGGGACTGTTTGGGAAAATGTTCATTAGCTTAGGACAAAACCATACCTGTGAATTGAGCAGAAGCTGGGCAAGGTGACCAAAGGGGTTCCCCCCAACCTTAATTTTTCTGTGATTTGATGACTATTTCACAGTATGGATTATCAAATTTCACCGCTTGAACATTGTCTGATGCAGTTGTGTAGATGTATGCACAGAATCTCTCCGGGGCGAATTCAGTGTCTGGTGGCTCCTTTAGCTGTGCTGCCTTGAAGCGCACCAGCCCACCCCAGCCTAGAGTCACAGCACCATGTAGATGAGCACAGCAATTGACTTTTGCTCATTTTCTGTTTCAATGGTCTGGAAAAATGAAAGGCCAGTAAGGTGGGAGAATTTCTGACAATGCAAAATCCAGGAACAAGAAAACACAATATGACTTGGCGTGACTAAAAGAGCAAGGCTAGAGAGGTGCAATTGCGGAGATAAAAAGAATGGGAGGTGAAGTTACTGAGATGAAGGCAAGGATGAAGTGTGGATAAGGAAAATTCAAGTAAGGTCTTTTGATACTGTAAGTGTAAACTGGTGAGCACTGGTTCAAAATATAAATCCAAACACTTTCTCTGTTTCTTGGTAATTCAGAAAATAGCTTTGCCCTAAACAATTTTTTAATTGTTTTCCAGTACAGAGGATTCTCCTTTCTCAAATTTTCAATGCAAAATTGAAAAGGTTTCATGCAAAAATAATAAGCACAATAATTCTTTCTAAGGATTCAAACAATTAATACATATTTTGCTAAATCTTATCCATAACTAATATATATTCTGTCTGACATAATTTTTAAATGAGCTGTTTTCAACAGTTAGGTCATACATGTCTATAGACAGCCCCATGTCTCCCTTCTCTCTGTTTCTCTGTCAGTATAAGTGAATAACTTAACAGGACAGGGAGATAATTGCAAGATGCCATAGACACTCAGTTTTCATCTATTAAATACTGGACCATTTCTAAAGAAGGTGATAGTAAAGCAAACATGCTTTATACTGAACTGATGCCCAGTGGCTCAGGAACAAAATTTCAACAAATTGTCCTAACAGTAAGATTTTAATATCTGAGGAAATTTTTTTCCTCTTTGATCTTACCCATCCAGATCCCACTACCAGGTATTTGGCACTCAGAATTACTTAAGAAGGAACACAGCCGGTAAAACTATAGTCTGGTGACTATTTAGTCCATATCCCATCTATATCACTCCCATTAGTCTTCTGGACATAAAAGAGTTCTACATGCCATTTTATGGAGTGTCACTTTCTTGTGGAATTTGCTTGGCTTTCATTACTTGCTGACTTTCGGATGTATTTTAAAGTGCTTTTTTTTAAGATGCTGTCACATTCAGCCATTCCCACCAAATTGATTTTGCCAAAAGATGTGAGTGAAAAAAACTGCACAAAGTCAATTCACTTTTTCCTGTTGAGTCACTGACAGATCTGTAACCACTGTGAACAACTGCTAAAATATGAGATGATGTAAAGACCTTCAGGAAAGACGATTTCTTTTAATTGTTTCAATACTATTTTTATCCCAAGGGAGAAAACTCAAACAAATGTGAATAAAGCCAAACACCCTTCAGTGGCACTTACAAGGAATAAAAAAAAATGCTAAACTGTGGTTTGATCTGAACAACGTCAAGCTGTGTATTCAAGCTGGGGCAATGTAGATAAATTTTAAACCATTATCCACCCAGTTCTCTCTCTGTATACAACATCTAGAGGCACATTTTTTATGAAGGAGCCAAAACTTCTGCTTTAGAGACAGGTCTTTTTTTTTCTGTTTTTGTGTTTCTACCAACAAAAAAAACCCAAAATGTGTTCTAGATGGTGTCAAAGATTTTGATAGCTACATCAGTGGTCAAAGAACTTCACTGATTCACTGACACTCAAATCATTCCTTTCCACTTGTCCTCTGAATTCCACCCCATTAAGTCTGAGTACAAATGGTTTATTATCCTGTAATCTAAATTATGAGGTTGGGCAAAGAGGTGCCTGGCATTTGAAATAAACAACAGGAAAAAGTAATAAATAGTACAGTATAATGGTTCACCCTTGAATGGAAAGGCTGCAGTCGACCCTAGGCCTTAGGCTGGCAGCTCTTTATATTGCAGTGAAGACCATACACTAAACTTGCCCAAGATCCCAGTGAAAGTGGAATAGGTTCTCATATTTTTGTGTTGAACTTTTACAGAGATTTTATTGTCTGTGAAGTATCTTCACTGTTCTAGAGTGTTCTCATTAAAGGTACAAAAAGGATGTTGAAGAAAATAATTTTTAAATTAAAATTCTACTCAAATTACTAAAATTTCACTAAAAAAAAAAAAAAAAAAGGCCAGGTTGGACAGAGCTTTGAGCAACCTGGTCTAGTAGAAGGATCCCCTACAATGGGCTCAAGAGCAATAGGGGAGCCACATACAATTTACAGAAATTAATGCAGAAGTTGTCTTTAACCTCAGCACACAGAGATATCCCCGTATTATACCATCTTCAGTTATCAAATGTGTCTTAATTTGTGCAGGGACTGTATTCCTACAGAGCTTTATACAATGCTGATCATAAAGTCAGCACTTAATAAGTTAATAATAATAATAGAATGACACATCGCGAGTATAAAGGTTTATACTTTCAAGTTTTATTTTCCTTTTCAGGAACTTTGAAAAGCGCCTTTCACGCTACATTTTTGTTTTAAGTCTTAATCCATAATTATGGAGAACTGAGGTACCAATGCCAGAGTAACAAGATTTATACCTTTTTGACAGAATTTAATAATATGGTTTTATAATATTTAATTTTGTTCATAAAATATCTCTCAGTGGGAAACTTTTTTTTTACTTACCTAAACATTATTGCTTTAAAACAATTTAATTCATATTTCCTGGCACAAAGAATTTATTATGAAGGCTTGTTGGGAACAGGCTTTTATAGGCTCCTGCAGAGATTAGCTTCAACTTAATTTGGCTATTCAACCAATTTTGACAAGTATAGTCCACTGAATGTGGTCAAATAATACAGTCCTTAATTCATTTATCCTCTTTCAAATGTTCCAAGCTGTTCAAAATCATGTTATATATGTAGTCTGGATAACAAAACTCATGTTGGTCTTGGTTTTGATCTCTAGAGAAAGCATCCAACCATCAGTGCAGCTGATACTGTTTTTCCCCAAGTGAAGTGAGAATGAGGGCAGAACGTGGTCTGTTACGTAATGTATTAGCAGAGAATGTCACTTTCTATGCAGTGCATGGGGTAGCAGAAAGTCCTGCTCCTCTGCTGTGCACCAACTGTAAATGCCTTTTGTTGCAAAACCAAGCAGCAAATATCTATTCATGCCATGCATACATTTGATGAGCTTGAAAAGCTGTTCCTCAAAGAAACCTAAGAGATGTAGATGGTTTGCCACCGCCATGCAATGACAAGCCTATCACTCAACTGCAGCCTGGATCCTACCTGGATCACAGGTTATGGAGGCATCAGTGCAGCCTGTGGTAGGAGATAAGTAGGGTGATTTTTTTCAATCCTCAAGAGAGGAAGAACGTGGGGGAAAAGCCCAAAGTGCCTGGCTGGTGGGAAGATGTGTGTACAACAATGAGCAACTGAGATCTACAGATCTAAATATTCGGTGTGCACAGGGATGGAACAGTCCCCTGAGAGCTGCAGATTTGGAGGACCAATGCACAAATGGGTTTCTAGCCCTACTGTTAGTTATCTATATATATCAGTGACAGATGCAAATAATGAACTGCAAACTGAAACCACAAATGAAACCAATGACCCTCTCCAAACTCTCAGGTCACCACAGGTTTCTTTCCTTTACCTCTAAATAGAGATTAAATCGTTTCTTGGACTAGGAAAAAATAATAAAGTGAAGTGACAGTCTGTAAGAAACATCATCATTTCCACAAGATTGGAAAAACAAAAACATTGAACTGTCAAACCTAGCTGCTGATTAACTAGAAAAATGCTATAGCTTTTTCAGAGCTTTAACTTTATCCTTCCCACAGCTGAGTGTCCCTTATCCTCCATGGTACCGTCACACGGCATCACTGTATGGCAAGCTTCCACCTGTTCAGGAGTTCGCATGGGGAAAAGGGTGGCCCCAGTCACGAGGAAACTGCAGCAACAATGTCTGAGGAGGCTTTCACAGACTATGTAAATTTTTTTCTGTACATCCAATAGATGCTTCTAAGACTGATTGTTTCATTGTGCGAGCACAAAAACGTGGATCTGGTCCTATTTGCATCAGTCCAAAATCCATCCACCTGCAGAATCCAAGGTCATCTCCACTATGAGATTCAGTTGCAAAACTGAGATCCAAGGGCATAAAATGAACACATCACGACAAAACTATGATGAAAGAGGAAAAAATTCTACTTTCTTTTTCAGTTTATGGGAGTGTTTATCTGTGTGAATATATAGAGATAGTCATAAAAAGAAAGGTGAAGTATGTTTAAAAACAAGTTAGGACATTTTCCTTCAATATTAAAAGCAATGTGGAAAAAACCCCTCACAGCTACTGTGGGGTAAATTGCAGCTCGATCAGAGATATGGATCAGATGAACATAGCAAGCTGCTGAGAGTACAGGCCACTTTCTCCACTGACTTTACTTACTTAAGCTTGTTACCTTCTTCTAAGATAAAATGGTGTGATTGAAGAAAAAAATTATTCTGATCAGAATGTGTATAAACATATTTGTCTAGAAAATTCATGCCAGTAAGTATAAGCAGGAGCTTTTCTGCCTACACTAAGAAGAAAAACAAAAATAAAGCTTTCATAGACTCGTAGAATAATTTAGGTTGGAAAAGACCTTTAAGTTCATTGAGTCCAGCTGCAAATTTTACACAACTTTCTAAACCTTGCACGAGAAAAGTAAATCAGAATGATTTACTGGTAAAAGAGAAATTAATGGGCACACACAGCAATCAGTAATCAGAAAATTCAAAACAAAGAAAATGAAGGATTTTTTCCACTTACCAAATTGTTACACTGTGGAACACAGTGCTGCAGGATTTTCTGTATGCAAAATGTATAAAACAGCTAAAAAAGGGGGCAATTAACCAAGTCCATCAAACACCAAGAAAGAGGTAAATCCTCTGGCTCAGGAAATCTCTAAAATGCAGATTAGTAGAGCTGGGAGGGTAGAGTTCTTATTCGCTTTCTACAGACACCAACAGCCAGCTACTGATACCAAGCATAGCTCTGGGCAAAACAGGCATTTTCTTTAACCTGGCAGAATGATTTTTATATTCTTCTTCAGCACAATTTGATTTTCACACTCCTTATAGTACTGAAATTTTTCTTTTAGCAGAAAAGATACCAGCTGCCGTTCAGCATTACTGGAGCTCTTTTAGCTGTCAGGGCAGGGGGATGTTTGCTGCCCACAAGTGAGAAACAGCCCTGCTATACAAGCATTGGTCCTTCATAAGTTTTTAATATGTCATGGGTGCTGTCAGTGGCACAAAATGTTTTTGAAGAGCACCTGCTCCTTCATACTAATGTACCATAAAAAATGGGGCTATGGAATTAAGCTATTAACAAAAATGAATCATAGAATCTTATAATGGTTATGGTTTGAAGGGACCTTAAAGATCATTCATTTCCCACCCTCCTGCCATGGGCAGGGACACCTTCCTCTAAATCAGGTTGCTCAAAGCCCCGTCCAACCTGGTCTTGAACACTGCCAGGGATGGGGCAGCCACAACTGCTCTGTGCAACCAGTTCCAATGTCCAACTACCCTCACAGTAAAGAATTTCTTAATGTCTAATCTAAATTGACCCTCTTTCAGTCTAAAGCCATTACCCCTTTTTGTCTCACTACATGTACTTGTAAGAAGCCCCTCTCCAGATTTCTTGTAGGCCCCCTTTAGGTATTGGAAGACTGTAATAAGGTCTCCCTGGAACCTTCTCTTCTCCAGACTGAACAAGCCCAACTCTCTCAGCCTGTCTTCATAAGAGAGGTGCTCCAGCCCTCTGATTATCTTTGTGGCCTCCCTCTGGATGTGCTCCAATAGGTCCACGTCCCTCTTGTGTTAGGGGCCCCAGAGCTGGATGCAGTACTGCAGGTGAGGCCTCATGAGAGCAGAGTAGAGGGAAGAATCCTCTCCCTCGACCTGCTGGTCATGCTCCTTTTGATGCAGCCTGGCACATGGTTAGCTTTCTGGGCTGCAAGTGCACACTGTCAGCTCATGTTGAGCTTCTCATCAACCAACACCCCCAAGTCCTTCTCCGCAGGGCTGCTCTGAATCTCTGCCCAACCTGTAGCTGTGCCTGGGATTGCCCTGACCCAGGCGCAGGACCCTTGCACTGTGCGTTGTTGAACTTCTCAAGGTTTGCGTTGGCCCACCTCTCCAGCCTGTCAAGGTTCCTCTGGATGGCATCCCTTCCTTCCAGTGTGCTGACTGCACCACACAGCTTGGTGTTGTCAGTAAACATGCTGAGGGCGCACTCAATCCCACTGCCCATGTCACTGACAAAGATTTTGAACAGCACCAGCCCCAACACCAAACTCTGAGGAATGCCACTCATCACTGGTCTCCACTTGGGCATAAAGCCATTGACTATAGCACTTTGAGACCATCCAGCCAGTTCCTTATCCAGAGTGGTGCATCCATCAAATCCATCTCTCTCCAGTTGAGAGGCAAGGATGCCATGCAGGACAGTGTTAAATGCCTTGCACAAGTCCAAGTAGATGAGGTTAGATGCTCTTCCCTTATCCACTAACGCCGTGGCCCCATCACAGAAGGCCACTAAATAGGTCAGGCACGATTTGCCCTTAGTGAAGCCATGTTGGCTGTCACCAAATAAGAAAGACAATGCAGCTGGATACATGATGAAGGAGAAGAAGAGCAGGAACAGCATTTCTAGGGAACTAGACCATACGTGTATGTCTGTGATTTCTTTCTGAGGGATTTAAATCTTAATATCAGTGGCACAGTAGTGTTTTTATTAAAACCATACCCAGGCATTTCCCAAATCCAGTATATATTTTTAATCACAGTCACTTCTATTTAAGCCCTCCATTGCATTTTAACATCTTTGCTTCTTGGCTTAGTACTGAGTAGCATGAAGGTCAGTGCTTAATGCAGGCTTGCTGTAAATTACACTTCTTCAACTGCACTTTCAATACACTTTTGTAAAAAACTCTTCTAGGAAAGCTGCCATTCCCACTAATGACAAATTTCATATGCTGGTTGGTCTCTGTCTCACTAACTCCCATTCACTGCTAGCATTCAGAAAATGGCTCAATTAGTAGAGACTTTGAGAGATGTTGCTGCAGGAGATTTGTGAGGAGAGATGCCAGCAGATATATGTGAGTCATTTTTCAGCTCAGGAGGCTTCAGCTCTGATTGCACAAACTGATTCTACTTAATTCATTTCTTTCTTTCCCTGTATGTGAGGGAGACAGCAGGTGAATAGTAAAATACAAAAACTGGAGAAAAAACGGGTGTTATTAAAGTGAATCAAAGTAACAAATGGATTGGCAAGTACATGGGTAGATTATCTATGATTCATGAGCCTGTATTATTTTTCAAATGCCATTAGCCAGGCAATGACTATATGGAGATGCCAGTAAATCCCCAAAGTTTCCTGAATTTTGTAACTTTCATTCTAAGTCTCTGAATTCATACAGCTTTGTGGAGATCTGAATGCTGTTCTCACTGGTAGCAGGGGTTTGGAGCAGAGACCTCCTGAGATTCTGCCCAGCCCGAATGACTCTGACTAATGCCTCCTGTTTAAAAAACATACATTGCCTCTCCTGGGAGTGAAAAAATACGTAGTAGAAAAGAACTTTGGCAATGTCTCACACAATAAAAACTGAACATGGACACTAGAATTGAAGAGTTCCCAAATACGTCTTGAAAATAGTGAGCAAGAATGCATTTAACTGAGGGGATAAAAGTAAACAATTCACAGTCATCTAGGTGTATGGGGGAGTAATTTGATGAGGAGGGAAGTTCAGAGCTATTTTCCATCAGTCAGCATGGGACCAGTAATAACAACCAAGCAGTACCTGGGCAGTCTGCTGTCCAGTATTTTGAATCAGGCTACCTGCTGGTAAAGCCTAACCTGTTCCAGGTGAACTATGCAAAACCCATTCTAGAGGTGGACTGCGAAAACCTATGATTCATTTTTTAACACTTCAAGGTGTGAACGGCCTTAGTTGTGCCAGTGGATCGACTCCCTCCCAGCAGCGTCCCACAGGAATTCCCTGATTGAGGGATGGATTTGTAGCATCTGGTTCAGTAATGATACAAGAAACTCTCGAGTTTTGTCCAGTTTTAGATTTCTTTGGTACAAAGAATGCTGCATATTCTTAAGAATGTCTTATGGGTAGCAGTCCTTTTTACATAAATAATCAGAATTCTCCTCTTTCTTCATATTCTTGTCTTTATGTTGATTTTTCAGTAAGCTGAATCCTTGCAAACTTTTCAGTGAAGGCTTCTAAATTCCACACACTTTAGAGTCACAGAAAAAAAAACCCAAACCAAACCACTTTAAAATCTCTAGCATGAGTGTTTATTGGAAGAAGAATGAAAAAATACGATGACTTCTACATATTGGTGTCAGGAATTCCTGACAGAAAGCAAGGGATATTCTTCCATTGACTTCCATTGAAAAAAAAAAAAAATTCACCTCTACATGGTCAATAATCACTTGGGGAAAAAGAAAATAAATATCTGACAGAAGGAAATTAAAGAGTGATTGAAGCTGAAACTTTTTTCAGAAAAGCAGTGGAATCAACAAATTCCTGAAGTTCACAAAATTTGATGTTTTATTTGTTTCCGTCTGTCTAAACAATTCAGTTTAACATAACTATATGAGAACTGGATGTCTTCTGGGTAAAAATAATGTTTTGTTTTAAAATGAAAAGATAGGCACATAATGCGGTTAATATGATGTAAGCTAGAGTCTGAATTTGCAGTAATTTAGCTCATCTGTGGTAACTGCCTGTGGGGAGACTTTTGCATGGTTATAAATGTGTGGTAATTTGAGGTTGCCTATCCCACTTCTGAATTCCCCCTCTTGGAAGTAGATGATCTTACATATACTGATGGGTAAAAAGGTGTACAGTTATTACTAAGTAGCCTAACACTTGTGGCAACTTGTTTGCACATCCTGAAGATCAGCTAATTACAGTAAGGGAAAAAAGAAGTGATTAGAGCTATAACAAAGCACTTTGAAATTATCAAAAGAAAATTATTTTATTTATTGAAATGTAATCTTTTATAGGTTTTCTATTCATGTTAAAATACAAGATATTTTTGCCATTCTTCCTGATTCACCAGGCATTATTTTCAGGCATTATTCAAAATTTCAATATTTTTAATCTAGAAAACCAAGTGCCATTGCAGATTAAATATTCCCTTTTGCTTCTGCTCTGTCTCTGATATCCAGCTGACCGAAGTGAGAGGTTTTTTTAATTTAGACTGTAAAAACTTTCAGATGCTTCATTGTGAACCCAAAGACTAACTTTGCCTTCCATTTACATTCCTCTTTTGAGACCATTTACCCCTCTGCAGAACAGATGGATGTCTGCCAGATCATAATGAAGTGTATCATGCTCCACTTGCAAGGTATAAATGTCATCATGGGTGAAGAATTAGATTTAGTTGTCCAATGACCAGCCTTCATCAAAAGAGCTGTTTAGGATTTCAGACAGGAAAATGCACCTGGAAGCCAGCAGAAACTGTGTTCAAATAAAGCAAAAACCTGTGGTTCTCTATGCAGGAGGTACTGAACTTAGTATCTTCTCACCGTGGATGTTATGGCACCAAAATTCTATGTGGATTTAAGGTGAGACCTGACAATGACTGTGCTGCCTTGCAAGCCTAGGGCTGTAATGTCTCTAACCTGCTTCCTCTCCCTTCCAGTGGATCTAACCCTAATAAAAAGGAGAGTAATGAAAAACAGAAAAAGGAGGTTTGAGAGTTTACATCAAATGAAAATTTCTGAATTTAGTTCTTACAATAAAACACCGTATGAATTTCACACATTTTCACAATTGTTACCAAATATTATACCATTTATTTTCCCAGCAGTTCTCCAAAAATTCTTTCTGTATTCTCCCTTCAGTAACAGAAGTTGTTGACTAACTTTACCGGAAATCTCCTTTAATTAAAAGTGGCCACAGAGTTAGCCTTTCATACAAACATTAAATTAGAAGTGTCCACAGGGTTGCATACAAATCAGAATCCATGGGTTGCCAGCCAAACCACACACCGTAGATGTGGCTTTGTAGGGAGAACCCAGGAATTTTCATTCCAAAACCGCAGGTACCTACTACTATCTTGTTTAGCTCTACCAGTAATAAAGCTGACAGCTTGCATGAGAACCAGCAACTCTATGTCCACACTGTGGAAGACCTTTAATATCCCATTCATCAGTTGGCCTTAATGAACAGCCATATTTGTCACAAGACAAGTTGTCCCTTGAGGAATTTAATATTGCTAGTAATTTTTGCAATTCATGGGCCTGTTCTATCTTCTTCTTTAGAAACAAATTACATACATGTTCCCCAGTTTCCCCGTGCAGAATTATAGACAAGGGGAGAGAAAGTTCAAGATGAGGTATTTTGTCCCGACTTCATGTGCTTCTCAATTTTTTTTACCAAAAAAAAATTGAAAAGGAACAGGTGGGATTGGAAAACAGGCAAAACTACATCTGGCCCAACTCTGCTGTGATCAGTTCATTTCATCTGAGCAAACTATCTTTACAAGTGTGAGGGAAGCGTCTCCAAACCTGGGGAAGAAGTGCTCCACTTCCTGTACACCCACCAAGTTTAGAGGATCAATCATGCTGTGTGAACCTGCCTTGAAGTACATGGACTCTTGAGGATCCTGAACACACACTAGTATATGATTCTTTCCCTGTGTTTCTAAAACACCAGAAGAGACCTGATTTCTTATTCCTTTTCAAGCTGCTACTAAAGTGGTGTAAAGCTCAGATTGAATGCCTTGCTCCCACTAACCAAAGCACATAAAGAAAATATCCCCCCTTCTCTACATACACAGTCTTAAAGATGAACAGTGATGTCTCCTGAACATCAGAGCTCACAGACAGCAGAAACAAAAACAACACGTCTTGTGGGGAAATAAACAATTCATAATTGCTAATGCTTCCTTTTGGATAAGTAAAAATCTTGAACACGCTAAATAAAAAAAAAATTAAAATAAAATTTCTAGTTTAAATACAGCTGCAGTAATTCTTACACACCACACAGCTGTTCAGAGGCCTGGCAGCTGTCCATATCTTATGTGTCCTATCACGCATTTTCCGGTATTGTCTTCTTGACACACAAAGACAATCTGGGAAAAGATTGTAGTCCTTGTCAGGTAGGTAATGCTGCATAGTTAAACATATCTATGCCTCATCACTGATGGCTTTTGTACCTGTCAAACCTTTTTCCTTCCCTCCCCATGGCTGTGCTTGTTACAAAAGAGAATCCTTGAGTTTTGCTATTTCTTTCTTTGACATAATCCTCCATACAGACAGCAGACCCCAAATTGTACACTTGTTTGTTAGACACAAACCAAAATCATACCTAACACACATTCATATTGTGCAAATAACTAGGATAACAAATGTTTCGACCAAAACACCAACAGATGTGTCAGTTTCACTGCCAGTGCAGGGTGGGGAGGCTGATAAGTTTTCCTGCCAGCACGTGATGTCATTCTGAATTCATTTCTTAGAGAATAGAATTTCTGCTTTTATAGAGAAAATGAAAATGAAGAACATCTTAACCCATATCATGAACATTTTTTGTGAATAAGCTTCTCATTTTTTCCTGCCAACTTTTATTCCAGGCAAAAATAGATGTGGTTGCAATGCTGTTACTCAGGTTGCAGAGAGAACATGTATCATAACCTTTAGCTAAAGATATTGTGCATATCTGGGAAAGGTTTCCTCCACTCTGGCTTCTGGCAGCTTCCAAAATACCAGTTACAAAAGCTGCACAAGGTGCTTGTGCAACACGGGCAACATTTTTCTTTTACAGCTGGGGAAACTAAAGGGCTGGAGGCACAGAGTTCTCCATAGCATGTGGTTTGCTCATGCCCAGTGGTATTCCCTCAGAACCTTTGAAGGGTCACTTTAGAGAAAGACAAAAGCAGAGGTAAGGTGACATATGGCTCTGGGTAACGTCTGTGACTGTTTAGTTGGGATTTGACAGTACCGATTCAGTCCGTGCCTTGCTGCCCACACTTCAATGTGGCTCGTGGGTTGGTGCCAACTCATGTCCAGCCAACTCAGAGTATAAGCAGAGGAGTGCAGTGCTTGCACCTGTTTTTGTAGGTGCTGCTTATCTCCTCTGTTATTATGAAATATAAAAATGACCTTAAAAGAACATTAAGGTTAAGCAATAGACAAGCAAATCTTTGCCCCCGTCATGCATGGCACTGAATCTATTTTTCCATTGTATTGTTGCTTTTTTTCTTTTTTTTTTTAAACTGTAGATTAACTTCTGTATCACTTGTTAGCCCCACCTTGCCTCCTCCCATATTTGTGTATTTGAATTAATTTCATTGTCCTCATGTTCTAGCATATCAAAGCAAGATGTTTTTACATGATAAGCTCTCTTCTTTCTATGCAACTTGGGTAAAGAGTTTTCCCAGAAATGTTTCACTCACTACTGTTACACACGTCACTTGTAGTTTGCAGTTGAAGTAGAGTTTTACTAGGTAACTATTGCGCAAAGGACATTCCCTGGCTCTATTTGCCCTTAATCTGAGAAACAGTAAGAACAGCCACAGGTTACTATTCATGTGTACCTAAAGATAGAGAAAAAATATTAGTTCAGAGACAATATGTTATCGTATTTTATAATGCATATACCCTTTTTGGCTATTCACTCCTGGGCACAGGTAAGTTCATTTTTAACCTTAATTCTGAGTCCAATACCTTTTGGCAGATGAAAGTGTGTAGCATTGAAGTCTGTTTACAGAGTTATTAATTTCCTGGATTATTTTGTTTTAATAAAGGAAAAGAGGAGGCCCTCCAGAGCTCAGAAGGTGAGCAGCTCATCATCCTTTCTCAGATGCATATATTACATATTGAACAACAAAAATACATTTTGGACAGACTTTGTACTTTGATTTTCAAATGCTAACAAGATGGTAAATGGTATGAGTTTATTTCCAGATTTTAGCTGCACACCTCTCTTAGACAAAACTTGTTTTCAGACACTCTAAGCTCGAGACTTCTCAGCCCTGCTTTTGTCCAGGTCTCCCCAATATAGAGTTTTTATAGCAAAGGAATTACCAAAGCCTCTGCAAGAGCAATGGACATGAGATTAACCTGTGATATCTTCCAACCATAGCTTTCTCACAGTAGCAAATTTGCAATTTCTTTTGAATCATAGGAAAGATGTTGGTTTTGGTTTTGGTTTTGCCTTTTTTTTTTCTTTCTTCACAACTGGGAAGCTTTTTTATCAAGCTTTCAAATAAGTCCACATCAAAGATTAAAAATATTCTCTGAGTGTCACTGTCCCCATATATACTGCAGCAATGGTTTTGCAGTCTCTCCCAGGTCACTCCCTGATATTTCTTTCCTGATAAACACCAGCATATCCTTTCTTTCAGATTTTCCCTCATGATCCTCCATAGGCCCCTGCAACCACCTCCCCTCTTCCCTGGTGCTTACACCTTCCACTTGCTCATACGCACTCAGCATGTCTCCCTTTAGCTATACGTATTCAATTCTTTTAATCTTTCATCATAAATCAATCATTCTGGTGCTTAATCATATGTATTCATTCCCCTGAAATGCTCTTTTGCTCCTCTCTGCCTCCTGTCAGTGTTATGTGCCCAGAACCAAACTCATTTTTCTAATTGCATGACCAGACAAAGAGACAGCCAAAAGAAGACAATAGTCTTATGAGCATATATAATGGGAGTCAACTAAACTAATAAGAGTTTTAAAATACAATTTGTCTTATTTGGTGCATCGTCACTGTCTTTGGTAGCTGTCAATCAGCTGATTATTTTGGTGTCACTTCTTAAAAAAGAGGGATTTGAGAAAGTAGCCTGAATGCAGAGAGGGTGGCAAACACTCGTGTTTTGTTTCAGACGTGCTGATTGACGGGACCCAAAACCTCACAGACAGTGTGGGAATTCAGAT
This sequence comes from Strigops habroptila, assembly GCF_004027225.2. Classification (NCBI taxonomy): domain Eukaryota; kingdom Metazoa; phylum Chordata; class Aves; order Psittaciformes; family Psittacidae; genus Strigops; species Strigops habroptila. Next base: position 106,038,423 of record NC_044277.2, on the reverse strand, counting down.
CCAAATGTGGGCTCCATGCCTCACACCATTCACTTTTGTTGGAGGGATTGAGCCTTGTAGCTCTCCTAAAGGAGTCTTAATTGAGAAGACTAAAAGAGTAGCTCACAAGCCTCATGGAGCTGTACAAACTTGGCTCCTGAAGATGCACAGAAATGACGCTAGGTCCATCAGCTCTCCTGGAGAGGTTGTGTAGACTCAGGGACAGGACAGTGCTCCGGAGTGCGCTGCTGTTGCTAGAGGAGATGCTATCACAGGTAAGGGCACAATGCCAAAAGAGATCTTACAAACATATATGAATGTGAAAAGGAGACCACATAGACGCAGGTGAATATGAGAACAGACAAAGTCTGACAGGGGAGCTACTCCTAGTGGCTTATGTAAGCAAAACAATTTTATCCCCTTCAAAGGCAAAACAGGAGCCAGGATACTCCGTTTATAATTTGGGGGATTTTTGAAATCATAACTCCCTCATTATAAAATGCCTTAAGCCCTCAGCCACAGCAATCAAGCCCTGCGATATCCGGTGTCATGTAAAGAAGTACATTCTGTATTGTAACAAACATCATCAAAGGGCTTACGTCTAAATCATGTTAGTCATAAAGAGTGTACTGTTGACATATATGATGAGTACATTTCCTTATCAAAAATTATATGAATCCTGCTTTCATAATGATCTTCAGTGGTCAAGCTGAAAAAAGCATTCCTAAATAGGAAAGTATTCAAATGTATGCTTATATTTTCAGCCTACTTTACATCCTTGGAACCAGGTAGATTTTACCCACATGCAGCAGTGGTGCTGGTTCTGAGATGTCCCCTTGCGGTACTGGTGACAGTCTACAAATACCTGGCAGAATCAACTTTTTGACAGATCCTTTTTGCAAATGTATGCCAAATATTTCTAGAAATAACCGCTGGTCAACATTTTCTATGACCAAGTACCATGGGCAGAAGAACCTCATAACACATAGGGCCTTACAATACAAGCAGAGTGTTACCATTAGTTAGTTGTACCTTCATTTGCTTGCACTCCAGCCTGTTTGGACTGGAGACTGAAGGTCAGGGACAAAATGTTAGCTTGTCTTTGCCATATGAATCTGTACCAATACAACCTGCTGCAGGTACACAACAGAGCCTGAGCATTTCAGGCAACCTGCTTAATCAGACTTTTCAGGCAGAAGAAATTTTGCACTATAGTGAAAGTTCTGCACTGTCACAAGGGGATTTTTCATGGTAAATATTGAGCCATAACAGAGGAGTCACTATATGCTTCTGCATATGGTAATGTTTTAATGCAATACTAAGAGGCCAGTCTGCAAGGACTGCAAATCCTGAAATTTTCTCTTGCTTGTTTCAGTCATTGAAAGACCTTCAACCTGAACGCTTTGTCTAAGTCAAATTTTATAAGGCTTGACATAGCGCCATAGTGTTGTGGTCTATTAAACTGGCAGTTCTTCACATGTTGTATTTCAGAGGCATCAGATCCATCATCCCCAACCTGGCAAGATGTGGCCACCACTAGTGCCTGAGACTGAAGTAAAAAAGGTGACAAAGCTCTAACAGTATAAAACACAGCATAAATCCACAACAGCTTGTTTGTCTCCTATAAATACCTAGGAAAAATTTGAAACTAGCTTCCTGAGGGAAGAAAAGCTGAATAAAGAAACAATCTCTGCTAATGTCTGTCACTTGACAGATGGCATACTAAGGAATGTAACACCTACCTGCAACTTACACAGAGCTATCTCAGGTCTGTGAGAGATTCTTGGGTACTTTTTTGTCTGCCGCATTGAGATTTAGAAAGTATATTTGGGTTTCAGGTCACTAGTATGCTCTGAGAATAACCTTGACAAAGATTACATATTTTGGAAACGATCTGGCAAACTTTCAGGCAGTTTTCAAGATCTCTTGTATATGCAAAGGGAACTTTGATTTCATGATTAGGATAGATTTATAGCAGCAGTAGCACCTATTTAAATTTTATGATAATGTGTGAAAAAAACTATTTTGTATTGCATTGAACTGAAATGACATCTGTTGAGTGCTGTTATGTTCAGAGGTGATTTCTCTCTTTCAGGATTTGTGGTGTTCAGGGGTTTTTTTTAGGCATAAATTACATTTCAAGAATGAGAAGCAAATACATCTGATCTTTAAATGAGCCCTGCAAGTATCACACCATTTCTAGAGCAATTTCATTCATAGAAAGAAATTATATTACTTCTCTTTCAAAGCCTCTCTGAACTTTTTGTCTACATATCTTCCCATTGTGTTCTTCCATGGGTGAGGACTGAAGCCCTGACTAAAACCAGGATTTTGGCATTGCAATATTCAACAATCCAATATATAGCCATGCCACTGTCATCAACCTGGCAAAAGACGCTTCAAGAAGTCATTGTCAAATGAAGATTTTTTTGAAAATAAAATATTCTGTTAGCTTCAGATTAGACTTTAGGCTAAATGTCTGGTGCTTAGGTGTTATGGCAGATTTCTACTCACAGTGATTACTAATTTTGAATGTAAAACTGTGAATTGTAAGGAAAAATACTGACCCATCTTCACCTGGGCAAAGAAAAATCACTTCCTTCAATAGATATAGGAATATTCATAAGAGAGTTGAAAAAAGATGAAAGGAACTTTGTCCTGGCATTGTCCATGAGATTGATTTTTTTAAACTGTGCCCCCAAAATACATTGCTATGCTCTGCTGTGTTGTGTGTATGGATATTCATTATTGTTTTCTCTAAGCAATTTTGTTTAAATAAACAAATAGAACACATATCCCTGTAAAGTTCAGTGAAGGTGTGACACAGATCTTGAATCTGTCTTCTCTCAGCCACTCAGATTTCATTTTCCAAGCCCTTTGTTTTATTGTCAGACTATGAGAAGTAATTAGGAACCCCCCATGTATTTTAAAGATACTGTGCAATTAATATATTGATAGAGAATTCATGGTAGAGTTAATTACCAGCAAAGCTGATGAAAACCAGATTCAGTCTGATGCCCAGATGGAGGAAAACTTCTCAATCAACAGTAAAGGTAAATTTTTTTATCCAGAGTAGGCTCAATATCATGTTTGGGTGTTCAAAGATGCATCCTTCTGCTGCAAGGAGAATCATTTTTATGAATTATTAAAATTTTGTATCAAAGGTGCTTTGTAATCAAAAGCAGATTTTCAACTAAATTTTTCATGCTGATTTCTTGCCTCTCCCCCCGCTTTGCCCCGTCTCAAAAGTGTCAAGAGTGGAAGTCTTCTAACCCAAAATAGATGCTTACACTGTAGGCACATATCTCTGAGCTAATCAGCTACACTGTTAGAAACATTTCTTGCAGACTGATAACTCTGAAAATGTCTGTTTAATTCCATGGCCACAAAGACAGCCGTGAGAGCTATGTGATGTACATCTCCACTAGTGGGGGAATGTCCATGACACTTACTTGATGTCAAACAACTTTCCACCAAAGTGAAAAGTTTCAAAAGTTTTGACTTTTCTGTTAGAAAAAGAACTTCTCAAAGCCTGAGTTTTATGGCCAAAAGCACAGAAAAACTGAAAGAGAATAGACTAATGACTTTGCATAATTAGATCTTCACCATAAACTATCTTTATCTTGAGGGAATATCCATTTAAAATAAAACAAATAAATAACATTTCGCTATGAAGATGTAGCCATGTATCACAGTTTTGCTACTACCTTTTTAGATGTAAACCAAAAAACCCCCAAAAAATCCCAAAATATTTTTAATTTCTACCTTTCCTTTTTTTTTTTTTTTTTTTTTTTTGAAACATTCAGCCTGCGAACACTGCCAGGAAAGCAAAGTTGCAAAGTTAATAAGCCAATTTGTTTCCTTTTCAAGCAGACATCCTTGTGTTTTATCTCACGTTGCTTTCCAAGCTATGGAGGAAACACCTGTGAACATGTGTTGCAGAACTACCTAATTATTTTCATTCAAACTCTTTGCAAGCACCATTAGCCAGGCAGTGCTTTCAAGCTGAGTCTATAGCATAACCTGCTTCTGGTAATGACTCTGGTTTCGTGCGCATTGTTTATAGTTTTCTGTACAAGGAGATATCTGCTGTCCTTTGCATGAAGTCTGCAAGACAAGCAGTCAGATGGTCCATGATAGGACTACAGAAGAGAACATGAGGAGGAACATTTGCCTTCTGGCAGATGCATTTCTGAGCTTTTCCCAGTATGTCATCCACTCATACAAAGTGACTATTTCGTTGTAGCTCCTGTCCAGCCTCGTGGTCCTTTGCACAGAAACAAGATGATGGATTTGAAGTCTGAATGAAGTGGAGGACTGACAGATGACTGACAGATTCAGACTGGCAGTCTGAATTAAGTGGAGGACTGACATTGATCTCAACATATTTCTTTCCAAAGCACCTGATTACTTCATATTTCATGAAGGACAGCACTGAGTTCCATTTCTGGGGTTTTAGAGGGAAGGTGCCCAGAACACAGGAACTACCAGGTGGCTGGCAGGTTTTTGTTCTTCTGGATTTTCTTTAATTTCAGTAGAAAAAGTGGTCTTCAGTTCCTCAACCTTGTTCTGCTCCATGAATCTCTCTTGTATTTTACTTTTATATCCTCACCTGATTGAGAAATTTAGATTGTGTGGGTCATTCACATACAGTCATTTTAAGGCAACATGTGGAACTGAAGAGCTTTCAGGGTGCCCCTATGAGAACTCAAAGATATCTTGACTTCAACGCAGCCTGCGATGCAGCCCTACCTTTATCCCTCTAACACTTTCTTTTCCACTGCATGCTAAGTAAGACTTGCAGCAAATCTATACCTTTACTTAGGCTTTGGCAATTCTGCCTGTCATCATGTTCATGCAGCTCTGCTCTCCTTTATCAATGACAAAAGAAAATGCAGTCAAATATGTCTTAAAAAAATAAAAAATAAAAAAAAATGCAGGAATTAAAAAAAAAAGCCTCACAATATGTCTCCTTGAGCACATTATTATTCCAGGCAGCAAGGTGAATTTAAGCAGAGGGCAAGTTGGTTTACAGTATCAGTTGAAGGTCTATAGGTTTACGTTGAAAGGGAGTCTAGGAAAAGAAATGACAGGGAAGTCCTGATGAGAAATGAAATGTGAAGAACAGAGTATATCAAATATATTGAAATCCCAGTAAGTTTAGTGGGCATGCCACATGGTGTAGAAGATACAAGAGAGACAACAATACTTAAGTTCATGGCTGTTCACAGAGAAAATAGAGGCTGGTGTGCTTTCACTACAGATGACCAGTGACAGGAGTATGCATCCCTGATGGATAAAGCAGTGACAAGAGCAGAGTGAAGGCACTGCGGTTGTTATGGAGCAAGGATGTCACAGCAACAGTTGGCCAGCGGGTTCCTCATCCAGTTGGCTTGTGGCTCTCTTGCCACCTCAAAAAGGCAGAGTTATTCTGTATACGTCAGATCAATGCTATACACTTTCGATGTTCACTTTTACAAGACAGCAATATAACAGGCAGCTCTCTTGCTTGCTTTCTATTTACTGGAATAAGACAAGCTATAAATGTGGGAATTGGTACAGCTCAGGGCCAAGGTATGGGTCCATCTTGGCTCTCTATATATAAATACAGGTGAGTCACTGGATGTGCCCATACACACCTTGAAAGAAAAATACCTGAAATGATCACTGACTGCCAGGAACCTGTGCCAGATTGTTTGCAATGTCCTTTGCTCCTCCTTGGCTCATCTTCATTCATGATTGCCAAGTTAAGAGTCTGCTTTTTGGCTCATTTAATTGGCTGGCTCAGTGCTACAATGTACACATTTTTAAATGAAATATTGTTTACACCTGTGTACATATACACACACACAAATTTCTAAGAGATTTTAGCATGGCTTGTCACAGGCTTAATGGCTCTTCTTCCAAAAGGTATGTAGTGAATATTATTTATGCTCGTGACAGCATGCACAGAAGTTTCGGTGCCTGTGAGGGTTTTACTTCAATGTTTGCTTACTTGCTGCATGGAAGCCTTCCTGGCATTATTTTAATTTGCTTAGATGAAAGAAGACTCAAGCAAGAAATTCTGTAGGTTGGTTAAGTAAATGCTCCCTTTTAGAGTGAAATTTGTATCTGTGCGTAAACATGATCAAATGGACCACTTCTAATCTTACTCGGTGATGTGGAAGCATTTAAGTAACTCCTGTGAATTCAGTGGGCTTGTTACAGATCACCATGGGCATAGCTGAGAACAGAATTTGGTTTGCAACCCAAAAGAAGCATAAATTGCCCTTTTTCTTTTTGCTGATGGTGTGCACGGTGAGGAGTACTTTTTTTTGTGCAGCGGCATGACAGATATTATCAAAGATACTCTTGCAATAATGAAGTGAGTGGTTGTACAGCCAGAGTGTAACTGGGAAATGCTCCACTTTTCAAAAAAGTTTTCTCCTACACTGTGCAAAAGCTTTGCCAAAGGGTGTACATGTTACTGTTGCAACCAAAATTACTGTTATAGCCAAGGGATGTACGCGTTTCTGTGTAAATGTGTTGCCAAAGGGTGTGCAAGCTACAGTTCAAAGTTACAGTTGAAGGGGCATTCCTAGCTTTAACGTATGTGATCTGCTTATCCAGTCAATTAAATGTGGTTTATTTTCAGATGGCTGAGGGGATTGATCATGTGATTCAGAACCTATTGCTGTGGGAGCCCTTAAAAACAAGTTCCCTTTTAACTTTGTACTGTTATGCAAGGTATTACTGGTACTCATGGTATTCCCCATGCCTTGTACAATACATGCTTCTACAAAGAATAGCTTACCTCCAATTAAAGATGGTAAAAGTGCTGTGCTTTTTTTTTCTCCAAGGGTGCCAAATGTACTACTAATCTGCCCCAGGCCATGCATGGCTGTTTAGCAGGCTGCTCTGTTCAGCTGTAATTACATTTTGTGTGATTTTGAATTAATGGCAATCACTCAAGAAACAGATCTGCCTGGCATACTGAATTCTTCAGCATAAAATATCAGCAGACAGTGGAGTCAAAAACACAGCAAACAAAATGCAAGAAAAGATAGAGAATGGCTCAAAACAGTAACACAAGGAAACATAACTGGTTGAAAATGTACAGCGAATCCTCCATATTTTCTGGCAAGCTCTGTCGGAAATCTGATGGCTCATGTCTGCCAGGTCAATGCTCTCTTTCACGCAACAATTTCTTAGTGTAATCCATTAGTGGTCTACCAGAGCTCCTTACCAGCATCAATGGGTTCATCAGTTGTTGTGGGTGATCCTAAACAGATGTCTCCATGCTAGAAGTCTGGGCACAGTTCATGTGGTTTATTTTGCTTTAAGAGGAGCAGTTACGCTAAAACTTCCACTGACACTGGTTGCTAGATCTCCTTTGACCGTATAGAGAGACCAGGGTAGCTTTTTCATGAGGAAGAAGCCTTATATCCACCTTTGCTTTTGGGCATTTAAAGATCTAACTTTTGTCTTTAGACATCTACAGCAGTGCTAGGTATTCTATACATCTGAACCAAAGAATGATGTCTACAATTTCTGAAACAGATATGAAAAAGTTGCCCTCTTGAGGTGCTTGTTTTTCTCCATAGACTAGAGAATTTGCCAGGATTAAATCAGACTAGATTAGGTCTAACTTCTACGTATTTAAAGTTAGATGATATAAATCTCTTTGTCTCACATCTGATTCACAGCAGAAACAAGGCAGTTCAAAGAAAGACAAACAAGATGAGTAGGAGCAAGTAACGCTTCTGTTTGACATGTGTATGATGAGAAATTAATTTAGAGGGAAAGCAGGTAAAGAATAACATGATAGAGCTGTTCACTAGTAGACTGGAAGAGATGAGATGAATGCAGCTACCTAATCCATCCAAGTCAGGAGCTAAGAAGCATCAAATAAGATAGAAGACGCCTGAATATGGATAAGGGGACTCCTTTCTTCCCTAGTGCAGAATCATCCCATAGCCATGACCTAGCAAAGACCCCAACAGTTTCAAAGGACTTGGAAAAAGATGTCAGCTATATCAAGACAAGTAAGATATCAACAGTTGCTTTTAATTAGTGAAAAAATGCAATTATTTTCTCACAACAGGGGTAAAGGAATACACTGTTATTTTATGATACATACAGATTAAAGCAAATCCAACTGCTGACCTTGTCATTAGTCATTATATGAGAACGAAAAAAAAACCCACCAAACAACCCAAACTGTACATTTGCCCCAAGCCTATGTTTGATTTCTGGATGTGTAGCCATATTTACCTAATGCTTGTAAAAAGCCAAAACTTGCACACATAAAATTGATATTTTTCTTTACAAATTTGTTTAGAATTTGCTCCTTATTTTGCATGTATAAAGTAACATCGCATTTATTTGTTGAAATGAAATCACTTCTAACTTTCTCTTTTATGTCTTCCACTTTTACAAGATGTTTCTTCTGGCAACATCAGTCAACTTTCTTTACCTAACTCTTTGTTCCCACATTGCCAATATTTCTGTGCTGCTGACTTCTGCACATATCCCCAGGAGTTTTTCTGATGACTCTGTGAACAGGAGACCCTGGATGTTTACCAGCTCCTTACTTATTTATTATACCTGGCTCACTTCCTAGGACATAGTGAAAACACTGTCTGTTCTTGTTGATTGCTAAACAAATCTTGTAAGGAAACAGTCCTCCAGTATGTCTAGGAACACTGCTTCTTCCTTTGGGACCCCATCACTGTCGTCAAGGGCAACACCTGGAAAGTAGTGACTGTCTGAGCTTTTGTAAAAACATTGCTACCTGCATATTTATCCATATTTTTCAACAATATGCAAAGAGCTATCTATGCTGTTTTCTTGCTGTTGTCTTCATGTTTATTGGCTTGTACCTCAAAACCTGTGACTTGCATTGCTAAATGATACATAGAATATATTGAAACATTCTCTTCTACATTTAATCTAAATCTTGAATTTAAACATACAGCTTTGACAAACTCATCAGGGTGTAGATAACTCCAAGGCCAGGATGAAGTTTCTGCTTCTCGAAGAATCTCTGATTCTGCTGCAGGGAAATACACTTGATGCTTTTCTATGTGTAGTATGTCCAGCATTATAAAGGGCTGAAATTTTCAGCACTACCATCAGGATTTGGATACTCATGGCTCATTAAAACACATCCTAGACATTTTCAGAAGACTTCCAGGAGTTCTTATGCGGATATGAGCCTCTTGCCTCATCTCTGACTGGCCTGCCATTTAAGTACTTATCAAACATTAAAATTTGCATTATTCTAAATGTGTCATGTCAGACCTCCATGATGGTCTTGCCTTTTGTATTGGTCATAGTGAATCTCCAGCAACAAGAATTTGCATCTTATTTTGCATCTGCCAGGAAACTTGGGGTTTTTTTCATTTTTTTTTTTCTTCTAGTCTACTTCAATTTTAATGCAGTGATGTTTCTACCAGAACTCCTACTGTGTAGTCACTACTTCAAAACTGAATAATGTCCGGCAAATGACAATCAGTGCTTCAGTTCTCAGGGGCTTTTTAAGCACCTGAAAACCCTGTCTCTCAGCCTGCTACACAACATTTTATATATGCCTCCTTCACTCCACAGGTCTGTGGGGTTTGTCAGCATAAACATGAAACTGTCCGAACACTGGAAGTCTTCCAGTGGAAAACACTGCTGGCAAAGAAGAAGAAAGCAAGGAAAAGAGGCAGCAGAAAGGAAAGATATAAAAAAATGAGATCTGAGCTGCTGATGGTATTTCTGAATGGTCTTTTGTTATAATATGCGAAGTGCCATGTATACCTGAAGGGGCTTGACTTCTCTCATTTCTTATGTGCACGATGTGATCAAAGAGATGACCAGAATCAGTCCAGGCTCTGAATTCTGATGTGTATCCCAGTGGGTCTCCTGCCATAGCCTCTATTCCTGTAACCCCCAGAAAAACATGACAGCAGTCCTGAGTGTATTCCTGAGTAGAAGGGATGTTTCACCACTCTTCTGTACCCACCTCACATCATAACCAAGAGATGTTGTGTTTCTCCTTGTTGTGAAGGAATCTGGGGAAAAGGCAGACACAGGACCTGCTGAGCCTCCTTCAGTGTTTCACACAAACCCATTCATTCCTCCACACCACATGCTGCTAGAAGCCCAGCCTCTGTTTCTCAATTTCTTATCACCTGACAAACTTCCAAAACCTTTCAGTTCACTCAGTCTAACAGGAAAAGGATATCCTTATACTCAAATTCCCATTACACAGACTGTGACACATGTCCCATTACACAGACTGTGACACATGTCTTTTTGATTCCCGAAGTGATTGGGGAATCATGTGTAGCTCTGAAGCAGGTTTGTTCTTGCACCGACCTGCAACCGCAGGGAGAGCTGGCTCCGTAGCACAAGAGGTTACACACCACTTTAATAACTATAATGCTGTTATTTTATCTGCCACACTGAATGCATATAACGGCAAATATGGAGAGCAGATAAGCATTGATGCGTGGCATAGAGGGTAAAGTCAGCCCAAGTGTGAAACAGATAATCCTGTTTACCTCAGCTGTATCAGCCTTGCAGAACATCCACATCTTCCAGCTGTCTGGTCAGAAACTTCTAACTTGCTTTGCAAGTAGAGGTGCCATAGCTGAACTCAAAATGCCCTTAAATAACTTGGTAAGTAAGTAGGGGCTGGTGTTTGCAGGATGGGACAAAGCAGGGATACAGCCAGTCCGACGTGAAGTCTCCACTGAATGTGCTGGGAGTCAGCAAGCATCACGGTCATCAACAGAGGTGGAGTGTCTATTTACTGATTAGCATTGACTACTTGATTCACTGTATGTTTGTCTTGCAGTTAGAGCACCTGCTACTGGCCACAAGAACATCAGCCTGGACTACATGTACTTGTAATTCGAATATAGTCATTCTGATGATCTTTATGTTCTGAATGGTCACCATACTTGCACATCAAAGCTTACCCTGCCAGAGAGCTCAAAAGTTGGAGACCATTTCAAAAGTGTTGAAAACTCATATTTTGTAGGTACTCTGGCAAAAACACTCAACCTGATCTAACTTGTGTAAATCAGTGGCACAATATTCAACATCCCTGGGTCTTTCCAGGCTTGTAGTGGGATTTCCACAGCCCCAGATCTGTCAGTGTTCAAATGAGGAGTGTGGAAAAGCAAGCTTCTGGCCTCTGTCTTTATCTTTTGCGGAAGTTAAGCACAATGCAAGTTAGTTAGTTATACAGTACTTTGGGCTGGTCTGGAGGGAAAAAAAAAAATCAGTCACACAGCTGTTTTGGATTGTTTTTCTCTCTCTTGCTCTGATGCACAAATTAAGCCACAGATTAATCAAACAATTCATTGACAAGAACCCTGATTTATGTCAAGTTAAGTTACAGCATGCAAATATTTGCATAGTGCTGGATGTAGATTTAAACATAGACTCCATAAGTGTTCTTTTTTAACCATGACCATTTCTTGAGGATAATCCAAGTGCAAAACTCAAGCTCTTCCTCCTTCCTGGTGATCTGAATGGACAGACTGGGGCAAGAGTCAAACTATTTGTGTTAAAACCTTAATCATCTGATAAGTAACTCTCAGGATGACTTTTTAAAAGCACAAAGGACAGCAATGTGCTTGCTCCCACTAACAGTTAACAGAGTTAGGCACCGTGCTCCAGTTTACATTTTTAAAGATCTCCCTTCTTTGTCCTGAAATCTGTGTTGACAGCAACCTCCATTCAGGACATTCTTCAGCGAGAAGCCAATAGGCAGGCTCAGACCTTCCTGTGGACATGCGAAGAACTGAGTAACCAAAGAGCAGGGAAAGAGACTGATGTGCTGTGAACAAGAAAAAAAAATTAACTTCTCAAGGTAAAACTGTCGATAGTTTGCCTGTGACTCAGAATCCCAAAACTCTTAAAAAGTAAGTAAGTGCATGGTGACACACATATATGCTGTGTGTATATGTATATATACACAGCCAGATTTACCAAAAAGATCTGCTAGGGTTATATTCTTTTGTCAAAAAATGACCCAAGGACAGCTATGGTTTAACATAGGCCTTTGGAGGGGTAAATCCACATCTCCATCCTTTAGCACTTTCTCTCATTCTGACACAGTGTCCTGCCCACCCTATGGGATGATGTTTATGTGGGGGTTTTAATGCAATTTAATTACTTCTATTCCAATATATTATTTTAAGACTATTCAAACCATGGGTTAAAAAGATAGATTAAATAAATATTTGGGTATTCTTTGCAAGAGTTTCTCAACTGTTTTGAGGAGATGAGTCTAAAACCATTTTTCTAAACCAATGCTAGGCCTTAGCAGCAATTCAACTGTCTCTGCTTCAGTTTCTTTATCCATTAGATGGGAAGGAGAGCAATTTTTTTTTTTTTTTTTCACAGAGGTAAGCCACATTGTTTCCAACATGGCGTAGTCTGACTTTTACTAATACGTGGGAGCACGATGTAACTCCTTTCTTACCTTCTGCTAAATCCCAAGCCCCTTCAGGGCTCTGTTGGGCTCATCTCTGCGCCGGGTAATTCTCAGCAGACTGGCTCTCTGGGCTGGTGCTCCGTGCAAACAGAGCTGTCGTGACACAAGAGCAATGCCTGCAAGGTTGCCCGCAAACAAAGCCATTCTTACTGAGTTTATCTGCATGAATTGGTAGAGCTTGCCCATTCCTGCCCAGTTCTTTTGGCTCAGACACCTTAATACTGACTATATCCCTTGCTATATGCTGAGTAATCTGTTGTGAAAAATGCCTCCAAAGAGGCCCCATTATGCACGCTCTCCTACCAGGCAACTTAAAAATCCTGTCTAAACGGCATGCTGATTAAAGTCCCATAAGTTTTTAAATGATTACTTATGCTTTCCAACCATTATCTAGTGATTGCTGAAACGCCTTGCCAGAAGCTTTCTTTGTGGTGAGTAATGAAATAATGCAAATTGATGGGACCTGGTGCTGATTTTTAAAGGAAAACAGGCTTCATTGGATGACAGGATCAGCAGAGTCTGTGTGAGCTGTTGAAAAGATTTGTCAACAGGCACATCAGACGCCCCATCACCACAATCCACACGGGAGGGTGTCAGAGACCAAAACCTTCCTGACCTCTCTGGTTAAACTACCCAGGCAGTGCTGTCACAAGTATGGAAACAGAAAGGGGAAATCCTCGGTGGACAGAAGACATGGAGAAATCCCAGAAATATGTAAAGCTTTGGCTTCACATTCATAACTCAGCTGCGTGTGCGCTGAGTTATAGATCATCATATCCCACAGATTATGTATGTTGCCACCATTCCAAGATCACAGCAGGGAAGAACTGCAGCTTGCTTCGACCTCTGGCATATTCTGTGGCTAGGGCTGTTACAAAGACAGGGTAAGGTTCAGGTACACTTCAAAATCTTTTGGACAATTTAGGATTTAGCAGTTTGGCAACAGAATACACCAGAATCTATCAATCCTAGATTTACCATTTTGAACATGATTTTGGCCAGCTATGGTTGTATTGTTCTCTGCACGGTGTTCCAGTCTCTGGTATTTAAAATGAACCAACAGGCAACCTCAAGTCTTAAGACCACTGGCTTCATGGATCAACCATCTGATAAAAGAGAGAACAAGTGTCAAGAGAAAAAGCTGGCAAAGACCCTGAACTAATGCCATTTTAATTATGACTAGTAACAGGATCTAGTATCAGGGTATTCAGTGGCAGTGAAAACTCATGAGCATCTCTTTTCAGACATATTTCTATTACCTCCACTTGAGTAGAATAACCCCTAAACATTAATGAAAATATGCATGAGTAAAAAGTAGCTCTTTTTCTATTTCTCTTTGAAGTGAGAGTGTTCAAAGTGTACTAAAAGGTGAGGGGTTTATTGGTTTCCTTTTTTTGTTTGCTTGTCAATTTAACTGGGCATTGTTGCTGTGAAAAAGCTTTGACTTAGAGTTGTTGCATTGCAGTATGATGTGTTCAGTTGTAAAGCTCAAATCCCAAGTGGCAGACCAGCTGAGATTCCTTCCAGCTAGATTTTATCTAAACTAAGTCTGACAAACAACACCATTTTCTTTTGGATGCAGACCTAGAAAAGTTAGAAAATTGTTTTGAATTGGATATGTAAGTATTCTCAGTGTTTAAAGCTGTAGTTTGGCCCCAGTCCACTGTGGTTTTCCAGTGTTACCTTGTCCGCAACATTCAGTACGAGATACTGAGAGATCATTCTGGTACGTAAAATTGAGCTGACTCTGAGTCTAGCTGTCTTAGTCCAAGCTAATGATTCAGACCTGTTCCCTTGTTCATACAAGAATTCTACATTTATTGGGTAGCTACATGCAAACTGCAGAGTGCCTGGATTCCTGCAGTGAGGTACTCAGGCTTGTGCAGAAGTCACTCAGTTCAGAAATTTATGCAGCTAGTTATTTTTCTAAGCTCTGGAGACCCAGCACAGCACTTAAAGAATGCCTAATGTGGAGAAACTCGATTTTGCCCAGGCCAAAGAAATGTAGTTGTCACCACTGCCAACTTTTGCACTGCTGTTAATTAACTGCTTTTGGCTTTGATGGTTTGGAAGAGAGGAATCAACAGCTCCAGAGGCTTGTGTTGAAGACAGTGCCAGTATAGGAGTGTAATGGATGTCCAAAGAGTCACAGAACAGATTGCTGAACGTCCTCAAAGTAGGAGGCACATCATGATGACACTCCAGCCATCAATATACATTATATTTGTATAAAAATAATCTCCAAAAGCTGTAGCCCTTACTTTATAAAAAGTGTAAATACATTCACTCTTTGAGAATTTCCATAGTAAAATTAATGTCCTTGCCCAGGAGTTTAGGAGATAGTGTGTGGATACCTCTTAGACTGAGGATTTAGAGCTCACAATTACCACTTCCAAAAAAAAGCCCTAAATGCACCATGTAGAATATTGGGGCTATCATGTAGCCAGATGTATAAGAAGAGGAACACATGGATTATGGACTTTGTTCCCAAGCTCATTTTTGTTGGTGTTTTGTTGTTTGAGTTTTTTTTAGCAGTGAATCAGCTCTGATAGGAGGAAACCACTGAGAACCTCATTCTCTCCTGTTTGTTTAGACTACACACACTTAGATCCAGGAAGGGGACGTCATTCAATGAGACCATGATTCCAATTTTTGGCCCCTAATTGATGAAGACAATGGTAAAAACATAAAAACAATGGTGATATTTCTGATGTCTGTGTGGCTCCAGCAGACTCTTCAGGGACGTGGGGTGATTTCTGTGGAATGTGATGTTCACCATCCAGTTCAGCATTTTCAAGCTCTCTTGAATGTACAACAGCATCGGAGCCCTCTCCTTTTTGCAGTAATGTGACTTTGATTTGCTCTCTAGCCACACGAATCACCTCTTTCTAGCTGTACACATAGTGCTTTATTGTGTGAAAAAGTGCTCCATCCAAACAATGTGCATTAAAGGTAAAGCAGGTCTAGAGAATTCCTTCTTTGTAATAAGTTATCCATTAAATACCACTTAAGCTTTTCTTGTTTTAAAGCATATGTCAACATAATCTCAAATACTTTTTATAAAGTACTAGTAGTAAGTCATTAAAAATGACAAAAATGTCTTTAATCTATAAAAAAATATTTTAATCAACTAAGATATCTTTTTCAACATAACAAAATAAACACAACCCAGACTGGGCTATCTAATCTTCAGCTCACAATGGGATGACTTTACAGCAGAATGACAGAATCACCAGCTAAATTCATTAGGTGCTTACTGCTCTCAGGAGCTTTCAGGTATGTTTTCCTCACTACTGTGGAATATCCCAGTTCTTTTTAAATATTTACAGATGTTGAATGTTTATATGCCTGTATTTCCTCTGGGGCAAATGCTTGCACTTTCTGAAAGGTGGCATGATTGAGAAATAGGAAATAAGGTTTTGGTAGCCATTGGTCAAAGGTAAGGTAATGATTCAATACTGTTCCTGACCAGCCATTCAGAATTTCGATCCCCTTCATTTGACTAAAATGACTGGGAATCCTGGAAAAGGCGGAGGAGTTACGAAAGCAGGAGAGAAAAAAGGAGGAACCGGTGAAAAATCTATGAGAATGCTGTAAATAATATTTGCCTGTCTGTTCTGACATCATTCTTTGTGAGAGTTCAGTCATGGCAGAGTTAAACACCTGCTGTGTTTGACTTCTAATTTTAGGTAATTTAAACACACTTCTAATTTGGGATCTAAACCTTACAGTCTGGGGATGCAATGAAGTCACTGTTGTGGTCTGATCTGTGCCCAGCATTACAGAAGCTTGTAATGAGTTCAATGACAGCAGAAATCAGATGATTGGCCTCTGCAATTTATCTTCTGGTTTTGCTGATTGCTGTGGCTGATCATGAAGTGGGACAAAATTTATTTCTCAGAAGATGTAAGACAGCGTTGCAGGGATCATGCTTGGTATGTCACTGGGAGGTGACAGTGCTTGCTGAGGGTCTCACACGGAAGAGTACACTGAAGAGAGAACATGAGCTGCAGCCGTGTTGCTTCCCTTCTGCTCCCCATCAATGTGGCCATACTGCAAACTGCAAGATATCCCTGTGCCATAGGAGTCCCTCTGTCCTTCCACCTGAGAGCAGAGACCTCATAAAGACCACAAACACCAGCTGGAGTCCTTGAGTGCAATGGAGTTTCACAAGGTGTGGGCCATGATCACCTGTGAAATGCACAGAGGTTTCCACCAGTATGTAACAAACATCTTCATATGTTGAGACCACCACAAACCTTAGCCCTTTCCATCTCCAGCACAGGTCTTTCTTGACTTGCTTTCACTATCTCAGCTATTTTAAGAACAGTTTGGGATAATCATGTATATATAACATTAATATTTAAAGTTTAATATTTATCCATGTAGTACAGGTGTACAGAGGTGAGGGCTGCTGGTCTAGCTAGCTGATCCTTGGCTGGGGGACACACACATAAGTGCTACCATGTGCTGCTGACACAGCACCTGACTGGTTGTCCTGAGATCCATAGTACATTCAAGCCAAATTCATCTTGCAGGAAAGCAATGGGAGACCCAGAAAAGCTGTTGGACCAAGGGACTTCTCTGAAGCTCTCTCTTCATCCTCGAAGATATGTAGGTGATATGTTGTTGTGACTTTGAGTCATGTGATGGTTGAGATCTGTGGCTCAGAGTGTTGAGAAATTTGGTCATCCCCAACCTAGACTGTCAGGTGCTGTTTTCTACTGTCCCTGAGCACCAGGAAGAGCTATAACGGTGATACATACCAAAGCACCTCCGGTAAAGGGAACACCACCCTGGCTTTCACCTCCTGAGAATTTGCAGGCACAAAGAGCAAACATCTTTTTTCTGGTAGTGAATGTGTGACAAGAAACTAATGTCTGTATTTGCTGACAGTTGCCTGGTGCCATATCCTAACTCCTCTTTATTAAAACAGTAAGTACACTGGTTTTGTGTGTGTGTGTGTGTGTGTGTTTTACACATGCACACAAATGCACACAGATTTCTCTCTCAGTACAGAGATTTTTATACCATTTTTGCAATAAAGAGAACTGTAGTGTAAAGGTGAATCATAGCTAGCAAGAACATGCTTATAGTTTATTACTTATTTTCTCATATACTATGCATGAAAGGGTAGAAAAAAGTCACGCAGTATTTATTTTATTTCTGAGATAGAATCATCGAATCGGCAAGGTTGGAAAAAACTTTAAGATCATCAAGTCCAACCATTACCTCATGACTGCCAAGACCACCACTAAACCATATCACTGAGGGCCTCATCTACATGGTTTTTGAACACTTTCAGGGACGATGACTCCACCACTTCCCTGGGCAGCATGTTCCAATGCCTGATCACCCTCTCGGTGAAGAAATTTTTCCCAATATTCAATCTAAATGTCCTCTGGCTCAGCTTGGGGCCATTACCTCTTGTCCTATTACTTATTCATAGTTTATTTGCCTCTGTTTTCTTCAGAAAAGTGTAACCAAAGTTTAAAAATCTTTGTGAATTTGTGTTAAAATCGTTTATTTGTGTAAGTTGTTAGCCATGTCTGCCCTTGGAAAGTAGCATGCCTCCTCTACAAAAAAGTATTTCAATAATGCTTATATTTCTCACCTCTGGGCTGGAGAGACTATGAAAAGTATCTCCTTTTTTAACAAATCTTTCAAAACTACTCAGCCCCTTAATTTCATTATAAATTGGACTTGTACAAATCCTTACAAGTATGGTTGCCCTTTGACAGTTCTTCCTGCTTTAGTCTTAGAACAGCAATGGGAACAGGACTCTTGATCACAGCAGGAATGCGTTTATGATCATGCATTGCTCAAGTCTGTTTTTATTTCTCGTTTTATGTAAAATGCTGCAGTAATCCCTTTAGAATTCCCCTCAGCTTAAACCTCAGAGACTGTTCAAGACTGCCTCTTAATGTCTCAAGAGCACTTCAGCTCACATAAGCCTCATATTCAACAGGTAAAGCCCACTTTGTTCTATAGAGATGGCTGAAGTAATGTAAAATTAAAGATTTAATCTTCTGTGGTAACTCAGACTGTCCTCAGTCCAACACAAAGACGCTAAAAGTCTGTTAACTTTTAAGTAAGTAGAAAATTCTTTGATTGACAGTGGTCTGCTGTATTGATCCCAAAAACTATGCCACAACAAATTTTATTACAATTGGGTGAGAAGACTTACTGCACACTTTGGGAACGCAAGGGGATTCATTTCATTATTAACAGGTTTTCCCCATTATAAACTTTAATTGGCAGGATTTAAAAGCAAGTAAAGTCGAGACCAAACATTTTGGACAAATTAAGGAAGGATTTTTGGGGGTTTTGTTGTTTGGGGTGTTTTTAAAAGCTAAAATTGGACAGAAGCAGTCAAAGGAGGGACTGGGCACTTGAAAGTTCAAACGATTGGTAATTATATGAAATGGAATATAGTCTGTACACTTTTATTCTCAGTAGGAACTTCACACAGGAGCTTAACCCATCTTTATCTTTAATGTGTTTTCTCCCAGTTAGTGGTCAGATGCTTGCACAATGGACTCCACCAATTAATGTAGCCTAGGCTGACATTTGAAGTGGGTTAATATGGACACAGCCAAACTTAACATATATTTCCTCAGCCACAGATCCATCAGGTACCTTCAAAAACCCCTACTCTTCCCCTCAGCAAAGCACAGAATCATGGAAGCATAGAATAGTTAGGGTTGGAAGGGACCTTCCCTGGCCACGGTATGCCACACTTCTACTAACAAATTTGCCGAACAAATGTAACTCACAAATGATTCCAGAAGCAAAGCAGCCAGGCGTTTTGGTGTTGCTGCTCTAGAAATAATTCTGATGTTTCAGGGATGCTTTTCTACCTTAACTGAGACCAAAAGTTGGAATATTAATTTCTTTATGTACTTTAGTGTTCTGGGAAATTATCTTTTGCCAGCCACCTAAATGAAACATTTCGTTTGAGAATAATCAGTACAAACCTGTTTCCAATGCTGTGGTTCCAAATCCTCATTAGAGATATGGAGGACCAGGCAGGTACCTAATACAGGGTGTGATGAATAGCTCCTTATACTAGACCTTACTTTAGATCTTCACTGACAACAGTGGAAGCTCAGACAGTTCACTCCTGTGAACAAACACTCATAAACCCAATGTTTGAGCTGAATCTTACCCAGAGTGATTAATCTGCTTTAGCTCTCTATTTTGCACATGAAGACCACAGACTTTGCAGTCTATCTCCATTTAAAATGTAGCACTGGATCATTCCCACCCCTTATTCCTACTGTATTTTGAATTTAATATTTGGGAACTGTATCTCTTTGGAGTAAAGTTCTGAGAGTTGTAAAATAGATATAAAAGATTACAAAGAACTGAGGCCTATGGATCATTCATTTTGCCTCTGTTTTGGCAGCTCACTATTTGGAAGTATTCAATATTTCCTCTTCTTTAGCTTCCTTCCTGTGCTTTCTCTTGCTCTTACATCATGAATTGCATCCAAAATGATTGATTCAATATTTTGCTTCAGTCTTCACTGGTGAGAACTGCAGGCACACCACTCAAGTTACAGAAGGCAAGGGCAGGGACATGGAGAACAAAGACCTTAAGCCCATTGTAGGAGAAGAACAGGTTCGAGATCATCTAAAGAACCTGAAGGTGCACAAGTCCATGGGATCTGATGAGATACATTTGTGAGTCATAAGGGAACATCTCTCTCCTGCTTGTTTGGAAGATGGCACAAATCTGCAGCCAGTGGACACCTTGAGCATGAGGAGCAGAGAGAAAGGGCTGCTTCAGCTGCTCCTTCTTTTCCACAACTCCCTTGTGGCCTGGCAGTAAGGCAGAAAATATCTGGGGATGCTGTCCTCAAAAACTGCTCTGGGCATAGGTGAGTCCTGACTGCTGACCTTGCACAACAAGGTTGTGCTTTCTGCTGTAAGCAGAAGAGAAATAAGTCTATTTTTATATTAATTTCTCTTTCAGAATACAAATGTATTTGTTTTTAATTTTCAAATACCCTCAAGTGAACAAAAAATATGTATTTGAGCAAAGATATCTTCTGTCAAACTGCTTAATACCCCAAAGTAAAAACCCCAACATCTCACCCAGGTCTGCTCAGCTCCATCCAAAACCAGGCACTTAGCTGTGCCTCAGAGTTGCAGTTTTAAATGGTTTGCTGAAAGTGTACAGCCTCATAGACTATTTCATTTTGTAAATGTAGGCTTTGTGAGCAGTGCCAGGATAAATATAGGACACTAATTACTTAAAGAAAAGACAAGTAAGAGGCAGTGAAGGTTACTCTTGCAGCATCCATCTCTCTAGCATAGAGCTTTACACCGTTACCCATCACCATAGCAGCTGAGTGCCTGCTTCGTGATAGACTGTAACAATATAGTGAGGCCAGAAAGAAAAGGCAATACATCTGCAAAATGTCCCCCAGTCCAGTTATCATTTGACCACCCTGTCATGGGGTTGTTTACTCTAAAGTAAATAGTTCAGCAAGATCTTTTTGAACATACAGCTAGAAGAACTTCGGTAATGTTACCCTACTTAAGACCAGTGAGTGAGAAATGCAGAGTCTGGGGGTCCTATTAGCTCACTATTGTCTTAAAGTGGATCTCAGATAAGTTTTTGTAAGTTTTCAGGATCTCCATTTCTTATCCTCAAAATAAGAGCAATTCTGTAGTTTATCTAGCGCCTAATACAACATACAGGAAAAGGTCTGGGGCCAAGAACCAAAACTGAGATATCTCTATCTATCTGCTTAGTTCCCAATCACTGCATTAGAGTTGCCATGTCTAGATTTTTAATAACCTTTCCCCCTCCACCATACACACACTTGAATTTTGTACTCCTTTCACTGGTAAAAAGTCAAAAAGGAGACACAGAGTGCCCCACTAAGAGCAGCTGGTGGGTGTGAAGCCAGTGGCTCTTTGGGATCAAATAGATTTGATGACCTCAGATTGAGGGAAACTGGACCTGGCTGAGCTCCCCTCTGACTAAACCCAGCTAGAACTACATCTTGGGGAAACTTTGGTTCACTTAAAGACCCAATCCCCCAGTGTCTGCGGAACCTTTAGGAACTAAGATGACATCATAAATACCTGCAGAACAAATTCAGTTCTAGATGCCTGAAGTTTTCTTTCAGTGTGACCTATGCATATAAGTGCTGAAGTGCTTGTTTGGCTGTTACCGCTTTTGCAGGATGACATTCTCACCTCAGGCAAATCAATGTGTGTTTTGCCACTGACTACAATACAGCTGAAATTTTTACTTAATGCCTTGGAGCTACCTGTTACTTGCTACCAGCTATGACTGGGCAATTTTTGATTTAGCTGCAGAGATGAAACATTCTTGATGTACCAGCTAAAATTTTTAATCAATCTGATGTAAACCCCCTCTTCTTCCTACTAGAATATTGTTTCTCCCCTCTCCCTGGGAAATCCCATTATCTTCTGTCATGTGTCAAAATATGCCTGCTGAGTACTGACATCAAGCAATTATATGAGACAAATTGTTCATATGTGGTATGAGAGCAGATAGAAATGACCGCATTCTGGACTGCATCCCTTTGTAGCAAAGCAGTGAAGGCTTCAAACCTCATATGGAAACAAGCAATGCATGTAAATTACTTTATCTAAATGAATTTTCATTAGAAGTGGAATCTAAGCCATTCAAAATCGCTAATGTTCACTAGCAGGAGCCAAATGGCTGAGTCAACATCACTTTTTGTCTTTAGTGCCTCTTTTCTATAATGCTGAACCACTGAAATAGTCTGATCAAACTTGGCATTGCAGAAAGTACACTGTGCCAGATTATTTAAGTCATAGACTGACTCATCCTTGGTGTATGACAAATGCTAAATGAGTGAGAGATCCTTCGGGTAGCTGGGTACAGTTCCCTGTGAGACTGGAACACAGACAGTAGGAGATATAATTAGTGGGTGGCTCTGTCTGTCATTTGGTTTAATTATTCTTATTTATTTTCCATAAGTTTCTCCTCTTCACCCTAGATGCTGATAGTTTTAGCTATGGCGGAAAGGAGAGAACCCCAACACTCATAAATACAAAAAAACAACTAAAGGCTCATCAAGATTCTTAAAGTAATTTTGAGCAGGACTCAAAGTTTACATCTTAAATCCTTCATCTATACATGCTACAGCCTCCAGGATATGAAGAGAGGGGCATAGAGTCACAGAATGTTTTGTGTTGGAAGGGACCTTAAAGCTCATCAAGTTCCAAGCCCCTACCATGGGCAGAGACACTTTCCACTAGATCAGGTTGCTCAAAGCTCCATCCAGCCTGGCCTTGAACACTGCCAGGGATGGGGCAGCCACAACTTCTCTGGGTAACCTGTTCCAGCGCCTCACCAATCTCACAATAAAAAACTTTTTCCTAATATCCATAAGCACTAACCAGGTTTATGCATTGAAGTGGTAAGGGCTGCGCTCTTCTGTGCATTCAAGAGCATTTCTGTGCTCAGACCATGCCTAACAGAGATGACAGGCTGGACATAGCTACTCATGTGTAGGCAGATTTCCCAACATAGGTATCCTGAGATCCAGAACATAGGTGTTGACTGAAAGCCAAAACTTTCAGTGCTCAGTGATGATTTTTGAGTGTATGCATCTGAAGTCTGCCTGCGTGTTGTTATAGGAAGTTATTCTGACTTGCATCTGTATACCTGTATCAAGCACAGAACAGGAGACAAGAAACATAGTGACAAGACCCCCAGCAGTCTTTCTTACTGCCTTTTTCAGAATGAACAAGTTTTCTCTGTAAGTCTTAGTCTACGACTCCAAAAGGACTTGCAGCTTTATAGTCTTGTGCTCTGCATTTGCTTTGCTCTGAAGAATTGTTTTGGATTCAATCAGCAAGATAGGCTAAATGGAAAGCTCTTTTCCTTTAAGTTGTATTTCAAAGCAGTTTAGTTTGTGTCATTGGCCATTGGGGGTATTCTTACCATGTTATTTGTGTGCACAACTGCCATAACTGACACAGCCAGGCCAGCCCCATACTTGTTTCCCTTGAGCTCCATGGTATCCAACATAGTAGCACAGTTCACATTTACAATATGAATTGGATGACAGTGCATTGAGGCAAAAAAAACCAAACCAAAAGCCAAAACAAAGAACAACCACCCACCAGGGGAAAAAAAAAAAAAAAAAAAAAGGAAAAAAAAGAAAAAAACAACCCCAAACTAACCAACCAAACAAAAAAACCTAAACCAACCAAGATGTGACAGCTGGCTCGGTTTTGCTTTTTGCTCATTGCCAGAGTGGCACCATTCTGCCTGAATCCACCTCTGGTGCTCTCCTACATGAAACGTGTGAGGGGGATTTTTGTCATTTTTAAAATAAAGCAGAAAATATGTTTAACAGGAAGGGGTGATCAGAAATACCTGCTCAGTTATGACATGGAGGTCCCAGTCTGCAGCCCAACTGCTCACAAGCCATGCAGGTGGTTGCACTGAGCTTGTGCTGAGGTTGTCCACACTGTCCTGGCACGAGATACAGATGGAAGCAGATAACTGCAGCTGGAAAGCTGGATCTGCGACAATTTCTCATTTGATTAAAGTCTTAGCCAGGTAATATCAAGAACTGGCAGCTATCTCCCATCTACTATTACTGGCTCTATCCCAGCTGAGACTGAAGTCTTAGGTACGAGTGCTCCTCCTGCTTTCTGAACTGTTACGTTAAACTGCTTAAGCTGCACCTAAAATTGATTTTGCAACAGAATCAAACATTTAAGAATCCTGGGCCTTCCCACAGAGATATGTGCATGATCATGCTCCCCAGATCTTGGGCTGCAAGTCCTGGTCTGCTGTTCCTTTGCCATGTCGCACGAGACCCCATGCCTATTGCTGAGACTGGTGCGTGAAGATGCTCCCTGGCCAAGCTGCACTCACCCCTAGTTTGACTGCATGCCCGTTGGGCAGCTGTGGTGCTTTTTGGGCTTCATTAAGGTAAGTCAAAATAAACATTGAAACTTAGCAAATTAACTGTTACTTATACAAATTCCATTGTACAGGAAAAGCTTATGGTATACCTCTTTTTTTATATCCTGGAGGTTGTGGCAAATCAGGGTCAGTCCATTACAAGAGCTCTCAGAGTAATAACACTAGGGCTGAAGTGCACTTGCAGACTGTAGAAAAAGGTTTGAATAGCACCTCTTGGTCAGCAATAGCAATCCTTCACTACCTCAGCCTTTGCCAAATTAATTCCATAAATGTTTTAGTATGAAAATATTGGTAAGCTGGAAAAACTAGGTCTGGAGAATGAGGTATTGTCATAGTTCAAGAAGGCATGCAAGCCTTTAATGCAGGCAGGTATGATGTCAAACTAATAATCATAAGTTTAGAAACTGCTAGATGCTGTGAAAAACTGCTCACTGTCCTGGTATCTAGAGAGTGTACAACAGGCCCATGAAGCAGGAAACAGCTATTGCTACCGGCGGCTCTTGAAGCAGTGAAATATGTCTGACGTTCACTTTCCAGGTCTGTTAGTCACACAGATACCACATCTTGCTTCAGCTAGCAACGTGACACACTTTATCCAATTAATTGACCAGAAAAGGCTATTCATTTGACCTTAATTACCCAAGTGTTCACCCAATACTACGCAGACAGAAAACATCAGTTGACACAGTGGTCCTGCTAATAGTAATACTTAGCACTCCCTACCATTTTTCATCTTCAAAGCACTTTCCAAATTTTACTTAATTAATATCTTTGAAGATGCCAGACTGTTTGCTGATATTTCACTGATAGATTCTATTCTTTCCAGAGCAGACGAAAAGATGCTATTTCCTAATTAAATTTTTGTAAAGGCACTACTGAACTTCCCCTTCTCATCTGGTTTTCAGTATCCTTCTGTTTCCAGCAATCTGACCTCTTGCCAGTCAGCAGTTGGGCAATTATTGCCTTACTTGCCTTTTAAATTGCAGATAACAAATTGTTGTCAAAGTAAAACCTCTTCATCTTTTTCAGACAAATGTAAAGGTTATACCCTTAACTTTCAGAACTTCAATCTCTTTACTAAGCAACAATAGAGTCCAAAAATTAAGCTCAGTGTTACAGTTTTTCTATCTTTTTAAAGTTTTCTAGCTAGTGTTTCCTGACTTTGCGCTTGTTAGAGCCTTATAAATATCTATCAGATGTTTGAATTATAGTCTGCTGTTTCAGCGGAAGCTTTGGCAGGTTGTTGAAATATGGATGTGATTCTGGACCTTTCATGTTTTCATGGAGCATCTAAAGCCACATACAGTATATTACCTGTCATCAGCACTACTGCATCCGTCACCATCAGAGGTGAATGGGCTATTGGCAGAGTGCACTCCTAAGTCACAAACAAGCATTTCCACTGAGGTCATGAAGCTCATAACTTTTATACACAGCAGTGTATTTGCAAAAAAAAAGAAAAAAAAAGATGGAGAAAGAAAAAAGAAAGGTACATGTATCTGCAAAGGATGGTTTTATCCTATAAAATGAAATGGGAAACAACAGAATTTCACTAGATAGGAGGACAGTGCATTGCTCGGATAGTTTTACAAAGTAGACAGAGAGCAGGTTGTTAGGAGACTGCTCCAGTGCACCCTGGGCCACTTGAAAATTGTTGAATTTTAAATGACCTAGACATTAAGGAATATTAATTTTCTTCTTGTTCTTTTCTTTTCACTTTTTTCCAACCTCTCAACTATTTCTTCTAATTTTGGTATAGCTGTAATCATCCTTCAAGTACAAATATCTGTCAGACATAGTACTGTCCATCAGTTGTCACAGCTCAAATACAGACACTCACACATTCACACTCCACACATGCGTGTGTGTCTGGCTGTTGTTCTTTCATCTGCATTTCAGCAAAGAATTGAGGCTGCTTGCATTCTGTTCAACAAAGCACTTAAACATAGAAGTAAGGATAAGGCTGAAGCTAAGCACATTGCAATTAGCAATGGGCTGTCTAATGAAAGGTTGAGATGGACAGTACTTACTGGTACCTTGTAAACTATATGAAGCAACCTCCTTCCACTAACTTTCTGAGATGCTAAAAAAAATCTATTTCAGACAGGCAGTGGGTACTACTGCCAGCAGAAAATCCATCAGGCCTAACTGTAATAGGATGCTAGAAACAGTAACCGTGAGAGAAACACCCAGATCAGAAATACTTGCTAAAGACATGATCAGCTGCCAGTGTACCCCTTGGGGACTCACTGTTTACTCCTCTGGAAGGTGAGCATGAGCTTTTCTAAAAAAATAAAATAGCCATAAAAATACACCCACCCCACCCCCCATGAAACGGAAAGAGAAGAGAAGAGAAGAGAAGAGAAGAGAAGAGAAGAGAAGAGAAGAGAAGAGGAGAGAAGAAGAGAGAAGAAGAGAAGAGAAGATAAAAGGAAAGAAAAGGAGAGAAAAGGAAAGAAAAGGAAAGAAAAGAAAAGGAAAGAAAAGAGAAAAGAAATGAAAAGAAAGAAAAGAAAAGAAAAAAAGAAAAGAAAAGAAAAGAAAAGAAAAGAAAAGAAAAGAAAAGAAAAGAAAAGAAAAGAAAAGAAAAGAAAAGAAAAGAAAAGAAAAGAAAAAGAAAATAATTTGGAAGTATTAAAAAGAGAGGAGAGAGATCTCAGGGAGGAACAATTTTAAACAGTCTACTACTTTTCCCACCAGAAGCCATTTGAGGAACAAAAGGCCTCTGAGAAGCTGTGAACTAAAAGAGCTCATAGAGGAGGTACAGGAGATAATTTGTTTAAAAGACAGAGCTGCAAAGCAAAGATCACTTCAAAGACTACTCAGAAACGGGGAATGTTGGCCTGCTCCTTCCTTTTACACTGCACTGTTGTCACGTTAGCGTGCTCTATCCTACTTGTGAAATTGTTTCTAAACACAGATTATTGTGGTACCATTTTCCCTATTCTCTACACAGTTTTCAGGACCAACCTGTCCTCAAAGCTCCGGGACTGAAATACAATATAGTTTAGTTGTAACACACCCTCCTGCAAAACAAAGTATCTGGGTTTGTTTGTTTGTTTTTGCACAGCTGTATTTATAATTCTTTGCAGATATCTCAGCTGGGTTTTCAAAACCTTCCTTTAATTAGTTGTGCTGATTCTTCTGGAAGTGGCACATCCTGCACTGGTTGAAACTGGATGACAAAAGAAAGAGGAAAGAAGAGCTTCACTGTCCTTTAGCAGCCAATAATGAAGCAAGCACATACACTGTGAAGAAAAACAGCTATGTCAAACAATTAAGAAACCACAGCCATATTGCTCTTTCTGTTTCTGAGGTATTTTGGTTCACCGTCAGTTCGGACACCCTTTCAAAGCTAATGTTCTATTTCTGGCCATTCATAGTATTTCAGTTTCCATTTGGCATAGTGCAACACATCTCAAGGTGGGTCTCCATTTCCTCCTGCAACTGAGATGGATGTAAAGGTTTTGCATGAAAACAAGGCAGTTTCCCAAAGATGTTTTTAACAGTTCCTTTTTCTATTCATTATTTTTCAAGAATGCAAGTTGACAAATGCATTGCAACCACCAGGAACATGTAAGTTGAAGTAAAAATTGTGCTAGAGGAAGATCGAAACCTAGTAGTATGTGCAAAGTCATTCCGCTTTTGTAAATCTTTCTTACGCTAAAATGAAGGAGTCTGTAGAAGACACTATAGACTTTTACTTCTCTAGGACTACAGCAAGTCTGGCCCTCATTGGCCATGCTCTAGATCATTGTCCTTTGGTAGCATTATAAAAATAGAAAGGAAAACGAAAAGATTTCTTTGCCTGTCTGCTGCTTACCAATTCTGCAGAATTCTTTTTCTCCAAGTACCTGTATTGTTACACTTTCAAAATGAAATCAGCATCTAATCCATCCATGAGTAATTTAACTTGTAGGAAATACAGAACAAAAAGGGTGCTTTTAGATAAATACTAATTAATTGTACATGCAAATGTCTTGGATGGATGTGGTCATGCAATTCAATTAGATGACTAATTATGTTGGAATTATAATACCATATTTAAATAGATAAACACACATAAAAGTGCCTGCCCAGGAGTTTGCATGCTGGAGACTGGGATAGAATCATTTTTTGGCTCTTTAGTGCCACCTGTTGAAAACTGAAAATGAATGCAAATGAAACTGTGCGCCAATTAGACGTCCATTTAGAAGGGCAATGTCCATTTGCTTGGCAAGTGTGAAAGAATCATAATCTTCATAAATTTAACAGCTGGGATGGAAGTATTCAAAACACAGTTGTCACCCTACAAAGGAAAGCATAACATACCATTGGGGATGCTGGGAATCAGGAGCTCTTGGGACATGTGATACGTTCATAGTTTCACATCTATTCAAAAAATGAACTGGTTTCCCTTTTTGCCAGTAAGTTGTCACAGGAAATATATCAAAATAGGTAACCTGATTACAGAAGCCTCCTGTTTCATGAGCAAATCCGTAGTAGTACTTCCCTGCTAATTAAGAACAAGATTATCATTGCCTTACTCATGCAGAGTTTTGCTGGAACAAGACTGACCACTTGTAGGGTACCGTGCTATACATGAGGAAGGGAAAGTACCTGCTGTGTGTGTGGGAAACAAGCAAGACTGAATTCAGTAGAAGTAGCTCTGCCAGTATGTTGTGCCCAGCTGTGACAACAGAGTGGCCAAGTTGCTGGCTTCATTTTTGAGGTCAAAAGAGCAGATCAATGTAAAAAGGGTCCTAGAAGTTCAGTATTTCTTGCCTGCTTTACTATTTTACTCTGAAAAGAGAATCCCTTTTAGACTACGTTTCCTTGCTGGTTTTAATTTTTTATCAATTTCAATCAAAATGCAAAACATGGTCAGATTTCAGGCCTAGGCTGTGTTCTTCATCATGGTAAAAATTTCTCATGGTTTGCAAAGACAAAATAATGTAAAATTTCTTATTAAAGGAATCAAATTTATATCTTGTGCAAAACCACTCATTTCATCCCATTACCTACAATGTGAAAAGATACTCTGCTAATTAAAAGAGAACAATAAGCTTGATAGCAGTAGGTAAAGATAAATCACACGGCTACTTCACAGGCATCCCTTTGTAAAATGTGGCATAATGGCTTGGTCAAGTGGCACTTCAGATGAAAAAGGGACATCCTGGTATAGCAGGATAAACCATGGCGGAGATTTTAAAGAGTGCGGGGAAGCTAGAACAATGTAAGCATGTTCTGTGCTCCACAGTCTCCCTCCAGCTCTGGAGGAATCTCAATCAAGGAAAGGCAGGGAGGGTTTAAGGCCAACAAGTTTTCCTTTTATTGTGGACTTGAAGCAGTTTTATGGGGATAAAGCAAACCCACCATCCCAGTCTCTTTGCATCTAGCTCCGCTACACCTTAAAACGTAAGGGTTTGTGCACATTATTATCTAGATGTTGAAGGAACAGAACCTGCTACCAGAGCTGGGCACAGAAAAATGATCCCATCTATTTCAGAGGAGATGTTAGGTTTTTCAAAATCTGGTCTCATTCTCTATAGAAACAAGCCTCCCCAGATATTAAAAGTCACCAAAGAGAAGGTGGCGGGTCCCAGCCCCACATCTGTGCACTCACCTACCTGTGGCAGGGCCTCCATTCTTTCCTTTAGGACATCCATGGTGTAAGTTGACATTACTGGGCAGCTGAGGGACAAGACTTGAATTCTGCCAGTGTCAGGCTAAAACAGAACCTTCTCTATGGATCATCTTCAATTCACTGCATTTCTTTGAACCAGCCTTCCCCAAAACTTTAAGCAAAACGGGATATTAAATCCAAGTATTACAATTGTCTACAGCATTTTTGACCTTTCTGGTTGACTTTCACTACCATTGACAGATTAGGCTGCCCAGTTATTTGTCCAGGTGTCACTTTCACAAAACTACCAAAATAAGGGGTGTGTCCACCTATTTGGCTGGGCTTTCTAACATTTCTATGTAGGTATTTGAAAGGATAAAGATACAGAAATCATTCCACCCAAATGAAAGTAAACCTTTGTCTGAAACATCAACTTTGAGATCATGAGCGACCTTAAGCATAATATTTTTGGCACAAAATACTTCCTGTTTCAGTTTTAATCCTTTTTAAACATTATTCTTTTCCAGTTAAACACCTGTTTTAGCCTTACAGAAGCTGATTCTATAGAATTATATTCAATACCTATTATTCTTCCAAGTGGGAAAGAATTTCAGAAAGAATAGCACAATAGCTATTATGACAGTAGCACTTTATTGTGGAGTAGCTTTTGGAAGAAAAAAGCTAAGTTGGTGGCTTTGACAGATAATTATGGATTCCTATTACACAGCAGAATATCTTTAAAAAATTAAAATACGTAAAATGTCTTTCACATTTCAAATAAATTTCAGCTACATTTTCCTCAATTAATTGACTTATGAATTTAATGAAGCTGAGTTCTTTTAAATGTAAAATATGCATTTTTCTGGTTTCTTGCAATCTTTATTTTAAAAATATTGTAAATATTGCTTTCATGCATTATTTGGCTCTTGAGGAGAATTGTTTGGAAATGATTCAACACACTTAATCTTGTTTGCCTTTGTCATGCAAAATGAGAAAAGGTTTCACAGTAAAACACACAACTGTACTAATATTTTACTTCTCTACTAATATGGCTTGAAAATACTCATGATTTCAGGATTAAGCACAAGTACACAGCACACATAAACGGTGCTTTGTGATAACTCGTAGTGCATTTACAGTGACATCCACCTTTACTCGTGAGTAAAGTAATTTGGAAAACTTTTCTTGCTGAACTAATCTAAGCACATCAAGGTGAGTAGCTTGAGCCACTTAGAAAAGGCCCTATTCGCAGAAACTGAAGGATCCCCTCTTTTAATCCACTACTACTTTTTAAAGTATGCTACTTTTAAGGAGTTTCAAGTTGGATACCCCAAATCAATACTCCATTTTGAAATTGGAGGTCTTAGGCTCAGCTCCAAATTGTGAAAGACTAGACAGCAAGTGGCTATATTGTGCTGTCTCAATTTCTGGGCTCCTGTAGAAGAAAACCTCAAGCTGTTTTTGCAGCCTCACAAAATACAGACATCTATTTTTGCTAAAATGAATCCATTTCCATGCTGTGTCCTATCTATGCACTCCCTGCAAATTTATCTTGAAGAAACGTAAAATAATCGATTTCAGATTTTCATCCCTATCTTCAGGGAGCTGTCAGCTTTCACTGTATTGAAGATGATTTTACCAATACACCTGATATACAGAGGGTTGTTTCAAACAAGACAAGATGAAATCTCCTCAGTATTGCCCTTGGCATTTGCATTCATATTCACCTGGGGGTTTGTTAGCTGGTGCAATGTTGGGAACAGAAGAATGATAACAGTAATGGGATAAAGCAAAGTAGCATGTCAAGTCCGCAGGGTCTCCATTGGACTCAGAGGTAACTTGTTCCACCAAAGAACTAAATGGAAAAACTGTTCTCTTTCTCTCTTTTCTCCAAACACAGCAGTTATTAAAAGGATCCACTCTGAGCTTGTCTCTGCTGTGGTATCCCAGTAGGAGTGGCCGTCACCTCTAGCAAATAGGAGTGTATCCTGCAAGGCTGTATGGGAGAGAAAAAGAATTGGAGGGTAGACAGTGAACAGCATTTTTAGCACCCATTCCTCATCATTCACTGATTTCCTACCTTTCTATTATTTTATCCTGAAGGACAGGAATTGTTATCCTGGGAGTAGCAACTTGAAAGATCACTTTGGATGTCATCTAAAGAGGTTTTCTTATTGCATGCTGAGGATGCTGTAATCCCTGCCTGCTATTCAACATGGTAACAGTCCTGCTACATGATAGCAACTTATTCTACTTCACAACAGAGGAATTTCCCGCATTTCAGTAAAAAAAAAAAAAAAAGCTATTGTTAAATTACATCTGCATATACTATGCACTAAAGGTACCTGACGTGTTAATGGAATGAAAAGCCTGGGAAAAAAAATTGAGCTACTGAATAATCGGAGTTCAGAGTAAGCAGGTGAATTTATTCATATTTTGTTTCGCAGGTAGTAGGTTTACCCAGTGCTAACTTGGACCACATCTACAAATGATGGTGATAAAAGCATACTCCTATATTTCAGTTGATATACATCAGAGAACTCCACTACCAAACCAAAAACCACACTTAAACATGTTCCTGGGAGAAAAGTAGGCTAAAGATACTGTCTCTCTACTTCCAGACAGGGCCTGCTCATTGTGGCTGGTGAAGATGATTATCTTAGATTCAAATCCAGTAGGAATAACCTTTCCAGCTGCCTAGAAGACTATGACTGTTCTTAAAATATAGTAGCTATTGCCTATTCACAGCTGTTATTTTCAAAGACATTGTTAATTTGGGGAAGATAATTATTTGGGTTTTTTTCTAGTGGAAGAAGTAACTTTATTAGAACAATGAAGCATAAAGGCCAAGGAATAGATTTATGTCAGAGTTATAACTATAATCAAAGTTGGACGATGGTATGCAGAATGTTCACCTGCAACAGTGCTCTCAACATTACCCTGTTTTGAATGCAGAGAATAATGGCATTATGCCAAATAAAGACTGTTGGTCTCCTATTTGTTACTGGGATCCACTTTCTTATCACAGACTTGTCTTCTTGATTAGCTCGTCTCTCAAATTTCCTTGTATTTTGTACAAATCCTTTTTGTTGTACATGGTAGAAACTGGCTGATGCCTTTTTGCTCTGCCTCCGGTCCTGTCGCAAGCTGCCAGGACAGCCCATTGATACATAAGATCCTGTTCAAAAAGCATCTTTTAAAGTACCTGATGTATGTCTCTACCTTCTTCTGAAGTAGATAATCCACTGACCTGTGTGAAAAACAGGGACAGCAATGAAATACTAGGATTTCAACAACAATTTGCTTTGAGTATTTGCTCTAGATCACATTACTGACCCTATATTCACCAAAAGAAGCAATTGTTTGTGTTAATACATATGTTTTTGGATTCACATACAAAGGAGGTTCCCTTTTAAACAAGATGGACTGGATTCCTGGTGACAGCCCAGGTGAAGAGCAGCACAGAGATGATGACCTGGGATGGGCAGCAGCAACAGTGCAAACCTGATCCGTGTTCTTAGGACCTTTACAGCATCAGGGGTGTTTTGGCTGTTAACAGAGTTGGGTGCAACCATGACTTTGTGGTTATCTTCACCATGAACCAAAACCGATTTAGAATAATCTCTCCACACCTGCCATTTTCTGCTTACACATTTTAATTACTCCATGCATTTGCAGGGTGACTGGCTGAGACCTTACTTCTACTCACTGTGAAGGTTCATTCCAGATTCATTTACGATATAGCTTTCATACTCAGGGTGTTTCTTGGGGGCCCAAATCAGAGTAGGGCCTTTTCCAAATATTGTACAAATGCACAGTTATAAAAAGTCTTTGTAAGAGTACTTTACCAAGAAAGAAAAATCAGAGACAGAGGTAAGCACAGATCCCCAGAGTAGTGCCTTTACTACTTAGCCTTGATCTTAATTTTGCCACAGATGTTTACTTGGCTGCTTACAGACTTGCTTGATGAAGGTCTGGGGTTGCTTTGGTCATAACTCAGTTTAGAAGTGGCCACCATCAAACATTCCCTCCCAAATTAATTAGATCCTCAAAACATAGTGAAAGGGCTTGAAATGGTATCACCATTGCCAAGCTAAACCACCTTCCCAAAAGCCAACCATCGATTTTATACAGTCAGAATCGCTAGACCATTACCACATACAATAAATGTAAAATCCGTCTTTATAAATCGCACTTTGTCACTATTCCTGCTGGACCTAAAGCTAGGCTCATCAATAGGACATTAAAACTTCAGGGAAACAGAACAGCAGCTTGCCCTCCTGTCCAATAGTAGACAATTTGCCCCAAAATCATGAGCGTATTTGCCTCAAAAGAGTTAATGGCATGACTTGCGGCAGCATTTTCATAGAAAGCTAATCTTGCAAACTTGACTTGTCAATCTGAGATGTTGTTATATCTGCAGCAGCGCAGAGTGGGTGGAGCGGAGAGCACAACTGAAACGTGAACTCTGACAAACACAGACAAGAAAGCATTTGCAGCCACTGTCTGTTTGGTGCAAAGTTTTGGTTCATTAGCCTTGAAATGTTTCGTTAACAGAATGCTTTTGGTATGCTACAAACAAACTGTGAGTGCCCTTGCATGCAACAGCACTCTGTAAAAAACGAACATGGTTTATTCCCTTTTGTAAAATACTTAGAGAGGGAATGACAAAATTAAGCAATGGTCATATTCGTGTGGTCTAAACAAAAGAGTAACATCGTGGTAACAAGCACCTAAAAATACATCTATTCATTTCTAGTTCTCACAGTGCTACGGTTTTGTTTGTCACTCAGAAGTACAGTTCTCTCTAACTTTTGTATTCTTTTTCCAAATGTTTTAAAAATAGAAAAAATACATAAATACATACTGGTACATTTAAGTGTTCTTACAATTATTTAAGGCCCAAACTTCTTTCTACACTTGATCTAAACTAGTTCATGCCCATCCCTGGTCTTGTATGTAAAGGTCAAATATTGCAATTTTTATTCTGGCAAAGCTTTCAGTGAAGGAGTACATTTTTTGTGGTACAGAAACACAAGCTCCAGCAAAGCAAACTGAAGACAGATGGAGTTTTGCCAGAAGAAAAGACTTTGTAAGGAGAGATATTTTTTGGATCAAATAAGCATAAAGAATAATAAAAAAGAAGACATAAAAAACCAAACAAATAAACAGACAAACAAACAAAACCTGATCTGAATCATAGACCAGATTTTAAACTCAATCTTCTCTGAGATTAGAGAGAATTTTGCTCCTCATTCCAGGCTTTATGATATTTACTCACATATTTTGACAACAAATTGTCCTGGTTCAGGGCAATGAAGAAGCCAAAAATGTTCTAATACAATGAAGCCCAGTGTTCTCCTTGAAGTACTTGAACCCATGAAAAAAGGTAATTTTTTCTGACTCTCTTTAGTTGTGGACAGCAATTAACTTAACAAAAAGTTAGCATACAAACAAGATTCATATAAGAGACTTCATAATATTTTGAAAATGTGTCCCTCTGTTTTGTGAATCTCTTGTTTAAAATGGTTTGAATGAAATGACAGATCCTAAACAGATAATCCTGTGTATTAACCTTAAGAGGGGTTGGAGCAGAAGGCATAAATCCAAGCAATACCTAAATTACTTTGGATGACTCAGATAGGCCTAAATCCTTTGCAGAACTTAACTTTTTAGCTCCTTATTCCATGCAAAAGTTTGACATAACATCAGCATCGCTATGTTAGCTAACACAAGAAAGGTTTAATATAGGTTGAGAGAAATTGCTGAATTGACATGTATTTAGCACAGACACAAGACTCCCTGACCAGGTTCCACATTGTGCCTTCTTAGTACCTTCTAAAATCGCCACTGGTGTGCCCATTTCAGTGAGACAAACAGCAGCAACTGCCTGTCAGGATCTGTGACTATTTATCGGTGTAGGTATATCTGCGACCTGAATGTACCTTTTCCTACCTGGAAAAGTCCACAGTACTGGGGGTCACAGCAAGTACCATGAGAAATGGGGAATAATCTTGTAAGTCTTCAATTCAGTTGAATTTCCAATGATGTCAGCAACAATGTTGGGTACAGAACCGGGTCCTTTGCTCTGGACATTTCTTCAGGATTTAAATTGTACTTTAGCTAATCAAACCATTTTTGCAAGGGGTAAATTCTGTTTCAGGTAACTTAAGAAACAGGAATGGGATTGGGGAGGGGGGATAGATGGGGGAATTTGGCCTTAAGTCTTTGCTGTGTAAGTGACAATATAACACTTTATTTGCATATCTAGCATTTAAAGGGTTACACATGTAATTATTTAACGTAACTCCAAATAAGCTGTTTGATTTTCTTTCATCATGAGCCAAACATTAGGCTTCGAAAGGAATTCCTTTAAACTTCAATAATATAAAGGCACATGGCAATGCGAAAGTTACAACTCTAGCTTAAATGAATCAGACATAAAAGTATTTATGACGGATATTCTCTGAATATACCAACTTCAGACACTTTAAAGTCTAGTTCTGCTCTACAGGGGTAGGTACAGGAATATCAGGCATTGCACATCTGCAGAAGTCTTACTTTCAAGCAAAGCAGAGTCCAGTGCCTAAACTTCTTTCTGTTTTAAGAAAAAAAACCAACAGAACAAGCCACACCAGGCCGCCAGCACCTGAAGCAAGTAAAAGCAATTCCTTTATGAACTTCCCACCAGTTATTTGTTTTGTGAGGCTCATGGAGAAAAAAGAATAAAAAAAGCTAGTGAAAAAACACTATGTCCCAGTGAAAAGCATTACACATGAAAGAGAGAAAAAAATGAACTGAATGTTGTTTTTTCTTGATGAAATAGCAGATTGGATCTTAGGCTTTTTACAAACTCTAGCACAGGTGATCATCATTTGTTCTGTCAAAAGCATTTTCAATGACATGACCAGAACAATGCGGCTGTGATTACAAGGATCAGCATGGATTGAAAGATACTCAGGGCATTTACCAAAGGGATATTTATAGCAGTGCTAAAGACGTTTGCTTTTTTAAACAGACTCACAAATTCTAGGAACAGAAAATTTGAAACCAGTGCTGCTCCATTTGGTTTTGCATTTGCCATGCTAACCTGCAGAGTTACATCCTCTCACAAATGAAGGCTGAACATGCCAGTTGAAATGCTACTGTCATGAAGTCAAATCCAAATGCTGAAGAGGAAAATTGAGATAGTATTTGTTGTGAACTTTGATGTGAAGCATCATAGTTTTTGGAGGACAGCCATACCTTTGATCTTGTAGAAATTGTGAGGAATCAACCACCTTGAATCCCAGTCGTTCAGCAGGTGATTTATGATGTTATACTATGACTGAAAGGACTTTTCCAAAAGTCATGTAACCAGCAAAGAAAAAAAAAACCACAACCAAAATATAAAGATTTAACAGAAATGTAAGCAATTCTGGTAGCATGCAATGTAAAGTTCACAGCGGACTCTTTATTTTCTGGCAGAAATTCTGAGACATCCAAGCTTCAAAATTAGCCTGCCTGACTTCTGACAACACTGAAATAGATAAATGCAGCCATTTGGGAGCTTTGACTATGCAGACAGACATGGGGCTAGGACCGTGTGAGGCAAGGAGGAGGCAGAGCCTGATGGAAGGAGCATCCCCTGATGGTAGACTGGCTCCCCAAAGCTGGTCTTCAGCAGGAGGGAGTGAACAACAGCTGCAAGGCAAAGGCTGCCAACTATAATTCTCTCCCTTAGTGGATCATTATCAAACAAGGGGGTTAACAAGAGCAGGGACTATGTTTACTGTAAAGGGTTGCCCGGTGCATACCCATCCCCCCTTCCCTGGTGTCTCAGGAAGACTTCACTGGCTGCGCTGCTGCAAACCCTGGTGGCACGGCCACTGCCAGGCATGTGGGGAGGTCCCTCCAGGATAGACTCTTTGGAAGCTGCCAGAGACACTTCTCTGAGCAGCTTGTGTGAGGTTAGAGAGAAGTGTCTGGGGTTTGGCATCTCCCAGCAGCAGAGCCTGGCATCCCATGTCCCCACACTGCTGTTGACATGGTTCCACAGTAGGGCTGCTCTCAAGCACCCTCAGCTAGCATGTCTTTCAAATGCACTTCACTTACAGCTTGTCATGGCCTTTCCAAATAGCTGCATTTTGTTTATGTTAAAGAAAATGTTCCTGAAGCACATTCTACTGTTTTCCCTGAGGTGGTCATAGTATGAGTGCTCACAATACCAGAAAATACCAAGCAAGGTAGATTTTATGTGCTGTCCCACACTTAAGATTAGAAATCTTTTACGTCTGTCAGTGATTCCTCCTATACCTGAAGTGAGCAGAAGCTTTAGATTTGAGATATCTCATTTTAATGATGCTCAACGAAATTAATTTTGAGACCAATGCGAGCAAGAACAGAGATGCTTGAATAACTGTGTTACAGTTGCATGGCCAAATTAAAAACATAAAAACAAAGACCATAACATTAACCTAGAAGAGAGGAAGGACTCTTTCATTATACTTTTCTTCAGCAATTGTTTTAAATTCTTCTTTCAGAGCATATGCAGTACCCATAATGAGTTTTTATTAAATGTAAAATTGAACCATGATTTGAAATTAGTTTTTTCAGCCAGAATATAATCCCTAAACTTTGTGTATTTTCAGACAAATTGTATTTTGTTGATACAGAATATTCGAAGTTACCTCGCTCTAGTTAAAACATCAGCTCTTTTAAAGCATACGTGTCATGGATTTTATTGTCTTTTTGTAGTTTTAACTTACTTTAACTTGAACTCCAGATTGTGAATTTCCTCATGATGAGTATTTGTTTCTTGTAATTTCAGACTTGTTATGTTTCTTGAGGCTATGGATCTACCTTCCCAGAGAATTTTGCTAGCTTAAGTTTCAAATTTTTAGAAGAGTCTGTTTGGATACAATTACTACCTGTAGCCTACAGCAAGTAGATTTTGATGTCATGGCTTTTTTTCCTTTTTATTTTTGGAGATTTGCAGGGTACAGATAAAATTTAGTAACAAAATTTCGCAGCGCTTTGAGATTCTCCTGCCATAAAGCTTCCTGCCAAAATACATGGTAGGCATGTCTTAAGAGACATCATATGCAAGAGCATGACTCGATCAGCATCCCAGTGAGATACAGGATATTTTTTAGCTAGGGAGTTAATGGATACTATATTTGGCCAGCAAAAATAATGACACACTTTCCCCTGGTCTACAAGAACTACTCCCACATTGATTTTAACTTAATATCTCCCTCATTAGGAACCTGCACAGAAGTTTGGCAGAAATACCCAAGACGCTTACTGGATCATTTGCTGGTAATAATAGATATTGGGGGTTTTTTCTGAGAATGTACAGGCTAGGCTAATCATAAAAAGGATAGCCCTGAAACAAAAGCTTTTTACAAAATACAGATTTTTATCAACTCCATCACTGTTGAGGTTAAATATTTTATGGAGCTAAATAAAACTCGGACTTCTCCACTTTCACATTGTGGGATGCAGTAAAAGCTTAAGAGCCTGATTTGCCCTGCTGCCGAATGACATCCATTACGCATCAAATGCCCTTCACTTCACAGTGGACTCTGGCTCTGATATGATCAGACTTCCAAAGCCCAGGTAACTTAATATACAATTTCAAAATGGAAAAGTCCACACCAATAGCTGGGAGTGGCTCTTCTGGGGACCTGCTGTGGTTGAAGAACTGGATCCACATGTTCACTGGCCAAAATGCCATTAAGCACTCCTGGTTTTCCTCAAATTGAACCAAGCACTTAAATATATTTCTACTTAACAAACCATCTGCTTTAATTCCATTGAACTCTATACATGTAAGTACTGGCTTAAGTGCTAAACTCAGGCCTTGGACATGTCAGGCCAAATAACCGCTGGCACCTGAGTGCTGTGAGCCCTTCCACACCTGGGAGACCAGGAGGACAGTCAGTTGATTGCTCTTGTAGCTAAGAAAGTGACCAAACTATTTAACTGTGACACAATTGAGACTAATAACCTGACTAATAACTCATTGCCTGATTGTTTTTTTGAAGTGCACTCATGAAAATTAAAGCTCTGGGTCTGAGGTATGAAACCATTATCTATACAACAGCTTACAGAAACGATTATCTAATAACATGAGAAATCTATTAGACCTGGTGGAAGCAAGAACTAAAGGAAATAAATCATGCAATAATGGTAAATCAGATCTCTAATTATGGCATCACACAGGAGGCCAGAAGAGAAATACATCCCTAGGACCACTACATGGTATTTCTTGTCCTCTCTCTCGTGTTAGATGCATTCAATCATACTCTCCTGTCTAAATTCCATCAATCCCACAGTAATTTCTGAACAAAAACTGGCATGCCTGGCAAGGAGATGACTAACAATCACCAGTATAAGCTATTTCTTCTGAACTCCTCGAAAACAAGGATCCTCACATATTTTTTTCTGTCACTGATGCTGGAAATCCCTGCATCGAAAGCCTGTGAGGTCTGAGTAGCTTCGAGCCCCCTGCAACTCCTTCATAACTGGCCAACCCTGCCTGTGATGGGAACAAGCCCACCACTGGTGTCTGTTCCTACACACTCTCTGGTTATGTCTGCAGGTCCCTTCTCTGCTATCCCAGGGAATCTGAGCAGTGGCCTGGGCTGAGACCTAAAAGACTGCAGTGAGCAAGAGCAGATCTGTGAGGAACTAAAGCATGTTTCACTTCCTCCCAGTTCAAAGGCAATGGAGGAAAAAAGCATGTGGCAGTAGGACCCCAGAGCAAAGTATTTTATTTCTCCACTGCTCTCATGCAAGACCTCTGGCAAAGCCACTTCATTCTCTGTTTCAGCTTTGAGAGTTTTGCCAGGTTTAGTGTGCAAGTGTGGATTTATCTGAGAGAAGGACTTTTGTGTTGTTTAGCACCCCTTGTTTGGACATGGGGTGCAGCACTATCCCTTGAGCACTCCAGGCCATCAGCCCTCCTTCCTACCCCACACCAGAGGCTGCATCGCATATCCACATGCAGATGTGGAGGTGTGTGACCTTCCAGAGATCTGGAAGCTCTATGGGTGCCCTGCTATGGTGGTCTGCTGTCTCTGAAGCACTCCCCAGGGTGGCTGAGTGAA
Organism: Strigops habroptila; assembly: GCF_004027225.2. Classification (NCBI taxonomy): domain Eukaryota; kingdom Metazoa; phylum Chordata; class Aves; order Psittaciformes; family Psittacidae; genus Strigops; species Strigops habroptila. The sequence goes on along the minus strand of NC_044277.2, from coordinate 105,997,319 downwards.
TCGGCCTGGCATACTGTGCTGTGCTAAAGCAAGCACACCATCAGGAGGAAAAGAGCGCATAGCACCAACAGCACAGTTTACACTAATCTGCAGTGATCCAGGTAAGCATGTCTTGATGCAATCTGCAGGCAAGGTGTTAAGGGTCAGATTCATCTCACCTAGCTTCAGCGTCTAGAAGGTAGGCAACATGACTTTCTCTGTAGTCCCACTTCCAGATGGAAATAACTTAATCTATTTTGGACCTTTATTGTAGGATGTTTTCATTCTCCCTTTTAAGGTGCTTGCCCTTTGTAGACAGAGAGGTGTTGTGCTTGGCTCTTCAACATCTCTTTCCAGCCAAGCTACTGCACAGCTTGAGGGGACATCCCTTTCCCAGGTTTATGACCTCACTGGTATATAGTGGACAATCAGTGATACGCATGTCTATGCGGACTATAAATTATTACTTGACACTATCTAGCTGTCACAAACACCATTAACTAGAAGTGCAAGCTTTCTCCAGGAGCTACACAGTCCCACAGTAACTTTTTATTATTGTGTTGGGACTGAGGACACCATGTACTTGGGAATTGTCCTAGGTAGAAAGACTTCACACCCATAGATATGCTCAAAAATGGACTTGACTCAGTAGAAATGTAACATAAAAATCATTACAAGCATCTAAATAAAAGTAAATAAACCACAGAGGGGCATAAATAATAGTGCTGAAAACATCATTAGACTTTTAATTTTAGCTCAAAAAAACTGTTGAGGGCTCAGTTTATCAGGAAGCCGCGATTCCCTTTGCTTTATCTTCACCACTTTTGCATGCCCAACTGTTTTCTCAGACACTCGCTTTGGTCCAAGACCTGTTATAATTACTTTTCACAGTAATCAGCATTTCTTGCTGACAGGAGGCCACTCTGCAGCACTGTGGTTTTCCATTTAGAGGTCATTTCAGAGGTCTGTGCATTTGTAGAGCTGTTCTCAGATGGATTCCTCCACAGGGTGAAAGGAGAAGCAAGGACTCTGCAGGCCCACCACAGATAGGAAGGGCCATTCCCCCTTCTTGCTTTCATGTGGAAAGCAGAGTTTGTAAAGGTTGCCTTAAGCTGTATCTGTATGACTAAAGAATTGCAATTCATGCTAAACAAAACAGGTCTGAGGGTAAGTGACATGGTTTGGTCAAACCCATGTTGCACAGCACTTGGCCCTGGGTTTCTTCTGCACCATATTGTGCTTCCAGTGGAGGCCTTAAAACATAGTGATCATCTTTTGTGTGTGCTTCTGTAGCTCCATGTGTTTGAAATTGTGAGGGCTGTGTTGCTGCCCATCAAGGTGGTGTTTTCATAGGATAAAATATTTGGTAAGAATTGCTTGCGTCAGGTAATGGCATGTGAGTATGCATTGAAGTGTACAAATCCATTTGGGATAGTGCTGAAAAACTGGGTAAGGTGGAGTGAGACAGAAAGTTTTCAATCTTACTTGTACTGTCTCTTGGGAATGGCCACGGGCACATGCCATCTCCTGATGGGGACTAGGACATGACTAATGGGGTGCCAACATGCAATGAAACAGCAGGGATGATGGGGAGCCACTAGTCTAATCTGAGCCTGATCCCCAGCCCTGCTTCGTTAGCAAACATAGGCGTATCCGGGAAGGTAAGATTGTTGTTAAGTGCAAGCTAAGGCCATTTTTCACCCAGAAAAGAGATGACCCAGCACCCCAAAATGACATGTTCAGATGGATACTGACTCCTCAAAAAGGGTTTCCACCCTTATTTCCAGTGAAACAGTTGTGCAGGAAATAACCGAAAAAAAGGTGGCTTTTGAAAGATGAAGTTCATTTTATCTGATGAGTAAATTATATACATAGAACTTTACACTGTTTCCTTGCAGCAAGCCAAATTTAGCTAAATCTTTGCACAGTATATCTGAAAACTGATAAAAACCCCAAACCCCTAACCCTTTAATTGAAACCTTTTCCATTTACACAGGAATGAAACAGAATAAACTCCACATTTCCACACTCACATATTACTGTAGACATAAAAATATTCCTGTGGGATCACACAGTCAGAAATCACATACTCAAGGGGATATGAATGATGACTTCAATAGAAGATGGACATAAATTTTAATTAGTTGGTTATTTGATCTTGTGTTGTTAGTGATAGAGGATCTCAGAAGGGAATTAAGTATGCTTAAGACTGAAATTGCTTAGAACCAAAACACACTGTAAGGTAAGTTAGATGCCACTAAATTAAAAGAAACTTTGAACCAATTAGAGATAAAATAAAATAAAAATGGCAATTACAATTAACCAATTAAAAAATGCAATTGAGATCAAACCAGCTATGGGGAAAACTAAATTTATCCTTTACTGAATCAGACCTGCTAAGTATTTTCAAGCAAATTTGAGAAAAAGCGTTAACATTCCAGGGAACGCTTTCTCCTGGAAGATACAATTTAGGAATAGAGAAACTAGGTCTTTTTTTTTTTTTTTTTTGTTGCTTTAATGTGTATTTCATTGCATTTCTTCTTCTATTTATATATCCTAAGCAAAGCATCTCTTGCATAATTTATATACTTTGCTTGTTGCCTCTAGTATCCAAGTCTTTCCACCTACTACCTACTACCTTATATCAGGAATACCTCTAAAGTTGTCACAGCTTCAAAAAAAAGAAAGCAAATTATTTATTCTTTTATAGTTTTGCAATCAATAAAATTGTGCATGTGCAGCTTAACATGAGGCTGGGCACATAGGACTGCAGCATGCTTTGGAAAGTGAAGCAGAATCGTGAGAAATGCCTGCACTCCAGCCAGCAATCACCCATGCTGGGAAACTCCTGGCTCGGCACGTGGCACAGTTTTGACTTGTGCCAAGTGTCTCATTTTTCCCTGACAAGGTCTGGGCATGGTTCACGGGTTGGTGTAGATCGGGTACCACTGCCAATAAGCAGCAGGGGATGCGGCTACTCTTCTAGGGGACAGAGAAAATTAAGCTGCATGGTTTTGAGCCATGCCAGGCCATGCCAGCTGGCCTCTAGGCCAAAGAAAACTCCCATTTATTTACTACTGTATATCTAGCTTCTACACACAAGTGTTCAGACTGTGTTAGCAGCGTGTAACGAAATGTGTCAGTCCTGCCTATCACTGGCACCCATTTTCCTGTTATTCTTGATTTTCAGCATTAGAAAGTTACTACCATGATTGCATATGACCTTCTTCTCCTGTGGGATGTTTGTCTGAAACTGTCTGCATGATCTAAATCACATTCCTATTTCATTTCTCCCTTTGAATCCTCCTGTAAATACAATTTCAAGTACAGCAACAAAAAGGACCAGTCCTCATTTCTGATGAATATCAACAGATCCAGATGCAAAAACATGAACATCATAAAAAGATTCCTATTAAATCTGAGTACCTAACACCTTTTCCTTTCATCAAAACTTCAACAGTATAGTATCAATTTACGTCCTGATCCTACATGTCTACAAGCTTAAATTCATGACAGTTCATACTTAAATTATTTTTTTCCTCTCATTTCATTATTAGAATTCACTAATAATCTGAGTGCTCCATTGCCTGAGGAAGGGAGGAAGACCTGACCTCTCTTCAGTAGGGGAAAAACAAACCATTATTTAATTGCATATTATATTACCTGTGTTGTTGTTCTCTTTATGTTCAAAGTAAATCAAGTTTCTAATGTTTGCAGAACCAGAGTTCTCTGGGCACTTGCTTTAAAACAGTAAAGAAGTATGATGTTGTTGGCTCTATATGTATTCCTGCACATACACGAGCATATGTACACTAGTAATAATATGTACATTAGTAATAGTAATATGGAGGAAATGCAGTAAAGGAGCAGGAAAATCAAATGTCTCACCAAGCTTTATATTTCAAAATAGACATAAACTCAAAATTATAATTTGGTAAGCACAATGTGAGTCCCTGACAAAACAACAGATCAACTCTTAACACAAAAAAAAATTCTGAACACATAGACAGAATAATAAAAAAGTGATTAATGAATCAATAGATAATCCTGAATTTACGTAAGGGTCTTTAAAAAAGCAAACTATGCTAGATGAACTAGAGAGAAATTTTTAGTCTAACTACTCCATTCATAGACGATAGGATTTTTAAAGATCCTAAAATCCTTTAAAAATTAAAAACTTACAGAAGAACCTCCGACATGTACTTATATGTGGACTGAAAGCAAGTGGCCAAATAGTTTCTTTGTATGTAATACACATGTGGGAAATGAAGGGATTTTTGGCCAAAGAACTGTTAACAACGGTAATCTAAATTGCTGTGACAGCCCTAAATTTGATTTAAAAAATAAGTATAGGCAAATGCATGCACACAGCTGTATTTAAGCCTAATGTTGAGGAACCCAGCTCTGAGGATTTGTGCAGAGTAGTTAGGAGATAGGTCGTTAAGGTCTTATCTAAAAGATAATCTCCCTAAAAATTGATGGAAGCCCATTGCTCCGGTCACCCAGAACTGGACAAGGCATTGAAGAACATGTTTCAGGAGTAATCCTCTACTGGCAGGGGAAGAGATTAAATGGCCCAGTAGCTTTTTCCATCTTTAGTTGTTATGATCGCACTGTAATCCGACTAGTGTCGCTTGCTTGAAGAGGGGAAGAAGACCTCAACCTTGGGGGTAGGGAAGGACACAATATTTCATTGTGTACAATATTTCAGATGCAATTCTTCCCGGAGAGCTCCTCTCAGATTAGTGTTGTTGGGAAAGGTTTATCATTTGCATTCCCATTTCTGCAGTCAACCCAAGTAATATGATTGTGGCATTAAACTTATTCTACAAAAGGTATTTGTTTAAGACATTTCTTTTCCATTATTACTTACACAATGAATGTATGCACTAGGTTTCTAGAAGTCTGCACCAAAAACAACTTTTAAGCCCAGAATCACATTTCCTTCTCCATTGGCCTTAATTCCTCTATTGAAACTTTTTGCTGACTAGTTGAAAGGGGCCGTTCACTCACTTTGCAAAACCCAATATGCGATTTATTCCCACATTTCAAAGGAAGAATGGGAAGCTTTTAAATCTCTACAAAGGAACCGAGAAATACTGATCAAGCCCATCTGACAAGGGGACAGATGTAGGGTGATGAGTGAATTCTATAAGACGCTTTAAAATTTGGATCAGTGAAGACAAGTGTCTTCCAGGAGTAGCAATTTGATTCTCGCCAGCACAGCTTATTTGGCTGAGTAGAAATGCAGTAGTTCCTCGTTCAGTCTTCAAGAAGCATGAACTCCATCTCAACAAGGTGGACATGTGGTTATCAAGTGCACTGCAAAACGAGGTCATCTGCATTGTGACTTATTAGAGCCTCTAAATCCAAAAAGCCTGAACAACAAATGGATTTGAAACTCTTTCTTACCCAGGAATACTCCTTTTGCTGTTCTCAGTTCTGGAACTGTTTATCAATTGCATCTATGTGTTATCCTTCATGCCCCAAACTTTCTTGAGTTCTCTCCCCTGTTGTATTATGCACTACATTTTTAACAATAATTTCTCAAACATACCCCTCTCAGCTTTTCACCACACCATGTGGTACTTCTAGCCACACAGCAACAGCGTCTATCATGCTTTTAGCTCCCTGCAGAGCCGTATTTTGGTTCTTCTGTTATAACTGAAGGATCTGACTTGGCACTGTTTTGACAATGAATTTTACGCAAAATTTCCTATGAGATTCATCCCATTAAAAGTGGGCAGGTTGCCATGACCTGCTGGGTCCCTGATCTATGTCAAAGCTGGTACCTCCCTGAGCATTTCTTGTCCTTTTCTGGCTTCATTAAGGGTCTGATTGAGGTAGGAATATACCAACACAAGACAGAATAAAGATTTTGGACCCCACAGGAAAAATGTGAGACCCAGCTTTGCTAACATCTAAAATCGAGTTCATCATTACAGTTGCACCATAAAAGTAGTCATTCTTAGGGTTGCAAAATGGGTGTAAAGGGTCAATTTAGGAGTCAGCAGTACTCTACCAATAAAAGAATAGTCAGCTTTTTATTCAGTTGCAAACCACTGGGGGATTTAAGGACACGAACAGCAAGATATGAATGAGTTTGGTAGCTGTTTGTACCCAGCAGAGAAGTTCCCTGTGAGAGTAAATAAGAATCAAGATGACAAATTTGATTTTCACATTCTGGCTGAGGTCAATTACCATGTTTTCAGCAAACAGAATTTACAGTAGTTTTCCCAGAGTGATAAAAATGTCTGTTCCGACATTTCTGCTACAAAAACTGTTGGAAAGATATGTTGCCTTGACTTTTGGGAAAATACAGGTAATCATTGCAACAAGATTTCTGAAGACGATTTCTGTATATACTTTAGAACTGAGGACTTCTGTGGTTCTGAGACATTCTGTGGTTTCCTTCACCCCACATCTTTATTATTATTTCATACATTTTACTACAACAATTGCTGTGAGGACTTGCAGTATTTGAAGGGTGATGTAACTGTACTTCCTCCAGTGAACTCTGGTATCTGTGCCCAAAAAAGCAATGTAGTGAGTGATGGAGCTGATCTGGCGACACCGAAAGAGTCCTGCCATGTCAGACCTGCCTTGGATGAAGCTACCTCACCCTCCAAGGAGTCCAGTGTGTTTCGATGTACAAGTGTAATGCAAAATGCAGAGTCCTGAGGAATGTTTCCATTTTGTCCTATTTGGCCAAAGCAACTTTAAACAAAATAGGGATCTTAACTCTTCAGAGAAATTTAGGGAGTTATTTCTGTAAATGGAAATTACTTCTGGAAAAGCAACTATAAACATGAAAGGAAGAGGTAGTTCTTTTACTTTGTTTTGTTTGTTTACTTTCCTCCAAGTGTGCTAAGGTGGAAAAAAAGATAGGCAGACAGAAAGATGCAGACGGAGATACGGAATGTACCCATTAAGTATCTGTGAGGAATGCTTTATCAGCTTGCTCGTCAGCTGCTGAGTTGTGCATTTGAGGGCATTAGATCCCCAAGAGTGGGGATCTATAGAGGATTCCTACCTTTGGAAAAGAACAAAAACACAGTATAAAAGCCTTAATCTTATAACCCCCAATCTAGCCAACTAAATCCCCAATTAGCAATTCAAACAGATTAATATAGTTCTTCCCTCCATTAAGCATACACGACATCATGTGGTTGTGTATTTTAAAGTTACATTTTTCTTGTGTGCAGCTCTCTTTCTCACCAAAATTGAAAATTCCTTTCAGACCATCCTACTTTCTCATCAACTGGGAATGGACTCTTTTTCTTCTTTTTTTTTTTTTTTTTTTTTTTCCTTTTAAGTGCAGTCAGTCTTGTTGATGCACTCTGGCAGAATCTCTTAAATTAATGCTCTCCTTTATTGTACATGTCTCCAAATGTCTGTCCATCTTGCCATTTCTATACTGTAGGCTATTTGTAGAGTTCCCACCGAGAGCAATGCAAAGAGTAGAAATGGCACACTTCTCTTGCTTGATGGAGAATTCATTCTTATTCCCATAAAACTCATGCACTGCTAAAGCCTCCCTGAGCAAGGCAAGTTGGATCTTTCCCAGATTTCAGAAAATAAAATAGTCAGTGGCAAATGACTTCAGACATGCCAAGACTGTGTTTCTAGGAAGAATGAATTACCTGCAAGTCCTAGCGACAACTAAAGGCGGCCAGCAGTCTGTTGACTGACCCTGTAACTAGTTCTCCCATTTTTGCAACCCCATTGGGCAAGGTGTAGCAGAGGACTATCTATGTCCCTGGTCCTCTCCCATCCCTCACTCTACCGCATGTAAAATGATGGGGAAAATGTTTTGACACTTCTCTGTCCTCCTCCATCACCAATTTCGTCCCTCTCATGCAATTTTCCTTTTTAAGTAAAGGTAAGTAAAAACTGGCCATTTTTTCCTCATATTTTCTTAAGCTGACAATTTTAAAATCTCTTCCATCAGCTGCAGTAGATTACCAACAGAGAGGTTTTGGGAAGAAAGTGAGTCTTGAAACAAAGCATGTCTATGGTCTCCCATAACCATCAGCTCTGTTAGGCAACTGGGTTTGGGAGCACTGAGGTTCTTGCCCATGCTATACTGGCTTTCCTTGCACACAGATGCAATAATCCTCAGCAAGGGTGAAGATGCACAGAACTTGTTGTCCTCTTCCATGTGTCTCTGTTCTGCTTCAGACAGGTGACTCGAAGACTGCTTGGTAAAAGTAAACCTGAAAGGTTTAGAACTTACAAAAATACAGTTGTTGCTAATGTTTCTTTCACATCTCGTCCTGCACTTCAGCGTAAAAAAGCCAATATGACATGGCTTTGTAGATAAATGAGCTCATATTTTCTCAGTTCTTATCTTGTGTCTTTGGAAATTAATAGTGATACTTGAAAGAAAGTTTAATAAAAGGAACACAGGCATGAGTATATGAAGATTATTATAATGATCGGCATTCTGAATATACCCTTCCATTCTGCATATGCCCAATTACCAGCAGCATTTCACAAATACCTGGCTATGCTATCTACCATTTTACATATACAGGTGTGCTTACACGATATATATATGCAACAACAGGACCCAGTCTGACTTGTGAAGCATAACAGGAATAATAAATACACGGCTGCTTTACTTGGCTACCAGGTGAAGCAAAGCTTCCCTAAACATTTTTGATCAAAGGCACTTTCCAACAAACAAACATTTTGTCTGTATTTTAAAAGTTTAATTTGACTTTTCTATATTTTAAGTTTGCTTGGTTTTGGGGTGTTGTTTTTTTTTTTTTTTGGTTTGGTTGGTTAGTTTTATTGTTTTGTTTTAGTTTTTTTGGTTTGGTTTGGTGGGGTTTTTTTGTTTGTTTTTTTTTACTTAGGTTTTAAAAGTCTTATAGTCAAAAGAAAGTAGTTCTGCTTTAGAAAAATAATAAATATTTTCTGAAAAAATATTAATTTTAACAGTTCTTGTCTTAAGCTTTAAATGATTTATAAAATAAAGAACTCTCATTCTGGTTGAACTTGCTTTGAAGTTTTGCTACCACATATCAGAATCCCCCATATTTTATATTTTGTTTTGTGTCTTGTAGTCACTGGTGACTTTCTAAAAGCTTACCCTATTGGAATCAAGAGTTTGCTCCAAAATATCCATTTTGTCTTTCTATAAGTCTTTGGCCCTTAAAATTTAAGGATTAATGTGGGAAACATGATCAGAATGTAACTCGAGCACTTTGTATGCAGCAAATAAAATTACCTGAATGGATGCTTGTTATATTTAAATCTTAGCATTTATTGGCAGCTTCACAGATTCTCAGCATTTTATATTGACGATACTGAAGTTTCAAGAGTGAGCCTTATTGAAAATGGGTTGTATTGCTATAACAGTAAGATGGATATGCATAAAGACGTGGTGTTCAGGGAGGGCCTCTGACCTTCTCACTGTCCAGAAGACCAATTGGTGAACAAAACAGATGTAAGAGGACAATACAGAATAAGCAGGTGTAAGGACTTCATGTCTGAGGAAATCCATGTCTCCACAGCTCCTGGCCAGTCTGGTTCACCCATGCTCCCTTCTGAAGGATGGATCAGCCCTCCACAAACATGCACACACAGAGCAAACACACATGAGTTTGCAGTCTCATCTGCACAGGAAGTGTGGGACACCCTGAGAGCAATGTTGGGTGGAAGGTATCATCCAGGGTAGATGGGCCCATGCTGGCCCTGGGGGCATGGGCTGGGGGAGAGGGGAACTGAGTGGGGATTTCCAGCACTGAGCTGGAGAAAACAGGCAAGAAGGAGGAAACTCTGGCTGAGCCAAGCCCTGTGGCATGACTCTCAGAAAAGGAGTCAATATCACAGAGATCTGGAGGCATTAGAGGTGGTTTTCAACAGCTGGCTTTAGCAGCTGGATCTACCCACTTTGCTGACTGTGAGACTGCACAGTAGCAACAGTAGGAGAAAATTGTCTTCTGGCTACCCCAAACCTATGTGGGTTGGCCAGGGGGTAATTGCAGACAGCCAGAGTGACTGGGCAGACAGGATGATTTTTAAATGGAAGCTAAACACTTGCACAGAAGTCAAGCTCACAGGCTAAGCTGGCTGTGAGCAGAGAACCACAAACTGCACTGATACAGCCTGTGAGTCATGGGCAACATTTTCACCAATAGCAGAACATTACTTTTTTAATGACTCCATTAACAGGCTCCCTGCAAGATCAGGCACACACTACTTCTTGCTCAGCCTATTTGCTCTTTGCACGAGTATTCTTCTTACGCCCAGTGAGCTTTTAATTTGCAGTCAAGTTAAAACCTGATCTGGTTCCTTCCACTGTCAAAAAATAGCAATGTCCTCTGAAATCCTTGTTGCACAGAAGAGCCAAACCTCACCCATATACTGGCAGGTTGCTCATTTTTGACAGCTAGTGGCTTGCAGCAAGCATGCTTTTCTTTTTTGAGGAGCCAGGTTAGGCCTAATCCTGCGAACACCTAATACTAGACGAAGGCCATACTCAACGGGCATAATTCATTGCAGGAAATACTACACCTATTAGTGTTTTCCAAACCTTTTTTGCTCGGGTACTGATAGGAAGTCTCAGGTATTCTTATTTAAGAACGCCTTTGAGGTTGTTTCACTCTCCTTTAGGTGTAATGCCATATACAGATTCGCTTACCAAGGTTGAAGTTCTTTCTTCCTGAGATGTTTCTATTGTTCCAATGCCACTTTTACAGTACAATGCACCATAACCTTCTTCATGAACACATTTTAATAAGACTAAATAAAGACTTCAGCTGCAGATACCAAAAGTAACAAATGGTAACTGTCAGCAACATACACTTTGTAATTTAATGAGAAAGTATTTTAATGAATTATTGCATTAAGGGGAAAAGAGTGCTCTTAATCCTATCATAATATCTCTAACTATATCTTTTAAACCCACAGATTAATGTTTCAAGAGGCTCACATGTGCAAATGGGGGGAAAGCTACCAACATCTACCAAAAGATAAAACACAATGAAGCTAATGAAAGAGCAAAACAACAATTAAATGATACAGGTTTTGATTCTCAGAGAAACAAGGAGGAGGGTCAGCAGAACTGCTGCCTTGAACTTCCAAAGGGCAGACTTTGGCCTGTTTAGGAGGCTAGTTGGAAGAGTCCCTTGAGATGCAGACCTGAAGAGCAAAAGAGTCCAGGAAGGCTGGACATTCTTCCAGAAGGAAGTCTTAAAGACGCAAGAGATGGTGGGGAAGAAGACTGGCCTGGCTGAACAGAGGACTTTGGCTGGAACACAGGAAACAAAGGAGGTTTTATGACCTTTGGAAGAGGGAGCAGGCAACTCACGAGGACTACAAGTATGTCATGAGGTTATACAGGGAGAAAATTAGAAAAGCCAAAGCCAAACTAGAATTTGACCTGGCTAGTGCTATAAAAGACAATAAAAAATATTTCTATAAATATATTAACAATAAAAGGTGGTCTAAAGAGAATATCCATCCTTTCTTCGATATGAGAGGAAACATAATGAGAAAGGATGAGGAAAAGGCTGAGGTACTCAATGTCTTCTTTGCCTCAGTCTTTAACAGTAAGAGCAGTTCTCTGGGTACCCAGCCCCCTGAGACAGGGATGGGAAGCAGAATGAGGCCCTCATAATCCAAGGAGAAATGGTCAGTGACCTGCTACACCACTTGGACGCACACAGTTCTATGGGGCTGGATGGGATCCACCCAAGGGTGTTGAGGGAGCCGGCAGAAGTGCTCATCAAGCCACTTTACATCATTTATCAGCAGCCCTAGCTCACCGGGGAAGTCCCGGTTGGCTGGAGGCTAGCAAATGTGATGCCCAGCTATCTACAAGGAGGGTCAGAAGGAGGATGTGGGGAACTACAGGTCTGTCAGTCTGACCTCAATGCCATGGAAGATTATGGAGCTAATCATTTTGAGTGCCATCATGCAGCATGTACTGGACAACCAGGTGATCAGGCCCAGGCATCATGGCATTATGAAAGGCAGGTCTTCTTGACTGACCTGATCTCTTTCTATGACAAGGTGATCTGCTTAGTGGATGAAGGAAAGGCTGTGGATGTTGTCTACCTAGTCTTTAGTAGAGCCTTTGACACCGTTGCCCACAGCATTCTCCCATGGAGAAACTGGATGCTCATGGCTTGGACAAGTCTACTGTTTGCTGGGTTAAAAACTAGCTGGATGGCTGAGCCCAAAGAGTGGTGGTGAATGGAGTTAAATCTAGTTGGTGGCTGGCCGCAAGTGGTGTTCCCCAGGGCTCAGTACTGGGGCCAGTTCTGTTTAATATCTTTATCAATAATCTGGACAAGGGGATCAAGTGCACCCTCAGTAAGTTTGCAGACACCACCAAGTTGGCTGGGAGTGTTGTTCTGCTCGAGGATAGGAAAGCTCTGCAGAGGGATCTGGACAGGATGGATCGGTGGGCTGAGGCCAGTTGTACGAGGTTTAACAAGGCAAAGTGCCGTGTCCTGCACTTGGGTCACAACAACCCCATGCAATGCTACAGGCTTGGGGAAGAGTGGCTGGAAAGCTGCTCAGCAGAAAAGGACCTGGGGGTGTTGGTCAACAACCAGCTGAACATGAGCCAGCTTGTGCCCAGGTGGTCAAGAAGACCAACGGCATCCTGGCCTGTATCAGAAGTCACATGGCCAGCAGGGCCAGGGCAGTGATCATCCCCCTGTGCTCAGCACTGGTGAGGCTGCACCTTGAATACTGTGTTCACTTCTGGGTCCCGCACTACAAGAAAGACATTGAGGTGCTGGAGTGTGTCCAAAGAAGAGCAATGAAGCTGATGAAGGGCCTGGAGAATGAGTCTTATCAGGACTGACTGAGGAAACTGGGATTGTTTAGTCTGGAGACAAGGAGGCTCAAGGGGGACCTTATTCCTCTTTACAGCTACCTGAAAGGAGGATGAAGAGAGGTGGAGGTCGCTCTCCTCTCCCAAGTTACAAGAGATAGGACAAGAGGAAACGGCCTCAAGTTGCACCAAAGGAAGTTTAGATTGGACATTAGGAAAAATTCCTTCACCAAAAGGGTTGTCAAGCATTGGAACAGGCTGCCCAGGGAAGTGGTGGAGTCACCATCCCTGAAGGTATTTAAAGGACATGTAGGTGTGGCACTCAGGGACATGGTTTAGTGGTGGACTTGGCAATGCTAGGTTAATGGTTGGACTCGATCTTAAAATTCTTTGCCAACCTAAGCAATTCTTTGATTCTATGAAAACAGCAAAAATTACACCACTTTTGTTGCACTAAAAGCTGTCTAAGTTATCAGAGGCTGCACTATAATAATTTTATCAAAACATGTAAATATTTTGTACAAATTACTATCATCTGCAATTTTAGCTTCTTCTCATTTTTCTCCACCATGCCCTATTATGATGGATTTTATTTCTTAGCTATTTCCAGTTCTTTCTAAAGGAGGGCTCATCACTCAAGGGCACAGACACATATATAAATACAGAATTTTAAAAGTCTGCATGTTTGCAGAGGGCACTCACAGGAATAATTTTGTGGATGGCAGGAGGAGACAGAGGGTTTGCTAGGAGGTGCCAATCCGATGGAGACTGGGAGTCTGGTAAATGCAGAATATCATTGGGCATAGACAGCAAAGAGATACAGAGCTCAATGGGGCTAATTTGCATCTTCAAGTCATCATTTCCCTTCTCCCTGTCTCGTATCTGTTTCAGCGGGAAGCTTGTCAGGGTGCAGACCATCTATTATGGGTTTGTATGGTGCCATGTCCTATGGTTTTCGATTGGGGAATCTTCATTGGTCTTTGTTATGCTCTGGGATCTCATCCCCTGCATCATGACTGTGGGCATATGCACCTCAGCTCTACACTGGTTGATAGTGTCCTTGTCAGGAAACGCCCAGTACAGATGGATTGTTGATGTCTGGGTCTGCTCCTGGTGTGTGGGATAGTTACAAACCTACCTACCCATTCAGGCTTGGGAATGTGGGCCACGCTCTGACATGGGTCGTGAGCATAAGTATGATATGGAAAAGCTACCCTAAGAGTGTAATGCCAACCTGGCAGAGTTAGAGCTTCAGCCCAGGACTCCCAGCCCTTGATAAACTAGGAGAGCTTTTCTTAGGCACAATTATGCTTGATGTTTGCATGCCTCCTCGAAGAGTAACCACAAACCCTTTGTCCAGCTCTAATTGTGAGTTTCTGTAGAATGACCAGGCTTAGATATTTTTCATTCAGTCAGGCAGAGAATCCTGGGCAGTTGGAGGGCTTTTTGAGATCTGTGTTTTTCAGTAGAGTTGGTCTTTCAGGTTGGAGAAATCTGTATCTGAGGGACTATAGAGCGTTCCATGGAAGCTCTCATTTTTGCAACAGTTTTTTTTTTCAGCCTGAGCATGCACCCATACTGCTGCAGCTGATATTCCTCGAGGGCCATGGTGTCCCACTCTTCTCTGGGCATCACCTCGGGCCTCTCTTTCAGCTCTGGTGGCGCCTGCCGTGGATGCGCCCGGTGGTACTGAGCAGGGTTGCTTGTGTGCACTTTGCCCACCAGCATCCTGGGGTAAGGGTGGTTCTCCCAAGGCTCCTGGCACACCCAGCCATGCTCCATCAGAGGGCAGGGCCCTGGCAAGCCACGGTGCAGCTTTCTGCCACGCAGGAGGAGAATGCGCAGGCACCCAGCTGCACACACTTTTGAAAAGTCACAAGCCATTTTATCTGGCTTTTTCTTCCCATTTTTTCATGCTGTGGTTATAGCAGCCATGGATAAGACAGGACATTTTAGTATCAAGGCTACCATCCCTCCCACCTCCACCAAGAAACCTACCCCTGCCTAGACACGCTTTCTGACATCTCAGAGCCCAGTATCCTCCTGATCCTTTGGCTAAACAACAGACCTTCACTATCACCCAGGAAGCTGAGCCTTTGAACTCAAATCATGTATGTTTAAGGTGGGGAAAACCATATCTCTGTGTACGGAAAAAGCATGAGGGTTTGTTTTTTTCTTTCTTCTTCTTGGTAGCACTTTTAAGGTCTAATTAAACCAGTAAGAAACAGAAAATCCTGGGAAATTTCAGGTTGGATTACTTCTCTGCAGTAATAGGAAGAATCCTAAAATAGAAAGGACACATGAGTGTCATCAAATATTCTGTAGTTTTGGCTCAGAGCGCTAGCAACCACAGAGCTAATAACTTGGCTCTCTACATAGTTATTTTTTAACTCCTGCACACACAGCTACCGAAGACAAAAACACATGCTTGCACACACACAAAGTAACAGTGACCTGATATCACCACTTTAATGATATGTACTTCATGTAAAGAATTTTAAACTGAGTTTATTGCATTACTTGCTTTTTTTTTAGCAGCTAGAAATTCTAGACAATTGCTACTTTAAGAAGGATCCCTTTAAAAATACTGAAGCACGTTCAAAAGGCTGACAAGTTGTATTTGTGGTTTTCAAAAGAAATAATTTTTGAGTGGAGCTACCTTTTTTGGCATAAAGTAATTGGAAAGTACCATAGATATCTCAATAAAACACATCAAAAGTAACTTTCTATAGCTTGTTATGACATGTCCACTTGTGGGTTGTATCAAATTAAACTAAACATCAGGTTTTTCCTCCGTCAGTACAAACCATTAAAAATATTCAACAAAAAAAGCAAATAGAAATAACTCAGTACGGTGTTTGCCTATTTTCAAATAAAAGGAGATACAGAAAGGAGTGGTCACTGCAGTTGAAAGTGCGTTTTTCTGATTCATATATTTGCTGTAACTATTTGCATAGGATTTAAATGTCTAAGAAAAATGCCCAATCATTTTAAAAAGAATGCTGCATTTGAAAAAACTGAAAATGCTAATCTGGTTTCATATTTACTAAGGTTTGTTTACTGTATGTGTGATCAATTCACCAAATGACAGAAAACTTTGGTAAATACAGTTCTGATGCCGAGATTCTTTGACCTGTTTATGGAGGAATAGAAAGCTTATCTGCTCTAGAACCAATCCTAAAGGAGCACATTGTGCTGATTTCATTTGAGATCTTATCCTTTCTCTCTCTTTCCTTCTCTCTCTTTTTCTCCCACCCTCCCTTCTTATGAACACTGAATGCTAAGTTATTTCCTTGTCAAGGTTGCTTATCAGGACTAGATTTACACTTGATATCATTTTGTAAGCATGCAGCAAATGGTTTATACATTAAGAGAAAAAGGGAGCAGACAGCGTATTCATGTGAAGAGGAAAGGAATCTCAAGAAAATATGTGGCTGTTAATTAATATTCTAATAAATAATAAATAAGAAATCATTCACCCACAGAACAAGCCTAGGAAACAGGGAAACAAATTGAGACTAAAAATAGGTCTGCACCCTCTTAGTTTATCCTGCACAGAGTCACTTTCTGTTCATTGACACTATGCAGGTAAGTTAGATGCACAATGGAGGATCTTTCTTTGAGGAAAAAAAAGGTCTCAAACATTTCAGTGCATCAGCATCCTACCACTGCTGCAGCAATGCTTAAAATCACAGTGTTTGTCTTACTAGGGAAAAACCTGTCTAAGGCTTCCTTTCACCTAACCCAAGGTAACTGCACCATTTGCAATGTTAGTAGGTAATCAGGTTAGGAGTTAGTCAATGAGAAAGATGGAGAGATAATCTATACTGACTGGGCTTGCTTGCTGCCAATGACCCTTGTCAAGCAATGTGTGCATAGACACAGATTGCCCCAGTGACCCTAGTGCTTACAGTTTCAGTGCTTCAGGATTCCTGTATCTTAAGTGCTTTTGCTGGAGAGAGCCCAATGAGAGTCCAAAGCTTATTTCAGGGAAGTGAAAGTGTAAGCTTGGGACAGCACCTACAGTAAAGATAGCAATAGCATTTGTTCTGGTTCCCAAAAATGAGAACCACACATGTTTTCCGCAGACTTAGATGATCCCCAAGTGAAGAATTCCAAACTGTGTGTTACAAAGAAATAAATCTGTAACACATTACTACCGAATAACACCCATGTAACCCACAAAACTTACTACTGAATAAAACCACCTATGACATTTTCCCATTACTAAATCCTAAAATGCAACACAAGCATTTTGTACTGCCATGATAAAGATATAGGAAAGTGTTATATTGGATTAGGCTAAACAGTAAATATATAGCACATTAGGTCCTCTGCACCAGATGCCCATATTCTTGCTTTTCTTATATGGTTCATGTACAGGCAATACAATAACAGACAGCCAGCTCCTCAACAGGCATGAAACCATTTATATGTGCCTGTCTTTGGGGACAGCACTTGGACACTTGGAAGCAATACTCTCTTGTCCTTTCTGCTTAACTATGGTAATTATTAGCTCATGAGTTCGGATTGTCTGAAGCCATTCAGGGCACCATTTTCCTTCATGAACTAAGGGAAAACAAGCAAAAGTGCAGTGATCGCATCTTGCCTTTCAGATGTGATTGTCAATGGATGAAAGGGACCTACAGCCAGACTTGAGCCAATTCCTGCAGCTTCAGAGAAGTGATCTTTGCTGTACAACTCTGAAATCCTAATTTTTTCTAGATTATGTGCTGCAGACTGCCAGAAAGGGAAAAGTAGATCTACTCTTCACTTCTTTCCTCTTTTCTGATCTATTTTGCTCTTCTTTTAACCTGCTCCCCATTTTCTCTCCTGCAACCTGCATTATTTCCTGATCCTTACCATTACATCTCTGTTCTCTACTAATGCATTTCTACCTTTGTCCATTTTCTTCTGTCTTTTTCTCCTTTTCCCTTCTCTTTCCAGAGCTGTTCTTTCAGCCAGGCCTTATTCTTTGCTTCCTGTTGTGACCAGTGGGAACCTGAGGATGACATTCCCTCCCAGAGAAGGTACAGAAACCCAGGGATCTCACAATCTGTTAAAACAGAAGTTGCAACGATGCAAGATTTCCAGTGTCTTCTCCATTAAAGCTCCCAAGGCAATTCTACAAGTGAGGTGGAAGGAAGGTAGCCATGACAACTGAAGGCTTAATAGTTTCTGGTGCCTTCTGCTGATGAGCCTCTTATGGACCCTAGAGTGGAAATTAATGATGCCATCTCCAGGGTGATACATATCCTCCACTATGACCTAATGGACTAGAACAGAAAAGGGGCAAGTCTGGCATAGAAAGCATTATTTTGAATGCAAGCCAGAAAGTGAAGATATACCATTTATCATAAAGTGAAAAGGAGATATCATGCCCTATTCATGTCCCAGACAGAAGAAGAGGTTGTGACCAGACCACCTAGGTAAAATACGTAACTCAGAATTTCTGTCTGTCTCTCTGAGATGGCTGGACAGCGATCCAGGCTCTGGCAGATTGGCAAGGTAATCTGCCTCATCGATCTCTTGAACGTAGGTGACAATGGAGGTACCAATTCCAGTGCAAAGTGCCATTTGCATGTGATCTGAATATACTCCTCCACAGCCCTTCATAAAGACTGAATGAGATGTTGCAGAATTTGGGATCTATGGGGTGGTCATCTTAGAAGAAAAGCAATACGAAAATTGAAGGGCTGAAAGTGAATTAAACAACAGAGTCCACTAGTGGGACACTGCTTGCTTCACACAGGCTACAGAAAGAAAATAGATCTTCTTTGTGATTGTGTCTTTGCAAATTCCCAGCCATTTCTCTCTTCCTTGTCAAACTCTGCCTTTGTGAGTCTGTGGTAACACTGTAGTGGGAATAGTTCCAGGTATGACCCTAGGAATTCAAGTGATGCCTCTAGCTTGTTGCTGCGATCCAGCCTGGCTAACCAGACCCTCAAGAAGCACGCCCAAAGAAGGTGGGTTGTAGTTCCATAAGGCAAACCAAGGCAAGATGCCAGTTGCTCCTTAATATGATTGACTCTTACTAGTGGACCGCAGTCACTGAGGATGGAAAATAGACTAAGCAAGAGAATAAACTTTATTTTTTAATAGCTCAATTAAGTTGTGCATGATTTAAGATACTTCTGACAAGAAATGCACTTAGAAGCTCTACTATTACATCACACCAAGCAGTAATAGGATAAAGGTTAAAGTACTTGGCTTCCAAAATAGTATAGAGCTAAGATCAATCAAGTGGGTACAAGTCCTGTCTAACACGTCTGTCCGTATTCTTACTATTATATGGTACATAATTCAAAATCAGATTCCCCTAGTTAATTCCAAGGGTGGCACAGGCTCTCTACCATATACTGCCCCTGGTAATTTCTGAACCTTATACCAGGGAGCCAGATGAATCCATAGTTAATCAGCTGTGATTTTAATTATGATTTCAAACTGAATCAAGTAAGAACTCAGAAGTGTTCAGCACTCATCTATGTTCCTACTCTTCATGAAAAAAGTGGTGCAAGTTATAAAAAGCCCTTTGCTGCAGCCTTCTTCATGAAGAATTCACATTTCATTGACTTTATCTCCTGAAATCTAATCATTTCTTAAGGTCATCTGCCTATATATTAAAAACCCTGGACTCACTTTTTGGTAACATTTTCTACTTCTCTCTGAAATTTATGTTCATGAAAGAAGCCTTCAGAAGGTCACATTCAGGGGTTTCCTTTACACTGTTTTACAGGATCTTCTGCTAAGATCAGCCATGTAAGGACAGCCATACTGTCTACACTTATACCAGCAAATTAAGCTGCATAGGAACCATTTCTGGCCAGGATGCCTACCTAGCATTGCCTAGTTTGTTTTCCATGAAAGCAGAGTCTTACCTCCAAAGAAGATGACCACATTGAAACTGCCCATTGCAAATAATTGCTGGTCTGTACAACTCAAACTATCCCTGTACCTTTTCTTGGTAAGAAAATTGTCTTACAGTTGGCACAGGTCAAACCCACACCAGGGACTAAAATGATAACTTAACTGTGACAGCCCTCCTTCCTGTGTCCTGGCCTGTCTAGTTTACTAGCGTAGGCATAGCCACAGGGTCAGAAAGGTATTCTGCTGCCTCCAGCAACGTTCAGGAAAGTGCTTAAGAAACAAAGTACAACATAATGTTACCATGCCATCAGATCTCCAGTTCTGGCAACCAGTAGGTAAAGGTCTCCATTAACCAGATTTGCACATACATCATTATTTTTAATAGCCACCAGTCTCCATTTTGTCTCATTTGGAATTTTTCTAGCCTTTTCAAACCCACTGCATTTCCACACTACACCACATCCTGTAGCAAGAGGTTAGTAGTGTTCTACTGTGCAAAAAAAAAAAAAAAAAAAATCTTCCGTTTTTAAATTTTGAACCTGCTGCCATTATGAAAATAGTGAATCATGATTTCCTCTTTATGTTCTTCACAGACATCTAAACATCATGGATGTTTAAATCTCTTATCGTATCCTTTCTTTGTCTTCTCTTGTCCAAATTAAAGGAACCTTGTCTATTCAGTCTCTGCTTATATGCAACCTATTTCATTCCTCCAGTAACTCTTATTCCTCTGCTTATTACCTTTGTCAGGGAGATACCAGAAGTTCTTTCAGTACACAAGACATGCAAGTACCATGGATTAATAGAGTGGCAGAAAGATATTCTTCATTTTTCTGTGATTTGTTCCATTCTCTGCACTGTTGGCTTGTCACCACTAATAGAGGATATTAAAATCTTCACTAATTAAAGTGGAGTTTTCAGAAATGTTGAGGTGAATTGTCAGTACAGCCTTTACTAACATTCAGTGAGAGCCGTGATCCTATGATTTTCTTAAAAGTGCAGTATTATGCAAAATCACACACCTTTAAAAAGATTTCAGCCCTTGCTTTATTCTCTCAGTCAGTCAGATGCTATTAGATGTTACGAGAAAAGCCTTCTCCTAAAGAAGTGGGAGAACTCTTACAGAGCTCACTAACAGACAAACAAAGCTACTTGACCTATTTTCGCAGTCTTCAGATAGAAACACCGTGAGCTCTTTGCCCATATCTCTGCTTCCATCTCCATGCTTTCTATTATCTTGGGATGACTCTGAAATGATGGGAGCATGGAGTGAATCTTCTCCAGCTGGCCCCAATACCTACTTTGGCTCAGAGAGACCCAGAAAGATAACAATGTCTTCAGCAAGTGTAAAAAGACTTCACCCTTACAAGGAATTTAGTATATTTTCGCACCCTGTTAATTAATTCAAGGAGAAAGTACTAGGCAGACTTGTGTAATTGTGCAGGTCCACTAATCTAAGGAATAGTATTTGTTTTGACTTGCGAGTAATATATGGTACATTTTTTCATAATTATGAACTTCATCATAAGGATAGGCAAAGAGATTCTAATCTTAAGTTGATAAATTTTGCAGGGCTGGGTAACAGGTGGAGCCATTTATCTCTGTACTAACTTGATCGTGTTTATGAACCAATTGACGAATCCCTCAGAGGAGTTCCAGACCCTCCTTATTACTTATTTATTAACCACAAGGATCCATGGGAATCCAAACTGGGTTTAGAGTGCAACTTGATTACCCAAAGTTGTAGCTGTCCACAATTCCCTCTCCCTCAAAACAGAGATTTATCCCTGCACGTCTATTAGTTACAATGAACATTGTCTCAGTGGTCAGAAGTCTCAATTATTCAAACAAATCCCTTATGACATCTGGATAATTGAGCTCAGCTACTCTTGTGGATTGTTGAAATACCAACATTCCCATGTAATTTCTCATTAGGATTTAAGTGAGCTTAGATTATATCTTAGAACTCCGTCTTTGATCATAGAGCTATAATGCAAACATACAGATGACATTATTCCCACACAATTAGTCATTCATCTTAAAGTGTATTTTAAATATTAAAAGGATGATATGTCTTCTTGTAAACTCTCCCCAGTTTACCCAGAGAGCTTAGCTACTAAATCAGTACACCAGAAGACCGGGATGGTGACAATCTACTTTTTATCAGAAAAATGAGATATCGTAATACAGTGTAATTTACGGCAAGCAGCAGCTTCTGTCAATGGAAAGGAGCTTCCAAACAAATCACACAATTATATTCCTGAAATTAGAGAAAATTAGTTTATGATAATAACACATAAAACTTGATATGGCTAGAGGATAAGGTTTTGCCTCAGTGAACATAAATAAATTGAATGACCCCACTGGGAAAAGGCCACGAAGTCAAAAAACATTTCACAAGGAACTGGGCTGTCACTGAGAGCTGGTGGGGCAGGGCAACAACCACAGGGGCTGATGCACAAGAGCAAAAGTTGCCCTTTGTCAAACACAAGCAGAATGTCTAATCTGCACCCAAATCTGCTCTCTGGGTAGGTGCACATCTTAGCCTTCGGTGCAGTGAACAGCAGAGCCTGGACAGGACAACAGCGGGGTTTGTTCATGGACTCCTAGGTGAGAAAGTTATAAAGTGGATGGTAAGGTATAGGACATGGGCACTGCTAAAAGACACAGTCATGGCTTTGGCCTCATTGGATGGCAACACTAGGGATGATCTGGTCATATGGAATGGGGCAGAGTTCTGGACTCAAAGCAGGGATCTCAGCTTGGGAGCAAGGAGGAACAAGGGTGGATGCTGGGAGAAGAGGAGAGAGTGGGTGGGAAGGCTAGAAACAGGGACAAGAGCAGGTCAGTAACATCGACATTACTTGGAATATCAGAGAAGCAAGCGCAGCAGAACTTCTCAGTTCATGACCCTGCCTTCCTTAGTTTCTCTACAAGCTTTCCATCTGACTGCTATCTCTCCAGACTTTTGCAACACTTTTGCAGCTACACCAGGACAAGCTTGTAAAAAACATTGCTATAACCCACAACACATGAACACCTCTAAAAATGCCCTGGTCACTGGTTATTTTCAGTACATAGCTCATCACCTGACATCAGCCAGTAGCTGAACTCCCTGCACACAAATACCAGAAGTTTAAAATCTTTTCATAGACCTAAAGTCTTGAACCAGGCAGTCACAGAAAGCTGAATTTCCAAGGCACTCGGGGAAGTGTTGGCATGCATTTCAACTTGCAGAGGCTCCTCATGGCAATGCCATAGCGTACATCTCCCACCAGCAGACCAATGTATGTACTTGATAACTACCTGCTGTGACTGCTTCCAGTTGATAGACAGGTACTAAAGGTGCCTGGGGTCTGCCCATTTTGCAAACACCTGAATGGACTGGAAGATTGCTAATGGTCTAAAGGGGTAGAGACAGACTTCTTAAGCTCAATTCCCACCCACCCTGCTCAAGCAGGGTGTGCCCTAACCATGCTATTTCCTGAGGCTACTGAGCAGGCTGAAGAAGTACTCACTCTGCTCCTACTGCTGCTCAACTTGCTCAGCCGTCTCCTCTAGCTGTTAGTGAAGCAATGGGTAGGCATAAACCTCTTCCCACAACAAGGAATATAAAATACCACTGGAGCCAGTGTGTCTTGGTGAGAGTAGGCAGCCGTGATAACAGTACAGAGGCTGGTGAGAGGGCTCTGGATAAGGGTTTGAGCTCTTGCCATCCTTGTTTTGAAGGATGTGATTACAAAAGGGATTGCTCCTACTGTCAGCTCTCCCTGCTTCAATGATTGCTTTCCTTCACCCTCATCAGTAGAAGTTGTTATTTCAGAGGCTGGTCAATGACAATAAAGTATTGACTAGAGAGACCTGGGCCACCTGGCAAAAATTCTCCTAGAAGCAAGAGACAATAGCCACTGTTACATTTTTCCTCGTAGTGATGTTTCTATATGAAGAATTTATAACACTTTTTCCCTGGAGCTTGTCAGATTATCCTTTAGGACATTTCTAGGAGGATGGCTGCTAGAAGAACATGATCTTTTGGAGGTAAATGGCAGAGAGCAGTGGAGGTTGAAAAGGAGATAAACAAGCCACCTTACTTTGTAATCCCAAGACTAAATTTGGGAAAAAAACAAGCAGGAGGAGTTTGGGCTGGGGAAACCAGTGACCCTGAAGCTCAGTATGGATGAAGACATCCTGCCTTCCTTCAGTGGTTGATTACAACTTGTCTTTTAGGGAAAACAATTATATGGACTTGATGTCTTTCTGGAGGTCTACAACAGCACAAGCAACTTCCCACTGGCTCTATGGAGACAAACACCTGCAAAAAGCAGTTTCAACCACCTTCTAGAGAGACCTTTCACTAATTTCATAACATGCCCATCTTAGACTAAGTACCTTTTAGGCAGGTGAAGTTAGATGAGCCAAATCTCATCCCAGGAGCTGCAATATTAGGCACAGCTCTAGGTGAGGTAGCTACACCCAGGTGAATATAACTCTGACTTTGCATCTTTTTATGGAGCAAAGACCTGATGGAGAGGCAGGTGAAGCAAATGAAGCAGTGAGGGATTCTACATGTCCTCTCAGCTGTTTTCCTTCACTGAGCTCCTGGAGAGCCCCAGTGGAAAATGAAAGTTGCCTTTGCTCTGCTGCAGTACCCTCCAGGGAGGGCAGGAAAACACCTACCCATCTTCACAGCAAATTGCCCCTTGGGCACATGGCCTGGCTGTCACTGAGAGGTGTGATACACGTGCCTTCTTGGTACTTAAGATGTGTCTATATTCTTTAATTGTCTGAGTCTATCAAAGTTGCGGGGAGAAATGAGAGAGGCTTGAAATAGCTAAAGCAGAAAAATTCCCCAACTGTCAGTTGTATAATTCTTAAATCCATTCCAGGAGAGCTAGCTTTAGCCCTATTTCCTGATCACTCAGAAAAAATAAGACGATCAATTAAAGTTTTCCCATGCACCCTCTTGGACAGATGGTTGAACCACTTTAATTAAATGTATGTATTGGACTGACAGAGTTGATGTATCTGACGTGACAGACTTTTTCTGTGTTCATTTAGGTTTTTAATCTTTCACTCTCTTTAGTATGCCCAGAATTGTGCTATTCACACTGTGCTCTCAGAAGAATTATTCAATATACAGTTGATCGTTTGGATTATTAGATTTTTATTGCTTGTTATTGTTGGTTTTGGCCACAGTGAAAAGCTCCTCGGTAGCAATTAGCTATCACTCTAGCTCTAATAATAAAAGGATCTTATTTTGGGAGATTCTGTTGGAAGAGTAGAGAAAGGTCCAGATTTTTTAAGCTATTTAGATGTCAAGAAGGGCAAATAGAGGCACACTGATATTTTCAAAAGCATCTAGGAATCCAATACCTCAGATTTCAACGAAACTAAAATGGTGTTGAGCTGGTTATCTGCAGCTCTAGACACCTTGCAACTCTCCCTTGCTGCAGTAGTATGTGGTAGATGCTCTCTTGAGTTGCCATTCAAAATAAATTAGCTGGATGCTCTTGCTTCAAGGAGTTTTAAAATGAGACACATGCTTCTCTTTTCTTATATGCCTTTACATCTGGTGGCCTTCAAACTCAGGACAGAATCCCATGGAGTATAGGGCTTCCCGTTACATGACTTGAATGGCGGAATCTGAGTAACAGCAGGTTCCTAACACACACAAATGGTTTCACAGCTAGAGCTCTCTTCCTCAAGTGTATCAGCCTGTAAATTTGTTATAACCAGTCCATAATAATGTTATGATGCATATACAGAAGCAGAGAATTGTCAGCACTTTTTCTTTCCTTCTCATGAAATGGGTATTTGCATAAATATTAAACAGTGCTACAACATGTCCAAGCCTTTCCTGGGCTTCTTCACATGATTTTTTCAATCTTATTTCAATATTAATGGATATTAATAGGAGGATTCAGTATTAATAGAACTTACTCTCTCTAGGTTTCAGTGAATATCAATCAATAGCTGCAAAAGTACCATATATTGGAATATTGTAGTGGCTACAAATACTTTTCTTATTTCCAGTGCTCTTACTGGCTGACATAAATGATTGTTTTCACCTAGGATAAACTCCTGTGCTCTTACATGTTTCATGGCAGAAAAAGCAGTGTCTCCTGCTGGTGGGAAAACCATGCTGGAAAAATACTTCTACAGAGACCTGGCTGCCATGTTCATTATAGAAAAGTAGAAAAGTACTGTCTTTATACTCAAGACTTTCCAACCTCACATGGCCAGGATCCCTCTATTCCAAGAAGCTAGACTGCCTGAATGGTCTTTGAGTAAAAGTAATGGGAAATAGTAAAAAGCATGAATGTGATCATATGCCTGACAGTTTTGGAAGGTATTGTATTTGTGACATAGCAGACAACTAGAAAGACAAGACTATGGAAGCAATCAGACTGTTCTGTTCAGGGAATGCAAGAAGACCTGGGATTTAAAAAAAATATATTCTCTCCTGGATAGGAAGAGTGAGTGAGAGCGAGCCCTAGGTATATTCAGCTTTTAATAACATGTATGTATAGTCCAACCAGTGCATGTACAAACCCTGCACTCCTTCACACACTTCAAATACCTGCAGGCATAGATAAATACTTGGATAAGCACATACTTCTTTGCTTGCTTACATGAGAGATTTTGTTCATGCAATAAAGGCAGAGCACTTTTTTGCAAAGCCTCATGCTGCATCTGCATATGTGAGATTCTGGGAAATTCAAAACAGCTACATGTCAAAAGTCCCAATAACATGCACTATCTGGGGGCTCTTGGAGAGTGGGCTAATGAACTTATCAAATCACTAACAATTGTTTTTGAGAGGTGGGGGAGAGAGGTAGAGAGGCAATAAGTGCTAGGTGCAGGGAAGGAGAGAAGGAGGGAATATCATGCTGCTCTTCAAAAGATTGGTGGAAAGTGTGGTCTTGGGAAACACTGGTAGAAAAGCACAGCACTGGGCAATCTGCAGCTCTTTTCTAGCAACAAATCAGAAATGTTAATATTCTACGCAGTATTACAGTGGATGTGATACATTGTGCTGTCAGATCCACACATATGGGTTCAGTAAACAGATCTACTCCTGACCAGAATTAGCAATAACACATTTGATTTTCTAAGAGAAGCATCTGACCTGATCTAAGAATATCAAAAGGAGTCGGTAGCTCAGACTGACATTGTTACACAAGCAATCGCATTTTGATATTTAAGCTTGTACATTCCTCAAGCCTCAGTTGAATTTCTTGGCATTGTCAAAAAAAAAAAAAAAAAAAAAAAAAAAAAAAGAAGAAGAAGGAAAAAAAAAGAAAGAAACTAAAAACAAGCCATGCTCCTGATGAAAGCAGCTGTCATTCAGCACTAGGACTTGCCCTTCGAACAGCTGTACTTGATCTCAAAACTCTCACCTGCACAGCATGGTAGGCTGAATCAACTCCATTGTTTGTCTCATTACCTCAGATAAGCCTGTCATCAAA
This sequence comes from Strigops habroptila, assembly GCF_004027225.2. NCBI lineage: Eukaryota > Metazoa > Chordata > Aves > Psittaciformes > Psittacidae > Strigops > Strigops habroptila. The sequence goes on along the minus strand of NC_044277.2, from coordinate 105,970,208 downwards.
GTAAAGAGATAAAAAAGAGACAATCATAACTCTAATGTCATATTTGACAGAGGAAGCTGTTAGTCAAGTAGCTTTAAACTGTTTCTCCTCTACACGTATCGAGTGACGTCCTGGCACAGCGACAAGAACTTATCACAGTACTTTTTTATATCAGAAAGAAGAAAAAAAGTACCAGAACAGATGTGTCATTATAGACACACCTTTTAGTGGACCTTCAAAGTGAAGAACTGGAGAGGCTCTTTCATGAGACAAGTGTCACAACTGCATCTCCATAGAAGTGCTTATACAGGCCACTGCAAACAGCACATATTAGATATTAGAGGTTACCACGCTAACAAGGAATTGGTTCAAAGTGCCAATAAAACATGTTTCCTAGGGCCAGATCCTGAATTTGCTATTTAGGCAAAATGCTAAGTAGTGTAGGAACTGGTCCAAAGGCAGCTTCCTAATAAGAAACTGAAAATAGCTTGCTCATCATAGCTGGCGTTCCAGGAAAGGTGAGGAGGAGAGCTAGCCCCAGATGTACAGATCAGGGTGTAGCAAATTTAGGCTGTTGACTACTCACAAGACAATTGTTAACCAATCCATCATATCACATAATTATCAAACCTATATTTGGGTATCATCAAAATTCCACTTTTAGTAGTGGAGCAGCTTAAAAAGCAGCATTTGCATTTATGCACTGCATTTAACCCAAGGATCTCATGAAGCTTTAAAAATTATAGTGATAAAATTCTGTTCAGATGGAGCTTTTGTGTACAGAAAAATGCTTATTCTGGAAAAACATAAGCACAACCCTGGGCCTATGGGGCCCTATGTTGATATAAAAATGAGATGAGTTGGACCTAATTCAAGAGATCCACAGTAATTTTACACACCTAAGCCTCCTTGTGACTTCTTTATCTGTCTGAAGCTCCCATAGTGATCTTACGCAAAGCCTTCAGCATCTAGGAGTTTGCCTTGACTGGGAGTTTTTGGGTTTAGCACTGTTTCTCTCTTCTACAGGTTTCAGCTGGATCAAAGTCAAGAAGAAGAATAAGTCAGTGAATTTTACTCCTAACCTTTTAAGTTTTGACTTTAAAAATGCCTAAAAAATAGATGCAAGCAGTGCTAGCTACTAGTTACATATGCGTGTAATAGTATTGTATGGATAACTCCAGTACCACACCTCACTCTACTGTTGGATTAATCTCCCATAAATTAAGTTTCTAAAAGTTTAGCATTTTATTTAAGTCATGGATCTCAGCTGAGATCAGTGGAAAGGGTCAGAAACTGCCATGAAGCGAGTGACAGTGTACTGAGTTGGATGCCTTTCACAGGGAGGATGCCTTGCCCTCTCACAGGGCTGAGTTCCCCTTTAGGACATGAGTGAGATGATTTGCTTAGGTTAGACATGTGTCTTTTTGGTGGCTAGTGTTAGATGTGATGAATCCCACCCATAGAGCCAGATCTTTAAGTGTCTCAAGGTCCTTCCAATGTATGCAGGCAGAGGGATTTTCACAGGTTTTTAGACACTCCGCCTCTATACAGCGCACCAGGAACAAGACACCTCAGGAGTTTTTAAGAAGTCCTGCAAACATCCATCTGCATGGTTAATTGTTAAATATCTTCAGATGTCTGACCCTAAGTCTCCACAGAAAAACAGGAATGACAACTAATCAAAAACCACAGCTACATCACAGAGGTGTTGGGGGAATAATTATTTGTGCTGGTTGAGGATGACAGCCCAGTTTGGAATTGATTTTGGGGGTTTTGAAAGATATCCCCTTTCTCAAACAAACAAAATACGATCGTGAAATGTTGTACTGAAATTAAAATATTTATTTTTAATCTATCTGATTTTTAGGTACTACCAACCAAAGAAAGAAAATCCAAATTACGAATAATCTTAAAATTAATTAAAAAGGGCAATTATTTTTTCCAAATGCAGAAGGAATGCTGGCAAAATCCTTCAACTCTGCACCAGTTTCCTTCTGAATCTTACATTAAATAATTCCATTTTCCTCATGTGTTTCAGCGTTTGCAGAATTACACCTACCATTTCTTATGCCGTTTGTGAGTTATATTGAGGAAAACCACGATGTGATCTCTGTGTAAAAGCTTTTGCGTAGCTAGGAAGTCTATATGCAACTATGTGATTCATGATAAACAGTTGTAACGACAAGTCCTGAACCTGAAAGCTGATAAAGCTCCCTCTCTGTGCTTTTACATTGATCCAGAATAGGAAACGTCCAACTTCTAACCCATGTTCTCGTAACTGCTGCCAGATTTCAAGAAAGTACCTTGGGCAGTGTGCAAAATTGTCTAAATGCTCTGCTGCTATTTCTCAACTTATTTTAAAGGATTTTTTTTATTCTACAAACTTCACACATTATAATTATACATAAGCCACCATGTTATTAAGTCCCTATAAAAGTTAATTATGCACCTGGCAATAAGGAAAATCGGAAAAGAAGTATTATTCAACCATCAGAGTATTTCCAATTCGGAAACAATGCAGCATACCATAGCAGAAGTGTTAGCTGAGCACGGTAACTGTGAGAAATAACTCTATGAAGCACCATCACTTGCAATTGTTATGGCTCACAGTATTGGATATGCAACTCAAACTCTTACAGTCAGCCCAGAATGGCAGTTCAATGAATTTGTTTTACATGAGGTCTTAATGGAAACACCACAAAAAAACCCAGACAAATTCAATGCTGAGGTTAATGTTGAATTTTCATAGCCACCTGTTAATAGAAGGTCCTGAGCTCTCCTAGGCACTGCCATCCCTAACAGTCACTGCCCTTGCTGGCACTGGCTAATGGACACAAAGAGGAACAAGAGCCAATATTAGGAACCAAACCATTTTCCATCCCATGGAACTGCATGCACCCCATGTCACAGTTGAAGCAGGTCTCACTGGCTCATTCCCTGCACTGTCCTGTGCTTCCGGGGTCAAGGGAAAACCGCTTAGGCTGATCCAAAGGGAAGGGAAGAGATCCCCTTTCTGAAGGTATTGGATCCAGCTTTCATCTTGGCCAGTGATCAGAGACACGGAGACATGGACAGCTCAGTGAACGAGGAAGGACGAATGAGCACTGAGTGCCAGGTACACCCTGCACCAACCACTCTTTCTAATGAACCCTCAACATGCTGAGGGGCAAGAGAATTGAGTCTTGGATAATTTTTACATTTGACCTGTGAAATGCAGGTCACTCAGCAAGGATGAAACATAATACTTCCTTAGACCCAGACAGAAGAAAGGTTATTCCTACTGTGTCATAACAGCTAAGCCACAGGAAGCTGGCGAAACACTCTGCCAGCTGTCCTGAAATAAAACAGTTTTAGTTTCATGTGTGTAGTGAATTTTTACCTTACACTTCTGAATTTGAGCCACAGTTATCTTATCTGCAGGTTGATTAAACAGCCTATTCGTTCCCTCCATTTTTAGTCCTCAACCAGAGGTCTGCTAGCCCATGAGGGTTCACAATGCCCAGGAACATTCTGCTTTTCCTTGCTGCTGGTGGCTTTGCAGACACGTGATGGACTGGAGCACATCTGGGAGAGTTTGCTGTTGGGGCAGGGGCCCCGTCGGGGAGCTGCATTTTCATTGATAGCATCATCACCCAAACTTGCTGGTTTACACCCTAGATTACGTTCTGCTGTGGATTTACTTCCTCCTCATTTATACTGACTTTCCATCACAGTGCTCTTTTTGAAATCACACTAGATCAAATTCTCCACTTAGTTCCTTTTGCATAATCACTGCAGGGCAGCGTGCATATAAATGAGGGCACAGTTTAGCCCACGGTGTATAAATTAATGTGAACTTATATATTAAGCACAGGTGAGTTGCAGTTTCTCTGTCATACACGCAGACTTGGCTGTGAAATGCCAGTGAAATAATTACATTTAAGGTAGTGCAGAACTCAGCAGTTTTCCCACCTCCCGGTGCAAGCACCTTCTTTTTGTGTCATCTTTACTGTTGCCATCAATGGTCAACATAGAAGAAGACAATCATGACGTAGACACAGGGTTTACCCACCTGCTAAAAGCAAGACCATTCCTGTGGATATAAGAAAATCACTGTAATGAGTGTATTTTAGAGATCTTTTTTTCAGCCATGCCTTTCTGACACACCTTTATGGTGGGTCGTTGGGCTGAAAATAGTAACTCAGGAAAACTAAACCAGAGCCAGCTGACTCCAAGTGTATACACATGCATTCCCAGTGTGATTAATACCTGTGTGTAACCAGTTTGGGTCTCAGGCAGGCAGGGACTGTTGACAGTAGGACTTTTCTTCATCTTGCACTGAGCCAATTGATCTTTCCTACAGCCTTGGACTGCATCGAAGGAGCCATCTGTCCATCACTGGATTAGTTACTTCCTTTGTCTCAAGTTATTCTCCTGACAAGCTATTACTTCATCTGTATGATGCAGCAATAGGATCCCTTTTAGATCCGTCTTCCTTAAGCCTTGAAGTCATCAAAACATGTATTATGTAGGGAATGTTTTATCCTGTATTTCCAAAACATGACAGAAGCATGGCTACGTTCTCATCCATGCCATTTAAAAGCTGTGGGTGACTCTGCCAGCTCTCAGATTGCCAAAGTCTGCTTTATAACATCAGAAAGACCATGAAACTGTGGGATCCCCTTGCTGCTCCCTGAAATACAAAATTCATCTGATTGAACTTTAAACTTGCTAGCCCAGAAATAACACACATAATGTAAAACATAACTTGCAGCTCAAGGCCTGGACATATTACTATTGAGAAGACGGACAGCCTTGTGGCTGCTGCTTCTTACAACCAGATCAACGGCTGAGAAGTGACCTCTAGTTCCTTGGATCCCATGAGAAGTTTCATTAACAGTGCTACATGTCTCTGAAAAAGCCATTATTCATATCTAATACAAACCATGCATGAGTGACACCATCTTTGCTGTCTGGTGTATCTGCCTGGACCAGATTCTCCAACAGGACCAAGACTACATAAAGATTTTGCAAGGTATACATCTGGTCACTAAAAATTACCCCAAGACTATGTGGACTCAGGTCTACCTTTGATATCAAGCAATTTGCTTTATAGCTACATCAGCTATACACTGAGGGGGCCAGTGGTACCCCCTCTGGTTTGCGTCATTTAAGCCCTTATAATGTGGCATAAAATCCTGCCTCCCTGGTCCGAGAGTGATCCAAATCCAGATGCACTACACAAGATGTGATCTAGTGATGAATCAGATCAACATTCCTCCACTCAGACACATGAGATACAAAAGAAAAGTTCTGGCCATGAAAACTTTAAATGCTAGCTATTTGGCTAGTAGAGCTAAAGAAGTCGGAACATCAAGAAATCAGAACCACAAATTCAAGCTCTCTGGCATTTGGAACTACTTCACACAACACTACATTCTCACCACCCACTCTCCAAACACACTCAGGTGCTGGCATTTTCACCCAGACTAATTAACAAATAGTGTGGCAATTAAATCACACGGCCTCACCATTGAGTTCAGAAAACTCCCTTACATTGCCGCAGAGTATAGCAACATAACTCATAAAATTATTTTATAACAACAATTTAAGTGAAGCAAATATCATGAAAATACAACACAAATGTGATAATTATTCTAATTTATGTGATAACAATGTTACATGTAAACTAAATTGTCTTCCCAAGTCCATCCAACTTTGAACAGCTTCCCTGCTCCACAAATGTGCCTCAAGTATCCAGCAGTGCGTGTGGAGTGGCATAGGGTGACTTTTCTAAATCTGACTTTGCAAAGCCTCCCACAGCAGTCTATGAAGAAACAGCCTTTTAGAAGATCTTCCAAGAGAGAAAAATTTAGCTATCAAAAGGGCTGTCCCATCTCCCCAAAGAGCTAGAAAACGTGAAATCTAGGTGGTCCTTGAAAAATACTATTTTGCCCTTCCTGGCAGGTCCAGATACCCCTGTAATTTCAGCACTGCCAGACTTCATGATGTGCTTCCCCAAGTTGTGTTGATCGGTATGAGCCAGGAGGGACAGATCAAGGCCAGATGTTGTCAAGAGCAGCCTTTATGCAGTTCACAGCCCCAGAGCCCTCATGTAAGAAAGGGTATTTGCTATATTTGGTAAATGAGACGTCTGCCTTCCTGTTCCTCAGATCCTAACTCTTGGACAGCTGCAACGAAGATAAGAAAAGCCTCAGGAAACTAGAAGATGCTCATTTGGAGAAGGTATCTAGAGGGGGAGGTTAATACACAAACAGAGAGAAAGAAAACAGCAGAGTAAATGAGAAAGGCTTGGGGTAATTTTTTTTTTTCACTTATTTTTAAAGTAGGGTTAGTTAGTGGTGGAGAGATATCATTTCTATGAAGGGTAAATGAAAAAGTCCACTAATTACATACTATACGAACATTAGTAAGCCCAGCACTTTCTGAGTCACAACAAGCAGTTACAGAGTGACAGGGAAATCTTTTAAAGTGATGATTCAAAAATAAAAAAGGCATTTGGAGTCATTGAGCGTGCAGAGTTAGCCCAGGTAACCACATGATCTTATCATTACTACCCTTCATCTGTCTGCCGCCCTCTTCCCACCTAGCGTTTGATACACTCACTTGTTGCATCTTGTCTTGCAAGTGGCATGACTTCAATTGCACTAATTGTGTGCATAAAGTTAACCATGCATGTAAATGTTTGCAAGATTGGAACCTCAGATTATAAACACTGGGAGAGGGCTCATCTCCTCCAGTGTAATCATGAACTTACAAGATGCAAGGGGGACTCAGACATAAGAAGAATTTTTGTGTATTATAGAAGAGAAATTACATCATTAATATGCTTTAGTATTTTTTTTTTATTATTCCTTTTGTCTTTGGTTATTTATCTCACATTCTCGCTTCCCTTCTGTGCTGCCTCTTTTCTTTAGAAAACATGGTGGCAGAAAAGTAGCTGTAGGCATTTAGACAATTCCATTTGCTTTCAGATGGCAGGGTTATTATTGTGTATTCTCTTATCTGAATATAGTTCTCCCAAGGTAGCTACTGTGCTAATATTATACAAAATTACGTAGGTGTTGCATGAGGCTGTAATTTGCACTAGAGGTTTAAAGGTTGTTATTATTTATTACCTGCATTACAGCAGTATCTGAGAGTCTGGTGGGGAACCAGTGTGCTGCATTCTGCACAAACACAGAGCAGAAGGAAAGTCCCTGACCTAATACCAACCATCAGCTCCACAAGCAGATCAGAGAGCATCCAGGTGGGGCCAAAGGCAGGGAGCCAGAGTGGATTGGGCGGCCTTTTTGAGTGAGATTGGGGATGTCGGGGTCCGAGTCTGTTCAGGCAAAGGAGAAGTAGCCGCCTGCCAAAACAGGCATGGATGGCAAACTTCCCAGGAAAGAGGGGCAGCAATGGTAAGGAGTGAAACTTGCTGAAAACAGCTTTTAGCAGCAGATTCTCAGTGCCCAAAGTAAATCCACCCCTGGAACAGCCTGTCTCTGACCCATGGCACTTGCAGTAGAGGACTAGAGGCAGCACACAAATGCAGAGGGGAGGGGTGCAGAAGGCAGCAGGATAAGACTGGCCATTTGTACAGACACAGTGACAGCCATGCTATAAGACACTATAAAAAAGACCCCTCTGCCTTAAATTTACAAAATGACTCACTAACCTATAATAACATTACCTAAAACTCATAGTGAGCTCTTCATCTTCAAAGCACTTTACAAAGATTAACTAATTAATTTCACTGTCAAATCTTTTGCAGATCTAGTAATGGTATTTGGCTCTACCTCAGAGAGTAATTTTTTCCAGGTACTGGCAGGGTAAACATTCATAATGATATAACCAGTGGGAAGAGCATTTTTAGCACTTGAATGATATTTTAATGAGAGACAAAGGTTAGGGATTGACCCTAGACCAAAGGGCTTCACTGGGCCACTCACTTTGAAATTGGGACTCCCTCTTATTCTTAGGCTGGTGCCAACAGGACAACCCACATGGCTCATGCATACTGTATTTTAGGAGAACCCAATTAAAATGGCAGTTATTTACATATGCGTACATGAGTATGGCAGTTCTCAGGTTACTGCCTTGTGCATTGTCCTTCCTGAGGATTCACTTCCTCTGTATGTCACTGCTCTTCTCACTGTGGGTCAAGCCTGGACCCTCTCCCAGCTGTGCCACTGGGAATGAAAATGTGTCAAAAGTCTGGCTCCCACAGACAAGTTTCACTTTCAGTCTGTTGGCTGCCTTGCCAACAGGCAGAGCAACTCTCAAAGGCATTTCCTTCCTCCCAGTCCAGATGCTCAGCTAATGTGGACACTGATTTATGAAGCCTGGGCCTGGCTGACAATGTTCTTCCAGAACAGCTATATTGGTTTCAGTATGAAAAATTCACATCAGCAGCAGCCAAAATTAGGCTGAAAAAAAAAAAAAATTGTCCATGTGGACATGGACAGGAGAGAGATTTTCTCAGTGTAGATTATATTGCCCACAGAAGTTGTGTACCTACAACAGTAGAAAATCTCTTATTGCTACCTGCTGCAACAGTATTGCAAAGACCCCCTGGCACTGCTGTGGGACAGGCACAACTTCGTGTCGAAAACAGGACAGACACATGTATGAAAACTGGTGACTTTTGGCGTCTTAAAGCAGATCGTCAGTGTTTACCACAGACTGAGAGCTGCTGTTCTAAATGAATGCAGGGGTTTTCTTGTTTTCTTTTGTTTAAGAATAATACTTGCCAGAAACTCTTAGAAGTTAAGAAATGCCAATGCTAAATCATGAGTTTCCAGCCATTATTTAATGAACTGCTAGGTATGTACCTGTTTCTCTTAAAGTAACTTATTTCTCTTAGAGCAACAATTAACAGAGAAAATAAAAAAAGTTACTGGTGAAAAAAACAATACAGCAATAGTTCTGGAAAAGAACTGAAAAATTATATATCACATTGCGGGGAAGCAATAACAGAATATAGCTACAGGTAACTTGGAGATCTTTGATTTCTAGTAAAGGAAATGGGTAAGGAGAGATGTCACTGCTGTCATGGTCATTCCACCTGAGATGGCTGTGTTTGTATTCTGGGTCTGAAAAGAAACTTCACAGGCTGCTTGTAAAAGTTTGACACTTAGGAAAAAAATGCCTGAAAGCTGATGACAATTCCTCAGACCAAGTGTATGTCAACTATTTGCACTTCACATCTCAGACATAATGAGATAAAAATGTTACTGGAGGTAAAATACCTTGTCAAAACACCTTGATCTCTCCTTTTGCACTGAAGTCTCAGTATTGTCTGTATTACTCATGGCCAAGTACAGACCTCAGTTACAACAGTGAATCTAATTTGACAGGCTAACATAAACAAGATCCAGGGCAGAATTTCACGCAGCTGAAGGTGATATTGCTGAAAGTCCTCACCTTCATTTTCCCACTTGCTCCAGAGGGTAAGGTGTTTCTGGAACAATTTAGTGCAAATGTCATTATACCATATTTTAAGCTTGCTGCAGTTTTTCCTTAGTCTCAGCAATAGCACAAATATGCCATTACCAATCACAAAATCAAAGGCTCCCAACTTGAATTCAAGACCTCAATTGAGCTCAGTGAGAGTTTTCAGTGCTAAGTTTGGGTGCAGAGTATTTGGCAACAGCTGTCTATGTCTCCCTGGGTTGCCTGGGAACAAAGAGCAAATGACAGCCATTTTGAGCCATGGGCGGTAAAACTCTCTAGGGCATTTCCCAACTCTGAAAACCTCTTTGCTGCAATGAATGAGGTTGTGCTGCTGGCCGAGGAGCTGTTGACCCTTGCATGTCCTCTGTTACCAGTGCTATCTTGGAATGCAGGGAGACTCCAAAATAAGAGTGTAGTGTTTCTTGGTGGCCAGGAGAACAAAACTTTCAGCTTCAGGAATGTGAAGTGTGGTTGCAGAAAGCCATCAAGTAGCAATAGTAACAAAACCACCAATGGCATCTGTTATGGATTGTAGCAAAGAAGATCCAGCTAAAACACACAGGATCATTCTTTCAGTCAAGACAACCAAGATACGACTGCACATGCCCCTGAAAGCTAAATGAAAAAGCAGTGCTAGTGTCATACAGGGAGTTACAGAAGAGAATCTGCAAACATGCACTTGCTCTAGTCCACATAATGTCTGTGTGGCGATTCACACCTAAAGTATAGCCTTTGCACCCCTAAACTTGCCTGCCAGATCCCTCAAGGGAACAAAACCTAAAGACAGGCATCAGCTATTACTTTTCATAAGAGTTAGTAGTCAGTGTGTGCTAACGCTTTTGAGCATTCAGCCCCCTGAGTTGCCTTCACCTCTTGCATTCTGCTACAATTCCCTCCTCCACATGCATCCTGCACTTCCCTGCTTCAAAAGGACTTCAGTTTTGTGCTGTTTGATGCCCAGGCAGTCAGCCTTGGTGCCACTGCTAAGAATTGTTAGACAGATGAAAAAGCCACAACTCTGGGAGAAAAGCCACCACTGTTTCCGTGTTCTCACAGTCCTACTTCAGCAAGCCACATTAATACAGGCATCACCCACATGGGCATCCTATCTGCTTTGTTGAGATGGTTTGTACACTGAAAGTTGTGAAAGTGTTTATGCTCCTTGCTGATTCAGGCCCTAATTCACCTGAATTACATATCAGCCCAGCATTGTGGATCAAGAGTGAAAAAACCTCAAGTCTCCTTATTGACTTTGATTGGGTCCCCTCCCCATAAGTTTATCATTGCAGAATTGTGTTGCCTTGGAGTGGATAGCAAGGGGTACACCCTTCAAATCACCCGCTGAAATAAGCGGCTGTGGCCTGTGAGAGGCTAAAGACAATAAAGACAATGTCACTCACTAGCTGTCTCCTCCCTCTTGTTTCCAGCCCTGAGCTCACTGAGCTGCTCAGTCCAGTAGAAATTGGACTTAGGTGTTGCCTTATGTCTTCATTCAAGACATTGTTTCGCTTACAACCCTCTTTCCAGAGAAAGGAGCGCAAAGTGCATTATGAGGCAGATTAAAGAGAGGAGGGAAAATAAATAAAGAAAAACTGCATATTTTCATAAGATTTTTTCGGTATATTTCTTAAAAAATGTGCTGATTAAGTAATTTAACTCCAGTCTCAGAACTGTGAGGTTTAATGAAGCTGACATTTCTTCCCTTCCAATGTTATGTCAGACTAAAAACCTTTTCAACTTATAATAGATACGTATGGTAATAGATATCTGAATGAAAGATCAAACAGACATTAAGTACTGCAGAAATAGCCTGCTAAAAAGATGAAGTCACCCTGTAATGACATTATTATGACATACAGATTAAAAGAAGAACCAGTAAAAAAGAAGGATGATAATGCTATTGTGTTACTCCACTAAGGTATTTTACCAGTACAATGAAGTTACTTGCTTTCTGCATCTATCCACTCAACTGACTGATGTTTTCAGGGAAAAAAAAAAGTGTACAGGAGAAAACAATTGTTCTTGAGGAATTAAAAAGCCCACCAAGCAAACCCTACCTGTATTTGGGGTTGGTATGTAGTATCAGATGAACACTGCATTTCAAGCGTTTGATCCTGTGCCTCCAAAAACTACAAACACCATAAACCAAAATTAAAAACTTCGCCAGCAGTCTAGTACACATAGTAGGTTCAAACTGAACCCCCTTGAGGAAAGGATAATTACTACCTTGTTGTAAAGCAGATGCATTTTTGGAAGCAGATGCGTGCAAGGTGACCATACTTTGGGAAACCACATTTGAAGCAAATATTTATTTGTATAACAAACGGAATACTTTCTACCAGCCCATTATGCAGCTAAGATTAGCTCAGACCTTTATAGTGACACTAGATAGATAATAAACTGAAAGTGAATTTCAGCTGGTGGAGTTTCGCTAGTTCTTCGGCTGTCCAACCATGTGTGGGTAGAATGCGTGGACAGCCATGTCACAGTCTGCCAGCAGCAAAGCCTCTGAGAAAAGAGGTCAGAAGGGCAATTCCACAGCACAGATCAGCAGGATAACTCCTCATCACAAGGGGAGCGTCTTAGCAGCATTGCCTGAGTAGATTCAGGCTTCCCTATTCTTGTACATCTAGATAAGATGATTTCCTAAGGAGATGTGTGGTCATGGTCACAGCCCACCTCTACTGCAACCTATTTATATCTGCCACACAGACACAGAACAACGTGATTCAGTTGTTGATCAGTTCCTAGCAACATTACGTAGCCTCCTTGAGTAAAAAGTAGTCTAGTTCTGCAGATGAGGCAGAAGTATATGGGGCTCCATTGAACCCTCCTACTGCAAGTGCCTACCTAACCTAAGCATAGTGACTGCTATCCACTGTCTGCACAGGGATCCAAAATCTAGCAGACCTGTATTGTAGGCGTCTGGTATGCTCACTGGTTTATTGAACTAAATTGCCATAACAGTCATGACAACTAAGCGAGGCACCTATTGTAGGTGGTCTGAACACAACTCACATTGCAGGAGTGCTGTTCTCTGCCTTCATCTACTCCTCCCCAAGCCATGAAACCAAAACACCACCAATTTGCTACAGGCTGCGGAGAAATGAGAATTTATTTCCCCTCTGCTTGCCTCAACATGGACTTTAAATGCAGCTCTTCTCTTAGGAGTACCTGCAGAAATGGCACCACAGGGTTATGCATGGATTCTATCACAAAGACTATAGGTTGTATACCCTCACTTTGTGTGTAAGTGATTTTTTTTTTTCTGTCCATGCTGTCCAGCCAGTCTGACGGCTATGTAGGAAGGTGGATTCTGTTAATGTCTCTTAGCATTGCAGAGTGGATTCTGCAGACCAGACTACCTCCTAAACTCCAGGTCTTGAGGAATTCAGGCATTCTGTGCAATCCAGCTTCTCTGAAGTAACTGATGCCTTGGGAGGAGCAGGAGCAGAAACTAGCAATAGATCCATTCCTCTGTGCTTAGGACCTGAAAGGCAAATTCTATGCTCTGCCCTTTCACAGCTACGTTTGCATGTACCCAGAAGTACAAGGAGGTGCCATTTTTTGCAGTTTTTCAGAACAAAGCAACACTGCAGATGTACAGATAGGCAGCAGTAAAATACGTACTGTTAGGTTCACAAAGCATTTCTTCCTGTACTGTAGGAGCAGCACATTAATGAAACAGTCAATACTTGGCTGCTTTTTTCTCTGCTCTGATCTGTTACCAAAGGCTGAACTGGCTGAGCAAATCGGGTGCCTGCAGCTCCTTTGGAAACCAATAACTTCAGGTTCACTTTGAAGAGGTTTGTGTCTGTGATACAGTAATACTGTTACACTCACGTAACAGTATCAGTTCTCTTGACATAGTCCCATTATGCCTACTTGGTGCTCCTGGGCTTTACTTATCTCACTTTGCATTTGCTTAAATAAAATGCAATCATAAAAATGACCATATAGCTGACATGACAGAAATACTGCTTTTTAAACCCAAAATGAAACTCTGGTTACCTATATGCTATTTTATAAAAAGGGGACAGGGATTATTGAATAAAAAGTAGATTAACTGAGCAGCAAGACCTGGCTTCACCCATGCAGTTGGCTCTGTTGTGCTCCATTGGCTGCCTCCATGGCCCCAGGACACCATGTTCTTCAGTTGCAAGTGTCTGAAATTATACAAGAGCTGTGCTGCAGACTGATGTTTTTACAGTATGAAATGAAGGTTGTAGGTATAGCACATGGCAACAGCAGAGAAATGTGCAGTGGTAAACCATATCTGGTGCATCCCAGTCCCAGGACTGCCTTATACAGTGGTAAACTGTATCTGGTGCATCCCAGTTCCAGGACTGCCTGATAGGTCATCTTTCCCCAGAAACATACTCAAGTAATACCTAGGGGAGTGCTGTTTGGCACACACCGCCCTTTCAGGGAACAGGCCAACAATTTAAACATGTGGATGATCAGCAGCCGAATGCCTGGGCTCACTCCTTGGGGATGCCCAACCGATCTTAGATGTCCAGTATGACAGTTGATTAATTACTCTCTGTTGATGTCTGCTTTTCTCCATTCACTATAAGAAGTTTGAAAAGCAACTTGCTTAGATTTAGACTCTTTAAATTTCAGATGGCAAAGGAGAGCAGATGAAGAATGCCATTTACTTCTTCATTGATACCCTGTAGTTGATAATCAAGTAAGCAACTATAATGCATATGGAATCTGGCATTACAAATGATCTGTGCCAGAGTAGGTGTTGCAGAGGATTACAAGGCAAAGATGTATGATCCTCATCCTGAAGAGCTTAGGATCTAAGTGAACAGCATATATGCATATTCTTTGATGCATTTTGAGACCATAAACCAGTACACAGGTTTTTAGAATGAACTCTTTGTCAAGAAAATAATTATTTTAATATATGAAAATAAACATATTTCATTTCCCTATCAAAAAGGAATAAATATGCAAGCAACGCTCTGATCAGGAAACGCTGATAGTCGCAACTGTCACAAACCTTTCAGTGGGCCAAATTTGTCAATGTAGCAATAAAATTTACCTTAGCATCAGCAAACAAGAGCAGGAATCTGATGCAACCACTTTCTGATACAGCAATCTGTGGGGCCCAACTCCCTCTGGAGCCTTGGCCATTGCATTCTCATTTATATGAGTGTGTATTGATTGTACAGTGGCACAAAATGGAAAAGTGATTCATACCAGACCCTCATCCATTTGACAAACTGGAGAGCACTAGCAGACTGTGGTCTGTAGATCTCTGGCAGAATTTAAATACTTCTGCAGTGTCCAGGGAAGGTTGCTAAGAAAAATGACAGTCCTGCAGGCTTACCTTGCACTTTGAAAGCAGATCAAGAGGAGCCTATGCTTTCATTAGGAGACATAATGAAGTTGACAAGTCAAAAAAATCCAAATGCCATTGCAGTGGAAGTTGGGGATATCTAGATCTACATTGCTGGAGGCCCTTGCTCCTGACAGAAGTGTAGAAAAGAAGCTTCTCCACACAAGGCAGGCAGGTTATGTCTATTCATCAATGCTCAATCGCCCCACGCCCTAACCCTTGCTCAGTACTCCTGGATTTACCAGGTGTTTTCTCAGCCACTGGAGGGCTCACATTCTGCATATTTTAAACTCAAAAGTAATATTGGGGAGTGGGACAGGATGAAAAATTTCATCTATTTTTGAGGATAAAGGCAGAAAGTATTATCTTAAAGCATGCTCCCATCTGGACTGACTGGCACAGAGGACTCTGTGATAGTCAGTCCTGATTACTGTTTAATCCATTTCTTCACCATTTAATTGTGCTGAAATGCCCCAATCACAGAGCACAGACAAGCAATTAAAAACCAGCAGACCTTCAACCACTATAAAAGCCACGTTGTTTAAGTTGTCTAGATAAATGCAGGGCATTTTGCGTAACAAAGGTAATGGTATCCAGGATATGTACAAACGTACATGGGCAGAAGAGAAGGAGAAAGGTGATCAAACGTATTGATAAGGCAACTCCAACAGAATTTGACTTTATCACTAGATCATGGAGAGGTGGTTAAGGCTGAATGGGATTTACAAATATTATTTTGGCCACCAGAGGGTTCCCATATTTTTCCATTTGTGCAACTGAAGCAGTGAGAGAGTAAAGAGCGTAGAAAAGACACTTCAAAAATGTGAGAAAGAAATAAAGATCAAAGAAAATGCATCCCCAAAGTAATGCCAGTAATATACCTGAAGGTTCAATTTCATTCTTGTAAAATACAGTGACTGCATTTTGCAGAAGGAAAATAGACGTTTTCTGCACTGAATGCAGCACTCTTATTCTTATTTGCACCACTGCGCCTGAGATCAGTATTCAAGCAGCTGACAATAAATTCCGTGTATGTAGGACACCTATTAAAGGTTTCATGTGATGTTAGAGTGAGTAGGTTAGTACAAAAGAAACCCCACAAAGTAAATAAGATTTCAAACGTTGTGGTATTGTCAGGGCAAAACCCCAGATTCCAAGTCAAGTTCAATCCTGCAAAGCTAGTAATGGCAGTACTATTTTCCTAACTTGGCTTCAGTCACTACCGTGACTCTCGATTCTCAAATAATAGGTGATTCATCTTAATGTTATTTGGGGAAGGAATCACAATGGCTTTGATAAGTCAAATGATGGTCAGATATTTTTCTTACAGCTCATTAATTTTCCCAGGAAACAATGGGCCAAATCCTGCTGTCAGTTATGCTACTGAAGTCAGTGTGCTGGAGATGCGTTTTAATCCATTCTAGATCTAGATCCCTCTCTGACACGTATACGACGGGCTCTTGGGTTCGTGTTTTCTGACATGCTTCATCAGACCTCTTGAGGATCTCCTGAAAATGTCAACCAGAAATATGCAGCAGCTTGATAAAATCTGTCTGGAGAGTGTGATCAGGGACAGCCCCTGGTCTGAGCAGTCTCCTTGGAAAGTTTGTTCAAGGTTTCATGGTTCACCCAAAAGACTCAGAGCCCTGGAGGGGAAAAAAAGCTCCTCATTGCCTGAAATAGTGATATTAGAGCTCATAAGGCTAATGAGCCTTTCCCCTGTAGGACAGAAATAAGGGTGCTCTCTCTCTCTCTTACTGGTAAGCATGGGGATCAGAGGAGGTAGCTCATGAAGGTGTGCATCTGGCTTTCCTTTGGTTAGCCTCCAGCAGGAGGAAGTTGAATGGGCTGTGTGGCCCAGAGAACAGCTCTTGAAAGGGGCTGACCATTCTGCTCCTTACTGAGATAACTCAGATGTCTTCCCTGTTGTACTTTCCCTGTTCTCCTTTGTTGGCACACCAGCAACTCCACCAGCTTGTGCAATATGGTCCAAAGGTTCAGCAAAATCAAAATCTCTTTCCTCATTTGAGGTCAGAGCCTGGTGCCTTCAATCACAGCAAAGGAAGACTTACTACACAGTCCACTGACTTCAAGGAAGCTTCTCATGAAGAAATCTATTTATTCAGCTTGAATAATGGGCACAAGAGTCTGGCTTTTGATAACATAGGCATGGCAGCTTTGCAGGTGCTACAGCATTCAGTATTATTCCAAAGTTTCAATTTTTATTTCTAATAAGATGCTGACCTTCTAGACTTCATATGATGCATTATAATTAGAAGACTTATCAAGAAGCCTAATATAACATTATACCCGCTGGGGAGTCAAAAGTGCAAATATTAAAAATATCAAATCTCAATATTTAATTAATTGAAACAAATTAAATTTCAACCTATTTCTCATTTCTGTCAGCTACTTAAAGTTGCATATGAACTTTAGAATTTATAGAGATATCCCTACAGAGGTTCTGAGTGGGAATTTCAAACAACTAAGATCTGTGTTTGTAACCACACTTTTCAGTTTTTTGGAGACTTTTTCAACCAAGAGCTTCCAAGGCTCTGTGTGGGAGCAGTTCATTGAATATGACTACTTTAGTCAGGTGCCTAAGTGGGACTCAGGCACTTGAGAAAACCTGTCCTTTCTTCTTGGTGAAGAAGAACATCTGGAACCCTATCTTTTAAAGCTCCCCAGTCAGGCTATTCTCAAATGCCATTTTTGTCCCAAAACATAGGCAGAAGGCAGAAGAAGGTTTAAAACCCAAAGTATTTCAGCTGAGCAGTGAAGAGCAAAAGGCGAATAGAAACAGCTCTCGCAGGAAGTGAGGTGACTTCCATTTTTCTGTCATTTCTGACCTCTATCCAGCATACAGAAGGTCTTTCTTGTAGACAAATGGAATTGTGGAAAAATAACTGAAGAGCTGTTGCGGATGTACTATCAAATCACAGTAACGGTCTATTTGTCCTTATTCCTTCTAATGATATCACTACCAGGACTGCATTCATTTGGCTCACTGCTAGGTAGTGATTTCTTGTTAAAAATATATAAGTAAATGAAAACAGGCACTCAGTAAATGAATCACCAGTGATGGACCTGAAGTTCCTCTGAGAAATTTATTATTGCTACAGTCAGGGTGGCTGCAGTTCACCTATGGAACTCCCATTCTGCAGTTGCATTTCTCCCAAGTAAAGAAAATTTACAGTACTCAATCATATGCCACAGGTCCTTTGATTAAATGTGGGTTTACAGTACATGATAGCCCACAGCAGCTTAAGTACTGTACAGTGTGTTACATAAATGCACATTCAGGATTATAACACATTACAAAATAGACATGTACCTGATAGAGGTTGTTATGGTTTACAATTCCCTTTTCACTTTCCCTCTCTGTGGTAATAACTATACATATATTGGCCTTAAACACCTACATGTTTTAAGCACAGGTTAAGTTATAAAAGAGATTGCAACATCTTCTTTGTCCATCATCATCTAATAAATCAACGGGTCCATTTCTGTGGATTGATGTAATGGCATTTATTAGCATTGGCAAAGTCATATCCACTTAACTGATGCAATTAAGTAGTGCCGTGCTCTTATTATAATAATAATGGATTGACTGATGAGTAATTTATTTCTTTCCAATGTAACTGACAAAAATAGGTTATATTCATAGACAACGCAATGTATTTGGATCATAAAACTGCTGCCTTCTCAGATCTACCATTAGCTTAGATTTATTCTCACCAGAGAGCGGTAGAAAACACTTTAAACCCAAGTACCACACTTAATGAGGAATCCCAGCCCCAATGTGTTAAGTCCCACAGAGAAGGTGAATATTTTACTAGCTTTTTCTCATAAGTGAAGTGCTACTAAATACTGCCATAAAGAACCAGCTCTCAGAGCTGCCAGCTGAACTTTCTCATCTGGGGAAGAAGATGGTTGTGTTTGTTTTAATTTTAGTTGGGTTTCCAGGAAAAACATTTCCTTATTGCCACTTGTTACTCCATGCATTCTCCCTGACACTCCTTTCCTATCAATATTGCCTGGAGACCTGTGTAAGTCAGTGCTTTCGTCACCCTCAATGTGACCTTTTGGCGTATCTTGTTATTTCCCATGTTTATGACTATCATTTACACATGTGAAGATTAAGGGCCAAATTATCTGCTGGCTGGGAATTGACATGTTTTTGCTGACTGCAGCGGAGCTGCTCCGACTTACAGGCTGCAGAGCTCTGGAGATAGGCAAGAAAAAACACCCTACCTCCAGACACCTCAGAATTTGTGCACTGCAGCCTGTTTCTATTCATCGCTCTTACTCTGTCATCTGCTTTGGGTATAAAATATCAGAGTTCTCAAGGGCATATTACATCCATTTCCATCATAACTCTCTGAATTATGGTAGCGACAACTCTGTCTTCCACTGAGTACAAGCCAAATGTTCTAAAATCTTATTTCACAGTTTTGTAGGGTTCAAGGACAAAAGAAACCACCAAATTATCTTGTTTGACCTCCTCTATAGCACTCAAAGAGCAGAAAAAAGAGCTTGAGATTCCTGCATTAGCAGGGAACCAATTAATTGGGATAAGCCCAAGTGATCCCTGTAAGATTTCCACTTTCTGGGGAACAATGGAAAGGGAAGGAGATGCCTTTTGCAATCTGACCTCATGCAAAATAATTGCCCAACCACAAAATCTGAAATCAGCATAACCTGAGACCATGAACAAGGCATACTAGTCAAGACTCAGGCAAGGATGTTTCAATGTGCCACCAGGGAAGAATATGCTGTCCCATCTGGAAGCCTTTCTTTATCTGTGGGGCATACTCTTTATGTTCCAGTATGTGTTTATGTTTGTTTGTGCACACAATTCTTCACCAAAGGGAAATTCCTTCTTTGGTACCTTGAAGCCTCATGTCCAATGTTTGTTGTTATTTTAAAGCAGTTGCATTTGTCAGAAATAATGCTGGGGACAATCTAGAGCTTCTTGTCCTCTGTACGGATTATGAACGAAAAATAGAAGATTTCACAAACTCCAAGGCCAGCAGAGATCACCACAACCACCCCACATTTCTGAACAAGGTGCCTGTGGCACCCTGAGGAGCCAGGGAACAGCTCTGTTCATGGGAGAAAAGACCTTCACTGCTAAAAAAAGAGACCTTTATTTCTTCTCATTAAATGATAGCAAATACCAGAAGTTTCCCCAGCACTGACAGGCTTATCTTAAGTGTTACTCCAGTAAGCTAAAGAGATCTTTCAAATGCACAGCATAATCGCTAACATAAAAGTAGAAGATGTGGTTAATAGTATTGGCTGGCCTAAAAGGGAGAGAGAGAGACCTACAGAGGTTTGTTTACTGCTATAAGTGCTAACAAAGTTCGAAATCAAGGCGGTTTATGATTAAAGACAACGAATAAGCTAGTATCTGCTCACTGTATCCAAATATCCAATGCAAGGTTAACTCATTGCCCTCACCCCCAAGGCATTATGCATATAATTTTCAAGGCACGACTGCATGTTATATGATGACCAATAAGATCATCAATTCTGGGGTTTATTTCTGCTCTAAAACCTCTAAAAGAAGAGAAACATCTGATCTCTGAGAAGGTGTGATCTATGCCTCTACTCATGCACTCATATATTATTTATCTTGATCTACAAGTGATGTCTTATAAAGGGGCCCATGGAGGAAAATAAGAGCCATTTGTGCTACCTTTCATCAGAAATGTTTATATAGAGTCCTCTCTCTGACCACAGAGCAGACATCTCGTTCCTGAAACTACACCTCCTCACAGGAAGAAACACTAATCGTTCTCACCACTGCAGAATAGCTGGTTCTTGTTGTGACCTAAACTCGCTGCTTTAAATGTTCCTTTGATGTAGCCAGATGATGTAGCCAATACCTTTGTCAGACTACTGATGTTAGATCTTGAAGCATAAGCCTCCTAAACCCCTTCTCTGGACTGATCTACATGAACAGAACACAGGATCTTTGTTATTGAATAGCTGTTACAACTGGTTACATTCCTTTGATAAAGCTCTTTGGCAGAGGAGAAAAAGGTGAAATAATACTGCAGTGTCAGAAGTACACTATTAGATGCTGAGTCATGAGAAATCCCCACATAATGAATACCCAGACGTGCCTCTTCTAGGCGCAATACCAAGATGTCGGCTTCTGAAAATTCAGCAGGATGGATTCACTGCACTAGTGACCTGTGAAAATAGTAAGAAAACAAAGAATAATGATGCTAATGACAGGCATGTGATCCAATGAAGAGAGGGTTACAGCTTCTGGCTGATTTACAGTCCAGAATTTTTCACTCTGCTGCCTGGAATTTGAAGAGCTATTGTGACACCACAGTCACCATATAGTTAAGGTCTGGAATGTGATGTGCTGGTAAGTTAAGAAAATCTTTTTGATTACCCATGCTTTACACCTGGAATTTAAGCCAGGGACTGAGTATGAAATAGTGCTGGATGTGCTTTGGAGATAAGAACGAACTCACCATGCCAATAGGGTTCTTTTTCCATGTTCTTACTTTATTTTTTTTGTGGCACTTATTCCAATTCAATTAAAATAATTGAAGTTAATTTTAAAGACATATTTAGCTTATTGAAATTTGCAAGACATAAATATAGTTGGCAATGGATTTTCAGATTTTTCTGAAAGAAAGAATAATGATCAGTTAATTTGCAGTAGTGAAGCAGTTTCTTACTATGTGGTCACAGGGAAGACAAAAATGGTCATGCCTGAAGAAGAACAGGACAATTCTATTGGGGTGAAAAAAAAAGTGAGGATGAGATGGAGAAATTTAGCAGAACTGTTTTCATGATCAGTTAGTAGCGTCAAAAGAAAATCATGTTCTTACCCTGGGAAAATAGGCAGCATGAAAGATTAATGTTTGTCACAGCTGGATAGACTACTGGGTCCCAGCAAACTTCATAACCTAGAGATACAAGAAGAAACCTTAGGGGAAAAAAAGAGAACACTCCTGATCCTCTGGCTACTTCTAAAATTCTGTCCCTAGTCATTCTGCTTAGTCAACATCTCTAAGAAGGCCTCAGGGATCAAAAATTAAGACAGCTGTCATCAATAACTGTGCACAGAAACATGTCAGGCTTGAAGGATCAGTAGATAGAGAGTCTTCCAGGAGACATATACTGCTGTGAGATGCCGTACCTCTGCCTATGGGTCCTGGAAATGAAGTCAAGCCAGCAAAACATGAAAAATTGTAGTGCACAGAACAAGGCAAGGAATTTAGAAGGATTTTGCTCTTCATGTTTGGGGGTGAGGGAACTGTGTGGAGGTAGGACATGGAGGTTTTGTCTATTATGTGCATAGCTGGAGCATGTTGACATGGGAGATACACACTAGATTTGCACTGCTTTTTACAGCCATGCCCAAAAGGGCCTCTGTATTTCCCAGGTGAAGTGGTGTTGGTTGGTTGTCTCCTGTTCTGTCCAAGATCGGAGTTTTTTGGGGTGGACATGCCACACCCATAAAATAGTGCATACCATGTCACAGTGCTATACAGATTCATAGATCTATTCACAGTCTGTTCTTGTTCATGCCATTATCACGATAATATGCTTAAAAACAGGGATATGGCTCAACCCCTCTTCTTTTTGCTGTCTGAGCAGTCATTGTACTCCTGCATTTGATTGTGTAGCTGTAACTGATGATTCTTGCAAGTATCAGACCATCAAGGATGTATGGAGCAAGCAACCCCATAGGATGAAAAAAATCTGCCCTGTGGTGGAAATCACAGGTCTCTACTGTGATTAACGGCAAGTGGAAGGTTGCTTTTTGCCTTTCTTGGTGTAGATATTGGCTGGGGCCAATCCAACCTCTTTGTTCCTCAGTCTTTGCTAGTTTTGACAAAAAGAGGCAAGCACCTACTCATTTGACTACCTTGTCCTGAAGAACAAGATATAAGAGCAGCAGGCAAAGCTTTCCCATAGGACGCCTGCACTTCACAGTCCTGCATGAAAAATTCGTGTCCTATTGCCAGCATCCACATACCACTTCAAGAACACAGGTGCAAGAGAGAAAGAGGCATTTAATGAATGCATGCACATAGTAACAGTCAAAGAGGTTTCATTTTAGAGGTATCACTTGCTGGTCTTTGTAAGCCCCAGACAACCACCAGGTATGATTTCACTATCAGCAATCTCCATGAACCAAGAAGTGACATGCGTGTGCAGCTGGCACTCTCTCCCACAGGAGACACAGTCACCAACAGTCCTAGGAAATCTCTTGGACTGTTGGCTATTCCCTGTGTTCACAGAGCCCGGCATAGATAATCAAAGCCCAACTAAGGATTTTAGCCAAGCCCAAAATTCCTCTAGACTAGAGGTGAAGTATGACCTTTGATTCACTCAAAACAAGATGTTTGTGTCTCAGGAAAAGGCTAAACACTGAAGTCCCCAATACCATCTGCATCATTGCAGCCAGTTTAATCTGCTACAGCATGTGAACTCATAGAATCATAGAATCATAGACTAGTAAGGGTTGGAAAGGACCTTAAGATCATCTAGTTCCAACCCCCCTGCCATGGGCAGGGACACCTTGCACTAAACCATGTGGTCCAAGGCTCTGTCCAACCTGGCCTTGAACACCGCCAGGGATGGAGCATCCACAACCTCCCTGGGCAACCCATTCCAGTGCTTCACCACCCTCACTGTAAAGAACTTCTTCCTTGTAGCTAATCTAAACTTCCCCTGTTTAAGTTTGAAGCCATTACCCCTACAGTCTACCACTACAGTCCCTAAGGAAGCGTCCCTCCCCAGCATCCTTATAGACCCGCTTCAGATACTGGAAGGCTGCTATGAGGTCACCACGCAGCCTTCTCTTCTCCAGGCTGAACAGCCCCAACTCTCTCAGCCTGTCTTCATACGGGAGGTGCTCCAGCCCTCTTATCATCCTCGTGGCCCTCCTCTGGACTCGCTCCAACAGCTCCATGTCCTTTTTATGTTGAGGACACCAGAACTGTACACAGTACTCCAAGTGAGGTCTCACAAGAGCAGAGTAGAGGGGCAGGATCACCTCCTTTGACCTGCTGGTCACGCTTCTTTTGATGCAGCCCAGGATACGGTTGGCTTTCTGGGCTGCAAGCGCACACTGAAGCCGGCTCATGTTGAGCTTCTTGTCAACCAACACTCCCAAGTCCTTCTCTGCAGGGCTGCTCTGAATCTCTTCTCCGCCCAACCTGTAGCAGGTCGGGATTGCCCCGACCCAGGTGTAGGACCTTACACTTGGCTTGGTTAAACTTCATAAGGTTGGCATTGGCCCACCTCACAAGCGTGTCAAGGTCCCTCTGGATGGCATCCCTTCCCTCCAGCGTATCAACCGAACCACACAGCTTGGTGTCATCAACAAACTTGCTGAGGGCTCACTCAATCCCACTGTCCATGCTGCTGACAAAGATGTTGAACAGGACCAGTCCCAACACTGACCCCTGAGGGACACCACTCGTTACAGGTTTCCAACTGGACATCGAGCCATTTACTACAACTCTTTGCGTGCGGCCATCGAGACAGTTCTTTATCCACCGAGTGGTTCATCTATCAAATTGATGTCTCTCCAGTTTAGAGACAAGGATGTCATGCGGGACAGTGTCAAACGCTCTGCACAAGTCCAGGTAGATGATGTTAAGTGCTCTGCCCCTGTCCATCAGTTCCGTGGCTCCATCATAGAAGGCCACCAAATTGGTCAGGCAGGATTTCCCCTTATGAAGCCATGTTGGCTGTCACCAACCACCTCGTTGTTTTTCATGTGCCTTAGCACGTTTTCCAGGCGAAACTGTTCCCAGATTTTGCCAGGCACAGAGGTGAAGCTGACTGGTCTGTAGTTTCCCACGTCTTCCACCTTCCCCTTCTTGAAAATGGGGCTTATATTACCCTTCTTCCAGTCATCAGGAACTTCACCTGACTGCCACAATTTTTCAAATATGATGGACAGTGGTTTAGCAACTTCCTTCGCCAGCTCCTTCAGGACCCGTGGATGGATTTCATCAGGTCCCATGGACTTGTGCACGTTCAGGTTCTTAAGATGGTCTCAAACCTGATCCTCTCCTACAGTGGGCCTAAGGTCTTCATTTTCACAGTCCCTGCATCTGCTTTCCACGACTTTTGTGGTGTGGTCAGAGCATTTGCTAGTGAAGACTGAGGCAAAGAAGTCATTAAGAACCTCAGCCTTCTCCAAATCCATCGTAGCCAGTTCTCCCGATAGCTTTCGGAGAGGGCCCATGCTGTCCCTAGTCTGTCTTTTATTTGCTACGTATCTATAGAATCCTTTCCTGTTATCTTTCACATCCCTTGCCAAACTTAATTCTAGCTGGGCCTTAGCTTTCCTAACCTGGTCCCTAGCTTCCCGGGCAATGCTCCTATATTCTTCCCAGGCCGCCTGTCCTCACTTCCACCTTCTATAAGCTTCTTTTTTCCCTCTAAGTTTCCTCAGCAGCTCCTTGTCCATCCATGGAGGTCTCCTGGCCCTCCTGCCGCACTTTCTTCTAGTCGGGATGCAACACTCCTGAGCACGCAGCAGGTGATCCTTGAATATCGACCAGCAGTCTTGGGCCCCCCTGCCCTCTAGGACTATATCCCATGGAACCTTACTAAGCAGGTTCCTGAAGAGGCCAAAGTCTGCTTTCTTGAAGTCCAGGGCAGTGAGCTTGCTGCATGCTCTTCTCACTGTCCTGAGGATCTCAAACTCCACCACCTTGTGATCACTACAGCCAAGGCTGCCCTGGAGCGTCACATTTCCAACCAGTCCCTCCCTGTTGGTGAGCACGAGGTCCAGCATGGCACCTCTCCTTGTCGGCTCCTCTATTGCTTGAAAGAGGAAGTTGTCTTCCACACAATCGAGGAACCTCCTGGATTGCTTGTGCCAGGCCGTACCATCCCTCCAACAGATGTCAGGATGGTCTCTGCCCATAAGAAGTGCATACAGGAGGACCCCGTCCCACAGGCCACTTTTATTCAGGCACTGCCATTCTTCACTCCCAGTATTTGGGAGAAACCCAGGAAGCCATTTCCACTTCCATAGAAAGAAGTTACTGCTAAACACACAAAAAGCACTAATGAATGGGCCAGTGTTGTGTCTGCAGTACTCCCCTCCTTTGTTCTTTGAAGAACTCTCTTTCCTTCTCTCTTGACCTGGACCTCACTCTCTTCTTCTCCGGCTTGAATATTCTCCTGCATTATCCCAAAGTCTGTGAGGAACAGACAGTGTACTGATGCCTTGCATGCTTTTTAGTAGTCTTCTTTCCACCCTACTGTCTTTATCAAGAAGACATGGTGTATCTGGCAACAATTCCTTTACATGGCCATTGCCTTTTCAGGGAAGTTTCTTTGTATATCCAGACACTAGACAGCCTGGACCTGGGAACACTTTCTGAAGAAGGACAAAATCTGTTGGGAGATGAAGGAGACCATATAGCTTTGATTATAAAATGCATTTGTTTCATAAGTCAGAACTAAACAGGCTTGGCCAGGCCAGCAAACCAAAAATTCTAACCAAGCATGTAGTATGAATATAGTAAAAAATAGCCCATAGGCATAGTGTCCATCAAGTTCTAATTGGGACAAAGAATCAGAGGTCCCACACTTCTTTCTCCCTTTTTTTCTTCCCTACTGGTGCTGTCATCCATAAATGATGGTGCAAAATATAAGGTGTTAGAGCATCAGTAGTTGACAGCCTCTGCTGCAAGAGATTCTGGTTTGGATTGGCCAGTGGATCAGCCACTGTGTAGATAATAGCTAACTGACACAAAGTGTAAAAAACAGTGTTCATGCCCTTGGGAAAGGGCCTCTCTCCTTCAAGAAATTGAAATGAAGAGTGTCCATGATATTACGCTACATGAGATACAACCTCAGTGGAGCACACATGCCTATGTGCCCAGTAATGCCGACCACACCGAGATGGGGCCAGAGTTATTTTCAGGTCTTTCCAAGTTCCTTCAAAGGACTTGCTGAGCACTCTGGTTTTATTTGAGTGTGGAGATTGGTGGTAGCTTGGCAGTACACAAGTCTGAGGTGTCTCCATCAAAAATTCCTGTTTGTCCCTACCTCTTACATCCCAAGCTCAAACTTTGTATGTGGATGACCGAGTAAAACCTAAGATGTGAAATGACTTGCCTGCAGTGTGGATAGTCAAGCAACCAGAAAGAAGAAGAGAACACTGTAACATGAGAATATGGCTATTCCCATATTGCACTTGGATCCTTCATGTTTTCTACAGGGCTCTTCACTGACACTGTTTAGGTAAACTGCGCACTTGTAGGTAATGGAATTCTTGGGTAGACCAGTAACTAGCTAAAAGATAGGAAAACAAGAGCAGGAATAGATGGTCATGTTTTATCATGGTGAGGATTATCAATGGAGTTTCACAAAGATCTGGGACCTATGCTATTCAAAATATTCATGAACAAACTGGAAAAGGAAGTAAGAAGTAAGAAGATGACAATTTTTTCTGATACAAAATTTTCAGTAAAAGCAATGGAAAATAAAAAACCCACTAAAAGCAAAATTAAAAGAAAAAGATAATTGTGACATGCTGCTGAAGGATTTCATGTTAATTAGTGGCCAGCTGATAAAAAACTGTCAAATGAAATCTAGTGTTGATAAATGTAGAACATGCCATATGAAGAGAAAGTATTCTAAATATCATAAAAGGATGGTATGTTCTACATTAGTTATTACCACTCAAGAAAGGGGGTATCAAGGAAGGGTGTTGCATAAAATTACAAA
Organism: Strigops habroptila; assembly: GCF_004027225.2. Lineage (NCBI taxonomy): Eukaryota > Metazoa > Chordata > Aves > Psittaciformes > Psittacidae > Strigops > Strigops habroptila. The sequence goes on along the minus strand of NC_044277.2, from coordinate 105,942,706 downwards.
GCAGCCGATTTGAAACAAACAGAAAAAAGATACTTTTTTCACATGACACATAATTAAACTGCGGAACTCATTGCCACAGGATGTTGTAGAGGCCAAAAGTATAAATGGGCTCAAAAAGCAATTAGACAAATTCCTGGCTGAAAAATTCATCGAGCGTTACAAAACGCAAAGATGCAGATACAATCTCTGGCTCATGATGCCCCTAAGGCACAGACTGCTGAGAGGGTGTGCCAGAATAAAGTATCACTGTATGGTCGCTCTGCTTTTACACTCTTTCCCTAAATACCTGCTACAGACCATTGTCGGAAACAACACTGAGCAGAGGAAGGATTTCTGCAGCCGCTGTTACGGCAACATATAGCTCTGCATAAAGTTAAGGAAAAAAGAAATAAAAGTGGGAACTGAATCCATGTAGGGGCTGCAGCATTTACGATTTCTGGAAAAAAAGTCAGAGAGGATTTGGCAGTTGTAAGGTGAAAAGAGAATGCAATAGAAGGAGAATATCCATTTTAGCATATGGGTTGATCAACCTAAAGTAAGTGGGTGTCAGTCTTGTACTGATGGGTAGAGAGAAGGCTATCCATTAAAAGGTTTGTAACACTTATGGAGCCAGAAACCATGTTAACAAATGAAGTCCACATAGAAATACTTTCTAAGACATCACTTAGTAACAAGCATCAAACCAATCTGTGAAGTTGTATATGTCACTGATACATGTCTTGAAGCTCACCTTGTGTTTCACTAGAATGCATGAAAAGCCATTTGTATTTAGATGACTGTAGAAATGGTGAATTGTTTCCTTTAGGAGTTAAATAAATGGTTTGCCCTAGTTTGCCAGTTTTCCATAATTTTACTTGACTGGCCACATAAATTTGCTGGAAATGATCAGATAGCAGCAGATTGGCACAGCAGAGGAATTCCAACAGAAGCACAGCGTTAATGAATCTCCACCCATGTCCAGACATGTGGATGTGGAGAAGTCCAGCCAGCAGCACCCAGCTGGGTTCCTCCGAGCAGAGCACACCGACTGTGTGCACCCTTTGCACTGGTGATTGCACCCACAGGGGGTGGCAGAGACTGGTAAGAAAATAGCTATATCCAGCCCCCTATGAGCATGGCTCTAGAAAGGAAGTGATACAACCATTAAAACCAGAGGCAAAACCAGCCCTCATCATGAAAATGCATTTCAAGTGTAAAGTGGATACAGCATTAATAACTACCAGCACCCTTGCTGGAAGTCATTCATGTAGTGGATACAGACTACTATGTTATATCTCCTAGTGTTAAAAAATAAATTCATCAGCTCACATCCACCAAGACACTGCAGCAGACACCATATATTTCAGAGGAGCTCAGCTTCTGCTGAAAACTCAAGTGTATCCTCAGCTGTGTGGGGACCAGGTTGAGCAGACGGGCCATTCTCTGCACAGCCATCAGCCCATGTGCTGGGGCTGAGCAAGGAGCATGTTAGCTCTCCATAGGCCATGGGTTAGTGTGGTGCGGCATTTCTTCTTCCTGTTATAATCAATCCAAACTGAATGTATTTGCTTAGTTCCTGGTTTTTAAAGCATCTCATTAACTGTTTCAGCAATGACGTAACTTCTTTTTAAGTTCACAAATCTATTATTTCCCCTTAACCACCTCGAAACTCTACCTAAAGTTAATGGACTTGAAGGGAAAAATATGCCATGAAGTGCCTATGATTTCTGGTTATCCAGATTGTCTGTGCTCTACAAATCAATGCACTTGAATCTTGTTGAATCTATAGCCAGACAACCTGAGAAAAAAATATATCCAGCAGAGGTTTGAACTTCATTCACACATCTTAATAGGAATATTATGCTTAAACCCCTTTGTGACCATTCAAGTGATAGGACCATTAAAAACAGTGGCAAGAACAGCCTTCATCATGAAAATGCTTTTTTAGTGTCAAGTGGATACAGCGTTAATATTAACTATCAGCACCCTTGCACAAAAATACATGAAAATCAGGAAAAATGCATTGCTGGTCCCAGCTTACTATCTATCTGGGGACAATTTATGGGGTTTTGCTAGTTAGTTGTGATTAAATGCAAAATATTCTACAAGGACAAAAAGCTTATGTTTACAGAGAAATGGAATATAACAGATTTTTTTTTTCTGTTTCCTCCTGCATATTTGGACTTCTCCTGTGCAGTCTGTGACTTTCAGCTACAGGCTATGACTGATCTCTTGACAACTCTAGTCTCTCGATAAATTGTTCAAAGTCAGACCTGGGCCTGTGTCAGTTCCTAGAATATCTGAGTTTTATATCTTCTCTAGCCTCATTTTAAATTTAAATGATAACAAATGCAATCTGACCCCAGATGGAAGAGAACATATTTTTACATCAGATTGGTGTTTTTATTAATATGACTTTGGTAAGCATCTCAAACCCCACAGTCATTTATGCTGAACGCCTACATGCTTTCTAAGAGGATGGTGAGCCATGTGCTGCCGTGGAAGTGATGCACAATGCCAACTAGAGGTTGGCATTGCCTTGCAGGGAAGCAGTGCCATGGTCTTCTAGGCACATCTATTCCCATTTTTGTCCGCAGTTCCTCTATTTCTTTCTGAGTTGGTTTTAGCAAATGATCTATTTGTTTCTTGTGTGTGTTGGCAGGGGGATTTAAATTGATTATTTTTTCTTATGTTTTATTTTCAAAGGTATCTTTTATAGTTTGAAAACACTGTCTAATTTGTGCTCTTCCTTGAATTCCACTATGACAGGATTCGGACCCAAAAGGTAGGCTATTCATTTTTCCTTCCTTCACACCAGTTTTAAAATAAATAAATGAATCTGTAAAATTATTTTTAACAGGCTGGCCCCAACCTTTGTTGTTTGGAAGAGGTGGTCAAAAGAGACTTGAGGGAAAAAGCCACATGCAGAGAAGAGAATAAACCTGACCTGCAGTTACATGGCAAAAAGGTTCCTCTGTTTTTGTGGGCAAAGGGACATATCTCATGACTTGGGCTTTATGGTGACAGAGCTAGTGGTCTAAACTGGCAGGGCACTTTTTCTTTCAAATACTGGCTGAATTTGCAAATCTTTTGCTCTGGTCTTTAAACCTAGTTCTCACCTGTCATTAATCCCTTTCCTGTTTTCAACCGAAGGAAAGACTTGTGCCATGAACAAAAGGGAAAGAGATGCCACGTATTAGTTGCCAAGATAAGGTACCAGTATTTAAAAAACACCAGCCACTCAGTTCAGACAAAGAGGGATATCTCTGATGAGTCAAGTGCAAATACACGCCCTTGCATCTGCTGTGGTCATCTACAAAACCCATTTTGGTTGGATTTTTTTCCTCTGTTTGACCCCTCATCACCTCTTTATTCAGCCTCCCCCAAGAAGAGCATGATGTCTGAGTCAAGCTTTTGAACTCTCTACGTGTAAGAAGGTTTCAAAGTAAGCAAACAAGCTCATACATCCCTTGTCTGTGTAGGTGTGTTCACATATTTGTATTTATTAAAAACAAAATAAAAACATAATCTGATACAATTAAAGATGTATTTCAGAGAGTGGTCTGTGCTGAGAAATGCTTGCACCTGGTATCGTAATTTATAATGTTTAAGAAACAAGTTGGCATTTAAAAGAATCAAATGACAATGCAGATAATAGGATCTAAAAGTCCCTCCCAAATTACTAAACAGGAGAGAATTGGATAAGATCATTCTGGTTGTGTTTCTAATATTTTAGAGTAATGGTTGCCTGCTATGCTCAAGCCTTTGATCTCATAACTTTGCCAGCTGACAATAAGATAATAAGTGCTAAGGAGAATACAGTAAGAATAAAAATCAGTGCATTTTCTAGGGGGGCACTGTGATGTGACATGATCGGAGAAGCAAACTGTATATGAAGGGCAAATTTTGCTCTCAATTGTCTAATGCCCATGCAGAGTTCTGAATATGGCCTGTTGCAGGAGGATCAGTTCAAAATGTTAATTCAGCAAATAAAGGAAAACGCAGTATTCAACCTTGCTTTAATTCCCTGAGCTGATGGGACATTTATTATGCACAGCTCTTGCTGCATCTGTTTGTTAATCACATAATATAGTTAACACTGCCAAAGGAGGACAGCAATTATATAACAAAGTAACCGAAAAACTATCCTCACCTAGAAGAAAAAGAAGGAAAACCAGGCTAGTATTTTATATCTATTTTCTGGATTGAGTTAAACATATCAGGTATGCAAGATATCATCTCAGAGCTTGAGAATGACCATGCGACTTGGGGGTCCTGAGCACTCCAGACCCTCGTGAGACAGTCCCAGTTGTGCCCAAAGTGATCATGGAGGTTGAAGGTGTATGTGTAGTCATCTCAGCGTCCTTTTCAGAGATACTAAGCGCCCACAGATGAAGCGAATGGGAGATGGTTTGTAGGAGGCCACAGAGAACAGCTGGGTAGTTTGCACCAGGGAGCTCTTTGTGGCAGCCAGTGGAACAGGGATGGTCCCAGCAGTAGGGAAGGAAAGCTCCTGCGTGGTTGCACAGACAGTACATGTGGTCCCTGTCTGCATCTGATCTCAGTGCTTGCGTATAATGCAGGGGAAATTTGGATCACAACCTGCAGATAGGTCAGAGTGGTGCAGACATGCCAGCGGTCAGGCTCCCTCACTGCCTCTGCCTGGCTGTGCCTCTGGCTCTAATGCTGTGATGCAGATGTGATTGTGGCTTGGCCTGCCTTTTCCCCCTTCAGCTCTAGGTCAAGGCAGGAAACCTAGTTCATCTGCTGTTCCTTTCCTGGGGCTGTAAGCCTGCCTGGGTATTCCCAAATCCACCAGATCTTTGTAGTGAAAAGGAAGATGGGAATCGGCGAGAGAACAGCTGGTAAAACCACCCCTGCTCTTCTGTTTCACGAACTGGTATACTAACTGCAGGCAACCAGCTAAAATAAAAGGATATTATTGGCCCTTTGGCTTGGTCAGTAGAGGAATACATTCTCCTTCCAACTGACCTGCTCAAACACAGACTCTTTTGTAGGTAGTACTGTAGGTATTAAGATGAATTAGAATAGGCTGAAAGGAATACACATGTACATTTTTAGCAGTATTATAGGAAACAAACTTTCCTTTTTTGCCGGTTAAATGCCAATGACACTCAAAGACAATATTCAACAAAGAAAGAGTGAGCTCCAAAGACATCATTTTGCCACCCATACAGGATTTCCCAATGGAGTGAGACTGAAGTTCAGCCTAGAATTTGGCTCTGGACCAAAACCAAGACCAGCAGAGCCTGAGTTTGTAGTTTTTTAAGAGATCCAATCCTGCCATATGTTTACCAGCGAGATCATAATTGTCTGTGCCGTACTCAGTCTGCTATGGATTTTGCAGCAGCTGTCAATAGCACTCATTCATCACGGGCCCAAGATAATTGAAGCACTCCATCTGCTGCAGGGCCACTATTATCAACAGTGATACTTGTGTCAGTAACTTACTGAAGAAGGGCCTGAACTTACCCCTAGTGAAAAATCAATGGGAGGATTCCTGTTGGCAGAGGCAGAGGCAGTCCTAACCCTTTCAGTACTGAAACCCTGAGTGGCTGCTCAGCATCTGAATGCGCACACCCATCCCTCTTCTGTCCCTGGATTACTGGGAGGAAGGAAACCCAGGCAAAGCTCTGCTGTGATCACACAGCCTTTGCAAATCAGCCCCACAAAGTGCTCTGAAGCACAAATCCCAGCTGTAGGAAAGGGCAGGCAGTGAAGAAAAACCAGAAATGGGCTGAAGATGGTGATGTCAGCTTACATGGATGAGAGGCAGAGTTCAAGCTATGCATTCAGTTTCAAGCCCCTGACTGTATAAACAGTCAGGCATGTTTACAGGAAAGTGCTAAAGGAATTAATCTGTTACTCAGCAACACTAATCAAGACTCCTACCCCCTGCAGTTCATAAAGTCCTACATCCATGCATACCTTTATGTTCATGTTCACAGCCAGCCCCACTCCATCTTCTGTCCACTGTACAAAGAGAAGGAAAAAAGCTAGGTCTGTGCAATAAAACTAGTTCTTGTAGTAAAGCATCATTTTTTTCTCAGATAAACCAGTTATTTTCCATCATTTGCAGTTCTCTTTTCTCCTATTTTCACCTACTTGTAAAAACAACACAAAACCTCTTTTTCTTCTTGGATTTTCTTCCAAGAAAATAACAAACTTTTGAAATCCAAGGCAAGTTATGACCTCTTTAACAAAGAGTGAAAAACAGAAGTTGTTGTCCTGCTGCTGTGAGTGCAGATGAGATCAAACTAGAACTTTAAATCAGAACACCCTTGAACTTTCAAGGTCAGGTTCACATCTAAACTTTACTGCTAAGGCGAGTCAAAGCCTGTGCTCAGATGGATGTGGATAGCTCCCACTGAGTTCAGTCAGCATTAGCTGATTGTAACGGTAATATTTTTGTTGCATTTGTTTACTCCAGTGCAGATTCTCAAGGATCTGACTTAATTTTCATTATTTCATGTTCGCACCCTGTATAAGAAAGGCCACTTGATTGAATACATTTAGGCACTCTTTATGCACAGGATGATATAGTATTAGGAAAACGAGAACTTTACTGAGTACAGCCATCCCTTCAATGTCATTTTGATGGCAAAAAACAGAGTGCCAAAGGTTCAAAGAAGATAATGCTCCAAGGTCTCAAAATACAAAGCAAAACCATGATTTCACTTTGCATCAGAGGAGCACAGAAAGCAAGGCACTCTTCTGCTGGGCAATGATGTGGATGGTTTTTGAAATGTTTGGTTGTTTGGTACATTCTAGACCTAGGTTTTCAGGGATAGGCAACATCTTTTATTGGAGGAATGGGAATTGCTGTAAAGGGCAGTGCATGTTTGAATTCCCTGCTTGTAAAAGGACTGAGCCTGCCAGATTATTTTGCAGCACCACAAGATGGAGGAAGGTCATATAAGATCTCTGTATGGTGGCAATTGGGAAAACTGTAAAGGAACTTTCCCATGTTGTTGTCTTTGTCTTCTATGGATGTCTCCTTACTTCCTCAAAAACACAAGGAGTCAAGGTAGCTTTTTTTTTAAGCAAAACAGGAGGGGGGAAGGAGAGAAGGTAAAAAAACCCAGTAAGGAATAGACTGATGAGTTTCTGAAGTTGAAATAGACGTGACCCCAAGAAACACAGATGTATTCCTTTGCTAAAGAGAATCATTGCATGCAAGAAGGAAGAGATGAGATTTTTATTTTTTTATAAAATTTGATTTTTAGAAGAGATGTAAATATTCTGACTAAAAAGATACCTTTCTTTTCAATATTTAATGAGCCTTTATTTTTGTCCATCTACTTTCAATACATGAAAACAAGTCTCTAACGCAGGAACCCACTCTCCAGCTGCAGTGTAACAGATGTGCAAACCATTAGTATCTGCTACCCATTCCAAGTCATTAAATCTGAAACCCTGCAGGAGGAGTCAAAGGTACCATCAGGGGACCTGTGGCGGTTATGGTGTTTCTACTTAGCTGATTTCATTGCAAGGGCCAGTGTTTTACCTTGAGGCATAGAGGGGAGTAAGGAACTCAGAGCTGGATTAACTGTGAATCAAATGACTATGAAAATATACAGCTTGCATCATAAGGTTGGTTTCCTGGGCACTGAGCACAACAGTGAAAGGGAAATGAATGATGCCTCACCGGCAAGGGAAGGTGTAAATAGTATCCAGTGAACTTAAAAGAGGAGTGAAAACAAAGAAGACCCTAGGCGAAAATGCATTCAGTGTTTGTGGAAAAGGGCAGTGCCTTCTGAAATTTTCCTCAAAATCTCAAAAGGATTTTGATTCATGAGAGGTCAACTCCAATAGTGAACAATTCAGGTTGGATGCTCCAACAAGGCAGCAAGAGAAACCAATACAGAAAGTGGTTAGCACCAGGCACGGTTTTCATCTATAGGGTGATGGAAGTGAAGGTCCAGGATTTGGGAACTAGCCTGTCATTTGCATTCAGTGCTCTTGAAACAACCACCTCATCACAAGCTAACCAGCACTGCAAAGGGACAGTCCAAGGACTAAATGAAAAGACGTACCTGCCCTTAAAGCCAACAAAAGTACAGGCTGGGGAGCTGAAGTGAATATCCTCCTAGCCCCTGCCCACTGAGAACACAGAGAGCCCTGGTGGGTGCTGAAATTGGACCTTGGCAGAACCTGACTGCTTATACAAGAGCAGAAACTTCCTGCATCTTCCAGGAACCCAGGCATCCAGATCCCCTTCCCGGTTCAGAAGACACTGCTCCTCCTGCGACAGAATTTCTCAGCCTTAGAACACCCCAAATTCACAGCATTTTTGTAGACTGCGTGGCATTCCAGCAGCTGGCTGACTTTCTGATGTTGCACGTGGGTGAGCTTTTGCTCACTCTCTTGCCATCTCTCTGCAAGCAGCAGGAGCCGGAGCAGGGCAAGTGTCACAGGCAATATTCAGAAGCAATTCCGGAAACTTTATTGCTCAGAAGTGGCACTCAGCCAGCAGAGAAGAAAGAGAAGAACTCACAGTTGTGTGCTTGCACACACTGACAAAACTGTTACTGATGAATCAGAGAGAGAAATCTGGAGAGGTGACCTTGGGAGGTCACAGAAGACTCGATTTTGCCAACAAATATGAACATTTGCAATCAGACTGTGGCCTTGTGCCAGTCACTGTTTTATGTGCTATCTCATCAAAACATATGAATTTTCAATAGCTGGTTTAGAGGCCTACTTGCTGCAGTATTGTATCTTTCCAACTCCTACAGGTTTTGAATTGTACAGATACAAAAGCAGGGTATTGAAGAAAGCTGGCACTTGGATTTACATTGTTCTTGATGAACATTTTCCTGCATTTTGAAAATCGCCAACTGGTCAAGTGCCGGAAGGTCGCTATGCAACGTGGCAAAACTGATGACAGAAGGGAGACAAAAAAATCTCTGGAAAATGAAACTCCTCCATTGTCCAGCCTGGAAGGTCAAAAATTGCCATTTTAAGATTGCTTGTGCTAACAGAGGCTCACCCACCCTAGGTGTCAGCTCTTCAGAGAGAACTACCGTAAATACCGCCATCTGTGATGTTCCTGGTGAAGGACTGTGCTGATGTAAAGGTTATTACTCATTTATAAACATATGGCTGTTGTAATCATTCGGTCTTCTATTCATAGTAGGATTTGTGTTTTGATGGAGCTCAGTTTCAAAACAAGGATGTTTTTTCACTACTCAGCACGAAGGGGACATTATCAATTTAATTTATATTAATAAAAACAACAGCAACCAATGTGGCAAATTCTTAAATCAATAGATGTGATATTAAGAAAAAAATCCCATCCAAAGCAGTCAGTCTGAATGAGCACCACCCAGTGCAGTCTGAAATCAAATCTACAGTGACTGTTAAAAAGATTGTGAACAAAACCAAGAGGATTCTGCTGTTGATCATTGTTGAAACTAAACAAAATAATAAAAGCTAACAGAAAATATATGCCTGTTTGTCATTATTTCAATTTTAAAAATCTAGAGAGAGAAAATAATGAGATTTACAGTACTTGAGCTAACAGCATGTTTTAGTGATACTGTGGTAGCAAAAGCTCTGAAAGTGTGTTTTCGAACTATGGATTTTATTGCCTGCGTGTGTGATGTGTGAATATTTGAGCATGTGCGTTTGTGCGTATACATGCCTTTCAAATGAGCCCTTTAGATCTAAGATCCCATTTCCTCCATATAGTCAACAAAGACCATAAAGCAATTTCTGTAGGAGCAAGAGTTCACGTAGAAGACCTGAAAGCTAAAAATTCCCACCAAACCAGTTCAGACACAATGCATAACTTACCTGTTGTCTGTCTGCTTCCAGAAGCAAAGGGACCAGTTCATCTGACTTATTGTAAATGTCTAGCTCAGGCTGAGATGAATTGCTTCCTAACTCCATTGACTTTGTGGATAGTTTTTATTAGGCCCTTGATTAAGAGTTTTGATGACAGTAGAGCCTGTGTTTGCATGGCTGTCCCTAATATTATGCACTCTGGGAAAAAAAAATTATTCATTGCTGCATAGAGATATCTTGCAGTAAACCACACCCCCATCCACAAATAGGCATGGCTGGATTCCACATACCAAAACATCTCTCTCCATACTTTTCACCAGCAGATCAAATAAAGTGAGAATTACCAATAGATGATCCCATCCCCTGAGAAACATTTTTCCTGATGAGAGACTCATCTGACATGTTGTAAATAAGGTCTGAAAAACCTTATCACTGATACTGCCTTGGATTACTCTAACATAATACTTTAACACCCAGCCCACAGTTCATCATTAATAATATTTATGTAATGCAGCTGCAAGGGTAAGCAGCAAGCTACATCATCTCAGCTGAATGAAGAACAAGTTGCACTTTCTAGATCACAGCATTGTGATGTTTGTATTACATATGTTGGAACTCAATAATGAAAAGAAATCAAACCAAAAAACAAACCAAACAATCAACTACGCTGGCTTTTGGATGTTTAAAAATAAGATTGCGGAACGAAGATGAAAATGTAGTTCAGCATAAGGGAGTTTAAATTTTTTATGTTTAAATCAACTTAAAAATAATTTCTTTTTTTGGAAGGCTGAGGTAGTTATTTTTATATGCAGTCTTAGGTTAGGACTAACACTTGAGCCCCTGATATACAGTGAAAATCCATTTGAATCCATTGGAGAATCCTCATGTACATGAGAAAGCTTCAAATACAGAAAGCTAGGGGTTTTTTTTTTCATGTGACAGTGTGCGAATATCCTTGATTTATGGCATCTGAACACCAAACCGCCATGGCTCTTCCTGGAGAGCTGTGGGACAGCACTTGCACTACAGCAGAACTCCCTGCATTTTCTTGTAGCAGACCTAAACATATCAATGCAGTTAGAATTTTCAGTTTCTAACAGAGTATGTAAAATTTCCAGGATTTGGATTTTTTTGAATGGTAACAGCTACTATGGTGATAAGCTTCACGTGTACATGTTTATGATTTTCCTCTAATACATGTCATTTAGCTTCCGAGCAAATGCAATTTCACCCTTGCTACATGGCTGGCAGAGATATATTAATTATGGCTATTTGAGCAGTAAAGAATAGAAGCACAGAGAGGATAAATGACTTGGCAAGGCCAGAAATAGAATCAAGATTCCCTAAAACCCATTCCAGTGCCTCAACCATGAACCCATTCCTGGGAAAAGACCAGGAAGTTTACCATACTTTTTTCTCCCCAGTTTATTCCATTAAATCACTGCAAGAAGTCTGTGGACATTCTTGCTACAATTTAAATTGTAGTTTCATTCAGTTTATTTGAACCTGTTCCCAATAGGCTTGAGATAAATCAAAACATCTGTGCAATGAAGGTATAAGTTTTATTTTTAAGCTCACTGTTCACCTATTGATGATTTCTCATATTTTCATGCACTGAGACGTGGGTCAGAAGTGAATTCTTCTGTGATCTGCTTCTCATGCTTTGCAAAATTCAGAGATACTCAGATTTAGGGACTTCTGTTCAATTAATAATTACAAGCAGACCACTTATTGCTGATCTGCTTCTCTGTGAATTTTAGCAAAAATCATGCTCCCCAAAGCTCAGAAAATTGTCCATTGTTTTAAAAAATATCATTCAAACTCATTAAGAGCTTTTACAAAATAGCTCCAGAGACAGTTTCATCACATCAAGGCACCATGACTGGGTAAAATACCTTCAGTACTTCTTTTATCTTCCTCCCCAAAAATTCTATAATAAACACTAGAAGTGAGTTTGCTGAGTCTGTACTTACAGGCATAATCTCCTATTGACACATGCATAAATTACAAGGGGAGAAGCACTACCCAGTCACAGTGTAACGCTCTATCAGTGAGATTTCTGGGATTTTTGAGCAGTGTACTCTGTATATGGCAACTGCTGGCTAGTGTTTGCCTATTCTTCACTTGCTTAAAGCCTCTGGTTTTGTCTTGAGGGTCCACGTAAGGTCAACTTCCCACCCCCCAACAGTGGCATAGAAAACTGCACTGAAGGTGGAAGAAAATGCCTCTCCTTACTGAGCACCCAGTGTTGATAAAACAGCTCTCTGTTAGAATAGCTTTAAGGGCAAACAGTGAGGAGGTTTACCCATTCAAACAAAGTTAAGAGTGAGCAAATTCTCTTAAAGATGTACCTATGTCTGAGATCTTTGTTTCGTTTTCAGTTACTTGATAGAAAATAAGATAAAGCCAAGAGCAGGCTGCATTGAAAAAATCCTCCATGCTCCTGAAAATATTTCCTTTGTGTTCAGGAGAGAAACACAAGAGAAGGACACGTTAGCCAAACTGGTATTAGTACTTTTTCTTCAAATAACTAACAAACTCTTACAGCATTTTCCTTTTCATTGGGGCTTTTTTGAGCCCTTGATTTTGCACTATTTCTGGAAAAGAACAAGCATGGGGAATGCACATGTTTTGCCATGTCTGATTTATTCACTTTTATGTGCTCAGGGCTTAAGAGAAAGCGATAAAAGGTGAGGCTGTGCGGTTTGTAAACACGAGACTGGTTATATCATGGAGATTTGCATATAATTCTGTCACCAGCTTCTGTTTGCTTGTCCTCTCCCAGAGCTTCAGATGACATCTCCACAAGGACTTCCCAAAAAACACATCCACTAATAAAGTAGGACTGTGGGGTTTTCTTAGGGGTTGTCTCGCTTGGGGATGGGATTTGACTGGTTGGTCCAGTTTCAAATTTAGACAAGGGCCAAACTGGAAATTCAAGATGCCATTAGGAGAGGACCACAAACGAGGAAGGAGTTGAGCCCAAAATGTGGGGGCAGCCCAGAACCGCCTTTGCCATGCTCACCAGGATCAAATAATGACTCAGAGCTCCCTGAAAGAGATGCAAGTCAGTAGCCTGCCCCACACAAAACACACCTCCTCCCACTTCCAGGGGTGCGTCCTTTGAAGTAGATGTCCTGAAATGCATGCATATGTTTCCAGGGATGTGGACAATGGGTTCACATGCAGCTCCTGTTTAAAGAGGAGGAAGAGAAATCCCTTGTGTCTCCTTCAGCTTCAGATTCAGCTGGTTTTACATTTTCTGCTCCTTGGAGGTGGAGGGATTGTCTTTGCTGCCCATAAGCAAACTGGCCTCATGGCCTTTTCGATAAGGCCAGTCTCACATCAAGGCTTTGCTTTTCTCCCAGGGCAGAGCCTACTCTAAGCTAACTCAAGAGGCAAGTGGTGCTCAGCAAAACCATGCTGCAGACTACTCATCCTGAGCCAAGCCTTCAAATGCATGGAAAGGTCTTATTAAAACAGGCTTGTATGAAGGATTTTGGGGTGATCTCAGGGCTGGCAGGACAGCACCCTCCTCTGTGCTGTTCCCCAGTGGCTGATTGGCCACATGCAGGGAATGGTCTCTGCTGCCTTTGCTCAAACACCAGCAAACCTGTGGTGATAGCCACATCCTAAGAGATGTGCTCTGTGTGTGTGTGCCTGGGCTCACTCCAACTCTGCAGCCCCCCAAAGCACTTCCACGGACAGGTCCTGCACTATGTGCTGTTCCTCTTGTATGAAGCAATCTTCAATAAAGCCCTTCTGCAACACTACTTCTGCCCTGCTGGACCAGCTCTCCCATGGCAAAAAAACATGCTATTGCCTTTCCAGTGTATATTCTTGATTTAACAGGTTGTTTTGGGACATGCCTATTTTTTTTATTCCCTTCCTCTGAGCTCCTTACCTTCCATGGTGAGGAGCTCAGACCTGTTCAGTGAGAGCAGGACCACAGTAGAAAAGGGAGCTCAGGCCGAGTACTTCACCTTCTCGAGAGCTATGAGCTCACTCCCAGAGATAGAGCACTTAAAATGAATTAGTGTATTCCAACACAGCAAAAGCTATAAATAGAGTGCTTATAAATAAACCAGTTTTGTCCCTCGCTCAGGCACCAATTCAGCAGTCTCTCCCTCTGTGCCTAACACAAGCGTGTACTTACTGACTGCAATAGGGTAAGGCACTTGTTTTCAATTAGGCATGTTTTGCTTAATGTAAGCCATAATGCTAAATCTATCCAGGTACCAACATTTCTTGCCTGTTAAATCAATAGCGCTTAGGAGCCTAGGCCCCACCCCCCACTCCCCACCCCATGAATCCAGATCTTACATTTTAGGACAACTTCAGTGTTTTGTGAATGAGAGGTAAATATTTCCTCTTTCAAATGTTTCTGTTTGCTGTTCCTAAGTGACTACTCTTCCTTGCATAAGAGAGCTACTATTTGCATAGGACATCTTTCTTATTCTAACACATAAGCAGCCTCCTTATGTTGTGAAAGACAAAACACCACAACTGTTACAAACCTTCTAAAATAAGGTTTAATTTGAAAGCAAACACATGCAGTTATTACATGTAAGCAACTCTAAACAGACAGTGCTATCATATCAAACACATTTTGACAGGCCAAGCCAAAAAAGCCCTGAACCTTTCAGAGATGCGCATTTCTGGATTGGTAAGAAGAGCAAGAATATATGTTTCAAACACATCTTCTTGGTCAAACATCCTGAGGACAGTGGTGGCATACTCCAGGAAGTGGTCAAACATTTGATATTATCACATGCAAACAAGGGTATACGTTCATGCCACCACTTCACACCAAGTATGCACAGACTGAAAATAGCCACGAGCCATGATTATACAGAGATGTTAAGATGCTAAAACTGATCACTCTGAGCCTATAAGCAGTTTTTTATGTAGCTGACTAGAAGACCTCAGTGACTCAAGCAGGGAGCCTGGCGTAAGTGGACCTGGTGTAAGGATTTGCACCACAGTTTCTGTTCTAACATACCAGTTCTGCTAGCAGTATCTGATTTTGCAGCTCAAGCCTAGCTTGAAAGCTTATACTGACACACAGAAATACCTTAGGTAATGAATTAGCTTAAATACAGCCATTATTTACCTGTAAATTGCAAACATGATTTTACCCTTGCCATGTTTGCTAGCTTAAGAAATGTCATGTGGATACGTGACATGTCTCTGAGTGCCCGCCATCAGTTCACCAGCCCTTCTGGTAAGTCTCGTTGCCTCTTTAGCCATTTTCGCCTTGGTTGCTCTTCATATCAGAGTGCAAAGCTTTTTTCTTGCAGAAGGGGTGTGTGCTCCTGCTTGCAGCCCTGTGTGCATTTTGGTTTCTTTAAATTTAGCTGTCAGATCATTTGCTTATTTTCACATGCTTTTTCTACATGCACCAAAAACACAGTCATCAGTGCTTTATTTTGTTTTTAAATACAGCAGCTAGTTTCAGAATAAGCTGGCACAAGCAAGTGAAAAATCTACCACATTTACATCAGCTGAGCAGCAGAGGCTGAAAGCAAAGTAACGTCCAACACCAAGATAAGATACTGGCTTTTGAAATGGTTTTTTTTACCTAACCTTTAAAGCTAGATGTTCTAATTGAACTGTAGCACTAGAAAGAATTTTGTTGCTTAAAGAAATCTGACATAAATAATGCTATATATTAGGCTTAATGGTGGGGCTGACTTTATATACTATGAAGTCATGCATTTAAAAAAATTCACTTCGCCTACTGAGATGCCAAAATATGTTGATCTTCAGGTTGCAGAGTAAGACCTTTGCCAGGGCAAGTGAAGCAAATTCTTTATCATTTCAGTCTTTTTAAATGGCAGAATTCCTTCTATTTGTACACAGGGTAGGAATGATTGCAGTATCACATGGGCTGCCAAATGACCACTGTTGGACTTTTCCAACCTGTCTCAGAAACTTCCTGAGTTTGCCACCAAACCTTTAAGCACAAAAATTTTGGTTGAGCCCTCATGTCTTCTGTAGGGATTGAAGGAGCTGTCAGGTTCAACTGTGCCCCCCACCATGCAAATCAAGCCCATTCCTTGAAGGCAATGCTGAAGGTGGTTCCTGTCTCTTGTTAAAAAGTGGGTCAGAAAACACTTCTGGGTTGTTCGCACCTGTGAGTCACTTCAGAAAAATTCAGTCTGCAACAATGGCAGAAAGTGTTTCACACCCTTAGAGTCCATGCTGATGGTGTCTCAGGATCTTGTTCTGTGCTCATGTTCCTTTAAGAATATTGTCTTCTTGTTTCTCCTCAAAAGGCAAGTAATTTCTTCGTGTAACTTTAATTCTTTTTTTCCTCTCTTTTTTCCCTTTTTTTTTTTTTTTAAGGAAAATTATAAGAACATTGAAAACAGTAGAACATTTCATTTTGTCTTGGTCAATGCTAGGAAATCTTATGCTTTAAAAAAAATTTATAGTATCTTCCAACCATGGTGTCTGGAGATGCTAAAATTACTTGCCAGTGTCATCTGGACCTTAAGAACAAACACATTCATCTTGAAAGAAGACAGATTAAAATAAAGGTCCGAACTCTACTCCCACAGAAATTTACCCAGCAGAAACATTTCTGAGGCACCAAACAAACCCTGCAGTGGCTGAGTCCTCAAATATTCTGTATTAAGTACTGTCTCTGGAGAGGTGCTTAAAAATTCATAATACAGTGTATCTATTGATGTATTTAACGGAACTCTGGAGTAAGGAAGTAGAACTCTCCACCACTGTCAAGATAACACTGCCAAATTTTCCTTTGGATCTGTACACCTCCAGATGAAAACCTGAGTTCCCTTGGGGCCCAGATATTATAGTTGGAGCTGACAGCTTGGATCTCTATTGTGAGAAATTATTCATGATATTAGCAGTTCTTTCCTCTTAAGGTAAGCATGTGAAATATTACATCTTCACTCAGATTTCCTGCAATAACCTGATATATAACTCAATATTAGGAGACATTCATCAGCAAGAACAAACGTGTAAGCATTAGCGTGGCGGTATAATATAACAAAACTCGATACCAGGATGTCGCTGTTGAAGTGAACTTGCAAAGAATAGCAACTATATAGACATTACATCAAGCCGGGAGCCTTTTAAGGCAGGCAGCTAGATACATGCACTGTGAGGCTTTCCCACTATATATCAAGCCTTTCCTCTGCATGAGAGGAGCTCAGCTTCACAATAGAGCTGCACTCTCTATTGCACTGTGAAAATATTTGCCCTTTTTTATCTGTTACCCTAGTTTAACACTGTCAACTATTTGTTGAATATATGGGAGTAAGCTGTGTGTTACTATTGAAATGCTCCATCTAAAAACTCTGATATCAGACATGCAAGAAACAAGAGGGAGGTTAAGCCCTGCTTTGGAATGGGGCAAAGCTCTCCACTGAGTGTAGCTCCTTGATGCATGGTTTTCTGCTTATGTGACTCCCAGTTCAGAATTGTACCATCTGGGAGTAGTGAGGCACAGGGAGTGGAAACACACCAGGGATGTACAATATCCATACCTAAATGAAAGCAAATTTAAGTCATAAGGGAGTGTCTGCTTAAAAAAAATGCAAATTAATTCAACTGGCATTATTCTCTGATTTGACCAACACCTGAACATGCATAAAATGCTCTGAATCTTGTGGATTTTTGCCAGTTCCACATTTTTGATGTTAAACCCCACTTTCCCCTGAGCAAATAGACAAGGATGCAGTTAATAATTTGATTTCATAACTTTTGTTTCAGGTTTCACTGTGTAATGATCTTGCAGAGATTAGGCCCCCTGCTCACTCAGGCCCAAGTTATGCAGACTTTGAGATAGCAGTAAAGGCTGAGTGCAAACCCTTCTAACTTCAGCATTTGAGTGACCCTGTTCTCCTTCTGAAAAGGCGATTAAGGTTTAAAAGCAAGTACTATCCTGTGGTCTATATGATTTAAAGTAACCATAGGCACACGTAACAAGCAGCTGTAAAATTCCAACAAATGAAGCATCTTTTCCCACCCAAAGCTGAACGGTTCTACAGTGTCATTTTATTTATATTTTTCCAGATGTGCCTGATACGAAAGGTATGAAACGTATAGTCTGTATCTGTTTTACTGGAACACAGCAGTCCCTGAATTACCCAGGTAAGTTTAAAGACTCAAGAGGTCACACATGCAAAACAGTTTGACCTGAATTAGCCCAAGGTTTCTCAGCACCACCTGTAAAATCAAATATAGCTGGATGGAGGATGAGGGGCAGGTGCACAATGGAAGGAGGGATGCTTTTGCATCAGAAATAATGGTAGAGAAGTAGTGGATGAACCAGGGATGGGAGGACATCTGGGCTTGTCGATCTGCAGTGGTGGAAGGAGGTGAGGTAGTTGTCCCTCCTGCTTCCTGAGAGTGATCTTCCCCTGTCCCAGTAGGAGGACTGCTATGGCCAAAGCCTCCTTCCTGCCAGCAGCAGCAGAAGTCAGGCTAGCTCTCTGGGACCCTGGCATAAGGAAAGTGGGCAGTAGGGCCCTGGCAGCACTTGACAGCCCTGCCATGGGAAAACAGATACTTTGCTGACCCCAGATGAATTCACAATACTGGTCTGAAGTGAGTAACATTTTTTCTCTCTTTTCCACAAAATTACAAATGGAAAGATTAAAGAAATTCCTTATGACTATCTTGTGGCAAGTGGCAAGAATAAAATGTGCACTTCCTGCCTGAAATCTATGCCTTTACCCATAAGGCCACCCTTGCGTCCCACTGACATAGCTGAAGAATTACATTGAATGAGTCACCGATGACTATTTATATTTGAGGGCTTAGAGCACATGCTGTTAACTAATACACAGAAGTTACGCTGGGCTGCTGCATAGAACAACTTGCGGATGGATGCCCAGGGAAGGTCTCACTTGCGTTTCCAATCCATCCTCCCACTCTATCTTTGTCATAGGGCAACAAGTAGCATAGTGGCATTTTTATGCATTGTTTTTTTCCTCACCCACTCTGATTTCCGCCTCCAATTTGACCTTTTGTCTGCCACAGATGTTCACTGGAAAGCCAACTG
This sequence comes from Strigops habroptila, assembly GCF_004027225.2. NCBI lineage: Eukaryota > Metazoa > Chordata > Aves > Psittaciformes > Psittacidae > Strigops > Strigops habroptila. Next base: position 105,923,880 of record NC_044277.2, on the reverse strand, counting down.
GGACGCCAGCATCACAGAAGACTAATCCCTACCCATTTTGATGGGCAGAAGTTTAGTGGTCTCCAAGACACTTTTCTATATCTTTTCTACTACATCTCAAAGATGCAAAGAGGACAGCAGAAATGTTTTGCATAGTCCATTGTGTAGAAAAAGGTCCCATAGATTCATGAAACATTATGGTCTACAAGGAATGAATCTGACAAAATATGTTTCTGTTCTTCATACAACATATAGTGTAACACAATCTCTTTAAAAGGTTTAAACAAGAATATGAGAAGCATGTTCATATACATATGTAAATTCATATATATTTGCATGGATGAGACAGTCGAGTGGTGTAAACCTGCATAATATTCTGTAATACCCATCCACTGGCAATGCAGCCCTCTCCCAGTGTGGAATTTACTATGGACTATGCACATTAGGTTAAAAAGTCCAGATTCAAACGGAAAAAATAAATAATGGAGCATTATGTTAAAAACTATAATAAGTCTATGATCAATTATTAAGGTATGCTTAATAAATGGCGATTCAGTTGTTAAAGTCCAACAGGTTTCATGTAACCAGAGCTCACAAACATCTATTACATTTCCTTTTGATGTGCTTATAACTATCTATAATAATTATGTATGTAACACACTCATAAATCCACTGCCTCAATATTAAACCTCCCTGAACCCTTCCTAAATGGCATCTTAATACAAGGAGTGAAAAAGGTGCTCCATTATGGAAATAGATCCCAAAAGCGAGAAACATCTACTGCTAACAATTTAAAGGGCATGTGAAAGAACTACAGTATTTTGCGAGCTGTGCGCAGCTATGTGCACAAAATATATTCTAATCAAAACTGGGGGGGGGGGGGAAATGTCTAAATGCTGCCCAATTTTATGCCAAATACATCACCATATATGCCTATTAATATGCAACACATATTTGTTCTTTCAAAAAAATTATCTTTTCTAGATTTTTTTATTTCAAAACTAATAATGAAAACATAAATGTAAATATGTATTTCTAAACATAAGTCAAGAATTAGGCCAAATCTTGCTCTTCACTGCAGCCATGATCCTAACAGTGAAATTTGAGCACTTTGTACAAAAAGCACGATACTATCTTGGAGAGAAGTTTGTGTGACAGTAGCCACACTGCTTTAATAAAATGCAAGGTTTGCCTCTCCCACATGCAGATATGTTCCTATAGACCTCAGTGGCCAGAAGTTCTAATATAATTTGAGTATTTTAAAAAGAAAAAAAAAAAAGAGATGGATTAATGCAAAAGACACTTTTGCATAGGTTTGCATACTGGGTTGTCTGCAAAAGCATTTCACAACCTTTCTTAGTCTCTGACGAGGGAAAAGAAGGCAGCATTTTCATTTTTCTGAGATACATTTATACTGTGAAATCCTACCCAAGGATCACCTAAGCTTGATTGTTTAATCATTTCTCTAAAACAATGCAAATGGATGGCAAAGTTCTTTTGATCCACCACCACAGGCTGAAAGGCCTTGGCTGAGATTTCATACCAGACAATAGAAGAAAGACTGCAAAGAGATAACAAGGAAAACATGATTAAATCACACAAGTGACATAAAATCAATAGAAGCAGGCAAAGATCAATAATTCTTTGCTCTGAGTAAGTCAGTAGCGCTTGTACTCATTTTCAGATTTTTCCAAGATTATTTCCTGTTTGATTTGTGTAGACAGAGGCTTTCTTTACAATATTGCTGTTTTAGCATTTTTATGAAGATTATTCTTTTGTAGGCATTTATTGCCTAATTCATTAGCTATATTGGCTTCATTGTTCTGGCTTATACAGGAGCCTATGACTAATCACAAAATAACAATGTATAGCAATTATTTAAGAAAAGTTGATGTGAATTTATAGCCGTAGTAAAGAGGATTTATTCAGCTTTTTGTACCTGTATACCAGGTTTCGTCTAGTTCTTCATTTAGTGTGCCAGCTCACAATATTTGTTACTAAAACTCCAGAAGACAGTGACAATTCATTAAATCAAGACATTCTAAAACAGAGCAGCTGAAAGAGAGAGTTTCACTGCCATGGAGTCAGAAGGATCTATTGCATTTATGCTGGGGCAAAAGAGGAAGAGCATCAGACAAATTGCATTTTGCAAATTGCCTGAGTTGTACAAACACATCACAAATAAATGTCGAAGCTTATTTCTCAAGCTTTCTGAAAAATGCCTGTTACAAACCAGCCCAAGTTCCAGCAGAAACAACAGCACAGATGCAGACCCATAACACCACCAATTCATCCCATGATGGATCAAGAAGAGATCCACTATGTATGGTGCTAGTCCTGGGTTAAAAATTAACAAAATGCTACACATCAGCTCCTGAGGGCTGTTCATGTACCAGGTTATCACTGGATCTAAGGATGTAACTGCCTCAAACGTCCCCTGCACTTTGGTGTTACTGCACAGTCTCAAGGTGGTTGCCCAAAATTCACAGACCCCAAGCTGCAGTAGCTTGCCCATTGATGTCAGTTTTCATAACTATCCTCTGTGGAGCCATCCTACTGTAAAACAGCTATGAGTGTTTAAAAACCACCAGTCAAACTACAGAAAATGTAAGTCTGGCTTGCAAACCTCAGGAGGTTAGGAAAAAATTATTTTTCTTTGCAATCTGATGCTTGTACTGATAGGCTTCATTCTAGTCTAATTTCCCTTTACATCATTTAAGTTTATTTCTTCCTCATGAAGGAAGGAAAAGGCAAAGTTCTTACCTAGATGACTCTCCTAGCTGATATTTAAAACACCACCAAATCCCAGTGCAGTTGACCTATATCTTAATATTTTGATCACAGTAGGGGCAGGAGTTTGTCCCAAAGACTTGGTAAAGACCATGACAGCTGGTAACATCAACATGCCTTATGTCCTAGGAGGATTTTAGCTCTTACATTTAGAACCTGTGAAGAGCCCCCTCAGTTCATTTTGATGGCTCTCTCTCACCATAGGAAAGGGCTTAACTTCAGTTACAGCAATATGAAGTGGGAATAACACCATGGCAAAAAAGGGCCCCCAAAAGGAGTGAGGGGTACAGAGGTATTACCTCCAGGTATATCTTACCTGTAATCATCTACTAACTCCTGGTGCTCTTTCCCTTGGGTGCTTTGATTTTAACTACTTTCAAATACACCTGATAATTTAACAATAAACTTCTTCAAATTGCAATGTAGTGGAGCTCTTCCCAATCTGGCCTTGAGCCTTGATCCTCTGGCTACATGAAATAGAAGGTCACTCGAAAGAGCCCACTCTGAATTTTCTGGAGGAGGCAGGAATTTAGAAAGAAAGATATTGGAAGGGTAAGCAGCAAAGAAAAGTCCCAACAACTCTGCAGGTGGGTATGTGGCTCAAAAAACTATTTATCCCTAAGTATAGGGAATAGGAAACCTTAACAATATAGTCTACATATGCTCTGAGTAGCTTCTACCCAAGGGGAGTGCAGCAGCCATGGATCCTTCCTGGCTCAGGGATCATCAGTAGAGAAAAAAGAAGACAAAAATCAGCTAAACTGTTTGATCACCAAAATGCCTTACATTTTGTGAAGAAAACAACTAGAATAAAGCTGAGGTGGTAGGACTGTCAGCTGTGTGCTAGTGCTGCCTATTTTAGGTACTAATGATGTCCTCAAGGAAATTCACATTTCTGCATGTGCATAAGACTCCAAAAATCCTTGAATACTCATCAGTAAATGGTCAATATTCAAGTACACACCAGTTGATCTGAGTGCCTTAAGTACATGAAGTAGGTACCAGAACTATATAAAGCAAGATTCTCAAAAAAAAACCCCAAACAAAAAAAAACAAAAAAAAACCCCAAAACCAAGGATATGGTTCATTATAGACAAGTATATTATTATCAACCCAAGCTAGCGAAAAACGTCTGCTAGATCTTGTAATCGTCTCATGACATTTCCTCTGAAGCCCATGTCCAGTGCTAGATATCATCTAGACAAACTGAATAGGACAAATGAACAACTATCAGATTTTGTTCTTTGAAAGCTACCTAAAAAAAAAGAGCAGAATTTGCCAAGGCCCAGAGGAGTTAAGCAGACATTAACTTCATATATCCTTCCCATTCAAGCCTATTCTTCTAGATATCAAAATGGCCTTTGAGAATGGATGATATAAATGTGCTAACAGGGAAGACTTAATACCACACCTATATTAGAGTCAGGGATACACATTTAAAAGCACGATTTCTTGTCTTTCATTTGCTTACACAGTAAATAAAGTGTAAGAAGTATACATATTTTGGGAGCATATACAATTTCTTCTACTGGTCTTCTAAAAACAAGGAGTGGAAAGAGACACAGCTCCAGCATATCCACTGTTTAGACAGGACATTAGTATTTGGCAGGAGTATATCAAAATAGACCAACCTGTGTGAAAATCCTATTGCAAGAGAAAATGTAGAAGAAATATGAGATTTAAGCAGTAGATGGCTCATGGAAAAGCTCAGCCTCTCTGTGCCTTTTTGGTCTCTTTCCATATCAGAAATGTCCATGTGCCCTAGCCATAGCATTTCACCAACTGCTGTAACTGCCAGGGTTAAACTTTTAGCCCTGTAGATGACAAGGCTAGAATAATGCTAGGCAAACAACATGGGACTGGATAGTGACAGGGCTCCTATCAAGACTAACATGCAAAGATGCACTAGCAAAAAATTAAGCAAAATTCAAACTCAGCCTGCCTAACTACCCCTCTCATGTAGCCCTCCCCATAAGTGACAAAAGTCTTCAGTGGCTTTGCTTTTTTTTTTTTGGTGGTTGGTGATGTGTTTTCTCTAAAGACTCAGAAAATTCTATATTTCATTTGTGAAGTATGTGACAAACAACATATGGTTATATGCTGAGCTGTGTAGCAGCTTCTTTTCACTGACAGTGAAAAAATTCTTGAACAGTATAGATTCATACACCTTCATATCAGTCACAGTGGTATGACAACGTAACACATACATACACCTATGCATACATATACAAACACAAAGGTTTAAATTGCATTCCTGGACTGTCTGCACCTGCTTGCACCACTTACACCTTGCAAATTCAACCCAAAATTGTTTATATCTTGGCCAATGCAATCACATAATGGCATATTCAGGAGCCTTTTGAAGTAATATTTTTCATGTGTAGACAATAATATTTAAGGCTAATGCCATAGTGGGAAATACTACTAACTGGTAGAAATGGAAACACAATATTTGAGAAAACCAGTTTGGAGAACCTTAGAACAGAAGGAAACTTTTTCACTGTGATACCAAATAAAGTTATTTTTCTCTTCACAAACCTACAGGATTTACATTATTTCTTCAGCAAGGAGCACTCGGGAGCACCCCAGGCTGTTCTGCTGGTCCACAATTCTTCTGACAAAACAAGAGAAAGAGATCTTTTTCTCTCAGCTAAGCACACATGGGTGTATAAATAATGAAAAAAGAAACCTGTAGTTGTTCAAGAGTGGTAAAGCAGCGTATTTCTAAAATTCTCCTCCTGGAAAAATCTGCAGAAAACATGGATTTCCAGAAGTTTCCTTTGCCTTCTAGTATGAAAAGAGAAAAATAAACCCACTGTTTATTGATTTTTTTTCAAAATACCACATTTTCGTCCTTTATATTTCTGTGATAAACAGACACTGCCTTCAAGCTGAAAGTTTTCATTTAACTAGTTTTTAATTGCAATCAGTTCATAATCCAACTATATATAATCCCATAAATCATCATTAAAATGCCTCCAGTCATGAAACAATGACCAGAACAATAATCACGAAAGAGAGCAATTTACACTCCGACTGAGACAATAGTGCAACAAAGCAAATGTTTGCAGCCTTCAGGAATATCAATGTCATTTATAAAGTATGAGCAATAAAATCAATACTGTTGATATTAATCAGTATCTGGGTGGACCTTGTTCTTGGACTTAAGATAGGCTTTCTGATAAGATAGTTAGCTCTGGCTATTCCTTTTTAGCAAATATATTTCCTTAAAGATATAACTTTCCAGCTATAATAATGTGCCAGTATGCTGATGATTTATAAACATGTTATAAAATAGAGCAATGTAACAGATGTAGAAATCAAATAATCAGCCTTCCACCTCTCTGTTACATTAGGTCAAACCTCTGATTTGCCTGTAATGACAATAAGGAATAAATAAATACCCCAGTACCTAATGAGGGGGGTGAGGCTGGCTATTCTCAAGTATGTGCTTTGCATCGCAATCAATGATGTGTACTGAGGGAGCTAAATGACACATTTAGCCACTCACTATTTATAGGACATGTGGAGGATGTCTGTTCCAGAGACTCTTACCTAGGCTGAACTAGAAAGGCACTTATAAAATTGAATCTGATGCTCAGAGCTTGGGCTCTGCTGTAAATTACAATCTATAGTTCTGCCTGACTGCTGAGCCATGATGAGCTCACTGCTAGAATCCTCGCTGAGGCTGAGGTTTCAGTTTGCGTTTTATGCAACTATCCTTCTATGTCAGAGGTATACAAGAAATACTGATCAGGAGGCAGAGAAACACATCACAGGAAGAAAGAATTTTGCAAAAGCAGCTTCTGAAAGGATGTATTACTTCGTCTTTACAACACAGTCCTGTCTCAGCAGTCCTGCTGCAGTCTCACAGTAATGTTGGTAGATTAATCCAAACTTGTACCAGCATTTTGAAGAAAAGAGAGAAACTGAGTCTTTTGCAGGTCACAATCTTTTCCTCTGTTTTCCCTCTCATCTGTGCCTCTTTTATGGGGCTCCGTCACACTGTGGCATTTGCAGGTCACAGTAGCATTCGCTGGGTGTAACACTTATTTAAGCTTATCTGCAGAAAAGAACCTGGCAATGATCTACCTGGAGCTCTTTTACTGCTGGAGATGATCCAGGTTTTCCTTTCCTTCCTTGACCTCGGCTTCTCATCACATGAAGCAAATACTAAACCTACCTTGCTGAGCCTGTATTTTGCAGTAAGGGGACTGAAGGTCCAAGGTCAACAGAACATAACTTCCTTCAAAACAATGGAATGATTTGGGCTTTTATATTGATTACAGAGAGCAGGTTTTGATCCCTCAGCCAGCACTGGAAATAAATCAGAACCACTCAGCTGTACAGTGAGACACACAGCACACCAGGTAATACAGCTGGCTAACAAGCTGCAGCAAATTATGCAAGTTTGCATCCAAAATTAAATTTGCATTATTGCTGTTAAAATTGATCAGAGAATGGTTTGTTCAATTCAGTTCAGTTCAAAGTCTCATGGTGGTGCTTGAATGCTTCCTACTTTTTGATTAAAGTCACTAAGAATTACCCCCATTGTGCAGAGACTAGCAAAGTAAAACTGAAATATTAAAAACCATTTTGTCTGCCAAGCACAAATAAGTGTTAAACTGGCAGAGCTTGGAGCCTGCCAGAACCTCATGATTTCAGTACTTGTATTTGTCCAATAAAAATGATTCTGAACATTTTAGATCTCAACACAGCAACTCGCAGCATAAAAATAGAATGCTTTGGGATATCAGTTTTGCAGGCACACATGCACTTTCATGGAAACCAGCTAGATTCAGCAGAGCTGGGACTGCTCCTGTAAAAAGTTTGTGCTCATCTGAGTTCAGCAATCCAGAACACAGCCTGCTAATGCAGTGGTCTCAGTAGCAAGATCTTTGTCTGGTCTCACCCCACCAAAATGGAAAATACTGTAGATCTGGAGAACCACTGATTCGAAGTGTGAGTTGGTCTGCATGATTTAGAAAGAAATGAGACAGGTAAGCCTTTTTTATTGATATACCCTCAGAAATATAAAATCTTGATACAGGGCATGTGTATCTCTATATACACACATACACACGCATGTGTAATACGTCTTATAATCCTAGAGGTACTTCAGTGGTCATGTGTCCAAAGTCTTTCCGAGACAGAAAGCCTTACAGGCAGATAGATTTATTGTCACTGTTGTTGCTTCTCTGAAGACAAATGCATACTTACCTTGTACCACATTTTCCTCTGTATGCAAGTAAAGTCTTAAGCAGGAAAGGTGATCAAAAATAGTGCTGAAGATCAAAAGGGCAAGAAGTTACAATCCAGCTGGAAAGTTAGTTATGGCAAATCTAGCACTATGCCTGTGAGCTGGCAGGAAAAAGACCTTGGAAGACTCTCCACCACCTTTACTTTCTCTTGAATAATTCTGCAACAGGAACTCCGTTATCTCAGTGAGACTAACAGGTTTCTTCTTAGCTCCCCCTAGTGAACCCAGTGACTGGCTCCTGCCTCATCCCACTGAGATACCCTCAGCCTAGGCCAGGATTTACAAACTGATATTTCCCTTTAGTGCAGACAATCCTTCCACGTACACATGGACATCGTATTTTTTTTCATGAGTCATTGATCAAAGAAGATGAGGTCTTTGGAAATCAAAGGTTGGCTCTCATCTCTAGCTATAGCCTGTGAGAATTGAAACGTTTACACTAAACAGTTGTTTGGGCTCCACCTGTAGTCAGCATAGAGAGACATAAATACCTCCAGAAGGCCATTCATTGCACTGTATCTCTTTTCACTGACAATAGGGGAACCCTAGGCATTTAGATTAGATAACTAAGTGTCAAGAGAATAAATGTAGGTGAGATGAATCCCTTGTGATCTGACTTCTCAGTCTTGACAGTATCTTCAAGACCTCATCATACCTGCCTGTTGGAAAATTTATGTATTTGATTTCGCAGGTTGAAACCTGGTCTTTCTGTTACTCTTCTTGTTAAAACATGTTCTTCTCTAATAAAGTTTATTCCTAGTCTCCATCTAGAATCATTAATTATTTGATTGAACAAAGCAGAAGCAGAGAGGCCTTCTGAGAATGATGAGCCCAGCACCATCACAAGGCAGGCAGTAGAGTACCCACATCTTTTTCTGATGGAAAATAGCTTGTGGATGAAAACACAGATCATTTGAGTCCAGTGCAAGTTCAGACAGCATTTGAACCGTTGACGCAGAAGCATAAATCTCCAAGAACTAAGCAAATAGTTGCTGAGATGAGTTCATATCCGCAGGAAAACATATTCTGGAATATCTCCTCACTTTCATAGATTGGGTTTCTACATGTACCTAATAGATTATTCATAAAAAACTTCACTCTGAGAACTGAAACAAACTGATTATTAAGGACTGCAATGCAGTAGCACCCAAAGGCACTGACCGAAACTGAGGTGCCATTGAGCGAGGGGGTGTGTAAGTACCTTGGGGCCAGACTCACGTACTTTTGTTCCCATTGGACAGTCCTAAATAGTCTCATGGAAGCCAGTGGGATTGCCCAAGGAGTATGTTACTCAATGGGAATAGATGTACCAAGATTTGGTTTACCCTGAGGATCTTGCAAGACTAAAGAATATGGGTTAAATATTTGGTGCCATTAAAGACAGAGGCAAAGAAAACAAAACAAAACAATTAATTTCAAAGAGCAATATTTCACCCAAAGAATAGGCAAAGAGAAGAGGACACGTCATCTGCATGATGCACTCAAAATGACAGCAAGCACTGCTTGGCTACGTGTTTTTCATTCCCAAGGGAAAAAACACAGAAACATACATTTGTGGAGAGACAAGTGATCAAAATTTCTACAAATATCATTAGTAGCATATATATACACACACATTTATATCTCCATTGCACACTTCTCCTTTAGTTTGCTTTTTAATTTGAAAATATGAATGAACACTGGTTGGTTAGATCACATGACATGGCATTACTCCTCTTTCCTGATGGCATAAGCCTTCCTATAGTCAGAAATGGTCTTGATCAAAATACTTTTCCTGTTGGAAACCTCCAGTTAGCTGTTAAAACAGTATTTGCAAAAATATCACACTCATTTAGTGACAACACAAGCCCAGAGCAGAGATTCTGATCAAAATAAAACGTGTGTGTGTATATGAGAAAGAGAGACTAAAAGTCTTATTAACCTAATGGCTACGACATAATGAGGGATTATTAAAAAAAAAAATTAAAATGGGATACTGTCCCCATGGTGCTGAATTATTTATACAAATGATCACGTTCTCACAGGAAAGACTCAGAAAAATCACTCCCCAAACAGCTTAGTGGTTAGAACACACACTGGAAATATGAAAGACCCAACCTCTGGTCTCTGCTCACCAGTAAGCAAAGCAAGGCCTTCCTGCAGTCTTCTGCATCCCAGGTGTAATCAGAGACTGCTGTCAAGTATGCTTTTTTGGGGGGGGGTTTGTGAAAAGTCTGCTGGCTTTTGCTTTCATCCTGATGTGTCTTTTAAAGTTCTCATCATGCTTTATGGTGGGAAAAATTCAGGCCAAGTTCTGCCACTGAGGACTCACATCATTCAGACATTTGGGCTGACATCCGTTAGGGTAGCCAGTAGAAAAGCAAAGTTACTGGATTCTGGGAGGAAATCGTGCCACTTTTAGTATCATTCCTTTTAGAAAAACCAGCTCTAAACTCAACTATGTAATGACAATTTCCTCATTTAAACCTTCAGCAGGGCAGGTAGGAGCAGGGCCTGGGAGTGAGCAATACCCACTCTGGGTCATGGGGTGGGGAAAGGACAGGAGTGCACTACTCCAGGAAATACCTGGAAATGCTGGGGCTCCTTTGAATATGAGCACTGTCTGATTGCACCATCTCACCTGCCAAAAACCACCCTGACTTTCAAACTGAATGATGCAAGTTTCTGTGCGAGTGCTACAAAGGTACCCTCTAATCCTTGCTGGTGGTAAGTGCCTTCATGTCAGGATTTTTAAAAGAAGTTAGCTGAATATTATCATTCTAACAGCCTTCTGTCTCATATGAAATATCGCACTCACAGAGGAAGTAGCCAGGTGTGGGGGAAACACAGCTGTCCACAAGGATTTCTGTATGAAATCTCCTTCACTGAAAATCAACCAAGTATTTGTGGGTAAACACAAAGGGGACACACAGCATATACCATACATAGCTCTTCTTCTATTTTGAATCTTCCTGGGTTTTGCAGCATTCACCTAAAGTTCTGCAGGTCATTAAGAAGATAAAGGTATGTGACCTTTTTTTGCCAAGCAGCTGGGGACAAGTTGGGAGAGAGATGCAAATTTTAACTCCACGGGTGTATGTTTACACCTGAACATGTTACACAGCAAAATCTTCCAGGGTTTGCAAAGTTTGGCTTTATTACAGAAAAAGAATTTCAGTAAATGATAGTATAAAAATGATTTTGATTTATAAGCTGGGAAGTTGCTGGAAACATTAATCAGGAACACAGTAAGGGAACACCTAGAAAGCTATTGTTTAATTAAAGATAGTCAACATAACTACAGAGAAATCATGTGCAAGCAAATCAGAATTCTTGACTTTTGGATATAGCGCTGTGCAAGAACATAACATCATTATGTAAGTATTGGTTGAACGGCAAGTCATTTTGTTGAAAAAGAACTGGCCTATAGATTAAGTCCATGTGAAATTGGGTCAGGATAGGAGTGCAAAACTCAAAAGGGTTGGTATGTGAATGAGAGTTGCTCATATAGGTATGCCAGTGATCTTAGAGAATCAGCAAACCAAGCGATTATATTAGCCAGACTGTACCTGCTTGGAAAGATGGTCATTAAAAAGTGCTCCAAACCTGAGATTAACTTCTTCAATTAAGAGCATGAGATGAATGAGACTGAATGCTATAGAGGATATATGCTGGAAGCAAATACTAAGGACAAGAAAGAATTATTAAATAAATATGCATTTTTTTCATGTTGGTCTAACTCTTCCTGTTCAGTACGGGTGAATTTTAGCACTGCCTTCTGTGGCAGCAGCTGTTGCAGCAATCCCATGTTAGACAAAGAACAACCAGTTTGCTGTAGTGGTTGGTGGCTCCAGAGTGAAGTTTAGACACAGAATTCTGCAGGAAACTGGATAATACTAAAATTAAAAATTATAAATGAAAAAAAAATCCGCATAGCTCCAAGACTGCAAAGCAATGGAGGCAGGTTTCAGACAGAGCAACGATCTACAGTAGAAGTCCTAGACATTTAAAGATATGACAGACACAGACGCAGTAGTGGATGGTAAAGTCCCAAATCAAAAGGAATATTGTCACCTCTACCACTGCGCACTTGCATTACAGTAACATCCTTTCCTTGCTATATTTGTTTAAATAACAAGGTAGAGAGTTGATTGTGGTTTCACATTTAAACATAGCTCAAAAGAATGGGACCACGATTTCATTGTTTGTTTTGTACTTGTCATTATAAGAGAAATAATAATAAATGTTCAGTTAGTTGTAAAAGGATTCAGAGAAAGAGAAGCAATTGAGGGCACTCAGACCAATACTTAGATTCAGGAAGTTCATTTGCATCAACATGATCAGAGAGGATTGTTTACATTCATTATAAAGAAAAGTACATATATGGCATATGAGGGAGCTGATTCTATGTCTTTTAAACTGGCAAAATTCTTCTGATATATTTGTTGTAAGGTTTCTGCGATGAGAGAGTTTTAAAAAGGTCTGAGCACACTAGGGATGACAGATGCCAAGTGATTGTCTCCATTACTGATACACCTTTCCTGAGTAAGGAACATTTGAGAAGACAAAACTGAAGATGGCTACTGAAGGCATCCTCACCTAGACTTTTTTTTGCAGAGCAGTTGTAAACAGGAGCTGTAACTCACAACTCAGACCCAGATGGGCCCTTTGGCTTCCTTCCATAATAAAATCTTTAATTTTCCTAAAGAAAACAGCAACTTTGTGGACATGCTGCTTACTTCAGAGCAAAACTTGGTTTACAAACTAAAGTAGTTCAAGGATTAAAAAGTTTAGTCTATATCTGCAAATGAACTTTATCAAAGTGCAGGTAAAATCGAGCCTTCAGGTAAACAGGAGCATTTGCCAAGTGGAAATCCCAGCTCTTTGTATATTTAGTAATGAGCGAAGATAAGATTTCTTTTTTTGACAGCATGATGGATACAATCATAAAAGGAATCATGCTGCTGTAACAGAGTATACTTGAAGAGTGAATTTGATGGCTACGGCTTTATTCCCAAACATGTCTTACCTTTCTTTTATTTAAAGTACATGAAAGCTAGTTTTTCTGGCATGTGAAAATGTTAAAGTTTTGGTGCATTGGTTTTTTTTCTTTACTTCCCCCACCCCAATATGGATGTGTTACGTTTAATTGTCAAAATCAGATCTGCTTCCCAGTCCAATAATCACTGACTCATTTGAGCATATTTATTTAATTTTTTTACAGATTGAAACGTACAGTAAGCAAAGAAACACAAGCTCTTGGGCGAACACGAGCTCATAAATTGTTACATGTGATTCTGCTACTGTGGGTTAAAGGAGGGGGCAGCACCAAGAATGTGGTGAAACCAGCTGGTTTGAACCCTGGTATTTCAGTATAAAAGCCACGTTCAAATCTGCCACAGATTAAAAATGAAATGAGTTTATTGGTCTCAGCCTGTTACTTTTTTGCTGCTTAGTCACATCACAAAACCAATAAAATCTGATGTGGCTGACAGTCTCTGCTCAGAGAAAAACCTCGTAGCTGCTAGCCACTCATGACTGAAATCAAATGATCCAGCTCTACTGGAAAGCTCATGCAAAGATAAATTCTCCTGTACTTCACTCAAGAGGTATAGCACCAAGATAACTATCTTTAATTAGTTTTAGCATTCACCCGAAACTTGAAGGTGCTTGAAGCACTCACACAGAGGACATAGCTAAGTACACGTTCCAAAAGAGTGGTGGGCATTCGTCATAAGGGATGCTTTAGTAATTTGTGTGAGATTCTCTTTTCCCTCAAAAATCTACTGAAGAAAACCCAGGGCATAAAACTTCATAACACTAAACTCACAGATTACACAGGTAACAGAGACATCTTTCAGCACACCTCCTTGGATCCTGGATGCATAGAGAGATTCCAACAGAAGAAAGATAAAAGCATGAAAACAGGTTGTCCTACAGCACATTCTCAGTGATATTGGTTGGTCTCAGTACCAAGATTGGCCTCAAAATGAGGTTGTGAAGATGGAATTAAAATTTTAGCTGATGTCAGTAGTCCAAGAGAGTCCAACTCACCTCCTTGGGAAAAGATCCCACAGGTTACTGCCACCTGTGCCTTGTTCTCTGTCCATGGAGGGAAGGGGGCCTCATCTGGGCCAAGCCACATCCTTCCACAGCACTTAGATCATGCAACAGAGATTTTCAAAGTTGAACTTCTCTGTGTTTAATCTCTGATCAAAAGTAGATGCAGGACCCCAATCCAAAATAAGATCCACACCTTTGTACCAAATGTCGTCTCAGGTGAGGTCCTTCACAGGCAGGTAGTTGGTGGTTTACAAATGGTGAAAATATTCTTCTGCAGCAGGGAAAATGCTCCTTTTGACTCTTCAGCTGAGAGACAGTAAATTTACCATACTGAAAGAAAAAAACAGACAAGCTATTTTTTATCTTACTACTTTTTTAAGTTATCCTCTGCATTTCTCAGCAAGGAGGAATGTAACAGAGTTCTCAGGAAAACAAAAAAATAAGGTTGGAAATGTAGATTTCCATTCATAACTACATGACAAATCATCCACAAAGGTATTTGCTGCAAAGGTTGTCTGTACCTGCAGACCTCTGTTGCTCCAGGAACAATGGTGAAGGAGGGCAACCACATGAAGATCAGAGCTGGGAGCACTGGTAGCAGCACCCCAAGCACTGGCAAGAAGCTGGCCCCTAGTTGGCACCAGTAGGTGCAAATTTTCTTGTCCAAAATGCAGTGGATTGGGAGATTTTAGTCATTCCAATAACAAATTGACAAGGGAAGGACTGGAGATGAACTTATTAATTCCATTAAAAAAAAAAAAATACCCTCTTAATAACTTTAAACATTTTTAAAACATTTTTATCAAAAATGGCTATGGCTTTACTGCTTAGAAACAGGTCTTTTAAGTTGAGGTCTGCATTTTAGAAAATTTATATATTTGTTCTGGGAACTCTTTATCAAATGCAAAAATAAATTAAGTTCATTGGAGAGGAAATATTTATGATCTCTCATAAACTATATTAGGCTCCAATAACTCTCGTGGCGGCATTCTGTGGGCTGTACACATAAAGAAAATCTTTCTAATAGAGTACTAATCAAACAGGTTTGTACAGAGAGGTGTCCATAAGTTTAGTAGATACCCTTCCCATTCAGTGCTCTCTTCACAGTTGGTGAGCTGCATGAAGAAGACACTTTTTTTTTCCCAACCTGGAAAGAAACACATTCCCTGGTACTTTTAATTTCATCCTCCTTGATTCCGACCCCTAACACTTTTTTGTTTTGTAGGTATTCTACAGAAAATCAAAAGTAGGAATAACATATCTTAAATACTGTAGCATGGATCTTAGAAAATATGCATTGCTTTAAGAGGGCCTTTCCAAAATCATTGTGATATTGCATGGAAACATACAGTACGGATGCTTTGTCAAGAAGAGCTCTGCCTTCCTAGAGCCTGTCAATGCATTGCACTAACATAATCTGAAGTAAACATTTGAAATGATATAGTATGTGAATATGCCAGGTTAGGATATTACTTTTATAATTATTGACAGTATATGAATTAAACATGACTTCTATGGAATCACTCCACTGAATACTGCCAATGCAGATCAGGAATAGTGTTCACAATCCTTTCTTTTAAAAAATATGAGTATAAAATCATGAGTATAAAATCATGACAAGGAAGTTATATTTTTTCCTTAGGGGAAAAAAAGATTGCATGAAAGGTGAAAGAGTTTGAGGAAGATACAGAAGAACACTTTAGGCCTCCTCTAACAAAGCACATGGTCAGCAGTTACCTATGAAGTACCTGCTGCTGGGGAACCCACAGGAAGGCTGAAAGGGCATGATGCAGTTCTCTCTCAATGAAGCACAACAGAGGATGCTCAGTGTTGCAGCTGGTGCCTCTAATATGGACTTGTTCCAAAATCTGTGTATTTAGTAGTGAAGCCACCTCTATGTGTAAATAGGTGATCCTGATCTGGTGCAAGAAGCAGATAAACTTTTTGGGATCATTTTGGATTCTATCCCATAATTGTACTAACCAGAATCTAGGGGGTTTTTAAATAGCAAATTTGAGGGTTCTAATATATTTTAACTCGGGGGGGGGAAGGAAAAAAAGAAAAAAAAAAAAATATTCTGTCCTTAAATTCAGGATTTAAGAGTCATTTAATATATTAAAAGAGCTACGGTCAGAACTAGCAACACAGGGCTTTCCGGCACCCCAGCCAGCTGGACATGGCTTTGCAGGTCTAGGACTGCATGGATCCCAACAGAAGTACGTAGGTATAAACAAAGGCAGAATTTAATTACAAGTGCACATTTTATTGCACAATGCTCTCAAAAATGCATACACAAAGTAGAAACTTGACGCTTAGTTGGATCATTTGTTCGAGGCTCTTTGTTAAACAGAATGAGTGCAGTGTGATACGCGTGATAGGCTGACTTTTTATGGGTCTGACATTTACTAAGGTAATAAAGTAATTATGTTAATGTATAATAAATGCATTCAATGGGAAATAAAAGTTTACAGTGCAAGAACAAAAAAAGAAATCCTGTTTTTCTAAGTGGCTGTCATGTACAGAAGACTAAGATCTTAGCAGAGTTTTTTGGAGGCTGACAATATCTTGTAAACATAGCTTGAAATTATCCATATTCTAGAGAAAATTATCTTGTTTCTAGAGAAAATATAATTTAACATATGAACTTCAAGACATCTGATTGGAAAATGGCAATACAGATTAAAGATATCCATTCTCCATGTGGTGTTTGTGACCTCTGCAGAGGACTTGCCACCCACAGTCTGATTCTTGGTTGACTGAACAACTTGGGCAACATTTTCATACCTAAGTGACATTTTGAAAAGCCACTTATGGATCTGTAAGATTCAAAGAAGTACTGTAGTGACAAGGCTGAGATAGCTACCATGCTGCAACTCACCTACCATAACTAGCCATGCATGCTCTCCTAGCTTACTGAACTACTACCAAGCAACACTAGCTTGCCTAGACTTTCCCATTAACTTCATCTTGTACATTCTTCATGAGTCAGTCACCATGAAATGACTTGTGAAGCTGTTGCAATTCAACCTTGTGCCAGAGCTTGCAGATGCACAAGTCACTCCTTAAGAAGGGCCTCTATGCTACCAAATCACTAGGGGTCTTTAAAACCTTCCCCCCTTGCCTCTAGTCAGGCCCAGTGACTACTGTTGGCTGACACTCAAAATGGGTATTTACACGACAAGGTGTTTAAAGGGAGAATTTCCTCTTGGCTCCAGATAATGAAAGGAACTTTCCATCAAAAATTACTAAAGCTCACACATCATTTAAAACTGTCTACTCAGCATAGATACTCCAATTATGTAAGGATCCAGTCTCTTTGAAACACTCTGAATATAATTGCCTCAGCAATATCTAGAGATGAGGTTGGCCAGAAAGCTTTAAAATGTATAGATGAGATCTTCAGCCAAGGCAAGTGAGGTATTTCTCACACTACATCCTATTAACAGCAGCTGAGGACTTCTACGAAGTTTAGTTTTGCTACATCAGATTGGAAATCTTAATATGCCTCATTCTGTAAATTGTTCTACTTACTTCAATGGGTCTTCACACAGATAAGGTGAAGTACAAACTACAAATAAAAGAGTAGGTTCTTTGAAGAAGAGACTTCTTAGATTTGTTTGTGTAGAGCCTGGTAAAATGGTGCTTGATTCTCTCTTGGCTTCTAAGCTTTGCACCGTAAACAGAAATGAATAAAAATAGCAATATCAAGCTGCACCAGTATCTATGGCCTACTTGACTTACCCTGGGATTCAACTGGATACTAATAGCAAAAAAATACTGATTCAGGCTGAGTAATTTTGCCCCAAATTGAATTTGTTTTAGCAGCATACAGGAAGAGGAAATATTATCCTGCTCTTTGCTCAGCATGTTTAGATATAATGACATAATATGAATGCATTCCAAAAATTGCCTGTCTTCAGGTAGTGCATTTTGGAGTGATTTCAAAATTCCCTTAGGTTATATCAGAGAAATGTTTTCCCCTGCCTCAAAATTCACCAAGCTCTCAGTTTCGCCCGATTGTCTCTGTCACCTTGTTTACATGCTGGGATTTTCTCTAGCCTATGGTCTGTGCCTTATTTTGTCAGGCTGCCCTTATGCTACTTTGTGACGAACTTGATTTTCAAGCCTCCATGCATAAATTATGATTTATTTTGCTTTCTGAAAGGAAGGCTGAGTGAAGTAATAGAGTGTGGGGGTTTTTGGTTTGGTTTTTGTTATGAATATTTCAAGAGTGTGTTTTTTTCTTTGGAAGAAATCTCTGCACTTCCAGCAAATTTAATTTTTTTCTTCTATGTAGAAAAATATACACAGAGAAGAGCTGTTCAAACAAAGCTGTTCTTTTGTTCAAACCTTAAGAGATGCTAAGTTCTCATAACTACAGCATTGGAGTGAGAGATACATCATACTCCTCAAAAGTGGCCTTCTTTGGTCATTAATGTTATTTTACGTATAGCTGGGTACACTGTGCTCTACAGTATTTTCAATGCATTGTTACTTCATGCCCGGAGAGAAGTCATATGCAGAGAAAGTGGTTATATGAATAAAATCACATCAAAATCAACACTGTCTGATTCTGACCATTAGTGAGACACATTACTCTTCAAATCTTACTTAGCTGTTTTCGCGATAGCGAGAGCCAAAAGATGAGGGCATAATTGAACTATTGCCCAAAGGCAATTAGTGATTGAAATTGATTAATTCTACAAACAAATTTGACCAGTAGATTAGTTGTCACATTACGGCAGATTTGGGCAATACTGCCACAGTTGTGAAGGAGACACAACCATCTAGCGTGAATAGTTAATACAGTTTGTTACCCAGCAGAGATGCTCGTTGAGTTACCCAAAGAAATCTCACAGGGGAACTGAGCAGGGCATGCTACTTTGATGCTATAAAACCATTGCGTTACCTCTCTGCTTTTATGTATGAATCTGAGGAATTGTTAACAGCACCAAGAGCAGTTTGCTCTGTGCAACACAAATGTAATGGACTTAAGATCAAAGTGATGCAAAATCCACTGAAAACAACAGAAAGGCTCTGTCTGAATCCAGAAGACTTTGAATCAAGGCCTACCAGGGTCAAGTCTGCCATCCTAATGGGTTTCTAAGGGGATCCTGTGAGAAATTTGAAAAAGGATCCTAATTTCTTGAATCCAGGGATTACTGAGGCTTCAAGCTACTGCTTTTGCAAAATCATTGGTTCAGCTTCAGCTTCTTTCCCTTTCCAGCCCAGCACAGCAGCTCCAAGTTCATGGTTGCACAAGTGGCCCTTTGCACCCAAGAACCTTCCCTCCCTCTGTTCCCCAGGAAAAATGCTCCAGGAAGCCATTTGAGGTAAAAATGATCAATACTGCTACTGCATGCTCAGAAAGAAGCTGCACTAAAGATTTCTTACATCATCACATGCCAGCACATGGTGGGGTTTAGATGCAAATCTTTCTGCAGTTATTCAGTCCTTACACACTTGGAGATCAAGCTGCTGTATTGGGCATTTTGTTATATGATTTCTGATTTGGAGTGTGGCAGCCTGCTCCTAGTTCTGGATTTACACTCAATTCACAACTGTTTTCAGTGACTTAGTTTGAACGGGTTTCTACACAAAACCCAAGACTTTGGTTTTGGTGTAGAAAGCCCCACATGGCTTGAGATGAGTGATCAGAAGACTTCCTGAACTTGTCACACAATCCAGTTGCAGATGTGATCAATAGAAGATGTCCTTCTGAGGTTTTCTGATGTTCATACAAGTAACTTCGTTAGTTGGCTGGGCAGAGGACTGGGCCCTTCTCCATTCACAAGGATGTATTAGCTGATGGAACATCCCACACACAATTTCCTGAGCTCTCATATCTGCATCTTCACTTGGAAAGGACAGGGTTTTGTTAAGCTTTCAGGAACATTTCAGAGCCCTTTTTTCCGCTATCAAGGTGTTTTAGAGGGAAAGAACACAAATGAGCAATGTGATAGATACAGGGAGCTCTTATTTTGGTTAGGCAACAGATGAGGCATATGGGTAATTTATTGCACTATAATTGTGTTATGTGATATCGATGCTGCAGTATTAATGACTGCAAAGTGCCCAGATTGATTCAGATGGCCATTTACTGTCATTACAAATCTAAATAAATAAATAAGAGCAATTGAATTGATATATCTAAGAAGTGTTTCAAAGTCACCTGGTCACATATATGTAGGTGCTTGTGAACAGAGAGTGACTCAAACAATATCAGGGACATTTTTTAGTGGGGTCAGAAAGAAATAGAATAATTAAGTCATTTTCAGTCATATACAATATATTAGGAACTGTTTTAACAAGCACATTGCTAAACTTACTGGCAGGAACAAAGCATTTTAAAAAGCTGGGGTGTAAATATGCCAGGAAAAAAGAAAGAAAACATGTAAACTATGCTCAAAAATAGTCTGGAAATGTAAGGAAACAAGAAAAACTAAGACAATCATGCACATACCTCTCCTGCTGCCATGGCCCAGCGAATACAGTGGTTACCATGGCTGGATCTGGCTATGAGGTGGACTTTAGAGGGCGAGCTTTGTTTCTGATCTCTGCCCAAACAGAGGGCCTTGATCCAGTCTGTTGGTTTGTGTACTTTGGGCAAGCCAACCTCACACTGCAAGAGCCAGCAAGTTAAGTTTGAATTTATCTCATGCCTTCAGGTTTCTCTTAGCATCCCCTGTCTGGCTGTCATACCAGACAGACCAGGAGATGTATTATAGCTCGATATTCTAATATATGACTCTGCACTTTTTCCCTAACATGCAAGAGCAGTACAAGTCAGACAGCTAGCATTACTTGCATTTTACAATGCTATTTATGTATCATCCTTTTTTCTTTTTTTTTTACTCTGAACAGAAAACAGCGCCTTAAAATGTAGATCTTGCTAAAAGGTAATTCTTCCATTAACTGTTTGTGAAGAGAATTAATATAAATCAAGCACTGGCTCTTTTTTTATCTTAAATGCTTTTATTATCTTCAATAATCATTGGTACTGAAAGCAATGAGAGCAAGCCTGTTAAAATAAATAGCTTCTTCATACTCTGGGGTACATTTGAGAATAGGTGGGACCCCAAGACAGCCAAGTAAGAAACTGCTAGTATTGATCTGCATGGGGAAAAAATCTATTTTGGCTCTTCATACACCCACAACCTTTAATGATCACTGACTCAGCTGCCCAGATAAATTCCTTAGATAAACAACCAAAACCCAAATTAACATACTACCCATTAGTAATCCAGTTAATTTTTACAACAACAACGAGACAAAGATATGATTTCTTCTGAAGGTTTGTTCTTAGAAATGTTTATGTGGATATGTCACCTGCCAATGACCAGGAAAGCAAGTCAGCATTAGAACTGGAACTAAACACTGGATATTCCCATACTCATGGCTCATGCATAAGCAGCTACATTTCAATATCTCTTCATTTTACAGGTCATCAGAAATCTAAGAAATATGTGCCATGGTTACTTCTCGTGTCCACTTGGATAAGATCACACACACACACATATGTCCACATCACAATTCAATGTACAGAGGGACAAGCAAATATATTTCAAATACTTGGTTATAAAATTGTAGCTTTAAAAAAGAAATAAAGCTCAAAAACTTTCCCATTTGGTATGTTGCTGCTCTTTTGTTTTAAACTTAACACCCGCTTCCAAACTTCCACTCCTGGGGACTGCAGAAAGTTGTGTTAGATGTAAGGAAGACGCTTGGAGGTTACTCCCAACATGGAGCTCCCCTAGCGGCTGCTTCCCTCCTTCCTTCCCCGCACGGATAGAAACACCTGGGATGTGATTTTCCCCACTCATTACCAGAAAGAAGTGGCTGGAAAGTGATACAGATCACAATCCAGGAAAGAAAAAAGAAAAACCTATTGGTGGGGGAAAATGTTGGGTTATTCAAGGAGAAGAAAAAAGACCTAAAAGAGAAATCTAGGGGTTTCTCTATAAACCTGTAATTAGACACTGTGTATTGCCCTGCTGAGGATATAAGGAAACCTGTAGGAAACTCCATCTTAAAATTTGGATTAGCAGCAAATATACACACGAAACATAGATAACAATGTCTTCTGAATCATGCTGCCTACAATATTTTTGCATGTGTAATGGAAGGTTCTATTGACCATATTCAAGCCAATGATTAGCATTAATCCACAAACAGATGGATATGAAAACTGCAAAATCAATTCCTGTAGACACAGTTATTCTGGAAAGCAACCATTTTCTGCATCTCCTTATGCACAGAATATTTCTTTCCTGTAGCAGAAATGCTGGTAGACTACTGCCAAACTAAGGGCATATCGAAGCAGGTACCAGGCTTCAGCTGCATGACTCCCTGAGTTTTGCTGTCAAATCAAAATGGGTGGAAACCCAGGAGCTTAATTTTTCTTGTTGGTGCCAAAGGTTTGGGGTTTTTGGAAGGAAATTCCAAGGAACAAGACTTGTTCTTCTTGTCACTGTAAAGGTATAGTTGCAGGC
This sequence comes from Strigops habroptila, assembly GCF_004027225.2. Lineage (NCBI taxonomy): Eukaryota > Metazoa > Chordata > Aves > Psittaciformes > Psittacidae > Strigops > Strigops habroptila. The sequence continues at coordinate 105,901,317 of NC_044277.2, read as the reverse complement.
TAGACAGGAATTCTGAACTGAAATTTCTAAGTTGATTTTCAAGGTAGATATTGTAATACCACCAGCATAGGCAATGAGGGATGTGTAACAATTCCTTTAAACAAAATAGTTGATTATCATCATGAAGGAGGGTAGGGTATACAAAAGAAACAAACAAAGCTTCAGACGAAAAGCCTGCCTCAGTCTCCTTCCATTTACACCAGCCTCCTACCATTTACACCACATTCACTCTACCATAGCCTCCGTTTTCACCGAAGTTATTAAAGATACTCTCTGTCAGTGATTGCTTTGGCCCCAGATTTCTTGAGAAACACCACAACTGCAAAGAGCTACGAGAATGAAGCTCTAAGACTCTAAAAAATACAACAATTTATTTAAAAAATCATATATTCAGGGTGAGCAGAAACGGTAACTATTAGGTGATAAGTATTTAAGACCCAGTCAAAAGCTACACAAACATTTGCCTCTTCAGTTTTATGAGGGGAACATCCTGTATTTTGGGATTCATCAACCAAAATATATCAGCTCAAAAAAAACTCACAGAGCTTAAAAGAGCCAGCGAGCGACCTCACTTGTGCAGTCTGAAACTCTCCCCTGGCTTTATGCAGAGCAAACAGTCAACAGCAAGTCCAGATTGAAAATAAATAAATAAATAGATAAAATTAAAAGGGGAAAAAAACCAAAAAAAAAAAACCCCACCCCAAACGAGTAGATAAATAACAACTGAGATTCTCAAAAAGCTTGGTCTGGGCCCTGTTGCATGCACCTCTGCAGCCCAGGCCCTGTGTGGTCCCAAGACCCCAGACATGGACCCACAGGGTGCACAACCCTTGGAGCTGCCATGGTGTTTGGCAGAGTGCTGGAAGGGCCCAGATGCCAGCAAAAAAAGCTGGTCTATGGGGCTGTGATGAGTGCTTCCACAAGAGCAAGAAAAATGAGGCTCTGTGGGGTCAGTGGTGGATGCTCATGGGGCTGTGATGAGTGCTTCCACAAGAGCAAGAAAAATAAGACTCTGTGGGGTCAGTGGTGGATGCTTCTGGGACTGTGTGCTTGCTGCACCCGGGAGGACCAGGAGTCCAGACGACCCAAGGGCATCCCCACCATCCCACCAGGGCTTTGGGGCCCAACAGGCAGCCCGATGGCAGCTCCAGAAGGGACAGGGCTGTGTGGGAAAGGGGTGGTGGAGCAAGTGAGTGTGCACTCTGGGGTCTTCCCCAGTACCCTCACCCTGGGCAGCCCTGAAGGGACCCCTGGGGGCTGCTCCAGATAAGGGCCAGCAGTGGCCTTGGTTTGTATATACTCATGGGCAGAGGGGTGCAGAGCACCTCAGTGCCCCCCAGAAGACTGGGACAGCCTTCATCCCCAGGGAGCAAAGGAGTATCCTGCAGGTTTGGGGCTCCAACAGGACACAACTTTGACTTCTATAATCCATGACCAAGGGACTAATCCCTTTAAACAAGGCATCAGTGCCCGACCAGTGGCTGTTGTTGCTTTGGCTGGGGGTTTTGCTGCTGCTGTTGTTGTTGTTGTTACAACCTGAGTGCAGGCAGGGGTGGGTGTGGGTCGGGCCGGGCTGGGGCTGGGGCTGGGGCTGGGGCTGGGGCTGGGGCTGGAGCTGGGGCTGGTGGGTGGGCGCGGCCGGCGGGGCCAGGGCACCAGCCCGGGGGACATGTGCTCCGGAGCCTTTCCCGCCGGTGTGAGGTTGGGTCTGGGGGACTTTGGGGTGGTTTTTCGTAGAAACTCTGCCATTTAAAGGGGAAAAAAAGAAATAAAAGGAAGAAAAATAAAAGCTTCTCGTGGGTAGGAGAGGCAGCGCGCATCCCGGAGGCCCGGGGAGTGGCGGGGCGGGCGGGAGCAGGTCCCCCCGGGTCCCCCCGCCCAGGTCCCGGCGGGGCCGCGGCCAGCTCCAGCCTGCGCTGAAACTGAGCAGAGCCTCCCCGCACCCCCCAGCTCTGCTTTCTTTCACATCTAATTTGATAGGAGGGTGATTTCAAGCTTCCCACAGTTACAACTTTTCTTGATTTCTCCCTTTACCCCCCCCCCCCCCTCGCCGCGCATTTATTACTTGCATGTAATTAATTCCTTCTTTGCGTTTCCTTTCCTGTTAATCTTTGGGTGACTGCTTTGTACATATGGCAATCTGATAATGAGGGAGTTTATCCTTATTCTCTACACTTCTTCATTGCCACGTCCACCCGTCTAGTGCCTGGGATATCGATCATCTTTCCCTGGGGAGGGGGACAAGGTAAGAGGGGTGATAAAAGATTTGCAGTATCCCACACCATTAAGAATAGCTTTTATTCCTTGGCACTGTTTAATCAACTGTTATATCAAGTCATGCTGTTTAAGCAACCACATCAAAAGAACATACCCTCTTTTGTATAAATTATATATTCCTTGTATCTGTCTACTCACATGCACGCAGACGGGGAGATAAAACTGGTTTGTTTTTTAACAGCATGAAGCAGGTATTTAGCTGTTCTACAACTTGTTTCTGCAACTAAGTTGGTTGATAAAAACCTAGAAGCCAAGCTGCTGGCTTTCTAACTTTTTTGCCGTTCCCAAGTCAAAACTCTTCAATGTAAAGCTCGGAGTGAGAAATCAATGATTCACTGAAACTCTACAAAGAAACATAAGTAGCAGAGGAAAAGTGTAGGCTAAAAAAAAAAAGAGGGAAGAGCACCAGTTAGAGTCGGTGTGAGAGCTTCGGATCACTCCTTTCGGCTCTTTTGTAAAGTTTATGTGAAAAAAGACCACTTTGTCCCTTGAAAAGTCCATGCTGTCCTGCTTGTTCCAGATTACGGATATACAACTTTTTCACCACTTTAAAGCTAATTTTGAAGTCCATTTTCACGTGGTTTAAGTTGATTACGACTCAGCTCGATGTCAGCGGCCGGAAAACTCCCATATAACTGCTCACTCCAAAGAGGTTTTTTCTCTTTTTAAAGGGGAAAAAAAAAAAAAAAAAAGAGAGAGAGAAAAAGAAAAGAAGAAGAAGAAGAAAGAAAAGAAGTTATTTGGGAGGGGAGTGTCAGAGAGTGGACTTTGAATTACTCCAGCATGCCCTCCTGGCATTTTTAAGAACTCCTAAAAAAACTCCTGAAAGTTTCTAGATCCTTGGACAAACTGTATTTTCTTAGGAGCAAAAGTAAATGAGCTCTTCACAGGCAGAGAAGTGTTTGCTCATATGGGACTCTGCTTCTCTGTCTAACCTGCTCTATCAGCCCCATCTCTGCAATTTTGCTCGTCTCTCAACACCTTTGTCTGATTAGTAGCTTTTGGAGATCGGGATAAAGACATCACTTGCCACGCTGCATGAGATAACAATTAATTTAACATTAAACTTATCCCCTTTCCATTCACTTTGCTTGGATCGATCTCTGTTAATTGTGTTTGCGGATGCTTTCAACACGATGCTTTTCTTAAAAACTTAATGACACCCCGCAAGGAGGTGTAAGAGTCTAAAACGCTCCTTTTCGCCTTGGACCCAAGAAACAAAGAATATAGCCCCAGCGTGCTCAGGAGAGCATCTATTTTTAATCAGATGACTTTTCATTCACTTCTGAAGGTACAGCATTATTTTAAAGTGGGTGATGGTCCCGGGTTTATTATTTAAAAAAGAAAAAAGAAGTGGCATTTAGATCTCTCCTCCTTGCAGCTCTGTGATAACAAGTCAGAAGCGCTAACTTCATGTAACTGCCGCCTCGCATCAGGCTTGTTTCTGCCTCTAAAGTAGTCATTTATCAGCTAAAAGGCGAGTGTGGTTAAAAATGTATGTCTCCAGGAGGGAGAGCAATCTCCCTTTTCAGGGGGAAGAGACCTGTTATAAAGCCCCTTAGATGGGTGCGCTCTTAAGTGACATTACCTCCCCCCCCCTCCTCCCCGGGCGTTAATATTTCCCCAATGCGTTTCTATTTGCACCGCTCCCCGATAATTCGGCATATTATTTAACCGCAACTGCCCTCAGAAACTTGACTTGCACTGAGGCAGCCTCCTAATCTTATTTTTCCCCCCCTTTTTCTTTCACAGAGGCATCTGTTCCTATTGCTGACAAATGTACCATTCTGCCAAGAAAGTTTTTGAAAAAAAAGGGGGGGGGGGGGAAGAAAAAGAAAAAACAAAAAGAAAAAACAGCGTGTAATTGATGTTATCCCAAGAAAGCGCGATCTCCACCCCGCTCAGCTCCAAGCCCTTCAGGTAAAAGGAGGAAAAAAAAAAATCTTTCAAGAATTTGTTGCCTTTTTGAGGGTTAAAACATCAGAAGACAAGCTTGTCTCGCCTTGGCCAATCAGCTCGCGGCCCTGGCAGCTATAATATAGAACTAAAGGCAGACTCCTCTCACAAGCGTCTTGCTTTGCTACCATTAAAATCAGACCCTTTTTTTGTCTCTCGATTGCTGTCTCCCGACCAAACTCCGATGTGTTCCGTTATCAGCGACCTAAAGCCTGCCATTCCAGCACCTGTCTTGCTAGGGATCGGTGGATAGTATACGATTCAGAAAGCAGACAAGGACATAGGAGGCGAGAGAGCTCTAGAGAGACAGCCAGGGATAGGCACAGAGAGCTTTGAAGTAATTGGATTCAATGGACGAAATGCTGCTGTTGACAAGAATTCTCTTGGTGGGCTTCATCTGCGCTCTTTTAGTCTCCTCTGGGCTGACTTGTGGACCAGGCAGGGGCATTGGAAAAAGGAGACACCCCAAAAAGCTGACCCCTTTAGCCTATAAGCAGTTTATTCCCAATGTGGCAGAGAAGACCCTAGGGGCCAGTGGAAGATATGAAGGGAAGATCACAAGAAACTCCGAGAGATTTAAAGAACTAACCCCAAATTACAACCCTGACATTATTTTTAAGGATGAAGAGAACACGGGAGCTGACAGACTGATGACTCAGGTAGAGCCACAGAGATACCTGTATTTGTGTTTGTTAACCTCTCTAAGCAATCCTAAAGGACGCATCTGTCTTAGTATTTTTGAAAGCCCCCCCTTTCCCTCTCCCCCTCCTCCCCCCGCCCCTCCAAACTCGGCTAGTTCCCCCCATTGAATGTAAATACCATCTCTCCAGACAAGTTAGCAGGGGCTGGAGCTATCTCGCTATTCGGTGGGGGAATCTATGTGATACTTACAGTCATTACCGTGCCATGGCGTTCCCTGTAACTTGGTTAGAGATTGCTGTTTGCGTTTGTCCCCAAGGATGCACTTTGATCAAACGAATTGCAAACAGCACAGAGGACCCCAAGTGTATAGTGACCGCCAGGCCACCCACTCATTATTACAAACGTACTCCTCGGTTGCTACGCCTGCTGACTTGATTTTATATATATAGAGATAGATCTTATTTTATTTCTTTTCCCTTTTTTTCTTCATTTCATTTTACCCTTCATTATTACTATTATTTTCACCTCGCGAGCATATTCTAAATATAGTAGGCATGCAGTCGTGCACTCACAAAAGGCAGCTGAAGGCGGATCGACCATTCCTCTCCTGATTCCGTATTATTATAGCTCGTATTGCAATACCATCATTTGCAATTGTGCCCATCAGAGCGTAAATATATTGATATTTCTTTAAGGATGCTCGCTACCAATGCTCTGGTACTTCCATAGGGGAGGGACTTGCAACTTATCGGCATTGCATCACCTTCTGTTTTAAAAAATCTGATGGCACAAGGTTTACAACTGGGTAAATATTGGATCTCGGGTGGAATCGGATTGCGGAACCATTTTATACAAAAAGCAAAAAAAAAAAAAAAAAACGGAGAGAGAAAGAGAAAGGGAGAGGGAGCGAGAACCTCTCCGAGAGTCACCTCATAGTTATTATTCATGCTCAACAGAAAGCTCGGTGAAGTCAATTGCTCTGCCAATCGCGGAGTTTCTGAAACTACATGCAATCTAGACACTGGAAATGGGTTTCCTCCAAATATAGGTCAACAGCGCTTTTTTAATATTAATACATTTAAGCCCCACCTTCAGTGCTAGAACAGGACTCGCCGGGAAGGACTAGGCGGGGAGTGGACGCGGGGAAGGGGGGTGGGGGGTGGAATTTCCCAAACTCTCCCCGTTCCTCGGCCTGATTTTCCGCACGTTTCCCGGGTCTCCCGGGGCGAGGGACCGGCGGCCGCCACCATCTATCTCCTCCCGACCACCTTAAATCGCACCGCACCTCGCAGCGCGGCGGCGCGCCCCTGCCCGCTCGCCGCTGCCCCGCGCAGGGGTGCGGAGCGGAGCTGGTGCCGATGCCCCGCTCGGGAGCAGCGCGGTCCGCGCCCCTCTGCGCACCCTCCGCCCTCGCTGCCTCCGGTGCGAGGCGTGCGGCGCGCCAGCCGCATCTCTCGCATTTTCAGCTCCACTTACTCCTCTCGCGTATCGATCGCGCCGGCTCGGGTTTCGCCCTTCCCTCCGCAGCCCGGCGGCGGCGGCTCCGCGGGAGCCGGGCTCCCGCCGGGGCACGGTGCATCCCGCCCTGCGCGGCTGCGCCGGTGCGTGTGCGCGGCGGAGCGGGGCGGCGGGGAAGGGGGGAGCCGGGAGCCGGCCGGGAGAGGTGGGCTGCGGGCCGGGGCGGCGGGCGGGCTGACCCCGGCCCCGCGGCTCTCCCGGGGCACGCCGCGCCAGCTCCGCGGCTGGCCGCTCTCGCTGCATTAGCTGGCAGCGTCTGAACTCCTGACCTTCTGTCAACTTCCCTCAGACGAACGAAACGAAAACACATACTTTTTTTTTCCCTCCTTCAATGCTTATTCCCGTGCCTTAGACACAAAGGGGGGAGGTGGGATGAAGGCAGCGGGGACGGGAGGCCGCAACGCTGGAGACCCGGTGGCAAAGAGGGGAAGAGAGGTGGGTGGGGGGAGAACCGAGCCGGGCTCCGGCTCACCCCGGCGAGGCGGGGAGGAGGGCTGGGGAGCAGGCGGAAGGGTCCCCCTGGACCCCCCCTTCCTCCCCGGGCACGGCCGGGCTCGCAGCGCCCCGAAGTGCCGGCCTGCCGCCGGTATCCCTGCCCTGCCTCTCCTTCCCTCTCTCCCCGGCCAGCGACCTCTCGTTAAATCCCAGCCTTCAAACGCCTGCTTCGCTAGCCCTTCAACCATGGAGAGACCTTTCCTGTATAGAATCGTTAAACTTGCAGAATAGTTGCCGAATGCATTAGCCGCTAGTTAATATTAACTCCAGAAGGAGAGGGGGAGAAAACGCAAACAGAGGTAGGTAAGTCAGGTTCTCAACTTTGCAGGTGACAACAGGAGTTTGCTGAAGGTTCCCCCCTTCCTCTCCTCCCTCCCCCCCACCCCAGCCATTGGCTGGATTCTGGGGAGAGATAAGGAGGCCAGGTCAGTATGATAAAGCTGGAATTTGTATGAAATAAAATAGCAATCTCGTGTAATGCAGGCACACAACCGGTGCGTGATGTGAGGAATTTAGAGATCAACTTGGCATTTAGGAAGCCCACCAGGTTGTTTACACTGACAGGTACCTGTTAAGTGTTTCCTTCAAGCAATTCATTTGTGAAGAGATTAGGAGCTGGCAGGAGAGGGCTTGTTGAACAACTTTGCCTCCACACAAAGCGTTAGTGGAGGCAGCCCTGCTGAGCTTCACGGTGGCTGAACAGAATTGGGCTTGATTTGTGGCACACGACCCAATGAATTAATAAATAGTCTGGGCTTCACGGCTTTTGACTCTGACAATCCAGCTCAGGCAGTATAAAAAGGAGGAAAGTCCTTTTAGGAGGTTGTTTCTCCTTCTTTATTTCGCCTGAAGCCTGGAGCTGGTGCTAGCAGGGCTGGAGCGGGAAGAACCCCGCACAGCTGTCCGCACCGCTGCCCGCACCGCTGCCCACACCCCTGCCAGCTGCTTTCCCTGCGCAACAGCGGGGCAAGACATTGCGGAGTCGCGCAGGGCCGTCGCCTTATCAGTAGCTGAGACGTTTGATCCTTCGCTCCCTTCCTCCTGTAAATCGGTGGGAGAACATGCCCATCCTCTCAGGTGTGTGAGGGGGAGAGAGGGGAGGAAATAAATTAAACTCAACTTCCTTGTGCTGCTGCGCTTTGCTGCCGAGAACAGTGCCGTACCCCAAACACCCGGCTCTTTCCATAAAACTGCAGGCCAGAGAGTCCAAAGTGAGCTCAAGATTGCATTTTATATCTCTTGGGGACTTGTATATTGCTGGAATTGCTTTTTATGGCTGTTGATAGACACCCGGGAACTTTCTTGTTGAACAACCTTGTCACGTTCCTAAAAGTAGCGTCGTCGGTGTGATGGAGGGGCTTTGCCTTGCTGGGAGCTGTGAAGGGGCCGTTGGAGGTGCGTTACTGTGTGTGCTGGGAGCACACCTGGGGGAATGGTCCTGCGGAAGGCCGAGCATCTCGATCAGGCCAGGAAAAGCGAGGGAAGAGCTGCTCACTGCATCCTGTCGGGGCTCTAATCCACACTGATATCTGCACGAAGCGACCCACTTCCCGTATATCCGCGAGTTATTTTCCTCTCAAAAAGAGGGGTGGGAGGTGGAGGAGGGGGGGAAAAGAAGGTGGTAACGTGTGAGTTTCTAACTGTGCCTTTAGCCAAGCGCTTTTCCGTGCTTTTGGTGCTGATTTCCTATTTCCGGGGGTCTGCGAGCCCTTTTCCCCTGCCTGCTGGCGTGTCTATTTCCTCTCCCTGCCTCCCTCCCCTTGGCTAAGATAAGATCCCCCCCAAAACTCTCAGGGTTTCATTTAGAGCTCAGTCCCCTCCACCCACTGCACCCACTCCCTTCCCCTTCGCTCCCCCTTTGCTCGGTCTCCGCAGGCCTCCGCTGCTGCAGGCCCCCGGGGAAGGCCGGTGGCTCCGGAGGGCAAACCCTGTAGTGCTTCTCCACAGAGTTGGGAACGTTTCAGTCCACACAAAGAGTCTCCCGGCTTGCATAGCATCTCTGCTTCTCCTAACTTCCCTCCTTGGCCCTCCCTTGCTTTTCATCTTCGTACTAAGAGCTATATTATTGTATGGATTTGCTCGGCTTTGTAGACGAGCGCCGATGTATGCTTGAAGCGGAGTGAATGCTCCCAGCCCATGCTGCTTTGAGGGCTCTAATGAGTGATGGGCGAAGGGAGAGAAAAAAATCCCCACCCCTCCCTCCAGCACATAAAGGCTGTTAACATGTATTGAGACCCCTTTCAACACAGAATTAAGCTGAAAAGACCCGGAGAGACATTCCGGGAGGGAATCCGTGACTCCGAGATATATGGCAAGTGTTTATTCTCGGCAGAAACTTTGCTCTCGGGAAGGGGACAGGGCACTTAGCAGCAGGAATTTGCTCCGTGCAGGTGGCTTTGAGCCGCCACGCTCATACCACAGGGCCGGCGGTAGCGCGGGGGGTCCCCCTGTCCCTGCGGCAGGTGCCGGGGAAAGGGGCGGCTCCGTCCCACTTGGTCTTCTTGATGTTTCAACCCCTCTTCCTCCCGTGTCCCTAAGGTTCACCCCCCTCTTCCTCACCTGCCTCCCTGTTCCTCTACGGCAGCGGGGAAAAAGATGCTCAGCCCGGCCGAGCCAGGGCTGAGCATAGTGCAGTGCGTTTGAACGGGGGTGGAGGGAACTACTCGGCCCATTTGGCTGGGAAGGGAGGGCAGGATACTACCCTGGAGGGGAGTAGATGGTGAAGGGGGTGTCTGCCCTGGCTGCAGCACCCACAGCCATGCGCCCTTCCCCGTGTGCCCTACAGCGCTGCAAGGACAAGCTGAACGCCCTGGCTATCTCGGTGATGAATCAGTGGCCCGGGGTGAAGCTGCGGGTAACAGAAGGCTGGGACGAGGACGGCCACCACTCCGAGGAGTCCCTGCACTATGAGGGCCGCGCCGTGGACATCACCACCTCGGACCGGGACCGCAGCAAGTACGGCATGCTGGCCCGCCTGGCCGTCGAGGCCGGCTTCGACTGGGTCTACTACGAGTCGAAGGCGCACATCCACTGCTCCGTCAAAGCAGGTAAGCCGAGCAGCCTGTTCCGACGAAGGGGGCGCGTCGGGGTGTGTGTGGAAGACACTCCCGGGCCACGGCTCAGCCCCCCAAGAGCCTTCTCCGGCCCGTCTGATGCCGCCCGGGTTCCCCCCTTGCCGTCCCCGTAGGGTCCCCATCAGCCCTGCCCGTCTCGTCTGGAGTCCTCCCGGGGATGCGGAGCGGAGCCCCCGGTGGCGCAGTCTCTTAGTGAAGGAAGGAAGGAAGGAATGAAGCAAAGAGAGAAAAAAAAAGGGAAAAAAAAAAAAAAAAAACCCAGCCAGCTGTAGCACTTTTGGACAGCATTTTTATTTGGGTGATTTGCCTGCCCAGCCTTCCCCCGAGCGCTGCGCCGCAGCCACACACCCTTCTCCTCCCCCCGTGGGATCTGATGCTCTCCCCATCCAAAGAGCATGTTCAACACAAACACTAGTGGCCGTCTCCAGCCGCCCCGCTGGCTGCACGCCTTACTCGCGATCGCTAATCTCCAGGAAAATAAATAACTAACGTGGTCCCCTGCGTTCTTCAGCGGTAGCCGCTAGGAAATTCCCAGATAGGGATACACATACATGTAATTTTTTTCCCTCCCCTCCCCTGTGCTTACAACGCCACACGCTGTCTCAACCCGGGAACAGCTCGCAAGAAGTCCCCGACTCACAGAGTTCATTTTCTTGACACTCAACACTTTTCTGGGGGGGAGCAAAACGTCTGGCAAGTGCCAGCCCGCCCTCCCCCCCCCCCCGCCTCCCTCCACCCGCCTGCATGGCAGCTAAAGCGCTTTATACAGCATCCTGTAGCCCAGCAGCCCGCTGGAAGTGTCAAGAAACACTGAGTTGCAAAAGAAAATAATGGGCATTCTTTAAGTCTAGCCGTTTGCTTCAAAACCAGCAGCCCCACGATGGGGAAACAGGCCTGGCCTTGCCATGCCTGTCTGCAAGAGGGGCTTACCCCCCCTGATCCAGCCCAAACCTCCCCGGGGCTGAGCCGAGGTAGCACCTTTCCCAGCCCATGTGGGCTTTGTCCTGAGAGCCTGCTATGGCTTTTGTTCAGCTCCCTGGTCCTTTCTAGGCAAAAAGAGGCCCTGCAAAGCTGTCGGCCCTGCAAAGCTGTCAGCCCTGCGGTGATATGAAACATCCCTTTCAATAGCAAAGATGAGCTTTATAGCGCAAGGTGTCAATTGTGGTGTGCGATGACCTTAGGCCAAGCACACCCCCTAATCCACCCTATGGGTGTTTCATAGGAGAGGAGTAACCCCAAGCTGCTCATTTAGATTCGGCACACACGGACTTGGGGGCAATATTTAGAGGGTGTCAGGCAGGGTCGTGTGACTGTACCACGCGGGCTGTAAGGGAACAGGCTTGAATTCCACCCGCTCAGCCTGATTTCAAACTGTCCAAATCTCGTTTCATGACAGAGCATCTTATGAGAAGATTAAACCCCATAATGCCAGGCAGGAAGATTCTTTATCTAGATCTCTGTTTGCAAAAAGTATGATCCCAGAGACTGGAATGCAAAGAAGAAGTTCCCCCAAGGCCTGAATTATTGTCACCAGGACAGAGGAGGGAGAGGCAGGGGTGGTAAAAGGGACATTGATAATGCGCTATAGCAAGTATTTAGAGCAAGCTTCTACATTTAAAATTCAAATACAGATCTTGAGTGCCTTGGAAAAGTGGCTCTGCTGTGCAAATAGTGCTTGGAAGGTCCTGGGTTTTTTGGAGAGTATGTGTGTGAATTGGCACATAGGGTTTCTGCACCTGAACAAATAGGGAGGGGGAAAAAAGGGGGGGAAGAAGCTGGGAAAAAAATGGAAGTGTCCTCTCTTCCAAGAGTGTCTGCATTTATTACATGAATCAGAATGACAATGCTGATCCTTTATTGGATTTTAATTAGAGAACCCAAACAAGCACTGCTCAAAGAAGCAGATTTTCACACCTCTGCCAATTCACTGGCATGTTTGTAGAGCTGCTACACTACTAGATCTATTCATCAAGTCCCTGAATATGCAAACAAAGCTCTAGCCAGACCTTTACTGCCGGCTTGTAGGAAGGTGTAGTTTGCTGGCAGAGGGCTCCACATAAAGCACATAGCTTGTTTGTTGCCATGTCCTCCCTGAAGAGGCCTTAGAGATCTCACTGCTTCATTTCTGAAGGAGAAGTGATAAAGTCATTAGCAAATCAATAATGGTCTAATTTTCACCCTTCCTGCCCTTCCTGAGAAAGTCATTAGGAGACCTTCCAAGGATTTATTTAAATCTTAAGAGCTTCAGTACCAGCCACAGAGGCAAAATATAAAATCTAGCCACCTTTAGGAGATAAATCACCAGGACTCTAAACTGGCTTAGGGAGTAACTGGGAGAAACCAGGAGAAGGCAAGGGGAGGGATAAGGAATGTCAACAGCTGTAGCAAAGACACTTGCTAGTGTGACATACTGTGTGCTAATACCCAATATATAGAAAATCAAAGCTTTTAGGAACACTGCAGTGTCCTTTGGTTAAGCCAGAGACCAGCCTGGAACAGGGCAGAGTTCTTCTCCCACCACCCCTTACGTGGCTAAGATTTCAGAAAGAGATTTGCAAGAAAGACTTAGTCTCATTGCTATTTCTGCTTTCGTTAACCCTGTAATTGTTCCTCTCGGTATCACTGGAAAGCAGCAGTAGTTGGTGACAGCATTTAGTATCTAAACTCTGAGTAGCTCCAGGAGCTGGAGGAGGTGAAGGAGGGATGTTCTTGTGTCTGGCACAGGCATGGGGCTGGCCGGGGACCACACACCCTGGGACAGGGAACAGCATCCTTATTCCAGTGGGGTGGGAAAGGCAAGGAAGATGCTTTTATTTTGTTGGAAAGAGGAGTGAACCAGAGTGCTGGGGATGCCAGGCAGGGGTGTTATCAGGTGGCATGTGTCCCAGCAGCTGCTGTGATAAGCGGAGGGCAGTGAGGGCTAGGGTCATCTCGGGGCTGGTCACACACAGAGTGATGGAAGGGGACTTGGGAAATCCAGGCTGATGCTTTCCAGAGAGGTAATGGGCAAATTCATGTGCTCCGCGTGGCAAAGCCTCCTCCTGCTCTCTGCTGTTTGCTGCCCAAGATGGGGTCCTTCAGTAAGAGCTGAGTGGGGACCCTGAGCGTTGCGAGCATGGACAATCGCCACAGAGGGGAAACCTTATGCCAGGAAAACCACCCCACTTTGAAAGCCTGTGAGTTATCTGTCATAAGGTGTTGGTGCAGTGCAAAGAGTAGCCAAGTGGGAAGCTCTTCCAGAAGAGATTTGTTCTGGAACAGCTTTCTCAACGGAAATATTTCCTTAATGAGACAAACCACCCTTGTAAATCCTAACCAGAGAGAGAGGCACTGGCTCATATCTGGCAGGAAAGGAACTCTCACTTGACCCCCTGAGTGCAAATGGGGCATGTTTGTAGATGAAGATGGAGGAATTTTGGGGAGGAGCAAGGCTGCATCCTGCACCTGTGTTTCTCAGGCAGGATGGAGTGCCCGGGGAAGCAGGGTGTTCTCTCGTGCCCCAAGCTCTGGCCTGGTGGATGCCCTCTCTAACCCTGCTGTGCCTCTTTCCTTGCACAGAAAACTCGGTGGCGGCCAAATCCGGTGGCTGCTTCCCTGGCTCTGCCACGGTGCACCTGGAGCAAGGCGGCACCAAGCTGGTGAAGGACCTGAGCCCTGGGGACAGGGTGCTGGTTGCCGACACGGAGGGCCGGCTGCTCTACAGCGACTTTCTTGCCTTCCTCGACCGGGAGGACGGCTCTCACAAGCTCTTCTATGTAATTGAGACACGGCAGCCCCGGGCCCGGCTGCTGCTGACAGCTGCCCACCTCCTCTTCGTGGCCCCCCAACACAACCAGTCGCAGGCGGGGACCCTCAGCAGCCGGGCACTCTTCGCCAGCCGTGTACGACCAGGCCAACAGGTCTATGTGTTGGGAGAGGGCGGGCAGCACCTCCTGCCAGCAGCCGTGCACAGCGTCTCACTGCGGGAGGAAGCTTCAGGGGCATATGCCCCACTCACTGCCCAGGGCACCATCCTCATCAACCGGGTGCTGGCCTCCTGCTATGCTGTCATTGAGGAGCACAGCTGGGCGCACTGGGCCTTCGCTCCCTTCCGCCTGCTCCAGGGGATGCTGGCCACCCTCTGCCCTTCCAGTGGAGGGACCCCCATGGATGCCCCCACCTCCCCTGGCATCCACTGGTACTCTCGCCTCCTCTACCACATCGGCAGCTGGGTGCTGGATAGTGACTCTCTGCACCCGCTGGGCATGGTGGTGCCATCCAGCTGAGAGCATCCTGTGCTGCCCCGTCCGCCAGCCAGCCTCCGAGGGAGAGACAGAGATACACAGGGAGAGAGAGAGAAAGGATGAAAAAAGGAAAAAGAGAAAAAAAGAGAAAAGAAAAACATAAAAGAAAAAAAAAAAGGAAAACAAATTACATATTTTTAAAAGAGAGCACGGATTAAGACTTAAAAATAATAATAATAAAATAATAATAATTAAGTAGGACAGTCCAAAGTAGACTTTAAGGGAAACAAAGACCCCGGGAAGTTCTGTTCCGTTTAGTTTATAAATATATATATATTTTTATTTGTTCTTTTATTTTGTTGGTTTTTTTGTTTTTTCGTTGTTGGTTTTGGTTTTTTTTTTTCTCCTCTCCTGGATATTTATTTCTTTGGTATTTTGAATAGATGTTTTAAATGATATGAACCGGACCTTCAAGAGCCTTAAATAGTTTCTTTGATAATTTATTATCATGTGAACTGTACTCATAGGGGAAAAAATTATTTTGTGAGGCCAAGCAAAACTGCGCAGAGTCTATTTTTCTACATGTCACGTGTGTCCTGACTTTCAGAAAGCAAAATTCTGTACTTTCCCATCTCTCCATTCCATTGCTCCTTCATTTCAGCAAGCCTAAAAAACCAAGCAAAGAAAGAAACAAACACACAGAAAAAGACAAACTTCATGGGGGTCCGTAAATTATATTTTTATACACAGAATTGTAAATTAGATTTTTTTGAGAGATCAATACTTAACTGAATCACATTTCATTTTTTGAAATAGTGTAAAATATTGAGAATATATTATTTTAATTTAAATAGTTTCAAATGTAATGTCATTTCCTGTATTGTTTTCCATGTTTTGCTTTGTAAAAAACACCATTTGGCCATGTCCATGGAAGTCAAGACTGTTACACAAACTTTTTGTTTGCAAAAACCATAAGAAACTTTGTTATTTTTAGCTTCAAAAGAAAAAAAAAGTTTATTAGAAAATAATATTTTTTAAAAAGCGCACATGGCGGCAATTCTGTGATGATGGAGACGATAGTTTGTACAGAGGGGAGAAAAGGATGTTTTGCATTAATAAATTGAGAAATAACTGCTGTAAATTTACTAAAATGTATTTTTTGAATATTTTGTAATAGTTTTAATAGTTTTATAGAAATAAAATGTGCCATGCACAGTCTGGTTAGTATATAATAACTAAGAGTTCCTGGTGCATCCCATTTTTTTTTCCTTTTTGCTTATTGGTTTAGGAAACGTTGCCTAAAGGAGCGCCCATTATTTTATTTAGATGTGTTTCTTATAACTTTTAATTTTGGTACTTTAATTAAGGAAACAAATCCATCACGTCTGTGCATAACCTGGAATCTTTTGTACTAACAGTAGAACCTCACTTATTCGCACAAGCAACTGTGAGACACAGTTTCTCATCGCTGGAGCCCCAGCTCCCTGTCCGTGCTCAGGCGATGTTTCCCTCTTCCAGCTTCAGGCCCAGCTCCATGTCCACCTCCTGATCTGGTCCAGAGGCCACAGAAGGCTCTGAAAAGTGATTTCTGAGGGTGTTAAACCAAGTTTGTCCTTTGAAGCATGTTAATCTGAAGTCAGGCTGCTGCCTTCAACTCATGGCAGCACCAGGATTTTAATCAGCTTTAATCTGAGTGCCCAGAAGATGGAAATCTGGGGGATAGACACTGCCTCTAATGAATTAACAAGGATTCATGTGGCTGATGCTGGAAGAATGAGATGGCCACTTGATTTCACTGGCCATCTTGCCTGAGTAACATTGCCAGGCTTGGGGCCACCAAGAAAAGAACAAACACCTTTTGCAAAGCAAGAAAAAAAATAAAGGATAAAAGTTGGTTCATTTCTCATGAGAGATGTTCCTTAGTTGTAACACATCAGAGTCCATCCCAAGCCATTGATGGGTGAAGTACTGGAGATGTGTTCTAGGATCCAAGTGGTGGGGCCAATGATGCATCCCCTGGCTGGTCATAGCCGCAAGCCCTGCCAAGGGACTCATCCTCAATGGGTGCCGATGAGTGAGGTTCTGCTGCACCATGTGCTCCTCCCCTGAGGGTTTCCAGGATCCCTTTAAAAATTTTGCAAAACATTGTGTGTGCGTATGTGTGCGCATCTGCGACAGGACCGTGCCGGAAGGGAGCTTTCCTTGAATGTCTTCTCACCTTTTCTTCAGTTTCCATTACTCGCTGGTGTAGGACGTTCATCCATCAGCAGCCTTTTCTCCAGAGATGCAGCCATGTCCTCTGCCTCCAGGATGGATGGCAGCTCCGCTGTCCTCCTGGGTTGTCCCTGCCTGGGGCCTCCTCCAGAGAGCGTAGACCACGCTCTTCCACGCTGAAAGCCTGTGAGCTTCCGGAGCAGTGCCTGTAGCTGGTGGCAGAGCCCCAGGCATGTGCATCCCCTGTGTCAAGCCCTAACAGATGGATGTGGTCTCTCCTTCCCAGCAGCTTCTAGCCCAGGGCCACTTCCACCCTCTGAAGCTTGGACATGGCCAGGGTGGTGAGACTTCAGTGCAACCACACCATCATGCAGCTGGGATAGGAACCAAGCCACCCTAATGCCCACATGGTGTGGGGCATCATGGGAGACTGTGGACTGCCCGGTGGGTGCTGGGGGCCTGCTGCCTGCCCCGGCTCGGACTCTGCCACGTCTGTGTCTTTGGGGTCTGCTGGTGCACTGGGAGCTGCAAACATGGCTGGTTTGGGGCATGTAAAATTGTGATCGTGGAACAAATGAGTCTCTGCTGTAAGAGTATGGTCTTCATACAGCAGTGTCTGGGCACCTGAGCTGTCTTACCCCTGTTTCTGAATGGTGGCTGTCATTTTGTAAGGCCTTTACACTCAAAAATGAGCATGCTGGAGTCTACTTTCTCCAGAAGTCAGGCGGTGGAGGTGTTCAGGGATATCAGTGATCAAACTTCAAGTCCTTGGCTTGGGGTCTTCGGTCTAAACCGTAACTGAGATGAAAAAGACCATTAGACCAGAGACCACACTTATGTAAGGGTAGAGTACTTGCCTTGGTAGGGAACTGTGTCAGGCATTGCTGTATTTAATCTTCACTGAAAGGCCAAGATGAGCTCAGAGCTTTGTGGTGTGAGAGAAGCTAATATACTGTTCAATACTAGGATCAATCTGTTTTGCCAGGCAAAGAAATGCTGTGCCATATTCTCCATCAGACATATTTCAAGTAATTGTATGCCTCCCTCTCACCATATATTTATTACATCTCTTCCCACGGCGCCTCACATCTGGATCACCCCTCCGTGGTATGCATTAGAAGTGCTTCGTTAGATGGACCAATCCAACCTATAGCTACAGCTCTCGTATGAAGGATGTACTGTCATAACATTGTGCGAAACGTCTAGGAGATGTCACTGTCCATTTTCAGGGTCCAAGTATGGCAATAGTTTGTATAAAATGTACACATAGTGGTGGCTACAGAATAGTTTATGACTAAATACATATCTATTACTGTTAAAATAATGTATAAGAATGTACTTGAAGCTATTATCCTTGTGCTCTGTTGTCTGAATAATTAAAGAAATTACAGAGACTTCCTGAAATGTCTGTTATGTGACAGCATTCCTATCGCATAGTCCCAGCTCTGCGTTTTTTCCTCTGGTGACATTGAAACGGGGTGTGGTCCTGTGGGATTTGGCATGGAACCCTTCAAATACAGCAGGAATTGTGCCCATGCCACTTCGCATGATGGTGACAACCTCCCTCTTCTCCCACCTAGAGTCATGTAGACAGTCTATCATTTACCTGTGAAATACTGGGTAGCTCTGCAAAGCCAACTCATTTGGCAGGGTTTTGTGGGGAGACAGAGCTGCCTTGAAGGTCAGCCCATCAGCGGATGCCTGTCCTCCTCAGCCTCCTCCATCCAAACCAACGTGAGAAGTGACCCTAATGAGGTGGGGGCTCATTCATGTTTATTGGACTGGTCTTTCACGCAGTGCCTCAGCACTCAGATGCCAGGTAAACCAACTGAAGGGAAGCTTGGGTGCACCACTAAAAAAGGATCACATCCGCAGTGCAATCAAAATCCAGGTCTTTCACAGCCAGGTAGCCATGCCATGCCACAGCCTCATGTATGAAAGTTTGCTTAGCTATATCTTTTTATATCTATATAGGCATACATATGCATATATATATATAATATTATCTCTGTATTAAGAGCTCAGCATATCCTACCAGGCTATAAATATGTTTACATTGGCCATCCTGAGCATTTCACATCATGCCGAGGTTGAGGAGGCAATGTAAATCAGCTCAGTTGGGTGATAATTTGGCAGCAGTCTTGCAACTCCAGTATGGCATCTATTTCAATTACAGGGGGAAGGAAATCAGAAATAGCATTTTATTTTACTCATTACTCCAAGCCTTAAGGGACCACTAGTTTTCCTAAGCTTTTTAAATTCTCTCGTCGGCAGTTTCTGCCTTGAAAGTAGTGCAAACTTCACCCTAAAAAAGGTCAATTTTCCATGTACAGAACATTTCAGAGCTTTCAATGAAGCAGTGTTAATGCGATCCTTGGCCTACACAGGATGAAAGGGAAAAAATAATCTTTGAACGGTGCATCTTTACAGACAATGGGATCGTCTCAGATTTTCATGAGAGCAGGATGAGGCCTGCGGGCACTGTTTATGCTGAGATTGTTAAATATAATTTTTAATACTTTGCATTTGGGGTGTTTAAATAATTTTGGTTTTCAGGACTGAAAAGAAGCGAGCAAATCCAGGAAATATGAATTTAAGAATCCTGTCCTGGTTCCAGTAAAATGAGGAGCAGCATCCAGAGCTGATCCGGGTGCACAGGAAGTTGAGCTGCTACCTTAAAGCCCAGTGCGGGATCCTATATAGCTTATTTTAATTCTGATTTAAGTAAAAGCAAATATTGTTGCACATCAGGAGTGAAACCGCAAGGTCAGGAAATCTGTCTGGGTTAAAAATGTTTGTTTTGTTGTCCTGTGACCTAAATGTGAAATAAATATTAGATTTGCTCAGTTTGGTGTAAACAAATGTCCATTTGTATTACCAAGGAGGGGAGGCGACAAGGGATCATCTGTGTGACATGACTGCAGAGGGTCTCTTGGCCACCAAACTCACATCTGGCTGCTGCCCAAGGGCAGGAGGACTCGGACATAGGATGTGGTGGGAGCACCATGTGCTTTGTGCAGCTCTGCCCAGCTCACTCAGCTCTGGGGACAGAATGGGGACTCCTTAATCACCCCATGCTTATCTGGACCAACTCTCTGGGGCACCATGATGTGTCCCTTGAAAAGGGGATGTGCTCACAGGAAAAACATACTTGGGAATGCTGTATCATTCCAAGTCTTGAGTCTTTTGATGTCATTCGTTGCAAAGGAATGGATTATAAATCTGTATGCAATTACAGAAACATCCTTTTGATACGACACACAGGCACTATGTCACAGACCTGTCATAGGGTTTTACTGGAGGAAGCTTATTTTACAAGCAGGGTACAGTTTTGGTTTGGTTAGTTTGGAGCATTAAAATATTTCATTGCTTTTTTCAAACAGAAGGGGCCATACAGGGCAAGTTGAGAACAGGCTGCTGGAAGCCACCTTCTGCCAGGTCCTATGTGTCTCCAAGGATGGAAAGCTACCTTCCCTCTGGCTAACTGGTATTGTTAAACAAGCTAACATTCTGCCTAGATATTGCGGAATCATGTTCCATCTACCAGGAGTCTTCCTTCATAGTATTTTTTTCTGGAGGGAAGACAGACCCCAGAGTTAAAAAAAGATTAGCTTTAAGAAACCCCAGGTTCAAAATCTGGGGCATTCGGTGTTCTGCCGAGCACTGCTTCTGCTCCTGCAGCCTGCACCAAGCATAGACACCCGAAACATTACTCGCCCATCTAGACTCTTCTCTGTAAGTCATCCCCGTCCTGTTTTCTACAGCAGTAAGCACTGGTTTTAATTATTGGACTGTGATGAATGCAAATAAGTATTAGTCTCAGGATTGCTCATGAACAATTCCCTTGGAATAGTCACCAGTTTGGTGTAAGCTTTGTTGGCTTTGCCAAATGTTGCCCTTTCTACTTGAAAAGTTTTTCTAGAAACAGGAGCATAATAAGTGTACAGTATCAAACAAGTCTGTTCTGGCACAGTATTTTGTATGAATAACCATTTTGTGCTAATACCAGTAGAAGCTACAGGGTTCACAGGCATCAGAATGTCCAACTGCCATTCAAAGATTCGCAAATAATGAATCATGTGGTCCCACAAATAACAACAAACCAACCTGGTTGCTTTCATTGAGGAAAATGATTGTGAATCACTGTGTACTGTGGGCTCAATCCAACAACCACTAGAATCAAAAGGAGTCTTTCCACAACTTCAAACAGGCAGGGAGCTGAGCTGTGTTTGCTCAGCTTTACTCGGTGTATCCCTCACCTTCATATTGCATGATTAAATAGTAGAATTTATCAGGCAAGCAGGAATTTCCTAGAGCAGCCAAGAGTGGGCAAATGTTATCTCCTGACTGCATATGTGCAGCTCCCACTGATGTCAGTAGGGTTATGTATGGGCAAAATGAGATCAGGCTGTGTTGTCCTACTTTATGTGCCCTGTGGTATTACACTCAATTAAGTTTTGTCTCCCAGGACGCAGCCTCCCTCCCACTTAAGTCACCAGGAACTTTGTCACTACACAACAGTGCAGGAGAAGGCATGAAATACTAGTCTTTGATCTAGAGCGCAATAATGTTTAACTCACATATTTAGGAGCATGTAGCTGCACTTTGAAAACCAGGGGTTAAAACCAGTAGAAAAATAAAAAGATCCATGAAATCCCAATGTGGGGCATCTTCAGGAGAAGGTAACAGCTTTGCAAGCCCATGCACAGCCTTGCAGATCATGGTGGTCTCAGCAAACCCTCTTCCCAAGGCAGTCGGCCATCTTCCCTGCCTTCTGCCAACAGCTCCCCACAGTCCCTTGCAGAAAGATCCTAAATATTATGGGCAACAGATTTTAGGCAGCGCAGGAGAAACAGCCACGTCTTCTGTATGGGTGACCACACACTAGACTACCTTGAAAGTATTAACCACTGGTTACGAAGTGAAACTATAAATAGCTGTAAGAATGCCAACTGAAGGAGAAAGCAGTAAAAGAAATCCCTCGTTACAGAGAAAAAAGTTGCTAGAATGATGCTATGCTTCGAGCGAACTGGGTTTGGTCTTTGTCCCTTTGTTGGGGTTTCTTCTGATTTTGAGCATGTAGCTTGTTGTCTCTCTGCCTTCATCAGACATGTGCAGAAAAACATCTCTAAGGATATTTTTCTCTGGTCTATGTGGTCTACATGAGGAGAAACAGTGACTCAGATATCATTTACTGCCTGTGTGTCACTCTGAGCAATGTCCTCTGTGTGTACACTGTAAAATCCAAGGACTCTGCAGAACCTTTACACAACAGCCTATTTGAAAGCCCTCCTATTTATATATTGGTTAACAAATTGCATTTAATTTTTAAATCTCGCAACTGCCAGCATTAGGCATCTTTATATATAAAATAAGCGTGTTTCGTACACATTTTTTAAGTCCATTCTAAATACCTTTGGAAAAGAGAACAGTTGGCTTTTTACATGATATTAAACTTTGCAGCGCACACATAAAACACCAGGAAGACCCATAAGGCAGTAGACAGCTCAAGGCTAAGACATGATTTTGGCTTCTGATTGTTTCTTCATGTGTCTCTTAGTGCAGCCTGTGGAGCCTCGAGGACAGTTTGGTTCCCCCTAAAGTAGGTACCCACTGGCAGGCTGGAGGTGTCTGGATGGACAAGATCTCTATGACGGAGATACTAATGAGGGAGCTGAGACGCCAAGAGCTCACACAGACATCTGCAATTATGTCTCTGAATGTAGGTGTCCTAACTTAGAGCTGAATCCTGACCAAAATGTCACTTCAACCTCGATTTCTGTGGAGGGTCCCCATGGGATGCTAGGTTACATTTGGGTTTTCCTTGACTCACACAGTGGTCCTGGTGTGGGCTGCATATAGACTTGCCATAGCTCTGCAGAGTGACGATGCTCTGCGTATTGACGTATTCACCCCCACTCTGTGTCTGCACTGGGGTAAGCCCAGTGTTGTCCAAAGCTAGAGCTTTCTCTGTGGCTGGTTCTCTCCTGTGGGACGAGCTCAAGACTTCAGAGCAGCCACAAACCTCAGCGCCTCTCTTTCCAAGAGCAAGGCACACTTGTTCAGCCTTGCCTGCATTGGTATAAACACTGTGCACGTACAGTTTAGTTAATTAAAACTATTCCCACTCAATTTTCCCCTTGGGGAAGGAAGGGAGAAGAGATAGACGCTCATGGGAGAGGTGCTCATCGTATTGCTTAATGTGATCTGGAGGGAGACACACAGTGCTCTGGGGATACAAGCTGCAAGAGCTGAGGGAACATCATGGAGCACATGGAGACTTGTCCCTGGAGAGAAATTTCCCTTAATCTGTGTGCTGTGTTTGTAGGAGAGAAAACGAGACACCAAGACCATCCCTCTCCAAGGCAAAGAGGTGTGGATGGAGGCTTGCCCTGACACCCACCCGCCAGGCCTCTTGCTTGGAGCCTTTTAGAATGTCAGGAACCTCCTGTCTCCTAAAGCCCAGTTTTTGGGCAGCTCATGGAAAGGACAGGAGAAGTCACAAGCAGCTGGGTGTGGGCATGACATAGCTGGGTCTGTGCACTGGCGCTCAGTCTTGGTGACTCAGCCCTGGTGCCAGGAGCTGTCCTTGGCATCAGACACAGAAGAACAGCCTCCAGCTCTCCTGCCTCTGCTGCTGAGTTACTCATGGAGACACCAGTCATTTGGGCCTTTATTTTGTGGTGTGTTGATGTGAAAGGGCTCGTTCACAGAAAGCGAGTGCCCTTTTCCATGCAGCCGACACTGTGATATGCAGGGCTGTTTTCCACCTCTGGGGGAGCCTTGGTTCCCAAGCACAAGGGCATACGTCCTCTGTGTTGAACACAGGACATGGGACAAGCCCTTCTAAACCATTTTACTTTCAAATCAGCTTAGGTGTCTTGCTTTTGTCAGCGTTGAGCAGCTTGGAACTGTGCTGGTGGTGCCGCTATGGGAGGGATGCAGCTGGTACCCACCAGTGCATGGCTTCATGCTGCTCCATCAGGTCCCTTAGTGCCTTACAGAAGGTGTTGAACAATAGTGGGTGCAGAAGCAACGGTGAAGCTTTGAGGGATCTCACCAATGGTCCCTGGCAGATGCTGCATCAGTCTGCAACAAAAGCTGATGTATGCACAGTAAGAAGGACCTAAGCACCAACAGGGGATTTTTCTCTCCATGGAAAAGATCCTGGAGGTGCAAGGGGATTTTGCTTTTCCCAAAACAGGAATAAACCAACTACACTTAGTGATGGGCAGGATGCTGCTGGTGACCAGGGTAGGGGGATTGTCTCTGTGCAGCCCATGCCCCATCAGGGACTGAGTGGTTGGTGGCTGGGCAGCAGCGATGCCATTTTGGAGGGAGCTGTGGCACGGGTTCCTCATCTGGGGCTCTGGGGCTTGTACCACACAACAAGAGGAGCCATCAGGATAGGGCCCAAGTGAGCCCAGGTGTCCAAAATGAAAGAAAAGTTGGGTTTAATGCTATAGGCTCCCAAGGAGGTAAATTGTCTTTTACAAATGTAAAATAAGTAAAGCTTGGGCTCCCCTTGGAGTTGCTCTTTGCAGCAGGAAAACGTTTTGCCTGATTATGAGGTGTTCAGGTTTAGGGTGTTTTTTCTCTAATCAAAGAAATGTCTGCACTTGGGTTATCAGCTGAAGCTGAGAATGAAATACACCTAAATATTATTTCACCTGTGAGTATAACAGAATAATCAGCAAAATTTGAATATCTTCTTGCAGATTTATACATCGGAGCTATTCTTTTCCTATTTATAGGGATCCTGACATGACAGAACTATATACTGAGAGTTAGATAATGACATCTGTTATCATGAATATCTAATCCAGTGGAAGCTGTTTCATATTAAAAATGAAACTCGGGGCCAAGTTTCCTCTTGATGAGTATAGGCACCGCTTTATAAACTTCTTTAAAGTTTCACTCTTCAGACTAGAATAAAATTCAGCACAAGGAGCTTCTATAAACAAGTATTAAACACATGTACAAAGAGAGTTGGCTTTTAAAAGATGCGTATCTGAAAAAAAGAAGCAGAAACAAAACGCCAGACCTTTCAGAATTTGTTCCTTTCGGTGGAAGCAAAGTGACCTCTAGTGATTCCCCGTTAATCGTGCAGCTCGGCAGCCGCCAGCGCAGAGCGTGAGTGGTGCAGTGGTAATGCTGCTCTCCCATCTGGCATAAATGCAATCGATACCTGATTAAAGCTAAATTACAGCAATTAATGACTGTAACAGTGACCATTCCTACAATCCAAGTACAAAATATTTTTCCAAACTCTACCGTGTCTTTTCATGCAAGTCGTGCGCTGTTAAAAAAAGAAGATTGTTTTTATTAAGCCCATTAAAAATGAGCAACACAATGAATTTATTAGTAACTTATCATCCATGTGTCTTCTGGCACTGCTGACGTGCTGTTCTTTGGGAATAGGCAGGATAGGAAGTGCGCTAGATTTGTGATATAACTCGTTTGTTCCTGCTTTTTGGAACAGTCACAGGGTGATCACAAAATTACTACCAGTTGTGTAGCGAGCATGGAGTGTTCCTGCAGGGCTAAGAAATCCTCATCCCCAGGTTCAAACCAGACTGGACATCAGAAGAGAGAGTTTCACCTCTATGAGGTCATTTTTTCCCTCCCCAAATATCAATTATTAAAAAAAAAAAAAAAAAGAGCATAGAAAGAGGATTCATCAGAGGTGGGGAAACTAAAAATATGTATCAGCCAAATTATATTGGTTTACCATGAAAATCAATAGAAAAGGGGTTTAGAAATGGGATGTAATCATTCAAAGGCAATACAGGGGAAGCTCAGTCAGGAGCGAGACAGTTGTGTGCTCTGGTCTAATATTCCCCAGGGATATTTCAGGGTTGGGGAAGGAAGCAAAATTCATCGATTCCTTTGGCACAGGAGACAGGGATGGGAGAAGGAGATGCTGAGCTCCACTGAAGCTTACAATGCAGATTTTTTTTTTTTTTTTTTTTTTATCTTCCATAGATTAAATATGTCAATTTCTGAACTAGAACTGGGTGAAAAACAGGACGCTATTCCTGCCAAAAGAAAATCACCCAACTGCCTTAGTTTCTATGTGTTTTGAGGAAGTTCATATTCGACTTCTGATTCTTTCCAGCTCCATAAAAGCTCCATTCTTTCCATGTCCATAAAGGACCATGAGGTTTGGCATCTGCAGGAAGAAGGATGAGAACATTGCTTCCCTCTTGCTCTCTTTCCCTGTTGCCAGCTTTCCACCATGGTCATGCTGAGAGCAAATTGCTGTTTGGATCCTTTCCAGGGCTGCTTTAGCATTCCCTGTAATTTTCACGGAGGCTCTGCCGCAGCCGCTGTAATGAAACGTGCTCCCTTGTTGTGGTCAGTTCTACTTTCATCACCCACTTGCAATAACGCTCCGTTTTTTTAGCCTGGATTTGTCAGCACCTTCCACTCCCATCAGTAAGTATTATTCAGGACATTCCTAAGATACGTTTCAGAAGGATTTCTCATGCAAATGAGAAGTTTTGCAATGGGTGTCATTTGACTTTCTGTCTCACCCTGACCCCCTGCCTGCCCCACCAGCCCTGTGAGGGGGATGCTGGGGGACCTTCTTGCCTCTCTGGGGTGCTCATGGTGTAAAACTGATCTATATTCCTCTTAACTGTTGCTCTCTACACCCAAAATGCCCAGATCAGACCTGGATGCTGGGTCAACCTGTGGTTTCACCTGTCACTGCTCAGGGGTATCTCCCCAATTCAGCCTCCTCCACCCTGGAGCATGAAGAAACTCGAATGAGTAAAATTAAGCACATGTTTGTCCAGGGCTTAGAAATTAGCCAGAGAAGATAGATTTGTCATCAAATAATGAATCCAGCTGCCAGAGAGACGCAGCCCAGTCTCTCTGCTCTGCCCGGGTAAGCTTCTTCAGAGCCATGGCTAGGGCAGCCAAGTGGCAGGTCCTATCTGTGTTTCTGTGTTAAATCAAATATGACTAGACCCATATTTGCTTTTATGGCTTAGAGACAGAATGAAAACATGTTTGTTTGTTGTGAGAAGCAAAGCCAATAAAAATAGGTAGGTAAAAAAAAAGGGTGCTCAACGCAGGATGATCTGTTGCTAGCTCTGAATTATCTTTTAGACCTGGATATCTTTGTTGGTGCTAAACCAAACCAACTGCTTTTTTTATTTTGGTTCACGTATTTCTTTCACAAAGAAACTTGCACATTTTATTAAGCACCTTATTAATTTTATTTTCACTTTGGATAAATTAATATAATTTTAATGAAAGGCAGCAGCTATAAAAATGCATTTTGCCTTGAAAGAGTCACTTTTTTGTAAAGAACCATTTCCTTATTTTTAAAGCCAGGGCTGCAATAATCCGAAATACTTGCACAGCCTTTCAGTCCCAAACCTGAAAGCTGTAAAAGCATAATTTATTTTATACATGCATGCTGTGGGTTTATTTTTCTGGCTAAGGAATGAGAATACAGAAGCTGGTTTTGCTTTTGTGGTCTAATAGGTCAGTGCAGATTTACTATTTTAAACACGTGCAGCCATAAATACACAACAAAACAAATTGTTGCTGCTGCTGTGATCCAAACCCCAAATTAAAACCAAATACAAATTAGAAATCCCTTTTAGAAATTTCATCTGTCTAAAGCTGCTGAACTATCATCTTGATGACAGAACCCCTCAGATAACAACAATGGATAATAGTTGGACTTTTTAGAGTAATTTTACTAAACCTTTTTTTTGCTTATTTTGAATATCTTAATACTCAGAGGCATTTTTAAATATCTGGCTCTCTGAGCCATGTGGTTGCACGCAAATTTCAGGTTGTGTTGGGTGATCTTCATGTTAGCTTCCAGCCTTCATCATTTGCAGCAGAGATGTTACAAAGGTGAACCTACAATCGTGGAGACCTGGAGGCGAAATACAAATAATAATAAAAAAAGGAAATTAAAATAAAACTTGAGTTTGAAATGATCTTTTATTTATGTCATGGTAACGTTTGCACAGCTTAAATTGGCATCAGGAGACGAGTCAAAAGTAGTACAGTGGAACATTTAAACAACTCGATGCTGGAAGCTACAGAAAAGTATAAACCAGCCAGCTGGGTGCTGGCCCACCCAGCTCAACCTGCCTTCAAGAGAGCAGTTCACCCTGCTCATCTGTGGGCACTTGTCTGAAGGAGGTGAAACATGATGGTGTTGCATATTTTATAAAAGGTTCACTGCTGTCTGAAGGAAAATTTTCCTAAGGAAAGTAGGTTTGGCAACCTGTTATTTAGGAAAGGTCTCATTGGATTTATTGGGAGTGAAAGCAATGGTGGGATGCAGAAACAGAGACTACTCAAACAGCCTGGAGAAATAACGGGTGCATAATACGCTCCTGCAGACCCCTCACAACTGTCTGTGGAGTCTTGGTTTTCCTGCCCTGGCACCCAGGAATGCTGGAGGAGGGGAAGAGGGAGAGAAAAGATTAACATTGGGGCTGGGGAGGTCCCTTCTGCTCCCACCTCCTCAGTGTCTCCTGACATGGGTTTCCAGATGGAGCCGACATCCCTGACTTCCCTTGTACCGGGGGCGAGAGAGTCACAAAACGGTAACAGCACAGCACAAGGCTCCCTGGCTCTGGTGGGAGCTGCCAAACACATGGGGCCAAATACAAACAAACAAAAATAAAGAGTTTGGCAATAAACCTTGTGTTAACTGAAATTACAATGTCCTCACTCACTGCCCGAATGCATCATGAAGCCTTTTGAAGGTATTGAAACTAATGGCTATTCTCCTTCCAACTTCCTGGGCTGTGTCTGTGTTTTAGCCACTTTTGCGATATCAATAAAGTTGAAAATGCATTTCTAGTACTCTTTTGGCACTCTTGCACAAAGCAGAACCAGGCATTAACACAACTGCAGGCAGATCACACTCCTGGAGACAAGCTGGCAAGCCACTGAGCAGCAGAGAAACCAATCTTTTTGAAGGTTGAAAGGAAAATTGCCAAACTCCTGTTTTGTAGCTCAGCTTTGCTTAGGAAAAAGCTAAAGTTTCTTGAAACATCCAGATAAAGATGAAGCCGAGCAAAGATAACTTTGTTCACCCTGCAGAGAGGAGGAAGTCAAAGATACCTGAGGTATGGCTTAAAAAGTACCTCACCATGATTTGCAGGAGAATGCTGATCTTAAACATGAGAGGAACAGAAAAATGGCTCATGTTGACAATGGTATGTATGGAAAAACCAATGGATCTATTGTGGAAATTAATCTCGTTCTTTTATGTCCTTAAAACAAGAAGCCTTGCTATGCTCCATCCAAGAGCAGGAGGGAACCGACATGTGAGATGACACACCCAGGAAGGATGATGTTAAACTCATCCATGAAATTGGCTGTGTTGGCAGGTGAATGGACAACTGCAGAGGTAGAAACTCTAATATGTGGTACAGAGGCGGGGGCCTGAACAAGTGCAGTGCAAACTTCTTGTTCCCAGCATTGCACAAGAAAAAAGAACAGGTTTTAGACGAAAGAAGGATCAAAGATAGAGAGCCAAACAGAAAATAGGATATATAGTACTGGATTGATTGGGTCAGTTAATGTAGAATGGTTCTTTGATAAAGTCAGCAATTTTATTTTATTTTTAGACAGAACAATTGATCTAAGAAGAATTTGCAATGGTGTTACATTAGTATATGCTAGCTAAGCCTGAGAAGATGGAAACAAATGTATAAGCTGAAGGCTTGGCAACGAGAGGATGTGGAAGGCTTGCCGTTAAAATGGAAGGAGGACACAAATGGATTTCCTCAAATATTGATCATTTCCCTCATCTATTCTAATACCCCTGGCAGAAATTTGGGAGTATGTTGTGACGGGTCACAAGACAAGAGCTGCCAGGGTCAATAAAGGTGACCAAAATGCTGGTCAGGAAGCATGAGATGACCTTGACTAGATAAGAGAAATGATGTGGAAATGAATAATCAAAAGTGCTCCTAGTGCACATAAGGAGTAAAACCACTTATTTCTATTAGAAACTGGAGGTAAGAGAGGAGAAATGAGTCCTACAGGCATCAGCCACCTCCATGTAATCTAAATGAATGTGGCATGCCCATGCAAAAAGCTAATATGATGCTAAGAGGTATAAGGTGAGGTATTTCCTTCAGAGATAGGTGAAAAGCTTTGGGAAGCAGCATGTAGGGTTTTGAAGCTGAAGTTTTTGCTTAGGATTAAAGTGAGTCTGGAGATGACAGAGATATAGGAAGAAACCCAGGGGGTTGTGAAGTCTGAAAGATGAAGCCTTACAGATGGGTCCTCTGCTGAAAGGTTGCCCATTCTTCATGCACATTAACACTGGCCAGCCACACCAGTCATGGAAAAATAGGCAATCAGCAATACATCACATCTGTTGAGGAATTTCATCAGGTTTCACAGATATCTCTGTAGCTAATTACTTGTTATTTAAAGCAGTGTTTAGCTTGCAGTTACACGTCAGAACAGATTTTCAGGGCTGACAAGCCTAACCTGTAGGTGTAGGAGCAGCAGTTAAGAGATGGGTAGATGCACAGGTCACACTGAAGATACCCGTTCAGATTCAAGCACCAGTAAAACAGGCACGTCAAGCCCAGAGGTTAGGTGTTTGGCAGGAGAGACCTCAAGACACAGCCACGGGGCAGTTGTACAGGGCCATGGCCCTGGATGAGATGCCTGGATGGGATGTCCAGATGAGATGCCGAAGCCAGGACAGATGCCCAGAAGGGCTTGCTTATGGATGCAGTTATTTTTGGTGGCTGCAGTGAAAGGGCTGGTGTGACGTGGCTTAGGAAGTGCAGCTATGACCTCTATGGTGTGGGTGGTATGATCGCAGGCCAGCTGCGCTCCTGCCCAGGAGCATCACCCCACCACAGAAGGGTGCACAGGGCAGCACCCGATGGAGGGAACAATTTTGGGCTGTTCCTGCATAGAGAAATGGAGTGCGCTGCCCAGAGCAGAGCCTAGTTTCTCCCCAGTGTGATGAAGGGATCTTTGCCTGGACAAACCTTCAAGCACAAATATCTGCCCCCAGCCACAAGCAGGTCCCTGCACTCAGCAGCAACCCTGCCTGCCCATGCCACAGCCTGTTGTAGGACCCGCTGAGTCCCGGCAATGCTCCAAACAGCTGATGGGGAGAGCTGAGACTGCAAACTCGTAATTATAGAAGATGAATTTGCATGTCATGCTGGTGCTTCATTTTCTGTTAGATTTGCTGGATTAGTGCTTTGATCAGTGGGCAGGGTGCTTCCAGGGCAAGCACAAGCTCTGTATTTGAGCACAGAGAGCCAGGCTTCCTGTTTGCTTTTCCCCTGTTCTACATCCCTCCAAGGACTGGCAGTGGGTTTGAGCCCCATGTTAATAGGTGCTCCAACCCCTGCCTGAGAGGAACTGGGAGCTTCCCATTCAACTACACAGCAGCTGTCCATTTAAAGGCAGCCAAGAGGAAATGGGGAAGGCAGAGGAGCGGCTGAGGCCCTTGCCACATCAGGAATGTGAATGTCTGAGCACGGCCTCACTGCCCCCCGGGATGCCAGGTCCATCCCTCCCAAACTGGACCCCACACTGCTGCCGTGTGTGCTCTGGTTCCCAGTTCACTATTTCTCACAGTGAGTATCCTTCTGTTCAAGAACCTGATTTCCTTTAATATATCCACAGTTACTATTGAATAGAATCAAAACCTTCCCTTTTTCAGCTCCAGGTAAAGAAAAGTACTATTAACCTGATTTGGTTGTGAGTTAATTCATTTAATCTCCAGGTGCCCTTAGTCCTGAAATTAATACCCCTAAAACACTGCTAGGTAGCATTCAAATCTCTTCCTTTAATTATGTGTATAATGAAGCTCATTTAGAAGGCAGCCAGCAGGATGGAGACCACACTGCAGGCTTTGCTCTTTGCCACCACAATCCAAATCACTTTTTCCAGGTTAGGCTGACACTCCGGGCTTCACTCCCCTGCCCTGGATGTGGCAGTTGAGGGATGCTCTGACACCCTGGCCAGCCTCCCAGCACCACCCGCTGGCACCGGTCCCAAAACCAGCATCCCACAGAAGGAGGGCCTGGGAATTTTGAGCTCTGCCGAATACGGAGCAGAAACAGCCTTGGTGGATTCAGTTTGCGGTGTGTCATGGTTTTCCCGCAGCAGGTAAAGGGGTTTCACTGGCAGCAATCACTTCCCATTCCTCCCACCTCTCCCTGCATTAACCTTCCCTTCTGCTGTACATCAGCCAGGCTCCCACAGACCTCAAACACTGTAACTGAACAGCAAAAATGAGTTAAACTATTGTTTTCAACCCAGTCTATCTCCTCTGTGAAAAAGGAGGCTCAGGGGAGTCCTTATCGCTCTCTACGACTACCTGAAAGGAGAATGGAGTGAGGTGAGGGCTGGTGTCTTCTCCAAAGCAACAAACAATAGAACAAGATGAAAACAGCCTCAAGCCACACCAGGGGAGCTTTAGATTGGATATTAAGAAAAGTGACAACTGAAGGGTTGCCAAGTACTGGAACAGGATGCCCAAGGCAGTGGTGAAGTCACCATCCCTGAAGGTATTTAAAAGATGGGTAGATGTGGCACTTAGGGACATAGTTTAGTGGTGCACTTAGTGCTAGGTTAATGGTTGGACTTGATGATGATAAAGGTCTTTTCCAACCTGAATGATTCTATGATTGTTTGGTTTCCTACCTGGAAGAGGGCTGTGAGCTGTACAGTGTTTCCACTGAGTCCTCCAGCAAACTCATTGCTTCCATCAGCAAGGATGGTACTGCAGCTTGGGGAACCTTCTCCCCTGATGCTAAAACCCAGTAAAAGGACTGAGGACGTACAAATCTTGCCGTGGCCCCTTTCAGCCATAGCAATGATGGTGACCAAGAGGGACAAATACCCGCAGTGGGCTGTAGTCCCATAATGGTGGGCAGTGAGGATAGCACAGGGGATGAGACTGAGTCTGGATGCGCCCATGCAAGGGGGTTTGAGCTCCTCTGCCATTGTGTGGTGGCAGGCAATAGGGTACCTGTGCCCATGCCTTGGTGTAATACTCATTTTTGGTTTTGGCAAGTTAAATGTTTTCTTCCATGGTTACTTTGGATGAGCACCTCCATCTTTCCCCCCTCATGGCAGGTCACCAGGCACCAGCCCGCTGCCACCCCCTGCACCAGGAGTTGCGTGTCCACCTTCTCTGTGTGTTCTGTTTGGTCACAGGTTGCAGCTGCCCAGCTCCTGGCATGGAGCCTGAGCATGGCTGGCTCATGGCCACCCCATGGCATGGAGAGGTGTCCTGCAAGGAGCATCCCAAGGCCACCCCACACCGCAGCAGGCTGTGTTGTCAGAGCTGGTTGCTTCCTTGCCTGTTCTTTATGCTTCTGTCTAAAGACTTTGCTGGGGATGCCAGGGAAAAAAGAAAGTAAAAACCAAATAAACCACCCAAGCCCCTTGTAATTAGTTCCTCTAAATGTGTTTTGAGCTTGGTTACATCTCTGGCTCAGTCTGACCTAGGGTTTTTTCATGCCCTTTCCAAAATCACATGCTAAAACTGGTTCTCTGAGAATATACTGGGGTATTTGGCATAAACAATGCTGGTCTAAAACTGCAACAAGGAGTTCTTTTGGGGTTTTTTGTGTTTCCTCAGGACTGTTCTAATAATGGCACAAGGACCATATCCCTGTGGGAAATGTGGACTTGCTCTCCCTGCCCGCTGCCAGCTCCAGCCCCTGGGGAGCTTGGCAGCTCCCGGCTGGGCAACCCGTCCACCCATAGCACGCCTCTCTGCGCACCAGCCCTTGCCCAGACCTCTATGCCGGTTTCTCTGGGCTTGGCATGAGCAGGCAAAACTGGCATGACCAACACCATGTTCAGCATTACTCCTTCCCAGTGGCATGTCCCATGTCACTCCGTAGTGACATTCCAGGGTCCATGTCCCTCCGTAGTGAAATTTTACTGTAGAGACAGGAGGAGGAGAAAGGGGAAAGTAAGCACTTAAAATGGATCTCTAATCAACAAAATGGATTAAAGATGGGCTCTTCTTGGGGTGGAGGGACCCTTTTCCAGGTGGGCCACGCCCCCCCCCCCCCCCCATTACTTGTGGGCAGCATGAACAGGACAGAGGGTTTGGGAGGGGATTGGGGGTGCTATCCTGGGGGAAGAATTTCTCCCCATGCCTGTGGGAATTGCATCATGGATTGCTGGCCTGGGGATGGGCAAAGGTGTGGTTGAAGGATATATACCAGACTTAATTATCTAACTTTATGAGGCTGAGGAAGAAGAAAAGCCCTTGTACCGTCATGCCCAGCATAAGTCCTTGCAACCAGGGCCAAAAATCACCTTTCCAATACCTTCTAGAGTGCTGGCAGCAGTTGTTTGCTCTGTCTCTTCTTCACTGCTGAGGCTCCCCCAAGCCCTGTTTGCACCATGGTGGCTCATGGCAGCCATCTGGTGACCATGTTGTCATCCTCTTCAGAAACTACATAAGTGATGGTGACAGAGCACTGTCAGGCTGATGCCAGAGTGTCCTCCCACCCTCCTGAGCTGACCTGAGTTGGTACGCAGTTTTGCTCGGGCAGTACGCAGCACAACCCCAGACAGGCTCTTGTGCAGTGAGTTAGTAATTGCTAATTAGTAATTAGCAATTAATTACTAATTAACTTAGTAATCTGTTTTGATGTATCCAAAGTGCTTGCATCCTCATCAATGTAGTAACATAGCTAATAAAGCCAGAGGAACATTGTTGCGTTCAAGCCACAATCATTATGCTAACTTTTGTGTCTCATTTCATGTTTCTTGGATGCTCAAAATGTTTAGGGTTTGATATGTGTTTAAAAAAAACAGGATTTGGCTTCAGTGTGATCTGTGAGTTTGCAGGTTTCACACTGGAGCACTGTAAGTCTTTTCCTTCCCTGATCTAAGCCGAGGTATTCACCCTTTCCAGCCTGCAAGCAAATGCACTCATCATATTTGTTCCTTGTAACCAGAAAAGAAGCAAAAAAAGGTGCTTTTAGATCCTAATGCACACCTTTGCAATAAGAAACACAAGGGCCCTTGCTCTGAAATAGAAAGGGCTGAGAGACGGTCTCCAGTTTTAATCAATAATGCAGGGAATATTTTGGCTCTGGGCTCATCCCTGCAAAAAGATGTTGTATCAAGGTTTTGAACCTCCCTGGAACCAGAAAGAGAGGAGATGCGCTGAGTCATCAAAGGACATCACCCTATGCAGGAAAAACCTTAGCACAAGATGCTCGTGAGGGGTTTAAGCAGCCGATGTAGGCATAGAAACTGCTGGAAAGGATCCTGCCTTCTCCCGGGACAGCCCCTTCATCAGCAGCATTCACAGTGTGAGGACCCATTTCACCTCTCTGAGAGGGGGTAATTATTTCTTGTCAGTTAGACTCAATCACTGAACTCCAAACAGCTGGTGGTAGAGAACCATTTAGCCTCATTTAGCACCGTGATAGCCTTTTAGCTCTTCCACATTTCACACGGTCTCTGCCATTTCACCCATAAATTCTCCTTAAAAAAAAAAAAAAAAAAAAAAAAAAAAAAAAAAAAAATCATCAAAATTTATGAGGGGAAAAGAAAAAGGGCAGAAAATGGAGGCGGCCAAGAGAAAAGGTACTAAAATTTTCTAATGAAGATGAGGTTACGTACCCCCAGCTGTTTGAAGTGCAGTGATTGAGAGTCTCACTGATGAGGGATGATTACATTCCTCCTGCTCCTCACCCCTATTAAAGGCAACGCGCATCCTCCCTCTGGATACAGCTGATTAGCAGTAACACAGGGAAGACCTGGGAACAACTGCATCTTCCCTGTTTCAATATGATCCTTGAATTTTCCTGACCTTATGGAATGAAAACAAGCCCTTTCTAATAAGCTAGCACCTTTAAGCAGTCTGAAAGATTTATAGCAGTAGGAACTGGAGGTAACACTTTGCAGAGAGGCCAGTTTGTGGCAGTCTTTGAGATGGAGAATATACAAAGAAATGATCTCCTCATTCAGTTAAATGGGGTTTGGCTTCCAGGGCTGGTTTTGTCACATAAAAACCCAGGCTGGAAATAGAAAAGGACATATTTACAATGCAGAGGTTCTCAAACAGTACCCTGGGTTCCACTGGCCAAATCCTAGTTCCCTAGGACCCAGATTTTGCATCCAGCTACCGTTTGCGGAAGCCCCAGTTTCAATAACAAGGTTAATAACAATAATAACATAAAAAGCAATTGATAGGAAGTGACAAAGAATAGACAAATCTCAGAGCCACTGAGTATCTGCAGAGAAATCTTAAACTCATCCAGGAGCAAATGCACAGCAGCCCTTCTGTTTTATTAAAGCCCTGTCTAAGCACAAAGCAGTAAGGATTCAGATGACGAGTGTTCAGTGTTGTTTGTAATTTGACTTGGTATCAACTTTTCTTAAAATGTTAGATTCCAGAAAGATATGATAATTTTTTTAACAATTAGATGATGCTAGTGAAGGGGATTTTGCCTGCATGAAAAATACTCAAGGCCAGCCACCACCCATCACTACTAACTTAAATATCACCCTACATTGCTTAAATATTAGCATCCTATGCTCATGAGTATTTGCTCCAGGACCATTTTGCTAAATAGACTCTTCATACTTGAGAAAGTGCCCAAACTCCCTGTGATGCGTCTTGGAAAAACAGCTTGAAGATCTCAGGCTCCTCTGCGAGGAGCTGTAAGAGCAGCCAGGTAGCCCAACCACTGAATGTCTTCTGGCCTCTACACCAAAACAAATGCAATAGTGGCCTTTTACCTTTTCTTTGAAGCTTCTAGCTATTTTCCCAGCCCGCACGCCCTGCAGGGTGAGATCCATGTTAATTAAGGCCATGGAAGGCATGCAGCACAGTGTCGTGTACCTGACTCACTGCATGGATACATAAAGGAAAACATCTTCAAACGCCCTCTCCTTCTGTTCATACTAGCTCTGCTCTAAGTAATGATTGTGTAATGCTGTACTGGGATACTTAAGCTTTGGAAGACACAGTCCAATTTGTTTGTGACCCCAGGAAAACAGGATTGGAAAAGGCTGCTGGGCTATTCAGTCCATCCTCCCACTGTTGTCTTAAAATCCTTCTTATGGAAGTAGAATCCTCTCATCCAGTAATGAAAAGCAGTTAATTAGTTAAGAACCAGTGGAATACAGGACTAGAATCGGAACAAATGGAAATGCTCAACTCCCAAGCCCTCTCCAAAGCATCCCTAATGCTGACCACATCTCCACAGAATGATTTTCCTGGTCAGCATCTTTTTCACCAGTTGAAGGCGTACCTTCCCCTGGGATCTTTCCAAAACAGCATGGATGGGTGAAAATATTTAATGTACACTCAGCAGTTACCAGAATTGACATTTGAAACCAAGGAGCAGTGGCACCATGTGACCAGCCAATTCTCATTGAACCCAACTAAGGATGTTTTCTGTAGCTTAAGCCCTGGTCTTTGAAAGGCTGAATTTGCAGAGCAAAAGTAGAGAAAATCTTTGATAGCTGAACCATTCAAAAAGGTCCCCAAAATAAATTTTTACAAGGGGAGGGCTGTAGGGAGGGAGGTGGTCGGTTGCTGTTTTGAAATCCAGCATTAAATCTTCATACTATACATGCAAGTGATCAATTCTGGAAGTGCCTGACCCATACACCCTAAAAAGGCAGTCAGTTGTCCTTTTTCTCATAGTTCACCACATCTGTAGATCAGCTATCTGCAATTAATTCACAGCTCTCTTTTCCCAGTGACTCTTACAGCAAAACCCCTTATTTATTAACAGTAGAGTGCACGGTCTTGCACTTTGCAAGATTAAATTTAATCTCACCTCTATTATTCTAATTCTCCAGCTCATCCAATTCCTCTGAGATGCTCCGATCCTCCTCCTCATCTGAGCCCTCCCTCGTGAGTCTCCCAATACGCTTGGTGAGCACACTCCAACTCCTCCTGCCCAGATTGTTACAAGTTAATTAAGGTCAATCAAGACCAATTTTTGAAGCACTCCACTAGGCACCTCAGAAATTGATTTCAAAGGTTTATTTGTACCTCCCTTGGTCACTTCCTTTCCATCCTTTCAACTAGTTTATGAACCCGTGGATTTCCTCCATCACTACAGTTATCAGCCTTCTAATTCTCAAAGCACACCCCTGCAGGATCCTGAGATCTTATGAAATTGCAAGTTCATCAGCAGGACATTTTAACTTCTGAAGACCACATGGACTCATATGCCTGATCCTAACCAGTGCTCTTAAAAAGCAAGCTTGTTTCCCTGTGCTGTGTAATGGTTAACCTGTTCAGTTTATTGCAAGAGTGGGCTGATGAGTTGATACTCAGTGGTGCATTAACTTCACTAAAACACAAATTCAAGTCCCAAGATTGCAGATTGACAGAGACAAGGTAAGAAGGTACAAAGAAGCAAGGAGATGTAACTCATCAGGTTTAGGGTTTGAAGGTTTTTGGTGAGGTCTACCTTTGCTTTGAGCTTTCTGTAGAGGAGATATGGAAGAGGTGATGCTGCAACATCAGATGGATATTTACGGTGTGTTCCTATTATTAATTCAAACCAAAATTACAAGTTGAAAACTAAGCTGGAACTTTGTAAGCAAAAGTTGTTATTTTTACATTGCTCACTATAAAAATCACTGCATCAGAGGCACTTTTAGCTTGAGCTTGCTAAGGTCACTGTGTTGCTTGTCACTAACATGTCCTCTATTGAGGTACAAGCAGGAACAACCACCTTGGAGTATCATTAGTCTGCCCCCAGGTAACAATGTTCTCTTGAGATCTACCCCCAATAATGATGATATGACTTGCTAGTAATGCGTCACTGAATATGTATGTGCGGGATCACAGGTAGCCACCTCCAGTGATAGCAGGGCGATAGCGGGATGGTTTACATTTAGCTTTGTGAATAATTTTAACAAACTATTAAGAAACCCTATGACGTGCAAGGCAGCCAAATCTGACCTCTTTTCTCGATACACATTAGCCTCCATTTCTGTTGATGTAATTGTGTTCACGTTACAATTGATGATGACCATACTGAGAGCTCCTCTTTACGTCTTAAGATAGGCAATATTTGAAAGTAGAGATCTTTTATTAGGCATGTCAGTACAACTGAAAACCAGCGGAAAAGCTTCTACACTCTCATACCTGTGAGATCCTTGTTAACCTCCAGACCCTTGGAACTGGCCACACAAACCCAAGCCCATTTTACTATCACCTGCCCTCAGTCACTTGTTTTTCCAGCTGAGGCACCTTTGCGCAGCTGAAAGAACCCCGTGCTGAGATGCTGATGTAAAAGCAGGGGGCCAGAGATGCTACCATAATAAAAATCATAAAATAACATGGTATGTGAAGCTTTTTCTGACAAGTCTGAAGTTTAAGTTGTACATTAAGTGACAATAGAGGAAATATGATAAAGATCAAGTTTTATTGACATATTTTAGGTACAATAAAGAGATTTACATGTTGACATTTCAAACATGAAATTACATGTAAAAAAGCTTGTACATGAGATCATCTTGTGTTTCCCTTTTTACATTTACTTAAATAGGTATGACAAAGATCTCTTATGGAAGTGCAGGATTTGGCATAGTTCAGTATTACATTCAAGAAATCAGTAGTAAACACCGTGTGCAGATGATGCCGTAGAACACATGAGGCAGACGAACTCCCAGTGGAGTCAGTATGATAGAGTCGGCTGTTGAATTTATATCCTGAACTGCTAATAAACAAACTCTGTAATCCATATTAGAGCAATACATTTGAAGTGGTTCTCAAAATACCCACATATATACAGCGTTTAAGACTTTACAGGTTAGGAAGGATCACATTCAGTAATAGTAATAGGAGGTAGAATCGTGTCGACAGTGTTCATATTTCTACGTGGCAATAAAAAAATAGTGCTATTACTATCACTGAATTCAAGAACAGAACTCCTGAAAAAGTGAAAAGGATAAAAGAGTTGTTAATCCTGGTTCGCCTGGCTTGCCACAAATGCTAGAGCATGAAAACAAAATGCTTTAATTCTCCAGCACAGGTAAAACTGCAAAGCAAAACTGTTTAGTGATGCTTCTCCAGTGCTTTGGGATGCGCAGCATCTCCTAAGGTGCGATACCTGCAAAAGCAACCTCATCTTTATGGACCAAAGCCTGCAAAGGAAAGTACAGTATGATGTGCTTCCAGGGTGGGAGATCTAGGCTTCAGGCATCCTCAAATGAGCTATAAGAACAGAAAATAGAGCAGAAGACTGAATGCAGTGCACTCAGATAGGAAAAAGTCCAGAGAGATGAACAGAGTGAAAAGGGCAGGAACATAACAAGGATACAAATATCCTTGTGGGAACGGAAAAACAGGGGCAAATTTGACAGATATGACGTAAAGCACAGGGTAGAGGCAAAGGATACCCCAGGAAAAAAGAAAGATGACTTATTTTAAGGGCACTTTGTATCAATAAAAACTGTATGCAACAGAAGATGAGCTGTGAATAAATTAGTGTTGGCATCTTGTCTCTGCTGTATCTGTAAGTGGAAATGTGTATTAATTACAAGTTAGACCGTTGAAAGAAGTTTCACCATCTGAAAAAGAAATCCTGCAAAAAAATGGTTTTGTTATTATATAAATAGGAATAAAACTGTAAGGTTCCAAAGTCAGCATGATAGACACTAGGAAAAAATACAATGTGTATTAAAAACCATTCGATGTACACAATAAAAATCCTGAACCACTAAGCAAATGTAACATTAACACAGCAGTGTTTTAAATTGTGATCTTCCAAGTGACTACACACAACAGTGCAATACAGCTACATTTAACTGTACACAGGTTCTTTTACAAAAATATTCTTAATCTGTAATACTGTTTAAAACTATTTATATGGTAAGAATCACTTAACCCAAGTGCTGTTACATTAAATAAAAGCATTGTAACCTGTTGAAATACAGTGTGTATGTAAAGCCCACTTCCAGTTAGTCAGAAAAATCAGTGCATCCAACCAAGAAGAGAGAAAGCAACACACGTACCTAGAAGACCCAGTGACATTAACTTTCCCCTTGAGGTTTTCTTTAGTGTAATAAGGACCATACTTCCCACCAAAATAAGCACAGAAGTAGAAAACGGAAGTGTTTTGGTTTTGGTTTTTTTTCTATAAAAAACCCCAACCCTACAACAAGCAGTGTTATGAAGAACAAAATGATCCTTCCCAACCATATTATACCAGAAGTTGGTATACGTAAGGATCCAATATGAATCAGTGTTTTTGTACACAAGACCTTGTGCTCACGTGGTTAGTAAGTTGTCTCCACGATTAAAAATCAGGTTACAAAAAAACCTTACATAAAATCCTTAGGATTTGATACTAATTAAAGATAAAATACTTTCAAGTATTACGTTTATGAATTAATTAGAGGTTAAGGCATGATTTTAAGGTAACATTGAAACAAAAGCCCTATGTTACCCTAAATAACCTTTATAACACAGCTAACTTTCTGCAATCTGTTCAGGATTTGTTTCCTTCACATTTAATTTCTCATCCAACGCGCTGATAAAAAAATTAAAAGCACAAAAAAAACAAATTAAAAAAGAAAAAAGGGTCCATGTCTCCCTGAACAAAAATGTCTTTTTGACAGTGAACAAGTAAAACCCGATTTCTACCGTTGATTATCACGACTCACATAACAAACACAGTACTACGCAAAGGACATGAACACCACAATGCCACGCCAGAGAACAAATCCAGGATACCTTTAGACAAAAAACAGGCAAAAAAACCCCAAGAGATGACCACCCTCCCTCCCACTACCCCTCTCACCCCAGCTATAAGGCACTGCACCCACACACACATACAGACACACAGTTACTGTGTGTACCCAGAGGAAGCGCCTACAGCAGCTTCTGGGAAAATCGCACAATTTCAAGTTAAACAGATGAAAGATACTATGTTTAAAAAAATATATTAAAAATTCAGCATGAAGTGGAAGGTTTTTTTCTTATTCCAATTAGTTAGATGTTAAGAAAAAACAATGAAGACCCTCAGGATTATTCTGAAATAACCTACAGTTTTATAAAAAAAATCTCTAATCTATATCCTTGCAGTGGAAACCTAACATCAAATGCTCAGTCTGCCTGGCATTCAAATGGCTGGAAGGACTTTTTTAACAGAAATTTGGAAATCCGAAGTAACTCTTCAGATTTAAATGGGGGAATAAACTTGGTATCTGAAGATATGTTTCAGAGGGGGTGCCTGTATTTACTCTTCTTTCCCGAAGTTGTACTGGAGATGTATGTGGGCCACAAACAGTATCCCTGTATAAATTTATTCTTTACCCTTCTTTGAGATGAACATTTGCATGGCAGCTCCTCCAGCTGTGAAATGCTATGGACCTGTCCTCTTCCTGCCTAGCACCAACTATGCCGAGCTTTCCAAACACTGCACATTGTTCCGTCATACAGCACATGTGCCACACCAGTTGCCAACATTGCGATGACCCAACGTGTTACATGACCGACTTGAATTACGTGTAAAGCCAAAATATCCCAAACTTTTGAGAACAATATTACACGACAGACCTCATTTGTACTTGCACAGCACAATGGAACAAACCTAGAAACCCCATGCCTTGGTCTGACAGTGCACTGTATTTCCCCTCAAAAGTTAAAGGACAGCTTTTTTATTTTTTTTAATCATCAAAAAAAAAAAGGTAGAACATTCTACTAAAATACCACAGCTCATATGGGCCAATCCAATCTTTTAGTCAAGGCAAAATATGTTTAGTTATAAAGTAAATTCTCCAGTTGTACAAGAAGAAAACAAAAGAATTTGGGGGGAAAAAAAAAAAAAAAAGTTGGGTTCATATAATCACCTCCTGGAGGTGTCTATTAAAATCATTATAAAATTATGCTAATAAAAACTGTGAACAAATAATACACAGATCAGGATATATGTATTGACTTACTAGCATCTTTATAAAAATTTGAAGATATACACAAAAACACATCAACATTTATGGAACTGTATCCATTAAACTTTGATAAGACAACACAAAAAACCTAACAAAGAGCTAAGATGTGGTTGACTGTAAGCACTTTGAGTAACATTTTAATTTTAAAAGGTCAATATTTACATACTACGTTAAATGCCTTTCTTTTCTTCCCCGCATTTTGCATTGTATTTTGAACGCATGATAAAGAAAGAACAAGATAATGGTTGCAACAGATCTTCCAAGAAAGTTAACTTGAGATGCTCAGATTTAACTATGTGCTGAAAGAGAACATGGCAAGAACACATCCCTCTAGCTTTACCTCTACTTCCTTTGGGTTTTTTTGGGAGGAGACAGCAAACGGATCTAAAAGAGCTGTATCATACAAGCTGATCATTGCCAAGAGATCCACTTTTAAGTCAGGATTTGAGAACTAACAAAACACGAACATTTTAACAAATGACTCACCTAATTGCTACTTTTGCTACTGAGTTTTTTAAGATATTAGAGAGAGATGGTGACAACACAGGGTGTGAGTATGTATGTATGTTTATAATAAAACGCATATAGACACACATACATATAGTATGTTTACATACACTAAGATACTCAGGTAAAACCCACCTGTACCCTGTCTATGCACAAGCAGTACTACTGCAACCACCTTTAAAAAAGGTGCATCTAGTCATTAAACAGGCACTGCTTAAGTTGCCTCCAACATCTAAATAGACCTGAGGTGATCTCAGGTCTTCACTCCAAAGCCACACATTCGCCTCAAAAATTTATTTTTTTTAAACCCCAACTGAATAAAAATTCTTAAAACTGAAGTTGGCTGAACCTCAGCCTCTTTGGGATAGATTCAAAACCCAAAGCAGGAGCATTTCTACAAACTTCTTTGACTTTTGAATCAAACCCATATTCTTAGGCTCCAAGAAACTCTCTAACGCCAATAACGTTGCTTCTGACAGGACAGCTGATCAACTGCAGATGTTCCTACTGCTGAACTCAGCTGCTGGCCTGTCTGGCATTTGCATCTAACCCAGATTTCCAGACATGCACTATTATCGCTCCACTCTCAGATGTCTTGCCATCCTTCTCACTGCAAGAAGCTGCTCCCTAACAGCGAGATGAATAACTGTTTAATGACTTGTTTTAAAGATAAGCATTTAGTTCTTAAAAAATAAAAACTACATAACCTGAGGAGGCAGCGTAGGGGTCCTAGTGCTCACGGTGTGAGGAGTTAAGCAGCATGGGGCAGATCACCTCGCATGAGTCTTCAGGGTTGGCTCCCACCAGGCACCTCCTACCCGCATCTTGTTCTCTGTCCTGGGTTTGGGTCTACCTGAAGCACTAATAGCACTTTATGTGCAGTAATTGTGCTGGATGTTATTAAGTATTAAGCACAAATAGGGAACTACACAGACAGGTGCAAAATTCAAAACTCACTTCCATGCAAAAGTGTCACATCACTAAG
Organism: Strigops habroptila; assembly: GCF_004027225.2. Classification (NCBI taxonomy): domain Eukaryota; kingdom Metazoa; phylum Chordata; class Aves; order Psittaciformes; family Psittacidae; genus Strigops; species Strigops habroptila. The sequence goes on along the minus strand of NC_044277.2, from coordinate 105,857,491 downwards.
TTGTAAATGGGCTTAGAGTATCCTTTCAATTTCTTTCCCAGTACAACATTTCCAAAGTACTACATTATTCTATATTGTTTCAATGAACAAAGAGCAGTTTTACCTAGATTTTTGACAGTATTTTATTATTCAATCATTATTTTTAGTAACGTCTACTTAATTGAAAATCTGGACCAAAATTGTAAGAAAGCCAATTAGGTCTTTGTGACTTAGTAACCATTAAATCTTACTAAAAAAATTAAAAAAAAAAAAAAAAGAAAAAAAAGGTACTATATGGTATGTTATGGTACTATAAACTTGCTTAGTTGACCTTCTACACTTGGCATGCCTATTTTGGACCTCATTTGATTACATACCAATAGTGTTCTCCTGCGTTCACTCAAGTAACAAACCTATAAGGTTTCTGTAAGTCCCCCCCTTCAAGCAGTAAGTGGAGTGCTTAAGAGTATTCCTAAAATAAAGGATGAACCAAAAGCTGATGGTCTAAAATTAAGGAAATGTTCATAAAAACTGGAATCCAATATAAAGATGACATTGTAGTAAGTTTATTCAGAAGTAACTGAAAAAATTGTTCCTTTGGCAACACCATCTAGATGGTTCTTAACCAAAAGGAAATCTTATGGATTTTACTTTGAATTAAATATAAGCTCCTTAATGTTTGCACATAATTGTGGGAACTGCCACATTCACCAGCAGATTCACAATGTCCTTATAGTCCTGTATTTTATCAGGAACACCACATCAAACCAAGTCCTTTCAGTTATGGGTTTCTTACGGTTCAGCATTAATCACAAAATAAATCCCAAAGAAAAAAAACTCTAATAAAAATAAAGCATAAGGCAATCATTAAATGCTAACCCAAGAGAAATATGAGGAATGCACCACTCTTCCTATGTAGCATTTTTGAAGTGAGCCACCAAATATTTCTTTTTCTTTGCATCTGGCAGCATCATCTAAAACAACCTAGTTACAACTTGGAGTTCACTACCCCACAATGCTACTGAAGGGCAAAGATCCTTGTTTTTAAAACCCAAGGGAAAATACAGCAATGTTATTCCTACACAGGGCTTTATGGAATAAGTGGAGTTGGAAGGAGAAGATGGAAGTCTGTGTTGGAATAGAAAAATGCAAAGACAGACTTAACTTATTTACAAAGATCCAAACTACAATTTTCCAGTGTCACCTCCATAGCTTCTCAGCATACTGCTGTTCAGTGAAGCAGACCACGTTTAAATCTATGCAAGAATACCTTCTATGCTCCCAGATAAACAATGTAACTAATGTGTTTTGTTTAGAAAAGTGAGTTTTCATTCAAAACTGAAGATAAGAGCAACCATTATCAAATATTCTTTGCTATGAAGAAAGTTTTTAAATCTTTCGATGTAAACGTTCTCTCTCAAGTCACTGTGGTCACACAGTAGGATCTTGAAGAACAGTGTCTACGTGCATTGAAAGCGTTTTGAAAAAGAATCTGTAGTTCCATGTGGTTACAATAGAACGTGAACAAACCGAACAGAAATTCCACCTTTGCAGATCCTCTCAAGTTCCGCTCTTCTGGAGAACATCTTGCTGTTTTCTGTAGTTCAACACAGCAATTAAAGACTAAGCTGAAAGATTTCACAACCCGACGGTTTTGCCACTGTGCCTCATGTAGCTCCATAGTATGCTTCTGTTAGTGTCAAGGTTTCTCTCAGCAGCCATCACTCAACTATCAGTGCCACATTTATGTGGGACAGATCTATCATGTGCCTGTTAAAAGTTAAAAGAAATTTAAACCTGGTACTCAAACCAAATCTAGGGGTGGAGAACAGACAAGGAGGTTCTATGAAGGTCACTAATAAACAGACGCTTGGTTGGATTAAGAGAAACATTGAGCAGAGGAGACTGATTTAATCTTTTGAAGGGAGGGAAGGAACTGAAGCAGCAGCAGCGTTTAATTATTTACCTGTGGAATTTCTGTTGAAATGCTAAAGCATGTGCTGGCTCCTTAAATTTTGCTATGGCCTTCCGTTGTTGAGGAAGCATCTGTAAACTCTGCAGAGACAAAAAGCAAAAGCATATTTTTAAGATTATCTTAAAGTTCCACTTAAAACCCCCCTCATTTTGCACCAAACTGATGGAAATTCTGTCATATTTCTTTTTTCTTATTGGTGTCCAGGGAATGGAAAGAGACTTCTGAGACTGCAGTCAGGGACGCAGCTGAAGGTGTTTGAGCTGTTGCACTAAGCAACTGTACCAACTGGAAACTCCAGACCATCACACTTTGAGCAAAAGGCAACAGCTCCTCAATTCTACCTACACAGATGACCCAAACCCTGCAGCCAAACTCACACCAACTGAGTAAGAAACATTCCACTGGGCAGAGCTCAAATTCACACACGAGCACCTGGAGTCATTCTCCTGATGTACATTAAAGGGTCAAGGCTTTCCACAAGTCAAACAGGGCAGAATCAGGAAAAAGAAGTGGTAGTTTTGATCTCTAGATTGCATATCCTTACACCGCTTGACCATTAACAAGTGGTTAGCTTTTGACAGACACTAACCACCATGAAACCTTGAACCACCATGAAAATGGCTTAGGTCACCACTTCCAAATCCTCCTAGTAATGGGAAACCATGTCACACACATCTACCCAGGCAAGTCCATCTGATATGTGCTTCCCATACCATGAGAGCAGCATTTCACAATGCTACAACTATCAAAAAACCCCCCTGTATAGTATTGACCACTCCTCAGCCTTGGCTTTGGAGAATTCATGTCCTTGCTCCCTGCTGCATCAAGAAGCCCAGGTGATGCCAAGATGATCTCAGAGAGCAGCTCTGTGGCCTTGGTAATGAAAACTTATCAAACTTACTACGATTAAAGTTGATGCTTTGAGTTAGCACTTTAGGTATAACAGCATATTTTTCAAAAAGACATTTAACAAATTCAAGACGAAGTTTTACACATCAAGTAGGTACACACCCAATAATCAATGTGAACATGCAACAAGTATTCAGCATCGCAGAATATTCACGATAGAAATACTACGATCTTGTCATTCCACTGCCTGTGAACACAGGCCACAGAGATTTCACAGTAACTAGGTTAAAACCGATCTTCTGAAGGCTTCAATTATAATTTTAAAGCTCCATGCCATGGCGATTATGGTGAGTATCTCACAGCAGGTTTTGCATGTTTAATGGCCTATGCTGCAGCACATTCATTCCAACTGTTCTTATGGCTCTGGCTGCAGAATTAAAGAACTACTAATATTCTTCTTTCCTGTGTGTAAGTATCTACATAAAGCCAACCTAGTTTTGTACTGAGCTTATATATATTTATATATACTTACACACACATATGTATGTATATAGGAATCTTAAAGCTTTTCTAGATTCCATTGTAACCTCCTGATGGATAAATAGAAACATAATTCTCTGCTCCTGCATCTCTCCTGCAACACAGCAGCATCCCCCTACATTTGGATGATTCCAGCACTATGACGGTCAGTCTCCAGGATTTTGAACTTCACCTGCAAAAATTCCGTATCATCTAGACTATTAAAAAAGTACCACATATCTTTAGAAAAACAACTCTTCCTTGGGAAACCACTTACAACCGCACTCACTGATACATTTCAATGGGTGACATACTTTGAGATCTTTCAGTGAAAGAATTTTTAATCTAACTAATGCGTTCCCTGTTCATTCAACCTAATGCACCATTTTAAGCAAGATGTCAAATTCCTAGCTTAAGTTTGCTACTAAAATTGCCTACTTACATCTTTTTGAACAGGTAAGACTCAAATTGGTAAGCTGCTTATTTAACAAGAACCATGGCACCTGATAAGTTATATTTCTTTGTATCTAAGCCTGACAATTCAGCTCTAAGCTCTTTCTATAACCTATCTACCTGTAATTTTGAAGTAATTAATTTTGGCAGTAGTTACCTTGCACCTTACAGCTGATGAGAAACTTCCCTCTCACCAGGAAAATTACAGAAGTTTAATGCTTCCATCACTCCTGTGATTTCAAAGTGAAAACCGAGGAAAAGTTAAAAGGATGAAAGCTGAAAAGGGACTTTTTACAAGGGCACATAGGGCTAGGACAAGGGGGAATGACTTTAAACTGAAAGGGGGCAGATTTAGTTTAGGTATTAGGAAAAAAATCTTCCCTGTGAGGGTGGTGAGGCACTGGCACAGGTTGCCCAGAGAAGCTGTGGCTGCCCCATCCCCAGCAGTGTTCAAGGCCAGGTTGGATGGGCCTTTGAGCAACTGGTCTAAGTGCCTCACTGGTTGAAACTAGATGATCTTTAAGGTCCCTTCCAACACAAACCATTGATTCAGTAAACCTGATAAGCAACAGCAGGTTAATCTGTGCTGTATAGTTTCTGGAAATGTAGTTTTTTCCATGATGAAAAGATATAGTTAAGTCACTGCAACTTTTTAGTTTCTGGGCTTGTAGGAATGCGATTTAGCTTTAGAAAGAGAAAACAGTTGGTAGATGTTTGTTTTTCATCCTTTTTTCAAGACTTGCATTTTTTTCAATCTGAAAGTTCTTGACAAGGTTAAGCACATTTGACCAACAAGAATACAGTCAGGCTGCAGAAAATGCCTATGAAAGTCCCTGCATAAAGCTCATTTCTCCTGGATGTTATCTGCTGGAGTAGGTGAAGGAGTTGTTGAAGCTTGTGTGCTCCTCCTTTACTGATGTCACTTTATCATGATTTACAGAACTGTATCTAATGCACATTCTCTTGACACTGCTTTTCCGGATAGAAAAAAACTAAGGACTAAATAAGTCCTATCACTGAGTTTTGAAGACTAAGAATTAATCACAGCCATTAAATAAGATTTAGAAACAAGAAACTTCTGACAGTTAGGGAAAATCTCTGAATTGTGATTAAAAAAAGAGAACAAAAAACAAAAGAGAAGTAAATCTGTTCCTTTCAAGGAACTTGACACTTTTAATATGAGAAAAGCTGTTTGAATCACTGAAAGGATGAGTATTTCAGAGAACAGAAGAGCTGGAAAAGAACCCAGGGACATATCCCTTCAGCTGTAGCCTGAATGTCCTGCTGTCACCTGCTTCTCTCCCCATTACTGAACCATCTCCAGCCCTCTTGCTGACAATCAACCCTCACAATGTCAGGTCTCACTCAACCACAGGAGATTCTCCCAATGCTTTATTGTCCAGACCCATGCTGTGATCAGTTGAAGAAGAGAATCTACATTCAGTGACTTTTTCCACAAGAATTGAGCTATTATTGCATTAATGTTCTTGAGATGCATAAAGCAAAATTTGATTTTGCAGTTTATACATCCATAATGAAAAATTAATAAAAGTAATTAGCGTATAAAATTGACTAAAGGAAGACATTCTGGTATAGTACAGACTTACTAATGAAATTAGCTGAAGTATCTAAATATCATTATAGACAACTTATTTATACTTTCATACAAATTAATAAAGTTTATTGGCTGACTAGCTTGAGTATTATATCACAGCCTGTTCTTACGTTGTTTTATTGCCTTATTTTTCAAAGAAAAAAAAAGGCAATTAAAACACTAAATATATTATAATTTTAATGCTCAGTTGCTTTGGCAACAAGACATCAATTCTTGGATAAGTCTATTGAAAAACATTTTTATCAGATTTAATTTCACTTGTCAATACAGACAACTGTGGAAATAAAAAGCCAACCCATCTGATCCTTCGCTGAACTGCCCGAACACCTTCAATTACACAACCCAGGAGTAAGGCAATAACTTCTAGCATCAGGGTCTTCTCAACTACTGCAGTTACATGTGCCTATGCTTTAACCAGAAAGAGAATTAAGCACTGCAAAAAGAAAGGATGAACTAATGCTACACAAATGATACTTCTCCAGTTGGAAACTGTCTGAAAAATGTTAATTCAAATGGTTTGAAAACAAATTCTCAGCCTCCACTGCATTTAAACTATGGTAGTGGAAATGGTGCACAATCACTCCATGTTTGTTTAGGTGTATTAGGTATATATACCTTACTTAGGTATTAAAAAAAAAAATAAATTCAGGTTTTGCCATGCAAACCCAATACACATTCTGAAAAAGTACTTCAGTGTGTTGGTTTTAGACCAGAGGCAGTACCACAAAGAAGCTAAGAGCATCAGAAGGGTCTTCAACATAGTACTAATGACAGCTGTTCTCTCATTTTCAAATAGCACATAGTACTAACATAATCCTTAGTCTTATGATCTCCAGTGATAAAAATATGAGTCTATCTTTCCCAAAGTATCATGGCTCATTAGGAATTTGATCTGAATTTAGTATTATTCTGTAACCTACTGATTTTGAAAGGCCAGGGGAGGCAGGAAACAACCAGCCACGCAGCACTGCCTCTGGAGACAGGCTGGTTTTACTGGGCAATACTTGACCTCCTATTTAATGAGAGGACATGCATGTTTCCTCCACAGGAGCTTTCCCCGTTGTCACACCGCACTCCACTAGAATTGCCTTCTATCATGAATTCCTAAGTTGAAACATCACAATCCTCCCAAACGTCACAGCTCTGAGAAAACAACTTCATTCACATTTCTCTTTAAGTTGACCTAGTAAGATGTTCACCAGAGGATGAAAACCCCTTCCCGGATCCACTCAGGTGTAAAGGATTGACAATACATACAATAACTTCCAAGGGATTTCAAACGACTGCTTACAGATTTGGATGTACAGATCTACCGCACAGAATTTCCTGGGACCAACCTGAGATCTGAGGTATTCTTGGCATGTTCCCATTTGACTCTGTATTCCAGAGATTATATTCTGACACATTCCCAGCATCAAAAATAAAAATCTAGTTGAGGCTAAGGAGGAGTATTTTATACGGAAAGGATTTAGGCAGCATAGAGCTCATGCTGACTTGATTATCTCCCTTTTCTGCTTCCTTAGGCACCACCATGGGAAGATGCATACCTTGTATTGAGTAGATAATGCCATAAAACCAGTATTTCATGATCACTCATGTTTTTTGATTGAGAGTTTGCCTACAAACTCTTTTAAAACATACTATTTAATTCAACAACTTAAAAAAATTAAACAGGGGCTCTGGCTTTTTCTGCAACTGAACTATTAGCAGTGGCTAAAGCATGAATATCATAAAAGGACTACTCCCTCTGCAGACATTTCTTCAGGTCTGCAGACACTGCCCTCAAATTCCTCCTTTACAAAAGCTCTGTAATTAAATCTACACTTTTACAATATTCAATGATTCTATGATATCAGTGAAAATAATACTGAAATAGCCTGTATGATAGTAGCAGCACAATAATCTCTAGTTAAGTTTTGCTTCAAAACAAAGAGCCTTGAGACAAGCAGCAGGACATCCATGAGTAGAAAGCAAGAGATCGCTTGCAGAGAACAAACATCTTTGACACCAAAACTCTCAGAGGTTACACAGACAAGTTAAAAGGGAGATAACAGAGCAGATAACAGAGCACTGGGAGATGGAAACCAAGCAGGCAGGAGTGAGACAGGACCAAGCACTCATTTCAATTCTAGGAGACATATGAGAAATAAAAGTTTCCTCATTTACTCAATTTCTTTCACTAAAGTAAATGGACTACCTAACGGACTGCAAATTCAGTTCACCGGTGAGTTTGGGATTAGCAGTGGCAGTCCATACAAAGCTGCTAAAAAGGGTCTATGCAGAAACTGTAAACTTTTCTAACCAACATCATCTCCAGTGTGTGATCCAACCTGCTCTGCAACAAGTCAAACAGCAGCATGGCAGGCACTTCCTAAAAAGAAAGATCAGATTCTATTTATTGTTCCCTCCCATCAATAAATGCTGACACATTTTTATTATCCCCGCAGTCTCCTGACACCTGAAGCATCCTTCCTGGGAGCGATACTTCCTAGTCATTTCCAACAGGCACAGAGGCTGGGACAGAATGTATTTATTTTATCCTCAGCTGTTGCAAATGATCTCTTCCACCTTCTGTCCCTCCCTCCTGCTTTGCTGCCACTTTTGACTTCATACTTTAAAAGTGCTCAGCTTTCCATCTCTGTATGCAAGATGAGGGGAGAAGAAAGGATCTCCTTCTCTCATTGAGATGGGCATCTGTAGCTCACATACTGCTCCAGAGCAGGGCTGAACTGGACAGGCTCATGATAGAGCTTCTCTTCTCTTCCCACAGCCCCAGGAATGGAGCAGGACCACCCACAGCTTCTGCAACAGCTGAAAATGTTTTTACAGGTGGGAAGACTACACAGGTCGCCACACCAGCTCTGTGCACCTCGTGTGCCACATCACACGGAGAACCACCCTGCTGACCTGCAAGGGCGCTCATGTCTTGGGAGTACTCATCCATGTGTGCTTGTCATTTCCACTGCTAAGTCTTGAAACTAAATTCAGCAATTTGAATAGTGTCAGCGCAGATAGCTGCCTTTACCCTAACTGAGCACTAGGTAGCGCTGTCTCACTAAGAAAGCAAAGAGAAACACACCAACACAGGAATTGTTTTTCCGTCTTAAGACCAGAAAAGAAATGACAACATCATCAGAGCCAAACTTGTACTTGTAAAACTACTCAAAATACACCTACAGTTGCAACATTCTCATCAACTCTGATACACAACAGTGGAGTGGGTTTTTTTTAGTATTTCTCCCTCCCTCCCTTTTTTTTAACATTAGAATTTGTAATCTTAAATCTTCACAGAGCAATACTGAGATTTTTGTGCTGATGTTGTATGTTTGCAACCACTTCATGTAAGAACATACAATTAAAGATGATGATGGAACACCTCCACAGAATGATCACTCAGTACTCAAATTATCTGGAGGTCTAGTAAGTGATCCCCTGTATCTGTCACCATCCTAAAAAAAATATGAAGGTGGAAATAACTAGCTGAACACTCCAGAGACAGTATAAACATTAAAACCAGATTTAAGAGCTCCAAAAGAATGCACTGTGTTTTTCCTGACCTTTGCAACCCATTAGTAATCTAGTTCAGCAAGTGGTTCTGAATGGATGTGTACTGAATGTTACTGCTCTAGCACAGTCCCCAGGAGGCTCCATTTTGGTGATGTGCTCAGAAATCTTCTGTACTTTTCAACACTTTGGAATACATAATTTCATTTATAGCATGTAATTATTTTAGCTTGAGCACTCTGATTTTACTGAAGGTACATTATTTGTACCTGAAAGCTTATCCTCTCCAGAAAAGAGTCTGACAGCAAACTGTATGCTTAAAGGAAGCAGTTTTCCTGCTAATTTAATCATATTTGAGCTGTAAAATGCAGCTATGAATCAGGGGCTGTTCCTGGAGCCCCAAAGATTTTTCTTCTATTCAGTATCTCAAGAATCTTAATGGTATTTTATTCTCCTATGTTAATAACAGAGCAGCTTTAATGAAGCAAGGATGAGAACTAAAGAGTCTTTAGTGATTAGGCAATAAAGGGTATTTCAAAGGTCATACATGGGAAAAGATAATTTTCTCCATTTCTAGGGTATGGAGGGGAAAAAATGCTGAACCACCAACTTCAACTGTAGAAGTCTCCTTCATCTTCTCTTATGCACGCCCAGCTATTCCCAAACCCTGGCTCACAGAACCACCACCTCAATGCAAGCTGATGGCAAAACTAGAAGCATTGAACATTATGAATTGAGAAGAGTTTTTAAATTCCCATTTTCAAGGCTTGTGCAAGGTACTTGCAGCTCAATAATGATACTGATATGAAAAAGCTAAAATACAAACCCAACCCTTTTGTACCCAGAAAAACAAAGTAATCTCATCCTCCCCTATTCACTCCATTGATAATGGAGTGACTTTCTTCATAAATATGTTAAAACTTTCTGTTACAGAATCATAGAACGGTTTGGGTAGGAAGAAACCTTAAAGATCTAGTTCCAACCCTCCTGCCATAGGCAGGGAGACCTTAAATAGACCAGGTTGCTCCAAGCCCCGTCCAACCTGGCCTTGAACACTGCCAGGAATTGGGCAGCCACAGCTTCTCTGGGCAACCTGTGCCAGCGCCTCACCACCCTCATAGGGAAGAATTTTTTCCTAATGTCTTATCTAAATCTAACCCCTTTCAGTTTAAAGTCATTCCCCTACATGCCTGTCACTACATGCCCCTGTAAAAAGTCCTCTTCCCGAGAAAACACATGCAGGATTAAGCACACTGCAACAAAATTGGGAGCCAAACTATGCATTTGAAAATAGGAGCTGGTGTGGGATCAATGGCTCTGCAGCAAAAATTGATACATGAGGCAACACTTTCGCTTTTGATTTTTGAGTTGCATTTGCACGTCACTTTGAAGCAAGATGCTTGCCTACCATTAAAGATGCATGTCCTACCAGGTTGGACCAGATGATCCTTAAGGTCCCTTCCAACCTGGTATTCTATGATTCCTACAGTTTGGGAACCTTTGTCTTTAACCAGGGATTGGAGTGCTGGATAATCAGAATGTGTCATTTCAAAACAATATCCAGGCAAGAAGATAACTCCTTAAATTTTGATTCAGATTTGAAATTTCTTTTTAAATTGCAAAAAATAAGCATGAATTTGACACACTTGAAATTCAAGTGCAGAATTAGCAAAAAGGCCTTCTGCACTGTTAGCTAACTTCAAACATCTCTTTTAAAGTACTACTTTGAGATCTCTGATAAGGTGAAAATGATGATTTAGAAATCCTAATTTCTGAAGGTACAGCTGATGCTGCTGCAAGACTACAAGTTCTGTAGGGCACAGGGATGTATCAAATCCTACTACAAAATGAGTTACTGTTTTTTATCTCTAAGTATATCCTTCTAAATTGATCTGTGACATTGAATTGAGAGACCAGAGTTTGGAGTCTGCTATGAAACAGCAAGTACTGAATAAATTTTTTAGCACATTCTCAATAACTTCTCTCAACTGTGAGTATCTCCTAGCAGGGTTTCTATTAATCTCCTCCTAAAATTCTCATGCAAGATTTAGCAAGTAAACACTGAATAAATGTGCTTTAGAACTGTATGAATAATTTCCTAGAGTACCACAGAACATGAAGGCACAAAGTATGTTGTGAGAGTATTTTTGCTTTCACAAACAAATTAAACCTCTCTGAATTGACGACATAAATAATTCAGCATTATTCCATTTACTAAATTGGGAAGAAGTGAGGCAGAGTGTACATCCTTAGGAGAGCACTGTGTTTTGCAAGAAAGAGATGATCCCACTAACAAAGAAGTCTCCCAGAATACCACCAATTCATGCATTGCGTTTGTCTGGAAATGTTCATCCTGTCAAAAGGAGCACTCCAAACTGAAAATATCAAGGAAAAAATTCTCCTCATCTGTATGTTCCTTTATTTATTGACTGGTATTTTCAAATGCACTAACAATAAGTCAGACAGGGCCTCCTAAGCCCTTCAGCGCTTTGAAAACCTCCTGTTTTCTTAAAGTCAGTTTAACTGATACATCATTTCCAGGAGGCAGTTTGCGAACAGAAGCTTCACAGGAGATATATCAGTGTGTGTGTTTGTGTCATTGCCTTGCTCACAGGCCCCTTCTAAAGAGAATCCTCTATAAAAATGAAGGATAAATAACATCCTTCAAATAGACTGCGTTTTCATCTGAAAAAGTAAATGGTGCTACATGGTACAAAATCTCCACTGGGTAGGGCTCATTAAGTGCTCTTACCCCAGGACTGCAATGACAGGAAAAGGTAAATGTCAAAAAAAAAGAGGGTAGGTGCAAGTCAACAATAAAGACAAGGACAGCAACCAAAAATATGCTTTGATACGATGGTTTGGCTTTAATAACCTCACAGAATGGACAGACTTGTATTGTTTAAGAAAATATGGGAGACAGCACAGGAACTCCAAAATGAAGGAGACTCTTGCAGCAGGAATGTGAGGGTTAGCAAAATCCTACCGTACCTCCTGTGCTGCAATATCATCATGTGCTTGTCTTTGCTACCAGGTGTAGCATGTGTGGATAGGGGTGCCTTCAAACATAAATTACCAATAAACACACATTGTATTTAATGTCAGGGAATTAATTGAGCTTTCTGGAATGAAAGCCTTTTGGCACAAAAATGATAAACCGAGGTTGACCTACCTGAATGGGTCCCACTGACATCAGCAGGTTTTTCAGTTGGACATCAGTAGTTGATGAAGAAAGCCCTTCAACTGACACAATACAGGGCTGAGGTTTGCACTCCACCACTCGCAAGTTCTGTTTATTTGGCATCAAGCGTCCTCGGCCCATCTGGCCTGCTACTCCTCTGCCTCTGCCATGCATAATGACCTGCCAACAACAAAAGTAACAGTATTTTGATTTACTTACCTAGAGCTTCTGCTCACCGCATTTGACAGGTGATACAAAAGTTGGCGATTTACTTAAAGACTTGATTAAGAACACGGTGATGTAAAACAGCTTGTTGCTGTTCGCTGATATGAAAGGCCACTTATTAAAATATTCACCCACTGCTTATACAAACCTCTTTTAGAAGGATAGCAAGCTGTGTATTGAGTTATATATATTGCATTGAGGCTAAAAGCCTCAGCTTTACCACAGATCAACAAAGCAGTGGAGTTTCTCGGACCAAAATACGTAACTTAATTTTCAACACTGACCACACTAGCAGGATGTGTTCAGCTCCCATATTTTAAGTCTGGACAAAAAACCCCATGAGTCATCTCTCTCCTTTTTCTCTTTTCAACCTACAGGTAAATTTAATGTACCCACCAGACCAGCAAACTGATTCAAGGGCCTGCAGTCTCTGTTGCTACCAACTCTTGGTCTGTTATCAGGATGGAACACCTGCATATGCTAAATAATTTTAAAACAATTTTCCAAAGTTCCTTTCCCCCAAATCCTATAGGATCTGGCACCACCGTATGCTCTGGAGGTGGAAATGTGTGGATTTAACTCTTGTAAACGAAAGGTTGAACAGCTGGAGAGAGGTTAAATAACAATGAAACAGAGTAACAAACATGAAACAGAGTTAACGCTTAACATTGAGTTAACACTTAACATGGTTTCTCCATTCCTACTCGGAAGGCCTATGGAGGGTAACAACTTTTCACACACCTCCACATCAGCAAGGAAACTTAATCCTTACATGAAGCAGGAAGATTATGGCCAACAGTTCAAAAACAAGAAATTAACTTTGAAATCAAAGCACCAGCTATTTTCAGGGAGCATGCTGGTTTGCAAATACAGAGAAGGCACAGGCCACTGCCACCCCAACCCTCCTCCCAGTGCATGACCAGTGCAAAAATCAAGTTACAACATTACCAACTGTTTTGAGCAATATAAACTTTGAGGATCGACCAAAGAGCATCCTGAAACAGTTGCTGTGCACTCCTATGTATGCCGGAAACAGCCGGAATAAAAGCTTAAGCACAACTTCAGAAAAATCATGGTTTTAAAGACAGAAAACACACTGGATACCATCTCCTACAGCAGCTATCTTGGGATGCACACATTTTCCCCCACGGACTACTGTGCTGGCCAGGAAGTCAGCAGATGAAACAACCTACAGGCATCACCAGCCTGTACTGGGTACAAACAGGTCTCTCTAGATTAAAAGCTTGATGTGCAATTATGCATCTCCTGGGTCAGGCAGCCCCGTGCTAGCAATTGACAAACAGGATGCTATTAATAGAGCAACACAGCTAGACAGTAAAATTTCTAGCAGCAATATGTATCTAAAAATCACCTTTTTAGGTTGATGGATTCCCTGGATGTTTTTGACTCCTTGAGGAGCTGTTGAATGGATCTGTGCCTGCTGCTGCTCTTGGTGCTGCTGCTGTTGCATTCCTTTTGTCAATGTGACCTTCCGCACTGGCTGCTGTTTCGGCTCCAGGAGTTGTTGAGGCCGCTGGGGCTGGCCCTCTGGGTGAAAAAAGCCAGCATCATCTCCCCCCTGCTGAAATCAACAACACAACAGGCGGCTCAATGTCCAGGCACTGCAAACCCTCGCCCTGAGCAGCCTCCTGCCCCATCCAGCTCACTCGGTGCACAGAGAACGCCCAGCAGTTTGCCTGCTAAAGCAAACTGGCAAGCATGGCAGGCACGGGCAAGGGCTCTGCCTGGGAAGTGTGCTCCAGCCTAAAATAAATCCAGGGTATCTGGAGAACGGTTTACTTTGTTCAGGCTTTATTAAAATTACAATGGTAAATAATGTCTTTTCATACACAAAGTAGCAAGGTGTTTTCACTTCTCTTTCCAAATAACTTTTCCTTCCAGGGTTACATGTAAACTATGAGTGTGCATTATTTTTTCATTACTATTATTTTTTTAGTACTATTATTTTTTAGAGAGACATACACATTGCAGAAGGAGCAAAGAACTGTGAAGGCTGGAAAAACCAGGTAAACACTCTGCTCATCTTTAAAACTTCAACCTCTCTTTAGTTAATGGTATTTATTTTGGAGCACATACTTTTCCTGCACTTCTACACCAGCAGCCTTTTAAGCAGTCTCCTTCCTCACACACTGTCTGTACTTGGAACAGTTTTTCCCTAAGGTTGTTTTGTTTTTCTTTGTTTTCTAAAGCTCTTATTATAGATATTTATAACCACAAACACAACAAAACACCACCTCAGTGCTTCTCTCATCCAATGTAGCTCTTTCCAGTACACCCCTCAGTGCAATCAGGCAGAGTAAAAGCATAAGCTGAAAGCACTAAGAGAAAAATGATTCCCTTCCACTGCCTCTACCCAAACAGTTCAGTTTTTATTACAGACTGGTGATTCTTGAATCTGTATCCTGCTGTCTAGATCAGATCAATCCCTGAAAAACACCACATGGAGCAAGAGACAGCAGAGCCTGACAAAAGATCAGGTATTTTTGCATCTGTAAAGCACATCATATTATTGCATGGTTTCAAGAGCACATCTATACCTTGACTGGACTCCAACTTTAGAACCCAAATACTAGCAAAGCTCATATTTGCTGGGGGAAGGCTTCGTTTAAGTCCCTAACCAACCTCAAGAAACCCTGCAAAAGTTCTCAAAGAGAAAGCATGTCTAAACAGAGGGGGAGGGGGGAAAGAGGAATTATAAAAGCATCTTTCTTTACACAGGGTTATTTTCCCCTTTTCCTTAAATATTCACAAGTCAAAACTCCCTTTACATGCGTAAAATATCTCATGGACCAGAGGGTTTCATACTAACTGGCACGTTTCTTGCGGGTAAGGAGACAAAATACAAGGCTGCAAAAGGAACAGATTTACTGTCTAAGAGCAAGATTATCTTGATTGAGAATAAAAATCATTACACTTCTACCGCGATTAAACAAAAGCAAAAGAAACACTGAAGATTGGTTACTAAGTCTCTTCACTATCATTTGAAGAGAAATAGTCCAGTACAGTTAATATGTACGTTTGCAAGTTCACTAGTTCATAATTTACACCCCTAAATCAAGTCCTTGGTATTATCGAATACATGCAGGTAACAACTTCAAGAACTCAACTACTTAAATCCCAGAGAAATGAGCTTCATCACATCCTTGCACTGTCTACACTACAAAAACACAATCTGGAAAATCTTGAAGCTCTTCCCACTTAAGGGTTTTCAATCACAGTGTCCAAAGTGAGAAAGCATCCAGTTTTTCCACTTCTAAGCACATATGTTTTTTTTTCTCTACTAAACTGAATGGCTCCGTGGCTTTCCAGAAAATGCAATATATAAACCTTTGAGAGCAGTAACTAGAGAGAAATTAGAGTCTCTCTCTTTAATTACTGCTCAAAACCACAACAGCAACAGCTCTCCTCCTCACCCGAAAAACCCAAATGTACGCACGCAAACAAAACCTTACCAGGAAACCAGCATTAAATCCTCATTTCAGTATTAGTTTCAATATCAGCATCACCGTAAGCCCTATGCCCTGATGAAATAATTTCTTTTATTCCACTCTACAGCAGCTGGAAGATGATGAAACTAACAGGAACAAAAAAG
The DNA here is from genome assembly GCF_004027225.2 of Strigops habroptila. Taxonomy (NCBI): domain Eukaryota; kingdom Metazoa; phylum Chordata; class Aves; order Psittaciformes; family Psittacidae; genus Strigops; species Strigops habroptila. Next base: position 105,841,578 of record NC_044277.2, on the reverse strand, counting down.
ATTCTAGGAGGAATTTAAACGCAATAATTGGGAGTTTAAAATCTAATCTCTGCTAACTGCCTGCTGTGAAAAACAACCATAAATACTTGCAATCGTTTTTTTCCAAAGCAAAAAGCAAAAGCGATCCCAGCACATAGGAAGAGCATCTGAAAGCGAAGCCCTCAGGTACAAAACTCATCCAACACGCTCATTACCGTAACTTCAAAAGCAAACAATCACTTCCCATAAAAGGCTAGGATGGCCAACAACCACCCAATATTTAACTACCAAGCCCAATTAGCACCAAATAAAACTGTGTAGGTTAAACACACAGAGTTGAAGATGTAACACACAATGGTGGTTCACACTGATGAAAAATTTGACAGGGATTGTTCCCTGCTGGGGTCTCAAATGCCACCTTTGGGCTTCACTGCTAGCATGATGCTCCGGCAAAAGTCAAAAGGTAGAAACATCTCCACACTTTTTGATGAATTAACACATTTCAGAAATAAGAAGACCTATGCAAAATAATAAATAAAGTCCACAGGGTAAGAAAAGGAGATGGAGTAAGGTCCTGCAACAAGAAGGAAAAAAGGGCAACTGTATTAAACCCTTTCTTTATACTACTGTTCTGAACATGCACTGCTTTTTGAGATGACTTGAAGAGGGGAAGCAGAGATGAACCTGCAGCACCACTTCGCAAGAGAGGTCCATGAGTTAGCGACTTGGTATTCAAGAACTAACAGTGCTCCCTGCAAGTCAGCAATACATTGCTTCCTGTTACAGGTAGCCCTGGCTTCAGCTAAAGACAAAATCTGGTGGTTTTCTTAAGAAAATGAAAACCAAATGTGACTCCTAGATCACTGTGTGCCTAAAAAGCAGAACAACACAGTCTCAGACAATGAATTTTAGAACCAATTCTTTTTTCACTGGTTAATATGCCAGTGCAAGATATGACAGTGCAACGACAAGCACTGTCTGATCCAAAATGAACAACTTACACAGTAGTATTTACTGGCAAATTAGACTCACCACCACCGTCATCCTTTAAACTTCTATGCAAGACAATTAGTGGCTTCTTCAGGCATGTCAATGGAGAAGAACTAAGTCAAGCAAACACTCACAAAGAGCTTTTAATGTCTGGACTTAAAAGATACAAAACCTCAGAACATTACATACAGGTCACACGTTCATATGAGATCATTAACATTCTGAAGAAAAGACATATGATAAAAGATGACTGTAAGGATGACCATTCATAACATTGACTCCTGATTTTCACTCATGAGGTATGCATAAGCTGGCACCCATAAAGCAAATCAAAACCCATGGCAAAGCTATAGGCAAGTAAGCGAACTGAAGCTGTATCGCAGAAGCTACCCAAAATGACATCTAAATCATAGAAGCTAAATTGCTAGCACCTATTCTACTTAAAACGTCTCAGTTTCAGATTGTCTGAAATCACCTTTTGCTTTCCCTAAAGACAATTTCAATATTGCTCATTTTTCATTAGCTTAGGTCACTGCCCTCCCCAAATGTAAACATGTAGCAACAGAAGAAGGTATTAAAATTTTCAGTCTTCTCTTGCCAAAATACATTTTAATTCGATTTTTTCTATAGCATGTTGACATGTACAGGACACCACTACATTTTTCAGAGATGCCTCTATTCATCATCATGGCCTGCCTCATACAATTTGATGCACAAAGTGCTGAAACCAGGTAGAATGCTTCTCAGTCCACCAGCAACACCTGCGATTGATTGAAACAAGCTCTGATTTCACACTGTAAATTTCCTCTAAAGTCCTCTGCAGAAAAGTGAATTTCCATTCTCTGTCTGCAAACCAATAAGGGAAGAATGTTCTTCTGTTATTGTCTACTGCTTAATTTCTCTATTACAAATTATTCTGACCTTCAAAGCTCTGAATTTCCAAGTTTTATAAAAGCTCTGCTTTCCCAACATACAGCCAGGAAAAGGTTCTCTTGAACGAAACTTTACCATTATTCAGTTAATTCTGGAGTAATGAAAATGCAGTCTTTAAAGTTGCAGGAGTCCTGTTCAGGGGAAAGTATAAAAACTATTTTTCAGATTTCAAGTACTGCAAGATTATTTGCAGTGCCAAAACAAGAAGTTAATTTCAAATACTGTGTGTAATTAAACAAAACTTAAAAGATCAAGGCAAAAGGGTTTATCTACATGGTGAATGGTTTTCAAAGCTCTACTGTGGAAGAATCTGTGCAGTTTGATCTGAAACTGCATTAACAAAATGGTCATGAATTTTAGAACTGATTCCCTCATACTTACCGAGGCTGCTTGTCATTAGTGAGACTCTCTCACTATACACAGTGTTGTGTTTTGAGAAACATAGACCATTCTGTCAAATATGAGATTACAAATTCTAAAAGCAGAATTTTTTGAGGGACTGCTTGAATTTAGCAAGCTGCAGCTCTCTACTCTATCATAATCATTATGACAGTTTTACAATGAAGATGAAGTTTATTTGCCACCAACATTAGCAGGACAAATTTATTTATAACAAATGCTTTAAAATGTACTGATAAAAATGCCTATTGATACTGTCAGAGCCGCTTGCAATTTGACAGATCAAATCTTATTTTCATTCTTAAACCCCATGAAGAAATGGTATCACCAACTTGCATTCTGTAGTGCGCAAATTGATTAATCCCCCTCTATAGAAATCTCAACTCTTGATTACACCTATCAGACGTTAAGCAGCATTATTCTAGAGTGACAACACTTGACAAATTCCCAAACCATTTTTCTCAGTCTTTGTGGCCCTGCTAGCTTGTATTAACCCTGATGAAAAATTAATTTTCCTTATCTTCTGCTAAACCCCAAAATCCAAATCCTCCAAACTGGCAACTCTTTCTGTAAAGGTATTATGAAAACCTCTAAAAGATTAATTGCATGTCTTCAGGTGACATTAAATTAATTTCTGTACTCGTGACAGACATTTGATACTCCGTACTGAGAGGACAGATAACATTGTCAGGATACACAGAAGGACAGTGGTGCAGTGTCCCAGGGCAGCCTCTTATGAATTCTCCTTTCGATAAGGCCATACTTCACTGTCATTGGCACTGTTAGTGATCTTGCAGCCCATAGACCTCACTGCACAGGTTTCTATTAACTACGACAATGCTGTGTCTATCCATGTAATCTTTATAAAGCTAATTCAAAATCACCCAATAGTAAAGGGATGCGCATGCTGGATAAAGCACTTAAAGGAAATAAACTCTGGTTGATTTGTGTAAAAAGAACAGAGAAGCAGAATGTTTTCATCTTCTCTTCGATGCGCTATAACTCAAATTCTCTGTAGCATGATGAAGGCTTACATCTTGCAGGGAAATCTCAATCCAAAAGTGTCTTGTAATTGATTTCCTTTAAGAAAGGAGAAACCCCTCATCTGTTACTAGTTTAAGTCAATATTTCTAGAAATGAGTACCTCTACAGTATCACAGTAGTTGGGGAAAAAAACCATCCTATAGCTTATTAAATTCATCTTCACTTCAAGGACAACAGAATCTACTACTCATCAGCTATATAGGTTTTCATATGTAAACTTTTATTTTAGTGATACTGACACTTGACTACAGTAAAAAGGACAGACACCTACAGAAACAACTGTGTTGCCCATGTAACAAAGAGAGGAGAAAAAAAACCACCCACGTAAAGCAAGAAGGACTATCATCTAATATATATGAATATTTTCTCATTACAATTATCAGGAACAAATATTAAAGGCAAACCCCTAATAATAAGCTATTTCTCTTTGACTGGTGCTCCAAATGCTCTACCACTTTGATATGGCTAGTTGACAGATGGGGAAAGTGGGAATAGGAAGCCTAATCACTTGCCAAATATCCCACAGCCAAGTGACATGACCAAGCACTATTTCTGAACAGTTGAAGATCTGTTTTCAATCTGCCAAATGACACTGAGAAACACCTGGAGACTTTTTTTTAAAGGCTAAGACATTTAGAAGTATTTTTTTAAGTTCAAGAATAGCAGTACGTAAGAAAACTCCTGCTCTCCAGCAAGTCTAGTTTTGACTCAGAGTACACACAGAAATAAGCTACATCACACTACAGAAAGCGGTAGAACCACCAAAGCATTCCCCATCCACACCAGAAAAAAAGACACTTCCGGTGCTAGCCAGTGAATTACAGGTTATTTTCCCAGCCTAGAACTTCTGCATGGAGCAAACTTACCTCAAACAAGAGCACCCAGACTAAGCATTAAATAAATAAAATGCAGAAATAGTTCCCTTCCTGTGATAAAAAGACAGTGCTACACTGCTTCAGTGAGCCATGACGTGATGATGACTATCTTCTGTGCCTAATGGTGTATGAAAAGTCAGAACAGGAAGAAGAAAACATCTTGTAGAAAAAGCAGCCAATTCCATTTAATCCCATGTACTAATAGAAATCTTACCTTAAGTATCTCCTCAACTGCCTGAGAGGAGAATTAAGGCATGGAGAAGGACTGGCCAAAGATATGCTAGAGAATCCAAGCCACAGCCATGCTACACTGAAGTTTCTCCAGGAGTGACAGAAACACAACTGATAAGATGTTGAATCACAACTACATGTTTTTCTAGCACAACCATCCACCAGTTCATTATGCAAAAAATACGAATTCTGTGTCAAAGCTACAAGAAAACCAAAGTTCTGGTCTGGATATGTATAATACTCTGAGAAGTAGCTTCATTTTTATGTTGCTGTCTGCAAAGTACATAATGTAATGTCAATAAACATGTTTTTGACCAAATTTCCTGGTTCCTTTTCCAGTTGCTAGTCTGAGACATTTTTTTGTACAGGCAATTTGAGTGGCACACAAAGAAATCATCAGGAAAAAAAGACTCCTGCTGGAAAACATCAGTGATTCAAAACTTCTGACAGCCTAAAGCTCCTGAAGGAGTATGTCCCAGATGGACACCAGCACAGAAAGCCAGTACTGAATATCAGAAACCAGCACAACTAGAGTTTGCCTTCTTCTGTCATGTCTATTTTTTCTAGTTCATGTTCCTTGAAGCTTAAAACTAATGGCATCAAATCCTTCTGGTGTGTTTCCCTAAGCTCCTTGTACAGTCTTGACACAGACAACCCATGTCACCTCCCTTCCCAACCACTTATGGTGTTAGGATTCTCCCACACCTCTGTACTAAGGGTCCATTCCAACTAGTCAAACCTGAAATACCATTTAACAAAGGCATTTGTGACTTCTCGAAATACTAAATTTAAATTGGACAAATCTGCATGCTTCCCCAAGTTACGAGACTGCATTCAATTAGTTTTCATTTGAAAACCAGCTCTCGTTGTAATGCACTTTAGAAGAGCCACAGTTGCCTTTAGTCATTTCTAGCAGGAAACTCTGCCACTAGATACTCTGTAACACCAACATCCTATCAATATGAATTCTGCACTATAACATGATGGCAGAAAAACTCTCCTTTGAGACTTAACAAGAGCGACAAGCAATATCAAATGCCTTGCTTTCAGGGTGTTCAGGAGACAGCAGCACTCTTCTTCAACATACAATTTAAAAGTCTCCTGAGGAAAAGGAGAAACCTGTTCTGCAGTCTACAATAGGAAACACTTTATTGCACTTCAGTTCCAAGTTATCCACAGCAAAGTTAAATTCAATTTAGGTAATATCTCTTCCCACTTTCAAAGATTTTATTACAAACCCATAAAAAAGTACTGTATGAGTCTGGTTTTGTTGTCACCTTAAATCCCTCTAGTTGCTAAGTGCATCCACACGTCCCCATATTTCATCTTCCCAGTACACGAATTTGCCCCAAACAGTAGAACATAGCCCGTCTCACTACCCCAAGCCATGACATACTCTGTCTCTATAGGGACCCTCTTCACCAGAGGACTGAGACGACAGGGTTTTGCTCATTTCCAAATGTTTCATGAAAATACTATGCCTTTTTCACAACTGGAATATCAGAGGGCTCCCCGGCTTCCTTTTTTTATTTTGAGGTGGAATTAATAAATTAATATCCGTTTCTAAAATATTTCCAGACAGAAATCTTGCAGGTTGTGGCAGGCAGAGCCCTTTCCCAGCAGCATTTACATTAGTACTGCTTCAAGGGTTTTGCCCATTTTGACACTAAGTGATAAACATGGTCTCTGGGCATTCAGACATCATGGTTTCTTCAGCTCCTTCAGTCCACAGAATATGGACATTATCCATGCTTCCTTCAAATAGTGGGATACAAATAAAATGCAACGCCATTCTCCTGCTTCATAAAAAAAATAATAGGACCACATACGGCAAGAGTTCCTGTGTTGTTTCTCGCAGCTGGTAGCACTGCAGAGCTGGGTAAAGGGTTTCCTCAAGAACTTATCATGGAAATGCCAAAAATCCTAGCGTTTGTAATTCCTGACATATTTAGATGAAAGGCGCTATAGAGCTTTCAATTCAAATATTTTTAATTACACTTGAACATACACATGCAAGTAGAAACAAGTACAAACATTAAGCGAGGGTGTATGATAAGGTTACATTATTGAACAAGAATCATGTCAATCAGTCTTTTTCCATATTTAGAACTCCATATTAATTTCTTAACATTCTCAATTATTCTAAATACGAATAAAGTTTACTAGCTTCCATTCCAATTCTCTTTTTATAACCCAATGACATTTTTTGTGACAGGCTTTCCAAACAAAAGAACTTGTCAGCTCTTTCTTCAAGCTTTTCAGATGAAGCATTCCAGGTTTTCAGGAATTATGATTGCTAATAAGATATTGCTTCTAATGCAAGAGGGAACAATGAGATTTTTTAATGTATTTTTATATATTATGTGGTTTTGTATATTTTTATACATTCACGAAAAATGCTCATTGTGCAGCTTTCCACAGTGACAAAGATTGGTGTGTTCTTGGTGCAGCATAAGAACCAGCATTTTCAGGCCTCTGGGACAGACACACATCTCTTTGAACATGGCAGGCTATTTTCTGGCTAGAGAGAAATCACCCAACAATATTAAGATGACTGAATGATACAGAGAGTTTAAGATACTACCATTTCCCACAGAACTTCCAACTAAATGAAAAAACATGTTCAGCATGTATTACAGATAATCTTAAGATATCTAAGGTTGTAGCTGGTACAAACCTGTTCTCCCAGGACTAAAAACACTTCTAATATATTGGCTTAAGAAAGTCGGTCGTGCTTGGTACTAGAACTATTTCCCAACAGACTGACCACAGAGAGCCCAAAGAAGAGCACCACAAACAGCCAACTGTTAGAAAACATGCCCCATCAAGAGAGTGTGAAGGCTATCAGTGCTCAGAAACAGTTAGATCTTTTAAAGAGAGTGCCACAAAGAGGCATATAAATTCTTTCCCATCTCTCTCAATCACAGAATAGAATCATGGAATCATGAAGGTTGGAAAAGACTGAAGTTTAATATAAATAGTCATAGATTTAAAATTGCGGCAAGAAAATTCTCCTAAGTGTGCACGTGGGACACTGGAATAGATGACCAAAGAAATCTCCAATAATGAGAGATTAGAAAAAGATTGGAAAAATCTGTCAGGAATGCTACAGAGTTCACCACCATCTTCAACACAAAATAAATTACTTCTATGGTCCTTTCACCCCTATTTTCTATGATCTTATGATCACTTTTTAAGTGATCTATTAAAGTGTTTTTTTTCCCTACACTCTACAGTTTCACTGAGTTTATTCTTACGAGTATCTCTAAGATTGACTTCAGGCTCCTCACCAAGCCAGGTAAATCTCAGATGGTTTCTTGGTAAAATATCCTCAGCAAATACACTGAACTCTTATACCTGCAAAGGACGGCTCTGAAGCCTTGTCACACAAACCATAAAGGACACTGGATCCATTAAAAGTTATTTGGGCCTCCATAATAAATAAATAAATAAATAAATAAATGAAATCAGAGTTCATCTGCTAAACACTGCCTTATTTTCCAGGAATATGACATTTAAAGGGATATTAGCATGGGGGGAGGGAAGGGATTTGTTTAAAAAAGAAAAAAAAAAAAAAACAAACCCAAAACCCCAAATGAAACAAAAAACCAGACAAAAATCACTGACATTACCCAACATGTGTCACCTTGATATGCAGGCTTAGTCTGACATAAAAGAAATGCTGAATCATTTTCTAGTTCCCTTTTCTTTAAGAAACCATAAATTAAGGCATCTTCTACATCACGTGAACTAGACAAATTAAAATATTTATTGGAATTTAATCAATAATTCTTACAATTCCATGAAAATACTTATAAAGCAAAATCCTTTCAAGATGGAATATTGTGGAAACAGATGAAAGGACATTTTAACTTCTTAAGTAACAAGGGATACTCCTACCTGGAGATCAGAGATCCTCTGCAGTACTGCAGTGCCCAGCAACACAAATGAACACAGGTGCTTAAACTGGGAAAGATACTTCTAGCAGTATTTGTCTACCATTAATCTCACCAATACAAGAAGAACAGCTCCTGCCTGTTAAACAAAAAACATCACCAGCAGCACAGCACCATTTAATCCTGGTTCTATGGATGGTCCTACTAAATTTCATAGACTCACAGAATGTTTTGGCTTAGAAAGGACCTTAAGATCATCTAGTTCCAACCCCCCTGCCATGGGCAGGGACACCTTCCACTGGACCAGGTTGATCAAAGCCCCGTCCAACCTGGCCTCGAACACTGCCAGGGATGGGGCTTTCACATATGAACTTAAACCGTTCTTGGTACCAGCTCCTGTTTCAGGTCAATTTGGTCTAGACAGAGTTAGTACGGGTCTGGCCTCAATCAGCTGCTTTAGCTGACAACTCCACTATCATGCTGGCAGGCTGTAAGAGAAGCGACTTTCCAAGTTTTTACCAACATGAATCAATAGAACTCTGAAAAAGAACCTGCATTGTGTCTAACCTGCATTGCGTTTAATCAAAAGCCATCTCAATCTACATGGGTATTCAAAACATTTCTGCGCAAAGGAGCTCTAGAAAGAAAAAAGGGTACTAGGGATTGGACTGAGAGCAACAGCAGGACTGCTTAAGTACAGGATCAAGTCAGCACATACACGTAAGCGATACCAGCCACCCCTTTGGCCAAATGCAGGGAATTAGAGAAGGCACTATTACGTGCTAAGGAGAATGGGTAGAAAAAATGAGATCTGGTTTTTGCTTTATATTTAACATTGAGGCAAAAGTTGTGAAAATAAATAAAGCATATGGCAGGACTAGAAACAGAAACTAAATGTGATGTGATCTTTACAGTATTCAGAGTCCAAGCACCTTTTAATTAATTCTTCTTCAAAATCCTGTCAAGATGGACAAGATTGGCCCCCCTGCTGCTCAATATTTTCTTTTGCCTTATGTGGTCAAAGAAACAAAGTCACAGATTCAGCTTGTCACTAATTAAAAATTAATCAACTATCTTGATCAATGTTGAATAACTAATTGCAATGCTTGATTTTATTCTTCCACAGTTGGAAGGAAAACTAAAAATGGCCATGGCAACACAAAAAAAAGTAACAAAGGCTACATGTGAAGAACCCGCTTTACCTTGCTAAAACCTCAGTTTCCAAAAGTTAAGAGGGACAGAGCAAATCTGTTTCTGTATGCAATGAAAGAGGGGTTGTAACATGCATTTAATAAAGCTAATTGCTCTTGCCTACCATGAGACTTATCTGAAACAAAACATTTACGGTTTTATGGAAGAGCATTATGATAAAAAGTATTTCATTGAGAATGCTACTGTGGGCACTGATAACCATTTGTTAAGAAGAGTTGTATACAGTGGTGACTGGCATTGTTTTGTTTCACCACATAATAAAAGAAGTTGTGCATGATTGCTTTATTCAATTATTCATGAATAACAAACCTGTCACACCTCTTGCAGGCCACTGGGATTCCTTCAGACATACTTTTATATATAAATATTTTTCGCCCAACAGAATCAATTTCTTTCAGCTTCTTGCAGTTTATTCTTCTGTACTTAAGTTACCATGTCTAAGGAGGAATTAGACATCCTCCAAGGTAAGCTGTTGTCAGCTCTATGTAGTCAGTAAGGCCATTTATGTTAATATTTTGAAAGACCACATGGTCATTATGCAGTTCACAATTTCAAGTGCATTTAAGTTTTATGAGCTGTAGAAAAACATTTCTAAGAAGTAGTTAAGTCTCTGGCATTTTTACTTTCTCCCCACTTTACAGATGAAAGTCTAGCCTCCAAAGCCCTGTTCAGTCCCTGTTAACACACTGTTCACTTCATCACATATTACAGCAGTTCTGCAAGTTTCCCTAATGAATGCTCCGGATAATTTAAGTAGCATTCTTCCAAAACAAAACAAACCACCTCCAATGCACCACAGCATTATGCCCATATCACATCCTTCTTTCTTCCTCAGCATAAACCCAAGGACAGTCTTCACACTGACAACGCCATCTCACTGTGCCCCCTCCTCTCACTTTCTTTAGAGCCCTAACAAATTAACTTGTCTTTTCATTAAGACAGAAGAAATTTGGTCAAGATACTTTCTAACCAAAGCCCCAGATCTTAAATAGGCACAATACCATCAAGATCAGCATTGTGACTCCTCTGCAACACCAGTGCTCAAGGGACACTCTGCAAGATAATAGATCCCTCATCAAAAGATAAGGAAATCTCATTTAGATGCAGAAGTGAAATGGTAATATTTTAAACCCAGCCTGTATCAGAAAACATCCCCCTCCGATATATTGCTTAGTTTCACAACACACTTCCCAAGAAAATATCAACAATCTTCCCTTGTGTACAGAAAACACACTAATAAAAGCACACAATCAAATTAGGTGGCTTCGACTACCAAATCAGCAGAGCTGGTTTATAACCAAACCTTAAAAACGGCCATCCAAATCCTTTTCTCTGACCAACTATCAGACCTATCAACCTTTAGCAAAAGAAGATCTTTCAGAGCTCTTTGAGGAGTCTTTCAGACTCAAGTTATAACTTACAATTTGAAAGGAAGAAGTATGATTTCAATGGGATTTCAGTGATAACTGCTTGGCAGTAAAGTGTCACATGAAACATTAATTTCTGAGTAACTGCTACTAACTTACAGTTCTGAAAATATAAAATACGGACTATTAGGTCTGCTAAACCTGCTACTTCCTTGATCAGCTTAGGCCCGCTTTTTATTTGGGGATTGCACAGAATGAAACATAGAAAAACAAACCATGACAACACACACACATGACATGAGCCTTGGAAACTTACCCCTCCTGACAACTTAATCACCCTGACTTTGCTGCCGACATGGGGCTCATCTCCACTACCACAGTTTGTCCGCTGCATGACAGTCCTTTTCACGCCAGATTTCAGTTCCTGTGGCCTTGCTTGTACCGAAGCCACTCGAGCAGTCTGTGTCGTGGGCAGCGATGCTGCAGCAGGCTTTGTCTGCAATACTTTCTGCGGTGCCTGAGGTGGACTCAAAGGTATTGTTCTAGTCTGCCTCAGCTGCTTCACTGGCTTCATCTGCTGTCCTTGATACTGCATATTTGCCCCAACCTGTGGGAAATCTGTGGGTTTGGGTTGGATATTTGGAACTACCGTATCTTGCTTTCTAACAAGGAGTCTGTTTTTCACATTTTGCCTGGTCTGTAAGCCAGAGTGGGGTATGTAAGGGCTGCCATTGGTGGGGTACTCGGATGGGTCATCCTCCTGCTGCATGTAGGACTGTTGCGTAGAAGGTTGTTGCTGCTGCTGCTGCTGCGCAAGTCTTTCGAGCAATTCTCTCTTTCTAGCACCAGCCTGCTGCTGCCGTCTCAGCTCCTTTTGTTTCAGGATTTCTTCTCTTAGACGCTTCTGCTCCTCTATCTTCAAGCGATACAATCTAGTTTCTTCATCTTCATCTGGGTACTACAAAGGGAAATACAAATGAATTTATAGAATTCTTAACAAATGCCCAGCTTGGTCAAAACAACACTGAATTGCTGTTTCAGATGCTGTAAAGCTGTAAGTCTCTGAAGAGCTTTTTAAATTATCCCTGATACCAAATTAAGGCTACTAGCGGAGTGTATCTGCTGGTAAGGTTTAGTTGCTATTCATTACAGACAAACAGCTCAAATCTGGTTTGAGACTTAGATATACTACTTCCTAAACAGAAAAGCTCCAACACCGGCTGAACATCTGATCAGAATATGAAAAGAAAAATATGAAAAACTAATGAAGTTTTACAAATTAGAACTCATTTAGAAGTTTCTAAAACCAATTAAACTATTAATATAATTCAGGTATCAAAAATATGTTTCAAATGGAAGGTAACAATACAGAGGCAACCCACTGCCACACAGGTTTTATCTTGCTCTTTTCTGACAAAGTAACAAAAGGTAGGGTGGTAAATGACCTGAAAGGCCCTGATTAGAACTATTGATTTTTCTCACAGAATTTTCAGCCTGATCTCAAACTCATTTGTCACACAATAATTGGTTATAATGAACAGCACAAGTCAATCTCTCTGACCTTGAACTCGTGCACTCTCTTCAGAATCAAAATGTTGCCAAATGCAGTGTTGGAATATTAATAGTATATAGAGAATGCCTTTAATATTCCAGCCCTGGGCTCTTCTGAAAGTATTACACACTATCAAATAACCTTCCTAAAGTTCAACCTTTGGCAGAACGGATTCTTATGAAAGCTGTATAAATATGGACCAGAGTCAAGGAAATGCAGATTCTCATCATCCTGGAAAGCAACCAAATTGCTCTTGCGATATAATCACATGAATTTTTCAAAATTACAAAGCATACTTTTTCATTATATTCTTTTCTTTCTTTTCAACCCTTTCAAAGATTAAGTTAGAGACTTGACATATAGAGTCTGCTTACAAATAAGCACAACATTCTACTCAGTATATATTAATCACCCTAACAAAAACAGGCTCTCAAGTAACAATACTTTGCATGTCAGTAAATTACAGCATAAAGAATATTAAAGTATTTCTCAAAAACTGGGAATCCACGATGAACAGTTGTTATTTACCCTGCAGCAAACGAGTGCAAACTCTTCTCAACACAAATGCGCGTTTGCACATATACAAGCCAAATGTGTAACTTTTTTTTTTTTTTTCTTAATTCAAGGGCTTTTATTCCTGCCATGCCCCAGAATCCTCACAAAACAGAACAGATGTAACCATAAAGTTGGTTCACAGATATAAAAGCCAAGCAGTCATATTTGTACTCATAGAATCCAGATGCACAAATCTTGAATGGCTGTTTTCTACAGCAGTAACTGCTTCTTCCCTGAGCATGTACTGATAGGGATTATTCCCACAATTACAAAAAAATAGCTGCATGTCTCACACTGGACATACAGCCTAGACAATGGCTAAGACTCCTCTAAAACTGGATTTTTAAAATCTGTATTTTTTTTTTTTTTTAAATAGGGGCTATAGTTTGGGGATGAGGTCCTAATACTTTCCTTTTTATGAGAATGCTCATATACTAAAAGGTTCTGATCTTCCTCTATACTTTCAAACTATGATGGTGGTGATAATGACTAATCACTGTAAGAACCAGATTACAGGTGTCTGTTGGTAGACAGTACCAGAAGCGTGCTTCTACAGGAGAAAACTCAAATATTTCATCTTATATTGAAAACTGGACGTGCTGGACTGTAGTAAAAAAATATATATATATATACACTATATTATAAAGTGTAGGCATGTGTATATGTATGTGTATGACCTACGGTATGTAATAAGGAGCTTCATCGTATGGAACAGGCAAGACGGTGTATCGGGTCAAGATGGAAATAGTACACAATACTGACTGATAATGATTTTCATCCTATTAGGTTAAGCCCAATACAGATTTTTCCAAGCAGTAAAAAAATGCATTTTGCCCCCCCAAAAAAACAAACAAAAAACCTACACAACTAGGAAAGAGTAGATATCTTTCAAAGTGTCATAAAGTTCAGAGCTTATGTTGGAAGTTTGGCTGCCAAAACCAACATTATCTGTAGGTGAAGCAGCAGAAAAATTCAGAGAAGCCTTTTTCTTGGATAAACTATTGACGCATCACACTTTGTCTGTAGAAAATTCCACAATATGAAAAAATGGTACGCTGAATACAGCTCTTCCTTTTACAGAAGGCTACAGGGTATAAAAGGCCAGAGATGCAAATCAGTTCCCTTGGCTTTGTGGAAGTTATTTTTTTGTTGTTGGGTTTGGGGACTTTTGTTTTGTTTAGGGGTGTTTTCTAGGGGGACAGTCTCATCCATCTTTGAACAGTTCTTGAACACAATGTATTTCATTGTGATTTGAAGGGAAGACTAAGCCTTAGCTATAGGTTTTATTTCTGCCTCAAGATCCAAAGCACTTGATGGAAAGTACCAAAAGAAAAACAACAGGCTGCTTTCTGAAGTATAACTGAAGAGCAGCAGTAAGCAGAAGCAGCTGTCCTCCATCATTCTCCAGGATAACTTACAATGGCACTATTGACTAGAGAAAATACAGCAAAGACATGCTCTAAACAAGAAATTAAAATTTCTAGTGAAATTTAAGTCTGAGTATCATTAGCTTGCTTTTCATATAGTGAATTAAAACAAACAACCCACCCACTGCTTTTCAGAGGTCTATAGGCTTTATTACTAGTTAATAGAACTAAATGCAGAGTCATAAGAACTGCAAGTGTTCTTAAGTTTGCTATCAAGGAACAAAAAACAGAATCATGCAATCCAGGCTCACTTGTGTCCCTCAGCAGAATGGTGCAAGGACAGGGCAATCAAAATGGTTTCACCTGTGACATAAACACAATCTATTCAGCAGCTTATAAATTATTTTTCAGTTGTAACATTAGAAACAAAAGAGGCTAGCATAACTTGTCCAAAAAAAAATCATGACAAGTCTTCATAAAAGGTAGGCCAGATCCAAATTGCAACCATTTAGCTGCTTGTGTTCAAGCCCACAAAGTATCTTTAAATAAGGCACCTACATACGCATTGCATTTCATGTTGCTGATAACATCAGCTCCTGAACCCTCAGAAGGTATGAGTCACCCTACAAAACACAGGACCTGCATATTCTTGGACAAGCAGGAAAGAATTAAGAAGTTTAAGTTACTCTGAAAGCACACTGCCTCTTGCGATCTTCAACTGGAAAAAACAAAACATGGGTAAGAAGAATCTTCTAAGCACAAACAGGAGGCATCATTACAAAAATCTGGAAATCAAACCTATTTAAACTGGACAACACTCGAATTTAAGACACGTACCAATTTCTCCGGTAGATAGTAAGATTTAGTTACATTTGGTCTTATAACTTATATGCAGCAATTATTTTTCATATTGCGAGCCTTGTTAAAACAAACAAACAAACAAGATGGCACATAAAATCCAACAACCCAACTTCAAAACTTACTGGATTTGGGAGAATAAATGTGAGGGTTTCAGTATATCAGGGATATTTACTACAAAGTTAGTATCAGTACACCTATGATTATGCAGCATTCTAATTTCTGTTCTGTTTTGAGCTCCCAATGTCCATTTCTTCTGAATAGATCCACAACACCTTTCCACGTTCTCCCCCTCCTTTAAACTCAAAAAATTCTTGAATATTATTCTTGAATATTGCCTTAAACTCCTCTTATCCTAAACTGACCTCAACCTGAGCAGAATTAGGGCCCCACAGCCATCACCCATACTTTTCAGTCCCATTGACAGAATGCTTTTTTCAGACTGAGGAATATGTAAGTTTAAATCTTGGAGAGTTACAGCTATTCTAAACAAAGGCACTGCAAGTCAGTATTTTGCAGCCTCACAGGATTGGGAACATAAGCATACCATTAGTAAAGCAGAAATATAGCTTTTAATCTTGTAGTCAGTCAGGTTGCAAACCTTTCAAATATCTATTTTGAAGGTAAGCAAAACCTTTAATAGCCAATACTGCTTCTTTTTTTTTTTTTTTGGTGCTTCCTGAATTGATAGGGCATTCATAAATATGGCCACTGACTCTTCAGGAAGAAGGATGCGAAGAGAAGTCTTAATAATTTTCCAGTTGAAGACACTTGCAAAATAACCTGCCCAGTTCAGTTATGAGCAATACAGCTAGAAAAGATGACAGAACTTAACTCTTTCTCATCTTCATAGAGAGCAAAAGAACAGGATGAAGTTAGCTAATTAGAAGGAAAGAAAAAACCACACAAAGACTGGAAAACATTATAATCCGCCTAAGGAGAGAAATGTAACAATGTACATTGTAACAGTTAAGAATATGATTAAATGCTTGGGAATGAACATTACTAGTGCAGCAATCCTGTTCGTAGAAGCGACAAGAAGAGGCATCGGTGAACAAGACTACCACAGTGGCACAGCTGAAGAGGGACAACTGCTACTACACTGCTTGCAGCATGAGGCTCTCTTTCAAGTCCCCTTTGGGAGAAGAAGGGTTCTGTGTGGGCACACATTCACACACTTTTGTAGCACTTGCCAAGTGTATCTATAAAGGCTTTATTTCTATGGTTAATAACTGGAAACACCAGAAGTGTTTCTATTTTTTCCAAGACAGCTTTTTTTTTTAAAAATCCTATTTGTAAGAACTTACATAAAACAGGTATCAAATTTAAAGATAGCTTTGACATAGAAATAAAGCTTTATTCTTAAAACCCCAAGAATTCACACAAGCAAGACTAGTTAGTCTTGTAACTACAGGTTTGTTAAGATATGTATAAAACTTAAAATGGAGAGAACAAGATGACAGTTTTGGGGTTTTTTGCTTTGTTTTTTTGTTTGTGGGGTTTTATGTTTGGTTAGGAGTTTTTTAATTCATTTGATTAAGAGGGGTGAAAAAATACTAATTTTTCTAAACACTGCCAATTTTGGAACTCATGCCTTAATTTTCATATGACTACACTCCGGAAAAACTTTAAGATGTTTTATATGGAGAGGCCCATAGCTGATTTGCTTCAAAAACTTACCTTACTAATGGCCTGACAGACAGATGCTTCTCTAAGAGGCACTGCATTTTGTGACTTAGGTCATTCCAAGAGGTGGACTTGAGGGGAAGGAGATTACTTCAGTCATTTTTTCAATGACTGAAATTTGCATCGTGATGAAAATTAAAAGCTGAAAAAAGGATTTTTTTTTTTTTTTAAATGTATTTCCATTGAGAAGCAAGTGCACAGGACGTCAAACACTGCTAGCTATGGATTTCTTTTGTGCCTCATTTGTAAGTTATGACCATCCCTAATTCAAGAACAAGATGAAAAGCTAATCATGAGCAGCTTAAAGGAAAGACAGTATTATCACAATTAAAGCTTTCAACAGTTGTTGAAGAAAACCTGGTCCTTGAGACAAGATTCATGGTTATCTAAACTATAAAATTTACAGCTCTGCTCAGAACAACCTGACATTCCAAAATTATACAGAATGCATTTAGCCATCATGTTCCTTTGGTATCTCTTGACATTCAGGATTAACAGCACCATCAGTGCAATCCTACCCACTCTCTCAAACTAACAGCGGTAATGGAGAGTCTTCTCTAGCTTCCGGGAGAATCTGTGCAGGGAAATGGTCATCTGTTCACACTGCATGATCTAGTTGAGGCCTAAAACACTGCCATCTCGTTTTTTTGATTGTGAAGAGTACTAGCAGAGCTAACAGTATCATTTTCTCCAAAATGGAAAACTTAAGAGCATCTCCTATTTTCCTCCATGCCAAAAGTTTTCATAAAAGATAGATTTTCTCCTTCAATAGCAAGAAGCTCCATGGACAATGCAGCTGCAACTTCCTGCATGAGTACTCAAGACCCTAAAGGAGACTGAACAGCCTGAAGGAAAACAGCATGAGGAAGTCAGCTCACAACTCTCCAAATAGCCTCTCTTTATTTTTTAACCATACAGCATCATAGGAACTGGAAGAGAAGAGGCTTTCTGACTTTGAGAATGTGATTATTGGGAGGGAAAAAAAAAAAAACCAAACAAGGATCATAATCCTGGAAGACAAAAATTGGCACAATGGATATTTCACAGGCTTGTATCACTGATGACCTTTACGCAACCTCTGTCTTTTCATGGTAGAAATGACTTCTCCTCGTGCAAAACAGATTCACCACAGCCTTGCCAACCTACCAGATGTCTTTTTTTTTTGTCAATGGAGACTGGTTTTGCTATCACGTTAAAGAGAAAAGCGCAACTCAGAAGAGAGGCCTCTAGTGGCACCAAAATATATTGGGTGAATAATGCAGTAAATGTACTTACAGATGACAAGCCAGACTAGAAAAGTTTTAGAAAGGTAGGAGTTATTGTTGTTGGTTTTTTGGGTGGCTTTTTTGTTTGTTTGGCTTTTTTTGGTTGTAAATGAAAAATATTTTTTACAAAGCCTTACCTCTGGTTCAGATTTTACTTCTGATTTTGCTTGGCCCACTGGTGTGATTGCTTTGGCTTTCATCTCAGGCCTTCCCTGCAAGTTTCCAACACCAGCTACAGACTTGGTGGCAGACATCGTGCTGGTAATGGGTTTGACCTGAGCAGCTGGGGTGGAGGTTCGTCTGTTGTTGCTCATTTCCATAGCATGTGACGGTGCTATTGGCAACTCACGCAAGTTACTATTTCTTGGAGCAGTTGACTGTAGCTGCTGATTTGGACGCTTGACAATATTTTGTGATGGTGTACTCTGAAAAGCAGAAACGAAAAAAACTGCAGACTTCTACTACAAACCAGACCGAGGTGCTTTGTGTTTCACATTTTCATGATTTTGAAGAGGCATTTTCAATGTGAGAATTACAGAAATGAGACTATTTTAACAATAGTTTTAGGGTTTGGTTTTTTTGGTTTGTGGTTTTTGTTTTTTTTTTTTTTTAACTAAAAGCAAAACTGAATTTTGTTTAACTTATTTCTCAGAAATTGGCTTCACTGTGTGATTTAGTTTCCTAATCAAAGCAATTATTCTGAACTACAGTCACTTGTCTCGAGCACTGCTACAGACTGTTGTGCTACCCAACCTACCAAGCAATAGAATATGCTGCACACAGGCAAAGTCACAAGACATGAATGGCATTATCTGAACCAGAAAGCTTATTTGCAGTGGTACAGAGAGACCTTCAAATTGAAAGACAGTACCAGAGAATTGGACTCCCACACAATCACAGGCTACCAGCAGTTTTAAAGTCTTATTAAGGAAATCTATCCTCCAAAAGCCCTTTATTGCCAGTTCTTGAGCAACTGAATCATCCATTAGTGGACCCAGATCAAGAAAAACACTGAAGACTGGAGGAGAAAATAAAAAGGGAAAGATATATGTGCTGGTTTTGGATGTAGGTTATAAAATTATCAAGGCAGAAAAGGAGCAAGAAATGGTGAAAGAAGGGGACAGAGCAGGGAAAGAATAAATGGGACTAAAAAACCGTGCTGGTGAGATTTGAAGCCTGTGCTTACATGCCTGCTACTCAGGCAGAACCACACAAGGCAACAACACTGACATATGTGGTACTTACATGCCTTGGCTTCATTGGACCCTGTCGTGGCTGACACTGCATTCTGTTGTTATTTGGTGGCTGCTGCTGTGTGGCCTGCATGTGAGGCCTGAACTGTGGCTGGTTCATGGGCATCAAGGGCTGTGGAGGCCCCTGGAGATGATGATGGTGTTGCTGCTGCTGCTGCTGGTGATGGTGTTGCTGCTGCTGGTGATGGTGCTGCTGAGGCTGAGGTTGTGGCTGAGGCTGTAATGGAGGATGCAAGGGACCCTTCACATGAACAAAAAGATTATTTGGTTTTAGTTTTAAGGTAATAAATTTCTGAAACATAGCTCCAGCTTCCCAAGTCCTCAAAACATCTGTAAGCAGCTACAGACTGGGGTAAACCAAAAACATACTGAGTAGAAACCAGACTAACAGAAGCTGTGCAGGGTCATTCTACACTTAGACTTGTGTAAGTCAACAGCTGAAGTGAAAAAAAGACACCTGCAAGGGTTCCTGCCCTCTGTCCCCTTTTGAAATTTGTTTGTTTGTTTGGAGTTTCTTATTATTCTCCCCCCCCTACTCCCCCCAGCATCACCAGACTTCAGTATTCCCCCACGTTCAAAGTGCAGACACCATGAAAAGATCCTGCATAAATGCCATGGAACATGCAGGGCCCTACATATCACTCTGTGCATCCCCAAAATCATTCAACCACTTCAAGCATCACTTCAGCTTCCTCCTGGTTTACGGGAGGCCCTCGGCTCCCTGCCGGGCTCCGCAGGTGAGCGGCAGAGGGCGCTCCCGCCCCGCTGCTGGCCGGGCCGGGGCCACAGGCTGGCGATGCTCTCTCCCTACCTCTGCGGAGCTAACGAAACTTCAGAAGCCAGGGCCGGGTTGCAGCCTCGCTATCTGAAATGCGTTAGTGCTGCCAAGTAAGTAGAAGATTAATCACTTTTCCAGGCACAGCAATAAAAAGTGTTACAGGTCCATCTGCCTCGTACCTGTGATCTCAAATAACTCTTACTTGAGTTATATCGCACCCTACATGGCAGCACTGGGCCACTTCACATGCTCCTCGCAGGCCCCTTCCCACCACAGACCCATACCTGCATGGTGGGCTGCGTGTGCGCGGCAAGGAAGGGCTGTCCCGGAGCCTGCAGGAACTGCTGCCTCGGAGGGATGAATGGCCGCGGATTTGCCGAACCTGGCTGGTTGAAGTGAAGAATCCCCACGGGACCTTGAGGCTGCATGTTCGGCCGAACCGGCCGCTCCCTAGGGAACACCGGTTGTTGGCCCTGCTGATTGAACGCTGGCCCGGGCTGACTGAATGGCATCGGACTTTGGGTAGGGACAGGATGTGCGCTATTAAGAAGCGGAGGAGGTGGCGGTGGTGGGGGGCTTCGCTGCTCAAACAAGGGATGACTTGGAAACCTTGGATCTGTGGAAATCAGGTAAGTGATTAAATGACAACCTCCCTGGGACACAAACATGCTTTCAAAACATAATGCTCTGTATTGATTTGGAAGAGTAACCTGAAATTTGCAGAAAGCAAAACAGTATGGGATGCTTTAATTTTAAAAGCTACCTCAAGGTTATGTTTCTCTTGCTTCTGCCACTTGTGTATAAAAAGAATTGATGCTTGAAAGACCAGGACAACTGGCACTTTGCTGGAATTAGCAATATCTTTTAGAAATTCTACTTTAATGAAATCAATGGAGGATTCCAGGGATTAGAGTATACATATACATGCACTTACTAGCTATTTTGTTTGCTACGCAGTATCATTTCAGCTAACCTTAACAGATTTCTTACAATACACACATTTTCCAGGTGGTTAAAAACTTACTGGTGGAAACTAAATCATATGGACAGTACTAGTAACGTAACAAATCACAACAACTTTATTGCAACCATCGCTTACATAGTAATTTTACTTTGTATCTGTATAATTATCCAGATAGATGGTAGTTACAGATGGAGACATTACAATTACATCAAAGTAGTAAAATTGTAGCAGACCACCGAAATTTTTGGTATGTACTAGGCTGGCTACATCAAACACAATCTTCCAGCCTTCAGGTTCTTCCAAACACTTCATGTTGTATGATACACACACTGCATGGCCACTTCACAAAAAGTGGATTTTGTATGTTAATGGAAATGCTTACCTGCTATGAAAAAAGGATCTCTTTCCTGAGGAGGTGGAGGAGGGAGCGGTGGTGGCGGTGGTGGTGGTCCTCTCCACTGGTCCTGGATTGGCAGCCTTGGGGCCTGGGAGAAGTTGGTGGGAACTGGTCCAGGCGTATGCTGCTGAAAGTCTGGAGGGCCCTATTTAATAAGGCAGAATTAAGATTAACATCCAGAAATTTATCTATTGCCTGCTATAACTTCTCTTAAAAGTATAACTGCTTTATGAATTATCTCCTATCACCTGCACAAATTGGCAGCCCTTAGTGAGTCATTCTTTCACAAGGGAAGATCTATTAAACCCGAGTACAGTACCTTGAAATGAATTCACAATGTTTTAATAATCACTAGCACTGCAGGAATGTCATTTCTTCTCAAGCTTATTGAAATCCATGCAATTATTGACCTTCTTTCCCATTAATCCAAAAAAATCTGAATGTCTACTTTAGAAGATATTCTTGACATTTATCTTCTTAAACCGTGCTATTCTTCACCATCGATTTAGTACAATGTAAGCTACGGAAGTGAAGCAGCTTTACTTAAAAGAAAAAAAAAAATAGGAAGGGTGGGGGGAGGACAAATTCTGGCATCCAGAAAATTAAAGAAATCATCTTTCAAAAATAAACAATAGTTGAGTAACACTTCTGTCTATTCACAATGTACCATCTAAGGCATTACAAGAAAGAATATAAAATTATCTTTTCTCCAGTGAGGTTTTTTTTTTTCCCTTCAAATGTGAAGCAAGCCTTTATATATTGCAGAAAACAGGATGGTAAGCCAAAAGAAGAACATTAATCCAAAAGCAGAATTTTGCAGAAGACACACTTAACTAAGTCACACTAGCATTTTTTCCTTTATATCAGAAGTTGATAAAATGTTGGCAATGTGTGATAAACAGAAGTTTTGCTTCACAAAAATCATTATATGCACAAGTATTTCCTTATTATGCGTAAAACAAGTAATGAAAATCATCTATGAACATCCCTGTTTTCCTTTTTACAGATTCTGAAATCAGTGGTGGCATCTGTTCTGTTTACATTCGATGCTCACCTTAAAGCTTTTCAAAACAGAATTCAGATCAAACACTCCCTGCTAGACTGAAATACAGTCATCAGCGAAGGACCACACAACTACGGTGCAGTGGCTTATCATTGCCCATACCAACAGTATGTGCAGTCTCATGCTATCCTATTTGTACTGCAAAAATATGAGCAAGGAAGTTTTCACATAGCAGAAATAGGTATTTGCCCTGCAAAATGAAGTCTACTCACTACTGAAGTAGCACGAGACAAAGCTGCTTCACATCCTCCTACCAGCACAATACAACTGGGATTCGGAAGGCCCAAACCAGTAGCTGAGAGGCACTGAGGATCACAGCCATTATTACATCTCTGGCCTTCTTTAAACACCTAAACAGGGATATGTGAGATACTAAGACCTCTTACTTGGAAGCGATACTGTGATTACTTATTTTATGTCATTATACAGACATCACTTGTAAATACTTTATCATTCCCAGAGATTAAAGGGCCTACATCCCGTCACCAGTGCTCCTAGCCAGCCAGTCTCCTGTGGGTATTTCATTTAGTGGAAAGACATTATATTACACTCTAGCCTGACAGTCCTCATAACATATATGTAGTCTGTAAGAGGAGCTGCTACACTTCTGCAAGTGAACAGTTACCAACATAAAATATTCTTGCCACCTTGGAAGAGACTAATGCCTTTGAATTTTCACAGGCTGTCTGCAAACAGTAGCAGTTGGAGTAAGAGCAACCTATTTGGGATGGAGAAAGTGACATTTATTTGTCCAATCAAAATCCATTCGAGTTTAGCTGAACAAAGCTGTTCAGCTGCATTGCCCTTCCCTGTGATGAGCTGGACAGCACTGGCTGCCTGCCAAAACAGCAAGTGAACACAAACCTTGAGGATCCTGACCCTTTGCTCCCAAAATACACCTCTACCATGATTGCACGTAGGAGCTGCCAGAGGTACTTTCAAGCTAAGGTTAAATGCATTCCCTCATCTTGGAAGCCTTGGTGATAAAAGCCTATTTCTCAAAGCACTGCTTTTACAGCCATCCTAGGGAATTACACAGTGCTTCCGCAAGCTGCACAGCCTCAAGGGAGAAATCCCTCAAACCAACTGATATTAGCTATTTAGTTATTAGTTTATCAATGCATGAGGTCATTGTAACAGAGGCAAGGGAAAAACCAGTTCATCAGAGCAGTTTCACACAAGATGGTTTTTATCTTGTATCTTATTTACAGCACACAGTCACATGAGCATATCACACCTGGGGAGAGAAAATGGTCTGAACAGACAACCTGATTTTTTCCTATTTTTGGACAGCTTGGCTTGGAAGCTCTGAAACTCTCCCTGTATTTTTCTCTAGACACAATATATACCTACATGTATCTTAGTTATTTCTAAAATAGCCAGCAAAAACCAAATTATGTGGAAACCTACTGCAATATGGGCTAATAAAGCGTAAGTATCACGTGTTTGCTTCCCAAGCTGAAGAACTGGCAGCAGTAATGATCTGGCTGGGCTTGTTTCCAAGCACCGAATGGCAAAGCAGCAACCATAGTCTCCTCTGTCTGCTTCTTCCTAACTCAATGTATTTTGCCTTGGTTGAGGTAACAGATACTTATCAGTCTCTCCCCTCACTCCCAAAATCGTCAGTTTTAGCACTAGGTTACAAAATACAGGCTCAGGTTACGAAATAAGCAGGCATCTCTGCTTCTATGACCAAATTTGTAACCCAGTATCAAGCATCTTCCTCAATATTAATTCTGTGTCCAATTAACCGTATTCTTCTCCTGCTCCTGCTTGCTCTTCAGATACCTTCTCTCACCCCCATTGCATCTTCTGCTCTTTTGTTGGTTCCTAACCCCAGCATGGATCCAGCTTCCCAGCTCCCTGGCTCCATGCTGGCAGTCCTGTCTTGCGGCAGCCAGTCAGAAGCTCCCATTTACCCCAGGAAGACCCTGCCATTCTTGCTTGTACACTTAGTCCAGGCAATTTCCCCTCCTTTGCCTGCCAGGGAAGGAGTAAATGAGAGCATAGGTTGAAAAAGATCTTCTACTTGTGTTTTAAATACACACTTCTTCGTACCAGCTTTCCCTCTCCTGCCAACCTGTACCCTTGTCATTATGCCCAGATCTACCTCATCCCAAAGCAGCCCCAAACTACAACACATGGAAAGTCCTGCTGAATTTCACAGAGGTCTTACATACCAAAACATCCTCAGTGCAGCCAAACTCCATTTTCTTCCTTGAAAAATTGGGCAATAATAAAATGTTTCTAAATAACTCACTTAGGCGTAACAATATTTTTCTATCATTTCAATCTTGGAATGAAAGTATTTGGAAAATTTCAACCAAAACAATTCAAACTGAGGCAGGCAACCAACATATCATCTTAGTTGAAGCCACAGAAGCCTGGCAGTACTATACACGCTGAGAGCAGCTGTATATTTGCCCTCATAAAGAAACTTTAAACCCTTACAAAATAAGCTTTAGTTAAGTTTTAGAACTGAATTAATACAAGGGTTTTTTAGAGCTAAGAAAGGTCACACTTTAAAAAAAGTGATACTATATTTACAAAAATATTCCAGAAACCAATAACCAGCAAGATATTTTACTGTTACAAATATAAGCAATACTGATTTCAAGCTCCCTTCAGTACCAAAAGTGTCCACCCAGCTAAACTTAAGCAACAAATACTTACTGTTCTCTAAACACTTCCACTGATTTTAAGACAAACAGTTGTCCAACTGCTATCCAAAAATCCCAACAAATGCCTACCAAGACACACTGAGAAAATATTTTTTCCCCCGCTAGTTTTATTAGTGGTGTTTTCATACAAGTATATCCCACAACACAAGTCTGGATCAAAATAATGCCAAACTAGTGCAACAAAATCAGAGTGAGAAGGAAATATCTGATGTTTGGAACATTTCCTACTGACTTCTCTTTTTTTCCCCCCCTTAAGAATTTGGAGTTTGGTTGGTTGGTTGGTTGGTTGGGGTGTGGGATTTTTTTTCCATTTTTAAGTAAGATTCCAGTTAAACTTTCAGGCTCAGAACTTTTTAAAGATAGCAAATATTTTCCAATTCTAAAGCCAACCCTCCTTCTCCATTTTGCATTTACAGTAACATGAAGATCCTTTTTACATCCTGCAATGAACATGAGTCGTTCCCCTCTGTCAGGATTCATTAGTGCTGAAACAATGACTCTTCCCTGCCAGAAAGCTTACTCCATGCACAGGGTTGGATTTACTGAAACCTAAGTTTCAAAAATGGCAAAACTACGAAAGTATGGTTGATATAAATCACACCACAGTATGTGCATGCTACACAGGCAACTGAGTATCGCTAAGAAATGCCTACTTAATTAATCACTGAACAGATTTTAACTTCATGTGTATGACATTTTGAACTACTAAAATATGACTGATCACATTTCTTGGCTGATAACCACAGGCCCATCATGCAAAATTAATTGCAAAGACACTTGTTATTTGCTGAAAAACGAATTACCAATATTTGCTAGTTTAATGCTCTCAATTAGTTTGATTCTCCTCCTTCTAACATGTGTGAAAAAGACTGACCTCTACTTTTTCCCTAAACCAACTTTGCTTCTACTATCCCTAAGGAGTGAAATAAAATTCTGCCCTAAATGACAGTAACATGCGTAGGAGGAAGCTTGTATTTTCAGATTTCTACATTGCTGAGATATTTCTTCTGGAAGAAAAAAAAAAAATCTTTCAGGGCAATTCTAACAAGAATTTGATGGTGTGATGGATTAATTTCACACATTACATGTGAAAATTTAACTTCTAAGGTTCAACTAGAGCTACTACTTCCATAGAGAAATTACTTTTTTTTTTTTTTTAGTTGTAAGAAAATATGTAAACTATAGTGGCTATTTTTCTAAGTTATGAGGTGCTTGTCTATTATTCTGAAATGCCATTACATCTTCATTATTTTTTTATCCAATAGGAGCATGCTACTGTTACAACTTCATCTTTTACTTAAGTCAAATTCTAACTTTCCTAAAGATAGTGTAAAGTAATGTAACAGTTCCCCATTACTTACCCTTTTTGAGGGTGGGTTGGTTTGTGGTTTTTTTGGTTGTGGTTTTGTTGGATTTTTTCCCTTAACAGTAGTTAAACTATAATTCTAGGAGCGGATTACTTCACCATTAGCATTAAACTCTACATTCAGCAAGTATTTGCTGCTAATAACCCCCAAGTGCCCTCTGGTATTTTGTAGAAAAGAACACTCAGAACTATTTAACTTTAAAAATTAATGAAGAGCAGGTGCAAAAGACAGTTTTCATAATGGTCTATTTTTGATAAAATAAGCATACTGTAACATAGATGCATAATAAATCTCTATATGCACAGCAGTTACTCCCATTTTTCATGGTTTTGCTATTCGGACAGTTTCAAATTACAACCAACTATTTAGTACACACATCAATGAAGACTCTCTACAAAAAATAGTTTTAACTATTACTATACTGTTATGAAACAGTAAATAATTTTAACTATTATTTTAGTGTTACTAAACCTTTTAGGAAGCTTCCCTACTTAATAAATTTCAGTCTTCAAAATAACAAAAGAGAGAACTGCAAATTCATATCATCAGCCAAGGCTGCCAGTTTCTACATTTCAGTCCAGCGTGAGGAGAAAGGACAAAATATTTATGTGCCTTTTCAGTGAGATCCCACAAGGCTGGTTCTTGTTCATACAGAAATGGTTATAAAGACGGTGTTACCAAACGTCCATATAAGAACAACCCAACAGAGCATATATGGTAAGCTTCTGGAGAAGTCTTCTCCCCTTCTCATCGCCATTGGATCATATAGTACCATTATTATTTAGAATCATTAACATGGATTATCAGATTGATTACTTGGAAGTACACCAAACTGCAAGACTCCTAAAATGGAGTTTTTAGCTAGATATAAAGCTTGTTGCACAAAGAGCACAGAATCAGGAAACAGCACAACATCTGAAGCAGACATCCCAGTCCTACCGCAGTGTGGCCCTGAAGTCCTTACCAATTGACAGGTTCCCCTTCACAAAACTGCAACTATTTCAGTGCTGTAGTTCCCTCTAAACCACTACCTGTAGCCCTGGTGTTAACCATTTCGAAGACCTGAGAGACCAACTGTCATTTTGGAAAGCCAGAGGGCTCTTGAACAGCCTCTCAGCAAACCTTTGTGGGCAGCAAGGGAACTCAGCTCTGGCCATTCTTTTCTTCTGTGAAAACCAAAACATGTCAGTGCCTTAACACGGAAAGCAAGGTACTGAACATCTAGCTTTTTCTTAAGCTATCAAAGAAAGTAAATTTTACTCTGTACTTTTTCCTGGTTTTTAGAAGTGTGTTGAACTCTATCATTTAATTTATCTTCATGTAATTTTACTTCGAAAATTCTTATGTACCATCTTTCTTTAAATACAAGAACTGAGGTCTAGAAAGAAATTACACTGGAAATAGGGTTCTCTGCAGATTTCCAAAGAGACCACAATCCCAGGCATTTTAGAAATACTTCAAAGGAGAAGATAATGGCACACTGAAGTGGTACTGACAGGTATTTCATTGTCTTAAATCTTTTAATTTTGTGAAGTTTACTCTGACAAAGAAAAAAATGTACCCACCCTTCCTCCAATACACAGTGTAATTTACAGCACCTCAGATTATATATAAATATCAATTCCGCATGCCTGCGGGTTGTACAATTTCCCCTTTTACTAACTTCCATTACTCACTATAGCTAAGGCATAACTTACACCTTATCAATCACTTTTGGAAAAAAAGTGCAATGCAATTGTGTGTCTACAATTCATTAGAGTTGTGAATAGCTCATTGAACATGACTTTCACACACTCTGGCAATCCCACCTTCTGAAAGAACACGAGATAAGGTTACTTTAATCCTTTCAAAGAACTCCACTATTTTGCCTTCCTTTTATCCCTTTAAATATCCTTCCTAGTTAAGAAATTAACATTCTCTCTCATACAATTCTTACACAAATTGTACTTTTACTTTTCTGCATCTCTTGTTAATTACATGATGTTATCTCCAATAATCTATTCATGAAGCACAGATAACTTTGGTTACCAATAAAAGGGAAAACTTAGCATAAATTGCTTAGCACAAAGTTAATCTTATAAAGCAAGGAATAAAGAGGATCTAACAGCTATTATATGACTTATCAGCTTCTCTAAAAGGGTCACTACTTTTTTTTTTCATGCAACTAATTAAATACCTTAACAATGTCATTGAAACTTCATGAATCTTTCAATAAAATACACCCTGCCTCTACAACATGTTTTCATTTATTAATCTCACTTAAAATGCAAAGAGCTAGGAGAACCCCATTGACAGTTGAGCAGGGCCACTCAGTTAATTCTTCTTATATGGTTTAAATGCAAAGAATAATGACCACTATAACCTATGACAATTAAAACTATAGCCATCTGTCACAAGATGTTAATCCTCTTATTTCAGCAGCTACTAGACTTTATGAAAAGCTTTCCTAAAATGCCTACCTTCCAGTGCAAGGAACTGACTTTTCATCTGTTTGTGTAGTAAGCCCTGCTTTCTTATATCATGGATAGATAAAAAATTTTCAGGTAGAAATGTATATATCCCACAAACGATGGATCTTCGCCTTTAAGTTTCACAGTATTCCCATTTACTGTGTACAACATAGAGAAAGGAAATGATACACTGAAATTTTTTCCTGGAAATTAATAAATTTTCCTGAAATTAATAAAACTTAATTTGATATTTCCTTAAATACAGTCTAAATGACTCAGCAGTGTCCCTATGATCTCTATGACAGTCATGTAATTCCATCAAGGTGAAAAAGCACCATGATTTTTCTAATGGATTTAGTAGTATAAGAAAACCTTATATAAAAATTCCTGCCTTACATACATTTCAATCAAGGACAAAAAGTTCAGAGTAATCATAAAGCTCAAGACAACAACTGTATACTACCCATATGCGATTCTTTCCAAAGCTTCTGGAATGTATCTTTTGAGCAGGAAAATGCAAGGAGATAGTAAGTGCTGGTTCAAGTATGTGGACTGCCCAGATCCCAGTATTACGGGCAGACTGAGCCTGAGAAATAAAGGGTCGATCTTTTCCTCAACTGAGCTGAAAGTAATTTTTAATATTTAAATGTACCACATAACTTGGACAAGCTTCTCTTTGATACTACACAACTCCAAGAGATAAGAAAGTGTGTTAGGAGGTTTAGGCCTCCTGACAAGTCCAAGTCATCGGTTACAGAAGTCATCAATGTCTGATTTCACTGCTTAAGGTCCCAAAACAGAATTTGGTCACCACGGAAAACCAGTACAAGCAAAGAGATAGGTATGGAATATCTCATTATTTAAGCCAAGTCATGATCAAATAGCTAAAACAAGGACACAGGGAATACAGAAAAAGAAATATACTCCCAGCATACTAATACAATCCCAAACAGTTCAGGGGACTAAAGCTAAAAATCAGATTCATTATATATTAAAAGTATCCCTTTCCAGCAAGTTTCAGGGCATCCTCCCCTACTACATCAACCAGGGACATATTCATGTTGCAAACAGAGACAAAAATACTCCCAACTTAAGTGTATTTCTGTAAGAGAAACAATAAAGCGAAACAGCCCACAAGCAACCAGTTCTTCACGGGTAGATTTCTTGAACCTCCATTTGTTCTGCCATCAAGGTACATATATTAGAAAAGGCACATCTACAGGACATGTGATCCCATTCAAGAACAATTCTCAGAAAACACTCCTAAATGAAATGCAGGCACAGGAAAGGTATTGTTAGCTAAATCGCAACTCTAGCTTTAAATTCTTAACACTGCTGATGCACAGAAAAACCATGCTCCCATCCCTCTGTTTTGTGTGGGTGAAGGAAGGGCGTTCCAGCCAGCAGAGCCATCTCTCCCCAGCCATAGTAAGAAACTCTGTGACAAACAAGTTGTAGCAGACTGCGCTGCCTGAAGGAAGAGTAAACCCAAACCTCTCAGATTAGAGCAAAAACCTAAGTAATTTCTTCAACAGGTGTTTTAAACTAATTCATCTGGAAGATTCAATTTCACTTTAGTTTATAATCCTTTTAAGGGGCGTAGCACAATCATTTCTGTTTGGCACCCTCTAACTTTTTAAGTACAGTACAAACAGAAATTGGACAAAGAGTGTAAGGGACATTAGTGCCATTTAGAATTATGAACTTTCCTTTGAAAGAACAGAAATTCATACTCATTTTATCTGTAGACAAAATCCTTCTACGTATTTTTTGTGCTGAAAGCTAACAGTTTTAGGAACGTGGGAAAAATTAGGGACCCAAAAGTTCTGGACCTCCTCTGCTTTCAGAACTAGTGAGATAAAATATCTAACAAAATTCACGCCTTTTCCTTGGACTTACTCCAGACTACTCCATGGAAGTATTATTACAGTGTATATTTACCTAGTGTTTCTTGCTGACCTGCACAACACTGGTGATTAGAAACATCTCCGAGGTCAGAACTAAACTGGATCATGAATACCAAATTCAGGATTTCTACATTACACAGTAAGTTTGAAGGTGCAGTTACAATTAATTTAAAAACAATCTGAGAACCTCAAAGATAAATACATGTGACTTGGGGACGACGCTGCTCCCTTCAACAAAACACGCTCAGATTGCTACAAAAACGTCAAGAAGCAGATAGCTTTAAAGACAAATATTGGAACTGCTGCTAACCTGGACTTCCATCTGTATTAGAAAATGACATTTCAGACCTGACTATTTAGAAGTTAAATTACCCCATTCCTGATGTTTAATTCTGCAAGGAAATCTCATTTTTGAAATGTTTTACACATCTCTGAACTTGCAAACACATTGTTATAAGGACTTAACAGACCCAGAGCTCCCACTGTGCCTACAGGTACTACTCATGTGTTGTGCATGAAGGCCTAAGCAGTTTGTCCTTTTTGGAAAAATTCACACAGTCAACCCACCACATCTCTCTAAATTACCTCATTTTATTGTGAACAGTAGTATAACTTACTGGTTCATAATGAACAAAGCTTTTTTTTCTTTTCACGTTCTAAACAATTAGCAAGAACTGAAGGTGCAGAATGAATAAATACCAGTTTATAGAATTTTTTTTTTGTATTGTGATGACACAAATGTACTGAATTATCTTTTAAAAGGACATTTTTCACAACTCAGTGAAAATAGCTTAAAAGAACTACAATGCAGGACTCTAATATTATAATAAATATATTTTAGTTCTTCATTCAGTGTTTAAGCACCAGATTACTCTTACTGTATTGTAGTAGGAAGTCAATTGCATATTTTAATTGGATTTCAGTACGAGTCCCAACTTCTGCAAAGCATCTTTAGCAGTGCCTAATTCATGGCTACATAGCTGTATGTAATACTTTTTCCTCGATAAAAATTTGTGCTTTGCTTGCAAGGCTTATAAAAAAAAAAAAAAAAAAAAAATCAGATTTCATTCATACAAATATATCAAAATCCATGTAAATACCCATCTATATAAAAATATATAGAAATAAAAACTGTTTTACTGTAAAGGTGCCTGAGCACTCAGACAGTTTGCCCAGGCAGGTTGTGAAGTCTCCATCCTTGGAGATAGTCAAAAACCACCTGGACAGTGCCCAGAGCCTTGGGCAGCTGGCCCTGGGTGGCCCTGTTTGAGTAGGGGTTGGACCAGATGACCTTCAGAGGTGCCTGCCAACCTCAGCCATTCTGTTATTCTGTATCTAGCAGGTACTAAAGCTGAGATTTAAAAAAATCTAGCACCACTGACACAGGAAAAAAAGAATAATTCTACAACACTAGTTTTCTTGACAGTACTAAATAGCAGTCATTCAACACAAAGGTAAATTGCAATAACTATAAAATATAAAGTCTTCCATTTGATTTTAACATCTAGAGAGCATGTACACACGAGAGCTAGTTAAAGGGTTACTGCATTTAGAAATCATCTATTTCTCTCTTATTTAATAGCTGTTACCATCATGTTTTGCTGCTGCCGCTCCTCCTGCAGATGGGAATTCATTGATATGATTAAATTTGATGGTATGATAATGTATGGTAATCGTGATTAATCAGAAGCCCACTAGCAAATGGAGGATGTTGGGTATTATGTCACCTGCATTTTAAACTGCATTCCCTCTATGCCAGCCTGACAATACTTGACAGCTGGAGGGATCTCATGCTGCATCTGCTTGCTACTACTTACAGATCTGATAGGAGAAAGTGCCCATCATTCCTTCACTATCTTAAGTGCTGTAATTATAGAGCTTTGCAGTCAAGTTGTGAAAACAGTGTTAAAAACAAAAGCTTTTTGCTAGCTGCTGAACAAGCTCAGTCTCACATCTGCAAGGGCTATAATCTGAAAGAAATGTAATTTGATGCAGCAGTCTCATTCAAACATGATTTGCATGAAATGCTGTGTAAAGCAGTATCCAAGAAATGTCAATCAACACCACCTGATACCATGTATCCTGTTAAATGAAAACAAAATGCTTTCCATACTACCTGTGATCTGCCACTGCTACACCGTAATAGAGTGAAAATTTCATTTACTCATTATAGTAAAGCCATAGCTAAAGCAGAATAATTGTGAGGAAGTAGGAAAACAATTTTCACAAGTGGCTTTTTATTTCCATTAACAGTTTTTCTCCTACATACATACTGTTGCAAACATGTACTAGTTACTAAATACCATTACTTACTGAATGCTAGTTTGAAATGATTGACTGTACTCAGATGCATGACTGTTTAAATTGTCCTTACTGTGACTACCGGAGAATACGAGCCATGACATTAGTAGCAGTTGCTAAAACCCTTATTCACATGTGGCAACTCACGGTCGAATTTGAAACAACGGGGGTGGGGGGCTATTTGCACTTCCCACAACAAACAGCAAGCACTATCGCAAGGTTTGCTTTAAAAAGCACCACAAGCTTCTGCTGCCACACACTACAAGAGGTGTTTAAAGGCATACCCACAGACTCAGGAGCACTAATATCCATTAAACTGACCCAAGTTTGCTACCATGGTGTTGTAGGCTGATCCAAGTCAGTCCAAGGACCACTTTGGGGAAAAAGAAGTAAACTATATACTGAAGTACCTTTTATAATTAACTCGTATAGCACTAATATATTGCTTGTCTAAAAGAAATGTTTCAAGCAAGCAGCAATGAAGAACAGCGACCTCTGTCTTAAGCAACAACTTGAGAACATATTTAAAAACCTCTCAAAGATTAAAAGCATAAAGAAGCATTTAAAAACAGTGTCTGAATTATAAACAACACTCAAAAGCTCAAAATTCAACAAACTAGGGTTTTCAGAAATGGTAGGGAAAAAAAAAAGAATCAAAATTAATCAACTGCCCTTGGCAGCATCCATTTAAGACAACACCTGATGTCCTGAAGAAGTTCAATGAGAATAAAACGAAGTTTATATAGGGTTTCTACAGTTAAAAGAAAAAAACAAAAATCAAGTATTTTTTGGGATAAAGATTATTTTGAAAAGAAATTGTAAGGTAAGTTCCAAAACCAAATCATGTCAGAATCCCCTGGGAACTGAAAACACATACAGTGGAGAATATTCACAAGGGCCTGAGGACAAGTCGCTCTATTGAAGTCTTTATTTTTTAATACTGAATAAAACATAAATTTAAGTTATATAATTCAACCTTTTCAGACTTAAATTCAACAGTTATCTAAAAGGCACCCACTTCACTCAGGTGTCCTATCAAAAGATAAAAGCTTTGTGCACTAAAAAATGTCAGAGCCTTCCTGACATAAATTAGTCAGACAGACACCAGCGCCACTTCATCTTGTGCTTCCTGCAACTTCACACTATTCTTAATCCAGTTCTGAAACTCAAGTTGACCAAAGTTCATAAAATGTGTCTGTGGGTTGGACATGTGCCCAGCTCACACCACACCCAGGGGTGTCAGATTAAAGACAATGGCTAAATCGGGATCATAGAATAGTTAGGGTCAGAAGCGAACTTAAAGATCACCTACTCGCAACCCCTTGCCATGGGCAGGGACACCTTCCACCAGCCGAGGCTGCTCCAAGCCCCGTCCAACCTGGCCTTGAACACTGCCAGGGATGGGGCAGCCACAGCTTCTCTGGGCAACCTGTGCCAGGGCCTCACCTTCATAGCAAAAGCTTCTTCCTAATGTCTAATCTAAACCCCCCTCTGTCAGCTTAAAGCCATTACCCCTTGTCCTGTCACTACATGCCCTTGTAAAAAGTCCCTCTTCGCTTGTCTTGTCAGCCCTTTTAGGTACTGGACGCTGCTCTAAGGCCTCCTCAGAGCCTTCTCGTCCCCAGGCTGAGCAACTCCAGCTATCTCAGCCTGTCTCCATATGAGAGGTGCTCCAGCCCACAGAGCATCTTCATGGCCTTCTCTGGACTTGCTCCAACTTCTTAAGAATTCTCCTGGCAAAAAGCATAAAGCTGTATTAACAGGCTCTGCTCTCTATGCAGCGGTTCGGATAAGGATCCAAGGTAGAGACAGAGGTGGAATGGCCTCAGACCCAAGGAATTCCTCTTTTCTACCTTGAGCAGTGAGGCAGGTTCTCCCCAGTTTACTCTTCACTCTAAATGCCCCACTCCAGCCACAAATGTGGATGCTAGGGACACCTCACAACTTCTGGCTGAAGAACGTTAACAGGAAAAACACCTTCCCTCTTCTGCCACGCTTTATCCCGAAGCAGGCATGACAACAGTCACTACACTTTATATATTTATATGTAAAAATATATATAAAGTGCACACACATGCCACATGGTTATTACTTCAGTGTTCATTAATGATACCTGAAGCAAAAGGTCTTTATAAATATTTCTCCAGGCAAATGTTGAAATATTTCAGATGCAGAATGTGCTGTGGACTCACATAAGGGATGAAAAGATGTGGACCATCAACTTAGATCCTAGTTTTGTATTTAGTATTGGCCTCTATAATAGTCAGTTAGCAGCAGCTTACATGTAATTGTTTAGAAACACCTTTTATATTTTCTACTGAATTTTTTCTTCCCTTGTTTTACCCCACCCTTCTTCACAGAAGAGCTTTTTAACTCCTGCCTTAACAGGAGTTAAAAGAAAAATTAGCCCAGACAACAAACACTGAGGGACAGGAACCACAATGGTCCCTCTTGTGTAACAAGAAAGACCACAGGCTGCTGCACAAGGCCATCTGCAGGAATTAATAATTTGGTCAGAAAACACGTGAAAAGTTCAGGAGACCCATACAACTAGTCTCTGAATAAAGTATTCCATCATCTTCTTTTAAATGGATCAGTCCCCATAGCAGACTGTTATTTGTGAAATTCCAACTGTGACACTAAAACAGGAACTTGCAAAAAGACATCTTAACCACTTTAAGGCAAAGACAGATGATAAATGTAACGCTCCAGGGCAGCCTTGGCTCTAGTGATCACGAGATGGTTGAGTTTGAGATCCTCAGGACAGTGAGAAGAGCATACAGCAAGCTCACTGCCCTGGACTTCAAGAAAGCAGACTTTGGCCTCTTCAGGAACTTCCTTAGTAAGATTTCATGGGATATAGTCCTAGAGGGCAGGGGGGCCCAAGACTGCTGGTTGGTATTCAAGGATCACCTGCTACGTGCTCAAGAGTGTTGCATCCCGACTAGAAGAAAGTGCAGCAGGAGAGCCAGGAGACCTCCATGGATGGACAAGGAGCTGCTGAGGAAACTTAGAGGGAAAAAAGAAGCTTATAGAAGGTGGAAGCAAGGACAGGCGGCCTGGGAAGAATACAGGAGCATTGCCCGAGAAGCTAGGGACCAGGTTAGGAAAGCTAAGGCCCAGCTAGAATTAAGTTTGGCAAGGGATGTAAAAGATAACAGGAAAGGATTCTATAGATACGTAGCAAATAAAAGACAGACTAGGGACAATGTAGGCCCTCTCCAGAAGCTATCAGGAGAACTGGCTACCATGGATTTGGAGAAGGCTGAGGTTCTTAATGACTTCTTTGCCTCAGTCTTCACCAGCAAATGCTCTGACCACACAACCCAAGTCTTGGAAAGCAAATGCAGGGACTGTGAGAACGAAGACCTTAGGCCCACTGTAGGAGAGGATCAGGTTCGAGACCATCTTAAGAACCTGAACGTGCACAAGTCCATGGGACCTGATGAAATCCATCCACGGGTCCTGAAGGAGCTGGCGAAGGAAGTTGCTAAGCCACTGTCCATCATATTCGAAAAATCCTGGCAGTCAGGTGAAGTTCCCGATGACTGGAAGAAGGGTAATATAAGCCCCATTTTCAAGAAGGGGAAGGTGGAAGACCCGGGGAACTACAGACCAGTCAGTCTCACCTCTGTGCCTGGCAAAATCTTGGAACAGTTTCTCCTGGAAAACATGCTAAGGCACATGAAAAACAATGAGGTGGTTGGTGACAGCCAACATGGCTTCACTAAGGGGAAATCCTGCCTGACCAATTTGGTGGCCTTCTATGATGGAGCCACGGAACTGATGGACAGGGGCAGAGCAGTTGATGTCATCTACCTGGACTTGTGCAAAGCATTCAACACTGTCCCGCATGACATCCTTGTCTCTAAATTGGAGAGACATCAATTTGATAGATGGACCACTCGGTGGATAAAAAACTGGCTCGATGGCCGCACGCAAAGAGTTCTGGTAAATGGCTCGATGTCCAGTTGGAAACCTGTAACGAGTGGTGTCCCTCAGGGATTGGTGTTGGGACCAGTCCTGTTCAACATCTTTGTCGGTGACATGGACAGTGGGATTGAGTGTGCCCTCAGCAAGTTTGCCGATGACACCAAGCTGTGTGGTTCGGTTGATACGCTGGAGGGAAGGGATGCCATCCAGAGGGACCTTGACACGCTTGTGAGGTGGGCCGATGCCAACCTTATGAAGTTTAACCAAGCCAAGTGCAAGGTCCTACACCTGGGTCGGGGCAACCCCAGGCACTGCTACAGGCTGGGCAGAGAAGAGATTCAGAGCAGCCCTGCAGAAAAGGACTTGGGGGTGTTGGTTCACGAG
The DNA here is from genome assembly GCF_004027225.2 of Strigops habroptila. Lineage (NCBI taxonomy): Eukaryota > Metazoa > Chordata > Aves > Psittaciformes > Psittacidae > Strigops > Strigops habroptila. The sequence goes on along the minus strand of NC_044277.2, from coordinate 105,803,891 downwards.
AAGCTTAACATGAGCCGGCAGTGTGCGCTTGCAGCCCAGAAAGCCAACCGCATCCTGGGCTGCATCAAAAGAAGCGTGACCAGCAGGTCGAAGGAGGTGATCCTGCCCCTCTACTCTGCTCTTGTGAGACCCCACTTGGAGTACTGCGTACAGTTCTGGTGTCCTCAACATAAAAAGGACATGGAGCTGTTGGAGCGAGTCCAGAGGAGGGCCACGAGGATGATAAGGGGGCTGGAGCACCTCCCGTATGAAGACAGGCTGAGAAAGTTGGGGCTGTTCAGCCTGGAGAAGAGAAGGCTGCATGGTGACCTCATAGCAGCCTTCCAGTATCTGAAGGGGGTCTACAAGGATGCTGGGGAGGGACTCTTCCTTAGGGACTGTAGTGGTAGGACAAGGGGTAATGGGTTCAAACTTAAACAGAGGAAGTTTAGATTAGATATAAGGAAGAAGTTCTTTACAGTGAGGGTGGTGAAGCACTGGAATGGGTTGCCCAGGGAGGTTGTGGATGCTCCATCCCTGGCGGTGTTCAAGGCCAGGTTGGACAGAGCCTTGAGCCACGTGGTTTAGGGCAAGGGGTCCCCGCCCATGGCAGGGGGGTTGGAACTAGATGATCTTAAGGTCCCTTCCAACCCTGACGATTCTATGATTCTATGATTCTATAAAGCAAGACCTTCAGAAAGACTCTGACAAAGAGGTTGGCTTAATCTGTTCTTTAAACAGCTTAAAGAAAACACATGCTTGGCACGTGCACAGTCCCACGTTAATTCAAATACCTGGAAAAATATTAACATTGACTATGCTTGAAGATTGGATTACTATCAACTACAGCCACCTGAAGAGAACTGTGCAATTCAGACAAACATAGAATCCTTCACAGAACTCTGATCTAATTCCGAGTTACCACAGGTTCACAACATTTCTCAGCTGTAACATGCTCAGATCCATCATTTATACAGTCCTAATCAGCTGAACATAGTTCTCAAACATCATTCACACTAAGTCACCTTGAATGCTTTTACAGAATAAGAGAGACAGCTTCCTTGCTTGATTCAAGATTACTGTAAATGTTAAAATAACTCTAAGTAGGGAATATAGAGTCATCTCATTGTGTCCTTTCTAGTACTTTCTCTCTAAACATTTCAGGAGTTAAGCTCTAAATAAGAAATAACTGAACAATAAGCCCTACCCCGAAATATTAAAATTTAGATTCAAGGTGATATGAGTTTAATCAGTCCCAACTCCAAGTAGGTTCAATCCTGATCAACATTACCCTGATTTAGTACTACATTATTTCTTATGATTTAGAACTCACACCAATATGCTAACATGTTCATTATAACTTTGTTCACCTCCCCAATTACATCCTTCTGCAGAAGGTTGTAAGAATTAACCATTACATGGTTACAAGTCACTTCATTAGCCCAAAATTAATAACACCTTGTTTCCAATGGATTTATGACTTGCAACTGATTAGCTCTGAAAGAAGCTCTTCCCATGTTCAGAGCACACATAGGCTCTCTGTGTTGAGAGGTTTCTCTCCTGGATAATACAGGAACTCAGAAGCATTTCTTCCTTCAGTTAGGGCACTAGCCACTTCTAGGTCTCTCCCTTGCAAGATTTTTATTATCTTTAATATTTCCAACTCCACCACATTAAATCAAAATAAACCATTCCAGTTCAAAGTTGAAGGGGAAAGCAAGCTACAAATGTTTAATTCTAACCCCACAGTTTTTTGGAAACTAAGCAATCAGAAATTGCAATTCTATATTATCCTGTGATTAGGCAATCCTAAAACCAAGAGCAAATTCAAGTTATTACATATCCAGAGATTCTTCCTACAATGAGGAAAAGCATCATCCAGAACTACAGTCTGGAATACTTCTTTGATCTTTTCAAATGGCTTGTCAAAGTTGCCTAAGCATTGCTGCATTGCTATAAGTCAACATTCGTACATAAACAAGTGCATTATAATGGCACAAAGGCATTTGACATGTAATAGAGCAAAAAAGGTAGCTCTGCAAGATAAAACGTTAGTCAGAAAACAAATTTGTCTTCAGCTCAAGAGCTAACATACTACATTTAATAAAACAAACATGAGATATGTACACAGTGACACTTAATTCCTAATCCTAATATGACTGATAACCTATGCAAAATTTATAAAGTACTTCCTAAGGGAAGTCCATATTATACCCATTTTATAACTCAGTGAGTCATGGAAAGATTTAAGTAACTTTCTCAGGGTCATACAGCAGGTTACCAGCTGAAGTAGGGAAAATAATAGGAAAAAAAGAAAAAAAGAAAAAAACCACCCAAAACCTCCAAAAAACCAAACTCAGGTCAACAAACCCCTATACTGGATCCTCTTAGTTAAACTAGCCCTTCTCCTCTTTATTGAAAAAGAATTACACTGACTCACTTTTTGCTAGCGCGCTGCTTACATAAAAAGGCAGCAAGCAGCCAAGTATTTTCCTTCAGGCAAAAAGAGTGAGTCCTACTAAAAATACTAAGTTTATTTGATTCCCTTTTTAACACTGTTGCACACAAGATTAGTGAGGTTTGCAGTACTTCTCAACTTGCAAAACCAAAAGTGAACATAATTAAAATCTAATTTCACAGTCAATTACAAAAAAAAAAAAATTCCAATTTTTCTACATTGATGTAAACACACTTCAAAGCTGTCAGTTACAATACCTTTACAGATAGTCCCTGTCCTCCAATTTCTTTTCTATCCCAAATCGTGTTTATTGGCAAAGCAACTTAGCGTCAAAGGAAAACAAATGCAAGATACTTGTGTTCATAAAAACTAATTAGAATTACTTTTAAAATGTTAATAAGGTCTCCACGTAATACTAAAGGCTGCTGAAGAAAATTATTTCCTCTGAAAACCACAGCATCTTTAAACAGAAAAATATCTATGGTTAAATTTTGATGATAAAATTATATAACATGAATTTCCCCAATGTAACTGTGGTTTTAATGCTTCACCATTTTACACTTCACGAAAGAAACATGGCATTTAAAAACTCAGTTACTATGCAAAATACAGACATCACAATTCTTCACCTAGATGTCCCATACAAAAAATATTCTGCGTGAAAACAAACCCAGGTATGCAACATGGCAATCAAAAGTCACAGTTTTCTGAAACCTGCTTCTTTCAAATACATCTGATCTCTATCCAAGTAATTTACCGTGTAATACTACACAGATGTTCGCAAACACCTACTTTCCTCCTTTAACACTGCACACATTAACAGAGGATAATTTTTGTGTGCTTTATGTTTTAGGCAAACATAATGTATGGGTCTTTAAGTATTTAAAATATTTAAGGCAACACTGCACAAACTATTTTTTCTTTTGCTCGTTTTGATACTCTGCAACCCCCCTGACCTAAGAATTTAGGCCAAGAAAACTGAAGTGATGAGAAAAGGTCTAGAAGCATGCACTCTCCCTTCACAGAATTAAAAAGAATTACCAAGTGAAATCAGCCTACTGAAGCAGCTCAGTGCCTTATTTGTTTTAGAAGTTAGAAACATAAGAGAAAGCAAGGTCATGCAATGCCATTCTCGTTTTTTATGTAAAAAAACATGAGGGCATTGAAATGCCTGAAGAGATGATAAAAATGACTGCTGATTTTTACAATAAATGTATATTACTGCTTTTTAATCTTACGGATTATTTCAAATAGCCTTTTATTATATCAAATAAAATAAGGATTCCATTTTCACATAAAGAGTCAAGTAATAAAACGAAGCCAATATTCCTTAAGACAAGACGCATTCATGCCTCTCCCACTGGAGAGAGTGGTTCAACAATTTTACAGTTAAACAGAATTAATTCTACTCTCAAAAATCCATTGACCTTAAGCTTTTAACAAACATTTTCAACTGCAGAGTGTATTGTCAATATTTACAAATCCTTAAAATTATATTTCACTAGAACAGCTTTTATTTGCTATATTAATATTTCCTTGCAAATGTATGCTTATCCATATCAGAGAAGAAGAAACAGCTGCTACTCACGGGAAATCTCTGGGGTCCTACAGCAGGTCGTGGCTGGGCTGGAACTGGCAGCAAGGGCACTGAAACAAGAAGCACCTTTTAACACCATTTGTTTTACCTAACAGTTGTTGCTGTTATTTCCAGAAGCGGTTGCAATAAGAAGCCATGATTAAAATCTGCTACGTTTACCCTCACATGTCACAGTTCTTACAATTAACTTTAAGCAACCATTCCCTCCCCTGCAACATGCAACAGGGCAATTAGGATTCTCCTCATTAATTTGCATAATTTAATTCTGCATTTTCCAGAATTAAATTGCTCCTTGTTGCAGGAAGGAAAACTAGAATACCTATTCAGCCAAAGACATCTCTTAGACAAAGCTGACAGAGACTCTAACGATAATTTTATGTTTCAGACAGAAGGATACATGATTAATTTGCCTTCTCAACTTCACACCCCTCAAGATTTCCTAAGTATCTCCCAGTGTCACCACCAACCTCCCACAGCAAGCATAGGCATGAGAGGCTATCTGGTATAAATCATTGTACATAGGAGGGTAAAATGAGGGAGGCAGTGGCAATTAACAGCAAGCAAAAACTACTTAATCTGGCCCTGCCACTGTAGAAGTACATGCAACTGTGATCACAGTTCATGCAACCACAGAACTGCTGATCTCAGATTAAAGACTGCTATTTCATAAAGAAACACCAAGAATTAGGAGACCCTCTTCCTGAGAAATAACCTCAAAAATTAGTATTTCAGGGAGATTAACATGGATGACTTGTCTGTACAACTGCGTTTCAAAAGATTAGTCACAAAAAAGTATCTCCCCAAACATTCACTTAAGGTTATGGCACAATGTACAGAGCACCTACAGCTGAATCGCCCTGGGGACTGAATCTACATTTGAATCTCCAGTACAAAGTGTAGTGACAGATTTCTCATCTTCCAATGTGCTTTTTATTTCTTCGAGTTGCCAAAGTAGTTAAAAATACCCATTTCGACGTTACACCAAAGGTCTAGAGAAGTGAGAAGTTAAATAAAGCATTTCAAAACAGCACTGAATGTGTCTACATATTTACTAAAATACTTTTAGTAAGGTTATTTTTCCTCAGTTTGTTTTTTGCAGGTCTGCAAGTGACAGGAAAATGTTTCCCACACAGGGTTAAACATCAACTTTGTAGACAACTACTGTATGACACTCCAGAGCAGCAAAGACATTAAGAAACGCAGCTAGTTTAAGGGAAAAGTTTGGTACATTTCCCAACACAGGATTTTGCCAAGATGCCTCAAAAATCTCTTTTCCTTGGCAACTGAGGCACAAGAACTAATGCATTAGTGGCTATTTTTAGTCCATGCCCATTGTCTGGCTTCTGTCCACTTTTGTTAAGTACTTGCGGTTTACTAGTTCAGAGACTGATGGGGTAAACTAATTGCACCAGTCTTTCAACGCCAAAGGACTGCGTGCAAACTTTGTATCAGGTTACACAAGAAAATTAGTCGAATAGTCTCATCTGGGCTTCTAATGAACATCTGTCGATATCAAACAGCCATGGCCACCTGGAAAAAAATTGACAGGGTGCTCTTGACAGACCTAGGATGAAAATAGCTCAGGTATTACAGGTCAGAGAGGCACTGAGAAAAATCACATGAGGTGGGAAATGTAGAGAAATGTCAGCTGAACGGGGCACTTGCAACTATTTCAGTATCCTGCCTCTGGCAGTAGCACAGAGATATATTTATATATTTTAAGGAAATGAATTTAATACTCATGAAAGACAGCAGTTCAAACGTGCCCTTCCAATCCTTGGACACTTGCTGAAGCAGCAAAGTAGTATCAAATACGCACTCATTTTCCTGATGTCAAATCTTCCACAGGTTTGAAAAGTACGTTTCAAAAATAATGCACAGTATTTTGTTACACACTATTTTAAGAAGATTGAATTGCTTTTGGCTGTAAATTCCAATGCTATACCTGAAAAGATGGAGAAGCAATTCCCATATTAATTATTTAGGAGAATTATAATGCAATATTTCCCAGGACACCAAACAGTTTTTAAAAGGTAAATGGCATACTGATTTACTGAGCTGCCATACAGTGCTCATTAGTTCATGTCAATTTCAGCAGCACCACAGTATCCTTGAAATAGTTGTTTGTGGTATAAACACTAAGAGGAAAAAATTCAATACCTATCATCACAGGTTGAATTAGTATTTCATAGTATATCTACATACAGTCCTCCAGCATTTGTAAATTGATCATACTCAATGCATTGGACATGCATTCAGCCAAGAATTAATTGTAGCTCAAAACTAATTTACAGAATAGGACACAAAGAAAACTATATGACAAGCAAGCCACTAAAGGACATGGGATTCAAATTCCCCAAAAGACAACTGAATGCCAACTGGACAGTAACTGCAGCAGGTATGCGCAGAGGCTCACATAACTGTTCTAGGGGCGTTGATAGACTGAGTCCTTCTTAATCATTTATGAAGCTTCAAAGACTAAAACCAGTAGAAATTTGTTTGAAACAAGCTGAAAGTAACTATTTTTTTGAACCAAGACTCAAAGGCCAGGCAGGAAGATGATGGCCACTGTAAGAGATTTGCCCTGGAAACATCAAAGGAATAAGCCAATGATAGGATTCCTCAAGAGTGCTTCAACTCCCTTTCAGGCTGCAGTAGCTGGCTACTACAGCTCTTACACATGCTGGTTTATTCACATGAAAATTTCGTAATAATTTACAAGACGTTTAAGTCTTTTTTAGAAAAAACTGATATACTCAATGGATTTCAAAACTAACTCAAACCAAAAAGATGTTGAGAAAGTATATTCCTACAATTTGCAGTCTGAAAAAACATCCCTGGTGCTGACAATTAGAAGTATATGAGCTTAATCCTGCCAGAAAATTAGAGAGGAAAAAATGCCAGTCTACTCTAAAACATGACAGCACACCATTAAAATTACCAGAACCTAAGTGTGCGTATCATGCACTTCCAGACATGGCATTTTTAGCTTCCAGATATCACATTTTCAACAACAGAATCCCAATAAACTTTGCACCTATCCGACTGTACTCTCCCATGTGTAAAAACCTCTCATATATCTGGAAATACAGTCAGCCAAGAGGGGGCAGGACATCATGAAGGCCATCCAATCCTTCATATCTCCCATTACCCTGAAATAAATGATGCTGCGTGTGAAATGCATCCTAATGTTGTCCACTACCAGTCTCTGCCTATTTGGCCCTCAAGCAGAAGGATTAAACTGAGGATGACTTTTTAAGAGGAAGCTTAGAACAGCTCTCCCTATACTGGAATTTCTGTCTACCATTTGCCTGCCATGACAAGTACCACTGAAGATTTTAGAATTATGCTCATCTTCCCTGAAGAAGACTAGTGATTTCCTACACATTTTCTTAAGGTGTGCAAATGTGTATTTTCATGTAACGTAATTGTCCTGCTGCAGACTAAAAGACTGAAAAAGCCACTACATTCAGGCTGAACCCAGGACAAATACCAGCAGTGCCACAGATGCAGTGGTAAGGGTGAAACAAGCCTGAAGCCACCTGATAATGTGAAAAGAAAAAAAGCTCAGACAAAAGGCGATACACTGGTATACTTTTGATGTTAGGCAAAAGCAGAAATCCTCAGTAACCAGCGCTGGCATTAGGAGGACACTGCTACAGACGATTTGTTGACTGTTTCACAGGAAGAGAGAACAGGCATCTAGCCAATTTCTGCTTTTCAGAAAATAGTAACTGTTGCTTCGGAAATGTTAGGAAAATGCATAGCAGGCATAAATCCAAGAGTAAAGGACCCTTTATACTGCCTTCCATATAATCTGTCCCGATGAATAATTTGGTGGAAAGCACTGCTTTTGTTAGACAGGGAAAAGCAAAATAATCTCTCCAATACAGCTACTATGAAGGCATCTGCGATAAGCCTAACAGATCTCTATAAATTGGCAACATCACATCCTTCCAAATTCCTACTTTTCACTAGTCAAATAAATGAAGCAAAGATAGCACTGGCTTGGAGTTCTGCTGATTTGAAAGGAGGAAGAATACAGAAAATCTAATGGTAAATCTGTATAAATATTAAGTATTTCTTTACTTTGTCTAGTCCCAAAAGAATCACAAATCAGAGCTATGCAGGTGTCTTTTTTTTCCCTCTTAGAGATTAAACACTTCCTAAGTAATGTTAACAGCTCTGCTGAGAATTGCCCTAAAAAGTGCTTGTGTAAGTTATGGAGAAAATGTACTTGCGGGCTGCAAATCCAACAATCACAAACGTGGCACTGAAAGGAGAAGTGAGAGCATGTATCTTGTTAAGTAAGGAAAGCAGCTGGTACCTTCCACAGACCAATTACAGTGCAAGGAGTGCCTCACTGTATTCTCACTGAAACAGATGGGTGTTCATTCTGTGAAAACTTGGCTGAAGCTGGAACAATGTGGGAAACTATAAACTACCGTACTTACCCAGGTCTGAAAATTGACATTCACTACTTTTTAAAAGCACATTCTCTTTTCAGTTTCCATTTTTACTGCTCTTTGCAGGCTTTACAGTAGAGTAACATGATAAAGAAGTTGAAAAGGCTTTACTATTTCAGCTGGCCACAGTCCAACAACATTATGTATTACTTCAGGCAAAACATTTGTTTCAAGCTTAAGGCAAAAAATACCAGCCTGAAGCACATTTCCATGAAGTGATAAACAAACTGTTGCATCTCTGGCATAGAAGATGATGAGTCACGCTTGCATGACTGGGAAGGTGTTCAGAAAGCTCACCTTGTACAGGTGTCACTACTGTCCCCTTGAAATGTGGATTTATGTGTATGTTCTTCGGTTGCTGAGGTGTCACTGGAGGTGGAGTCATCATTATTCTAGGCGTTTCTATCTGAGGGGGCATATGTAGCCCTGGAGGAGGAGAAGAATGATGCTGATGCTGTAAAGGAAGCAGAGATTGTAACTGTTGCTGCTGCTGCTGTTGCTGTTGTTGTTGCTGCTGCTGCTGCTGTTGCTGCTGTTGGTGGTGGTGCTGCTGTTGCTGCTGCTGGAACAGACTCCTAACAGGTTGCTGGTGTGTTGGAATTAACCTCTGTGAATGCGTCTAAAGTCAGACAAAAGAATAAAGTCAATAGGCTTTAAAGTTACAGTATCCTGGCATAAACCAGCACAAAACCAAGACACCTCTGGAGAACAATTAAGGCCAAATATGAACATAAAAACTTCTTTCCCATATCATCAACTGGAACTGTTAAGAACCATCAGCACACAGAAGCAAAGGAACAACTGAAGACATTCATGTGAAGGAGCGGACGGCAAAGACTAAGAAGTGCACAGGGAACGAAGACAATCATTCACTTATTTTTAACAGTGAAAACTGTCTAGTTTCATGTGTTAGGGTTCTGCATGTGTTACTGGAAACTGTCATCAACTGCAATAAGGTGTGTGTGATGATCACTAGAAATCTGAAGCCTGGTATCAAAAACAAGTCCACTAACTTCTATCTCGTGTAGAAGAGCCTCTCTGAGAAAACAGGCCTAACACTAGCAACGAAAGTCAAAACACAAATTTAGCTAGATTCTTATCAGTGAAGCCCATCTATCCATACTGCTTGAAGAAAATAGTACTTTAGAGATACCTTTCAAGGTACATTTCATAACACAGAAGAAAGCCTTTTGCAGCTGAACACTCTCAAATATAAATCACCAAAATCAGTTATAATTAAAAAAAATTATTACGTTCAGAAACATTCTTCTGCTTCTAAACTCACTGACACTAGATATCAGTCCTAGTCAGTAGGATCAGTAACTTATAAACAGTAGCGCAAAGAGTCCCAAACATGCCTTTTAGTAACAAAAATGTGACACTTTTTTCAGCAGCCATATACACAAATAAAGCAACTACAAAGTATGGACACTCACTGCGATGAGCATAAAAATGTTTACAACATTTATGATCAAAATAGCTAGCAAAGACTGCAGCAATACAGAAGAACAATTATGCCACCTTCACTGTTTTAAAAGCACGAAAAAGTCTACTGCAGAGCTCTCAACCGCTGAAATATCCACCGACTTCTGCTAGTGATCAGCACCTAGAGTCACTGCTGTTGGAAAAAATCCCCTTTGTTTAATACAGATGACCTTGTCCTGCAAAGACATACACAGGCTTTGTTCTACAGTCTCAGCTTCCAATGTGTTTTATGCCAGTTAATAAAAGCAAGTGTGGCCTACTTCTCGATCATACACTTGTGGTTTGTTTGGGGGTTTTTTGGATGGAAAAAGTAGCATCTCTTAGATTATGATTCAAAGCACAGAGTGGAAAAAGAGCAAAGCAGCTACATTTCATTTGAAATTCCAAGATACTAATTTATCTAGCGTGATTACCTTCCTAGGGTTTTATTTGCCTCCACAGTAGCATGGCAGGTATAGAAATAGATTTTTTTTTTTTTTAGAAGTATCAGCAAAAAATATGTTTGACAAAACCCAAGAAATATTTTACAGAATCATATTTTTAAAACTTAGTTACTCTTAACAATGTGGGACTGAACATGTTTTCATGTTGCATGTAGAGGACTTCTCTGAGTAATCAGCTTTCTCCTCCATCCTTATGCAAACCAGTAAGTAAGCCTAATTGCGTTGTATGAATTGAAATCCACTTTTTATTCGGAGGCTTTGAGGTTCCTCAAGTTGAGGCTGGTAGCAGGACTAAACACATGCTTTCACAATCACCACATTACAAAAGCCCATCCTGCCTAACACCGCTCTGAAAGAGCAAAAAACGTACATTGGAAATGTACATTCCACCTTTGTAAAGATTCACTATTTAGAATGCATTCCTCTAATTTCTTGAAAGTCTTTTCAAAGAATACTAAGGATTAAAGGTACCATTGTTGATGGCTGGTTTGGCAGCAGCGCAGGCCTGTGATCCTTCATTCTTCCCCTATCATTGTCTCTCCTTTGTTCTCCCATTCCGTGGCACATAACTGAGCCTCCTCTTCGCCCTCCTCTCCTTGAGCCATACCGTCCCTGTTTAAGCTGCCTTTCTCTCTCTTCGAATTCAAGTAATGCTGCTTTGGCTTCTGCAGAAAGTTCTGTTGAAATAGAGAAATGGGGAAAAAATATTTTAGCTTTGTGCCGAAAAGCTGGAAAATATAATGAAAACAACATCGCTAGAACTACAGAAGCATCCCTGCAACTAACAAAATTTGCAGGCACTTCGATCTCCTTTAGGTGGCATGTTAGCATTTCCTTATAGACACCTTTAAAAGGAAAAAGCACACAGATACTTGTGTCTGTTGCACAGGCAAAAAGCAGCAGGTAAATGAAACAAACATGAACAAAAAGGTTTGGTTGTTTTTTTGTTGGTTTTTTTTTTTTTTTTAAATGCTATTGAAATTTGCCTTACGCTGTAAGAGGCAGCTTTGGCTCCTCTCAAATTTGCGGTATCTTAAAAATCTCATTTATCAGCAGAGATGTCACACAGTACAATGAAACCCCCAGTAAACTTTACAATAAAGGATATGCTGAGTCTTTTCACCTGAACAGATTTAATCCACCATATTCTTTTGCACATTGGACCGTTCCAAAGAATGACTTCCTGGTTGTGTGTTTTCCCAGTGTGTAACTACTTAATATCTACTCTGTTGCATGTGTTTTAAGAACCAGCTGTACTCTACAAGGGACAATTCCACTTAAGAGAGCACACATCCAAATTAGTGTTCAGCTCAAACCAAATACATGGCCACTGGTAACACCCACCCAACTCACATCACAGGTAAACACCAAAAAACAGATGGTATTCAACAAAGACTGCCAAATTTGCTTGAAACCTGGGACTACGCTGATATCATTAAAAGAAAACCATACAGTAACAGGCCCAGATAATCAAGTTACCTGGAAATACAGACAAAGTCTACAACAAACTCAGGAAATACACTCTGACAGCAAAAACGGTGCCACTCGCCAGGTTTCAATTACTTAAAAGGGGATAAACTTCAACCCATGGAACTGAGGATTTTGCCACTGCCAGCCAGATTCCTTGTTACCTCTAAAAATAAGTTCTATCTCTAACAGGGCAAAATTAAACTATTCTGCAAGAAACACATTCCAAAAAAATAAAAACATATTTTGAATTCATGTAAGGGGCAATTAGTGCAAGAATTCCAGTCCTCCATTTACAAAGTCTGCTCTTAATGTTAAAGGAGACTGGGCACAGGGACCACTTTTCAGGATAAAGTGGTTTTACTTACTAATGCTACACATAGTGGCTATAATATCTGAACATCAGAATCACAATAGTTTCTATCCAGCAGCTGAGACACTGCGACTACATCTCCCTATCACTACATGACCTACATCATAAAGCAATTGGAAATTATTAAAATTTCTTCTAATTGCCAAAGCTACTTAAACTACCATCTTAAACATCTTCATAAATAATTAGTCTTTGAAGTTGAGGACTGACAGAAGGGCAGAAAAGGGTGAGCGCCATGCATTCCCACTGCGGCAGTTCTTACTTGGCTACAAAACCTACCTGCATGAGTGAGCTGCTAAGATTGTAAATTTGCATGTCCTGGTTTTCAGAGGTATTCAGCACCTTCAGAAAGCAGGGGCTTTTTTGATTTTTAAAAGAAAAGTTTACAACTTGCTGACTGTCTAAGAACACAGCAAACGTGACAGACTTCTAAAAACCCAGGATCCGCCATATAGTTTCCTATTTTAATTCTTCATGTTGGTGATGAGGTAAAGTACCTGTACCTCCTTTTCTCTCCCCTCTGACACTGTAATTAAGTGGCATAAAGCCTTAAATTACAATCAAGCCAGATACTCTTATGAAATGTTGCTTTGCCCTAGCACCTGCCTTAAGACATTGTCAGAGCCCAAGACAATCAGACTTTATCAGGAAAATCCCATACCATGCTTTTAAAGGGGCAAGGAATCACACTCCCTCAAGTCTTAGTATATTATTAAATGTGCATGCTATGGATTTCTGAGGAAAATTAAGACAAAGGTACTCTGTTCAAAGCAATCAAAAGCATTAGATGCAACTAAAAAACCCCAACTTATCCAACCTTAGCTGTCAAGAGATAAAAAATACTGGTTTAACAGGAAAAACAGAGCTCTGTTTTCAAGACTCCTTCTCTGTCAGGTTTGCCAGTGTGAAAGTGCTAACATGGGCTTTTAGCTGGTCTGCAGGAAAGACAGACCACTAGCTCTCATATTTCTGGGAAGAAATGGTGCCATTACATTGCAAAGTAATAGTTCTCCTCCCTTTAACCAGAGAGAACCCAAATCCCACAGGGCACCCTGGGCATGCTGCTAGCTGGAAAGAGATCCTGTTTCCCTCCCCAGAATCTTCCAAAGCACAGCCAGCCAGTTATTCACATGAAAAGGTCCACTTCTTCCTGGTCAAGAGCTTGTTTGCGTTCTGACCAAAACACACTTAGCCAGGCTAGATGCTACCATGTCCCCTAGAGAGTGCATGCAGGCTGCAGGACACTGCCACCAGCTCTTGCCTACACCAACCCTGAGCACAGGTCTCCACAGTTACATCTGCCTTGGATTGCTTCCTGTAAGCAACAGCATTTCAAATCCCCAGGTTTGAGAATCCCAGAATCCCTATTATCCTGGATAAAGCAGAGATTTACAACATAAAACACATTCCAGAACAGCTATTAAAAAACAGAAAATACATCTGCATTTACATATATATGCAATCTAAATTGAGAGAGCAAATACTCTCCTTTAACTTCACTCCTCCCTATCATCCAGACTTGCAACCTGATTACACTATGTGCTTCTGCACACAGTGCAACAGGACAACAGTGAAACCACTATTTTTATTTCCTAGTCTTGACCAAAATCTCAGCCACTAGTTATAAGAGTAAACATAAGCCAACTAAGCAGAATGTAACTACCACATCCAATAACCTTTGTTATCACTTTGCAAATGGATCTGCATTAAGTGTAAGGGTTTGCTTTGTTTTGTTTTTTTAAATTCAGTACAGAGGGAATACTTTAGCTTGGTGGTGCAAAACAAAGCCATTTTTCTTCACAATCCTTAACAGGTAACTAAATCCAGAGCATAACGACAATTCCCACTCTGGGAAGACTTCAACTACATGCACTGAAAGAAGTTTTATATTTCTCAAAGATGAGAAACTCAGTATCTCTAGAAATCAATTGCATAGTTGTCCTACAGTATCTCTCCTTTAAACTTTTCAAACCACTGCTTACGTTACCTTGGATAAAGAAGAGTTTTAGGAAAGAACTCAGCTACATTCAAGAGAATACTTCATATTTTTACATATTTTTTACCACCACACACTTATTCTCATCTTGACTGTACGGTTCTTACACACACAGTTAATGCAGTGAATCAGCAATTATTTTTCTAGTGTCTCTAAGTGTCAAGATTAATTTCACTATCACTGGTAATAAAATGGTTTCAAATGACATCTTTAATCAGTAAGTAAGAATGCACTCCTCCAATAGAGACAAGCTGTCACAAAAGGTCACCAAAATGTGACAGGATGGAAATTACGTTTGTAACTTCAACTGAAATGTTAATTCCTCTTTAAGTGTTTTCTCAACTATGTTCAGATTTTAAAGTAAGGAGATGCAGCTCTGCAACCAGTAGCATTTGTAAAAGTTCTCTATAATCTCAAAAGCAAGCAGATATTTATATGCAAACAAGTATTTTCTTTGCTGTTTAACTTTCCACCACATGGTCAATCATCTGGTCTCTCTATCAACATGAACACTAGTATGAATAGAAACCATTTCACAACAGCAAGATTGTCTTTTTGCCAAAGATTAGTTTCAAAAAGAGCTCTTTAATTTATAGATTCAGCCACATTTGCATCACCTTCTCCTTATTATCCAAGAGCTACGTTCCAAATCACTTAAAATTACACTTAACAATAAGTCTAATTCAAATTATTGTCCCTTTAACAGTCAAGCTCCACTACAGGTTTTCTCCCCATTGGCTGGTCTTGTGTTTACATTAACTATAAAGTAAATCCAGATACATGAAAACGCATGCAATTGTCATTTACCTTGCTATTATGTGCAGAAATTTAGCTATTCCAGTGCACTCTTGTTTTTTAAAATAATCTGTTTTGTAAAGCCATCAGCACCTTTTGTATAAATACAATATGGCCTGTACATGGTATGTAGAAATATGGTCTTATGGTTGAAAACACATTTGGAATAACACTTCAGCTAAAACATCCCTTCCCCATATAGACTAGTCTGTGTCTCTAGAGGGTTCCCTTCAGTCTTATTCTAATCAGAATCAATTCCTGTTTATTAAAACAGTGCTGAAGAAAGGACCTTAAATACACTTCCCCTGAAACCGCAAGTACAAAAAGCTGTTTGCTAAATACAAACAACAGATAAGAAAGATCTTCATTCAAAATCATGCACTGACGTCTCTCAGCATGACAAGGCCTGCATGAACAAAACTGTGAAAATCTGATTCAGCCTCTGCAGCTGACTCCCTGCTGCTCATGAACAAGTCCTCTTAGCCACAACACCTTTGTTAGAATTAAGGCTTCTCAATTTTTGCAGGCATAGTAAAAGCCCAAATTCATTGTAACTGAATTGAAGAATTAGTAGGCTATGCAACACAAGAAAAAAAAATAAATCCATAGAAGTAACATCCTTTGCAAAGCAAGGCTTTTAAGGCAAGAGGAAAATTTCATAAGGACGAGTTCCAGCAACCTAGGTATGTGCTCTGTGAATGCAATTCCAAAATGCCCTATTGTCCCAAAGACACTGACTTACCTGGAACAAAAGCAAAAGCACTCAGCTTCCAAACTCACACTGTGTGGCACCACTCTTAAAACAATGCTGTGTGAAGAATCCATCCCTACAGCCTGGCAAAACGTGTTTATGCTGTGTGGTATTTAGTTGCCGGCTGGGGTTAAACCACGACATTGAAGTATCAACAAAACACACATCTTCTGCCAGTCGTATCTGACAATTAGCCAACAGTATCTGACAATTTACCTTCATTATCAGTTCACCTCTCTTGCATATCTTGATTCTCTTCAAAAGATCAGGGCTTTTTCTCCACAGTTTGAACTGATATTTTGGTTCAGTAGCAAAACTATGAGACTGGTACAGCTTTCTGAAAGCAACACTTAAATTTCTGCCCACCTGTTTAACATCACCTTTAATTTGACTTTTTATTATTATTACCACAACTGTAAGACAAAAAAAAGAGGCAATATAGTTATCCCCAGTGGGGTAGGTACACCACCAGTATCAGATACTTGTGTACCCAGGGCACACAAGGAGTCTTGAAGTTGACTCTCTAAACCATAAACCAATGTGATTTTATTTATAAACTAAAACAGAGCAGCTACAAGGAAGGTGCAAAACTATTGTTTCTTCTGAACTAGCAGTGGCAAGTTCATTAGCAATATGGAGCAGTGTTCCTAGAAACATACACACTTGTGTTATGCTATATGAACACAAAGAAAATGTACCCTTTTAGACACCACTAAAGAATCAAGGTGATATAAGAGACTGATTGTTCCATGTCAGAAAAGCTGAATTCAGAAAATAGGGGTTTCTGTAGTTTTTCTAACACACTCCCCAGCATGTTACAATTCCTCTAGGCCAATCCAAGAGAAGGAACACAAGAGGTTCACAGCACACAGATGTTCCTGGGGGAAAACAGCAAACATGCAAGTATTTCGCAGCAGAACATAAGTAACAAGATTTGTGTTATCAACTGAAAATCTTCCAAGGATAGAAGTCCAAAGGAATTCCTTAAAATGTTTTTCATCACAACGCGCAGTGAAGGACAAATCACATAGCTGCTGCTTGAAAACAGAAAAGCTTTTAAAGACACCACAAAAGTCTCAACGAACAAACATTGCGCTGCTTTTCAAAATATCATATGCATAAACATCACTCCCAAGGAGACAGACAGTACACGTACTACAACAGGCTAGGACTGATTTGGGACAACTTGGATATAGGCCAGTCTAAGTTAGAAGGAGATTTCTATCTTTTCCCATTAAACTCTTTTCTAAAAGTTTTAGCAAAAATGTCTTTTACTTTCTTTTAATTATAGTTCTTCAAAATAATCCATTTTCACAAAACCTCACCCAAAGTTTCTGGAATGTTTCTTCTTTCTCTTGTCACATCTGAGAGCCTAATTATCGTTCCTTCTTTCCGTTCAGTTTTGAAACGTAATCGTCCAGACTCTTCGTCATCATCCTCCTCTTCATCAGATTCTTCCTTTGTTTCTTCTTGAAGTTCCAGAGATGCAATAGCTGCCTGGATCACAAAATAGAGGACATGCAACCTGAAAAATCCACTTTATTGTGACCAGTGTCAAAACCCAAAGATTTCTTTAAAGGTCCCTTTGTACAAATTTTGCTGTGTAATGCCATACTCAGTGAACATCTAAGAGCTTGGTTGTTTTTTTTTTTATATAAATATATAAAATGTATAATAAATTACATAGTAAAATCTACTGACAAAACCCATTTTGCTGCAATATTTAAGGGAATACAGGAACTCCAGTTAGAACCACTAACTGATTAGTATCTACTTTTTGCACAGAGAGACACTTTATCACTGAACTGACTAAGATGCAAAACTGGGATACTACCAGACTCAAGTAATACAAACATTAAACCATTAACTGGTTTTCATTCATCAACAACTGTCAGTAGCATGTTGTTAAAACCAACCAACCAAACAAACAAACCCTAGCAAACAAAAAACAACAAGCAAAAATACCCAGGTAATCTTACATCTCAATTTTATTTCTCTAGCTATGCATAACTGCACTTGTCTTTACTTTTCATAATCCTTGAAAAACTCCCCAGTTTTAATTCAGCAACTGAAAATGAGAATGGAAAACAGCACTGGATAAAATCTGAATACAGCATATTGGAACACCACTCCCTTGTCCTCATTTACTTTCCAGTTTGCTTTATAACAGAGAACAATTATTTAGATGAAACAATGTTCCAAATGAAAATGGATCCCTCTCCTTCAAATTAACATAAATTAAAAAAAATAAATCAAATTCATTTTCCTGTGCTGGCATGATAAAATTAAAGTTATATTTGATTTCTAGAGTTGAAAATTAGAAGTGTTCTAATACAGTATGATTTTCCATAAAATATTTGGTTACTGTGTATTTGGTCATTTCTTGTACGAGCCTACTTGCTCATTTCTCAGAACCTGCACATGCATTTTAATTCTTTGCAAAGCCAAAAAATACATCATAACTTTCATGTTGTTTGAGGACAGTAAAAAAAAAGAAAATTGGGTGAAATATAACATGCAGAAAATGGTTTAATCTTCTAATTAACCAGACTGGTACAGTAATTTATATAAAAAGGCACAGCAAGTGTGCCAGTCAGGTGGACAGATACTGTCACAAATCAAGAAAAAGAATTAATGGCAAAACGGTGCGAGAGATTGCAAATTTCCTATCCAGGAGCCCAATTTCATCCAAACTTAAAAAGAAAGATAGGAAGCAAGATCCGAGACAGGATGGATCTGGCAAGACAGCTTCTAACTTAAACACGCCACATGAACTCAAGCTCAAAGGTACTCCAACTTCAGTCTGGTGAATAAATGATCCGTATATCTTAGCTACTGGGCTTTAATGGGCTACTCATCCCAAGTTATTTTCATTTTATCATCTCCTTATCTCAAAACGTGTTTTCTCCATGCCAGGCAAACATTCAAGCACCACCTTTCCTAACCTCACAAAAATGCTTTAAGATGTACCCAAGAGAATAGCTGAAGTTTACAAAAAGCTTCAAGGATTGTATTTTTAAAACATATTTACGTTTATGTAACAACTTTATCTTATTAAAAAATGCAGTTAAAATCAACAGACAAGATAGCAGAGAGAAAAAAAAAAAACCCACAAAAAAGAAAAAAAAAGAGAGCCAAAACAAAACAAAACAACAAACCTCCAAGACTGAAAGAAATCCAAACCTCAAAAGCAAACCCAAATTGAGCACAACTGGTCTGATTAACATATCCATGTACAATCAAGGCACCTCTGAGAACAGGCAGTTGAGTCTCATGGAACAGAGGAGGGATGTTAGCAAGGAAAGAGATGCTAAGGTGGTTTTAATAAAAACAAACAAAAGCAAGGGAGAAAGACAGGGTTAGCATTTTACTTTCGAAAGAGGGACTCCCAAAAGAGAAAGGTGCAGCAATACCTCTATCAAATCTATGTTTTTAAATATCATAAACCCCATAATTTTACTGTCTCAATGCTTGTCTTTAAAAACGTTCAGGATTTGCATGATATGCTCTCTCACTACACTGAGCCTCCTGTTTTGCTTTAGAGCATAAGCCCCAAACACATCCACTCTCTAAGGCCATGCCCCATAAAAGCTATGTTGGAATTCACACTTTTATTCAACGACTGGTCTCAATCATGTAACCTCATCTGTGAGTGCAAAACTTACTTGTGCAAAGCTCTATATGTGGCTCAGACTGCAGAATCAGGACTAGAAAGGTTAATGCATTCTGCACTGTCCTGAAAAACTTTGCAATGCTTTAATGAAATGCTACAAGAAAATACCTGTGGAAATTCTGTTGCTTTTTGGTAATTGTTCATTCTGGAAAAAAAATAAATATATCCATTCTAAAAAAACCCCACCCAAGTTGTAACAGACTACAAGACAACTACTTTCGTATACAACAATAATAAACATTTCTCAAACTTCTATAGAGCAGCACTATTCTATTCTTCACCATTTATACTAATTCTGTAGTCTTCTGGGTCTGACTCACTTTATTCATCAGTATAATGCTCATGCCACCTATTAACAAACAACAGCCGTACAAGCGTTAAATATCAAAGACAAAAAAATCAAAGGAGCTAATGAAAAAGCAGGCACCAAGGAAAGGCAGTGCTCGGGAATGCTAACTGACCCATGTCCAAGTCTGATTACACGTATTATTGAGGGATTTATATTAGTTGCGATGGAGACACAAACATGTCTGACAGCCAACCATATGTTCTCCACATATAGCTCCAGGAAAGGTTATCTGAGCTGTGCAGGAGCATACACCCTTCCCCCGCAATTTGTTCAATAGTTGTAGCATGCAAGACTTGTTTAGATCATCTTTTCCAGCTTGCAGCCTAACAGGATGAGGTGTTTTTCCAAGACTACAGTGTATGAATGGATCCTGTGTTTCAAAACAAATTTACACAGGAAAAGACACAAGTGCAGACACAGAATTAATACATACTAGTACTTACAGGATTCTATTTAATACTTGCTAATCATGAGTATCTCTTCATATACATGAACAGTCACTGAAAAGCCACTTGAGGTCACCCGACTGGACTAGCCAGCCAAGGCTTCTTAGCAATTCTCCTCAAAGGGAGCTTAACATTTCCCATTATGACACCTTGCACAAAGCCATCAAAGAGCTTTGCTGACTCTTCCTTACGACGAAAAATAAGGACCTTTCTTCGATCACAGAGTTTTCTGCCATCCTCATTAAATAATTACGCCATAAATCCCAGCCATGGACCAGAACTCCCCACGCTGGTTTACGATCTACTATGGAGAAAGAGTAAGTACTCCTGCTCCAAACAGCTTACCAGGCAGTTGCAGGGCTGATAACAGACATAGCCCAAGAAAAGCAGGAGAAAACACTAGTCTGCACTATAAATGCTGATCTTGGCACATTGTAAAGTGGGATTGTAAAGTGTTCTGGAGAGCTCTGTGTCAGAGATAGCCAAGATGTACAAAACAGGTAAGTGTCGTAAAGGCTAAACCAGATTCCTCCCACAGGAAACATTACAAAGGTGAAACAAAGAACTTTTATTAACAAGCTAGAGAATAAGCAGTGGAGGCTTCCAGCAGAGGCTAACACTGAAGCAGCAGCAATTACTCAATCCTAAGGGATCAAGAAATAACAGAGAGCAGATAAGACGATGTTACCCTATTCCAAGTGGACCTCCATTCACAGATGAAAAATAGGAATCAAGAAAACCAAACCTAAGAGCTTCTAAACATGTTTACAATTTGGCCGTTTCTGTTTGCACTCTTTTAATCATTTTCCTCCAGGCTAACAAGTAGTGTCTTCAAACTTGAGCAAAAGAACTAAAATGCGTAAGTTCTGGCTTAACACAGACAGAACAATTCAACATACAGGCACATCAGTCTTTCTTCCCCCCAAGTCTGTATTCTATCAAAAGAAAAGCAGTATGAAGCACTTCTTTATGAAATGTTTTCTTGATTGAAGTCCTCATCGTTTCTTATCAGCATAACCCAAGACATGGTTTAAATTTATGCAATGAAAAACGCTATAACAGACTCCATGGGAGATTAGTTCCAATATAAAACAAAAATTATGAATTCTAATTTCAGGAGGTATATTTTCATAAACATTTCACAGAAATAATTACTGATAATATCCCTCAAAAAATATTTAGGACATGGTAATTCATGTAACTGACGGTTTTATCACACCTATTTGCTGCTGAAACTTCTGGGTATTGGGTTTTGCTTGTACCTTATGAAGGCAAAAATATTTTCTGAAGCATTGCTGCATTTTTCAAGGAAGCTCCACAAAGTGTGTTATTTATTCAAAACCCAAGTTCTAAGCACTGTTTCAAATCAACTATCAAGTGAAAAAGCATGCCTTGAACTTGAGCTGGTCAAGGACACAAACTTTTCCTGCCTCTTCCTCACACCTCCCACCTGAGTGCCACTCTTAACAGGTGTCTCACTTCCCTTATTCACCAGTTTCCCCCCGCCATGTTCCAATTCCCCAGCTAGCCAGCTTTTCTCATTTTACAGATTTTCTTCGTGCAACATAATAAGAGACTTTGTTTGGTTTTAATGAGGAAACCGCTTAAAATACAACACTACCAAACACTCTATCAGCTTGCTCTCAGTTATTCAGATGCCAAATTTCAATCAAGAAATTATAATGCTATTTATTTGTACCACATCTATTACAGCTCCACTCTTGTGTGGCATTTTCTACAGAAGAATGCCAACAACTGCCCTTGTTTACAAGCAGTGAATGTTATGAGATGTAAGGAGGAGTGCTGTTATATAACACTCGAATAAAGAACAAAACTCCTCAGAGCTGGAGGCATGCATCTAACCATGTAATAAACAGAAGTGCATGCTCCTCAAAGGTTCTTTCTCTTGGTGGTGTTCTCATTTGGAGAGTGCAATTGTGAGCTTACTGACAAATGTAAGTAAACTACATAGGAAATAATAAAGGAATAAAAAGATGGTGTTTTGGAAACAAGAAACCTGTGGCAATCTGCAAGCTACCAGAATAGAGCCAGAATGTAGAATAACTGAATAAAAATGCAGCCAAAATGTTCATGTTATACGATTAACTCTCTAGAAGCTCTATTAACAAAATCAATTAAAACTTGCTTTACTGCTAATTTTTGAATGAAAGGAATTTCGTTCTGAATTGGACAAATTTAGACATGATTATTATGAATTCTCTTTAGTTCATATCTGAAAATGAAACTGTGCTTTTTTAAAGCAGTAAGTTTGACAGTAAAACCCAGCTACGTACTTAAAAAAAATCTTACACGATGTGCAGTGCATTCATCGTCTCATACAGACTGTGGCTGCAGTTAGCACAAACCCATCAGTTTGCTTTTAAAACACCAGAAGGGAATGTACATGATGCAGTGAATGAATAAAAAGTGTTTCACAGTTCTTGGGAAGGGTAGATTTAATACTTAGAAAGTAGGAAATTAACTACATTAAGGTGTATTTCGTGTAAGTTGTCATGCTTGCCAACAGCAAAGACTGAACAATGCAGGTGGCCCCTTTCGATGCATCTCTCCACCTACCAAAGAATGTTGCTTTATTATAGCAAGTTTGATACAACTAGAGTATCACAGCACACCCATTTGTTAGAACTTCGCAGAATAAAATACTTCTGTGTCTTTGAGGAATTAATTTTCTGATGAGTTAAAGCTCCAAAGAGGGAACACACTCTGACTACACTTCTCAGCAGGTAATCCATTCAATCCTATTTAATTAAGAACTGGAAAAAAAAAAAAAGTAATATTAAAGCAGATTCCTGATGGGGAAAGGAAATAAATCCCACATCAAAAACTTGTGGCAAATTAGTAACAGGTATGATACCACTGTTCCAGGTTATAACTATTTAGCATATATTTGGCAGTTTTTGGAATAAGCTTTGCTCTTACAAATGAAGGAACACATCCTTTTCCTAATCAAACCATGAAGATAAACTTCACAGAAATTTCAATCCCACCACATCTTCCAAAACAACAAACTATGCCTTTCTAACAGGGAACCTTCCATGCTCACACTCCTCCTCAAAACAGGATACCCAAGAACTGTATGTACACTCCCAAGAGCAGCAAATTAACCATCTGGAAAGTGAGGCACCACGGCTATTACAGATTTAGCAGACTGCATGCAGTATTACTATCACTGTCCTGCCCAAAAGGGCCCCTGAAGTTTCTCATGTTGAAACTACAATTAAATATGGACATTTTGATCTCTCCCTTATGATTTTCTTGACAAGAGAGAGATGGGATCTGGTGTATCCGATAATACAGATGCTATTGCAATTCATCTTATATAAAGAGTAATACCACGAATAATTCAACATCAGCAAAGTTGCATCAGTTCTTACCCAGCAATATGGACAATTCTACCAATTCAAATTCTGAAACTACTAGTTATTTTAAGTATCCATTAAACACAAAACATACTTCTGATTCATTTGTCATTGCGTGGGATTCTTCCAGCTCCTCATCAGCTGTATATTCTTGTTCTTCCATTCCTTGCTCATTATATGATTGCATGTAATCTTCATCCTAAGGCAGTAACACACGAAGGTGAAAGGACAGAGGCCAACTTTACAGAATCACAAACCCATTAACAGATGGCATCTGTATGCACTGTTACTGTTTCCAGAACTGGAAGAGAAGTATTTTATCTATCAGAACTGTCAAGTATAAGTGACATAAAATATAAGGTATAATTATAAAAAAACCCCATAACTAAAATAGTTTTCATTCTGATTTCAGTGTCAAAGATCCCATTTACTACTGTTTGCCCCATCTACTTCTGTACTTCTATACCTTTTTCTTACAAATTCATGAAGCCAGCACTGCAGTACTTTCTTACCAAAGGAAACATGCATCAACAGCACATACACATTAACATCAGATGTTATGCCATCAAAAATATAAACATTCTTAAAACATTCTGCACATGCTTTCATATGAAAGCAAAACCTTTTCAGTTTGCTTGTATTTTAAAACACCTCACTGATCACATACAGTTTTAATTAAGATTAAATCATTTCACTAGCAATTAAAGCCAGTGCATGTTCTCTAATACACTGTTTAAATTATATTGAATTATGCAGGTGACATTTTCTGAACTAACCTCCAATCTCTTTATTCAGGTTTAGACAGTTCTCAGTTACAAAAAGGATGAACGAGCAGGACATCAATCACTTTGGGATATTAGCACCTTAAAGATGTCTTTAGCAGGTCAATAATCTTTTCACCTTCGAAGGACTTTATCAGATCTTGTCTAAAGCCTGGATAAAAGCTTTTGCATTAAGTACTTCTAACAATTGGCAGTGTATCTCCACCACACAAAGCTGTTTTCTTCCTTAAGGATACAATCCTCAAGGTCATGATTCTCAACCGCCTTCCAGCATGACAAAGGAGCATTACCTACCGCCAAACAAGCTGTCAACACAAACTTTGTCACAGCCTAGATAAAGAAACTGGCAGACAGTGATAATAGGTCTAATTTCCCCTCCTCCCTAGGGAGGTAAACAGATTTCAAATCAGTCTAAAACCCTATGCACATGAAGCAACGTTATCTTTGAAGATACAATAGAAAAAAACTCACTGGAAATTCATCTAGGGGTTCATTGATTTCAAGGTCTAGCACTTCATCTTCTTCTCCAGGCTCTTCCCCATATTCTATTTGGTCTTCAGTCAGTTCAGGATCATTGCCTTCATAATGTCCTTCCTCTGCATACTCTGAAGCATATATGTCAGGTGCTTCAGATTTGTCATAACCAATTTCATCGTCCCCTTGGTCATACTCAGACTCATGTTCTAGTGATGGATCGTTGATGGTCTCAGAGAGATCGTATGATGTAAGTATGCCAGATGTAGCATTGAGGCTAACTGTGACACCTTGAGAACTATGGTATAAAGGGGGAAAAATTCAGAGGTTGAAGCGTAACAGTCAACTACTCACAAAGATTTAGCAAAACAAAGCCAACAAATACAAACTCTCCAAGTTGGTGGACAAAATTATACCTCATACACTGTTTGACTGCATGCCATATTCTTATAATGTATACTGTAGTGCAGCTTATCACCAGCTGCAGGCTATTTGACCAGGGGAATCAAACCAACCAGACAGTTTAGCAGGCCGAACTGGCAAAAGTCCTGCTTGGTAACCAAAGCAGACTGGATTCAATCTTAACTCCAAGACTAACAAAAAAATACATAAAATTATTATAACTGCATCTGTTATCCCAATCTTTCAGAACACGCTAGTAAATTATTTTTTATTAAATGCATTATTGTTCCTTATTATCTTGAATTCAAACTTCCATTCTTATGACAGATCTAATGTTCTACAAAAAATAACGTCAAATATATCTAGTCAAGAATTGTCATTTACATGGCAAAGACTTACTCTAACTTTGTAACAATGCTGGCACAGACACTTAAAAAAAATCAATACAAACAGTGGCAAGTTTATAATCTGCAGGAAAAGCAAAATTCAGAATTTACTGTTTACAATAACTAGTGCCGTAAGTACATAAAAGAGCAACCAACCAACTGCAGACTAGTTAGAAAAGCAGGGGGAAAAGCTCTTCTTGATTTGAGGGCTCTGGGTACAAGGAAACCCAAAGTTTTTTATTTTTGTTTTTAAATTACATTCTTATTACTATTCTCCTGTGTTTAGGGGAACAAGATCTAGGCAGCTTTGAGCTATTTGCATCTATAAGACGGAGAAGATTTAACACGAAAATTAAGACATTATGCAGGATTATCATTATCCTCCCAACTACAGAGGCATAAATGAGTTTCAATGCAAAGAGAGGGGAGAAGGGAAAGGAGTGGAGCAAGGCTCACTCTCTGGCAATAAAACTGCTAAAAACACAAGACTTGTCTACAGGAACCTGCTTCCACTGAGCAACATTATCACACTTCAGGTACTTTCTCATGACTCATGCAGTCACACAGCCATCCCTGATGCCCAGGGCTCACAAGGAGGAAATCCAGAGAAGAAACAGCAAGAACCGTAACTGGGATTCCCCATTTTGAAGGAACTGTCCAACCCTCACTCACGCAAAGAGGAAAACAGGTAATCAAAAATTGATTGCCTGAGGTATTTCAACACACCCTCACCAATCCAACACAGGGACAGGACTCCTTACCCTAATTCTAGACAAGAACAGAAATATCTCAGAGCAATATATATATATAATGTTATACATATATGTATATATTTATAGAACAAGTAAAGGAAGAGCTAACAAAACAGACAGGTCATTAAAAGCAGCAGTGATACTGCATCACTTCTGCATCACAAGCATCTTCCTTCCCCCTTCGGTCCAACATGAAGAGTATAAACGTCTAGACACTCATTTTGACTTGTAATGCCACAACTGAGTTGTGGAGCTGTATCACCACAGAGTATTCACAGGGTAGGATCCCCAGAAAACTCCCATGGAAGTACCTGCTTAAGCCTATAAACTGTACAAAATTTTCTGCTGTGTAGCTGTACACAAATATTTAAGTTACAAATCAAGCCTTACAAATATGAAGCTCCCCTCCTCAGGATCTTAGGAGGCAAGATATATTTTTAAAAATAAGATGGCAGGAAGGGACTTTATGGGAGCAGGAAGCCTACAACAACACCAAGCAAGGCACAGAACAAGAGCTCTGTAAGTATTTATAAATATAAATTCTAAATGCACAGATGACACAGTGTCTTCTTTATAAGCATTTTCTATAGAGTTAAGTTTACTAGATTCAAATAAAAATATTTTACTGAAAAGCTAACAATGCTACTGAACACATGTACATCATCAAGTAGCTCGCTAAGTAAAAAAACCTATTTTAATTATATACCAATAACTTCACTTTAGTAGTTATTAGCTGTCAATAGTAGTGGTCATTAACAATTTTGAGTTATCCAAAATACAAGATTTAGAAAAGAGATACCGAAATTCTTGTTCCTCTTCATTGTCACTTTGCAGAAGATCATCATTCAGCTCTTCATCTGACAAGTCTGATTGATTCTAGGTTTCAGAAAAAGTCAATCATGAACATCAAGGATATAAACTTTTAACTAACTAGGTACCAAAACTATTGACATTTCTGAACATTTAAGTACTTTTTTTACAAGGAACACAACCCAGACTAAGATCATATCATGAAATTACCTAATTTGATGACAAAAATATGCTTAAACAACAAATCTGAAAATAAATATTTGACAGTCTTATGGGAATTTACAAAACTCAGATTTGCCTAGATATCAACACTTATCACTGATGCATTCCTAAATACAGCCAAAGATGACAACTCACTTAAGAAATGCCAGGAAAAAAGAAAGGTTAGCCTTAGTATGCTGCCTTGTGACCCTGATGCATTAGGCAAGAAAATCCACTAATGTTCCTGCAGTTTCTAGAGAGCAGAGATACTTCAGAAACTGAAGGAAAGGATATGATGATATGAAGAAGATTGAAAAACTGTAATTAGTTTGTAAGTGAAAGAAAAAAAAAAAGAAATTATCATGCCTTTTCTGAACTCCTTCTAATTTGTCTATCACACTTTCAGTTGCTTCACTTATCTTTTTTTTTTTTAATAATTGCCCACAAAGACGAGGTAACTGCAGTTTTGCTAAGCAACATTATTTCCATCCCCTAAATTAGTAGGGGCAGAAAGGTTATAAAAAACTACTGGGATGAGATTAAGTAGAAGCAAGTTTAGCCTGAATAGCTCAGGGAAAACTTCCTGAGAAATCTATTATTACTCCACCATATGAGTCCATACCCAAAGACACTGCTCAGAGCTCAGTAACATGGCAAACTGAAAACAAGAATAGAAAAAACACAAGAACACATAATACATGAGAGAAATCTAGTATTGTTAATATTCATGCCATTTTGTTTTAAGAAAAGTAAGTAGCTTTATCAACTCACATTTCAACTACAAAGACATATGCAATATTAACTGCTTACGTTTTTGATAACTGTATAACATACATCTGCAATCCCTATCCTCCTGGAATTTTATTTTTTTAAACCAGTATATAAGACAAAGCAAATTCCTATCTTTAATAGGGATTTCTTACAAAATAATTCAAAGAAATTATTTTGAATTTGAAACATTCGAAGTGTGATTGTAAAAAACATCATCAATTAAATCTCAACTTTTACTAGATCTGTGTTTCTTTACAAACTTATTCATCTCCAACTAAAATACTGAAAATTACTTTATAAATTAATTTATTTAGCAGATAAAGTGGAAAAAGAGGTGACTAGCCAGTTCTGATTTCCCAAACAGAAGTTCTATCGTCTGCAGCTATCTGGCAAACCGAAACATGCAGCTCCTTTCAGAAAGTTCAGTTTTGGAAATAGGTATTTGAGTGAGGAGTCTATAGCAGACAGGAAGGGCTCATTTATGTTCCCCAGTGCTAGCTGCTCCATATTCTTCCCTGGCTTCAGAAGAGGAAATTTCTGCCTACTCGTCAGACAAAGTAGTAGTGGACTGTATGCAGTGAGTGGATCTTCAATAGACATCAGTGATTGCTTTTTTATTTACTCTCTGGTAAATACCACTGGTACTTTGATGACTAACTTTTAATAGCCAGGAAACTGGCAGTTGAAGTAAATTGTCTAGAATGCTAATCAGTACTCAGAAGGCATAACTGGGGGGAGGAGGGTTGGTTTGGTTGTTCTGGGGTTTTTCTGGGGTGGGGGTTTTGTTGGGTTTGGGGTTTTGGGTTTTTTTTTTTTATTTTTTTAAGTGTTTCTTTGTTTTGGGGGGTTTGCTTTTTTAATTAAGCCAGTATGAACTACACAGAAACCAATTTTGAGAACCATCTCCTTTTTAAACTGTGTTACGAGAAGAAATATTATCTCAGAAAAAAAATACAGGTTTTCTAAAACTTGTATTTTAAAAAGCCACACTTGGAGGTACTTCACAAAAGGAAACAGAACTCCGGGTGCCGATCTGGCTACAGGGCAGATCTCAGGTACCTATGGCTGTCAGGCTTGGGAGAGGTGGCCATAAAATATGTAAGAAGCCATACCAAATAATTGAAGTTGGCAAGTTGATTAGCATTTACATTTTAGCATCTGTAAAAATTCACTTCAATGCACATCTCTTACCTTTTTGCCAGTTAGCAAATCCTCTCCAAGCAAGTCATCATCAAGTTCACTGGAAAACATTAACAAATTTCAGAAGTTGAACCTCAGAAAACAGAAATGAACACCATATAGGGTAGACACCTTAAAAAACTAACTTCAGGAGAATTGGCGCTGAGTCTGCATAAAGCTTTCCTTTTACCAAAGCATTTAGGAAGTTGAAAAGGGAGAAACATATTTTAAATTAAATAGACCATACATATTAAGACCATTGTTGTGCGATCATTTTCATATGCTCTCCTTTCCATACCCCCCGAACTATGACACAGCACATAAAGCGCAGGCATTTAAAGCACACTTAGGCAGGTCCCCACTCTAGATCCTTCACTGCAAGACCATTTGGGCATAGTCTCCACACTGCTGTTTCCAACCTCCCCAGGAAATAAACACGTGACAGCAGTGTCCTGAAGGCAAGACTCAGTGCCCAAGAGGCACTTCAGCAAGGAGGCACTGGCAGACCGGCTGGCTTGGGAGCCATTTAGGCCTAGATCTTTCATAAATACTCCCTCCACCTCATGTTGAGAGTAAGGTCAAACAGACATTTGTAGGATAACAAAATCAAATGCATGCTTCACCATCTTTACAGGTGTGGCTAAGAATTCAGGAAGCACAGAAATACCTGGCTTACAAAATATCTACCATCACAGAGCATCTGCCCCATAAATAGGATGCAACACAAAGAACGACAGTCCAGATGAAGTTTAGCTTTAGGACAGCTGCTTAATCTCATTCTTTCTTCACGGAAAGAATTACCTAGTGACAGGAGTAAACAGATTCCCCCTTCTATAATAAACACTTACTACTCACAAATGCCTGTGTTAGAACATGCATGTCTTAATACTAAAATGAGACGCTACTGATTTGAAATCAGCTATAATTCAAGAATGAGACTCTTTCTACCAGCACCTTAAAAAACAAACAATCCACCCCCCTCATGCCTTAGATATTATATCAAAATTAAATACCCCAAAGTGAGAATAGGCTATACAAACAGAACAGGAAAACGTAGAAGAGTTCTTCAGGACTACAAAACAAATACTTGAAAATGGGGAGGTAATCCCAAGACATAAATCAGTGCTAAGAGTTATTTTTGCAGATGGATAAACCTTGTTCAGAGCTGGTTCCTATACACATAATGCAGGAACAGATTATATTCCAAATCAGCCCTAAATAGGATGTTATCATGAGTACACAGTATTTGTCCATAACTGCTGATCTCAAACAGTTCCAGGAATGACTGAACATTAACAAATACCAATTGTTTTGTGTTCATTGCAATATTAAACAAAAATTGGGACGTAAGACATATCATACATTGCAAAGAGTAAAATCACCAGAATTTAAGCTCTTTATTTCAGAGACAGAAAACATCAAGAAATGGTTGCCAAAGAATTTAGAACCAAAACTGAAGTAGGAAAAAGTCACTAATTTCTTTAGCTGCCAGTAATCTGACAAATGCACCAAAAGATTTCAAAATATTTCCCAGCACTACGGTCCACCACTGACAGTTCTTAATAAAACTTCACTAGAAAAATTCCAAAAGACAGCAAGAGCATGTGTTATAATAGCATTCAAAGACAAAAACCAAGCTCAGGTAGTAAGGAATTCAGATCGAAAATGAATGGAAAAGAAAGGGAAAGATTAAATTAATTATCTAAACACTAGCATATAAGTGAAGCTCATGACAGAAACAAAAGTCTTTCATAGAATGCTTCTCAAAACCTATTACAATATTCAATGTCATTCAACATTTTCATTGATAAATTAAAAGAAGAAACATCACCATGGTAACTTTTGGAATAAACAAAGCAACAGTGAAAAGCCTACACAGTAAAGCAGACCCATCTCAAGCTTCTTTTAAAATAGCCAAATCTTAAGTTATCTATCAGAAAGAAGAGGGACCAGAGTTATCAGATCTGACTACTTCAAAAAAAAAGAAAAAAAGATTAAAAAAGATACTAAAATATCTTAGGCTAGCTGAGAAAAACACAAAAATGAATGGTTGCAATCTGATACCACACAAAGCCACACAAACTAAACTGGAATAAAAGTACTCATCTATGATAGTTCCAAAGGCAACTCACCCTCACTACCATCAAGACACAAAGGTCTTTCCAAAACCACAATTCCAGGAAATTAGTGTTAAAATAATCCTAGAGTTCACCGCTCTCACAGGAGACAGACTTATTTACTCCCCAACACTCAACATTCCCCTCACTGAATAAATTCAGCTCACCAAATGTGGAAGAGAAAGTAACAACAAAAAGTGGAAAGTTTTCTGCCAGTGCAGAGAAATTAATAACCTCAGAGAAGGGTCAGAACAAGCAAGTTTCAGCAAAAGTCAACCACTAAATCAGCCCTGTCATCTCACACGAT
The DNA here is from genome assembly GCF_004027225.2 of Strigops habroptila. Classification (NCBI taxonomy): domain Eukaryota; kingdom Metazoa; phylum Chordata; class Aves; order Psittaciformes; family Psittacidae; genus Strigops; species Strigops habroptila. The sequence continues at coordinate 105,772,052 of NC_044277.2, read as the reverse complement.
AACACTAGAACCACATCTTTTTCCCAAACCAAATCTTTGGGCTCTTTGTAGAGATAAACATATAAATTAACAGCCCGTGATAAAGTTGTCAGACTGGCCCTTTTTGGCCTCCAATTTCATGAGCATGCCTCATTAAACATGAGCAGTAGCAAGGACACAAGTGTTTCGGGAAAAGAACTCATAAAAAAAATGTAATGGGAAAAATTCTGCAAGAACAATGTTACATTTGTATTCCCAAATCACAGGGGCCTGTGTTTGGGAAAGGAAAGGAGATTTGGAAACACAAAATTATTTACACATCTAGGGGATAGGACTCAGTTAAGTAGCAACACAGTAAGAGTTGACAGCTGATCAAGATATATGGCTAACAGCATAATCCCTTCACCATTCCTCACAAAATAAATTATTTGGGATGCAAAGCAAAGCATGAGCGATTAAAGAAAAAAATAAAAAAAAAAAAAAAAAAGTGTGTTCATTCAGCCTTTTTACCATCTTCAAGAAACTGTGTCCTATACTGAATTAGGCCAGTAGTTAAAAAATTCAAGCAATTACAGTAGGCAACAACATATCTATGTACAGCATTAGTAATCGCCCAGACAACCATAGAACTTAACACTTCCAAAGATAGCTCAATCTAAAAATAATTATTACATTAAAAAAATCCAACACATGCAAATAATGTTCTACTAAAGTTGTTAAAAACAAACAAACAAACAAAATCAACATGTAAAAAAATCCACATTTTCTGAAATTACCACCAAGATAACCTTCCAGATTTCCAGCATTGCACCTTAAAATTTTTACCATTGGCAATAAGCTTACAACTTGAAATACAACAGCTGTTTGACTCTTCCAAATTTTCTGAAGTGGTAAGAGTAGGACAGCTAAACACAGATGTGGCCAGCCAGCATCTCAAATCCCATCTATTCATACAATTAAGTTAGTGAAGGCAAAAAGTTCAGAAAATATTCTAATACAGAAAATATACTAATACATTTTGCTTGTAATACCGGCTTCAGGAGTTCTGAATACCCAGAGCTGGGGCTGGGAGGCACAGTACAGTGACCCAGCCTGAACAAGTTATTTTAATTACACTCTCAAATTGGATCAGTTCCTTGCAGTTCACCAGCCAGCTGTCAAACAGCTGTGCTGGCCTGAAAGAGAGCAGACACCCCTCACCAGTGTACAGCAGAACACGCCATACACTGAAGCTATTGTCCAAATCCCCTATTCACTCTTACCTCCTACAGCAATGAAAACTACCCACTTCACCTAGCAGAAAAGCACAGAAGAGGAAACTAATTCCTCTGGAATGACAATAAATGTAGAGTAGCTGATTCAATCCAAGGGCTCAGCTCAGTGGAAAACTACTTATAGTATTTTTATTTTTTTTTTTTTTTTTACTATAATCACTGGAATAATTATTACAAAAGACAAAAATCTATTCAAATGTTTGGGATTTTTTTCCTTTTTACAGTGAAAACCACTGGCAAAGTCTGAAAAAGTTTCTCTTTTACTAAAAAGGAGTAATAATTACAAAAAAAGAAAAAAAAACCACCAAAAGAAAAAAAAACCCCAAACCAAAAAAGTGAAAGGTTTTATCCCACAAATAGGCAAGTCTAGCCTCAGTAGCTTGATTCAAGTCTCTCCCAGCTAGAGTGCCTTTGCATAAAAGAACATGGTCTTATTATCCCCCAAAATAACCAAGTTCATACATACTTCTAAATCTTTACAGCAGTCATATTTTTCAATAGAAGCCCATAACCGAGTTCCATTACTTTTCCCAAATATAAAACTGAAATAGGACTTTGAGGATAAGAATTTAAACATCTCATTAAAAATTAAAAAAATTGGACAAATTCAAGCACTAGCGAAAATCTAACTACTTAAACTACTGGGATCTATTAAATATTTAAAAGGAAAACCAGAACAGTAATTGCAAAGTTAATTACACACCACAAATACTTTGTATTTATCTGATTTTAAATGGTATCTCTCTATAGTGCTCTTATATTCCTCAAGGCAAGTATACGTTTGGCACAATCTAGCATCAGCAGACATGCATAACCACCAACATCTTCATCAGTATCTAAACACGTGCTACTCTAAATGTTAGAATACAAAATGACAGAATGGGAAAACAGCAATGTAATTCATCATACAGAAACTGAATGTGGAAATATTCTACGTACCTGTCCCAGTCATCATCTCCAGCTCTTCTTCTCCAAGACCTTTCTGCACCAGGCTTATCAAACTGATCAAAGTCATCATCTGCAAAAAAGGTGACTACATTAAATAATTCTCACTGAATTGAAAGGTTCCTGAAAGCACCATATAATTGGGATTATTTGGTGGGGCTTGTTTTTCAGAAGACGCAAAAACACCTTTTTCTGCTTTCCACGTTAATATGAGCAAAGCTGATAAATACTGACATGCTTCAATAATAAAAAACCATAATATACTATATAGCTTTCTCCCTTTTCACCACTGAGTTGACGATAACCCAAGGAAAACAGATAGAGCATGAGATAAATCACTGGAAAATTTTGCCAACAAAGGTAATTCCAGAGAAAGGCACTCCCCAGCAATGCACAAAGCTGAGGTGCTACAGAGATGAAGGAAACGACATCTGCCAGATCTCTGCTCGCCTTGGGGGCCGTAAGCTTATCTACCCACACCGAGCCTGCAAAGACACTTTGTAAATAGGAGTAAACCTCAGGTCAGCACAAGGCAACCTGGAACAGAGGAGGGAAGTCAGGTGTAATATACCACCAATTATCTCAACTGGGGCATTACAACTATTAGAAGTCATTGAAGTAGGTTACTCTGGGTACCTAAGCATGGACATGCCTTCCAAGATAAAACTGGCACTCCATATATTTCTCTCAACAAGTACCCTCACTTTAGCCTATCAAATCACAAATTACTCTTGCATAGCTTAGTTTGCAAATTATAATTTTGCTATTTAAAAATCTTAAATCTTCCATTTATCTGCAAAAGAAATGCAAAGCTCAGCTGCTTTGTTCAGACATCCAGATGTCTCTATCATCTGCAAACTAGAAGCACACACTTTCAGAAACACTCAACCCCCACTCTCCCATCCTGTGGCTACAGCCCAACAGGGAAGGCACACCTGGATTGAGTGTCTTTTCACACATTTTAATTACTTCTGTAAGAGTCAAACAAATGGGCAAATGAAAGTTATGTTCAAAGAAGGAGAAACCCACTGCAGTTTGGTCTGCAAAGTACAGGAGGCTGAGCAATCCAATCCTTGCAGTCTGACAGTCAGAAATGATGATCACTAAGATGCCACATATCCAGTCAGTCTCCTAACTATTTGTATTTGATTCCCTGAACAAGTACAATGCCAAGGATCAACTGGTCTTTTTTGTGTGTGTTTGTGGTTTTTAGTGAACCTTCAAAACCAAATCTGTATTCAGCTCTTTAAACTCAACCTGGCATCCTTCAGTGATTACTCCCCACATATAATGACAAACCTATCCACTTCTTTCTTCATATTATCAATACACAAGTGATAATGACCAACATAAGCTTAAGAAGAGGTAAAAACATTAAAAAATATAAAATTCAGTTCTTGCAATGTCACTAAATTAAGAGCTTTCAAACCACAAATTTCAATCATAAATAGCTATGAAAACAAGACTGTTCTGTATGAATTATGATGCAACACAACTCCAGTGTGGCAACTCTTTTGTTCTGAAACAGTATCTAAATAGAGTTACTTTTTATCAGGTTTTCCGCTTTACTGCCTACAGATACTTTGATATTTTTAACTCATCTTCTATATTTAAATTAACTTATGAGCTAACACCACTGAAACAAACTGTTGGTTTACATTTCCCTGCAAACTCCTCCTATTCCGATTCCTATTTCAGTCACAGGGGAAAGCCAGACAGATACACATTTGCTAGTTTCACACAATACCAACAAAAACAAACAAAACCAAAAACACACCCACCCACAAACAAACGAAAAAAAAACCAACCCACCAACCAAAAACACGCCACTAAAAACAAACCCCACCTTGCTCTCCTTACGGTCATTCAAAACCATATTGCAGTGATTATCACAGAATGGTTTGGGTTGGAAGGGACCTTAAAGCTCACCTGGTTCCAAACCCCTGCCATGGGCAGGGACACCTTCCACCAGCCAAGGTTGCTCCGAGCCCCATCCAACCTGGCCTTGAACACTGCCAGGGATAGGGCAGCCACAACTTCTCTGGGCAAATGCATCTTACTGCATTGCCATTTTAATGGTTCAAGTATTCTGCGCTGTTACTGTTCTTACAGCTGGATTGCAGTAATCCACTGACTTGATGTAAACACCTCCAAAGCGGGGTTTGGTTTTTGGGTTTTTGGGTTATTTTTAAGATAATAAGACTGCTTTTGCAGCAACCCAAAATTAGTGTCCACATGTTGACTAATACAGCTTGAGACAACAACCAGTATCAGGAAGAGGTAACTTCTTCTTAAGCCATGCCTGCTTGCTTGCGAGATACAGTATTTTTTCATGCCAGGCACCACTTGCAGAACTACAGACAGCTGTATTATAAACCAGCACCACTTAAAGATCTTAGCTCTTTGGCACACAATTCTTACACATGTGGACCTTCACGTCAAATAGGTTTAAATCTAGAAAAAGTTTTGTGCCAAACCCTTTATCTCTGCTGAGATCTCTCTACAACAAAAATTATCATTCTTCAGTACAATCTGTAGTACTTCTCCAGGCCAGATATTGAAGTTTCATGGCCATACAAGTGCTACAGCCTAGTATTACTGCTAGTAAAGAAACAATACAAAAGAGGGCCCACATGCCTGTCAAGTTTCTAGTGTAGAGCTGGACCCCCACTCTATCATGATACCAATATCATGAACCTCCACCCTCCAGCTCTTCCAACCCCTCCAAATTTCTCACAACCTATTCCTTATTTATGAGCAACTCCTACCAAAATCCAAGGCTGAGTTACATCCATGCAAAGCCCTTTTCACAAGACTAGCAAGATGCATACAAAAGCCTCAAAAATGACTGGTCAATCTGTGTGTGGTGACCATAGCTTATAGGAACCACTCTGCCCAGGTGCGCACCACCTCCCTTGTCCTCATATCTCCCTGTGTCATCACACTCTTATGATACAAAGATCTTTGGGAAAGAGGAAGACAGCTTTTCTTTTTTATACTTATTTGTTCTGTGACAGCTGACAGTGACAATGAGCATTACAAATTATGCTATTTTGACATTAAGTACTGTCAGAGTCCAAAGCAGGTTGTAGCTCTCCTTTAGAAAAGAAGGTCACAACAGTCATGCACCTACAAACAGCATTCATTGTCAGCTTCATCATCTGTGAGACAGCAAGTATTGCAATAGACACAGGCCTCACACCACCAATGTGATCTGATACCTCGCAAACCTCAGTGAGGCATCATTTTTTTACGTTTCTGAAACTACACATATTTTCATTTTCTTCTACCTGTCTAGGTAACAGAAAAAAGCAGCAAACAGCAATCAACATAACATTTATGGATGTTTCTCCTTAAGAAACTCAAGTCAATGTTTGTGTCAAGCGTGGTTAAGTGCCTGTAAAACATTAACTTGTATAGAAAGAGGAACACTCAACATCAGCAAAGCACAAAACCACTAAGAGCTACAGCCAAAGACTTATTTATATGTATCTATGTAATTCCCAGTACTGTGTAGGAGGTGAAGAGAGAAGAAAAAAGGGTGGGAGGAATCCATGAACTTAAGCTTTTTAAGCAGGAAAATGTCCATTGTAGAAGCTGGAAGAGGTTTTGTGTTTCTTCCAGCGGCGTTAGTGCAGCCTAGAAAGGCAGTCATACACAGCAACTGTTGCTAAGAGATGCAATGCAACGGTGTGGCTCCTCCTTTCAATTCAAGGCTCTCATGGCAAACCTTACCAAGATGTGTGTGCATTAGCTGGTTATCAACTGGAAGATTCTAACAGGTGATCACTAAGCACACCAAGCCCCCTGTCTAACTTCCAGGCAGCACTAGAAGGATTAAAAAGAAAAACAAAACCCAACAAAAAAAACCACTAAGCCCTATCATAGAATCATAGAATAGTTGGGGTTAGAAAGGACCTTAAGATCATCCAGTTCCAACCCCCCTGCCATGGGCAGGGACACCTCGCACTAAACCATGTGGCCCAAGGCTCTGTCCAACCTGGCCTTGATGCCAGGGATGGAGCATTCACAACTTCCTTGGGCAATCCATTCCAGTGCTTCACCACCCTCACTGTAAAGAACTTCTTCCTTATATCCAATCTAAACTTCCCCTGTTTAAGTTTGAACCCATTACCCCTTGTCCTACCACTACAGTCCCTAAGGAAGAATCCCTCCCCAGCATCCCTATAGACCCCCTTCAGATACTGGAAGGCTGCTATGAGGTCACCACGCAGCCTTCTCTTCTCCAGGCTGAACAGCCCCAACTCTCTCAGCCTGTCTTCATACGGGAGGTGCTCCAGCCCTCTTATCATCCTCGTGGCCCTCCTCTGGACTCGCTCCAACAGCTCTGTGTCCTTTTTATGTTGAGGACACCAGAACTGTAAACCAATATCAAATACCAAAAAAGCGCTAACTGAATAAGGAAGCAGGACAGGCCAGTTATAGAGGAAAACAAAAGAAATAATCCACCACCACAGCTCCTCCTACCGCAGGAAAATCACCATTATCAAAGTGACAGAGAAGTTGCAGGATGCTGGCTGTTTTGAAAGGCCAGCCTGCCTCGCAAGGCTCTGGCCAGCTGTGAACCAGAAGAATCACAGAATCATAGAACAGTTAAGGTTGGAAAGGACCTTAAGATCATCTAGTTCCAACCCCCCTGCCATGGGCAGGGACACCTCCCACTAGACCAGGTTGCTCAAGGATCTGTTCAACCTGGCCTTGAACACTGCCAGGGATGGAGCATTCACAACTTCCTTGAGCAACTGTTCCAATGCCTCGCCACTCCCACGGTAAAGAATTTCTTCCTTATCTCTAACCTAAATTTCCCCTGCTTAAGTTTGAACTTAAGCAGCACAAAGACAGCCAAACACACTTGATTCTCCACACTAAAGTGTTCCCATTTGCTTTATACTTACCCTGGTGTAGCACCAGTAGTGCTGAAAGTCGCTCTATACAGCTTTTTTTTGTTGTTGTTTTATGATATATACCCAGAACTGCTTAATAAGAACAAATCATCCACGCTAGAAACCCACAAAGTACAAGCCTCATTTCCTCTTTGGCTATGCCGATGGTAGCTTTTAACTCTGTAGATACCCTTTCAATAAAACCTTTGCTAATCATTTTTCTACGTAAAATGGAAGTCCTAAGCTACACAGTTAAGTCTCACAAGTGTAGGAGGTGAATCAGCAGGAACACTGCAGAGCTTTTAACATCTTAAAATGGTACCAACATAGCCTAAAAAGGTAGTCCTACATAGCAACTGTTGCTAAGATCGAGTATTTTACTGCAATGAGATGGCCAAGACTTCTCAACTAGGAAAAACATTTGGTGGTTGCATCATTAGTCTTCCTAGAAACACACTTGCACGCTTTCTGGAACACTAACCACATGCTGTCTCATAAGCCTTAACAGTTCAAAATTTTGTATTTTGCTTCAATATCACACTATCGTGAACATAGAACATACTATTCGTTTCAGGCACTGAAAAAGCATTGAAGATTTCTCCTTATCCAAAACAAGATGGAGATGCCACAATGATCCAATAGTTCAACGGATAAAAATGTATTACACCCTGTTTACCCAACAGGTCTTTTAATAAGTAACTCAGCTACGCTGCTTTTGGGCAGAACAGGTAAAGGAGCTATTAAAAAAAAAAAAAGAAAACTAGAGGAAAGAAGTTATTTACTCCATGAAAAAATAACACTTCTCTGTGCTCAGATTTAATGCTGAACATCAGACCATCTTGATCTATCCCATTCTGTGGTATCACATTTAAAACAACATGACAAGTTGACGGCATTTCAAGCACAAGCCTCCAGATTAAAAACAGCTTACCAGCTTATCTTTATGTAATAGCTTATTTCTACAGAATATTTTTCTTCATATTTTGTTGTAAAAGGTTACAGAACATATAGATATTGTAAAGCCTCAATGTTCTGGAACTGAGTATGTATCATTTAAAAATAGATCTATTTTTCTGCCTGACAGTGAATTGAATTTCAGTATCTCTTGCTATGCAATACAGAAGAATAACACGTTTCATGAGGAACAGTCATGCCTAAAACATAAGCTGGCAATGTAACTGTACTATTAACATCAACTGAATGGAAAGTTCTGGTAACAAATTGCGACAGCATCCAGCAATAAAAACACAAGGTCAACAGGAACTCTTATGCCTGTGATGAAAATCTAAGACATTATGAAGCACACTATGAACCTAGTCCCGTTTATTATAGATACTCAAGCTCTCTACCCATTCTTGAAAAGAAAAAAAAAAAAAAAAAAGTCACATGCACTCCTACTACTGCATTATGCACAAGAACACAAATACACCACACTCAAATGCAGTTTAGTGTATCTGTTCAGGAACAGACATCATAGGGCCTTTATATTGGTAAACAGTCACAGAAGCCTTAAGTATTTATAACAATGCGACGACTGCTTAACATGTTCCCCAACTAGTGTATTTCATGTTTTCTTTCCGAATTACTCTATAGAGTTTAACTTCCTCAAACAAATAAAGTAGAAAAAATAATTTCTGCACAAGTTATTTTTACCTTCTCAAAACCAATTTTTTTAGAGACTTTGTTATGATGCAAAGCAAGCCACTAACAATAAGCAAGAACAGAACTAATTACGATATGCTGCCTGAAACCACCAAAAAAAAAAAAAAAAAAAAAAGCCTCCAAAGTCTGCTTGGTTTTGAAAACATATTTGCTTTGGAAAAACATTTTAAAAGTGCCATAGTCCTTGCCTCACAAATGCTGAACGGTGAATGATGGCCAAGAGCTTAAATGAAATCCACATGAACTCAGCTCCCAAATGGCTTTGGACACTGATGACAAACTGCAACTCTCCAGAAACTCTCCAGCATCTTTCACAGTCACCAAAAGTTACAGTTAAAACAGAGGCTGCCTTGCAGCAGAATATAACACAGGACCAAACACATTACTTGGAGGTTTTCTGGCCAAGTCACTAACAACCATCTTAAATTATTCTGGAGAACAAGTTCTATGTGACCTAAAATCTGAGGTTTAGTATTTGATACAATAAAGCATGGTTTGGCTTTTGTAAACACAAGTGATACTAAGACTATGTTTAATTTAGATGACCTGAGAGAACATTCAGAATAACGTGACTTTCAGTCAAAGCTTGTCAAAGCAGCATAAAGAGATTAAAAATTGTTATGTTTTAAAGCAAATGTGCCTGCCACAAGCTCATTCAAGCAGTAATGGTTTCTGGCACTAGTCCTTAGCTGGTACATTAGCCTATGACCATATATTTTTATTTCATGAATTGTAAACTCTATAGACCTTTGACACTTAAAGGAGTTTTACTGCAGTATGTGCACACTAAGTTATAGTGACCAACTACACCAGCCCACCTAACAAAACAGGATGCAATACCCAGAGAGACCAAAATATAGCCAGCAGTCCACACACTTTCACCTAGGCACAAATGCGGAATATACTTCCGGTCCATGTATGCTACTGCTGAATAGCCTGAAGCACAACAAATTCAACTGAATTTGTCACACTGGAAAGTTTTTAGTACATCTGTCAATTGGATAGTGACCAACAACACAGAGAAAGGTGCTTGCTGTGCTAGCTGTATAAGCTTTTCCAATTTTTTATCAACAGCTTCACAAGAGGTTTTTAAAGCCACTACATTGCTGAAAGCACGACAGCAGCCCTTAGATTAGTTAAAATTAAACTGATGACAGCGTAAGTTCAAGCTGGAGGAATAACGTAACAGGCTCTAAGGTAGAGAAACACCCATTCAGCTACTCTTGGTACAGGACCTCTGGCAGGAATAGGGGTAGACACGTACAGACAGAGCCCTCTTCAGCTCCTCCTCCGCCCCAGTCATGATTCATACCCCAAGAATATCTACACTAAAAGTCTCGTAGACCAATGAAGTTGATCAGCAGTTATTTAATGTGAAAGGAAGAAAACTTACAAATAGCTTTCCCTTACTTCAGTATGGAAAGCAAGATACGTGTTCCTTGCTTTGTTTTAGTAATGGTTTGTTGTTTACCCTGTAACCATCTCTCCCTAATGAGATTAAAATCTAGCTGTAATCTGATTGCAGTAAACACCAAGAAAAAAATGCCAGCATCCACACGACAAAGTCGTTACATTACACTATAAGTAGATGATCACTAAATCACAGAACAGCCCAGGTTGGAAGGGACCTTGAAAGACCATCTGGTCCAACCTTTTGCTGGACAGGAAGCCTAGGTGAAATAATTTATCTAGCACCCTTGCCCAATCGCATCTTGAAAACCTCCAGCGATGGAGGTTTTTCCAGTGACTGACTGTTCTCAATGTAAAAATAAAATTAAAAAAAGTATTTCTTTTATCAAGTGAAGCCTCTCCTGGTGCAAATTGTAGCCACTGCCCCTTGTCTTCTCCATGTGGCTCCTTTTGAATACAAGGCTTCCTTTCTCTTTACAGCCACCCTTTAAGTAAGATTATGTTACTCAATATTCAACATGTTTGCTCTGGCTCTGTTTTTATACGAAAGTTTGAATCCAAGTTTGGGAACCACTGTCTTAACCGTACCAATAGACTAAGGAGCAACTATAAGCTCTTAAAGTCCCTCATCATCACTAGCACACCCACCATGAACTTCTATGCTTCGATACAGCCATTCTAGAATTAGAAACAAACTGAATCAGGCTGCACAGCAAAGGAATTTGTGAAGTAACATGAAGCTGTGAATCACTCCCAGAGACCACCACCTGAAAACCTTCCAGTTTATGTTTGTGAAACCTATTGCCAGAAGAGCCTTTACCTTCACTCTTAGAAAGCTTAGCTGCACCAACAGGTGGTCACAAAAGTATATACAAATACTTCATTCTTATGAATCAAGCCTCCTGTATTTCCCAAGAGCCTAAAAACTTGTAAACAAACAGTGAGTCCACACAAGCTGTCCAATAGACAAATGACCTTCCTTCCATCAAATATATTTAAATGTTCGGCCAACACAGCCATTTCATGTTTCATTTTTCAGCCATGCAACATACCCTTACAAAAGATTTAAACTTTAGTCTGCATCTTCAAAGCCAAAACTTCCTTGTGTTACCCTGCAATGTTATCAAATTAACACCCTATTTATTTTTCCAAGACCTATTTTGTACTACTTTACCAATTATTAGAGCCCTAAGAAAAAAAAAAAAAAACCCCAACAAAACAAAAACCACCACACCAAAACAAGGTGCTGTTATCTCCATATTTTAAGGTCTTTCCCTCTCCCCCAAAAAATAAAAAAACCTAAATCCTACAGTTAAAACCTTAACTGATCAAAAACATTTAAGCCAAATAGGCACTTACTCCTGGGCTTCTTTCCCATGTTAGTACTATCGACTTTGGATAGCAGTCCCTTTCCAAAGAGAGTTCCATATACCGCTCCTGTAAGTTCTATGCTTTTTCTATTGAGTCTTAGAAACGTATCTAACAACTTCAACCAGGAATTTTCCTTGACTAGTCATATGGCCATAAGTGTGTGACACCTCTGGGTTTCTTCATTAAGGCAAGCGCTGCACAGCGATCATCTAGACTAAACAAACACTGTTTATATGGGACAAGGATTGTATTTATAATTTGCCACCATTTATTGATAAGCACAGTGTTAATGCTGAACAAACAACTGCTTGTGCCCACTTAGTACAAAGGGATCCTAACTCATGGGTAGACACAAACACTCCTCCACAACAAAAAAAAAAAAATAGTCTTGAAACTGCAGTTTGACCACTTGGGTGAAGGCTGTTTGCCGCATACACCTTTGTACATGAAAGCACATTCAGTCACCTTGCAGCAGTTTTAAACACAAGAACCAAAAGGACTCAGAAGTAACACTTTATTTAAATTACTCTGTCCTTATAACACTAAAACAAAAACAAACCTCCCAGAGATAGACCATGCACACAAACTTTGCTTCCACATCACATATAACTGATCTGAACCACAGGAACTAGCAGCAAGGTTTTTGTAAAATAACTTCAACATTGTAATATATTTAACACCATTGAAACAATGCCCAAGATATTAAAATGTTTACCGTTTTATCCATCAATGCTGGCCTTCCTAACCTTCTTCCCAAACATAACTCCTAAACTTGAGAATTTCTTTGTAATATTTACCTTTGGTAGGGAGTTTAATTTTGTTTATGTACATTGTAACCAATTAAGCTAACAATGCAAGCAGTCTGACCACTTAGCTGAGTGATCACAAGGGTAAGCCATGCTCTTCTTCATTACACCTACTTACAGAAAAAAAACAAGACTAAAATCAACACACTTTGGTACAAACAAGGGCAAACGGATCAACTGAGAAGTCTGACCAGTCTATCAAAACTGTTACTCCTAGCGAAAGCAAGGCCCATAGCAACAGGGGCCCTGCCCCGGCCAAGGGAACACAAGAGTTCCCATAAGCGCACGACGCCGACTCCCACTACCCAGAGCGGAGCGCCTGGGGCCTTGCGGTGCCTGCGGAGCTCCCGCTCCCCCGCGGCAGCGCGGGGCCCACCCGATCCGCGCCCCGCCGGCACAACCGGCCGCGCCCGCCCAGGCGGGAGGCCCAGAGGTGGCGGGGGGCAGTGGCGCCACCGCCCCAGGAAGGCCCCGCAGCCCACGGCTCCCTCAGCGCCGCAGCCGCTCCGCCCCCGGCCAGGCCCCGCGCCGCGGCTCTAGCCGGCCCCGCTCCCACAGGGAGGCCCCCCCAGGGCCCTGAGCACCCCCGGCGTAGCCCTGCAGGGCCGCGACACCCACCTGCGCCTCCTCCCAGGGCGGCAGCCATGGCTCTTCGCCTTGCCCAGGCGACGGCGGCGGCTCCCTGCGGCGACCCCGTGCCGCCTGCAGGAGAGGCGGGGCGCGGGGGAACGAGGAATGGGGGGCGGCTCGGATTCAGCGCCCGGCGGTTCCCCCTCCCGCCGCCCCTCCGCACGCACCCACCACGGGAGAACAACAAACTACCACAACATGGCGGCCGCCGCCACCACCGTCGCTGTCGCCGCCGCCCCCGCGCTGCATCATGGGATGGCGGAGGACCGGTCCCTCCCTCGCGGGGAGGGCGGGCAGCGGGCGCCGCTGGTTGGCTGGACAGGGCCCAGGCGCTCCTTGCGCCGCCACAGTCAGAGCCCTCCGCGCGTGCGCCGAGCCGCCTCCTCCCGGCGGCGCCGGCCGGCCGGGCTGGGCGGGAGTGCGCGTGCGCCACGGCGGAGGGGTGGGCACGCGCAGGCGCGCGGGGCGCCGGGGTTGGGGGGGGTGCTGTGTTGTGTGGGTCCGCAGCGGCAGCCGGGCCGGGGCAGCGCCGCCGGCCCCTCGGGCCTTGGGTCTGCGGGTTGCACAGCGGCTTTCGGGAGGGGCCGCGGAACCGCGCCCCAGGGCTTCCGCACCGTGCCCACGGTGCTTGCGGGCAGGCCCTGCTGGCCCGGGCCTAACTCCTCCTCTCTCACAGGGGAGCAGGCCCGCCGGCCCTCAGGGAGGCTGCTGGCCGCGGTGCCTTTGCCTCGCCGGGATCAGTAGCGGGGAGTGGGAACGGGGGAAAGTGGCAGCTTGTCAGCGCTCGCACACCGCCCTGGCAGGGATGTGTGGATGTCTCTTGCCGAAGTGGGCCGCTCGCAGCACCCCCAAAATGCCCGGCTCACACTGGGCGCCACTGAGGCTTCACTAGGTCATGGGGCCAGCTTGTGTCCCTAAGTTGAGCTGCTGCTTGTGTTGGGAAGAACCCCCATGAGTTACTGGGGTTAAAACACGCTGTGAAAAGGACAATTTGGGCTATGTTAAGGGCATGTGGTGGTCCATCATTTAAGGATTGAGCATGCAGGGAAGTTAGCACTTGTGCAAACTAAACTAAGAGTTCAGGCCATGTAGTTCTTGCTTCAGTCAGCCTGGGTACATACTTCACAGGCACAGTTTTGTAACATCCTAAATCTAGTTTCACTGCAAGCTGGAAGTCGTTTTCTGCTGTCGCTTTCTTTAAACATCCCTCCTGGCTGCCTGGCAAAGTGCTGCCCTTCTTTTCAAAGGACCCAGTGGTTGTGTGGCTTTAGAGTAGCTCAGTTTGGATCACTGATCCCACAGAACAGTAGTTCGCCAAAAAGAGTTTTCCTTTCAAGTTTCCTTCCCACCTTTTAAAGGAGAAATTGGAACTTCAGCATTCTGCACAGACCAGGTCAAACACAGAATAAAATTGTGCCTTGATATAAAACAAACTTTTAGGTTACACTACTTGCAAAGAAGCCAAATCTGATCTAAAACAGTTTAATGGAGCCTACTATAACAAGACTAGTTGAAGTAAATGGCAAAACTTTCCCAGGTGGACAAGTCCTCATGGAAATAATTAACGATGTTAATATTTAAATTATCGGTGTTACCTGATTAAACCCTTGCTATGAGAATAGGGAAGTTCTCATGTCACTTTGTTCTGGGCTCTCTGCAGACTTACCTCATTTGGTCTCATTTTTTAGGTTTTCTGTACAACTAGACATTTATTCTTTACATATTCCTATAAATTCACAGCCGAATTCTGACTTCAGTTTAGGAAACAGACCATCAGTAGGCAATGCTTGCTGATAGTTTAACACACAGTCTTCCAGTCCTGCCCTGGTTGCCTGACATGGAGGCAGTGAGATGAATGCTGCTACTGTCAATGGTAAAAAACCATGATGATTGAGTGGGGCCAGGATTTCAGCCATCGCTCCTTGGTGTTGATCTTTATTTTGGTTAGCAGGTTTGCAACACAAGAGCATTTCCTGTCAAGGGAGGCAGTTTTCTGAACCCTCTAAAGTCTGGGCGGAGGAGAAGGGGGGGGGGGGGCAAGGCTCAGCCACTTTCAGCAGCAGCCTGTTACAATTCACAGCTCTCTTGTTATAATTCTTTGCATCTCTTCTGTTTGAGGCTGGGAAATTACGTGTGAAACATAAGCACTATTCACAGTGAGCGTTTCTGTGGCATTCAGATATGTAGAAGAGTGTATTTTTGCTCATTGTAATAGCTGATTTGATTTCCATGACTGACAATCCAAACATAAATCAGGTTACCATTTGCTTAGCACACTAATCCAATATTAAAGAAGAATAGCAGGATAGTTCACTGTTACTCTGTTAATATACAGACCCTTTAGGCATTTCTTCTGGTACAAAAAAGTGACCATTCCCAAATGTCTGAACTTCAGCAGGTGTGGAACAGGGACCTAAACTACAGTGACAGACAGGTGTAGTCACTCTATTTGCCTTCACTCAGGACTTTCACTGAGTTTTGAAATTCCAAGAACTGTAGCTGCTCTGGATCTGTATAAAAATCTCTGATACTACCTAACCTGTGCTATAAAATTCACCTGTGCTTGCGTCTTTTCTGTGCATGGGGGTTAACATACTTGCTGCGTCTGGAATCCATGAATTAATATGACTTTATGTGAACTAGTCATCATCAATTTGTTAAATACTTTTGGAAGTTTTGCATAAATAATTTATTTGCCATATGTCTTCCAAAGCAAATCCAGTTGCAGTTGGGAATGCAACAGATTGCCTTGCAAGGAGATTAAGTAAATAACTGAGCCAGAACTCAAGAAACCTTTAATCCTGGTTCTGCACTCGCTTGCTGCATTACTAGGGCAGGTTGCCTTGCATCTGCTGCTTCAGATTTCCCTCTAAGCTAGGGAGAATAATGTTAAACAACTCCCCCCCCCCCCCCCCCGATGATTTTAAACCTTTCAGTAAAGATTATTGTGTCCTGACCTCTACATTAAGCTTCTTGAATGGCAGTAGTCATTGTCAGTTTTATTTACACTGGTTTTGGATGTTAAAATTTTTTCATAGAAATACTTAGCAACTTAGTTTTGGAACAGGCACATGCATTTTTTATCTGTTTTGGTTTGGTCTTATTTTGGTTTTTATTTAAATTATTACTTATTTTTGCATGCACACTCAGATGGTTAGAAATCACCAGTCAGAAATCCAGTAAAGCAGGCTTCCACGTTTAATTCCATTAAACCCCTAGAATTAATACAAAGGTATTAAGAACAGTGTTATCAACAGCAAGTGGCTCCTAATTCCCTACAGAAAATATACTTCTGGCTTATTTTTTAACCACGGTTGCCTCTTTGTGAGCTTTCACTCTGGTCTGGCAAAACCAGACTTGAGTTTTCATAGTATGCAGGCTGGCGAGATGGGTGCTCAGGTTGTGGGTTTGGCTTATAACCTTCTTGTGGTGAACCTCTGAAAGTGACGTCTAACTCCAAGGCACCATCTTCCATTCAAAGTTAAGCCTGTCTTTGGACGAGTTCCTCCAAATTGGACACTAAACAGGTCTTGGGTTATTTCAGCAACATCCTGTGATGCAGCAAATGTTCTGTTACACCTGACTGGAAATTCTGAATTTAAAGTGTACGCATGAGTAGAGAAAAAGCAAATTCACTGTCTTGTAAGTGCCACTGGGCCTGATCTGTGACCTGTTGGCAACAGCAGCAGTACCTTTTAAAAGGTATACACAGGTGAAATATGCTTTCTCTTTGAGCATATTCCCCAGAAGGGCAAAGGAGAGTAGGAAATGGGAAAGACTCTAAGAACTACTAAATAGCTTACTTAAGGCAAGGGAACAGTATGAGGTTAAAACAACTAAAATATACGAAAAAGACTGTTGTGATAAACTTTGAGCATAAAGCATTCTGAGTGTGTTACAGCCTCTGGACTAACTGTTACAGCCTCTGGACTTTCAGAGCTGCAGGCAGTGTTCCTGTGTATCAGATTTTCTTACTGCTGTAGTTATTCTTTCTGTTTCCTCCCCCATTCTTGTTACTTATTTCTCCACTTATTGCAGCTTACCTGCCTTGTTGTCTGCAATCCACTTGATGCATCTTATTTCAGCTGTAATTTCTTCAGAGCAACGTGACCTAGGGACCCCTGAAACAGCTGCTAGGGTGGAGAATAGGAGAGCTTGTGTGCTGAGAAATGGTCTCAACAAGCAATGTGTCTGTCAAGTGTGTTATTAATGTGTCACATGTGGAGTCCCTAGAAGGCTGGTCACCCACCACAGATCAGAATCTCAACAGAACACATACAGTTTTGAAGCATAGTGTGACATATATAGATCATTACTAGCTCTTAACTGGCTGCTGGGAGGTTTGGGCTGTAGCTTGGGTTCTGAACTAAGAGCAGCATGCAGAAACTTGGGTATTTGTGCTGGACCCCAGTGTTTGCAATATATTTTAGGGATCTAAAGGAAGGAAATCAATAAACGCCAGAAGAATCCAAGTGTTAAACATGGGGTTTATTACATTACAAAATATTGCATTGCAAAAATTTACAGCATTTTATTAATTTTTTTTCAGTCTGGATACTGGAAGTCTTGGTGACTAAGCTTTGCTTTGTTTCATCAGGATGCACATCTGGTGTCAGTGGCAGCAAGGGAATTGGGGCAAAGCTGACAAATGTGAGGCCGTCCTTGCTTTCAAGAATGACTCAGAATATAGTGGAAAATGTCTAAGATGCCTCATTCTAAGGCAAAGAGAATGGTACCCCGTGATAAACAGATCAAAGTAAGTAAAAGTTAGGAATGTTTACCAAGGTTTTCTGACAAGGAGCCAATGTACGGCATCATTGGCCTTGCCCAAATGCCAAGTTTTGGGAAGGTCTTGCTTTCTCTGGACACAGGCCAGGCTGACCCCTTCCGCTCTGTAAAGAGCAGAAGGACATTTGATGGCTCTAGGCAAACCTCAGAGCATCACAAGCAGCTTCTGTGGCCCAGATTCTTGTGGCACATACCTGTGAGCAAAGCCCAGTTCTCTGTGGAGCCCCACTGAACGTAGAGACATTGTGCACAGGTTCTAAATGTCAGCTTTCATACATGAACTTCCAGATCAGAGCTTATGTTCCTAAGAACTCCTTGTACCAGAAGGCTATAATCCTGTTAAAAGCCTCTGGGAACTACTGAAATGCAAATAATAGTAGCAATAATTAGCTCTGCTTTAATTGATACTGTGTATTCCTCAAATGTCAGTGAAAATTTACTTTGCTAAGCCAACAACTTCTCCCCTGGCACTCTGCTGGCTTTACCAGAATTACATGAGGGGTGAATTTGGATCATTGTAGGTTCCTGGCATAAATTATCAGCTGTTGATTCCCTGCCCTTTAGAACTTGGCAAGCATACAGGAAGAGTTTGCCAGACATGCAAGAACTAGGTCTATGCATTTATGGGGAAATCCTTCGGGACTATGCACAGAAAGGAGTACAATTTGCTAGAAGTACCCAGCTGTGAAATCCAAGAACTGCACACAGCTCTAGCAACTTAGAGCGTATTTAGCCTGGCCTCAATACTGGTGGTTTCTGGAAGCAGTTTTTTATGAAAGCTTTATGAAAGCATGAACGTGATTGTAACAGACCCTATAAATGTGTGGAAATGCTAAATTTACAGAATAGCCCTAACAGGGAGGATTTTGGTTGGCATGATTTAGGTAATTTTATGCTTACTCCTGTTTATCCCAGTGGCCAGGAGTTGTCTCTGCTTAACATTGACAGTGTAGTTCTGAGCATATCACTGGCATAAATAAGTAAAGATAGCACCCTTCAAAGCAATTGGCATCTTCAGTGTGAACAAGATCTGCATCCAGACCTTTCATCTTAATGAGCACCCAAGAATCTTGATGCCCCATCCTTCGTGGACAAACATCTGTGCCATAGGACTGCTACAGCATGCTCATACTCCTCAGGGGTTCTTTCTAAGGGAAAGAGAAATGTTCCTTAGCTCTAGTCCCTTAGCTCTAGTTGGCTAAAAGTTAGATGCCTAACCTAACCTAACCTCCTCTGTTTATTTACATTGGATGGGCTGAATGGCAGTTCTGAGCTGTGGGAGACCTGTCTTGATTAAAGTGAAGGGGAATAAATCCCAACCATAGAGTCTCTATTTTGATAGAGCTGAATAAGGTTAGAGCCAGTAGCAGATCTCAGGTCTAAAATTTTCCACATTTAGCAGAAAAAGCGTCCTGGCTTGTAGAGATTCAGTACGTATTGCAATATCAAGTAATAGGTAATGGGTTTAGGCTATAATGGAGTCCTTCAGAGACTTGGAGATACAATGCACCCAATTTTATGGATTATCCATATTATTATTATTATTATGATGTACAAAAATGTTGTCGCTCACCAAACTCAGGAACAGATTACTCTAGCACATTACCTATAAGCCAGTTAGTGAAATGAAGCATTGCAATTATTAGACTTCTTTATGCAAATATGTTTGTGTGGAAAAGAGAATCATTTGAACTGGGTTTAGTATTCAGGAAGACCTTGCCAGGATGATACCTGGTGATAGTTGCTATAGCTATTATTGATCGGTTTCCTTTTTCTCCCGGATATGTGTGGGTGTAAATGCAATGAGTGATGTGAACTGTAATGAGTAAAAGGATGGTCAGGATTTAGACCTTATCATGTGTTTTTTTCAGTAGCTGTATTTGTTCTACAGGTTTCACAACACCGTCTAGCATTAACTTTGGTTATGCTATTTTTCCATTACAGTGATTCACAGCATCAGTATTTTATTTGGGCCAAAATCCGCAAATCTTTCACATTCAACTGAATTCCTTACAAGGAAGGCTGACAGAATTAGGCCCTACATATCAAATCAGTTTCATCTGGGGACCTTAGTTTATCTGGTCAATCCAACAGATTTATTTATCACAGCCCGTCCTTGCTAAGCTGCGCACCTTTTCTGTAATGAGTTCCTTGCAGCCCAGGAGCAGGTTATGGAACATGAGCCATTACATCGTGCTGTGGTACAGGGAACCGATAGAGATGCATTATCCAACGCAGCCACGATTTGAAGTGCTATCTTGTGTAACAAATTATTGACTTCATTGTACATAGTACTAGGATTTAATTAAGCGATAAGGCCCATCATAGTGGTCCTTTGTCTAGCAGATAAGGATTTACCAAGCTTACCCAAGAGGTCTTTATCTGAAAGATAAGGAAAAGGTACATAAGGTGCCTTCTCCTGTTTTTAAATTGTTAACTGAAAAGACCTTATTTTTTAAGTTCTAGGTTGTTGTCTTTTCTTCATGGCTTAGTATTAAAGATTCAGATGGACTTTTATAAGGGAGGTTGTAACAGGGAAGAATGGTACCAGTGGCCTTCACTGGTGAAATTAATAGGATTTATATAGTTTTTATTCACAATGCACGAGCTTTCAGCTTAAATGGAAATTTAGCTTCTGATCTGCAGGAGATCCTCCAGTGACTCCATGATGCCATGGCCATAGAACAGATTCGTTTGTTTCTGATTTCAGAGGGCTACAATTGTTATTATGTTGTAAAGCTTAGAAAAAATTTGGATTACACACCAGAAGAAAATGAGAGATACACATAATTTCAAGACAGTTCTTCTAATGACTCTGTTGTCCACTAAGCTAAATGATGCCAAAATCTCTGGTCCTTTACCTGCATGATGTGAAGACATGTAAGCAGAACACATATAAAGAAATTATGGCTAATGCAAAGACTTGGAGTTAAAATAAGATTAACACACTGGAAAACATGAAATAATGCTAATGCTCAGTGGGGAAGAACACAGAGGAAATTACAGAGAAAGGAGAGAAGATCATGTTTTTTTATGAAAAAGGCATATAAGGGCTACTGTGTGGTCAAAACCAGGACAGGATCTTTGGATTTAGCAGATTTAATCCCTTATGTTATGGGATTTTAATATTTTTTAATAGAATCCTTTCATACAGGTCCAAGCTTCTTTTAGAAGTAGCTAGGCTGTTGCCTCCCCTCCCTTAGAGGAAGGCTGTTGTGCAACATCCTTATGCTAATAATTACCTGAGATCTTCCAGTTTACAGTGTGACTCTACCTGTATCGTGGCCAGTCCATACTTGTTTGGTCTTATATGCTGATACTATCACTTATAAGTAACATTTCTTTCTTCCCAGTGTTTTTCCTTTCCTTCCCTGTGTAAGCCCAGACAGCAGTCAGCCTTTACCGCACTATGTAAACCGAGACCCCCTTTGGACTGTTCTGCCCTTGCAGGTCCAGAAGCGACAATCACAAACTGACTCCATATCCCTTTGGGGATCAGGGGCATATCACTCACTGTTTGTTCCACCTCAAGTTGCTCTGTGTGTGCTCTGTGAAATCGTCCTGAATTTCCAGGCATCCAAGAACCTAAGTTGCGAGATACTGGAAATCCAGTAGGTTGCTGCCCAAAGCAGTTGTCTACCACATAAATTGATAGTGTTGGCAGCTCTGCTTGTGAAAGACTCCCTGTTCCCCAGATTGTATTAATCATCCTGCTCTGCACCTGTTTCAGCTTGAATTCTTCATGCTTGAACAGGGGCAGTAAAGCAGGGTCTGAAGGGATCAGATTGTATTAGAAGTGCTTGGAGCAATTCAAGCCAGGACTGAGTAGCAATTATAATGAGGGATACCCTCCAGGTTACACAAGAGGCAAATTGCCTCGGCAGTGAGTGGAAGTTTGTAGTGCTGTTCCAAGCCTGTTTGTTCAATAACCAGGGGATTTCATTTCCATTGTTGACAATCTGACACCTTTTATGGGCAATTGATTTACTTTTTTTAAAAAGTAGCTGGCACAGAAGCAGTAAGTGAGTGGAAAGGTGTGAATTAAAATGTGTACACAGCTAAAGACAATCACTCAGATATTTGCTTAGACCTGAAATCCCAGCTGTGAAGCTGGGATTATTCTCTTGCTCCAACTACCCTTTGGTAATTGCCTTGTGAGCAATTTTTCTGCTGTGTCTTTTTATTTATTTATTTGCAACTTTGAAAATTGGTTGAGCTTTCTGCCTCAGAGAAACAGTCCATCACCTTAATGTACCCCATATAGAGTTCCCTCACCTTGGTGTAGCTTCTAATGCCTGCAAGCCTTTGGAATGGGTCTCTGATGGCTCATCCTCCGGAGAAGCCAAAAGAGCTGCATCTGCTGGCTTCAGTAAAATAACTTTCCCACCACATACTTCATGTTTATTTCACTCAGAAAAAGATTTTACTTGAGTGCTGCTAGCAGGCACTCTGCTGTCCTTCCCTGACAACTGGGGAACAAACCCCCTTCACTTACACATATTTCAACATGAAATTATTTTGCTTTGTACATCTGAATGGTATCTTATAAAAAGGGATTTTTCTTCCTTCTAATCACACTCTGGTGCGAGCTGCCCCAATCAGCAATGTGTGCTCCCTTGCTCGCTCTGTGTAGTTGTTCCATTAAAGTAGTGTGAAAGCTACAACTGTGTGTCCACTGTCATTCTGTATTAAAAGTCAGGGGTAAGGTAATGATATGCAAGCTTGATCCTTCTGTAATACTTTCCTTGGAAGTACAGTTCTGCCATTTCTGCTGTCAGCCTGCATTTAGAGCACAGAGAGTGCTGCATGACTTGAAAGCAGCAGTAGACAACTCCCAGTCTAAGCCTTAGACGTTTACATATTTATGCTCACTTCAGCGGAGTAAATATGCTATGAATAAATCCTATTATGTTTGAAACTGTACTTGCAGTATAATAAAAACACACAGTGCAGTGGTGCAGTCGGGTTTTCTTTCAATGTCAATATGGGCATATATTTACTAAATTGTTTACTGTTAACATGGTATTCAGCTTCCAGCAGCTGTTGGAATACTTTGTATAATATGAGAAAATAATGAAGGAAAACTCCTTTAGCCTTTAAATAAGAATTGAATTAAAAACGCTGGCTACAAGTAAAATAGTTCTGTAGGAAATGGCCAGTCCATAAGGGGTGACTCTACAGCTGTTACTTTTGTTATTATTGCTTTTGATCTTGTGTGCGTCTGAATATGCCGTCTAATGTGAGTGACTTTTTCAAAGGACATTGCCAGGTATTGCTTATACAATGCTGTGGTGTTGCACATGTCACAACTGTATGTTGGTGCTGCATTCTAGGGAAGAGATTGTTTGACACCTGCCAAAATTTCTTGGAGTTTCCTTACTGGAAAAGTAGATAGCTGATGCTTGGGTTTACGTGGTCCCCTCAGCAGTTACTTCATCATTATGCTTTGAGATCGCTATGAGAAGAGAAACAGTGCTTTCTTGTCTCAAAAATCCCAGCCAGAACACCTGGTTTCCATTCTGGGTTGTGCTACCAACCTTTTCTGTAACCTTCCTCAAGACACACCACCTTTCTCTGCTTTCATTTCCTTCCCATCCTTTTCCGTGCGTATGTTATGAACTCTTCACGATATTGTTATCCAAAGGAATTTTAAACACTTTCATTATTTCAGAGCAACATCTTTTTTTATGTGCAAGCCTTTAGCACCAGCCGTACAACATATCACCCAGAGGAGTCCAGAAGAAACCAAGAGGTTGTTCACTGTAAGAGGCTCAGTATAAGACTCCATGTTGCTGTGGATGTCTCTGTGCTTTCACAGCTTGACCCGTGGAGTATTTTACAGTATCTGTCTAGGCTCAAGCTTTCACTTCTTCAGAGATTACCTGTACTGCAGAGGGAACTTCGAGGCTAAGAAGCTCAAAGGAGCTGAAAGTGTGACAGTTCTGTGTATGTCCTCCCACTATGGGGTGTGAGGAGTGTCTTATGGAGAACCTAAACAAGGGAAAATATGCTTACAAGACTTGTGAAGTAAGGAAAGATGAAAAATGAAAAAAAGGTACAGACCTTAAAATACTGTAAAAAGAAGACAGAGCTCCAGCTAAGCACAACAGAACTCAAACCATAGATAATCATGTCAGGTTATTGATGATAATTCAAGCTTTGCTGGACACACGGATTTGGGCTGAATCCAGTACCATCTACTTGACAGAGGAAAGATCAGAATATTAATCAAATGCTTTTATATTTGCCATTGAGACCAAAATGTTTTTCGCTTTGAGGGAAGAATAAAAAAAGCCAAAAACCCTCCAAAAGGCACTTGATGCTCACTTTTCAGACCAAGTATTATCTGTGAAATTTCCAGATGGAATACTTTATACGAAAGACAAATTTTAATAGGCATTTGAAGGAAGAAGTTTGTGTTAATACAGTCTGCAGCCTTAAAAGGCAGAGGACTGTTTGTTGAGCGTGTGCTGGGTAGAAAAAGAGTTGCTGTGACCTGTGCTTACCCCAGAACACTTTTACGCAATGCCGAAGTGGCTGTGCTTACTTTAGGACATAAAATGTGCAACTTGCTTTATGCGGAGTTGGCATGCTGTGACAGTGACTGTTTCAGTTCTCATTATTGCCCTTCTGTTCGTTTATGATCCTCTGGACTGTTTTTTAAATATATTGGTTGTCTTGCTATGTATGTTTACTTTGTGAAGTCTTTGAGGTAAGGACAGTCACGAGGAACAGCTAGGAAAAGGCAGATTCCATGCTCAAAAAGAGTCTCCGGGTGAAATGAAGCACAAAGATCTCATAAGGGCATTACTTTGGTCAAAGTTGGAAGAAGATTCAGGATCAGTATTCAGTTCCACTTTAAGCAGCTACCGGAAAAAGTAGCTCAAGAAACAGAAGAAATATCTCGTTTACTGCTTTTCATTGAAGTATGAATCAAATTGTTAGTATTTCTTTGCAGTTTTGTTTTAGGGAAAATAGAGATTTCCTTCTGTTAGGCATCAGTACTGTCAGGAAGTGTTGAGATAGTGCTACACCTGGGTCGGGGCAACCCCAGGCACTGCTACAGGCTGGGCAGAGAAGAGATTCAGAGCAGCCCTGCAGAAAAGGACTTGGGGGTGTTGGTTGACGAAAAGCTTAACATGAGCCGGCAGTGTGCACTTGCAGCCCAGAAAGCCAACCGTATCCTGGGCTGCATCAAAAGAAGCGTGACCAGCAGGTCGAAGGAGGTGATCCTGCCCCTCTACTCTGCTCTTGTGAGACCCCACTTGGAGTACTGCGTACAGTTCTGGTGTCCTCAACATAAAAAGGACATGGAGCTGTTGGAGCGAGTCCAGAGGAGGGCCACGAGGATGATAAGAGGGCTGGAGCACCTCCCATATGAAGACAGGCTGAGGAAGTTGGGGCTGTTCAGCCTGGAGAAGAGAAGGCTGCGTGGTGACCTCATAGCAGCCTTCCAGTATCTGAAGGGGGTCTATAAGGGTGCTGGGGAGGGACTCTTCCTTAGGGACTGTAGTGGTAGGACAAGGGGTAATGGGTTCAAACTTAAACAGAGGAAGTTTAGATTAGATATAAGGAAGAAGTTCTTTACAGTGAGGGTGGTGAAGCACTGGAATGGGTTGCCCAGGGAGGTTGTGGATGCTTCATCCCTGGCAGTGTTCAAGGCCAGGTTGGACAGAGCCTTGAGCCACATGGTTTAGGGCAAGGTGTCCCTGCCCATGGCAGGGGGCTTGGAACTAGATGATCTTAAGGTCCTTTCCAACCCTTACGATTCTATGATTCTATGATTCTACATTCACAGGCCGTTTGTTCAGTCAGTGCAATCTCACTTCGCACCATTTACCACAGGATCATTATTTAAAAAACAAATGAGTCCTAAATGAAGAGACTGGCTATACCTGCATCAGTCTAGATTACACTGAGACATCAGATGACAGGAGACACCAGAGATTACCCTCTGGCCCTGGCGATGAATGACCCAGCTCACTGAACTCTGTTACTGCCAAAACAGAGTGGCCAGGCTCACCTCACCAGTCAGCACTGTCATCCCAATTTTAAAATGAAGAATAAAATGACACAGGAGGACTAGCGGTCTGTAGAGATATTTGAGCTACCTCAGGAATTGCTAGAAGTCTAGTGTCGCAGGACCCAGTGTAGGCTAATTTTCCAGTCTTCTCAAGTCTGTGACTACAGATATACCCTCAGGGTTACAATGCAGATGAGCATAAAGATACCAGCATGAACACATTTGGGCCTGGCTCAGGACCCAGAAGTAGGCCATCCACAACAGCATGAGGCTCCAGATACACCAATTCTCCACAGTCAGATTGCTTCCCAGACACTGCAGTGTAGACCTTCACAAGGGTCTTGTGCAAGATCACACAAGAAGTTTGACCTTATGGTAAAATTTAATTCCTCTCCCCTAAATCTCAGCCTTTTATGGGACTGTTGACTCATTGTTCCTCTCTTTAGGAGATTAGATTTCATTTCTGTGGCAAATCAAACACGAGCCTCCTGAAGACCGTTGTTTCACAGAACACAGACTGTTGGCAGTTGTTCCCAGACTTGAAGGCCCATAAAACAAGCTGTGTGGTTATCTACTGGGGGGACAGCAAGATACTTTTAAATGTGTAACAGATATATTTCTATATTGAGTCTGTTAAGATTGTGGTGGGTAGGAATTTTACCATTGTATTCAGTGAATACAGCCTTGAGAAATTTGAAAGCTGGAAGACCTCGAGTGAGTTTTTATTTTAGAAAACATGAGAAATGGTATGCAGAGAAAACTTTTGT
The DNA here is from genome assembly GCF_004027225.2 of Strigops habroptila. Taxonomy (NCBI): domain Eukaryota; kingdom Metazoa; phylum Chordata; class Aves; order Psittaciformes; family Psittacidae; genus Strigops; species Strigops habroptila. Next base: position 105,745,493 of record NC_044277.2, on the reverse strand, counting down.
ACAAACCACAATAACTTGACAGATCTTCTGCTGAGGATAAAGCGCACCAGAGCAAACCAATATGTCTTAATTAATAATCCTGTCTACTCAGTACAATTGCAGTAATACTAATCATTTCCTGTGAAAAATCTTGGCTGAATACAAAGGCTTTTTAGACTTCTGTTTGATTTGCTCTTTCAGAACAGTAGTGTTTTGAAGATAAATAAAAACTGCTAATGAATATGTATATGTTTCCTGATGTAGAGTATCTCAGTGAATATTCTAGGGCAGTTTTGTAGTCTGCAGTGAACATGCTCCTTTGAAGTTTTTACTGGTTTAAAAATGCAGTCATTATGTTTAAGTCACACATCAGTTTACTGATTCAGTTAGACAATGAAAATAAGTGTACAAAGTATTTCAAGACAAGAACACTTTTCAACCTCAAACAGCAAAATATCTTGAAAATTCTTTTCAATAGCTGCAAGACAATTAAAAATTCATTTAACAATACAGAATAAGCTTGATTTTTACCTGTTAGAAAAAACAACAAACCCCACCATTTTCTCATCTGCTTAAACAAGAAAAATTAATGAATTGAGAGACACCAGAGGACTAGAGATGTCCATATGAAGGTTTTATGGAGACTATACCATGCAGCACCTGCTGGCCAGTGTGCTGACTTTGTGCCCTGCTGTCCAGGGAGAACAGTGGCAGCTGGGGTCTGTGGAGGCAAGTGCCTATGTTCTGCACCCCTGTGCAATCCCAGGGACAAGAGCAGACTGACTGCATGGCTGTTTGCTCGGTGACTGTTCATGTGGTTTGATTTCAGACTCACAGCTGCAGCAACATCCTTTGACTTGGCTTTGATGGGAAGCCAAGGTGGGTGAAACAATGTCTTCAGTTTTACTTCAAAAGTAGGGGAAAAAATGAAGTGATCAATACTTAACATTAGATTTCCATTTCCTCTTTGTGTTTTCAACATTTCGCTGTCTATCAAAAGACTTCAGTGGGAGCATCATCCTGTTGCAAAAGGTACTGCACAAGCTTAGGTAGTTCCTGTCCCAAAAAAATGACAGTCTAAAAGATAACAAAGAGAAGATAGTAAAAGGAATAAGGGCTCAAAGAGGCAAAGCTGTTTACACCGGATTATAAGCAGTGAAGAATGTGATGTCCTCTCCAGTCCATATTTACAGGCTGACAATAGATTTGTGGGCAGCATCCTCACAGAATCACAAAATGATTGCAGTTGGCAGAGAACTCATTTGGTCCAACTCCCCTGCTCAGCAGAGCCACCCAGAGCCAGTTACCCTGGACTATGTCCAGATGGCTTTTGAATATCTCCAAGGATGGACACTCCACGACCTCCCTGGGCAAACTGCTTCAGTGCTCAGTTACCATCACAGTAAAAAAAAGTGTTTATTGATGATGACAGAGTCACCTGTAGTTTTAGGTTGTGCCCATTGCCTCTGGTCCTGTCAGTGGGACCGCCAGGATAAGCAGTCCCAGCCCTGTCAGCCTTTGTTATAGGACAGATGCTTCATCATCTTTATAGCCCTTCATTGGACTTTCTCCAGTATGTCCATGCCTCTCTTGTACTGAGGAGCCTGAACTGGTCACAGTGCTCCAGGTATGCCCTCACAAGTGCTCAGTAGTCTCCTAGATAGTAAATGTGAAACACTCAGGTAACAAGCAATTACGGCAACCTAATTCTAGCATTTATGGCAAGACAGATCTATCCAGTGATCTCCTTGCACTTCACAGTGTGGAACATCTGCAACTGGTTTGTTCTGATCCAGTAGAGTGCTTCCATTTTTTACCAGCTGAAACCTAAAACTGGATGGCTGGGAAGGCATCTTATAGCCTGAAATCAGCATTTCCCTGGTGTCAAAAGGGGAAGGATGTCTTACCAGTGCAAAAGATTTGAGCCGTGTCCTGTTAAAACATGCACTTGGAGTCCTGAAAAGTGACATGCTAGCACATGGTGTAGTGCTGAGAAAAGTTTGATAACTGGCTTCCTTTGCAAAGACCATCCTGCAATCGTGAATGGACCTGTCAGGAGACTCTTGCTCTGTCCCTCACCCTAATAAGCTGCAGCTCTGCAATGTTCTGTAGGGCAGGGTAGCCACAGGGGGACATAAGTACAAGTGAAGCAGCAGGTCTGGAGAGCGATGCAGATCTGCTGAGAGAAGAGCAAGTGGTCAAAGTGCCTTAGCGTGGATGCTGTGAGTATTTGGGGAAAAATTTAAGGTGCCCCAGGCACAGTATGGTCATGTTTGGAGATATTATGAGGGTGCTTTAAGGGTCTACTGTGTGGATCTAAATGAGTAGTCCTTGTGAATAAGCTAACAGAGACACAATGTGAACCCCAAAGTTAACAGAGATCTCAACCTAGTTGCACGAACTTAATATTCTCTAAAAGCCAAAATGCATAATATTTTCCCAACAGAATCCACCTTGCTAGATTAAATTATATTTTATCAAGCAAATGCTGTAGTTAATGCAATCTATGCGATTTAGTAAGTGAAATTAACTGTATCTGCAACAGATGTTTTAAGTCACTACCACAGCCCCTAGAATTGATAGCATGGCATACCCACTTATATACTACATCCAGCCTCGCCCCAGCACAGCTGAATGGTTTCAGGTATTACAAACACCATGAGCTTATATGCAACATATATAAATCTCTGCAACCAGAGTTGCAGATATGTTCATTATGAACTTTTGATAGTCTGTGACAAACAAAGCTGTGCTGTTTAAATCTTTCAGGTGACAATTTCATCATCATTTTAGCTTCCTTGATTGATTGGTTGGCCTTCTCTCCAAACCTGGGTGTGTATGTAAAAATAGAGCATAGCTCAACTTCTGTATGTGAGCACTCATGTAACCTTCCCATAGATGCTCACGATTTACTTTTCAAGTAAAAAGAGCTTTGACAGCTTTGTATATCTCATGGACCTTGACAGCTTTGTATATCTCATGGGCCTTGTTGTTCTGGGTACTGGGAACAAGGTTGCTAGTGTGCTGGTTTTGGCTGGGATAGAATTAATTTTCATCACAGTAGCTAGTATGGGGCTCTGTTTTGGATTTGTTCTGAAAACAGTGTTGATGATAACACAGAGATGTTTTCATTACTGCTGAGCAGTGCTTACACAGAGCCAAGGCCTTTTCTGCTCCTCACCCCACACCACCAGTGAGCAGGCTAGAGCTGCACAAGGAGTTGGGAAGGGACACAGCCAGGACAGCTGACCCCAACTGACTCAAGGGATATTTTGTACCATATGGTGTAATGCTCAGCATATAAAGCTGGGGAAGAAGAAGAAGAAAGGTTGGGGGGCACACGCAGAGTGATGGCATTTGTCTTCCCAAGTGACTGTTATGCCTGATGGAGCCCTGCTCTCCTGGAGATGGCTGAACACCTGCCTGAGTCTCTCCCCATCTCACGGGGGGAGTGGAGAGGGAGAGCAAGTGGCTGTGTGGTGCTTAGTTGCCAGTTGAGGTTAAGATACAACAACTAGATAATCTAGATTACTGGATTATCTGTAGTTAGATAGATCAAACCTTTCGTTGCTCCTCTATACCTCTCCAAATTGCCTTGAGCAAGATAGCTCATTTGAATTGTTTGTTTGTTTTCATGTTAGGAAGCAATTCTGCATCTGCCTCTGGTCCTAGGAGCACTGCTGATAGCTGTGTGCAAACAGACCACTCGCATCAATCTGCAGTCATTAACAAATGAGACCACACTCCTTCACTGCACAAAGCCCATTACTTAATGAGTCATATCAGAAGTGGGCTTTCAATACATATTCCGTACATTTGTTCCAGTTAACTACAGAAGCGTATCTCACAATTCCTTCCTGGAATGGGACCTTTTCAGGTCTTTCCTGTTGGAAAATCTGTAAATGCTTTAAACGCTGGAAGAAACGTGCACACATGTCTGCATATGTGCTTACACATAAAAATGTGGTGGCTTCCTCACAAGTCTTTAAATCAGGAGTAAAATGTTCACATAATGGTATTTCTTAGCTCAGACAGAAATGAAAGACTCAACAGAGGTCTTGATGAAACTCTGTTACCTGTTCAGTGCAGGAGGTGAGACAAAATTGCTATCATCCTTTCCAATTTTGGAGACCTCTGGAAAGACAAGCTGAGAAATAACCAATGTAAGAGAGGTGAGACAAGAAAACTCAAAGCAGATAAATGATACTAAGTGTCATGTAGATATTTTAAGAAAAAACTTACAGTCAATTTGTGTGGAATCACAACAATTTTTCTGGATATGTAAATGCCCTGGAAATGCCCACCAATGTGGAAGCAACTGCCTCCGCTCTAAACTGCATGCTTTCATAGAGCTTGAACCCTTGGTCCTGTGCAAGTGCAATGCTTCTTAACTGCAGGACTGCCTGAGATCAGGAATCAGTACAACCAGGTTCCAACAGATGTGCCTGCCTTGAACTCAAGGTATGTTTAAGCACAATGAGATTGGAGGAAGTCAAATGATGAACAAGATCGATGCAGGGTAAGGTCGTGGAAGGGACATCATTCAGGCACCAAACATCTTGGTGCAACTGTTGGTACAATAGCAAAAATCCCAACCTTAGCTATACCTTGAGGTGTGCCAATGAATCTTGAAGTAGAGGCAGACAGAGATTTCCAATACTTGTTTATATCGGATATCCCATATGCACCCCTTCACACACACATGCACACATGTATATATAACACTTTCCAAAACTGCTATCCAAGCAGACCAGCCATGTCCAACCATTTGAGTTTCATTTAAGGTTATTTTGGAAGCAGCATTCAGTTCTGCTGTGGAATGAGGTAACTGTGCTTAATATGAGAGCATTTATGAGACTTAAAGCATAGAGAATTGACATAAGCCACCGATGCTTAAACCATTGCAAGCTGCAGCCCAAACCTCCTAGAGCCCTGAAATCCTCACTTTGGATCTCTCTGGAGCAAATGCTGCTCTCTACTGTGGTGCAACCAACTGGGGATTAGTGAAAACTGCTTTTGAACTTGCTTTTTTACTGATGACTTCCAGCAGGATTCCCAGTCCCTGAAGTGGGGGGATCAGTCCTGCAACCAGCAGTGCTCAGCATCTGACATAGCAGCAGTGCAGTCCTGTAAGAAAATCAACATTACAGTCAGCTTTACCGTGTCCCTCAGAAATCCTGTAGGGAGGAAGTCTCCAGTGAGGTCATGTCATGCAGGGTTTACCATGTCACTCCAATTCCAGCCTTGCCTTCTGGCTGGAGCTTCTTGCAGGCAAGGCAGGAGGCTCTGCTGCTGAGGCTCCCACATTCTCCAGTCATTTAGGTCCCTGGTATCACCTCCCAGGGTGGTGGCAGTATCAAAGAGCCCTGGGAGCAGACCCATGACATGTCAGCAAGTGCTGTTTTCTCTCTGGCATAGGTGCCAGATTGCAGATGCCAATGGGAGGAAAAACACTTATCGATTGGCATTGGGCTCTGAATGAGTCCAGCCTGAGCTCAGGTTGGGCTGCCTGCTCCCAGACAGAGGCAAGTTTGGGGAAGGTTTCAATTCCAGCTGATGAAACTGACAGCTGTCAGGATGGAGCTGCAGAGCAAAGGCTGCTTTTTGATGGGAGCTGCTGACCTTCTCACTAATCTGGGAGAGCCGTGGCCGAGTGTTCTGCAGTTAGAGATTTGTAGGGAAAACTGCACATATTTCACCTGCTTGATATTTTGTCTACGTCAGGTTTGGCAGCCACTTGAAGAAAAGATTAATTTTGTTGTTTTTTTTCTTGACAAGCATTTTGTGTTTAGTTATTCAGAAGCCAGGGATTGATGGTCACATCCTTCTTGTTCCAGAAGAAACAATGCCAAAATGCACGTTCACTGTCAGTCATGAACCACCACCCTTTGCTGTGGTACCAATGGCGCTGTCTTTGCGTTGCACCTCCTAGAACCTGCTCACTTTCATATTTACATTGTCAACATGAATCAACTCGAGAGAAATGTCTTAGTGATTGCACAAGTACCAGATCATGTTCAATCCTTATATTTGCACACATAGTTGTGTTAAACAGATTTTTTCAGAAAGTGCATTCACACTGTGCCACATACATATTCCATAAATAGAACAGCTCAGCAGTGCTTGTTAGTGCCTGAACTTAGCAAAAGCAATCTTCTGCAGCACGCTAAGGAAGCGCTGTTATCAAATGTTTCTGGTTTGAAAACCAGACTTTGTTGGACTAAACATCCTGCCTACCAATCTGATCTTATTCTAGCAGTTATTCTAAAAAGCTAATGTACATATAGAGTTTGTTGTTGTCCTGACTGTAAGGAAAGAGTGATCTCTGAAACACATTGGTCCAATTCTGTGAATGCATATGGGGTGGATGTCTCTGTGAGTTCTGGGTGTGGAAGCTCTGGCTGATAGAGATCAAGAACACCAGCGCCAGGTTTTGTCTTGCGCCTCCCAGGAGGCCCAACACAAGACAAGGGAGGAAGACGGCTTCATGATGTCTTTGCATTTCTGGGCCTGAGGACTGATCCAAGGGCTGGCACGGCTGCTGGCCATCACCCCAAGCGTTGCTATAGCTTATAGATGCTGCCCACAGTTGCCCACCAGCTGCTATGCAACCCAAAATAGCCTCAGCACAAAGCACTCCAGGAAGCCCTCTCTTCTTTTCCCTCCATGTCCCCTTCATCCGACACTCTGATGTGGAGGGGTTAGACTGAAATGAAGAGGTTACCTCCTGAATGAATTGAATTAATTTAATTCATTTTTAATGAATTTTAAAAAAAGCCAAAAGAAGCAGATTTTCTCTTGTAGATTTGAAATGAAACAGCATTTTGTTTTGCTAATCGTTTTTAGCATTTATTTTCACTTCTTAAGATAATTTTAATACTCCCTTAATCCCTTTTTGCCTTGTAAGAAATAAAATGAGCTATCAAGGATTTTTCTTTTCCTTTTTCCCTCTGCTTTTCCTCCTCACTCTGTAACTATTTAGTACTTTTCTGGTTATTAAAAATGGTGCAGGGATGAATAGAAAAACAAAACAAAACAAACTTGAAAATGTTGCTACATTGATAGCATTTATTTTTCTTTTCTACCTTTCCAGTGCTTCCAGACCTGGAAAATTTTGAAAAGCTAGGTCTAGATCCTACAGACATTTAGGAAGTTGTGTACCAGGTCAGAACAAAAGTCCATCTAGCGCAGTATTTATCTGCAGGAATGACCAGTAAGAGGTATGTAGAGCCAAGACTGAAAAAGGGACCAAGAAGAGTTATAGGTAGTTAAAATATTTTCCATACATTTGTGGCTAGGGAACTAGAAATCATACCTTTGTGTGTAATACTGTTTCAATCTTGTGACTGCCATCTTGCTTCTTGGTACAGGACCAAGGTTCAAAGACAAGGTTAGATCCCTTGCTCCCACTGCAGAATTTAAGTCATGAATGACCCCAAATGATGATTGAATTTTTGGGGTTACCCTGAAATTTCAGGTCATGCACAGTGAAATGTTTATAGGCATTCTTAGTTTCTAAATGCATTGTGGCCATTCAGCACAGGCTGGCTACGAAAGAGCTGAGTACAGCCATTGTGTGGAATGAAAATATTTGTTAGATTGTCAGTGCTAGTAAAGGAGGTTGCTGGAATGCCTTGATGAGAAATTAACCTTATCAGCATCAGTAGAAAACTGAGAGGATATAGATTGAGAAAAATTGGAAATTAAGTGAAAAATACGTTTAGATATTTTCATTTCATTCTTAGTGACACAGTTCAGTGGTGATCTTGGCAGTCCTGGGGTAATGATTGGACTTGATCTTAAAGATCTTTTCCAACCTAGTTGATTCTATGATGCTATGATTCTGTGGCTCTGTGATTTAAGCCTCTCAAAAAATGGTGGAGAAAAGCAAGAGCTGTTTATTTGCTTGTTCTTTTTGTATCCTCTTTTCCCTCAGTGTTGTATTTCTTTCTGAATAATTTATTTCTAAAATATTTTACACAATTTTCTGCTTTACATCACATCGCTGTGTATTGTGGTGTAGCTTAAACATCCCATTCCAACATCACCCACATTTTGCTGCAAAGAAGGTAGTTCCTGATCACCTCACACCAGTATCTCAGGAGTGTACCTGGTGGATGCTGCTCAGGTGCTTTGTTATCCTCTCTAAAAGTTTACTGAAATGAGTTACCATTTAACTCATCAATGCAAAAAATCTCACCAAGGTGCCAATGGGTGTGCTGAGAGGAAACAAGATCCCCTGGCCTCCCAGCCTTGATTGTGTTACATTGCAATCATGGAGATGCTCTGCGCATGGAGAGGGCTTCTCACTCTCCTTTGCCTGTTCACCTGTTGACAGTTTTTCTCTCTCATTGAACAAGACATTCTACGTCATACAAAAGAGATGATTTTAGTGACATCTTTGAGGTGTGTAAATTGTAAGTGCTGCTTTGAGTTAGTATTTCATTCCCTGCCATGAAAACAAGCACAGGGTGGCTCTAGAGTGTTACTCTGCCATGCCTGCTGCTAACACACATTTGCCACAGCTTTAAACTTACCTGTGAGATAGGAGATGAGCTGTCAAGAGCCTGGATTTTTTCTTCTTCTCATCCCTCAGGAGCATTGCTCTAGTTTTGTCATCCTTACCAGGATGTTTATAGCTTTACTGCAAACCAAAGGTTTTGCTGTTGACCCTGTGAAGCCACGTGAGGTTTTCACCCCTGGCTTTGGAGGGGAGGGCTGGGAAATGCAACATCATGGTTGTACTCTCCTAGTGAAAGACGCTGTCAGGGAGAAGATGGGGAGGAAGAGGAATAATCCAAGGGAGCTTTCCAAGGGTATCTGGTCAGCTTTAAGGGAGAACAAAGCTGCCTTAACACTTTGGGTTCGTTGCTGACTTTTAGTCTTGGAAAATTGCCCATTTGGCTGCTGAGGCAGCAGCCTGAATTGTTGTGCAACTTGGCTGTGAAGGGAATGCAAAGGGATTTCTTCCCCTTCAGGTTCACGCATCACTAACCATGCCAGGCGTGTTGCTCCGTACTGTACACCCTGAATGAATAAACTGGTTCTAATAAAGAACTGATGTTGCTAATATATTTGTGTAATTTAAACCAAGGCTTTTTGAATTTAGCTCATTTGGGGAAGAAAAAAAAAAAACCACTGATGTTGCAAATGCTTATGCATCTGATTAACTTCGCTGCTTAGCTTAATTTGCAGGATCAGGGCCTTAGCTATCAAGAGGCTACATGGCATTGCAGCCCTTCTATACATCTTCATTAGAATATCTTTCTTACGAATTTGCTTTCATGCGTGTTTTTACAACCTCAGTCATAAACTGGATTGTATCTGCCAGCAGCAGTGTTTAACTATGTCAGCTCCTCAGTGCCTGAGCTAATCCCTTGTCCTTCTTGACAGGAGTCGGGGGGAGTGCTGTTTCCTAAGGATCGATGCACAAAAGTTGCCATGTTGCTGGTCATTTGCCTAAAAAATTGAGGAGATCATGAGGTTTTATTAGGACCACAATTTTGTCTATTCAGGGGGTTTTGTTTGGTGTTTTTTTGCAATTTTTTGTATGAGCAGAATTGATATTTTTCTTCAAACTTACTCATTTTCAGGACTGAGGCTGTTGGGGTTTTTTTCCTGTTTTTTGTTACTTCTATTCCTCTCCTTTCCACTCTGCAGCTTTTACTCTTCCTTTTCTACTTTTTTCTATATTTCTGTTCCATCTTATCTTCCTTTTTTATTTTTTATTTTTTTATTGCTGAGATGATGGAAAAATAGTTCCTTGCAGCTTCCTTCAGCTGCTGTGGCTGCTGCATCTTGTATTGTCAGATTTTAAATCTGGCAGCCCTAGTGGGTGTCCATCTGGGGAATTATACAGGTGCAGAAAGGAGCAAGTGTTTCTCTGCTCCAAGGTCTGCATTGTTGCTGCCCTTCCTGCTGCCTAAGGACGTGCTCCCTCCACCGGCAGTTCCCTCCGAGGTGCCATGACTCTTGGCTGCCCCCCACCCAAAGCGCTGTGTGAAAAGCTTGACAGGGCCTGAGATATGAGCGCGGATATTAAAACACAAAGACTTCATTTTTTTTAAGGGTTGTGCCTAATCCTTTCTCTCCTGGGGCCCTATTTTTTGGAGCCCAAATACTTGTTACAGGACTCACAAGTTGCAGAGGTAGATGTAGCACTGGCAGCCTCCCAATTGTAAAAGACATGGAGGAAAATTTCAGCTGCATGGGACTCCACATAAGTGCTGATGAACCTGGTCCATGGCTGAAGCATCACCAAGGCAGAGGATCCTGCCAGCTGTCTCCTTGCTGTGCCATCAGAGATGCATGTACAGTATGTGGGCACTCAAAATAAATGTGTGTGGGCAGTCCCTGCTGGGAGTTAATGGCAGGCAGAGCTTTGCTGGAGGTTGCTTTAGATACAGGGCTTTACATGCCTCAAAGATATATGTGCATAAGATACCTGTTTATTTGAAAAGGGTTTTATGAGTTATTGAAGGTTTTTCCCATGGGCATGTGCAAACTGAAATTATGGCTGAAATAAAATAATGGCAGAAGTAGAGAAGATATGTGAAGATTAGGAGACCTTTTTTTTAGTCACAGTATTCTATTAAAGTGTTTTTACTTTTTGATGTGGTTAGGTCACTTGGTAAATTAAGCCCCAATCCTGCAGTGTGAGATGGAAGGAAAGAGCCTGAAGTCCACAGTGTACTGGTGAAATCTTTGCATGACCATCTGCCTTCTCGCTGCGCAAACTGGACATAAGTCAAAAGTTGCATTGAGCTGCAAAATTCCAGGATAAGCAAGTGATGGTCATTTGGTACCTCAGAACCAGCCTGTAACACCTCCGGCTCTCCACCCATCCCCAGTGGTTTCTGGGACTGTTGCCTGATGCCCAGCGTGGTGCATCTGGAGCAGGGAAACCTTGCCTGCCTCTGCCAGTGAGGAACTGGCAGCCAGAGTGGGCACAGGGAGCAGGAGCCTATGAGGTTGCAGAGGTGAGGGGCTCTGTTAGGGGCTGTGTTCTCTGAGGCCAGCTGGGCTTTTATAAGAAGCGATAGACACAAACATCTGCTGGTACTCCAAAATGCTGCCTCCCAAGGCAACGTCCCAGGTCTGAGCTTTGAAAGCGAGTTTGCAGAAGGGCTGAGCACCACGAGCGGCTGGGAGTGGGGCTGGGGATGGAGTGGGAAGATCTTTCTAACACTGGTGGAAAAAGAATCTCTTTCTTCGGTTCAGTTTTCAGACAGACTTTCTGGCATGCCCACCAGCTCCTCATCCCAGGGAGTTGCTTTGCTGCTTCTGTTGCTGACTTGGGTCTTCCCTGAGGATAGCAGCACTGCTTGCACTGTGGGACGCCGCTGGATGCTGCTGCCCATGTGATGGGAGTAGTGCCATGAAACAGGGCGACAATTTTCTTTCCAGTGAAAATAAGTGCAATACCAGTTTCTACTCTGCTTGGATGAAATACTTGTCCCAAATAGATTGGCAAGTGGAGAGTGATCAAAATGAGTTGGCTTTGCAGTGTATTTTCTGTAAAACTTTCCTTCCTAATGAAATCCCTTTCTGTAAAACTTCCCTTCCTAACCAATGTCCCCTTTCTGTAAATCTTCCTGTTTTCAATAAACCTCCCAGTTACAGTCCCCTTTCTGTAACACCTCCCTTTAAAACTTCCAACTGGCAGGCTCAGGAATAGACCCAGTCACACTGGAAAAGTGTCAGCTCAGTATTAAAAGGTGCAATAATCACTCCTGAAAAAAAGGAACGTTATTGCTGCTTAAGTCAATAGCTGCTTATAGCTGTTGGGGGACTTGCTGCTCGCTTTGTGTTTGCTTTTTCCCCTGCAGGACCCAGTCAGTCAGTCAGCAGAGCACAGTTTCCTTTGCAGTCTGGAGCACTGGAGACAGTGTTTAGTTAAGCACACACCAAGCCTTCATTGAGAGTTGTGGCATCTCCACAGAGGCACCAGTTGAGGCTTCGGATTTTTTCTGGTCTGAGATTCATGGTGCTGTTGCCAGATGGTGATTTGGGGCAAGCACCATCCACAGCCAGCCAACAGGAGAGTCAAATCCGCAACCAAGGCTGCACACCATGTTGCATGAAGGTGTGTGACCTCCTCCTCAGGCTGTGCTTCTGGAGTCATCGCTCATTGCCCTGCAAGCCGGAGGGATTTTGGGGACCTGACCTCACCAGCGTAGGCTGGCTTTGTTCATTAAGCTTGTCTGCACGCCGTGAGCCAAAGTGCTTGGGAAGACCTGTGCAGCACCCTTCTTCCCAGGCGCACTCGTCGTGGTGGTGATTCCACCTGGCTCCAGCTAAGAAGGCTTTGGCATATATTGACAGTAATGCACACAGGGGGAAAAACTCCCCATCTGTGGTCGTATAGCGGAGAGACGAGTGGCTGCATTTCTTAACAGATGGCATAACAAACTACACGAAACGCACGTCCCCCTGAGACATATAACCTGACATCAGATAGTTTCAACAACATATTGAAATAAGTCCTCCCTGCTGAACACTGTGGCTTCATTCACAGCCATACCTCTCTCCCCGAATCCCTTGACAAAGCCTGGGTGATGGAGGCACAGCAGTTTTGAGGGGTCCCACCCTGCTGCCTCCGCCGGCAGCACGATTTGGGGCGGCAGGCTGAGCAGTGACTGAGACGGCCCCCAGATGCCGGGGACTGGAGAAGCAGGGAGTTAAGGCGTTAGTACTTCTCCATAGGTAGTGAGTTTTTTCAAGCTGAATAAGCTCTTTGTTCTGAGAAATGCTTACTTTAAACATCTGCAATAGGAGTTTTACTTTAGGGATAATAGACTTGGGCTTGTCTAAGTGAAAGGGGAGCAGAACCACCTTGAGAAACAAGCACATTCAGAAGTTGCTTTTGCTGTCAGGAAGCACTCAGGAAGTAGCGGAACATTGCCCTAAAGCTGGGCAGTGGGCAGCTTATCCTGGCCTTCATGATACTCTGGACATGTGAAGCAATGCTCAAGTATGACCAAATTTGAGAATTTGGGAGCTGTAAATCATAGTGCTCAGCAGCCCAGATGGACCCAGCAGCAGCAGGGATGCCTGGGGGTGCTGTAGAGGCCAGGACAAGGCTCCTATTCCATGTCTGCCCAGGGCTGGGGAGGCTCTGTACCAGCATGGCAGCAATCCATGCCTTGACCGTGTCCTCTGTGGTTGCAGAGAGCAAGGAAGAGATGGAAACAGCCTGCCTGACATGCAAATAGCATCAGCATCAGATGGAGTGGGAGCTGGTGGGGAAACAAACATTAAATTAATTTAGTTCACAACTCTCCTGTAGGGTATGGGATCTCCCTGTTTTCCCAGGAAGAAGTCTAGAGAGATTAATGTCAAAAAGATCCACTAATTTTGATGACCCAATTTGCATGCCTAATGACCTGATTTTTCTGAACATTCCACGTTCTCTAGCACTTTATGCACTGAAAGGACAGTGCCCTTGTTTTCTTTCACAGCAATGAGTGCTGAGCAGTTTTATGAATCAGAACTTGGGGCATTAGTTTATGCATTCAAAAAACAAAGCCCCACACAATTACCAAGACAAAGCTTTCGATGTATGGTTTGGATGACTTGGCAGTATCTCAGAGAAACTCTTCAGCAGGGACACAGATAGCAGCCAGTTCCCCAGGACACCATTCAGCTGCCTTCACCATGTCTCCTTCCTCCTCATCAAATTTCCTGCCTCATTCACTGGGAAGCTTCCAGTTTCAGCAACAAAGGAGAGGGGAATTCAGTGGACACAGGGCAGTTTCCCAGCAGATGCTAAGGCAGGCATTTTTCTGACTTCTAAGATCTTGATTTGCAACCTTAGTATATTTGTGTAGTTGCTTGTGTATAGAACAGCACCCTTTTTTTAGCTCTTTTATGGTCTCGTACATCAGATCCCGTCTCCAAAGAACTTACTGTTTTAAAATACAAAGTATCTCTCTAAGTTCCTTCTTGGGCTCTGTATTTATGTATGTGGTTTTGAACATAAGGAGGTCCCCAAAGGCCACCACTGTTGTCCTGCAGGGAGCATTGGCATCAAGAGGGGGAGCTCTGCCTTTCTTACCTCTACCACTGTGCCACTGTCGTGGGTACATGCTGCAGTCACACGGTGGTCCAGACCCGAGGACAGACCCAGGCTAAGACCTAAAGCTGAGACTTCATCCATGGAGCTGAAATATAAAATACGTTGCAGTATGGACAGGCTGCTGAAAAGGAGCAATACTACTTTGCTTCAACCTCCCACTGTTGGCTGCACCAGTTGGATGCTGTTCTGGCCCCACCACAGACTAGTGCAGGGGGCAAGCTGGACAAAACCTCTTCCCTGGTATTTGTGGGGTATCTGCTGTGTCGCTTGTCCCAATGTAACTTGTTCCTCAGTGTGAGGAAAGCCTATTTTGTGTCAACAGGTTTACATTCCCTGCACGTACATATGTGCTGAATGCATAGTGAGATACCTGCACAGCGCTCTGCCACACTCTGTAGAAATCTGGATCTTCAGTGGGAAATGTTGAAGTAGCTGATCTGTACTTAAGCTGATCTGTATGACACACAGAGAAGCTAAAATACAGCAACCTTCTTGAAGAGTGGGATGGCCTTTTGGCTGTGACGTTATGCATTCAAGATGGATGGTGAAGGAGAAACACAGGCGGTTCTCTTGAAATCAAATGTCAAATAAAATCAACACAATTTAATTAAAAGGAAAAAAATCTTTCAAAAGAACCTTTTCATTAGATTGAGGACTCTATCTCTTAAGAACATACTGCAAGCTCAGTTTTTGATGTTACAGTTAAATAAAGACATACTTATCTGATTAGCTGTAATCCTCTCATGTTTATTCCTTGAGTCAGAGGCCTTATAAAAATGTATCTGAGATTTAGAAGTGGGACCCAAGGACAGCCTGCACCTGGTCTCTGTGTCTGATTGTGGGGAGATATCTCTGCAGTGTTACCAATGGAAAATTACTCAGCTGTTTTGATATTTTCCCTCATGCTCAGAATCAAAAAACCAAGCATATTTGTCCATCTTCTTCCACAATTACCAGTTCTCACCTGAGGTTTTTGGGATTTCCTCCTCTTGTAACAGAACTGGAGAATAGACCAAAGCCTAAAGACCCCAAGTGAAGGGGGTTTAAGTTCTCCTCAACCATAAACAAGAAGCTCCATCCCATTGCACTGATTCCCCAATTCAGGCTCCATAAAGGGGAGTCCTACGTAATGTCGTTGTTTCAACCACCATCACCCTTGTTGGCTGAGCGCAAGGGCTTTGTTTTCTGCATGATGTCTCCTTGCAGTCACAACAAGACAATCTCCACCACATGTCTGAACCGGTTGCCGCAGCTCCATGTGTAGGCAATGCAGAAGTCAGCTGCAAAACTGAGATCATGATTCACCCCATGCCTCAAATAGGTCAGACCATCAATGGGAATCACACCCTGGATCTCGCTCCCCTGGCTGTAGCACGGATGTAGCTTTACAAGCCTACATTGCAGATGTCTGAAGGTGAGATAAAACCCATCCAAGGAAAATAATATTCAGATTATTTTCTGTTAAACTCATATTCTAACTGTGAAAGCAATTCAGAAAAATCTAGTCATTAACTGTATTTTTAGGCGTTTTAAAAACCAAACACCAAAAATGAGGTGAAGAACGTTTTGCAGAGTTTTTTCTGCTCTCTCGGCTATGGTGGGAGGGACCGAGCTTTCTCTTGCTGCCGTTAGTGGGAGCCCTAGCACAGGGCAGGGCAGGACCCTGCTCTGCTTGGGTCCTCGCTCCACTTCTGAGCTGGTTGGGATTTTCTTCTGCAAGCATTACAGAAGCCAATGTTTCAGAGAACGTCTCAGGTGATTTTTTTTTCTATCAATTAGCTCATTTGTTTAAGAAAAAATGCCGTCTCTGAGGACCAAAATTTCCAAAAGTTGATGAAAAGTTTCACTGGTCCTTTGCCCGCTCCATAGCAAATCTTTAACATCTTTCAAATAAATTAATTTGACTTTTCATAGTGGTTTTTTAACCATAAAATTGTCTATGTCTGCCATAGACCATTATTTCCGCACACTTGTGCGCTCACAGCTCCTTTGCCTGTGAGCAGATGTTACACACTACTACTGAAAAATTGTTAGGTTTATAAAACATCAGAAATATCATGTTGAATGGCTCTTTTCTGTACTTAAGTCTTTCCAGGAGCCATTTTCTCAAGTTTTATAGTTCTGTCCTGGTGAAAATCCCATCATATATTACATACATCGGACACCACACTCTTGTGGGATTGCATTGATAGTGATACTCTTTCTAAAGCACCCATGGTAGGAGTAGAAACTGAGTTTGCAGGTGACTGGAAAAATGCTTAAAGAACACAGAGCCAGAGGTCTTTCGTTTTTCCCATATGCAATATAATGGCATATACAAAGAAACTGCTCTTCTCCACGGGGAAATGGGTCTGGCTGTGTTTCTTGCCCCTGCAAGCTGTTCTGCTGTGATGCAGAGGTGCTGTTCGTCCTTGGGAAGACCTTTCCTTTCCCAGGGACTTGAGGAACAATCTAACTTCCACTGAAGTCAGTGACAGTGCCGTTGCTTTGGGAGGGGGTCCTCCATGCTCAGCAGAACTTCATTGTGAAATCTCTGCCTCTGCTTGGTAAGCCATACAGATAAACAAACAAAAAAAAGCTTTTCTAACTGGTTTGAGAGCACAGCTGTGATAAAGGTGTGATAAAAAGACTGGCACCAAAACATGTGTGATCATGGTGGTCCTTGTGTGAGTTACAGCAACATTTCATATATCTGTTTATTTTAGTTAAAGAAGAAAAGTTTCAGTTACTGTAGACTTAACAGATTTTTATCTGGTATAAAATATGCTTAGCAGAGGACACACTTCAGTATGGTTTCATTGTTAGCAGACCTTCGACAGTTCGTGTCAAATATCAGTATAATGGACTTATACACACTATTGATTTAATGACAACTATCACTGCAAGGAATTGATCTAATGTTTTCATTAGACTTAAAAAATGTTTTAACAACAAGTTCATTCAGAACTGGATAATTGCAAAGCCCTACATGGCCAAAGATCACATTCCCTATAGAAGTGTAGTTTAGATGATCTTTTTAGAAGATAAGTAGATTAATAATAATAGAAGCACAGTTGAGGGAAATTAAAGCTAGTCTTCATGCCTTAGAAACATAAATAAATTGAATTATAACACATTATATTACTGGAGGGAATTTTCTGAACTTTTGAACAAATCTTAATGAATATGCAGTGGTATTTTTCTTGCTCTGATAGGCACAACATGACTGGGTTTGTTAGCCCTCTATCTTTTTGTCTGTCATTTTTGCTCCTTTCCCAGTCGACATTACCAGAAATGGGTTTCTTCTGCTTGGGTTAGGTATAAGATTTTGTTGGTTTTTAGCAGCAATACCTTCTATTGCTTTTGTATGTGAGCAGGCTAGGGAGGGATTTCAGGAGATGGTTTCTTCATGGGTACATCAATGATGTTGGACTGCCCTCCAAGGAGAGCTTTGTGTTACCGGCGGTGATTGAAGTTACGCTGGACTAATGAGTGGCTCTGCATGAGGGCATTGCCTAAACACGGGTGGAGAAAGAGGTTTCTCATTCTGACATGGGAGCTGCAGACACACTTTTCCTATAACTACAGGTGACAGTGGTTTTCTTGCGAAACCGTCTTCAGCTTCTGCTCTGCCTTATACAAAGGCTCCTCCCAAGTACCATAGTTGATATTTCAGGTTTTTGCTGACACTGAACCCAAAAGCCACGCTGCATGTGCTCACTGCAATGAGTCACGGCTTGCACATGCCACTGGACCTCCCTTGGCATTGCGGTTGTTTGCTGCTCTTTGTAAGGTCTAGTGGATCATTCTGATGGTCAGAAGATGCTGAAAGGGAGTAAGAACAATGTAAGGAATCCATGTGGTCTCTTGCAGCAAAAGTACAACCTGGAGCTGCTACTCTATTTCTGCCATCAAAAAGCTGATGGCAGGCAAACGAACTCCATGGTTAAACTACTGAGGAGCTCAGGCACTCCAGCACAGCCACACGACTAAAACCTTTCAGCTGCAGAGCTGCAGTTTGTGTCACTGTAGCAGGAGGAGCAGCCCCTTCCCAAAATCACGTTGATCTGCAGCGTGGCAGACAAACCTCGCATGCTGTGTGGTGCAGTGAGACCGGAGGCACATCATGGGTGTCCATGGGATCACCTGGAACAAGACTTAGGCTTCTGAACAACATGACATTTGCTTTAAATAACTTCACAGATATTCAGCCACTCTGGGAACTAGATATCTTCGTGTGTCCCTTGGGGCCAAGGTTTTGTATGCTTCAAGGTATAATGAAGATTAAAGGCAATATTCTTAAGTGAGCAGGGAGATGCTTATGCCAAAAGATACATGAGTAATCTAGAGCATGATACAATGCAAATACAGGAATAGAAGGAAATCAGGACACTGTAATGCATATTGCTTTAATTTGAGGAGCAAAGGGATTTGAGTGGATTTCTAGGGTATAATGCAATACAGAATAATACAGTGTTTATGTCAGATATAGCTGATGAAAGCTCCCAACAGATCAATGAAGGAAAAGGGTATAAATCAGTAGTATTGGAAGATGTCACTTGAGAGCAAATCTATTCTCAAGCTAAGGTAATATTTTCTGATACTCCCTGTAAGTTGAATGCAGTTAATGTGAAATGTGGGATAGAAAAAAAAAAAAAATCCAAATGACACTTGAAGGGAAAATGAAAGTTTAAAATATGATCTCTAGGATCCCTCTTCTGTGCAGAGGGCTTTGGATGAGAGAGAGCACCCATCCCGTTAGCAGTCACAAAGATAGGGCTGCAATGGCCAACTTTGCTGCTAGGACAGAGGTGAACTTCTGTTTGCAGGTGAGCAGCAACCTCCATTTAAGCACTGCCTCAAGATGTTGCTCAGCTCTTGGCTCTGTGGACAACCTCTCATCTAACAGAAAGGCACACAGCCCAGCTGAAAGGTTCCCCGCAGGAATGTAGGCAGGCGTTTCTTGTGAAAGGAGCAAAAGATGTTGCCGCACATCTGGTTTGCATTACGCCATCTCATTCATTTTGACTGTGTTAAATCACTTTAAGTTAATGTGCAGTATACTAGTGTATGATGGTGTAAAACTCCATTTACAAAGGTGTCTGGAACAATCAGCTTTCTGTTGAACATAGACTTTACTGAGCAAAAAGAAAATTAATAAACGTAACTAAGAAAACTACTATTCTTGTCTGCAGTAATTGCTTCCCCTTCATCATCTGTTGAGTTTTAATATGTAAATGAATGGAGAGAGCCTTCTGGCTTTGCAGCCTCTGTGAGCAAAGTTTCTTGATGACGAATACCATTCGGGGAAAAAAAGGAATCCACTGTGTGGTGAGCCCATGCTAGGACTCATTTATACTGGTTTTAAATCGCTGAACTTATTTCCAATCATCGCTGGTATGAAATCAGACCAAGGGAGCACTGACAGAGTGCCTGGTCTTCTGTCTGGGCTGGGTTCCTCCTGCTTGTGCTATGCACCTTCCTACCCTGTTTTTCCATAAGTTCTTGTAATATTCTTCCTACAGCAAAAGAAAAGAGAAAGATGAGTAGGTTGTCATGGGTAGAAAAAGAGCTAGCTCCAGAAGAGACATGTGCCCTCCGAGTCCCCTGGGGCATGTTGAACTGTTGCAGCTGAGTGCATCATTTCGCTCTCAAGGTTGTGTGTGTGAGGGCAGGAGGCACAGGCTAGGTAATTGCCACTTTTCTCTCCAAGGCTAGGTTTAGCAGTAGTTGTAGGGACGACCTGTTCTCTGCCTGCAGAAATCATTTTCCATGTGTCTGCCTGCTTTAGCTTCTGCTTGATTTCTCTGTCTACCTAGAGCTCGGAGTTGTAGAGATAGGTAGATAAGTTTGAAGTTATCCTCTTGTGCATGAATGCCTGGGTTTTTTAAGATAAAATTCTCTGACATCTCAAACTTCTGTCTTGAACATACATTAGACAAGTTGCTTCGTGTGTATATATATACGTATTTGCAGTGCTCACAAAGTGATAGCTCCATTGAAGTTTCTGTTAGAAAATGCTTTTTTCCTGCACAGGCTGGAGGCAAGGGGAGGAGACAGGTTTGTAAACTCACCTCACAAGCTGGATCTGACCTGGAATTCAGTTTGCTCCAGGGTGAATTCTCAAACACAGAGAGATAAAGAAGAAAGTCTTGTCCTTAGGCCACCAACCCGGATTTGAAGTGCATGGCTTCCACAGCCTTGCCACGTGCCTGAGCCCTCCTGTGCCTCCAGTGTCCCTTTTTTGGGGAGAGAAAGAAGCAGCTGTTCTTCCTCCACCCCGTGCCATGATTCCTGGACTCTTTATGGAGCTTCTCAGAGCCTGTCTTGTTCCATCACCTGATGGTAGTCCTTGGCTGCCCTCCCAGATGCTGTTTCATGCAGGGACTGTAGCAGCCTCATAGGGAGAGGTGATGTGACCTCCTTCCTCCAGTCTGCCACTTGCACATTTTTCCCATGTTTTGCATTAGCCATTTTGCATGCTGGCTTTCGGCTGGTTCCGGTGGAGCCTGCGTGGAAGCTCGGTCAGTGTTCCTCATTTGCTGAGGAATTACTTCGTGTCTGACTGCATGCGCCTCACTGGGTGATGCAGATCACCCCACATCCATGACTCATCTTTTTGCTATTAAGCACACGTCCAATGTCTGTGCCTTCTGATGATGATCTTATTTTTTTTCTCAAATGCATAATATGAAAGACCAAGGACTTAGAAGCAGTACTCTTTCAAGACCACCTTCCTCTGCTGATAGTTTTATAGTTACCTTTAAAGTCCTGTTGTTTAAACACCTCCCTTTCATCTATGATGTGCCCGGTTAATTTTGGTTTGAGTTCAGAACCTAAGCTGTCACAGAGTATGGAGTAAATTATTTTATAGAAGTCTGTTACATGTTAGAGTATAATATCAAGTTACAAACAGTTATGTTCATACTGCATTACATTTAGTATATTATTTTTATATATATTATGAATTGAACTCTGAACCAGCACATTATCCTTCCCAGGAGCTGGGTCAGCTTACGGTTTGGCCAGGTCCTTTGACTTTTGGAAATCGGTATTATGTTGCAGAAATCATTTTCCCTGCAAATTCCAAGACATATTGAAAATTCATATTAATGTTCCAGTGCTAAGGTTTTTGGGTAGGTTCTCTTACATTTACATAAACAAGAGCTTAACAGCTGAAAATGAGACTAGCCCTGAGGTGGGAAGGCAGCAAAGCATGAGCAGGGTAGACAGGACTGCTCAGCGCTTGATAGGAATCTCTAACCAAGAGGCTTGTGGTGGCTTTGAGAAGGCATCAAGCACTCAGGTTCAGGGTAAAAGAGCTGCTAAAACTGGAAGGAAGACTAACTTGGGAACTTTGCTCCTCTGTCTTTTCCAGCAGTGCAAACTGGGAAGAGACATGCTGAAGGAAAAACCCTGAAGGAAAGGAAATGGGGGTCAGATACAGTGTTGAGGACCATGTCATGGTCTGACTAGGGAGCTCAAAAAGCCACGTGCCAACTCTCCAGTCCTCAGAGAGGGGCTGCAAACTCCATGTTCCTCCATTGAGGGTTGGACTGTATGTGTACAAGCCCCCAGGGAATTCTGAGATTAAATGTCACTCTCAGGAATGCAGTAACTTCACTTATTTTAAATACATTTTCAGCCCTTTGCCGGTGATTAAAGTTCAAGGTCGAGATGCATCTTTCCTTGTGGACATTTGCTTTGATTCCTGATGTGCTTTACTGAAAAATCTCAAACATACAGTGAAGAAGGTGACAGCATGTCAGAGAACTACATACTTAGTTCTAGCAGCGAGTCAATCAGACATCTAGGCAATTACCCTCTGCTCAGGATGACAACTGAGAGATGTGTTTATTCTGTCTCCAGGAATCTCTGTTATTTTAGGATCCTTTCCAAAGTGCAACCAGTGCTAACTCGTCAGTATGTGGAGACTCTTGTTTATGCTTTGGTTTCCTATCTGGGTGGGATTATTCAGTTATTGACTTGCTGGCCCCCACTCAACCTTTTAAATTCATTTCTACCTTCCACGCAATTTCTTGGCAGGAGCTACAGGCTGTCTAAGCCCAAGCTCTCATATCTTCATCTGTGCTGATGAATCTTTTATCTGTTTTTCGAAGGGTATTAGCTCTTCCATGAGCTGTTATGTGGCACCTTGCTATCACGGCTGAGGCTCCGGCTGCAGATTGGCATCTCCCACAGCTTGACATAGCAGTTGCTGGTCCTTCCCAGAGCTTCTTTACCATGATGGCCCTTGCAGAGACAGGACTCACTCCGCTTGTGTGGTGGGATCTGTGTGTAAGACCCTGCTCTCCTTTACATCCCTATAAATCACTGTAGGTCAGGTCTGAGATACCTGAAAGCCAGATATTGCCTGTCCTCTCCAGTTATAATGTAGGCACACTGCAGACAGCAGCAGTTACAACTCCTGCCTGAATCTGTTTAGTGAGCTAAATATTTTCTGCTCCATGGGAGCACCCAGTGCCATATAAGCTGGAGGCTTCCCTCAGGCAATGAACAGATGAGTTTAGCTGGAACAGACTTTGTTATCTTTTGACACTTTATTGGGGAATCAGTTACTTCCGTGAAAGAAAAGGTGTTCGTGATGGCATTTGCCTTTCCGAGTGATGCAAAGCCTCTGGCAAGCTACAGAAGTGAGCACTGCTGCTCAGCTCAGGGGTGGGCCACCGTTACCTGCCAGTGTGTCCCCAGCTGGGGCAGGAGTTACAAGCAGCCTATATACAGTGAACTCAAGGTCCCCCTTTTTATTTGGAGAGGATTCAATATAGTAACCTGTACACTGCCCTGACCAAGCAAGCCTTGGGTCTCCAGCCAAGACCCCCCAGCATGACCTGGAGCTGGGTGCTGCAGCATCACAGGCAGGATGGCGCTGAACCACACGCAGAGACAACCCTCTCCTACCCTGCTCAAACCTCTTCCTGCTAAAACTCTCCCCACACACCCGCTTCTCCCCCTGTGAAGCTGGAGGACAAAGAGGGTTGTACAGGTTCAGGAGGCCTTTCTCTATTTATGTTCCTGGAAGCCTGGTTATTATAGCAGTAGCCTCTAGCTACATACGTGAAGAGGAGCACCTCCACCAGGCACCTCCTGTAATAATGACTTCTTTTTTCTTTGAACTTGCGAGGCACTGTTGTATGACATTAAGAAGGTGAATCCAAAGAGGACCGTAGATGTAGGGTCATTCCAAGTAAACCCTGACGGGACACAAGAGAGGAGTAAGGTAACAGAAAAATGATATGACAGCACATAATTGCTGATATGTGCAATTACCAACCACTTATCCAAACAGCAGTTGGTCTTAATCTTACAACCTTTTTTCTTGCTAAGGGTATCAGCCACTAAATTGCTTCTGCTTCCTCTGGGACCCAAAGTAATCTTTAGGCTTGAAATTGAGGTATTTTCCTTCCTTTTCAGCACCTACATTTCTTTGCCTTTTTAATATTTGAAGCAGTATTGTTCCATTGTTAATCTTGATAAAAAATAAATCAGAGCTACACACATTATTAAGACAGAGAATGAAAGGGAAAGAATATACGTTCTACCTAGAGACAGACCGTTATCTGATCAGGCATTGCACTGGAGGTCCAAATAGTGTCCATTGCCATCCACAGGCTGCTTGTGGGTGCTGGATACCTTCAACTTCCATTACCCAGGGTGGGAACTGACAGTGGTCAATATTTTGCTGGACCATGCTCTAACATAGCCAATTTTCAGAAGCAGGACTTGGCTTACTGTATGTGTTTTGCAGCAAAGAAAATAGGGATCATACTAGATGCATGTAAATAGAAAAGGCTCTGGAAACATTTGCTTAGCTAGGTAATTCAGCAAATATTTCAGAGGATTGTTGTTGACTCAGGTAATGGACTTTTCCATCATTGCTGTCTCTAAATCGAAAGGCTTAAGAGAGTATTTTATTTAAGGCATATTGAAGATCAATAAAAAGCTTCTTTTTTGTAAATGGCAGTGGCCTTCTCGAAATGATGCTTCTCAGGCCTGGCTTTGCATGTCTATTCCCAAGCTATCACTGAGGAGGACTGAGGACTATGCTGTCCAAGGATACATGTGGAAAGAGGCCACAGTTTTCCAAGGCAGCAGGAGGTGAGATCCAAGACACCTGAGTCTTCTGAAGCCCAACTCCTAGAACTTCACTGTCAGTGAGAACTTCAGGTTTCAGGTACCATTGTGGCCAACAGCAAGAGGCCGACTTATGGTCAAACAAGATTAACAACTCAGAGAAAGTGAGAGGAGGGCTTGCTTGGCATTGCATGGTTAGTCTATAGCAGAAGGGATAGCTCCTGGGGTTCTCTTGGTGTGGCCTCAGGTCAGCACCCCAACCCTTGGGCGTTGCTGCCTATAACAGTGTGGTCAGTGTCAGGCTTCAGAAGTAGACTGGTACATATTTGTCTTCCTCAGTTTGAGCAAGAAAGTAATTTCAACACACGAATGACGTCTTGATGTGGGCAAGAGTATGAATGGGTGCCCACACCTGCCTGTGGACACACGGACACGTAAGACCTGACTGCAGTAGATCTTGGTATGATAAGTAAAACCATACAGATAACTAAGCATACATTAGTAAAGTCTGACTCTAGTGCATACTGCCATTCTTGTTTATTCATATGTTGACCCCAATATTAGCAGTACACATTTCTTAAACAAAATCCATGTCCTGCTCTGCTAATTGTTAACATAACAGAGGGTTCGTGAACCCGTCTTTCATCACATCACTTAAACATTATTTAAACAGTATTTTATTACATTTATTTCTTCAGAGGTAAAAACAGTTCCTTGCTATGCCTGTCAACTGATTTGAAAACTAAATATCTAAATTGCTGTAGTTTATTTTTCACAATGATTTCTATATTTTTTCAATATTAGCCTTTGAGAATAAAACAAAGAATGTAGCCCTCTGTTGTCTTAATTTTGGGATATCAGAAGACTGCTTTCCCAGGAACAAAATATTGGCTGGCTTGTAACAGAATGAGTTTTAGACCCTGGTATGGATCTTCAAAAGTGAGTAAGGGAGTTAGATGCCCAAACCTACTGACTTTCAATGAGAATTGGTTACTTAAAATTCAGAGGCCTCCTTCAAAAGCTCATCCCTAATCTCTTCAGAACAATTTCTGCTTCATTGTAATTAACTGTGGATTTAGACTTTACTATAAATTCACCTTGACTAAAATTTACAAAAGCATTCTGAAGTCTTATTTTCAAAATGGCTGAGGACCCAGAGAGCCCAAGCTCTACTGAAAGTCCCCAAAATTACTAATGCCATGTCCAAAGTGTGGCACTGGAGACCTTTCCTGAGCTCCTTTCCTTCAGACACACATTTGCAGATCCCATTTCTATCCAATGGTAAGGTCTGAGCACCCATCGCCTTCCTTCCCACCAAGAGCTGCAGTGTAGGGGCTAGAGAAGGGCTGCAGCAGCTCCTGGTCATTCTGGACCTGGCAAAGGTGACCAGGATAGTGAGATGTGCAGTGAAACATACCTGCCCATGCTCTGCACATGTCTCCCAGGGCCGCAAGGTTTAGGAAGCTCAAGCTACTTCAGTATTTTGAAAACGTAAGTTCCTTTGTCTTTGTAGGGTTTTTGACCATGATTTGTTTTGGTCTGATAGGTCATACAATTAAAGGGATACATTTTATTACGATATTGCTCTTCAAGAAGAAGAGAAAGATTTAGCTTGGTGTGAGTGAATATATGTTCATAATGGATCTTGAAGTGGACATAGAGAATGGATAGATGTGGACATAGGATTTCTCTTCTCAGCCAATCTGTTAACTGTGTACCATGTAGAATAGATTTTAAGAGTGGCATAATTGTCCCCTGTCTATTGATTGGTCTACTACTTTGGCAAGAAAAAGGGGTCAGTGAAATCCAATATTGAAAGCAATGGCAGAAAAGCAATGAAAAAAACTTCTCTGGAAGCTTTAAGTTTAAGATTCCCCCTTCTTCTGGTACGATTGCAGGAGTTTCAATTCTAGGCTCTGTTTCTGCCAAACGCTGCATGCTATTATGCACACGATCCGTCCTGTAGCCCTCCGTATTATGTCACAATTCAAGCAGGCTCCTATGTATTCTCAAAATCAGAGCTATGATCCAGAGGCTGGATCTCATTGCTTCACTGCAACTTGCTACTGGGTGACAAGTGGTTCCGTGCCCTAGGAAAGAAAAAAAGAAGTCTTTTGAAGATTACCCATCCTACACTGGAATCAATCAAAGAAACAAACAAAAATAGGACACTCAGAAAAGCCTGTACTTTATGTTTTCCAGTAGGCCAGCACTGTTAGCTCCTATCTGGGAAGCCTCAGACTAAGATTTCCCATCTACTGATTCACATAAGAGTCTTGATTTTTTTAGGTTGGTGAGTGGGGTTTTTTTTGGGGAGGTTCTTGGGTTTTGATTGGGTTTTTTTGTGCAGAAGATGCTGATTGCTGACGATTACTTTTTTTGGAAGAATCACATGAACCAGCTCTGACAACGATTTCATAAGGGCAAGCTTTTTAGTTCTAGGAGGACACTCATGTGCAAGGCTGGATTGACACCGAGACAGAGCAGTTGTTTAGAAAGAGGAGGTCAGGTAGGCAGGTCTGTGCTGGTAACCACCAGGGATAGGACCAGTTCTCTTCCGTAGTCAAAAGGTATGACATGAGTTGTGTCTTGATCCATGCTAAACACTCTTCACCCTAAAGTACGTACTACATCCTGCACTGTCCCCAGAGAAATACCTTAATACCCTGAAATAGTGATTTACTGAAATCAGTTCAATAACGTGGATGTTACCAGCTCAGTGCCTGAGCCCATGTGTGACACTTGGCAGCTAGAGCCTTGCCTAGCTCCAGCTCTCCTTTCTGGGTACCATAGGTATCAGTAACATCAGTGCTTCCACCATTGGGCTTGTTGGACATTTTTTGGCACCATGATCTCCTATTTTCCCCGGCAGTGTATTGATTATTTGGGGATTCATTTGTTTTCTTGTTTTTGAACAGAAAGTTCATCCTAAAGCTGAGAAACTTTTTTATTATTAAGCTTTTGTGAGGCTTGTTACATCTATAATCAGGTTTAAATCCACCACATCAGGCTGAATGCAAGTGTGTGGACAGAATAAATTACACCTCAGAGCAACCTCTCCACAAACAGTCCTCCCAGTCAGAGCTTCGTCCTACATTTCCACCTCTGATTTTGCATTGCTTGTCTAATTATGTTGGCTGCTGTGTAATTATTTTCATGGAACAATAATTTTAACAGCATGCAGTTTATCAGAGGTGCAAATGATACATAATAACGTGCAGCAATTTTCAGTTAAAACTTCCATAATGTTCATAAGTCTTTGCATTTTTCAATAAATTTAAGAGGAAAAATATTCTCCATTTTGCATCCTTCCTTTTCCTTTTTCTTAGTGAAAACAATCTACTGATTTTCTTGGAGTCAATTAAACCCATTTGAAATAAAGCACTTTTATTTTGGAACAAGATTGTCCACACAGGGAGTTAATCAAGAATAATTATTCCTCTCTAAATTCACATCCTCGAATAATTTGAATTAAATCCCCAGCATAGACGAGCCCTAAATGTCAGAGAAGGTTAAAAAAAAAAGTCAGCTGGAGGAGCGCTATCATATCAGAAAGCCGTGAGAATAAAAGCCTTGTCTAGTCATCCAGGCCATGCCAGCAAGTAAAGCCATGTTAAGACTGATTCAGACTCATTCACCAGACTTGATTACACATGCATTTGCTCTGTGCTTTGAGGTCAATCACATATACATTTCAGTAGCATCATCTGTATGTACGCACCGTGGTGGCAGCATCAGGGAGGAAGATACTGCGATCATCAGAAGAAAGCAAGTTTAAACATATTTCAGGGAAAGAATTTTGCTCATGGATGCCTTTTCCAGCAGGCTGAAGGCAGCACAACTCACAGACCTTTCAAAAGATGGGAGCTATGGGGAATTCAGGCGGATCTGCACTTCCATCTCAGATTTGCCAAACTCAGGTGTTATTAAAACCCAGGGTTTGCTTTCAGATTGCTGCCAATTGAACAAGGTTTGTAACCATTACTTCTCCAAAACAACATTAATGCAGTAAAAGGAAAATATTCTCAGTGTATTTACCTGCATGATACTGCATTCCCTAAGCAAACTACTGGCTGCTGGCAAGCAAAACCTGGAAGCAAATCCCACAGCCATTGTACAAACCCTCACAGTGGTGGGTGGTAGATGGCTTGGCCAGGATTTCCATCTGAAAAACTTCAAGATGCCATGAACATCTGAGCTCAAGCTTTTATCAAACACATGTACAGGGCAGTACTTACATTTTGAGATGATTCTCTGTTCAACAGAGTTTTTCTCACCAAAGTGTACACCGTGGCTGGCTCCCCTGCAGGTTTCACAAGGAAAATGGGGCTATCAGGCAGAGATAAAAGGAAGCGTCTTTATGCATAGCTGGACGCTTCTCTTATAGGAGGCAAGCCAGGCTAGCCTGCTGGGCTCAGTCCCATAGCACAGCATGAGCTGGGCTGCTTGGGTTTGCTTTTAGTGGGTGGAAAAAATAAACCGAGAAATGAGTTCCTGAGGCAAACAACCTCTTCGCTGCTGTTTTGGTGAGAGAAAATGTGCCTGAGGCAGCACCTTATCCCCACAGCCATGGTTCCACCTCATCTCTCTCCCTCCCAAAGGTCAAAGAGCAGCCAGCATTTGCAGTGAAGGAGAGTGCAGACCCCACTCTCTTCCCACCATCCCAACTTCCCTGTCCTGTCCCTTCCCTGAATGTCTAAACCCTCAAGGAAAACCTTTGCCCTTTCTGAAAGATGGTCCATATGTGTTGGGATGAGATAACAAGCTTAGTCTCTTGAAGATTAAGGACACGAGTAGCCACTGGAACTACTTTTTGAAGAATTTCAGCCTCTCCATCCTAAGGTGAGCCAATGAGGACAAATTCCAGTGGCAGCATCCATAGAGAAGGAAAAGCATCACTGCCAGTGACAGTGCAGTGAAGAAGAGAGGAGACTGCCAGCCATCACCGGTGCCTCTTACTGGGTGCTAGTGCTAGCATGTGCAAAGAATTCCTTTGGAGGCAGAAGGTCATGGAGAAAAAGCTCGGATTAACCAAACATCAAAAAAACCATCAAGTTACAGCACTTGGCAGGAGCACAAACCATAACGAAATGGCCAGTCCTTGAACGATGAGAGGATGAAGCACCACATGGCAGTCGGTGATTAGGTCAAGTGCAGGGTGGATGTAAGATGCAGCGCTTGGTCCTGAGCACCTCGGCTCTGCCCTGCATCCCACCCAAGCACCGGGGCAAGGTTTTTTTCCCAGCTCAGTGGAAAATGGCTGCTTTTAAGTTTATTCAGAAGAACGTCATTGGATGTTGTCCAGAAAGTTTACTCTCTGGAGCCATGCAACACCACTTTGTCATTCCTGTGCTCAAATGACCCATGGAAATGCCAGGGTGTGAATGAACTCCTTTTTCAGCTGCTTTGGGTTCAGGCACTACAATCCTTCTTCTATCCAATTTCCGGCTGTGTCAATGAGGAACCACCAGAGCAGGGATCTGTGTCTGACCCGAAGCAGGCTGGTTTTCACATTCCTGTTACATAGCCCTGCAGATGGTTCTTCCATGCTGGATCTGGAGGGTGGCTTTCCCCATTCTCCTGATGTCTTATCATTACTGTTTGATCTGACAAAGGCTTTTCTTTCTGGGTCATGACAGAAATAACACTGGGTTTAAGGAAGAGGAATTTGTTAGACAGTTACTATGATTTTTTTAATCAAGGTTTTTGACTCAAAGGACTGCTGGAGCAAGCACCAAGATGCTTGTTTCTGGAGAATACTGAATTCACTGTAAATGCAGGCAGATGGAGCCAAGGAAAATAATTGTTTCTGAAAATGAACAGAATTGGATGCAAAGCTTCACCTCAGAAGAAAGCTGACAGAAGCTTGTGATGAAGTACAGGAAAACAAGTAGCCACAGTTAAATAGGAATCCAATTTTCATGGAAGCCTACAGTGGATGCTGGTCTCCTGCTCATGTGAGGGCTGTGCAGTAATTCCTGTCATCTCTTCTTTTTCTTGTTCTTTGCCAGCAGATGTGACTGGGAGAGGTTTCCTTGTCTCTTCTCCCTACTGTGAAGTTTAAGTATCACACTTCTTGTAGATACACATGTGCCTGTGGTATTGATGCCAGCTACGGTTATCATTTCAAGTCCTAGTTCAATATTTGGAGTTTATCTCCAGAAAAATGAGAACACTCCATGAATCCATGAGTGATTGCTCCAGCAGCCAGAGCAGTGATTCATGAAGACCCTGAGGCACGTCTGAGGGTGACAGGCTCTCCTCCTCTGTTAGTGTCAGCAGATCTGATGGGGAGTGCATAAGCCAGCTAAGAGGAACAGGGTTAGCTCAGCCCAGCTGAGATATATCAGCTTCTCAGTTTTAGGTGGAGACATGTTTCCTTTTCCATGTACACTACCAGTATGCACTGCTGCCAAGGGCAGATACCACTGAGGCTTCCATTCAAACAAATTAAAGCAGGGAGCTATCCCATCTCCTGTTAAGTCACTTTGGTGGACTGGTGGCAGACTTCCTCTGTGTCTATCAAGACCTAAGATGAATAAGCTCAGGCTGTTTCTCAAATTAATGCACTGCCACTTTC
Source organism: Strigops habroptila (assembly GCF_004027225.2). Classification (NCBI taxonomy): domain Eukaryota; kingdom Metazoa; phylum Chordata; class Aves; order Psittaciformes; family Psittacidae; genus Strigops; species Strigops habroptila. Next base: position 105,714,783 of record NC_044277.2, on the reverse strand, counting down.
CCACTGCTCTCCAAAACTGTACAGCAGATAGAAAGACTAAAATCCTTTAGTACTGTTCATCCCTTTCTGTCATTTGGGTTTCCTGATGATTTCTCTCCAGCCAGGTGTCTTTGCTCTGGATCTTTGGCTTCTTGATTTTTTTTCCCAACAAAAGTTTTCTGTTGCAAAAACTCATTGAAGCAAGTGTCTGTCAGACCTAAGTATAGAGACGAATGGACTTCTTAATGCTGTCTTGGGCACTCAGAGAAGTCAATGAACAGGATTTAATCCAGTGTGTGACATGAAAGGTTGTTCTTCGGCTAATACTCCGGGCAGGTTAAATGTAACTGTAGGGTCAGCTCTTGCAGCAGAAGCAAAACATTTAAGCAAAATGTCGATTCTGTGTGCCACAATGTTTCGAGCTTGTGTGAGGAAAAAGCTCCAAGTATTAAAACTGTTGTTATACGAATAGTTCTTGTTCTTCCCCCACAAGTTGGAGACCTCAACTTTGCAACAGTGTTCTGCATCTTACCTTACCATGCCAGCTGACCTCTGCTTTTGTTCTTCAGGTATAAGTAGAGTGTCCACACACGTGTATTTCTATACAGAGACTTTCTCTGAACAGAATTCTTTGACAAGTTAAAAATCCAAATTATTGCATTTTTAAGCCAGGTACAGAGTTCTGATAACTCTCAAAATATAAAATTGTATAAATTCTTTAAGATCAATAAATTGTTTTAACTAATTATCAAATTCCAACCTTCAGTAATAAGGCAGAACTTCTTAGCTAAGGCAGAGTACTGAGATGAAAGCTGTTATGGATCTGTAGGCTGCTTTACTCAAACAAAGTGTTTCAGGAAAGCACAAGTACATTTTCCTGACTGCCTAAAATGTCAGTCTGAAATCCCAGTGTGTCCTTGAGCACTGCGTGCATGAAGCGTTTTGTGGGTAGCAGTGTCCATGGATATCTAAGTATAGCTACAAGGTAAGATATGTTGCACTCGTCTCCTGATCTTTGCTACATATATTGGATAGGCAACTACAGAAAATCCACTCTCCAACTCAGTTAAGCAGATCTGAATGTCTTTATTGGACACCTTTTCAGCCAGGGACTTTTCTTCTGAGTGGATTAAATTCACTCTATACACAACAATATTTCTGACTTTGAACATGAACAGGGATTTACTTTTTTCCCCACAGCTCTTTTCCATTCTCATTAAAAGCAGCACATCGACAACATGAGAGACCAACACTACCAGCTTTCATGCAGAATTGAGCACCTACACCAGCAACAGAGTTTGTATTTCCTAGCACCCATCCTTACAGGCATGCATCCTTCCTTGGGTGGAAGCATCATACAGGGTGCAAAGGGAATAATATGTCTGTGACCCGATTGTCTCCTTTGTACTGAGATTACCCGCTATGACACTGACTGCAGTTGCCTTTGTGATTTATGTCCTTGTTCCTTAATGGCACGAAGCAGTTTTTAAAACCAGGGGAGGTAAGTATGCTCAGTGTGTATGGACACTGCTCAGTGAAGCAGCTACCAAACTGCATATTGAATAACATCCCTGGATTTACTAACCTCTGCTTATAAAGGCAAAATATTTACCCTACTGAGTCAGAGGCTGGGATCTTCAGTTTGCACAGCACTGTCTCAAGACTGTTCGTCTTGGATACAGTGGCAGATTTACCATCAGCTTCTCTGGGAGTCATAGGCAGGCCAAAACCAAGGGTTTATGGAAATACTATCCGTAGTTCCTAATCCTCTGCTGGAAGACTTTCCAGAAAGGCTGTGCTGTCAAGCCCCCCTTCACCTTCCTCAGAAAGTTATATTTGCATTTTATGTAGTGCCCCCATTTACTGGATCCTTTTGTGGAAAATCTGAATCAAGCAGAGATATTTAACTTCCACACAGCTAGCAGTGTATTCTTTTATTCAAGAATGGGGGAAAGAATGGAAAGGTTTTGCTTTTAATCTAGACAGACCCATCTGTTCAGGGCAAGGACATATACTTTATGAGATTATGGAACTGGATGTTACAAGTAGAACTGTATCTCTAGGCTTCCAGGTTCCAGTATTTTCTTTGCACACTACAACTTTATTTGTTCCAAAGCTCAAGTAAACTGGCCAGGTAGCATAAAATTAATTCCCTAATCCACAGACATAGCACAGATCTTCCATGTAATTCTCCAGTTGTTGTTCCAGGCTCTAGATTGTAATTTCTGTGCAGTGAACAATTCTCCATAAGGACTGCTGCCTCTAGAGCATCAATTCAATGTCATTATCACCCCCTGAAAGTAATTGCTCTATGGTCCCATTTCTGCCATGGACTGGATATGGTGGTACTGCAGGCAGGATCAAAGAATATGGAGAGAAACATGTTTCCATAAAAAAAAAAATAAAGTCTTCATCCAGAATAATCCTGTCTACTTCCCAGTGTGATGAGATCTGTAAAATAATATATTTGGATCTTTATTAGTTCCTTTGTATGTATGGCTTCCTTATTTCTAGCATTTAATATCAAGATATTCACGATTTATCTATAGACTTTAAAGAGAAGATAACGTGGTCTGCCTGAATCTCAGTGCTCACTGAAGGTATTTATTTGCTGCTTCATGCAGTGTTGCTGTAAGCTCCCTGCACTGTCTTCTCTGTTTCTCCTGGCTACCTTTCAGTCCCTAGCTTTCCATATTTTCTAGCCTTAGCTCCCCTGAAGGACTGAATCAAACTTTGGTGTTTAAGAAACTTGACAGACATCACCTTCTGTGTCATCAGGTATAGTGTTGTTTGCCCACTGGAGCTGTAAAATGCTCTCACAGCCTTGGCACATGAAAGCTGGCTCTGCAGCAATGAAGCTCGTACTTTCTGTCTTCCACAGCAGAAATCTGCAGACTGACTTCTGAGCTGGATTTCTTTTTTTAACCCTACAATGGGACTTAACAGTTTTGAGAGGTTTCAGTTTGCATTCAACAGATGAACCGATTCTGCTTTTATCTGTCAGAAGTCCTAGGCATTTTAGAGCCTTTAAAGTGAAATGATCCAGGAGGCTTGGCAGGCATTAAAGACCTCTCATTTACTTGCTGATCTGTTATGTTGCTTACAGTCCTCCACAAACAGATCTTAACTGGACTGCAGCACCAAAAGGAAAAACTTTGCTCTTGACATTTCCCTGAACACCCTTCAGCAGTGCTATAACCAGCCAGTAGCACATCCCTCTCTCATGTCTTTCTTTAACGAGGTTCATTTCCAGTTATTTTCCCCCAGTGCTGCATCCTTACCTTTTTTTCAGAGGCAAACACTGTTCAACTTCTTGCATAGGCGTATTTTCCAGGAATATTGGGCTGTTTTATCATATAGTCCATATACTGATTGCTTTTCTTTGTTACCTGTCCCTGAAGTCCTCTGTCAGGGATGCTCAGGTTTTCTGCTTTGTGCTTCTTTGAGCTTTTTTGTCTAACCTCAGGGCATTGAAACTTAGACCCTTTGATATTCTGTGAGCACTTCACAATGAAATACTCAGCAACTAACTGCTGACTTAAATGTTGGTCTAATCTGGAGTTTAGTCTGATAAACTTAACAGCTGACCCATCTTACATCATACTCGGCCCAGACTAGCCACAGGACTGACTCCACTGTACTGGGACGTCACTGAGCCGCTGTGTGACTCAGGATTGAAAAGGTTATCACAGAGCACCATGAAAGGCAGCTCAGGCTCAGGTGTCTCCCTCCAGGTGCCTCAGCAGTGTGCCTGGTCCAGCCAATTTCAGCTACTTTCATAACAGCATCACATAACTGGGGTTACGGCAGTCCCTGATGCAAGACATGAATGACAAAGCAGTGACAATGCAGGACATGCTCACCTATGTCAGGAAAGCTCTTGGCTTAAGTCAGCTCTGAAATCTGCAAAGCTGTAGCACATGCTAGCCTTTTTTTGATCTTTCCTTAATACCACTGTCATTCTGATCCTGGTCAGGATACCCACATGAAGCCTATCTTCTCCCTCCCTGCATCCTAGATGAGAGGATACTGACCTGGACTTCAGTACCTGAGATGACAAGCTCTGGTACAAGAAATTGCTAGAAGAAGTAACCCGGGTGAAGCTATGCTGATGTCTCCACGAGCTTTTGGAGGCTGCTCCTTTATTTTCAATACAGCCTTTTTCTTCCATTCTGCTTCTATGGTGATGTCTGTCTTCTTTCCTAAGGGAGTCCTCATCATTATATAAACTCTTATTACAGCTCTTTGTTGTCTGTTCTTGGTGATATTAAGCTTACTCTACTTACCGCTCCCCACCATTGCTTCCAGCCTCGTGGCCTTTCTCTTCCAGTCCCTCTGCCCTGTGGAGCAGGCAGAAGGGCTACCAAGTCAACTTTCCCTGGGGGTGGTGGACCCCATGTCCCCCACCCGCTAGCAAGAGCAAGAGTGCCCAGATTCCCCACTCTGATTGATGAAGAAATACTTTCAAGTCCACCAGGCCAGCTCATGCCCTCTGGTCCCTGCCGATCTTCCCCTACAGAGACTACTCACTTCTTTCCTGTACCTGTTTTAAATTCCCTGTGTGGCTCTGAAGAGCTGTTTGTTTGTGTGTCTCCCTACCACCAAACTGGCTTCTTTGTTCTGCTTCTGGTTACCAGCTGCAGTTGCTCTCCATGGGGAGGAGGTACAGCAAGCCACCCAAGCTGTGCTGCTTGGGCTTTGGGAAGAGAAACACATTCTCTGCCAGGTTATATACACAGAAGTATAGCTGTTTCCTATCTCCATAGTGTCTATCAAAACTCATTAGTTCTACATTCGTGTTTTCTTTGCACCCTCATGTTCTCAGTGAGGTTGACTCATTACTTGCCTGCCTTCTGGGGGGGTATATGCCATTGCCATACACCACCCATCTCCCAGGCAAATAAACCACCCGCTGTCCTCCCTTTTGCTGACAGGATTTAGATCCTTGGAGTCCTCATCTCTGTCTCCTTGTGGCACTGCTAAGCCTGCTATATTGATAAAGACTAGTATTGGTTATTACCTGAAGATTTTGATATAGAAATATCGAAATGTTAAAACAATTTTCCATTTCTTCTGAGGCTCTTTGGGATTTTCATTTCCTGTGTCTAAAATGGCATGTGATTTGAAGTGTCATCTCTCTGGCATGAAGTCCTTATTTGCTATATGCTGCATCTGCCTGATTTGATTGCGTTGGTTTTTCAGCCGCAAAAATATCCGGCAGGGCAGATCTCGCTCTTGCAATCAAATAAAGGAATTACTCTGTTATAAAAGACTGGAAAAATGACTTGTGCAGCCATCGAAGCGTCTCATAACAGCAGCAGGAAATGCCTAGCTGGCAAGTTGCGAGTGCAAGAGACAATAAGGGGTGAAACAGCAGTGCGTTGTGCCGGGATCAATGAAGGGTTTTCACAGTCCCCGCTGCAGAGTGTCAGCCCTGGGATTTGCCCAGGCTGCGGGCTCCCAGACCTGCCAAGGAGCTCATTGGATTTTCAGTCCTGGATGGTGAAACAAGTGGGGATGTGATTTGGAGATGCTGTAGCAGAGCATCTCAGGGGCTCTTTCAGTACACCTGTGGTAAATGAGCTCTGAAAATTAAAAAGGGAGGGAGTTTTGCTTCCAGTTGCAGCATGGATCTGTGAAATGAACAACAAGTGTTCTCGTAGAAAAAAAAAGGGGGGGGGGGCAGAAAAACCACTGCATTTAAATATTTCACACACGGCAGCTTAAAGTCTTGCATGCACATTCACATCCTCTTGCAGTTTATAGAAAGATAACTGAGAGGAGCTATCAGGCTTCCCCAGGAACCTGCTCTGCCCGACAAAACCCATTCTATTTATGCGACGGTGGTGTGTCTTTGTACAGAGACATGTGAAGCACCACCCGAAACCTAAGAGTCATTAAGGCGCCCTCAGGTCTGCCCACAGTCCTGCGGGGCCGGCCTGTGAGCGGCTGGACTGCACTACTGCCGTTACACCTCTGGGCTGCAGGGCAAGCACTCTTTCAGGGCAATGCTTTCCCTAAACGATGCCCCAGCGACGGCCTGACCTGCACTGACAGGGGAGAAGCAGAGATGGTAATTTTTATTTAGCCTGGCAGTACCCATTTCCTAAACGCGGATTTTTTCGCTCTTCTTTTTTCTTTTTTCCACAAAAATTAATCTAGATAAAATTTGCATTTGGGTTAGGTAAATTGCAGGAGGAATTGTGGAGTTGAAATGTTTCTGTTTAAAAAGGACCTGTTCTGCCATGTATTTCCTTAGTTTAAATAAACTAAATAGTCTTTCTGAACTTTACTTGCCCATTATTCTGATCTTGCACAAAGTTTTTACAGGAAATAACGCTCTTATAACGATCACCAAAACAATATGATCCTGTAAAGTATTATTTTTCACTCAAAAATAAGCTTATAAAGGAGTAGCTGTTCCTTTCTTATTTTCTTCAGGAACTTCCTGCAATTCAGATTTATCACTCTTGAAACAGACCCATTCTGAGCATTTTCAGAGTAGCTATGTAAAACTATAGTTTTCAGAGTAGTTATGACTTTTCTTTATATCGCCAGTCTTAAACTTTCTGTGAACCACTGGAAATGTTATAACGCAAAACGATAACTATAGCTTTTCAGTTCCTGAGATTCCTATGAGTCCTTCTGGGTCTATATGATTTATTGACAACCAAGATCAGATGAGCTTTGGTTGCCTTAATCCACACTGTAATACATATGGCTCCACACATATGGTTTACAAACAGTAGCTGATACTGCAACTGTTGTGCTAAAAGATTTGCAGCAGAGTATCAGGAAAAGGAGAATTATTTCTTTATTTCTCTCGTTTCTGATAATTTGGGATAATTTTTCTTTCTTTCTTTTTTCTTTCTTTCTTTTTTTTTTTTTTTTTTTTTTAATTATTCTTGATCAAAATATTGTACAAAAAGCAGTGTTCTACAAAACATTTCCTGGAAAGGAGAAAACAGTGGGCCAAGCCTGGGTTCTGTTAATGCCGTACACATCACCCAAGAGATGTAGCAGTGACTGAGATCCCTGCGGAGACTATAAGACCTCCATGTCTTCTGACAGGGAGAATATAGCCTTCTTGGTGCTGCTAAGGGCAAGCAATACCAAGGCTGGGGAAGCCCCATCCCTCCGGTCCAATATGGGAAGTTGGGTTAATCAGGCGAAGATACCTTGCACATTCCACATTCCAAATTGCAGATGGAAGATTTACAGCCGTTTTCTTGGCTTGGCAACCCTAGGTCCCTATCCAGTGCATTATTTTAAACAGCATTCTTAATATTAATTTATATGTCAGTTTCCAGTATATATCCCTATCTTTCATGTTCCGCAGTGTAATGGAAGTGGAGGCTGTGTTTTAGAACACTTTTAGCAGTGTTCTACATCATCCCTGAGGACAGCCTTGAAGGCACTGCTGTGTCCCTGAGGGACGCCGCTGAGATCCTGGAGTGCATTGGAAACAAAGAAACACAGAGCTGAGAGGTGAAAATTAACCCAGAGGCAAAGCTAACATTGACTGTAGTTGGAGGAAAGTGGAGGCTGGGTGGCTCTACAGAAAAAAACGACCAAGAAAAAAGAAATCTGACCAAAACCCAACATATGCTATTGAAGGTACAAGTCACTTCTAAAATGCCACTCTCTACCTACCTGTCAGCCTGGTTGGCTTTCATTGCTGAATGAAGACAGGAATATCCTTTGGTGATGTGTGTGCACACAGAATCCAGCACAGTTGCCATGCAGATGGAGAATTGCTTGTGTATGTACACACACAGAGATATACATATATATATGTATATTTAATGTGCAGCCTGTATTAGAAATCTCACCTACGTCCACACCAAGCCAATTTATGGGTAGATGATGGAAGGTCATAATTAGAATTAATTAATCCAGTGGGAAATCCATTCCCAGGCAGCTCTCAGCAAAAGGCAGATTGGCAATGTAAGGAGAATAAGCTGTACTTCTAAAGCTCTTCTTAGATATTCTTGTCACTTCCAATATCCCCCGGGGTATGAACGGCTCTAATCTCCCACTCTTGCGGACACCCATTTTACTCGTGTGCTCTTTCTGGCAAGGAGGAGAAGCTAAAGACATAGTCCAACGCCTCAAAGTTGCAGGTGAAATATAGACACAGAGCACCCTTGCAGTCTGCTTCCCCAAATCTCTCCAAACAGTCCAAAGGGAAATAAAAACCTCTATCCAAGCCCACCTCAGCCCCTGACGTAGATACAGAAGCAGGGCTGCTGTTTCTGAACATTTGGTGGGTAAACAGAGGCATAACTGACTATGTGACACACCTGGCCAGTGGTGGAGCTAGAACCTGGAGCTGGTCCTACGGTCTACTGGACCACACTATCTTCTGTATGGAGAACTGATGCCTGGCTTTTTGGAGAAGGGAGCAGATGCTTCCCCACTGCCAGACATTTCCAATGTTTTGTTGTATGGAAGCTAAGCAGAAACTTCCACAGAACTGGATTTTGTGGTTTGCTGCAAAGCAAATAGATTTTTCTTCCAACATCTCATTCTGCAATGTTTACATCATCTTACCTGAAGCAAAACGCACGAAGAACGCACTGAAAAGTTACTACCATTGAGTGCTGGCACCTGAGCAGTACAAATAATCTTAGTAATGGAGCAACCAACTCTACAAGACCCAGCATAAAGATGTTACAGAAAATCAGCTTTTGCCCAAGGATGTTTCCCATCCAAATAATTTTAATAATAAAATAGGAGAAATCAGAGTTTGCCCTGAAAATATGGAAACTGAAGAATAAAGGGAAAAGCCATTCCATCAGAGAAGATAAAATTAGCTGTGGTCTAAATTTCACTGCAGTATCTCATGAGGCTTTGGTGCTCTTCAAATGTCCCACACGTATATTAGTTTTATACCCACTTGAGAATGAAGTCATTTTCACATAGGATTTTCAATGCTTAATTATTCTTCTTTTGTTCTTATCTCCTTATCTCCTTCACTTATCCAAGTTTTAAGTTGTTTAGTTGCTCGGTGTCTGAAGATTTTCATTTTTCTGAAGAGAAGTGTTAAGGAAAAAGGTCACACTGACAGGAATAGGGGTTTCCAAGAGAGGGCACTTCTGCCAGCCAGCCAGAACTAGGCTTCCAAGTCAAAAATCAGCACCCGGTAAATGCCAAATTCAAACTCAAAAACTGGGATCCTCACCCAGTTGCATCTCTACTAGCGCCAGCCTCAAGCCTGTGCGCACACAGGGACATTAACATCCTATTTTTAATAGCCATCCACTATGCAGGCTTCCCTCTGAAATGTAATGTTGGTGATAATAAAGTCCAGACTGGCTGCATTTATCTCTATCAATTTTCTCTAGTGCTTTTTTACCTGTGCTTTATCCCCATTGTGTTTATATTTATCCCCATATTATTTATATTTACATCTTATAAAGTCCTCGGGAAAGCCGACAAACCCATGAACATTTCAGCAGTGCATGCCTATCCAAAACTCTTGTACTTCTTAATCTCATTCCTTGCAAATGCTTTTTAAAATATTATTTTTTTTAATGAAAGAAAATCCCATAGAAAATATCTGTGTAAAATAAAGATCGGAGTTGAGAATATATTTGTAGAACCTAAGGGCATTTTCCTAACATGTTGTAATTATCCATAAAAAGAGCATAAAACCCCAGGAAGTCGAGATATAAATACACACTACTGAAGAATTAAAAGCGTGTTAAGGTAATAAGCACAGAAGTATCCAATGACCCGATCTAGCTCCCATCAGATAAAATGGAAAACACTATTGCTGTCAGTGGGACATGGATCCTGAATTAGCCATAGCATGTCAGAGGCAGAGGGACAGTTGTTCGAAACATTGATCACGGGAAGTCAATAGCAGTTCACTGCAGATGTTAGAAGTTGATACCAGTTTTGTTTGTGTGTTCGGTGCTGCCTTTCCCTATAATTTTAGTTATCTGGTTGTTTTACGCAGCTTTGTAACGGCACACTTTTTTTCTTGAAGTATTTAATTTATTTGCAGATTTTTAACATATTGAGCTAGTTTCTAAGGAAATTATTTTCACTCAGCCAAAATGTTCTTAATGGATGATTGCAGTTGCATTCCCCAATAACTTTTTCTTCACTGAAAGGAGCAAGGCAATCTTTTAAAACCTCTGGCCATCCAGCATCTCCCATTAAAATGCATTTGAGAATGGCATTACCACTTTAGGACACAAGTCCAGGAATCCCCAGAAGAAATGCATATCTTTAGCCTTCAAGTGATTCATGGGGCATCATGGCCAAGGAAGCTGGGCAATTCCTTCTTCCCAAACGGGTGCTGAAAGGGACCAGGAGATAGGTTGGCTCTCAGCCAGGGGAAGCCAAAATCCTTCAGGAACCTGGTTCTTGTCAAACTGGGTGAAGGAAGGCCATCTCTCAATGTGTAGGTTAGCAGAATTGCGATGGAAAAGGTGATTTCCAAGAAAAAGATCCCAGACTTCAGAGAAACACTCTGAACTGAAGTCTTTAGTTATGGTCAGACTTCTGATTAGTAGTTTGGGCATTTTACCAGTGAACTACAAGCCCAGGAATGACAATTTTTTTGCCACTTATTTTTTTTAATTGAATGTTAAAAACTAAATCTTGCCAGGACCCATGTCCTCATAGCTCTGTCTGGGGAAGTGTCATCTTGTGGGTTGTGCACGTACCTGCCACTCCTGCTGCAATGGCTTTGGTAAAAAGAGGTGATTTGGAAAAGAAATGCTCCAGAGAAATTAAGCCCTTTTATACAGGTAATCAACTGAAGTGAGTGAAAGGGCTTTCCCTCCTGAGAGCTCCTCGCCCTAGTGGAAGCGATTCTATAGATGCTATTTTGAAAGCATGTCATACCCATTGTGTTTTGAAACATTTAATTATTTGTGACTCCCTTCAGCGTGGGAGCCTTTCTTCAGCAGTGCTAGGTGGGGTAATACTCTCATAATCATCTCCTGCATGTTGCGTGGAGTCTATCACTGTGGGATGAGGAATTGGTGATGGCCAGATATCTGGGGGTTGGGTGCCTGGGCTCTGACACAGACTTATGCTTAGGATATTTAGCTCATGGCATGCAAGTATACCTGGGTTTATACTATGTTTTTGTGTATGCAGTCATTCCCATTAATTTGCATTTGCTTTGGAAACAGATGACACTGGTATTTGTAGATTTGTATGCACTTTTGCTGTAGAAAAACACTCATGAATGCTTACAGTAATCTGGAAAAGTTACACAGCTGTATCTAAGGCATTATCAAATGTATCCTTAAAGCAGATAACTCTTAAAAATATGCATGTGCTTGAAATATTTGGATCTACCACACCCAAAAGCGTCCTCAAAACCAAGCTAGATATTATACAGGCTTAACTGTAGAGAATTAGACTTAATACAAGAAATCAACTCCTCTCAACTTTTTCTTTTAACTAAAATAATATCCAATTGTCTCAAGTACCTTCATGCACTGAATAGAAAAGCAGCCAGACTTGGGTTTTGTCCTACTAGCTGTACACAAGGGATATTTCAGGGACAACCATCCCCTTAAGATAAAACCAGAAAGTAGTTCTTACTGTTAATTTCCCTAAGTGTATAAACATTTCTCCATGTTTAAGTAAAATCAGCTCTTAGTTTTCTGCAGAATGGGGGTTAACTCCCTGGAGAAACCCAGGGAGTCCCAAAAAGCCGCTGGAAGAAGCTGACCTTTGGTACCTGTAAGTGCAGCAGAGAGGCGGCCGCTCCTGCCAGCTGGGGTGATAATCCCCTTTGCCTCTGGTAAGTGATAGCTGATAAGTCTGCACAGAATTAGTTGGTGATGTTTATTTATCAACTGGGTCCCTTTTCACTGCAGCTAAGTTACTCGAAGTCAATTTTTTGGGTAGGGAAGCTTAGTTTAGATTGCTCATAGGTGAGGTTATGAATTTCTGCTGGCTTCCTCTGGACAGGTGTGCGGGTAGATGTGTTTGAGGGCAGCTCTAAATGTTGGCAACACTTTTTTTTTTTTTTTAAGAAAAAAAGAGAAAAAAAAACCTAACTAAAACTTCAGCATTCCTGGAATACCTTTCACAGAGGCTAAATGTCCTTGTTTTCGTTCAGACTGACTGAAGGAAGAGACTTTCTAGCTGCTGCTGGGATACTGGTGATGCTTGTTGGGCTCGACAAGCAGCAGTGGGGAGATCCATAGCTTTTGTGCTCCCTTTCCATCTCCCAGGCATCCCAGCTTTGTGAGTTAGAACTGTCCCTAGTAGGAAGGAGGAGCAGGGCCATGAAGCTGGGGCAGGGGCTTTGCTCTTCCTAGTTTTGCACAGTTTTGGGCAGGAATACAAGACATAGGCTGGGACTGTGCATGGCAATAGAAAACATGGTGTAACACAGGCAGCCAATTGCTTTTCTCTGTGCAGAGCTCATCTGTTCCAGATCCATCATTCAGGTAGCCTTAAACTGCACTTGGATGTTCTTTCTCAGGATAGGTGCACGAACAGCAATTTTGTGCTAAGAAACTGGAATGGGAGTCTTCTGGACCCTCTGGATCCGGTGTCCTTAGATACCCTCCTCAAGCATAACACATGTACAGATACATATATTTATGACACGTATAGTTAAGCACAAGTCAAAGGATCAATGCTTTGAAGTGCTGACTGTACATGAGGAAAAACATGATACTGTGCAGTGTTTTAAAACACACCTCAAATAGACAATACTCCATTAATGGGCTTTATATTACTTTGTGACCCAGTAGTATCTTTGAACAAAGCCTCTTGCTTCCTTCTTGGACATTCAAAAAACAATGCAGTATGCAACTGAAAGCTCTATTAAGAAATTTAAAAGAAATTATGTGGTAAAATCACATGGAAGTCCAACCAGAGCTGCATTTTGTCAGCAAGCCTTTTTCTTTCTGTCTGCTCATTTATGGTTCTCTCCTCAAAAGGCTTCGTGTCACTGGGCTGGGGTGTGTTAACAGAGGTGGAAAGAGCTTTCTCAGGCAATGAAAGGATGTATTATCTTCTGCCCAGGAATAGGAAAGGCAAAAAAGTTTCTTGCTGTTGACTGAGGACAGGCAATGTCATCACAAGATGCTGTCCACAAGGACTGTGTCATGTATTTAATCATTCCTTGTACAAGTGATGTGCACATGGCATTTTGAGGACATAAATGCCCCTGTCATAGGGGAGGGCTCAGTAAATGGGGCCATGAGAAATGGCCCTGTGCCGGGGGATAGGGGTACATAAGCAGCTTCACACACATGTGGAGTGAGTAGGGATGGAGTAGGCAGAAGTGACACAAAACCCAGTCGCTAAGGAAAAATGGAGAGCTGCCAGAGCTCTAGCATTGGCAGTATCCGTGCTACTCATGTCATGTTAGAGGTTGATTTAAGTGAAAATTAAACTACCTTAACCGCATCCCCAAGCAAAGAGAAAAGCCAAGACAAAAGTATGTAGAAACCATCACTTACGTGGAGACCTATTTTCCTGACCCCCTGTAGTCATGGAGGGGTCAGTGTGGGCACCAGAGGACAGCTGGAGGATAAGCAACGTGCCGGTATCCTCACAGTAAAGTTGGCAGGGTAGACTAGGATGGGATTCACCGACCCACATCCCTACTGATATTGGGGAGACATAGGCCAGCTTAAACCTGTCCCAGCCTCAGTCAGTTCTGTAATAGCGTGGGCAAGACGCAGGGATTTCAGCTGAAACCTAAGCAGGAGCCTAGGTTAACTGCAACATGAAGTCATGGCCAGATGGTTGCCATCCAGCAGAGGAATAATGAAGGTATTAAGGTTAATTTAACAGGCTTAAGTCTATAGGTGGTCTTAGAAGGCTGCAGTCAAGTAGCTGAAACCTGCCACCCTTTACTTGCCCTGGGAGCATGCAAGCAACAGCAGTGAATGGAGGCTCATGCAATACTCCTGGTACAGGTTTAGTGCTGCAGAGCGTGTGCTGGATTTCCCTGGGGACTGTCGGGGGGAGCTGCAGACCTGCCTTTCTGAGAGAAGAGTGCTGGGAGAGGGGGACAGAGGAGTTTGAGAAATTCTGAGCTTTTAGCAAGGCAATTATGAAGCATAGAAATGTCCACAGATTAAAAAGTTTTATCTACTGTCATGTATAAGACTAGTCACAAGTTTCCAGCGGGGTTTCCCTTTATCAGTGTTATTTCCTGTGCTGTAGTCACAGCCTGTCCCCCGACAGGCATGTTGCTACTTTGAAATTATGACTTTAATAGAGCAATGAGAAGAACCTGCTGTTTTACTTTGAACTCCAGGGAGTAGCAACCTGTTTGACTCACCTGCTCACAGGGATGTAAAAAGAGGTTCAGGAGGTGCAGGGTGTCACCCCTGGGTAGAGATGGCACAGTTGGCATCAGTGAAGAGTGTCACCCCTCAGCTGAGAACTGATGACTCCACGGATACACCATCACTCAGCTCAGATCTGGATCCCATGGGAATCCCAGCAGGCCAGCACTTCATCTTAGCTCAGTTTTCCTAAAGGAAACTCCACAATGTGCTCCCCAGCACCGAAGCCTCCCAATAAGGGGTGATGTCCATCCATGCACTCCAAGATGGGGTGTTCACCTCCAGCCTGACCTCCTCAGCCCTTTACCCCACAGACCTCCCCAGCTATCACCACCAAGGAGTTGGCCTAAGCCCAACAGCACACACAATTGTGTTTCAATGCCTGTGACAGTGCCTATTGAGTCCAGTAGCCCAGATGTGGCCCACGGGACTGAACATTTAAACCTTCTCCAGCACAGCAGACTATCAAACTTTATTTTATATATAAAATTTTTCTCTCCTTTGCTGGGGACTTGTTCACATACATGAGTTGTTCCCAGTTTCTCTGCCTAGTCAGCCTTTCTTAATGGCATCGAGCGTTCCTTGCAGGCAGCCCTTCATTAGGTGAGCTCATTTTGCCTGGGGAAAGAGGTGGGAAAGGATGATCAAAGCACGTGGGTTCCTTCTCAGCCTCTTTTTGCTGTTTATCTGGTCAGAGTTTGAACACATTTGAGTCCATCCAGCAGAGCAAGGGAGGAATAGGACCCTTTGTTTGCTTGTTGCTAAAGCACCTTACTTCTAATTAACAAAGTGATTTAATTAACATTAGGCAGAATCTGCCTGGTTTTGTTCCCTTAGAGGATAAGGGGAGGATAGTAGGCAAGGCAAACAGGTAACATCCTCTTTTGACATTAATTCTCCAGGGCATGGTCCTGATTTCTGAAGGCTGCTCCAGGCTATCTTCTCCAGACGCTTTGAATCTAAGGAAGAAATAAAAAAACAGAGCGTGAATGAAGTTCGCATTTGGGGAGGAAGGTTGGCTTTGACTGACTATTTGTTTCCTCAAATGGTGCTGGTGGGGGAGGGAGTTCCTGAAAGATCACAAACAACTTCTGAAAGGCTTAGAGCAGAACTTGGGAAAACAAACCCACTGTTTTTTTTCAGCTGAAAATGATGTGGATGATGTTACCCTTTTCTGCCATGCTGAGATCCTCATTATTCAGAGGAACAAGCACTTACTGCTGCAGATTTTAAATGTATGGATCAGACAAGTGTTAATGGATGGCTACTTGTACCAGCTAGGTCTCCACCCAGACCTAAGTACGACAGTTGTATAATATACTATGTGAGGCATGATAAGTCTTTAATATATTAATAACGATATATTCATCGCCTTTGTTAAGTAGAGGTTTGTTAGATTTTTGGCATCGCAGAGAGCATCTCTGTGAAGTGTAGGGCCAGAAGTATTTGTATACGGTATAAAGAAATGAAACACTTTGTAGGTAGCCTCAGCCTAGCTGCATGGACACCTCACCTGGCTCTTATTTGGGTTTGTCTTCTGCGTCTCCTCCCCTACGGGGCTGGCAGGGCACTGACTGTGATAATGTTTCATTTTGATTCAGTTAAATCTACTGCTTGAATCAGGGCTTCTGTTTTTATCTTAACATGTTGCTACTGATTATTGTTGGCTGGAGGGGCGGGAGGGAGGAGGAAATGCTCTTCTCTGAATGCTACACTAGCACAAAGTATCCTGTCTTTACTATTTTCGGTTAATATTAAGACTGAACAGTCCAGCTTTGGCATAGTCTAAAGTGCGAACAAGACGAATTAAACAAGAGATTACGCATTTTTGGCATTCTGGCATTAGCTAAAATAGCTTAAACTCCATCTTTGGTGGTGGTCTTAAAGTAAGTGGAATGCAAGGATGGAATTCGGGACTTGCTCTGAAATACCCTGGTGTGAATTTCTTCCTTTAGAAGAGAGTGCTTAATTCTACATATTAACATGTTGGGCTATCTTACTAAAAGTGAAGTTACGCTGATTAGTTACACTACAGAAGCTAAAGTATGTACATCTGCTTGAAGCAGGCATTTAATGGCAGGAATAATGGCTAACTTTGCTCATGTAACGTTTCACTATAAGTGTCTTGAGATGCACATAACCGACGCTACAGCTGGGAGAGGATTTTTTTTTATTTATTTTCTTTTAAATAACCAGAATTCAAATCGTTTATTTTTGAAGTTATTTCCTCCCCTCAGATTACAAGAATTTCACCTCCTTCCTTGTTACAAGAATGTCATCTCCTTCCTTGCTAAAATAAAATAGAACTATGATGAATGGAACTAGAAAGGTAAATTCTTAAACTTTCTTTAAAATATGCCGTTACACAATAAAGTTCTGAGTATTGATTAAGCCCAGGTGGTCTGCTCACCCAGCAAAAAGATATTTTACAAAGCTTTATTATGCCTCATTAGAATTCACTCCTTTAGAAGATTTCTAATTATATTGTCTAATAAAACTAAACCTTCAAAGCTATTTGCATATTATATGAAGAAATCTCATACAACAAACTCACAGTGGATTCAATTAACATAATAGCTAATTATATATCCCATCAGCCTTTAGAGTAGCTCAGCATTCATGTTGCTCCTGTTTTAGCCTAGAGCAAAGGAGGTTTGAATTTTCACTTCTAAATATTGACTTTTAACTAATATCAAAAGTGATTTGAACACTTTCGTGGATGAAAAGATAGTGATTAAACTACATGAAACATTTTAAAACACTTATTTCCAAGTCTTTGAAACAATTCTTATTTAAACTTAAAACTTTGCATATTACCCATTCCAAGTCTGTCTATATTTTATTAAAAAAAAACAAAAAGAAGACCAGATATGTCTAATTGTTTTGACAAATGTTTGATTGACAGCTTGGTTATTTTAAAACTGCCTACTTCCTGCATTTACATTTGTATATTTTTCATTGCACTTTGTAATGCAATTGTATTCTTGGCCAGTTGTGGTATCTATCAAGCAAGAAATTTAGGACTAGATTAACAGAGACATAGTAATGAACAGGCATTTGAGCACCCTATAATTGACTGCTATTAAGGTGTCGTCACAGTAGTCCATAATGAATTCTCTTGTTTTGTTTTGAAATTGGATGAGATATTCTAGAAAATAAAAAATAAAAAAAAAAAAAGAAAATAAATACAAAAGTTTCCTTCAAACTTAAAAAAAAAAAAAAGCCCCAAATAAACAAAGCCCTCTTTTTTTTTTTTGTTTTTACTTTTTAAAGATTTTGAATCATTTGAAGGTGCTTCTGATTTTGAAATGCTCGCTAGAAAAAGCAGGAAATGAAGAATAAGATTTTGTGACTTATATGAAAATTAAAAGAAAACAAAATCGTGTGTTCATCAACCTCATCGTCAAATGTAATGAAAAATCTGCTGGATATCATATTTATATTTTTACAAAAGATAGCAGATAAAGTTTGTTGCCGAGTAAATGGTTTTCTCCCATTACAATGATGGCTGCCTTTTCATTCATATTTTAATGAGGTTAGTATCTCTGAGACAGCTTTTTCGGGGTGGAGGCCCATGTCTCCGGTACAATTACAATAGGAGTTGCTTTATTGACAAGTACTATTCAAAATCTTCACAGTATAGGAAGAAAGGCTTTAGTTTTCCACCACTTGTCCAAATACTTATTCCTCTCTTACTATTAAAACACTTTCAGAAAGAGCACTCTCAACTGCCTAGAGCCCTGTACACCCAGGCAGAGCACAGCTCAGAAAAAAATACTTCACTTCAAGTTGCATTTATTTCTGCAAAAATTTCCCTAGGTGCACCCACAAACAGACAACAAAAGTTAATAGATTATCTCGGCAGCTTCTGCCTCCACAGGTTTACAAGAAACATGCTCACATAATAGTAGTTGCTATCCGAAGAGTGAGTCTGACTCCAAACAAATGAGGGAAGACAAAGTTATGCACAGATTATGCATCCAATATGTAATTTATTAGAGAGAAACAAAAAATGAGCCAATCCATCTGTTGACAAGTTACTCTTTTATGTATTTATTCACCTTCTTTGTGTGTATGGTATGTCTAAAATACTTTGCATTACTCTAGCAAGCCCAGATTTAAATATGATGCTAAATACAAGCCATGCTCTGCCAGAACCATGTCACATAGGTGCCAGTACATGTTCAAAAAATTTCTAGTGCATCTGAAGGAAAGCACACACAGCAAAACCATTTGTGTAAATTTGTGGAGTTTATCACATGAATTTTGAGGGTTCATTATTCTTTTCAGACATTGGATACGTTTTCTCCCAGGTCAGTGCTTGACTTTGCTGCCTGTGGTAACATTCAGGAGATCTGACTGCCCTGGTTTGGGCAGGGTAACCTGTGCCATCCTGGGCTTTGGCTCATCCACACTAACAGCATTCCTGACCAGCCAGGAAGCCACAGGAAGGGCCTGGAAATGGGCAGCGTGAGATATGACTACACACTGGAATATCAGTAGGAGTATAGACATGGGAAAATCTCTTTTTCCAGAATTTGCAGAGTAAAACCCTTCTGTTTATGAACCTGAATTTCTCTACGAGTAAAAAAACCAGCCATGAAAAGTGGCTTTCCCCAACAGCTGACTAAGTTACTGTCCTGGAAGTAGCTTTCAAGAGGGATGAAATTTAGTGCAATTTAATGCTACAGCTATGAGATTGCAATAAAAATACAAATCCCTCCCGGAGCGACACTGACCTCAATACAAGTGATGCCAGGGCTGAAATTAGATTGTGAGGTTGAATCTCACCTTCTATCATAAGGGCTGTAAAACCTTCCTCCTGTGTTTGCAGGTTATTTCATTTTCTACCTTCAGAAACTGCCATGTATTCCCTTTTTTTGGGGGTGGAGGGGGGAAGCAGGAAGCACTTGCCTGGTGTCTAAGCACTGCCTGAGCCTCTGCACTCCCCATCCTGGCAGGAGGAAGAAGCAGCAGAGTTTGGAGCACAAGTTTCAAACTCCATTTCTGCCACCGCCTTCCGCTGCCACCAGCTTTTGTTTTTTCCAGCATGTGGGACATTATGTTTTCCTGAAAAAAAAAGCCATTCGCATCCCAGTGGGTGAGACAGACTTTTAATAGCAAAATGCAGTTTTGTATGAGCCTGTCTTTACTGTAAAATAGGTTTTACACTGCCCTACAAACAGGGTTGGGAGTGAAAGACTGCAGCCTTTTTATTATTTTTTTGTCCCCCTTTTTTTTCCCTTTGGCACTTTTTTGCTTTTCCCAGACTTTTTTTTTGTGTGTGTGTGTCTTCCTTTTAGCAACTTTTTTGCTTTTCCCAGGTTTCATATAAAGTAGACTCCCCATCCGTATGCAACTGGGGGAGGGAGGGATTTCATAATGGGCGCCGGTGCAAGAAGAAGACGAAGGGGGAGAGAGAGGGAAAAAAAACCTCTAAGCTTTAATTTTAATTCTCCTGCCTTTATTTATCTGATTTGTGGCCAGATGGTGGTGAAGCAAGGCAACCCCTTTGTGCAAATGAAGCCCACATGTGAAAGTCCTTCTGTAATGTAATCATTGAGACCGGAAGGGTTCATACTGTGTCTGAAAAGAGACAATGGAGCTGGGATATATCAACATCGCCGAAATGGAGTTCATTTGCGATGCAGACCCTTTGACTATGGTTGTCATGAAAACTTCCTACTTTGATCAGCAGAGGGTGGAGAGAAAAAGAAGAAGAAGGAAAAAAAAAAAAAGAAGTCTTCTAAAGGGGCAGGGATGCGGCGCGGGTGTTTGCTGTGCACTTGGCTCTGGTTCACGCCCCTTTCCGGAAGACGCAACAGGGAGAGGAGCATCTTGCACCTTGACCTGTCTAGACAGGGCACGAAGTTTGGGGGTTTTTTGTTTTGTCCCCGTTTCCAAGGGCGAGGGTTGCTCTTTGACCCCCACCGCCAGCGGTGGTGGCTCTTGGGGTGTAGGTAGCGGTTTCCTGCCGAATTCTCCCCACGGCCGGGAGGGAAGGGGATGGACAAAGACACGGACCAGCTGTTCGGAAATAAAGCTGAAATAGTAGAACCTGGGAGAAGCTAGGTTTTGTAAGCTATTATTTTCTGCACAAAACCCCTGGGAGGTATTAAACAGCTGCATCTGAGCTGGCGAGCAGCGGCTAAAAGACAGAGCAACAACTGAAAGCCCAGGACTTTTGCGAACTCCACTTCAACTAGAGAAACAAGTGGCTGGAGCGCCAAGGGCTTTCATGGCCCGAAACATCCGCCGCCGCCGCTGGCCGTCTCCCTTCGCCGCGGTCTCTTCGGGCTGCTGGGAGGTTTCCATCCGGGTGGCTGGCTTCTGGAGGAGGGCGAGGGGCACGTGGGGCACGTTGGGTGTGAGCCGGAAGGGTCTGCGCAGGTTCTCCAGGGCCACCTTAGCTGGAGCTGACATTTTTAATTACGTGTGTAATGTAATGTGTCAACAGTTCTGCATAGCGAGAGGGATGCTCTTTTTCTGCAGTCTTACTAGGCATTATCTGTATGAAGTGGTGGGGTTTGGTGATATAATTAGCCAAAAAAAAAAACCCAATTTTTGCTCCATGAGGTTCCTTTACCAAAGTCAGAGAGCAACTTAATGGAGTTGTTGGGACAGAAAAAGAGATGGGAGAGATTTTCTCCTAGGCGAGAAGAGAAAAATCTATGCAGACCTAGAAAAAACTGGGTTTTAATCTGATGCTTACAAACCTTTGAAACTTGAGGTAAGCCAACATATCGAATGAGTAACCTTTTATTTTCTAGAAGAAGCAGTGTCAGTGTGCCCACGCTTTCTCATCACCATGCAGATCGTGCCTGCTTTTAAGATTCTGGCCATATTTTAATGTTCTCCATACTGGCTTCTCACAGAAACCAGCTGAGTATTTGGAGATAACACTGAGTTTTGTCAGATGCTTTATAACGTTATTTAGAAACGTATTCGGATCTATTTAAGGCTTCATAAATATGAATAAAGCATTTACAAAAGGCACGTCACTTGCAGAAGTAACCCACGGATTATACCAGATGCTTTATACTTTACAAATTTCCTAAACTCCAACAGTTCAAAACTACATTTTACTTGGGGAATTTTTTTCTAAGTGATTAAATCTAAGCCAGCATTTCCCAGAAAAATATCTCTGTTGATTTATGTGCAGGAAATAAGGCAATTGTACTAGTGGCTAAAAATCCAGATTGCTACTAGAGTAGTTTCAAATACTTATGGACAAATTAGGGGAGGAGGGGAGGGATGTCATCTTTTTTTTTCTTTGGCCTCTCATCTTCTGTTCTGTTTGGCCTCATGGTGTAGTAATGGATTTTTCTCAGCTAATTCTGCTAAAAAGACTGAGATGCTCTGCCTGGCTTCATGCCACCACCTTCTTCAAATATATATTTTATTTCTATTTAATGCCTTTGGGATCTTTTTGGTGTTTTAGCTCTTGTGGAAAGCAAGAAAAAAGAGGAACCCCCCAAAAGCCATAGGGTTGTGGTGTCCGTGGCCTTTAGAGCAGTTAAGGACTTGAAAGAGGCAGGCGAGCATGTCGGCGTGCATGCTCGGAAGGCTGGAGCACCCAGCAAGGAGCACAGGCAGCAGCTCTGCCTCAGTCACCGGCAGCTCAGGGTTATTGCATGTCCTGGTAGATGTTGGTTTGGTATGATTTTTTCTAGTAAAGTGCAGCAAAGGGCCTTTTTGTGTGTTTGTGTGCACTGAGCACGACTTCCTGCAAGCAGATTTTGTTTCAGTATGTTTTTTCCTCATCCATGTTAAAGGGCTTCCCCTTGTTTATGGGTTGAAGTCTGGATTTTGGGGACAGGAATTCCCTCTTAATATACACACAGGTTTCCTAAAAGGTGCCAAACACCAGGCTGGATGATGCACCCCCTTGGATCTGTGCTCCTCCACCCTTCCCAGGGGGGCAGAGACCCATTTTGTGTCACTGAGATGAATTACCAGCAGCTCCCTAAATATTGGGGTAGGGGGGCTCGGCAGCTCATTGCTCTATCTGTAGTGAAATCAGAGCTGCATCTGCATGGTCAGGGAGCTGTATTTATTGCACATCCTGACCACTAATATCAGAACACAAAATGGGCTTGTTTTATTTAAATTTCCAGTGCCTCCTCCCCGAGTCCATGTTGAAAGGGGGTGGGGGGGCCTAATTGGGTTAAATGCCTTTTGGAGGGGCTTCTCTCCCCCCCCACCCCAACTCATGGATCTGATTTTGAAACAACAGTGAGGCTGGGCATAAAGTTTAAGTGATATTTGGTAGTGTTAATTCTTGGGCAGCCCCCATTCATCCCTGTGCTGTGTAAAGGCAGAGAGAGCAGAGCGAGTCGGGGGCTCCTCGCTCCAGCATCGCAACCGCCTGGCTTATTTCTAGCTAAAAAAAAAAAGCACAGTATGAATATCCTCCTTTTTTCCATCCTTACAGTGGGAAAGTATCATAGAAGAGTATGAAGATGAAATATTCTCACTTATCGCCCAAGAGGCAGACTATCTAGCTGACAAGCTGTGCAGTGAAAAATCAGGTACTGTGTCTGATGTAACATGTGCTCTCTCTACAGCGGTGTGGGGTTGGGTTTTTTTTCAAACCCAGCGTACTGCTTTGGAGGAGAAGTGGGCTGTTGTTGAATAAGCAATGACACTACATGACTTCTTAAAAAACAACCCTTTCTTTTAAAGGCCTCTAATTCTTTTAATTCTTTCGTGCATATTAATGCAGTATAATTTGAGCATCCCAGCTAACGCAGTGTGTTTTCCTCCTGATGTTACATGATTTTTCACTCCTTATGTGTGTGTGCTGTCATTTCCAAGTCAGAAATGAAACTAACCCTCTTGCAACAAAATACAGGCATTTGTTTCTCCCCTTTAGTTGCTGATTGTGGCCACTAAGCTGAACTGCGAGCCATGAGAATGCAGGTTTGGAAATGTGCTGTTCAGTTTTAGACGAACTGTTCGTTGCTATCAGACAAGAGTTGTCCTTAAAAGGGCTGGCCAGCCCACTGCCATCATCTGCTATGGAGGATGTGTTTTATAAATGGATTATTTGTCTGTAAAATCTATCATTTCAAATAAGTAAAACCTCTTTGCAATCCTGACAAAGTAAGAAAATGCTTCCAAGAATTAATTACAGCTTATTTAAAATCTTTCTCCATTCTGCTATTTGTTGTCCTCATTTTCATTGTTATATGGGGGTTTTTTTAACTTTTAGATTCATTTCTGAATCTAAAAAGAACATCACTTAAGGCACTAAATTCTATGGGATTATAAATGAAGTTGGATTATCTTTCCTCAACGTGCTGCCTTTAGTGATAGAATATGCATGAAAATATTGATCTCAGAATCAACGCTTGTAAATATTGGTGTGTGTTTTAAGATTTAAAGGCTGTAAGAGTTATTTGGGATGTAAGAAACAGAGCCCGTAAAAAGTGCTAGAAGTTGGTGAAAGCTGACTTTCTAGAAGTTCATAGAAATAAGTTTGTATACTTTAAAACACCAGTGTATTTTTAATACTTATTGAAAAAACATAGCCCAGAGCACTGGAGAAATCCATCTGTAGTGACACAAAGTTCTCTCTTTAATCTGCCTGGACAAATAATTCCCAAAAAATAAACTTTCCAGAACAGGTTTAATATTTTCACAAATATTTTGCATTTGTCATATCTGCCACGACAGGGCTACTCTCTCTGTACACACACCAAGTAACAAATCCTTTTGAAAACAACGTACTGTCTCCAAAATGGAAGCAGGATTTCAGGTAGCAGGACTTGTACAGAAAAACTTTCTGGGCATTTCAGAAACAAAATCCGGAAGGGTCTGTGTGATAATGCAGAAAAATCACCATCTTCCAGAGGGATATTCTCAGGGAAGGGGAGATTGGGATAAATCATCTTTCCTTCTTGGTTCCCTTCATCACAATCTCTAAAGCTTTTGGAGAACAAATTGCAGTATTGTGCATCTTCGGTAATAGTACAGAAATATTTGCCAAAGGTGCAGGCAAAATATTGGTATCAAAGCCTATGCTGTTAAAAATGTATCTCTCTTTTTTTCTTTCTTTTTTTTTTTTTTAATGAATCTGCCCAAAACTGGGATTTTTTTCCCCCCTTTGAAATTACATTTTGGGTTTATAACCCACACTGTGTGGCCAACCAGCCTTCTTACATCAACAAAATAATTTCCTCACTTCTAGCAGGAGAGATTGCTGTAACCGCACGTTAACCTCATTCACATAAATACCCTCCTGCATATGTGTAGGGCTGCTCTTCCTAACTATAAATAGTGGTCCACAGAGAGGAAAGAAGTTTAGTTTTCTTCCTGGCAATTAGCACAGATAAACAAGCTGCTATTTAATAAATAGAAGTATAAGCCCTCATTGTTGCAAATATAAGATGCTTGCAAAAGTGTCAGGAACGCCTCAGAGCGATACTGAGCTACCCTGGCATAAAAATAAGGGCAAGAAATTAATCTTCAATTCCGCATATTGCCCTATTGCCCATTTAGAAAATATCTGTATGTTAAAGAACAAAGACGAGATAAAAAAAGCCACAGATTTTTTTTCTTTTTTAATCTAATTTGCTGTACGTATAAAGTGGATCAAAAGAAATGTATTAAATTGCATTAAAAATAATGAAAACATGTTTCCATGAACTCTGTGGCAGGCAGGAGCTGGCAGAGGAGCATAGTAAAACCTGACAGAGCAGGAAAGGGCCTGCCTGCGATTTTCCAGGGAAAATAAATTCAGGCTCCAGTGGCATTGGAAACGGCGAGTCTTCGAAATTGTGTCAGGATTCGCACCAGCCATGCAACACTAACCTATAACTTACCAAAGCCTCCAACTCACAGAACACAATGAGAGTTATATTATTAAGTCTTATCTATCTTACAATGGCAATTTTCATTAATACATTATATTAAAGCAATATTACACTCTTATCATCTTACTGTAAATTATTGGCTCTTTTTATTCAGAGCTCCATGTGTTCATTCAGAATGGCATTTTTAACTTTTTTTGAAAGGGGGAGGAAATTATCATACTAAGCGACAGAAATAGTATAGAAAACCTCTCCACGGGCCAGTTGCAGATTTTGATGTTGTGGATTTCACCATAAAGCAGGAGGGAGGAAAAAAAACCCAAACCCCAAGTCAGTGATGTATACATTTCATTATTATGCTTTTAATTCTGTTTTAAAAGGCTGAGTATGTGAACATGGCTTATTTCTCGTGGCCTGTTGTGGACTTATTAATATTGGTGTAATCAAACCCTTCTTATACTGTGCTATGGTAAAATAATAAGGGTTGCAGTTTCCTCTCAGCCTGCAAGCGTGACATTAATAGAAGTCCCATGTTATAGGAAGAAAACCCCTTATCCATAAGTCACATTTAGTACTTCTTTTATTCTGATATCATACTACACCTTTTTTTATGGCTACTGGAGGTGGATGTTTCTTGTTTGATTAAAAAGTGGGAAACTTCAATAAAGTCTTTTAGTATGATCAAACCGTTTGATATTTACAAGCATAGATCAGTTCGCTGTCATGTGTTCTTTGATCACGCAAAAAGTCTCGGTGCTAGACAGGCAGGCAAAACCTGCTGAGACACACCTTCAGATCCTCTCCTATTTTTACAAGCTTAAAAAACCCTAAAAGTTAATTTTCGAGGAGATTACACTGGTTTTATTTATCCCCCCAAACAGGAGGCACGGTTGCCCATCAAACCAATGGAATACTAGAGGTTTTTTTTAATTGCAGAGCCCTTTAATTTTCTTTGCTGAATTCAATAATTTTCTGCATGCTTTTTCTGGGTTTATATATATTTTTAGTTGTGATAGTTGGGGTTCAGTGCCATGCCAGCAGCTTCTCATTTGGGGTTAGATGGAGTTATGTGAAAGCCAGTAAGAAGCCAGAAACAATCTTTAGCTTGTGCTAATGTATAGACCAGGGCCAGTTGATTTATAAGTGGAAAATAATTTAATACCGCATCTTTCATGAGTCTGAAAGCTACTGTTTACGTAACACCAGGACTTCTCTTACATCTTTCTTTGCATATACTCACAGTCATAAAAATGTTCCATTTGGTTAAAATCCTTCAGTCCCTGTTTTATCTTAAAAATGACTTAACTCATGTATTTCTTTACTTAGCTGTTTGGAAAGTTTGACTATAATTTAGGCACCCGATGTTGAGTCATACAAAAGTGAAACAAAATGTTCTTATTCAGCTGCAAGGAAATCCAGAAGTCTCTTTCTGCACAATTATCGCTCAAACTATTGCGTTTTTGCAAACTGATACTTTCTGGGAGGCTCGTTCCCAGTGAAAACTACTCTCCTGGAGAGTTTAACAAAGCTAGCAGCTACATCAATTAAAAGCAACTAAAATGTCTGTTATGGGTATGTGAGGAATATTAAACTGCCATTAAACCATTTACCACTTACCTTAATAACCTCTGCAAGATTATGATTAATAAAGGCAATATATGCAGTACAAAGCTGTGGTTTAATGCTGCCACAGTACTCTGGAATGACATATTTTCTCACATTTTTCTCCCCATGCAACTAGGAAAAAGAACAGGAAAGGGAGAGATTAGCCTTTGAGTCCCCTGCCCTGCAATAGGATCTGTGAGCACAGATTTCCCTGAATGCTACAAGGGATTGAAGGATCCGTATTGGTGGGGTTTATTAAAGAACTGGGCCGTGACACTCCTTATTTTAAAATACCAAGTTTGATTAAAAAAATAAAGGTGGATTTTAGCTGCAGCAATAAGATTATGTGGGGAAGACAAGGGAAAATGAATTTAATCGCTAATAGGAGCCCCTCTGGAGAGAGATATGGGACATTTTCTCTGTTTACTGTTGTAGTTAAATTTTTCTTAGGGTGTAATATGCTGAGCTCCTCTGTTCTCCAAGGCCGGTCCATGGCCAACCCCATCCACAGGAGCACCAGCAAGCGCCCAAAGCCAGATGTGAAATCCAGCTGGGCAGCAGCAGGTTCACACAAGAGTTTAGATGCTTCCTGACTTGGGTTTCTAGCATCTATTTCCCATAAACTGTGTTTATGTGACATGAAAATCATTAAAGACCCCAGTTTTGTAGGATAATTTTTCGATTGAAGTGAGTGAGAGTTTTCAGGGCTTTGCAAAAATGCCGTCTTGCATGGGGATGAATGGGTTGTGTCCGTGCCCTGTAAGGGAAGAGTCGGAATTATTCAACATGTTTGAGGACAGGAATTGAGAATAGCTTGCTTTACCGTATTTTTTAAAAATCCTTCTTGCTCTATTTCAAAGAAGATATCTAAAGAAGCCTGACTCGCTATCAGCGTGTCATGGCTATGCCTCGCACTGTTCCTCCTTCCCGATTTATCATGCAAAAGTAGTTTAACATGCTTTAATTTTCACTTTAACACTGTCAGTGGTGGAAGTCCTTCAAGAAGAAAATCTGCCTTTTTTGAGTTCAAAAGAATATGTTTTTTCTATTAAAGAAGCAGGTATGTTTAGCAAAATGTTACTGTTCAGGACATCACAGTAAATCACAAGGAACTTTTCCTTCCTTAGACGCCTGTGCAGAGGCTCCTGCTCACACAGGGTTCTAGAAGAGATCAGCTTCTCATTTCAGAGTGAAGTAAGATGAAAACACCCTTTCTTTTTCTTGCGTAATCAATTCTTACCATAGTAATGTCTCCTGTATTTTCTACTTTTCATCTTTAAATGTCCACATTCCCCAGACTTCTTTTTTTTTCTCCTAACTAGTTTTCTATTTCTGTATTTTGAAATGAAAAGTGCAGAGGTTTTGGTGAGAATGTGAAGTTTAATGGGGAATTGGCTCTTTGACTTTTTTTCTGTGTTCAGGTTTTTATTTACCCCGATTTTCACAAAATCAGCATCTGGTCGTAACAGATCTGGAGTCTGTAAAAACTGAGTCTCCTGCTCAGCAGAAAAAGATAACTAAGATCATTTCAATAAACCTATTTTTCAGGTTCATGTGTTTGTTTTAACAGATGATCAATTCACCTGTATTTCTGTACCAGAAAAAAGTTTAGAGTTTAAAGCTGAGAGCTGTCAAGTTTCTATTGCTGCTGTTGAAATAGAGATGGGAAACTTCCCAAATATTTCTCCTTTTAAAGGTGAAATAAATTAGTGGAATGTGTGTAGTTTCCTCAAAACAAGACATTCCTTTAAAATTTCCATATCAAAGTCCTACTGATCCCAATATAAATGTTCACTCAACCTGAGCACCACTAGTGTAATAACTTTTTTTAAAATTAAAGATTTCTTGCTGAAGAAATAGCAAGAAAACATCAAAATATTCCCGACAGGGGTTATGCCTTTCATCATTGCGGGGTTTTTTAGGTCCAAAAAATTTATTAATGAGTACAAAATATTCAGTCATAAATCTCACCCAGAGCTGGGGCTCAGTACAGGTTGTTGCTCTGTCCCCAGAAGATAAAGCGGGAGAATATTTGCTTCAGGCTCCAATACGCTATGAAAACACTGTTTAAAAAGACTTTAACTACTTAACCATGATTTTGAGGTAACAAGGATAGTTCATTCAAAGCAGTAAAATATTTAGAGAAAAAGTAAGCTTTATAACTAACAAATTAAAGAATTCTAAATTATGTATGTCACCTTTACCACAGATTGAGTAACTACTGAAGAATGTAAAATGATTAATCGTATTGTGGGGGGAAAAAAACAAACAAACAGAGTGATTAAAAATCTGTTACTATATGTTGCTTAATTTTAAAGTTTATGTATAGATTTTTTCAACATTTGTAAAGTTAAATACTTCAACAATAACGCAGTCCATCCCTCCATGAGTGCAAATTGTTGGAGCTTTACAGAAGCCATTAGAGCAATACTGATTTACAACATTTAAACATCCAGTCCCCTAAATCTGTTACGCAAGGATTTGTTGTTTGGTTTAATGTTTTTAAACAGGCTCTTAATTTTTTTGCTCGGGGTGGAAGATTTTCTACCATATCCAACTGACAGACCAGTTTTTCAGAATACTTTGTCAAAGTTATAGTTTGAGTATCATGAAGCAGCTATGCTATATAAAATGGAAACACCTTCAGTATTTAAAGAAGACTTTCTTCACACTTACTCCAACACCTTTCATGTGTATGTAAACACTGATTTTTAAAGAAACTTTGAAATATTTGAACTCCCTTTCTACTTCATTCTGCTTCCAAATGGCCAATTTATGCTAAGGTGGGGTCTTCAGTATGAAAACTGAGCTCATCTCATATTCAAAACCTACTGTCAGCTGGCTCCGTTTAAAGTCCAAGAGCAGGAAAATGTTTTGTATACATTACATATAAAACTAATAGATATATGTATCAAACTAAAGGGAAAGGTTTGGATTCCCCTCCTATTTCCATTCCGTGAGATCTGTTGATTTTTGAGTGAACAGAAAAGGCAGATTTGGTCCCATGTGTGTTTAAAAAACATGTATTACCAGGTCATATAAAAGAAATAGAGATATTGGGAATCTTTGCAACTATTTCAAAGCCTAGCTAATTTTCACTTTATGTTTAATCATATTTTTTTCCCTGAATTTAAAAATATTTCCTCTTTCTCCAGCATCCTCTTTTTATCATTCAACATGAAAACCCCACAAAACCAACAAAGAAAATTGATTATCCAGGAGAATAGCCTAATGTAAGTGGCTAACCGTTATATAAAAAATAAAATAAATGAACCAAGATGGCAATAGACAGTAATTTGTAGAGCTTTTTTTCCCCTTTTTTTTTATAATTAGAGGGAACTTATGTGCTTTCTGAAACAGTGACTGGTAAATTATTTTGGGTGTGTATGTTAGGGCTTTCTTCTCTAAATTTTAGTGCTGTCTTGTACTTTATTTGATATGCCCTCAAAATTTATCACAATCATGATATAAAAGAGCTCTTGACTACGTGGCCAGGTTGTTTTACAGAGCTTCAAGCCCTCAAGTGCCGTGCTTGATGCATGCATTCAGCCACTGAGGTTAGTGTGGTTTATGCTGAGAAAACACTACTAGGTGATTGTATTGATACACAGCCCTCAGAAGGAAAGTCTTTCTTTGAGCTATAATTTGCACATTTACATTCTGTCTTTGAATTTCACAGTGAAAAACTACATGAGGATTTTTGTATCATCTGTTCCTTTTTGCATCGATGAAAAGATACAGCACAGATTCATAACCTAGTCTTATCCTGGCGTAACTTGGGTACAACTGTAGCAATGCTGTAGTGGACTACATCTGATACATACTGTCACCAGTCTGCAGTATTTATCTTTGGGGTAAATACTCAGATTGTTTCACTATCACTTCATTGAAGTAAGCACTGAGAAGCAAAGTTGTTAAAATTTGTGAGGCTTTTTGCAAAGCCAAACTCATCTTTGGTTCAGTAAGAAGTGCTCTGCCAAAAAAAGGATTCATGCATTTTACCTTCTGTGAGCTAACAGATTAGTTAAATTCCATGATGCGATATGATATGATACAATGTGACATTAAATGCTCGGTATCCCACCTACTCAGATATTGATATAGCTGTACTCAGCTGGTCTCCTCAGTTCCCTCCAAGAGATAAGCATCTCAAAACATGTATGGAAAATCAGAGAAATATGTCCTGACTTCAGACCCTGTCTTTTCTCCCTTATTTATCTCACCCTACACTGATGAACTCAGAGATGTAACCAAACCACGATCGAGCCTTTTATCAATGACACAGAAATGTAAAGGTCATCTCCAAGAAAGGAGGACCAGGTCCTTGCCCAGAGCAACTAACTGTAGTCTGTTGACTTGATAGAACTGTTACGTTTGACCTGGGAAGGCTAGGGGTCCCCAGTTCAAAAGGACTGTTAATACATTTTGTTTAAAGCAGTTTATTCATTATCCATGCCAAATATATCAGGCAAAGAGCACTTTCCTGGTTACAGATCTTATTTCAGAAGTGGCTTACGCTGAATGAGTTGAGGTCACTAAATTCATGGATGAAACAAGATCCTGAACCAGCAAGATCAATTCTATATTTATTAAGATAAGCCCTAAAACAAGGTTGTTCACTGACTAGCCATATTTTTAATTCATATTTGTCTTTGTGGTCTGGCATTTGCTCGTACTGTGATAGCTTCATCAAAACACAGTTTTTAGAAAATGCTGATTGCTTGTCACTGTTTCATTGACATAAAGAACAAGCATGTTAGAATTTTATGAGCAAAATATTAACTTGTATGGTGTTCCTAGTGCATATTAACTTTACCAGAAATGAGGAGAGCCAGATACGTATTAAATGAAATATTATTAATGGGTATTATGTCTGAAGCAGTGAGGAACACTTCGTAATTATGGCGTACACATCCAAGTATAGCATACTTTGTTCTGGAGGCTTAAGTAGGTAATTAGTATTGTGGTTATGGAGTTGTGAGTGATCTTAAATTATGTTGGTCTCTGCAAATTGTCCTTACTTTTAGTGCTGGCATGGATATGGTTCCTCTGAGAACAGGTCTCTTGGAGTGATTCACTGGGCAGGAGCAGCTGCCACCGGAGGGGTGGAGATGGCAATAGGAGATCTGCCAGGGGTAGAGAAGGGAGCGAAGGCAAAAATATTCTTAGTGTGTTACTGTGGGCACAGTCTGCATGTAAAACCAGCACCTACACCGATTATTATCTGAGCAGGGTTTTTCTGAGGCTGGGTGAAAATGAGGAAAGCTTTTAGTAAAAGAAGAGCATGAAAGGTTAGCAAATAAATGCAAGGTAGAGTTGCTTCACTTGGCAACTTCCACACAGCTGTGTCTATGCCAGAGCAGTGCTGTAGCAGCATATATCTCTGCAACAGCGTTGATTAACAGCACAACTGTGCTTAATGCAATATAGGTTAATACAAGAGTCTTTCTTTAGGAGCGCCTCAACAAGGCTGAGTGCGAAAGAGTACGAGAAAAAGGGAAACCAATTCACAAAGCTCATTTAAATTGAGCTAGAAGCTTTGGAAAACAAGGGCGTCTCGTGCCTTTTAACCATATTTACGGACCTGGCTGGTTTAATGGCATTCAGCAATAAATTCCATCGCCTTCAGGAGCAATTGATAAAGGTTCTGGTAACCGCCTGCTCCAATCTACTTTGGGGAATGTTAATAAACTGGTACCCAAGGACTCCTAGGTGTGTGCCGTGGAATAGAGGGAGCTAAATGTCAGCTAATTAAGCAGAGCTGAGACCATGAAAGATCTTGTGAGTTAAAAGTTAAATATTAATATCAGTTTCTAACTTTATGAAAAGCTGGCTTAGTGGCAGGGAAGCAGAAGGGATATACCTCCAGCATGTTCATGACATTTTCTATTTCTAGTTAACCTTGCAGCCACATTCAAAACTAACTGAAGTTTTCTTAAAGCAAATTCTGGAAGAGCGGCCAATAAGGAATAATAACAACCCTTGAGGTGACACAGACATTAATGAAGGAGGAAAGAAAAAGATTTCGATATGGCAATGTTTCTCAAATGGTGGGGGAAAAAAAATCTTCCCTGTCATATTAAATGTGACATGAACAAAAGGTGAGAGTTCAGAAAGCCTTGGCGCTTGGCAGGACTGTATTTATCTGAGTGCGCATGTTGATTGGTTCTGCTAATTCCTGTGACTGGGGCTGAGCTCCAGCCGGTGTCAGCATCGCAGAAGCACAGAGGCAGCACCTGTGCCAAGGGCCAAATACACCAAAAATAAAGTCAGTGACAGCCATTTGTCGTTGAGCAGGACCAAGGGTTGGGATGTAGTTTTCAGTGTGACACTGGTGCTTGTAAAGAGTGGGAAAATGAAGGTTAAGCACTGTGCAAAGTGTGACACGTAGTGACCAGGATATCTTGAGCTGATGTGCTTTGTGTTTGAACCTCATTATTATAATTGTTCATTATGAGCTGTGTTAGAGGGGTGGCTCTCAGCCCCATAGGGATCAGGATCCCATGTGCTTGGCCTTGTAGGAGCAACAGAGTTAATTCACCCAGAGCTCTTACTCCTGTCGCCACACACAGGTGCCGCAGGAGTGTTAGTCCTTCATTTTCACAGGTTGAGAATGGGCAGAGATGAAACAACCTGCCCACCTGTGGCCTTGCTGTGGCCAGGTCTTAACCACACAGCCATCTTTTCTGGCCTCCACTAGGATGGTAAATTATTAGAAGGTATTTTTTGAGGATAAAAAAGAGTGATTAAATGCCTGTTTGCTGATACCAAAGGACATGGAGACTTGTCTCAACTTCTTTCACTGTGTAAGCCATATCCTGGTGACTAATGAATACTTCTCCATTGCATTTAGTTGAGTTTTCTGCCATGCTCAGCTACATTGGTCAGCAGCAGGATAGCGTGGCTGTGCTCCCAGCCTGCTGCACACTGTTCTGCCCGTTGCGACACATGAAGTGACCCGCAAAATACAGCCATTTCGTCCAGCAAGACACTCCTGACTCTTGTGGAAGAAGAAGAAGGAGTCCCATTCCCAATCTGTGAAATTTATGACTGATGGATACAAAGAGAGCATTAGACCACCCTGCATGAAAAACTAGGTGCTTTGTGCCTACATGGCTAAAGGTAGGGAGGAGCTGGAGCTGTGCCTCCTTCAAGGCTTTTGTTATCAATATACTCCATGCATGTTCTTCCCTCCTAATTCACCCATTACCACTGACCTTCAGAACATAAAACTGAGCTGTCTAGATTTGGTAGATCTTATGGTTTCAAACACCTCCTTTCTTTGTGGTCCTGTGGGCTTAATTCCAGGGCAGGCAGTGTTGCCAGCCCTCAGCCTTTAGCCTGTGATGCTGCCTTTCCGAAAGAAGCTTCCCATGCATAATTAAACCCTAACACTCTGCTTGTGCTTTAACACTCACCTACCTGGAATGGGCTTTGATCTAAGCCACCATCCCTCCCAGAGTCCTCCTGGCCATGCCTTACACCTACATGGAGCAGAGGGACTCGTGGTCACTTGGGGATGGTGCAGCCTAGGAGTGGAGGACAGGAATGATACCCAAATCCCAGGGAGTGGGAATGTGTGAGGTTGGTTTTCTCAGGGTAATTTTGCTTTGACATCCAAAGGCTTCACTTTGCATGACAAGGTAAGACTGTAAAAGGAATTTCAAGTTATCTGATGTTTTCTGAGCCTGAGTCATCTTTCATACAGCCTTTGACTGCTTTCCATCAGAGCAACCTGAACATGCCAAAGCGGTTTACCACAGTGAATAGTTATCTTTACCCACAACTTAAAATAACAAGGAGTAGAGACAAAATTTGGCAGAAATGGGACTAAAAATTTATTTCATTTCTTGTCCAAATCCTGATTTGCTGCACCACATTACTTAACCCAACACAGGCACGGGGTTACAGACAGACATTCCTTTTTATTATTAGTTATTAGAATGATCTTTATATTTTCATGGTTTGGGCTATCATGAAGCTTTGCATTGAAAGGTTGTCTGTGGCATGCTGCACCAAAATCAAGACTTTCTTTCTCCTTTTCAAAGCCCTTGATTGCAGTGGCCCAGATAGGGAGAGGACAGCAGCACAGTGGGTGCTCACAGTTTACGTGGACTACTGGCCTTTGTTCCCACCAGACAAAGTTTCCCCAGTTGTGCTCTCTTTCCAGGGTGACTAGCGGCATCTCTTCACTTACGGGCTTTTTTGTTTACTGAATGTCAGTGCTCTAGTAGCTGCTTGAAACTAGCCTGAGAAATAGATAACCTGGTGGTGCTGAGCACAGCCAGGCTGTTTCAGGGCAGCAGGTCCTCCTGGGCTCAGCAACCCTTGCGGTGGGGCCACACAGGAGCAACTGGAATGGTTGGGAAAGGTGTGAACTTGGAGACAGGGCAAGGAGTTAAGGTCTGAAGCTTTCTCAGACGACAGCATAGCATAGTGCACAGGTTAGATTTTGCCTCCTTTCCCCAAAATGAGTGACTCTCCCGTTTTCCCCATATTTTTGCTTCTCCTGTACAGTCAATTCTTACGCTCTCAGGAAACACACCTGTCTGCTGTCTTACAGGTTCAAAAGAGGGGCAGACATGATGCCTGCAGCCCTTTCCCACTCAAAGCCTGTAAGGTATGAGAAAGTTGTATCTTCTCTCCACGGAGGAGTCTTTTTAGGTTAAGACTGCTTCCACTTGAGGGGAATTTTGTCAGTCTGTTTCTTTTTGCCAAGAGCTGCTGCACTGTGAAGGGTTTTTAAAGTGCTGGGAAGGAGCCTTGGAGTATAACATGTGGAATAAGAGAAAGCTGCTCTCTCCTTAGTGGGAGCCAGCAGATGGACACCAGGAGGGACGTGCTGCAGGCATGAGCAGTTGCTCACCTCTCACTAGCATTGCAGAGCCTCCATGGTGGGAGATGTTCCCCAGCCTCTGGGAACAAGCATATGTTTTGTGTCTTAACATCAAGTGTTAAGTGTTTCTGCTCTGGGAGGAGATGCAGACCTGGCAGCCGGAGTACTGGTGGGGTGGCCATGGCCACTGCTACCTGTTCTTGTGCATCCTCCGTGGTTCTCCACAGCTCCTTCATCAAGCACTGGAGCACCTTGGGACTAACCATCCTTTGACCCAAAGTTGCCAGTGGGAACTCAGGATTTACTCCAGAATTTTGTGTTTGAGAGATTCCAGGCTTATCTTCTCTCTTGGGTGTGCAGGGCTCAGTCTGTTGCTCTGTTTTATAGATAGACACTATATCTTCTTTAGTCACTGTGGACTTTACTTCCCTCTAGCTTTTCATCTTTTTTACTTTTTCTCCTCCATCCTTCAGTCTGATCTGTTTATTTTATCCACCAGTTGCAAAGCTCATGTTTCGTATTACATGTTGATACAAAACTTAACTTCATGGGCTGTATAATTTCAGGGGCTTCCTGAAATATTGCTGAGATAGAAATAACAAAGAATATCACCAGCTCTGGCTGTTTATCTTCAGGAAAGGTTTTCCATCCTTCGTGAAAAGCCTGTAAACAACCCTGGATATGCCTAAGAAAGTCCTGCCCTCATGAAACTGAGTGACCAGCTCCTTGATTCATTTGAAGATGATGATAAAAAAACAAACCACGAATAGCTAAGATCAACCATCTGATCCTTCACCTTTGTGTCCAGAAGAAAACACAGTTTCTTAACCTTTGAGCCCTTTAGATGATTTCCTGATAAGCTTCAGCACTGACAACAAGACTTAAGCTGCCACAGCTCAAGGAAAGTCATCTTGAAAGCCTCTTTTATACTTCACAACTTTGGGATTTAGTTTTATGACAACTGTTTTTAATAAAATATTTGCTTACCTTCACAAGAAGCTGATTTTTCATGGCTGTATTCAAGAACGTAGGTAGGTTACCTTACCTTAGCAGGGCTCTCAGCAGTAAGCTGGTATCTGCATGGACGATACTGCTACCTGCTCCATAGAGATCAAGATCTTGTCTTGACTGTGCAAGAAATTAGGAAAAACAACGTCTAAGCACATGAAACACACAGGGTGAATTGTTTTCCAGACACTTCCACTTGTCAAAACCTGTGAGATGTGATTGCATGAGCTCATGGCAGACTTGTCTTGCTAGTGGTTTTTTTAGGAAGAAAAGGATCTAGCTAAAATGTGGTGATACCTGGGATATAACTTGTGTGTGGCTAGAGCATTGCATACAGCTATGTGGTTTGGAGCTACCAGAGTTATTCTGAGATGTTCTTCAAATCCTCACAATGAATTACCATTTACAGAAATGCTTTCAGGCTTCTTAGAGTCTGTATAAGCCACAAGTTTGTATGGATGTTCCTGTTTGGATAACGTTTATGGGAACATCTCCACAAGGTATCCAGAACACTTTTCAGGTAGTGTGTTCTCTCTTCCAGTTCCACAGACACTGAAGGGAAAGGTTGTGACATTCATATCACTCTCCTAAATATTCTAAGTGTCTGATTCTCTTCTTGCTGAGCCTTGTTTTATACCAGGGAAACTTTTGGCATTTGACTGAACTTAATCTTGATGCTCCCAAAAGGAGAAATTAACCAAACATCTTGACACAATTGCAAGAATTTTTTCTCATTGACTAATTGTCCAAATAAGATTTCTGATGACAACAGTTCCTTCCACAAGAGCCTTACTGTTTGCCATGCTTTAAATTTGACTTCCATAAATCTGCATATAAGAAATGCATCAACCTCAGTTAGACACATGGAGTTTATTTAAAACACACATCAAAAAAATCTAAGCTCTTCTATTTTGACAGGCTCTTTCATGGTTTTCTACTACTGAAGGCAATTGTAAGAGATGCTTTAGACAGAAAGTAGGAGTTATTTTAGACTTTTTGAGAACAGATGATTCCTGGAAAAGCTAGCTTGTATAGAAACAACCAAATGTATGTGTATACATATGTATGTATATACATTATATAAAGAGCTGAGTTTTATGTATAAAACTTTATTAGTAAATCAATCAAGGCAACTCATCTAAGATTTGGACCTTTTCTTGTTCAAGTTAAGAACAAATCAGCAGAACACTGTTGACGTTAGCCTGCTTTCTCCTTGTCTTCAAGTTCCCAGATCTAGGAACAGATTTCTCAGCACCAGGTCCCAACTCTAGGAGCTTTTGTTCACAGCCTGGATGATGAATGGGCTATACCTGGATTACACAGGTTAAGTTTTCTCTTGTTTCTAGTGTGTTTTCTGACTTTATTCTCCTACAGAGGGAAAAGATTAAAAAAAAAGGCCTCACTTTTGTGAAGGAAAACAAAAAGTCCCTCCAGCTCTCCTCTAAGATAGGAGGCCCTCAAGCTTCCTGATGACAACATCCTTCTGGATGGAAGTCCTTTCTTGAGACCTCACAGAAATCAATAAGAATGGGATTTCCTAACTTAATTTCTGCTTTTTGTGCCTCCGAGACCTGGCACCACAACCTCTATGCCAACAGCCAGCTGCTGTGCTGCTTCTGTAGCAAACCCAAGATCACTCAGATAAGAAGCAGCTGCCCAAACATTTGTAGCGTTAGAAGACATGAGTCCTTCCACAAAGGAAAACTGTGTGTCCTAAAGAATGAACATTGTTAGACAGATGTGTCTTGCAATGGAACCACCAAGCTTCTGCAAACTCTTACCTAGAGCCTAAACTGTTCTTGATGTTGATGGGCACATGTTACATTGCTGTACCACTATCCAGCACTAATATTTAGGCAGGGCTAATTTCTATCTAAGCATTCCTTATTAATTTCTCAGGGCTTAAATACAATAGTTCCGGAAACTGATACCAACTTTTAAGGAAATGGGTCTCATGTTCCATATAGATGTAGACAAGTGCTTTCCTATTCCCTCCAGAACAATAATTTGTTTGCTTGTGTGCATCTGGGGGAGGTTGTCAACCTCACTTTTAACCTGAAGAGCCCAGGTTCAGTCTAGCCACTACTCTTTGGGTCTGCCTGGATGAGTTTCCTCTGACCCTGTTTTCTCACTCCTAGGGACAAACAGGTACAACCCCTTATTTCAGACAAGGTACCAGCCTCTTTGGGTAGATACATCACCAGAAATAGCAACTTCTAGTGGTCAAAACTAGAACTGAAGGGGGGCAAGATAGGACTGACTGGCAAAGATCCACCTCTCTGTTGTGCAGCTGGTGGTGCAAGAAATGACTTGGATTTGTGGTCATTCAGTCCAAGTCTTCTGGAGTTTGTGGCATGGATGAGCACACGTGGGAAAGGAGAGAGTCAAAGCATGGACCTTCTCTGCATATTACTGTGAGTCTCTTCTAGTTTCTGATCCTTCTTCACCATGTCAAGGGTTCTGAATTAAGGCAAAGAATAGGGAAATAACTAAGGCAGAGCTGGGGCACTGTCTTATACTACACAGCCTATTCAGTAACATGTACTCCAAGGTTCATGAATGTATAAAGGACTCAAGCTTGGTTCCTGCCCTTTCTAGAAATGAAGACTCTGTGCCACTGTCCCCTCCAAGTCAGTTGTGTTTTGCTAAGTGCTTGTGTCTTTTCCAGGGAAGGCTCTGAAACCCCAGGGCGAAGCAAAGAAGGAAACTCTAGGGAGGAGCCAGGCTGTAGAAAAGAAGGGAAGTGCTGGGGCAAGAAGGCTGAACAAACCATAAGGAGAGAGGAAATATGAGAAGAATAAAGAAAAGAGAGAGAAAAGACCTGATGTGGATCAGGCTGCACAAGGCACAAGGTACTTGGTGTACCAAGAATTCCAAGGGGGAAAACCCAAACCAGTTGAGCACACAAGCAGAGAGGAACTATAGGTATACCAGGGAAAATTAAGTACTGTTGTGTGGGTTTGTTTTTTTTCCAGTCGCCTGTTTTGCAACAGTCCCATGATGGAGCTGGTGGTGAATGTGCAGACCTCAACAGTGCCCTGGGTGTATTTTGTGCTGCACTGACCTGCAGCAAGATGTAGACCTCATTCCAAAGATGACATTGTCCAAAACCTGAGTAACGTCTGCAGAGGCTCCAGCTGGCCTCAAAAAGCCTGACTGGGGAAACGGGTGGAGATTTAGGAGCTTAATTTTGGCCCCTTCCCTCTACAGCAGTGAGCCAAGCACTCAGGTGTGTGTAGAGCCTTCTTGCTGCCCATGCCCGACACATCCACACTCTGTTTTACATATTGGAAATACGTTGAGGAGGCATCCCAAGCATGCTCTGGAAAAGGATGACTTTTGTGCTGATCCGTTTTCCCAGCACACTTACTCAGACATGTGCTAAGCAGCAGTCCCAAGCATCAGGCATCCCCAGCATGGCAGCCTACATGATGGAAGGATCTTTAGTGCTGGGTATTAGAGCTCCCTCCTTTCTTAAGGCTTGCACCAACATTTCTGAGGAAACAAGGGTGCCTTGAGTCCTGCCAGGAGTGGAACTGGATGAGTGGGTGGGCTGGGGTGGGAGACGGGAGGAGACACAGCTTTGGAGGGAGCCAGGAGCCCCATGAGGATGCAGGTGACAACTCACTTCTCCCTTGCAGTCCTGCCTGGAGATTCACATGCTGCCTGCCCTCCACCTGCAAGGCTGGGGAGAAGAAAGCCTTTATCCTCCTCTTCAATGAAAGACCAATATGTTAAAATCAATGGTACCATCTGAAGCACAGCAAAGTTTCCTAGGGGTGCTCAACATCCGGAGCCCCATGGCTGGTGTTACAGCCCCCGGCTGGTGTGCCTGGCCCCCTCCTCTGGCAGGGCTGGTGGGGTCAAAGCCTCGCCTCTCAGTGACAGCCAGCACAGCAGTTTTCTGCAGCCTTTTGATGTGATGGCTGCAAGAAACCCGCTGTCAGTCACATGCTGCGTGTGTGCACTGCAGGTCTAGAGGTCTTGCACTTATTCATTCTTACCACAGCTCCAAGTCTTCATTTTCTTGCCCCAGGAAATGTGCTTAATTATTTATTTGTATTGGACCCAGGCTTGTAATACTTGGATGCACACTACAAAGCGGCGTGCAAAGAACTATTGCTGGCTGCCATTGCCCATCAGCCCCCTGCTTACCCCAGGCCCCTGACAAGATAACTAGCCCCATCGACTGTGCATTAAGATATACATTTAGAAAAAAGAAACCTGAGGTCCTCCGCACTTGTAGCCCTGTTGAAAGCAATGGAGCTGACGTGCCCAGAAAAGTTAAGCTGCAGTGAGCCAGTTCCTCCTCCTGTGCACCCTAAAATGGCTTCAGCAGAGACATTCCCTAGGAGTTAGCTGGGGTAAGAGGACAAAGCTGGCTTTGCTGTGTGCTCTGCCATCCCCAGGAGCCACACTGGCCCCCAGCCAGGTCCTGCCCAGGCACTCAGACAGCCACAATGCCATCTCCATCAGCTGGTGGCCACTGCAGTGTGGCCCTCCTGGTGCTGCAGGTAGGGGGTGCTACTAGGTACCAGGACAGCATAGAAGTTAATTAAAGCTGGTGCTTTTGGCATTTAATTAATGCTGCTTGCTCATTTGATGTAGGAGTTAAGCCTGGCAAGCCTGCAGTTCCAGTGGTGTCACCTGCCAGAACTGAGCTCTGCGGCCATCCGCCTTTGTCTTCACCTCCCTGTGTGCTGGGCTGAGGCTGCCATTGGGCTAAGAGGTGGGAATATCAAGCAGATCCATCAGCATCCTTCTCCCAGCTGGCTCCTCACTTGTTCACACATACAAAGGAGACCACAACCCATGGTGTGGCCGCTCCGTCCATGCCATGCTTGTAGCTGAGGCCTGTCTGAGCAGCCCTCTGTGCTCATTTGCTTCCTGCTGCTCCTGCCTCACTAAAGCCTCATGCCACAAGAGATCACAGGAGGAATCTCGAGAGATGTGTATTTTTTCTCCTAGCTTTGATGGTGATATTTTTCTTATTCCAAAAGAATAAGAGAAGCTTCTCCTTTCTTCCAGCTCCCGTGCAGCTCCCTTGCCAGGGGATGTGTGTTTTGCAGGATGGAGCGAGGAAGTGGCTGATCTCTCCTCCCAAGTAACAAGTGATAATATAAGAAGTGATGGCCTCAAGCGGCAGCAGGGGAGGTTTAAATGGGATTTTGGGAAAAATGTCTTCACAGAGGGCATTGGAACAGGCTGCCCAGGGCAGTGGTGGAATCATCATCCCTGGAAGTGTTCAAAAACCATGCAAATGAGGCCCTCAGTGATATGGTTTAGTGGTAGACTTGGCAGTCCTGGGGTAACAGTTGGACTTGATGATCTTAAAGGTCTTTTCCAACCTACTTGATTCTGTGATTCTCTGTTCAGGTGACAGAGTGGGAAATCACTTGTGCTGGACCACAGAGAGGTTCTGCGCCTCCATGACAGGAGCTGGGATGTGAGCAGCAGGATTTATTAATCCTTTTCAGGGAATCTAAAAAGCAGTCTGGATAGCACTGGGATTATGACATGTGTCTCAGAGTCCAGAAAGCTCTTTGCACTGCCTAGCTCTGCCACCAACTTCTTACATGACCTCAGGCATACCACTTTGCTGCTTCCTACCTTGATCTCCCCATCTGGCAAGTGGAGATAATACCACCATGCCTCGTACGGCTATTGGGAAGATAAGTTTGTCATCATTTTTTGAGGTGCTGAGATGCTACAGGAGATGGATAATGAGACAGACAGAAAGATAGCTAGATAAATCAATCTCTTCTCATTCAAGTGAAAACAGGCACTGCAGGTGCAGTGTTTGAGATTAATCATCAGAAAAATTAGTTCCCTCAGTATCTTTTCCGAAGGAAGAAACAGCCGTAGGGCCCAGTCCTGACGAGAGTTATGCACATGAGTAACTTTAACTTGGATTCAAAGGGAGTGGGCAAGTAAAACTACTCATGTAAGCAAGTGCACACTCCAGTTGCAACTTCTGAAAAATGCCTAAATAAATGATGTGTCCCAACTGACACATGTCCCTGAGTCACTGGGATGCTTTTAAATATTTCTATCAGACATTTATTTCTATTCCTTTATTAGCAGCCATCTTTCTGAGAAGCAGTGGGTTCTAGATTTCTTTGTAAACAAAATGAAACAAAAATAAATAAATTGCCTATGGGCCTTACACCTATTGTGATTTTATATATGCTATAATTGTATTATTAATTCAAACTAACCTGTTACACTTTCAACATCATATGTTGTATGTTTGCCCTATGTGAAATATGTCAAATATATTTATCTTTTATTTTTCTATCTCTCATATCAGAAAAGAGAAACTTGAAAGGCAGCTAAGTGTTATTTGAACTTCTCTACAACTATGTCCTATAAGAACCACTGGGTTTTATTTGTCAGACTAGAGCATGTAGCCCTTTAATAGGCCAGACTGGAATCAGAAACTGAATAGGGTTATATATTCAGTTGCCATAGTTGCCATATGGTGCCAACATTGAATGAAATAAAATAAAAGTCCAAAAGGACTGGGAGTCAATATTGGGGCAGCCTGCACAATGCTGAGTCTGGGACAAAACACTCAGCCCCGGCAGAGGATGGCAAAAGAACCCTAACTTGAAT
Organism: Strigops habroptila; assembly: GCF_004027225.2. Lineage (NCBI taxonomy): Eukaryota > Metazoa > Chordata > Aves > Psittaciformes > Psittacidae > Strigops > Strigops habroptila. The sequence goes on along the minus strand of NC_044277.2, from coordinate 105,671,638 downwards.
GGCCACAAATCTGCTGCGAAGGCAGAGGAAAAGTCTCACCAAAGGGGAATCCAACGCAGCGCTGTGTTGGGATGTGTCTGCGCCCAGGAGGCGCGGGAGAGCCAACCGAGGCGGTACAGGCAGCGGAGAGAGAAAAACTCATCCGAGCGTGAAGTGCCGAACAGTCCGAACAATTGTCACGACAAGAGGAAACGCGTCTCAGCCCAGCTCAACCTCGCCTATCCCGGATGAACAATTAACCGGCCAGAGTCTGCTGGCATGAAAGGCAGCTCAAAGGAAACCAGGGGGGCAAAGGCTCTATGGATAAAAAGAGCAAGGAACTAAAACCAAGTGGATGTAAACAAATATAGCAGGACTGTAAGGCATCTGATGTGGGCTTAGGGATGGGAAAGGTATTACAAACCTGCTGAGTTTCAATGCATTTTGTGAAAAGGGTGGCTGGGAATGTGGTATGTTACAGATACGAGAACAAAAGACTTTAGTCAGTAATAGTAGGTGATGGGGGGTGGTGGGGAAAGGGGAAGGGAAAAAAAAGAGGAAAAAAGAGAGGAAAAAAAATAACCCCCCCAACTCTAAAATTTCTTATAGTTCAGGTTTCACAAGGAGTTACAAGACGCTCGCTAGGCTGAGCACAATTTAGAGCATCCTCGTATCAATATTTCTTCCACTTTTAGTTAACAGAGCCCTCCCATTCTAATTAAAATAGCTTCATGAGGACTGAAGGTTGATTCCAGAACTCAAGCTATCAACATCTGCAGATTTATATATAGAGAAAAAATAACAAATAAAAGCTACCAGGAAGCTAGCACCCGGGAGTGTCAATAGTATCAGGAAAATTAGAAGGGATTTGAAATCGCTCCCAGGTGTCTTGGGGAACTTTGAGCAGCATCAGCTGCCTACAGAAAGCAGGTCTAAGGGAGTAAAAGACTGCAGAGATTTATAACTGCACAGGATCTGGCCTTGGTCTCAGCTATATTCAGGTGAAATACATACAATGTGCCAAAACGTTGGCCATGGATCAATTACGACGTTGTAGCTGCATTTGCTGGAAAACAATTTAATGGACGCTGAAGCTAACAAAAGAAGCCGCATCCCCTGGTCGTTCTGGAAGTGGATTTAATTCCAGAAACAAGGCAAAAGACAGGAAAAAGCCTGCCTGCTTGTAAATCCATAGGCAGGTATTTTTATATATCAGCAAGGGAGGAATCTGGTAGATCTAAAAGGTTGATACTCGCCGTGCATACTGTATTTAATGAAAATCTGTGGAGGAGGAGGAATACTGTACAGCCACCAGTGTGAGGGGAAGCAGGGGGACTCCTGCAAGAAACCATAATTAAGCTGCAAGAGACTCCTGCTTCTCTCAAAATGAAGAATGGAGAGAACAAGAAGCGGCCAATGTGGCTTCATAAGGGACTGTGCAAAGATCTGAGGCTTTAATTTTTTTTAATTAAAAAAAAAAAAGAGGAAAAAAAAGCTGTAGTCAAGATTAGAAAGCAAGAGGGGGCAGGGGAAGGAATCAAACAAGCATACTCAAATTCAGTTAGGGATTATAGGGGAAATAATAAGGATAAGGGGGGAAAAGAGAATTTAAAGCTAACCAAAGAACTTAAAAAGGTCTTTAAAACCTATATCAAAGGGAAAAGACATTCTGGAGAGACAGTAGGCCCATTAATTAATTAGAAAGGGATTAAATTAAGGGTAAATTAAAAATGGCTGGACTGCTGAACTTTCTTATTTAAAAAAATATATCCTTAATAAGAATAAAAGAAGTTGAGGATATTTTTGTGGGAAGGTCAGAAAACCTAATAAAATAAAGAAGCGAGCAAAGATGAAAACAGTGAGGAAACTTATAGCAAATTATCTCTTTGATTTTTTCCTGCCTTTTGGCCCAGGCTGCCTGGGAGGGTATTATAGGATTCTGAGACATCTGTTATTTAATGTTATCGCACGGTGTTTTCTGAGAATTATTTGTGAAGCGTGCATTGATGCTAAGTTGTTCACTATGAGCATTTGATCCTCAAACCTGAGGATGTGGGGGTTCATCTGAGTGGACAAACAAGTCAGGGTTTGTATTGCTCTCACCTGAGCAAGTGGGTGGAAGCATCCCCATCAGGAGCTAGCCATCAGCCAGCCTTCTTCACTATCATAGTTTATTTTCCAAAGATATTTTTACACATATACCTAAACCTGTACTTTTCACAAGTAGTCCTGCAACAAACCTGTTTACCTAAATAGCTGTGGAATCTGAACTGGAATTTCTTAAGGACAAGCAGAATAAATACGGCAGTTTATTTTGCTTCTACAAAATACGACCATATATAAAATACCTAAACTGGATTTCTAAGGGGATTAGCTAACAAATTTCCTAAAGTACTGACAATTTCTTTTTTTTTTCTTAGTGAAAAGCTAAAGAGCTGTAGGAAAAATAGGGAGAAAATGTTAATGGTGCCAGAAGAAAGCTGGTCCTGCTTGTTTTCTAGTAAAGATAACAGTACCAATTGTAGGTACTACTGTATCAATTCAGGTAAAGGAACAAATATTATATGAGAAATAATAGTTGGGGCTTGTCTATGTAGGGAAACTGGCTAAAATAATTAAAAAAAAAAGAAAAAAAAAGAAAAAGAGAGAAAACCAAGGAGACTAAGAAATAGCTTGTCTGGAACATCTCCCCATGTGGGCAAAAATGCCAGATAAATGAGGGTTTGGTTCTAAATAATCACTGGACTTTCCGCCTGCAGTTTTCCAGAACCAAATGCCTTCTACTTTAGATCAGATTATCCAAAGACTGTATTTCAGATGATGGGACCGTGGTTTGTTTTACTGTAGATATTTCAGACATTTTTCTCCAGATAGATAAATCCTTGCAACCAGATCTGAAAATGTTGGGAGTCAAAGGGCATTTTTCCATTGGCTTTGGTGGGGTTGGGCACTTAGAAGTTAACAAAGCAACAAAGCAGATTGGATTTGTAAAAAGTAAAACTTGACTGGCAGACCCAAAAAATTGGGTTCTTTTTTATAGAAATAGGAAATTTGTGAATTCAGGTCTGACACTCAAAATATGTGGGATTATCCATGTGAGCACAGTTCAGGACTGCTCAGTTGGGTCCTTGGATTTTAATAAAACAGTCACTGCTGTCTCCCAGCGACTTACTCTCAACATTAATTCAGATTGACGTGGTTTTGAATGTCTCTCAGCAGAAAGAACTGAGGAATGGTGACAAGGTGATCTGGGGGAGCCTCTGGTGGCATCTCAACAGGGCAAGACCCCGACATAAGCCTTGGCTGCGCAGGTGAGGACATGCAGATGCACTTGGCAGCCTGTGATGGGTTTGCTTCACCAGTGATACTCAGTGCCTTCTTTCCTCTGCCCCATGTCACCCTGTTCCTCCCCACTACAGCCCCACCACAAACACTTGCTGTACTTCAAACATGAAGGATGGTTTCCCTATCACAACCAAACTAATGTGCGTGCCAGCACACACTTCATTCCATACCTGAGCCCTATTGACTCCTAAAGGTTATAAGCATGTGCTGAAATGATTTGCTGGATGGGGAGTATATTTACCAGCTGTTTTAATGACCTAAAAGAAGTGGTGAATGGTCTGTTGACATAATGTGCAAACCAAACTAAGCTGGGTGGATTTGGAAATCCCAAAGATGAGAGCAAAATAATGTAAAGGAATCTGAAAAGGCAGAGAAAATGAGTGGAGAATAAAATGAGATTCAGCATAGAAAATAGAAGCTACTACATTTGTGGAAAAATAATCTAAATCCCAGATATTCAATCAGTGATAAAAACCCAAGGAGCAGTAATGCTGCAAGAGATCTAGAGATGATAGTGTGGAGTAAATTAGACATGAGTTTGCCTTGAGATATGGCAGCAAAAAAAGGCCAATTTGATTTGGGGCTGAAGACATCACATCACAGCTCAAGAAGGTAATAGTCCGTCTGCATATGGCTCTGGTGCGCTAGCACCTGCAGTATTTAATTATGGGCACCACATTACCTGAAAGATAGTGACAGATTGAATATTATTCAGAGGAGAGCAATAAAAATAGTTCAGAAGCTGGCAGGATTGAGTTATGAAAAGGTAGAGTAATACGGACGCAGAGCTCGCTCTGGCAAGGTGCTTATCCCCGCAGGCAGGAGCTGGGTCTGTCTTTCACCATTTCTCCCTTATTTCAACATAGAATAGGTATGCTCATGGGCCCCAGACCCAGCAGCATCTGGTGAGGGAGTGGGAGTGCAGCAAAGAAACTGCAGGAGCACTTGGCTTCAGGACCTACTTGGGATGTGTGTTGGGAAACATGAGCAGAAAAGAGACAAGAAAAAAATCAAATACTGGAGCCAAGGTTCTTGTTGCTGGCTCCTCTGAAGCCTCCATTTGGGGTTGCTAAGTTAGGTGGCAATAAATATCCTGGGTGCAGGGAAAGGAGGTTGAACCCAGGGCATGGCTTGGTGGACATCCCTCAAAGGTAGCATCCACGCTGCCTCCAGCCCCGGGAAAGGAGGAAGCAGAAGTGCCACAGGCTGAGCACGCAGCTTGGCGCAGCCAAACGTTTCTTCAAGTGGCTGATCTGCCTGTGAGCTACCATGGAGGGAGGGGTGGAAGCTCCTGAGCAACAGCAAGTCAAAGAAAGAGGTTGGACAGGGAATGGAAATTGGAAACACACCTTACAAACAGCAGAATAGAGGGATGCTCAGGGGGGAAAGGTTGAGGACAGAGTGGTGGAAGATCAGAACGTTCAATGCCCACCCCAAATAAACATCTGGAAAATTTATACTCTGGTGCCTGTTTGATTTTTGTTTGTTTGTTTGTTTTTGTAGGATGCATGTGTATCTGTTGAGATGGGTGAAAGTGGAGAGAAGGTGCTTCACAGAAGCTGGAGGACAGTAAAAGGAGCTAGGCCAGGGAGCCCAGGTATATGCAAGAGACTCTGGGAATTGATAAAAAGGTTTGCTGAGTGGAAGAGAAGCCTTTTTTTGCTTTCTGTCTAAAGAAGGAATTTTCTGGTGAGCAATAGCAAGTAAGAAAGGGCCACAGTGAGAGCTCTTTGTTACAGTGATGGAAAATCTGGTACAGAGGTTTTGCAAGTACTGGCAACATGAGGGACCGACAAGGTAATATAACAGGGTGCAGTTCTAAACAGAGGCTTTCTGCTACCCCGGGCAAATGTGGATGCTCCTTTCCAAAATCTTCATAATATCCTAAACCATTCTTTGAAGCGAAGCACCTTGTCAACAGAAATGGTGAAAAGTATAATTGAAAGTTATGAGTAGTGGGCAAAAATAACTTGTAAACAGACAGAAACAAGCTATTCTATGCTGCTGAGGGACCTGATGGGGTTGTGTATCTTGAGATGACTTGACTGTGAGCTGATAGCACATTACACAAACACAGCGCCTACGCTTCCCAATAACACCCACGGATGCTTTTTCCAGTATAAGTCAGTTCTTGCTGATCTATGTTCTGTTTTTACTGTGTAAGAGAAGTGCTTGGTTTAACGGAGAGGGTACAGACAGGCTCTGTTTGGCACACAGATGCTGGCAAGCAAGCTTTCTGTCAGATACAGTTTTATTCTATCTTTGACAGTATGATGGCATCAGCATGTTCTTGCTGTATCCTTAAGATTCCCCTGGATTTGGGGCATGTAGATGCCACTTTTAAAGCACTCATTTCCCTTATTTCAAAGTGACTCTTTTCTGAATAGTATTTCACTGGGGATTTTCTTTGAGAAGAGAACAGAGCGGGATGAAAAGAGTGCACATTTACACCTTCTTCTCAAGTTGAGCTCTTGTGCAAAGGTGCTCCATTCACATCCCCCTCTCCATTTTTTTTTCCATCTCATAAATTTTAAACACATTTAAAATTTACACTGGTTTTCAGCAGTCCTGATGAAGGCAAAGGTGTTTGTCCCTGCAACTGGAAAGCTGGTTACGAAACAGAGCGAGAGGCTGAGCCTGCTCTGCTGGATGGGCAGCCAGCACCCCACATCTCCCAAAAGGGAGCCTCACCAAACCCAGGGGCTTCATCACCAGCTAAGGGGAAAAGCTGCTTCTAGCCTTTCCAGTGATGGTTTAATATAAAATACAGATTTGATGCAAGGACCAGGATCCTTTCTCCTGAGTGACTAGTCTAGCCATTGGGCTAGGAGCATCCCTCCCATAGTGACCTTGCTCTCCTGCTCCAGCCATCTGCAAAGTCTGGTGCTCATTGTACTGACCTACAGAAATAAAACCTCCGCCAGCTCCAGGCTTTGCCCTGCAAGCAGGGAGGACGGAGACATGTGGCAGGAGATCATGGCAGAGGGGGAAGAACGTGGCAGCTGCCATCTGCAGGGTCAGGCTAGCATTAAAGTGAAAGTCTCAGACTTGATTTCTTAAAGTCTTTTATTGATATCAGTGCTTAATGCCTTTGGGGTGTACATTAATAAATGCTTCTGTTGTCCATGTGTGGTTTACTTTTTTTTTTATGCATTCCCAAGAAAGTTTCCTTTCTTTTCCTTTCCTTTCCTTTCCTTTCCTTTCCTTTCCTTTCCTTTCCTTTCCTTTCCTTTCCTTTCCTTTCCTTTCCTTTCCTTTCCTTTCCTTTCTTTTCCTTTCCTTCACTGTCCTCAGTTTACACCAGAAAAAGTAAGATTTCACTCCTTTTTTCTGCAAAACCCCAGGTGCAGTGTCATTTTTAGTGCTCTGTGTCTCCTAAAGGAACTCATGGCTCCACTTCAAAGGGACATTTGAGAAACTTCCCTTCTGAGCAAGTAAGTTTTACCATAATAACAAAAAGTTGTATTTTGTCTGCAGGAGGAAGGCAGTATTGACCAATATCCAATATTGTCTTGTCTGAGATCGTGAAGTGACCTTGGGGGTACAGCAGAGTTCAGTGCTGAGGACTGAGACATTTATGAACAATCCCACAGGGAAAAGCAAGCTTGGTTTGGTTGCCAGGCTCCGGGGAACACATACTGCAGATGGTGCTGGCAAGAGTTACAGGTGGTGAAGAAACAAGAAGTTTTCTGCTGTTACACGTATGTAATGTCAATTGTCTTCAACGAAGGTAATCAATCGATTTCCCTAATGAAAAGTTATATATGTGTTGGTAGTAAAATAGGGACTGACCTGGGAGGGGAAATGTCAGAAAAGTGTGGGGAGAATGGTAAAAAAGAGTATTACTTCTAATGCTGGTAACTGAAAAAAAATGGGCTATATTTCAAACAAAATGCCATCATCTGAAATCTGCGACCTGACCAGACTATTCTGCAATGAAGTTAAATCATTTGATCTCTGTGAGGACAGTGCTGTGAGGCTGGAGGAGCTCTGAAAGACACCCTGTGTTCCATTGCCTGAAGCAGCTCCCTGCACCAGGAGCAACCCCCACTGCTCCTCTAACCCAGCCTCAAAACCCTCCAGTGCCAGATTTTTTGCAATACTCCCAGGTAACTTCTCCCAGTGCTTAACTCTCTTTATAGTTTGACATTTTAGCTAATATCTAACCTACTTTTTTTTTTTTTTGCTGCAAATTAAGCTGATTATTTCTCGTTCTACCCCCAGTGGATCTGGAGAACAACTGATGGTGTTTTTCTCTGCAACAACCTTTTACATCTTGGAAAACCATTACCGGTCTCCTTCCTAAATTAAACAAACCCAGTTTCATCAACCTTCTCTCGCAGGTCAAGTTTTCTCAACTTTTTTGTCGTTCTTGCTCTTCTTTCAACTTTTTCAATCCTTTTTAAACCTGGCATCCAAAACCAGACACAGCCCTTGAAATACAGCTCCTGCTCAGTCTGATATTGACATTAACACATTGCAGGAAGACATGTGTCCTGTTTTTTATGTATTTTTCTGGGGTTTTTTTCCATCGTTACCGATTCAGCTTGTGGTTCAGCACAAGCCCCAGGTCCTTTCCAGGAACATCCCATAGAGGTAATGAAACTCTGAGGGATTTTAAAAGTGTTTCACTGTTGTGACACCACTGAGGTTTGTGATACAGTTGAAATGAAGGTGAAAAAAACTCTACCTGGTGCAACACAAAGGAACATATGTAATCTTTTTTCATTTCAGTAAACTCGCTTTTAAAACGTCTAGGTTTTAGCATCAAAGACCTAATCCTCTTCAGAAATATATATTACAACATAATAAGTATTCTTTAGGGCTTTGGAAATCATCCCTTAATAAAGTCATAGCACAACTTGTAATGTTACAGCTGATGTCAGATGTTAAGAACTCTGTGGTATAAATTAACATACAAAATCTTAGTGTATGGATCAGGTTTTCCAGGTAAGTGGAAGGGCCTGCTATGGTTAATTTGAAATACAGGCGATGCCTTTCATGCATTCATACCCTGTTAGCTTGTTAAAACTGGGCAAATTTTTTTAAAGACTGAGTGTATTTATTATTTCACACTTTGCACTTCACTGCTTGTGGACAATTTCTCTCCAAACTAGCTCCACGTACATCTTTATAACAAAAATAATAGGATGCAAGTACATTTCCCTCTTACATTGTGTGTTAAAATTTATTCAGAACAATCCTTCAAGGCATTTCAGATTTGTTCTAGAATTTTTTTTATGTTAACTGATTTTAATATTGAAAATACTTATACTTCAAGACTCTCACTCTATTAAAATAAAGTTAACACAATCTTTTTAATAAAACCAGCAATTGTAATAAGGACCAAAATCATGTGCAGGTCAGATACTTCATGTTACCTCGGTGTAATGATAAATCCAGCCACGAAATTAAAAGCAAACAATATCTCTTTAATTGCCTTGTTTTCATTTATTAATATCCTTATTTTCCAGATTTTCAGTAATCCGAAAAGAATTTTAAATTGACTTTTTATAGCTTTACATCACTAGAAGTGTTCAAGTAAAACAAAACATTTGAGGGAATAAAAAAAGATATTAAATGGTGGGATTTATTGTCTCGAAATAAATAATTCTAAAAGGGCTCTATTTTTGGTTGATTTGTATCACGTTTTCCCTTTAAAGGAAAAAGAAAAGTTGCTATTTTTCAAGTGGTAGGACCCAAAAATAAAAAAGCTACTTGTGCACTGCGTAGCAATTCCTTTTCAAACTGCAAGGTGAGAGCAGAAGAGAGGAGCAGTTTTCTCCGCAGGGACTGTGCAGAGCCAGGGCAGCAATTCCAGCAGCACCCAGCTCTGGGTGGCTTTGGTCCTCTCAGAATAAAGCCTTCCTTCTCCCATACCCTTCTCTTACATATGTACATATATGTATGTAATAGGGATCATACATGGGAAAACATCAGTGTATCTTCTTGAAATGTTTTCATCCAATTGGGATTTATTGCCCATGTTTTTCTGACGAATCATTCCCCACTTCACATTATCCAGTTGGTGCATATCATGTGTTGGCACAACCTAAGATATATTTTCTTTTTTCCCCTCACAGAGACTAAATATCAAAAAGTGGTCTATCTTTTTCCAAATGTAGTTTTTCTTGCTCTTTTTAATTATATTTTTTAAACTCACAGAGGCATTACACAAATACCAAGAAGACTGTACAACTTCAGTAGCTCTGTAGACACAATAATATTTTCACAAAGCATTTTATAATCACTGTAACAGAGGCATGTCTATCATGATTGGAGTGTGTCAGCTCTCGTGAATACTAGAAATGTGGCTGGTAAGATGGAAGTAAGAGCTTTCCAAGTAATGGGGGTAATTTATTCACCCTTATTATGGAAACATTTTCGAGCCATTGTTCGATTTGGGTGTAGTTTGCTTATTTAAGCATAGAATGTCACTCTGTCATTTCACACTTCTCCACCATCCTCTCTGTTGATTACACTTTGTCTGAGACACATGAAACAATTAGTTATTGATAGAGTTTAAGGCTCATGCATAGGGAAAAAAAGGCAAATTTATGCATTAGGAAACGCTGCTGTCTCAGCCAAACAAAATGTTGCAAAATCATATACGAATATTCACCTTGGGAATATTCACCCTGGGAATATTCCTTCTGGGAATTTAGTGAGTATTTAGAGCAAATGCAAGGACAGCCTCATATCTCTGCTAGCACTGTAAATACAGAGTATCATCACTTGCGTTGTGCTAGAGAGAGTGATCCATCTGAACTGGTGGGCATGCGATGGGCTTTTGTTTGATGCGGACAAGTGCTCAGCCCAGAGAAAAGGGAGGAACCTTTTTAGGAACCTGCCCAGCTGAGCTAATTGTGTTGAGTTTTTTCCCATGGATAGGATCGCACATAAGGTGTAAAGACATCACCAAAGCCGAGACCGGGTAAGTCTCCAAGGGCATCTTGGCAAGCCAAGAGTTTGCCCAGGCTGATGCCAATGTAGGAGCACTGCAGGAAGGCGGCACTGGACAGGATGAATCCCAAAGACGTAGGACACAAACCCCACCACCTCCTCAGACCAGTGGCCTCCCTCCATCCATCTTGTTGCGCTTTTTTGTCCCTTGCACAGCCACAGAAGCAGGTTCGCACCCTAGGGAGCTGGCATACAAGCAACACCATGGTAGTAATGACGACGGCGTAAGTACTTCGCTTCCCATCTGCCAGCCCTGAAAACCTCCCAGGGATAGAAGACGCAAGCTCAAGCCTACCCTGCTTCTATTACCTGCCTGCATTTTAGGCTGCTCTAATTTGCCAGCCTTGTGTCACACTCACGAAATTAGACATGCACAGGTGAGTGCACAGCATCTCTAGCAGATGCCTTCCCAGGACCAACTAGCCAGCAGTAATTCCTGGAGAGGTCTAAGGAGGTCTGGAGCATTGGTTGGGATATAGATACTAGGATGCAGCCCCTCCACATCTGCAGTATCACCTTCCTTTTTCCCCAGGTGACATAATCAGATATAACTATAATTATAGGTATGTTGTCATCTGAGCTGTTTGTCAAGAGAGTTATGTATTAACTGTGACTTTCCTGGGCTGGAGCAATTTCAGGCAAGCCTGAATCCCACTTGTGGTTAGCGCTCTTATATGTGAGCGGTATTTTTAGCATTTATGATTACAAAAATCTCATGTTTGAGCAAGATCTGAGATAAGATTTTAAGACCCTATTTGTCTAATAGTCTCACTGGGATGTATTACCACATGCATAACCATATGGGATGAGATTATAAAAAGTGGTCTTTTCGATCAGAAGATGCTCCGATTTCTGAATGCAGAGCCATGAACCGAGGCACAGCTATTGCCAGGCAGACAATCATTGATATCACTATTTAATAAAATGACAGTTGTCCTTCACATGGGACGAATCCTGCACCTACTGATGTACGTACGGTAACTCCCTTGACTGGAGCACTGCAAGAACAGACAGATGCCTGGGGAGCAGTTAACATCTTCAGGGACCTGAGTGTCCCCTCCAAATCCCAAACTAGAGGGGACCCTGCGCGGGAAAGGTCCTCAAGGGTGTATGTACTAGTAGGTCAACTGCTTTGCTGGTTTATTCCCCCATGGGGTACGAGAGAATAATTGGGACTACAATTAGCAACAGAAAGACGTGTGCTTCTGAGGAAGGAAAGACATCACTATGATGAATGCTTTAAAGTTGGATAATTGATTCAAACTCAGACTTAACCTGCCAGTTTGCAGTTCGGGTAAGAATTTACCCTTCCCTGGGGTAAGGAGGTAAGAAGGGACAGTCCTCTCCCCTCGTATTGTCTGCCTTGATTCAGTAAGTGCTTAAATGCATCCCCTTGCTCATGTGCAGATGTTTGCAGATTCTGGACTGCACTAATTCAGTTAAAGATGCTAAGAATGGTCCTTAGAGGTGTTTTTTGGTCTTAAGAATTTGACCATGCTGCAAACCCCTGATTACTCAGCTGAAATGAGGACAATAAAAAAGCACAGTTTGAATGCACCTGAAAACCAGAAAACAAACATTTGAATAATCACTAGATTAAAAAATTCAAACAGAGCTTCTTTAGCCAAAATTTTTGCCTTTTTTTCTGCCATTCCCAAATATGATGGAGTCTGGGCCTGAGGTCAAAACACATGTCCTCAAGGGGCTGCAGACTGGCTGTCACAGTGATGCCAGGGCTTGATGTTGGATCTGATTCTCATTTACAGAGGGTCCCATCGTGGCAGAATTTAAAGTACACGTTGAAAGAATTCAATCATTTTTTATACTGCTGGAGAGGTGCGAAGGAACTTGAGTTCATTTGGCATCTAGCTAGTGCAAATGAGATTACACACAAATATCTCCCAATTTCCATGCCATAGAAAGAGGATAACAGTTCATGTCTCCTTCACTGGATTGCTAATAAACTTTATTCATTAATGCTTGCAAAATTATTTGAAAAGCACAGATGAAGAATGTCATATAAAATGCAAGGAGCTTTTAGCCTGCAGACTTGCAGTTTGAGTAAGTTACTCTACATGCTTAATGGCTACTTATCCAAACAAGATAATTGATATTTTAAATATCTCTTCAATGTTCTAAATATTAAAAATATCTTGGAACAAAGCCTGTCAGATCCCTGTGAGCAAAGAAAATGCTGTCGAATACCAAGGACTCATAAAGGAATTTAAAAATGTAAATTGATTTCTGAAAGTTCAGGCTACGGGGTTAGTCTGAAAAGAGGAGACGGGGGATTTTTACACTCAGTAAATAAATAATAGCTTTCACTGCCTGCAGATTCGAGTCCTGGACTGTCGTGGCATTTATAGGCACTGAGGAACAGAGACTCACCAAAAAGCTTTTGAAGTGGGTGGTTAATT